>NC_136061.1:787096792-790069733 GCF_964261635.1 Lissotriton helveticus
TGGCAGAACAGATTTGGACTCTATTTTGGGCTGTGAAGCAGTTTTTACACCTGTGCATTGTGCAAAGGCTTTTACATCTGCTATCATCAATTCCTTTGAACATAACCCAACAAATGTTGTGCTGTACTCTTGTGAAAACTTGTATTTTCTCTGTCAGTATTTCTGCAGCCACTTTGTTCTCTGTTTATGCTGAGATAGCCTTGCTGCTCTGTGGGCCTAAAATAAAAATGCATAATTTTAAGATGTTTATATGGCCCTGCAATAGAAATTAGTTAAATATTTGCTGCTTATAAACGGTGGGGTTTGAGACAGTGCATCAGAAAGAAGTCAAGAATATGAATGTTGTGAATGCTGACATCCTGTAAAGATCCCAGCCCATGTGGCTCACAAGTGATGCAGTTTGAATAATGTATAGATCAAATTATTTTGCTTACCTACTTTCTCTAAACTGCTTCAAATAAATGATGAATTGGATATTGCTGCTTATAGCGTATTTTGCTTGAAATATCTTTTCCCAGTCCCTAGTGCATATCAAGGGATGGACGTGCTTAGTATTAAACTATTCTCAAAGGTCCTGCTACACACAGAAAATAGATGTGACCCAGTAGATTTTACTGTTCTCTTTAATACAGTGTATGGAGATAATGGTTTGGCCAAGGCATGCATGTTTAGGGTTCTGTGGCACTCACTGCTTGTGCTTCCAGTTATTTTGCACTTTTGCTGAACTAACACATTAGTGTTCCACCGGGAATCTTTAGACTAGGTCTGCGAAGCAAAAACAGCCCCGGTAAAAATGTCCAAACTAGCTCTGCGCCCTTCCTCCTTGCTCTCTCTTAACTCTTTCCTTCTTTTATTATCTCTGGATCTCCTTCCTATCTATTATCGTCTGAATCCCTCCCCTTTTCCTACCACTTTAATGATCTGAGGAAGCTGGAGAAAGTGTAGTGTCATGTGATCATGTGCAGTAGGACCCTTTTGGTCCTAGGCAGAATCCTTACAAAGTTACGTAATAAGTTGGGAGGTATTTGGGTGTCTCTTAGTGTGGTCAGTAAATTCTATGACACAGTACGTTCAGTCAACGGTTGCATGCCGAAGAATAAGGATGTGTTGTTTGCTCACCGATGCTGATCTCACATTAAATGCAGAAAAATTTGAGTTTCAGAAAAACAAAATCAAATTCTTTGAGCATATTTTCTCTGAAGGGCGGATGAAAAAGTACAAGCATTGTCATGCACATGTCCCCAGCAAGATGTAACAATGTTGCAATCTTTCTTAGGCATGGCCAGCCATGGCTCCAAATACATTTGTAATTTTGACACAGTGAGTGCCCCATTATGAGAGTTGACAAAGACGAATGTTCCCTTACAATGGTCCCCTGAATGTAATTGAAGATTCAAGAAAGTCAAACACTCAATTGGAAAAACAACTGAAATGGTTTACTTTGATCCAAAGTTACATACAGAGATTGTTGTAGGCGCAAGCCCGGTGGGGTTGGGCATGATCCTTGCTCAACAGAATGTACATCCAGATGCTCATTGTGGTCTATGCCATCCGAAGTCTTTCTCTGATAGAAAATGCCTATTTTCAGCCTGGCTGTAGTGTGGGTTTGTGGATATTATCATGTGTTTCGCCATACAAAGCACTTCACCCTATCCACTGACCACTTTCAGAAATCCGAAAGCCAACATTCCCCCCTTGCATCAAGAAGTGGAGGTTGGGATTGCAAGGCTATGATTACACTATTGTGCATAAGACTGGGAGGGTCAAAATCGCACAGATTATTTCTCACAAGAGCCATTACTGCATCACAGTACAATGTCTAAAGCAAATGAAGCATACGTTAATTTCATAGTGAAGTCCAGCATCCCTGCAGCTCTATCTGAAGCAGATCCTTGCCGCTATCAATACAGACAGAGACATGCTCACACTCAAGGATACAATTGCATTACAATCCTGGAGAAAACCTATTGACCTCCCACAGATGATATTGAATATCACAAATTCAAGAATGCCTAGGAAGAACTTTCTGTCCCTCAAGAAGGTATCATACTAAGAGGTTTGAGAATTGTCATGCCTGAGAGCTTGAGACTATTTACAACAAGGGGTGGTGATGGACAGAGTCTCTGAATTAAGCAGAGTACTCTCACCCAATCAAGAGATCAGGGCTAGATCCAACACCTTTTTTAGCTCATTGCACCATCCCAGTTTCAGAACCTGGCTGTATGCAAATTAGTCTGTCCCTGGCCCAGTGCATCATGGGAACAGAGCAGACATGAGTCCCTTGCTCATTGCACCATCAGGATTCAAGCAAGCCGGGCCGAAGACGGCTGTAATGCCAGAAACCGGTCCCCGGAAGCTTGTTTCCTTCCCAGTGTAAGAATTGGCTTTTGTAGTTTGGTTTGCCCTGTTCCCATCATGCACTGGGACAGGAACAGACTAATTTGCATACAGCCAGGTTCTGAAACTGGGATGGTGCAATGAGCTAAAAAACGGTGTTGGATCTAGCCCTGATCTCTTGAATGGTGAGAGTATTCTGCTTAATTCAGAGACTCTGTCCCTCACCACCCCTTGTTGTAAATAATTTTGTCCACCCTAAGCGTGGAAGGGTATACTCAGACATGAGTCCCTTGCTCATTGCACCATCAGGATTCAAGCAAGCCGGGCCGAAGACGGCTGTAATGCCAGAAACCGGTCCCCGGAAGCTTGTTTCCTTCCCAGTGTAAGAATTGGCTTTTGTAGTTTGGTTTGCCCTGTTCCCATCATGCACTGGGACAGGAACAGACTAATTTGCATACAGCCAGGTTCTGAAACTGGGATGGTGCAATGAGCTAAAAAACGGTGTTGGATCTAGCCCTGATCTCTTGACTGGGTGAGAGTATTCTGCTTAATTCAGAGACTCTGTCCCTCACCACCCCTTGTTGTAAATAATTTTGTCCACCCTAAGCGTGGAAGGGTATACTCAGACATGAGTCCCTTGCTCATTGCACCATCAGGATTCAAGCAAGACGGGCCGAAGACGGCTGTAATGCCAGAAACCGGTCCCCGGAAGCTTGTTTCCTTCCCAGTGTAAGAATTAGCTTTTGTAGTTTGGTTTGCCCTGTTCCCATCATGCACTGGGACAGGAACAGACTAATTTGCATACAGCCAGGTTCTGAAACTGGGATGGTGCAATGAGCTAAAAAACGGTGTTGGATCTAGCCCTGATCTCTTGACTGGGTGAGAGTATTCTGCTTAATTCAGAGACTCTGTCCCTCACCACCCCTTGTTGTAAATAATTTTGTCCACCCTAAGCGTGGAAGGGTATACTCAGACATGAGTCCCTTGCTCATTGCACCATCAGGATTCAAGCAAGCCGGGCCGAAGACGGCTGTAATGCCAGAAACCGGTCCCCGGAAGCTTGTTTCCTTCCCAGTGTAAGAATTGGCTTTTGTAGTTTGGTTTGCCCTGTTCCCATCATGCACTGGGACAGGAACAGACTAATTTGCATACAGCCAGGTTCTGAAACTGGGATGGTGCAATGAGCTAAAAAACGGTGTTGGATCTAGCCCTGATCTCTTGACTGGGTGAGAGTATTCTGCTTAATTCAGAGACTCTGTCCCTCACCACCCCTTGTTGTAAATAATTTTGTCCACCCTAAGCGTGGAAGGGTATACTCAGACATGAGTCCCTTGCTCATTGCACCATCAGGATTCAAGCAAGCCAGGCCGAAGACGGCTGTAATGCCAGAAACCGGTCCCCTGAAGCTTGTTTCCTTCCCAGTGTAAGAATTGGCTTTTGTAGTTTGGTTTGCCCTGTTCCCATCATGCACTGGGACAGGAACAGACTAATTTGCATACAGCCAGGTTCTGAAACTGGGATGGTGCAATGAGCTAAAAAACGGTGTTGGATCTAGCCCTGATCTCTTGACTGGGTGAGAGTATTCTGCTTAATTCAGAGACTCTGTCCCTCACCACCCCTTGTTGTAAATAATTTTGTCCACCCTAAGCGTGGAAGGGTATACTCAGACATGAGTCCCTTGCTCATTGCACCATCAGGATTCAAGCAAGCCGGGCCGAAGACGGCTGTAATGCCAGAAACCGGTCCCCTGAAGCTTGTTTCCTTCCCAGTGTAAGAATTGGCTTTTGTAGTTTGGTTTGCCCTGTTCCCATCATGCACTGGGACAGGAACAGACTAATTTGCATACAGCCAGGTTCTGAAACTGGGATGGTGCAATGAGCTAAAAAACGGTGTTGGATCTAGCCCTGATCTCTTGACTGGGTGAGAGTATTCTGCTTAATTCAGAGACTCTGTCCCTCACCACCCCTTGTTGTAAATAATTTTGTCCACCCTAAGCGTGGAAGGGTATACTCAGACATGAGTCCCTTGCTCATTGCACCATCAGGATTCAAGCAAGCTGGGCCGAAGACGGCTGTAATGCCAGAAACCGGTCCCCGGAAGCTTGTTTCCTTCCCAGTGTAAGAATTGGCTTTTGTAGTTTGGTTTGCCCTGTTCCCATCATGCACTGGGACAGGAACAGACTAATTTGCATACAGCCAGGTTCTGAAACTGGGATGGTGCAATGAGCTAAAAAACGGTGTTGGATCTAGCCCTGATCTCTTGACTGGGTGAGAGTATTCTGCTTAATTCAGAGACTCTGTCCCTCACCACCCCTTGTTGTAAATGAGAGCTTGAGACAGCAGGTTATTGAGCTGCTGCACAAAGGACCACATGGCATTGTAGCCACCAAAAGAGCCCTCAGAAACCTAGTGTGGTCTCCTAGCCTTGATGAATGAGTCGGGAAGGACTTGACTCCCAAGGCAAAATAGCATAAGCTAAATATGTCTGACCTTCCTAAACAAGTGTGAGATAAAAGTGCAGTTAATTTCTTTGGACCTAAAAACAATGGTCATCATCTCATGGTAGTTATGGATGAGTATTCAAGTTTTCCTTAGTGGAAGATTTATTATCGATCACACAAGACGCAGTCATCTAGAGGATGGATGATATATTTTTTGCAGCGAGGGGTGTACCCTCCATCCATAAATCTGACAAATGTCTGCCCTTCAATATCAAAGAGTTTAAGGACTTCTTTAGTTGTTTGACTGTCCCTTCCGTCCCACCTCCGCCGGACCCAAGACCACCTCGCCTTCAGGAAGCAGCTCAAGACCTGGCTGTTCGAGCAGTAGCGGACCCCCTCCCCCCAGCGCCTTGAGACCCTCCGGGTGAGTAGTGCGCTATATAAATGCTTTGATTGATTGATTGATTGAAGCATCAGCAAAGCATGCTTTTCTGGCCACAGGCAAATGGCGTTGCACGATTTATGGGCACCCTGAAGAAAGTGGTCCAGCGTCCAGCCCTTCTTGCCTATCGTTAAACTCCCCATTCCATAACAGGTGAAAGCCCTGCCACAGTGATGTTTGGGAGAGCTATTTGGACAAAACTACCACAATGGACCAAGCCAAGTTCTAGACACTGATGAGATTTGTGTCACAGACACTTCTCGCAAAAGATAGATAAAAGCATATGCAGGTAAATGTAGACAGTTTGGAGACATCGTTTTTGAAGAAGACCTTGTCCTAGTCAAAGAAAACAGAAATGTAAGACTAATGCTCTGTTTGATATTGATCCATTGAGAGTCATGACAAGTAAAGAACATATGGTGACTGTCCAATGTCCCGGAAAGTCATTATGAGTGACTCGTCCCATTTCCAACATCTGCCTCTAAGTTCATTGGCTCCAGACCTCACGAGTCAACCTATCCACCTGAATGCTCAAGTCAAGCATCTGAGTCTACAGCAATTTTGCCAGATGATATTTCAACTCCTTCACCTTGTACGACTTGATCTGAAAGATTGGTGCGAGCACCTCAATGACTCATTGAGGAACTCTAATGTATATATGTTGTCTGTATTTTTTGCTTCACAAAGGGTAAGATATACTGTTGTGTGATCATGTGCTGTAGGACCTTTGTGGTTTTAGGTGGACTCCTTTCAAAGTTACGTAATCAGTTGGGAGGAATTTGGGTGTGTCTGGGTGTAGTCAATAAAGTCTGATGCAGTACGTTCAGTTAAAGGTTGCACGTCGAAGAATAAAGACGTGCATTAGAGAGCTCCATGTGTGGCATTGTCATTTGCATGGTCTAGAGCTGGTGTGGAGGGGCCAACAGCGCCTCCTGCCTTACAAAACAGACTCTAATGGTTCCATCCCACCGGGGAAATGCCTGGTGGAATAAAATGGGACAGTCCTAGTGAGGAGGCCATTTAGAACCTGGTAGGTGGCAAGCCAGGTCAGCAAAGGCTACAATCCATTGTGCCTCCACTGAAGGCAATGAGGATTTGACAAGTTAGCGCCATTTTTAATGCACCCGCTAAGCAGCAAAGGTTTTTACTTTTTAACAACAAACTACCAAAGTGGTAGTGAATAAAAAAAAATGGCCCTAACACCAGCTGATGCTCTGCTGGCAGAAACCTGGCACTTCCTCACTTTGAATACAGTGGGTGAACGATGAATTTGGTGGGGCAGGAGCAGCACAACATGACAGCATTGTGCGAGCTCTACGAAACACTAAATGAGGCCCATAGTTACTGTTGCAATGTTGATTGTTTTTAAAACACCCTGAAGCAGCCTCAAATTCTCCTATTGTTCTTCAATTCCTAGTCCTTAGCAATTTTAACTCTTACTTTACAGTTTGTCTCGCGCAACATGCCTATTAATTAATGCTTAATTGTAAAGGGTGTGGGTATTGTCTCTTGTGTATCTCAATGAGTATTGTTTTGCTCTTTTTACATAACACACATCTTCAGCTTCAGACTTAGTAAGAATGTCTTTGAGAATATATTTTTCAAAGTAATTTCAACAACACTCGTGTTCCTGTGTCTTCTTTCTGTGCTTGCACCATATTCAGGCGTCATGCACATTCAGCAAGCTCACTGGTATAACTGAAGATTGTAAATGTTCAGTGCTGTTCACTGAAAATTACAAGACCTTTCATGTGTAGCACATCTGTTTTGATAATAGACTTCCTGGTGTGATGAGAGGTGTTGTGTCCTGGTAGTTGTTTGCACTTTCAACACTAGCTAGAGGTAGGTGTCACTTGTTCAACTTCATTCCTTCTTTTGCACAATTGTGGTGGGTTCCAACTTTGTATTACTATATTTCCTCCTTTTATTTTGGCAAATGCATAACTTTTACATTGCAACTTATCTCCTCGATGAAACAACTGTTGAGCAAAACACCAAACATTTCTATATTAAGAATAACCTGTCCTAATTTTAGACCATACGTTTAATTTGAAGAGGGGCATGCCCTCAACACTTCTTTTTTCGACTTTTTTGGACGGTATAGACACCTCTTTTTTTATTCTGGCGAAGCGCAAGGGACTAATAGAACAGTATGTTCAAACAAGTGTATGCAGCGTGGATAAAATCCAAAACTTGTGATTACACAGCACAAGAACAAGTTCACAGTGTTCAGCCATCACAGCATTGCGGTCAATTGGTGCTCCACGTTAGACGATCTAAGAGGCCTTCACTGTTATTAAACTCCAGGCAGTCCAAGATCCTCCGTGCTCAGTCAGAGAATATGTAGCTACAGAGAAAACACCTCTCACTGCTTTTGTTCACATGTTAAAAAGATCAGATCCCTGAACAGCTGTGAACTTTCCAACATCTGTTTGTCGTAGCTTGGGCAAACAAAGGTAGTCAACCATTCCTTACTCTGAAGGATTATTTAGGAAGTTTAGAAGGCTTTATGAAATGCACACCTATCACATTGAAAGAAATGTCATATCCGTGTTGACTTAAGTAGGTCAGTAATGGAAATACCTCTCTGCTTTTCTAGAAAACATACGAAAAGAGACAATGTGCACTAGTTCAGATGTTTTGTGGGCTTATTTGTATATTTACAAACATTGCTCTGAGTGTTAGACAGTCTGGTTTGCAATGTTGATTGATGATACAGACATTTGACGTTTGGCAAAGATGTCTGTAATTTGAGCAAACCAACAAGTTGCATTTCACATGCCAAAACATTTTTACATTCTCCATTCACTCACCTTTTTTTCTGAAGTGCAACTGTATGTTTCAGAAAGATCCTTTACATGGGTTGATTTGTAGAGTGATGGATGCCACACCTGGCCCATTTAGAGGTGGATGAAGTGTCAGGTATCTGACACAGTGTCTAAGCTTGTTTACCAGTGGAAACCTTTGACTAATGAGTCCTCTGCCACTAGGCCATTGGTCAGTGCAAGACAGAATGACTGCTCTATTTAGAGCCCATAGTGAATTTTTCTCTATTTGGGAACCCCTAGGAAAGCTTGGTGGTCTTGAACAGGAAATATGAAAAGTGATCTCCACACCCTGGGGGAAACCCTTCTGCGTGTCAGAGCCATTCCTTTTTTGTTTTTCAATAGCAAACTCCAGCTTTTGATGTTTATTGGCAGAGCTACAGTGCATTCAGTGGGAATGCTGCAGCCTACAGGGTAGGGATTTCAAAATTTGGTGTGCTGCCTCCTACAAAGCAAATGGAGATCATTCCCCCAACTACCCTTGCTGACCAGCAAACAATCTGGCAAACTCTAAATGAGGCCAATAGACAATAGTGGGGAAATAACCGAAAATGTAGTTGTTAATATTCACTCGCTTTTTATACAATTGTTACCTCTGCTTTTGATAATGTTTCTTATACAGTTGAGATGGTTGACTGGGAGCACAGTACATTGGCTCAGTATTTACCTAGTGTCCTTGCTCCCTTCATTCCCCCTCCATCACCTGCTTATAACAGGTGCAGTCTCAGGGAGAAAAACCACAGAGCTGCAGAATTACCATGCATTGTGCAATCCTTATTCAGTCATATTGCCAGATAAATTATGATTACAGGGGACATTGATTGTTGAGGATTTAAGGGCGGTTTATTTGCTGGCACACTTACCGAGCTTTCTGTGGATATATTACAGAGAGCATGCACAGAAGATGATTTGGGAACTTGCAAGGAATCTGTATTCAGAATTTGCGGTTTGAGGTGGAGTCCCAGAGGTAATTTGCACCAGTCTGTCTTAACGCAGTGTTGTGGACCAAAGAAGCACTCATTTCATACTTTAGCTATTGAAAGTAGTGGGGCTATTGAGAAAAGTGGGGCCATTGAGTCAGACCTTTGTAGTTTTGCAGCGTAAACCCTTTTCTCTACTTCAGCTACTGCCCTTAGCTCATAAGACTATCCTTTCTATGGAATCTCTACTAAACACAGATTTTACTCTATACCACTTGAGGCATTGGTCCTCTGATGAATCTTTGTAGGTCGTAGTGAGGGGTGAGAGTTCAGGATGTCCAAATCACAGTTAGCCACCTAATGAGATCCATTAATTAATGGCCAACTCATAAATTCAAAATGAGGTTAAAAAACTACTCTCAGAACCATACTGTAAAAATAAAGTATTGCAATTGGAGGACACAACCTCCTGAAGACATTTAGTCTGACCAAAATGATACAAGCCAATAGTTCTGCTATTACTATGCAAAATAAAAGCAACTGGAATTGATGTTCTGGAAACAATCTATGACTATTTCTTATGTATTTAGAATCTAACTAATAGCACAGGTCAAGGAAAGAACATCAGGACGCAATATTAGAATCAGGCAATTTATAACATGTAGTTATTGTAATAAAGATCCAAAACCAATGCATACATACAGTATTTTAAATGGCTCAGTTAGAATACCAATAGCCCATAGTATTAAACTAAACATTAATCAAAAGGTTTTCATAGACGATAGTTCAAACATTTCAGATTCCCACTACTAATGAAGGCAGGAGGATGGTTTAAAAGAAGAAAAAACCTCATTCAGGAAACAGACAAAGGGTCAAGTTAAAGTCCTCAAGGACAGTGTCCATGAAAATGGGGAAAAAAGAACAAGATCGGGAAAGTTCAGATTTGATATCTCATCTCACCAAATCAGTCAAAAAGAGTTCAGCAAGCAAGTTTATTGAAAAGAAAAATCAAAGAATTGAGTTCAGGTTGTCGGCAAGGAAAAGGGTCCAAATCGATTAGCAATTACAGCACCAGCTGCAAAAGTATCTGAAATCTTCGAGCAAAAAGTGCCAAAAAGCAAGAGTGCTCTTCAATCTGCATCCCATCCCTTTGGGAAGGTCATCTTAATAATACAGATCAAGGTTCTCCAATGTTGGTCCTGAAGAGCCGTATCCATGCCAGCTTTTTTCTATATCCACATTTAGGTAAATGCAGGTATCATGAAAATCTGGCATGGATCCGGCCCTCCAGGACCGACATTGGAGAACCCTGGTAAAGATAATGCAGCGATCGAACCACAGTGGTCTGTTCATTGTGTGGTCATATTCAGTTTGTCTGCTATCATTTGCTACTCCAGCCTTACTTCCCAAGCTAGTCATGAGAAGCCACAGTCTTTGCCGTCCTCACAAGTTGGTTACAAAAAGAAAAATACATTTGTAGCTCCTTCATGTGTACAGTCCAAGGATCGGTTCCCATCAATTCACATACATTAGCAATAAAGCTTCATTCATAGTCAAATTGTTACATTAGGCAGGAATAGTTAAAGCAACACTTGAAAGAGACATGTCAAAGTTCATTTCACTAGGACATGAAAAAATGCAGCCTAGGCAAGAGAATTTCAATGCTTTAGAATAATCTTTTAGAACTTTTAGTGAATCAGCTCATTAATAAGTATTTAAATCATAAGAAAGTAAATCAAATGTTTCATTTTAAAAAATAATAATAGTTTTGTCAGTAGTTATTATATGAAAAAGAAACGATCCAAAATATGGCCTACTCATACGATTTCCAAAAGGCAGCAACATGTAAACTAATTCTGAAAATCATTAAAAAAAAAGTTTTCAGTAATATATGTGTTAGACCTAGCATCCTTGGTGTGGTTTCCGCTGTTTTTTTGCCTCCACCTCCTGTATTTTTGACTGCATGCTGGACTTCGTTTTTGCTGGTTTATGTACTCTGGGTACTTTACCACTGCTGATCAGTTCTAAAGTGCAAGTGCTCTCTGTGTCAATTATGATTCTGATTGGTTCTCCTTGATTGGCATATTTGATTTACTGGTGAGTCCCTAGTAAAGTTCACTGTGTGTGCCCAGGGCCTGTAAATCAAATGATACTAGTGGGCTTGTAGCACTGGCTGTGCCAGCCACTTGAGTAGCCCTGTAAACTTATCTCAGGCCTGCCTTTGAAGTGTCTGTGATTGCAGTTGTCGACCTGGTGAGTGCACCCACTTGACACGCACTTAACCTTCCCTTTTACTACATCTCAGGTACCCCTAAGGTAGGCCGAACGTACCCCCATAGGCAGGGTGCAAGGCATGTGAAATTCGGTAGGACATGTACTGGTGAGTTGTACATGTCCTGATTGTTGGAATTTAGAGAGGAGAAAATGCCTGCTAATTACTGAGACATATGGCTTGAATTGCTGTAACACCAAACTCTACGGATTATGCTCAGTTTTCAGGGCAGAAGCAGCTGGGTTGCCAATTATCTGATAATTTCTTTGGGAATATTAATACACATAGTAACAAACATGTAAGACAAATATTTTTTTTCCGAAGAACAATTGACTTCTTTTCATTTTTTAAGTTTATTTATTTATTCAGTAGTCAGTGAAATAACCAATAAACGTCCTCTCCAAAGCAATATCAATTAAATGAACAAACAAGTCTCCTAGTAGAAACATTTTCAAATTCTAACCACTGTAGGCATTTGCAATATTACGCCGAAGGCTAGATGCATGATATTAGTGAGGTCAGAGGTAACAGATGTTTTAAAAGTTGGATTGGCATCGCAGAGAGAATATTTCATAATGAACTGGTGTAGTTCTCTTCTGGGATATTTTTACCCGATGGTTAGCTCGTTATAGTTGCACTGGTTGAGTGAACGAATTTCAGTATTTAATAGTTTGATCAGAAATCGTGACGTAATATGTCAAAATGATTTTCTTAATGAAGTTTCGCATTTAAATATAGCTCTGCAATGGTATGTCCGTTTACAAAGAATACATGTAGGCGTCCTACAGTTTATCTCTATTTACAGTGAAAGCATCTGGGGTAAACATGAAGATTTTGTTTTAAATGACTCGCTTTTTTTTACACTTCTGATTCATATGTACATCCCTCATTATGCAAGTTTGAAAAATGATTCCGTCTTCATTATGGAAAATGTGCATTTCCTGTTTCTATACACAACGGAAAGGTGGTCCAACAGCGATGTGTCAATTGTGCAAGGACCCTGCTGCAATTAACTCCTTCGACGCTCATGACGAGCTCAGCTCGTCATGGAAATGCCATTCATTTCAATGGAAATTACATGGCAACGATGGAATAGGCCTTAGCATCCAAGTGGTTAAGGTCAATTGTCTTCTCCCCCTCCAGAGATGTATTAAAGCATGAGCAAATTGGGCTGTGCCCTAGAGTCCCTGCCTTTCACCCCCCACCACCCGATAGTCAGCTCTGTTCTGCAGAGTCTTGCCCTACTGCCCTTGAATATTCCTTCAGCAGATTGTTTTAAATACTGTTTCCTTTCATTTATTTTTACGATAGTTGATGTGTGAGAAGATATTACATTGTGTAGAGAAGCGTTGCTTTTATTTTTTTCATGTAACATTCATTAAAAAGTTTCTTTTTGACCAAAACAGGACCTCACATATGAGAAATGTGAGGGGCCACATAGATTCTTTTCAGTAATACTAGTGAGCTCCTTCTATGTTAAAATATTGAAAACTCACACCACTTTCCATGAATATTAGTTGTAAACACATTTAGAATTTGGAGGTGTGTGTGTCTGTGCACTGTCATAGACCGGGCCAAAGAGGGCATGATAGAGCTGAAACGTCATCATTAAATTGAAAGATGTTCCGAACATGGCCACCCCAAATACATTTTGCCCAGGGCCCTCATAATCCTAAGGATGTCCCTGCCCCCATCCCAGTCTTTTTCATTGGTTGAACAGTATAGAACAACCATAGTTTGGGTGCCTTGGGCCCCTAAGAATCTGCACCTGCACAACTATTATTAGCTACCCCTATGTGGGTAAATAAATTCACTGGGAAGTCAAATCGGAGAACTATTACTCTTTACTACTTTGATATCTGATGACTTTGTGTCTATTTGAATATTTAACATTGGTTCTATATTTTAGAAAAACACAAAAGAGCCAACCGAGTAACATGTTCATAGATTGCAATATTGTTAACTCATGAGAGGGGGCGGATGAAAGCCAGAGAAAACAACCAGAAAAGCGAAAATACAAAAATAAATAGAAAGGAGGAGACTGGGTTAAATGTGCCTTTTCTGAAAATAGACATAACCTTAATTCAGCCAATACTAGTATACTGATTATCATAATACTAGAGTCTATACCTCACAAAAACATAGAAATATGTGAATCTCATCGATGATCAAACTTTAAAGTACATTTGGAAGAATGCTGTGCATTTAAACTGTATATCAAACCAGAATGGCCTTTCATTCAATAAAGCAATGTGCTAAATGATGCAAGATGAGGAGATCCCTTTGCTAAAAGTAGAAGTAGTATTTAGATTATATATTGTAATTGTTTAAATTGTTTTTTTTTTTTATTGAAGTCCGTAATAACAATACAAAATGTTAGATAATTTACAGCCAATCGACGCTTTTAAAACTCTCTAGCATAGAAAACATTTACATAGGCGTGATAAATAAGACATGTACCATACACCAAGCAATCCAAGAGCAGGGAATTAATTAAAATCACAATATAAGCACATAATGTGCTGTAGAGCTTTAAAACTACTACATCAAGTAATAACAATGATTCCTCGTGATTTCAATCAAAAAAAGTAGCCCAGAACTTATTAAATTTTCTAATACCTCCCACTCATAAAAAAAAAGTCTGCTCGCTGCTTTTAACCTTTTTCATCTTATGTATCCACTCATAGATAGATGGAATCTGCTCCGTACACCATTGTTGTGACAAAAGCGATCTAGCCACTGCCATAGCAATATATAACAATTTAGCCATCTGGTCAGGAAAAGAGAGATCAGGATCAAAACCCAACAAAATTAATTTCTCATTCACTACCATCTTAATACCACATTCGATCTCAAGATAATGGAAAATCTTTTCCCAAAATTTTTAGATCTTAGCACAATGAAACATAACATGTGACCAGTTAGCTGGAGAATGATGAATACTTTGAAAGCAATGTGGAGAATGATTAGGATTTCAAAATTTTATATGACCCTAGTAGAATGAAGTTCCTAGTAATCAATTGAGACATTTCCACCAGGGTAATCCATCTCCCATTTCTCATACATTCTGAGACTTTCAAAAATCCTGCTGCAGCCCAGTTAAAAGCAAGATCTGAACATTGTGTAACACCAGCCAGTGGCTGGATAATAAGGTTTTTGAATTAATCACGGGGATAGAATATCTTTTAAACAGAGCCTGATGTTTTTTAAAAAACACTGTAAGGAGCATGTATCTGATTTTCTTTACACATTAGATTAATAAAATTATTTATTAATAGTTTTTTTGCTTGTAGTTGAAATTTAAGTCTGGATAAATACTGTGCAGAATATGCGTTATAATAATCCCTGAGATTTGGAAGGGCTAACCCTCCCTGATCCAGATCTTCATATGAGGTGCTAAGTGCAATACGAGTCGTTTTCTTTGCCCAAATAAAGGCTGTAAACATGGATTCAACTCGAGTGAAAAAAGAACCCGACAAAGAACATGAGATGGTTGAAAACTAAAAATTAATTAGGGGGAGAACAGATATTTTAAGTAAAGCCACACGGCCTAAAATAGAGAATTGGAGAGAATTCCAACTTGAAAATAATTCCTGAACCTTTCGAAGAAGGGGATCAAAATTCAAATGGTATAAATCACTGACAGATACAGAAAAAAAACCTTCCAAATATCTCTTGGGTCTAGTATTGATACAAGAAAGAATATCAGGATGTGAATCCAGAGCTGTGCCCCCGCATTGTAGTATTTCGGTTTTCTTTTTATTAATGCATTAATTAGTGGAGTGGTGTGGCTCACTATTTAGAGGCAGCAGACCCGGGAGCAGAAGTCGGCCCGAGACCAGGGTTCAATTCCCGACGTGGCAGGGTCGTGGACTTGGGTCAGCGGACTCGATAAATCTCGCTTCGGTGCTTACTCTAATCAGGGGTTCCACGCGGCAACTCTGGGCATTAGCTTGCCTAATCTCCACAACGGCCCCATCAATTCCGGGGATGCCTGGCTCCACCTTGGGGACTCCCAGCAGGGACCATCCCACAGGGAAAGCCAGGACGGGTTCCCCAGAGTTATACAGCGCCAGGAAACCTACGGACGGGTAGCAGTGCGCTTTACAAGCTCAAATACATACAATGCGTTATCCCCCTAAGGCCTCAAAGTCCTCAAAAAGCTCAAATACTTTGGCTTGGACTCTCATTTCAGGGTTTATAATAAGAATGATGTCATCCGCATATAATTTCAGTTTTCCCATCGATGGAATTGGAGGGGGTATTTCAGCACAGTTCCTTATTGCTATTGCCAAAGGCTCAATGAAAAAAGCAAAAAGGACTGTGCCTTGTTCAACTAAGACTGACACATCCACTGAGGTGTTAATGATTACATAAGCTTTGGCATTGATATACAAATTACGAATCAAGGATATAATCTTAACAGAAACCCCAAAGTGACCTAAAATAATAAACAATGTCTCCCACACCACAAGGTCGAAAGCCTTTTCAGTATCTAATAAAAAAAATAAAGCAGGTATCCCCCATGTCTCAAAATAATCCAAGGCCTCAATTAAATGAGTATTAGTAACTATCTGTCGATCAGCGATAAAACCATTCTGATCTGCATGGATCAATTTCGCCGTACATTGATTAAAACGTAATGATAGTAGTTAGTTACTATTTTATAATCTGAGTTTAACAATGTTATCGGACCAGAAGAATTTGGATCTTCGCTATTCTTCCCCTTCAAAAAACTCACTACATTACCCTGTCTGAAGGATTCCGGTATTGTCCCTCCCTCTAACATGGAATTTATTAATATAAGAAAAAAATCATAGTGCCTAAGCATTGTATCTCCTACCTTAGAGGCCTATTAGGATGACGGACGGACCTGCGTCCGTCTGCCACCCCCGAGGTGGAGGGACCGTCCGCAGGGGCAGCGGCGGTCCCTCCAGTGCAATTAGGATGTGACCGCCACCCTGGCGGTCACATCCCGTATCTTTAACCTTGCGGCGGGTGCTGCCGCAAGGTTAAAAATACATGCTTTGCATCTACATGCACAAAGCAGCAGGCACCGTGCGGTGCCAGCCACTTTGTGCATGCAAATGCAGGGGGGTACCATAGGTACCCCGTATGTGCACCCCCCACCCCCCTTCACCCTGGGGGCCCGCAACGGGCCCCCAAAGAAAAGACCGTATGCCTTTCCATGGCGGCATTGCCGCCATGGAAAGGCATGTCCTGAAGGACATCCTAATATGGCTGGCGGTGTCTGATAGACACCGCCACCATATTAGAGCTTTTCCGCCACGGTTGGAAGGCGACCGCGGCGGAAAGGCGGCGGACAGTCTTCCCGTCCGCCAATGACCCCCCAGCCATCCTAATGTGGTGGGGGGTCTTTGCAGGTACCACAGCGGTGAATCCGCATCCACCGGGCCGGCGGTGGCTTCCGCCGGCCCGGAGGATGCGGATTCACCGCAATCCTAATCGACCCCTATATCGGGTCATCTGTCAATGAATCAGTGAGAGGACATTTTAACGCTTTAATTTTGTTCGCAGCGGCGCATTCCCTAGCCTGCCAGGCCAAAAATCTACCCGTGAAATTGTTTTCTTCAAATGTCTTTTGATATTGTTGCCGTAAGAAAGCTTCGCTCTGAGCATAATAATTAGCACTAAGATCCTGTTTGGGCTGATCAAGCTGATGCTGATTGGCTATAGATGTATTATGTAACATTATGGAGCTAAGTGCTTGTACCCTTTGCTCGAAATTTCTCTTCTCTGCTCTAATTTTCTTTAAATTGGCTGCATCCTTTCCGATGATTATTTCACGGATAAAGGCCTTAAGTGTGTCCCAAACTATGCTTAACGGAGCAGACTCACTATTTCGAATAAGGAATTCTTTAATCTCTACCTCGATAAATTTAACCCAAACTTCATCATTCAAACACCCATCATTTGGTTATTTTTACAGAGTTCTCTAACTGAATCTCTAAAACTAACATAGCATGATCAGAAAATCCATTATAGAGAAATCTCTGCTGACTAAAACAAAGATTTCTAGAGACTAAAAATAAATCTATACGAGATGATGACCTAAAACTGCTTGACCAGCACGTACATTCTGCTTTAGCTGGAAAATTCATACGCCAAGGATCGTGCAAATCAAGGGTAACTCCATAATTTTGCAGAATTTTTAAGGACTAACAGGTACATGCATCATTGTAGGAATTTGCGATTCCTAAATTGCGAAAATTAAGGAATCGCAATTTAGCAATTGCAAAATCCTATGCATCAAGAAATAGCAAAACTTTTTGCGATTCCTTAATTTTCTTTATTTGCGATTCCTTAATTGCGAATCGCAATTAAGGAATTGCATTACATTGATTCCTATGGGCCTAGAGGCCCATAGGAATCAATGGGAAGGCATTCTCATTTTGCGAATTCGCAATTAAGGAATCGCAAAATGAGAATGCAATTTCAAGGGTGCAGGGGGGGTCCAAAGGACCTCCCCTGCACCCCTGAAATGTCATGCAAGTACATTTTACTCACACACATGTCCCAAGGGCAGGTGTGTGTGTAAAATATCAGTTTCAAAAATGCATTTATTTGCACTTTTGAAACTTTTCGCAAATTACCATGAAGGTTTACTTCATGGTAATTTTTCCCTTCCAAATTGCGAATTCGCAAATTTAAAAAAATCATGCATAGCATTTAAGAAATCGCAAAATTTGCGATTTCATAAATGCTATTGAAATTTGAGAAATCGCAAAAAATTGCGATTTCTTAAATTGCGAAAAAATGAAAATAAATGATGCATCCCAAATAAGGTTTTTGCATTCGCAAACGGCCGAATTTTGCGATTCGCACCGTTTGCAAATGCAAAACAGCTTGATGCATGTGGCTGTTAGGCTTTACCTGTCTTCTTGTCTGAGTATCCTAAAATTATCTTCGACCGGTGCATAGAAACTAACAAAAGTTATTGGTCTCTGTCTATGTTTAACGGTACACGTAACCCAGCACCAATGACCAGACTGATCGTTTTCAAAATGTATAACCTCCGCTTGAATGTTTTTGTTTATAAAAATAGCTGTCCCTTTATGGGAAGCAGAGGATGAGGAAAAACCTCGGTCTGATGCCCAGGCCCTAAACATAGAGAAACCAGATAGTTTTAAAGTTGAAATATGGGTCTCTTGTAAGAGAATTACCGCAGGATTTTCTGTTTTAATCCACATTTCTATGGCCCACATTTTCTTCTGATTATTGAGGCCATTAACATTAAATGATACCACAGTTGTTCTTTGAGTCATTATAACAGTCCTAACAAAGTTTTCAGCCGTTCCACCCTCATAAAAAAATATAGAATACCTAGATTAATTAATAACCAAACAAACAAAATAAAGGACTTCATTTTTTCCCTACTTTTACTCCCAACCCACCCACTGTGACCCTCACCACCCTCTATAGTACTCCTAAACCTGTCCCCGTGCCCCTTCCCCCAGAATGTGGTCCTTCCTCCCTCCACCACACCAACCACATTTCCCTTCCCCCTAACAACCTGGGTGTCATGTTATAAATTTTTTTTTTTAAAGAAGAGAGGTGGGACCAGGAGCCCATCTTTAAGCAGGTCCTGCACCCGTGGCTCCAAGGGTAACATATAGAACGAGTACAGTTCCTAAGGGTATATTGGAAGGGAAAAGGGGGGGAAAGACAAAACTTTTGTCTTGTTGCCCTCACACACCCCGAGAGGTGTCATGCTTTACCATCAGGCCTTGCTCCTCATCAGGCCATCGCTGCAATGCTCGACGGGCTCACCGTTTCCGGGGATCTTTGTCGGAGATCTTTTGGGAGAAGCCGTTGGGTGCGTGCGTGTGTGGGGACAATGTGGGGTGGTGTGCATGAGTAGAGTGGTTTAAAATATGCTGGACTGGCTGTAATTGTATTCATATCAACCGTTGTTGCATTTACTAAAACGCTAGTCTGATTTGATGATACAATGGGGGGTGAGTCCTGTTCATCTGAACTCTCAAATGTGGAGTTACGGTCAGGCGAATTCAATGAAGTTTCCTTGCCGGCCATTCGAGCCGCTTCCTTTGCTTCTTTGACCTGGAGTCGGCGGGTTTTGGCTTTAATGCGAGCATTCAACAGTTTGCCCATTTTCTTTTCTTTTTCTTTTTCTTTTTCAAACCGAACTCCCCTGTCTATTTTTCCCCCCTTTTTGTATTTCCCTTAATGTCCAATAGTTCCACAAGAGGTTTCAAGTTATTTCAAATAGAGTCCAGAAGTCCAAATTTCTGAGAATGCAACAATCTGCATCCCCATCAATTCAGAGCAGTTCAAAGAAAGAGCCTAAGTAAAGTACTTTTCAGTAAGCATTGCCTCTTTACCTCTTTTCTCTTTTCTTCACCTCGCTCACCTCTTCCGCCGGCCGCTGCAGAAACAAATTCCAATGGCATCCCCTGCATTCCCTGCAGTCTAGAGCAAGAGTCAAACAGGATTCCTCCACCAGGCAAATTCATAAAAAAATGTGCCAAGAGAAGGAGGGAGAGGCCGACGCTGGACACTGTAATAATAAAGCAGAGAAAAGCTCCAGCACTGTGGACTCGGCGTGGTGAGTTTTCACTACACTCACACATCAATCCGCCTCCGCCCCAGCTTCTTTCTCTGCTGCACACCTAAACGATGCCCACCAGGGGTGCCGCCAAAGCCACTGCCAAAAACACTCTTCTATCTGCAAAAAGAAGAGCAGTCCTTGTAAAGATCGAGAACCGCTTCACTGCTGGGTGCCTGATGCAGGAGGCAATTACGGAGCCTGCATTCTCGCCGAGAGGAGAAACGCCAATCTGCCGAACGCCATCACCATTACTGAGGGCGGGGCGGAGATCACCTGAGGCTACACGGAGGCGTGGTACTCCGTAGCCTCCATCCCCCATGGTTCACCAATTGTTTAAATTGCTGAAAATAAACATTTCAAAGATTCTGGTATACCGGTTCCGTAGGCTATAATTGCCGCTTTGTGGTGCTATTTCTGACTAAAACGTATAAAAATCATATCTCTGGTTCCTCTTATTGGATTTTTGTCATTTTGGTGCCATTTTGTTTATTTAAATTTACTCTATTTACACTATTTTTACTTAAATACTATTTTGGTGCTGCATACATGCTTTACAAGTTGCACTAAGGTAGCCCCGCTCTCATGCTGCATCATTTATTAACGGATTTCAAAGAAAATATGCCTTGTTTATCAGTGATGATGCAGCTAATGCCACACAATTGTGTGATAAGCTGTATCTGCTGCTTCTTCTCTTTCCCTGCAGTATATGTTTTTATTTATTTATAAACCGATGTTTGGATATAATGACCAGGTCTCAGTAAAACCTCTTACGTGCCTGTAATCATTCATCCACTTCTGAGAAATTTGTAAGCATGATTGAAAAAACTAGCTGCATGGTAGGCAATAAAATGTGTGCCCAAGGTGAAGTGGTGGTAGACATTCTCTTGTTGGAAAATTTGTAAATAGTAAATGCGATACTAGGAAAAATCTGAATTGCAACTTGTATGTGAGGACATTCTGTAAACTAACGTTTCAGTCCATAGTATGCTTAACATGGGTGATCACTAATGCTCAAATAGGGCTGTTAATTGTGTTCAAGAAGGAAGGAATTGATGCTCATTCCTTAAAATTCCAGAATTGTTCTTCTGGACTTCTAGTACAAGTTCAGGGCATGTTTAAACCTATGATTATTGATCTTACAGGCTGAGGTTTGATAGCTGAAATAGTCTTAATGAATTTTGGGAAGGAGGTTCATTATACCAAACCTGCAGGTAATGGCACGGGGCAGGAAGGGTATTGCCAACCTTCCTGCTTTTTCAACTGATTTTGAATACATTAACAAAAACAAAAATGTGTGGTCCCAAAAGATCCTATCCTCAGCCACAAGGAACCAACAAAAGTACGTTTGGGTGTATTGCCTTTAACATAGCCTGTTATGTTAGTTATTGGTATTTAAGAATATATTTTTTGGTAATCATTTGCTACAGTGCTATTCATTTTAGTTAATCAGAGGAACAAAATATACATTCTTTCAACATAACAAATTCTCACAAAACAGTTGAAAAATACCTCAAACCTACGGTCAGAGTGCGAGCAGCAAGGATACACTCCCAAATATTGACTTTACATTGCCTTCAATGGGATACTTCCAGTCAAGGTTGTTGATTAGTTATTTAGAAGTTCATTTGCCCTTTGGAAGTACAGAATCCAGCAATAAATGTATGCCTAAAATGGTTTATTTAGGGGCAATGTCCCTTAAAACACATAATCAGTACATTCATGAGTATATTATGTACCATAATGAAAAGACATCAAATTTATAAACTTTGAAAACTCCCAGTAATCCAATTATAAAATCCATATCAATAAGCTAGTTAACCTACTTAGCGAATCTTTTTATTATGATAACCCTGGGAGCCAACATATAAGAACTATCCATGTATTCCGTGTAGTAACATACTCTGTGCAGAAGACCAATATGCACACCTCATTTTTATTTTCATTTTTAGGTTTCGCCCACACAGCACTTGCGCTGTGCTTGAGAAATTAATTGTTTTTAATAAAAAGTTAACAGGGACTAACATCCTGCCTCCTCTCTTTACTGGCTTCTCATTGGTTTCTGTGCGTGCCACTTCCCTGTCCTCAATTTCTATTGGCTGTAGCATATTTTCCTGCATTTACAAAAGCTTGTAACTCGTCTCCTTCTCTTATCAGGTTCCCGCGGCCAAAATACTGTCAACATCCGCTTTGGTGGAACTATATTTTCATAACGTTTTGCCTTTTACTCTTCGAGCATATTTATATAACAATTTGTGACCCGCAAAAATTAAGGGTCATATGTATGAAACTTTGGTTTTGCGATTCTCAAATAGCGATTTTTTTTGAATAGCTATTTGAGAATCACAAAACGCTATGTATGTAGGATTTGCAAATAATTTTGCGAATCCTACATATTCCTTAATTGCGAATTGCAAATTGCGATTTGCATTTAAGGAATTCCTCCCCATTTATTCCTATGGGCCTAGAGGCCCATATGACTGAATGGGAAGACATTCTCAATTTGCGATTCTCAATCAGAGAATCGCAAATTGAGAATGCAATTTCAAGGGTGCCAGGGTGTCAAAAGGACACCCTGTTGCATCCCTGAAATGTGCATGTGTGCACATGTGGCACACATACATGCCCTAAGGGCATGTTTGTGAGCCACATGGCACTTTGAAAAATGCAAAAAAAGTGCATTTTTCAAAGAAAAATCGCAAATTACCACCAACTTGAAGTTGGTGGTAATTTGCGATTCCTTATGTCAAATTGCACTTTTTCTGGGCCTCTTACATTGCATTTAAGGAATCGCAATTTGCAATTCCTTAAATGCAATCGCAAAATAGGGAATCGCAAATTTGCGATTCCTTATTTTGCGAGACTGTTTCCCATTCATACATCCCGCTTAGCTAAATTACTATCGCAAACACTAAAATTCTGCGAATTATGGCGTTTATGATCGCAATTTTGAATGATACATATGGCCCTAAGTGATTTGCATAGAATAACAGGATGTTGCACTGCGCCAGCTAGACTCAAACTGGAATCCGCAACTCTCAAGTCAGCAGCTCTGGCCGCTGCGACACATCCTCTCCACGCTCCTATTATCTGTCAGGGAGCTCTTTCCTTCTCCCGGACGATGGTTGATGAAAACGGCTCTCCATTTTACATTTCAGACAGCAATAGTTTGAGATCTACATTGGAGACCACTTGCTATAGTGAGGTTTGATAGGTAAAATGCATACCCGAATTTAATGTATGTATATATATATTTTACAGCAGGGGTTAGAATATAGTCAAGGAGGGTTTCTTTAAAACTGTTAATCTAAAAAACTATCAACATGACTACAAGGATTGCATTTCGATAGTAACCCTTCCAGTGCATGGGTCAACATTTTTTCCTTTATCCTTCCATTTGAAACAGCAGTTGAATCCCTTGAGAACAACCATAGAGTCTCAAGCCCAAGTGCATACAATACAGTCCTAATGTTTTAGTTAAGAAATCTTCTGTGCATAAGTTGAGATTACCATTTATCTTAGTGCTACTCTGTAAAGACCCACTCTGCTCATCCGTTGCCCATAATCTACAGCAATATAAAATCAGGCTCAATTTCACTATTTCGGCAATTGTTTTATGTCTTAAATTCAGATAGATAGGCAAGAAGGAGGCACTCTGGGGCATAATATTCAACTATTTCAAAAATTTATTTCCAGCTTTTGTTAAATTGTGGATCATTGTATGCCCCCAAATTTCAGCTTCATATCAATCACCACCTACGGCCTTCACATATATATTGCAAATGCTTGGGAAATAGTTCTAATTGTAGTTGCTTTAAAAGTTTTTGTCAATGCCCCTGCATTGTGTTGTAGTTTAAGTTCACTTTTTTCTAACTGTGGTGACCATGACTTATTGCATGGTAGCTTAACCCCAAATACTCGCAATCATTAACTTGCTCTATCGCAACTGTGCCCACTTTTAGTGTAAACTTGCTGTTCTTATAAAGGGATCACAGCCATAAACTTGGTTTTGGAAGAATTTAATTCCATTCCTCTTTCATTACAACATCCTTGAAATCGATCAAGTAGCTGCTACATTCCTGAGGGTGTCTTGGAGATTACGACAACGTCATCAGTGAACAAGAGGGCCTGGACACTCTGCTCATCCAATCCTTTAGGAATTACCACAATCCAGAACAAGGTGATTTACTACATCATGTGTAAACAAGTGGAATAGAGTGGGTGCCAAAATGCATCCTTGTCACACCTCCTTCTCAATTGGGTTGTGGCTGGTTAGTTGACAACCACTACCCCACCTCACTTGGGCATGGTTCGCATTATGCAAATCTCATTAATATTGACAACAAATGATATGCAATGCCCATTATGCAAAAGAGCAGCCATAACCTTTTTCATTTTAATCAGATAATACACTGATCAGAGGTTAACAAAGGCCACAATAGGAACATTTTCCAATAAATCACACAAAATCCAAACAGCTGGTCAATTGTTCTCGTTTTGGATTGCATTCTTGCTTGGTAATCCATTAAAATATTCCTCCATCTATCATTCATGGTGTTTATACAAAGTCTGCCGGGAGAAAACCTTCTGTAAACTGTCTGAGACTCTTGGTCTGTAGTTTCATGGATTATCCTGCGGCCCCTTTTTGTTTATTTATTGGTATGATCTCTGCCCTATTCCATGAGTTGGGGATTTCAGCTTCAGCTAATATAGCATTTGTTAAATTATTGGGGGGCATTTTGAACTCACCTCGGTGTCCAGGAGGGTCCGAGGAGCGCCGCAGCCTCTCCGTGCTGCTTGTGTGGGGACAGCCTTCCTGACTACATTTCCCAGCGCCCTACACGACCGGAAGTCGCGCACGCCCTGTCCCGCCCCCGGAGGTGCTCATAAGTCCAGCCAGAGCCCCGGGGGAGCGGGGGGCACTTTGAACTCACTTCGGTGTCCAGGAGGGTCCGAGGAGCGCCGCAGCCTCTCCGTGCTGCTTGTGTGGGGACAGCCTTCCTGACTACATTTCCCAGCGCTCTACGCGACCGGAAGTCGCGCACGCCCTGTCCCGCCCCCGGAGGTGCTCATAAGACCAGCCAGAGCCCCCGCGTCGCGGGACGCGCGCGGACGGCGCCGGGCTAAGCCCGGGCAAAGGGCGGGCCCTCTACGGCCCTCAAAATGCCAGATAAGGACGGGACGGGCCACCCCCCTTGGTTGCCACATTGATTGCCACTTCCACGAAGGTAAATACCCCCTCGTATTGATCATACTTCGCCGCCCTATAACCCTTATCACCATGACCTCAAAGGGGGACCATTCAACTAGTGTAGCTGGCTTTGGGCAAACGTTCTCTTTATTAGACGAGCTAAAGCTCCTATGCAAAACAACCTATACTAAATTGCTAACCCCCCCTCCGCTCAAAAGCGTTAGTACACTCTCAGACAAGGCTATAATTTTAGATCTCCCCATACTATCTAACAAAACCTGCAGCCCGAACACTCAATGTCTTGAACCTCTTCAGGTTCCAGCTGTGATAAGGAAAAATAACGCTGTAAATCAAGGAGGAAACGACCCCAAATCCCCAAAATTGTCCTTAAGTTCTCCCACTTCTAACTCCTCACTGATCCCACCGACTGTTGAGTACCCAGAGCCCATAACATCTCCTCCCCACTTGCACATATTACCCCTTATTGAACAACTGGTTAGCTCAATGATAGCCCCCCTGTTAGAAAAAATTAACATGATAGGGGATAGGCTCTCTGGTATAGAGAAAGCCATTAATTTAAACCGGCTGGTTGGTGAATGTAGTGATACACTCAATTGCCCTAAGTCACCTCCTATCCACCTAGGCTCTAAACCATCTGTGCAGGAAAAAAGCCGTCAAGCACAACCTGCTGGCCCTAGTGCACCAGGGCAAAAAATAGCTAAATACCCCGCTACAGTTTCCCTCTCCCAGCTGACCGTACCTAGAGTAGGCCACAAAAAGGTTAATTCTATTCATTTGCCACCGGAAGCAGCCCCATATGTGTGCATCCTTGCGGGTGTACCTGCTCTCCCACCTGGAAAATCTGAGAGACAACATGATCTAGTTAATAAAACCAAATTCTGGCTGTCAAAAAATAGGCCTCTGCCTCGTAATTTATACGGTGCTATTAGGAGCGTCAGAAGGGTGAGCTGGTTGGGCTCCCTTCCCAAAGACCTTTCTGGGGACTTGGTACTTGTGAGATTCAGAGACAGTAACATTGTCCCTTACTTGAAAACTAGGCCGCCTCAATTAAGTGACGGCCCTATATCCATATGGGACTTACATGATTTCTATCCCAACATCGTGTGTTCTCTTCCTCTTCCGAAATGGACATATACCAATTGTTATTGTTATTGTTAAAAGAGATTTGGTACCGCGCACATACACCAATTGGTTTCTTGGCGCTCAAGACCGGTGGGTAGAAGAGCAAAGAGGTTAGGACAGCTAGCCATGAGCAAGACGGAACAAGTAAGTTTTCAGGAGGTTACGAAAAGAAAAATAGTCAGTAGACAGACGAATGGGAAGGGGAAGGGAATTCCAAGTGGATGGAGCAAGGAAGGAGAAACAAGCACCCCCGTGTTTCTTGCGATTAAACCTGGGAGTGATCAGAAGATTGTGGGCAGAAGATCTGAGGTGTCGGAGGGGGACATAGGCATGCAAACACAAGGAAATGAAAACAGGAGCGCGAACGAACAGAGATTTAAAAATGAAGATAGACGAACAGATTGAGAGCGGGATTGGAGAAAGGATACCACCCACGACAGGGCCAGACCAGAGATGCCAGCATTTCTGACACGGTCGACCAAGATTCCATGGTCGACCGTGTCAAATGCGGCCGAAAGATCTAAAAGTACAAGGGCCTGGGCTAAGTTCTTATCAGCCCCCTGTCTCAACGTATCCATAACTGCCACCACCACTGCCTCGGTGGAGTGAGCAGGTCTAAAACCTGCCCGTCGATCATCAAGGAAATGCGTTTCCTCGATAAAAGCACTAAGGCAGCGGGTGACGTAAGTCTCCAAGACCTTCCCTAAATAGGGGAGAAGGGAAATGGGTCGGTAATTGCCTAACGTGGCAGGATCGGACCCAGGTTTCTTTAAAATGATGACCACCGCAGCGCTTTTGAAAGCATTGGGGACAGAACCTGAAGAGAGTGAACGGTTTAAAAGGTCGAGAGGAGGGCCGGGGCAGGCCATAAAGGCATCTCTTAGAATAGATGGAGGGCAGCAATCGTTAGGAGAGCCAGAGCCCACAGCCTGAAGTAATGAAAGAAAAGTATCCAGAGAAATGGGAGGAAATTCAAGCAGGGAGTGAGGGTTCGAAGGAGGAAGAACAGAATCGTGGGACAAAGTGGTGGGGGGAATGTTGTTTTTAATCATGGAAATTTTATCAGAAAAAAAAGAATTAAGGGAATCACACAGGGCTTGTGAAGGTAAAGGCTGGGGTGTGACTCGATCAGGGAGGGAGAGTTCGGCAACAATAGAGAAGATTTCTTTTGTCTTAGATGCCGAAGTCAGGACTTTCTGGGAGAAATAGGAAAGTTTAGTCGAAATAATCAACTTTTTATAGGTTTTTAATAAATCAATATAAATTGACTTGGATGAAGAACCGTGATTACGCCGCCAACGGCGCTCAGCTTGTCTGAGGAGGAGTTTGTCAGCCTTCAGTTTAGAAGTGAACCAACGTTGAGCGTCGTGGGGACGTTTGGACTTGACAATTTTAATGGGGGCGACAACGTCACAGGCTGCAGACAGCCACTGATCAAGTAAGGTTGCCTGTAGGTCCAAGTCAAGATGGTCAGGGGGAAGTGTGGAAGCAAGGATCGAATGAAGACAAGGAATGTCAGCATGCTTCCAGTTACGGGCCCTGAAATTGTGAGAGACAGGAGGGCAAGTAGAGAGAAATAAGTGTAAAGAAAAGGAAATAAAGAAATGATCGGACCAGGAACAGGGATAAACCAGAGGAGGGGAGATATCAGAATTAATGGACCATACCTGGTCCAGGGTATGACTTTTATTGTGTGTAGCAGTAAAAATATGTTGGGAAAAATTCAGACCAAGTAATAAACCAGAAAATTCACGAGAAAGGGAGGATTCTTGGGGGTCTGATGGCCAATAGTTAAAATCGCCTATAATCAGTACCCTGGCGGAATTGATGGCTATTTGCGAAACTACGTTACTAAATAGGGATGGGAAAAGAGGCATATTAACAGGAGGGCGGTAGACTAACATACAAATAAAGGAAGAATTGGGAGAGGTAAATTTCAGCGTGAGAATGTCCGAGTTAACTATAGATGGGGTAGTGAAAGTGGTGAATTGTAAATGAGAGCGAATGATGGCGGCGACTCCACCGCCAGGCCTACCAGAGTTCCTGTTTGAGTGGAGAATATAATAACCCAAAGGTATGGCGGCCAAAATGTCCGGGTAAGAGTCAGCATTTAGCCAAGTTTCAGTGAGAAGCAAGATGTCAATAGTGCCGCCTTCTAGAAGTTGGTATATATCTAGTTGATGTTTCGGAAGGGAGCGGGTGTTGAGATAGACTAGTGAGAGGGGATCCCAACCACAAGGACTAAACTTAGTCAACAGAGGGGCCACAGGGGTGGGGGGAGAAATAAGAGGGGAAGGGACCAAAGGAATAATGGACGGGGAAGGGGAAAATATATTGTTTTCCAGGACAGTGGCAATAACATGAGGGGCAAGGGGGACACAGTGGGATAGGGCGCGGAGAGCTTGTGAAGAATAGATAAGATGTTGCGCAGCATGCGTGGCCCCGGGCCTCGATGGGCCGCGGACGGGCGCAGACGGGCTTGACTTGTGCGCGACTTCGGCGCGAAGTCGGCGCTCCCGCTGCGCTCGTCCGCTGCGCTTCCTCCAGATAGCCATTTATACTGGTCAACGTGAAACACTAGACCGCTCACCTGCGCGGTCTGGAGGCAGGGCGGAAGTGCTGCAAAGCCGGAAGTGGCGCTCTTGCAGGGACCCTCCGCAACAAACGGCACACAGCCGGGGCGGACCGGGGTCAGGAGCGGGTAAGTAAAAAGTAAGCGTCACAGCATGAGTTAAGCTAGCGCTGTAAGCCTCAACACACAGTAACAGTGCTAACAATTATAAACGTGCGCTGAAGCTAGTAATCAGCTCCAGTGCACACAAAACATTAAAATCATGAAGAGCTACAGCTCAAAATCAGCTGAGGAGAATTAATTAAGACGCTCGTCGGCGGCGCTGGTGCACGCCAGTGGTCTTCAGGCCACCTAAGTCAACCTGCGGGGTCGGCAGAGCGTGAGATAAACCCTAGGTTCAGCAAACACTAGACCGCTCACCTGCGCGGTCTGGAGGCAGGGCGGAAGTGCTGCAAAGCCGGAAGTGGCACTCTTGCAGGGACCCTGCGCAACAAACGGCACACAGCCGGGGCGGACCGGGGTCAGGAGCGGGTAAGTAAAAAGTAAGCGTCACAGCATGAGTTAAGCTAGCGCTGTAAGCCTCAACACACAGTAACAGTGCTAACAATTATAAACGTGCGCTGAAGCTAGTAATCAGCTCCAGTGCACACAAAACATTAAAATCATGAAGAGCTACAGCTCAAAATCAGCTGAGGAGAATTAATTAAGACGCTCGTCGGCGGCGCTGGTGCACGCCAGTGGTCTTCAGGCCACCTAAGTCAACCTGCGGGGTCGGCAGAGCGTGAGATAAACCCTAGGTTCAGCAAACACTAGACCGCTCACCTGCGCGGTCTGGAGGCAGGGCGGAAGTGCTGCAAAGCCGGAAGTGGCGCTCTTGCAGGGACCCTCCGCAACAAACGGCACACAGCCGGGGCGGACCGGGGTCAGGAGTGGGTAAGTAAAAAGTAAGCGTCACAGCATGAGTTAAGCTAGCGCTGTAAGCCTCAACACACAGTAACAGTGCTAACAATTATAAACGTGCGCTGAAGCTAGTAATCAGCTCCAGTGCACACAAAACATTAAAATCATGAAGAGCTACAGCTCAAAATCAGCTGAGGAGAATTAATTAAGACGCTCGTCGGCGGCGCTGGTGCACGCCAGTGGTCTTCAGGCCACCTAAGTCAACCTGCGGGGTCGGCAGAGCGTGAGATAAACCCTAGGTTCAGCAAACACTAGACCGCTCACCTGCGCGGTCTGGAGGCAGGGCGGAAGTGCTGCAAAGCCGGAAGTGGCGCTCTTGCAGGGACCCTCCGCAACAAACGGCACACAGCCGGGGCGGACCGGGGTCAGGAGCGGGTAAGTAAAAAGTAAGCGTCACAGCATGAGTTAAGCTAGCGCTGTAAGCCTCAACACACAGTAACAGTGCTAACAATTATAAACGTGCGCTGAAGCTAGTAATCAGCTCCAGTGCACACAAAACATTAAAATCATGAAGAGCTACAGCTCAAAATCAGCTGAGGAGAATTAATTAAGACGCTCGTCGGCGGCGCTGGTGCACGCCAGTGGTCTTCAGGCCACCTAAGTCAACCTGCGGGGTCGGCAGAGCGTGAGATAAACCCTAGGTTCAGCAAACACTAGACCGCTCACCTGCGCGGTCTGGTGGCAGGGCGGAAGTGCTGCAAAGCCGGAAGTGGCGCTCTTGCAGGGACCCTCCGCAACAAACGGCACACAGCCGGGGCAGACCGGGGTCAGGAGCGGGTAAGTAAAAAGTAAGCGTCACAGCATGAGTTAAGCTAGCGCTGTAAGCCTCAACACACAGTAACAGTGCTAACAATTATAAACGTGCGCTGAAGCTAGTAATCAGCTCCAGTGCACACAAAACATTAAAATCATGAAGAGCTACAGCTCAAAATCAGCTGAGGAGAATTAATTAAGAGGCTCGTCGGCGGCGCTGGTGCACGCCAGTGGTCTTCAGGCCACCTAAGTCAACCTGCGGGGTCGGCAGAGCGTGAGATAAACCCTAGGTTCAGCAAACATTAGACCGCTCACCTGCGCGGTCTGGAGGCAGGGCGGAAGTGCTGCAAAGCCGGAAGTGGCGCTCTTGCAGGGACCCTCCACAACAAACGGCACACAGCCGGGGCGGACCGGGGTCAGGAGCGGGTAAGTAAAAAGTAAGCGTCACAGCATGAGTTAAGCTAGCGCTGTAAGCCTCAACACACAGTAACAGTGCTAACAATTATAAACGTGCGCTGAAGCTAGTAATCAGCTCCAGTGCACACAAAACATTAAAATCATGAAGAGCTACAGCTCAAAATCAGCTGAGGAGAATTAATTAAGACGCTCGTCGGCGGCGCTGGTGCACGCCAGTGGTCTTCAGGCCACCTAAGTCAACCTGCGGGGTCGGCAGAGCGTGAGATAAACCCTAGGTTCAGCAAACACTAGACCGCTCACCTGCGCGTTCTGGAGGCAGGGCGGAAGTGCTGCAAAGCCGGAAGTGGCGCTCTTGCAGGGACCCTCCGCAACAAACGGCACACAGCCGGGGCGGACCGGGGTCAGGAGCGGGTAAGTAAAAAGTAAGCGTCACAGCATGAGTTAAGCTAGCGCTGTAAGCCTCAACACACAGTAACAGTGCTAACAATTATAAATGACAATGACAATGACTAACCACGAACTCTGCTGATACTGCCTCAACTCTGGAGTGGAATAGAAATTTTAGGATTGGGACGCTACTTTACTCTACCCTGGTCTCTGAAAGTCTTTTATTATTTAATTATTATCATTTGGAAAGTAAACTGTATGTTTTATGAACTTTTATGGTTTTTTATCACAAAAACCGAATAAAGTATATTTGATTTGAGTTGGGGATTTCAGCTTCAGCTAATATAGCATTTGTTAAATTATTGATGTAGGACACCAGTATTTGTCGGTTGTAAACATAGAGGTCACCAGGAATTGTATTGGGCCCTCAGGCTTACCAGCAGATATTCCACAGATTGCCTCAAGCGTTTTCTGTAGGCTTATAATCAAATGTGCTCTGCGATTTATGGTATGCCCCAATTCAATCTGTCCTCCTTCCCCTGCTCCTCTTCTATGAAACAAATATAGGCTCTTGAAATGTTCTTTCCCAGACTGTGGTTGTATATAAAGATCTCTATTAATTTCATTATTTGTGCTGCAATGAGCTATAATGTAGCAAAACGTGTTATTATCATTGTTTTTTGCTGCAGTTGTCAGCTCCTGCCAATTGGCGTGCTCCCAATTTTTCCTAGCCATTTCCTGCACCATCTTGTAAGTAATTCTAGCAACTCTTACATTGTCCCTGCATTTGCTCTTGATTGCTCCCAAAAGCATTAAGTTGGCCTTTCTGCAATCTTTATTAAACCATGTAGAGCGTAAGGGTTGACAAAATATTGTTTTTTAGTTCCTATAGAAAAGATCCCTTAACTATGTATACAGCACTTCATGGATGGTTATTGTTTTAGAGAGGCATATTCGGGTGACCTCTAGTGACAGTAAGTGCTTTAGCAGGTTGGTGACTCTGCAATATATACACATTATAGTTTCAGAATTTTTCAGAATCTGATTCCATGTAACTGATGGCTTTTTTATTACTGCTAGTTTGCCATGCAATAATGGTACACAGATATTAGATCAAGGAGATAAGAAATCTTGTAGCGTAAGATGGAGGGTGCTTTGCTCACTGTTATGGCATTCCCTAACTACCATATCAAGCCTATAAATCCACAAACACAACACCAGTATGATAAATTCAATCCTGCTAGACCAATTGGGATGATTGAATGTGTTCTTCCCCCAGTTTTGTTTTCAAATATTTGTATTCTTTAATGTACCGACTTGGTAGGCTCTGTGTACTTGAGTCTGCATATATGTATCATGTGTTAAATGTTGAAGGAAATCTAATCCCTAGTCACACCATTTTAATGGTCAGGCCAAATAAGCCAATAATTAAATAGTTCATTTTAGGAATCAAAATAACATTTTCATTCCATTCCATGAACGTAAACTACTTCTTCTAACATTAACTTATCTTTCTCAGTGTTCACAATCCATGGTAAACGTATTTTGGACTTCTTGTCCATCAGGGGAATTATATACCCAATATGGAACAAACAATACTCCAATCATATAAAGCATATGTGTTTATGCCAGTGTAAAAAACACTCTTTAAAAATTGGTTGCACATGTGAAAAAAACATTACCCTCAATACCAAGTATACTTAAGCCTCTGTTTCATAATATAAACCCGTCCAACAAAGTAAACCTAATGAAATTCCAGCTAGTATTTAACAATCACTAGTGTACCAAAGCAAGTAGACTTCAGTGCCAATAAAAATGCCACACAAGTAAAAAAAACTCATAAACAAGATCGCCCTTGCCACCTCGTGTGTGCAGGTAAAAAATGCCAAAAACATCCTGATGAAGGACAAGAAATTCCCAATGCATTGGGCACTGATTGTGAACAACTACAAAAGAAAAGTTCATATTTGACGAATGACTTTAATCCTGATGAAGGACAAGAAGTTCCCAATGCATTGGGCACTGATTGTGAACAACTACAAAAGAAAAGTTCATATTTGACAAATGACTTTAGGGTGATTCAATGGGATTTTATTGTCTTCGACATATAACAGATAATGCATCATCCAATGTGCCCATTCCCGGTCAAGTAATGTTCCACCAATCCCTGGCTTTTACTGAAGGACATTCCCACATGTTATATAATCTGTCTTCGGCCACTATAAAAGGTCTTGCATTTGGAGACATGTTCTTACTCTTGTCTAATGTCTTAGACCTATTGGTTAGATATCCAACTACAGTTGTTTGGTTTATCTAATTTTCTGTTTTTGAGGCCAACTCTACCCTCTCCTGTCCTTTATACCCAGTAAGATTATTAAAGGGTAGCCTTTTTTGGGGGGGGGTTCCTCTATAGTGGGGATTTTAAACTTCCTTTCTTTTGCCCATATACGAAGGGCAGTTACTATAACAATTATACTTATGTGCTAGACTAAGGCCACCTAAAGGTGAAACCATGGCCCACCTGCTTCTCACATAAGATGGTTCAAACTATGCACATAAAAATAGCATAACATAGGAAGTTTACTATTCATCAGTAGCTCAGGAATCTCTCAGTAGTTTTAGCTAGGAGGCAATCACTGTCCAACTGTACCCATTTCAGATATCAAGTTTAATAGAAAAGGAATAGAAGGAAGCTGGCTCTATCAATGTTCGTCATCACTTGTGTTTTGCAATGGTATTTCCCAATGTTGGGCTTACACACTGTCCAAAGAGGCAAAAACCTCATTGCCTACAAGGAAAAAAGCTAAAGCCACAATACTAAAGCAACAACCACATACCATTTGAAGCAAAGGACCAAGGGGGATGGCCCAGTCCGCCCTCTTCCCGCCAGTGATGACGGAGGGAGGGTCCGCCTATGCCTGGGAATCTCCCAGGTGTGACCTGTACACATGCCATGCAGCAGGAGGTGGAATGATGCTTTATGGCACTGATGCAGGTGGGGTTTTCCTCCTGTACCCTTGATCCTACAGTGCTGAGAGGTCTGGGGTTTGAAGTCCCCTGAATATAGTTTGGTGTTCTACCAAGTGGGAAATGTAATGGTGCTTTATAGTGCTGTTGCAGGCGGGGCTCTCAACCTCCACCCCACCCTTCCTGCTGCTTTGAAAGTTCTGGGACTTGGAGTTCACTGAGCGAGTGAAATTTGGCATCCCACAGCAATACATTCAGTCGTGCTCAAATACTACTTTCCATTCTGGAACTACAACTATTACTATAACTGCTACAACAACTACTACAACTACAACTCAAACTTGTCAAGCAATTTACCAGATTAAGCAACCCCTCCACGGTTCCCCATTGACGAGCTATATATTAATGATGAAGAGAAAATGAAGAGGAATATGTAATTGGCCATTAGTGAGGGTGACAGACTTCTTCTGATTCCACTGGAAGGAGGCTTAGATAAGTAGAAAATACATGAACAGATCAATCAATTTGATGTACGATAACATAATGAGCACTAGAAAGAAACACAAATAAAACAACAAATAAAATTAATCTTGAGGAGATAACAGGTAGGACTAGGTCCATGGTAAATATCGTACGCTCTGCTCAAAAGAATACCAGTTTCAGTACAGATGCCATTTGTAAAAGAATAACTTTGAGGATAACATTGTTGTAAATTAGAGAAATTCAGAAGCACATAAGTACTCCTTCATGTTAACTCTAATGAGAAATATGAATCTTTCTGATAACTTTATTAGCTTTGCAGTTGTAGAAATCAATTTGCCGAAACACTGAAGTTAAAGAACATCAAAAACAATGTCTTAAACCTCATTTAAACTTCCGAAATCGAGTTTTCTTTCCATTTTATATTAAGACTGGTGCCAGCACAAGTTTAGAAAAGTACGTTGAGGGAGAAATTTATGTCAGATTCTCTAACCTTGGTATTACCCATTGCTTGTCATTAAAGTAATGTCTAGATTACTCAGTGTTAATTATTCTTCCAACAACTAACTTCTGTGTCACATTGTTTACTTCTAGAGGCATGTTCATTAGGGGTGGGCGTGAGAAAAAGGTTCGCCCTAGATCTCCTCCAGGCGAGACTTCTCAACGCTGGCGGTCGTGACCACTCGCGTTGATAAATCTGCCATGCCCATTGAGGAAATTGCCACTCGAGTAGAATCTCTACTCGAGTGGCAGAAAGCAGCAGCACCCTCTGGTGTGACACATAGTGCCGTAAGTGCTGATTTTACAGTCCCGGACAAACTCCCAGTGCTAAATATCTGTGCAAGCTGCATGACTTAGCAGATTTCGCCGCTGGTGGTGTAGAGCAGCAGGGGTTTCTCACCAGCAGCCAATGTAAAGCATGTAGGAGAGGGGATGATGCTGTTCCAGAAGGAAGGTTGCAGATGGGATGTGCCGCTGTGTTCTATACCACCTGAAGTTTAGATCGCAAAGTCTCATTGGCAGAGGCCAGGAGAGCATTACCATAATCCAAACAGCTGATAACCAACACCTGAAGTAAAGGTTTCCTTACTGTGAGTGATAGTAGAGGAAAGGTTCTTCTCAGCAGACACATCATGTGGAAGCATGAGCCTGTGGTTGCCAAAACTTGTTCTTTTATTGTAAGATATTGATCTGTATGTTAGCAGCGAGAGAGCATCTGATGTGGTCAGTGACCACTACCAGGGCAGTCTCGGTGCTGTGTGATGGTCTAAAACTGGACTGAGATTAATCCAAAATTCCATTGGCCTCCAAATATTCTATCAGTTGTTTTTTATGTGTTTCTCAAGTAGCTTCTCCAGTAAAGGGAGAAGCGAGATGTGTCGATAGCTGGTGAGATCGGTGAATAGATTGAGGGAGCAAACTCATATGAAAGGTCTCCCATGATTCTTGGAGGGCATACTTCTAAGTGAGAGCCTGACTTGTCCGAGACAAGAAGTTTATGAATAGTCTCTGGTGATGAATCTTCAGATTAATTTAGGCTGATGACACAAATAGGGGGAAGAGCAGAAGAATCGAGCTCCTCACAGGCCTGATCAGTTGTACTGGAGACATTTTGATAAATCATTCTAATTCTATCGTCAATGTGGTTAACTAAGGTGTCACAGAGTGTTTGCGAACCTTTATTTCTGGTGAACAGGCATCCAGATTTATGAAAGTATTAAGCACTTTAAAAAGTGCTTTGGAGGATTTTTTTGCCTCTGTGATAATGTTTACTATAAACTGTTTACAGACTTTCTTGATATTGTGTAGGTACATGGTTAAATATAGTCTATAAGTGTTTTTTTTGTGTTCTCATTTCACCAGCTTTCTTGCTGGTATAGCTGTCATCCCTCAAAAGGGGGTTGATAAGCATGCCCCCACAAAGAATACAGCTGTTTTCACTTTCATCCCCCTCCTGTAGAGACAGAGGCGGAGGAGAGCCGGGCCCTCCAGCATATATGGCTTAATCATTGGACCCACTTGTCTGTTGTCTCCAATCTGCATACGGTGCCCAAACCTTCTCCAAATTTTTACCGTCACAGGCAATTTCAGTCTGGCTGATATGTTTGATACTTCTGAGATTGTCAACAATGAGTAGGGGATTTTCCAATTTCCTAAGTCTGCATATCTCCTGCCTTCGCCAACAAGATTACTTAAAAGCTAAATTTTGTTATGACGGAATTTGCTCGTACACATGCTTCTGAATGCAGCCCAAAAAATATAAGTCAAGGGCTTACCTCTATATGTTGTCCAATCACTTCCCTTATGAAGTTACATACTGATATCCAGAAGGGGGCATTCTTCGGACACTGCATCAACATATGCAGGTCATCTGCCGATGAAAATATACACTTCGGACATCCATATGCTTTGCCAGTTATTCCTGAAAGCCTGGACGGAGAACAATAAACCCTGTGGGTGTTAAACAGGTGATTTCTCTTGAGTGAGGCAGGTTTCACCACCGCACGTAAAATGGAGAAGGATACTTGCCATACTTGATTTAGGTTTCCTTCCTCATATCCCTCTTCCCACAAATTGGTAATGTCCGACTGGCTCTTACAAGATTGAAACTTCCTTTTTTAGTGGGCGAATTTGTCTATAGGTGTTTTTGGCGTAATAAGATTAGTCTGATGCCACATTCTTTCTAATCTCTTACAAGAGGCTTTGTAGTTCTATCATGTACCAAGGCGCATGAGTTCTATCTGGCCCATTATCATAACATTTGAGAGGGGCTAATTTATCAAAGCTGAATTTAGAGCTCTATTGTAGTCAAAGAGTGCTTGATCAACGTCTGGGTTATTTGAAGGGATAGACAACATCAGCTCATTAGCCACCGAAACTGGGGTAATTTTTCGCCACTGCCTAGAGACATTTTTGAAAGTGTGTTCATTTTTCATCAGGTTGTGAGTAGGAATCTAGAATCCAATGAGTGGTCTGTCCAGAGTAGCGGTTTGGCCAATTTGCAGGTCAATGCTCGTTTGTTTGTGAAAATTCGGTCTGGAGTATGACCTGCAACTTCAGTTGATCCCTTGACTTGTTGATATAGGCCAAGTGTTGCCTAATCAGAGTATAATTGACTAGTCTTTGGGTTAAGGGAATCTTCCCTACGGGGATTAAAGTCCCCCAACAGGAGGAACTGTTGCGCTGCAAGTACATGGGGTGCAATATATTTGAGCAGGCGTTGACTAAACTCTATTTTTGGTCCAGGCGGATGGTATACTAAAGCGCCTTTCCATCTGATATTAGAAGAGGAGTCAAGCTTAAATATAACTATTTCTGATGTCTTCTGCACCAGTATCAATTATTGAAAGCTTGATATTGTCTTTAAAGACAATGGCAATGCAGCTACCAATGTGTTTGGAGCCAAAATGGGAATCGATATATTCAGCCAATATAAGTTTTTTACCTTTTTAAATTCTTCTTATGTTGCATATATGCTAAGGCTTCTGACCTCCTGGATGAGGCAGAATTAGAGAAAAGCTAAAAAATAAATAAACACACACCTCACATTACAATTAAAGACGTTTTATATATTTGCTGTAAACAATTCACTTCTCAAAGACAGCATTAGTCTTTGAGAAGTGAATTGTTTACAGCAAATATATAAAACGTCTTTAATTGTAATGTGAGGTGTGTGTTTATTTATTTTTTAGCTTTTCTCTAATTCTGTCCGTTTGCTGGGTGTGGCGGAAGGGTCAGAAGGGCAGGATGTCAGGCAGTTCGTGATAAATCTGCTGAGGGGGGCATTTCCAGATTCCCAGTGGCAGTGGGAAACGGAAATTCAGAGGGCCCATAGGTTCCCATTCACAGTAAGGAAAATGGGGGGTACAGGAGGAGTAGGAAGAGACGGGCAGAAAAATCACCCGAGGGCAATACTAGTGTACATTGGAAATTTCTTGCTCAGAGAGGAGATTTTGAGCAAAGCAAGGCCAGAGAGTAGGAGGACCTATGAGGGCAACACCTTTTTTGCCAGGCCCGACTTCTGTCACTTCACTGTAGAGAGGAGGTGGAAGCTGAGGCAAATGATTGCACCCTTTCAGGCTCTCGGTATGGAGGCGTATCTACTCTATCCTGCCAGACTTAAAGTAATTGTGAGAGGGAAAACCTGGATGTTCACCTCTGAGATCAAAGCAGAGCTCTTTTTAGAAGAGATGAGGAAGCAGAAAGGGGGGTAAGAAGTACAGGCATGCATAATGAATCCGGTTAGGAGATAGACGGGTCTATGGGTGGCACGGCAAGGAAAACGATTGGGGGAGGAAAGCGACTTGCACAACACAAGGCGGGCACACATAGGTCTACTGACCTATTTGCCTGTAAAGGGGAGGGGTAGAGCAGGGGTGGAGAGGGAGGGAGGGGGGAGGGTGGGGGGGGGCTGGAATGGCAATAGTTTCTTTATGATTATGATTATGCACATTGTTATGTTTTTGAGTGACACTGAAAGTACACAGCTTGGTTTGTTGACGATAAATAATGTTCATCATGTGTGGTATTCACCAATGCTAATACAATGGCATGTAGGATAGCATCAATTAATGTATGTGGTTTAAATGACCCAAATAAGAGGATGAGAGTGGCTGCGTATTTAAAAACTTTACGGTTGGACTTGATATGTTTGCAAGAAACCCATATAGAGCTAAGTAGGATAAATCTTTTGGAGCAACTGGGGTTCAGGCTAATGGCTAGCTCCAAACAAGAAACTAGGACTAGAGGCGTAGCAATTCTGGGTAGACAGAGGGATGTGGTAGTGGGGAAGAAGAAGGAAGATAAATGGGGAAGATGGGCTATCGCAGAAATATGCTTCAGGGGTCAGAAATTAACATTAGTTACAATTTATGGATCTACCGAAGATGACCCAGAGGTATTTCAGTTTCTTGATGCGGTGCTGCCCCAGTGGCCTGAACCCATAGTCTGCTGTGGAGATTTTAATATTCATGACCTAGAAAGCTCATTTACACGAACAGATGCAGTTTATAGAGGGAGGAAAAGGAAAGTGTTTAGGGCTCTGGCAGATATGGTTCTGCATAATGCCCTGATTGACCCTTGGGTAAAACAACATCCTCACCTTGATGGAAGCACCTTCTTCTCTGCCCCACATAAAATACTGGTTAGGCTTGACTACTTCCTGATAACTAGTTGCTTATTATCTGTGACACAAGTCGAGAAGCTTCCCAGGGTGATTTCGGATCACAGTCCAGTGATTCTCACCATTAAAAGTAATCAAACTCCAAGAACACCTACACAGTGGACTTTTGAGAGAGGCCTTCTAAAGGATCCTATATATAAGGAACACATGACGGAGTGGATTAAATGGTTTTTGGATATTAATAGGGGGACAGCAGCCTCAGGAATAGTATGGGACACATTTAAGGCGGGAATAAGGGGAGAAACAACTAGTTTTGTCCTGGGAAGACAGAAAAGAGAAAAGGAAAGGAGAGAGATGGTAGAGCATAGACTATTAAGAGAGGAAGGGAATTTAAGTAGGGCTATAAGACATAATCTACCTTTAGAGGAGTGTCTGCTCAGAATTATAGCTCTAAAAGCTGAAGCAGTTGAAGGACTGGCTAGGCAGGCGGCAGATAAATTTCTAACCAAAAAGGAAAAAACATACGAGCTTAGCGAGCAGGTGGGGCGCGTATTGGCAATTAGAACTAGGCAGAGAGCGGCTGAAGCAGGAGTGAAAGAAATACGGGATGCACATGGAGATTTGGTCACGGAGTCTAACTTAATAAGAGATGTCTTTAGGAAATTTTATGCAGACTTATACACTCCAGAAGATCCACCGAACCTAGTGGAGATTGATAAATATTTGAGCGATATATACCCACCGATGTTATCAGAAGAGGATAGGGAAATATTGGATAGACCGATACAGCTAGACGAACTGGAGGAAGCTCTGGGTAGCTTGCCGATAGGTAAAGCGGCAGGGCCAGACCAAATTCCGCTCGAATTTTATCAAATATTTAAAAATGTGCTCCTGGGAGATATGTTTCTAATAATGCAACAAGCACAGATAAGGGAACCCAGTCCAGAGTCATGGGGAGGGGCTGATATAATAGTTATTTTGAAAAAAGGAAAGCCACCAGAAACACCGGGGTCGTATAGACCAATCACATTAATGAACTCGGATGTCAAAATATATTCTAAAATTTTAGCAAAAAGACTGGCTGGGATTATAGAGCAGTTAGTAACCCCTACCCAGCATGGATTCATTCCCGGAAAAGGGACTACGCAGCATGTAAGGACAGTGATTACGATGCTTGATTCTGCAGATATCTTAGGGGACCCTGTCGCTGCACTCTTCCTCGATGCCGAGAAGGCATTTGACAGGGTCGCCTGGGAGTATCTTTGGCATGTCATGAGGTGGTCCGGGATGGGAGAACCTTTCATAAAAGCTATACAGGTACTTTATAACAACCCAACAGCAAGAATAAGAGTGAATGGAGGGCTCTCGGACAAAGTAAAAATTGCTAGGGGGACTAGACAGGGGTGTCCCTCCTCTCCCCTGCTGTTTGCGTTATATTTGGAACCATTATTGCGAAGATTGGAAGTTAATGAACAGATACCACCGATGAGGATAAATGGCTGCGTGGTGAAGTCCTTAGCCTACGCAGACGATGTAGCAATTTTAACTCCTAACCCTACTTCAGCTATAACAGAGGTGGAGATAGAGGCTCAGAGGTTCGGTAAGATATCAGGGTACAGTTTAAATAGAGCAAAAACTCAGATTATTAAGAACAGATATACTGTATGCGCTGATGACAGGATGGTTGATTCAGCCGTATATCTAGGAGTGTTATTAACGGCGAGCCTGGGTAGGATAGTAGAGATGAATTTGGCCCCTCTAATAGATAAAGTCAAAAAAGATCTAGAGAGGATGAACAATTTGCACCTCTCTCTCATGGGATGCACGAATGTTATCAAGATGCTAATCTTGCCTAAATTTTTGTATTTTTTTCGCACTATTCCATTAGTATTTGAGGCTAAATGGTTTAACGTGTTAGAAAGGGTGCTCAATAGATTCATCTGGGCACATGGAAAAACTAGAAGAGCTTACAGATACATGACTCTACCAAGAGAGAGAGGGGGGTGGGGGGCCCCCGACTTCAGGCTGTATCAGATGGCCACAGCACTACAGTATATGCAGGGGTTAATTGGGGGTGGAGGAAGCGACATAGGGGTTACGACTATGTCTACAGAACTCTATGCTATCGTACTGGGGGCAGAGGCAGAAAATAACTTTTTAAACAGGGTTGAGTTTGGATACCACAAAAGGACTAGATTCAAGACTGTAGTGGCAGCATGTAGGATATGGAATGTATTCCTTAAAAAAATGGGGCTGGGAAGATATAATAGGTACATTAGACTTTATAAGAACAAATCTTTCCCGGCAGAAGTCTTTGCAGATTCAATAATGCTAGGCTGGACACGGAAGGGGATAGAACAGATTGGGGATGTGATGGATGGGGATGGGATAGCCCAGTTTGCAGACCTTACTGTTAAGTATGGGATCGAGAGGAAGGACTTCTTTAAATACCTTCAAGTAAGGAGTTTCCTTTGTCATAAGCAAGGTGGTAGTTTGGGGTTTAATAGTAATGAAATAATGGAAAAGATAAAAGTAGGAGGGGACTGTACAATTAGATCTTTTTATGCAAGTTTAGCAAAAGGGAAGATGGATGACTTGGAGAAAGTTAGCAATAAATGGGCTGGAAAATTGGGTGGGGAGCCCGGAAGTTTTCAAGAATCTTTGGATCTGGGATGTAATATCTTGTGTTCGGGTCCCCTGCAATCGCAGCATTATAAGACGTTATTTTCGCAGTATCATACCCCCGCCAGAATAGCTAAATGGGGAGGCACCACTGGCACTACATGTCCACGCTGCAATGCAGGAGATGCAGATATTATTCATATGTTTGCTACCTGCCCTCAGCTTTACACCTTGATTAAAAGCGTAGAAGATTTTCTTAGTAATACTCTTGATATAGGAATTAAACTGACACCTAGGATGATATTGTTTGGGATAGATAATCAAGTTGGATTTGAACAGAAAGAATTTATGTTTATAGCTACGGCAGTTTTGAGATTGACAATAGCAAGAGTATGGTTAGACAAGATACTCCCTGGAATGCAAGTTTGGTTGGCAAACTTATTAGCCAGCTATAACCTTGAGAAAGCTATATATGCACGGAGGGGGAAAAAGGGAAGGAGACTTGGCTTGAAAATTTGGGAACCAATAACCAAATGGAAAGAAAGGATGGCATTATAAGATAATGTGAAAGAATAATGAATCTTAAATGGTGCTTTATGATACCTTTATAGTGTTTATACTGTCTTGAAAACTTCAAACCAGAGATATGTAAAAATATTTGATGTAATTTTGCAAAATGCATAAAAGTATGATGTGTAATACAATGTGCATGTTAAGAATAATAAAAAAACTTAAAAAAATAAATAAAATAAAAAAAAATCAAAGACAGCATTAGTCTATGTTTACAAAGTTTTCAATTTGCCAGTAATTCTGACTTGTCCTTTTAAATGATGGTGCATGATCAGTAAGTCTTTTTTGTTTCACTCCACTGCTTTGGTGCTGCTCCAGAGTTTAAACTGTATTTTCTCTCACAATTCTTATTGCTGTATATGCAGCCTGCACTGAATTCTAATTTGAGGCATATCTCTGACTTTTCTGTTTGCCACTGCCTACAATAACACTGAGAATTCACCAGAAAGGTACAATAAGCTGTCCGCTGTTTGGAAATCATTGTGTTTTATTTTTTCATAGCAATTCCTTAACTTTACACAGCGGGTTATTTGGTATGAGTTATTTTGTGAAGGGCATTTTGTGATTCCTCATTCAAGATTTTTAAACAATTTAATAGCTTTCCACTGGGAAATTAAATCTGAGGATTTGAGGGTGAAATTCGCTCCAACATGATTATTCTATAGCACATCTTTTAAATTGGGGATTATAAGCATCTTTCTGATTGCTCACTTCTATGGACAAATGAGCGATACTGTTTTAGAGGGCCTGATGACTTTGAGGCTGATCATTAAGCTGGTGCGAGGCTCTGGTCCCAGCTGGACTGATTGCGAAGTCAGGAATTATCTTCATGGAAAAAAATGTAAAACAAAGCAGAAAAAATCTGTATACCAAATAAGATCTGTGTTTTGCCACAGGCAAGGAAACATCAGGCTGGATGAAATTGTCAAATATTGGCAAATGTTAGTGTCAATTGGTGGGTTACCCTATCAGTTATTCAAGCAACTTGAATGTTCTCAAATTTTTTTATAGTTGAGACACTACTTTGTCAAGTAAATCTAAATCCTTAATCTCTTTTTCTGTTATTGGAGTTTCGTTATCTGCATAACTGGCCGTTCATTTATCTACTCATATTTCTAAAGTTAGTAGTTCTAAAAAGAATAACTTTTTTTATTTTCGTGTTAATTTTTCTGTTCCAAAATGCCTTCTGTCCATTAATATAGTCGTCTGTAAGTCTCTAAACGTTGGTGTCAATTAGTGAGTTCTTTATCACCAAGTATCTAACTGTTTTTGTGCTTTTTTTCTCAACACTAAAACAAGGTCGACAGTTGTGGGCACTGAGAAAGTGATAAATGCATCGTTTGAGAAAAATATATGGATGAAGCGCTAGTGGAGAATTGCTTATTGTAAATCAGGTTAAAGTGATAGAGCAGACATGGCACTCCAAACTACATCACTTCATCCTGGTGTCCAAGATGTTGATTGTGTTCTGTTCCTCTGGCCTTTTCATACCCCTACCACCTTCGACAGTGGGTATCCGGGTTAGCTTATTCTTGTGTTTTATGCCCCTCACATAGCTGTGCAGCTAGATTTGGGTTTGGCTGTTTAACCCCTTCACTGCGGCGGCTATTCCGCCGCAGTGCTAAGGGGGCGGGGTGGCAGTGCGGCGGGCGCATGCTGGTGACAGAACCGCTCCGTCTCCAGCCGCGGTTGCGCTGTGCTCATGACGGAGCAGTTCCGTCACGGCCCCGCCCGCTCAATGGAACGCTCAGCGCAGGCACGGAACACGCGCCGCGCAGGCGTGCCGAGCGGGCTGTGACGGAACCACTCCGTCATCAGCACAGCGTGACCGCAGCTGATGAAGGAGTGGTTAAGTCACCAGCAGGGGAGGGGTTAAAATAGATTACAGCACTGCTTTTGATTGAGGTGTTTTCCTATAGTTGACAGCACTGGCTTTTGATGGAGGTGTTTCCCTTGAGTCACTGGTTCTATGGCTTCCACGGGATCATTACTTTTTCTTTTTTTAGAGTGGGCCAAAATGATGACCACATTTATATTCATACTGTCAGCATTTAATACGCTTGCTCGCTTATGAGAAAAGCTGTTTAAAGATGCTTTGATTGCTTAAATGGTAGTTCCTTCCTCTTGCCAATTTTCAAGTCAGGACTAATTCATTTGAATACTTGGAGGCTTCCTTTCTAATGCCAAGCTGCAGCCGTCATTATATTTTGCTTTGTAATCTAATGTTGCCAATGTACTTTATGCCAGCACAGATCTCATGCAGATTGAATATTTTACCTTGTAAATGAAAGATTAGAGAAAGTAACCCTTAGGAAACCATTACCAACGTACTTTATTTTGTTTGTATAGTGGACCTAAATCAAAGAGTAGACACCATCACAGTGTTGATAAAATAGAGCACTAGCATCCAGCAGTTTAGTAGACAGATCAGAGAGGTTAAACCAGCTATGCTTATTAGTTTTTTGAGAAAGGCATTGCCGTGACTATCCTTTAAAGTCTCTTAAAGAAAAAGTGATCATAAACAATTTGCTAAACAGCCTTTACAATGATGCCTTTACTGTGCATATCTTTGCTTACCACCTTTCTATTTTTCTATCTAAAACACAACATTTTCCCAATACAGTGTGCCACTAATTCTAGCTGTGCATGGAAAGTTTCGGGGCAATCCGTCAAGTTAAACGGAGGTGAAAAAAAGTGCACTTCCCATGTTAATTCCCGTAGGGATTGTGAACGAGTGCTTTTGTTGTTTGGTGTAAAATCTGTTTTGTAGTTTTAGAGATATTAAAGGAAAACCAAATTTGTATATATAGAGGATCCAACAGTCTCTTTGCTGATATCTGATTGGCTGCCATCACTTCAACTAGGAAATGTTGCCAGCCATCTTGGGACCAAGTCCAAAAAAACGTTAAAATAATGAAAAAGGGGCAGGGTAGGAAGATCCTGACCCCCTCCGCCACCCACCTACCCTTGCCGTGGTACTAGAATCCCCCTCATACCCCACCAGGGCATGAAAGCATATTTAATTTTTTTAATAATTTGCCACAAAATCTCAATGGAGTTGCAAATCTGCTGCAAAAACCTTTTACATAACAAGCGTGGTCTCCCGCGCTTGTTTAGAGTATAGCTCCCCTGTGGGCCAGGTCCTGGGGCATGTTGGAATATAAAAAAAAGGGAAGGGGACAAACGGGTCTCTTGTCTTATGGGGCTTTCTTTTTTTTAATGGAGGGGGGCCAAGTGGACCCCCCTACTTGGACTGTTTGAAGCTCCCGGGACAACCATCTTCCCAGGGCTAAACTAAAATATTTGTAGGGGCTACACAAGCCCCCCCCCAGACCCTAGGGATCACCACCGTCCTGGGACCAAATACAACTTAAAAAAACTAGGAGGGGGACCGTGCGGCCCCCATCACGAGCCATGACCAGCACCTCCCCGGGGTCAGCCCATGCAAAGTAAAGGAGGAGGGTCCCTTGTAGACCTTGCCTGAAAGCTAAGACTTAGAGAAAATCCATCTCTGGAGGACCAGGAAAAGGTGACAAGCCTCCCTGTAAAAACAAGCAAACTAGTTATACCAATTTAGCAATTTCGTCGCTTTGAGGTTTTGACTGTGAAGTTCGAGGATAAAGCACTACCACAAAACAGGTGTCCTTGGCTTTATGGTCCAGTCTCAGATACAGCTTTAAGAAGTGTGTCAGAATTTGAGGCTCCTTTGCTTTTGGATTCTGAGGAAAGGAACCTTGCTCGTAGACTTCCATTGGCTTTCCCCCTATGTGTTTAAAAAGGGCAGCTCTCTCAAAGCGTTTAGGAACACCAGCTTTTCAGGTCAGGTCTCTTAAAGCCTGACTTCTGCTGAAGCAGCCCATGCATGGTGTTTTGCACTTGGTGCCGCACAGATTCTCTAATCAACCAGCTCCAACTATGGTGTCCTTGGGAAGATTACACCTCTCTTGGCTCATTATCCAAACTGAAAACAGCAAATCACAATTTCAGTCTTGTAGCAAACCTGCAATCCACAACGTATATTTAGCTAAACACTAAATGAAAGATGCCACTGCTTCTTCTGGTATTTAATTCACCTGAACATTCCCTGGGTTCAGAGTCATATTATACAGTACTCAAGCTTTCTCCTGGTCACTCGGAATGTTTCGATGAGAAATATACCAATTTATGTTAGTTACTTATAAATATTTTTTTAGTTTCTATTAACACATTACTACTTTGATTTTATCCCAGGACCTTTAGTAAGTGCAACTATATTCTATAGTACATGATAAATATTGTAAATACTCCTACAAAATCCAGAACACAAATAATGAACTTATTTCTAATACATCAAAGGTATGAGAAAACACTCCTTTCTGCCTTCTCAAGCAGGGACGTTTTAATGCATGGGCAAAGTGGACTCTGACCACGAGCCCCAACCATTCAGCGGGGCCCCTTATAGAGCCAGCTCTATTATGCAGAATCTAGACCTGATTAACGTAAATAATTCTTTAAAAGATAGTTTTAAATACCGTTTTCCTTTATTTTTAATGTGGGTGTGGAGTCTATTACAGACATTTTGCAGAGAAATGTTTCGTTTGTGTTTCATGCAAAAGTTTCTTTTAGATCAAGACAGGAGCTCACAAATGAGAAATGGGAGGTGTGATAGAGATTATTTGTATTAATATTAAGGAGCTGCTGTTGTGTTACAGTATTGAAAACACATGCCAATATCCCTAAATATAAGATGTAAACACATTTGGAATTTGGATGAGTGTGCCTGTGCACTGTCAGTGACCTGACCAACTGAGCATGAAACGAGCTGAAATTGGATCATAAATTCAAAGCTGTCCTGAAGAGGGGACCCCAAAATATGGGGGTGATTAGGATGGCGGACGGACTACAGTCTGCCCACAATCCCCGTGGTGTTGAGACCGGCCGCCAAACATGCGGCGGTCCTGCTCAGCGTATTAGGATGAGAGCGCCACCCTGGCGCATTCTGCAGTTTAACATTGTGGCGGGTGCTGCCTACAGCACCACACGCCGCAATGCCAAATTGCCATGTTGTGCATTTCCATGCACAACGTGGCAGGCACCGTGCGTGCTTGCCACCTTGTGCATGGAAATGGAGGGGGGTACCATGAGTACCCCCCAAGTGCACTCCCCACCCTCCCACCCTTCAGGGGGCCCACAATGGGCCCGGAAAGCAAATCCCTGCCAGCCTTTCCATGGCGGTATCGCCGCCATGGAAAGGCCTCACACCGCACACATCCTAATATGGATGGCGGTGCCTGCTAGGCACCACCAGCATATTAGTGGCCCAAGTCTGTCCGGCTGGCAATTGAAACGATTGCCGACCGCCCAAAAAGCAGCGGACTGACTTTCTGTCTGCCGCATTACTCACCGCTATTGTAATCTGGGGGTGGGTAAAGCAGGTTGCGATGGCAGGCGGATCGACACTGCCGGGCCGACAGTGGTGATCTGCCCGCCATCATAATCAGTCCCTAAATTTGCCCCAGGGCCCCTAAAATCCTCGAAATGTCCCTCCTCTCAAGTAGGACTATTTAACCCCACTTTCTGTGACCTCTTCCACCTTTTCTCCCCTTTGTAACAAAGATTCAATAGTGTCTTTAAAATAGTGATACACTCTCAGTAGACATGGGTTTGAAATCGTAGTGCTACGATGTGGATACTGCGAGTGGGAAGCTGAATTCAAACTGCTTAAGGTCCTCCACTGGGCTTTAATCATTGCATACATACTGCCAGAGGGCCTACTCCAAATGGTCGATCATTGTACTAAGCCACCACTAGGGCACCCATTCTTTGGCCAGTAGCCATCCTGGTCAGGGCACAAACAGGAGTTTGCACCCAAATTAAGTTTGTAACTTGTGCACTAACAAGGCATGGTAGTAAAAGTTTCCCTGCTCAGCTGTATTCAGGTAAAGCGTGTCAAAATTGGTGAGAGAAAAATACTATGGGGCAGATTTACAAGACAGCGGCTCAGTGCATTCCGCAAGCCATTTGGCTGCGCCTCACTGAGTCACTTTCAGAGCACAGGAATGCAACATATTTATAATGATATGTTGCATTCCTGTGCCCTCCTCAGTGCTGGCGTACAAACAGCTGCCGAGCGCTGGCGCAGGCATCCTTACACCATGGTGCAAGGATGCCTGCGTCATGGGGAGATTATTTTTGTGTAAAAAGTGACGTACTGGCAGCGCAAGGGGCTCGTAAATCTGCCCCAATATTTTCAGATTTGCACCTTGGAACAGGCGACAAATGTAGTACTAATCCCCAGAAATCCTAATTATATGGAAATACTGCTTCCAAGCAAAACTAAACGCAGCAGTACTTTTAGTTCCCAGGGTTTATTGCCAAATCATGTTACCAGACCACTCCCAATGCAACCCCCAAGTGTTGAAAAGATAAATCTTTCTCTAGACTCAATATCTCTGTATGCCCGTATGCTCGTCTATCAACATAGAAGACACCCCTCTCCCTAACATTGGGGCCGATTATGATAGCGGTTTTTCCGCATCTCCGGGCCGGCGGAAGCCACCGCCGGCCCGGAGGATGCGAAAAAACCGCTGCGGAGCCTCCAAAGACCCACCGCCATATTAGGATGGCTGGTGGGTCTGGAATTCTGTCTTCAGCTTTTCCGCCGCGGTCGCCTTCCGACCGCGGCAGAAAAGCTCTAACATGGCTGGCGGTGTCTATCAGACAACGCCAGCCATATTAGGATGGTGGTAAAGACATGCTTTTCCGCTGTGGCTTTTCCGCCGTGGAAAAGCATACAGACTTTCACTTCGGGGGCCCGTTGCGGGACCCCTGGGTGAAGGGAGGGTGGGGGGTGCACATGGGGGGTACCCATGCGATGCATGCATTTTTAACGTTGCGGCGGGTGCAGCTTGAAGCTGCACCCGCCGCAATGTTAAAGATCGAGGATGTGACCGCCACCCTGGCGGTCACATCCTAATCCACATCCTAATCTGCTCGGAGGGAACGCCGCAGCCCCTGTGGACGTTCCCTCCTCCTCAGGGGTCGCGGACGGACTCAAGTCCGTCCGCGATCCTAATCGGCCCCATTGTTCCTATGAAATCAATAATTAACTTTACCCTGTATCATGCAACTGGAATCTTACTTTTAATCAACATGTTCGTCGAGAGAGTTCATTCGCCTCAAGAAACTATGCAAAATGGAATGAATTACTCACAGTTGAAGATTATAGTTTGATGAGATGTTTGTAAACTTTACTTTTCTGGTATCAGACTTACTGAAAAAGTCAAGCTTTGGTGGTCTCTTAATAAAGGTTCAGAGCTGTTAATTAAATCCATTCTGTGACCTGACCTCTCTGACTCAACTGGTTACATAAATGTGGTCAAGCAAATAGAACATGAATCCTGTTGGCATTTAACAGTCTCTGCTACCTTTAAAGATGCCTTGTCTTTTGAACAAATCTATTGAACAAAGTTTGCAGGAGATTAATGACATAAACCTCTTACTTTATGCTGTTTTTTTCAGAAACTCGAGCATTAAAAATTCTGAGTGTCTGAAAACTTCATTTGTGCTTCATCAATGCTAGGTTTTCATGTGCTCTGGTTTAACAATTTGCAGCGTCAACTGAACCTCTCACCTTTAAATGCCCATTCAATATTTTTTAGAGCCTATATGAAATCCTGGTTCGTCCACTATATATTATGTTGCTATTTTTCTCCACTTAGTTCAGAAGCTTTCAAAACCTGGATTGTGCATTTAGGTCTGTAACCTATATGGAATTGTGCGTTCTTCGTCCCCTTATGCTTTTGACAAAATACCTTTTGTGGTGGTGTTCCGCCATTTTCAGTTCTTCACAACTGATGTTGAAGTATACTTTTGGGGCAAAAAGGAGGCCAGCAGCACACTTCAGACAAGCAGATACTTTTGAGGTAAATAGTAGCATGCATGTGACACGTATTTATAGTTGTGATGCGGCAGAGCTCCATATATCTCAATGTGCTTGTGTACTTGTTATAAAGGAGCCTCAACTGGTAGTCTGGTCACCCAAAGCTATGTTTGCTCAAAACGTGACACTCAACAAGCTGGGTTTCCTCAATACTCTTCATTAACTTGACTTTACAGGAGGATGTGCTTGGAAAGTTCAGACAACCAACCATGTTCAGGAAGGTTGACTTTCACATGCCCACTAAAGCCATCAACACATTATCCTGGAACTTGAAAAGAAACCTGTTCCTGGAACTTTCATGCATGTCATGATGGTGGTCTTGAGGGAAGGGGGTTAGAAGAAGCAGTACTCCTAGCTAGATGATGCTTCAATTTTTATCAGAGAATGCAAATTTTATCTTGAGCAACTCAAACCACTTCACAACACAAAATACATTATTTTTATGTTGGCCAAACACAATTCTCCACCAGGCACATTTGCTCCTTCACTGTAGGAATTAAGGTTTAAAAATGTTGATGAATATTGCCTTGTCTCAGTGTCAGAAATTGGGTTTTTAATTTGTGAGGGGTTACCCTTACCCATTCAATTCACACAATCTGTTTAGAGTAAAACAAAACTAGGAGAATGCATGTTAATTCCAAATAGAACCCGCATTTTTTAAGTAAAGAACACAGTACATTAGAATTTAGGGAACAGACACAACTTAAATGGAAATAAAGACAGCAAGATCATTAAAACAGGACAAGGGGGAGCAGAGACATACATTTTAGATTTTTAAAGCGAAAGGTGCTAGGAAAAGTAAAACATCATTGAAAAACAGCAGTTAATGTTTGACTGGGTTGTATGCACTACTTCAGTTTGTAAGCGATGGAGTGAAGATCAGGTAAACCAAGCAGGGTCATCCCTGGCAAAGTTTTCACCTTTGGACTTTTGAAGTAAAAAATCTTCCAGTAGGGCAAAGCATAAAGGCTGTTACCGGTAAAGATCCCTCAAAGTCTAGTTCATAGTCGAGCTACTGCTAAAGCTGTTGCTTTTGGCACCAAAAGCTTCAAGTGGGAGAAAGCTGGATTTCATGACTGTTTGAAGATGCTTTGCTAGTCTGTTAGGTTTACATTTGGTCTCAGATTTTTCTTTTGAATTTACTTTTTGAGAAGTTGGAATCCTCCAGTGAGGCAATAAAAACTATTGTAATGTGCAGGGCTCTCCAAAGTAGGATATGTTTACCACAGGGTCACACACGGTCACACGGAACACATTTTCAGTAAAACCCACTTTTCACCACCTGCTTGAAAAGTTCTTCTGATCAGTCCTGCAGCCCCTACTTCCTCAGGACAGGTTATTAAGCACCAGACCTCTCCCTAAACGGTAGGCCTGCAGGGTCCTGTCCTCTATGGTTGGTCAGCTGGGTTCTCCTAGATTTGAGAGTCATCTTACTTTCATGTCTCTGAGGCAAGCACACAGCAGTGCAGCCACTTGAATCTTGGAGCGCAGTTCCGGGCATTGAGTGCATTTAGGAGTCACTGAATTGTTTGAGGTTTCTGATGTATCCTGTGCACTAGTGATTGGAGAGCTTCTGCCACCCAATTTCAACCATTTTCTAATAGCACCCCACACCAACTACTGCATCACACTTTGCCTTACTGTAAAATTGCACACGTCCCTTATTCCCATAAAGCAGAACCCCTCTGCTCCAAAGCAGGCCTATCGCTAGCTCCCTGGATCTATTTAGGTGTTCTCTCCTCCCACCTGAAAGGATCCACACTGGTTCCCTGCCCCCCGTAATTGGAGCCTGGCTATTGAGGAGAGTCCTGGGAATCAATAGGAGAAGTCCTCCTTGGCATCTTCAAGTTGAAACAGGCAGTGCGAAGTCTGTCCTTTTGTCATGCCTGCTGATTCTGTCCGCATCCAGACAGCTAATTTGTGGTTAGCAGTAAACTCCACCCTATTCTTCCTGGGCTCAGAAGCAGGGCACCCGGGGGTGATTAACTCTCCAATTCAAAGAAGTATAATTCAGTTCTGGAGGTTTTATACGTGGCAGAACCAGTTATAAGCCAATTCTGGCTCTGGCATCCCAAAATACAGTTTTATTAAGTTACTTTCCCATTAAACTTATCAAAAAGATGGATTCACTGCCATTTTTTATAAAAACCTTTTGTTCCACTCTAGCCCCAATACTAACTCAGCTTTTTAATACTATCGACGGCACCTTGGAGCTGTCGCCCACGATGCTCCTGGCGTCGGTTGCAGTATCGCCCAAACCTGGAAAGGACAACAGATATTATGCATCCTACAGGCCATAATCCCTATTGAACATAGATTTAAGATCCTCATGTGGTGCCTAGCGTCCAGGTTGGGACCTATGATGCCGGAATTGATTGAACCGGACCAGGCCGGATTTGTTGCGACTGGGCAGTGTAGCGACAATTCCAGAAGGCTCAGTCCCGTCAGTCCAAGGAGCGTGACTTCCTATCGATAGACGCTGAAAAGGCCGTCATGGAGGAGTCTGGGATTGGGCACCGATTTCGCCAATGGGTGTTTAGCGGTCTAGTCACCCCTCAGCTACTGTTCGGGTGAATAGCTTCACCTCCGCCCCTTCCATATCACCAGGGGCACACAACAGGGCTGTTGGCTCTGCCCCCTCCTGTTGGCTCTCAACGACTGACGGACCCAGGCAGACTGAGAGATGCGATTGCGCGCTGCTTTCCAGAATCACAGGCATCTTCCTGTCAGAAACCACTCGGCTCGATTAACAACACCGGTGGCCTCAGTCGCCCAAATTCGATTCGACCCCCTGCGGGCATAGACCCAGTACCTGATCCCAGGACGGGTCTTCTCTCCATCCTCTACATTACCACCCACAGTGTACCCGGCCGGGTTCACTGTAAGTAATTTCAATGCTCTTCTTGACTATCAAGCACACCTTAGCCAAGATGTCCCACAACGATTGGTCCTGAGGAGACCCCTCACCTTCCTTGTAAATACCCCCAGTAAAAACCTGTATATATTCACTTACTGTCACTTAACTGTTCTTTGGTTCTCACAATACACATTTGCACTTTTCATGAATACTATGTGTGCAATGTATATAACTGATTAATTTCCTTTTTTCTGAAATACAAAGACAATGATGGTATAAAAACGTGGTATTATGAGCCTTGCTTCTCCTTCTGACATCCCTTTTTAATCCCTCTACACTGTGATCGCTATTACGCTATTTACTGATTCATTACCGTACACTTATTGCACCACAGGAACCACTGTTTTCTTGATAAAGTACGCGCCCTAGTTCCTCTGTGAGTAGGGTTCCCTTGTATTTCCTTGTGGTTATGTCATCACAACACTTGAGTCCCCCCAGACCACAATTCCGGCTTTTTTGGCCGAACTAGTGGAATTCTCGGCAGCCTCAAGATTTAAAGTCAATGTGACTAAGTCCCAAGCAGTGGGCTTCTCTTTGCAACAAACTTCTGCCGCTCCCTTGGCTCTGGCGTGCCCCATTCACTGGGATCAGAAGGTCATCCATATCTGGGTATGCTGCTGTTAGTCTCCACCGCCGAGAAGCTATCCCTGAACTATACTCGGTTACTGTGACAGACCAGACAAAAGCTAAAAAGATGGCGGCGGTTCAACCTCTCGTGGCTGGGATGGGTGGCAACTCTCAAAATGAGCATACTCCCCAAAGTCTTATTTCTGTTTCAAACCCTTCCGGTAGAACCGCCCTCTGGTGTTTATCGCTTTCGTCTGGGCAGATAAGCGACCGTGAATAAAGAGGGATCTGAGCTTCAGACTCCATGAAGAAGGGGGACTGGGTATTCCCGGGATCCGGGAACAACTGGCTCTTTATGAAGTACGCGTTAGCAGGAAAGTCTCTGTGGAAGGTCCTTTCCTTTACAAAGCCACCAGACCCCCTGGGCTGTATGGCTTACCTGTAGCATGAGCTACATTGAAAGCTTGGGATGCCACAGCCATACGCAACAGTGTGACAACTTTTCCATCGCCCCTCAGTCCTATTAACGAAAAAACAGAACTTCTCCCGGGCCTTGACTGGGAGGCATTTAATCACTGGGACAAAGCAGGGCACAGGTCTCTTGGGCATTTCTTTGACACAGAGGGCCCTCGATCCTTCGAGGATTTGAAATCTGACTTTAACATGCCGGAACCTGAGCGCTATCACTATTTGCAAATAAGACATTGGGTCATGCAGCCCCAGGTTTGTCCGGGAGCAGAGAGGCTTCTCACTCAGTATAAGCGCTGGTTGCTCTTGAAACAATCCACAAAGCGACTCATTACAGAACTATATCATATCTCACGTCCCCCAGAAAAGGGGGTCAAGTCAGCGGGCCAACGACGATGGGAGGCTAAGCTTGGACGGACACTAACCCCCAAAGAATGGGCAGATATTCATTACAGAGCCTGAGCCTCAGCATGCAACACTTCTAGCATAGAGACAGTGTTGTGAGTCCTCGTGGAGAAATCAGTCTTGAAGCAAGTTGAATTAAGGTAAGTTTAATCATAATGCACAACCTGGCATCGGACCGCCTCAACAGTCCAGTGCAACTGCGAACTGTCGAGTGCTGTCCGCCTGACATTCGGAAGATACAGAACATGGAATGCAACAAGAATGTAAGGAATGCAATATTCAGAGGACAGGTAGGAACACATCATAACACACAGCCATGGAGATTATGATGTACTGGTATTTCACACCCTCCCGACTCCACAAACGTGACCGACCATTCCTCCACCTGCTGGAGGGGTTGCGAGGCAGTTGGCGAATTACGACAACTGTATGGAGCACATTTTGTTCTCGCGCTTCAAAGGGATGGGGCTTCGTTTGCTGACGCGTAGCGATCCTTTGTCACTTTGCTATGCTTTGATTTCTGCAAACTATCCTGCTCTAGATACTTGCGGCTACTGCGCCTTCCCGCGCTGAACCAGGATGTGTCCCAAATACCACCACACTGAGCAATAATGTGCTGAGCCCAACCTCCACTTTTATGTCCAAGCAGCTCGAATGGGGGGAGATGGGAGGGGGGAGGAGAGGGCAGTGCGAGGGGAAGGTTAATTTCAGTTTTATTTTCATGCTCTGCGAAGCAATAAGATGGCTGCTGACCGAGGATTTGGGCGTTATCTATCACTGCATCTTGTTTGTTGTTAATCCAATAAAAAGATTGAACCCTAAAGATATCAAAAATCTGATTTTCACCATTAAATCATATTAAAAAAATATATCGCAAAATAACTTTATGTTCTAGCATTTTCCCAGGCAAGGATAGAAAACAAATATTTTTATGGAAACTGTAGCTGAACCTCCACAGTGAAAATGGCATTTAAGGCCTCAGTCACCCTGAGAGCAAACCATATAAATATATAATGGGTCTGTAGGAAATGACCATCTCTTTGTATGATTTGTCCCCAATGTTTGCCCTATCTATTTTGCTGATATAATTCTATGTACTTTACAACCGGCAACCAAGAATGCCAAAATCGACCTAAAACTCATTGGGCGCCATTACATTTTCTATATAAGTATAGTACAGGGTGCACAAATACACACCTGTAACTGAAAGTTAACTGCTATTTGTGGACTGCAGCAGTAGAACAGCATGAAGTATGGACAGTGACAGTAGAAAACAGCTTCAGGTATACCCTGTTTAACCTGACAGCAGCAGCATGAACCCTGCTGGCACTGACATGGCAAATTCGCCCTTTAGAGAAGTAGGAAAACCTACTTTATATTAAATGTCACCCCTAAACACACCTTGCTGCCCACAAGATAGGATGCATAATAGTTAAGGGTGGAACATATGTGACATCAGAAATGGCATGTACAGCCAGTGTATCTAGCAGAGCTTGATTAACCTGCTTCTGTTATACAGCCTTCGATTTTAAGGTGGTGACTGCAATTTCAGCAGCATCCTATGTGAGGAGGATTATTCTTCCCAAAAAAATACACAGTCCCATTATGTGAAGGGAATTTGAAGAATTATCAGTACTTTTCTTCAAAAAGTGGCAAAGTCCCTTTCTAAAGTGGAACTAAGAAGCGTTTTCAAACATTTAACTTTCATTCTTTCACTTGGACTTACTTCTTCCTACATGCAAAACCAGTGTTCTTAGCCATGTGTTACTGTAGGACCTTTCATCTACAGGCCCTATATTGTCATATGTGCGGTTGATGTAAAAACTCCCTACATTTCACATATGACATTTAACTCCTTTGGCATTAGTGCATTTTCTACATCATCCATCATTGTCTTTCATGAAAGATACATATATCCATTGTGTGTAACCAACTATATGAATACCATTTAGTGCCAGAGTACATGCACTGTGGAACTGGATAGCATTGTCACAGTGCATACAGTACGAATACGAGCAACAAAATGGTCCAGTAGATTGAAAATCTGCTTGAGTAGATGATGCCGATTTAACTTTATAATTTTTTATACCCATAACAATTTGTGCACAGAAGAGCCTCCTCCTACATGCACAAGGGTGAAATATATGGTATTACCATCCCCTCGTTTACCCTGCCTTCAAAAGTAGTGGTTTTAAATGATGTTCCAGCCAAATAGGAAATTACTTGCAACTTGTATTGACTCCATTCTGCACACCCTTCAGTAACTCCTCCTCCTTTCACCATTAGTAAATTTTCTATGGCAAAAAATAATCCACACAAGTCAAATTTTCCATAGCCAAAACAGGACTTTCAACGATTTCTGGGTCTGTGGAATATGATTCATGTTGACTCTCGAATTGTAAATAATTTCTTTACATGCATAGATTATACTTGATGCCCAAAAGCTTTGGTAATCTGTCCATTGTTTTATGATCGAGTGCCAAAATGTGCTTTCCCTGCTCACCCGTACTGTTTTTGCTGGCCATTATCTGGGTGAGACTTTTTCCCCAGACTCCTTACTGTTGCTGGGTGGTGCCATGAGACTCAGTGCTACTTAGAGTGTCCATAAACCCCGCAACGCGGGTTCCTAAAGCGGTTATCTGCCGTCCGTACTCTGCTGGCCATTGTCTGTGGTGGAACTTCGTCCCCCAGACTACATACTGTTGCTGGACAGGGCCAGGAGATGTCGTGCTACTTGAGTGTCCACGAGTCCAACAGTGCCAGATGCGTGCGGGCCATGCCAGGTGAAGCCCAGGCCAAGGGGGTGCCCGGCTGAGTCTGTCTATGGCCAGATGAGGCTATGCTGGACCCTTTTTGACCTGTGGTGCATTCAGAGTTCTGTTTGAGGGATTCTCAACGCTTAACATTATGGGGGAAACACACAGTTTCTGGGGGTGCCGCTGCCACATGCCCCTTTGTGTCAATTAATAGCATGCTTCAGAAAGTTGTTGGGATTGTTATGGACAAAATCCAACTGACTGAGTTCAGACTCTTTTTGGACCATGGAATGCTGCAGGTCCTGTATTTTGATGCGGATGTTGCTGATAATAGTGCCTTACCACGGATTGGGACATGCGAACCGGCAATTCTTGCTTGCTACCAAAACAGTACTGATGTAATTGATACTGCTGAGGTCGCATTTGAACTGGGCAATACTCCTGTGTTGCACTTTGCCCCTGTCATAGAGATTAAGCGTAAAAGACAACCGGTGACGAATGAAGTTGCAAAGGGAAAACAACCTCCTCTACACAAAGCAATAAGAATTAGCTACTCTCCTGTATGCCGTCTACGTTGGCACCCCAAGTCCTGACACAGTCTATTGCCAGCCAGACATGTGATTCTCCACTACTTGACCTACTGTCATTAGATAGAAGCACTATGTGTGAAATTGGGTATTATCATTGAAGGAAAATTTAAGTCATTGACAGATCATCTGGAACAGGTTGAGGGACTTCTGTTTAGCAATCTTAAACACATGCCCACTGAGCATAGAAGGAATAAAAGAACTGTCCCACCTGCATGTGACCAACGATCCTGGAATAACTCCACTAATATGGATCAGCAGGGCACAACCAAGAACCCCTTTGCACCCTCTTTAAACATCATGACTGGGGGTCTGGACACAGATAATTCTAAAGCCCGTAACCCGCCTACCAATGTTCGCCAAGCTGTGACAACTATTGACTCAACTCCTCAGGTTGCTGGCAGCCCTGTTGTTGTCCCTTGGCAATATATTTTGACCCTCCCCCCTGCAGCCTGCCCATATGTTTTAATCCTGGCAGGGGTCTCTCCCTTAAAGTCTGGGCTTCAAGAGAAATGGGACCAACTCCAGAATAAAGCTGCACATTTATTGTTCAAGTATAAATATTTCGATGCATGGGGTCTCAACCAGATCATAATGGTAAGAAGGGTGGGTTGGCTTGGTCATTCAAAGAAAAACATCAGGGGGACTGTATTGGTTTACATTTTCATGGATGTATGCCGGTACAACGCGTACCGTCACAACGCATCCCTTTAGCACGCATCCCTTACAACGCAAGTCGTTACCACGACTTGCGTTGGGGGTGCGGATTTCGAATAGTATAATTTACTATTCTAACACCAGTCCCCGTGGACCCTAGGGAAGGTGTTGGGATAGTAAATTTACTATTTCTAATCCTTTAGCGCCCTCCAGCGCAAGTCGTGGTAACGACTTGCGTTGTAAGGGATGCGTGCTAAAGGTACCGCGTTGTAAAAACTTCGTGGTAAACGATGTTTACCCATTTTCATAGATCTGTTTGTACACAGAACATATTGAGTACAAAGAAATGTAATAGCTTAACTGAAACAAACATTGTCACCCTCCTTCCAGGGTATTTTACAGGCCCCAGCTCCCACCCTAGGTATCCACGCTCAGATCCTGAGTATTCCTTTTAGAGTCCCCTGTACAAACATGGTGTCATTACTTAGTGACCTAGAAAATGTGGAATGACCCCATGGGGGTTCTTTAATGACCGAGCAGGCAGTTATCCATATCGGTATTCCACCACTGCATATTATTATTTCTACCCTTGATGTAGAGTGTGGGTGCAGGACCCCAGAACCACATCAACTAATTATTGGTAATGAGGGTCTAATAAGGGATCCAACCATTGCCAATCCAGGGGCCTATGTTGGGGGTAGGAGAACTGCTGGGGGTAGGTGAAATATGTTGCTCAAAATATCAAGTTGGAATGTGGCTGGCCTTAGATCAAGGGTCAATTTACCAGAATGGCTCAACTTTATTGAGGGCTATGATATTGTACTGTTTCACGAAACATGGGACACATTGCCCATATTTGTAGATGGGTAATAATGCTTAGTTTCCCTGCTATACCATCATGTAGTGGGCGTGCTTTGGGGGAGAAGGGGTTGACTACTTGCTTGAGTACTGCTAAAGGGAGACATGTTGAAACCATGAAATCTCAGGATAGCAGCTTTCAAATGATAGTAGTTAAGACTGCTTTGAGTCTGCATATTCAGAATTTTTAAAACAATTATTTTAGTGGCACACCAGATACCAAATTCCACCATTATTCAAATGTATCTCCAATATAGCGGATGATTTGGCACTATCATGACATGCAATGTATATTTCTTTGGCTGGAGACTTCAATGTGCGGCTCCCAATTAATTCTGGGGACTATAATCTAGCGCCCTACCTGTTACTAATGCTGACTTACGCAGTGTGGAACTAATATAATTTTTCACCCCACGTGATTTGGCAAATGCATTAGTAATTACGGTTTGTCTAGTTTTGAGGTACCTACTTTGAGTGGCAGGGGTAGCCCCGGAAGATTAGACTATGTTTTTATTAATCGCGACCGAGAGTACTTACTCTTATATGGTATGGTTGTTCCATCTAGTTATGGTAACCATAATCCCATTGAAGTTATGCTGTTACTCCGTCCTAAGGGGAAGTTTAGGCAGGATATTGGGACCAGTAATTTACAACTTGCTACTGAAAACATGAGGCTGCTATGCAGATTGCATGACCCTGTACAATGTTTTTAATGTAATAATAGGGGCTAATTTGGAGTTGGTGAATCTGTGTTTGACTGAGGTGGACCATGGTTGTCAGGTGGTGGAGTTCTTTACTGCTCTTTGTTCTGGGATCAGGCAGGCTCTCCTGAAACCCTCACAGCCTACATTAGACACCCCAAGATGGTTTAACTCCGAATGCTCAGCAGCAATAGGGCACTTTGCTTAGCCCTAGTATCTAAACTCAGAGACTTAGCATTATTAGCCCTCCGACGTAAGCAACACGAAAGTATCATCACTAAGCGGTGGGAGGAGATAGTTGTAACACAATGGGAAACACTAGTCCAGGCTCCACAGCAGGGCAACAGTAAATCGTTTTGGACCACTGTATCTGAGCTGAAGCATAATATTAGGCCTTCCAGCTCTAACTCCTGTCATATTGTTAGTAATAACTAGAAAGAGCATTTCGGCAAAATATATGGAGCACCATTATGCCCCAACATTTTCATCATAGATTGTTGCATTGTATCATGTTTTCTAATGCCCCTAATGGAAGTTGAGGACGCCATTAATCCTAGGACTGTTGTCAAGGTGCCGGGACTGGATAGGATTCGCATTGATTTAATAAAAAGCAATGCCATCTTTTGGGCTCCCCTTCTCACGAACGTTTTTCACAACCTTGCCTACTCTTCTGTGCCTAGTAAATTGGGTACATCTATTGTAGTCCCTATCTTTAAAAAAAAGGGGATTGTTCACTGCCAGGCTGCTACCGGCCATTCTCATTAATTGATACTACTGGATTACGGATGGGGTGTGAGATGAATCTGTGTTACAGTAATGCCAATATGGGTTTAGGCTGAAAGTGAGAATAATCAAGCAGTGCCTCAATTTAATTGTGGTCCTTGGAAAATGCGCAGTTGCTAAACAATGCCTTCTTTATTTAACATTCATGGACCAATCATCAGCTTTTTGATTTTGTGAATCAGCCAAAACTGTGGTGTTTGCTTATTGCTCTGGGCTTGAATACAGTATTAATTAATTTCCTTGTCTATTTACATAAGCACATAAGAGTTCGCATTAGCATGCTGGTGGAGGTGTTGGGAGACCCAGGGATCCACCGTGGAGTGAGGTAGGGATGTGTGCCCCCCCCTGTTATTTATTCTAGATATAAAATCCAGTATTTGTAAAGCACACAGCTACCCAATTGGGTGTCCCGGCACTGGGGGCCATCGGGAAGATTAAGCAAGCTATTGCCCAGAGTCGCATGGTGCTGGGCTGACCTGCCGCTGGAGCCGGGGATTGAAACATGGCACCCAGTGTCAGTCGCCCTGGCCACGGCGCCACACCTCTTCCACAAGGAAGAGGAAGTGATCTTCATTCTTCCTGCCACTCGAGATATACCAATTATCAAAGGCAAGCCGCTCCCGCACTTCCTATTACAAATGATGCAGTGCTCATGGCACGTAACCCCAGGGCTAACACTAAGTCCATGCCTTTGTTGATTTTATTTCTTTAGATTTACAGACTAATTTTGCTAAGTCTGACATTATCGCCCACATGCATCAATCTAGGATTTTGCATTTCTTAAATAGCGAAAATCAAGGAATTGCTATTTAGGAAATGCAAAATCCTATGCATCAAGAAATCCTAATTTTTTTTATGATTTCTTAATTTTCGGAAATTGCGATTCCTTAATTGCGAATCGCAATTAAGGAATGGCATTACATTGATTCCTATGGGCCTAGAGGCCCATAGGAATCAATGCCGTTTTGCATTTTTTTTTTGCACTCGCAATTTGTTGATGCATTGCAAGGGTGCAGAGGGGGGTCCAAAGGACCCCCCCTGCACCCCTGAAATGTATTTTAAAGTGCATGTTTCACACACACATGTCCTAAGGACAGGTGTGTCTGTAACATGCAAGTTTAAAAAATGCATTTTTTTGCTTTTTTAAACATTTTCGCAAATTAACACGAGGGTCAACCTCGTGTTAATTTGCACTTCCAATTTCAAAATTCGCTATTTTTTACAAATTGATGCATTGCATTTAAGGAATCGCACAAATGCGATTCCTTAATTGCATTTGCATTTTTAAGAAATGCAAAAAATAGCGAATTGTTTCATGCATCCCAAAAACGTATTTAGGAAGTGCAAACGGCCGAATTTACCGATTCGCACCGTTTGCACTTCCTAAATAGGTTGATGCATGTGGGGGTATGTCCTGTGACCCTAAGTGCAGCCCCCTTTCGAATATGACAATTGGTACTCTTAGCTTGAGTAATAATAATGCCTTTTCATATCTAGGTATTATTTTTTCGGCCCATGGTTCATGGTCTCCCAACATCTTGCACCCTTCAAATAAATTCTCAATGGCTATTGGTTCATTATGTTGCCTTTCTCAACAGGTGGGGGGTGGTCTGCTCACCCTATGGCTACAAATGTATGTCACAATGTTTACTAATGACATGTATGGGGATGAGGTGTGGCGGATCTCTAACTGTTCGCTCATCCAGCATGAAGAGAACAGATTCTGTAGGAAGCTCCTATTTGGCCCCATATCAGCTTCACATTTTATTTATCATGATGAACTTGAGTTCCCTTATATAGTAGATTTGATTAAGGTGTGGTCACTTTTGCTGTGACTCACAATTTGGAGAAACACTGAGGCTGTTCTATCTAGAGGCATCATAATGGATTGTCTCTCTCTAGATCTAGGGTTACTAATTCCATGGATTGGCTATGTGAAGGCCGAATATTCCAAAATAAGGATGCAATCAATATTTACGGATCCATTATACTATACCTGTGTACATAGGAAGACTGTGGCCTATGGTTATTATAACTTTGAGGAATCAAGGTGGCTAAGGGATCGGAAGGGAAAACCCAATGTGATTACATATCTTAACTTAAGCGAATCTGACTGTGTCGCCGACTATATTTGGTGAGCCCGCAGTCGATGGGAAAGTTCTTTTCTTTTTCGTTTTAGATCAGACACCATGAAGTATTTAATCTGCTTCTCCTTGGGCTTTGCTCTTAACCTTGAAGCCAAGCCATGTCCCTGTGATGATGTATCTGGACAATATATACTCAATTTTATGTTTTTTTCTGTAAATTGTATACAAGGTACACCAGACTCTTTTTAATCCCATTTAAAATAATATATACTGTTGCATTATTGGCCAATGTAGACCTGCTTTTAGATTCTTATTATTAATTAATGAGGAAGCTGTTTTGCACATTGGGTCCTTTTTAAAAACCGTCGTACGAGCACAGAGGTCAATGCTACCTGAAATTCAGTGCTGCTATTATTGTTATTTTGATTACGTTATACTGTGTTTTATATCCATATTTATTCAGGCATGTTGTGAATTGTATAATTGTATGCTTGTTTGCACTGTGAGATGCTTTTATGGATGCTATAATGCCTCAGAATAAAGTTTTATTGAATTGAATCGAATTGAGTGCCTAAAAAGCAGACATATGTCAAGCAGACTTTAAAGTTTTCTCGGTTTAATGCAAAGGTGGGTTTGTGACAATATAACATTTGAAGAGCTGGATTATAAGAATTATTATCTCGATAATTCGATGACCATTTATTTCAGTTGTGTATTTTTGGGTCAGAAATCATAAGAATAGCTGATTTCCACAATCCCTATTAGAACACCGTGGCCTTAACACAAAGAAGTTCTAGGCTTTGTAGTGAAACTCTCCTAGGATAATTTGCATTGTAATTTTGATTCTCATAGCCCTTCATTTTCTCGATGCCTCTTCACCACCCTGCCTTGTTGCTCACTCTCTTTTTTGCTATGTCAAACAATAGAACATGAATACTGCACTTCCCTATATTTAATTAAATAATTTACTGTAAATAGCTATCATTTACTTTCAGAGCAGTTGGGGATCATTAGCCAAATGGATGTGAGTAAGCTCTGGCCTTAATGCGTTAGAGAGTCTGAAATGGAATCAGCTAAATGAGAGCATCGATAGCACATGCTGAATTAAGTCATACACACTAAAAGCTTCAAGTCTTCTTGCTTGTAAATTACATAGAGCCTGGCTGAATGGAAACACTGAAAATATTCCCGCCTGAAAATGCTGCATATTTATTTCAAAGGTTATTTTTTTAGTTTCAGTAACTTCAATCTAGTTAAATGAACACAGCAACTGCTGCTTTTATCATTTCCTTTCTTTAAATCAACTTCCACCGCCCACACTCTCCACACCCTTGGCAGAGGAATCCCTGCACTTAAATACTTGGCAGAGGTCCCCTGTGCCAGCAATAATTGATGAGATTCCAGGTGGAGTTTGGAAAAATGGGTGATCATCAAAATACTTAGTATTCTGCGTTTTCACTTAATAATGACCTGATTTGTATGAGCATTGACCACTTGAATTCTGTCGAAGCAAAAAAATATTAGTGAAGTATAATAGTAGAGGCATGCTATTCATGGAATTTTCAATAGTTAAGCTAAGTGGGTAGTGAAACTCCCTTTCGAAACAAATTCGAGATTACACTTGTAGGACATTTGTTAAATATGTCTTCAGTTATTATGCACGTTTTTGTTCGTGGTCTGAAACCTTATGGCATCTTTAGTCTACTTTCTGCATTAATCATATTTCATAGGGGGTGTTGCATCTTGTCCTGGGCGAGGCATTGCAGACCATGCTGTAGCTGTGCCACAGGCATTGTTGTGGAAATTATGCAAGGGATCCTAATGGCTGTCTGGTCAGAAATTAAAGTTATGTAGGGGATGGGCCTGTACCCTTTATAGGGACGGCAAGAAAGTCATGGAACGACCAAGCAGGTACTATTGGAATGTCTGAACAGTAAAAATGTTTTCTTCCAGTCTTGTTCTATGATGTAGGCTCCACAAGTTCATATTCTATAGTCTCCTCCCATTCTGGATGGCTTTTTGTGAAGGGCTATGTATATAGAGTTGAATTAGCCTAAGAGTATGAGTGCCTTTACTAGTTCTGCACTTCACATTGTTTCCCTCAACCACTTCTGTGGCGGTCATGGGGTTGATGGTAACAGATACTCACTTATAAACAAGCATTGCCAATGACAATAGGTCTGGCTTATGAAATAAAGTGATTTTTGAGACATTGATGGGGTCTAGTCTTTCAGTAAGTCATCATACATGTGCCCTGTCATTCATATTTGCACTCATGCAACTATTCATCCAACCACTAACTCATTCTTGGGCTCATTTTCTGACACAGCTGCAATAAAACACACACAAACTTAACAACACATGCAAGAAAAAAGAAAACATGCTGCTGTCTGAACACAGTGAAAATGTGCTTGCAATCAGCGGTGTCACTAGGGTTGGTGTCACCCAGTGCGGTAACTAATGGAGACGTGCGGGCCGCAACCCTCGCACCCCCCAGTAACACGACTGCAACCTCCTCATAACCCACTGACACCCCGTAGACATCCCTAGACTACCAGTGGTTATGCACATTCCTCTTAATCTCTCAAAATGCGTCACTTTTTTCACTAAGTCCCACAGTATCCTAGGCATTCCTAGGTCCACCCCATCGGCTATAATGTGCTCCAGACTTCCATCCCTACGCCGATGGAAAGTTGATGAATAGTATAAACTCCCACTCCAACTGAATGAGCTTGATGTTAGTAAGCCCGAAAGGTGCACGCCCTCATCTACCCATACCACTCTTAATCGTGTGACACTAAACTTCACAGTGGTAAGCCATCGAGAACGTCACTAACACACTCATTATGGTCTGAATGTGTTGCCCCCCACTAATCTCTTCCCCTTCCGTCTCCCTTTCTAACAATACCTTCTAAGGCTCAACTGAGACGAGACCAGCACGACTCACGGGGATGAAAGACACGCGGAAGCTGAGGTCTGGGGGCCCAGAGCTGAAGAGCAAATTAGTGCCGCCACTGACGCCTGCTCTCCGGTCCGCCATGGCAGCCCTCCTGACTGTAGCAAATATTCCAGGTCTCCCTCAGACAGTAGCACAACCAGGAACCGGATTCAGCCCGGGAAACGCCCATTCACATCAGGCCAAACAATCACAACTTTACAATTGAGGACTTTTCCTAAGACTCTGTCGGAACTAGCGTTACAAACCTCTCTTTCAGGGAGCTGTCAAAAATAAAAGAGAAACTAAACGGAGGCCATAGAAACAAAAGGAAAGACAAGTTAATAGAAAGGAATGACTTGGGTAGACCAAAAGTTCTATCAAGGAGTTCTATTTTTTGAACTAGCCTAGACACAAATTTACATATGCGTTAAATCAACAGACCTTCTGTGAACACTGTCAATACCTGCAATGGCCTACGGGTCAGTGAAGAGATTACCCTTCAGAAGCCGTTTATCACGCAGAAGCCTGTGAATTATTCAGCTAATCCTGACTTGCGAGACAAATGTGTGTGCGCCCAAGAGGAGGCGTGCGCGAGCGCGTTCACGTGCTTCTTTGTTCCCCTGTAGTTTGCCCGTGGTCATTGCCCAAAAAAAACAAAGGGCTATCTAATACTTCATTTGTACGCCTTATCTGCACACTGGGCCACTTTCAGCAACCACAAGTTGTTTGGGGGGGGGGGAGTTGTAAAGTTGGGAAGAATAAAGACCTTCGGATTGTCTTTTATTACCGCGCCTTATAAATATAGCCCAGCGAGTATCAAATTCTGCCGTTTAATGAACGCCTGTGAGTCGCGGTGAAGAATTTTTTATTTGGTTCGAAGGATTTGTGCGAAGTGAGAGATGGATTTTGTCAGGTACGTTAGGGACGAACGAGCCCCTTGCTCTGCCCCTACTGCCGCAGTCCCCTGTACCTCCCCTACCTTCGTCTCCCCTGTGCCCCTACCTTCGCACTCCCTTGTGCCCTGACGTCCGCACCCCCCTGTACCCTGCCTCCGCACACCCTACCTCCACATTCCACATTTTCCTTGTGTCCCACAGTGTCACCCCATGTGATGGTGTCACCCGGTGCGGTCCGCACCCCCTGCACCCCCGTAGTTACGCCACTGCTTGCAATTATGAAACTAAGCAAAGCAGCAGGTGTCCATCTTGCAGAGGGAGTGCAAATAGCGTATTATTATTTTAAAGGTCCAGCATCACTGCCACATCTAAAAAAAATATGTTGGCCTTCTTAGAATGCTAAAACAATGATACCTTATGGACAGCAGCATTCCATAATTGTCTTCTGCTTTAGAGGAAGTGGCCACGTGGGATGTGGTGCACTGTATACGAAATGAGCGGCAAGCAAGCAGCCCATTAGCACTCCCTGGAGAGCTATAATGAAAACTAGTTTATTTGATTCAGTTCTCTTGCGATAACAACACATTTTTAGCAATAAAAATTACAATTTTGGTTTTAAGATTATCTGTCTAATACAATTTTAGAAATGATTTAAAAAAGTAATACACACAAATTCATTGGGTGGAGCATTGCAAAGGATAATACATTTATATTACATTTAATTTTGATCGGTGTTATGTATCTGTTCCATGCAACAACAATAGACGGATTTGGACCGGCAAAGAGGATGTGTTCCAGATCTTGCACCCCACCTTTACTTAAGTCACAGAGGTTAGACCCTCCTCCTTCTGGCAACCATTTAATTGTGTATGATTTCAAGGGTAGTATTTCAAGTCGTAGTAGAATAATACTTCTCCTAACTCCATGATTTACATAAAAAAAATATATTGTTGACTTTTTTTAAAAACGATTGTATCCGCGTACTGTTTGTACGTTGAGAGATCAGAGCAATGTTGCTTGTCGAGGGTCATGCTTAACCTAGGGGTAAGATGCTTTAGGCATAGTTTCAGTTGGGCTGGTGACCAAGATTTTAACATATCCAAAGTCACAGATGATAATTTGAAAGCTCTGCATAAGTTTTAAAAAAACACATACTTCGGAGAGTCTGGGTCAAGTGTTTCGATTTTTAACAGAGCTTGTAAAGTTCCTTGATCAGCATTGACCAGGTTATATGCCCATCTAATTATATTTGGGATCCCTCTGGCAAAAGAGCTGACTAACGATAGTTCTAGCCGGAGAGCTTGAACCGGCACAGCTTGCGGCATCCTGGTTAGTTTCCGTGGGATTTTCCCTTCTTTGATATCGATTGTTTTCCATTCGTTGATTGGAATATGTTCTATTGCATATGATAGGGCGGCAGGGATTTTAGAGCTATACACCTGTAACAAAGAAGAGAAGTGTCTTTGACCAGTGGAGGAATATAATCTTTGGAGGGCCCCTACGTGGACGTCTGCTTTTTGACCCATTTTTTGCAAGTGAGGCAGGTTGTGCAGGGACTGAGTGAAAATTCTCCTGAGTTATATATATTCTTTTACAATTTCCAATGGTTTTCTCCCTAGTGTCCGGTTATATTTGACATGATTCTTCTTTCCTGTAAATGGTACTATTTTTGTTTTGGTGACATTTGGGATTAAATGATTTTCTTCAGTATATTTAGTAAGTGCCAGCAGATTTTGTTGGAGCCCAAATAGGGTCAGGTCTGGAGAGCTATGATATCCTCTTAGGGAACTTTAAAATAAAAAGAGGAGAACCAAAGAAATGTAACAGTAATTATAAAAGGAGAACACTGAAAACTAAAGGTCTGGCCAACCAGCCCTGACATTTAAGTACACTAATTTTCTGTGAAACACAAGAGAGACAAATACTGATTTAGATTGAACCATTACACCATACAGTACACTGTCATGATATGGAGCAAGATGTGAATAACACACAGACCAATGGCAAAACAGAGCTGACGCAAAGGCCCGCTATGTATCAATATGGATGTATATGTATGGATATATTATTTAAAGTTTTATTTTTTATTGGAGGAGTGTGGCAGACAGCTAGGAAGAAATTCTAGGAATAATTAATACAGTGAAAATCTCCCCCAGGATTTATGAGAAGTGGCAAATAACACCAGAAACCTTCAATGCGAAGATAATCTGTGACATTTCATACAACAAAATAAACAATTGAGGCATCCTGTGCTTAAACTTTCCCTCAAGGCAGACAACAGGCATACAGACATAAACTTACAAAATATAAAAGATTACAGCTGGGAAAGCAAAATAGTACATCAAATAGGAGGGCCTAACAAGGATCCTGGCAGTGCAAACCTTTTATGCTCACAGCTTGTCAGAGGAGATAACCAATAACAAATCACTTGCCTGGTATGATAATCTGAGGGATGCCATGAAACAAAACGTCTATCTGTAGGCTTCAATGCAAAGTAATAACAATCTTTCATTAAATACCTATTCCTTTTCACAATCATTAAGTCCAACCCATTGCCTTATCATAACTTACATTATAAACAGTCAGACCTATAACTTTTATCATTAGCTTGTCATCCTATCCAACTCAGACGTGCTGTATTAGCCATAACACTTTACATAATCAGGTATAACATATTAAATTAGATATATGTGCACAAATGTGGTTGTACAAAATGTAGTTGTCAGAATTATATAGAATACCTACGTCTATCACTATGGTTTGCTCGTGTGGGTCACCAACACCAAAACCCTTTCCTACTATGGTAATTGTGAGATTCCATGTATCCAAATACATATCTACAGGTTTTAGCACAGCATAATTACAATCCACCCTTAAAACCCTATTAAATGTAACACATTATTATCTCAATAAGTAAAGGCTGGTTGCTTTTTCTTAGCTTTTGATCATAAACGAATCAGACCTAAGGACTTTGACATACATTTTCCCAGCGGAGAGATAAGGTCCCTTCCCTTTACCAGTGGCTTCTCTCTACATTCAATACAGGCCTACCAAAGGTGCATAACCTGCACCCATAAGGCATACCTTTATACATTTACAAATATGTGCACAATTACAGTTGGCAAAACGATGTAGATCTATTCTCAATAGGACCTATTCTCAATCATGACAGTGACATTGTACTCCCAGAGTCTGTCAGAGTGGTTGACCAACACCAACACTCTTACCTACTTTAGTACTCTGTGAGATTACAAGTAACCAACTCCTTTTCTATGGCCTATATAACATAGTGTAATAACAATGCTCTGTTGGATGCATATTGGCTTTACCATATGGTTTTCACAATGAATAAACCCAGAATACTGCATTTGTAATAATGTTTCATAATAAACAGACAGACCTATGACAATTGGCATAACTTTTCCCTGCACAGCAATCAATCCTGCTGCCATTACCATTGGCTTGTCACTGTAACCAACTCAGGCCTACTCTACTAAATGGAAGCTTTCCCACAAGGCAACTATTAGGAATTCAGTCCTCAAATTGCAAATGTATACAAAATCACTGTTGGCAAAGAAAAATGCTCGCTCCCAATAGGGCTTAAGAAGAGTTTTCACAGTGCAAAACTTCTATGTCAATGGTTTGTCAGAGGAGGTAACTAATACCAAACCCCTTCTTACTAAGGTAATTCCCGAAACACCATGTAACAAAAAAGCTTTCTATAGGCTTTAATTTAAGTAATACCAATCCACCCATAAATGCCTATAGACTTTAATATATGCTTTTCACAAAATTAATGTGCTAGGCATACTGCCTTTATCATATATTTTCATAAAAAAACAACTAGGTCTATAGCATTTATCAGTAGCATATCATCATAACCAACATAGGTCTACTATACTGAGTGTAAGCTTTCCATAATGCAACCATCTGGCCTGTAGCCATAAAAGTACAAATGTATACAAAATCACTGGTGATAAAGTGGAATACTATCTCTCTGAAAACAGCCTAACAAGTACTAATGTACTGCATATATTCTATCATCACCGTTTGATCACCAATACTGAAACCCTTGCCTACCATAGTAATCTGTGAAATTCCATGTAACAAATACCTGCCTAGAGGCTTTAGCACAGTCTAATAACAATCCATCCTTAAAAGGCTTTTTAACACTTTAGTTTCACAGTAAGTAGGTCAGGCCTACAGATTGAACTTATGAAATCTGGCATGGCTTTTCATAATGAACCAAAAAGGCCTTCACCATTGGCTTTACACCTTACGCAACACCAACCTATTTTAGTGCACTTAAACCGGAAACCATCATACATATAGTTATAGAATTACAAATATGTAAAATAAATGCAGTTTACAAAACAATATACAGCCCTTCTCAATTGGGCTTAACGAGAACCATCATAGTGGAAACCCCAGGATTTGTCAGAAGAGGTGGAAAAAGTCAAAGCCCTTGCCTACTATGGTAATCTGTGAGATTATATGTAACAAAATACATGTCCATAGTTTGTGAAACAATGTGATAACAACCAACTGATATAGGTTGTATGACTTTAACAAATGCCTTTCTCAATTAACCAGCTAGACTTTGTTAAATGATAAATAATAATTAGACCAGACTTATGGCATCAGACATAGGGGACCCGATTCACAAAGGTAAAGTTAGCCGAAAGTCTAACTTTACGACTTTACGTATTCACTCAGCGCATTTACTACTTGTAAATGCCCTTTTTGGACACCGAAAGTTGAACTTTACTTTTTTCAGTTTCCATAAAGGGCATTTGCGAGTAGTAGATGCCCTTTGCGAATACCGAAAATAGTAAAGTTAGACTTTCGCCTAACTTTACCTTTGTGAATCGGGCCCAGCATTTCCAAGTGCACCAATCAAGCCTATAGCTTGTCAGTATAACCAATTATAAACTACAGTTTTAAGTATAAGCTTTTAAACAAAGCAACCATCAAACACAAAATCCTAAAATTAGAAAGGTATATAAAATTATAGTTGGCTAAGCAAAATACTATTTTTCTTAGAGCATAACAAGGATTCTCACACAGCAAACCTTCTATATCAGGTTTGTCACACTAGGTAACCAACACCAAAACCATTGCTTGGCAGTGACATTGTGTACTCATGGGAATCAACATGTGCATAGAGGGAATCCTCTCCCTCAGCAGTAAACTGAACACTACTTTTTTTAATCACATAACATCTGGGTACTGTTGCACTGTTAAGCTAGACCTAAAAATCCATTTGGAATATAGCACTGGGGCATTCCACACTGCTATCAAACACAAATCAGCACTCTGAAGTCTAAATGGAAAGTGAGGGTGCTGGTGCTTTGATTCATGCCCCACTACTGTGCTCCTCTCATCCATGCTGCTACCAGAGAAAACCAAACACCATGGAGTAATGGATTATCTAGTTATCTGAGACACATTAGAAGCCTAGCGGCTCCTCCACTAGAGTGAAGGAGCATTGTCCCGCGGCTTTCTCGCAGTGCGAGAAGCAGAAACATAAAATAGTAATAACATCCAGTTATTACCATTTTATGTTTGGTGCGCAAACGCTGTTTGGTCGGCCCATGGGGCCGCCCAAATCAGTCATGCTTACTCTGCTCTTCTCCATCGAGGCTGGAATGCAGCCTGCATGGAGAACGGTGCACAGACATAATATCGACTCCAAAATATCGTTTGGACAGAATATCGAGTTTGAAATATCGTTTGGACAAAATATCGACAGGACAGAATATAGACAGCCAAAATATCGTTTTTAAGGTAAGTGAAGTAATATCGACTGTAAATAATATAGAAAGTGAAAATATCCAAGTATATAATCTAGATAGTAAAAAATATTGTTTTTTAAATAATATTTAATTATTTATAGTGTTTTTTCATGTTATAATATGTGTGAAAAGTGTCATTTTATGTTATAATTATTTTTAATTAATGATTTTTTTAAATTATTGTGTAATTTTATTCTGTAGCGGGTTGTGGGTTTATAGGGGAATAGGGTGGGAAGTAATTTAATTATAATTAATTAAATATGTAAATTTATTAATTGGTAGTAATATTTAATTAATTGGTAATTAAATAATATTTGTTAATTATTTAAAATGTAATTGGTAATTAATTTAATTTAATTGATTAATTGCTAATTATGTAAATTTAAATAATTTATTTCCTGTAGCGGGTTGTGGGTTTATAGGGGAATAGGGTGGGAAGTAATTTAATTATAATTAATTAAATATGTAAATTTAATAATTGGTAGTAATATTTAATTAATTGTTAATTAAAAAATATTTGTTAATTAATTAACATTTAATTGGTAATTAATTTAATTTAATTGATTAATTGCTAATTATGTTAAATTAAATTATTTATTTCCTGTAGCGGGTTGTGGGTTTATAGGGGAATAGAGAGGGTTTTTTTTAGGGTTCAGGGTCAGTTTTTAGTTTTTGGGTAAAGGGGTATTTTTAGGGTTCAGGGTCAGTTTTTGGTTTTTGGGTAAAGGGGTATTTTTAGGGTTCAGGGTCAGTTTTTAGTTTTTGGGTAAAGGGGTATTTTTAGGGTTCAGGGTCAGTTTTCAGTTTTTGGGTAAAGTGGTATTTTTAGGGTTCAGGGTCAGTTTTATAGTTTTTGGGTAAAGGGGTATTTTTAGGGTTCAGGGTCAGTTTTTAGTTTTTGGGTAAAGGGGTATTTTTAGGGTTCAGGGTCAGTTTTGGGTTTTTGGGGTACAGGGGCACAGTGTAAAAATAAAGTAAAATTAAATGTACATTAAATTAATTTAATGAAATTAAATTAAATTAAAATATATTAAATTAATTTTAAATAATTTAAATTAAAAAAAATTATTATATACTTACCAATACTTACGTCGTAATGGTATGCGTTGTAAAGGTATCTGCGTTGTAAAAACATGCGTTGTAAAAACATGCGTTTTAATAGTTTTTGCGTTGTAAAAATTTCGTTGTAATGGTAGTGCGTTGTAAAAGTTGCGTTGTAACGTCATATATCCACTGTTGCACTCTTTGGAGTGGGAATAGTAATTTTAACCCCTACGCTATCCAACGTTTTCCCTACTGTTGCACCCACTGGAGTGGGAATAGTAATTTTTACTCTTTTGTATTTGTACGTTAATAATATTGGCTATTATTTAATTAAATTTTGTTACTATATATATATATGTTTTAAGAAATATGAATAAAAAAATATTATTTTTTTACTTTCATTAATTATTTAATTATTAAAAGTTATTTTAAGTATTGTTAAGTATATTTTATTAATTAATTTTTTATATTAATGTAATTAAACATTGTTTTTATTAAAGTCGATATTTTTTACAACTATATTTTTGTAAACGATATTTAAAACTCGATAGTTTTGTACTTACCTGTTTGTACATAGAAAGTCGATATTTTGACAGTCTATATTTTGTCAACGATATTTTTGAAGGTCGATATTTTGTCACTTGATATTATTTCAGTGATCCATGGAGAACATGACCTCCCCATGAGCCCCTGGCTGCGTAGCATCCCAACCAATCACAATGCTGCTGCAGTATTGTGATTGGCTTAGGAGAGGGAGCCTGGCTGCCTGCTTCTGCTTCCTGGTCCTGCCAGAGGCAGGAGAGCAGGAGCACAGAAGACGTGGGACCCCGCCGGCAGAAAGGTAAGCTTAATTATTGTTTTATTATTCAATTAAACCCCCCCTCCCAGCGTGACCCCCAAGCGACCCTCCGCATTTCCACCCACGAGCCTTGCCGGCCACGACTGCTTAAAAGCATGACAATGTCATGTGTGTGCTCCTGAAATTTCAAGCTTCAGCAGCCATTCTGCTGCTGGCTCAGACAGCTGGATATATAAAATAGTCACAGCTTCATGGACGGGAAGCACTGTCTTAGTGGAAGCACAGAAATTCGGCTCAATCAAGACATACTCCATGCTACCAACATGTAGGTAGAACCAAGGCCCCTCTCTGTATTACTTATGAAAGCTCTTCTTAGATAAAAACATTGTCTGGTGACAAGTGCGCTGTCAATTCAGACCTAAAAAGAGATGCTGTTCACTATGATGCATGTACATGGTATTTTGAATAAAGTAATATTATGATGCAAATCTAGGTAGAGAGCATCGGAGTACAGAACAGCAGTTCTAAACACTTAGATAAGCTTCATGATCATTTTTAGAAGGTTCCTATTGTGTGTAGAGGCAGTGCAGCCACTTTGTCTAGTTTCCTGTATGTGAGAGTGATGTAGAATCCCTTTATCCAATCATAGGAGCATAAAAGAAAACACCTATGACTTCGTTCAGACCAGTTTAATCAAATTCTTTGAACTAATGCTCCATGCTTCCTGCCATGAAATGGGATACAAAATGCAACACGTAGAGTCCTCTTTTTCAAAATATTGATTTGGGGCACGTAAAGCTACCAAAGCATTTTCTGTGCAAGATCATGATGTTTATTTTTTTGAATCACACTCTTCAAGAAGTTTACAAAGTTGGCAACATGTGAGAAAGAATTAACAAAATAACTTTGCTAAAGGTTTGACAGTGAGAGAAATGATTTCCCCCCAAAATTCACTTTAAGCAATAGCCGCCTCTTGGAAAAACACTTCTACAAGGAAAATCTCTCTCACTGCTTCCTTCAAAATAAAATCCATTTTTAGCATGAGAATTTGTTAAAAAAAAGTTTTTTTGCAAAAGAATCTCAGTCGAAGTTTTCTGAGCTGTGAAGTTTGGCATTAAAAGGATGGTTTCACATTCTTCAGGCTATTCTCACCACAGGACCCCTACAGACTGGATGAGTTGGCTTACTGATCCCACTATACTGAGCCCCCTATTGCATGTGTTACACTCACTCCTCAGCTTTTAAGGAATAGTCACTGCTCTGGTGGGTAGGTGTTACACAACAAACAGATTTCCACTTCTCATGTCTCTTGAATAGCTCTGTGACCATTTTCTGCCCTGATGGTTTTTTATTGTGTTGGACCTGACATCCATGGCTTGGTTTTCCCTCTAATGTTTTACTTTTCCTCCTACTGTTTTTGATACCTTTGGAACTCTGCTCAAATTGCCACAGTTAACCAGTAAAGTAATTGTACTCTCTCATTTAAACATGGTAACATTGGCCCACACCTATTGGCAAATTTAATTTACTGGTACGTCCCTGGTAAAGTGGTACTACACATATTGATGGCCTGTAAATTAAATGCTACTAGTTTGCCTGCAACACTTATTGTTGCACTATACGTCCCTCCCCAGAGTTGGACATGAACGTTTAACTTTTACATGTTCTGGTAGTGAAAAACATCTTTGTTGCACAGTCATCCTGTGCCCTGGGCACCCCCCAACTTTTTGCTGACTGATGCTGGTGGTAACTGATTTTGACTGACCCTGGGCTCTGCCTAACCAGGCCCAGGGCCAGTGCTAAGCTGAAAGGACTACATTAGAATACAGTTAAAACACCTAACATACATTAGGGTACACTATGGTATGGTAGGCTACCCCTCTAATTGGCATGACCTACCCCATAAGCTCCTGGTACATAATAGGGCAGGGGATTGACACTGCCTAGAAGTCCCCAGTACCCTGGGGCATGGCGGTTTAGAGTCCAGCAGCTTTTTCTGCACTTGCATGTGTCCACTGCTGAAGCCTGAAGTAAGTTTAAAAACAGCCCTGGGTGCCAGGGCTGCTTTAAAAAAGTAAACTGCGCCCAAACTCGACTTTGGTGGTGGGGGCACTTAAAAATGGAAATCCTACAATGGTTCGGCATATTAGGGACCCCAGGTTCTCCCCTAGGTATCCCAGGGGTGTGGGGTCAGTTATCTATAAGGTACACCCTTATAAAATGAGTTTTATATACCTGAGTAAGGTGAAATTTCACATTTCGCTCCCCACATTGTGGTAAAGCCCTGCTCAAATTCAACTTTGATGCTATGAGCACAGTAAAAGGAGAATCTGCAATATTTCTACAAATTCAGAACCACTAAAGTCTCCCCTAGTTGCACATGGGGTGGGGTCCTGTAGATATAAGGCAAGTTCTTATAAAATATGTTTGTGTAAGTCCTGGTGCTGGAAAAATGGCCCAAGTCATGTTTCCCATTGCAAATCCCTTGTTACATAGGTTAACATGGTAGGAAGGTATTGATTATTAATTATTGATAGGAGAAGACTAGACTGGCCATTCAAAGACTTCCCAGAATAATAGCAGTAAACCCAACAATATCATATTGTTGAATTTCTCCTAAAGTGTACATACAATAAGTTATAAGACTTTCTTGTTTGTAAGTCCAAATTCAGCCTTTCAGTGGTCTGCCTTGATTGGTCAGAGTTAAGTGGATTAGCCAGGCTGCTTTGAAGAGGTGATAAAGAGCCCCTGGGGTTACCAGCTCTGCTGGGAGGGCAGTGTGCTGGTCCATAGGAATGCCAGACTAGGGGGTGTTATCATAAACCATGCTCTTCAAAGGCAGAGGGGAGTCCTAGGTGTCAGTTACACTTTTACACTTTTGATCCAGAATCAGGGTTAGGCTTAAGGAAGGTATGTGCAGATGGTAGTGGGAGAGTCTAGGGAAATAAGCCATCCCTGGGGGTGTGTTTAGCCAGGTCTTGAGTCTCTGCTGAAAAATCAGCCATTATGGATTTGGAAGATTTGATGCACTCTGGGACAAAATAATGGCACTCTCTACAGGATGTGGTCATCGCCTTGAGGAGTTACCCTGCTCTCATTGGTCAGGAGTGACCTGCTGCTTGACCCAGAGAATTTTGAATAAGTATCTGAGAGGGGCAGAGCCCTACAGATCTGCTGATTGAAACTTACTGAAGCAAGTAGTGCCCTGCTGAGAAGTTTTGTTGTTCAAAGATTTCTAAGGCCTGACCTCTGAAGACTGCACCAACTGAAACCGCAGCCCAGTGGATTACCTTGCTGCAAAAGGACTAAAGAGTGGACTCCCTGCAAGCTACAGGTTAGTAGAGCTCAACTGGACATCCCCAAAAAGAATTCCCAGCCTGGAGTACCAGTGGATTTGTAAGCGTTTTGTTCAAGTGGATTGCGGAATTTAAGTTTCACACTTTCAAGGACCCTCTTGGAGATTCCAGAACCTTGGATTGTGTGTTGGATACTTTGGGACCCGCAAGTAGAACTTCAGGAAGGAGTTCTAACTGGACCCTGCCTGCTGGAGAAGGCATACAACACATTTGGTGAGATTCTCCAAAACAATTTCTAAAGCTGTTCCTGCCAGAGAAAACGAAATCTAAAAGGGGCACTGTTGGTTTCTAAGCACTAGAAAGTGACTCATTTTTAAAAATTCATATCTCTAGTTCCCTACAGTGGATTTGGTGTTGGATTTTTATTTTGTTTTGTGTCTTAATTATTTACTAAAATTGTGTGTTTAAATGTTTTACATACCTGTCTTTGAAGGTAAGCCTGTCTGCTCGCAGCCACGTTACCAAGGGTTGAGCATAGGAATAATTTTCTAAGACCTATGCTGGGTCCTACCATGTGTTAGTGGCCTTATTGCCGCCAATGACAGACCTACATTTGCCCCTACAAATAACCCACTTTCAACACTCTTACATTTGTTTTTCACTACTGCAAGGCTGATATCTCCCGTAGGATAACATTGGGTTACCTTATTACATTTAATAAGTGATAACTTTCAAATAGGTGCAGATTTGAATTTCAAATTTGGTTTCTTAAGAATTGAAAGATAAAACCCTTGTTAATGGTATAGTTGGATTTTAAGTCACATGTCTGAAAATTTCCCATTTGCTTGTCACAAACATTTGGTGCCTGCAGCCTGTATCCCGAGTCACAAGACTAGATGGAATTGACAGTTGGTCTTTGTGTATGGCACCCAGATAGTGAGACAAAGAGTGAGTAGGTGTTGATAGGATGGGCCATCTCTGACTTGGTGAGGGGGAGGATCTCTCACCTACCACTGGTGTGCATCACAAAGGCTCTGCTTGACACACTCACACAGTTTTTGATACTGGTATTTTGTGCCCCCAGGCAAGCTGGGGCTAGGGCAGAAAGGTAGGAAATTCCAGCCACCTCTAGGGGTGGAAAAGTCCAGGACTTTCTCCTACTACAAAGGACTGCTGCCATGTTGCCTGAATACAAAGGATTGGACAGGTATTGTGAACTTAAGGCCACCAGAATGACTCCAATGGCTAGTTGGCCCTGATTAGGGCTTCAGGTACAGAAAAGGCTCCAGCCACCTTGAACCCAGCATCTGGACTATGGCCCCTGTGATTCTAGACCCCCTCAAGTAGAGTGGTACCACCCCATTCATGGACTCTCAGAAGTGAGTCTGAAGGTGCTTTCCTTGCTCAGCTGTGGTGAATTGGGCATGTTAAAAATGTGGGTCTCTAGTTGGCAATGGTTAGCACCTTTGTCCAAGTAGGGACCCTTCCTTTTAGTCAGGATAAGGGGGATACACTACTGAAATAACCCCTTCTCACCCCCTTGGTAGCTTGGTACGAGCAGTCATGCTTATCTCAGAGGCAGTGTGTAAAACATTTGCACATAACCAACAGTAATACAGTGAAAACACTACAAAAGGACACCACACCAGTTTAGAAAAATATCCAATACTTTATATATTCAAAACAAGAACAAAACGATAAGAATCTAACCTACAGTACTTAGAAATATGCCTTTTGCAAGAATAACCTTAGAATGCAGTTCCTTGAAGCCGGTAGCTCCGCCCGGTGCTGAAAACAAAAGAATCCAACAGTTCCGTCGGACCATGTTGGTCGTGGTGTTGGCAGATTCGTAATTAGTACCTCTCCGGTGCGGCCGATCATGTTGGTGCAGGCCGGTTGTGCAACCGTTGCGGTTGCAATGTGACGTGTAGCGTGTGGAGTGTGGTCTTTAAGTCACGTGCAGGCAGCGGCTCGGTGAGGGTCGTCCAGCGGCGTTGATGAGACCAGGGCTGTGGTACAAAGTGAGGCGGTGCTCGTTGTACTGCTGACAGGTCACGGTGCAAGAGTCAGTAGTAGCTGGCGACGATTGGCCCAGACAGCAGTGTGGGACGGGGCAATGGCTTGTGTGAGTTATGAGCGGTGCCCTAAAACCACAGTGCAGTCACAGGTGTTGTGGTCAGCAGGCAGCGACATCAGCAGTGAGACCAGTATCGCAGAGTAAAGTGAGGCTGTGCGGAATGTGGTGCCCACAGGTGGCAGTGCAAGCAGCGGCTCGGTGGTGGCAGCGGTCTTTGTCGCCAGTAAAACCAGGGTCATGGTGTGAAGTGCGGCGGTGCTCTCTGCGGTGCCTTCAGGACACAAAGTCTACAGTGGTATCAGTGACAGTGTTACCTGATTTCCCACTCTGTTGTAACTGAAACCGTGGTTCCAGAGGCGGTACCCAGAGGTAAGTGAAATCTTTGCTATCCCTGAGACTTCATGAAGAGGAGGCAAGTTTGATTTCAAGCCCTTGGAGATACTCAACACAAGTTTATGAAAGTTCGGTTCAGTCCTTTTACTGCCCAAGGCAGAAGCATCCACGGTGGCCAACCCAACAAAGCAACAACACGGCAAGGGGTAGTACTCCTCCTGGCAGTTCTTCCAATTCTTCTTGCAAGGTTCCTTGATTCCAGCTTGTTCTTTGAAGTATTTTATCTCCCTGAGACTTCCAACAGAAGGCAAGCTCGACTTCAAGCCCTTGAAGAAAACTCTAACAGCAGTCCTTTCCCTGCCCAAGACAGAAGCATCAAGCAGACAGCCAACACAGCAGATCACCCAGCCAAGTGGTAGTTTCTCCTAACAGCTTTTCCAGCTCTTCTTGATGGCATGGTCCTTAGTTCAGCAGTAATCTAAAGTTCTGGGGTCTGAGCCCCCAATATTTATACTCAGTTCCTCTTTGTGATTTTGGACTGGGAGTGTCTGTGCTCAGCCCAAACCAGTTCTTTCCTCCCTGGTCCTACTCAGCCCTGACTCATCCAGGAAAGCCAGGACACACTTCGACCCCCCCCCCCCAGTGGCTGGCTAAAGAGAATGCACATCCCCAGACCCTGTTACTCCAAGACCAGACTGCCAATCCACAAACCCAGGAGAGGCACACAAGATGGCTAAGCAAGAAAGTACCTGCTTTCTAAAAGTGGTATTTTCAAACATAGAACATAAAAATCATCTTTACTGAAAGATTCATTTTTACATTCTGAGTTCAGACATAGTAAACTCAATTTCTCTATCTTGTCCTAATGGGAAGATATACTTGTAAAATGTTACAGGGTATTCCCCATTCTATCCTATGGGACAGATAGGCTTTTAACATTGAAAAATGAATTACACTGTAGTTCACCAACAGGACATGTTACACACACCAGGACTTGTCTTACCTTTCACATACACTGCACCCTGCCCACAGGGGTACCATGGGCCTACCTTAGGGGTGACTCAAGTAATAAAAGAGAAGGTTTAGGGCCTGGCAAGTGGGTGCACTTGCCAGGTCGACATGGCAATTACAAACTGCGCACAGACACTGCTATGGCAGGTTTGAGGACCCTTTGAAGGGCTGCTTGTATGGGTGGCACAACCAGTATTGCAGGTCTACTAGCAGCATTTGATTTACAGGCCCTGGGCACACAGTGCACTGTACTAGGGACCTAAAGGTGAATCAAATAAGCCAATCATGGAAACACCAATCCATAAACACACTTTACATGGAGAGCATATGTACTTTAGTACTGAATAGCAGTGGTAAAATGCCCGGATGCCTAAAACCGACAAAAACAGAAGGCCAAAAAGCAAAAAATCGGGGGGTCAGGGGGGGAAAACCTGCTGAAAAAGCAAAGTCTAACAGGACTGAACCAACGCAGTACAATGAATCTCCTCGCAGCGCAGCATTGGAACTGCGGCTGCACGATGCTTCGCCTATGCAGCGTGTTGTATCCCAAGCCTTGTTTTGATGGCATCCTCAATAATAATGTAGGACCTTGCATCGCAAATGCCATTGATGCCCTCCTCAGAATTGCTGCTATGCGATGCATCATCGACTCAGTACCTTGCATTGCTGCTGCAGCCCCTCAGAACCACTGCTGCTTAACGCATCCTCGCCGCAGGATCTTGCAACACTCTGCAACCAGGATCTAACACACTTTGTTCAGTGGGCTTAACTTAATTCCTGCACCCAGGACATGCTTCATAGCGGTCGGCCTGAACTTGTGGCTTTGACCCTCACTGATGCGACCAGATACCCACAGTTGGAGTTTTGTGCTTGTAAGCACTATTTTCACTTAAATATTTGAAATTGAATATCTCAGCTTCTACTGATTAGATTTGTGTGTTTGTGGTGTAAGATGTATTACATTTCACTTTGTTTTTCTAAATCAGTGTGGGATTTTTCTTGTGTTGTGTTTTCACTTTATTGTTCGCTTCATTGCTAATTGAAATGCTGCATATATACTATTCCAAGATAAGCCTGACTGTTTCCTGCCAAGCCACGACAGGGTTAAGCACAGGTTAATTTGGGGTGTCGTTGTATTTCAACCTGACAAGAATTGTGGTTGCTGCTTATGTAGGGTTTCACCCGCCCTCAACCAAGTAACCCAATCACCTACACATAGGTTTAACACTACCAGGGTTATTGTCTGCTGATGGTTCAGCATGAAATTGGAGACTGCTGGCACTGAAATTAGAAGAAACATAAAGGCACTATAGAAGGCGCTCTGTGTCCTATGCAATATTGAGATAGAGCATAGTGTCTTCATAACTTATTTTCTTCAGGGTACATATAAGAAATTGAATTGCTGTTTGAGGGGGTGAACCGTACTCTAGCAGAAAAGTCCAAGTCCAACAGTACAGTAATACCCTGTATGCTGTACTCTCCCTATTCTATTGCATACTTCTGTAGATTTCAACCTGGACAACTCCACTGGATGTCCAAAAAACGTAACCCTTATTTGTTTTGTTAACAAGTTTTTACATTGTGCCGCTCACTTAACAAATATTTTGTGCAGGTCACACCACTGTCCTTTTTCTGCCACATTGTTCCAGTACCATGACACTGCATGTTGTACTATTAGTAGGTCTAAAGGACATTCACACACGTACATAGACACAGCAAAGGCACTGAATAATGATTGCATAAATTGCCTGCCCTTGTTATGAAAGGTCAGGAAACGTACAGGTTTGATATTTTAATGATAGATATTGATAGTATATTTTACTTTGTTAAAAATGTCGCATCTTCTACTTAAAGTATTGTTTTTTGTAGTATGTGTAGAACATTTTGTGAAAACCAAAAAATGATTGTCCTTATTGAAGTAAGATGTCCTGAGAATTGTATTTCTTTCTAGGTGATACTTTTTGTTCAGTCCCTTTTCTCAAAATAATGCAAGCATGTACCAACCATAAAGAAAATTAACCATTCATTGAAAATTGATGATGTAATGATAAAATAAAATCGGTCAACTCCATTTGTTTCCATAAATCCCAGATTACCAGTTTAAGAAATGCAAACTGTTGTTAATTTAATTAAATTTGTTAATGTCATTTTAAAAAGAGGGATTCATATATTTTATTCACAAAGTTGAATGAAATGCACTGCGGTTTCAATGACTGAGTATTAAATTAATTAAAAAAATCAGAAACTCAGAATATCGTATGATACATTTTTATGATTGAAAAAAGTTTTGAGACTTAATTACAAACATGCAAACTTTTAATAAAAGTGTCCATAGTGGGAGGAGGAGGTCAGGGTTAGAGAGTACAACTTGTGTACAACAATCTGACAAAATTCAGCTTCTAAAAATTGTTAGTTCTGTTTATATACACTGTTGTGCTACTAATAATTACAAAATATCACTGGAGCATAATGGGATGCAAATGAGATTTCAAGGAAGCACCTCGAACACATTAGATATTGCATGGCTTCCAGGCATAAGTGGACAGTGTATAATATTGAAGTGCTTAACAAAATTAATATTTTTACAAGTGGATACGGCCTGCTTTGGAAAGATGGCAGGCAGGGGGTTATGATGTTAATAAAGGCTGATTATGTTCTAGAACGGTGGCTGGAAACACTATTAGATTACAAAGTTCATCAGAAGGGATGGATTTTAAAGAAGCACTTAAGATGAGAGAGGCCTTGAGCAGGGTTTGCGTATCATGCTTGTGCGACAAAGGGGATTGAAGCGATTGTGCGTAAAGAGAGCAGACGCCAAAATTGAAGAATGGTTGATGATATGTATAACAAGCAGCCCGCTTTGCAAATTAATTTTGAAGCAGTGTGCACCATTAAATAACCGCGAGCACGACTTACCATCTAGTAGTGATAGCAAAAAGTTGATTTGGCCTCTGTTAGAGATGAAATGCATGTTTCTTGGTTATGGCTAGCAAAGAAGCCAATGCAAAAAGGAAAATAAATAAATCTTTCAAATTAAATTCAAAACACTAATAACTGTTTCATATATATATATATTATTTTTTTCTCTCTTTCTTTATATATATGTATATATATATATATATATTACCTACTGGCGATAGCCAGTAGGTATATATAGTTAGGATTGTTTTCCATAGGGAAATCGCAACATTCTATTGGGAATAACTTTGGCGCCGGTTGAGGAATCTTCTTGAAATTTTCCTTAACTTTGCCTCGCGGCGCTCCGCTCCTTCCCTGAAAGTTTGGGGGGGATTCGTCAAGCGGGGGACGAGATAAAAGGGGGGTCCCAAAACGTGTTTTCCCCATGTTAATTTCCATAGGGCGGTTGGACTCACTTTTAGCCCGAACGGCTGACTGGTTTTCCATCAAACTTGGAAAAATTGTAGGGACTGGTAGCCCGATGTGCCTTTACTATGTCTCAAGATATGTGCTCCAGTGGTTTTTACGAAAATTAACTTTGAAAAAAATATATATTGGGCTACATTGGGCTATATTAATGTTAGAGCCCAAATGTAGCCCAATGTAGCCCAAAGATGGCCACCAGAGACAAAAAAAAACAAATGTAGCCCAAATATTAGCCAGATGTAGCCCAACTATAGCCCAATGACAGAATGTCCCAGAGTGTTCTAAAGAACAACTAGAGCGCTAACAGTCTTACTTATGACAAAAGTATGGCACACCTGAAGTCATCTTGATTGGAATAAAGTGTTAACACTTAAAACATTTAATTTGCAAAGGAACAAAATGAGGGGGTTCATTTTGCCACAGAAATTATGATTAGTGCTGAAGAAAGAAAAATTAGGGCACATTTTGAGTGACTTCTCAAATCCTCTTATATTTCATTAAAAAAATTCTGATATGCAGTCTCCCAAGATGGCCACCAGAGACAAAAGAGCCCAAATGTAGCCCAAATATCAGCCAGATGTAGCCCAACTATAGACCAATGACAGAATGTCCCAGAGTGTTCTAAAGAACAACTAGAACGCTAACAGTCTTACTTATGACAAAAGTATGGCACACCTGAAGTCATCTTGATTGGAATAAAGTGGTAACACTTAATACATTCAATTTGAAAAGGAACAAAATGAGGGGTTTCATTTTGCCCTAGAAATTTTATATATATATATATATTCACTGAAAAAACCATAGGTTACACACCAGTTATATTTAGGAATTAGCATTTAAAAAAACTTTGAAATTCACTGAAAAAACCATAGGTTTCAGGCCTTATATAGTTAGGAATCAGCATTTAAAAAACCTTTGAAATTCACTGAAAAAAACATAGGTTTCAGGCCTTATATAGTTAGGAATTAGCATTTAAAAAAACCTTTGAAATTCACTGAAAAAACCATAGGTTTCAGGAGTTATATAGTTAGGAATTAGTTTTTAAAAAACCTTTGAAATTCACTCAAAAAACTATAGGTTTTAGTGGTGTTATAGTTAGCTGGACATTTTACTCATACAAAACCAATGAAATTGCTCCTATATAGTTAGTTGTACTAACTATATTTCGCGCACCCGCAATCTACTGCTGATGATGTCACATATTAGATCATTCATGACATGGTCAGTGACATCACTGATGACATCTCAAATGACATCACTGATGACATCACTGATGACATCATCCAGTGAGTGTGGTTTGCTTCGTTATTTAAATATGCATTATATATATAGCAATTTACAGCAACCAGGTCGATGTGCCAGTCTGCTACACACAGACAGGAGATGCATTGAAATCCATGTTGAAAGTATCTGGGCCACTTTTAGTGAGCCAGGCACAGACGCAGGGGCAGAGACTTTGGTATTACTGAGTCTACAGCAACAGGAGGCATGCCAAGAAGCTCTTGGAGATCACTTGGAGTAAATGCAGAGTCCAGCTCTCCTTCAGAAGAGTCAGAGAGTGGCAGGCAGCAGGGCAGCTGACAGAAAAGCAGGCCTTCCATATCAGCAATCCAGTTGAGCCCTTTAAGCAGGACAGCATTTCTTCTCACAGAACATCGGTTATAAGTCAAGTAGTGTCTGCTTTTAAAGGTGGCAGAGTCCCAGTACTTATACTCAAAAGTGCCTTTGATGTGGGGTGACTTTAAAGCTGCTCTCTGAAGTGCACAATTATCACTTTTGACCCAGTCCTGCTTGCCCTATGTGGGGGTTATCAGTCCTTTGTGTAAGGACAGGACACTGCCTGATCAAGTAAAGTGATGGACCCGCCCTTCCACCCTGACCAGGCAAGGCCATCAGAATGCAGATGTATGTAAATGGGCACTCAGACACACCTATCCTTCCTATCCTTCCTGTGTGGAAAAGGAATGCACAAAGTGTAGCTGTCACCCTCCTCAGAAATATATTAGAGACGGGCTGTCAGGCACACAGAGCAGTAAGTGCAGAGAAATCTCTGCTTTTTAAAAGTAGCATTTCTAAAACAATTATGTTAAATCCAAATTCACCAGTGAGGAGGATTTATCGTTGCCATTCCAAAGATATGAAAAATTAAAAAGCTACTCCTCTCTGACCAGGATTTGCAGCTTATAAGCACCTTACGGAATTCCCAATGTTAGCTTATGAGGGGGTAGGTATCAAAGTAGTGAAAAATTAATTTGGGTGTTTGTCGCTACCAGGACATGTAAAGATTAGATACACTTGTCTTACCTTTTACTTACATGGCACCACGCCCTAAGGGTTAATTAAGCATACCATAGGAGTGATATATATAATGAAAGGGTAGTTTGCGGTTGAAGTTTAAAGTGCAGTAAACTGCACACTCAGGCACTCCAATGGCAGCAGGCCAACACATGTTTGAAAGGCCACTTATGTGGGTGGCACAATCAGTGCTGCAGGCACACCAGTAGAATTTGATTTACCGGCTCTTGGTATATGGTATACCAATTTGCAAGGTACTTACTATTAAATCAAATAGCGAATCAGGTACACACCAATGTCACCATTTTTAGGGCAGAAGCACATGCACTTTAGCACGGGTCAGCAGTGGTACAGTGCTCAGAGTCCTAAGGCCAACAAAAGAATCAGCACAACAGGAGGTAAAAGGCAAGAAGTCTGAGGAAAGACCACCCTAAGGATGACAGGTCTAACAATGTCATTTCTGCTTCCCCGGTCAATTTGGAGGATTGATGCCCATGGGGTAAAGAGGTAGCATTGAGGAATGAGGAGGTTGAAGGTTAGAAGGTGGTGGCAGGTGGAGTATTCAATAGCAAGGAGTCTACAACCAGGCAGTCGGCATTTAAGAAAAGGGGGGATGGATAGAAATTATAGGGAGACAGGAAGATTCGAATGAGGGAAGAGAAGGAAAAGAGGGAGACTGTTGAATTAAATGCAGCATGAATAAGTACCAGGAGAGGTATGGTGAGATAGAGCAGAGAGAGGAGGAGAGATAGGAGATGAAGGGAGAGAAGCAACAGGGGCGGTTCTAGGCTCATGGCGGCCCTGGGCAGGGAGCGTAGGTAGGGGCACCAGAAGAGGGGGTCCGGGCGGGGTGGAACGCCCCGGAGCTCAGGAAGGTGTTTTAATAAAACGTCCAGAAAAGGTGTTAGATGACCAGTACCTACGGCTGCTCCTACCCTTCCGAATTCGTCTCAGAACGATAAAATTTAGGAGGAGGAGCCAGATTGCTCTTTCCTGTGACGCTACGAAAGACTGCTGAGCCGCCTTTCTCTTTCGTTTCGAATAACCAGATTTGTGTACTCGAATTCTCTTCATTTTGCTTGCAATATTATATACGCCTGTACCAGCGGGCTAGCAGTGGGTAGGGAAAAAAAGAAGCCAATCAGGAACCAGGAGGAACGCAGGCACGGAGGCCAGTGAAGAGGGGGGATTCAGGGTGTTTGGAAGTGGAACAGAGCCGGAGGCCGCCAAATCCCTGCCAGGGGCCGCCACGCAAATATGTATCCGTCCTCAGAGGATTATTATATTAAGGATATATATTGGCGTGGCGGCCCCTGGGGTTTGGCGGCCCTGTGCAGGTGCACAGCTTGCACATGCCTAAGGCCGCCCCTGGAAGCAATGAAGTAAGTAGAACAAATGTCTCAATGGAGCAGCATAGTAATCAAGAATGTTGTTATTTGTGGTCATGATAGAGCCATGATTGTTTTGTTTTTTCTGGATATTGTACAGAGCACTGTATACAACCATAAGGATATTTCAAAGTTGTGTTCATTTCGAAATAACTTGCCATGATGTGAAATGTGCTCTGGAGTTGACCTTCGAGGACTAGCAGTGTTGTTCGTTGGTATTTATCTAGAGGGTTACAGCTGAACCTCGGCTGGGGAATTTTAGGACACGAGGAGGGCAAGCCTTTCAACCAACTTGGATAATAGCTTGGGCCCTAACTCAGAAGCACTTAAAATTTGTGTTGTGCATCTGTTTCAGGTATTTATGGTAAAGTGTGGTTGTTTACCTCTGCCTCAGGGCAATTTTGTCTAGCATAGCCCCTTGGATACTTGGTTATGTTTAGTCCCTTTGTAGGTTTCATATTTTTTCAAATCTTTATCTCTTATAATTGGACTGAATGTAATGTATGGATTACGGAGCTTTACAGGTAAGCAAACATATAAATAAAGAAAACAAATTGCGTTGCGCGCACTGCATCGCATTTGGGGATGCAGTGCATGCAACGAAATTTGTTTTATTTATTTATATGTTTACTTACCTGCCCCTCCCCCTCCCCAAGTCACCGCCCTGCAGGTACACCCACTACCGACCGCGGCTGAGTGTAGGCTCTGCTACAGAAACAGCATGTGATTGTTAAGTCAAGGAATTTGGATATTAATTTTGAGAGGTATTGACCTAAATCTGAAGCAGCAGGTTCACAGCTTCAATGGATAGTTGTTTTGTAGTTAGTGCAGAGTTTTGGCAACATCTCTAGTGACTTAGTTGGGATTCTGATTCAACACATCACAGACAGGATATGCCAAATTAGTGAGTCTACAAGTCACCCAGAACCTGCCCTGACCCAATGAGTATTCAGCACACACTTCAGTTGTGTGTCTCTGGGGTGAACAACAATTTGCGAAGGTGAAGCCTAAGGATGTTTACAGTGGGATCACAGAGATGGCATACAGGAGAAATCTTGATGCAGTGATCCCAAAATCCCAGACAATAAGCCATAAATCAATGTATTATGACCAAAGAAAACTTTGAAGTGGCAAAAGTCAACCATTAGCATTATCTGCTGAACACAAATATTTGTTCTATTGTTTGGTTAGCACCAGTTTTCCTTATTTGCATATCAATAATATTCTTCCTTTCACCTAGAAGTGGTCACTATAACATGACTTAGATGTTGCATGGCTAAAACACACAGATCAATTTAACTGTCTGCTCTTCTGTTTTAAAGTTAAAAAGAAGTCAACAAACGTTTGTTGTTCAAATTGGTTTGGAATAAAAACTGTACGCAGTTAGATGAAACAGCCTGAGATTCTTTTTTCTAATGCAGCAAATGCAAAATAAAACTAAACTGTTAACAGATTTTTTTTTACATTAAACGTAACTGCTGCATGTCTAACTAAGGTTTGTCAATCCCTTGAAATGCAACTCTAAGCACATTATTTAAATAGGGATAACTAGGTATATTTTGACAAGCACTATTTTTTTCTAATTGATCTAAATATCTCGGGCCTCATTTATGAGGCTGTGCGTCACTTTTACGCCGCCGGTGCGTCACTTTTTGTGACGCACCAGTGGTGTAAAAAATGCCCCTTGTTGCGCCACATTTACAAAGTGACGCATTTAGGTAGATGCGTCACTTTGTAAACCCCTGTGCCACATTATACCTGCGCCAGGTAAAATGTATGCAAGGGGGGCGTATTGACGCAAGAAAGGGTCATGGAAGTGACGCAGTGAAATCTATGAGAAATGCGTCAAACTCTTATGCCTGCTGTGATGCAGGCCCTTTCACATGGGGCGTGCCCCATGTGAAAGGACAGAGTGCTGGAGTTGCGTCACTTTTGTGACACACTCCAGCAATGCGTCACTTTTGCGCCTACAGATACATCAGAAATACTGACGTTTCTGTAACTCCTTGCAACATGATGCGTCATACTGTAAATATGACGCATCAGTGGTGGCGTAAGGAGGGCGCAATGAAAAGTGATGCATCGCTGTTTTCACGCAGCGATGCGTCACTTTTCATAAATGAGGCCCCTCGTGTGTAAACATCCAGTCCTAGAAAACACATGTAGACCTTCTGTAAAGTCTAAATTACCACCAAACACCACTGAACCTTCCGTAGTTTATACTGTTTGTTTCAATAAACGAAATCTATGATTATGATTTTTCTTTGAAAGTGTATTGCTTTTGGATAATACTATTGATGAGATTAAGCATAGACTTGAAATATTGCATGAAACAGGGGTGACCTGAGGGCCGGTCTGTTGACTTGCTTTGTGACTCACTAACAAAGAGGCATGCAGGTGTCCTGTCTCCGGAATGGAGTTTACTTCTTTTCATACTGTTTCTTAACTGTTATTTTTATTTGTGGTCTACTGATTGATAAAAACCACAGTGCATTTATCCAAAGGGGAACCTTGGCATGACTTTATGCCTGATATCAATGTGTCTACTTTTTAAGAGGAGGTCTTTCATCCTGTCGTACAGTTTTTTATTTACAATCAACAGCAAGTAAAAAGATAGCTGCAAATGATAAAAGAATTAAAAAGAACTGACGAATCGTTACAGAGGGCAATTATTTATATCTCCAGGTAACTCAAGAACAACTAAATAATACAGTACAAATGCTAAATACTTGTTAAATTGGTTAGCGTTTTCTTGTATTTTCTTTTTGTGAAATATAAAGATTGAAGCCAGAGTACCGAAAAGCCAGTTTTTGCAAGCTTGCTCCATATAGACTAGGCACTTTATTCTTGTCCTGAGCTTTAACCTAACATCGGCAGTTTGATATGTTCAATGCTCATTTGCTTCAGTTACTAAAAGCGGGTGATAATGCCTTGTAAAAGGAAGCTTTGGATTGGCTGCACAATTGTCACTGGAGGCAAAGTGATTTGGAAAGTGTAATGTGTCATACTTCAGTTATAATGAAAGGAGGGCAATGACTGAATATAGCAGTGCACTTTTACTGAAAAGTGATAATCCCAAAGAGGATAATCATTGTTTGACACATTCCACCACTCAGTGTATGTGATTTTCCTTAGAAGCGACCAACATTGATTAGGCATTGACACTAATTTTAACTCCTCCTCAAATGTAACTTTGCTATCAAAGTGTCTAAAAATAATGTGGACATGAAAGCAGCATTCAGACATTCATCCTCGCTGTCCATTTGTCACCCTGTCCTTCTGTGGGCGTGCTTTAGTGATGTCTGGTCCTATGCATGCCTGTATGTTTGCTGTCTGTCTGTGTTAACCTCTGTTTGTTGGTTTTTTGGACATGCGTACAGTTGTCACAATGGCATGCCTTTGCATCAGTGTAGCAGTCTCCCATTTCTAACTCGGTTAAGCTTAATTCTTTGCCGTCTAACGTCCCTTTGAGATATACTTTTTATACTCCTCATATCCCTCCATTGCTGCCTATTTTTCTGTCCTCCTTTCTCAGTGGCAGCCAGATGCATAAGGCTGAATTAGGGTCCAAATTGGGAGCAAATCATTTCATTTAGAAGACTCCTTACTCTCTTGTCCGTTCCTTTCCACGCTGCTGCGACATCTAGTGCTGTGATATGGTCTTGCAGCAGCATAATTTATGCACTACACATGCAGCTAACAGTACATAACTCGTCCCTTGGTTTGTGCTTATAGATGACTGCATATCAGATAGTCATAGTGCACAGGGATGACTTCCTGGTTGTCTGCTGGTCTGTGGCCCTAGGTGAATGTTGGTCAGTGTGTGCATGGATGCTTGTGGGTATGTTGCCTAGCATATTTGCATGTATGTGTCATCTATATCAATGCGTGCATGGATATTGTTTGCCTGCATGCTTGTACGCAGTATACATTATATTTAATCAATTCTTCTAATTTGGTTTCAGCTGTGTAAAGATTCTTTGAAACTGAGCTGGGTTTTGTCCTGCCGAGATCAATTCTTCCACAAACATCACAATCCACATTAGCTTTGGTCACAGAGATGGAGGAAAAGAAGAGACATAATCTGAGTTTCAAGGGAGGTATGCCAGAAACAGAGTAAATAAAAATAAACAAGCATAGGCAAAGCCAATAGGTCTCGCCTATGCAAGATCTTTTGGCTTTGTCAATGTGTCCTAAGCCATGTGTACAGCAGGACGTGTGAAAGTTTTAAAAAAAAGCATTATTTTGAAAACTTTAAGCTGCACTGCTAAGCAACATGACGTTTTGGCTTTGCCAATGCTTGCTAAACATTGTAAAGTGACCATAACACATTGTAGACTGCCTAGCAGTCTGTTTAACAAGCTGAAGCTAGAAGAACTACAAAACCCATCAGTAGATGCATCCACTCCTACAGAGGATGCAACCTCACTGGATGACACACCAGGCGAAGATTTAGCCCAAACAATACTGCAACGCTAGCTCAAAGTAGCTCTAGGAAATATGAGAGTCTCCACACACCCCCGGCAATCGAAATAGACACCAAACAAAGTACAGCGGATTGTGAAGAAACACAGGATCCCCTGTAAAAGAAGTTAAGGTTCCTTACAGGAATACCTGACCACAGAGTATTAAAAACAATATTGCATGTGTGGAAGACCATATGTACTTGGTTCATGCCCCAGGGAGGAGCAAACACAACAAAGCAAGGGAAGCCTATGCGAGCTAAGCAATAGAAAGCTATCAAATGAGTGTGACAATGACAATAACTAATGGTGTGTTGTGGGCGGGTTGTAGGCCCACTTTAAAAAAAAATATGTCTTGAAGCATCAGCGCACACGCTATTGCAGGCGAGACCAAAAAACATTGTAGGGCTATACTTATGTGCTGCCTGCCTCCAAGCCATAGTGGCATGTAAACATTTCTTAGGCATCAAATTGCAAACAGAAACTACAGCTATACTCTCTTCTGCACTAACTGTGGAGAGGCCAGTGGATGCATGACACATGATGAGTGGACAACCGCAGTGGTTCTGGAGCAATTATCACAGTGTAGGAGCTGCCATCAATGTTAAACAACATAATTCATAGAGATTATCAAACATCCAAGCATCACACAAAGAACAAGTGTAGCAAATGAGCCAGCTACATACAGGAGGAGAGTGGTAAGGGTGTAGTATGTAGCTGGTGGTACATTTTGGTTCACACTGTCACAAATATATTACCAAAGCATGATGTGGTAGCTCACTGTCATTTACAGACTGCACACAAAATTCGCACTGACATTCATTTTGTCTGATAAAACTATATTGCATTGTGCACTAATGATAAAGTGTAGAATTCAGGTTTCAGCAAACACAAGTTGCATATCACCAAGTAGGGTCTTGATCTTTGTTTCCTTAACATTTCAGAATTTGAAAGACAATGCGCCTCATTTGTGCTTTCCTAACTGCTGATTTGTTTTGAAATGATTATACAGTTCATCCTCATGTACCCAGCAAGATTTGCAAGAGATTCACTTTAAAAACAGGCTATAGATTTTGCCTCTGCAGGATCTATTGGATTTCTCAATACTTTTTTGCATGTTTTTACATGTTAGACAGCAGCGCAAGCCAGCGTTGATTGCAATATAGCACTTTTTTTCTTTGTGCTTTAAGCCATGTTGCACAGCATCATGTGTGCAACATATAAAAAAACATTGACAAAGCCAATAAATCTCACTTGGGTGAAACCTATTGGCTTTGCTAATCCTTCTTTTTACTCACTGTGGCCTGGAAGTCTTTTACTATTTGCTTTCTTTCCCCTTGAGCTACTCTCAACAAATAATCACATACCAAAGGCAAACAAGCATTTGCAATGCAATAGGTCTCGCATTAGGAAAGTTTGAGCTATTGGTCTTGTAAATGACAATTTTTTTATTTATGTGTTGGTTTTGAAAATAGCGAAATTAATAGCTTTGTCATTTACAATGCCAATACGTTTAAATTTTGGAAATGTGACACCTAAAGCATTTGTAATGCAACATGTTTTGTATTTACGTGACGTAGCTGTATTGATATTACAAATAACAATGGTCTTTAGTTTTTTTTAAAACAATTAATACCTAAATAAAAGTTATTGTAATATATAATGGGAGTAGCTAAAGCTTTTGTAATTAACTTTTGTGAAGATTATGTTCAGTGTATTTTACTGTGAGGAAAATCTAAGAACAGAAGTGTAATATTAACATCTTTTTGTGACATTTGTAATGAAGTTTGAAACATTGAGAGAACATATTTGAACCAGTTGAATGGTTGCACAGATTGATGCTGTGGTGGCGCTTAGTGATGTTAGGGATGGCAACGAGTGATGCTGTGTCGTTCAGTGAGCTGTTGTAGCGCATAGTGATGTTGTGGTGCCCCTGAGTGATGCTGTGGTGGTGCGATAGATAGATAGAGTGCGGGCAATAGATGGATAGAGGGAGGGAGATAGATAGATAGATAGATAGACAGAGTGAGGATGATAGAGAGATAGAGTGCATCAGAGGCAGAGAATTTGGGCAGTGGGGGTTATGATTAAGAAATCCTATCCGAGACACCGCTGGGAAGATACAACGATGTGTAAGTTAGGGCAAACCAGGAAGCAGTGAATATGGCGGGGAAACCGAAAGAAATGTGGTGCACAGCCGTCGAGACAAAAGAAAATTCAGGAAAGATGGGCTTAGCTTCTAGGAATGGCAATTAGACATGACTAGATCTGACATTGTTTGGTATTTGGGGTGGCGGGGTGGGGGCTAGGAGGTACGGCCTACCGCTCAGCTGGACGGCTACGTACACTACATGCATGGGTAGTTGCCTACTGCTATTGTATACTTGCTTGAACGTCCCGTTTGCTTTCTTGGGTGACGACTGTGACGGAAATGCATTGTCGCTTCGCGGACACGCCTGACGGCATTTTATTTAACGCTTGAATTAGGCATTTTATATAGTTTGCTGAGGAGCGTTAGATCAAATGTATTCTTCTGATTCAGGGTTAGGAGGGAAACTCTTTTTAGAGGATTGGATTCAGAAAGCTGTTGGCCATCCCACATCCAAGTTTGAAGGGGACGGGTGTAGAATGATTATTTAGGACTTATGTTTTGAGACAAAATTAGTATAATATGCATGCTAGCAATTGGAGACTCCTGTTGCTTTTCATGGCGAACTCAGTGGCTCATGAAACAGTGTGTGGAGCAATACAGAAGCCTGAGGTTTGCAGATACAGGAAGAGAGAGGGTGCAGATGGTTTGTAATATCATTAATGACATCACATGTGAAGACTTGAGCAGTACTTTGTGGTGAGTTTGGTTGCGTAATCCGAACTGGTGAATTTTTTGCTGTTTTTCAACTAAGACCTGCAGCTGAACCTTCACTTAAACTGTCTTTTAGTGGATTTCGCGGGTTTTTAAAAACGAGTCTTAGTTCTATGAGCGATGGTAACCATAATGCAGCTTTAATAAAGTGTTTTCAGTGAATACACATATACATGTGTTATAGAGTCAGCAATAGCTACTCTGTAGTTATGGTTCAGACACGCTTTACAAAGCTAACTTTGGTGCTATTTGATGGCATGGTGGGTGAAAAATGTTAGACTGGGATGCGGCCACAGCTATCACCAGTGGCTGAGATTACGTCAAGCATTCTATTCTTCATTTTGTTTTTTGATGCTCTAAGTGTGTTGGGTACGCCCAGACCTGGGTCCTGTGCTCAGTGATACTGGCATCAAGCTACACGAGGCCGATGAGCCTATGATGAGGGTAAAACTGTTCCTGGGTTGAGTGTATACTGGTTCAGGGAGGATGCTGATCGGCAGTGCAGGCTGGACTGTCCACATGGGAGCAGGGTCAAGGCTGATTTGCATATAGTTGGGTCCAAACTGAGGTAAGCATGGTGGGTGAAAAATGATGGATTGGAATGTGAGCCGAGCGCTTACCAGTGGCTGAGATTAATTCAAGCATTCCATCCATCACTTTATTTTTTTACACTAGTTTGTGGCATGCTCAAAGGTTCAGGGAAGAAAATGCTCATCCTCGGGTGACTGGGAGGACTTTTAAGACTAAGACTAATAAAAATCTGAACATATTTAATAGGATACCAACCAAGAGAGACACTGGGACAAGTCAAAAACAAGGAAAACCCACAGGGAGGGCCACTTGGCCATACAAGCTGCAGGGGCTGCAGATGGAAAACAGCTAAATGTCACTGTGTCTAGAGCAGAAACACTCTTTGCAACAGAGATGATCTGCAGTAAGTTCCACTGTAAATAACTACTGGAACGCCAGTTTTTCACAGCTCTTGTTACTGATGCATAAATATTAGTATGCTGTGCTCAACACCCGAGGATTTCAATACTCTTTACTTGTATTCTCTCTGCACAGCAGTTGATCATCCCTTAAAAAAACATCTTTCCATTGTTATCTGCAGACAATAAAAGCATCAAAACAATCAACACCCAAACTGCCCGTGCTTTTCGCTACTATGTTTTTTATGTGGACGCATGGAAACGTTGAACTTTTTTATGTTCGTTTTAAATAATAAACTATGTTCTCACTGTTGAAAATGCACAACGTTAAAAGTCTGTACAATTGGGAGGAAATGATCCCAAACTCAGAGTTTGGGGGACCGTTAGTATTCTCCTTCGTTTCCAGTGCTGCACTATTTAGTTAATGTAGAAACAACATCAATGCACTTTGAAAATGCTTCCCTTGCCCTAAGAATTCCCACGAGGTCAGGAAGTGCCTACAATTTGCCATCAACATCATCCATATTTAAACGACATCTGCAAGTTTATAATTGCTTATGTATGGCAGGAAGACAGACAGACAAACACCCTGCCCCTGATGTTCTCCTCGGCATACACTACTGCTAACAAAACTAAAATGTCGGCATGGCAACCAGCCTCTGGCATCCCCAGAGAGGGACAGCGGTACACAGTAGGGTGGATATTTGGCGTGTAAGTGGAAATACTTGCAAACTACGAGACGTGGCACTTTTGAAGACACGTTTACTTTAAAGACAGTTTGTGTATGTGCACATTAATGTACTGTGCTAGCATCTTTGGTGTAAACAGTTTCAACGTGTCATTTTCTCACAAACTTACGTGCCTCACAGAAATAAACATGTTGAAAGTTTCTGTTTGATAAAACCAAGAGAGATGGGGCCATGGCACAGCTTGAGTCACAGCAGGTGATCATACCTACACCAAAGAATTATTAGAGCGTCCTCACACCAAACCAACTAACACACCACTAAACCTACATAACAATTTAACATCCCCCTTTGATTCATGTCCACTGTACTTCTTCCAACAAACCCGGAAGCACTGTTTAAAAATACCATTTTGAAAGCATGTTTGCACGGATACCGTTAGTGGCAAAAAAATTACACAGATTTCACAGCATTCTACCTTTCAAGCTGTCATGATTTGCAATAAGGGCAAGTGAGACATTTACCTACCTGCCCTACAACATCTCCTTAACTAACACATACTGTACGAGTTTGTGTCTACCTTCTAATTATTTTTAAAAAGAAAAAGACTCCTAGAAGCACGAAAGATGGCACTGAGTAAATGAATGCATTAAATCTACTGCTGGCAAAGTACCGCCATACTAGGAAATAAAAACAGCCCTAAGCATTTCACCCGAGCAAACTCAGTCTTAGCCGTAAATGCGTCCATAAAAATAACAAGGTGCAACGGGCTGAGAGCGGGGGAGAGATTACATGCTGGGAGTGCGGATGGCCCTGAGAAATGGCAATTAGAGCATGCCAGGCTGAGAAAGGGGTAGAGTTTACAACCTCTGAGAGGGACAAAGATGTGGGGTGAAAAATAGAGTGGGGCGTGAATAGCGGTATCAAGCTAAGAAGGAGGGGTGAGATGCTAACACATGGGCAAATAGGATGATCTACAAATAAAGGACACGGGGTGGGCATACGGAACCCGAGAGAAGGAGGAACGCGGTGACAGAACGAGAGGGGTTTAGAAAGAAGTTAAGAAACACCGAGAATGGCGAAGGGTGACAGGCAAAGAAGAGTAGAGGAAACTGGAATTGAAACAAGCATTGGCGTGAAAGGCACACGGCCGCACAGCAGTAAATAAAACAAGCATTGGCGCCACGCAGCAATAAAAAACAAGCTCTTGGCATTGCTGTGGGGGGGCGGGAGCGCATTGGCGGGGGAGCAGCAGCCTTTGATGTGCGAGCGAGTGGGAGGGAACACCATATGGGGTGTGATTAAGTAGTGAGCTCAAGCGAGCGAGTAACTCACATGCATTGGGGACAATCCTTGCTGGTTTAAAGAGCTGTTCTGCCCACTATACTCTCGCAGAACAACGCATGCGCGTTGGTTCAGCGAGACCTAAAAATGAATAGGGTGAAAAAGTGTCAGTCATTAATATACATCTTTGAGAGATGTATGATTTTGATGACAAAGTGACATTTAAAGTAACACTGCCTATAAAAATTATTTAACTAACCTGAAAGCTTTGTTAGAGGATACTGACTTGTTTTAATGAAAAATGGCTGCACACAGTTTGTGCTCAATCCCTAATCCTCTGGTAAAATTATATGGATTGCTAAATATCGGGAGTCCTAACAGCCAGAGCTGACGACTTTTGTACAGGGGGTAGTAGCACAAGTCCTGGCGTCGGCATTGGCTCAACATCCTGTGATTCTGGGTAAACCATTTAATGGTTCTATGCCTAAAAAATGAATCTGCTCTTATGTAATGTAACCGGTGCTCTGTAAAACACTCCAGAGCAAAAAACTAAACAAAAAAAACACGCGCTCTCCCACCCGTTAAACCTGACTGAATCAGAGTAGACTGTTTTCGCGCACATTTCCACTTACTATTAAAGCATGTAAAAGTGTTCATGTACCAACTAAAAAAAAAAAAAGAAAAAAAAAAAAAGAGCATGCAGTTGCCCTCGGCGAGGAGGGACTGCCAGCACTACTCACGTTTACTGTTGTTTACGGAGCAAAGTAAAGCAATGTTGTCTCAGGAGGAACTGCCTTACAATCATCACAAGAGCAGTTCAGAAAATGCTTTATGTGCACATTTTTTTAATACTTTAAGTTTATTTGGGTGGCGCAGTAGAGCTAGTTATACTCTGCTCTACGTGGTTTTTGCCAGCAATAAGACAACATGAGTTAAACTCTAGCCACCGATATTGGCTGTGATGAGCACCTCCCCCCTTTCTTCATCTTACAGTAACATACGGGCGATATTCTGCAGTCCTCTGCCACATAGTTGTGCTACTTGATGTGAGGCATAACTTATCTGTGCATACAAATCTATTGGCATACAACGTATAATGGACGAAAGGTATGTGAATGTATAAATACATACAAATACTGTATGTTGATTGCATTTACATATTATCTTGATAACGAACGCTGTCTCTTTTGCCTATGAAAGGTGAGTGTCTAGGCTGAGTTTAATAATTCCCGAAAGATCTGTGCATAAACATTAGACGCAAAAAGCATCACATACTGAAGCTAAGAGATTAGTAATCTCAAGAATTTCTGACTGGACACCAGAATATCGATAGGAATCAAAAAACAAGAGATTTTTCAGGCGAAACCTAAAATATTATGGGAGGAAACCATTGCACACCTAGACACAGTCATCTGTGGCTGAGACAGCAGACTGCCATTACACTCGCTTGGAGTAGGACAACACAGGCATTGGCAAACGGCCACCTGTGAAACTGGCCTCAGCTTTACATCCAGTGATTCTCAGCAAATCACTTAGGCCTAGATTCATCAACCTAAATTGCGCTCGCAATAGCTGCGAAACAGATTTTGCAATCGCAATTAAGACTCCTGCAATTCATCAAGCAAAATAACACTAAATTGCGAATTCGCAAACATGAATTCGCAGAATCAATGTGGAACTCCCATAGCGAATCAGTACCCGCGAATTTCCACTTATTCTGCAAATTAATTTGCTAATTCGCAAATAATTCGCAAATCCAATTAATCAAACATCTCAAATTGCGAACAAAAAAACAAAATCGCTAAATGCGAGTCGCAATTTAAGGAGAAGTCAAACCAGATGGTAACCATGAAGTTCAATTGAAAAAAAATAAAAAATTCAAACAGGAAAAATGGGCGGAGCAAAACAAACACACTTAAGGAGACACAGTAGGAGCATGAGGACATTCACAATGCCAAGTCTATACATCGTGGCAAGGCGGCTGAGGCTCCAGCGTGCAGCCCGGAAACAACGCAGGATTCAGGAGCGCATCTTCCGGCTGCGGATTACACTCCTGGGCCAGACTGATGAGGAGATATACTCCAAATACAGGCTGAATGGGGCAATGATAACCAAGCTCATCCGAGACCTTGACCCCCTGATGCAGCACCCAACAAGGAGCACCAACGCTGTGCCTACCCATGTCCAGGTCCTGTGCTTCCTGCACCTCCTGGCCTCCGGAAGCTTCCAGGGGATAGTTGCATATGCAGGGGGATCTCCCAGAGCACACTGTCACGCTGCCTACGGAGTTTCCTGGATGCCATGCTGACCCGGATACACCACTACATAACCTTCCTAACCACCCAACAGGACTTAAATCAAACAAAGCTTCACTTCTATAACATTGCGCTATTCCCCCATGTAATTGGATGCATTGACTGTACCCACATCCACATCTGCCCACCCGCTGAGACAGAATACATGTACCGGAACCGCAAGTCCTACCACTCACTCAACATCCAGATGGTCTGCAATGCAAAGACAATCTTCACCGACATAGTGGCCCAATACCCGGGGCGCACGCATGATTCTTTCATATTCAGGTACAGCGGCATACACACCCGCTTGGCCAGGGGTGACTTTGGCGAAGGACACCTCCTAGGTAAGTACACATGCCCACATACAGTACGTCAAGCCCATGTAGCTGCACATGACAGGCACTGACCCTCTGCTCCATTCCTTCAGGTGACAGCGCCTATGGCCTCCGTGAGTACCTCCTCACCCCATACCTCAACCCTGCCTCACCACAGGAATGGTTTTACAATGCTGCGCACATTCACACCAGGAATGTCATTGAACGGACATTTGGGATGTTAAAGAGCCGATTCCACATCCTACATAAGACTGGTGGGGCCCTCAACTGCCAGCCTGAGGTCTGCTGCCGCATCGTGGCCGTGTGTGCCATACTCCACAATATTGCAATCAAGCGTAGGATACCTGTGGAGATCTCTGGCAGTGAGTCAGAGGGGGACAACCGCCCACACGCACATGTGCTTCATACACACGGGGAGAATCCCGCTGAAGGACACAGGTGCCGCAACAACATCACACTGAATTATTTATAGTGCACCCATTCCCCTCACACAACACTGCACTCATGCATGCCAAATGAAATAATGACATGAGTAGGATTTGCGTTTGAAATAAATTCTTATAATTATGTAAACAGGATCTTTCATTTACTTTTTGAGTTCAGAAAACATGAAAACTGTATTGCGTCATACAGCCCCATGATTGCGAAGCAGGCGTGCTTGTTACTTTAGCATGGCACTGCTGCTAATGGTCAGTCAATCACTGGCGCCTCCGGCCGGACGCGCCCTGTCGCCTCTCCACATCTACCTCACCAGTATCGGGCCGTGATACTGCACTGGACCTGGTACTGCGGCGTCGTTCTTGTACCACCGGCAGGGACAAGCTGCTCAAACTGGATGTGCCCTCACTGGCATCATCACCCCCCCTTGCATGGGCATGGCCACACACCTGCTGGTTTTGGACAGCGGTTGTGACCTGTTCCAACGCCCTAGCAACATCCTGGCAGCATTGCACCATTTGTATTTTCATTGCCAGGGACCGGCGTGACAGTTGGGATGTTGCATTCCCAATCAGGTGGTTTGACCTGGTATATGCTGATAGCCGGGTCAGCAGCTGGTGGTGGCGGCGGCGGGTGATGTCCTGCTGTGACACCATGATTTGGCTGTTCTCCCTCACTGCAGCCGTTAACACCTGCACGCTTTCAGTGAGCTGGCTCATATTGTGCGCAGTCTTGTAAAGCTGCAGCTGCATGGCTGCCATGTGCCGTGCCTGCTTTTGGTGGACAGCTAGCATCCGGTATTCAATACCAAGCCCTGGAACTTGGGCATGTTGCCCCCTGTCAGCTCGTGTTGCCATGTTGCGCTGCTGCCTCATCCGTCCGCCTGACTGCGACCGCACAGTGGCTGTGCGCCGTGTCTGCCTCCTGGGTGGTGGTGTGGCCTGTTCCACTGTCATGTGTGACGCATGGGGTGGTTGCTCTCCTCCTGTGGCTGCAGGTGTGGCTCTGTCCGCATGGGGAGGTGGTGGTACTGGTGCAGGTGTGTGTGACGGTCCAGGTTGTGGGGCAGGATGGCTCTCTCCCTCGGTGTCCTCTGGGTTCTCCTCAATTTGGAGTGCCTCGCTGTCTGTGCTCTGTGGTTCTGCAGCACCTGTGATGTAAATGGGTGCATGATTAATGATATGAATCTTGCACATGGGATGTTGCAACATGCATGCAGGCTTGCATTCCCTAACTGGCTTTAGGGACATGTTTCACTTGACAGGTCTGGCTGTGTGTGGCTATCAGGGAACTATTATCACTCTACAGGTCCCACAATGCAATATGGCGTTTCTGATGTGCATGGCCTGCATTACTGGGGTTATCAAATGGCTAGCTCTGGGGGCATGGGCATTGTTAGGGGACGGGGTCGCAGTTGCATGGCTCTTACCTTGGGATTGTTGTGTGGGTTGGGAGGTGTCCAGCCGAGTGACCCCCACGCAGGCTGCAGGGTTGATGGTGTCCTCAACGAGGTCTTCAAGTGGTGTGTTGGCCGCAACTGTGGGGTCTCCTCCTCCCGTGGCATGTTGCTCCCCCAGCCTCTCTGCTATGCGCTCTTTGGCATGGCCTCTGAGGTCATACCACCTCTTCTTCAGCTCATCAATTGAGCGCTGGGACACTCCTACAGAGTTTACCTTCGCCCTGATGCGCTGCCAAATGTGCCTCTTGTCTGCTTCAGGCACCTTCCTGGATTGCTTCCCAAAAAGCCTATCATGGTCCCTGCTGACTCCCTCAATAAGGAACTCCAGCTCCTGTTCTGAAATTTTAATTTTTCTTTTTCTGCCAGTTGCACTGCTTCCTGCTGCATCCTGGAACATTCTGGAGTTGGATGTATGTCCTGTTGTGGGGCTGCAGGGTGTGTCTGATAGAGCTCAGTGCTGTGCCTCTTCCTCTCTCAAGCTCTGTGTTCAGAATGAGTGAGGGAACTGCCTACTTCCTGGTTGTGATATGATCATTGTGCTCGAAATGCGACTTCCCGTTTTTGCGAGATCGCAATTTGCGATTTCGGTAATTGCAAAATCGCAATTTCAACATGGGAAACAGGCGATTCTGCGATTTTTGAAGGATATAGCGAAATTCTCATTCGGCGATTGCAGCCGACTGCAAATCGCATTTTTGGATCGCTTTTATTGATGCATCCCATTCTGCGATTTCTAATTTGCGATTCGGTATTTTTCACAAATTAGAATTCGTAGAATCATTGCTTGATGCATCTGGGGGTTAATGCCCCAAAAAACAAAAAAATGAACGTGTGATGTAACTGGAGCACATGCAAAGCACTCAAATACCTTCGGGATGTGTTTGCGCTATACAAGAGGGAGGGTGTGGGAAACAAAGGTGGCGTTGACGAGGATCAGAAACAACACTGGGGGCCAGATTAACAATAATGGAAGGCAGGAGAGGGTTTAAAGAAAAACACACGGAGAGCGACAGAAGGGCGGTGTAGGTTTTAAAAGAACAATGCCGATTGGGAGGATGTAAAACTAAGTGAGATGGGGAGAGTGTTGAAGTTGGGGTACCAGGTTCGAGTCTTAGCGGGAGGCTCAACATCTTGTGGTTCTGGGCAAATGACTTGGGGCCATATGTATCATTGAAATTCGCATTCGCAAAGGCTGAAATTCGCAGAATTCCGGCTTTTGCAAATGCGAATTCGCAAAATGATATGTATGAAGGAAATCCCTATGCAAAATAAGGAATTGCAAAATTTGCGATTCCTTATTTTGCGATTGCATTTAAGGAATCGCAAATTTTGCGATTCCTTAAATGCAATGTAAGAAGGCAAACATTTTTGCTAAATGGCCTTAAGGAATCGCAAATTACCACCAACTTATAGTTGGTGGTAAGTTGCGAATTCCTTGAAAAATGCAAATTTTTGCATTTTTCAAAGTGCCATGTGACGCACATACATGCCCTTAGGGCATGTATGTGCACCACATGTGCACCTATGCTTATTTCAGGGGGGCAACAGGGTGTCCTTTGGACACCCCTGCACCCTAAAAATTATTCTCAATTTGCGATTAGCAAATTGCGAATCGCAAATTGAGAGCAAATTCCCATTCCTTCCTATGGGCCTCCTGGCCCATAGAAATGAATGGGAAAGTATTCCTTAATTGCGAATTCGCAATTTGCAAATTTGCAATTAAGGAATATCAAGAAATCGCAAAAAATGTCATTTTTCTTGATACATACCATTTTGCGATTCTAAAATATCGATTTCTTAAAAATCGCTATTAAAGAATCGCAAAATGGTTCCTTGATACATATGGCCCTTGATCTCTTTTCTTTGTGCCTAAAAATGTATGTGTCCATGTGTAATGCAGCTGGTTCATTACAGTGCTCTGATACTTTGGGAGTCTGGGGACAAAAGTAAAACATATTTGCACTTTCCAAACACACTTACAAAAAGAACAATTGATGGACAGAATGCAGAACAATGTCATACATTCAACCCCTTACAGAGATCCTGGCCTAAATCCATCGTTTTTTTGCTGCCCGTGCCATTCCAGTTTGAGCCCCGCCATATGAAAATCAGCCTTGACCCTCCTTCCAATGGGAACAGTCCAGCCCAAACTGCCAGGCCAGTACCTCCCTGGACTGCAAACACGTTTCAGGGTTTCACCGTTCATCAGCCATGCTAACTTGACTCCAGTGGCATGGAGAGCACAGTACCTAATTCTGGGCATACCCGTCCCACTCGGGGTGACAAATGCAAAAAGAACAATTAATGGACAGAATGCAGAACAATGTCATGCATTCACGCGAGTCCAGAGATCTGGGCCTAAATTCATAGTTTTTTTGCTTCCCATGCCATTCCAGTTTGAACACAGCCATATGCAAATCAATCTTGACCCTGCTCCCTATGGGAACAGTCCAGCCTGATATTCAGATGCCATGTCAAGTCAAGGAGAATAAAACAATTATGTAAGACAGCAAAGTGCAAAGTGCAATAATCAAGTAACTGGGTGAACCACAACATTCCTAAAAAGCAAATGTACTTTTTCATAAAATTCTTTTTTGAGGACTTATAACCAGTTATGTTTATGTAGCACCTAAATACTATGGAGCCATTTCTAAGCACTATAAATAACAAGCGGTAATCTTCTAATATAATGATACTTGATTTTTTTTACCGTGCAAACTTGAAAAGTTGAGTTGGCGTTGCTGGGTTTCACATTAATAACCCATATATCACTAATGTCACATATACCACCCATGATGTCTTTAATGAGCGCTTTTCAGTGAGCCATTTGACAAGCTGTAAAGAAGGTATTTTCAAATATAATAAAGTTCAACAGCAGTGTGTGTGCGTGACACTGAAGATGTTGTTCTGCAGGTTGCTTCAATTAGCAGCAACGATGTGAAAAGCAGTGATGAGGAAGGGGGCTATCTATGAATGGGGCATGCGGGCGGGTGGGAGGAGATGAAGCTAGTATAACAACAAGCACTGTGTAGAGTGCTGAAAATCAAAGGAACAAGTAAGTCCTAAAATTGTCATAAAAACAGGATCAGTGAATATTTAAAAGTATAAAAGTACTTGTTCCATGCTCTGGGTGGGGGCCTAGAGACAAGAAGAGGCATGACCATGCATGCCATGGACAAATGGTGACAAAGAAAATTAGACAGACAATGGAGCGAGCAAATGGGAAGCCTGAGGGTGGGCCGAAGCCCACAGATTAAACACAACATGTCTCTTCGAGACAACGCTTGCGCTATCTAGCCTAGACCTAAAAAGTGGCTAAGCCACAGCCTTGTTTGTCCATATTCAGTAAAAGCATGTTAGTCAGTTATTAGTACCTTTAAGTGATTAATCCTGTATCCTGCTTATAGCTCTAGCATTGCAGGATGAATATTTGAAAATCCTTCTTTGTGCTAATTTTCTTTACAGCATCGGGGAATCTACTTTGATGAAAGCTGTGGAAAGATAAATAAATACAGTGATTAAAGATTGATTTTAAATGCAAACACACTATTGGATCAAGAGTTTGAAGCCAATAGCGTTACCACCCCTGAATGGTCAGGTTAAAATGAATTCCTCTACAGAAATTTTAGAGATTATTCCAAGATTCATTTTCATCTTGAAATGGATTGCTTTCACCAACTGTTTCTTAATATTAATTATCATCCTGTAACCTCCCTACATTTCGTAGAGAACAAGTATCATTGCTATTTTTGGCTGTAGATCCTATACTAAATAGCAGACTAATTTCCTTTTTGCTGAGTCTAGAGGCCATGGAGTCTCCTTGACCCTAGATTCTCAAGGGAAAGTGGTTAACTTGTTTTGCTAGCTTTTTCTGAAGGACCCAAGAATTGAAAGTAGATACCTCCCAGACCTCCCAGTGGAAACTATCGGAAAGCCTTGGAATAGTCAGGAAATCATAAGATATCCACAGGTGTTCTGTTCTAAAGGGTATTTCTTTGGAAAGCCTTTCCCATAACATTTGTAGGCAGATGGCTGTTGTTGATGTCTTGAAGGATGCCTAAAGGTGGCATGCTTCTTTTATTTCATTAAACGGTTTATGCATCCTTCCTTCCAGTTCCTAGCCATAAAAATATTTATAACATGGATGATTTTTGAGATGCATCCATTTCCAGTCTTTATGGCGCAGTTTCCTTCTGCCGTCTATAGAGATCCATGCTGTCAGTGCTAATTATCTCACCACATCAAATGATATGTCCCATAGGCAATCCATTTGCCTTTTGATTCTCTCCAAAATTGCTGAACATTCCTCCCCCTACTCCTTCAAACAGTTTCGTGTAGTCGGAGATTAATGTCTTGGTATGGTATGTATCTTAAATGCCTGCCCTTAAGAGTAAATGGGATTTGGAAAATGTTTCTGTCTGATTCATCTTTGATTATTACTTTTTTTAGCTGTTGATGGCCACCATTTAGTTCACCAGAACTGCATCTTGAAGTTTAGAATTCATGTCATCTAGGGTTTATTAGCATTGCATAAACCGAGGGAGACAGATTTTATCTGAGTTCTTCCACTTATTCAACACAACAACGAAGACATATGGATAAATCAGAAGACCCCACTTTGGAGTGCACTGAACTTGGTAAAGCACTGTCTGACTCAGTACCTAGCTCCTTTAATGAAGGGTGTAAGAACAATACCCCTTTTGTGTGACCACCAAAGTTTTCTTGCAAATTTTTCTTGCTAGTTTTTAGACTCTCTACAAGGGGCACTGATGCTCAGGGCCTAGTATACGTGTGGCGGGCTTTTAAACATGTAGAAAATGGCGTATTCAGATATTTATCTTTCCTATAAGGCCCATGACATATAAAATTAAATGTCACTTGTGAACTTCATCATTTACTGTATCATCTACTAGTGTGAACAGGAGCTCATGGCTTCCAGCCTACCTAGTAGCCTGACTGCTACAGTTTAGATATGCAGTCCGACCTGTCAAAATAATCCTTTTGGCAGGTGACAAACCTTTCTTTTTAAATATAAAGACGTCATCCATAAGTATGCCCTGCAGCCTACAAGATAGGGTACACGATATTTGAAAGATTGTAACATGTTGAAGTTTAATGCTAATATGTCTGTGTAGTGACATACCTCCCAAAGCTATTTTACTGTTGAAGGCTCAGGCTTTCCGATGAGAAATCTAGAGTACAGATTAAAATATTAATACTGCTATCTTGGATTTGGGGTCAGAGTAAAAATGATTCAACCACTATTTTAGTATTTATTAAAACTGCTTGACCTTAATAGGTGTGGAAACTGCTAAAATGGCCTGGGTAAGGGTAGATGTTTTTCTTCCACTTGCAGGAAGACCAATTGGGGTGGACCCAGGAACTTTATTAACTAGTAATGGTCCAGCCATTTCACAAGTAAATGTAAGGTGAAATCTGGGGAAGGCAATGATTAGTGACCTCACCCAGATTATTTATAAAACCTATGGGAGGTAACCTACCTCCAGAACCAGTTTTGAGTGACAAAGTAGGGGGCTCTGGGAGTATCCCCATCTTGGAAGTTGGAGTAAGATGCACTGTGAATTTGTTGGAATAGGTTCAACAGAAACTGCTAAAAATAGTGGATAGAGTTGCCCCAGGAACATTTACATGTTTGGTTAGGGTGGAGCAGAGTCACCCTCACCCATTAGCTAATGCCAACCATTAATGTGTTCACCCAAAGGCACTCTCATCAGAATACTTTCTGTTGAAGGACAGAAGGAAGACTGTACCTGCTGTATGAGACGTGTGAAAACTGAAGGCCTGGACATGCTCCATTTTGTACCCAGGACAAAGAATTGCACTCTAGGGTCAGTTGGCTGACCTTCTGACACAGCAAGCTGTGAAAGGCCTTTTTTTCCTCAGATGTCCACCTGATTAGCTGCATCTGGACCTCGACTTACCTCTGCTGTACTGAGTCCTGACCCTTAAGTGCGATCCCTGAGACTATGGGACACTTGGCTGTCTCTAAATGAGCTTCTCTTATAATAGTTGCAAAGTCAGGGCTTAAACCACTTTTTAGGCCTCCAGCTACCAGTCCATGCATACAAACCTGGATTGGACAAAGGTGTGAAATGTATCCTGCTAAAGAGTGGACCTCTCTTGTCACAAATGTTGAACTTGTCACACTCTGAGTTTTTCCCAACAAAACCAACAGCTTCAAATATATCCTGGCAATGGCTATCCAGCTTCGAGAAGACTTCCTCAGATAGTGTCTGCTACTTTGCCCCATTGGAGAATAGACTTCCATTGCAGAGAGGAAGTCCTAAGGTAAAATCTTTGAGTCGGCTGAACATGCTTGATATATCTGAACTGTGCTAAGCCTAAAAGTGCGCCTACGTCTCAGTCACTTGCAAACAGTGATTACTGATTGGTGCTTTATTTTTTCTTGGTGCTTTTTCTCTTGAATCTTTAAAAAAATATACATCTCTGGTTACCCTTATTGGATTGTTTATGTTTTGGTACCATTTTGTTTATTCAGTTTCAGTCTAATGTAAGTTAGAGCGGAGTTGGAAATGTTATGTTTTTGATGTTTTAATTGTTTTGTTATTTCTAAATACATGAAACATTTTCGTTAAGTAAAGCCTGTCTGCTCTGTGCCATAACTACTAGTAGTTGAGTAACAATCAGTATTTATCCTGAGCAAAAACAATAATACAGTTACAGTTTAGTTGGTACAGTGGTTGATACAGTCTCAGCCAGGTGAAAGATTTATCACCTGGCTGTGACTGTTAACCATTATACCAACTAGACTGTAACAATTGTATTGCTGGGTGTGACAATCATGAGATATGGAATGAATACATGAATTAAAGAAGAAGGTCTTCAACCACCATACACTTTCGAACTATTGGACATTATTGCTTTTGTGCAAGGTAAAAACTGATTGTAACGTATTATTTTGGGACTTCTTAGTCCACAGAATTCTTTGGAACGTGGGTGGCTGTTTCCACTTTATCCTTGGGAGCATTAAGCGGAATTTAGGGAACCTTACTTACTTTATGGTTGTGCGCAGAACTTAACCCAGCCACTCTCAGCACTTAGGTACTAATGGTTGAGCTCTGGTTTACATTGTTGACACCACATAAACCTCACAAGTTAGTGGCTTTACTACTTGTGGTGGACTACCATCCACCCCAATTAGTAAGTCACTGTCTTAGACCAGAATTCACATATTTTCGTTAATGTGTCTCAGCATCCCAGGAACCAAGTCTTTCCCAATGTATTTACTCAATTGCTCCTCAGAGGATGATTCGGCTTCTCCACTTTCAGCTTCAGAAGATTCAAAATTAGAATAGTTTCAGACATGCTTGCCAGGTCCAGAACAATCATAATTGAGCTTTCCTTAAATTCAGCTAAGGATTTTAGAATAACACTTTGTAGTCTTTCATCCTTTTCATCTTTAGAAATTGATCCTCTCCTCTTCCTGGAAGGAGATTGAGTTCTGGATTGAAAGTTGAAAGAGCAGAAACGACAGACATGCCACTTTTTGTTGTCATGTTTCCCCATGCTGGAAATGAATATGCAGACTAAATGAAAAGCAGGCAAATACCCCGCTAGCAAGTATTTAAAGGACATACCTTCATCGTACTGAAGCCTTTAAATGTAATGACCTCCACACTTTCATGGGCTCAAAGCAAAACCTCACACATGCCAGGTAATTGCCGCTCCACTGTTCATCCATAACACTGCCATTGCTGATAATCTCATCAGCACTGACTAGAAGAAATGTATATACAATATAAGATTTTCTGAGCAACATCTGAAAATATAATATACCTGTCAACAGGAACTGGGAGATAAGGGCAGTAAGAACTCCCATGCATGTATGTTTACCAAAATTGCACTTGCCGGTGGATCATTCCATGGTATTCCCTTTGCAATTTATCCCATGTAGCAGGCTCTTCTACCCTCAAGCCAAACGAGAAAGGAGCTTGGATGCAGGAGTCGAGGGCCAAGCCCAGCAGGGACCTCTGATAATCCTGAAGTCCTTGTCTCGGTATGAGACAGGATAAAACTGGAGGATGCTGGGAATGTGAGCCTCTTATGGCACCCAGTGAAGGTGGGTGGGGCTTTAATTGTTAGCGTTACCTGGAGTTTCTGGTCTCTTGGAGGTGTGGTTCACCACATAAGTAAAACTAAGGACGAACAATGTAAAAATAATGACCAGCTTATGCTATATGGGGCAATAGAAATTTGCAAGACTAAGCAGGGCAAAGCATCAAGAAAACAGCTTTCTAGAATCAGATTCAGAATACATCTGGGTGGAAGAGGGGCTTAGAAGGATGATGTAATCCTATAAATATGAAAGCAACACAATAAGCCTGAATGCATCCCACCAACAGCGGTGGGATTCATCAAACACAACAGTATAGAAGGGGCCAATGATAAGGTAAAATAATAAGAATAATGCAAGGAAATTATGCAAAACTGAAATACAGGGCCTCTTACAATTGATAATAATGGAAATGGAATATTGTAACAAATTATAAAACTTTATAAACAAATAGTTTGCTATTTCCTCATTGTGTACACAAGAAGGCTGGCTGTAGCCCAGTGCGGCAGTTCTCCCCCTTACCCCAACTCCAAAGCCCCCTTATACATGGATTCCCCCCACTACTTCCCTCAAACACTATCCCTCATCCTTCTATAGTCCCTCTTTCACATAGATTTCATGTATTTTATAGCGCTACTCAGACCAGTGTGGGGGTGTCAAATCACTTTACATCACACACACATTGTACAGAGACAGTGATTCTTATGTGTGTTAATCAGTCTATAGGAAATATTACATTAAATAATGAGGATTATAAAGTGTAGGAATCACATGTCATCCATATTATACTTTACGAGTGTTTGGTCTGGAGAACCACAAACTCTGGATTTAAAAAGGTACTACAGTGGTTGAGGTTGGCTTTACTAATAAAAATGCATTTCTACCCAATCAAACTCTTTTCAACGACGTTAGGATAATGAAACACCGGAGACAAAACATAACGTCCTAACCTACACTGTGCAGTTTCCATGCAACTCTTTGATGACAGATCATAAGTTGCTGTGCTACATTAGGATTGTGGCATATGAATTGCAAGTACCAGAAGGATTTCTGTGACAATAGCAGTGACCCACAGAGCTATCCACATAAAATACAACTCTGTGATCTGCATGGTACACGTTCTTTGCAGCAGGTATATTACCCTTTGTGCTACTTTATGAAGAGTCAAAACTGCCAGTAAACCAGTGGCAGCTGTCATCTACCGGGATGGGGGTGGCGGGGTGTGAGCAGGCACATGAGGGAAATATATATATTTTTTAAAACATAAAAAACTTACCTGACGATATCCACGATCCGGATATCTCCGTCATAAGTGCTTAATTTGTGCAGGTGCTCTCCGGTGCTCAGCACTGGCACTTTTTTGACAGGGCCGGTGCGATACATTTTGTTTCACGCAGCAGCAGTGAACAGCATTTTTGAAAAATGCATGCACAAGCCTAGGCAGCTCAGCTGTACTTTTCCCATGTCATCTGTGTTGCTCGCACGCTTACTCATTCATCAATGCATGCGTCCCTAGATGGCACACCAGTGACTGGATTTCAAACTTTTACAAAAAATAAAAATGCAAAAAGTCTCATTAAGAACTACCTTTATTTCTACAGTTAACACGCCTTCCACCTCCCTCGGGCCTTTAAGGGAATAAGAAATAGAAACAAGGCTGTCAAAACTCGTGTCCGTTACGTATCACGTAGGCCTTTCAGCAGCTCCCTATTGGTTACAAAAGGCCTACGGGACTGACGGAGAGAATGTTTGTATTTGCTTTTTTGTACGTCATCGGATGCAGATGGAGGCAAATTATACAAATAAAACATGCTTCACATCTAAAGCCCCGAGCGTGTCGATTTCAAGTGAAAACCAGATTTGCATTGAGTCAGCATTGAAACCCATCACCTATCTGTAAGTACTTTTGGGGCTACTTTAGGAGATGTACCTATATTACTCAAGAGTTGTCAGTAAGGCTGGGCAGCTGGATTTAAATGCCGTGGGCCGTGCAGTAGACAAAGTGCATGATTAAACTGAAAAGCGCTTCATTAAAAAAAGGGAGCCTTCTGCGGGCTCCAAATAATAAGACTTTTGCGATAGAGTCTGCTGGAACCTGTATAAGGGAGGGCAGGAAGAATTCTTTCAGCATTCTCCAGATTTTCTGCAAACCAAAGGATGCAAGAACTGAATCTTCTGCTAAGGAAAAGCACACCACAAGACTGTCTGAATGGCAAAACCATGGGTCATATGTGTAGGCAGATAAAACAGACGGGTGCCCCATGGTCTGTGACTGCCGGCCACCCCCCGCCTTAACATGCAGACTACAGTTACACATTTAACAGCCAACAACAGAATTCTTTGGAAGGCAGGGGGTCTCGAGCCCGAGACCCCCCGGACGTATTTATTAAAATATGAAAAAAAATGAAAATTTTAATAAAATTAACATTTACATAATTATTAAATGCAAACTTCAGAACATTAGATTTACATCCATTTTGACATGATATGATGGGCTAACCTTAACAAGTATCTAATACAGCAAGGTTCCTAACCGAATCTAACATCCTGATATTAAATATGCATTATAATAATTTCTGGTCCTACGGCAAGGTCGCTAACCGGTGTCAGATCCTTTTACCAGCTACGCTCTCACGTCCGAGATGCGCATGCGCAACCAGGGCCCGTTTACCCGCGTGCGCTCCCTGAACTCCATTTAACCATAACAGGAGGGCCCTTACACTCGCGCACCTTGATGACGTCATAGTGTATGTGAGGGGTGGCTACCAGCCTGAGGAGAGCGTGGACTCCCCTCCCCCGCACCCTTCTAAGCGATGGATATCCTGCCCCTGAAGTTCTGGGAGAGACCAGTGGCCCCTCCCCCTGGACGGCCCCTTTGGTGAATGGGACCGCCCCCCCCCAAGGACCTTAAATTGCTGCTCAGCGATTATGACCTTACCGCCAGACCCACATAATAAATACGACATTACTAAATTAAGAGGGAAAAAAGGCCTAAGGAAAAGAGTTAATGCAACAGTAAGACAAAATTAAAAGGCCCCACGGCGGGGCGAGGAGCAAGCCTGGGAAGCGCAGGCACAAAGAGGCCGCTTCCCGCGCTCCCCAGGCTCTTAACCCCTCCTAAGCCGCGGTCCCGCCCCCTTGACCCAGAAGCGCAAGGCCCCACGGCGGGGCGAGGAGCGAGCCTGGGAAGCGCGGGCACAAAGAGGCCGCTTCCCGCGCTCCCCAGGCTCTTAACCCCTCCTAAGCCACGGTCCCGCCCCCTTGACCCGGAAGCGCAAAACTGCTTCCGGGGCAAGGGCGGGACACGCAAGACCAACCAGGATTGGCCAATGGGGGGGGCCGGGCCCAGCCATGTGTGCGTGGGGGCCGATTGGCCCCCCTTTTCTTTTTCACTGCACCGGAAGGGCATCCTGACGGGGTTTTCTTTCTTGCACGTGCACCACGACTGAATTTTGCCTTCACAGTGTATGTGGAAAAACGTTGCTTATGCTGGTGGACTGATACGTTTAATTTTCAGTCTTACCCAAGCACATTTGAAAATACCCTGCAAGCAGACTAATCACTTTCATCTTCCAGCTACACAGATTCACAACGGCAACATGGACAAAAAGCTTACACAGTTTTTGTAAACCGAGAATTACTGAAAGTATACATTTGAAGCGCGTTATTGCCATTATTTCTGGAGCTATAGGACGATGGCAGGAACTTGTAGGATGAAGTATTTTATACTGCAGGTGTACAGCAAGACAGTCCTTTTCAAAAGCCTAGGTGTTTTGTGTGCTGAGAGTAGCTTTCATTGCTCTATTACTATGCTCTACTCGTGTCTTTGAAAGGTGCACAATGATGCCGCCAATATTGTTACTAATGTGTGCCTGAGGACTCTTCCAATTGTATTTGGGCTTGGGCATGTGGCTGGCATTTAAAGCTGATATTGGGCTTAGCATGACTGCCACATAGTTGATTTCCCCCCTTAAATCTGTGACTGCTGCATCTCTGACATACAATGACAGCAACCTAATTAGTACATGCTTGGTGATTGAAATAGGCATGTTTAGTTTAGCAATTTTATGCTAATCACATTTAAGTTAGCGGTTTTTGTAGCTTTTTTTTTCTTCAGTGGTGTTACTCTCTGGATGTCATCAGAGTAAAATGATATATGACATCAGTTCCTGTAGTGCACCAGGCCTGATGTTCTATAATGTAATTTCTTGTGATATAATTGTAGCTGGGTCATAGGCCATGTGACATCACTTCCACGACCCCTAACATTTTGGGGAATTGATGTCCATGGATTAGAGATGCTCAATCAGAAGTGTATGCATTGGGGTTGTTAATCTGACCTCTGCAAGGCTGAGGCCTACACCTTAGCTCAGCATTGTGTAAAAACACTAAAATGCAGGTTCGTTGTACAAGTTCGGTACCCTAATTCACTGTCTCCAAATTCTTGCTGCTCTTACTCTGTTTCTTACATGCAGGTTTCCTCTTTCCAAGCTCAGCAACAGGACTTAAAGTTCCTAAAGGATTGTGCAGCTATACAAACTTCTAAAACACATCAGTTGAGCTCCCCCCATATTTTTAAGATCCTGTGTAATATGACCAGGTTACATGCTACCAGGAGAGCACTTTTCCATTCACACACTTTGCGTTTTTACGTGTGTTTGTCCAATTGGCTCAGTTAAAATCAACACAGACTACAACGTTCAGAATGCAATGATATGTCAATGCAAAACCCAATAATGGAAACGTAGCATCACTGCGACAACAAGCCATCGGTCACTCTAATTCTGTTATTATCCTTGTCCACAGGTACCTAAAGCACTATGTTTTTAATTTAGTAACATCACTTCCATCCCTCCTTCGAAATAGAGAGCTCACTCCTTCAACTCTCCTGATGCAAGCACATTCACATCTCTCATTGTTATTTACATAAATAAAGGGATCTTCATAAATGTCTCTCTCTTCGAATTCCTGCACCAATCTTTTGCGCGCTTGCAGCACTCTCTCCTTTCAGATTCCTGTGTGATCCCTCTGTCTGGGCACATGCATCAGCATTCACTTCTACCATGCTCCTCCTGTATTCTCTCCACCATTTCAGTCTCTTGTATCAATTTCTCCCTGGTTTTAGGTCCTTGAAACGCTTTGCCCATTTCCTTAGAATCCTATGGCTCTCCCTTCTTACAGGTTTTGCAGTTCTCCACTCCATCTATGATGTTGTACCATGCACGTGCCTGTAAAATGCACTTCCTTCTGACTTTTGATGCATCCCATACCACAGTTCAATGTAAGAGTTGCATTACTAGCATGATGTTATGAAGGTGGATTTCAGCCAGTAACAGTTTATCCCTGATCTCTAATTATACTGTGTCTTGTAGACCCTTAAGTAAAATAGCAATAGTGAAACTACAATCCCCATGATGCTTTGTCCTGCCGGATAAAATGAGACACGCTTAGTTACCCTAACATTATACAGATAGTACATAGCTTTCCTTGTGTCATGTTCTCCATTCTTTCTCCTTACCAGTTACTGGAGAGCTGCACCTCTTCCCGACAGGACATGGTAGACTACAGCTAAGTAACAGTCTGGACTGCAACAGCAACTATAACAGAGTATGAGGTGGTCTACACGTGTAACTTCGGGTAACTTCAGTTAACAAAGTGAAACAAATAGATAAAGTTCTGCTTCACTGAGGCACCTGAGGATGACAGAATACAAGAATGCTACACTCTACCTGCCCTATTATCATATTGCCCGATTTTATGCCCTTTTCACCTGGAGGTACCACAATAGAATTTAAGCCAGTTATTTGTTGCTAGAAGCGGTGGCTTAGTTTTGCCACTGACATTCTTTAAGTGATGTGGTCAATATGGAAAAAAATGCACTGATTCCATAATATTGGCACTAACAGCTATAACCAAAAACAACACCTAGTCATGATTTAAACAGCACTGTCTTTCTCTAAGTAATCCCCAGTTTTCCTCTAGCACCAAATTAACAATATGTGGGTGTTTTCAGTGCATAATTGCTGCTTGTAGTTCTACCAAGGGATGTTTGCTTTTGAAAAAGCAGCAGGCAGGAAGAGCTAACGTAATGGCCCACACTGTCACCAGGACTCCCAATTCCAGTGCTTAATTTGAGCCGGTGGTTGCAGGTGGTGGCCACCAGCACTCATTGTTGGGGACTGGGACAGAATGCAAGAGAAAGACATAAAAGGTGTAAAGAAGGAGGAAGAGAAAGACTGGAAAACAGAGACAAGGGGAGAAAGCAGGGATGAAACAGAACCTGCAAACGTAAAATTAAGGGACAGGGAGCTTTTGCTGGTAGCTGACTTAAATGTCAACCCCACGTTGGCAGCGCTGGTAACGAGATTTTGAGATCTTGTTTTGAGCCCTTGCACTTATTATTTTACAAATGAAGCACTGCCAAAGTCACTGCAACCGGATGCTGTAACTCGCTTTACTAATCCTGGTGCTGCTCACATGCAGCATGTGAGCAGCGCCAGGATTGGTGGAAGCAGCCTTCCTCTGCGCTCCAAGGCTCCCTGAAGGCATGTACTGTCTCCAAACCTCTTAAGACAGCTGGGTTGAAAGGGTTAATGTGAGCATGTGTGGCTGGCCATCTCAAGACGGACAAAAAGACATTTGTACTTCAAACAGTGAACAGCCAGCCCACCCTCCTCCCTGCTGAGTGACGTGCTGCTGTCACTCAGCAGCGACCCGCCCCCGTCCTGACGGTCAGCTTGGGACGGGGGTTGAAAAATCAAATGGTAACTACCATCTGATTTTCCATCTTTGGGGGTATTTTTACTTGGGGCGACGCTCCTCCGCTCTAACGGGGACCCACCCCTGCGAGTAGACAAAGATCTAATCTCTTTCCAGCAGAAACCGTAATCACCAGAGTTATCTCTACAATTTTTATATGCATGAAAACTACTGGTGACACAAGGAACTCTGCATCAGGAGCTTTTAAGGATATAAGTTATGTTTAAACATAGCGGAACCTCGAGCTCACTCTCTTAAAGTCAGCCCTCCTGAAAAGAATCAAGTTATTTACATAGTTGGGAAAAGCCATCTTGTTTTCCACCTTGGGCAAAAGTTTTAAAACTTTCCATTCATTCCACTTACTCCTACCATGAAGGCATAACAGCTAACGCCTCGTTAATGACACTATTAGTGTCACATATCCTTACTGCGCCATTTTGTAGTAAATTGGCAGGAAGATTTAATATCCCGATTTTTTATTTTTTATTATTAAAGAAGCAGATTAAAGGTATGAGAGTTTCACAGAAAATATAAGGTTATGAACACGGATTTGGGTGGTGTTTTCTTGAAACACATCAAAATAAAGAACAGGTGTAATAGGATAGTATTGGTGGCTTTGCATGGCGTGAACCCATGAGGCCCCCTCCTGCCGAAGCCACCGTCCGAAGGGAGCAGTAAGGCTGCTGTTTTTAATCACACTGGCCTAGGTACCTTGACTGGACTACGGAGGCTCTCCGAGGGTCACCGCCACTCTCTGATGTGACTGCCTTGTACTTGTCATTACATTTGATGCGCTGAACGTCTCTCGTCTGTATGCAGCTGAAGTACGCTATTAGCGCAAGGTGTGTGACATTCACACCAGTGGCATTTTGTTCCTCGTTAACTTCTGAACATCCTCGAATTTCTTTTTCACATCTCTGACCCCATATTCTTACAAACCCTATTACAGATAGCAAAAAAACACAAGGTTTCTCATGGTACCTGGAGAGAACAAATATCCCTCTTTGTGTTCTGTACGGAGCATGAATTCCTGCTTTTTATACTAGGACGTGGCACCTTGTAATTGCAAATCAGTCTCAGGATTTAGCTGCTAATTTGGAAAACTGGTTAGTCGTCACCATCTCCTCAAATTAACAAATAAAGTAAGTTGAATTTGACGTGCAGCACAGCACATAAGAAATCTAAAACCTAAAAATAATCACAGAAAACAGAGACCATTTTATTTGACTTTTTAGAATTTCTGATCTAGTTTATTAACATTGATACAAAAAGCTGCATCTAAATATAAACAGTTATGTACAAAAATAGAGCATTTAGTACCATATCCACTGAAAACTAATTGAACAAGTGTTAACAATTAAGGAACATTTTAATACTCTAAGAGCTGATAGAAATTTGATCTCTAAGTTTGATTCCACATACAAATGTATTCCACAAACCCACCATTGATGGGACAAACACATCTGTCCTATTAGAAGTCATGCATTCAGTAAAGATAGGACTGATATGTGACGGCTGGCCAACTGGAGTGTAGTCCATTTGTTTTCTGCATGCATCTACCCAAACCTTAACTACATACAGGATCCGCTCAGTTTCTTACTAGGTAAAGCAGCGTGGAAAAATATATATAATAAGGATTAGATTACTTATCCTTTGGAAATGATGGGTCACACTTCTCGTCAATACTTATTGTTCCTTTGTAGATGGGAGGTCACGGTATAGAAACCAGATTTTCATAAAGTCTTGTAATCACCTTTCAAAATTCCTTCATTCATCTGTTCATTCCTGAATCTCTATTATGCCCATTTAAGCATACCTTGGGGACATCTAGTAATTAAAAGTGTTGGGAGAGACAGTCTTGTTTTTCCATATTCTTATAAGGGTTTTAAGAGCACTTCACCGAGTCCGAAGGAGCACTGGTAATCATTATGTATTAAAGTACCAGAGGCAAAATAAAACACGCATTTACAATGGAATACGTCTTGTAATTGCTAGATTTTGAGCTATTGGCATGGTACATGGCAATGCCTTTTATAACATTAAAAGGCATTGTCATTTGCAATACCAATAGTTCAAACTGTGTCAAAAACGATACCTATTGTATTGCAGAGCTCAGTGTCCCTAAAGCAGGGGTCGCTCTCAATATTAAAGCTAAAAAAAAAAAGAAACAGAGTGCAGTGTTCATGAAGCGGGCACCCCGCTCAACATTAAAGTTAAAAAGAAGCAGAATGTGGTGTCCTTGAAGCGGTTGCCGCACTCAACATGAAAGTTTGAAAACAAAACTGTAATTGAGCATGGTGTCCCTAAAGCGGGCGCTGCACTCAGCATGCAAGTTAGAGCATCATAGCGCTCCATAAGAAAAGTGGCCACAATTGTCTTGTGTGGGCGTGCTGCAAATAGAAAAAGCAGCCGCCGTTGTCCCCATCAGTGTCAATAAATAAAATAGTTCTCACCAACTTATAATGCAGACCGTGTAACAAGCCAAGTAAAAGGTACAGTTGTTATGGTAGGTAACAAATGCAAACAAGGCAGTACCAAGGAAGGACTAACAAGCTTGTTTGTGAATCAGAATCCAGCATTTACGAAGGACAATGACACAAGCCAATGACAAATATGGGCGGACAGTGGGTGGGGCTTCCAGTGCATACTCCAATACAGCATGCCTCGCAGAGGGAGCAAAGCATTCGCACTGCCGCTTGGCTCGCCCTAAAAAAATAAAGGGCCATTTCCGAAACTGTCATTTTTGTTACTTAGGGGCACATTACGATGGAGGATTTTCCGCATCCTCTGGGTCGGTGGAAGCCACCGCCGGCCCGGAGGATGCGGAAAATCCTCTGCGGACACACCAAAGACCCACCGCCACATTAGGATGGCTGGTGGGTCCTGGTTTATGTCCGCCGCTTTTCCGCCCCGGTTGGCTTACAAGCGCGGCGGAAAAGGCCTAATATGGTGGCGGTGTCTCTCAGACACCGCCACACATATTAGGATGGCTGTGCAAACATGCTTTTCCGTGGCGGATTCTACGCCGAGGAAAAGCATGTGGATCTTCACCTCGGGGGCCCGTTGCGGGCCCCCAGGGTGAAGCGGGGGTGGGGGATGCACAGGGGCATTTGTGTGAACAAAGCACCAGGCACCGCGCGGTGCCTGCCGCTTTGTGCATGCAAATGCACAACTTACATTTTTAACATTGCGGCGGGTGCTGCTTCAAGCAGCACCCGCCGCAATGCTAAAAATACAGGATGTGACCGCCAGGGTGGCGGTCACATCCTAATTTGCACGGAGGGACCGCCGCTGCCCCTGCAGACGGTCCCTCCTACTCTGTGGTGGCGGACGGACTCAGGTCCGTCCGCCATCATAATCAGCCCCTTAGTTCTGATGAATGGGCCAACTTCCATAAGCCACAAGTTAATCGGTCAATCAAGATTTGCCTCCCAGCACACCTAACTGCAGTTTCTCTTCAGCCTCATAGACTTGAAGTAGCGGTGTGATTGAGAGCACACTTGTGCTCTGCATTGAATTTGTTCACCCCTGCCATTACTATGTGGGCATGCATCACTCTGGCTTATTGGTGGACCATTAAGAGATTGTCAAAAATGATGCCTAAATATTTGACCTGGTCCACTTTGCTTAAAGAGCAATCTTTCACTTTCCATACCAAGTTATTGGTGTTCCGGCCAAAAATTATTTTAGATCTTTTCTAGTTTATCTCACTGTAGATCATTTTAAAGTACTTTCATAGAATGTACAGTGACTGCTCAAGTCAGTGCTTAGTTAGTAAAAGAAAGACTGTTTGCTCTGGACACTCTGCTCAGAAACCTGAGGCCGGTGCAATTAAACATCCGCACGCCGAATACCAAGAATAACAGTCTTAAATACATCTCATGCCTCTTGTTTTAATCCACTACTTGACACCGTTATCCCTTTATCTAACTCTTGCAGGTTCCTGTTAAATCCTTTTGTGACGATTTTTCCATCTTTCTCTTCCTCTATCTGTCCGATTTGTGTTTATCCCTCTCCCACTCTCAGTAAATGTCTCATGAGGAAGAAAAAGTGCTGGTGGCCCCCCCAGGGCAACCACAGGCTCAAATTAAGCACTGACTGAAGTCTAATAGGATGTCATTCAAGAAAATAGTTTCTGCATGTGGCAGTGTCGAGATGCCAGTGTCCTTCTTCCTCTGCTGATTTTAAGTGGATGTATTTTTCCTTTGTTTAAAACCTTAGGTAAGTCTGCCACATACAGGTTACAGGAATTAAGTTTTAATATTCACCCTAATTGTTCAATGTTGCTTATAATGCAGATTATGGATTTTGCATACAGTGGCAGCGGGCACAGATTGGTGGTGGCAAGACGGGGACAAGGGGGTAATGTAAAAAAATAAAATAAAAAAACTTACTGTACTGCCGCGTCTCCCCGTCTCTCCTCCGCATCGGACTTGTGCCAGGACAGGAAGCAGGAAGCACCCAGAAAGCACTTAGGCTCCCCTAACCAATCACAACGCTGCAAAGCAGCGTTGGCATTGCTCTGAGCACCCTGGTTCGTCACTCTAATGGGACTGGGGCCCTGGGCATGTTCTCCACCCAGGCTGTAATGCAGCCTGCGTGGAGAACATGTAAAGTACTCATGACTGGTTGGCCAGCCTGAGAGGGCTAGTCAAACAGTCATGCGTACTTGGAGTGGACAAACCAATCCACTCCTGCCCTGCTCTGAGAGCACAGCAGCCCCGCCAGCACCGGCTGCAAAGCAGTAGGAACAAATAAAACGATAATAACATTAGGTTATCGTAATTTTATATTTCCTTAAGTTACACTGTTTTAAAACATTGGGGCAATGCTCCTCTGCCTTACGGAGAAGCCGCCACTCAATGCTAATGTATTGGGTCAGGAGAGAGATCAAGACATTTCTGTTTGTAGCCAGCACCTTTACGTTTGCAACACCTTAGAGGGCCTTTTGAATGCAGTGGTTCTGTTTTCGAAGCCATATTTAAAGTTTCTTGTTGCACTACTGTCAACAACTATTCAATGCTTCTGGTGGCTCAGTATGCTATCTACCCATCCAAGAGATCTGTGTGCAACTCATGGTCATATGTTCGCACCCAGAGGGATACATTCTCCTGAGATTAATAGACTGAGTACCATTAACTTGAACAACAAGAAACATCAGTTATTCAGAGCCAAGACGCCACTTGATTGAAAGTTTGCTTTATAAATATACATGTACTGTTATATCTTTATGGACAACCTGGACATATTTCATCAGTTATATAGTGCTACTGCATACAGGAAGATTTTTTCAAATTATATTACTATGAGTTGTAATGTTGACAATAGCATGTTTTATGTGGTGCTTGTTTTTGTCTTTCATAAATCAGTTAGAGTGCCTGGGTGCCTCCAATCCCTGTATAAAAGCCTGCTCCTAATTATTTTATTATACATGGTATTCCGCAATCCCTGTATAAATGCCAATCTCTAATTTCTTTATATTTAGCAATTTGTGTTGTACTCAGTCGGCAATTATTAAACAAAGATGCCAGCACTCCACTGTAATAGGTTATTACGGTTGAGTTCTGACGTCACAATGCCTGCTGCCAAAGCCAGCGTACAAGGTGAAAGGCCAGTCATGGATCATAATTAAAGCAGTTGTGTAAAGCAAGGAAAACGAAATGTTGCTGTTCCTTCTTCTGCTCTATTTTTCTAGCTTGCAGAGCAAGCAGAAAGAACAAGTTTATTATTTGCACTTCTGAGAAAATTATATAAAAGTTTGAATCTTTCTGCATGTTTCTACTCCAAGCTAATACAGCTTTTTCCTTTTTTAAAACTGACTTGTATTGAACTGTTCCTAATATCTTTGCAACAAACATCTAGTATGTTTTTATGTGTTTAGTTTTGCACCACACATTCTATGTTTTACCTCATGTTTGCAAACATGCTCTCTCTTTCATATGAACAAGCTACACACCAAGATATTAAGTGGTTTGTGGGAAAGGTGATGATGTGGCCATGTAGTATATGGGATAAAGTACCCCCTACCGTGCATAAACAGTTTATTGTAAGTCACCTTGGAGTTGCATAACCTCATAAAAGGAAATGCAAGACAAGGAGCATAATTAAATATGGAGCAAAAACAGAACCTGGCTTTACCTGCTTTTGCTTTTGTTTGTTCAGATGAAGAGTGATCTGTAGAAATTAGATATTTGTGGCAAGTTTTTTTATTTTTTCATACTTCAGATAATTATAGGGAAGGTAGAATCTCTCTGCACGGTCCTACACATTTTGAGCTGCAGTTTTCTTTTTAATCAACTTTATTAAACTGATCCTATAATATTTTTCAGCCAATACCAAGTGCTGTTTTGGGATGTTTCATTTTGCACTGCATATTTTACTGTTTTTTGTCATGTATGCAAACATTCTATCTCTCTCATATGAAAGAGCAACTCACCAATTATTTAAATGTTTTGTGGACAGTCTTAAGGTGTGACCATATATGATAAGGAATACAGTGCCCTCTACTGTACATTATGAGGCTATTGCCAGTCACCTTGAAGTTCCATGACTTTGGACTAATTACTCTAGCTTGCCACAGAACTCCGTGATGACATGCAATATCCTTATAATATACTGCGGGAGGTACCTTATCATGTATATCATAGAGAGACCTTTGATAGTGACAGTTAGTTGCGTAACATGGGATATACATCTGTTTAAAGCATATAGCCTATTAGAACTGGGGGGTCTCTATTTGGCAGGAGCATGTACCTTTGTCCAAATAGGGTCCCTTGCTTCTAGTCAGGGTAAAGGGGATATACACTTTAGATAACCCCTGCTTACCCCCTTGGTTTTTTGGCACTAGTAGACAGGCTTATCCCAAAGGCAATGTGTAAAGTATTTGTCAAAACACAGAGCAATAGAGTGATAACACCACAAATGGACACCACACCAGTTTAGAAAAATAAAGTAACTTTATCCCAATTCAACAATATAAAAAAAAATCCAACATACTTGTAGTAAAATAGCAATTAAAAACAGTTATTTCCAAAATAAAGCTGTTAGAAAACAATTAGCTCCACCTGGGGCTATGATGACATCGTAACAGCAATAAATAAAAAGTACGGTGCCGACCGCGAGGTGCGCGACGTCGGATATGGAGTCACACGGACCCCCAAACAAACAGTAACTTTGGATAACGCAGTCTATGACGATGCACTGTGTCGAGGAGGTGAGGCGTTGGTGCCGAGGTTGAGGCCGGCTCTCTGGTTGCCACAGAGGAGGTGAAGAGTCGTGTCCATGAGGAGGCAGCTTGTTGAATGCAGCACAGGGGAAGTCAGTTGCGTCAGCAGTGAGGCGATGCGAAGTCGGGGAGTTTGTGGAGTCACCATTGGCAGTTATGGGCACTGTGATAACAGGATACAGGCCCTAGCGATGACGGAGTCGGTGCAAGGGATGGTGTCAGGAATGCTGATGACTGCAGTGGTCAAAAGCCATCTGAGTTGCATTGCAGGCCGGGTGGTGCGCCGTGAACTTCACGAGCGGTGCCTCTGGCTTCGGTTCAGGTCGCAGCAACATGGCGGTGGCGCTGACTGCGTCAAGAGATTACTTTTCTTGCTTCTCTTAGGTTTCTTCCAGCCCCCAAAAGCAGAAGCAACCTTCAGAGGCCCAAAACTGGAACAGGCACCTCCTGGCAGGTCGGAACTCTCAGTAATAGAGTTCAGGGGAGCTGGGGGTGAAGTCTTTTTGTCCCTGAGACTTTGGAATAGGAGGCCAGCACACACACAGACCCTTGGAGATTCTTCCCTAATCCTGATTGGAGAGTGCCTGCCATCTGCAAGACAGTGAGCACTGAAGAGTGTACTTCACCTCGCCTCCCCCACCAGAGGGGTTTGGCTTGGCAGAGGTGGGCACACCTTCTGGGCTGTGCTACTTTTTCTCGCCTGTCTTCCCCCCCGAAAAGAAGGGGAGACAGGAAGGAGGCCTGCTTCTGATAGCAGGAGAGGCTGTGGGTTGCATTACAAAGGCAGCAAAGCCTTTGAAGCTCCCCTGCCACAGATGGCTCTTCCAGCCCTGAGGGAGGTGTGACCACCTCCACCCAGGAATGTCTTTGTTTCTGGGCTCAGGGAGCGAATGCTCCCACCCCAGGGGTGCAGATACATGTCTCATGGTGGCAGGCTTGTGTGTACCAGTCAGGTAACCTACCAGAGGCTGGTCATTTTTCATGGGGCATCTCTAAGATGCCCTCTGAATGCATTGTATAAGAAATCCCACACTGGCATCAGTGTGGGTTTATTATGCTGAGAAGTTTGCTACCAAACTTCCAAGAAATCAGTAGTGCCACTATGGTTGTGTCGAGTTCGTAATAACAAACTGCCAGATCATATACTCTTTATGGCTTTACTGCACATACAATGTCTAAAAATAGACTTATACACTGTAGGGGTACAGTGCTCATGCAACTGTACCCTCACCAGTCTTATTGTGTACCCAGCTAGATGGGTATCTTACCTATAGCATAGGCAGTGGGTGGCAGGCATGGCACACAGGAATGTGTGCCATGTTGACTCTTCAATTTTCTCTACACCAAAACACACAGCCTGCAAAGGCAGTGTGTGTTGTTAAGGTACAGGACCTCTACGGGTGAAACAGTATGTGCTGCAACCCCTGGAGGCCTTCCTTGGTTGCAGTGCCCTTGGTACCCATTGTACCTATTACACAGGACTTGCATGTGGCCAGAGAGGTGCCAATTAGGGGTACAAAGGTACAGTTTTGTGACAGAACACAGGCCCTGGAAACCTGATTGGCAGGGACCCAGGGCACATCAACTCAAAGTGCATTAGAAATCTAGCAAACCTAGGACACACACCTTGCAAATGTTTGACTATTCACAATTTAAGATTGAGCAGCAGTGAGAAACTAAATAGGCTGTTTGTCACTACCAGAACATACCACAAAATAAAGGCATGTGTCCTACCTTTTACTTACATAGCTCCCTGCGTTGGCTTAGGGCCTACCTTAGGGGTGACATGTGCATAATAAAAGGGGAGTCTAAGGTTTAGCAAGTAGTTTTACATTTAAGTCAAATTGGTAGTAAAGTGCGCATGTATGTCCTGAAGTAGCAGGCCTCAGTCAGGTTTAAAAGGATATGTCTGTGGATCACACAACCAGTGCCACAGGCCCACTAGTAGCATTTAATTTACAGTGCCTGGGTATATTGGATACGACTTTACAAGGGACTTACATGTAAATCAAATATGCCAAACAGTGTAAAGCAATCAAACCATAGAGACCACATGTGGTTTAGCACTGATTAGCAGTGTTAAAGTGCCCAGAGTCCTAACGGCAACAAAAAGAAGGTCAGAAAAATAGGCGTAGGAAGGCAAAAGGTTGGCGATAACCCTGCAAAAAGAGCCAGGTCCACCAATGGCACAAATAGGTCTATAAACAGCCTGATAATGGAAAGCGTACTGCCACTCTTGCTGATACACAGTCCTCTGTTGGAAAAAAATTGCTTTTGCCAACCTTTCTCTAGAATTTACTCTCCACATCACTCAACAGCTTTAACTGACTATTGCTGCAAAGCACCATGAAGGGATATGACAAGTGTTTTTTTTCACCCCAGCAGCTACCCTTTCCTTTCTAACCTCTTGCATTATTTTTAGCCACTCAATTACATGTACATTGATTTGCTAAAAGGTAAGCGGCACAGAAGTAACATCATGCATCCTTTGACCCCTGTTGACAACACGTTTGACCACCTGTCCTGTTAGGTACTACACATACTCTGATTCTTGCTAAGGAGCTAGGAAAATGGAATGATGAAGTGGCAACTAAAAAAAGTAATGGGCTCTTAAAACGTGTTTTACTAGAAGGGCCTAGCAGAATGGCATTTCCAGATACATTTAGAGTGAACCCATCTTAGCTCATGGCATTGTTCTCAAGCGGATTGGATAGCAGAGGGTGCACAGGAAAGCAACATGCCTAAATTCTCAACGTGCAAACAAAGTAAAGCACTTTGTATCATAATGACCACTGAGAAAGCTTGAACATCACCTTTAGTGAAATAGAATTGACAAAGTTAACAATATTTCGATTACAAGCTATGATCCAATCAATAGTCCCCAATATACAATGAGCATTCCTTTGAAAACATGGAGGACCGGCTGTAAGAAGGCACTGGCTCGAGAGACGGCCAAACCTCTTAAGCAGGATTACATTTGGTCTTCTCCATGTAAAGTTAATGGCTTATTAAGGAAGCCAAAGGTCAAGAAAGCAGCCGAAGTCGCAGAAAGCAAATTTGATTGTGACTTCCTGATGACATGATTTGGTGTAGTCAGATTTCTTGCACAGGAAACCCAACCTTTGTGCCTCCAGACCAGGCTCTCAGCCTTCTTACAGTGGAGTTTGAAAGAGTAGTGGAGTCGTGCAAATGTAGTAATAGCAATACTTGAGTTACTTTTACAGCATTAATCATGTTTGTAAATAAAAAGTTCCAAAGTTTCGTACATTCTGAGATGGTGATTTACAGAACTTAAACTTCCTCCCGGGGAACAACATGAAAGAAAGTTGTTCAATTTCCTGTACTTTCAATAAAGTAAAGATAGCAGGTGGTGCAAAGTATTACGAATACAATGTAATAGCTATAAATAAAAATCATCCTGATATGAACCGCCAGAATCCTCTTTGCGGCAGGTTTGCACTGCTATACCTTAAGGGCATCCTCCTTATTGAAGAAAGCAGAGCTATTTATAGCCAGGCTGCTTCCCGGCAGGACGAGGGGTGTTGAACCTCAGAGTGCAGTTAAGTCCACGGCATTGATGACGTCTGATGACTGTGGGTGTGTGATTCTAGGCGCGCACACATATGCTTAGCAAAGCCCAGACATAATTTCACGCATGGCGTGTTTTATTCGATATGGTTTATTAATTATTAAAAACATTACTTTGACACCTTGACTTCTTACTCAGCTCATAAACATAATTGGAAACTATCCTGAGGTGCCCCCCTTGGCAAGTGGCGTACTTTTCTTTGTGATTTCTGATTACATTAGTTTGTTTCTCTTATGGCTCTCACCAAAAAGTAATCTACTAAAAAGGATTATGCAATGTCCTTCTGGCGACAAGTTGTGCTGCTTTGAAGTACATTTTCCGAACAAATATGATGAATGCATTATGCAATGTGTAAGGAAATAAAATGCGCTGTCTGCGGTTACATCATTTGTTTTCCAAACTGCTCGCACGATTTCAATCAACCATTCTCCTTGCAGTCTCTGACGAAGGTAAAACAACATCCAAACATTGTGAGGGCAAAGCACGTCAACGCACAAGAAAGTGATGTAGCTTGCATTTACAACACCTGTTGAGGCTCTAAACCTTTTCCCAAAAAAAGCTTGTGTCACCAATAGAAGAATCCACAAAATGTCTGGATATACAGTCTGTGAGCAAATGGTAAGAAAAAAAACACCAATGACGCGAGGCACTTCATGGATTTCAAAATGGAGGCACAGAAGGCAACCAGTTGGTTCTTTTTGTGCTTCGGCCACCATGCAAAATCAGTAACTAATGGAAATATAGAATTCCTCTTACAATAGGAAGTAGTAAAATTCTATAGTTTTGTTAGCATTTGATAGTGTTTCACCTTGCGTCTCCTGCTAAAACAAGCAGAGTGAAGCTATGTGACTCCAACTTAGGTTGATCTGACTATAAACTGAAATCCATCCAAACTGCTAAAAGGGAAATGGAGTATCCAAGCCTGTAACGAGGAAGGCCACGGGAACTGAATTATTGGCAAGCAGCAGGTGACTTCCCTTAGCCTGCACATTGGTTCTATTGCTAGATGGAATCACATCTTAGAGTTCTGAAGCCTAATGATGGGGACAGCATAGGTGGTCAGAATCTTTCTTCTGCTGTGGGGTAGTGGCTGAGCAGAGAATAACTACACAAATACATTCTTCTCCACTTAGGTTGATGTATGTGAGGTGGCACTGGTGAAGCTATGTGAGCCTCTGTAATGTTCGATGTGGTACACAACGACAGGGGTGACTAAGTGAGTCACCTGCTTGTGTTGTGCAGTTGGTTCACCCCATGCATGACGTAATGCGCCGGGGTGATGCGAATAAAGAGGTGCGGCCCGTGGAGTCAGTCGGGACCACGATAGACAGCAAAAGGGCTCTGTGTGTTTCTTCTCCTGCAGTGCAGCGCTAGGCCCTAGCAGCAGACCAGGATTTTACACTGGCGACGACCGCTCACCTGAGCCACCACCCTCTACCGCACTGCATGCTGCCACCTGTTTATTGCACACCCAGTTGGGCGTGCGTGCTGCCAGTGCCCCTGGGGTGCACAGGACGCCTCATGCTGCACATGCTGGGGTGCACAGGACAGTGCTCAGCCTGCACGCATGGTGCGCTGCCCAGAATTAAGCAAAAAAAAAAAAAAGGACTGCCTGTTCCCCCATTGAGGGCACGTGTGAAGGTGTTGAGTGTCCTGGAAGCATCCAGGGAATGGTATTGTGACAGTCACCCCTTCAAAGAATAACATCTCAGGTGCAGTGAGGTCACATGCCTCAAGGGACTCTATCTACCTCTATCGTGAGACACTATCTGGACTTCCCACGTGTGTAGATCAGTGCAGATGTGACTCCAGAGCAGGGCACACACACTGCACAACCACGACCTCCGTCAGAGAGACGCACAGCCACTGCATGCCTTGCCAAGCTAGGTAGGACCAGCTAGAGCCTGCGCAATCTCCTGTGACAGGCAGACCTGCAAAGAAGGCACCCGTACTACGCTGCAAGTTAGAGAAATACCGCCACCCAGCGGGGAGAACAGATTCCCTCGGTCTGGCGGCTGCCGCAAGACATCTTTAGTAAGGCAGCACTCGTGCCGCGAGACACCTAAACCACCAGAGTCCAGATGGCGGCTATTCTGGCCATTGAACCGTTCGTGGTTGACGGTACACCATCGTCCCTAGCCCCGAAGTGGAAGGATTGGACTGACCGTCTGCAGTTGTACTTTGAAGGGGCGGGCATTGCTCAAGATCGACGCTGTGCACTACTACTCCACCTAGGGGGAAAAGACATACATTGAATCTACAAGACCCTGGTGGAAGCCACCCCTAAGACGTACATTACGCTACTCAACCCCCTGAATGCCAACTTTGAACCAATGACGAACAGAGACTACGAACGGTTCATCTTTAGGCAAGCCTGGCAGGAAGCAGATGAATTGCTTGAAACATTCCATGGACGTCTGAAGGAGCTAGCCAGCACGTGCGGCTTCCAAGACGAGCAAGAGGAGATCAGGGCCCAGAAAATACAAGGCTGCTAATCGACAAAACTTCAGGAGAACATACTCCAAGAATCTGGAAAATCCCTAGCCGACATTCCATCCATGGGACGATCTAAGGAACTGGCGAGGGCTAGAGCTTCACACATGGAAACTGCGCTACACCATCCCATTAACACCGAACAAGCCAACATTGTTAAAGCCAAACCACGTCTTCTTCCAGCAAAACGCCCGCAAGAGAGGCGGAGGGAGTGCGGCTACTGCGGTGGCGCACCGCATCGTATGAACGAACGCCCGGTCAAAGGGAAAAGATGCACAGCCTGCAGAAGGATAAATCACTTTGCGAAAGTTTGCAGCTCATCGAGAGCACCCAAGGTGTCCGCACAAGTGATAGAAGAAGCCCCAGACAGCGAGGACTTGGACAACAACACCAGAGACTATCCTGTTCACTACGTGTTGGCAGTGGACCAACAATCACAGAAGAGGCACCGACTACCAAAATGTCAAGTCCAGATCCATCACCAGAATGTCAAGGCCACCATCGACACAGGAGCCTCAATCGAGCTCATGGCAGCAAGTATGTACCGGTCCTTGGATCCAAGCCCCCCTTACATGAAGCCAACATTTGTGTTTTTGTATATGGGCAGAAGACGCCCATCCCACTCATTGGATGCTTCAAAACGTAAATCCGGCACCGGGACCTAACCACACCCACCACTGTTTACGTATCAAAAGAAGGACATGGGCAGTGGCACCACAGCGGAAGTTAATATAATTTGCTTTTGCAGTACAGGAGGAGGAGATCTCAGCGATTCTGGATCAATTTGGAGACATATTTCAGGGCATAGGGTGCCTTAAAGGGAAGGAGGATTCTCTTCAAATAGATCCATCAGTTCAGCCAGTGGCACTGAGACATCGGCGTATAGCGTTTCACCTCAGGCAAAAGGTAGAGGAGGAGATAGAAGCGTTGGAGCTGCAAGGCATCATTGAGAAAGTCACTGGGTCCACCTCTTGGGTGTCCCTGATCATAGTTGCCAGGAAGCCAAAGCAGGCAGGGCAGGGATGCATCTGTGTGGACATGCGCCTCCCAAACGCCACCATCAAACAAGATTACCACATAACTCCCACGATTCACGACATTCTGGGGGAACTGAATGGAGCATTGTGGCTCTCGAAAATGGATTTACCACCAGCTGCCCCTTCACCCAGACTCCCGCTATGTCACAACGTTCTCGACGCACGTCGGCCTTCGGAGGTATAAGCGCATCAACTTTGGGATCTCCACTGCCGCTGAGGTGTTCCAAAACACTATAAGGGAAGTTCTACATGGACTCCCCGGAGTCCTTAACGTCAGTGACGATAAACGGGTGCATGCAAAATCACTCGAAGATCACCACCAGCGCCTCAGAAAAGTCCTTCAATGAATACATGAGTCTGGTTTGACGTTACATCGGGAAAAGTGTGAATTTCTGCAGAAACGGATCAGTCCTTTTGGCTACACCTTCTTGGACAAAGGAATGGCCCCAGATCCTGACAAGGTGCGGGACATCCAGGAAGCTCCAGCTCCTTTCAACGTGTCCGAGATGCGCAGCTTTCTCGGAATGGTAAACTTCTGTGGACAGCTCATCCCAGACCTGACAAATATCACACGCCCCCTCCGGGAACTCACGAAACCTTCCCCCACGTGGCAATGTGGAGCTTACCAAGACCGAGACTTCATGAATACCAAAGAAGCACTCTCTTCAGAGACCACTGTGACGTATTTCAACCCTTTGCTGCCCACCAACATCTCTGTAGATGCCAGTCCCTTCGGACTGGGAGCAGTACTAAAGGAGCAACAAGCAAGTGAGAACTGGGCCCTGCAGCCTATGCCACTCGCAACCTAACAGACACCGAACAACAATAATCCCAAATTGAAGGGAGGCGATTGCAATCAACTGGACATGCCAGCATTTTCACATATACGTCTTTGGACACTCCTTCACCTTTTCCACGGATCACAAGCCGCTTCTACCCCCTGTTTCAGGGTTCAGTGTCAAAATCTGCCCCAAGGATCGAGAAGTGGATCCTGCAATTGCAAGGATATGACTACAAACTGGAGTACATACCAGAAGCATCCAACCCTACAGACTTATCTATCAAGGCATCCCCGAGCTGCCACCGTGGCAGAAAGGGCTGAAGCTGAAGACACAGAGGAGTACATACGAATCGTAACGGAGTGCTCCCGCCCCCTCCTGATGGGATTAGATTCGCTGGTCAAATCAACCAAGAAAGACGAATGCCTGCAACTTGCAATCTCCGCCATCCGAGCCAACGACTGTCGCCCTGTCATACTGAGCCTGAACCAGAGGACACCGCAGGCCAAAGAAATCCTAGAATTGCTGATACATGTGCGAGAAGAACTGTCTACAGACCACAGTGGATGTCTATTGAGAAGGGCAATTCTAGTTTTTCGATCAAGCCTCACATCGCAGGCAGTGCAGCTGGCACATCGCGGACATCAGGGCATCGTGAAGGCCAAGAGCCGATTCAGAGCGAAGGTGTGGTTCCCAGGAATGAACAAGATGGTAGAGCATGTGGTCAACTACTGCCAGTGGTGCCAAGCCTCTAGAAATCCAGAACAACCACCCCTGGTCATTACTGAGGACAACCCACAGTGACCATGGGAAAGTGTGAGCATGGATTTTGGGCATCTACCAGATGGACGACACCCATTCATTGACATTGAGGACTACACAAAATATCCTGAAGTAGAAATCATCGGAAGCCAAACAGCCACTGAGGTCATCACCAAAGTCGAGAATTTCATTGCAACCCATGGATTCTTTAAAGTGGTGAAGACAGACAATAGACCGCCGTTTCAAGGATAGGAATTTGTTGACTATCTCCGTTCCTGGGGCACACATCATCGAACGGTAACACCATGATGGCCCCAAGCCAACGGGGAGGTTGAGCAGTTCATGCAAACCTTAAACAAGGTAATTCACGCGGAAGAATCATCAGTGGAAAGAGCCATTTACAGGTTCTTGAGGTAGTACAGGCTGACACCCCATGTCACGACCGAGAGAGCCCCAGGACATGCTAGCATGGTGTGGAAAAGTCAGCCCATAACGCACCTGATGCCCAGGCTGCTGGCGCAGGACGCCTCTTAGTTCCCATCTTGAACAATTACCAAATAAAGAGACGGGCGCTGGAAGCAGGAAAACAAGAACAGAGTTTTATTTCTCATGAGGAGAGCCTGTCATTTCGGACACTCGCATAGTGTCTTCAGGAGGTGCTCTCTCCTTCCTCCACACACCAGTTTCTCTGAGGCTTCGTCTTTTATACACATGTTTATGATGCACAAACATTCCTTATTACAATAAAGACGCTTTGAAGTAGGAAAAGGCATGCTTGGAATCCCAGCTTCAGGCCTATTCCCATACCAGTCGCTCAGATGTCATCCTCCCCTCCTGAATGTAACAAGAGATTGTGATCTCTCAGCCGGACATTCCTACAGGACACGAGGGCAGGAGGGGATGATCAGATCAAAGGTTGGGCAGGCGATAAGATCGGGCACTTCGGCTGGTGTATCACGGTTTTGTTATGCTGGGCAGGAAAAGGGGGGGGGGTACATCCACGAGGCTTGGTCTTAGGACTTGGGACCGGGTCGAAAGGCCAAGTGCAGCTGGGGGGGGGGGGTCGTCAGCTGAGGGGAAGGGTGTTCTTGGGAGGAAATGGGGGGTGTGGGTCAAGCAGGAGTGTTACTTCTAGGGCAGGGTCACGCAGAGGGAGAGGGTCTTATGGCCGATGCATGAGCAGTGCGCGCAGGGAGGGGTGCCGGGAACAAACGGGCAGAGAGGCCATGGTGCCTAAAAATGGCTGTCGTGTACGTGTGTGCATGGGTCTATGCTGGCGGGATAACACAGTCAGTGTTTAGCGATATCCGTTCTGCTTACAACAAGGGGTACAGTGAACACAAATGAACGCCGCTTATGTGCATATACATTGCCATTTTCAACAGTCGCCGCTTTTTTACATAAGCTAGTTCATTTCTATACAGTCGATACGATTAGCGGAATGCGGTACATATGATTTTACATTTGTTGGGTTATTCATACAAGTCTAGAGATCGGCATTATACTTAGTCGGGGTCAATCAAGAAAAAGGTTCCGACACATTATAGAATCAGGTTCTGACTTTCTCTCCGGTGACATCAACATACAGTAAAAAGTGCTCTGATACCTTTGGGTCTTGTCAGTGCTATAAGAGACTTTTGGAAAACTAAATACATGAGTGCCCGATGAAACATTTTTGAAAGCAATACAAAATGGTTGAGGGAGGAATTCAGTTCGATACAAGCAATTAGTCAAGGGGTGGGTAGAAAGTTCAGGAAGGGGGGGGTCTTCGTCACAGTGTCTTTTTAACAGCGAGCCATCACTGGTAGGCTCTGGTAGTCCGTCTTCTTTCGTTGGCGCTGTTGAGCACCGGCGGTGGAGCTATAGGTCCAGCTCGGATTCATCCTTACGCGTTGCAGGGTGCGATCAGTCCTCTGCTGTTAGATCACAGTCCTGTTTCCTAACTGATCTTCTTAGGGGTGCCTCATGCTGGGCACCTGCGTGTCTTTCTTCTTCCGTGGCAAAACCTTATTCTATCTAAATGCTGCTCTTCTTTTCTGAGTCAAAAAGTTATGCGAAAAGGGTGATGTTGTTGAATAATCGAGGGAAGAGAGGGCGGAGTGGGATCAGATCTTTGAACACACCAAGGGACCAAAGGAGCAAAGGACGACGAGCAGGCAGGCCCATCAGTCGGGCTCAAAAGGGACGGGGACTTCAGGCACGAGTGGGTCAGCAAATCGAGGGCTTCAAGGCAGCCCTTCATTCCTTCATCTGCCGAGTTTGAGAGTGGTGCCTCGTCCCGCGTCTTGTTGCTCTGCGACTCCACCTTTTGTTGCGGTCACACGTGCTTCATGATCTGTGGCCAGGCTGTGCGTCACGTCCAGCTCCTCTCCTCCGGTGATTGTATCTTTGAATGGGTACAAAACAAGTTTTAGAAAAACTGGCAGGAGAAGACATTTATACATCTCAATTCCGTCCCCAATCCTAAGTAGGTGGGGGATAGGTTCATCGGTCACAGTCAGAAGTCATCACTTATGGAGTATGTAGGAGGGCATTTCCACTGTATTCGTAAGCCTATTGGGTGTTCATTCGTGGCGTACGTGGAGAGAAATCAGATTCCCATTGACAGTGTATTCTATCAAACTCGAAATCGAGTCCTTAGGTAGAGACTCGCCCTTTTCTTTAACCCAAGTACTGACAATCTTACATTTCCCTCCGGGGTCGGCTAACTCTTGCAAGCAGGGGGGTTATCATCATGAGAGGGGGGCAGAGGTTAAACATGCTTTTCTTGGGGAGCGACGGCCAATCAAGGTCATCAATTATGCTTCGGGGATAGCTGATATGGAGCCGGGGTCAATCGGGAGAAGCGAGGACGCTTTGGACAGGGAGCTGGGGTCAATCGGGAGAAGCGAGGGCGCTTTGGACATCCGTACTTAAGTGCAGAGGGGTGAGGCAATCTGGGCATTGGGGATTGCATTTCTAACGAACTGAAAAACAGACAACCATTGACGTTATAGTCCCCCTATGAAAGGCCAGATTAGGGGACATCAGTCGTCTTACCTGTCCTTTCTTTCATTACCAACTCGGGTTCTATCGTTTTGCAGAAAGGAGAGGTAGTAATATGGCAAGTTATAATCGTTTTAGTTTCTGTCAATTTTGCCGAACACCTTTGTGTTCGAAGAGACCCAATTAGGTTTGTGCCAGTGGGGCACAACGTTACCACACAAGGGAGGAGGGAACAGGGGGACCCTCAGAGATAGAGAGAGAGAGTCCGCACTCTAAACGAACCACTCTGTACACGTATGACATGGAGAGAGAAAAAGAGAGAGAGAGAGAGAGAGAGAGAGAGAGAGAGAGAGAGAGAGAGAGAGAGAGAGAGAAACGTGTACAATAATGGGCCATTCAGTGCGCACACAACACAGAACAGCAGGGATCGAGTAATACGGAAACACAGGCAGAGGGACAACGTAGATCCATACATTAGTACACACAAACTCAGGCGGGGGAAACAGTACATGTATTATATACAAAAATCCAAGACAAAACATAGAACAGCTATTGGTATTATATACAAAAATCCAAGACAAAACATAGAACAGTTATTGGCCAAAATGATCTCTTCCTGTATGCTGCACATCCTAAGCTCTTTTTACCTTTTTCCTCTCTTTTATCGTCGGCTGCCTTCACTGGTGGTTTTGGTTGCACACACTTACGCCTTTGGCAATTGGTCAAGAACTAACCTGGTCGGGCTAAGGTGTTTCCAGGCTGAGGCAACAGTGAGTGTCAGTTGGGAGAACAATGGGGCAGCTTTGAGTTTCATGTCTATGAGGGTGCGAAAAGGAGGTAGTGGATTTTAAACATTGGCAACATTCCTAGTCCTCCAAGCGGAGGGTACATGGGTAAACCTCACCTCGGAATATTCCTTATACTTTCCCTATTTAGTTAAACATTGGAATTTATTCATTAGTGCACGTCATTCTTGGTTGTATTATTCGGGGTGCCAAGCGAAGTCATATTTTGTAGTTTCCGCTTCAGGCTGTCCTCCCAAGCGCTAAGTTCAGGGAGAGAAACAGTCATTTTTCGCTCGTCGTGTGTAGGTACCATAATCGAACCCCTTTTTCCCATCTCTTTGTCCGCTAGATCACCATTTTCTTTTTCGTACTTTAATCGACGTTCCGATGTGACCTGCAGAAAGAGGGAAAAAGAAGGGGGGCGGGGGCAGCATTTTAAAAAAAACACATTAGCGCGCATAAACTCGAAAAGGCTTTTACTTACTACATACTCGGTCTATCTCCAAGGGACGCAGTCCCTGCCAACTTGGCGTTTGAGCCCAGGTGGACCGTTTAGTGTGGGAGAGATGATTATCGGAAGCCTGTGGATAGCATAGGTCGCCAAGTGTGGTATTACGGATCGTGCGCAGGGGGGGGGGTCAGAACAAAGGGCAATCGGTGCAAAGTGGGGGGCGAGCTCGTGCTGTCCTTTGGGGAAAAGGGATAACCTACAGTAGTACGGGGTCGTTGTCATTCGTACTAGGGGGGGGGGTCAGGTGGCACTCCTTCGAGGCGACTTAGGAGCATTTTAAAACAACTTTCCTGATACAGGTAGCATATAAAGTATAGGCTAAATACCAGGATCTTTAGCGGTTGCTTTAGGCTGTACAAAAATGAAAAACACATACAACAAAAACCTGGACCGTTCATATTTGCAATATTTCTGCGTACTATACTTTTTAACCCTTAACTAATCGAGCTGAGCCATTTCACCTGTAATTTAGTTATATCGGAAATAGTGGTCATTTATTCGAAACTTACCAATTTACGCATGACAACTACGTTTGCTTTTTTCAAAAATCTTTAATAAGAATGTTGGTGCACAAATACGGGCCTACAACCCCGTGGGCCGGCCACGGAGCAGGCTGGAACTGTACATGTGGGGATACTTATTAGTGGAAAACCTAATGGAGTCGGTGGTCGGTGATTTCATAATAAAAAGTGCGACAAGTACAATAAAATCATATCGAAACTTCAGTGTGAGCGAGTATCATAAGTGTTGAAATTCGAACTTTCAATAATCATGATGCGCCAAAACTTTACAACAATTCATTGTCCGAATGTTCAATCAGTACCCATCTCATGTCAATTCATTGTCCGAACACATAATCAGTACCCATCCCATATCAATTCATTGTGTTAAAAAAACTGCATACATATCTCATGAACACCAAGGCTGAGCAATCGGGGTACAACAAGGAGTTGAAAGTTCCATTTGTACCAGCGCCATTTTGGGTGCAGCCAGGCAGATCTAGGCATAGTCAAAATCTCCACCAACTCGTGGTTGGCCCAGAGACTCTTTCGGCAGTCCAAAAGTTCCGTTAAAGGGCAACAGAAAGGATCGGCGGTATGAACCATCAGTCAAAGGGGGAGGGAGGCAACAATTGTTTCCTACCGGGTCATACTGGGTTTTCACCGGAGCTGATCCGAACTGTAGTCTGCAGGATTTTAGTAATTCGAACTGAGGCTGGCGTCAGCATGGGAGCGCCGACGTCTCGCGGCTACATTTTCATCGTTCCGCGGGCAATCATGGCAGTCATTCCCCATCGGGGGTGTCTGCGGGGGTCGGGGGCCCCCGTGGCTCTTATAGAATCTTCAAAGTCGAGGAGAACACTTCTGATTGTGGGACTCATTTCTTAATCAACAAGCAACCGGGCCATCTCTTCACGCCGGGCCCGCTCCTGCAGGGTCGACCGCCATTTTACGAGTCGACGAACCCTCGTCGGGTGAGTGGAGCGTTGGGGGTGCCGCTGGGGGCCTCCACCTGGGGAGGTGGGAGAGGCTCGTTCGCGCCGCCTCTCCCTCCCAGCGCACCCCAGGCCGTTTTTCTTGGCGCTAATATTCATGATGGCCGGACCAGGCGATGAGAGGGGGGGGGTCGGAGGCATAGGCAAGACACCCCCCCCCCGGTGGCCTGCAAGGCGCCGCTTCAGGGCCGGACGGGGAGCTTCTACCAAGCCGTGGCTGGACCAGGAGATGCGAGGGGGGGGGGGTCGGTGGCATGAGCAAGACATCCCCCCCGTGTTGTCGCAGCCATTATTGAAGAAAGAAGAGGGGACGCCCGGATCCCATCGGCCTCGGCTCCTCTTCTGGCCCACCTTATGCGACGACCTCCGGCCGACGGCTGGCAGCAGGACCCGCCCTACACGTGCCGAAGATCTCGTCTTCCGGAAGGGCATAGCCGCGAACCTGTAGCACTTCGGGAGTTTCCAGAAAGGGGGTAGGTATCTGCTGATTTGTATCTATCTCATGTTACCGTTATTGGGGCGTGGCAGGCGGTGGGACAGACATGTTTGGAGCAGTGAGGGGTAGCGAAGCCTAGTTGCCTCGTGGCCGTTGCGATGTCAAGCTTGGCTTCTTTCACCATTTTCATGTTTCCTATTACGGGCCTATTTCTAACATTTCTTATTTCTAGCGAAATCATGTATTTTATCGTGAGCTATTTCTAACGTTTTCCTATTTGTAGTGAAATCAAAAAAAAACTCATCAGTGGCCTACTGATTTTGCTTTCTTATTTCTTTCTTCCCTTTTTTTCCAGCGTGTTTCATGCTAAAGTTTCTGTTAACAGGATACGGTGATTACTTCGTTATTGTTGCATATGTCCTTTTTATTAGGGGTGCCCTCCGGTTGAGCCAGATGACCTACCTCTAATAAATGGTCCGGGTGGAACTAGTTTACCAATCAGTGGGGAGTAGATAGGCCCGAGAGATTACAACGGGGGACAAAGGTCCGCATTACCTACCCTTCACTACTTGCAAAGATTAGACAGAATATTTCTTTTCTACGTTATTTTGCAAACAGAGAATACCTCAAAAGAACTATTCCTTGAACAATAAATGTCCAGACAATCAATCAATCAGTGGGAAGAAAAACAGGCATGACGGATTACAACGGGGACAAAAATCTGCATTACCTATCCTTCACTATCTGCAAAGGGGGCAGAATATTTCTATTCTTCCCTGTTTGTAGACAGGGAATATCTCAAAGAGCAATAATCGATAAAAATCGATAACAAACAATCAGTGGGGAGAAAGATAGGCATGACGGATTACAATGGGGGACAAACGTCTGCATTACCTATCCTTAACTATTTGCAAAGAGAGGGGAACGTTCCTATTCATCGCTGTTTGCAAATAGAAAATGTCTCAAAGAGAACCAATACTTCAAGTACAATCAATCAATCAATCAGATGGATAAAGCCATCCTACCAATCGGACGTAAAGACGTCCTACTTAACCTTACCCGGACCGGACCGTGTGGGAAATTCTTCGCCTTCCCTTTTCCAGCGCCCAATCGTTCTCTTTCTCCATGTTTTTACCGCAGCATTCCTGTGGGATTCCAGTCAGGACAGTAGGTCACTTGAGAGAGGTCGGTTCGGAATCGGTGAAGTTCATTCAATCGGCAGCCGGACGAGGGCCCTCTCAAGGCAGGTATACTCCAATCGTTTAGATGTTCACCCCATCGTCTGGACCTCTCTTACCAGACCTTATGTCGCTGATGGACCCCGCGTTGGGACGCCAATTGTGGAAAAGTCAGCCCATAACGCACCTGATGCCCAGGCTGCTGGCGCAGGACGCCTCTTAGTTCCCATCTTGAACAATTACCAAATAAAGAGACGGGCGCTGGAAGCAGGAAAACAAGAACAGAGTTTTATTTCTCATGAGGAGAGCCTGTCATTTCGGACACTCGCATAGTGTCTTCAGGAGGTGCTCTCTCCTTCCTCCACACACCAGTTTCTCTGAGGCTTCATCTTTATACACATGTTTATGATGCACAAACATTCCTTATTACAATAAAGACGCTTTGAAGTAGGAAAAGGCATGCTTGGAATCCCAGCTTCAGGCCTATTCCCATACCAGTCGCTCAGATGTCATCCTCCCCTCCTGAATGTAACAAGAGATTGTGATCTCTCAGCCGGACATTCCTACAGGACACGAGGGCAGGAGGGGATGATCAGATCAAAGGTTGGGCAGGCGATAAGATCGGGCACTTCGGCTGGTGTATCACGGTTTTGTTATGCTGGGCAGGAAAAGGGGGGGGTACATCCACGAGGCTTGGTCTTAGGACTTGGGACCGGGTCGAAAGGCCAAGTGCAACTGGGGGGGGTCGTCAGCTGAGGGGAAGGGTGTTCTTGGGAGGAAATGGGGGGTGTGGGTCAAGCAGGAGTGTTACTTCTAGGGCAGGGTCACGCAGAGGGAGAGGGTCTTATGGCCGATGCATGAGCAGTGCGCGCGGGGAGGGGTGCCGGGAACAAACGGGCAGAGAGGCCATGGTGCCTAAAAATGGCTGTCGTGTACGTGTGTGCATGGGTCTATGCTGGCGGGATAACACAGTCAGTGTTTAGCGATATCCGTTCTGCTTACAACAAGGGGTACAGTGAACACAAATGAACGCCGCTTATGTGCATATACATTGCCATTTTCAACAATGGCACGGGTGGTGCAGGACACTATCCCACATCACCCAGACTGGCCCCCTTCCCCATCCATGATGCCTGAGTTCTAAGAAAACAGTCAGACACGAACACCCAATCCAGTAACAGGCGAAAGGCCAAGGTATCAGCCATCTGCCAAGGGGACTTGGTATATATCAAAGACAAAGCAAAACCAAAGGGGATGTTGGACGGAGTGTTGAACATTGCAAGCACTCACTCCCAGTCAACTTATCTGGGTTTAATCCATCATCATTCTTTAGCTCACTCCGCCACCCCATTTCAGACATGGCCATATGCAAATCAGTCTGACCCTGTGCCTCATGGGAACAGTCCAGCCCGAACTGCCAAGCCATGTCTTCCCTGGACCAGAAACAAGGATCTTGGGACCGGTTTCTGGCTAATCAGCCGTCATCAGCCAGGCTAGATTGATTCCAGTGGCAAAGTGAGCAAGGGACCCACGTCGATTGCATCCAGAGTATTGTACAACAGCCTTACGCGTTTCAGAGTTAATTCTCCTTGTTCACTGGCATGTGCAGTTCATTAAGGCTAAGGTGATAGACTGTATGGTGTTTGCCTGTTCCTGAGTGCAACCTCGAATGCTGGAGCATCTTGTTTTAAAAAATATACTGGCCAGTCCTGGTCGTGAGGTTGCACTGCCACGAAATGGTGGACTGAGGCACTAAGACTGTCTGTGTGCCAGCCGGAGGAGCAGTAAGGAAACTAATTCATTTAAAAACCGGAGGCTTTCTTTAGAGACTTACTGTGAGTTGAAAAATGCATGAACTAATTGAGGTGGGACCCACAAATGGTTTTCACTAATGAACCCATTAATGGTCATCACTAATGAGAAAGGAAACTACGAGTCCCAGAATGCTGGCGTACACAGAGACCCGTGACACCAACAAAAATTAGCAGTGAGTCAAAAACGACCAATCAAATTATGTACCCAACAGACAAAAAATGGGAAAGGCTATCAATGTGAACGAGTTCCCATCAGTCCACCATCGAGACCGCCCTTCATCATCTGGGATCTCTTGTTCGTTTCAAGGTTGGGAAACCACAAAACGGCTTCAGAGGGACAACCAGTGTACCGACCGCTGTACCGACGGAGAGCGCGGTGCACCTACTACCTGAGCTGGTGCCAGGTGAGGTGGGGCTGTTCCTTCCCAGCAAATGGTTGGGAGGACGAGTATATTTGCACGTATCAGGTGATACTTTTTACCCTTTTAACATATAGCAGTAGCACTAATGGTCCTGAGGAAGCAGCAGGAGACCTATAGGCTCCAGTGACTGCAGAAACATGTCGACCCAATACCTTCGTTAGTAGTCATTTGTTACACTACTACTTGCACTGTTTTTATTGATTTGGGAGTGAGAGGGTGCATATTAAAAGTTGTTTTCCCCTATCACTACCTAATTTTAGAGCTTTTTCTCTTTTCTTTTTCACTTTAACACCTTTCACTTTTTAGCACTGCTATTCAGTTCCTCACTAGACACACCCAGTTCACATCTGAGACACTTTGTTTGGGACACCCTTGACTTGGTTACCAAAATCTGCCAGTCTGTTGTGGTTTCCCAACCTTGAAACGAACAAGAGATCCCAGATGATGAAGGGCGGTCTCGATGGTGGACTGATGGGAAATCGTTCACATTGATAGCCTTTCCCATTTTTTGTCTGTTGGGTACATAATTTGATTGGTCGTTTTTGACTCACTGCTAATTTTTGTTGGTGTCATTTATAGTCGGGGGGTTTAGCAGTAAGGGTCGTTAAAAAAATTCCCCTGGGACCTCCCTTAGTGTTTATTTGTACACAGAGACCCACCAGAGGGCGATAAAGATCGACTTGAGACTTTTTCTCACCTTAGCCTTAATGAACTGCACATGCCCGTGAACAAGGAGAATGAACTCTGAAATGCGTAGGGCTTTTGTACAATACTCTTACTCTGGATGCAGTGCCGGTTTTACAAATAAAGAACACGGTGGAGCAATCATTTTGCTGTTCCTGAGTGCAACTACGAATGCAGGGGCATCTTGTTTAAAAAAATATTTAAAAAAAAATATATATATATATATATATCACTGACACCGTCTCCGTTCCAACTCGAACAGACGAGAGCAGACCCAAATCGTGGTGCAATTAAACTTTTATTTTTCTTCCCCACACCACCGCCATATCGCAAATCGTCGCTTGCAACTGCCTGTCTTGGGCAGAAAATGACGAGGAGTGGACCCAAAGATTAGTGCCAATCAACAGTGCTTTACTGTTCGCCCAGCCAGTCCGCCATATCTTTCTCTCTCTCCCTCTCTGTCTCGCTCTCTCTCTCTCTCTATATATATGTATATGTATATATATATATATATATATATATATATATATGTGTATATATATATATTTTATATACACACATATATATATATGCACTCTGCGGGTTTCTTTGAAATTACACTTTTAACATCAATATTCCAGTAGACGCGTTTCAGCAAACTGCCTTTTTTAATACTGGTTTTGTATGTGAAGTCACATGACTGATTTTAAAATACACTTGCTTCCACTCCCATTGGGTCCCCATTTCGTTTCCATGGTGACACGATGCCCTGTCTTCATTTATCGTTTTTGATCAGCGTGCAGTCATCATGGAATGTGTTATGGTACAGTTTCCCAAGGCAGAGTCATTTGGCTCTTGTACAGCGTAAGTAGCTTTTTTAACCATAGTGGAACCACGCCGCATGGCTCATTGTTGTATTACATGCTGGCTGTGCATCTTTAATTGTTTACATTGTGGGAGCAATGTTTTCTTTTCAATGTGTATCAGTGCTTGCATTCCTTGTTGCCGCAATCATCATTTTCAAGAAACACATGCGAAGGTGCCAGTCTTGGTGGCCATCACCTTGACATTTAGTAACGTCCCCTTTATTGCGCACATGCTCCTCGTGAGTGCAGCGGTTCTGGCAATAATAAATCAATGTTCCACCAAATGCCACTCAAATTGCCGAACTCCATAGACCGGTGCCTCCATGCCGTGCAAGTAGCTTGCACCTTGTAAATGTATCACCAACTTCCCAAAGGAAATGGAGCACTATGCAGGATTCTTTAAAAACTCACTTTTAGTATCAATATTCTCCAGATGTCTGCAGGTGCGTCTGGCTTCTAGGAGGTCGGCGGTGAACCAGGTGGCCTCCTGGGGTGTTGTCTGTTGAGGTAGCATAGGGGGGCAAGCTTGTCTGCGCCGTTGGAGATCTATTTGTGTAGTTCTTTGGCTGCGAGGGTGGCGTCGGTTGCGGTGGTTGGGGTGTTGGGGTTGAGGGTGAAGTTAAGTTGCTCCTCGGTGGCTTTGCTCCAGTTACTTCGCAGAGGGCGCAGTGCAGGTTGGGGCAGCTTAGGTTTGTCTACTTGGAAGTGTATGCAGTGGTGGTCCGTCCATGAGGGTTCCGTGGTGTGGCTGAATTGGATGTCGTTTTCTCCTGTGAAGATGAGGTCGAGGGTGTGTCCTGCCTTGTGGGTAGGCGTGGTGACGAGCTGTTTCTGTCTGATGTTGGCGAGGTTGTCCTGGAGGGTGGGGGAGTTAGGGTCGCTGGGGTTGTCGAGGTGGAAGTTCAGGTCTCCAATGAGTATGTAGTCCATGGAGGTGATGGCGTGGGGTGCAATCAACTTCGTGATGGTGGTGGGGAACGGGCACAGGGCCTGGTGGTCTGTAGGTGAGTGTGGAGCAAAGTGTGATTCTAGGGCTGGTCTGGACCTGGAAATTAAGTTGTTCAGTGGTGGAGAAGGTGTCAATTGTGGTAGAGGTGCAGAGTCGGAGGGAGCTCTTGTGTGCAATGGGGCATCCTCCTCCTGGGTGGTTGGGGCGGTTCTTCGTCTGGATCTCATATTTGTCAGTGATGGCAGTGGCAATGTTGGGGCGGAGAAGACGTTGGTCCAGGTTTTTGTAAAGAAGGCGACGTCCGATGAGAGGGTGTCGAGGCGGTCCCAGATCTCTAAGGCTTGTCTGTGCAGGGAGCGTATGTTTAGGAGGATGCACCTCAGGGCATTGGCAGTGTTAGCGTTGTGTGCAGGGGTGGTGGTCTTGGGGATGCAGGCGGTGCTGAAAGTCTGGCGGCAGTGGCGGCAGGAGAACTATCTGTGGTTGGTCTTCGGTGTGGAGCAGTTGTTGCTCCTTCTGGGTTTGGGTGCGAGGAGAGCAGCTGAGTCGTAGGATGGATAGTTGGAAAACCAGGGTCCCTGGCGCTGATCGCGGTCAGGTCCAGACAGGCACAGATGGGCGCGCCTTTTGCGCACCACTGGTGCGGCTGCCATTAAATAGGGGAGGGGGAGGGAGGCACAGCTGGGAGGCAGGGGGAGGGGATGTAGGGGCAGCAGCGGTAGTAGAGGGAAGTGGGAAAAAATGGGCAGAGAGCGCGAAAACTACAAGAATGGCACAATAAAGCAAATAAGGCAAAGCAACAATGGCACAATAAGGCAAATGAGGCAAAGACAGAGATGCAACAGTCAAAAATTAAGGGGCACAGTAAGGCAAAAGAATTTCACTAGTACGGGCACAACACAGTCTCGACAGCGGCTCGAACCCCTACCTGCACTAAGCCCTGCACAAGACAGTGGCACAGCACAGCAGCAGAGCTGCAGAGGGAGAGAACAGGTATCTGACCATGACTTTTCCTTAACAGGAATAGCTAATATCCTTTTTCCTTTCCCCTTTGGACATCAATTTGATCTGCTAAAACTTGATTCTTCATGTGATGCTGCTTGAATAGGGAATTCCTGGAGTCTTTAGTCAACTTAAGAGACCTTACTTTGTTTGTTCAAGTCCTTTAGGGCTTTCTTCTGTAGCACTTTCCGCTTTATTTTCATAGTTTCTTTTTCAGTGGACAACATATTTTTGGGGGACAATTTCTTAACTTTTTAACAAAGATGTTATAATGTTTCAAAATATGTCCTGGAGTCATTTTCTTTATTTTCTCACAAAAAGCCAGTGTCTCCTCCAGGCAGACACTTTTATTTTGGCATGAACTCGAGATTCTATTGTTATTCCCAAATTTGAGATTTGTTTTCAGGAAACCATATATCTCTTTGTTTAACTTCTTAATCCATTGACAGCCCATGATCACTCTTCTAACCTTCTGCTTTCAAAAACACCTCTACTGCCTAATAAAATTCTACTGTAGTTACAGTATAATAAATCAGGGAGACGCTTGTTTCATCATAAAATAACAGAAGTCCATGTTGTTCTGATTCACTTCTTCTACTTACGACAATTAAATTAGAACATCTTCATACATTTCTAATTCTTTATATCCTTTGTTACCTCTCATCTTAATTTAAATTTGTTCTGGAATGCCAATTGAGTTTTCATAACTTTTGCCATACACATTTTAGTAATATATCAGAGGAGTTACAAACAGATAATGTCCTTCAACAATTACAAGAGATTTTATCATGTTATCTGACTGTGTCTAGAGGAATGTACACATTAAAAAGGATGAACCTTTCGTATTGTTTATTTCCTTTTCTGTTCCCAATATCTTTTAACCCTGTAATCTTTAACATTAGGATTTTGGATGGTTTTCAACATATTCGTTCAGTCCATATGTTTATTGAAACTGGTAATAAATTAATGAGACCTGCTACAATGAAGAGGACATATTTAATTTGCCAGTGGTTTTGGTTTTTCAGTTTTTTTTCAATTGAATAAACCTTTCTGATCTTGATTTATCAATAATAATTTTGTGATATATTGTAGATTTATTAAAATCATCTTCACTTTAATTTTGTTTTCAATATGTACATTGTTATAGACTCCACTTGCAATTTTCTTTTCATCAAAGGATATGATATCAATACAAAATCTCCTTAGCTCTTCAGGAACTAGACATTGTAATGGTGTGTGAAATTCACGTAATTTGTTTCCAGTCATTATGCAAAGTTCTGGCAAAATTACATGTAATTTTGTGAAAAGCAAATCTGCTGTTTTATGCTATATTGTGGTGTGTAGTGCATCCTCACATCAATTTTTGGTGAGAGGAAACATTTTAACAGAGCACCACAGACAGCTGTTGCTACAGTTCTGTCCCTGGGAGGTCACAGTAACTTTCTATGCTAAATGAGGTCAACCCCCTCTGGCGGACCCCACCGACCTCAAAAACTGCAGACCCATCTCCCTGCTCCCGTTCCCAGCGAAAGTAATCGAGAAAGCCATCAACACCCAAATCGCAACATTCATCGAAGGACACAACATCCTCGACTCCTCCCAATCTGGCTTCAGAAAAAAACACAGTATGGAAACCGCCCTCCTCACCGCAACTTCCGCACCCGACCGGACAATGGAGAAACAGTAGCCCTCATCCTCCTCGACCTCTCATTGTGTCATATGCAGACGACACCCAACTCATCCTCTCTCTATCCAACGAACCCAACACCGCCAAACACAACTTTCGAGAAGGCAAGCAAGCCGTAGCCAAATGGATGAAAAACAGCTGCCTACAACTAAACACCAACAAAACAGATGTACTCATCATTGGCTCAAACCCCAATGCCTGAAACGACACCTGGTGGCCCCCCCTCCCTCAGAAGCCCACCCACCCCCACGGACCACACACGAAACCTGGGAATCATCCTGACTCCGAGCTCAAAATGTACCGCCAGATCAACTCCGTCTTCTCCTCCTGCTTCCACACCCTCCGCCTCCTACTTAGATCTTCAAATGAATCCCCCTCAAACACAGAAAGACCATCACTCATTCCCCCGTTACAAGGAGACTCGACTACGCCAATGCACTTTACACCAAAGTGAACAAAAACCTCCCCCGCAAGCTACAGAACATCCAGAACGCCACTGCAAGACTGGTCCTCAACCTGCCACGACACTGCCTCATCTCCCAGCACCTGTGCACACTCCACTGGTTCCCCATTGAGGCTAGAGTCACCTTCAAGATGCTCACCCATGCACACAAGTACCTCCACGACACCTGCCTAGCCTACCTTAACAGCTGACTCAAATTCCACGCACCCCAAAGGACCCTACGATCATTACAGTTCTCCTACGCTGTGGTTCCCTGCACCAGAAAGACCAGATCGGGAGGCCGCTCCTTCTTCCTCGCGGCCAGAGCCTGGAACCCCCTTCCGCTCCACCACAGACAGACAACATTGCTCCCCATCTTCGCAAGAAACCTCAAAAAACTGGCTCTTTGACAGACCCCCTCCTTGATGGACTGGAACCTGCAGCCCCCCTAGTGCCTTAGACCCGTACAGGTGAGTAGTCGCGCTTAACAAACACCTGATTGATTGATTGATTGGTTTGATTGAATGATGTATAATCACTCAAAGCACTGTTAAGGCATAATTTGGAAATTCTGCTTAACAAGCATAATGTTAAATTCCCTAAATAACATGAATTACCATGGCGTCATTTACATTTTACCCAGTCCTAGTAATATGGCTAGTACTTCCTATAAATTAAAATAGAAGAAGTCTGAGCAAAGGGAGGGAAAGAAAAAAGGAGATAGAAAGAAGCCAAGAATGAAAAAAAGTGAAGAAAAATTATTATTCCTGAAGAGAGAGGGCTCCATGGTTCTGCTCTTTCTACTTCCCAGGCCTCGCAGAACTGGGCTTGGGCACACTGTTTTAAATGGCTGCAGCTGCCTATTCTCCAGCTTCCTGACAGGCAATTATATGAGAGCCACTTTGAGGCAGGTGGGAAGCTACTGATAGCTCGTGATCTACCTTCAGGAGACTCTACTCTAAAAGGGAGGCCTTTTTCATGTATCTGTACTGTGATAAACGTCACAAAGCTGATACAGCCCTAAGCATTGAGAATGACTATTTGCTGTCATTAACCTAGGACTTCTGTGTCCCGGTTTCCCTTCAGGTGCCGAAATTGGAGCTAGAGAAGCCTAAGCCTCTAAAGCTCTTGAGCCTCGACTGCAGAGGTAGGTGTATGTCGGGTTATCTATTGGAATTTAGGCCTATCAATGGCAGTCAAGGGTTTAGTACTCAACCCATTCACCTACAGTCTCGCTAATCTATAAAGGAAATATTTCTTGGCTCCTTATCTTCCTTCTCGGTCCAGTACCTTCTTAATGAAGCCACTCCTCCCTCGCATGGAGCCTTGGATCCAAGTCTTTCACTTGTATCAGTGCCCTTACTACCGCTGCCATTAATGTCATTTTCCCTCACTAGACCTATTCCTTTTATGTTAATCGAGACATTTTGATTTTATTAGAATGATATATAATGAACTTCTAGTCAGTCCTCTTCATCCCTTGGACTGTTGTTGCGTCATTCACATTTTCTTCCATCACTACAGGATACAGCATGGTTGGTCAGTACACTTCAGAGATTGGTTGAATTAAAAACTATGAGAAAATAAAACCAGCATTAACAAAGCCAAAAGTCTTGTAGCCAACGCTTGATTAGTGTTTGTTTATATGTACTCCCCTAGGTGGATGTCTGGGGCTCTGGCATGTTCGGAGTCATTGTTGGGTGAGGAGAATGCGTGGATGCAACATTAGCATAACTCGAGGTTGCCTTATACCCCCTTCTCCCCCCCTTCTCCCCATATTCTTCAGATTCTAAACAAGCCTTTGTTTTTATGGGTCTTATCTTGTGGGTCTGGCCTGCACTTGTACTACATAACTTATCGCCTCACAATAATTATGTTATAGGTTAAACAAATACGAATGCTTCCTCAACTCACATGACCACAGCCCTTCATTTATGCACCACTTACCCTGCACAATTTTGTACTTGTAGTCATTGTTTACGAGAAGCCATGCTGGCAAAATTGCGCCTCTTTTACTGCCAGGCTTGCTTCGTGTAAGAAAGGACTATAATTACAAAATGCATGTTTAAAGTGTGCTTGCAGGTTTTCAAAAATCAAAAATAAAAGGCATTGTTATTTTCAATGCCAATAGCTCAAACTCTTGCAAATGCGAGACCTCTTGCATTGCAAATGCTTGTTATTAGAGTTGGAGCCCTGAACCCCTTCCTGCTTAATATCCTCGACTGAGATTTTCTACAGAAAACTGTCTCTTTGCAGGCCCTCTGCAAGCCCTATAGTGCAGTAGGTGCCTCACTACGTAGGCGTAGGCCCCAAACTTTGGCCAAGTTCTTCACTCGTTTTGATGTGAGTAAGCTCTGCTATTTTTATGTGCAGTTGGTTCATCAGATTGCTGGTTGCTGCAATATCATTGACTCCTCACCACATGTACTCATTGGCACGGGTGCCATTTTGTCTTATGCAACACGCTGTTTAATATTCATAAAATTCCCTTCTCGTGTATTGGAATTAATATGCCTAGTGATCAGGGAATGTTCAAAATAAAGCTGAAGGTTTTCTAGCATTAGATATGCATTGTACTGGATTTGATTGCATTCGAAAAATACTACCACGGCCTGAATATTTGCAATGTTATTAGAGAGCCATAACCCTGTCCACGATTTGTCCAACCATAGAGACACTTTCTTTTCAGGCTTAATTGTTAACGAAATCCTGCATACTTCAGTTAACTTTTGACAGGCATATATAGCGTTATGATAGATGGGGTTATATCAGCAATAATGGTCTTTGGTGCTATGAAAGAGACTGCTTTGTATTCTCTCAGCATGGTTTAATGAGGTACATGGCCTCGTGCCCCAGCTATGCCTATTGTGCCACGCCTTTCTAGAACAGAGCACTCATTTTCAGCAAATCTCTCAGGAAAATATTATGTTTCTTAAGAGGAAATTACGGTTGTTTTTGTAGCCCTACAAACTCTAAAATGTCTGCTGGCAAGAGGAAATGGAAAGCACGCAACAAAGTAATTGAAGCTGCGAAGGCCAGAGCACGGGGAAAGAAAACAGTTCAGAAGCACTCGGCCTTCTTCCTAAATAATTCAGTCGACGGAACAAAGAGAAAGAGATCGGCTTTATAGTTAACAGATCGCCCAAGAACATCGGCAGCTGAGACACGTTCTCCCAGAAACGAAGAGACAACGTCCCCGAGTTCTGGATTACAGTGCTACCGTACCAACGCCTAAGTCGAATTCTGGACTCTCGTTTCAGTAAATTCTGGTTGCACTCGAAATCCATGCAGTTTTGCGACCAGAAATGTTGCTGCGGATCTTTTCAAGCTAATACAGTACACTTAAAATACAGCAGGTCTGCAGCTTTGGTATACCCGTCAGTTTGCTGCAATGCACTTGTTTTTGCGTCTATTTGAAGCCCAAGAGCTTGTAAAGTGTTTTGAACTTACACCACTGTAATATATTCCCCACCTTCCATATTGTGAGTAAAAGATGTAGCTTTTGGGGAAGCAGTAAGAATGTTGTCATGAATTGTTGTCTTATTTCTTTCCCAAAGTGACCCGTATGTTCACCAACACTGAACTACCCTGTTTAGACTGAATTAGCAGTTTAGTAAGCACGTCCCTTAAAATAATTAAAGAAAGCAATATCGCGTTTATACGGCCTGTTTTACTAATGTGTGTTTCAGGGCATTATTTTCACATGTGGCCAGATGCTAGCCTCATGCGATCATAGAACCATTTGTGACACATTTAAAGGCAATGATCTATTCACCTCCGATTCGGGTGCTGCTTTACGACTGATCATGAAGCCTTCTTTAAAAGGCACTGGCAAAGCCAATAACCCTGGACTTGCCTCTCAGCCTTTTGGCTTTGTCAACAGTTGTTGTGATATGGGTTTTGTAAAACGCTATTGCTGGGTTAGCTGTTCCGCCCTCGACATTATGTTAAAAAAATTGCTAAAAGCGAAAATATGTTTTTAGTATCAGAAACCACACATTGCATTGGTAGTCCTTAGCACTGTAGGGAACTACTTTATGTGCCGATGCGTTCCGTGTGAAAGAGCAGAATGCTATAATTCACAGTTAAGTTAGGCTATGGCTAAATTGGGCTGACCAATTTTCATAAAATATATGCCGTAGAGAACAGAAGAAAAATGGGACTGAAGCAACAATAGAACAATAGAACAGGGCTGGCTGAAATCCCCTGTATATAACTTTATTATTTTACCTCTTGCCTAGTGGTAAACCTAAAATTAAGAAGAAAGTGATATCAGAAAGCAAAAGCAGGCCTTTGTGGTGTCAGGCAATGACTCAAATGTTACTCCTGCCCTTAGCTGATGAACCCAATGCAAGTCCCTTGATTCACACATGTACTCTACCACAAAGGACAATGCACCAACTTATCCCATTATCAGCTAAAAAATGATTGCGCTAATCTACAGAAACTGATAATTGGACATACTCAACTTCCTTAGCAGGCAGGGTAAGTGACAACAACTACCAGGGGGTTATCTATAACAGGTGCAGACCGTTCAGTGGCCAACTGGGACAGAGGCTGGAGGGGCCTGCTCCACTGTAGCAGCGGCTTCCTTCACTCCCCTTGAGTGTAGACCCTGGGAGCACAGCCCTTTACTCACTGACTTTGCTCTGGCACCCTATCCAGCCAGTGGCATAAGATTAAATAATAGAGCCTGCTGCAGAATGTGAACCCCTCCCCTCTCCCCCCTCTCTCCGAATCTCCCATATCTCACAGTTCTACCTTAGCCTTGGGGCGGAATGGGTGTTATATCTATGTACTATTATGGTGCCATATCGAATACTGTGTAGACTTTGAGTTCCATGGAATATGGAACGTGAAGTCTATGTGTGTTGAGTCAGTTACAGCTGAGAGGACCTTACTGACTCACTGTTTGTGCTGCACTCCTGTACCTGCCTGTTTATTCATGGAATAAAGTTATTCCGATGTTAAATGCTTCAGCGTCCTTCATAACAAAAAATGGCGATGAGCAGTATCTTAAAGGTCCAGTGAAGGAGGACGTAACAGGAATTTTTAAACATAGGCAGGCAGAGTTGATGCGACGGCAGAGTGACCCATACTTAGAGGACACACATTGGCATTAGAGTGAGAAATAAAGCAACGCGGCCACACTGGTGAGCAGCTTTGTTTTGTACCATTAACTCCCAGGCTTTCAGATTGTATCTTTGGCCTTACCGTTTCAAAGTTTAAACTCTCTCACACTTCGTTCTGCGGGAAGTTTTAACAGTAGGTGCCTGGTATTGGAAGTGGAAGTCCCTGTCGCTTCCCGCCACTACCAAATGCTAGAGGCGTGCGTCTCCTCGCTTCAACGTTAGGCTAAGTAAGGACACCGTCTGAGATAGCCCTGCTCACCCCCTTAGTAGCTTGGCACGAGCAGCCAGGCTTATCTCCAAGGCACAAGTGTTCAGTATGTGCAACCACGCTCACAGTAACTCTATGATGTCATCACAAATAGATTCCACATGAGTATTGATAAAATGAGGATAATCTTTACATAAGCAATTATACAATACAACCACACAATACAAAATCAACATATAAGAATGGGTAGTATTCTTTCCAGTGGGTTGGTAGGTTCTAATCCCAACCGCTGCTTCTAACCAACAGTTAAGCTCACTTTTAACCGCTTCCCGAAAGGTTAAACAAGTCGTATTGCTAGAAAAACGTTGGAAAAGGAAACAATGCTGCAATGCGTATCAATATTCTCTTATACTGTGCAACAGAGAAACAATGCCATACGTAGCGCCACAGTCATGTACTTTACAATTGAAGGAATAATGCAATGCGTATCACCACCAGCATGCCCTGTACCAGGAAGAAACAAAGCAATGCGTTACACTACAATCCTGTATTGTGCAATGAAGAATGAATACACTGTGCCACGTTATACCCAGATACTGTGCACTGAAGAAATAGGGCCACGTTGCAATCAGGTAATATGCAAGGTAGAAATAACGCAATGCATAGCGCACCCAGCATAAGTTCATCAGGCACGAATGAGGTCAGGCGTCATACGACAGTTCGATAGTTCATTAGCAGCAATAATGCAAAATGTAATATGACAGTTTAACGTGCTTCATTAATAGTGCCCCCGTTTTGAATCAAATGATGACACAAAAATTACTGCTTCCCACTCCGGCCCCAGTACTGCTCCGTCTTGGGTCAGCACGTGCCGGGAGCCGAGCTGAAGCAACGGCTCGGCAGCTGACTGGCGCGGGTGGCAGAAAGAGAGTGTCCCTCCGGGCCCCACCCCAACCCAGGTGTTGATCCATGTTACCTCGGGGGCGCGATCCCACTCTCCTCCCCAAAGACAGCGACTTTGTCCTTGATCCAGAACTCCATCACGGGCTGCGGCGGACTCGCCCGGTGGCTCAGTTCTGCCGTAGCTGCCGGTCTGGGCCGCTGCTGATCGACTCCGAGGGCCCCAATGACTTGGCCCTCACTCTGGTGGTCTCAGTCCACACCAAGACCCACCCTCAGCACTGTGGATACTTTCCTTCAATTCAATGCACACCCTAACCAGGCACTTCTCACCAGCACCTCTGGTTGCACTTCGACACGTACACTGCGCGTCCGAGATTTGCCTCTTCTCTGGTGCTCACAACGATCCGGTAACTCTTCACCAACAATCCGCTTGCACCTCATCACGCACCCTGTGCATATGAGCCTCTCCTCTTCTCCCGGTACACACGATGTCCAGGCGCTCTTCACCAATGCCCTGGCTGCTTAACGACACGCACTCTTGCACTTCGGAGACTCATTTCTTCTTTTGTTGCCTAAGAGGCCCCAGCACTCTTCACCAACACCCGGGTTGCACCACGACAAGCACCCAGCGAGTCCGAGACTCACTTCTTCTGTTGCACACGATGTCCAGGTGCTCCTCACCAACGCCCTGGCTGCACCACGACTCGCACACTGCGCGTCCAAGTCTCGCTTCTTCCTTTGGTGCACATGAGGCCCAGGTGCTCTTCAACAACACCCAGGCTGCACTACGACATGCACCCTTGTGCGTACAAGCCTGGCCTCATCTCCGCATGCACACCACAACCAGACGCTCCTCACAAACGCCTTGGCCTGCACCATGACACGCACTCTGCACGTCTGAGACTTAGCTTACTCCTGCGTGCCCACGATCACAAGGCACAACTTCTGAGGACTTCAAGTGGCAAAAAGCACACATACACCGCGTTGCGTGGGACTTCTCCGGAAACTTTTATGATCCTGTATTTCCAAACAGGAAGCCAGCTCACCTCGGGCCCTTGGGGTTACAAGACATAGCACAAAGCACAGTCTTCTTCAAGCAGTTCCAGCAGCCTCTTCCTTAGTTGGAACAGCAAAGTGCAGACCAGCCCCAGATCACGAAGCAAAGCTTGGTCTATCCACAGCAGTCTCTTCAGCTGTTCCTTCTTTAGCAGAGGTTCCTCTTGACCACCAAATGGGTCCAAGCCTTTTCAGTCTAAATCCATATCTGTTTCATTCCCACATGCAGGGGCTTCGGCTCTCATAGTTATACCCCTAATGTCTTTGAAGTTGCTGTGCTGGGGTCCCTGACCCCTCCCTAAATTAGTTCTGGGTGCCTCCCTCCCAGTGTCACCTCTCTCCCTTTGATATTGGGGGTCTGGTTCCTTAATCACTCAGCAGGAGATAGGTCAATTGGTTTATAGCACCAGCCCAGGCCTTTTTCACCTCCAGGGCTTCTCCTACCACTACTTCCCAGATGCAGGGCAGCCTGGTGCAAATCCAACCCCTCCATGGGTCAAGACCTCTCCAAGCTCCTCTCACCTTTAAGTTTCAGACAGACAATCCACATTTCAGAGACACACAGAAATGCTCAGAGCACAGAACTCAGCCACTTTCTAAAAGAGTGGTTTATGAAAACACATTGACAAAACCACTTTTGCAGAAAGATGCATTATGACACTGTGAGTCCATACATACTAAACTTCTCCTCTCCATTTTAAACTGACAGGAAACTAGGCTAACACACACAACACCCTGCCTCCCCATTCTGTCCTATAGGCAGAATGGCCTTTCAGCAATGAAAAGCAAAATGGAGAGTATGTCACTGTCAGAACATAACACACACCTCAGTTTATGTTCTGCCTTTTACTTACACTGCACCCTGCCCAGGGGGTTACCTGGTACCTACCACAGGGGTGCCCCATGTGTATGTAGAAGGGAAAGTCAGGCCTGACAAGTGATTGCACTTGTCAGGACTACATGCTAACTTAGCATTCTGCGCGCAGGCCCTACACTGAAGGCCTGAGTTCCCTTCTGTGCTAGCCCTTGAATTACTAGCCCTTGCATACACAGTGTGAATCACTAGGGACCTTTACTAGTAAGGCAGACATACCAATCATGGCCAACCAATCACCATTACATTTTACATAGGGAACTCCTGTACTTTGACATTGATCAGCAGTGGTAAAGTACCCAAAGCATCTAAATTGGCATCTCTAGGTTAGGAAAATGGTCTAGGGGAAAGCAAAAAGTTTATGGAACTTTAACCGAAAAGGTCAAGTCCTACACAGCAACGCGCCTTGGTGCTCACAGCTCGCGAACCAGCAACGCGCTTCCTGCTCACTGCTTGCAACCCACTGGAGTGTTCGGTTTGTGCATCAGACTTCTTTGCAAATTGGACGTGATGCGTGACGACGTCATGTATGGCGGCCATCTTTAATTGGGAACTGCCCGGAATAAATCATAAAAAAGAAATGGATCCTCAAGCCCTGCGATCTGTTTATGCAGCTTCAGGAATTAGAATCTGTCTGGAGTAGCTATTTACTTCATCAGGTGATTTTGCACAATTTCTTTATTGGAAGTCATATTTCAGTCAGCACAAGTACACTGTGGTGAAGAAAGGACAGTGTCAATCTCTTAATACAATGAACAATTCCACATTGCATGTTGATTTGACATTTCTAGAAAATCGTTTGAGGAACAATAAGTCAGCAAACCTTTACTTTAAGTCCTCCATAAGTATTATGGCCTGGTGGATCAGAACCAGTTCTTAAATGGACAGAATGGAAAGAATGTTTTTAAAATTATATTGAAAATGTAGTCTCTGATGGCAAAATGTCTGCTCAGCACAGGAAACACATTTTATTACATTCTTTAGGCCCCCAAGAACTTAAAACGTACAATCAAATGAACAAACCTATGGTTGGTGGTGGTGATAGTAATGTTTTTACTGTTGCTCTTGCAAATCTAGATAAGTACTTTGCCCCTAAATTGGAGATAGGTACCCCATGCTACAAATGTTTTCAAAGAAAATAGCTCAAAGCATAATCTATAGACGATTACGTGAGAAATTAGCCACTGATTGTGTGTTTGGTGGGTTGTTGGAAGATTGTGTTTGGGACCAGGTGGTTATGCATGATTATAATCCTGCGATTCAGGAGCGTTTATGGATGAATGAAGATGCTAGTTTGGATGACATTCTTGCTATTGTTCATAAAACCGAAACATCTAGTAGATGTGCAAATGCTTTGAAAACAGAGGCAATGGTAAATAATACTGTAGTCAAAATAAGACAGAGTTCTAAACCAAATTTTAACAGTAATCAAAGATCGGAAGAATGAAGCAACTACAGGTCAAACAGATAACCACCAAAATGTTATAGATGCAGAAGTGTGGAGCATTTGGCTTTTGCTAAATCTTGTCCAGCAAGAAAAGTTAAATGCAATTCTTTCGGTACTGTTGGACATTCCACAAAGGTATGCAGAAGAAGATCTAAATCTGTGAAATGTGTTCAGGATGATATAGATTCTGATGGTGAGTTTAGCAGTAATGATCAGCAGGTTTCGGAATGTACTTCTGAGGTGAAAAAGAAGTTACTTTTGAATATCAGGGATGGATGTTTACTCATTGAGATTAAACCTGAATGTTGGATTTGTATTGGTGGAGAGCGTGGTAAAATTTATGTTGATTCTGGTTCACCTTATTCTATTGTGAAAGAAAAGGTATGGAAAAAGTACTTTATAAGTAAAGTAGGTACAAAACTGTTTCCTTCTGATATTGAACTGGAAGGATACGGTGAAGAGAACATTGATAGTGTAGGTTATCGCTGGTTCAAATTTGAGTTTAAGAATCGCCATTCTTATTGTAAATTATATATTTCTAGGAACGGTCCATCTGTTCTTGGATGGAAGTACCAGAAAAACGTACATATCATTTTCGACCCGGATGCTGAGGAACAAGTATTGGTAATGGTTGAAGGTACAAAATAGGAGAAAACCTTTAAAAAGAATCTGTCAGTCTTTCAGAAAAAAAGGCAAGGTGAAGGAATTTGAGCACTGAATACAGCTCAAAGATGGTTCTACACCTAAAATCCAAAAAGTTAGGAATATTCCAATTGCTTGAAGGAATGATGTGGCTTTGGAACTTGACAGATTAGTTACCTCTAATATCATAGAGCAAGTTGAAGCATCAGCGTGGGTTTCTCCCTTAGTGGTGGTCAAACACAGTAATGAGAAATTGAGGCTATGTGTGAACTTACGCCACATAAACGAGAACATCATAGTTGATCAATTGCCATTGCCCAAAATATGGTTCTCTACTATTGACATATCTGCTGCCTCCCATCAGATCCCTCTTTCTAAAAGTAGCAAGAAATGTACAGCTTGTATTACGCCACAGGGTTGTTTTCAATTCAAACACACATATTTTTTCAGGACAATATACTTGTTTTGGGGAAAAACAAAATAGAACATGATAAATCTTTAGAGGATGTTTTAACCATTTTGGAATATAATGGATTTACCATTGAATACTCCAAATGTACATTTGCCAGTAATAATGTCACATATCTGGGACTTGTTGTTGATAGTGATGGTATCAGACCTAGGCCTAAACTCATCGATGCTATTAAGTTTGCACCTGCTCCTAACTGCAAAGATGATGTGGGATCTTTAATTGGTCTTGCTGAATTCTTTCTAAGTATATCCCAAATTTTGCCTCGCGAACATATAATATTCGGCAATTATTAAAGAATAGAAATACATTTGAATGGTCACCAGAATGTGAACAAGATTTTTGTGATATTAAGGATTGCATTGTAAAAGTTCCCTCTTTGAAGAGTTTTGACCCTGATGTCAAGTGTGTAATAACAAAGGATGCGTGTATCAAAGGTTTGGGTGCTGTTCTTGCTCAAGTGGTTGTTGATGGTAACTAACATGTTATAGCGTATACTTCTAGATTTTTGTCACCCACTGAGGAGAAGTACTCAGTAATTGAGAAGGAGACATTAGCTTGTGTTTGGGCTGTTGAACATTTCCGGGCAATTTTATGGGGTAAACAGTTTACATTACGTTGTGATCACAAACCGTTACTGAAAGTACTTACGACTGAAGGCACTAGTCTGCAAGAGTAGCTTGATTATCAATCATAATGCAAGACTATTGTTATAAAAATGGATTTGTTCTAGGGAAGAAAAATTGTATGGTTGATTTTCTTTCTAGAATGTCAAAACAACTTGACTGATGTGAGGATGAAGTATGGAACACATATCAAGTTGCTCTGGTTTGGTGGCGAATTCAAGGGCTGTAATCCTGTCCTACTCTCTTTAATACTGATGTTTATCGGTGACACCCAGATTGTCCTGTGCAAGGATATTGAATCTGGATTCCTACAAGATATGTGTATGAATTACTTATCAGCTGTGGCAATTTGGACATATGATAATTCTCACTGTCTGAACCGTGATCCAACAAGGTTTATAATAGTCTCATTTCTATATGAACAGCAAAATGGATGTATGATAATTCTCTATGTCTGAACAGTGAACCAACAGGGGTTATAATAGTCTCATTCCTATATGAACAGCAAAATGAATGTATGATAATCCTACATGAACAGTGACCTGCAGGCCCAATGATATAGGTTATGCACTCAAGCCCCTTTCTTCAGTGTTGTTGATCTTTTATTGATTCTCCAGAGTAGTAAACTGATACAAGTTTGCTTTCTTGCTCCAAAATGCTATTCAAGACTCCCAGTCTGCTACCTATTCATTGCCTCACAGCAGTAGTCAAGGTGGTCACCACGTCCAGCCTCAACTATGGGAGTTCATCAAACTTGGGCTTGTCTCAATCTTCTACAGTTGTGTTTTCTTTTTAGAAATATGTTTATTGGTCATAGGAAATACAATAGGAAATCTGCAATGTATAAAATTGTCACATTATAATTATTCTTATATACTATATGTATCTTATCATTGAAAACTCTAAACTGGCCTGGCACCAGTAGTAGGAAGTAGTTATTCAATATTCTAGACTGTGGGTACTTGCAAATATTTTCCATGCGGCTAAAAAGTTTGGTCTGGAATGTGGCGAGAGCTGCTTTGATGCCAGCAGGGTGGCTGCCAAGGGGCAGTAAGGTGGGTGTAGTGGAGGTGAAGCATTTAAAGTTAGTGGCTGAATTTCACAATGTGAAACCAGAAAACCTGGATCAATCTCGGCTTTCCAACTTGATCAAATTGTGTGAATTGATTTATTTAATTTTCCCTCCTTTTGCTTAATTATCACATTTACGAGGATCTCCAAATACAACATTTCAGGATGTGTAATGTAGAAAACATTCGCCTGTGTTTGATTTATAAACTCTAATGTTGTTTCTGTATAATAGCAACCCAGAACGCCCAGATGGGTGCACATAATAACAAACGTGCCTCTTAGTTCGCTAATGGCATTGTTGTCCGGTCGGGAACCATCAATGTTTTAAAATATATATTCGAAAACTATCACCTAAAAAAATGCTTCTGAATGCACTGATATAATCTCATGTACAGTGAAACTGTTCTGCATATCAATGAAATACCATTTTTGAATTTACTTTATCAATTTTTCACACCTTTGCTGCAAGATGTCTTTAAAAATTAAGGTGATCCTAATGTTAAGGGGTGCAGGACGTCGTAGTTGCTTTCTTTCTTTAACTTCAATTAACATTTAAAGAAATTCTTGCCTTTCTATTTAACCTCTTTATAGGTCGAGCCTGTGCTAGCGAAGGCTCTCTCACTTTTGAGACTCTTGTGTCTAATAATGGGCTTGGAACCCACCCGCTGCTTATCATTTGTTGACATTATTGTCTCTGTTCTTTACGGCCTTCTCATTTAGAAGTGCTGGCCATGCGTTTCTTCCTTTTCTCATAGTGATGCATGGACCAAGCACAGATTCATTAGGTTTAATAATTAGTGTCCCTCCGCTGTTCGAACTGAGATTGAGGTATTATTTCACATTTTAAATTGAATCAGCTTCAGTATGTTGCATTTTCTAATGTAGTCACACAGCAAAGACAGTGTGACAAAAGTAAACAGAGCACAGTGCATCGCGGTCCAGCTATCCACCATAGCTTCTAAGCGCCCCCCGTTCAGTAACAATGTGACCTGCGGCTGTCAAATCTAAATATTCAATGCACCGTTCCTATAGTGTGCAAGGTAAGAAGGTGGAGCTTTGTATATATAAGGGACCATTTGAATTGCTTGAGATATGTCTTTCAGCCCCTTTTTACAAAGAGCTGTAGGAGTCAGCACGTGTGCAAACTCAGAGCTCTCTTCTGCATACAGAACGTGAGGGTGAACACTAGGAGGAGTTAGCATAAATAGTTAGCAAAGCAGTAAATGATCACTGGTAACCCAAGGCTACATGAACATCTGAAAATGCAATGTGATTGGCTAATCAAAAACAATATTGTGATTGGCTCCATTTGAGTTTGCTTTTCTTTTGTTGCCTAGAAGGGAAAGCAAAGACACTGCACCAAAGATCTGCTAGACCCAGTGATTTCTGGCTGGTTGGGATGCATCGAAGTCAGACCGAATCCACTGTCTTGGATAGCATGAGCAGGATACACTTGTCCGATAACCTGTGCTCACCCTTGTTTAGCTTGGCAGAGAGCAGTCAGGCTAATCCTAAGGGCCAAAGTCTTGGCACACCACCACCCTCGCAAAACACTGAGTATACTACAGAAAGACTCCACGCCATATGTATAAAACACTGGTCTCTGTATTACATACACATGGAAATCAAAATAACATACACATTGTATATATACTTTACAGTTAAACACAATTGTGGAACTCTGCCATGAGCAGCAGAACATAAGCAACATAAACCCATGTGCATACTTCCCCTAGGTGTTCACGATCCAAGCAATCCCTCCCAGAACAAAAGTGACAAAAACATATCTACAGGCTGTTAAGAGGTATTCCACTGTCCCTCTAACACATTAGCATAAAACACAACAATCCCAATATCGCTTACCCTGTACAGTTATAATGGTCAATAAATCATGTTTTGACTATGCCTCGTGACCCAGCCCCTTAGCCACTCTAACTACACAAGCCAATGACACATGTTGCACCCTTTGGCGACACTGATTAGATTGTCAGAACCACCTTAAGCGGAAGGAAACAAAACATATAGTTTGTTTTGTCCCTCCAGATTAGGCCATCAGGCACCCAGATTGAGTAACAACAATGGTCCTTAGAAAGATTTAGAGAAACATTTGAATAAAATATAGCCTACAATGAGTCCTATATTCATTAGTGTCCAGCCGAACAGAAATGTAATCAATTAGGTGTATACAAGAATATTAAAAAACAGCAAACAATATATTGGGATCATCATCAGGACTGTTGTAATCGCATGCCTGAATTTAATTTCTGGCTTAGCAATGATGGAACATATAAGGACCTAGGTCAAAATCAAAGAACCCGGATCGTAACCTTGGCTCCGGTCTAACCTCTTAAATGCGGGCGTGAGTTCCCAAGTCCTGATGATGATCCCAATATACGTGCTAAGGTATCGAAATGCCATTGAGAGAGCGCAAACTGATTTAAATGTATGAGTACATCACACTTACCTGTAGTAAGCACAAATCATGAGGAGAAATGCCATGAGTGCTAATAGTATCTGCAATTATATTCTGAATGTATAGCTAATGTAGAGATTTAAGTAGAAGTGGAACTAATACAGAAATGTGTGACATTATATGACTTTATTAGACGTGATTATTTTTGAATCCATGTCGTGAAGCTGCTAAAACATAAGATGGTATGCGGTTAAACGCAGAACGTGGTAGGCCTCAGGGCCAGAGCTGGAGGGAAAGGGAAGGTGGTTCTTTTCACGACACAGATTGTTTTAAGGTTTTTGGCCATTGCATTAAATAGGCCATGATTTATAGAAATGTTTACTTAATAATAGAATAAGAGTATTAACATGCTTTAATCAAATGAAGAAGTTGAATGCTATAATCATAATGAGAAATATTGTAGGCCTGAAATGTTTTAGCATTGATTTACACGTACATGTCTGGGCTGAGAAATGTTGCAAGCCTTTTTTCTTTTTAAAAGGATATGAGAGTTGGGTTCTTGGCTACTGATATCTGTCTGCAACAGGAAAGGGGGGATCCAATTATAAATGAATGAATAGAGGTCTGTTTAGTAGACGGCCCAGACATGGAGGAGGGTTTTGGAATGTTTAAGGGGTATCAGCGGGCCGGAGAAGAGTCTGAGAAGCAAGGTCAACTCTAACGTCTGAGGCCCAATACAAAGCATCATGGAAAAAGCCTGAAGTTGCACCACGTGAGGGGCGTTCCACAAGGGGCGTCTCAAATGTTGTTGACTGTTTTGTATTAGGGACAGCACCCCTGGGTGGAGTTAGAGCAGAGACCTGAGGACCCCTAAGAGAGTGGATGGGTAGGCAGAGAGGGGTCATGACTGGAGAACTATAGGTTTTCACCAAGAGACTTAGAGTGAGTGACTTCCTTGGGGGTCATTCACTGCTGACACCTTTGTTAGGTTGGGATTTGGTTAAGTAGGGATACCATCTAGAACAGGGTAGGGACGCCTAACCTGTGTGTTTTTTTCCTCCAACCTAAATGAAGGAGAGATATGCGTCTATGCTGATAGCTTTACTATTCTTAGAACTTGTGTTAGTGATTTCTGTTGCTCGTCTGAGGGCTTTTCGAGAGCACATGTATGTAATTGGACCTGTGTATCTCGTGAATCTCATTCTGAGATGCCTGTATTTGCAGCTCATTATATCTTTACAATAAACTTTTGAAAACTAGAAGTTGTCCGTGATCTTTGAGAGTAGAGTCCTTTCTTGGGTGAACTAACTTGGAAATAGGTGCACTTTCTTTCCTTACAGACAGGCAATAAAGGTTCAGTCGACCAGATCGAGGTTTGGATCAATAGATATAAGGTATCGATCAAAATCTCGCCCTTTCAGTTGGTAGCTATAGAGGATGGTTGCCTTCTTGAGGACGGTGACCTAGGCCAGGTTAGCTTACCCCAAGGCCCCTAGAGATCGATGATTGGAAGAACAGCCCGCTGGAGAAGATCCGGATGACGTGAGACAGAAAAAGCAGCAGTATCGGTCGAGAGTGAGTATAAAGGGTTATGCGTGTTAGATTGCGGTGTTTTGTATTGTATCTATGTTGTAATGTCTGGCGGAGTTGAATGTCTGTAGAGTGACTGTGGAACAGGTTGTGAGCGCGCGCAACCGGTGGAAATCTTAAGTTCAAGGAGAGCTTAAGTGGTTCGGGTGTATCGGACACCCAGAGTAATTGTCAACTAGTGTGAAGGGGGTCATGAGGTACCATTGATCACCCGAGAGACCGAGATAGGGGGAACGTAAGAGTGAGTGCGTGAGTAACGGACGCTGGTCGGAAGTTACTGTGTGTGTAAGCAACCTATCAGAGAGACGATAAGACATCTCGTCAGTTGTGTTGACAATTACAGATAGACTGTGGACGTACAGTCGAGAGAAGTGACCGCTTGGTCGGAAGTAGTCATTTTTCGGTGTATGAATGGGACGCATGCATAACCGGGAGACGAGTTGAGAAAGGAGGGGTGCTGCTGCGAAGCGGAGAAAAGAGACGTCAGGTGGTGTCGCGACGTGATTGGCCGACAGGAGAAAGACCGCGCTGTGATAGGCCAAGCTAGCAAAGCCGCGACAGGATTGGTGGATTGTCATCAGGAAGTAAACAGAGTAGCGAGGCTGGATTTTGTGCGCATAATTATGAAGTGTTTTAAATGGTTGAAAGCGTTGTTTAAGAAAGAGAAGCGGGGATCGTATGAAGGGGAAGAAGCCCCGCCGGAGGGTACGCCAGCTCGTTATATGGCAGTAAATGTTGGGTTGCATACGATCCTTTGGATATCAGAGTGGAGTAAGATTACTGAAGGAAATGAGGAACTGACGTTCCCGAAGTACGGGACGTTCAGATTAGAGGTGTTACATCGATTAAAATCAGTCATGACCTCAATGAGACCCTTGCCTAGACCAACCCAGTTTGAAGCTCTTGATGCATGGCTTAGGGCAGCGCATGAAAAGAATATGAACAGACGACAAGAAAGGGTGAAACGATCGGTAAGGGCAGTACAGGATGCCAGGTGGGATGCAGATGCTAAAAGATGGAGAGTGCATAATTTGGAAATAAATAAACTGTACCCAGTGTTAGAGGCGCCAGTAAATAAAAGCCCCATAGAAGAAGATGATGAGAGCGAAACAGAGGATAGCCTGATAAACAGATTATTGACAGACAGGCCACCCCCGTATAATAAAGCAGGGGGAGAGGTCGAGAATACAGAAGGAGAAAAGGGGGGCAATGCAGGAGAGCATAGACCGCTTCCCAGTTCAGAGTGGGATCCTGAGCCAAAGAAAGAGCTGTCCCAGCCTAGTCATGTGCAACAGGTAGTCGGGAGGTTTGTGGTACAAAGAGCGCCGGAAACGGAAAGCGCCACATCCTACCCATTACCAGATGCACTACAGGTACCTGTTACCATAGGTCCTATAATATCGATATATGACCAAGAAAGAGCAAGAGGGGAGGAACGGGTACGGAAGGACAGAGAAAGAGCAGAGAAGGCAAGGAGGAACGATACCACTAATTCCCCAAGTCAGATGCCGATACCCAGAGAGTGGAGTACACCGATGCACACAGCAGGGGACCCGGGAGGAGATCCTGGGGGCCCTAGATGGCCAATGGATCTGAGGGGATCTGGACGAAAATCCTTTCAGGAGCTAAATGAGTACATGAAGCAGTGGGATGAGGCAGTGAAGGCTCAAAAGAGCATCAATGCTGCGGAAGCAGAAAGGGAAAGTCAAGACAGCCGAGCACGGACTCACTGCGGGGCTGGGGAGAGTAGCCCGGAGTGGGACTGTAGAGGGAGTAGGGGAGTCACCCATTGGGCCCGGAGTGGAGGTAGAACAGACCTGGAAAACGGGGGCCCCGGGAGTGAAGGGGTGGCGCGCCCAATACTCAGTGAAGGGGAGAGGAGAGCGCAAGAGTACAGAAACAGCTTTAAATGTCCACACTGTGTGCCCGGCACCAGAGAACTGAATGAGAGTTGTGAGAGGTCGCACCATAGTCCCTGTGATGACGGCAATGAGCGCAGCCCAGGGAACATGGGGAACCAGGAAGGATCGTATCGGATACTGAGCGATACGAGGCAAAGGGAGTGTAGCGACCAGAGGGAAAATAACAGAGAGATGTGCGGTGAGAGGAGAGAAGAAGAAGAGAGTGGGCAGAGAAAGAGTGGGGGTAACAGGCCCGTGTTCCATCACCTTCCTAGATCGGATGGCCGAGCATGGGACCTGGAGAGATGGGAGCGAGGGAGACCACCCATTAACTCTCCCGAGCCCAAACGCAGAGCTAGAAGTTGGGATGGGAGGGAGACCAGTGAACCCCCTCCGAAAGACATGTTGCGAGCTGAGATAAAAGCCAAGAGACTCGATGTCTCCAGTTTAAGGTCAGACCTGGATGACATGGTAGATGGTACCCTGCCTTTAGAAAGAATGGAAATGTATGAACAGGATGAAATACTGTATATGGCAAAGGACATTACTCGAAAAGCGAGAGCAGTCCATGAGAAGTTAGTCGAACTAGCAGGCAAATATATGGTGGATCTGTCAAGAACCAAGGCATTACAGGGTAACCACAGGCTACATTACTCAGATCGAGACCTAGATGAGAGGAGAACGATTGGGTTGAAAACACACATAAGGGAACTGATTACTGGAATAAGGACATGGAGAGCACTAGATAAATGGGAAGAGAGGTGGTCTAAGAAAGGGACCGGCAGGAGAAGCATGATTGGTATGACACCAGGACAGCAGGGAATAGAAGCTTACCCTTTGCGTGAAGTTGCAAATGGGAACTATGTACATGTCCCTTGGAGTAGGGGAGATTTAGCTGCTTTTACCACCTCTTTCCCCAAGTTACGAGAGAACCCAGTGGAGTGGTACAAGCAAGTGGAGAGATTTGTAAAGATCTCAAAGGTCCTTTGGATAGATCTGAACACGCTGTTTGACATTGTAGTACCAGGCGATCTGTGGACAGCATGCAAGGTTAGCGCTGAGTGGCCCACAACGGAGCCAGAGAGAGATGCCAAGACTAATGGGCCGTCCGAGATTGTGATGGCAAAATTCGAGAGAGTGATGACTTGGCTGAAAGAGAAGGTGCCAATGCAAGACATAGATTGGGTCAGAATAGACCGAACAAGACAGGAACCCAAAGAGACAGTTCATGAATATTACGAGAGATTGCTGAAGGCGTTTAAACAGTATAGCGGCTTGGATGTAATGGATCCAAAAGACATAGGGCAATTCGTGTCCAAGTTCGTCCTGGGACTGAGACCGGATATTAGTTTAATGATTCAGCAACACTCGATTTGTTGGCAAACTAAACCCCTAGATGAAATACTGAGATATGCCAGGTACTGCTGTGATGAGATAGACTCCAAGGCTAAGAAACTAAAAGAAAAGCTGATGGTGGTACAGATGCAGGCAGCAGGAAAGGGGGGACCACAGCAACAGCAGCAAGGGACAGGTACCGGAGGAAAGAAGCAGTACAGTCAGAACAAGGGTAATGAAGAGAATTCCACCTTTAGACCTAGAATAGACATAGCTACCTTGAAGAAAACGACTAGGTGCCACCAGTGCAACGAGTTGGGGCATTGGAAACGCGAGTGCCCTTACAATGTAGAGATAGGCGAGCAAGAGATAGAGGAGGAAGAGGTCCAGAGCGCACCTATGAGAGGGGCGACGCTATACCAAGGAAAGGTGCTCAAAGGGGGGGGGGCTCCTCCCCGAGCCCAGTTCCCGCAACCTCCTCGAGTAGGGAGTATGGGTAAGACCTATAGACAAATGCCCCTGTTTGTGGAAGGTGAAGAGTGCTATTATGTGGACCCATTAACCGGACAGAGAGTGGAAAGAGAAGACTGCACCCTTGGGGCAGCCTTAGAGGTAGATCAGAGGGGACCCTATGTGGAAGCAGAAGTAGCGGGGTGCCCTACGACATTTCTGGTGGACACAGGAGCCACTAGATCCACGATCAGATCAGCTGCAGTTCCAGACCTGCCCATGTCTGGAGAGACCATACAGGTGGTAGGGGTCGCAAACAGGAGAATAACCAGCCAATTGACAGAACCGGTGCAGGTGAAAATAGGGAAGTACAGCGATGAGCACCAGTTTGTGGTTTGCGATTCAAGTCCTGTGTGTCTGCTAGGAAGAGACCTGTTGTGTAAATTGAATTGTACTATATATTGTACACCTCAGGGAGTGGAGGTATTGACCAATGATGATGATGCAGATTTCAAAGTTGCAAACTCTAGAATATGCGTGGAGCTGTACCCTACTTTGACAGTAGACGAGCTCCCCTGGGACTTGAGAGAGACAGTGGCACCAGAGGTATGGGATTTCACTGGGGAAGAGATTGGATTGGTCAAAGGGGTGGACCCAGTGAAAATTGTAGTGAAACCGCATGCTGAGTTCCCAAGAACACCCCAATACAAATTGACTCCAGAAACGATTGCAGGCATAAAACCCGTGATCGAGTCCATGATTAAACAGGGAATACTGAAAGAAATCGTGGGTAGTCCATGCAACTCCCCGATTATGGGTCTACAGAAACCAAATGGGAAATTTCGGATAGTGCAGGACCTTCGAAAGATTAATAACATAGTCGTTTCATGTTGTCCAGTGGTACCGAATCCATCAGTGATACTGTTTCAGATTCCATTCCAAGCAGAGTGGTTCACTGTGATCGATCTTTGCCAGGCTTTCTTTTCGATCCCTTTGGACGAAGATAGCCATTTTCTTTTCGCATTTAAACTGGAAAATCGCGTCCTAACATGGTGTCGTATCCCTCAGGGGTATACAGAGAGCCCATCGATCTTTAATCAGCTTTTGAAGAGAAATCTTGAAAGTCTAGTGCTGCCCCAGAAGTCAGTTCTGGTCCAGTACATAGACGACCTCCTTGTGGCGTCAGAAACAGAAGAAGCTTGCAGGGAAGACTCCATTGCTTTGTTAAATCACCTAGCTGCCAATGGGCATAAGGTATCCCCGGGAAAATTGCAGTACTGCCTGACAGAAGTGCAGTACTTGGGACACAGAATTGAGAAAGGCAAACGAAAAGTGTCACCAGACAGGATAGAGGCGATCATGAAAATGAATGCGCCTCAGACCCAGAGAGAGGTCAGGATGTTCCTAGGGATGGTGGGTTATTGCCGACAGTGGATCGTGAACTTTTCACTGAAAGCAAAACCTTTGCAAAAACTGACGCACAAAGAGGTGAGTGATCCGGTACCATGGGACAAAGACTGTTTGATGGCATTCTTACAGCTGCGAGAGGACCTGTGTCGTGCTCCGGCATTGGGAATGCCTGATTACAATAAACAATTTTTTCTTTACTGTTGTGAGAGAGAAGGTTGCGCGTTGTCTGTGTTGGTCCAAATCCATGGGAATGCCCGTAGACCAGTTGCTTATTTCTCGGCTACTTTAGACCCAGTAGCCGCAGCGTTGCCCGGATGTCTCAAATCCGTTGCTGCAACGGGTGTCAGCATTGAGAGATGTGAAAATATCGTCATGGGGCACCCGTTAGAGGTGTGCGTGCCACATTCTGTTGAACTATTGATGACCAGGACCAAAACACAGCATCTGACCAACAGCAGGCTCACGCGCTATGAGCAAGTTATTCTTGCTGCAGAGAACGTGACCCTCAAGAGATGCTCTGTTTTGAACCCTGCTACCTTGATGCCACTTCCAAATGATATTGAGGATGATGATGAATATACAGACCATGACTGTCTCGATGTGACTGAACTATGCACCAAACCCAGACCCGACATCGTAGATGAGCCACTGACCGACCCAGACGAAGTTTTCTTTGTCGATGGCTCATGTGTAAGAGACGAAGTTGGGCAGTTGAGAGCAGCGTATGCTGTTTGTACAATTGAAGGAGTTGTGGAAGCAGGGTGCCTGGAAGGAGTAAACTCCGCTCAGGTAGCCGAGATTATTGCCCTGACACGTGCTTGCTTAGCAGGCAATCAAATTCGAGTCACCATCTACACCGACAGCCAGTATGGGTATGGGGTAGTTCATGATTACGGGCAGTTGTGGTCTCAAAGAGGGTTCATGACTTCTTCAGGCTCTCCCATTCGCAATGGAGAGTTTGTGCGCCTGTTGTTAGAAGCATTGCAATGTCCAGCAAGTATCGCAGTTGTAAAGTGCATCGCACATACCAAAAATGAGGACTTTGTTTCGAAAGGCAATAGATATGCTGATGAAGTTGCACGGTATTGCGCGGAACAAGGTTACTCTTTCACAGAGGTGGAAGTGGGTGGAATAAATGTAAGAACTGAATTAGCCATGATACTGGAAACTGTTGATACTTGGGATGAACTGTCAACCATGCAAGAAAATGCTCCGGATTCTGAAAAAGAAACATGGGAAAAGGCAGGATGTGTAATGGGTGAGACCCATTTTTGGGTCTCAGCAGACGGCAGAGCAGTGTTGCCCAATGAGATGGTGAGTCCAATGGCTAGACTCATACATGGTCCAGTACACTTAGGGAGAGATGCTATGCTGAGAGTGTTTAGACAGACTTGGTACAACCCTAAGTTTAGAATAGCAGCAGAAGCAGTGTGTCAGCGTTGTGTGACCTGCCAGCAGCTGAACGTAGGAAAAAGAACACCAGTTGCACTAAGTCACATAGGAAGGTCTGGAGGTCCATTCAATCGAATGCAGATAGATTTCATTGAAATGCCAAGGTGCAACCGCCTCCGCTATGTCCTGGTGGTTGTTTGTGTGTTCTCCAGATGGGTTGAGGCATACCCTACACGTAGGTGCGACACCCTCACAGTGGCCAAGTTACTGCTCAGAGAACTCATTCCTCGCTTCGGGGTGCCGGCCTTTTTGGAATCAGATAGGGGAACACATTTTAACAGCGAGCTTGTGAAGATGATTTGTGTTGCGCTAAATATTGATCAAAAGCTGCATTGCAGTTACCGACCAGAAGCCTCAGGAATTGTGGAACAGATCAATGGAACGATCAAGTCCAGAATAGCTAAAGTCTGTTCCTCAACGACCCTGAGTTGGCCTGATGCCCTGCCATTAGTCCTCATGAGCCTTCGCAGTACCCCAGACAGAAGAACAGGGTTGTCACCACATGAGGTGTTAATGGGGAGAGCAATGAGGCTGCCATCTATTCCAGCTACTGCACTGTTAAATATCTCAGATGATATGATCCTGGACTATTGTAAGGGGCTGTCTGACGCAATGCGTTCTGTGTCTCTTCAGGTACAGGCTGCCGAGGTTCCAGCGTGCCAGGGCCCTTGCCATGACCTGTATCCTGGGGACTGGGTCCTGGTGAAGAAACATGTGAGAAGAAGCTGCTTGGATATTCGTTGGCGTGGACCCTTCCAGGTCATCCTGATCACAAGCACAGCTGTAAAGGTGGGAGGCCTGCCCAATTGGATCCACGCGTCACATACGAAAAGGGTTCCAGCACCTCTGGAAACAGCTCCTCTCTCGGATAGACGTCCAGTAGAGGATCGGGAAGCCATAGAGGGGGCTAGCCAAGCTGTAGAGGTGCCAGCGGAAGCAGGGAACGAGTCTGACCCAGCTGAGGACGGTCAGTACAACAGTGAAACAGACGACGCTACAGAAGGAGAAAGCAGTTGGGAGTACGAGTCTGACCCTGACAGGTCTGAAAGAGAGCGAGAACAGACCAGAAGGAGAAGGAGTAGAAGGGCACGTGGAGAAGCTAATTGGCCGCAAAGAAGGAGCTCTAGCCTGAGGTCAACTCCAGAGTTAACCCTTCCTCCGATATCAGAAGACTCAGACCCAGAAGAAGGTGCTCAGGGCGCTGAAGCACCGGACCGAAGAAGGTCAAGAAGAGTGCGTGTGCCTAACAGAAGATACTCCACACCTGAGTGGACATATCTGGCGACAAATGTCTGTGAAACCGGAGACAGGGAGGATCCGAGCGGTGGTGGTGTCCAGTTCTGAGCCCATTATCACCGTGGAAATACGACTGTTGGTACCCGGTGTCGAACAAGAAGGGTCACTAACATTCATGCTCCCCAGACCTCCCCGCCTCAGCAAGTTAAAACATATGTTTCTTACAGAATTGCAATTCCCCGACTTTGGTACAACGATAACAGCACATGAAGAGCACAATCTTCGTTTGGAAATACTGAACTATGCTATTGAAGCCGCAACCACAAATCTGATAGTAGATTGTTAAAGGACTTTGTAAATAAAGCAAGCCGAAAAAAAGAAGATTACCTAGCGCCCAGGAAGCAGTGAATTGTAGGGAACTTCCCTTGAGTTGATGGAGAAGGGCTAGGGTTGTCTTTTTGAACTGTTGAAGGACTTTTGCGAAGAAGGTTGTCAGCCTCCAGTTGTGTGGATTCTAAAGACAAAAGGATTGAAAAGAGACTGTAAAGGAACGAGAGGAAAAGAACTTTTTGCAAAGATAAAGAGAGAACTAGATTGTCTGACGAAATGGAGGCCGGCACCCCGAACCGCAGAGCTAAATGTATAATAGGTACACTAATAGTAGGAGTGATAATATTAATAGCTTTAGTGGTAACAATTTCCTATGTAAAGGGACATGAAGAAGAGGTAAAGGTAACTGATGTGAGTTCTGCAGGAACGCTTACACCTACTGTTGCTGGTGAAAAAAGGGAAAACACTCAAGAGAAAGCGTTATTGGCTGCAGAAGCCCGCAGGTTACATGTAGACGAGTCCCAAGGAGACTTTAGGTCAAATGCTTATGCTAAACTTTTGTATGAATACGTGGATGCCATGGAGGTTAAGGATTGCTATGTCTGCATGCAGTTGCCGGCATCTGTAGACGAGGGTATTAGATACCATCACCTCCCGCTGACATATGGCATTACATGTAGCTTATTGCTTAGTATATTTTATGAGAGAGATAGTTTTGAATACTATTTCTCTAATTATGATTCAGTGTTGCCAGAAGTCCCAAATTATAAGCAGATGAACAAATGGGACTACTGGAAGAGTGAAGACAGATTGGCCAAGTTCTTCATTCCTTGGATTACCTTAGATACTTCACATGCCCGTAGAAATAACCTGACATGCAAGGTGTCAGAAGTCGAGAAGAAGTTCATAGGGCAGGTGGATGATCGTTACAGGAGACAAAAGATTTTGAAAAAATCAGGACAAGGGAAAATAGATTGGACCGAGGAAGAGAAGTCACACAAGAGAAAGGGTAGTAGTGGTCCAATAGCTTTAGATAAAGCGCAGAGAGGAAAGTTATGTCTTCACCGAGCCAAAACGTATTATGAAAATGTATACGTGGGTGAAGTTGACTGTGAACATGCTTTTAATTTAGAGTACTACACTAAGGATTTCCTGAAGGGAATGCAAGTGATTCCAAATGTGTATTTTGTATGTGGAAGAAATGCTTACGTGAGACTACCTGACAACTGGTATGGATCATGTTACTTGGCAATTGTCTTCCCCAAAATATATCATGCACAAGACTTATTGATCATTGAGGGCCAGACATCATCGAGGGGAAGGAGAGATGTAGGTGATGCAGAAATGGTTGGAGATGTCTTTGGAGCTATGTTTCCTCTTTTGGGAATAATCCTTAATGATGTTAAAATTAGACGACTGGCAACAGTTGTGGATAGGTTGTCTGCCAGCACTGCTCAGTCCTTAATGCTGGTAGAAGGAGAGATGCAATCGATAAGGGCTATGGTTCTTCAAAATCGTCTTGCATTAGATGTCCTATTAGCAAAAGAGGGCGGAGTCTGTAAGGCTTTGAAGGTCCAGGAATGTTGCACTTATATTCCAGACCTTTCAAAACCCCTTGAGAAAGTTATTAAGAACATAACTAATATTCACAAGGAGATCGAAGACTTGAGTAGAGAAAATGTCTGGGAAAAGGTGGGCCACGGAATGAGTGCAGTTGGAGGGTGGTTTTCCACCTTAGGAAAAAGCTTTATATGGTATATTCTAAAGCCTATCATCATAATATTGATCTGTGGGATAATATTGTGGGGATTGGTGAGGGTATTCAAATGGTACAGAGCAAGAAGGTCAGAAAGGGCCCAAAGAGAGCAGCTGCAGAGATTGGCTGCCATACAAGATAATCAGTACAGGAGCCTGAGAGCTCTGGAAGCGCAGAGAATGCCAGCAATAACTGCAGTTTAAATGTTAGTGATGACCCCGAGAGGTCATCAAAGGGGGGAACTGAGAGAGCGCAAACTGATTTAAATGTATGAGTACATCACACTTACCTGTAGTAAGCACAAATCATGAGGAGAAATGCCATGAGTGCTAATAGTATCTGCAATTATATTCTGAATGTATAGCTAATGTAGAGATTTAAGTAGAAGTGGAACTAATACAGAAATGTGTGACATTATATGACTTTATTAGACGTGATTATTTTTGAATCCATGTCGTGAAGCTGCTAAAACATAAGATGGTATGCGGTTAAACGCAGAACGTGGTAGGCCTCAGGGCCAGAGCTGGAGGGAAAGGGAAGGTGGTTCTTTTCACGACACAGATTGTTTTAAGGTTTTTGGCCATTGCATTAAATAGGCCATGATTTATAGAAATGTTTACTTAATAATAGAATAAGAGTATTAACATGCTTTAATCAAATGAAGAAGTTGAATGCTATAATCATAATGAGAAATATTGTAGGCCTGAAATGTTTTAGCATTGATTTACACGTACATGTCTGGGCTGAGAAATGTTGCAAGCCTTTTTTCTTTTTAAAAGGATATGAGAGTTGGGTTCTTGGCTACTGATATCTGTCTGCAACAGGAAAGGGGGGATCCAATTATAAATGAATGAATAGAGGTCTGTTTAGTAGACGGCCCAGACATGGAGGAGGGTTTTGGAATGTTTAAGGGGTATCAGCGGGCCGGAGAAGAGTCTGAGAAGCAAGGTCAACTCTAACGTCTGAGGCCCAATACAAAGCATCATGGAAAAAGCCTGAAGTTGCACCACGTGAGGGGCGTTCCACAAGGGGCGTCTCAAATGTTGTTGACTGTTTTGTATTAGGGACAGCACCCCTGGGTGGAGTTAGAGCAGAGACCTGAGGACCCCTAAGAGAGTGGATGGGTAGGCAGAGAGGGGTCATGACTGGAGAACTATAGGTTTTCACCAAGAGACTTAGAGTGAGTGACTTCCTTGGGGGTCATTCACTGCTGACACCTTTGTTAGGTTGGGATTTGGTTAAGTAGGGATACCATCTAGAACAGGGTAGGGACGCCTAACCTGTGTGTTTTTTTCCTCCAACCTAAATGAAGGAGAGATATGCGTCTATGCTGATAGCTTTACTATTCTTAGAACTTGTGTTAGTGATTTCTGTTGCTCGTCTGAGGGCTTTTCGAGAGCACATGTATGTAATTGGACCTGTGTATCTCGTGAATCTCATTCTGAGATGCCTGTATTTGCAGCTCATTATATCTTTACAATAAACTTTTGAAAACTAGAAGTTGTCCGTGATCTTTGAGAGTAGAGTCCTTTCTTGGGTGAACTAACTTGGAAATAGGTGCACTTTCTTTCCTTACAGACAGGCAATAAAGGTTCAGTCGACCAGATCGAGGTTTGGATCAATAGATATAAGGTATCGATCAAAATCTCGCCCTTTCACCATCGACCACTTTTAGAGTTTCACACAGTCAACCAATGTGTTTTATTAGTGTGTTAACTATCGGGGATAGCTTGTTTATGTACTATCATTGACCAAAAGCTCCTGTTCTCTTGTTGCCTGAAAAACTTTATGTTTATTTGTTTTTGTTTGTTATTTTCTTTTGTACAGGATGCAGGAATGTATCCTACTGTATTGTTTGCTGTTTTTGAATATTCTTCTAAACACCTAATTGATTACATTACAATACATTACATTTCTGTCCGGCTGGACACTAATGAATATAGGACTCATTGTAGGCTATATTTTATTCAAATGTTTCTATAAGTCTTTCTAAGGACCATTGTTGTTACTCAAATTGCTACCCAAGATCCTTAGTTACCTATTGGGTTCCCTTGTTCTTCATTTACCTCAGGCACCCAGTGGCACCCTCATGAGTGTAGTATCACTATCCCCCTGCAGGCAAAAGACGGTGAAACCATAAGCTGGTACGCTTCCAAATTGAAGAAATGTTTCCCCTCAGACAGAGATGCAAGCTGCAGTTGCTCCAGGCAGCGTGCCATGGGTGCATACAAGGCACAATGAAACCCCTCGGCTCCAGTAACAAAACCTCAACAACAGAGTAACCTGTGGCGTGGGACTGGGTGAGGGAGCTGGTGACCTCAGATGGAGCCCAGTGCTTCTGTGAAGCAGAAGGGTGTGAAGATCAAGAGGGTGCATGCGGCCCCCGGGTGTACTTTGAGTTTCACTGATCTAGATATAGGTGAAATCCTGTATTTGGCATTCACTCATTGATCAGTTTCAGCAATTAAAAGAAAATTACGTTTTCCATTCATACTTTCTTAATTTTACCTAGCAATTCAATTTTAAAATAATAGCATCGTTCCCGTTTGACTGCTGTTTTCATCTCCCTAAACTTTTTTCCAAAAATGGGTGGAAATTTCACCTTTCATCTCTTAACTATCCCACATCAGGCATCGAAACCAGGGTGCTGTCCTTCCTGGTACAATGTGTCAGTTTCATACCTTGCTTACCACTTGTTGCAGAAAAATGGCTATCGTCCTCCAGAATTCTATCCACACCCACTCTAGCATCGTATGTTTCAAAGTTCCAGGAGAAGGAAGTAAGCAGAAAAAAAACAACAACCACTTTAACCCATATTTAGCAATTAATATAGGAGTAAAGTGAGTGATCCCTGCCCTTATTATGAAGTGCCATGTGGAAAATGTGCAGAAAATGGTGCAAAATTATAATTATTACAGAAAACTTTTAAAGGAATATGGCCCACACTACACATTTACTAGTACTGGCTTATTTTTCTCATTCATCCTTTGCACTTTTCGCTTTCCTTCTTTCCATTATCGTCCCTTTCTTTTATGCATATTTCAGTACATCTTTCCATCTTTCTTTCCTTCCGTCTATTTTACTTTCATTCCATCAGATCTTTTATTAGCTTTCTATCCTTCTTCATATCCCTTTATTCTTCTCATGCTAATGTCGTTCTTTCACACCTTTCTTTTTATATTCCATCCATTTGTTATATCTTTTTTCTCTACCTTCCTTCAATTGCCTATTCTTTCATCTCATATTTCTTCTTTATTTCAGTATATTTTTCTGCTTTCCTTCTACCTCTCTTTCAAGTTTTCTTATTTATTTTGTTGTTCCTGCCTTTTCTTTTTCCGTCCATCCTTCATTCTTTTCTTCCTTCCTTTTCTCCTTTACATCTTTTTCCTTATTTCACATACTCTTTTGTGCCCTCTTTCCTTCATGCTTCTTTTTCTTACCTTCATTATTTGTATTTTAACCCATTTGCCCCTAACTCACCTTTTCTGTGCCATTTTTATATTTGTTTTTTCTCTCTGTCACCATTTTAGGCCACCGTTGGGTTTTCTTTTGGTTCCCACCAGCAGCTGTGGTATTGTAGTTTATTCTTGCAGAATTTATTGCTTTCTCTTAACTTGCGATGACCTGTGAGACCGAGATAAAAGTTAAAAAGGGCCATAAAACAACGTAATCACTCCCGCTTAAAGCTGGTATTGGGTATGGTTAACTACGGCCTTGTTCCAGGATGTCTCAAATCATTTACAATTCAGACTGGATTCAGGGAATCAGATAGGCATTTTAGGAAACTGTAATATGTCTATAACATTGACGAGAAAAGTGGGCCGTCATTTACTCAACGTGGTAGCAAATGGATTTTTTTACACCTAATTGGAGAAACATATCCTGCTAGGTATAAAGGGCCTGATTACGATGCTGCACTGTTGCGGAAACAGGATCACCTAACTAGAAGTCGGTGGTCCCGCTGCCCTGATTACAGTGATTAAAGGTGTATATTATGTATTGTGGCATGTGCTGCGGAGTGCAGCACACGCACAAACAGAAAATAAACTCTTTGAAATCATCCCTGCACCGTGTGGCAGGTACCATGCGTCAGGCACCATGCGGTTCCTGAAACATGGTGCAGGAATGGTTAGGGTGTCACCAGAGGTGCTCCCCAGGCACCATAAGGGATTGCCAGGGAGCCTGTTAGGGGCTCCTAAAGTCACTTTCTACCTGCCTTTTCATGGCAAGTGCACTGCCATGAAAGGGCAGGCGCAAAGGGACATTGTAATGCCTACAACAGGCACCGCCCTTATTGTAGGGATTACTGACCCTCCGATGCACCAACGGGCTCCTTGAGCCCTTCGGAAGCACTGCGGATGGTCCTTCTGCCCGCCGCTTCGTAATGCCATGGGCAGATGTCGGTGAGTCCGACACTGACGAGCTGTCAGTGTCAGACTCTCTGACATCGTAATCAGGACCTAGGGTTTTATGTTGTATCATGCGACTATTCTCCATACCAGCAACCAGCAAAGAGCATCATATGCCTATTTTTCTTTCCCTCCTCTCTGACTGCCCAATCCACTGAATGGCTGGTCTGGTGACTTAGTGAACTAATGCATCCATTCCAGGATCTGCATTTGACCTTATTGTCCCAGGTTCAAATTCCAGCAGCTCCCCTCAGCCTTTTAATAATAACTATTAGAGCAGGTACAAATAAACCTCCACTATCTGTTGCTAGTACTGTGAGACTCCTAAAGAGTGAACAGGTGCTCTAAAAATATCCCTGTTATTTTATGTAATATTAATGCATAGTAAGGAATTTACTGCAGTAGGGTTAGTTAATGTGCTCCAGCTACTGCCTGCCTTTAGCCCGCCACAACATCCATCCATGCTAATGCATACTGACTGATATGTCACATCTGAAGAGTCCTCATATAACATTTTTATGAATCGCAGTTCAATGTTCATATCATATTATGAAATACAGGTGTCATTTAATTTATCAATAATTGCAAAATCTACACTTGAAGTAAAAAAAAAAACCTTTCTCTCTCCATAATGTTTGAATTCACTCAAAACCAGCCTACTTCCAATCTCCATCTTATAGAAGACTTGGAAAGTCCTCTTCTAATTTAGACCCACATGCATCAAAGCAAAAACCGGTTGCAAACGGGACGATTCTCAGAATCTGCCCCTTAGCAACTGGTATTCGCAATTTAAGTAATCTCTAAATTGCGATTACTTAAATTGCCATTACATTTAAGGAATCGCAAATTGAGATTCCTTAAATGCAATGCATTAAAGTAAAAAAACTAGCAATTTTGCTAATAGGGGGCGCAAATTACCATGAAGTTGAACTTCATGGTAATTTGAAACACATTGCATTTTTCAAAGTTCCATTTTACACACACACATGCCCTTGGGGCATGTGTGTGTGCAAGATGTACTCATATGCAGATTTCAGGGGTGCAACAGGGTGTCCTTTTGACATCCTGGTACCCTTGAAATTGCATTCTCAATTTGCGATTCTCTAATTGAGAATTGCAAATTGAGAATGTCTTCCCATTCATTCCCATGGGCCTCTAGGCCCATAGGAATAAATGGGGAGGTATTCCTTAATTGCGACTCGCAATTTGCGAGTCACAATTACAGAATGTTTAGAAATCGATATTTTTTAAGCGATTTCTACATGCATAGCCTTTTCCTATTTCTTATTAGCGAATCCTTATTTTTCACTAATAAGGAATCGCAAATGGCATTGTTGTTGCATGTGCCAGTTAGTTTTTATTTACACATTTAAATAAAGAATGTGGTATCCCATGGTTTTTGAGTTTATGTCTGAAAATTAAAATTCTAAAAGCATGTCAGACTACTTCTTTTCTCTGGCTTTTGCTAAGCCTTTCTCCTTTCCGGAAATTGCCATTTAGAAAATGATAATTCAGGTACATCCCTCAGTTTGTAGGCATTGAGTGGCACTTTATGAACTCAGACAAAGGTTAGTCGATCAGCCATCAAATACATCTCTTCAGAAGGATCACACTCTGAAGTAGTTCAGATAGTCATTGTTACCTCTGACTTAAGATTATTCCCAGCCTCCTCCTTTACCTTGGGAATTCCAGAAGAAGGAAGATCGTGTCAGACAGGAATTCATTACGGGTCATGATTACAAGCATTAAAAAACAAGTTTTAATAAAATCATCTTTGCATAATTAACAAAATTGAGTTAACCACTGAATTATATTTTTGATAAATAATGCAAATGTGTATGGATGTATTCTGCATCTATTTCATAAGTCAGTCTATGAAAATGTTGATTCGTATATAAAAGTATGCTTCTCCCAAAAAAAGGGGCTACTGCAGCCTATGCAGCAAACAACTGCTTTTGTATCCTTTCACTGCAGAGACATACCAATATAAAAACTTTGCACATTATGGACCCAGATCTTGTGGGCATTAAGATCATACATATAAGTAACTCAGGCAATGTCAAAAGTAGGCTACTACACATGTGAAAAATCTGTTGCTTGCTGCAGCTTCGCTAACAGTAATGTTAGAAATTGGGCTTCTGGTTGACTGGGGTGGGAGACCTGGTCAAACAACAACCATGATTCTAGTCAGGGTAAGGCACAAGCAAACCCCAAATTAACCAGTGCTCACCCACTGTTAGCTTGGCACAGAGAAGTTAGTCTTAACGTGGAGGCCATGTGTTAAATATTTGTGCAACACTACAAACTGTAAAAACAGTGAAAATCCCGCACAAAAAGATCCCTCCCCAGTTTCAGGAAAATAATATATTTTTTAATAATTTATGCAAGATCAAAAAAAAATCTAAAATGGAAAACCAGAGAGGTTGAATTTCAAAGTTTTAGGGTAAAATAATGCCAAAAAGCACAAAGCGCCAACAAGGAATAGCTGGTCGGGTCATACGGGGACAAAGTCACAAATGCAGGCTGACTGCAATGGAGTGCAGGCCGGCTAAAGGGAGCAGGTTAGGCCTTCTGAACAAAGTACCTTAAATCCTGTTTTCTTGTTTATTTCCCCTTAGGTTTATATAGCCCGAACTTGACCCAAAGGTATCAGGTATCAGAGTGTTTTACATGAGCACCAGTTGCGTTACAGAAAGACACATTCATTTTTTTGTAGGCATGGGGAGATTACGTGACTTGCCCAGAATCACAGGATGTTGAGTGTCATTGCAGAGACTCAAACCCGGTTCCCCAGATTAGAGATTGACAGCCCTAGCCGTTAGGCTACATCCTTTCCACGCTCACCTGGTTGCAATACACTGTGTTGAGCTGAGGTCAAGTCAAGTCAAGTCATAGAATTTATATAGCGCACTACATACCCAGAGGGTTTCAAGGCGCTTGGGGAGGGGAGGGGGATTATTTGTCAAATATCCACGTTTTAAGTTGTTTTCTGAACGCTAGGTGATTCTGGGTGAGGCGAAGGTAAGTGGGAAGTGAGTTCCATGTTTTGGCAGCCAGGTATGAGAAGGATCTGCCTCCCATGGTGGTTTTGTTGATGCGAGGGACGGTGGCGAATGCTTGGCTGGAAGAGCGAAGTTGGCGGGAGGGGGTGTAGAAGGACAGTCGAGAGTTGAGGCAATCTGGTCCGATGTCGTAGAGTGATTTGTGTGCGTGGGTAAGCAGTCGGAAAGTAATCCTCTTATTGATGGGTAGCCAGTGGAGGTCTTTAAGGTGACCAGAGATGTGTTCGTTGCGTGGGATGTCTAATATGAGCCTGGCTGAGGCGTTTTGGATTCGTTGTAATTTCTTCTGTAGTTTGGCGGTGGTACCTGCGTAGAGGGTGTTTCCGTAGTCCAGTCGGCTCGTGACCAGAGCATGGGTGACTGTTTTCCTTGTTTCGGTGGGGATCCAGCGAAATGTTTTTCTGAGCATGCGAAGGATGTTGAAGCAGGATGAGGATACGGCGCTGACTTGTCTGTTCATTGAAAGTGAGGAGTCCAGGATGACGCCAAGGTTCCGTGCGTGGTCTGTCGGGATGGGTGCTTTTCCGAGGGCTTCCGGCCACCAGGAGTCGTCCCATGCAGAGGGGGATTTACCTAAGATGAGGACTTCTGTTTTGTCTGAGTTCAGTTTCAGACGGCTTTGTTTCATCCATTCGGCGACTTCTTTCATTCCTTCGTGTAGGTTAGTTTTGGCGGTGCTGGGGTCCTTGGTGAGAGAAAGGATCAGTTGAGTGTCATCCGCGTAAGAGATGATGTTGAGGTTGTGTTGGCGGGCGATGGTCGCGAGGGGGCTCATGTATACGTTGAAGAGGGTGGGGCTGAGTGAGGATCCTTGTGGTACGCCGCAGATGATTTCAGAGGCCTCGGACTTGAATGGTGGGAGGCGGACTCTCTGGGTTCTTCCTGAGAGGAACGAGGTGATCCATTCCAGTGCCTTTCCTTGGATTCCGATGTTTCTGAGGCGCTGTAAAAGGGTGCTGTGGCAGACTGTATCGAAGGCTGCGGAGAGGTCGAGGAGGATGAGGGCGACTGTGTCTCCATTGTCCAGTAGAGTTCGAATGTCGTCTGTTGCTGCGATGAGGGCGGTCTCAGTGCTGTGTTTTGCTCGGAAGCCAGATTGTGAGGAGTCGAGGGATTTGTTGGCTTCGAGGAAGGCGGCGAGCTGGTTGTTGACAGCTTTCTCGATGACTTTGGCCGGGAATGGAAGAAGTGAGATGGGGCGGTAGTTTTTGAGTTCGGTGGGGTCTGCTGTTGGTTTTTTCAGAAGGGCGGTGAGTTCAGCGTGTTTCCAGTCTTCTGGGAAGGTAGCGGAGTTGAAGGAGCAGTTGATGACGTCTCGGAGGTGCGGGGCTATGACGGAGTCTGCTTTGTTGAAGATGTGGTGAGGGCATGGGTCTGTGGGGGATCCAGAGTGGATGGAATTCATCAGGCGGATGGTGTCCTCAGTGGAGATTGGGTTCCAGGCGTTAAGGGTGTTAACTGGGGGAAGATGGTTAGCAGATGGTAGGGTGGGTTGGTTTCCGGGTTGGTTGTCAAAGCTGTTGTGGATGTCTGCAATCTTGTTGTGGAAAAATGAGGCTAGGGAGTCGCAGAGGGTTTGAGAGGGAGTGATGTCGTTGGAGTTGGCCGAGGGGTTGGAAAATTCCTTGACGATGTTGAAAAGTTCCTTGCTGTTGTGGGCGTTGTTGTCGAGTCGATCCTTGAATGCTGTTTTTTTGGCTTTTCGGATCAGTTGGTGGTGTGTACGGATGGCGTTTTTGAAGGCGTCCTTGTTGCTGGTGGATAAGTCTTTTTTCCAGGCCTTTTCAAGGGAGCGGCATAGTTTTTTGGATTTCTTGAGGTCCTTGTTGAACCATGAGGCCTTCTTGATTTTGTGTTGGCGTTTTTTCAGTGGTGCTAAGGTGTCTGCGGTGTTGGATAACCAAAGGGTGAGGTTGGAGGCGGCTTCGTTGGCGTTAGAAGAGAGGGCAGGGGAGGTTTGAAGGAGCGATGAGGAGATCTGTTCCTTGGTGATTTTGTTCCAGTTTCTTTGTAGAGTTGGTTGGAGGTGGATGATGGGTTTCGGCTTGTTGTAGGTGAAGTGGACGCAGCTGTGGTCAGTCCAGAGGAGCTCCGTAGTGTGGTTGAAAGAGACATGGTTGCTAGAGGTGAAGATGGGGTCGAGTGTGTGACCTGCGATGTGGGTGGGGGAAGTGACCAGTTGTTTAAGTTGGCGAGGTTGGCGAGGTTGTCTAAGAGGGTGGCGGTGTTGCGGTCGTTGAACTTCTCAAGGTGGAAGTTGAGGTCTCCCAGGAGGATGTAGTCTTTGGAGGGGAGCGCGTGTGGGGTGATGAAGTCCGTGATGTCTTCACTGAATTTTGCGCGGGGTCCTGGTGGTCTGTAGAGGAGGGTGCCTCTGAGTGTGGTCTTGGGGTCGATGTGGATCTGGAAGTGAAGGTGTTCGGAGTTGGCGAGGTTGGCGTCAGAGCTGGTAGAGATGCGGATTGATTTTTTATGGACGATAGCGATTCCTCCTCCTGTTTGGTCGGTGCGGTCTTTGCGTGTAATCTTATAGTCGTCAGGGATAGCGATGGCGATGTCAGGGGCGGAGGAAGCGTTCATCCATGTTTCCGTAAGGAAGGCGACGTCAGGAGAGATGGTGTCTAGTAGGTTCCAAAGGTCAATGGCATGCCTGTGGACCGAGCGGGTGTTGAGAAGGATGCATTCTAGGTGGTTGGGGTCGGGAATCTGTGGTGTGGTCGGAGCGGGGACGTTGACGGTGCCGCTGAATTTGCAGGAGAGGCAGGAGAACGGTCCATGGGTGCGTCCTGGAGCGGCTTGGAAGCAGTTGGGGGCGCGACCGGGGTTAAGGGCTAGGAGGGTGGCGGCATCGTAGGTAACGCGGGGGGGCTGGGCAGTGCGAGGGGCAGGGGGTCTGGTGCTGGGCGCGGTCCAGGCGCGGACGGGCGTAGACGGGCTTACCTTTGGCGCACCTTCGGCGAGGCCGAAGCGCGTGGACGCTGCGCGTGGGGGCATTGGCCATAAATGGATGGTGGGGGGAGGGGCGAGGGCGCTTCAGCTGGGAGGCGGGGCGGGCTAAGGAGGACGATAAACAACAGCAAAATGGAGGTGGAGGGGTCAGGGCGGCAGGAGAGCTTGGGGGGGGACACGCAAGGACTGAAGCAGGGTCGCGCTGGTCACCAGGATGCAAAGTAGCACAAGCGGCGATGAGTCAATAAATTAAACTGCAGAGTCACGCTGGTGGAGTTGCACTGTGAATGGGCAGATCGTCAATTACAGCAAATTAAATGTTCAAAGCTGCGAGCAAAATGGGCAGAGCGGCAGGAGCAAAACGCGGTTAAATGCACTCAGGAGTAGATTAAAAGCGCTGCACAGACGGTACCTTAGCAGCAGGGGAGCGACCACTCAGCTCGGGAGCGTAGAGCGAGGTGAAAAAGCGGCTGTAGGAAAGTAGGATCTGCTTCCTATTTTTACCCCCATGTTGGTTTTTTTGATGTGATACTGTTTTTGACTAGTCTGACTGGGAACCTGATAATCAGGACCCCAGTTTATCTGTTTTCACCTAAAACGGTTGTTTATGTACTTAGCCCAGATTGGATACAGGGGTACCCTTGTCAGTCCCTAGTATATGGTACCCATGTACCCATGGTATGGGTACCCCAGAGGTCTCCCATGGGCTGCAACATGTATTATGCCACCCATGAGAGACCATTCAAAATAGAACTACAAGCCTGCCGTTGCAGCTTGTGTAAGTTGGTGCATGCACCACTTACGAAAGATATAGGTTTACTATATCTAAGGGTCACCTGTCTAGTAGACCTTTACAATCCTGAGGGTAGGGTGCTTGGTTCTAAGTAAGAGGGTGCCCCTGCATGAGCAGGAAACCCCTGCAGCCTATGGAGTCCATTGTCCTGGGTTGTCAGTGAAGCAGCCATATACTAATGTAGAGGGGCATGACGTGACCGAGTGATGACCATCTCAAAAATGGCTGCAACTAACCCTATTGTGTTTGGTGTCAAACATGTTGGAATCATACCCCACACCATTAATGGTGTGGGAGCTATAATTCCACCCACTGGGAGAGCCCTCCGTTAGTCTCTCAGTGATCCTGGTACCAGCCTTCTAGTCCCGGACAGCACAAAATGGTTGCTGCTGACCAGAGACACATTTCTGTCCTCCTGCTACTGAGCCAAGCTCGAACAGGAGAAGGCAGGACAATGGGCATCCTGTCACAGGGAGATGAGACTCCCTTCCACACAGGATTTAGTGTATGAGGGCTGGATGGTTGTGCATGCCAGCGTCTGAAAGTCTGCTTTAGGGGCACATTTGGTGCCCCTGTGCATAGTCCAGTTCAAACCAGTCCTGGGAGCCGTTGGCTCTCGCTCTGGCATGAAACTGGAAAAAGGACATGGGAGTAACCTCCCCCCCTGCCCAGACCCTTCCCTGGTAGGGTCCGCTGAATCTTCCCAACCCTTTCCTTAGGATACTTAGGCGCTTACCTGGATGTAGGTCCCTAGATTTGTGGGCAGAAGATTCAGAACTAAAACGACTGCACTTCTACCGTCTGGGAACTCTGGACTTCTCTGGACTTCGTTTGGGCCTGACTTTGTCTCCCTTTCAGTCTGTTGCCTCATCTGTGCCTGTGCACCATACAGGATCCCCGTAGGTCTTGTGGAGCATCCAAGACACCTGAAGATAATATACCTTGGAGTGAAGGAATCACTTCCCTGCATTCGCAGGCACCCCAAAACTGCTGACCTGTCTGCTGATCCCGAGCTCCTACGGACTCCAAAGGGTTCAACAACACAGAAGGTGGGTTTCTACTTCCCTCGAGGCTAGATCTTTCTTCTCAACCAGTTTGAAGCCAGAATCCCTTCTGGGGTGCTGCAATATCTGAACCCCTGTGCACTGCGTACTTTTGCAAGTGCAAATGCTTGTTGACAATTCTGCAGCAAGTGCTACTTACAGTGGCGCTCAGTCAAAGTGATGCATTGGTTTTACGATATGACAAGGCTGCAGTGCGAGCTCTTGTGTTTTGTCATCTAGTATCCCATTGACGGGGTTTACGATGCAAAGTCTGGGCATTGAGCATGTGGCATGCAGCTGACAATGCTTCAGTTCCAAAGAGCTGCAGGCCTGCTATACGGAGTCTGTCATTGTCATTAAGCTGCCATCGATGGGGGATGTGAGGACCTGGTCGGAGATGTCCCGCACTTCAACAATGTCGGTTCCAAAGAATGCAAGGGCAATCTAGAAATGATGTGCCAGGTGCAATCCCCACAGAAGCGATGATGCATCAGTTCTGCCCGAGTTTGTGCCACTCAACCTAGGAGACGTGTTGGTACGACGCGAGGATGCACCGCTCAGCAGAGAAGATGGATCAGTTCCACTGGTAGTCACCTTAGGTCCACTTCCAAGGGTGCAGGACTGGGGTGGCACCACTTGGAAGAGTAGCCTCACAGATGGCAGATTCCAGGTGCAGATGCATAGTTGTTGAAAGCATGTTATCTCCCTGAGGATTCAGATAAGGAGGCCAACTTGCCCTTATAGTAACTCTGGGTTCAGCGTTCTAGTGTGTACAGCCAGTTCTTCTCACCCAGGCAAGAGGGCAGCAGGACAGCACAGCAAAGCAGGAGTCTAACAGAGTAGCAGTTCAGCAGAGTGGCAGTCCTTTCAGTAGCACAGCAGTTATTCTTCCTGGCAGAGTATCCACAGTTCCTGAAGTGTACTGAAGTGGTGGTGCCTGAGGGCCAGTACTCATACTCAGTGGTGCCATTGAAGTGGAGTACACTTCAAAGAGATTCCTTTGAAGAGCCTATATGCCTTCTTTTTCTGTCCTGGATCCAAACTCACTACAGGAGGGGTATGCAGCCCTTTGAGTGTGTACATGACACAACCTATTCAGGTGAAAGTGAGGCTGTGCACAGCTCCTCCTTCCCATCCTGTAAGAATGGACCATCAACTACACCCAGATATGTGATCAGAGACAGGCTGCAGGCACCAAATGGCCAAAGCAAGAAAATGCCCACTTTCTAAAACTTGCATTTTCAGAATTGTAATCTAAAATCCTACTTCACCTAAGGTTAAGATTTTGAATTAGAATTCCAGAGATACCAAACTTGTTCCAATCATATCTTCCCATTTGGCAATCACGCTTCTAAAATTTAATAAGGTAATCCCAGTGTTATCCTAAGGGAGGTTTAGGCCTTGCAATAATAAAAAACTAGTTTCACTATCAGGACATGTAAAACCTAAAAGTCCTGCTTTTTAAAATCATTAAACACTGCCTTCTGAGCTATCCTGGACCCACCTTTGGGTTGACTTATGTGTATTAAAAAGGAAGTTCGGGCTTGGCAAACGGTTTATTTTGCCAGGTCGACATGGCAGTTTAAACTTAGAACACAGGCTTTGCAATGACAGGTCTAACACTTTGGTTAAAGGGCTCTTTAAGTAGATGGCACAATCAGGGTTGCAGGCCCACTGGTATCATTTAATTGACAGGCCCTGGGCACATGTAGTACACAGTACTAGGGACCTATAAGTACATTAAACATGCCAATTGGGTATACGCGGGTGTTTCAAGGAATGAGCACAAGCACTCTAGTACTGGTTAGAGTCCTAAAGCCAGCAAAAACTAATTCAGCAAAAGGGTAGGAAGGAGGCAAAAATTTTGGGAGTGAGCCTGCAGAAAGGGCCATTTCCAACAAGTAGCTTAGAGCTACACTTGTAGGTCTGAAGTCATACGTTTAAGGTCACGCATGTGAATGGTGCAAATCTACTTTGCGGTCTGTCTGTAACATTTAACTCTTATGTACTTCCTACACCATCTCACTGTTGCCTTACTTAAAAGTTAAATATGAAAATTGGGGCCAGCCAATCTTTCAAAGTTTTTAGGGAAGAGAACTCATGTACTCGTAACTAGTTAGCAATTTCCTAGAGATGATAGTTAAGTTCTGCTAGAAAAGACAATCAAGTAAGAGTAAAATAATCTGAAAAGGATAGGCAGTATGCGAATTTTCTTAAAGTCCATGTATTTTGGTACCTTCTCTATTTCTAAGGCGGCATTGATCAAGTTATCCAGTAGTGTATCACAGAGAAGCTGATGCCTTTTAAGATAGTCATGTTAAAGGGGTTGACGAATTGAAGATGAAGTTTTCGTTTTAGCACTGGTAGTCAGGATTTTATTGTGCATGACTTCTTGAAAGGTTGATGAAGTCGTGTTTTTTTTACTTTTTTTTATAGCTAGGTGGATCTTCAGAATATGTATGAAGTGAGAACTACTTTTTCACCTCTACCTCGAAGAAAATGGCTAATTATTTGCACCACTCCTTTGAATCGCTCATTAATATCACATTAAAGGGGTTGGAATGCTATTTCCACTGTAGTCTTTGGTTTGACAATTTTCATTTCTAACAAAAATATATTTGGCTTCAAAAATATGTTTTTGTATTTGTTTTTATTTATTTCATATATCTTCCTGATTACCTGGCAATTCATTTTCAAGCTAAATATGTCCTGCAGCTCTCAGGAATTCCTTTTGCTTAATGAGTTCTTTGAAGGACAATTAGGGATGAACTTTTAGCCTTCAGTCTTTTTAGTTTTTGTGATGTTAGACCTTTAATAATTTATGACATGGTTTTAAAGTATCCTGATGTGAGCAAATGGAATTCTTGAACAGGAGTTGACGTCCTTTAACCGCATCGCTGCGGCGGCTTTTCCCGCTGTGCGCGGTAATTTAAAAAATACCGCGTTACATGACGAGCTCAGCTCGTCATGAGCGCACGGCAGGTTACGCTCATGACGAGCTGAGCTCGTCATCAGCCTGGAAGGGGTTAAAGCAAATGAGCTTTAATGTTCTAGGGTGTCATGATTGATAATTTTGAGGTGTCTACTTTGTTTAAAACTTTGGTAGAGGTCTGGTAAAATGTAAGACAACATGGGTTTATGAGGTAACCAGGCCAATTTGACTAATTTCTCAAAATTGACAAGCCAATTTGGCATTAATGCACGTAAGCCAATTCATTAATTCACCTATTATACCCATCGTGCTATCCCTTTAGTCTAACCTCCCTTGTGAGATCTGTTGTCAAAGACTTATTGGGTACAATACCAAGTCTCAGAGTGGGCTTTGAGTTAGCCTATTGCTTATCATTGTTTGGCTTCCTTGTCAATCTCATTTGGTTGCTCCTTATTCTATGGGGTTCCTTTGTCCCTCCTCTAGTGCATAGTGTCTTAACAATCTTTTTATTTGGATGACTTCTATCCTGGCGCCAAATCCCTTGAAGAAAGTAGGACGGAGGCAGCCGGGTATCTGATACGAGAGAATCCGGACAGGTAAGGAACAACCCCTGCTTGAGAAAGCATGACATAGTTCATCGTAGAATGAAATTGTCACCCAAAAAATATCGGGATGATGGCTAAGCCGACAAGGAATGCGAGTCATTTAAAAATGAGACACCGGGGCACAGAACATGTAAGGACGACCTCCGTGCCGCATTGTGTGCTAAAGACTGGGCCCACTCATAGTATTTGTGCGGGTGGGTGGATTGGAGATTATATAGGAGCCACGGGCTCGAGTGCGGGCACAATGTGTGATAGGGTGAACCTTGGTGCCGTAGGCATCACTATTGTTATAGTGGGCATCTTTCTTGATAGCAGCCACATTGACAGCAAACATCAGTGGCGATGGGTCCATCGGGGGCGTTGGGGCATTGCCCCACTAGCCACCCAACGTCACGTCACGCATTCAATTAGAAGTATGTGATGATTCAAAAATAAATTATCCTAAGAAGCGCACTCACAGTCTGCGTCAATGAGAGCCAGCTGTACCGGGACAAGCCCGACAGAATCGGACATCGCGGAAGGGTGTGGTGGGGGCGGGGCTGCGGGAGTGAGTGACAGCGCCAGCTGAGCAGAAGTAGCGCAGCAGGCAGCACAGTGTGTGCGCATTTTGGACTAGTCGTTTTTTACGACTGGCCCATGCATGCGCACACGCAGTAGTCCCTTCCCTCCTCCTGCTCCCCTCTAGCTCGCAGACAGGCAGGGACCCGGGTCCCCCGGGCCTCATGTGGGCAGTATTAACCCTGCTCTTTATCCAATCCTGGCGCAGTGGCTCAGTTAAGCTGCACCAGGATTGGCTGAGTAATACACCGCGCAGAGTTCAGCACTGGTGCCGCGCGTTGGTGGGGGCTGTGCTAAGTATGGCCAATCACATGTGGCTTTGCACGTGACGTCACTGCGCCTGGCGTACCACAACAACACGACGAGGCAGAGTCACAAGGAGAGTGTGTATACAGACACTGGTAGTAGACCTCGTGACTCGTATCGTGACCACTGCTTGTCGAGAGTCAGTCAGTAGTGTCTTCTCTGACTTCTTCATCTTGTCCAGTGTCCAGTCGACACAATTCCTCATATAACCGTTACGTAATTTTTTTGTAATAGTATTGACCAGTCAGTGACTGTGTACAAGAAGTGCGTGTGGTGTGCGGTGTGCGTGGCAGTGGCCCAGGCAGTCAGTGATCATGATGATACTAGATTGATGAACTGGCTGGCAGTGGCACTTGACACAGATAGATTTTATTTTACGCGCACTGAAGCCACAGCCAGCCAGTTAGCTAGGCCTCGGAGGAGGCGCCCCTTAGCCCCAGCACCCGGCACCTCCCTCCCCCTCCTCATTTTCAATTTCACCCCGATATCTGCAGCGCAGACAGCGCGGCCGACCTGGGGCATCTGACCCGGGTCCGGCTCTCCTCCTGACTACTGGGTCTGCGTTCATGCGTTGGGGTTATTTATTTATTATTTATGCATTTTTAAAAATAGCGCAGACTTTACCCGAGGGTGTCAGAGCGCTTCACAATAGGAACAGAACTGAAACATGAGAAGTGAGAACATTACAAGTGAACAAATTACAAAAGCAAAAGTTACATTACATGAGGCGAAAGTGACAATCGTGAGCAAACAAAATACAAGAGGTAGCAAACGGTGCAGGAGGAAAAAGTGACGTGTGCAGGTTACAAAAGAGTACCAAACACAGGTAAAGGGTATTACTGCAATAAATGGCAGTCTCTCAAACCACATGAACACACTGGGAAGGCACTTCCATAGTCATGGAGAATAGAACGTAATTTTTTTTAATACAGTCACTGTCTGTCAGTAAATGTGTACAAGAAGTGCGTGTTGGCGTGTGGTGTGCGGTGTGCGTGGCCCAGGCAATCGGTGATAGATTTATGATGAATTGGCTGGCTGGCAATTGACAGATTTAATGTGCACTGAAGACAGTTTGCTGCTAGCTAGGCCTCGGAGGGAGGCGGCACCTCCCTTCCCCCCCTCATTTTCACCCCGACGATATCTGCACGGTGCACGCACATTTAGCCATCCTGCTGAGATATTGCAGGCACAGCCTTTCACTGAATGTCAGCGCCGACAGCGTGGCTGTCCTGGGCATCTGACCCGGGTCCAACTCTCCTTGGCCTGCGTTGGGGTCGGAGATCGGATCCTTTTTACACCTCCTGGAGTATGACAAACGTTTTACGCCTCACCACTTTCAAATGTCACCGTCCGCCACTGTCAGAAACCCTACATTTATCTAAATGGTGAGAGCAGATATAAAGATTACGTGACACAACCGGAAAAGTGGTAGCTTAGGCTTTTAAAAGACCGGCAGCAGGATGCAGCAGGCGGATCCAAATGTCTTCGGGACATGCCCTAAAATAACTTTGCGGATCCTTTGCTGAAACAAAGGGAGGGTGAAGTAATCATATGCTCAGTGTGTGTAGTGGAATTGATATTAGTAAGTAGGCGGACTGCGAGCACTATAGCCTTGCGTTACTGTAATGCTAAACTGACTGAAAGAGGACATCAGTAAACCTAATTTTTTGTCTTTTCTCTTTATCTCTCAAGATTCCAACAAATAGGCATATAGATCAGTTTCTTGGGACATTGTGCGTGAAATGCCCAATGTTGCAGCACGATCACAGATATAAACCACTGAACATTCATTTGGGAAGCTGCTCTCTGCTGCCTAAATAAATTTGCAAGGTAACAGCTATACACATTATGCATAAACACGATAGTTCCATTCAATAACATAAAAGAAGACAGAATGGACACTATAGTTGTTTTCTTTGTTGTTACAGTACTTAGACAAGCCAGTGGCACAATTGAGAGTGTCAGGACGGCCAACAGAGGAGGCCCCATCTGTGCCTAACGTCCCGGTACAAATGCTTTTACTAATGTGTATAAAGCCAACTTGTATCATTGGTTAGTGACCAAATGCCTATATCATTACATGATATGTGCAAATGAGGAGAAGGGATATAAGGTACAAGAAAATATATCTATACAGGTTTTCTAACCTTCTGCACATCAAGTGAATGATAAGCTTCACGTCATTCTATGTCTTTGTCAAATGATTATATTTCATCAATTTCTGGTGAAGTTTCCCCCGCCAACTTAATTTTTCACTTGGTGAAATGCTGAAGATCTTTCACTCTACCTCTAATCACATTTCTCACGCTATGAACCCTTTTTTCGTTTAACACGTGATATGGAGCAGGAGTTTCCATTAATAGTATCAGAATAAACTTTTTGAGGGCATCATAAATGACTGTAATTCATTTGCTTTTAAATTCCCCATCCTACCTCCGCTACATAAATTAATGCGAGTAAGCGGTCCTGAAGAAGGTGGATTTAAATACCCCTGATCCACTGAAACGTGTGACGGCCTGTTGGCTTTCCAGCTAGCAGCATAACCATGGACATTAGTGAAGGGTTCTCACCATGAGTTTGATGGCATTCCAATTTAAGCTGGAATAGCAATCTACCTGATATGTGTATGTGTTTGTATGGTATGTGAGTATGGATTGTGAGGTGTGTTGAGATATGACATTGTGTGTATCACTATATGGGGATGTGTATAATTATGTCTTTCTAATTGTATAAAAGACATGCGACGTGGAAATATTTTTGAATTGCACTGTATATATGTACACCAAATTTATGTGTGTGTTTTAATGACAAAATTCCCCCAAAATGTTTTTTTTACTGTATTAAAAAAATAATAAAGATACAAATAATATGTATTGATGTTGAATCCACTGACTAACGTAGTAAAAGGGATAAGCCCATTGAGCTAAGCTTAGCCATCGTTGAATAGAAGTAGGTCGAGTGGGAGGTTTTTGCATATATATATTTCTGGTTTTTCCCCTTTCTCCCAGATCTCATAAAGTAATCGATAGGGGGTACTTTTTGATCTTTTGAATGACTTCTATCCTTCCATTGACATTCAGGAAACTACTCTTCATTTTCTTTCAGCACTTCAGGGTAGTGCATGTGTCTTTTGCTCTCCCTTGTATGCTGCTTCCCTCTCACACCCCAACTCCCCCACCAGCTTGTCTTTTGCATCTCCCACATCATACCAATATCCTTTTTTTGCTTTATTTTTTAATTATTTTAACTCCACCCACCTGCTCCTCCATGAAAACCCTGCCCCTCCCTGGTTGCTGCTGTCTTGTTCTCAGCTGCTCAGCAGCGTTTAATTGCTCTTATGCTCCTGCATTTGCCGTCTAGGACCTCCCCATCCGATTTTTTGTATTTACATTTTTTATTTTTTCAGGCACCCCAGCAGATGCCATTTGCTACTGTACTGAAGGCAGGGCCCTGCTTGCACACATTGCTATGTTAGCATAATCTTAGTAGAAATGTAAACGGCATTTTGCCTTTTTGCGCCTTTTGCACACGACACTGCAGGTAACTGTTGTTGTAAGTTAGACTGCTTGTATTTCTTCACATGAGAACAGCTTGTTTTTAACATCCCTAGACTTACATCGCGACCTTAGTCTGTAAAGTGTGTGCAGAAGCCTCCGAGGTAACAATAACAATGTTAACTGTTATTCGGGCTGAACGGCCCACACTCTAGACACAACATGCACACAGCTGCAGCTAACTGAAATTCTAGTGCCTTTAATATTGCACGGCATGAATGATTAGGACACTTAGAGAAAATCCTTTCCCAGAGAGTGAGAGCTTTGCTGATCCTGCTGTGATACACTTCTGCTGATCTTGGAGGTATGGGGTTCCCCATTCAAGCCTTAGAGACCTTCTAATATTATTATAAAACCTGGGGGCATATTATCAAGGGGCTTTATCTCCGCTTTTTTGGCTTTAAAAGCCAAGGAAGCGGAGATAAAATTATCTCCCTATTACCAAGCTGTCGCTAACACCAGTTAGCGACAGCTAATAGGAGATAGTGACCATCTTGGGCCCCGCTTTGCATGTCAGTGATATTTATCACTAATGACATGCAAAGTGGGCGTGCCAAGATGTTAGCGACTGAAAACAGTCGCTAACATCGCTATCTCCTATTACCAACTTTTGGAGATATTCGCGCTAAGCGCGAATATCTCCAAAAGCTAACACTTGCCCAGGAGCAGTTCTTAGCCATGTTATCCAATGGGAGGTGGATAACATGGCTAAGAGCATTTGCTCGATAATGCATGAATATCGCTGACTTTTCAGCGATATTCATGCATTGCGGCCGTTTTTTATCGCATTTGCGATAAACCTTGCTAATAGCAAGGTTTATCTGCGATAAAAATCGCCGATGTGCGGCGATAATTTTTGTCTCTAAATAAGTTAGAGACAAAAATTATCTCTATTGGTTGGTAATATGCCCCCTAGTTCCTAGCAGGAGAGGGTGGTATACAAGGCACGATAGGACCTGTTTCCACTATCATTATAATATGATTTCTCTCTTTTTGTGTTATGGAATTGTAACAATGCTGGTCGTATTATTTTTAATCATATGCCTGCTTATGTTAGCAAAAATACTGCATCATAGAGCACGTCGTTAAAATAAACATTTTAAACTTTTCCTTGTCTGTAATTACTCACATTGTGGACTGGTATAAGAATAACAAACAAAAGAGTGTTCTTGATTCCCACCATTCCTGAGAGTAACCTAAGTCGCATGGTCTGGGTTGTCTAATCATTGGTAGCTTCGCTATAGGACGGAGAACTAATGAGACACTGATGCTAGTCGGTTAGGGGTTCTAGGTACTGAGGTGAGTTTTTTGGTATGCCACTATTCACTGAGGTCCTGGGTCTCTGTGCCCAGTTCTGTGTATGAGCAGAATCCCAGCAACACTACTTTTTTTCTTTATAATGCACGTTCTTGCTGTAGTAAGTTAAAAGAAAACCAACATGGCCACCATATCATGACTTGTGTGCATGAGTGGTGACACAGACAAACACGTTTCATGACCCAATGGACATTGAGAATTTAGTTTACATCAGCATTTTTTCTCCTTTTGCCAATGCTGTTCAGCACATTGGGCTACAAGCATGGGCAAAGATTAAAGGTCGTCTGACACCTTTGAAAGACAAGACTTATTGGCATTGTCAGTGCTCGTATATAATTGTCTTTTGTCATGCAGAGTCCCCATAGCTGGTTGATATATGTATGATTTTATTAAATAAGTACTTCATGTATCAATATTCGTGTATTGAATCTGTAGACTTTGATTATATTAATCAGAATGATGTTTTCAATAGGTTAGTACATTTGTATTTTTTAAATTCGTAGTAGTTCAAACTTGTGTGTGTGCATTCAATTATTTGGATATATGCACTGGTTTAGAGTAGGAGTTTAAGAGTAGAACGGGCTAATGGTTGGATTTGCTCGGAGCTACTTGATTGAAGAAACTTTAATGACTTCGTCTGGTTTTTGTTGCAAATTAGACACTGTCATGTCGTTTGCCCTCTTCTCCTTCCCAAGTCACAAACCCAGCCTTTCGCTCCCCTTTGCCCCTCTGACTCCGCTTCACAAAAATCTCGATTAGAAAAGACTGAGATGCCACATTTTCTACACATAACGCTGTTTTCTATTTATACATGATCTCTTCTCACAATTGCATGTCTTTAATTTGCTGCCAGTTCCCATTAAATAGTGTCGAAGCCGAACATTCAGTCCCTCGGAGCAAATAAACTTTTCGTGATCAGCTGTGAAGTAGAATTGTGAGAGAGTCTGAATCTTTATTGTGGCCATGTTTTTAAAACTGTGTTTGTTTTTGTTCCTATCCTTTGATCATGCCACAGTTACAAAAAAAGATGCACTGGCTTTGCATCATTTTAAAAAGCTTGCGATGTAATAACTGCTAATTACTGCAGATGGCCTATGATTCAGTAATTCCCGATTCGACGTCCACTTTCCCAGTCTTTTAATCTCAATCTTGTCCAGGTGACGTTAGCTAATAAATTCGGGGTATGGAGCATAGAGGCACATGCATCAAGCAAGGTTTGCGAGTCCTTAATTGCGATAATTAAGGAATCGCAATTAAGGACTCGCAAAAGCCTATGCATGTAGGAATCGCTGTAAAAATAGCGATTCCTACACATTCCTTAGATGTGACTCGCAAATAAGGAACTGCTTCCCATTCATTGGCCCATAGAATTGAATGGGATATTGCATGCGCAATTTGCCAGTACCAATAGGTCCTCCGAAATTGCGCATGCAATTTCAGGGTGCATGGGTGTCAAAAGGACACCCTGTTGCACCCTTAAAATTGATCTGTGCACATATGTTGCGCACACACATGCCCTAGGGGCATGTGTGTACGCAACATGAAACTTTGAAAAATGCACAAAAGTGCATTTTTCAAAGTTTTTGCAAATTACCATGAAGTTCAACTTCATGGTAATTTGCGCCCCCTATTAGCGAAATCGCTAACTTTTTTACTTTAATGCATTGCATTTAAGGAATCTCAATTTGCGATTCCTTAAATGCAATTGCAATTTAAGTAATCACAATTCAGACATTACTTAAATTGTGATTTTTGCATTTGGGATGATACATCCCAAATGCAAAAATACCGGTCGCAAAAGGGCAGATTCCTTTTGCGACCGTTTTTTCTTTTGATGCATGTGCCTTATAGTAATTGTGTTAGGGAAGAGCATAAGTAGGAACAAGAGGGTTCCGAGGGCGAGGGGGGAAGGGGGCCTCATAATGGTGGGAATGGAGGAAGGGCATAGGCTGTGGCAAGAGCAAACTTTAGAGCACTTGTGCTCTCAGAGGACCTCGGAAGGTCTTCTTTTTTCTTCAGGTGAACCTTTCTGTTAAGAAGTCTCCTTAGACTTCTTGTCTAGAAGATAGACTTTATTCTTTAGTAATAGAACAACACACCAGCTAGATCGGAGGGATCTGCGTCAGCTGAAGGTCAGGGCTAGAATAACTGGCAACTGTGAGAATATCAGCTGGCATTCTAGAATGCCAGCTGATGACATAACAATGCCAGCGCGAGGGTAGGGTAGCTCACGGTGGGAACAGAAGCCTAGGGGGGACAAGCTATGGGAGAAAAGCGTATTACATTTCAACACAACACATCTCCTCCCCAAAGGAGATGAGTGTCCCAAAAAGGTGAAGAGTCCTATTCACAAACAAAGTCTTTGTACTTGCTAGGTTTAACAACAGTGCGACTAAATTTACTTGTACTGGTTTCTTCTGTCACAGAATCATCCACGAGATCCTGTTCTTCCTCCGACTGGCCAGTACTCCCAGCACTGGGTGAATCTACAGAGTCACTACTGCTGATATCTCTGTTTTCACCTATCGATTCAATTAGATCCTGGTTGGTGAGGTCGTTGGCTGCTACGGTTTGGATTCGTCCTGGTGTACTATTCTCTTCTCCCGCTATCTCAGACTGTTCTTCAAACAAGAAGTCAAAGTTAACCTGCTTATGGTCCTCCACACGTACATCCTTCTTTGCTTGTCTGTCAGCGCCTAGGCCATGAACACTTTCACTCTTACCTATGTCCTTCCTCTCACAGGCAGATAGTGCTGATGCATGCCACACTTTTCCATCGCTGAGGCGGGCAGAATTACAAAAGATTATTTCCACAACTAATGGTTGTGAAAATATGTTCTGTCCTTTTTCGATAAGTCCACTTCTTTTCACCCTCACTGTAGCCCCCTCTTTGAGAAGAAGTGGTTTACACCCATGATTAGTATCAATTCACCTCTTGCTTTCTATTTGTGCTTTTTGTACGTTCTTCCTCACCAACTCTGCAGACCATTCAGCTTCCCTAGCTGTTTTAAGCAAACCCACATTATCTTTTGATAATACCGTTCTACGTTCAAATGGGCTGAAGCATGTGCTCTCCCCTGGTGTTATTCTGTAAGCCTAAATCATTTTGTTCACTTCCATCTTCCAACATAGCCCATTGTTGTTGGCAAGTTTTATAGTGCCTTTGATAACCCTGTTAAATCTGTCCACAGCTCCATTTCCTGCGGTATGATACACAGAAGTGGTCTTGTGAGTTACTCCATTCCTTTCTAGGAATCTTTTGAAGTTTACCGAGGTGAACTGTCTACCATTGTCACTGACTAAGGTTTTCGGTATCCCTTCCCTTGTGAAAATGCCATCGAGGAATGTGACAATGGCAATGGCCTCAACCTTGTGAATCACTTTAATCTCCGGCCACTTTGCATAATTGTTCACCAGAACTACCACATACACATGTTCTACCCGGTACCGTATGGGCCCCATAACATTTATTCCAACTCTCTACCATGGCATGCCAGGGCAGGACACAGGTTGCAACGGTGGTTTTAGTCTCACCTGAGATTTGTCTGAATTTTCACATTTGACACAGCCCCTGACCTTTCTTTCAATTTCCAAGTCACAGCCTGGCCACCAGTCACAGCCAACATTGTATTCTGTGTTTTATTTTCTTGATGCCTAGGTGTCCTTAATGGCAAATCTCCAGGATTTTGCCTCTTAGAGTCTCTGGGGGTGATACTTTACCTTGTCTCAAAATGAGTCCCCCTTCCACTGATAATTCATTTCTGAGTTCCTAGTATGGTCTCAATTCGTTTTTAACATGTTTCTTGCAAGGCCAACCATCTATAATGAGTTTATTTACTTCCTGTAGAGTCTCATCATGTTCATATTCCCTCAACCATACATATCTGTAAATGCTGGGCAATTCCTCACTAATGCTTGCCACACAAAATTCTTCTTCTTTTCACCCTACATCGCTACAATCAGGTAGGGGTAAATGGCTTAGGAAGTCTGCGACCACATTCCTAGCACCAGGCAGGTACTGCACATCGTAATTGTAGTCTAACAACGTAACAGACAAACGTGCCAACCTGGGTGAGGCATTATAAAATCCTTTAACTGTGAGCACCTTTGTGAGCGGTTTGTGGTCACATCGTAACGTAACTCTCTTTCCCCAAATGTACTGGCAGAAATGCTCCAAGCCCCTCACACAAGCTAATGCCTTGTGCTCAATAACCGAGTATCTTTCCCCGGTGGGGGTGAGTGACCGTGAAGCAAAGGCAATGGGGACCTCTTCACCAGTTACACCAGTCTGTGTAAGGACCGCTCCTATCCCCCTTCCGCTTGCATCTGTAGTGACACACTTTTGAGACTTGGGTCAAAAACTTGCAGGGGTGGTGCTTCGCACATTTCCCTTTTTAGCGCCCCAAACGCCTTATTGCAACACAGTGACCAGATTTCAATAATTGTGCAATGTCATATGTCTTGGCTGAAAAATGTCTTACACACTTTGAAAAGAATTCTACCAGGCCCAAGAAGGCTCTCAGTTCCTCCTTGGTCTGTGGTACAGGTGCGTCCCTAATGGCATTAAGTAAATCCTTCTTAGGTTTTATGCCCTCTGGTGTGATTTCATGTCCCAAATACTTAACTTCTTCTCTGCGAACCTGTATTTCATATACTCTGCGGTCATTACACATTTTTGTAATGTATTAAGAACTTGTGTTAACCTTTGTTCATGGTCATTTTGTTTTTTTCCCATTACAAGAATGTCATCTTGGAAGATAAGCAAATTTTTGACGCCTTTAAAAATCTCATGCGTGAGTCTTTGAAACAATACCGCTGTTGATGCCAGCCCAAACGGTACCCTCTTGAACCTATACCACCCAAATGGCGGTATGAAAGTGGTGAGGCACCTACTGTCTTGGTGTAGCGGAACCTGGTGGTACGCAGCACTCAAGTCAATTGTGGAGAATATCTTCATGTCTTTTGTGAGGGAAAGCATTTAATTTATTTTAGGGAGAGGGTACTGGTCTACCAGAATACTCTTGTTTAGATTGCGAAAGTCTATGCATAATCTCAACTTGCCGTTGGGCTTGCGGGCTACAACCAGTGGTGCAACCCACTCGGATGATTCCATGGGTTCAATGATACCTGCATCGAGTAGAACACCTAGCTGTGCCTAGACCTCCTCTCTTAAAGTGAATGGAATGTGTCACACCTTGTGTATACTTGGCACTGCGTTTTCTTTTAGTTTCATTTTATGTTGAAACACTTTCAACTTACCAATGGTGCCGTTGAAGACTTTGGGGAACCTGTTTGCAATAGTAGACCCAAGTCCTTGATCCTGCTGTGTCAATAACATTGGTTCTGCACTGTTTGGATTTAGTGTTATTCCCAATTTCCTTTGCCTTTCCATCCCAACACAGAGGATCCAGTGGCAGAGATGTATAGTTTACTAGTGGTTTCTCTGTCCTTAAATTCAAAATTCAATTCCCTATACCCAACTAGTTCCATTGGTTCCCCAGTAAATGTTTTTAGTGTGATATCAGGAAATTCCATAGCTTGCCTAGTGTGTTCTAGAATTTCTCTCTCTTTCTGTTGACTATGGTACAGGGTGAGTCTGAATCCGCTACAATTTCAATGCTCACTTCTCCTATGGCAACCTTACACATAGGTTTCTTCTCATTAACATTTGTCTCTGATGCTTCAATCACATTAAGTACACACAAGTTATAATCTGACTCGTCGGAGGAATCCTCCTTGTATTCAGTGTTCCCCTCAACCAACCTGGCTCTAGCACTTATCTTTCTGTGACATACTTTCTGAAAATGCCCCACTATGCCACATTTGCTACATTTGATATTGCATGCAGGACATTTCCAGTCATTAGTTAGATGTCTGTGACTCCCACAGTGATAACATTTTCTTTGTGTAAATCCTTTTTCTGACCCTTTATGATCATACTCCACACTGTCTTTGCTTTTGCTCCTAATTTTAACTTGGTGCCTTATCTCGTTTACGCTTATTTTTGCCACTACATTAGATTCTTCTTCCTTTGTTTTGTTCTCATTAAGTACTGCTTTTGCGCATCTTCCTGTCAATTCTGACCGTTTCACTATTTCAATTACTTCATTAAGAGGTTTTTTCCTTCAGCCCACAGTGCATCCTGAATGTTTGGGTTAGCTGCACACATGACGATCTGGTCTCTTATCAAGTCATCATGCAGGTCCCCAAATTTCCATGTAAGCACTACATTTTTAAGTATGGAAACGTAGTCCTCTATAGTCTCATCTTTTCCTTATTTGCGGTAGTAAAATTTATATCGGTTCACTGCAACACATACGGTACACTTATAATAGCTGTCTAAGTCTTCCAATGCATCGCCCTGTTTGCCTTCCCATACCTTCTTTTTGATTTTATTGTAAACTTTAAGTCCTCCTGCCCCAAACAATGCAGTATTATTTTTTTTTTCTCTTCAGGTTTAAGTGGTTCATCCTCATTATCACATGTAGAAATGTAATTATTGAAATACACTCGCCATTCTTCCCGTTTCAATGGTGGCTCACCAGATACTGCTAAAACTATTGCGGGGGTGACAAATTGTATTTATTGTTATTAGCCATGTTATATTGAGGTTGCAATGCACAGATATTTTGAATATGGTGTGGTCTGCAATCTCAAATAATGTAATAGGAATAGCTCTCTTTTGATGTTTTTTTCTTTTTAAGTACAATTGAAATACACTAACAATTCTCACTTGAATTTCTTTTGCTCTTCACACTTGCAGGACGACTCAAACACTTGTGTTCCTGTTACAAAGCATTCTGTTTTTTCTCCCACGGTGAAACAGACTCATAGAGATTACACCTCTGTCACTCGTATTCTAAAATGGCTACACGCAAAAGCGTGCGTGTGTCAATTGAAAGACTGCACTGTTTTCCTTTATTCAACCAGGATGGCGGCTGTGGTACGTGCTCACGTCAGCAACGCACGCAGATTCTTAATGCGCCACAGTCTTGTCCGGAGATCACCTCACAATTCCATTCACAGCCAAATACTTCTGAGTGTGCTCTATCTTCAGCTCTCATTTCATTTCACACATTGCTCATTCGAAACTTCTTTGTACCTCAAGCTACGCTGTTTCACCTCAAAAGCTGACGTGTGCCTCACTCCATCTTTGCCCTCATCAGCTCTGGATTTCGCGGTGGTCCTCAGCTCCCTCTACACTGCTCAATTGTGTGTCTCCCAGAAGGATACTTGACTAACTTTTGGCTCCAGGTCTGTTTTATTTTTCCTTTTAATTTCTCTTTTGCGTGGATTCCTCGGTGTGTTGTTCTTTTCCGCTTGTCGCCATAAATGTTAAGAAGGCTCCTTAGACTTCTTGTGTAGAAGATAGACTTTATTCTTTAGTAGTAGAACAACACACCGGTTAGACTGGTGGGGTCTGCGTCAGCTGAATGTCAGAGCTAGAATAACTGTCAACTGTGAGAATATCAGCTGGCATTCTAGAATGATAGCTGAGGACATAACAATGCCAGCGTGAGGGTAGGGTAGCGCGTTAGGAGAACGGAAGTCTAGGGGGGACAAGCTATGGGGAAAAAGCGTATTACATTTCAACACAACACTTTCCCACTCAGCGCTATCTCTTCACCAACCATCATCCTCAAACAAGCTATATCCCTCACTTTACCAATCACCAGTCCCTCAGTGACAGAGAGAAACATATCTCTACTTGCCATTAAACTGTTTCTTGCCATTCACCAGTATCTCTACACTGCGGTTGCCAGAACTCAAGCAGCACACATGACCAGACGCCAAGTTTGGAGGGCATCATAGGCTGAGGATGGACATGGACAACAAATTGTGGAGCTCAGTTATTTGATGTTCTGGTGAAAACATACTTATGACAATCTGTTCAAGAGACTCTTTCACCACAAAATTGTTTAGTACAATTTGTCAAATGAATGGCATTCCCAGATCTGAAAGCCATCCTGCAGTCTTGGTCCTATAGAAAGGCCCCTGCTGCCCTTTTATTGCAGGTTCACATACGTCCAGTTTCTTCCTTGTTTTCCTTCCCCTTTAACAGGATATCCACTTCTTCCTTTGTCTGTCTGTCTTCTCTTAGTCTTGTGTTGTGGAGGTGGCCACGCACCCTTGACCTCTTTCCTGAGCTTATCTTTTCACTTGTCTTCTCACACCGGTTAGTTCTCTTTTGCTCCTCAATATTTTTTCCTTTACCCCTGTTCTCTATACTTCCTATACCTATATATGCAATGTCTTCCCTATCCATGCCTACACGCTTTCCATTTTTAGGTTGAACCTAGACAGCGCATGCGCTGTCGCAAGACCTATAGTAAATACAGTATTGAGGGTAATTTCTTCTGCCGCTTGCCATTGGTTAACTGTGGCATTGCTTTTCTTAGCAGGCTGAGGGTTGGCTGTGGATGCGATATGTCACTTCCATTTATTCCGGAAGCAGCACCGCCTAACTACAGTTTTCGTCCACTCTCGTGTGTCTCTGAGAGGAACTTTCTTTCAGGATTTTTCCAGCCCAGCATGCTGACTTTCAGCATGACACATGCATTTGCATACATAATCAGCACGGAGCTCCTCATGAGCGCCCCGCTTTTAATCATACATAATTAGCACGGAAAGGGCACTGCTGCCTCCGCGATGCTACCGCAGTGCCCCACTGTCCTCGCCACCATGTTTCATGGGTGAATCGTACAGCTGGCCTCAGGCTTTGCCCTGCAATTGGTTGCGATGTGCTGCTCCCTCACAGTAGAAAATATCATAAGAGCCCAAAATACTGGAACGCGTAGTCCGGTCCCTATACACATGACCCCACTGCACAGCTTATGGTAGGGACATATTGAAGAGAAGACCCTCAACAACAAACATAAGCCCTAAACAGAAGACAGCACTCACTGGCATTGTCCTGGGTCCCTACCCCATTGATGCCCAGACTGATATTCGGAGCAGGGTGGACTTGCTACTGGCTTAGGAGGCAGGACTTCCCACTAATGGTTCGGCAAAATGCATTAGTCCAAACCCACTCATGCTGAGTTATGGTGATGTGTAAGTGCAGTCAGTTGTTTTTTTAAGTTGGATTTGAAATTGACACCGCTTTCTAGATTGCGCCCGCCGGTTCATATTTCCAGCAACTGCAGCCACATCAAAGCTGCCAGTTACAGCAGCCGCACCCCACTACCGGGAACCGCAACCCCATTTTGCCAACAACATACAGCTCTTTGAGACCAAGGGCAACAAGCCCTAGCAGGTGAATGACAAGAGGGGCATACTAGCCAAGCCATTTAGCTGTGAAATGCTGTAAGCAGTGTTCAGATATGGCAGAGGAGAAGGTGAATACAGATTTTCACATGTGTTGGGGGGCTCCAAGTGATGCCTTTCGGTGGCTAATTGGCCGTTGTGCATGGTGTAGAAGGTAAAAATGTACAAATGCACTCACTTGCTAATGTGCCCCCATGTAAACTTTATATTTTATGTGCCTATGTTGGGGGCATGGGGATGGTAATGGATTTTAATATATCTATTTTACATGTACTTAGTGCTATGTGTACCCTGCCGTTCTGTGCCATGTGTACCCTACCGTTCTGTGCTATGTGTGCCCTACCGTTCTGTGCAAAGTGTGCCCTGCCATTCTGTGCCATGTGTACCCTTCCGTTCTGTGCTGTGTGTACCCTACCATTCTATGCCATGTGTACCCTTCCCTCTGTGCCATGTCTACCCTTCTGCTCTGTGCCATGTGTACCTTGCCCCTCTGTGCCATGTGTACCCTTCCCTCTGTGCCCTGCCAATCTGTGTTGTTTGTGCCCTGCCGTTCTGTGCTGTGTGTACCCTGTTGTTCTGTGTTATGTGTACCCTGCCGGTCTGTGCCATGTGTACCATGCTGTTCTGTGCCATGTGTGCCCTTCCACTCTCTGTCATGTGTACCCTGCCGTTCTGTGCTATGTGTATCCTTCCGCTCTGTGCCATGTGTACCGTGCCGCTTTGTGCAATGTGTGCCCTTTCCTCTGTGCCATGTGTGCCCTGCCATTCTGTGCTGTGTGTACCCTGCTGTTCTGTGGCAGGTGTGGCCTGCCATTCTGTGCCATGTTTCTTCATCACTACCTGTGAGTGCCTCATGCCCTCGTGATGGTGGATGTCTGCACATGCTTGTCTCGTGTCCTCGTCTGCCTGTCTGTGTGGTGCATTCACTGTATGTGTGTTTGCATGTGCGTGCCTCATTGTGGTTAGTGCCTGCTTGTGTAAGTGTGTCTGCACATGCTTTTCGCGTTTCCTTGTGTGTCTGTGTGGTGATTGCCTGCTTGTGCATGCCTGGGATGCTGGTGAGGGACCCCCCTCCACACCCTCAGGTGACCTCTGGCTCAGAGCTGCCTCAGACCCTTCACAATTCACATGCAGTCACACGCACCATCACGTGTTTACATTCCTGGGCTGGTAAACATCTTGGTGGAGAGGCACCTCCTGGCCCCAGCTGGGGTCCCTGCCTGCTGGGGGCAGGGACCCCGGCACAGACAGTAGCATGAGATCTTATCTTCTCATGCCACGCCCGGTGCCCGCTGCCACCTGCCCACAACCTGCAGGGTGCACTGAGGCTGCTGCGCCCACAGAAGCCAGGCTGGCATGTTTCATGGCCCTGGCACATGGGCGTTCGAGGTGGCTCGGCCTGTTCTCCTTCTCCAGTCCTTCTATAAATACTAAAACATGGTCTGCTTATTTATAATGCACTTGTCATCACATGTCCAGGCGCTGCAGTGCTTTGCAGATGGGTAGCATGCTTCTCCCTGAAGGTCCCGTGGGCTCTTGCATTGTGGCGTGCTGTTCAGGGCCCCACTCTCTGTTTTGAAAGTCTTAATTTTTTTTGGCTACTTTACAACAGATCATGTTTTCCCTGAGTAACTTTCCCTGTCCACTGACCCCAAGCCCCTCCCGCACGCCCAGCTTGTCCTATAATGTATTTTACCATTATATGCCTCTGTGATTGCTGGAAAACCTGAAGCCCCCTTCCCCGCCCCAAACTTACTGACCAAGCAACGCCCCATGCGGTGTGTGACTGAAGGTTGTGTGCTTTAAGCAGCCGACGAAGTGCATTAAAAACAAGCATTTGCATTGCAATAGGTCTCGCATTTACATGAGTCTGAGCTATTGACATTGCAAATAACAATACCTTTTATTTTTGTTTATGTTTTTAAAACATAAATAAAAGACATTGTCATTTACAATGCCAATAGCCTAAACTTGTGTAAACTCGAGAACTATTGCATTGCAAATGCTTGTTGTTTCTTGATTCCAAGTGCCATTTCCTTGACCCCTTTTCAAGTTTTGATGTATAAATACAGCAGATTTGACTGCAATGTCAAGATATGATTTACAGTGTTTTTTTCCCACTTTGGCTTCATTTAGCCTTTAAAGAGTAAGAAGTCGCAATCGTGGCTGTCGAAGAGTGTGGATGCCCATCATTAGCACATGGACAATGTATAAAAATGATGTAAATAAAAAGCCAAACTATAAAAGTATTTGCACTGCCACCGTTTTTAATGTTGTAAGCAATTGGGTTACTGGTTGTGGGGGTGGGGGACCCTACTTAAACAGCAACCATGATTCTTGTCAGGGTGAGGCACAAGCAAACCCCAAACTAACCAGTGCTCAACACTCTGGTATCTTGGCACAGAGCAGTCAGGCTTAACTGAGAGGCAATGTGTAAATATTTATGTGGCACTTCAAACAGTAATAAAGTGAAAACATTACACCAGAAAAATCCCACACCAATTTAGACAAATAGAGCACATTTAAAAGAATCAATTAGTACGACAAAAATCCAATTCGTAGAACTGGAGATTAGCAATTGTAAAGATTTCGGAGAATGTAGAAGTGGATATCCGGTCGCTCTGGTAGAACAAAGTCACAAGTTCAGCCCTACAGCGATGGAATGCGGGTCTGTTACTGAGACCCAGTTAGGCCCACTGAACTACAGTACCTTAAATCCTTGTTGAGGAGCATTGCGGGGTAGCAAGTTGACGATGAAATATCTTGGTCTTGAGGAGCTGCAAAGATGCGATGAGAAGTTCTGTGTCATCATTGAGGATCCCTTTGACAAGGGCTTGCGATGCATCATGTAGTTGAGGTGATGTGTCTGTACTAAAGAGCTGCAAGTGTATGATGTGAGAACCTTGTAGTTGTCAAGGCTGTGGCCAATGTGAGATCTGCAATGGTAGGGCTTGTGTCGGTAAGGTATTGTGCAGTGCGCTTTTAATGCAGGGTGTGAGGTTGATGCAGATTCCATGTGTTGGTAGAATCTTTGCAGCAGAGGTGATGTGTTAGTTCTACTGGATCCACAGACGAGCTTGCAGAGCACCTTTAGGCCCACTTCCAAAGCTCCAGGACTGGGGTGCAAATGGCAGAGTCCAGGTTCTGAGTTCAAGGAAGTTGGAGCATCTGTTCCTGCAGCTTTTGTCAGGAGGCCAGTCAGCAAGCTCTTGGAGTCACTTTGGGGTCCTGGGTTCAACAGATGCAGGTTCAGTCCTTCTCACCCAGGTAAGAGGTCAGCAGGGCAGCAGTCCTTCAAAGCAGCTGTCCATCCGAGAGGCACTACTTTCAGCAGCACAGTATTCCTTCTTCCAAGCAGAGTATTCACAGGCCCAGTAGTGTACTGAAGAGTTGGTGTCTGGGGTCCAATACATATATATGTGCATTCCTTTGAAATAGGAGACACTTCTAGAGGTTTTCCTTTGAAGTCCACAGGTATCATCCCTAACCTGTTCTGGCCCTAGACTAACTACAGGGGGTATGCAGTCCTTTGTGAGGAGACAGACCACAGCCCATTCATGCACAAGTAGGGCTGTGCCCAACTCCAACCTCACATCCTGCCAGTGATGGCCCATCCAGGCACACCTAAGCTCTCTATTGTGTGTGGCTGTCTAGGAGGATTACAAAAAGCACAAATGTTAGCTTCACCCAGTCATGTGATACAGAGACAGGCTGCAGGCACTAGATGTCTAAGGCAGAAAAAAATGTCTCCTTTCTAAAATAGGTATTTTAAAATTTGAATTTAAAATCCAACTCCACCATGAGAGAGCATTTTTCAATGCAATATCAAAGAGACCAAACGTGATCTGGTTACTTGCTCCCATTTGGAAATTTGCACTTATTAACTGTAATAAGGTAACTTAAATGTTATCCTATGGGAGAGGTAGGCCTTGCAGTAGTGAAACACAAATGTAAGAGTTTTTTTTACTACCAGAACATGTACAACTAAAAGGTACATGCTCAACGTTTTAAATACACTGTGCCCTGTCTTGTGGGCTTGCCAAGTGCCTACTCTAGGTGTGACTGATATACATTAAAAAGGAAGGTGTGGGCCTGGCAACATTTTGCAGATCAAAATGGCAGGGTAAAAGTGTACACACATACTGCAATGGCAGACCTGAGACATGTCTAAAGTGCTACTTAACTGGGTGGCACAATCAGTGCTGCAAGCCCGGTAGCAGCATTTAATTTACAGGACCTGGGCACAGATAGTGCCAGTTTACTAGGCACTTTCAAGTACAGTATATATGCCAATTGGGTATAAGCCAATTATACCATATTGTAAGGAGTGTATGCACTTTTGGCACTGGTTAGCAGAGGTAAAGTGTGTAGAGTCCTAAAGCCAGCAAAACAGAAGGTCTTGAAGGAAAAATTAGGAGGAAAACCAGCATAAAAGATGCCAAGTCTGACAAATGTGGAGGCCTTTTTTCACCATTCTGTCTTGCCAAGTGGTAAACCACTTCAAAAAATGTGTTTGTACCTGGTTTGCCTCTTCCATTTGCTACACCATGTCGAAGTACCCTTCTCTTTAATCTGGATTCATGAGTTGCTATTTCTTCAGAAGTTTGAAAAACGATTTGGTTCCAAGTACCAATGAAATAACAAAGCATGCAGCAGCATTCATGGTCAATCACTCTGATCCCCTGGCCCAACCATTTATTAGCTAAGGTGCCATAAACCGAAATTAAACTGCTCACTGCTTTACAAAACACAAGGCAGTTTTTCACATTGTAAATCAATTCCCCATGCAATAATAGGAGCATAAAGTCATGACCACGGTGCAGTTTTATTGTAGCAACAGGAATACCTCCCACATGCACACCGCTTTCTTCAATGATTTTGTTTTAAAGATTAAATTTAGCATCAATAGTAAATTTGAAATTAAGATTAATTTAATAAAACTTCAGGAATGTGCTGGTTTTTGTTTTTAAACCTGTTTGGTGAATCTGTACACAAGGGTTATAAGCATAGTTTGGAAACACAACAAACTCCACCTACCACACATTACCCATGTAATAAAGTGAACTTAATCTGTCACTCTTAATGAGAGATTTATTTTTTAGTATAATTCCCAATGTAAAAGCTGCATAACATTATAGGAAAAATATGCATGTCTTACCATGAGCAGCGCCATAAGTCACTCCTTTTGCATTGAACGCTGCATTACTTACTGCTAGATTCTGCGAATGATAGGCTATCTTGCCATGCAGTACGGCTGACAGTGCAACTTTGGTAAGGAAGTGATTCCTCTGCCTCTAATACACTGGACCATCAATGCATATTTGAAGTGCTTACTTGGGCACTTACATTATTAGTAAAAAAAAATGAAGTGCACTGAAAGCCGGAATGACGGCATTACATCACATTTGATGAATTTCTACAGAAAAAACGCTAAACTATGTTACTGAATATAAAAAATTAAATGACAAATACATTTACTAGCTATTTCCGAGAAAACATATTACAAGAAGTCATTTTAAACCATCAAAGAAAAGCTTTGAAGATGTTTTACTTTGACAAGCGCACAATTAAACTGTTTACAAAGAAAAAGTATAAGATGCACAATGATGCAAACGTTCTTCTACGCTTGGGGTAGTACTATGTGAATATCGGGGCTCCTTGGGATGTTTCCATGGGGTGTGCATTGTACAGTTGGTTGGAAAGGTTTAATTAACACTCAAACTGTTTGATACAACCGTTCATTTAAACAAGCATTGGCAATGCCAATAGGATTGGTTTTAAAGGAATGTTGCATTGTAATGTCAAGCATTACAATTAAATAGCATGGGAACAGATAAGTATTTCTGTTGAAGCAAAGAACTGTAGAATACTGATGGTGTAGGTTAAAAGGTCAGGTAAGAGTTGCACTAAAAAGCCAGACCTCAAAATCCACGTAGGTGAAAGACTGCCCTCCTCCCATCTGTGTTATAGACAGAGAAAAACAACATACATTATCTAGTTATCTGAGACACTTTATTAGCATTAAGATGTCATGTGTGTGCCCATGGAAGTTCAAGCAAAGGCAGTGGGATAAATAAAATGATCAAACACTTACCTTGTGGAAGCATACATCTTCTGCCCAATCAAAATATGTACTCCTGGCTCCCAACATGTGGGCGTAGTCCAAGCCCCTCTCTAGTGATGATCACATCATTTTCTGGTGTCAGCTGTGCTTTCAAGTTAGACCATAAAAAGGAATAGTGCAAAAATCAGGGAAAATATGCATGAGTATGTCTACAAAGCGGTAAGTTATGTAATAGTGCACTTTTTTCCCCACCACAATTGTTATGATATGTTCTCCTAGTTGCTTTCATTCTTCACTAGTTGGAAAGTTTATAGTAGGTGGAATCTGGTGGAATTAATGAGCTGTGCTAACAGTGTATTTTACACTTCCCCAGTAGACTCATAGGTTCCTTTTTTCTACTTTATGCAGTAGATCCCTCAGCTATACATTTCCGATATAATCAGCCCTGCTGCTGAACTCCAGGGCTTGCTTGATGAATGAGCATGTACAAATGTATGTATCAATTCTTGGGGAAAATGGTAGGTTTTTATCTGCATAAAGGATAGGGTGATGGAGCTATGCTCTAGCACTCAACCATATTTTGTTAACTGTGTACAGTATTAAAGATATTCATGCAGGCATTCTGGCAACAAAGAATGTGTACAGAAATCAATTTCTCATTCAATTTTGTGTTGTATGCCACTTTATAACTCAGTTTGTCATCGTAGTCTTCCTGTAGCTATTAGTACTTCAAGACTTGCTACTTACACACTCATTCTGAATTTAAAACCATAAAAAGAATGATAATAGGAACGATTGTATGGATTTTAAATCTGTACTATTTTAGTACATCAATATTGTCAAAAAATGATAGCACTCTCTAGTCCTTTAAGGAGCTAGCTACAACGTTTGTGTTGGGAAGAGAGAGAGTGTGCATGTTAATCAACGAGTGTGATTTTTTATTTACAGTTAAACAATTCACCTAAAGAATTGTCCCAAGATGGGGTAATACAAAGTAGGTTGTCAGCAGGTATACAAGGTTCCATATTTCATATCAGAAGAACATTGGTTGGCTTTGAATTTCAGAGGCTCGAGCATGGCACACAATGGTTTGTCCTTTCTGTAGAGGCACTGATAAAAGTAGGGGCTAAATAAAAAGAAAGACCAAAAGACAGCAATCAGCTAACAGGACAGTGTCTATACATTGCCCCCATCTAGTTACTGTGGAAGAACCTCTTAGAGATTGCAGGGCTCTCACATGCCACACTAAATGACATGAGGAACGAGATGGAAGCATGTTGAGGCAGCTTGGAGGACCTGCTAACGTATATTTAGTTAGCCTGATTTCTGCACAAATACTTTTTATGGTCTGGCTTGACAGGACAGCTATCATAAGACAATTATTATCATTTTTTTATCAGTTTTTATTAGTTGTTTTAAAATGTTTGCATTTTAACAAGTTATACATAGATGCCACATACATAGTCAGTTGGAGCTTACTAGAATGGCTGTAGTACATACATTAGTTAGGCTGCTCTGTAACATTGGAAGCATAAGGTGTGACTGCATCCTTGAGTGAGCTGTGTAGTGAAGGGGTGGTACTCATGTTGCCCCATTAAAGTAAATCTCCTGACACTGCTGTTGTAACTGTATAGTGTGCAGACTCGACATTATTATCTTTCCACTGGTACTCATGCTGTGTAAGGCACAATCCAGCTGTTCCTGAGCTGGGCAAAACCGCACAACTTTGCGATTGCTTTATCATGTATGTGTTTACTAACAGATTAAACTTTGGGGAAGGGTCATAGAAGAAATAAAAGGGGGGAACCAAGAACTAGTGATATGTAATAGTAGTTGGGTGATGAATATTGTCGTTGGGTTGCCCAAGCTTCATGTCACAGGTTACATGGGTGTACATGTTTAGCTTGTACTACATGTTTGCTGGACTGTGTTAGGGGGAAGACTCCCACTCAGTGTTATTGGCTGTTTGTCTACCCTTTTTTTTCAACAAATCAATGGGAGAGCTAGGGTTTGTAGGGCGCGTCCTGTCCCCAAGGATAATCTGAATAAACAATGTGGACTAGCCCACTATGTGTATGCGTTTTTGCAATTAGTCACCCCTGATGGTTGCCTGAATGTTGAACCCATAAGATGTTGTTAAAAGACCCGTCACACACCAACCTGGTTGGTGTCATGCTTCATCATCGGGGTCCCAACCAGGCGGCCGAGTGCCACCTGGTTGTGCTTCAACGCCTGACTACAGCGGAGCGGGTGTGGTGCAACAGTGTGATGTGAGTGCAGGTGAGTTTTATTAAAAAATACCTCTGGGAATCCTTACCTAGCGTTTTATTGTTGGCGGCCCAGGGTATTGTTCTAAAATATGTGATGCAACTATTTCTAGAAGTAATTATCCTATTAGTTGTCTAAAGTGATGCGGTCTACATGTTTTAGCCCCCTCAAGGTTGCTACTGGGGCTTTCGTCAGGACCATAGGTGAAAGAGTGCGTGGCAAAAATGTGGCCACGTGATAGTGTTTTTCTTACACACGCGCTAAGGTGTGTAATAAAAAATATTTAATTAAAAGAGGGCAGTGCCGGCGTACTTACAGACACTGTTCTGTAGCGAAAAAAATTAAATGCTACAATGGATTTTGGCAGTTTTTCGGGGCTTGGGGAGGAGGCAAGGCGTGTTGCCAATTTGGTCGTACTATGTACTCCGCGGTAAACCTGGTTCTGGTCCTCCGGCGTGGACTGTGTGAGGGGGAAGTCTCCCGCCCAGTGTTATTGGCTGTTTGTCTACCCTTTTTTTTCAACAGCTCATCACTTTAGTCTGGTATGACTGCGCATCCTTATTCATCTCGACTTTGCTGCTAGTTCAGTGAGGAGGGTTTGTGTTAGAAATGGGGGTCTCTAGTTCGCAATGGCTTGCACCCTTGTCCAAATAGGGACTCTTCTTCCTAGTCAGGATAAGGGAGTTACACTCCTAAAATAATCCCTGCTCACCGCCTTGGTAGCTTGGCATGAGCAATCAGGCTCATTTAAGAGGCAGTGTGTAAAGCATTTGCACATAACCAACAGTAATACAGTGTAAGCACTACAAAAGGACACCACACCAGTTTAGAAAAATATCCAATATTTTAATATACTCAAGGCAAGACCAAGAATGATAAAAATCCACAATACAGTACTTAGAAATCTTCAGTTATCCAAATAACCTTGAAATAAAGTTCCTTGAAGTCGATAGCTCCGTCCGGGGCTATCACTGCATTGTGAACAAACAAATCCAGACAGTGCTGACTGACAGTGGCATCGCGGGTCAGCTACGGTGTCGGGAAGACCCGCAAAACAGTACTTTTAGAAATGCAGGGCATCGGTGACCTCTCGTTGAGCTTCTGAAAGCACGGCATCCGGAAGCGCCGTTCTGGAGGTGGGTGCAGGATTCATTGGACCCTTGAAGTCACACGCGTTGCAGATTGAACTCTTCGCAGTTGAAGTCAGGAGCGCTGGTGCCGGCAGGCATTGGGTGCGGCATGCAGTGCCCTTATGTCGCAGTGCGAGCAGCGGTTCGGTGGCAGCACCAGATGGCGTCATCAGTGAGACCATGGTCGCGGTGCAAAGTGATGTGGTGCGAAGTGATGCGGTGTGAAGTGATGCGGTGTGAAGTGATGCGGTGTGAAGTGATGCGGTGTGAAGTAATGCGGTGCGAAGTGATGCGGTGCTCATCGCGGTGCTGGTAAGTCAAGTTGCAGGCACTGGTGTCATCAATGCTGAAGCGCTGTCGTCGGCTGACGGGAGTCAATGGCCCCGGCGTCAGTAGGCCAAGGCTGCGGTGCGGGATGAGGACGGTGCGTCGTGTAACTTACGAGCGATGCCCTCAAACCACGGTGCAAGCAACGGCGTCAATGTCGGCGTGAAGCGGCGTTGTCGGGGATACCAAGGCGATGGCGTGAAGCGAGGTGGTGCGGAGTGCGGTGACCTCAGGTCGCGGTGAGAGCAGTGGCTCCATGGCGGCATCAGATGGCGTCATCAGTGAGACCAGGGTTGCGGTAGGGCTTGCGACGGTGGCCTGTGCCGTGCCTTCAGGACACAGAGTCGGCAGCAGCTTTGTAGATGGCGTTGGGTTGCTTTTTCTTCTGTTGCAGCACAAAACACACAGTCCCCAGTGCTGAGGGTAGAAGAACTTGAAGTCTTTGCTGTTCCTGAGATTTCTGAACAGAGGGCAAGCTCTACCTCAAGCCCTTTGAGATGCTAAAAGAAAAGAAGTTGCAGTAAGTGCAAGTCCAGTCCTTTCACTGCCCAAGACAGAAGCAGCCACTGCAGGCCAACACAGCAAAGCTCACAGCAAAGTGTTAATTCCTCCTCACTGCATCTCCAGCTCTTCTTCTTGGCAGTTTTCTTGGTCCAAAAGAGTTCTAAAGTTCAGCGGTTTGGGCCCCACTTTTTATAGCCCAAAATCCTTTGTCCTCTCAGGTTGAGAGTGTCTGTGTCCAGCCAGAACCACTTCTGCCCTCTCTGGTGTGGCTTCCTGGCAGGAGGTGGACACGGCATTGCCAGAGGCAGACCAGGCACATTCAGGTGAAAGGAAATCTCTTGCCCCTACTCTAAATGTAGCCCAGGTCTGTTCAGCCCTTTCCTGACCCACCTAGACTATCTGGAACCACTGCCCCTCTCCAGCCCCTGTCATCCAGACCCCAGACATTCAATACACAAATCCAGCAGAGGCCTACTGGATGGCAGAGCAAGAAATACCTACTTTCTAAAAGTGGTATTTTCAAACACAGAATGTAAAAATCACCTTTACTAAAAGATGCATCTTTAGATTCTGAGTTCATTCATACTAAATTGTATTTCTCTAACTAGTTCCCAGGGCCAGGTATGTTTATAAGATTTTATAAACAAACTCCCCACTTTGTCCTATGGTAACAGGTAGCCTTGCAATAGCGAAAAACGAAAATGGCAGCAATTCACTTTTAGGACATGCCACACACATCAGGGCATGTCCCACTTTTCACAATCACTGCCCACTGCCCACAGGGGTACCTTGGGCCTACCTTAGTGGTGACTAACATGTAGAAAAGGGAAGGTTTAGGGCGCCTGGTATGTGAGTGCACTTGCCCGGTCAACATGGCAGCTACAAGCCACATCACTCCCACCTGAGAAACCTGCACTGGCTCCCCGTCAACAAGAGGATTTCCTTCAAGCTCCTCATCCACGCACACAAGGCACTCCACAAGACCGGCCCAGCATACCTCAACAGATGACTCTTCTTCTACAACCCCAACCTCCAGCTCTGTTCTGCCAACCTCGCCCTAGCCACCATCCCTCGCATCCGAAGAACAACTGCCAGGGGAAGGTCCTTCTCCCACCTCGCCGACAAGACCTGGAACACCCTCCTACTGTGCCTACGACAGACCCAAGAACTGCTGACCTTCAGGAGGCTACTCAAGACCTGGCTGTTCGACCAGTAGCACCCCCCTCCCCCTTTTTTCCCCCAGAGCCTTGAGACCCTCATGGGTAAGTAGTGCGCTCTACAAATTCTTGATTGATTGATTGACAAACTGCGCGCAAACTCTTCGGTGGCAGGTCTGAGTTACCTTTTTACTGGCTACTTCAGTGGGTGGTGCAACCCGTGATGCGAGCCCACTAGTAGTGTGTATTGGATTTACAGGCCCTGGCAGTGTCAGTGCATTTTACTAGGGACTTACCAGTAAATCCAATATACCAATCATGGAAACACCAATCCATAACACAATTTACAACAGGAGCACTTGCAATTTAACACCGAACAGCAGTGACAAAGTGTGCAGAGACACTAAACAAGCAAAACCAGGCGGTCAGAAAGCAAAAAGACAGGGGAAGCACGCCAAAAGATGTCAAGTCTAACAGTTCATTGCAATTATTTGTGAACAAGAGGGTTGTAAGGAGCTCGTCCCTACTGTTTGCTATCGGAATCTTGTGGAGCTCCAGTGTGTCTTCTCTATGAAGTCCAACACTCTCTGCTTTTGCCCAGGTGTGCGTCGAATGCCTCCACATTGTGATTGTGGGGGGAAGGGGAGCCTTCCATTTCTTAGTGATTAGTCTCTTTACAGCCACTATTACTAGAACCAGGAACCGGGAAGTGACTTTATTATTATGATTCCTGCGATATAAATGCCAAAACATACGTGGGCCAGTCTAGGGGGTGACTTCTAGTTGTGCAGCATGTTAAGTCATCCGCTAATGCCTTCCAATACTCAGTAATGCGGGGCATCTCCATAGGATATGCAGTAGATCTGCTTCTATGAGTGAGCATCTGCAGCATTTTGCATCTTGGCGCCTAAAGTATTTGTTGATCTTTGCGGGTGTGAGATATGTATGATGGAAGAATTGGATCTGTTGGAGGCGTACGTTTCAAAGAATATAAATGGGGCTCTGCAAATTCCATTCCGCATTTGAGAGTTGACCATCTTTGTCAGCGTCTTCAAACAATTATGTGATCATCACTAGAGATGAGCGTTGACTCCGCCAACATGTTGGGAGCCAGGAGTACAAGTTTTGATCAAGCAGAAGATGTATGCAACCACAAAAAAGTCCTTGCCCTTCCACGCAGCTGTGATCATTTTTTTTATTTATCCACATGCTTGTGCTTGAACCTCCTGGGGCAGACACATGACATTGTAATGCTATTAAAATGTCTAAGATAACTTGATAATTCACAGCTTTTGTTTGATGGTTTAAAATGACTTTGTGTAATATTTTGTTTTGGAAATAGCAAGTAAATGTATTCATCATTTAATATTTGATATACAGCAACATAGTTTAGCATTTCTGGTAGAAATTCATCAAGTAAAGATAGAGAGCATGACTACAAGTGCACGTAACCAAGAAAATATGGAAGGCACATCATCATGAGGGACACAACAAGGTGCATACTGCAGAAAATACTGAGATACAGCATTTTACCTAGCTAAATAAATGTTTTCAAGCATGATTTCTCCTTACTCTTTATATGCTTGTAAGTGTGCAGATCTCGTAACTTTACTCAATGGTTCTCTGTCTCAATGAATGTCCACACATTGTCTTTCAACTTTAGCCTGATGTAATAATGTCCATTGATAGCTGTGTTCTTCCTAATCTTGTGAAGAACTCCAATCAGCCTGCAAATACAGACGGTCTAATAGGATATATATTGTCTAGTGCTCTGCCCCACACACTAGCTCTTCCTTTTATTTGGGACTCTTCCAACACACTCCCATGACCAGACGTGCCTGAAAATAAATTTCAGAATAAGACTTGTAAGCTCATCTGCTTCACAAGGACATACTAGAAAGGGCTCTTTTATATAGAGAGAGTCCTTGGCTGAGCTTCTCCAATGAGTCTATACCTTCAAGGGAGGATTCCTTTTCTTCCTCTTTCCCTCCTCTTAGCCCTTCCTCTAACCTCCTGGTGAGGTTTCCGAAGTTGATGAGGGCGGTACAAAATCCACTGTCCCCACTTTAAAATAGGGCTCTGGGGGCATGGCCTGGGAGGTAATTGAGTAGGACATGCTTTGCCTGCTCCCTGACTCCCGAGGCCCATCGAAGAGCCATCAACTGCACCGGGGAAATCGAGCAGACATCCTGCAGCCCCCAGAACTGCTGCCACTCCCCTACCCTGGCCATGGAGTGAGTCGCTTGCACCAAGGTCTGGATGAAATACAGAAGAGGCTTGCTGCTGCTGAGACAGCCCCTCTGCACCATCTTGCCCTGGCTGCTGCTGCACCACCTTCTCGTACTGTGGCCGCAGTGGGGCAGCATAGCGGACTCTCTCTGACCCGAGCCTAATGGTGGGGGCTGCCCCCACGATATATGAGGAGGAGAACGCCCTCCTGCTGACCTACAGGGCGCCCACCAGAAACATTGGAAGTGTGTGGGGGTTCACCTCCCTGTGGGCCCACAAGTTTGCAGACTTCCCCTCCGCTGCTTGAGTGCCGAGTATCCTGCTCATTGGAGTATCCTGACTCACCTGCTGCCTAAGACCTGCGAGGTGGCCTGTCCGAGAAGACTCTGAGGCGATGTCTGGTGGCACAGGCAGTGGGAGACGCCTATTGAGCGTGAGGCCCGGGGAATCAACCTCCTTTCTGGCCCAGGGTCTGCCTAAACATCAGCCTGAAGAGGAATCAGGGATCACCTGACTGCCCGGGCATCCTTGGTTTCACAGCCCCCAAGGACGAGGGGGGCCATAAGCGGTGGTGTCCCATGGAGAACCCTTTCGAGGAGTGGTCCTCACAGGTGTGTCTCCGGTCATTGGTCCGTGACCCCGCTTCCCGGAGCTCTGCTCTTTTAGACACCATAGCCATAGGCCAAGTGGGAGGACATTGCATGTGGGTAAACAGCCAGAGGCAAGCTGAGAAGCAGCCACGTTGATCTCTGCAGGGGCCTGCAGCCGATGCAACAAGATAGAGTTGGCTTCCCTGGACACGGCGGCAGTTGTCGGAGCGGGCCCGGCCCGGACCACGTAGGGAGCCAACTGATTCTATATACAGTTATCGCTCTCACACAGCTTGAACATTGTTTGGGACTGCTGTCACACTGTGTGGGATACAGGCTCTCTCTCGACTCCACCTTTGGGGCCTCAGTGGGGGCCTCTTTGAAAGCCAGAGTGACATCTTGGGCAGGGGCAAATCTGAGCTCTTGGGGGACTCAGCTGTCCTCGCCTGCAGGAATCGCACGGGTGAGGTTGGCGCACAACACTGGCCTCTCTGAAGCAGCATATGAGAAGGGGTCTCTTTTGCTTGTAACCCACTGGCTTAGTGATGGCTAGGGCTACTTGGGGGCAGATAGTGGAGCCCTGTGCATCACAAAGCACTCTCAGCCCAGGGACATTGACAGTTACGTTTCATACAGCCGAAATTTGAAGTGCCGTGAGGTGAACCTTATAGCCTCACTAACCTTGTACTGGATATGACGTACGTTCCCATTATGCCATGATCTAAAACTGCAAAGGAAAATCCAGTGATGTCTCTCTGGAGTAAGGCTTCACAGGTGGACTCTGAAGCACCGCTCCCCCGACACCAGTGGCAGATGCTGCATCCTCAGCGCCCATTACTCAGGGATATATGGACAACTTCTTGCAAGAAATCTGCACCGATATAAGCTCACTTAAAAACAAGTTCAAATCCTGCCTCCATGACATCTGGAGACATGTCTCTGAAATTGGTGAGCGAGTTGATGATCTTGTGTGAACAGTTGATGCTAGATCTGAGGATCAGGAGATGCTGTGGCGCCGAGTAATAGCCATGGAGGAGCAGAATATCGACCTACAGACCAAGCAGAAAGATTTTGAAAATAAAAGCCGCCGCAACAATATCTTCATCCATGGGTGCCTAGGGGTGCGGAGGAAAGAAAGACAAAAGTTCTGCAGGCGATCCGTGGGAATGATGATGCTTCTCTACCTGCTCTCAGGTGATTGCTGCCAATGGTAGCACAGATGTAGTTCCTTACATTCTGACCAGAGTACATTTCTTCACAGAGAAAGAAGCGATACTGCGAGCGTCCAGAGACCAAACTGAACTCATGTTTCGAGGATATGTGGTATAACTTTACCAGGATCTCTCTCCCATCCCTGACTTGGGGAAGCATTATCAATGTGGCCACCCATTGCCCTTTTGTTTCAATGGGAAGGTAAACGTTGTTCACCAAGATCTCTAATGGAGGCGAAGAATTGAGGGGACTCACTGATGACTCTCTTAGAAAGATGATGCCTCACCATCCCCGAATTCCCCTGGGAGAGACCTCAAGCCCAAATGGACCAAGGTGAAATCACGACAGCCCGACAAATGGCAAGGAGAGGCATCCTCACAAGAGGTGAATTATGATATTATCCATCATCTCCGTAGCATTGGTGGGGTGTCTCCCTTGCTCGCTCGACCACAGGTTCCCTTTGAACGCAGGTGCTGCCCTGTGCTGTCCTGCACCAGCATACGTGGGTTGACTTTGCTTAGCCCTTTCCTCTTCCTACTGCTAGTGGCCCTGGGCGTCTGGCCTAGGAGGGCCTCATAGTCCCTTGAACTTGTATACTTCGATGCCTTACTTGATGGCCACCCAGTCAACTTTCCCTTCTGGAGTGTGACTCCTATAGCCGGTTTGAAGCACCTTGGTGCCAACCTCACTGTTGGACCCTGTTGGTCTGTTGTTATCATTTGTTATGACATGTTTTCTCTTACAAGTTGCATTCCTTTGACAGCGGGACTAGAGGGTTGTTACGGCTGCTTTCCCTGGTCCCAGGGGTGGTGGGTGAGGCACTGGAGTCTGCCTTACAGCCATCCCCTTCACAGCCCCACTAGTGGGCTATCAGCTCAATGGGCTCACTGGCGTTCCCCTATTGTCGCCTCCTCGGGGGAGAGGCTGGGTATAGATGAATCGCTACCTAGTTTTCACAATGTGCCCCCATGTACCTCTGCCTCCTCATCCACAGGACCCTTTATGCTCACCCCCTGGCCCCATATCTGTTCTGGGAGACTTTAAGTTGATATCCCTGAATGTGCGGGGTCTGAACTTCTCAAACAAATATAAACCAATCTGGTATATGGCACTCCCGAAATACCATTGGCCAACACAAATACCAAAACGCTTGGGTTGGGCATCGTTTGGAAGGCAAGTTTCTACACATCTGTTATTAGGGAGGTCCGAGACAAGGATGAACATGTTTTGGCATTACACCTTCTCCGGGTGCAGCATAAATTCATGGTACTAAACCTCTATGCTCTGAACAATTCACAAGACACATATTAGACGTATCCTGTAGGAATGATTAGAGGCGGTAGACTGCAACACTATAGTGTGCGGGGACTTTAACCTAGTGTGGGACCCCACTCCAGACCGGAGTGGGGCTACTTCCAAGAGTGCGGGAGCTATGTCCTCATGCTTAAAGTGGGATATAGAGAGCCAGGGTCTCATAGACGCGTGGTGCTATAGACATCCTGAATCACAGGACTATTCCTTTTACTCACACATACACAACTCCAATTTCTTCATAGGCTATGCTTTCATTACTCCTTGCCTCCTCTGTCACTTAGACACAGTGGAGCTCTCAGACATCTCTATTTCAGACAACGTGAATGTGGAGCTGTCATGGGTGGGCGGCGTGTCCCACCCTGGAAACCTACTGTGCTGGCGCCTGCCCCCACACCTCTTTTGCAACCCAGTAGATGTGGCTGGGATGCTTAAAGGAATAAAAAAATATTAAAAAATAAGGAATGGGAGCGACCCCACACCCAAGAGAAGGGGTACCACAGGTAATTAAGAAGAATATTTCTCCTGGGAAAGTTTTACACCATACTCCAATTAGTAATGTTTATAGGTCTCAACCCTACAATCTTGCTATGATTTCTTCACAACACCGTACCATTCATCATATCCTGGGACCCCGATAGTCAATTATGTGAAACAATACAAAAACACCACTAAATTGTAAAAATACACAATCTGCTTTTTAATAAAAATAGTACATTCAACATAAATTAAACAGTTGTTAAAAAATCCTTGTGACGACGGATTATACAGTGCACAAAATTTTTAAAAAATCCAATTTTCAGAGCTGGAAGCCTCTCTATATCTGCTGGTTGGGGCATGTAAACATCATAACAATTAATGTACTCGTGAGGGACCTCTACCTGTTCCAGACATTGCCTACGTCGATCCCACAGGAGGATATCCTGCATCTGCAACGTTACATTCAAAACTTTATATGGAATGGGAGACAATCCCGAGTGGCCCATTCCTTGCTGAAGTTGCCGTGAGACAGGATCAGCCTAGCATGTCCTAACCTCTTGGAGCACTACTGGGCGACTCGTCAGCGGTATGTTTCTGGTTGGGTAGTTGGGAAAGCGAAAAGCACTGGTCCCATAGGGACAGTTCTGTGGCTGGTAAGTCCCTGTGGGACCTTGCCTGGCTGCCCAAGCATGCTCGATTGCACAGTGTGTATGTTGCCACCCCTACCAGGATGGTGTTAGAGATCTGGTAAAAGGTGGCCATTAAGAGAGGACTAACTACTTTCCCTTCTTCCCACGCACCTATCAGGTGCGACTTAGACTTTCCCCTGGTGCTTCAAACCCTTTCTGTCTGATGTTGGAGCAAGGGCTGTCGGACACTTCAAGACATCTTTACAGGGGATGCCATAAATACTTTTGATGAATGTAGGGCAGAATTCAAACTCCCAGACATCACGCGATTCCAATACCATCAGTTACGACATTGGGCATTGGATTCCTCTGTGTTTCCGGCGGTTATCCATCCCCATACCTTATTTGAAAAGCTAGTTCAGGCCTATGCCAGTTCAAGAGGAGTAATATCTAATATGTATTGTGTGCTGCAACACTCTATGCCTGTGGACACTCAGACATATCAATCAACGTGGCATAACACCATCCAGGAAGAAATAGCAACTGAACAATGAGAGACACTGTGGCGGGAGTGATAAGCGCTTACTGGAAGGAGATACTGAGCCATATTAAGGACAACGCAGGATATCCGCTCCCCTTCCCTGTCCTGCAATTGTCCTAGGCATTTAACCCCCCACTCTGGCCGCAATGACCCATTCGGACTGGGCACTCATCAGTTGTTTACTTTTAGCAGCGCAACAACTCATAGGAAACAGGTAGCGCCACCCTCCATTGCGCTATGGTTCACCCATGAGTGGCATCTTTTGGCAATGGAACGGATATCCCATAATCTAACTATCACGGAGCCCAAATTCCAGCATCTGTGGAATCTCCTGATCCACTACTTTATGTGTATAGAGTGTACCTGCTTTAGCCCCATGAAAGTCTGGACACTACAGCTTTTGAAAGATGTTGCCATTAATGCCCTCCCTTAATGTGGGGAACAGGTCAACGGTACCCTTTGAATTGCTCTGTAAAATAATTTTTAGGCAGCCACCAGTGCATGCAACATTCATAAATCTGTCAATCCTCACATGTGTACACACATAGTGGTTGTTTTATTTAACTGTTTTTGTTTTAAACTTTTACAAAAGCATAAAGCTGCACAAAAATATAAAAGCACAGCTTTATTATTTGTTCCAAGGGCAATCTGTAGCCACCCCAGTAGAGTTGCCAGTGTTGTGCAAAATCAATTTGATGTGTCATGAAACCCACTCAAATATGCTAAGGAAATTGGTATGAGAATTATTTTCTTGACCAATAAATAGTACTTACAAGTAAACGTGACTATGAGTCTGTGACACTTACCTTTGAATTTCTAGATCCTAGCATACTGTAAAAATGTTTTATGAGAATATGTTACATTCAGTGTAATTTACTATGTTTTAAATGAATCAAAACACTCAAAAAGAAGGAAAGAACGACTGACAAACAATCACTTCTATTTTTACATCTTCCATTTTACTTTTTCAGATATGTATCAAGAATATCAAAATCTAGTGATGTTGGGGATCTGGGGAGAATAGACGTTCGATAGATATATGCATCTCTTATGCAACGTTGATGGTGGCACGGAGTGACGTGATACAAAGATGGGGAAGTAAGTGAGACCCGATGGAGTGGCAATGGGAGGCTAACATGAACTGGTGTATGGGGATAGAAGAGCAGATATACATCTCAAGGGGTCGCTTTGGCATAGATGTTGATGTAGCCTAACCTACTTTGACACCTAGAATGCTACTAGGTCAGAGAGAACACAGAGGGAGAATGTTGGGGTGAGAACAGCAGTTTGGCCGCCGACCGCTGTTGGATGAGGTATATGTATTAAAGGCTGCACTTACCTTCAAGACAATGGTGTATTTCCTTATTCCTAAACCACATATCTGGTGATGCAGGATGGGACACAAAGTTAGTGGTGGATTACACTTCAATGAGGCGGTGGATGTTTCCAGATGCCGTCGACCTTTCTCCAGGTTGGTGTGCTGTGAGAAGCGGCTTCGTGAGAATATCACGACCTGCTTGGGGTCTGAAGCATGAGTACCTCAAGAGTTGTCATCCATAACTTTACCACATTTAAGTGCCCAGTCGAGCCATTGGTGTGAGGAGGAGAGAGCAGAGTACTCTGCCGCAGATCCCTCCAGCGCATGAGCAGGAAGTTATGCATCCACTCATCCTTGTGTAATTGACTGGGTCCCTATGGCGTGCAGGGTTGGGAGTGCAGGGGAACATCCTCTTCGTCCCCTAGTTCCCTGGTGTAAACAAACATTTCTGTTACCAATTATCCTCCTGGTTGTGGCACCCTGGTGTAGGAAAGAGGGTAGTCACGCGCATGCGCGGAGAGTACAACAGTGCTGATTGGTGAAACTTCCTAAAAGACATGGATATTGAGTCATGGGTTTCACTGGATCATTAATCTGTGGCTGGATCGCTTCAATTTAGCTATGGAACTGCAAGTCTTGCGGCCATATTGGATTGGTGACTCTCCCTGCATAATTAACAATGACATGCACATCAAATTGAAGGTTTTGGTGTTGCCACATTGAATTGGGGCAATATTATTCTTGAACCATACACATATACCTGTTTTGATACATGTGGTTATCTTGTTTAGCAACACTACTTTTCAGTTGTTATTAAGTATCAGCGCTGACACACACACACACCTCATTTCTACAGTGTGTGTTATTAAGAAGTTGTATTTTACAGGAAGACAGTCAATATACAAAGCATTACAACTCCAACATTTTTTTATCTTCACCTGGCGAACCAGTTATTAAATGGGCAAAATGAAAAAAGGTTTTCTATATTTATACATGTGTGAGTGGAACAAATCTGAGTGCAGAGAGGAAGCATGCTTTGTTATTACATTGTCTCGGTGCAGAGGGACAAGAAGTGTTGGAGCATTTACCAGAACTCCCTCATGCTGAATCGTGCGATCTTAATAAGTTTGAAATAGCTAAAGCCAAATTAGATCATCGTTTTCTGCCACATGTTAATACCATTCTGGAGAGGTATCATTGTGGATTGAGAGTACAGGGTCAAAATTAACCAGTAGAGGAGTTTGTCACGAGTTTAAGAAAGTTAGCCTGAAATTGTAAATTTGGGGGTGCAGTTTAGGAAAGGATTAGGGACCAATTTGTATTGCATTGCAACAGTGACAAAGTATGTGAAGAGTTATGGATGAAGGATGAACCTCCAATCGAGAAAATGCTCATAGTTGACAAACTAGTAGAGCACATGTTGAAGTGTGTTCCAAAAGTTACGGACAAGGAAGAGGTGACGGAGGTGTGTGAGATAAAAGCTCAAAAAACGGTCACTAGAAAGGTGGAATCAGAAGTTAAGTTACAGAATAATCTAGAACCAAGTTTCGAGGGCACATGCTACATGTGTGGACTTGAGGGTCATAGAGGCAATGATGAATCTTATCCGGCATGGTCACAAGTGTGTAATTCCTGTTGAATCAGAGGTCATTTCAGTAGATGTTGCAGGAATAAGAATAGGAAAGTAGGTAGGAACAGGAGTCAAGAAACATGTCAAGGGATACTGCTACAAATAGGAGAAGCAAACAAGTTGTTTCCCACTGAATTAGTGTTTATTGATGGTAAACAAGATTCAATTAAATTTGATTCATGCTCTGGTATTACCATCATTTCCATTCAGACATTTGAATGAATGTTCGCAGAGGTAAAGAAATTGGAGCCGATGAACACACAGCCTGGAGGTTATGAAGAGAATAGAATTTAAATACTGGGATATTTCTTAGCTGACATAGGCATAAGTGAGAAGACCACATCTGGCAAAATGTATGTGTCATGTTAGGATGATGACCTGTTGGGGTAGGCTCATCAGGGAGAATTAGAGGGGAGTCTACATCCCAACAAAAGTCCACAGGTTCAGGTGGATGAAGTCAACAGAGAACAAAATAAGTTTGTGAAGGAATTTGAGTGTTTGTTTCACAATAAACTGGGAAGATTACAAGGGTACAAAAAAATAATCAGACTAAGGATGAATGCTAAACCATTGTTAGCCAAAGTCAGGAGACTTTCTATACACATGCAATCTGCAGTAGCAGATGAATTATAAAGATTGTTTGAATGTGGTGTAATTGCACCAGTTGAGGCATCTGAATGGTTGGCTCCTATAGTAGTGGCACACAAAGGGAATGGACACATTCGCCTATGTGTGGATTTGCGTGCTCTCAACAAAGAATTGATAGTAGGCACATTTCCGTTACCTACCATCAAAGAAATGGTTACAACATTTTCTGGGGCAAAGAGTTTCACTACACTTGATTTAGTCTCAGCCTATTATCAAATAGAACTTAAGGAAAACTCTCAGGATCTCACAGCATTTATAATGCCGTTTGGGGCATATAATTTCATGAGAATTGTATTTGGTTTAATCTCTGTTGCCGAAGTTCACCAAAGGATCATGGTGGGGATCTTGAAAGGCTTCCCTGGAGTAAAGTGTTATCAGGAGGACAGTCTTATCTATGAAGCCACTAATTCTGAACATGATCAAACGGTGAGGAAGGTGTTTAGCAAATTACAAGATGCAGGACTTACACTTAAGGCTGCAAAGGGCAAGTTTGGCATTGCTGAAGTGAATTATCTAGGATATCAGATTGCAGGAACGGGAATCAAACCACGTACAGAACTGGTAGACAAAATTAGAGCTCTTGAAGAACAAAAATTGAAAGAGGAATTGTCATCTTTTCTTGGCATGGTGGAATATTATAATAGATTAATCAAAGACATTGCCAGCAAAATGTTCAACATGATGAAACTACTAAAAAAATGACAGAGTTTGTATGGGATACTTTGTGCAAAGAGCAATTTGTGAGAGTTAATCAAGAATTGAATAATGCACCTTCTCTTCAGGCGTACGGTCCGTAGAATGACACCAAGGTGGTATGTGATACCTCTGCCAAGGGATTGGGGGCTCTACTCATTCAAACCAAAGGTGGTTAGGAAAATGTAATTGCCTGTTTCTTACGGACCCTGAGGGATGCAGAATGTAATTATTCTGTTATTAAAATGAAATCGCTTGCATTCAAACAGTTTTCGTGGGGAATCAAATTTACTGTTCAAACCGATCATAAGCTACTAGTAGAAGTATTTACGAAGAAGGGTCTGGATTCAATTTCTTCGCACATTAGGAGACGGATTGGGAATTAACCAATATTTGTACAATATGTCCCCGGTCCAAGCCACTTCTCTACTGATGGCTTGTCCAGATTAGTGAGCACAATGGAGATGGACTTAGAGGCCAAGGAGGAAAAAGATAAAGAAGAAGAAGTGAGTCTGTTTGTGAAGTCACAGATGGCACAATTAGTGAGGATGAATGGTTGTTGGAACTTCAGTCTGATGAAGAAATGAAACAGGTGATACAAGTAGTAGGCTCAGGTAAACCACACACAGCTGGATTAGGAGAATACAAAGGAAAATGGGAGAAGATAGTTATTGAACTAGCAGTCGACAAAAGATTGCTGCTGAGAGGGACAAGGTTAATACCACCTAAGAAGCTGAGACGGAGGGTATTACAACTAGCTCATGAAGGTCACAAGGGGATTGTCAAAATCAAAGGGAGACTAAGAAGAGATTTTTGGTGGTCTGCACTTGACCATGATGTGGAGTGCATGATAAGAGACTTCATAGAGTGTGTAGCTTGTGATAAAGGTTTGAAGACCAATCATATGACCATGGTTTGCAGAACATTACCAAAATATCTGTGGGAAGAAGTGATCATGGATATTATGGGACCATTAAGAGGTGAACATGCCACTCCCTATGTATTGGTGTTGATGGACCTATATTCTAGATGGGTTGATATATCTTCTGTGCATGATATATCTTATTCTGCTGTGATCAAGTTTTTAGACACAGTTTTTAAATGTGAAAGTTTTCCACAATACTTACTTACAGTCAATGGGTACAGTTTTGTTCGCTAGAGACTGAATCATTTCTGAAGGAGTGTGAAATTGAGCACAAGAAATCAGCCTTGTGTCACCCTGAATTAAATGGTTCCATGGAGACAGTTATCAACACTCTAAAGAAAGGGATACAGTTGGCAAGAGTGAATGTTGTAGATTGGAAGAAGGAGTTTGTGAGACAGGTTATCCGGTTATCGTATCTCACCGCACACCTCCACTGCCAAATATCTATTCAAATTCTTTAAAGGAAGATCTCCTTCAACTAAGATTTGGATAATGCATTAGACAATGGAGAGAGTGGGAGATTATTGCTCAAAAAGAGAGAAAGGAATTGTTTGACATGAATGAGAAAGAGAAGAATGTGGAGGTCAAGGTGGGTGATTTCGTGAAAGTTAGAGCTCGTAAGGGCTGTGTCCAAATTTACTAACAGACTGGAAGTAAATCAATGTTTCAGTAATGCAATCAAGACACATGATGATCACATTTTGAACAAAAAAACCAGGGTGGTTGTTCTTAACCAGATGCAGAATTGTTCTCCTTCGAGTAAGCCAGTATCTGAACATGTAGGTAGTAACATGTGGGGTTCAAATATGCTGAGGTCACACAAAAGTGTACCAGTAAGGCAAAGGAAAAGTATTAGAGAAACAAGGAAACCAACATGTGTCAAGGATTTTGTGATGTGAGGTGTAGAGTAATTAACTTGTTTTTGTTTGGCTCTTCCTGTTTCATGCTTTGCTGAAAAATACCCCTTGAACCTGTTTCAGTTATGAGGCACGTGTTGTGTTATATAGAATATATTTATCCCATATTTCAACATATTCTTCTTGGGTGTTCAAAGATTGAGTCAGGGTTTCACCTACTATTGTGTGGTTTGTTTATTAAGGGAGATAGAAGGGTGGCATTGAGGTTGATGTAGTTTAACCTACTCTGACACCTATACTGTAACTAGGCCAGAGAAAACACGGAGGGAGAACATTGGGGTGAGAACTGCAGTTGACTGCCGACCGCTTTTGGGTCAGGTATATATATTTAAGGCTGCTCTTACCTTCAAAGCAACTGTGTCTTTTCTTATTCTGACACCACAATCGCCCAACAACATTTACTGAAGTGTCGGGCCTTAAAAGGGGATATAATAGGTTCTGTCAGAAAATGAGTGAGAACGGCGGGCTCAGGTTCAAAGTGAGGCCACAAGAGCAGAGATTGGTAGTATGGGATTTTTATAGTACAATGTGGCTGGATATAAGTAAGTGTATTCAGGGGTCTGTCTCTCTGTCAGTAGTTGTACCACTGCATGGGGAAGGGAGGGGAGAGTTGCTATGTGTTATGGAGTTTTGTTGGTTGTACTAAAATTGAATAAAAAATAATTTAGAGAAATATCCAAAATTAGTGCATAGTTTCAGATAAACACAAAATATAAACTATGCAAAATGTCCTGTATTTTTACATTACGCATCTGCTAAGGGGTGATCTAACCCTGGGATAGCAATATATATGTATTGATTGCACTCTGGTTTTTAATCCTATCATCTCCTCTTCTTAGTTTCTACTTTTGTTTCCTTTTTATTAACCTTATATACAATGTTTCAAGATGTCAATAATAGCCTTCACCGGGATACATAATCATTTCTACCTCATGACAACTCCTTTAGATTGAATTATATCTCCTCCTATTTGAGGTGTCAGTAAACATTTAAGATCTATTTTATTGTTTGCCTTTAGTGATGAGCACTCTGGGTTTTTAATCCTTTCATCTCCTTTTCTTAGTTTCCACTTTTGATTTCTTTTATTAACCTTATATACAATGTTTCAACATGTCAATAACAGCCTTCACAGGGATACATTATCATTTCTACCTCATGACAACTCCATTAGATTGATTTATATCTCCTCCTATTTGAGGTGTCTGTAAACATTTAAGATCCAATTTATTTTATTATTTGTCTTTAGTGATGAGCAATGCTTTCTTTCAACTTTTATATGATGCCCATTCTACTTTATTTAAGCTTCTTGATTGACCAATAGTTGTTGCACTAATGTTTAATATTCTTGATATAGATGTAAAAATGATGTAGAAGAGAGAGGATGCAGCCTTACGGTTAGAGCGGTTGACCTCGATGCTTGGGAACCGGGTTCGAGTCTCGGCAACTACGCTCAACATCCTGTGATTCTGGGCAAATCAATTAATCTCCCCATGCCTAACAAAATATTAAGGGGTCCTTTTGTAATGAACCTGATGCTCATGTAAAGCGCTCTGATACCCGATAACTTTGGGTCTAGTTTGCAGTATATAAAACTCTAAAAAAAAAAAGAAACTGAAATATGTAAAGCTATGAGCGAGTTCTGATCAACCTCTATTTCTTTTTTGAGTACTTTGGATAATTTCAAAACGATAAATCAAACTCAGAGAATAATTTCCCCACAAAATGATTTTAGAAAGAGATGATATATTTATTTTATAATTATGGCCTGGCCTTAAGATAATATACATAGTAAAGGTACATTATGTTTTATGCACCACAAACAGATGTGGATGTATGTTCATAACCATCCTTTGTCTCACCTTCTAAAAAACAACTAATAGCTAGTTGGGTTGTGGAGCAAGATGTGTGTCAGCTCAGACTCCTGCCCCCTTAAAGTGGTGATAGTGGTAAGCACTGTAAAAATGTGGTCAAAACTAGGCACCATTCTTATTCACTTTATTTGTTTTATAATTCTCATGTACCAACATTTCAGCTATATATAGATACTAAGTACATTCTATGTTATTTGAAGGTTATTTGTAAACCAGGTGTGCCAACCTTGTGGCTCCCTAACACAGAAATAATGGATCACCTTACAAAGTACAACATAGGAAAAATCAGTGGCATTAGCCCTGTCATAAATGGGGGGTAGCTACCGTTACTGTGACCCAGCAGCTCTCTGTAGATGGGGCCACATGATCAAGGGTTTCCACCGGCTGAGGCATGAAAGGGTGCCTCATTTACAAGTTAGGGTAATGCCACATTACGTGGCTTAACCCTGCCTTGTAAGTAAGGCAAAGCCTCTATCGCCAGCACAACATCATTTAAAGGGATGTTGTGGTGCCGATAGGTGCTTGTAAACATGCCCCTAAATCTTCTCATTCAGTAATGCCACTTGACCTCACTTAACATCAGATCAATTGACATCACTGAAATTCCATGATAACTGCGTGATCAATATAAGGCCACAATACAAATGTCTATTTTAGATGCACCTATATTAATCTCCTGACATGATCTTTGAAAGGGTTGAGGAGTAATATAATGCTTGTGCTGAATTGCAGTGAGTGAGCCGGACATCCTTTAAGAGTGGGCCCAGGAATATCTCCTCCCCAGACATTTACCAAACAAATTGGGTCACATAGTGCATATTAAAGCAAAATGTTCACATAAAATTGCTAAGAATCCATGGGCCCTGAATGGCCCATGGCTTCTTACCAAATTTAGTCATTTCATGGTGTGGTAAACCAACACACGTAATGCTCCCCAGAAGTTGAAACACTATTTTTCAAAACCTGCTATGTATGCCCCTAAATATCAAAAACTACCTCCACTGTTCTAGCATTTTATCAGGGGTGCCCCTCCATATGCTATGGGTACCCTCTTATTTTAAAACGTTCTTACAATATAACAGTACCAGAATTTTGCTTTCAATGTTACCCATATACCATTGGCGACCCTCAGGTCAAAACTACCTCTTATATGTTATTGGCAGCATTTGTCATGGCTACCCTCACCTATCGCCAACAGTGGCTTTATGCCAAGTAAAGTCCATTCAGTGTGCTAGCACCAGCATTTTCCTCAGGTGCCAAGAATTACCTCTTGTATACCAATACCAGTATTATATGATGGATGCCCATAACGGCAAGAATTGCCTTCAGAATACCAGCTAAAACCTTTTGCCATGGATGTGCCATATGTCAGGTATTACCTCTAGTATGCCAGTATCAGTATTTGTTCACAGGTACCTGCCATGTTAAGAGTTGCCTTTTGAATGCCAGCACCAGTATTTAGCCATGGGTACCTCTATAAGTCAAGAATAACGTTCATTATGCCAGGACCAATGGCAGACTCCCAAGCATAATATCCCATTCAGACTTTTGCTCACTTGCATTTATTCCCAATCACACTCATTCCTACCTATGCCCTCATCCCTCACACTCATTCATTCTTAATCACTCTCTTGTACTCAATTTTACCCTCAGCAACTTGCATTTCATAAATGTGACCTTCAAATGAAACTTTAGTAAACTTTTAAGAAAGCCAGCAAATATAGCTAGCTGTTAGCATGTACATACAGTGACTAACCAACATAAACTATTTTCCCTGTAGAAAGGCTAGCTGAACTATGGAGAAACACTGGGAAGGAATGTTCAATATTAATTCTCCTATCTCAAGATACAAGTCAATTAGAAACATTATTTAAGCAAGGTTTTCAATATTTATTAAAAGCTCAACTTAATGCCTTAAATTGGATTTTTTTTACATTTTAAGGGGAAAGGACTTTTGGAAAGTACCCTTTTTCTTGCCTGAAACTCCAGGAGGCAAATCCTCTGTCACCCAACTGGTGAATGGCCCGATAAGATGTGAAAACTGGTCCCAGAGCCAATGGCTCAGTTGTGAGGAAGTGGTTTGTTTCTTAGGAAGGAAAACCAATTGAATTGTGCCCAAGAACTTAATTCACTTCTAAGGGGTCTCCCCTGTTACACACAAACTTCTATCACACCTGAACAGGTCCTCTTTTTTGTCTTACCAATCAAGCAGCCACCAGACCCAGTGGGGGGAGTTCTGCCCTCAGAACTGTTTTAGAGTGACTAAGGGGGAAGGGACTGCTCGTTACCCTGAGCATACCTCAGTGTGAGCATGTAGGCAGTGCACAATGGGAGAAGTGTTTCTTCATCTTGAATTTAGTGAGTATGAATGAATATAAAACTTGTAAAGCGCTAACTTTGCCCAAGGGTGTCAAGGCGCTAACAGCGGAAGAAAAATTCAGACAGCTGAGGCACACATAAACCAACGAATGTTTGAATATAAAACTTAAGTGAGTGAGGGGCACTGTTGAATTGTTTACAGTATGGTACAGAGGATCTGCTAAAGTGTGGGTAGGGTTAACCATGGGAACTTTTAGCCTATTGGTTAGGGAGGGGTACGAGTACCCCACCCACAAGTAAGTGCAAAGCATAAGTGTGTCACAACAAGACACCTTCTTCAGAACACTACTAGACCTGTGGAAGAACAGAAGGACTGCACATGCTGCTTGAGACCTTTAAGGAGACTAAAAGAGCTGGTCCTGTTCCCCCTTGCACCCAGGACAAAGAAGTGGACTCCAAGATCATTTGGCTGAATTCCTGTGTAATCTTCAGGCCACAACAAGCTGCAAAAGGTGTTTTCCTGAAGAACCTAGCTGACCAGTACCACCTTGCTGGTGGCATCTGCTGGAGTGAGACTTGACCACCAAGTGCTTTTCCTGAGATCATGGGACCCATGGATATGCCTAACTGGACTTATCAATCCGTTCCTAAAAAACCTGGACATTTGAACATTTTTGGACTACAAGACCTCTGGTGGACAATGGCAACCCTGCCAAGACCATACACCAAAGGCACAACATCACTTGGCTGAAAAGAAGGTTTTCTCTGCCAGTGCTTCTGCAGCAAATCTGTTTCAATGGGATCCTGGCAAAAAGGTATCCGGGCTCTTCGAGCCTCCGCCTAACACACCCCGCAACCTTGCCCCGCTGGAGGATTTGAATTATGAAGGTAAACATCTTAACTGGGTGAAGACTCCAAAAATATCTAACAGGTGAAAAGACTTCCCTTTGGCATGAAATTCCAATTTTCCTGCACAGAGCTTTTTCCACCAAAACTAACGGCTTTGCCAGGACCTCATTCAACTCCTAATGCTGAAGCCTGCTGCAGTGCCCCGCTGAAGAATTTTGATTTCCAGAAAAAAAGACTACGTCTGAAGGTAAAACCTCTGACGAGGTCGAATCTGGTTGGTATATCTGACCAACTCTCCATCGCAGTCGACTTATAATCACGCCTAAGTCCTAGTCTACTGCGACCATTAACTACCACTGGCAGTTTCCACTTTTTGGCACTAATTGTACTTAAATCTTTGAAAAAAAATCTCACTGGTTCCCCTTATTGAAGTTTTGTCATTTTGTTCATTATATTATTCTCTATGGTTATAAGCTGGAGTCGACATTTATTGTGCTATGCTTTTACTGTTTTGGTATTTGGAAACGTTCTACACATTTTCTCTAAGTTAAGCCAGTCTGCTCTCTGCCAGACTTAAGAGCTGCTAAATATATGCATATATTCTTGAATAAGTAGATCTTGGCAATTTTTAACTGCTCCCTTTAAACAGGTTTAATACCTAAATAATGGAAGGAAGTAGTTGGTAAACATTTATTAAAGAAAGCTTCTTTGTTATCCACAGACTCAATCTTTGTGGGGCACAAACCTTTCTTTCTTATTTATCAAAACTACTAGAAAAAAAAGTAGTTTTCTTTGTGTCTGTGTCAATCTATCGGTGGGGGCGGGGGGTGATTTGAGCGCTTAATGAATACTAATAACATAGCATAACATTACAAGTTCATGTGTAACACAACCTCAAGGACATGCGTCAGGTTGTTTTTCATTAAAACAATTTTTAGAGGATGTGGAGACCACCTGATAAAGACTACAAAACCCTCTGTTAAGATGCATTGTTTATATCCATGGTTCATTTAAGTTTGTTTTGAAATATTCTTATGTGAGTAGTGAATCCATAACAACACAATCCTAAAAGGAGCACAGCCTCATTAATAGGGTAAGCCTTTTGAATGCTTTGAGATCATGGAAATTTTAATGCACTAAACCTTACTTACTTTTTTTTAACTTTGCAGTTCTAAATACACACCCATCCTTCTGAAGAGACAGTGAGTCTAACCGTTCTCATTTGTTGCAAAGTTTAATATATATTTTTTCCACTTTGCGAGCTTTGCAACATGTGTACTGGTGCTACTTTTGCAGCCATCCCTTGTCCCATTCTATGAGCGACTGTGTCGATTACTAAGCCCCAGGACCCTTAACTGTTGCTTTCTTAAATGTGGTCCAAATGAGTAGCCCCACTTAAATTTGAACTAACCTGCATCACTCTCTGCCTTTGAACCATGCTTTAGCTCCTTCCCAGGCACATCATATCAGGATAGGGTTACAAGTAGACAGTATGATTCCTTCCTGTAGGTGTATTGCCCTCAGGACATTCTACAGCAGAAACTCATTTGTGCTTTTAGGCCTCTTCGCTGGAAACTTTGGTTTGGACAACATTGATGTTAGCAGTATGTTTATAGTGCAAGCTTAGCCTAAAGAGTCAGAGCGAAGCTGTACAGGGTCAAAAGTTGTAGGTGAAGTAAATACTTTGCCAATCCATACTCTAATCCTACTGCCTGCGCTACCGAAGGATGCTTCACCGATTTATTTATATGTATCAAGGATTCAATACTATGTTGAGATAAGTGACATCTTCACTCCTAAAAATAAAGGAACTAAAATAAGCTCAGCTGCGGGGTAGTGTAATTCATATCAGATTGTTTAGGCAAATTGTCGCAAAACAGAAGAAACCCAGACTAAATCACTTTCAAGTTCACTGTTGCACGTAAGTACAACCTGTTTTTGTAAACTGGAGGATACGTTTCAGAGGACTCATTGTGGACGATTACAGATGTACTGCAGATATCTGAAACGGTTTGCGTAAAAGCCACGAAGCACAACATTTCAGGACAAAGAACTTGTCATATCTCTTTTGAGGTGGAACATAATTTTGATGAACCAAAGCAAGTCAGCTCTACTCTGAAGTGGCACAGTGCATGTAACATGTACCTTCTTGTCAAAAAGTAATACACTACCCTCTGAATGAACCTCTGCCATTGTTTTGAAAAATCTGAAACTTTCTCAGTCCTAAATGCGTCGGGGTCCTCACTCAGTACTACAAATGACAAGCAGAAATAGATCAGGTGAAAAATTACTACTCTGTTATGATTTCTAGACCATCAGGCCCTGTAGATGGGCCATGAATCCACACCACTGCCAACATCATGAGTCAATAGTCCACAAGATTGGAAGTGGAATGTTTTCCAGAGTTGAGCAAAATTATTTTTGGGGCATAAAGCAAAGAACAAGGGGGCATATTACCAACTATTAGCGATATTTATTGCTAACGAGGCTTAGCAACGATTTTTTTATCGCTAAGCATCGCCCAAAATTATCACAGAGATAACTTGCTATTAGCAAGGATTATCTCAGAAGTGATAAAAATCCTCGCGCTAACTGCCAAATGAGAGATTATCGCTGGAAAACCGACGATAATCTCTCGAAGTTTGGGGTCAGCTTGATGATAGGGGCTCACAAACTTAGCCATGATATCCACCTTCCAGAGGATATCATGGCTAAGTCAGGAAAATACCAGGTGTACAAAAAGCAGCGCTAACCGCGGTTAGCGCTGCTTTTTTTATCACTAACAGGGTTAGCGCAATCCTTGATAATAGGAGAAATGTCGCTAAACAACATTTCTCCTATTATTTTTCTCTGGAACGCCCCCTTTGCATCTCATTAGAGATGCAAGGGGAAGCGTAGAGAAAAAGGGTGCTAACATTCGAATTTGCGTGTTAGCACCCTGTTGCTGATAGGGAGATAATTTTATCTCCACTTTCTTGGCTTTTAAAGCCAAAAAAGCGGAGAGAAATCCCTTGATAATATGCCCCTTGGTTTCCATCCAGAAGTGACAGATGGAAAATGTTAATGATTTAAATTTAACAAGAGCTCTCGAAGCAAATACTTAAGGAAAGAACATAGAAATGCCATATGGCAAACAGAGGAAAATGGAAATTGTGTAACTTTTGCTTACAATGAATGACTGATTGATGTGATAAACTTTACAATACGAATTTAATTCATACACCGTGCCTGGCTAAGCATGCTTCTGGAATGCATCCTTTTTGGTCAAGGACCTGGACATGCAATTGAACGAGAGGAAGAATGTGGGGGGTCCGTGGTCTTTACCACGGCTCGAAGTTTCGACCAATGATCTGAGGACGGAGGGGGAAACAGTGCATGGAACTTTGTCTACAGGCACCTAGCATGTCCACACCAAAAGTTAAACCCTACAAGTTTCTTACCTTCGTGCAGTCCACTGAAAATATACACACGCAAATGAGAAGGATTTACTTGTGACAGCAAACCCCTGAGTAATTAATACATACCCCGTAACCCATTAATGAGAAAGAAGAGAATGTAAGAGCTAGTGCGCTGGTAATGAAGTTGGATAGGTCAATAAACAGGTGTAACAGGCCTGACATCACTATAGCTTGATATGGCTACTCCTGTGGAAATCAGCACAGTTATATGGATTCTCTGTCCCCAGGTATTCAAGAAACTAACCCAAAAGATTGAAGTTGGACTAGCAGATTTGAATACGGGGATAGCCAGGTCACACCTAGTCGTTCTGGGAGTGGATGCCAGTGTGTCAGCCCCAAGTTATCATACTTAAAACTCTAATGGCCGTCGCCAATGTTAATGCTGCTCTTGAATCCTGTATGTGGTCACTATCATCACTGAACGACCTCTAAAGACAATGTCAAACGTATTTAAAAATATGGAGAGGCGTTCAATACATCAAAAGGATTAATGATAGACTGGACATGTTGCGAGCGTTTTTATTGTATGCTCAGAGTGAGCAGATGAATTGGCTGACATTTTCCACCCCCATATTTCCAGAATGTCCAATTGACAAGTCTGAAGTTTTTTTGACGTACAAAACTGCTCTTCGACCAAAGGTTCAAAATGAGCCTTTGAATGCAATAGGGTTCCCGGTTTTATGGCATTTGTGTTTTTTGACATTTCCGTCTGTATTTATCCATATTTATGTTGGGTTTTGTGGGCAAATTTTACCTGAAATTAGTATATTAACACATTTATTTAACTGATAAATATGCCCTCATGCTTGAATGCCTGCCAGGTTTCAATGCTGCGAACACAGCCTCTTTACAAAATTTCTTTATTTTTTAATCCCCTTACCTATCAATTCACACAGCTATTGGCCTGGCAGTCATGGTAGACGGTATTTAGAATTATTCAAAAAGCAACGTAATATCCGTTTTTCTTCACATTTAAAAATAAATACAGACAAGTAAATACATGTTTTCTGTCTGTATTTATCTGTAAAAATCAGTAATAACAGAAAACAGGGAGCCTTAAATATAATCTGTTCCCACAACGTTATCTTGTAGGGTTTGGTTTAGAAATGTGAAAAATTGGCAGAGTAACCAGGTACTGTAAAACGTGCTGTAGCTCCCCTGAAATACAATGATCAATGTAAAGGCAGAATTAATATTTTCAATCCATAAAATCATGATTGTTTCGTGGATTTGGTTTTCAGTGATGCTATGTTGCCTTGATGGCATGTGCAAATATAAACATTCTGAGTTTCACAAAATCTACTTCCATGTGACGCATTTTTTTCCTCGCTGTTCTATTAATAAAACTAGTACTATGACTGTTTCCTTTTCATTTAATGTATTCAGGAGTAAACATATTTCCACCCACACTGCTTCCTACAACCACCATGGACTATTTTGCATCTGTGCGGTTCAATTAGGTCAACTTTTATTTTAATATTAAGTGTGTACCATTAGGTTTTGCTCTTGTAGGTTAGTGTATCTTTTTAATCACAGTAGACAAACCTGCTCTATCCTCAGCTCCACTAAATGTAGCTTAAAATAGGAAGGCCTCCCATCAAAGTTTGCTGAATGTGCATGTGATGTCACTTACTCTACCCCCATTGATGAGGGTGAAACAACATCACTATGCTGTCATACGAATATATAATAAGAGTTCTTGAATCATGATTTCAATAATAAACCATACAATGTTTTGCAAGCTCAATGTGAGCGAGCAATGATGAGTTGAAGTACAGAATCACTTCAACTCAAACATCCAATAACTATCAGTTGAGAAGTTAGGTGCAACTTTTTATGTCATGTGCTCAGAAGCCACTTGAATGAGGCATAAGATATTTAAATGCAAACAACCTGGACACTGATAGAGATGATCTAATCTGACAGCTTCCCTCTATCCCCTATAAGCCTTTCTTGATGGAAATATACCACAAACAATACTTATGCCCACTTTTCAGTAAATCATTGGTTACTACGCTATGGGTCACATGTATAAACCTATTTTGTGTTTGCAAACAGGCCGATTTATAGAATCGGGCTGTTTGCGGACGCAAAAAAGGCTTTTCCTATGTATCAAACCCTGTTACCGAATCGCAAAACGGGTTTGCGATTCGGTATTTGGAAAGGGCATGTGTAGGGCTTTCCTTTCAAATACCGAATCACAGCGGTATGTATGAATATTTTGTGATCATGAATGCGGTCACTAAATATTTGTATTTTACCACCAACTTCAAGTTGGAGGTAACCGATTTGCAACTGGAAAGGGATCCCCAAGGGACTCATTCCCCTTTGGAATGGTGGTGAAAACGTTTTTTTAAGAGCACACAGTACTCCTAAATAATGAAAAGAAAACTTTGCATTTTTTTCTTTTAAATGCAACCCGTTTTCCTTTCTGGAAAACTGGCTGCATTTAAAAAAGAATGATTGCTTTATTTAAAAGCAATCACGAACATGATGGTCTGCTGACCCTAGCAGGCCACCCTCCCAGTGATTTTATCGATTCCTAGGGGGTTGCAAATTGCGACCTACCTCATTAAAAATAATGAGTTAGGTCTATTTCTAACCCCCCCCCTACTATTCCTTAAATGAAACCCTTGGAGTTTCATACATTAGGACTAGAGATTACCCAATTGCGATTCCCAGAAAATCGCAATTAGGTTATTGCTTTTCCTAATGTTGTTACATGTGGCCCTATATGCCGTAACCCTTGAACACTGGTGAACTTTGTCTATGAAGCGTCCTGGCTCACAAATTGTTATTGTATTGCAGTGGCGCTTACAGGCGTTGAAGAACGTTATGTTAGGTAGCATGATACTCCGGACCTCTATGGGTGCTTGTAGCGCTGGGAGAAAACAGGATGCGGAAATGACTAAAGGTTTCCTGCATGTTTGCATACAGAACTGATTTAAAACCCCCTTGTTCACAACCTCTAATGGAATCCGGACACCCCTCCAATAATTGCTATGCCTTACTGCAATGTGAGGCATGAAACATGCATATTCAACCTCCTGACTTACCCATCAAAAGTATGTTTAAAGTTATTTTAGCAGAGGCCACCCCTGGAGGGGTTCTCAAGGGCCGGCGCCATATCGGCCGCCAGAGCCCGCAGGGAACGGATCCGGTTAGCGCTTGTTTGCGCCGCCGGGAAAGGCAGCACGGGAAAAAGCGCCCACGGCCACTCTCCTCCCCCTTCCCAAGAACAAAGGGAAGAGGGAATAGGGGGGAGGATATAAAGCGACGCTCCCCCTGGTCAGCTCACCTTTACATCAGGGCGCTGGGGGAGTGGCGCCATTGGATTTTGAGTCCCACCCACCCACACCTACAACTGCAGTGTCGCAGTGCTGACAGAGATGAAAGGAACTAATGGAGCAATGATTGGCGAAGGAGACACACCGGGTGGTGTGTGGGAGTACTTCCACCCACTTTGGGATGCCTCATGGCTAAGTGAAGTGGTGCCACTCACTTTGGGATGCCTCACTGCTAAGTGAAGCGGTCTAACAAAAGGGGTAGCAAACAGAGACGGCACTTGCAGCCCAGCCCCCGCTGGATGGCAGGGCACAACAGAGTCCAACAAGGTAGCGAGCTGGGGCCTAACTCCGGGGAAGAAGGTACCCTCATACGATGAGAGTGCAAATCCAACCAAAAGGGGTGGAAAGAAAAAGGGGATTGGTTTGGTTACAGAAACACACCGACAGGGAGGTGTGTAGAAGGAGGGCCACTCACTCTGGGATGCCTTACGGCTGGGTGAGTGCGCCTGACAAAAAATCGGGTTAGCAAACGGAGACGGCACTCGCAGCCCAGCCCCCGCCAGACAGCAGGGCGCAGGAGAGACTAGCAAGGTAGCGAGTTGGGGATTGGCTCCAGGGAAAGGCTACCCCTCCACACGCAAAGGGGCGTGGAAAACGACAAAGAACAATCTACGGGCTGTCAGGGTGATTTATGACCCTACGAGATGCAATGAGCAAAAGAAAGACTAATCAGTGATTTATGACCAGCCGATGATTTATGGCTGATGATTTATGGTCCCCATGCAGAAGGATTTGTGGCAGAATGATTTATGACGTCCCGATGATTTATGAACATGATTTATGGCTGCTGATTTTTGCTGATCAGGCAGAGTGATTTATGACAACAAATAATAGATGATTGGCTGATGATTTATGATGCTCATGCAGAATGATTTATGACAACAAAATGATGACATATTTGTGACATAATGATTTATGATACCTGAAGATTTATGACCCCTGATTTACGATGTCCAAAGGACACTAAGTGATACCCAATTGTGATAATGTATGATCATGATTTATGACCCCGGCTCTGAGAAGGTGTCCAGGAGAGTTGTACAAATATGACGTATGTAATGAGTAGTAAAACTGCGGCCAACAACCACCACAAAAAACAATGACTGTTGGCTGTGTGTAGTAATATAGATATACAAGTATCTTATGGTTCCTGGAATGGGCGCAGTGCGGCTGTTTTAAAGGCCTGCGAAAAAGCGCACAGCTTGGGTAATTAACAGTGCCAGTGTTTTGCTTTTAACTACAACCCAAGTCCTGCTAATTAAAAAAATTAAGCAAATACACATGCGCTTCACCAGAGACAGCCAACTAGTACCGAGACTATTTCAGGTCCTGAAATGTCTGCACTGTGGAAAGTCCAGAATCACTGAACCTCCTAACAGAATGTTAGGAATCGACTTCAGTACCGCCCCTGCTGGCATATCTAAACACCGACAGTCTGAATGTACTTTTTGAATCACACCTCTAAAAGACCTAATTACAACTCTGACTCCATTTTGTGTGATTAAGAGAAGCACCACAAATAGCAATAACTGGTGTAACTCCTTAAATGCATTCTTGACATGCAATCACTCCATTATTGCAATGACTTCTAATAGTACCCCTATGTTGAGTACCGTTTGTTTTTAGGCAAGTACCAAGACTCCTCGAGGGCTAAACTGCACATAAGAAAAAGAGATCTAACTGATTTTATTAAGCATTCTTTGTGGCGTACCAGTTATGCTCACAGCAGCAGCAGATTTTGCATAATTTACTTTGCAGATCTGCAGAGATATCAACATTTAAGATGAACAACAACATCAAGCTCCTGTGGTCCGCAGAACCGCTAAGGATCGCCTGAACCACTGTGGTAAATACTACTCGTCCACCAGGGACATCATTGCGTTTTAACACATTGTTAATATTTCTGCCTACCTTGATAGAGCTCTTGGATGCTATGTGCCTGAGCCAAACATGCCTGCTGTTGCAATTTGTTCATCTATACAACCTAAACAGAGAGGCTCAACTTTTGAATAAGCGCAGTTTTTTCCAACTAAAACCCAAAACTGATTTTCTTAATATATGTTAGAATAGTGCCATCAGCCTCCATAACACGACTACTTTGCAAGATCTGGGGAGCTGTCAACATTCAATAAGAAGTTGTGATGATAATGAATGAACCTATAACACCAAATGTCTGAAGGTACTTTACAGTGACACACAGGCAGATGGGTGAAATGTTTTATAGATTTTCTAAGATAAAAATTATATTTTTGCCAAATCATAAAGATTGATGAAACCCCACATATGAAGTGAAGGCTGGTTCATCAATGTTATATCTTTTCATGCAAGTATTAGTTATCTATACTACTGTGTGAAAGTTTAAGCATCAACCTTAGTAAAGACCAACCTTGGCTACTGGTCGCGACTCTCCCAGTACCGATTCTGAACTTTTAATAGTAGCTTTGAGAATCCATTTCCTGACATGGATTCGAAAATTATTGCTCTCAATAGAAAATATAATCATTTTTAATAAGATGAATGCTTCTACATGAAAAAGCCCTCCTTGATTTTCTAATGCTTGTGGCATAACAGTCATCAATAATACATTTTCTTCTGAAAATACATCCATCATAAATGAGAAGTGAGGCTTCATTAAAAGAGGTGTGCCTGTGACTGTTGGAGTGAGATGGACTGAAGGCTCTGCCCAATGTGACTAGTGACAGTCCCATTGTAGGACATTGTCATCCTCAACCACAATGGTTAGTATACTGGGGATTAGCAGACAGACCAGGAGTTGGCAGACTGCTCCCACTCAATCTCCGGTCAGGTTGCAGCATGGTGAACCTGAAGCAGAGGCTGTATTGTATTCATGGTTTTGTATTTGTAAGAAATCAGGGTGTTGTTTGGGGGAGTGGTGGAAACCTCACTCAGGCAACAACCACAATCCTTGTCAGAATGAACCACTAAAGTCACTAAATTAACCGGTGCTTAACCCTTTAGTAACTTGTTATAAAAGCACTCTGGCTTAACTGAAGGGTAAAGTGTAAAGTATTTACATGTAAGAATTAAAAACGGTAATTAAGTGAAAACAGCACACAAAAAATCTCATACCAATTCAGAAAATTCGAATCAATTCTAATAAAAAAAAAATAATACCAGAAGAATGAAAATCCAAGCAGTAGAACAGTAGAATTGGACATATGCAACTTCAAAGTTTTAGATAGAGATAGTGTCTAAAAGCACAAAGCTCTTATCACGGTCATCGTGTTGTGTTGGACGGGGGCAAGTCAAAAGTTCAGCCCCACCACGATAGAGTGTGGGACAGATACAGGGACCAGAAATGTCCCATTGAAATTACTATCTGTTCAAAGCCCAGACTTCCATTTGCAGAGATCAGTCCAGGTGCTGCAGACATCCTTGCTGGAGCTTCGTAAAGGGTGTCATTGCTGTTGCACAAACTGCATATCTTGTGTTACCAATCATTGCTGCCAGTCATCGAAGAGGTGGGATAATCATAAATTTACATTGGTGGTCATCACAGGCGGAAAAGTATCAGCACAAATGACTGTGTTTGAGGTCACGAAGAGCCCAAAATGTAAGGATTTCTCCTTGCTCCACAGAGGAGTGAACTATTATGCTAGCTAACTTTGTCACCTATGGGGTGGCACCTATTGTGAGGGACCCAGTCTAGCAGAGGCTAGTGGGGCTCAGGCAGGTCCCGTTGCAGCAGGTGAGCTGGGCAGTTGAAAAGAGGCCTTTAGAGCTTGTTGTGTCCCTGTAGCTCAGAACAGGGGGTCAGTCAGCTTTGGAGTCATTCAGCCTGGGATGAAGAGATCAGCTCCATTTCTCTTTCTCAGAGAACAGAGCAGTCCTCTCGTAGTAGCAGGACAGTCCTTTGGGGAACAAGACAGGCCGAAAAGCAGCAGGCCAGGCCTCTAAGGAACAATGCAGTCCTTCTTCTGGAGGATCCACAAGAATAGTGTAAAGGTGGATCAAGTGGTCCAAAATACATACCTGGTGCCAACCTTTGAAGTGGGGGTGCCATCCTGGCTACCCCCACATTTAGTTCTGGAAAGTTCTTCCCTTCCCTTGCTAAGGCTTCACGTAGTCTTGGGTGACAAAAGACGGGTGTCAGGCTACTGTATGTGTGTGCTGGAGGCAGCCCTTTGAAATGTAAGTGGGTCGGGAACAGTTACACGCCACATTTCCAGGCAGTATTGCCCATCTTGCCAACGTTTACTGCCTCTTTGTCTTACAGTCCTAGAGGAATACGCAAAAGCCAACTGACAAGCTATCCACATTCATGTGTCGCAGAGCACAGGCAGCAGCCACCAAATGGTTAGGAAAAAAACATTTTAAAAATGGCATTTCCAGAATTGTGACAAAAATTCGACTTCACCATTAACCGCATGCGTGCGGGCGGAATTCCGCTCGTACGCGGAGATTTTTAAAAGCGCATATGACGAGCCCAGCTCGTCATCAGCGTGGAAGGGGTTAAAGATGAATTTATTTTACAAATAATTTGAGTCCAAACTTGACATTTATAGCTGTTACCAATTGAAGCTTAGCAATTATTAAATGTAATAAGGTAACCCAATGTTATCCAATGGGGGAGATAGGCTTTGCAGTAGTGAGAAATCAATGTATGACTTTTTTTACTACCAAGACATGTAAAACTAAAAAAACACATGCAATACGTTAATGCAGGTTGCCCTGTGGGCCGTTTAGGGCCTCTCTTGGGAGTAACATATATTTTAAAAAGAAAGATTTAGGCCTGCAAAAGATTAATTTTGCCAGGTCAAACTGTCAGTTTTAAACCTGAACCACAGGATGTAATTGCAGGCCTGAGAAACGTTATAAGGGGCTACTTAAGTTGGTGGCTCAATGAGTGCTGCTGGCACACCAGTGTCATTTAGTTTACGGTATCTGGGTACAAGGAGAGTCATATAGCAGGGACATGTGTCCCTCACAGCTGAAAGCAGTGAGAACTATCCACTCTCATTGTAATTCTCATCACTAAGGCAGAAGAACTTGGAATGACCATCAGCATTGGAGTGATCAGACCCAGGAGGGTGTTTCACCACAAAGTTCATTGCCTGTAGGGAGATGGACCACCTCAACAGTTTGGCATTCTCACCCCTCATCTGCATTAGCCATCGGAGGGATCCAAGGTCTGTCTGAACCCAAACAGCTATGGTGTCAGCTTTTCAGTGCCAGACACAGCAAATACTTCCCTCTCAATTGCACTCCACATCTGTTCCCTGGGATTTAACCTCATGCTGAACAAGACTACAAGTTGGTTTAGGGTCTCTTCATTTAGGTGTGAGAGCACAGCCCCTATGTCATGCTGTGAAGCATCTGTCAGCACAATAAATTCTTTAGAGAAGTCAGGAGTCTTGAGCACAAGTCAGTACACATGACCTCCTTCAGGGTGTCAAAGGCTTTCTGAGAGGCCTCTGTCCAGATTACCTTCTTGGGCTGCTTCTTAGAAGTCAGCTCAGTCAAGGGGGCAACAATGGGTGCCATAGCCCTTGACAATCCTCCACTAATATCCAATGAGGGGAAGGAAGTTCCTCACTTCAGTCTGAGTTTTTTTAGGGGAGGTTTCCAAGCAAGAATAGTCATAATCTTGGATTGCAGGGGTTGCACCTTGTCCCTGCCCACTATGTGTCCCAGGTAAAGCACAGAACCCTGCCTTATCTGGCACTTCCTAACCTTGATAATCAGGCCTGACTGTCTCCCTGGAGGTGAAACAGGTTGTCCTCCCAGTTGGAACTGAAGACTGCAATGTCATCCGGATAGGTGGAACTAAAATCCTCCATCCCAGCAAGGACTCTGTTAACCAACCTGTGGAAGGTAGGAAGGGCATTCTTAAATACAAAGGGCATTACTTTAAACTGGAAGTGGCCCTCTGGTGTGGAGAATGCTGACATTTCCTTAGCCCCCTTGGCTAATTCACTCTGCCAGTGCCCTGATGTTAAATTAAAGATATAAAAACAAAAGTCCTTGAGTAAACGTTGCACAGAGTCAACTGTAATTATTCAGCAAGTCCAATATCAGTAGTTGCATGTCCAATCTTTATTACTTCTCTGCCCTCTGCCAACACGAGTTTCGTCATTCAGGCGTAAAGCTGCACAACTTAATCAGGGCCTATTGGCACTGAATATGAAGTGTAATCTATCAGGCAATATTCCTTCCCAAGTAGGTGAACATCCATAGTTCAAATTCTCATTAAAATATATCGATACAGTGTATGGTCCAGTATTCCTTCTAAAACAAGTATCTATCAATACGACAGTCGACCTGGTGAGCGCACCTCAGGTAAAAATCCCTATCCGGGCCACTGGGTATCCAGTAGCAAGGTCGACCAAGACCAGGATAAACCTGTTTCTAAGGGCAATCTTGGGGTCTAGGGGCCCGCATTGCTGATGCCCACTCTTTCAAAAGGGGTGCCAAAATGATAGGTGAGGGAACCATGGGAGCCTTCAGCTTTCTCCCTGACTGTGCACTGGCCTGTCAGGTAAGACATGAGTTGAAAAAGGCATCTAAGGCCACCTTCATCTTTGGCTAATAAAAGTGGGTGACAAATCTAAGTTTTTGTCCTGATCCAGATGTCCTGCCAGGGGTATATCATGAGCCAGATGGTTCTGTCACACTGAGGGACCACCAAGACCTGGAATACACCAGGCTTAGGAACCTCACTATACAGGAGGGCATGCTCCTAATATATCAGCTGATCTGCAGAGGTGTCACCAGTTGCTTGGGCCGCAAACAGTTACGTGGGACCCTCAAGGGTAGGGCACTCCTTCTGAGCCTTGCAGGACTCCTCCCTGGTGGGCCATCCCTTAGCTTGACAAATTTTCAGCTCAGTAAAGTTTCCCAGAGTAACAGGTGCCTACCCTGCAGGTTATGTGGCATTGCCCTCAGGCTCAGCATTCTTCATGAATGTGACGTTTCAGGGGCAGGTTTCCAATACGGTTTGCCCTATTTTCTTTTTGGAGCTGCCAGGGCAATTTTCCTGACTACATGCCTTATTGACTACCCCCTTGGCTGAGGTTCACCCACTCAGGCAACTCTTATATTTCCAGGTCAGACCTGAGCTACAGCATCTTCCAAATAGTGTGCTCTAAGTTATTACCAAGCAGACAATCCACAGGCATGGCAGGACTCACAACTACTCTCAATGAACCCCGAGACCCCCCTCTCAAAGGGAACCAGAGCCACAGGATACTGACTAGCCTGGTTGTCTCCTACCACAACCTAGTGGAATACATTAGGGATTAATTGCCCTGAGGACAGCTTACAGGAGTCATACTGGCTCCTGGGTGCTTCAGATCCTACACCCTCTCACCATTGATGGTGACCCACCTCCTTGTACTTGGAAGTAATGGTAGGCATATGGGCTTTGGGCACCATCTCCTTGTCAACCAAGTACACTAGGGTAACCACTGAGGTTGTCCCCTTTAACATGGGCGTACCCCATGTTAACGGGGACCACCTCATCCTCAAGTGCTACACTATCCAACCCAGGTGTCACATAGATGTAGGTGGAATTGTGGAGTTTTACTCCAGAAATCCTCAGAGCTACATAAAAACTCCACGGGATTCCACAGAGTTCTGCAAACGGGTGAATTTAAGTACACTGCGCTGATTTGTAGCACCGTAAGCTTATTCTACACTGAAAAATCTGCGCAAATGGCATCACGCAGCGTGCCAAACGGCACTGCTTCTAAAGGTGATTCTGCTGCTACTCAAGTAGATTTTCTGCTTGAGCAGCAGTTTTCTGACCGCGAACAGTCCTGACCGCCCATGTTGTAGAAATCTCGCCAGGTGCACTGCTAGCAACCCAAAATGTTACTGTTAAATACCAAAATGAGTAAGTGCACTTACTCATTTTGGTATTCAAAGAAGGCACTTACTCATCAATGCGTAAGTGCCTTCTGTGAATGCCATAATGAGTAAGTGCCTTCTGTGAATACCAAAATTAGTAAGTTCCTTGTGTGAATACCAAAATGGTAGTAAGTTTAGGATTTTGTCTTAAGTTAGTTCTGTGAATCGTGCCCTATGTGTTTATTTCCCCCCCCTCTTGTTTCTGGTGGGAACCTGTTCACCCTTTGGGTGATCCACTCAAGATACCTTCTTAGACACTCTGGTGCTGACCCAGCGGTCCTCCTCCTATTTACTCACTTCAGTTATTTCTGCACTGGGGCCAACATTCTCTCCTCTAAGGTCCTGCAGTACTCACCCCCAGCCTTTCTCTCCTCCATCTTGAGTTTGGCCAGCTGCAGCCTGAACTCCTTCAGCCTTCCTGTCCTCCAGTTCCTCCTGGAGGGCTTGTGAGAGGACACGGCTCGCTACCCTAACATTCCCTCCTAAAGGCAAGTTTTGCTCCTCTCCTTACAGTGCTGCAGCTCAGTGCCTGTGGCAAGGCCCAAACCAACCTCCTCTTCTTCAGGACCATCCTCTTCCTGCTCCTCTGGGTGGTCTGCAGGCTTCTGATTTCCTCAGAGGCTTGGTGGGACTACTTGGACGTCCACCTCTGTGGCCATCCTTCTCAAATTTAGCTCCCTTTCCTCACAAATTTTCAGCATCTCTGCTTTGCTGATGCGATCAACACCTAGACAGGATTTAAAATATGATAAAGAGATAGGATCCTAAAACATATAATTTAATATTCAGATCTGGAAACAAAGATAGGAATGCTTTGTGAAATTAACATTCTCTCCTCTAAGGTCCTGCAGTACTCACCCCCAGCCTTTCTCTCCTCCATCTTGAGTTTGGCCAGCTGCAGCCTGAACTCCTTCAGCCTTCCTGTCCTCCAGTTCCTCCTGGAGGGCTTGTGAGAGGACACGGCTCGCTACCCTAACATTCCCTCCTAAAGGCAAGTTTTGCTCCTCTCCTTACAGTGCTGCAGCTCAGTGCCTGTGGCAAGGCCCAAACCAACCTCCTCTTCTTCAGGACCATCCTCTTCCTGCTCCTCTGGGTGGTCTGCAGGCTTCTGATTTCCTCAGAGGCTTGGTGGGATTACTTGGACGTCCACCTCTGTGGCCATCCTTCTCAAATTTAGCTCCCTTTCCTCACAAATTTTCTGCATCTCTGCTTTGCTGATGCGATCAACACCTAGACAGGATTTAAAATATGAAAAAGAGATAGGATCCTAAAACATATAATTTAATATTCAGATCTGGAAACAAAGATAGGAATGCTTTGTGAAATTAATAAACAATAAGTTTGCCAGCAGGAGCTGAAAAATCAATCAACTCAGTGGCTGCACTAAGTTAAAAAGTAAGTAATGCTAACTATACCTTTTCATAGTGGTGAAGCAAAAGAATATATTAGATTACCTATATCCAAGAAATAGTATTTGGACTGTGGCGTAGTGAGCAAAGTCTTCTTATACCATCACAGAATCACAAAAAGTACACAAGATATTGAAGATAAGCCAGGCAACCACACAAATTAACCACACAGGTCAGGGGCAAGCTTAAGGAGCAGTTACTGACCTAGAGTTTAAATATTCCAAGCAACTGAACAGCTTTGCCAATTTGATGTGTAATTGCAGTCCCTTCTCAAAAAGCGCATACATGTGTATTCCGTGTCTTTCGTGATCTAACCAACATAAACTCCTGTCCAAAAAACACACAGCTGCCAAGTTCTGGTATTGCCTAACGTAAAATCTGCTGATTTTAGCTGGAAATAAAATGGGGGGACATGAATTTAGGCACGCGTATAATGTCCAAATGAGGCAAAGTTAACTCTGTACAAGACGTCAAAGGGGGATATAGACCAGACATGTGTGCATTGTCTATAATACCCATCAAAGGCAAGATTATAATCATAAAAGAAGCAAGGGAATCAAAACTATGAGAGAAACCTATTAGCGTAATGATCAAGTATCAGACCTTACATGGTTACTTTTTAACTTCGGCTGCATTTTCTGTCACTTAATCGCTTGGGACCTCCTTTGTCCTCACAATGTTATATTTTGCCATATGAGTGTTTCAAGCTGAGGAATGTTTTCTTTTTCCCTGGGTATTTAATAATTTTTTTTATATATATATATATATATATCCAAGGTACACAAAGTGAGTGTCTTGCGCTCTCAGGCAAAAAGGCAAAGGGATCCCAGGTATCAAGAAAGCAGTTTATTACACAACACGTTTCAGCTGAGAAGCCTTGTTGAATGAAAAGGTAGTAGATATATATATATATATATATATATATCTACTACCTTTTCATCATGTTCAGTGGAATGGGCCATTGTTTTATGGATTTCCACTCATTTTTTTTTCCTTTTTGACAAAACAAGTCTATTCAACATCTTACGTTCGGAGATGTCTTCCGCTCCTGAACATTACCTTTTCTGTTTTCATAGTATGTGATCACATAGATTAGGTATAAAAGGAAAGTGTGTTTGGCATTCAATCTTTCAACCTCCAGGAATAAGACCCAAATGCACACCATGCCCTTATAGCCATGGTGAGGTATTGGGGTTACATTTAATTTGTGTATGTGCCAAATACAAGGCATGTGGCCTCGTATCTTGATTTTTAAAACCTGTTACTTTTACAAGATGCAGCTTTTAAAGTTGAAATGTTAACACATCAGTTGTTTAAAACAGTGGAAACGTTTCATTCATGACTCCTTTGATCATTAAGCTAATGGTTTCTCTCACAGTTTTGATTCCCTCACTTCTTTTATGGTTATAACTTTGCCTCAATGGGCATTTCAGACACTACACATACATTTAATATGTATCCCCTACCAGTTTAACTTTTCCTAATTTGGGCTTTAAAGTCTATACACGTGCTTACATTCATGTCGCCTGCCCCCATTTTTTAGTTTGCTGGCTTTTATGAGCATCACTTATTGAGGCCACTTTTTGAGTTTACTTTCACAACATACTTTATATGTTCTTACTTTTACTGATACCCTTAAAGACTTACCAAGGTCCACAATATCCCGAGGGCTGTGTACACTCCACATAACTTTGGTGCAAGGGTAGGTAGTAGTGTTCCCCCCGCTTGTTAATCCTTGTTTGTATGGTAAATCCAATTTAAAATCGGATTTTTTTCAGCTAAGATCAGAGGATTTGAAATTAGACATTATTTTATGAAATGTATGAGTGGTGGGGACTTTTAGTGCCATTTTGCAGACACCATACATTTTAAATATGTTGTGAGATTCTTATTCTGTGTCATGTTCTTTTGGGAATTATATAATTCAAGCATCCCATTTTGATCCATTAATATGGACCCTTTATCAAACATTTAATTTCAACTATCGATGGAGGAATAGCATTTATTAGTATTTTATATATGTTTGGTTTTCAAAACTTAGCAGCTGTGTGTTTTTTGGACTTGATTTCATTTGCATTAGATCGCAAAAGACACGAAATACTAGAAGCAATCATTTGCAGCCTTGTATCTTGCTTTTTTAATTTGCTGCTATTGTTTTTAAAAAGTGTGAGATTTGCTGCTGCCTTTTTTATACCAGGAAACTTACTGCTATTTGTTTTTAATTGAGGAACTTGCTGACATTCTTTAAAAACATGCTGCTACTAATTTAACATTGGCAGGAATCCAGTTGAGAGCTGTGTTCAATGCTCTGGGGTAGTGGGGCTCGTAATTAACCTCCACTCGCACTTTGGCTTTTGGTCAGCATTCTAGCAGCTGAACCCGATGCACGTCTGACGCAATAGAAGCGTCAGATGCTGCGACCGCGCAGAGAGCGTGCTGCTGGCGCGCAGAAGGCGCGCCTAAGGCAAGCCCGTCTGCGCCCGTCCGCGCCTGACTGGGCCCTGGGGCCAGAACCCTGTTTCTCCTCCCCCAGCTCGGTATCAATACACTAGCACACAACCTAAAACGGTATAATCAAACCTTAAGGCCAAACTGCACACACTCTATCTTGATCCAGACACTCCAAGATAAGTGCCCACACTGTCAGTTTAAGCCCTCTGCATACACGCCCCCCCTTCTACCCACATAAACTGTTTTTACTTGATTGCAGATCCCTGCCATACATTCAATTGAAATCATCATGTTTTTAAAAGACTCAGACCCAGAAGTCTTCTTTCTTACGGAAACCTGGCTTAATTCCAGCTTAGAGACGCATATTGTTCAAGCACTTCCCACGGGATATCTGATTCAGAGGTTGGATAGAGCGACAGGCAAGGGCGGGGCAAACGCTATTATCTACAAAGATTACCTGACTTGCCGCTGGTTAGGTAGTCTGTTCCTAGACTGCGAGAAAACCCATCTCTCTATTGAATGTATACCCACCCTCTCATTGTCAGGCATCCTTATCTACCACCCACCAGGGGTGACAGGTCAATTTTGTAATACCCTGCTGGAAACAGTGGTCGCCCTGGCAAGTTCCACAGCAAATTTTTGCCTCCTCAGAAATTTTAATCTGCTTTTCGATGACCCCTCAGTCCTACCCGCACAGAGTTAGCCCAAGACCTTTTGGCCTATCAATTGACTCAGAAAGTCTTGCATGCAACTCATGTAAAAGGACATCTCCTTGACCCCATTTTCTCCCACCCGTGGTCGCAACTCTACATGATTCCCTTTTATTAGGCGCCACCAATTATAGCCCCACTTACCCCCTCCATACAAACTCTAACCCGACCTTGGTCCAAACTCATGCTGGAGAGATGAACCCTAGAACTAGAAAAGACCATGCCAAACTCTGTTTCTGACCCATCAGCAGCTAATGAAAGGTTTTGCAACTGGATTTAGGGTTCACTCAACCTTGTGCTCCCTAACATTTCAATACAGATGAAAGTTGGATCCAATAAGGACGCCTGGTTTTCGCCCAAATTAAGCACATTAAAACAGAAGTGCAAAAAACTAGAAAGAACATGGAGGAAAGAGATCCCTCAAGAAAAAAATTGAAATATAGGGCAGCTATTACACGATACAAGGCAGAAATAAAACTGGCTCAACCCCCCCCCCCAGAGAAATCTTTCAAAGTGCCAAAATGCCAAAACAGGCCCTGGCCCCCCAGCCCCACCGGACACCTCAGCTCTCTGCTGTACTGAATTGGCAAACATTTCTCCACTAAAGTGCAAAATATCCTCAACCATCTCCCCCAACATCTTACTCAAGCATACAAATAGTGGTGGGCATCCAGTGGATCAAGAACTGGAGACTTTTCCCACGATGACACATGAATCGTTCCTAGCCACCCTATAATCAGTAAAAAGTGGGTTGCCACTAGACCCCGCACCTCTCAACATCCTGAATTTGGTTGGACCAACAATCGCCCTCACTGCCACCTGCATGATTAACGCCTCATTCGCAATGGGCATGGTCCCGCCTGAGTGGAAAAGGGCAATGGTAAAAGCACTGTTAAAAAAACCTAACCTGGATCCAGACGGCTGGGGAACTATCGCCCGATTTTGCTCCTTCCTGGAATTAGCAAGATAGTAGAGAAATACGTCAACCATACTCTCCCTGAGTTTCTCGAAACCAAAATTGTTCTCCACCCCTCCCAAATGGGCTTCCGCCCCGGTCAAGGGACAGAAACTACCATTCTATCAGTGGTGGAAGAAACCAGAAAAATGATTGATGGAGGAGGGGCAGCAGCCATTATCCTCCTCGACCTGAGTGCAGCCTTCGACACGGTGAACCACCGTGTCCTGGGTCACTGTCCCGGGAGTATGGGAGTAACTGTAACAGCCCTATTATGGCTACAATTCTTCCTAGAAGGAATATTTTTCCAGGTCTTTGAAGGTGGTGCTGAATCACAACCCATCCCCCTACAGTGCGGAGTCCCCCAGGGCTCTTCCTTGAGTCCTACTCTTTTTAATGTTTACATGGCCTGCTGGCTGATGTTATAGCCCCCTTTGGGATTCATTTGGTGACATACGCCGACTACATGCAGCTGGTAGTAGTGCTGAGCCATCCAAAACTCAATGGGGAAAAGACTGAGCTCATGATCCTCGGTAATTCTTGAAGTCTGCCTCCAAGCACCATATGGCTTCCCTCAATGGGTGCTGTGTCGGTTCCCAAGACAGAGATTAAAATTCTGGGAATTTGGCTAGCTCATGACCTTACCTTTACAGTGCAGGCCAAGAAGACTGTTGCCACATGCTATGGCCTGCTGAGAATGATCCGCAAAATCCTCCCTCTTCTACCTTTCCAAGCAAAAAAACTATTGATCCAGGCTCTAATCTTGTCAAGGATAGATTACGGAAATACCCTATATTTGGGCGCTCTGAACTCAGTGACCGCAAAACTGCAGGTCCTACAAAATTGTGCAGCGAGGCTACTTATCGAGACCCCCTATCGATGCTCAGCAAGGCCGGCACTTTGCTCTCTCCACTGGCTCCCAGTTCAAGAGAGAGAATCGACTTTAGGGCTCTCTGCATAGCCCATAAGTCACTGGATGGGCGAGGACCCCCCCATTAGCAAAGCCATGATTTGCCCCTACAGGGCAAACAGGAATCTTCACTCACATGATTTTCACCTTGCTGTGGTCCCAAGGATCAAGAAAGCCTGAAGTGGCGGAAGGCTTTTTTCATTCAATGCCCCCAGACTCTGGAATACCCTTCTGTTGAATCTCCGTAGGGAACCAAATCACCTAAAGTTCCAAAAACAACAAAACATCTGGCTTTTCCCCTAGGGTATTTGTCCTCTAGTTACGGTTTCAATACTGGGATGCTCCCGGGTAGCCATGCACTATACAAAATGCCAATTCATTCATTCATATAAATGATTTTTTGGAAGGATCAGCTTCTATGCATCAAATTGAGGGAGCTATTACAGTTCCTTGAAATATTTAAGCTCGAGGTCAGTAACCGCGTCTCAGACTTGCCCTTGACCCGTGTGGTTATTTTGCAGGGTTGCCAGTCATATCTTAAACATCATGTGTACTTTTTCTTTTAAAGATTTTTCTTATTCTGTCGGCTTGTAAGAAGACTCCTAGACCTTTGCTCACTACTCCACAATCCAAATATTTTTGGGGGGATATAGGTAATCTAATATATTCTTTAGTCTTACCACTATGAAAAGTTAAAGTTAGCACCACTTACTTTTTAACTTAGTGCATCCACTGAGTCAATTGATGTTTCGGCTCCTGTTGGCAAACTTGTTATCTAAGAATTTTACAAAGGATTCCTATCTTTGCCTCCAGATATGATTATTCATTATATGTTTTAGGATCATATCTCTTTATCCCATTTTAAATTCTGTTCAGCTGGTGACTTGTTTATTTTTTACACGGGGCACTTTGTCTTTTCTATCTCTTATTGTATGTTCACGAGGTGTTAGGAGGTTATGTGAAGGATGCAACACAATAAGTGCACAATAACATGGGCTTTCACCATTTTTAACATCCTTAATTCATGAACGAATTATTGCTTTTATTAATGTTTTCTCCTTTTTATGGATCATTTGATCATTCTTGAAAAAGTCTTATGGAGGGACGAAAGACATGTCAGTTGAAACCATCTATGAAGCATCACTATCAACGTATCTGTAGTTACTGTTGAAAACTTGTAATTATAGTTATGATATTGTGTGTGCCTTATTGTGATATCGGGATCAAGTAAAAATACCATTAACCTCAATATTTAGAGTTTTGATGGATTTATTTGAATGTCTACGTACATTGGTAAATGGAAAAATGTTCTATGCGTTTGAAACAAATAAATAGCTGCACTAATTGACCTAGACTAATACAGATAATATCACATACACTTTAGGAGTGCTCAGCTATTTTATGGGTTTATATGTCAGGCTATATCTATGGACAAATTGCTGCTTAACATTTTAAACATGATGATGGTGTTTACCTTTCTCCCTCTGACTGGAAAGAGAGACAGCCTTGTCAACTGAACTATGTTACAATCTCGCAAAAGTACAGGGAGTGTGAAAAAAGAGGCTGTAGAATGTCAAGTTTTTTCTACTTAACAACATAATGTAAATACTTGTAAATGAACTGTATACACACATTGTAAATGTATCGGCAGCCATAAAAGCACAAATGATGCACATTTTGTTTTGTAATTCTGAAGTGTAATGGAATGATAATAGGATCAAGATATATAGGTGATGCACAAATGATATATATTGTATTGGATTATTTTGCATTGCAACATTTGAATAGAGTGTACTACCCCTAAAATGGGCATTGAAGTGCTTACCTACATGGGTGGCATGATATGTCATATACAGTGTGTGGTTGTAAGGGTGTTTTCTTTGTTTTGAGACCCTTTGTGGGAAAGGATTCCATGTCATACATGGTGACCACCATCATGTTATGGGATGCAGCGCATAGCAGTGTGGTCGATGATGAGATGTGAGAGAAACAGATGTGCTGTATAAGGTTTTTCAGTAATCTGGCAGCTTTGAACAGCTTCCCTTTGAGGCGTTTCTTATGATTAATGTCTGTCTAGCTGGTTACTATACTGAGACGACCAAGCAGAAATTGTGTGTGTATAGTTGTGGGCCTGAGCTGGAATGGATGGAAGGAGAGAGAGAGAGGTTTCCGAGAACTGCTGGGGTGGACATGGTTACTATCACCCCATATCAGAGTATCTTTGTGATATGTAAAGAAGGCTGCCATAGTGTACAGATGTTTGGGACCTGCAGTCATGGACTTATGTAAAGTCCTCAAATGGATCAGTAGTGTGTGCCAAATCTTCTCTGTTACTCCATGCCTATTTATTTGGTGATGGGCAGTTTATTTGCAGCACAGTACTGGTGATAGACAACCATATGTAGCAGATATGTCTTATATGAATGAAGATAAAAATGTTATGAGAGAGGCCCCTCTCACCAAAGGGACAGGGATCTTTAAGAGCTGTATTATCAAAAAATAACTCCCTTTGGGTTAAACACAATTCAACACTTCCAAATGTATACATTCAATCTCAGCCAAATGTGATATATTAACCTAAATAATAGCTTATAGTACCATGAAACAAAATTATAAAACAATTTTTTTATAAAAGAAGTATGGATGGACTTCAATATAATATCACATTAAAATTCAATTCATTTTCAAAAAATCTAAAAATTGCCAGAACTATAATCAGTCAATTTACTAAATACAAGGCACCACTTAAATCATAGAAAATAAGTCATCAATAGGGTTTTACATCATTGCAACATATCTAATTCCTAGGTGAAAGGAGAAGAAATGCAAAAGCAAAAGATAGAAAAATGACATTTGACAATACACTTATACTTATTATTCATTCACTAATCGGTTAAGAAAATCAATATTGGCATGCGTTTTAACAAATCTGTTCCCTCAGACATGCCACTATTTGCACCAGATTTAGTAGATTCAATGCGTCGACGTGTTTCAGTCGCATCAAGCACATAGAACCACTTGTATCAAGGCCCAGCTTGTTCCTCTCTTTTTACATAAAAAAAAGGTCTGTAGTAGATACCGCTATTTTCCTGTTTTGTTTCTATTACTTAAATTTAACTTGCAGGTGTAGCTTTCTTATTCCTGAGGAGGCTCTAAGGACAATCCAAGTGCCTTGAACATTGCTCTTTTAGCTGTTTTTTGGATGAGTTGTAATTTACCAATTATGAATGCGGGTCTGACATGGTATAGGCTGTAAACATGGTCAAGCTTTTTCTATACCTTACTCTGCATTTATGTACCTACTTGGTATGTAAATATATTAATTGGAAAACAAATATATAAGGACATGAACAAGGCTGCGCCTGGCAGTCGAAACCTGTAGATTATTGTATCACTCAGAAGTAAATAAATCTAAGTGGGAAACCAAAGGAAAGCTGATTCCATCACATTGGATGTTAAGAGGTGTTTTGTTTCATATATATATATATATATATATTACCTACTGGCGGTCGCCAGTAGGTATATATAGTTAGGATTTTTTCTCTATGGGATTTTTGAAAATTCTATGTCTAATAACTTTGGCGTTTGTGGACGGAATTGGCTGAAATTTTCAGGAAAATGGCACATTTTGTTTCTGAGCAGCCCTTGAAAATTTGGGGGGGGTTCGTCAAGGGGGGGCCGAGAAAAAAGGGGGGTCCCAAAACGTGTTTTTAACATTGAGTTTTCCATAGGGCGGTTGGCCTCACTTTTAGCCCGAACGGCTGAATGGATTTGCACGAAACTTGGCAAAATTGTAGGGACTGGTAGCCCGATGTGCCTTTTGTAGGTCTCAATATATGTGCTCCAGTGGATTTTGAGAAATTAACGTTTAAAAAAAGATATATATCTGTAACAGCGGACCTGGCAGCGTCCCAGGACGCGTACTTTACGCGCAACGGAGCTTTGTGAAGCGAAGCTGATTGGTTCTCCGGCGTCTGTCAACATTCCAAAAAGTCCGTAGCGGCCGCCATCTTGTCTCTCGGTAGGATCGAGAGACAAGAGGAGGTCAAAACAAAGGGGGAAATAACTATAAGGGGGCATAGTAGATCCTCGCTGACCCCCTAGGTTTGATGTGGAGGTTTTAAAAGGGCCCCGCGGGGCAAAAAAAATAATAATAATAATAATCGAACGGCTGAATGGATTTGCACGAAACTTGGCAAAATATTAGGGACTGGTAGCCCGATGTGCCTTTGCTAGGTCTCAATATATGTGCTCCAGTGGATTTTGAGAAATTAACGTTCAAAAAAAGATATATATCTGTAACAGCGCTCCGCTTCGCGTAACGGAGGTTTGCGAAGCTGATTGGTCATTCTGTCACTGGGCTATAGTTGGGCTACATCTGGCTGATATTTGGGCTACATTTGTTTTTTTGTGTGTCTGGCGGCCATCTTTGGGCTACATTGGGCTACATTGGGCTTCATTGGGCTACATTGGGCTACATTTGGGCTCCAACATATATATAGGCCAATGTAGCCCAATATATATTTTTCAAAGTTAATTTTCGTAAAAACCACTGGAGCATATATCTTGAGACATAGCAAAGGCACATCGGGCTACCAGTCCCTACAATTTTGCCAAGTTTCGTGGAAATCCATTCAGCCGTTCGAGCTAAAAGTGAGTCCAACCGCCCTATGGAAATGAAGGAAATGAATGGGTAATTTGTAATTAGCAAATAGCTAATCGCAAACTAGGAATGGTAAAGAATCGCTATTTATTCCTTAAAGTTCGCTATTTAGGAAATGCAAAAAACTTTGATGATACATATGGCGGTTCATCTCTAACAAGATAAGAAGCATAGGGATACATTTATGATGACTGGCGCATCACCAGGGATGTGTTAGTCATTCTGTGCCGCTGTTCCGTCACCTATGGTGTGCTGCATTTACAATGCGGCGCATCATGGGGCAAAAACAGCACAGATGCGTGATGTATCTGTGCCGTAAAGGTGGCGCATTGCTGGAGTTGTATCGCAAGTGTGATGAAGCTCCAGCAAGGGTCGGGGGTGCCCCTGTCGCAGGGTTTCTGTTCTCACACAGAACTGTGGACAGAGGATTGGAACCTCGGCGAATTAGGGTGTCCCAAAACTCACGTTAGTAATCAAAAACTCCTTAGCAAGCTAGGTACAGTGTCACATTGGATATAACAAACTCTCAATGTTTAGACAATCCAGAATATGAACTTATAGTACCTCAGGATACGTGGAACTCATGAACAGTCGGTCGTTATATATTTCTTAGAAACCAGAACATGGAGTTAAGAAGAACACATGTGTATTTGAAATGTTTATTTACTAATGCCGTCTTCTCAGGCGTAGTATCTTAGATAATAGAAGTACACATATTATCAGTAGCAAAATTACCAGCATAGTTACTAGTACATAAAAAGCGAATGGTGACAGTATGTTAACATGCTGTAAATGAATAAGAGTTAGCAACACTTATAAGCAGCCGCGGGCCGTGGAGGGAGTTACGGTGGGGCAGGGAGGCGGGGAGGGGGAGGGGCAAGGTAGAGAGGGCTCCACCCTGCTTCTCCCCCTCCCCGCCTCCCTGCCTCACCGTAACTCCCTCCACGGCCCGCGGCTGCTTATATCTCACCCTCCCTAATACACATATTATATTATTTGCTAAGAAGGTCTCTTTGTGTTGGTTTAGGGCGTGCCCATACTTTAGTGTCTTAAATTTGAAGGAATCACATCAGCATACACCAGCTCTCTCTTCATGTGAACCGCATCAACTGTTGTGTATGTGTGTTCGGCAAAGCAATATAAAACCCGCCTCATGCCCAGAATTGGCAGAAGTTGCACTTATGTTATGAGTATGAAGTCGTGGAGATCAGACCTCATAACAATTCTGTATCGTGTTGTTCTTGAAACTTTAGCACTCGCTGTACAGATATAGTTTAACAAGCAAAGCAGATAGTAGAGCAATAACATATTATTCTCATGTAAACCACGATGAACTACTAGGTGGAAAGCTAAAGCAACAACTAAGTGTCGTGTGCAGAAGTTGCAAAAAAGGAAAAATGGCGTTTAAACCGGTAATGAGCCCATGCTAACTTAACACGGTGTAAAGATATCCAGGACCTAGATGACACCTCCCCATGATCCGGAAACGAACTGAATAAGATAATAGAAGTGCCATCTCATGAGAGCAGATTGCAAGTTTATATGTGGACGGTCCGCAAGGTAAAGCATTAAAAACTAGGAAAATTTAATGCTAAAGAAAAATAAAACAGCCAAGTACTTTATCGAGTCTTAAGCCAATAGGCAAGGTAAATAATAAAAACTTGACAAATAAGTCAATGAATTGTCAATGAAATGCTAGTACTCAGCATATCAAACATGAAAAAGGTCTATGACATAACTGTGTATGCAAAATAAGCTGCAACAGCCTCCAATAGGAAGTCACCGTCTTCATCCGAAAACAGTTCAGCCATCCAATTTAAAAGCGGAAAAGAACATACGTGCTCTCCCAGCACCGGATCCTCTATCACCATCAGAGGACAGCTCGGTGGGTTTTCAAGAAAGCTCTGTTCCAAGAAAGACTGTGCTGCCGCCAGTAAATTCCAGGGACCAAGTAGTCCATGCATCAATGCCACAGCCATAATCCTTTCGCCAGGACAAACCAACTCGTGAGTAATGATAGGAGTCATCAGCTGATTAAAGTCGACGTCAGGAGAAACCGGTCCGCAGAGACACAAATCAATGGCCCAATCGAAATCACAGGTCAGGCAGTGAAATACAGGCTGGACACAGGTGAAGTAGGAGAATCGAAAAGATAATCCATATGCCGTGCTTAATATCGCCAACGGCATTGTGCCATAATATTCTAGCATGCGATTGCGGAACAGTGTCAGCAGCTGCAGGGTGGGAGGTTGCATAGGAGGGACATCCATATTTAAAAATGTAAAAAAGCACAAGAGCGTCCGCTGGTAATGCAAGTAAAAATGCCAATCCACGAACCAGAGTGGAGAAAATAGAATGAAAGGAAGCAGGGATGACTCCAGAGATTTTCTCAAATGAAGTCACGAGACCACTGGTAACAACTTTAAAAAAGTGCGCCAGGGTCTTTGTGGAGGATGCGTTAAAGATAGTCGGAACCATCTTGCTGAAATTGAAAGGCAAATCTGAATTAAAAGTATTCCTTTTATCGTAACAGTAAGTGGACGGGTTATTTGCTGCAGAAATGTTCTATTTCCTCCCACACATGAACATAGGGAGTTTTCAATCTGGCCACAAATACCAACCTTGGGACAGATTTCAACGGCATGGCAAGAATAAGAGCTCTTTTGTCTCAAAGAGAGGTGGCCTTGAGTTCGGCCCGTGAAACTTTCGTGCTTCACATAGCGAACACCCGTACAGAGGTGCAGACCCTTTTCAATTAACTCAGAACAATCTTCATTATTGAGCATCAAATAACTACCATTTTCCAACAACTTGAACGTGGGGATGATAGCAGGAACTGGCGTGCCTTGCAACACGCAAGCCATATTTGGTCGGTGTTTGTTGCATGAACCGTGTAACTGTATGTGCCTACACATTAGTGAATGATCTGGCGTCTCAGTGCATTCCTCTCCATTCAGATAAACTTCTTGATCATCTTTGAAACATCTGTATGTGTATGGAAGCGACCAGACCTCATGAAGAAAAGCACTACCTAAAGGTTCATAACGACCTATTGGTATATATTTCATACAATTTGAAAAGTTATATAAAGCAAAAGGCAGCGTTATTAAACCGTGGATAAGGCACGTTGCCAAAAAACCCGCAATCCTCTGCTGATGATGTCACTGAGCATGTCATGAATGATGTAATATGTGACATCATCAGCAGTGGATTACGGGTAATAGTATCTCTAGTTTACTCCCCTATAGCTGTCTTTCTTTTAACATAAGTGTCTGTTTCCTTCCCTTATACTTACTGTTTTTGGTTCGCTTCTAGTTCGCGTACCGGCGAGCGAACTGGGAAGCGAACTAAGAGAAATAGAGGTTGGCACAGTTCCAAATATTGTACCAATTTTTTAATAACGGGGAGGTAGTTCTGAAAAGAACTTTTTTTTTATTGTTTTTGTTGTTTTATATTTTTTTTATTATTTTTCGGAACATTTTTTTACTTTTTTTGAATTTTTCTGAAGTTTTATATTTTTTTGGGTTTTTCTTGGAGGGGGCAATGAAAACGATTCATTGTAAAGGGCTCAACAGGAGCAACAAAACAAAAAAAGAAGTATTTATTATTTTGGGCGTTTCGTACAAACTTGCATATGATAGTCAATAGCTCTGTTGATCAGAGTGATGCTTTTTTCTCCGTAGGAAATGAATCCATCGCAAAATACGCAGGTGTGTTTTACTTCACCAAATTTCATTTGTATATTTGGCACCATCTCCCTGCCCTCTGGTCCCGTTACTTCCGGTACAACAGATCTTCTGGCCATAATAGGGAGATTATCTAGGTCGTTCCGAAACTGTGCAGCACTGTAGTTGTTAGGATGCCACCTAGTCATATGGCGATGCATTGTGTAGTTTCCGAAACTGTATTTTTTCTCGGTTCCTCTGGACAGTCTATCTTGACATATAAGGCAAGTTACGTATCTTGCATTTACTTTTTTCTGACCTTTGGGAATTTTAAAAAATTGCCAAATGAAGTTTTCTTTCCGGTGAGACGTCCTGGGCTGCTCAGGCAAAAACTGCCTCTCTTCGTGCTCGTCGTCCTGTTCCTCTTCTTCTTCTTCTTGTTGAATTATAACTTGAGCAGGTGGTCCACTCTTCCTTGGATGTGGTGGAGGTGGTGGGGAAGCACCAGCTGAAGCTATTAAAGAAGCCATTGCTCAGTGATCACAAAGGGTCTTTCTCTCACAATGATGAAAGTCAGAGTGAGGAAAGAAGGAGGGATTTTCATCATTTGGGAAAAACAAGAGTTCTCAACCAATCAAAAGTGTTCATTTTAGATTATATGACCTAGTCTTACATCATTAGGAAACCAAAAGTGAAATGAACCAATGAAAAGTGTTATTACCAAGTCACATGACTTGCTGTGTTTACGTTAAGCGCTTTGCAGGGCCTCCCGGTTTGCTTCCAGAAACCTGCGCTTTGCGACTCGCTTCGCGTACCAGTTCGCTAACGTAGCACGTCATATGACGTATCACGCGACAACGTGAAACGTCATGCGGACGGGAGGCGTCACGATGTTGTTTTCTAACGCGGCACTTGCGGTAAAGAAACGTTTACCGGCTCGCGGTCTATTTCGCGGCATCAAGGTCAGCTAACGGGAAGCTTCCCGATTCGCGAAGCGGGAACGAAGAAAAAAAAATATTTAAAAAAAAAATTATTCATAAACATATAAAATATATTTTTGGATTTAAAGAAGAATACATTTTACAGCTACAGATATTAGCTGTTAAAAAACCAATGAAATTCACAGAAAAAACCATAGGTTATAGACCATATATAGTTAGGAATTGGCATTTACAAAACCTTGAAAATTCACTGAAAAAACCATAGGTTATAGACCATATATAGTTAGGAATTAGCATTTAGAAAACCTTATTTTACTCACACAAAACCATTGAAATTCCATATATAGTTAGTTGCACTAACTATATATCGCGCATCCGCAATCCACTGCTGATGATGTCACATATTACATCATTCATGACATGGTCAGTGACATCACTGATGACATCACTGATGACATCTCAAATGACATCACTGATGACAACATCCAGTGACTGTATGTTTCTGTAAAGTTAAAATATGTTTTACATATTGAAGAATGAGTAGATGTATAAGTGTCTGAATGAAGGTTTTAGTAGGTGCGTGGTTGACTGTATGAGTGAGTGATTAAATGCGTCCTACTGAATGCATAGGTTAGTGACTAAACTGTGTGAAACTTTGCATCAGTATGTCTGTTGTTGTGCAAGCTGCTGCATGTGTTGATCAGTAGCTATATGAGTGGCTATATGGGTTATTGATTGGTTGGCCAAGTATTTGTATGGGAGACTGAGTGTGTGTGTGACTGGTTGGGAGGTGTGTGACTCTGTGCAGATCAATGTGTACTTGTATCAGTGATTGTATAAGAGAGTAAGTATGTGTTAGTATATGTTTGAAAATGTAAGGTGCTCTATGTTTAACTGTATAGATTAGAAAATGGAGGTGTGATTGATTCTTTGCATGACTGACTAGGTGTGTGAGCAACTCCATGGATGAGCAACAGAGTGTAAATGTCTGTATAGGTGTATGAGTGCATATGATAGTGTTGTAAAGATGAGTGATTGTATATATGAATGATTGTATGGATGAATGAGTGAATGTGTGTGTAGACGTAGGAATCAGTGAGTGCATATGTAGTAACTAGTATTGGTGTGTCAATGGTTTCAAAAATTATACTCTGTATTTAACACTGGTTGTAACAGAGGTTATATTAAAATGTGAGGAGATGCATTGTATTGTCACATGAATGATATCATCAGTGATGTGGTCATTGATGTCAAATGAGATGTCATCAGTGATGTCATTTGAGATGTCATCAGTGATGTCATCAGTGATGTCACTGACCATGTCATGAATGATGTAATATGTGACATCATCAGCAGTGGATTGCGGATGCGCGATATATAGTTAGTGCAACTAACTATATATGGAATTTAAATGGTTTTGTGTGAGTAAAATAAGGTTTTCTAAATGCTAATTCCTAACTATATATGGTCTATAACCTATGGTTTTTTCAGTGAATATATATATATATATATATATATATATATATATATGTCTTAAGGTAACTATAAGTCACACCCCTGCCATGCACAGTTTTCTCATCAATACTTTCACTGCAACTGTTGCAGTGGTATTATCAATGATTTCATAGAAGACGTCATGAGTAACGTAACATGTGGAGTAATTAGCAGTGCATGGCAAATGCATGAGTTATAATTGCCTTTGGGCACAAGTTATAGTTACTTGAGATAATCATAACTATCACTGTTGAATTGAGTTTTGTCCGTGTGAAATCCGTGCCTAACTATAATGTCTCTGTAACCTTTGCTTTTTTCAGTGAATTGCTTCAGTTTTTTAAATGCTATTTTCTAACTATATAGCCCCTGTAGCCTATGGTTTATTGATGAATTTTATCTTTTTTTTTAATAAATTGTACTACAATTTGACCCATAAGTCAAATTTACTGATATACATTTTCACAAGATTATAAATACATTTTATTCACACATTCATTCCTAATTTATATTTCAAAATTGAACATTTTAAAAATGAAGGTAAGGTAACTTGTGTAGTCTTTCTGTAGATGCAATGTACCAAGTCTTTTTTTAATTCATTTTATCTGTCACAAATCCCCAGATAAATAAGGGGTCTGCCGATTCTATTGCACACATTCAATGCTCAAACAACAACACATTTTAAATAAAAATATACTATTGCAATTTCTAAAAGTGTATCACTGCCTGTAAGTGAGTGTGTGAGTGGTCTGTGTGTCTGCAAGTGGGTGAGTGTGGCAATATGGGTGTGTGAGTGGTTGTGCAAATGTGTGTGTATGTGGGTTTGTGAGTGGCTGTGTGAATGCTTGCATGAGTGGGTGTGAGTTAGAGTCGGTATGTGAGTGGTTTTGTGGGTATGTGAGTGGGTATGTGGGTAGTTGTATGGGTGTGTGGGATGTGGTTGTGTGGGTGTGTGTGTGCCTGTGTGAGTGGCCTTGTGGATGTGTGAGTGGTTTTGTGTGTCTGTGAGTGGGTGTTTGAGTGACTGTATAGGTGTGTAACTGGGTGTGTGAGTGCATGTGTGAGTGGCTATATGGATCATTGAATAGTTGTGTGAGTGGGTTTGTGGTCTGAATGACCCTGTTAGTGGCTGTATTGGTGTGTGAGTGGTTTTATTGATGTTTATGTTCATGTGTGAGTGGCTGTGTGTGGTTTTGTGGGTCTGTGAGTGGGTGTATGGATTTGTGAGTGGGTGTATGAGTGATTGTGTGGGTGTGTGAGTGGTTGTGTAGGTCTGTGAATGGGTGTCTGGGTGTTTGAGTCTAGAGTGGTGTAGAAAGGGGCAGGCCCCCGGCATCATGCCAGTAGCTTTTTCTTTGTTTTTAAAAAAATTATAAAGGAAGGGGGGACATGTGGTCCAATTCCCTGGTATGATTTTAACCCCGGGGTCCGATCCTTCGGGCCAGGTATTTTTTTAAAAGGAAGGCCAACGTCTTTGAGCCAATTATGGCCCTGGGGACCCCATCCCGTGGGCCCAGCTTAACATTTTTTTTAAGTAAAGGAAAGGGGTATGCCTGGCCCCTCTCCTGAGACAATGTTGGCCCCAGAGACCCAATCACTGTGGCCTGGCCACAACATTGCGTACCCTGGTCCCACCCAGGGCACCCAGTTTGTTTTGGTTGGAGACCACAGGGGAGCCTGAAGGCCCCCTTGGTCCCTGCTCCTCATGTCCTGCTGAACATGCAGCTCCCTCTGTCCAAAAGCAATTCTGCTCCACTCGGTGCAAGCAAGAGCATTTTAAATGCTCTCACTTGTACAAAGCAGAGTAGAGTTTGCTTTGGCTCCAGCCAAGCCATAGCAAACTGCAATGTCCTGGGGGTGGGCATCCTAGGAATAGCAGGAGCCCACCCTGGAGGAAGGCGTTCCCCAGGGCTATCTAGGGCTCTTCCTGGGGAGGTGGTGGTCCCCACAGCCTCTGGGCATCAATTACAATTAAAGCCCAAGGAAGGTGGTGTCCCCATGGGCTGCAGGGGTGTTCGCATGGCCTCCTCATATTATTTTCAAGTGAAGCCCTGGGGAGGTAGCGGTCCCTGGAGGGGGGGTACAAGAGGCCCCCAATTTATAACATTATAAGCCCCAGGGAGGTGTTGGTCCCTGGGGCAGTGGGGGAGGCCATTATTTAGTAGTACATCCAGTGTCACCCTTTAATAAAAATGCAGCAAAATCATCTTGAACTTAAAAACCTAGCGTACTGTACATTTTGCCATACAAGTATTGGGGAATGAATGACCCGATAGTGCACAGCTTTAATATTTGGTCATAACTTAGAGCCAGGCCTGCTGAAAAACATACTTCTGGCTTTGGGACTGAGGAGTTCAACTTTTAGTGATATATGCAGTCTAACTATGGTTGGCTGAAATGCAGAATTCCCAGACACAGTCAACACTGCTGAGGTCAGAAGCAGCAATCAGCAGGAAAGCAAGAGGCTAATAAATTGAGAGGATGTGGCCTAAGGGCTAGAGCAGTGGAACTCGAAGCTGGGGAACTGGGTTCCAGTCTTGGCAGGGACGCTCAGCATCCTGTGATTCTGGGCAAATCGCCTAATCTCCCCTTGCCTGACAAAATGAATGTTTTCATCTTTAACGCAACTGGTACTCACGTAAAGCGCACTGAAACCTTTGGGTCACGTTTGTGCTATATAAAACTCACAAAAAATAAATACATTTGAGGCATATAAGTTACAGCTGATGCTTAGTGAATATCTTTAGATATACTTTGTGGTTGGGTACCAGTAGCTGCCACAAAACTGTTCTGATAGACTAGGGGGCATATTTGCAAGCCTCTATCACCACAGGAACGTCTCTATTAGTGACGTTCCTGTGGGGATTTGTGCTTCACCTTATTTACAAGGCAGTGTTAAGCCACTTAGCGTGGCTTAATGCTGCCTTGTAAATAACGCCCCCTTTCACACTTTAGTTAGCGTGAAAGGGGTGGACAATGGGTGTAACGGTGGGCGTTCCACCCCAACACCCATTGATTTTGATGCTGACCCATATTTACAAGGGCGGCGTTAATATGGTGCAGTGACAAAATTAAGACCAGGGGATAACTGGTCTTAAACAGGCACGATGAGAAGAAATGTTTTATTTCTCCACGTTTTTGCTGTTTCCATGTGTGCGGCGTTGTGCAGCACACATAAAAACAGCAATTGGCCTATGACTGTTTATGTGCAGGAAGGTGTGTATGTGCAGGAAGCTGCATGCAAACAATCAATAAAAAAATGACGTTTAGCAACTTCTATGTGTGCTGCATTAAGCAGCGTGTCAACAAAAGAGGGGTTAGGGAGGGCTTGATATAGGTCCAACGTACATGCCCAAACTTAAGCCACAAGACAGTAGGGTACGGAGTTCCTTGTAGTGGTGTATTTAGCCACTAAATGTGTACTCTAGGTGGTAAGGAGGTGGGGAATAACCCCTTTCGGAACTAGGGCCCTCACACACCCATCAAGCTAGGTGTTATGCTTCATCATATGGGTCTGCTCCTCATCGGGCCGGCGCTGCAATGCCTTCCAGGCGGCAGCGGATCTGGTAGGTCAGATATGCAGCTCTGAACGGGAGCAGAGACACTACGTTGAATGTCCTTTACTCCGCTGCCAACTGCTGTGGCAGTACTAGAAACAGTATTAAGGTTGACTGCCATTCTCCAGGGTAATCACCCTCAGGTTGAACAAATGGTAGGTAGTGCTGCACCACACCATTCACTGTAGATAGTTTGTATTATTTACATGGTCCTGAGGAATCACCACTTCTGTGACTTATTCAGGCGAGAAACATGTTGACCATCTGGGGGTTGAGCGAAAATTTTTGTCACCTTATAACAAAATACTCGCCCCCCTCTAATCCTTTGAACTAGGGTGGGACCATAACAGAATACAATGTATCACTAATGGTTCCCTTACCTGCTTATATTCACATCCTATATCTACACATCTCTAGGCCCCTCACATCCACACACCGATATGACGAGGAACAAAAGATCTCCGAAAAAGAGCCCCTTTATGGGTGCCCGTCGAGCATTGCAGCTCCGGCCCGACGAGGAGCAGACCCATATGATGAAGCATGACACCTAGCTTGCTGGGTGTGTGAGGGTCCTAGTTCCGAAAGGAGGAATTCCCCACCTCCTTACCACCTAGAGTACACATTGAGTGGCTAAATATACCACTACAAGGAACTCCGTACCCTACTCTCTTGTGGCATTAAGCAGCGCACATACAATTTTTTCAAAACGGCATTTAAAGATTGTTTATGTGCAGGAAAACAACATAAACAATCTTCCCCTCAGCACAGGAACCCTTGCACTATGGTGTAAGGGTGCCTGCGTTGGCGCTAGGCTGCTAAATTTAGGGCCAGTGCAGGGAGAAACGCATGGCTGCACCATATTCTTGTGGATGTTAAGCCAAAGAGGCTAAAGCCACGTTCTGCCACTTCTGTAGTAAATATGCCCCTCGGTTTTTAACCCAAATGGGCCCATGACTATGAGTTATACTGCGCATGTCCCTACTAAGATGAGTCTATATTTTATGTCCCCGTCGACTAACCAACCTGTCCTGCAAGCTTTTAAGTGACTTTGCCTGATTGAAACCATGCACTGCTATCTTCACTGCTTTAGCAGAACAACTCACCTGTCACCCCTCCATAGCATCATTTGATCAGATAATCCTATTCCTACAAAAGTCAGTACTGCCAGGCGCTGAGCTGACCAGAAACAACACACCACTTATTAGCTTTCGTCAGTGACTGCTCGGGTCAGTTTCATCTGCAGCGTGTCAAAAGCCATCAGACAAAGGCATGAGTTCTAGAGTCAGCAGCCTGCTGACGTCCGACATGAAATGAGCGACACGCAGAGGTCCCAAGAATCATATTCTAAAGGTTATCCGTGGTGAACTCCTCTCATCTGTGCTTTGGGAAGGATGAGAGCAAATAGTGCTTACACCTGCAGTAATGAGCGGAAAATACACATGACTCCAGCCTTTCGCCTGGAGCAGTAGTTCATTGTCAGGCGCATTCTCTTTAATTAAGTGCAACAAGATGGATGCCTGCGACTCTGTGGTATGAGAAGAGGAGCCATCAGATGTTACTCAATAAACCTCCACAGAAGCCCGACATCCCGAAATAAAAACATTCTTCATTCTTAAAGATCCTTTTCCCTCTCCTCGCTTGCACACACCCGTGGAATTGCAAGGCCTTGTGTAGTAACATCGTAACATAGTCAAAATAATTAAATAAAAATAGCCTTTTTTGTCAGCCGTAGCAAAGGAACAACTGAAGGGTAGGAATGGCGAAGGTAGAGTGTGCTGTAACATTCTATAACAAGGTTCTATACACAAGGAATTCAATAATTAAATACAAGACTCACCAACCACGCAGATGCTACACCTTGCGTGGAAAAGGTGGAACCGCCATATGCTGATCACATAGAAGCCCCTGCAAGTTGCATTGCGTTTTGAGTTTGAAAAATGGTCTCTTCAAATTAGTCAAGCGCTGTGAAAGGTTAGATGGATTTGAGGGTCTATTCATTATTGTGGTGCTGGAGGTACATCTTTTAGCCACTCTTCTTCTGCCTTCACCTCGCAACCCACTCCTTTTACTTCTCGCAGTGACTTTATGGGTTAATTTGTTTGTGCAAAAGCCTTTGACCGATGGAAATAAACAGTTGTGCACAATGAGTCAGAATTGGACCGGATGGACTGGGAAAAGTGTCCATATACTTCCAATGAAGGAAGTAAAAGTCGAAGTTATCGAACTAGAGCTAAAGGAGGGATAAATCCGTTCAGTGCACATAAGGTGTAGGTTAGGATTTTGCTGTCAATTGCATTCATTTTTTCTTAATTTATTTAGTTTTACCAGGCAGAGCCCACGAGAACCAAGTCTGGCGTTTTTATGTGAGTGCGAAGCATTGAGGGTGGTTCCAAGGCCACACTGTACTCTATTCCTTGGGCCCTGGTAGGCTTCAGCCACTGGAGGAACTGGCGTAACGAAACTTGACGGGGGTTCCCCCTGCATGGTACATGAAGGGGCCTCCTTCGGACTCAATAAGGAGCTCTCCAGCCGGAGTGTTGTGCTGAGGGGGCCACCTGGAGCTTGCCCCCCGCACTGCGGGGGCTGCAGAGGCCTATGTTACCCCACTGACTGCAGGGCAGGTTTTGAGGCTGCTTTCTTCAGCTCTCCCAGGTTAATTACAGCAGGCACAGTGAGTGCTTCAGGACAGAGAGAGGAGAGGAGGAGAGAGAGATGACAGAAGGTGAAAGTAGAGGGCTGGTTCAAATATTTTTTCCGGGGTTGCTTTTGTTCCAGTGCAACGCTCTGTGGCTCCTATGACTATGTCCATTGATGGAGCATGGTTGACCTCTACATCCCGTTGCTCTAAATCTTGGTATGCTCAGCAGTCTGGGTTCTGACAAACAGATCGCCCTACCTGGTTACTAAACTTGAATCTTCTACTCAACATGAGGATCCCACTTGAGGTACAACCTTGTGGAGAGTGGCCATTATTGTGTACTTTGTCCTGCTTTCATTGTAACAGGATGCACTGACCCAGTCTGTGCCCCGCTGACCCAGTTAAAGGTGAGCTGTAGTGCAAACAATGGCAGTCCAACCCATCTGAGATATGGACTATGGTAAAGAGCAACCATCCCAACACACTGAAGAACCCACCATCAATCACTAGTGAGGAAACTCATGAAAGACATGTAATAAAGCTACAGCAGGGTCACAGGAAGATCTTTCTAATGAGAATTCTTGTCTTTGATGATTTAACTAACTCGTGGAGAACTAGCATGCCGACCCCTAATCCTCGCGCAGCCGATTAGGTTCTGGCGCCGGATTGGAGAGGGGCAAGCCGCCATCTTGGGGGGACTCTGAGGGTTGCGGACCAGTTGTTTGCATCCTCCCGCCCTCCCGGGGATTTAAATGGCGCCTGAAGCGCCCGCGCGCATATCCTGTGGTGAAACTCTCCTGAGGCAGAAGCCGGGAGATTGTAGTTTAGAAACTGCTTGATTTTAAAAGTGTTGTGTTTTTTACTCTGCGAATTGCACTAGCGCATTATTTACCTGCACCACGTCCTAGGGGCTGATTTACCCTAGTTCCACTGCATCCCGACCCCTGATCCTCGCGCAGCCCATTAGGTGCTGGCGCCGGATTGGAGAGGGGCAAGCCGCCATCTTGGGGGGACTCTGAGGGTTGCGGACCAGTTGTTTGCATTCTCCCGCCCTCCCGGGGATTGATATCGCGCCTGAAGCGCCCTTGCGCATATCCTGTGGTGTAACTCTCCTAAGGCGGAAGCCGGGAGATTGTAGTTTAGAAACTGCTTGATTTTAAAAGTGTTTTGTTTTTTACTCTGCGAATTGCACTAGCGCATTATTTACCTGCACCACGTCCTAGGGGCTGATTTACCCTAGTTCCACTGCATCCCGACCCCTGATCCTCACACAGCCGATTAGGTGCTGGCGCCAGATTGGAGAGGGGCAAGCCGCCATCTTGGGGGGACTCTGAGGGTTGCGGACCAGTTGTTTGCATCCTCTCGCCCTCCCAGGGATTTAAATCGCGCCTGAAGCGCCCGTGGGCATGTCCTGTGGTGTAACTCTCCTGAGGCGGAAGCCGGGAGATTGTAGTTTAGAAACTGCTTGATTTTAAAAGTGTTGTGTTTTTTACTCTGCGAATTGCACTAGCGCATTATTTACCTGCACCACGTCCTAGGGGCTGATTTACCCTAGTTCCACTGCATCCGGACCCCTGATCCTCGCGCAGCCGATTAGGTGCTGGCGTCGGATTAGAGAGGGGCAAGCCGCCATCTTGGGAGGACTCTGAGGGTTGCGGACCAGTTGTTTGCATCCTCCCACCCTCCTCTCACCCCATAAAATGTGCATCGGACTCCGTCCGCGCAGCGGGCGCGCCAGCAGCGCGCCGAAGGCACGCCAAAGGCAAGCCCGTCTGCGCCCGTCCGCGCCAGTCCTGCGCCTCTCGCCAGAGATGCTGGCCAAAACATACCGGAAAAGGGATTCTACTCTAGAGAGGAGTTGCTTAGTCTGCGCCCCTCTAAGCCCCAAGGTTGCTTGGCCCCTCTTGATCCCATGAGTGGCCCTGTAACATGTGTCTGTGATCAATTCAGTCTCCCGACTCCTACTACCATAGGAGCTCTTTCCAAATCTCCTTCGCAGCAACGTTTAATGGTGCTTCAGTTGAATGTGAGATCGTTACCGAAACACCATGCGGAAATATTTGATCTTATAGTGGTTGAATCTCCGGATATCCTCTTCCTTACGGAAACATGTATGAGGGACGATCTCACGACCATTCCGAACTTAGCACTACCCCCTGAATACTAAATCACTCTGATAAATAGAGCTACCAGAGGTGGGGGTATCGCTGTGATTAAGAGATCGGCCTATTCCTGCCTTTTTGAGAAGATTAATATGAAAGGTGGTGAATGCGGACATTTTAACATCACTATTAATACTCACTTCACCTTTGCAGGGTTATTAATATATAGGCCCCCTGGACCCATGTGCGGGTTCAACATCTCTCATTTGGAGATTGTAGAAGCGTTCGCTGTGGGGTCAGCTAACTTTAGTATTTTGGGCTATCTTAATCTTTATTTTGAACTGAAACACGATCGGACGATTCGTACTTTGATTGCTGATTTAGCTGCCTGTCAGCTCCTTCAATTAGTTAAAGGCCCCACCCATAATGGAGGCCATGTGTTGGATCCGATTTTTACGAACATCGAGTTGTCCAGTACCACCATTCCTACACCGATAGCCTGGTCAGACCATTTTTTAGTGGAGCTGACTTTTTGTATCCCTACCTCTAACATATGTAAAATTCAAAGAGCTATGCGCAAAAGATCCTGGCGTAAGCTCCGCTTAGTGGATTTTCATGCACTTTTGGAATCTGATCCATTGGGCCCTTTTACTGATATTGAGACAGGTTATGATTCCTTTTGCACATGGTTAACCCGGGCACTAGATAGACTTATTCCTGCCACGTGGGTTAAAGGATGCACGCAGGACGTCAACCCTTGGTACAATGATACCTTGGCGGGCCTGAAGAAGATCTGTAAAAGATATGAGCGTGAATGGAGGAAAAATTATTCCTCTGAGAAAAAGACCTGCTATCTTAAAGAGCTTAAGATATATCATAAAGCCATCTGCAGGATCCGGGCGGAGTACTATGCCTCCGAAATAAAAATCAGCTCTAATCCTGCTAAAGTTATCTTTAAGATTCTTAAAGAACTCAGCACAAAAAATCTGCTAACAATATCCCCACTTCGGCGGCCCAGTGCGAAGAGCTGGCCTCCTTTTTCGTGGAGAAAATCCGGGCTATCTATCAAGCTTTCACCCCTGTGATAGGGCCTCGCTCTATCTCTGCCACGAGACCTAGTCCTATCTCTAAACTGTCAGCTATTCCCGAAATCTCTGAGGAGGAGTTCGATAAGTTAACTAGGCATAATAAATCTGGCTCCCCGGCAGATCCCCTCAAGCCTGCCCAATTCAGAGACTCTTCTTTGTACTGTTTGGCCCCGCTACATAGTCTTATTAATGCTTCTTTTTTAGCTGCTACCGTGCCAGTTAAGTGGAAGCAGGCATGGGTCTCCCCCATACTTAAAAAACCTACCTTAGACCCTATGAAGCCCGAAAACTTCAGGCCTATTTCCCTGCTACCCTGGGCTGCTAACATTGCTGAGGCTCATGTAAACTCAATCCTTACCAACGTTTTAAATGCCAATGACACTCTGGATGAAACTCAGCCTGAGTTTCGTGCCGGTCATAGCACAGAGACGGTGCTCTTGGCTATGACGGAGCATCTTCGGTCCACTCTTGACCATGGTCAAACGGCGGCACTGATCCTATTGGATCTCAGTGCCGCTTTTGACAATGTCTCCCACCAGATCCTGCTCCATCGGCTTGAAGAGGCAGGGATCAAGGATATGGCTCGTGCTTGGTTTAGGTCTTTCCTGACCGACAGATCATTTTGTGTTTCCACTCCTCCCTTCCTTTCCAGGGCGCATTCTATTGAGCAGGGTGTCCCTCAGGGCTCGGCTTTGAGCCCCACCCTGTTCAATCTTTACGTTCAGCCGCTGGCTGCGGTCACCAAAGTGTGGGACCTTAACATCGTATCGTACGCTGACGATACGCAGCTAGTGGTCACCCTCTCGGAAGGTACCACCATGGACCCCGTAAGGTTCAAAGCAGGTCTGGCCGCTCTAGCAAAGTGGATGACAGCTAATTGTTTACAACTAAACGCCGCTAAGACAAAGGTGCTATTGGTCGGCAGAAATACCGAGTTATGGGGAGACCACTGGTGGCCATCTACTTTGGGGAAAGTTCCTACACCGAAGACAGAAGTGAAAAATCTGGGAGTCTGGTTAGACTCAGCTCTAAGCTTCTGTACCCAAACGAAAAAAGTTGCCGCCACCTGTTTCGGCATACTACGCAGCTTGAAACCGGTCTTGAAATTCTTTGATCCTGCTACCAGGCAGCTGATTGTCCAATCTACGGTGTTGTCCAGATTGGACTATGTATGTTCACTGCTTTTAGGTGCTAATAAGGCAGAAATTACCCGTCTGCAACACATTCAAAATGTGGCTGCTAGGGCCTTAGTAGGTCTGCCAAGTTTTAGCTCTACCGCTGCTACTATCCGGAAACTTCACTGGTTTCCAGTAGATCAGCGGATACAGTTTAAGACCTTATGTATCTCATTTAAAATCTTAAGACTGTCTACTCCCAAAATGCTGGGGCCACTGCTGAACATGTATGTGCCCACGTGGGCTCTACGGTCAGCTGGTCAGAACCTGGTTGAGGTACCCCGGTTCAATTGAAGCAGAGCGGGTGGACGTTCTTTCCGCTTCCTAGCAGCAAAATTATGGAACACTCTACCAGTCCATATTCGGGAAATGGAGGAGTTGTTCCAATTTAGGAAAGTCATTAAAACTAATTTATTTCCTTTGAAATAACTTTCTTCTGTTTCTCTTTCTCCCCGAATTCCATTCTGTTTCTTCTTCAGGATTAGCGCCGGGACGCCCCTTCGCTGGGGCAGCTGTGTGCTTTACAAGATATCATAACATAAAAGCCTGCCACTCATTGAACCTAACCCCCTATTACTGAGTCTACCTACATCCCAGGACATGACATAACACAACACTTTTATTCTAATTGCAACTTCTCATTAACAAAGCAATAACGAAAAAACACATACTTGTTATTATACTCCTATTGGAATGGTACTTGTGAAAAGCATAGACGTTTACCTAGAAAAAGCAGAAGAGGAAACCATGCCTTTAAGATTATGTAGCACAATCCTACCAAAGTAGCAAGGAAGCCCAAAAAATAAAGTAGACTGCATATGTAAACTTAGAAAATTACTGATTATGTAAACCAATAAACCAATACAATAGCTAAAAGGAAATAAATCACATTAACTGTGATTGCCACTCTGTAGTTATTGTCAGTATTTCCATAGGTAGGAATTCCTTGGATATTAGCCTCCTAATAACATTCCACCTGTTTGACGAATCACCATAAAACTTTCCAGACTTAAAGCATTTTCTACATTTTGAGATTACGTAATTTGTTTGTGGTATATTGTTAAAGAGATGCAAAGATAAAAGGGGGTCTCCCAAAATGCTTTTTTGCACCAATGCATTTTCTGTATAGACTAATGTATTTGACATAGTACAAAAACAGCTGAATGTATTTACATGTAATTTGGCAGGATTATATATCATGGTACAGAGACAATGCTTGTTGGATACTGCAGTTAAGTATGGTAAGTCATTTTGTAAGTTATAATGCATTTAAACTTACTGATACCTGTCACCGCTCTACTTTCGCAGAATTTCAAAACGATTTGTGAAACTACTGCGGTACATGGCCGTAACCTTTTTTAAACATATAAAAAAATTTAAATACATTTGATACCTATTATCACTTGAATAAAGTGGTAATAAGTAGGACCTACTACTTACCTATATTTAAGGCCCTAACACTCAACACAGCCAAAGAGTAGTAAAAACAATATGACTGACTTTTCATTCTCTGAAAACAGCCATTACCCAATTATATACTGGCTTGTCAATGCCATGTACCACAGTATACTAAACAGTTACCACAGTATACCATGGCCCAGAATATAACTAAGGCCTGGCTGTAATATTGTATTGCAGTACCATTGAGGCACTCATTGTGTTGCATGGACAATACAATACTTAAGTCTGATTTACAAAGGAACTCAAGTACATTTTTCTCATGTTGCTCACAGCCAATGAGAGCACTCGCTCCTGCAGGTGGCTGAATCCCACAGGAGCAAGATGGAAGAAGGTAAATAAAACTCCCCAGGCCAATTGGCACGCTGTTTATTTAAATTGGCGCTCCCACAAGAGTTTCTTAATTTCTCAAAAACCACTGAACAGATTTACATCAAATCACAAAGAGCACAATCTGTTGACCAAGATCTACCTTCCTACCTAATTTGTTGTAATTCCATTCAGCAGCTTTTTCTATAGCCTAATTTAAAGAAGTCTATCGACAATGTGTGTGGATTTTACTTTTGCCCCCACTTTTTCTTGCCCCTTGCCTGATGAAACACCTCAAAACTTTTGATATAAGGTGGGCACGGTGGAGCAGTGCCTTAACCTTAATTTGATCATGGGGAAATACACTATACGAGATCAATGGGTAGGGAGGGAAGGAATCCGTGATCCATTTAATTCCCTTGGGTCAATAGCATCTAATCATATGAGAAGGATCACTTGGTTCTAGGAGGCAATAAAAACAATGTAGGTGATTGAGAGTGGTTATGACTCTCTCATTCTTCAGTTGTGATTTAGGTCGACATGTTTCAGTCCCGGGACCATAGTGGCAGAGTCAGTACAAGTCGGAAGACGGAGTGACCTAAGGCCTCCCTGATCCACATGGATCCTGATGAGGTAAAGTTTACCGACAACTAAGGCACAAATTGACCTTTAGGAACAGGACATAGTTTTGTTCCATTCACTGTGGGCACATTAGGAAATGCCTTTATGTACCCATCACCCATGGAGACAATAACGGTCTCTATACACTACACCCTCTGGTCCTGAAGAAAGCCCACCCGACCGACTGGCGCAGAAGGGCTGAAACATGTCGACCTAAATCACAACTGAAGAGTGAGAGAGTCATAACCACTCTAAATCACCTACATTGTTTTTATTGCCTCCTAGAACCAGAACTATTAAAACACATTTCTGGCAAAGAGAGACTTTTAATCACCTTCACTATACCCTATTACAATCACTATTTCTGATCACTACTGATCCTAACAAAGGGTATTACCTCCTGGTGGAGGCTGCATAAAAACTAAACCCTATGATTATGCAGACACGTGCGAGGGATAGCGGAGAACCAAGATATACCGCTTGACATTACCACCAAAAAACACGTGCATGAGGGTTTTTTATTGGGACTAGAAAGAACAAATACCGCATACCCGATGTTATGCAGGACAAGTGATCCTTCTCATATGATTAGATGAAATACACTATAGCCAAAGATTCCTCAATATATCTGGCTTTTATGGACTTGACCACTACGTTTGATAGTATAGACCGTTCAAATATGTGGTCTATTTTAATATCTCTTGGTCTGGAGGAAGCACTAGTGCACTTTGTGGCATATTTGCATAGAGGCATGAAAGCAAGAATAAGAATTATTACTCAGGCGGTATTATCTTAAGATGTAGACATTCTGAGAGGTGTGAGACAAGGATGCGTCTTAGTCCCACTTTTATTTATTTTGTATATAAATTACCTCCATCGTTTCTAACTCACTACCACTCCTGATGACCCTAACATTAAAGCGATACCAAAGGAGATTATGGACGGAGAGCTTGAGCAAATCAAACATTCACCCCCAGTCAACTGATCTGGGTTTAATCCATCATCATTTTTTAGCTCACTCCACCACCCCAGTTCAGACATGGCCATATGCAAATCAGTCTGACCCTGTGCCTCATGGGAACAGTCCTGCCGAACTGGCAAGCCAAGTCTTCCCTGGACCGTAAACAAGCATCCTGGGACCGGTTTCGGGTTCATGACCCTCATCAGCCAGGCTATCTTGAATCCAGTGGCAAAGTGAGCAAGGGACCCACGTCTGGGCATACCCTGCCAACTTAGGGTGAACAAAGCGATACCGATTTGTTCCCAGTCCAGGGAGGACCTGGCTTGGCAGTTCGGGCTGGACTGTTCGCATGGGGCACAGGGTCAAGACTGATTTGCATGTGGCTGGGTTCAAACTGGAATGGAATGGTGAGCAAAAACAGGATGCAATTAGGCCCAGGTCTCTGTACTGAGGTGAATGTATGACATTGTTCTGCATTCTGTCCATCAACTGTTGCTTTTGCATTTGTCACCCCGAGTGGGATGGGTATGCTCAAACCTGAGTCCCGTGCTCTCCATCCCACTGGATTCAAGCTATCCTGGCTGATGAGGGCTGAAAGCCCGAAACTGGTCCTAGGATGCTTGTTTCCAGTCCAGGGAGGACCTGGCTTGGTAGTTTGGGCTGGACTGTACCCATGGGGCACAGGGTCAAGACTGATGTGCATATGGCTGGGTTTAAACTGGAATGGCACGGTGAGCAAAAAAACGATGGATTTAGGCCCAGATCTCTGTACTGGGGTGAATGTATGACATTGTTCTGCATTCTGTCCATCAACTGTTGTATTTGCATTTGTCAGCCCGAGTGGGACGGGTATGCTCAGACGTGAGTCCTGTGCTCTCCATGCCACTGGATTCAAGCTATCCTGGCTGATGAGGGCTGAAAGCCCGAAACCGGTCCTAGAATACTTGTTTCCAGTCCAGGGAGGACCTGGCTTGGCAGTTCAGGCTGAACTGTTCCAATGGGGCACAGGGTCAAGATTGATTTGCATATGGCTGGGTTCAAACAGGAATGGCATGGTGAGTAACAAAATGATGGATTTAGGCCCAGATCTCTGTACTGGGGTGAATGTATGACATTGTTCTGCATTCTGTCCATCAACTGTTGTTTTTGCATTAGTCACCCTAAGATTAAAGGCTCTTTTCTACCAGCACTCTTATTGGCTGATGACGCCGTGTGGATGGCCCGCACCCCAAAGACGCTTTGTCACTCAGTGAGTGGTTTTATAGATATTCCGGCACTTTTACATCTGTGCACACATTGTAATAAATCTTTTATCATGTCCTGTGGCCCAAAAAGGCACAACATGGCATCCTTAAAAGTTGGTGATTCAAGTTTACAATGCACAAACACTTTCTCCTACCTTGGCATGGTTTTAGTGGTAATGGATCCAGGAAATCTCTTAAAGTGGGAGCAAATATTCCAGAGCCATCAGCTCATTCCTCCATTAGAGATTTTTAAGGCACAATGTCTATCACTACCTTCGGTGCTGCAGTTTGGGGAATTGATAATTGCTAGCCAATCCAACTGGAAGAACATAGATTCTGTAGGAAAATTTAGGGGGCTCTGATCTCTAGTTCAAATTTTGCAAGTCATAGCGAACTGAGCATCCCGTCTGTCGAGGACTATATTAATGCCCGCCCATTGCTTTTATGGCTTGCAATTTGGAATAATACGCAGGGAGGTCTTAAAAAAGATGTCATAAAAGATTGCCTCTCCTGTGATGAAGGTAAAAATATCGCTTGGTTGGCTTACATAGAATCCTGCATGCATAAGATAGGTTATCAACAACTGTTTGAGAATTTAGGCGGTCCTCATACCATCAACAAAAAACTGTTGCAGACCACCTGGTTTAAACTTATGCATGCGTAAAGACCGAAGAAGGACTCTGGTAAATGAAAAGTGATAGCTTATCTGGATATAACTCCTGGAGGGCACTTTTTACCCTAAAGATATCTGATTAGCCCAATGGGCATTGGGAGGCTGTTCCGTTTCAGGAAGGCACAATCAAAAAACTGATAAGCTTCCAATTAGGTTTCCAAGCACATTTAGACACCCGCCCCGGTCCATATAATGGGAGATCGGGTTAATCAATGTTAAATTTGCTACTGGTCTGTGATTTGTATTCACTGTATATCAAAAGTGTTTTATTACCACTAATCAGTTCAGTTCAGTTCAATTCATAAATCTTTATTCGAATTCCAAGAATTGATAAAAGCACAATCACAAATTTACAATAATATTTTAAAATCCTTATAAAAATTTCACACAATTCATTTGATACACCATAATAAACACCAAACAATTTAGCAAGGCTTCCATACGGAATTTTAAAATAGTCAGGGATTGTTCATCATCTTCCGGGCTCGGGTGGCGATTCTCAGAAAAGTGCAAGTGCGAAAAACTATTTCTTCATTTTCTGAAGAAAGCAACATCCGATAAGATTGCTCCAAGGAAACAGGTGTATGTTTTTAAAAAAATGGGGTTAAAAGCCATTTCACAAATTTTAAATAATATTTACAAAAAAAGAGAAAATGCAAATCAGTTTGTGCGCTCACTCCAACACAGGGGCATGATGTATTTACGAGGTTTGGCCTATAGCCAAGGGGAAAACATAACAAAAATCTTAAAGTTCCAGCTCTCAACCGAAATAGGAGGCTTCTTTCTCAGTTAGTCATTGGCAAAGTAAGATATATTGGTAGGGGATACCTATACAGGTCTTTGCACAAGTAACTAAGAACGGAGGATTTCTTAGATTCCTTACGGATAATTTCTGAGTTGTAAAGTGTATAAAGTGCATTTTTCAGGTCATTCTTGTGAAATTACTCGGCTCTGCTTGGGCCTAAAAAGAGACTGCCTTTACCAATGCTACATAGACTCTGATAGACCCCGAGAGCCAAGGAATGTGCATTCCTCTCTCGCACTTAAGGCAATTGCTTATAATTTCTTGCGTTAAGGATGCAGATTTATTCCTCCAAACTGAGAGCCAAAATAGAGCAGGGCGAGCGCTAATAAAATCACAAATAAAATTTAATTAAGTTCCCTATGGCATATATACTGGGCGGTGGAGATTGGAACAACCAGCAGCCTTCTACAAAACCGATTTTCTTCCTGCTGGATGCAATGACTCTTCGTCAACCCCCATATTTCAGCCCCATACGTGGCTACTGGAACGCATTGCAATTTGAAATTTTTTAAAATAGCTGGAATAGCACCTGTTTTCTTCAGACGGGGGAGGCTTAAAATAGAGTTGATGGCCTTTGAGAACTTGCTCGTGGAGTGGGCCAGATGCCCAGTCGCAGCAAAGACCATCCCTAAATCGGGGAAAGTACCAGTGGAGGTTAGTCTGTCATTTCATACCAATATAGAATTAAGCTGGCATTTCCCTGGTCCACATGACATGATAAAAGATTTTTTTAAGTTTACACGTAAACCCAGACCGTCCATGTACTCAACAAAGGTCTTAACCAAAGTACGCAAGGAGTTTGGTGGGCGACCTATCAGGACCGCATCATCTGCGTACAGGAGTACCGGTAATGGTTTACCATTGAGTATCTGGACGTCTGGAGTTGACAATTTCAGGGAATTACTCAGCCCATTGATATAAATAAGAAAAATCAGGGATGCTAAAACGCACCCCTGTCTGACTCCCCTTCCTACCTTGATGGGTCCCGAGACCTCACCACCCTTACCAATCCTGACTTGTGCTTTGAGACCTGTGTGCAAATATGCCAAGAAATGTACCAAGGACTCATCCAAACCATAATCCAATAAAATAGACCAAAGCTTAGACCTATTGACTAAATCGAAAGCGGACAATAAGTCAATAAAGGCTAAATAAACTGGGGAAGATCGGGCAATGTTGTATTTACTGATAACCAAATTAAGATTTAGACATTGTTCAGTGGTTCCGACCTTGCTTTGAAAACCCAGTCGACATGGCTATATTATGCCACTTTCCTCTGTCCATTTTAAGACCCTATTGTATATAATTCGGACCAAGATTTTTAGTGTATTATCAAGCAAAGAAATGGGTCTGTAGTTAATGGGTTCTGATCTATCGCTCTTTTTGTAGATTGGGACGATGACACTCATGGCCCAGGTGCTAGGCATAGGGGCTTGGGGTAAGTTATTGAAAACATTCAAGAGGAGTGGGGCCCAGAACTCTGGTTTCCATTTGATTAAATCTTTAGGAAGCCCGTCTGGGCCAGGGGCCTTATTACCAAGGCTCTGTGCAATTGCCTCTTTCACCTCTAGGAATGTGATATGCAGGCAACACAGTTGACCCTGCACATAATGATCTAAACCGTGTGGCGGAGTGGCATACATTTTGGAGAAGTGGTTCTCCCATGACTCGCTGGAAATAGTACAACTCACTGGTGTTAATTGCTGGCCCATATTGCGTAAATCCCTAACTGCGGACCAAAATATATTGGCCTTCTTTCCGCTAGCTGACTGATAATACTTCCCAGCGTTCACCTAGGAGGACACCCTTCCGCTCACTTATTACAGTTTTATACCTCTTCCTTGCTTTTCTCACATCTACCACTAATCAAGAAGCTATACATTACTGACTTCAGAGAAGCTTATAACACTCTGCTTCAGTAAAACAATGTGGTAATTATCTTTCATTTTTCCTTGTTTTTGAAAATTGCCATAAGGGCTTGACAAACAATGACTGCCTTATAGTTTTATCTGTATAACGATCTGGTGATTTATAGATGTTCCTACCTAGGAAGTTACGGCCACATGCATCAACCTATTTAGGAAGTGCAAACGGTGCGAATCGGTAAATTCGGCCGTTTGTGCTTCCTAAATAAGTTTTTGGGATGCATGAAACAATTTTTGAAAATCTGCATTTTTTTGCAATTCCTAAAAATGCGAATGCATTTAAGGTATCGCATTTGTGCGATTCCTTAAATGCAATGCATGAATTTGTAAAAAAATGCGAATTTTGAAATAGGAAGTGCAAATTAACACGAGGTTGACCCTCGTGTTAATTTGCGAAATTCTTTAAAAAAGCTCAAAAATGCATTTTGGAAAGTGTCATGTTACACACACACATGTCCTTTGGACATGTGTGTGTGAAACTTGCACTAAAACAAACATTTCAAGTGCAGGGGGGGTGTCCTTTGGACCCCCCTCAGCACCCTTGCAATGCATCAACAAAATGTCATTGGCAAAAAAAAATTTCGCAAAAAGGCATTGATTCCTATGGGCCTCTAGGCCCATAGGATCAATGTAATGCCATTCCTTAATTGCGATTCGCAATTAAGGAATCGCAATTTCCGAAAATTAAGAAATCCTAAAAACTTTTAGGATTTCTTGATGCATAGGATTTTGCAATTCCTAAATTGCGATTCCTTAATTTTCGCAATTTAGGAATTGCAAAATCCTACAATGATGCATGTGGCCGATAATGATTTAAAGTGTAGGTATGTTTTAAATTATTTATTCATTTGTATGCGTGTACTTTTATGGCTGCTTGTCTAGCCGAAAAAAGATTTAGAAAGTGAATTGAATTGGTATCTAAGAGTTAATAAGAAGATGCGTAAATGGCTGTGTAGCATTTTGGACAACAAACATCTGAACTATTTGTTAGGCTGTCCACTACCATTGCATATATTCTGTGCTTTCAAAGGCTGAGATTGGAGTGCTAATAATCAAATTCACATATTGAGCAGACAATATTTAATTCATATACAGAAAGAATTGCGAGGGGATATTGCCAAAGCACAATGATCATGGAATGGCACTATGCCGGTTACTCTTCTTGTTAAACTCGTACTGCCTTTAATTTGAAACTTGAGTACATTACTGCTATTAGGGAAACCTACTTTAAAAATACGAATTGAGTGATTTACTGTGATTTTTATTGTGAAAAACGTTGGTCAATTTGTTCTTAGGCAATATATTTTTTAAGAATACATTTTTCTTTTTGGCCCTCAGTTCTTTCTGTGCATTAAATGTTGATACTGTGTTCCTGTGGCGGCAGAAAAAAATATCTTGAGGGAGCATTTGTTACCAGTCTACCTGTTTCTGAACGAGTTGTGAATTTATAGACAAGATGCAACAACTTTTTAGAGCATTCATTTGGCATGCCTTTAAAATTCTCAGCGCTTTGATATGAAATTAGAGGAACTAACTCTTAAATTAATAATATGAACAGCAACAGTGCACGCAGATCCTCTATCTATAAACCAATGGAAATAGCTGATAAAACCATTCAGCAAACAAAACAGCAATAACTTCAGGCAGTGGTTGGTGCCATGAAGCAGGTAAATGCCAACGCATAACATAACAAAATAATAGGCATAGGAAGGATCCTGTTTAAGGCGATCAAAATTAATCAAGCATTTCTGTGAGCTTTTAAAAATGTATAATGAAGAAAGTGAGTTCGGAAAGCCAAGCTTTTTCAGAAGTCTAAGCTCCCTGGGGTCACGGTGACACTGATGCAATAGGAACACGGAGTCCCCATTCAAAAGGATATATTTCTGTTACAGTGTCTTGCAAAGGCAGGGCTCTGTAATTGAAGAATTCAGTAATGAGCTGCACTAGCAAGGGACATGAAATACGTGCACGTTTTACCGTAGATCATCGTGAAAGTTAAAATGGAGTATAATGACAGAGCAATGCAATACGGGAGAGATACGTGTATCCTCAGGGTAAGCAGAGCCATTCTGCAATTTTTTTATAGACAATATTTCTAATGCTGTAAAATTCACGCTGGTAATTTTACTGGAACTTAACCAGAACTCCCTGGTGTTATAATTTGGGTTGAGAACGTTGGTTCTACACTTGGAGGGATTTGCACAATCGTGTCCAAACTATGTTTAACCGATTTTTTTAAATTGGACTCGCTTACGTTAAGACACTGACCTATGAGGTGACTTCACGGAAATAACAATAACTTATAATACAGGTTGCTTTTCTAAAGGAGGCAGGTACATCAGAAATCACTTGCAGGAACTTGAATGAAGTATCATGAATTGTTAAAAGTAGACTAGGGCAAAATTTACTTTCCCCAGCAGAATTTAATACATGTATACTTAGCAGAAATTCAGACAATTTCTTAAAATTTCGCCTTATGCAGTGCAATTGTTACCTGCTGGAAACTAGTTTATGTCGGGTATGTTGCGCCTAGAGATACTTTCTTCTCGGCTCCTGCTGGGATGTTGCAGGACATCTTTTTATACAAGGTGCAAGGCCATGTGTAAATTCAAGCAGGGTACCAGCACACACCCCATTTCATTCTGAAAATGTAATTGATGGAATGTTACCAAATATAGCAGATTTCCTGGTTACAAACGAACGAGCTTTATTAATGCAAACATAATTTTCAGACACCTTTTCCATGCATCCACTGGTTTTACATTTCCTGGCAGGTTTCTGTTTTGAGGTAGAGTTTATTAACTAATGGCAGTTGATTTCAGAAATAGTAAACTGACATAGTGAATTTACTGGAATGTCTTACAGCCAATGGCGTAGCTAGAGATTTTGCCGCCTGGGGTGGTCCCTGAGTTTGCCACGATGTGACTGCTGATGCAGGTAAAAGCTGGGCAAGTGGTGAGTCGACAGCGAAGAAAAAAGAAAACCACTTACCTTGCGCTCGCTAAAATTGCTCACCTCACCCGCCGACCTCAAAAAGTGCCCCGCTATGCTACTACTTTTATGTAAACTTTTTATATCTTGTGTCTTTTAGAGCTGTTGTCCTATTATCAACACAGGGAAGTCATTTCTCCAACTTGCTTAGATTGGTTATCTTTAAATTGGTTCATTGGTCTATTTTCAATAAGCCTCATGTAATTTTGTTTTGTTTTCGATACTGCCATGTTGCACTTCCTTTATTTTTTAACAGTCCCTTCTCATTTGCAGTTAGAGAGACCTCAGCCTTATCAAGTATACGTTGGCCCTTAGCGGAGTCCTCTTCAGACAATGTTATAGTAATCGCTATCGCTTTCTCTGAGACTACTTAAATGCCACATGTGACTGAGAGTTGTGCAGAAAGTCATTGTAATGGTTAATGTCCTAGTACTACTTGTGTGACTGTAAGCTAAGATTCACAATGATGTAATCGATCATAGACAAGCATGCTAAGACACTGGCTTGTGCAATGGAAGTAGTAATTCACAATCATTTCCATTCAGATTGTACAAATTCAGAAATAGCACTTCATTTTACAGTTCAACACTACCCAGATGTAATGAGGTGAAGGATACTCTACAAAGTCCATTATACATCCCCATGCCTTTTGTGAAGCTCAAAATAGCTAAATGATTTTGCATGGTTAAAGCAACACGATGACAATTAGGAAACCTAACTCACCACCCTTTGAATTCATCTGCCTTCCTTCTATAATTTTTCACTTTTTTCTCTTCAATAAAATGTCAACTTTCAATTCAAAGCTTTGGCAGGAACAGCACTGCAACTATATAACATATTCGGTGGTTCGAAGAGCAGGATTAAGCAATTACATTTACATGTTTAGATGTTAAAAGTGGCTTAAGATGAGCTTACCTTTACTTTAAGGCACCTTATATATTCTAAAATCAGTAAGTGAAACAAGAAATATAAGCCATGACGTTCCTTAAGTGGTTCTGTGTACTATTGAAATAAAAGTTGTGGTTGTCAATTGTGAATTTTTTAAATTTAGAATACTAACATTCCGCTTTGTTCTTAGATTGAAAACTTTTACATCCATTTCCAATGAACCCATTTCAAGCACAAGAGCGTGCAATATGTAAATATAAAAATGTATGTGCGCGGTATATAATTAAAACAAATTAAAGCATTATTATAATGTCCATTACGAAAGTAGAGAGTTGCCTAACCTCCCTTCTAGAGCACACCTTTTTTTTATCCTCTTCAGTAATCAATAGCTACAAGGTCCTTACAGGAGATAATAGACTGACATGAGATAGGTCTGGGGACTCTGTGGCATCTGTTATGGGGTGCGGCTTGTGTGAGCCACCGGTGGGGGTGGGAGGGAGATTCTGATGTCCACAGGCAGCTGTGAGCCAAGGAGAAAAGAGTAGAGCATGAATGGAGGTGTGGTGCGGAGAGGATGCCATGTAATTTAGTGAGGGGATAAGCATAGCTGCCAAGGTTTCAGATTGCTATGTGTGACTTGTAGACCTGGCATCTTTGGCGTGGTTTCCCCAGTCTTTTTGCCTCTGCCTCCTGTATTTTTGACGCTGTGCTGGATTTCTTTTTTGCTGGTTTAGATGCTTTGGGCACTTTGTCACTGCTGATCAGTGTCAAAGTGCAAGTGCTCCCTGTGTAAATTGTTATTGTAATTGGTTATCCATGATTGGCATATTTGTATCACCAAGAAGTCCCTAGTAAAGTGCACTGAGTGTGCCAGGGCTGGTGATACAAATGCTACTAGTGGGCCTGCAGCACTGATTGTACCACCCACATGAGTAGCCCTAAAATGGTGTCTCAGGCCTGCCACCGCAGAGCCTGAGACAGTCTGTGAACTGCAATGTCCTCCTGGTCAGTGTCCCCACTGACCAGGTCTAACCCTTCCCTTTCTGTACACATTGGTCACCCCTATGGAAGGCCCAAGGTACCCCCGTGGACAGGGTGCAGTATATGTGAAAGGTAGAGCATGTACTAATGCAGGTGACATGACCCCAGAGCAGCAGAGGGACTGTCGCCAAGTGTTGGGTCAGTTTGCCTCCCTGTTCTCCCTGACCCCAGGTATCACCAATTGGTGCGTCCATGATGTGGACACTGGAGATGGTTTACCTGTGAAACAGAAATGTTTCAGGGTAGCTGACAAGGACAGGGCCAGCATCAAGGAAGAGGTTTCCAAGATGTTGGCGCTAGGGGTAATTGAGCCCTCCAGCAGCCTCTAGGCTAGGCCAGTGGTCTTAGTGCCAAAAGCTGCTGCGCCCGGTGCCACTCCAGAACTCTGGTTGTGTGTGGACTACAGTGGGCTCAACGCGGTCACGAAGACTGACGCACACCCCATCCCCAGAGCTGATGAGCTTGTGGATCGGTTGGGAGCTGCCTAGTACCTCAGTACGTTTGATTTAACTTCTGGGTACTGGCAGAATGCCTTAACTAAGGGGACTAAAGAGAGGTCAGTGTTCTGAATGCCAGAGTTGCACTTCCATTTCCGAGTCATGCCCTTTAGGTTGAAGAATGCCCCTGCCACATTCCAGAGACTGGTCAACCAGGTACTGACCAGGCTGGAGGAATTCAGCGCCGCATACCTGGATGACATTGCTGTGTTCAACTCTAAGTGGGAGGAACACTTGCAACCCCTCTGTGAAGTGTTGAAGGCTCTGCAAAGGGCAGCCCTCACTATCAAGGCCAGAAAGTGCCAGATAGGGCAGGGATCTGTGGTGTATTTGGGACACCAGGTGGGGAGCGGCCAGGTGACGCCCCTATAGGCGAAGATTGATACCATTCTGGCTTGGGAGCCCCCCATGACCCAGACAGAGGTGAGAGTCTTTTTAGGTCTCACCAGGTATTACTGACGATTTGTCAAGGGATATGGCACCATTGTTGCCCCCTTGACAGAGCTGACTTCAAGGAAGCAGTCCAAGAGAGTGAATTGGACCGAAGCCTGTCAAACTGCTTTTGATGCCCTGAAAACTGCCATGTGTACAGCACCGGTGCTCAAGGCACCTGATTTCTCCAGTGAGTTTGTAGTGCAGACAGACGCTTCAGAGCATGGTCTGGCAGCAGTACTCTCACAGATCAACAACGAGGGCTGGGACCAATCTGTAGCTTTCATTAGTAGGAGGCTACTACCCAGGGAACAGAGATGGAGTGCAATTGAAAGGGAAGCTTTTGCTGTGGTTTGGGCTCTGAAGAAGCTGAGGTCCTACTGGTTTGGAACTCCCTTCCGGGTTCAGACAGACCACAGTCCCCTCAGAAGGTTAATGCAGATCATGGGTAAGAACCCAAAACTGTTGAAGTGGTCCATCTTCCTACAGGGAATGGACTAAAGGTGGAACACCGCCCTGCTACAGAACACGCCAATGCTGATGGTCTGGCCAGATTCTTCTGCCTTAGTGAAGAGAACTCCCAAGAGGGTGGGCAGTTCTCCCCACTTTCAGCTGGAGGGGACACATGTTAGACCTGTCATCTTTGGCATGGTTTTCCCTGTCTTTTTGCCTCTGCCTCCTGAACGCTGTGTTGGATTTCGTTTTTGCTGGTTTAGATGCTGTGGGCACTTTGCCACTGCTGATCAGTGGTAAAGTGCAAGTGCTCCCTGTGTAAATTGTTATTGTAATTGGTTATCCATGATTGGTATATTTGTATCATCAAGAAGTCCCTAGTAAAGTGCACTGAGTGTGCCAGGGCTGGTGATATAAATGCTACTAGTGGGTCTGCAGCACAATTGTGCCACCCACATGAGTATCCCTAAAATGGTGTCTCAGGCCTGGCACCGCAGTGCCTGTGTGCAGTCTGTGAACTGCCATGTCCTCCTGGTCAGTGTCCCCACTGACCAGGCCTAACCCTTCCCTTTCTGTACACATTGGTCACCAATATGGAAGGCCCAAGGTACCCCCTGGGGCAGGGTGCAGTGATTGTGAAAGGTAGAGCATGTACTAGTGCAGGTGACATGCTCTGGTAGTAAATTACAGCCACTTTCGTTTTTCACTATTGTAAGGCTATCTTGCCCATAGGGTATCATGGGGAATGCTGGCTACAGTGGTTACCTGCATATCTTCCCATAGGAGAAAGATAGGACATAACAGTCTGCTATCCCTGAACTCAGAATTTAATAACACATCTTTTAGGAAAGGTGGTTTTTAAATCCTGTGTTTGAGAACAGCACTTTTAGAAAGTTGCTGTTCTCTTGTCTGACCTTTCTGTGTGCCTTGGCCTGTTTGTGAATTGACTGTCTGGTTTGTGAGTGACAGGGCCTGGGTGGCTCCCAGAGGCTGAGTGGGCCATCCCTGGGCTGAATAGCTCCATCTGCATCTAGAGTGGTGAGAGGAGGTAGCACCTGGGCCGGAATAGGGCTGTGCCTGCCTTCCACAATGCTGGCTCCACCTCCTGCTGGGCGGCTGACGACCCTGCCCCTCTCTCTGAAAGGAAAGGAGAAGCCAGGAAAACAAAGTGCTCAAGGAACACCCAGAACTGGTTCAGACTGGGCTCAGAGCCCTCCTGCACAAAGGGAACAAAGACTTTTAGGGGTATAAGTACAGGACCCCTGACTACAGAAGATTAGATCATCCTGGAATCAAGAAGGAACTTCTGACAAGGAGAAAGCTGTTGCTTTGCTGGGCTGACCTGCAGTTGCTTTGCTGCCAAGGAGAGGGGAAGGACTTTGCTTTGTGCTGTGTCCCCTTGCTTGAAGGAATCTCCAAGGGCCTGAAGAAGAGCTGGCTCCCTGTTAAGAAGTGCCAGGAAGAAAAGGACTTCACCACCAGCTTCCCTGAACTCTACCAAGAGATTTCTGTCCTTCCTAGAGGGCTTGGGCCAGTTGTGGTGCCTCTGGAAGTTGTACCTGGGTTGGGAAGCTGGAAACCAAGATTTTAAAGACTTTCTGCAAGTTTTAATGCATCGCTCGCTTGCAGAGCGCATCCCCGTCAGTGCGAGGAAATTCCCATCACCGCGAAGGCTGAGATCGTCGCAGCGCCTGTTGCCGCTGCCAGAGTCGTCTCATCCTTCGTTTGCGGGACGCACCAGACCTGTGCGGGAAGATTACCATCCCTGCGAGTATCGTCGTAGAGCCTGTCGTCACTAGATGAGATTGTTGCACCGCTTTCCTGCAGACCGCATCACGTCGCTGTGAGAGTCGGGGCAGAGCCATCGCATCGAGGAGCTGCGAGAGGAGAAGATCAACACTGAGCCATGCATCGTCACCGCACCGGAGATTGTCGCCGCCCCCAAGATCGTCGCATCGTACCTTTTGCAAGCCGCTTCCATCGAAACCTGTGCACTGGAATCCGCGCGAGGTATCACATCCCTCCCCATACAGACCGGAGTCACCGCAACACACCCGCTACGTCCAGCGGGGTTGTCGCATCGCCTCCCCAGGGTCTCAGGAGTGACGCATTGCTTGCTCTTCAACGCTACAGCTTTCACTTGGAACTTTTGTTGCATCTAAAGGTACTGTTGGCTAAAACGTGAAGCAACTGTGGATTATTTTAACGCAACCTTAAGAACTCATTTGAAACCATATTCTTGAAATGTGTATGTTGGGATTTTTGTCATTTTGGTCTTGTGTAGTTTAGATTAAATACCTTTATTTTTCTAAACCGTTGTGGAGTCAGTTTGTGGTGTTTTCTCTGTGTTACTGTGAGTGTTGGTACAACAACTTTACACATTGCCTTTGATAAGCCTGACTGCTTGTGCCAAGCTACCAAGGGGGTGAGCAGGGGTTATCTAAAGAGTGTATCCTTTTTACCATGACTAGAAGCAAGGATCCCTATTTGGACAGTGGTACCTACCTCTGCCAACTAGAGATCCCCAGTTCTAACAGTGACATTTTCAGAATTTCAGTTTACTTATGAGTGACATTCAATGACTATGAGTGACACTTTCTCAAGAGCAAAATGACGAAAACCGACAAATATCAGAAATTACACCCATTTGAGAAACAGGAAACTCGAAGAAGATCTTAAAACTGCTGCAAGCACCAGAAATGGAATGGCTCTAACGTCACAGGAGGGTCTCATAGTGATAAATAAAAGCCAAATTGCTGGTAAGATATAACCAGTTTATTGAAGCAAAATAGCTTGTGAAGTAGTGCACCACAGCTGTAGACCCCGGACTTCAACTAATTAACAACCAAAGTTCTAGGCTGCTGAACACCTCTAGTACAGAACTGTGAGCAAAGCAGGGTCAGATTGATGACGAGGCTCTGACTAAATAAAATAAAATTAAGAGATAAATACTTTGGCACTAGAGTGAGTGATAGAGTGAGCGCCACCATGGTACATGCCAGCTCAACCACGATGACTTCCGCAGCAACCGTGGTCCGATCATACTATGCACTTTACATGCAGCCGATTTCTTTGATAACAGTTTTTGAGTCACTGTATAGATTAGGATTGCATTTTATGAATTGCAAGTAACAGAGAGATCTCTGTGACAAAAGCAGTAACCCCCTGACCAACCCAAATAAAATACTGTTCTGTGATATGCAGAATACACTTTCTTTGCAGCAGGCATGTTAACCATCTGTGCTACTGGTGAGTTAAAACTTGCAGTAGATAAAACTCTGATCTCTCTCCAGTAGGAACATGATTAATCACCACGTTATAATGCACTTTACATGCACCTGATGTCTTGGATAATAGTTTTTAGGTCAAAGTGTAGATTAGGATTTGAATTTATGAATTGCAAGTAACAAAAGGATCTCTATGACAAAACCACAACTCCTTGAGCTACACAGAAAATGAAAATACTGTCCTGTGCTATGCAGAATACCCTTTCTTTGCAGCTGGCATGCTAAGCCTCTGTGCTACTGGTGAGTCAAAACTTGCACTGGACAAAACTCTGATCTCTCTCCAGCAGGGACATAATTTATCAGCATATTATCTTTCCCTTACCGATGGAGTCACTGACTGTGCTGGGTAACTAATTCCTACTGTTGGCCTGGTTACTGTAGCTGGAGTCTGTGGAGTCACTCACTGTAGGCAGGGTGCCCTGACAGTGTTGTGATGTGCTGGAGAAAAGACTGGCTGTTTTGCTTTGCTTTTCAGATAATACAGAATCTGACGCACAGTGGCTCAACCCAATGAAGCAGGAAACATTAACACCAAACAAACAACACCTTTAGAAAAGGGTTTTATTTTACAAAATGCAAGGACTCTCATTTTAGAATAAGGATTGGGGTTTTATTTTACACAATGCTCTCTAACAGAAAGGCTTTCCCGGATGTCAAATGCACAACATTAAAATACACAAAGAGATATATATGTTTATATGCAAACAATAATAAAATACTTGGTAAATGTAACAGTTAAATGTATGAATAATTCCATGAATAAACAAGCAGCAAATAATATGAGATAAGACTCAAGAAAATGTAATGTGCTGGACGTCCTGCAAGAGATCAGAGAGATATATCCACACTAGATACAGCAAATGATTACTTTGAATGTGCACCTCACTCAGTCGCACATCACAAAGAAAACACCTCAAATGATCAAAGCCACTGGCCAAACATCACAATGGCAATAATCAAAACGCAAGCACCTCCAATGATCAGAGCCACTGGCCAAACATCGCAATGGCAATAATCAAAGCTCAAACACCTCAAATGATCGAAGCCACTGGCCAAACATCACAATGGTAATAATCAAAACTCAATACTTCACCTGGTGTAAACACTGCATCTTAACCCACTCCTGACCGGGGGAATTAAACAGCTGTGGTTATGAGCCTCTGCAACCACGGTCCCGCCGAAGTAGGCGTGTCTGTCCCCGTTCGGATTCCAAAATACCGGTTTCTAAGTCAACAACCACCAGCTTTATAATCTGAAAACACACTAGAAGGTTCAAGAGAAACCTGCCCCCGTGCCAGAGGAATCTTACCAGAGCTGGCAAGCTTCCAAGCACGCATTCCAATGGCAGGAAGGAGTTTCCACGTTCCCTCTCCAATCTCGCATGTTCCAACCTTTATCTTGCTGAAGCTCATGAAAGCCTTCATGGGTACATTAAACAATCTCTCACAAAACAATCCTTTAACAACTTTCAGGCGCTGCTGTGCACGCAGAAATGCTGAAGCCAAGCAGAGTCAGAAAGCAGGATGACATGAGGCCATGTCATAACCAATAGTAAGAACTTCATAGTTCTACCAATATACAACACAATGCACATTTGTGCACTTCTGCTTATAGATTCACTTACTTCATCTCTCAATGTCCTATAGCATCACATACTTCATCTCTCAATGTACAACACCGAGCACCTTTGTGCATCACTGCTCAAAACACTGCACTTTGAGACCAAAAAGTACATTCCACACCTCACTCTCTCTCTCATGCTTTCAAATGCACATCCCAAATGTTCTGTTCTTGGCAAGGCTGTCCTACTCTTTGGCAGCTCCCACTGAAAGGCTGCAAGATTACAAGAAAGACACATTTAAGAGAAACAAGGCATGTGCAGGACATCGTACATTCAGGCTAGGGTAAAATAACACACTAAAGTCAATTAAAATAATGGTAGTCAAAGTTCATCACAGAGTGTCAGACCACAAGAGTACCTCTAGCACTGCACTGGCCCATCAGCAACTTTAGATTTTCGTCGGGGTCAGAGGTCATGGCGTGGCACTCTGTCTTCAGAGGTATGCAGTATGCCTATAGCCATACAGCGCTTGCTCTCACCATGACTGACACAGCCACAGCAAACCCCCACGACTAGGGGAGGGGTGCACTGTCGAGGAGGTCATGGATGTTGATTAATTAATAATTCTGCTGGACGCAATTCATGGTGTGGTAGCCATTTGAAATAAACACTGTGCTGCCAATCAGCCAGCACTAATTAGATGCCTTTCAGTGACAGCACCTACACCTGAAGCAGCTGCCAAAGTTCTGTGAGATCTGGAGGACAGGAGTGTCCCTCCAGTAAATTGCAGTTCTGTCCCACCTAAGCTGTCAAGAGCCCACATGCTTCGGCCCTCGCCAGCCACATGAGAGACCTGTAGGGCTGGCAAAAACTATGATGTCCAGGGGCTGGTGCAAAGAATAAAGTGGCAGAGATGAAATCTGCTCAGCACTTGCTGGGGGCCCAGAACACGTGTCGCACAGGCTGAGGCCGGTCCTGGTCACAGTAAACAACTAGTCTGACATCGAGCTGGCCCAGCCCACCGCGATAAATCCCTCTGCACATGTCTGGCTTTAGCTCAGTGTTGCCGAACTGCACTAGTAGGCTGCCTGTGAGGCACCACCACTCAGCGGCACTCCAGGCTGGGATGGGGCCCGCTGTGGGTCAACAAACTTGAGTATCTGTCGCATTGCTGAACCGTCTGACTGGGTCAGTCAGCAATAGCGCAATGTGAGTAGCTGCGGTTGAGTGTACTTTTCATGTTGATAAACTTGTCTTCCACACAGCCTGCTCGTGGTGGGCTGGCCCACCAGTGTGTGAAGAGAGTGAGTCTGTCCTCTCCTGGCTATCTGTCTCTGCAATAGCCATTGGCCATTTTCAAGATTTAATCACTCCATCACATGATGTCACATTACAGTAAATGCATTGCCGCAGCTGTAAATCTTGCTACATTGAAGCCTCTCAGCCTGTCTAAGCCAGCCCAGTCGTCAGTTGAGCCAGACTCGCCCCAAGCCTGCCGCAGGCAGCACAACTGCGCACTGCAGCCTGGCTTTCTGACGGTGCACCTAACAGCACTCTGACTTCACAGCCGCGGTGCAAAACATGTGTTATTTTACATTTCAGTGCAGTGATGCGGACCACCACACTGAAATGCATTATTCTAATGCCTGATGTGTGGTACTTTGCAGGGCTGAATAAGCCACTTGAGTGTCTCAGCAAGGAAACGTGACAGGGTGTAACAACGGCGGCAGTGTGCAAGGAGAGTGAGGAACATTTCAAATATTTAAACACTTAAAGGCTCTGTGGAGGGTATAGTCTCCAGTGGAGTAAAGCTCTGGGGCAGCCGGATCATTAACAATTTTGAAGCACAATGGGGCAAAATACAATAAAGCAAACTGAGAATTACATTGGTGAGTGCCATTTCCACACCGGCTCTATGAGCTTTGAGAGGGAGAGAGTGCCATCTTAGCATGGTGAGGGGAGGTCTCTCCTCAGATGCAGCATGTTTGGTTGCATGTGCTCGATTTGGGCATCTGTCCAGTCATAGTCCGGTAGAGTGAAAATATTAGTTGGTAGCTGTGATGTATTCTGTTATCTTAGTAAAATGAAGCCCTACAGAATTTATAACTCTCCACAGAAAAAGAACAGTCACCTAATATTAGTGCCACTAAACAGGTCACAGCTCTACCTGGATGTGTTGAATTTAATCATACTAGAATGAAGGGGGGATATTAACACCTGAAGTGGCAGAGTGTGGCGTTAGCCATCATGGCTCAACGCCTCACTCCGCCACTTCAGAAACGCAAGGCTGCACCATATTTATGAGAATATGGTGCAACCTTGCGTTTCCCTCTGCACTGGCGCTACACTTTGCAGTGTAGCGCCAACGCAGGCACCCTTACACCATAGTGCAAGGGAAAGCGTGCGTGCGTGCAGGGGAAAGATTGTTTATGAAGGGGGACCTACCTGTACATAAACAATCTTTAAATGCCATTTTGTCACTTCTATGTGTGCTGCTTAATGCAGCACATATGGAAGTCACAAAATGTCATTTTTTTTAAAGACTGTTTATTTGTAGAAAGTTGGACCTTCCGGTACATAAACAATCCAAGGCTTTTTGCGTTTTCCATGTGTGCTGGAAATAGCAAAAATTAGAAGAACTAAAGCATTTTTCCTCGTTTCGCCAACTCAAGACCAGGTATTCCCTGGTCTTAATATTGGTGCTGCTTCCTATTTATGCTGTCCTTGTAAATAGGGATAGCTTCAAAACACCCAACGCAACACCCACTGCGTGATCGATGTTTATGCCGAGATATTTATAATTTGTGATGTTTTGAATTCTGACTTTCCCCAGATGCCGGGCGTAGGAACCTTCTAAAGATCTTTTTATAGACATGGTTTTAGTTTTGTTAAAATTTACTTCCATGAAGTTTTCTATGACATAGCTCTCTAGTGCATTCAGGAGGTGCTGCAGTCCTACTTTCGTGTGGCTGATCAGGACCACATTGTGGGCCTAGAATATGCTGGGCAAGGCCTTGCTCCCTATCCTTGGGGTGGGGTGTGTGCATTGGATAATTTTTAAGATTGCGTCAGGTATGGCATATACAGTTTGAAGAGGGTTGGTACAATGTCTAATCTCGTTGGTCATTGGTCATATGGATGCGCCTCGATAGGTGTGATCCATTTCCCAATTTTACCTGCACCCAGGTATCAGTATGTAGTTGAATTGTCATTCCCAGGAGAGAATTCGGGATTCTCCAGCCAGCCAGTTTTTTCCACAGCCTTGCCCGATTAATGTGCTCGAATGCAGCATTGAAGTCTATGAAACAGAAATATAATGCCTGTTGTGTAGCCTTGGCCCTGTCGATAAGAAGTGACATAGTGGTTGTGGCGGTTGCTTTGCAGAATCCCGTCTGGTGGAATGGAATAATTCCTTGGTCTTAGGCCTACTCTTGTTAGCAGTGGTAATGTACACACAGTGTTAATGCTAACAAAAACACAATACTGAAAACCGGAGGGGTTAAGGCATAGCACCAAAATTGGTGTGAGGGGGTAGAAAAAATAGACAAGAGAACATAGCAGGGAAGTTCATATCCTCTTTAGAAATTACCTAGTGCATGGGTGAATCTGGTATTGAGACTGCTTCATATTATATCGATTTACTGCAGCAGGACTGTCTCTCCCCCCTCGTGCTGGTTCCATGGTTGAAACAAATCAGCATCCATCTTGACGTATTGCTGCTAAAGCTTTGTCTATTTCTTTGGTTATTACTGCTCGTCAACAAGTAAGGTGGGCACCATCAGAGCACATGAATAACGTCTATCCCTCCTGTGCTACCTGCACTCCATTTTTCTTTAAGACTATATTGACTGAAATTATATAGTTAAAGACTTCTCAGAGACAGGCAATGGTACAACTATGGAGTCCACTGCGTGGTGTTGATCAAAAATTCACACTGATCAAAGAGAGATTAGATAAACTAGAGTAGAGGGATTCAAATCTAGAGGATCAGAGAAGTGTGCTAAAGAAAATTCAGTGGAATATGAAAAAGAAATTAAAGCACTAATGGACAAACAAGATGAATTGGAAAACCATTTGCGTTCCTCTGATTTGAGATTTATTGGAATACCGGAGAATTATGAGAATGTATATGAGATGATGCCACTAATAGAAAGGCTGATACAAAAGTATGTTTTGCCCAATGCAATCGTCAATTTGACATGATGCCTCATTGGGTTCTTGGTCAATTTCGCAAAGCCCATTCAAAATATTCATGTACAGAGTTTCAGATTATTACTTCAACGAGCAAATATTATCAAAAGCCAAACAGCAGAAATCATATGGTTATTCTGAAGAGTTCATGTTTCAGGTTTTCTCAGGTATGACTATTGCCTCAGCTCAAAGGAGGAATGTCTTCAGAAGCATGTTAGATCCATTTGAAGCAGTTTGGGCACAGGATGTTCTTGTTTAGCAATCCAAATTGAATTTTGTCTGGGGAGGTCAGCCCCCTTTTTAATTCAATTTATCCACCACAAGATTTCCTAAAAACTCCAGACATTGACTCAGCTGGTTAGGGGAACTGCTGATTATTGATTACTGAGCATATTTTTCAACTGATGTCTAATAATGTTTTTCACTTACGTTTTTAGATATTCAGTTGGTATATATTGCATGTTGAACATTATGGGTTTTCCTTTCTTTCTTTTCTTTTTTGGGCATCATGGTCTACCCCTTTTTCACTTGCAAACACTATGGTAAAATTCCATGGCACCCTACAATAGAGAAAGGGGCTCTCGCACCACTGTGGTGGGGGTAGACATTACTCTGTGAGAAGCAGTAGAATAAAGGAGGGGGCAATGGAGAGGAGGGAAGGAGAGATTGGTGGTTGGGGCACTAGGGTGTTATAAAGAGAAATATGGTAGTTTTCTACAGGTTACTCATTATAATGCATAACAACAATCCCATTGGTATTTGGCAGAAGGACAGTACCCTATGAGAGCAGTTAAGGTTGTTTCATGCAACATTAATTAAATAAACAATACGTACAAATTATGAGCTGATAAGAGCCGGTTAAATTCAGTAGGTTCAGATATTCTGTTTCTGCAGGACACACATTTAAAACCGAATAGTCCTAAATTCAGGGCTGTAGCCACTGTGGCATTTGCATATTAATCTTTGCCCCAGCCACCCCTGGCCCCTCCCCCCAAATGACCCAGGCAGCTAGCACAGGAAGTTATCAAAAGAACAGCTTATCTAGACAAACCGCATTCACATTTGAATGCATTCAATCAAATCAAGGTAAAAAGACAATTTTTTTGCAGAGTAACCATGCTGGAGTTCAGAGGGTGATTGAGCAATAAAAGTGTCTTTTATTTTTGTTTTTATCTTGTATCATTTGCTTTGTGTTTAAAGATGGAGGTCAAATGTGAGGCTATGTCTTCTGAAATATTGCTGCACATTCTCTTAACATGGAGATGTTGTTTAATTTTCAAAGTGAGATAATTTTGTAAAGTGAACTATGTGATAATCTTACTGGGATACAGAGAATTGAAAAGAACTGTAGGATGTTGTTAAAATACTTATTTGTAAATATATATCTTCTTGACACAGGTTTAGTGGTAAAAGTTTATTCCAACGTAACAACACCGAGCGTTCAGCAAGATGTCCAGTCCTAGAACGGATGATTCATGACATGCCATGCATCACTCCATTCTATGACATGGACAGAATTCCATTACATCAGATTACAACACATCCCCTTTACAATAAAAGAGACAAATTAAACTAGTTAAAGAAGAACAAAGGGAAAAGAAAAGGAAACACAATAATCAAAGTGAAATGAAGATCTCACAGAAAGGAAAACATTGCATTAGTATAAAACATAATCCTTCAGTTTGAAAGGCAATTTTCTGCACCTCCCAGCAGAATTACCTGCTTCTCTGTCATGGGTATTCTCACAAAGATCATAACCATCAGGACAGAAAGATGTAGGAGCATTGAGAGGTTTGCCAATATATCTGACCAGCCTGGACATGCTCCACATGCAACCAGTGTCAACCTTCACAACACTTTTCCTTATCGCAATTATGGTATAAGGACCAATGAATCTTGAATCTTGAATTCCCCTTACAGGTAAGTCTAGGATTCTTCACTAGAACTCGATCACCAAGGGACCATTTTTTACCTTTCACATGCATCTTAGAGTTATATATTGATTTGTATTTCTGTTGGTAATCAGAAATTCTGGAGCGTCTCACCTCAGGAGGAATATTCCCTTTACTACATGCAGGTAACCATGATGGGTTTAATTTAAAGAAAGCTTTCCTTCCCCCTCAAGGCCTCAAAAGGTGAAATCAGCGTGATCACATTAGGTGCAGTACGGTGAGCCCACCATGTATCCCTCAAAACACTGCTGAAAGACAACCTAGACTCAAGTGCACGTTGGGCACAACTCTTGACCACTCTATTCATTCTTTCCGTTAAACCATTTGCCTGTGGTGCATATAGGGCAATTTTCTGGTGGACTATGTCAAGATCTTTAAGGAACATACACATTTCCTGTGAGACAAATTGCACCCCATTGTCCGTGAATAAAAATATAGGCATACCTTCAGACACAAACACATCTCAGAGAAAATCAATGACAGGTTTAGTGTTAGCAGCAGACACACATTTCGTCACCACCCACTTGGAGGTATAACCCATTAACAAACCTTTCTTAGGAGGGCATGAGTTCAAAGGGACCAAAAATGTCCAAACCTAATTTTGACCATACAGCATCTGGGACCTCAACAGGAGATAAAGGCACGCGGTTGGTGTCATGAGACTTATCGTTGGATGCACAAGAGACCCAATCCTTGACGACTTCTTCAGTCATATGATCCATGCCCGGCCACCAGTATCTCTCCCTCAGGTGAGCCTTTGTGAGACTTCTACCTAAATGACCTTCACGGGCAAGGTTAATTATCTTGCTCCTGAAATCAATGGGATGAATCACTCTGTCGCTCCTCATGAGATTGTCACAATAAAACGATAAATCCTCTTTCACAGACCAATACGATTTCATTTCTTGATCCAAAGTTTTGTACTCAGGCCACCCCTGAGTTATCCACAACTTGAGGGAAGAAAGCACTTTGTCCATCCTCACACTGTTCAACCACTCCGCCATCCAACTCACACTTTCGCTTTCAGCATCATTTCCGTCACGCTAATTGGCAACCAGAATAAACAATCAGCAGGTTTGTTACTTGAACCAGGAATGTATTTTATAGGGAAATTGTATTCCTGAAGCCCCTCACCCCAGCGTTTGAGTCTGGGTCTGATGTGCTCACCATGGCGACACAAGAAAACGTGTACTCGGGGGCGATGATCATTCTTGATCAGAAATGGAATTCCCCAGAGGTAAAATTAAAAATGCTACACAGCCCAAAACACACTAAAGGCCTCCCTCTCAATACAGAAATAATTTGTTTCTGCATCCCTGAGTGCCCTGGAGGCAGAAGCAACAACCCTTTCCTCACCATCCACCATTTGGGAAAGCACCGCTCCCAACCCCTTGAGACTGGCATCAGTGGTCAGAATGGTTTTGCGATTGACATCAAAATGCCCCATGTGGGCATTTTACCAATTTCATTCTTGATTTTGTCAAAAGCTTCTTGGCACTCTAAAGTAAAACCCTGATGGGCTCTGCCACACTCGCAGATCCCAGCACAAACGTGGAATAAAACTCAGCGAGCCCTAAGAATGATCTCACTAGTTCCTTGTCTTTGGGAGTGGGAGCCTTCACAACACTATCTGCAATTTCCATTTTAGGTCGAATCCCTTCCCCTGAAATAACATGCCATAGATATGTAATAGACCTCAAACCAATGCAACTCTTTTTGTTTCTTCACAGTGAGCCCTTTTTCCTTCAATCTTTCCAACACACAAACCAGAGTCTTACTGTGTTCTGTTTCATTCTTTCCATAAATCAAAATATCATCCTGGAAGAATAGGATGTTGGATATTCCTTCCAGGACAATTTCATGACCCTCTGAAAGCATGCCGCATCTGCATACCGAAAGGCATTCTCAAGAAACAGTAAGCCCCCAGAGGTGTCATGAAAGATGTGAGATGTCTGGAGTCTTCATGTAGGACAATCTGGTGGTACGCCAATGACAGATCTAGTGCACAGAAAATCTGGGCACCTTTGAGCATGCTAATGGACTCTGATATGTTTAGTAGGGGTTGACAATCCACACAAATCCATTAATTTAACCCTCTCAAGTCCACACACATCCTGACACCGGCACCACCATCCTTGGGGGCCAAAACAATGGGGGCCAGCCATTCTAAAGCCTCAATTTCTTCAATGACCCCCAAGTCTAATAGTCTCTTGAGCTCATTTTTCAAAGGTTCCATCATCATATTGGGCAACCTTCTGACTTTATGTACACAGGGTATGTCCTTATTCTTGAGAAAAATAGGGTGCTCAAAACCTTTGAGACAACCTAAGGCAACAGTGAAAACTTCAGGAAATCTATCAAAATATTCATTACCTTGATCCTCAACAATCCACCAACATGACCTGATCTTTAGGGTCTTTTGCACTCGGGTTTATTATGATACCTAACTCATGCTGGTGTCTCCATCCCAGTAGAATGTCACCTCTTTCAGCTACATGTACCATACCAACTGTATGTCTGTTCTTGAACTGAATTTTTGCCACAACATACCCAAGAACATTTATCTTTGCACCTCCATAACTGACAGGATTTATGTCAGCAGGCAAAAGTGTCATACTGTTCAGTCTCATACTCTCATCCCATTGTTTGCTCCCAATCATAGTGAAAGGCGAACCTGAGTCACGCAACACCACGTAATCATGGACGTCTACCACAAAAGGTATGCAGAAAAAATATCGATATTTAAATATCGATATACAATTATATCGAAGTTTAAATATCGAAGGGACATAATATAGAAGGTAAGTAATATCGATAGATTTAATATCGATATTAGTAATATCGAAGTTTGAAATATCGATTTCAGTAATATCGATATTAATAATTTCGATGTTACTATTATCGATTTTTAAATTATTTTTGTGTATAATATTATGTATTTATTATGTTTTTAATTTATTTTTATGTAATTTAATTAAATTTTTTCTTTTAGTACTGTAGCGGGTTGTGGGTTTATAGGGGAATAGGGTGGGAAGTAATTTAATTATGTTAAATTATTTATTAATTAGTAGGAATTATAAACTAATTTTAATTAATTGGTAATTATTTTTAATTAATTGGAAATAATTTTTAATGAATTGATTAATTGATAAATATGTTCTGTAGCGGGTTGTGGGTTTATAGGGGAATAGGGTGGGAAGTAATTTAATTATGTTAAATTAATTATTAATTAGTAGGAATTATAAATTAATTTTAATTAATTGGTAATTATTTATAATTAATTGGTCATTAATTTTAATTAATTGATTAATTGATAATTATGTTCTGTAACAGGTTGTGGGTTTATAGGGGAATAGGATGGGAAGTAATTTAAATGTAATTAAGTATAATGTTCTTTAATTAATTGTTTTTTTATTATATAATTGTTAATTAATTATCAATTGGTAATTAAATATTATTATATGGTATTTTTTATTAATTTTTTTGGTTAAAAATATTTAGCTAATCATGTTTTTAATAATTATGTATTGGTATTGGTAAATGATTTATATTTATTTAATAGTTAATATTTTTATTATCTAAAAAAAATACATTTATTTATAAGTTTGTTATTTTTACCCATACGCTATCCAACACTTTCCCTACTGTTGCACTCTCTGGAGTTGGAATAGTAATTGTTACGCCTATGCTATCCAACACTTTCCCTACTGTTGCACTCTCTGGAGTTGGAATAGTAATTGTTACCCCTACGCTATCCAACACTTTCCCTATTGTTGCACTCTCTGGAGTTGGAATAGTAATTGTTACCCCTACGCTATCCAACACTTTCCCTAGTGTTGCACTCTCTAGAGTGGGAATAGTAATTTTTACCTCTACGCTATCCAACACTTTCTCTACTGTTGCACTCTCTGGAGTGGGAATAGTCATTTTTACCCCTACGCTATCCAACACTTTCCCTGCTCTTGCACTCTCAGGAGTGGTAATAGTAATTTTTACCCTTACGCTATCCAACACTTTCCCTATTGTTGCACTCTCTGGAGTTGGAATAGTAATTGTTACCCCTACGCTATCCAACACTTTCCTTACTGTTGCACTCTCTGGAGTGGGAATAGTAATTTTTACCCCTACGCTATCCAACACTTTCCCTATTGTTGCACTCTCTGGAGTGGGAATAGTAATTGTTACCCCTACGCTATCCAACACTTTCCCTACTGTTGCACTCTCTGGAGTGGGAATAGTAATTTTTACCCCTACACTATCCAACACTTTCCCTACTGTTGCACTCTCTGGAGTGGGAATAGTAATTGTTACCCCAATGCTATCCAACACTTTCCCTACAGTTGCACTCTCTGGAGTGGGAATAATAATTTTTACCCTTACGCTATCCAACACTTTCCCTACTGTTGCACTCAATGGAGTGGGAATAGTAATTGTTACCCCCTACGCTATCCAACACTTTCCCTACTGTTGCACTCTCTGGAGTGGGAATAGTAATTGTTACCCCTACGCTATCTAACACTTTCCCTACTGATGCACTCTCTGGAGTGGGAATAGTAATTTTTACCTGTACGCTATCCAAAATGTGTTTAATTTTTTTATTAGTTTTACATTGTTATTAATTGGTTTTTATATTATTATTTTATGTGTATAAATGTATTTGTAATTTATTATATTTTCATTTATTTATGTTATTAAAATAATTATTTTAGAGTTCTTATTAATGAAGTATATACTATGTATTACATCTTTATTATTATTTTTTTATTAAATTATTTGTTAATTTTAAATATTATAATATATTTTTAACTATGTTTATTACATTTATAAGTATTATTTTGTTAATATTACATTGTTTTTTATTAAAATAAAACAATTTTTTCTAAAAAACTATATTTTTGACATCGATATATTTTTTTCGATATTTTTGTACTTACCTTGTTAGAGATAGGATCTTGATATTATTGTCATCGATATTTTTGTTGCGATATTTCGGTAGGTAGATATTTTTGTAGTCGATATTTTGTCATAGAATGCCACAAAATTGCATTCAGGCATTATTATCTTTCACTTAGCATAACAGTGCGCACAGTTCCTGGCCCATTCTCTAGGGAAGAAACTTTTCCAGAGGACCTGCAAACTCGAGCAAAGTGGCCTTTGATATCACATTTGTTGCACACTGACCCTCTGGCATAACAATTGGGATAATTGGAAAAGTGTGAAAAGCTTTCACACCTAAAACATTTTGGTTTCAGAGCATCACCCACATTCTTGTCATTAACATCACAGTCTACACTGGGAGAAAGAGTGCCACGTTCTGTTCTTGACAAGACTCCTTTTCCAGGACCACGTATAATACGCGTGTCCTTGTCCTTGCCTACAATTGTATTCTTGTCGTTAGATGAAACTTTAGCTACATTATCACAAGATTCTGAATAGTTAGAACTCAATAAAACATGTACATCTCCTTGATCATCTTTCTTATCTTCAAGGTTTTTCCTTATCTCCTTCACCCATGTAGAAGTGTTCTCTATCCCTTCTACGATAGCAGTAGCTTCAGATAAGGACGGATGCTTGGATAAGAGTTTTTCTTGAACATGGGTACTATTGGTGCACCTCACCAACTGGTCTCTAACCAGAGAGTCAGACAGTTCTTGAAATTTGCAAGTTTGTGCTAAAGTTTTCAGGGAAGCAACACAACTTTCCACCCGCTCAACTGGACCTTGAACCCTGATAAATAACCTATGACATTCGAGGACTACATAGACCAAAATATTTCTCCAACATAGTCATTGACATTGCGTAGGCATTAGCTGGTTCTCCATCACCATTACCAACTGGAATCAAATCCATACTGTCGTAAATGTTTCTACCTTCTACGCCGAAATTATATAAGATTATGGCTTGCTTTCTGAAGGCTGAAAACTTCTCAGCGCCAATAGCCACTATGTAAGAATCAAAAAAGGTTCTGCCATCTCTTCTAAGGAAGAATTGGATCACCTTTTTCAGAAAGGAAAGCAGGGGGTTGTGACATACTAGTTGTAGTGGTCATAATTGTGATATGGTGTGATTCCTTGAGACAATAAAAATGGTACAAGAATACAATAATGATCCAATACAAGTGTAACAAGGAGAAAAATCCAGTTGCACACCAATCCACAAAAGTTAGAAATCTCTTCTTTTCATAGAAGCCAACTTAGTTCATTTATTTTTCTTTTTTACTGTTGAAATAGTCTGTGTGAAAATATTGTGATTTCAAATATAACTGCCAATTCTCACTGCAATATTAGACCTTCTGTGTCACTCCAGTATGCGTTTCACAGTGAGCAGAGAGTGCGAGTGAAGAATAGAAGATGCCAGCATGAGGAAGGGGCTCGAGGGAGTGGCTCGTGGTGTGATCATTGAGCAGGTAGGCTTTGAGGGTTACCTCATGCTGGTTTAGTGACAGCCTCATAATGCTTATAAATATAAGAAAAAACTCACAATTCCGTTGGTGGCTTGAAATAAACTTATGACCACTTTCCCACGGAAATGCAGTCCTAGGCAGTGACAAACACAGTCTCTAGTGTTAAGTAGGCAGGCAGGAGAGCCGGTGCTGGTGGTGCCTGTCCCCAATCAGGCAAAAGCTCGCCGCCAGTGTTAAAATCCTCATTTTAAATATATATCTTCTTGACACAGGTTTAGTGGTAAAGATTTATTCCAACGTAACAGCACCGACCGTTCAGCTAGATGTCCAGTCCTAGAATGGATGACTCATGACATGCAATGGATCACTCCATTCTATGACATGGACAGAATTCCATTAAATCAGATTACAACAGATGTCTAAATGTGCACACCTGTTAATGAACTGTACACATATTTCGAAATACTTCTGCAATTATGGAAGCAATAATTAAGCACATTTTGCTTTGTAATTCTGGGGTGTGATGGAAACAAAGATTTTAATAGGATCAAAACAAATCTTAGTGATACACTTATGATAAATGTTGTACTGTATTGTGCTATATTACAGCATTTGTATAGTGCTCACTAACCCTATGTGGGGCATTGAAGTGCTTACATACCTGGGCTGCATGCTACACCATGTTGGGTGTGTGGTTGCAAGGGTGTTGTCTTTGCATTGTGATCCTATAAGGGAAGTGTTCCATGGCTTGTGTGATGACCACCTAAGTGCAGTTAATGTGTCTGTATGGTGACGGATGACAGACACAGATGCTCAGTATGTGTTTCTTAAGTACTCTGACAACTTTGAACGGTTCTGCAGGTCCCTTGATTGTATTTATCTTGAGAGAATAGAGAAAGAAACAGGGTTACACCTAAAAAATCGGAGGAACTAAGTCAATGTAGCTATAAGCTATTTAGGGATGATAATGATAGGAAAGTTGATCTTCTTGCTCATTAACTGCTCTACTTGGCTGCTCTACTGTACTCCTAAACAGCTTTAGATGTCATCTTGAGGGGTAGGGGAATTGGTGCCATGTTATCATCACCATTTGTCCTGCTCGTCACAATTTCTGGATACAGCTGTTCTTGTTTTCAGGTTCACAAATGAATGAATGCATTCACAGTTCTGTTTGGTATAAGCAATGATTGTCTTTTTTGAGTGACTGAATGCAAGCTGGTTTTTATTGCTACATCTGTAGATCACTAATTTATTTTAAAATGTTGCAAAACAACTGAGATAGCTCTTTTCAATCATTATCAGTTAAAATTCCAATGTGTAAAATATTTTGAGTTGAATTAAGCTAAAAGAATCAAGTAGGATAATATAATTTGATGACATTTTGTCAGCATAAATAAGATGAGTAATTTGAATAATGTGATAGTATTTAATTTGGATCCTGTATTTGTCACTGCGTGTGAATTGAATGGCTGTTTATTTTAATGGCTGGTGATTGCTGTTTATGTATTTTGCAATGAGTAAGTATTATTCTATTGAGACATTTTGATAATGCCAATTAAAGTTATAAGGTCCATCCTTTCCACATAAAACGTTAGGGAGGGTTTTGACCAGTGGAGAGCAGCAGTGAGCAGAGAGCTGCACAAGCCACAAGCCACAAACCGCGGATACTAGCCACGAGAGGAGGGGAGGCGGTAGCGGTCTGCTGGTCTGCTGGTCTGCTTGGCGTCTCCTGAAGCCATGAGCCACAACCACAGCAAGTCAGCGGGCCTGTGTTGCACGGGCCGGGCCGTGCGCGTCACCGCCACTACCAGCGGTGTTGCTGCAGAGTCCGAGGAAGGTTCGAGTAGGCTGCCTGGGAGTTGCCTGGGAGTCGGCTCCTGCTCCAGCTCCAAGTTACGGCTTCAGGTGTCAGGTCAGGTCCGAGCATCGCCCAACACTGGCGCCCCTCGGGAGGTGAGAGCAGCGTGAGCGGCGACCCTGACAAGCTGGTAGCTGTAGGACCCGGTGAAAGCTACGGTGAAAGCTACGGGGGTGCACTTTAGCCCATGTCAGTCGCTAAAGTGTTGGGACCTGTTCTCAGCTTTTCTGGAGCGCCCTCTCTGTGCCGTTCGCTCCGGGGGTGCGACTGCCGTGCAACCTGTGTGAGCAGCAGTCAGCAAGCAGCAAGCAGCGGGAGCCTAACCAGACCTGACCTGACCCTAACTTGAGTTGACCCGCCGAATCCTCCCGGGCTGCCCAATCAGCTGACCAGTGCCTCCAGGTCTGGGTCCAGGTCAGCTGCCGCTGCCGCAGGAACCCACAGAGCGGAATAGTACTTGGACTTGCAGAGGTGGAGGAGTGGCGGCGAAGCCGAAGGCGGCACTGGTGGAAAGGTGAGCTGCTGTGTCCCTTACCTCGACCCCTGATGCGAGACCAGAGCAATCAGAGTCAGCAGCCCTACTAAAACTGCCGTATACTACTGGCAGAGCACACGCCCGTGGATCCCTCGCTGTCTCACTGCAGTTCTGCCGCATCACTGCCCCTTGCTTGTTCAATAAGGTAATAGATATCGGTCGAGTCGTCATAGTAGCCATTAAAGTCACCAAATGTTTTGAAGCCTCTCTTCCAACTTTTCCAATTGTGCTGATTAGAGTTGAGCGGACCAACTTGGATCGGTGATCGTAAACTCATACAGCACGGTAGAAGATTGACTCTTCAGAATATGCAATACATCATGCAACCGCCATTGACAAGGAAATCTAACGGAGTCAGGCCTGCGCTCGGCAGCATCAAGCTTGGAACTATGCTCGTGGAACTTAAACGGCCTCAACAACAAAGCAGCTGACACTGACTTCCTACAATACGTGAAATCGTTCGACATCATTCTCCTCCAGGAAACATGGCTGGAGAAGACGGTTCACTTAGAGGGCTATACCTGCCACCATTCCCCAGCCACAAGGAAAAGTAAGTTCGGTCGGTTGGCAGGCGGCCTAGCAACTTACATCAAAATCTCAACTGTTGACAATGTGCAGGTACTTACTACCAACTCCCCGGCCATAAACACAGTTGGGATTGCATTAAACTTTGGGGGAAACAAGAAAGAGGTCCAGCTGATCAACACCTACATTAACCCAAAAAAGAAGAAACAAGAGGCAAAGCACTTAACGGACTACCTACATCATGCCTTGACAACGCAAACCTCACCCTGTTTAATTCTTTCTGGAGACTTTAACCAATGTATCTTTGGGTCATCCTTGAACAGCGATATTCAGGCCCAGTCTTACCATTGGAATATTCCAAACCAAACTTTCAGCAGCCAAGGTAAAGTCCCCAAGCTTGCTAAGGAATTGCTGGAAGACTTGGAACACATGGGCTTGAGGGTCCTAAATGGAAGATTTCCTGAAGATTTTCCATCCGTGGCTTCGTTCAACTCAGGCAATGTAACCTCGATAATAGATTACATGTTGGTCTCCCTTTCTCTTTTTCATAACGTCCTGGGCTTCAACCTAGGGGACAAGGGAGACAGTAACCATCACCCTCAGGAAGTCTCTTTTTGTGCCCTTGCGGACCTAATTCTTTCAAACCCTACAGGTCCACATGCCAGCCACACCATAGACCTTAAACAAATTAAAACCTCTGTCGCTAACTCGCCGGAGGTACTACAAGCAGCAAAATTTCAATTAAACAGCTTAAACTATCCTTCAGGCAACCCAGTAGCAGGATGGGAAAAATGTACGGCTGATTTTGCAAATCAATATTCAACTATTGTATGGCACCATCCATCTGCTGGCTCTGGTGTTCTAAGGAAGATCTCAAGCACACAGAAATCTGCCCTAACAATCCACAAAAAGGAGATCAATAAATTGCTAAGACTGTTGAGAAAAAGCCCGGGGGACGGGGCTCTTCTTGCAAAACTTCATAAACATCGGGCGGACCTCAAAAAATTGAAATGGGCAGTCAAAAGATCCAACAAAGACGATTTCTGAGCAAAACTTCACCACGACTCTAAGGGAAACAACAGCGCCCAGTTTTGGTCCACAATAAACAAAATCATAAATCCATAGAACAGCGGAATAACGTCTCATATAACTATATCTTCGTGGGAATCTTTCTTAGACTCACACCAACAGGTCGCCATAGCAAGTAAGCCCCAGGTAACCCCAGAGGGCCAACCGCCACAAATATGGGCAGAAGCCAAATTTGGAACCACCGCGGTTTTACTCAAGAAACTAATCTCGAAGGGAAGGAAAGATGGCGCAGCTGGGCCAAACGGCATTCCTCTGGCCCTTTTCAAACTTGAGTCAGAATACTGGGCAGAAACGCTGACCCCCCTCTACATGTCTGTGAGCCGATCTGGGTACCTTCCTGCCTCGTGAAGGGGGCTCAATCATTTCACCAATTTATAAGGCAGGGGACAGAACACTGCCAAAAAACTACCGGCTGATAGCACTCCTGGATATTGAGGCTAAATATTTCGCGGGGCTCCTACTGAACCAACTGTGCGAATGGGCAACAAACCGCAACATAATCCCATCCAGTCAAACGGGATTTTGCAAAGAAACGGGAACAACATAAAATCTGCTGGCAATTTCGCTACTTATCGACAAAGGAAGGGTGACTAAACAGGCTCTCCACCTTTGCTTTGTGGACTTCAAGGCGGCATTTGACAATGTCAACCGGGGCTACCTTTGGAGAAAACTGGCCTTTTGGGGGATCCCCGTGCCTCTATTAAACCTTCTGATCGAATTGCACACCAACACGTGGGTTCAGGTAAAGCTCAGTAACGGCACACACCTCTCCAGGCGCATTCCGACCACAAATGGCCTAAAGCAAGGGTGCGTTTTAGCGCCAGCCCTTTTCGACTTATTTACAGCCGATCTACCACCTGCCCTTGAAGCTTGTAACGCGTACGCTCCACGTCTGGGGGGCAAAGCGCTGCCCAGCATATCCTACGCAGACGATGTGGTCCTGGTTAGCCACACAAAAGTAGGTCTTCAAAATCTCATCAATGCGCTGCATGGATACGCCGAAGCAAACCTACTAGAAGTAAACATCGATAAGACCAAAGTTCTGTCCATAACTGGGAATAAAAAGCTGCACACTTGGTTCCTTGGAACAGAGGTTGTCGCAAACTGCTCAGAATACAAATATCTCGGAATCTTGGTCGATAAAGGAGGTCGCTTCTCAAACCAACTATAGGCAATCAAGAGGAAAGGGATGCTGATAGCTACTACGCTTAAACAGCTAAAGTCAACCCTGAATGGCCCCACTCTTCTCCCATTGCTCCACGTGGCACAAGTCAAAATAGAGTCATCTATCACATACGGCAGTGAGGCTCTAAGAGGCATAGACGCGAAACTGCTGGACACAGCCATTGCAAAGGCCTACCGACTTCTCTTTAACCTGCCAACTTACACCTCACAAGACCAGATCCAGTTAGAATTTGGACTGACCTGCCAAATGCTTGCAAGAAGAGGGTCATACATAAAGTGCTGGCAGAAAATAAAGAACTCGCCAGAAAACACATTGAACCATCAGCTATGGCAAGACTTAAGCAGCTCCTCTAAACTGCCGGCGAAAACATTTTTAGAGGAATCCCTGACTGTCACAGGTCTGAAAGAATTATGGGAAACTCCATTACCGCATGTGCAATTCAAGCATATGGTAAACAAGTGCATAAAAAGACTATTGCATGTGGAAGACAAAGCTACCTTTTCTCACAGGCGACACGCGTGGATGACTTTGTCCACATACAAATCGCCGGGATTACAAGCATACTTTGGTCTGGGGTATGGCAGGAAATCTAAAGAAGCCTTTTTAAAACATAGGCTAGGAATCTTACCATCCATTCCGCATTTAGAACCATGGCTGAGAAGGGCCTGTGGGACAAAATGCAGGCTGTGCGGTGCAGAGAATGAAGACTTTGAACATCTATTATGCACCTGCCCGAGACTGAAAGAGGAAAGAGTATCCCTGTTAAAAACTGCTTTTAATGAACAAAAAATCTGCACACGCAGACAAGCAGTTCTCGCTTGTTTTGACCCAGGTCTTCCGCCATTAAATGGGAAGTTGGACAAATTCCTGAAACTTTTGGAACTGAAACTAAAAAATCATGAAGTTGGCCCAGACCAGATTAACTGAACAATGGCCAAGACACTATACTATGAACATGCTCCCCTATCAAACTGTTTTTAGCACTATTATTTTTTAAACTAAAGTTTCTTGTTTTTAAAAAAATTTCGTATAATCTTTTACCCGATGAAATGAGTTATCAATGTATTTTTTGTAATGGTTTTAATTAACCTAAGACAATAAATTTACTTACTTACTTACATAAAACATTTTAAATGGTGAGCAGCATTGTTCTTCGCCAAGTAGAAAAATTGTGTTTACACATACTGATGTTTTTTGAGTATTTAACTCTTTAACCTTTGTTAAAGTACTTTTATTTAGAGAAAAGGTAATTGATTTCTATCCATATCATTTGGATATTGCATATCCACTTTATATATGTTAATATGCCTACTGTTAAAATATTTGTGAATGAGGGAGTGAAATGTTAGCTCTACTTAATTAAGATAACTCCTGTAAAACCCTGATGAAGGGCTGTCTCTGGGTTTGAAATATTCAAATTGGTGGCGAGTCTTAAAGTTTTTAAAGATATGGGCATCTAGGCACAAAAGTAAATGTATCTCTAAACATAGGTTTATGACCAAATGTATCTCCATTATTCACAAAAGAAATCCTGACAGGTTTAAGCTCTTTTACGAATGTAGTGTTCTTTGCACCTGTAAATCCAACTAAAGAGCATTCTTGGGAGTTTTTCTATTAACAGTATGAATACCGACAAACAGATACAATTGAAGGCATTCACAATCTGTTACTACTCCCTTATCAAGCCTGATAAGAGTCATGTTTTTACATCAGTCCAGGGCTGGCTTTAATACTCGTTTGAAGGTGGAAAGTAAATGGATAATCCTCAAATTTGGTGGCGATGTAGGAGAAGAAGTTTCTCAATGGGGGAAAAAACTATTTTCCCGAGAAAAAAGAGAAAAAATTAACAAATCATTTGCATAGTGGAATCCATTCCTTCTGTATGCAGTTCTCTGCAATAGAGAACTCTCTATAGAGGAAATACAACAAGGAAATCACATGAGTTACCAGGGAATCTTCATTGAAATCTATATCAGGCACAGCTTAAGGTAGGCAGCTCCTTTGCCTCCCCCTACAGAAGAGATGGTAAATGAAGCTACTGACCCACGCACCCAAGGCTCTAAGCAACCAAGGACCCACCTAAATTAACCACAACTTGAACTTCCACCAACCGTCGAAGACTATGCTCTGCTTCCCTTTCACTTGCCCATACTCCCCGCATCTACTGAAGCACAATGGAGGATGCTCCTTCTCTCACATTGCAGCAAAGACCTGAAATCGCCTCCCCACACACCTCCAGACCATCACCTCACTTCCAGAATTCCAAATGGCCTTCAGGACCTGCCTGGTTACCCTATCGGGTTATTAGCCGCGCTTTATAAATTCTGATTGATTGATTGAATGTCTGTATATTAAATCTGCATATCCCTGAAACTGTTATGCCTTTCATCCGGGCCTTGAAACCATTTTAAGTTTCGTGCTATTCTAACGTAGGCAGGTTTTGTGTCCCCATTTTGTGTCCCCATATGGGTATTTACAGTTTGGTTGGTTGTGGTTCTGACTTCTTTAATGCGATGTTGCATACTTGGGTTGGTATCTTTGTAAATGTGTAAAATTGTGTCTTTTTTGGCCTTTTCTTGTATTTTGATTGAGTCCTAATTTCTCATCAGGGTTACTACTTTTTTGTTACTGACTCTGAAATTAACCATATGTTCTTCTGTCTTCAGTTGTTAAACCTCCAAGGTCAGGCATTGGTCATTTTGTATTTCACATTTATAGAATTACTTTTTCACTGCCTAGTTTTCCTTGGTTCCGTCTTTTGGATTCCATGCACAAATCAGTGTCTTCAATGTTTTTGTAATTTCTTCCTGTGATAAGTAGTATCTTAGTACCACTCATGATTTTGAGTTCCAAGCTTCAATTTCTACTTTATAAGGATTTTGATTGAATCAAAAGAGGTATGAAATTATACATAAGAGTGAGCAACATGATATGTAATGCGTTTATTGTGCAATTTACATTAACCAGTGTACGGTGAAACAGACCAAAAATATGTTTGTACACTAGATGATAGAGAGAGAAAAAAGGTAAAGGAGATGAAAAATACTGATTCTACATTCCAATCATTTAGTATCATTTACGATAATGTATGAATATTCTCCCATATCGATAGGAGCCTATTTCATGGCTGTAATACATTTTGAGCTATGCAATTGACTGCATCTTATTAAATAACAATGGATTTTGGAGGATTTTCCTCTTGCCATGTTTCTGTGATCATTTGGTGAGGGGTGAGCCGCCTTCAGATTAGACAACTATATATTGTAGACTGCTTAGGTTTGATAGTGGGTAAATCAAACAGGGCTGTCTGAAAGTTCATTCTAAGGATAGCGCAGGTAATGTCTGAGAATCTCGAAATTTCATGTCTTAAATTCGCACAATTGGGTACGTATCCCATTGTATACTCCTATGTGCCCATTTCAGTATTGCATGTGTTATAGTTTTTATTTACTTCAGGAACCAACTGTGGGTTTTAACAAGTTTATAATATGGATGACAGCTAGAGAATGTATCAAGCTTCAAAGGTTAAAGCCCAATAGGAGTGACTGTATTTTGGGCACAGCTGAGAGAGTTGTGAGAGTCGTGAGTATAATGATGTCTACCCCATTCCTTTTGATCTACTCATCATGTACTTCTTTGAAAGAAGATTTAAATGCCTTATATAAATGTGTGAGTCTTTATTTCCCTACACAATCCATTAATCTATCTAAACTTCGTAGAGGTCTTGTTCCCACCTCGCTTGCAAATACCTAATCTATTGCCTGTATTTAAAAAGAAAGCCCTTGGAGGGCAATCTGATTTCAATTCATGAATGGTTTTCATAAGAGAAGGACCTGCCCACTAACCTCAATCCCGGAGGCTTTTCATTTTGCTGTAGCTGTAGATGATCCAGCAAGGAGTTTATCCCGCAAGGAGATGCAAATTACCCCACATAGGGGTCTGTTCATACCATTTTGGTATTTTCAATGTATAGGCTACAAACGTAGATCAATAATCAACAGCATAGAAGGTAATTTGTTTAAAACGTAGGGTGCCCAGAAGTATCTATCATTCCTATTTGATTAAGCACATAAAAACCCTATGTCAGTTGCTACAAAATATCCTTGCCAATCAGTGAGAGCCTGCACCCATCCAGATGGACTCCGCACAATTTCTTTCAACTTGCCCAGGTTTTTTACACAAAAAAAGTATCTTCAGAATTCATAGTATAAAAAAACATTTTCTTAAGGAGCATTGTGAGAAATAACACAGGAAAAGGCAGTGAGGGAATATAAATATTTTAATCATGTTAATTTGGACTACTGTCATGAAAGGAAGGCACAGCCAGGCCTTAAACTGTTTCTAGATTTTGTTCACAAATGGCATATAGCTTAGAATGTATAATTGCGAGAGATTATTAATGATCCAGATCCCCAAATGCCTCTTAGTAGTGTAAGGTAATCTAGATTGCATATCCCCATAAATATTTTCCACTGCTCCCCGAATAGCACGGATCCCGTTTTTAGATCAATTTGCCTAGTAACCAGACTGATAAAAAAAAGTCAGATATGACTCGCACTGCTCCCTACAGGTAAGTAGAATTGGCCTCAAAGTATACAACAATATTGCTGGTATGCAGCTTAATTTTTGCACCAAGCTGAATGCACGTTTGGAAGTATTCAGTGCTTCTAATCATGCTGGTGAGAAAAAAAGCAAACCATAAATATAAAGCCTTGATTAAATAATTATTAATTAATAGTGAAGGTGATATGCTGCACTCCCACCACGTTCCTTACCAGGCCTCTACACTAGCACCTTCATGTAAATCTTTAAATCTGTGTTCAAGAGTGGGTTGGGGCAGTACAATCCCCTCTTTCTTTGAGGGTTTTAGGAAACTGCAAACCATTTTTTTCTTCAATAACATGGGACAGCCTTCATTCCAAGGTATGAAGCTGAAGAATTTCCCTAGGTGGAACAACCAATATGTCTTGACCATATTACATAACTCTAAGTTGAAACCCTCTGGACCAGAACCTTTATCTGCTGGGAGATCCATTAAGATACATTCATCTTCTCTCGCTTCTGTTGTGTTCCATTTCTTTTGTGTGTAATATTAAAATATTGCCTTTTGTATTCTTTTTGGACTGATTTCTGGATAGAGATTCTCATAACATTTTTAAAAGACCAGCTAACCTCATCGGCGGAGTTCACTGAGTTTTGTCCACTCCGCACAAAACGCAGTTCGGCAACAACTCCACCAACTACTGAATGGCAGAGTTTTTCATGTCGTGGCCCACCAATGGTAAGTTGGCGAGCGAGAAAAAAGAAGTGCCAGACTGCCTTTCAGAGAGGTCTCTCAACGCTGGTGGTCGCGACAGGTCACTTCCACCCACATTGAAAAAGTTGCCATTCTCATTGATAAAGTTGCAGAAGGCATTGCAAGGTCAAATCCATTAGCCATTTTGATAAATCATGTTGGAGATTCCCAGGGCAGTGAAAGGGCGCTGGGCCCCAGTTGTAACAACTGGGGCCTTACACCACAGGTGAACCAGGTCATCTGTAATATTTACCCCAAAACTGGGAACTAACTACCCCTTTTTGCGACTTGAAACCTAGCGTTATAAAGCAGAGCATTCCAAAGCTTACTCAGGGTCATGCTATGGGATTGAGACTCAGAACTTAGCAACACTTAATAAATTGCTGTACAATGGTTTTTCATAGACTAAGGAAAAGTACTTTATTACACACTTACAAATACTACTCCCAAATTACCAAATATTGTGGACCCCCTGCACTGGAGGCACCTGTAATGGTCTATGCAGCAGCGATCCCGAACTCTGACCCTAAAAGCACAATGACCCTCATGTGCCTAATTCACCCAACATTGGAAAATGTATTTATTATTTATTTAGGCGATTTATACTGCGTGCAAATACCCTTGGGTGTCTCGGCGCTGTGGACTGTGAAGAGGATGTAGTCACATTGTAAAGTGCTTATTGATTGAAGAACCAGGTTTTTATTAGTTTCCTGAAAGCAGGTAGGGTTGGGCAGGATTTAATTTGCTGAGGGAGGGTGAACCATAGTTTGGCAGGGGCAACAGTAAATATTGTGTGACCCCAGGCAACTTTTTTTGTACGGGAAACCATCAGGAGGTTGGCCGTTGAACAACATAAGGTTCTATTAGGTGCGTAAACACAGAAGGCTTTCTCCAGGAAGTCAGGTCCGCTATTGTGAATGGCCTTGAAGGCAATACAGAGGGCTTTGGATTTAATGTGGCTTGTTATAGGTAGCCAGTGCAGTTTTGGCACCACCAATAAGATTTATTTATACTTGGCGGTACCTGTTATTAATCTAGCGGCAGCATTCTGCACCATCTGTAGTTTGTTGGTGGTCTGTTTCTGAGCGTTAATGAACAGGCCGGTGCAGTAGTCAACTCTAGACATTACTAGGGTGCTGCCCAGGGTTTTTCCTGCACTTGATTCGAGAAAGGGTAGGAGTTTTTATATCATTCTGAGGGTGTAGCAGGATGACGATACAATGGTGTTGGTGTGTGCTGCGAAGGCCAGTTTGTCATCGAAAATGACCCCTAGGTTTCTTACTTTCGATACTCGGGCGGTGGTCCCAGATTGGTGTGCCACCAAGTAGGGGACCATGCTGGGTGTTTGCCGGAAACCAGAACCTCCATTTTGTCAGAGTTTAACTTTAAGCAGTTATTGGCCATCCAGGAGCTGATGGTGAGCATTCCATCTTGGAAGCTAGCCGGAATTGCTCCTCCATCGTTGTTAATTGTGAGTACCAGCTGTGTGTCGTCGGCGTATGGTGTAAATCCCATCCCATGGGCCTAGATGACCTTGGCCAGGTCCGACACATAGATGTTAAACAGTGTCAGACTCAAGGATGATCCTTGTGGCACACCACAAGGGAGGGTGAATGGAGAGGACTTGTAGTCACCGAGACTCACTAGTTGTGTGCGGATGGACAGAAACAAGGCTAATAATTCTTTGGCCTTTAGTTTGATGCCCATGTTTGGGACACGATCGATAGGGCAGCGTGATCGACCGTGTCAAAGGCCGCTGATAAGTCCAGCAGCACTAACGCTGCTGCCCCACCTTGGTCTAGAATTGTTATGATTTCGTCTGCTGCTTTGATGAGGCCGTTTCTGTGCCATGGCCTTTCGTAAAGCTGAATTGTGTCTCGTCCAAGAGGTTGTTTACTTCGATGTATTGAGCTAGTTGTGTGTTCATTACTTTCTCAAAATGTTTTGCTGGAAAAGGGAGGCTTGTGATAGGTCTGTAGTTTTTTGTGTCTAGTGGGTTGAGGTGCTGCTTCTTCAGCAGTGGTTTAATTATTGCCTTTTTCCGTGTGGCAGGATAGATTCCGGTGTTGAAAATGGCATTGCAGATGTCTGTTGGGCTAGTAGGTCGAGAATACGTTTTGAGACCGTGCCAGGGCACTGGTCGGTTGGGGAACCTGACTTGATGGTTAAGATGAGGTCATTGATCTGTTTTGAAGAGACGTGACTAAAGTTCGAGAAAGAAGGACAATTGTCGTTATTGTCAATGGGGGTCATCGGGTGGTCAGTTTTAGGGTCCATGGTGAAGTTGTCATAAATTTTACTGACTTTGTCTAGGAATGTGCTGGCTAAAACATTGCTCATATTTCTTGGGTGGGCACTGGTGGGGGGTTTAGGCCTACTGGTTTTGTCAGGTCATCACCATAAAATCAAATGTAAACTACAGTACCTGTTGTTTGTTTGCCTGTTGCTCTTTTCCGGCGGACCTTGCGGACCCGTTTTAGCCCTTCACGACTTGCGGAACCCGCTTCGCGGGTCCCGCTGCGCCCCAGAGACCGAGGGTAATTTCTGTCACAGCTGCGTGGGAGGACCAGGGCTGCGAGCGTGCGGGGCAGGACTTCCAATCCCAGAAGCCCCTGCACACCGCGCCTCTGACCATCTGGCCGCTCTCCCTGGTCACCACGCCCCGCCTGCAATCTTATGGACTTCCTATTTAAGTGAAGGTTACTACCCGCTACGCGGGAGCGTGCGGGAGCGTCCGGGGAGAAGCCCGGGACAAGGGCGGGACCGTTTGAGGCCGTTCGAGGACTAAGAGGACTGGCCTGGCCCTCCTCCCTTGGTTCTTGTCACTGTCATCGTGCCTGGACTTTGAGACTAGTGAGTTCTTTACTGAAATTATAACTGTCGAACATTATGTGCACTCGGGGGAGTCGCAGTAAGACTGCAATGGGTTTAACTAAGCCAAATGGTACCTTGGACGATTTTCTAGTAAAAACAAACTTGGCCATAGATGCCGAAATCACAAAAATGCAGAAGAGGGTTTCTATCGAGTTAGACACTGCGCGCAGACTCTCCCAAACTTTTGCTAATTCTAAAAAATCTTCCCTGGGAAACATTGCGTCTGCTGTATCCCCCCAACATCCGTCATGCCCCCCCCCTTGTTGGTTCTTGCCGATGTTCATCATTCCACTCCTTCCTCTTCTCCATTACTATTAGACTCTTCCTTTATCTTCTCACCCATGACCTCCAAACTTAGTGAGGGCCAATTGCTTACTGAACAGGGAAACCCTACCATCTGGTCGGATATTCCTGCCCCTTCCTTTTCTGTAACAAAAAGTAAAAACCTGCATCGCCAAAGCCTGAAAAAGAAAAATTATGCAAAACTTGCTTATGCTCGCAAGAAGGCAAAAAATGCAAGGCAGCAGTTTTTCAATCACAGAAGAACTCTGCCTAGAACAGGGGAGCCTAAACAAACATCACCTCCAGCTACTCAGCTAACAGGGGGTGATACCAACCTTACTCATCTCAATCCTATTACTGCCCCTGTTGTTGAGAATTCTGGCGTTCGTAGCGAAAACTTAATAAGGGAAGGGCAAAACGAGCTAGGGAGGGACATTGATAAAGCGGGTGATGAGGAAGATTTTCTCAAAACAGTCTGGGTTACTTTAAAACAACTTTTGACACCTTTTGAACTCAGACTGTCACGTATTGAGAATCACCTTCTTGAAATGGATAAAACCTTAGTATCCCTGGCTACGCTTAGCCTGAAACAGTTAGAAGCAACATATCCCCAATTTAATAAGGGTGACCCCCAGGTTAGTAATGATGGCACCCAACCTGTACCAGCCTTTAATACTGCCATCCAAACGGCTCCAGTTTCTAGGGAGGCACCCTGTGCTCCTTTAATTTTGCCCTCACCTCTACCCCCCCCATTATCCAAACCCTTTCCAATTCCTAAACCCCGGACAATTGCAAATGTCGCTGATTCTCCATTATCCAATCCACCAAAATCAGAGAAAGGACCTTCTAAAAAACAGGCGCAGCCCAAATCTTTTTCCAGAGCTGACCAGAAGGCGAGTAATCCTATTACACCTCTGTTAGAGCGTAGACCCAATTCACATCAAAATCACCAGAATTTTCGCGGAGGCTATATTGACCTCCCACCTGAGGCCGGGCTCTATGTTGCTATCTTGGCTGGGGTACCTCCTCTTGACCCTAACACTGTGGAAACCCAGTGGTCCTTAAAGAACAAAGTGATCTACTGGCTAAATGTCAACAGGCAGCTCCCTCACAACAACAGGGGTAGGGTCCTAATGGCCAGGAGAGTCCCATGGGTGGGTCGCACTCACAAATCGATACCAGGAGATTGCATCGTGGTGTCATTTGCGGACCCACATACAGCCCATCTCATCAATACATGGGATCCATATGCGACTAAACAAGCCATTGTTACTAAACCCCTTACCTTTTTTTACCCTCCAAAACAGGTAGTAGAGTATCCTGGGGCCTGGACGATTGCTCACAACCACAGAGGGAAGGGGTATGGGCAGGGATGGCAACCCACTAACAACTGGTGGGAAGGAGCACCCACTATGAATAGGTTTGAATGCCTAGATCAGGTGGATTGACTGGGCACCGTAGATCTCCCACTCCGGTCGAGTGACCAAAATCACTCAACGAATGCCAGTATTAGTGATAAATCATCACTTAATGCTAACAATCCAACCCATTTGGTGGTGGAACAACCCTGCCCTGTCCAGCTCCCACTCTCACCCTTAGTGCAGGCCACACCACATTTAGACAGGGTACCTTCCAAAGTCCCACCAGATGTAACGGGGGACATGGGCCATACACATCGGGAAGTTAGCGAATTAAAGCACTCACTGTTATCCTGGAATGTAGCAGGTCTGGGCAATAAGATCATGCACACACCTTGGCTGGAGACCGTGAAGAAGCATGGCATATTTTGCCTGCAAGAAACTTGGCTGGCAGAGGAAAGACACATCATGGGGTATCGAACATTCCATTCACCCGCTGCGCCCTCTACACAGGGTCGCAATAAAGGGGGTTTGTGTATATACACTTCGAATGTAGGGGATATAAAGGTATATAACTTCCATTCTGACCAATATTTCCAAATCCTTTCATTTAAATGGGGCACTACACAAAAGGTTATACTGGTGAATTTTTATAACAACATGCCAGTAAGTGAAATGGAATTGATTTTGAATAAAATGTCAAACCATATCCATAAAGTGAGAGATCAAAACAGGGGTGACCATACAGTTCTTTGGGTGGGAGACTTTAATTGCGCCATCTGCCCACTTTCTGAGTTAGGTTTGTGCGGCCTTACAGATCACGAGGAGGATGGCCCTTTTCATTTCTCACACACTAAGCTGGGGTCCCTCCTTAACAGTATTATATTCTCTTTTGATCTTACCTTTATCAATCAGGCATGCTCTCCCCCGGTTCCCTTTGCCCCAACATATAATGGAAGAGGCTGTGAATCTACGATCGATTTTGCACTGATATCCCCCACTAAACCTGATTTTATAACTTTTTGGGAGATAGGGGATGACCCAATGAGTGATCATTACCCTATTACCTTTGGGGTTAGGCTCTTTGAGGAGAAAGCAAAGGAACCAGGCGGTTCACTTTATCCTCTGGAGGTCGCCTTAACAAGGATAAATGGTTACGTGATCAAGTGGGAGAAACTGAACCCTACAATCTTCTTCCACAACCTTATATCATCTTGTTTTGCAGACATATCTGTCTGTTTGGAAGAAGATATTGAGCCCAAGGAGATTATGGCAGCATTCGCTAATATCCAACTGCACATAAAAAATACCTTAACCAAGAGCCACAAAAAGAATGGGAATCACGCTTGCGGGTGGTTTGACTCTAGGTGTACAGCTGCCCTAAAGAATTTGAAGAAAGCCTTAAACACCATTCCGAAAAATAGGGTTCACATTTCCCAGGCCAGACGAGAGTACAAGAGGGAAATCAATCATCGGAAAGCTACCATGAAAAGGGAGGCCTGGGAAGCTTTGGGGGAAGCTGCCAGGAATAAGGACACTAACCTCTTCTGGAAAGTTATAAGATCAGTATACAATACAAAAGATACTGACAATTGTATAGATGTTGCAATCACGGCAGAGCTCTGGGTAGAACATTATGGCAAACTTTACACCAATAGTCAGGGGGACACCCAGAACAAACAAAAGGTAATCTCTTCTTTGAATAAATTAACTCAGGGATATCAGTCAAGTGACCCCCCAGTATCCCCATATCCAATTGATCTGGTCTTCACTATCTTAGAAGTTGAAAACGCAATCAGGGAAAGCCCCTCAGGGAAAGCACCTGGCCCCGACCATACACCAGTGGATCTTTACAAAACAAATTTAGAATTCTGGGCTCCCATGTTAACTAATGTTTTAAATATGGGAAACAAATGCGGCTTAATTAACACCTGGTCAGACGCAATTGTAGTGCCCATTTTTAAAAAGGGAAATAGGGACGATCCTGCTTGCTACCGTCCCATATCGTTGCTAGACGGCCTCATGAAAATTGCAGGAAGAATCGTCCTCAAGAGAATTCAGCATTGGGAGACAGGAAAAAAGGTCATCTCGGAATTCCAATATGGCTTCCGAAAGGGATTGGGTACCCAGGAACAATGTCTAAACCTGTCCTTATTGATGTCCAAATATACTGAGGCCAAAAAAGGGGACCTGTTTGTTACATTTGTTGACCTTAGCTCAGCATTTGATTGTGTGGATCATCTGCAGCTCTGGTCAACATTGGAACTTATTGGGGTGGATTCTACCATCGTCGCATTTATAAAAGAACTGTACAGAGATGCCGGTGCCAGAGTGAGGTTCGGGACTCAGGGGCAATGTACACAGAAATTTGCCATAAATAGAGGGGTTAGGCAAGGCTGTATACTTGCGCCCCTTCTATTTAGCTTTTATATTAACTCTATTGTAGACCACCTAATAAATCTGCCAATTGACTACCCACTCGTCAATGGTAGGCCTGTACCCATCCTATTATACGCCGATGACGCGGCAATTATGTCTAGGACTAAGCTAGGGTTGCAGAGAGCCGTAAGTGAATTTTCATCCTACATGGGGAAAAGAAATCTGAAAGTGAACATATCTAAAACTTTCTCTATGCCATGCACCCAAAGAAGTAAAAAGTTACAATGCTCGATATATCTTGACGAGCAAAGAATTGAGAGTACAGACACTTTCTGTTATTTGGGTGTTGTTTTTGAGAGGAAAGGAGCTTGGAAACATGCAGTGTCTGCTAGGAAGCTTGCCTTTACTCGTGCTATTGGGGCCCTGAGAACCTTTGCAGCTAAAATTGGGGGCAAACCAATTGCCGAGATGCTACAGATCTACCAAGCTAAGTGTGTAGCGACAGTCACTTATGGTGCAGGCCTATGGGGCTTCGAAAATGTGTCCTCACTCCAAATTTGTGAGAATCTTTTTATTCGCTATTTACTAGGCGTGAGTAAATCTACTTCAACTTTTTTTACTCACATTGAGACTGGCCTCAAATACCTTAGCGACACTATAAAGCTATCACCGTGTTTGCTTTGGCATAAAATCTGGACTACTATGGAATGCCAATTTAATAGAGAACTCATCACGGATTGTATGAACCTGGATGCTGCATCCAAAATCAAATGGCTACGACACGTCCGGCTGATGTTCTCTAAAATTGGACATCCTGAATATTATGATGATCCAGAGTCCATAGAACACTTGTCTAGACCAGCCCTCAAAAAACTTTTAATCACACACCTGGAAAGCGTTAGATGGGACACTGAGAAACTCAAAATTACCACCTTGAGTTACCAAGAAATTACCCCTATTGAAGGCTTACAACTGTATCTTAAAACTGAAATTGCACCTTATCCTCGTATGCTTCTTACCAGGCTGCGTTTAGGCACTTTCTTCCGCATGGTCACTCTTCCAAAACAAAATGATTGGATTTCGTTGAATCTAATTTGCCCATGTGATGATCACTCATTACAAAGTAATATTCATATCATGTTTTTCTGCAACCTGTATTCTGCCCCAAGGAAATTGTTCCTTTTACCTCTGCTCAAACGTTGGGGCATAAGAACATGCAAAAATGCTTATTTGAAGTTACTTTTGCTAGATGAGGTGTATGTCATCTTTGTTGTTTCTCGGTTTTTAATGTCAGTAATGAAATATAGAAATTCTATGATGTAAGCCCTACATGTTTAAATTTTATTAGACGCTTTAACATGAGGCTTTTGGCCACATCTTTATCTGTGACTTTTTACACATGGAAAACTGTTTTATAGTTTTTTTTTTTTTTTTATAAATTTCTTGATGGGGAAAACCTTTTAAAATTTGTTGTATAAAATGTACTTGTATGCTTTTATGATTTTTCGCAGATAAATCGAATAAAGCCAAATTTGATTTGATTTGATTTGATACAGTACCTTTAACCTTAATACATTTCTAAATGATCAAATATTTCAAGCAAAATATGTAGTGTTTGTAAATTGTATTGACCTTTGAAATATGCAGTCATTTTAACTTTCAAATTGAAACTGAAATGGTCACATTATAATGCATTGCAGATGTGTACAGAGTATTTCTTGTACATTAACCAAAATTACCTAGCCAGTGGTGTAGGTAGACTAGTTGCCGCCCATGGTGGTCCTTCCGGTGGCTGCCCTGGAGCCATATGTAAGAGTGGGGAAATCTGGAGATACCTGCGGCAGCTGCCCCACGGCCGTGTGTAAGAGCAGGGGTAGGGGGTGCTGGTGAGGCTGTAGGTAAGGGGGAGGAAGACTTTCGCCCCCAAAACTTGTGCCGCCCAGGGAACACCACCCCCCTTGCTCCACCACTGTGCCTAACAACCACAGGACCTAGCAAAACATGACCCTGAGTCTCTGAACAAAAGTTCCACTCCAGGGGTGCTTGAAAAGTGGTGTAAAATTCACCCATGCCCTCCTAACACCTGGAAGTTATAAGTCCATAAAAAGGTGGCAACATAGACAGTCTGCCTCTACTTGCAGCACCCAGAGCGAGTACGATATGCTGGTGGTGCCCTTTCCCCTGCTGTAGCACCCCTCATAGACATATGCAGTTTTTAAGAGGAGACCCCTGGGCTTTATGGGACTCTCCTTCAACCCACATGTGTTTACTATTTACCAGTTGCTGATGCAAACAGTAAATATTGCCTTTCCTGGCACAAAGGTCTTTATTTATAGAGTACGTGCCATTACCCCATTTATGGGGCACACTTGTGCTCTAAACATAAAGATTGTGTGGGAACCCCAATGCCTGTGTGGTCAGGCAGGCTCCATTTAATTGAGCATGGACTTCTGTGTTGGTGAGGGAAAATTCTCACCTCCACCTCGCACAAGTACAGGCAGGAACTGATAGCTGGGTTCTTCTCACTCCACCTAGACACAGGCATGGGGAGGTGGGGGAGACACCGACTGGTGCTTTTGGGGCACTGGCTCTTCCATTGGGGAATACATGGTAGAGCAGGATAGCACTCATTGACACCTGCTCCTCCGCCTTGTTCAGGGCACTGATTCTCACCAGGAGATAGGTCTAATTATGAGCTTGTTTTGCTGTGATATCCTCAGTGTACTGTCAGTAAGGATTTCCTCAGTGTAGTGGTCCTGACATCTTACTGGGTAGCACTCCTATGAAGGAGCTGAAAAAAGGTTGCTTTCTCAGACGGGGCCTCTTTGGCCCGATTTGCTTTTATGCTCTTGGTAGCACACTTCAGCAACCATGAGGGCTCCTTCAGGGCCTCCTGGTCTCTAAATGTTAGGAATTTTTGTGGATCTTGATTTAGGCTGTTCTTTGACTGATGAATGTAGAGTTCTCTGCCCTGTCAAGAGATGTCATGTAACCCCTCCTCGCCTTTACATTAGATTTTAGGTAACCTTAAGGAAGGCAAAATCAAGTGGTTGCCTGAAAGACTTCTTCCTGGGCCTTAATTGTTTCCTTTCCTCTAAGACTTCAAAGGGAGATTGCTCCTGATGTGACAGTTGCCAGCTGTTTGTTTCCAAATTGTTCATCTGGAAAGGACTTGTAAGTTGAGTTAATCAGCCTTAGCAGATTTCTCCCCTCCTTTGTTAATCTGCAAGGCTGATTTCAGGCAAATGAACCTATTGCTGAGGAATGATGGTGTTACACCAGAATCTTGTAGTGAATTAAATTTACAACCGAAATCCAAAAGCCAGGGAATCCAAAATAACAAAAAAATGTAAGTGAATTTACGTGGGTAAGAACCACTGTGTCACAGTAAAGTAAATATTTAAATACTGTTTTATTTGTGGAAATACAATCACATTACCTCCAATTAATGTTGATGTCATGTTACATACTAATGAGGTGGGTACACTTCTGAGACCGGTTCAGACATATGCAAGGCTGTACACGTGCCACAAAGGTGATTGTTTTAACCACAATTCTCCTATCTGGCAGGAGAAAAGGTTTCACTTTCATGGTCACTGGTTGGTTAGACTTATCTTTGGTTCGATTTACTTCAGTTTCGAGGTGCTTGGTGGCAGGGAGGTGTGTGTAATTTGCTAAGACCAGGATGACCTTCCCCAACAAATCAGGACACCTCCTCCTCTCTACTCGACTTCATCAAGAAACTGAAGTCCTGGCTATCCAACTGGAGCTCTGCTGGACCTACACTCCTTTTCCAGTGCCTGGATAGCCTCATGGGTGATAGTTCGAACTCTAAAAATCGACTTCACATAACATAACAACATGTAGTCATCTCTGAAGAGAATACTTTGATGCTCATTTGTTAAAAAGTGATCCAAAAGATGACTGAAAGTGATTCAGGTTTTTGCCCCTATAGTTGGGAAAGGGGGTGGGGTAGTTTCCATGAGAACACTTACCTCACATTCATAAGGTGTGGTATGTTCATATTTTCTGATCTGGATGGATCGTGATGGCTTGATGTTAGGCCTGCAACTCCACTGCCATGGTAAATTGTCTGTGGGAAGGAGAATAATGGCACAACATTTTTTTGCACCTGTGCCCTCCTGAGCAGTAGGGGTTGTGTTGTGGCAAGCAAGGGGTGAGCTTTGATGTCTTATTAAGTTTGTGGAAGCGGGCAGTCTTGCCATGACCAAGATGGCTGGCTACTGGTGAAGTACTTGCACATCCCTGTCACCTGAGAAGTTGTTTCCTCGTTCCAGGGCCACCTTGACACTCACAATCACAGGCCATTGGAAAGCGTGTTGACCCACGGCACAGTTCCTGAGGGCCGCTGACATCCTTGATGGGAATTATCAGAAGAGACTGCAATGAGGTAATGGCTGTGAGAAACTGCGGCTCCTCCCGTGCACCATAATACCTCTTTACAACGAGAGCTTAGGGGCACCCAGTGCACTGGGATGAGTACCAGACAATGTAGGTGGTGCCCCTGTGGCCTTTTGGTGCTACGACCCACCTCTCCACCTTATCCTACATTGAAGTCAATGCCTCTGACACCTTACAGCGGACAGGCTTGTCTCCCAACCAGCTCTGGGCCTAAGGAAGAAGAATCTGAGATAGCATAATGAAGCGGCTGCCCAATCGAAGACAGTGAGGCTCCTAGGAGGTAGACTGCCCTCCACCTCTCCAGTGAGTACAGACTGAGTGTGGCTTGTGGGCCCTTCATCCTATTGAATGACTCCACCCTGTAAGAGGCAGGACCTGCTTGATGCGGAATCATGGGCATCTACAACACTGCCTCAGCTAAGACACAGGGAAGGTCACACTAGGGCGGCATTGGCCCCCTTGGAGTGCAGAACTGCCCCCTAACCCTACAGTGAAAACATACCACGGGAACAGAGAAGGCAACAGTGATGTGGCACCTACATTGAGAGGACAACCACAAATCTGGGCATGGCTACTCTCCTTTGACAACTTGACCATGGCCCCATGGAGCACTCAAACAATATCACAGATGAGAGCACTTGCCTGCAGCACAATCCTTGACTGGCTTCCAGAACAACCTGACCACATGCTGGATGCTAGTGTCATTATCACAACTAAGATATTGTGCAGCTGAGGCTAACCCTGCAAGGCATCCAGTGATGCAGGATTTGTCTTCTATCCTTTGCTTCCAAACCCAGAGGGAGCAACCTACTGGAGGGCTTATGCCCCAATACAAAGGTAACGTGACTAAAAAGCTCCTCTTCTCGGAGGCGGTGGCTGGTCAGAATAGCATGGCTAACATTATACTAGACACCCTTATGAGGGAGCGTACTTCAATAAGATGATGATGGATTTTGTCCGTGAGGACATGAAAATGGCTGCCAGTGAACTTAAATCAATGAGGGTTGACCTTAATATGTTTCAGACACAACTTGCTGCAACTGATCATAAAGTCATGGCTCTGGAGGATCATATAACCAGCAGTAACACTGAACTTCATGTGGGCCATGAACTCAGACAACGCTTGAAGAAGCAGGGCGATGTTGAGGACCATTGGACTTGGCCCTCTCTGCAGGGTAACTCTCAAACCTTTTGCCTTCACCCTCATATTTTATGAACCAGTTTTCTTGGCTTTTAGTACCTTGCACACTTTACCACTGCTAACAGGTACTAAATTGCATGTGCTGCCTCCTTTACTTATGATAAAATTGTCTTACACTCAACTGGTACATTTGATTTAGCCATAAGTCGCTAGTAAACTGGTACTACATGTACCCAGAGCCTGTAAATCAAATGCTACTTGTGGGCTTGCAGCACTAATTGTGGCACCCACCTAAGTAATCTTTTGAACATGTCTCAGGCATGCCATTGCAGCCTGCGCATGCAGTTTCAACAGCCATTTCAAACTGACAAAATAAAACTTTTGCCAGGCCTAAACCTTCATTTCTAACATATATGTCACCCCTAGGGTAGGCCCTAAACAGTCATAGAGCAGGATGCAGTGTATGTAAAAAGTTGTACAGGTACCTTTAAGTTTTGCATGTCCTGGTAGTGAAAAGCTTCTAAATTTGTTTTTCAGTTTTGCAAGGCCAGCTTCTCCCATAGGATAACAATGAGTTTCCTTATTACGTTAAGTACGCGTTAACATTAAATTGGGAGCAAATAGGAATGTCAATTTTGGTGATTAAGAATTGCAATGTAAAACCCTCTTTAATGGTAAAGTTGGATTTTAAGTCACAAATCTGAAAAAGTCACTTTTCAGAAAGTTGGCATTCTCCTGTCCCCTAACCATTTTGTGCCTGCAGCATGTATCATGGGTTGCATGAATGGGTGTAGCTGGCAGTTGGTCTTTGTGTATTGCTCTCCTAGACAGTGAGACAAAGGGGAATAAGTGTTGACAGGATGGGCCATCAATGACTTGATGAGTGAGAGGAGCTATCACCTACCGCACTGGCAGATTTTAAAGCCTGTGCCTGAGCACACTCACAAGTGGTTGACACTAGTCTTTTGATGAAATTCCAAGTTCCTCTAGGATGTTGCAGCCTCCAGAACTACCTTCTTCAAAGCTGGCACCAGGCATAAATAGTGGACCCTCAGACTCAACTCTTCAGTACACATCTGGACCTGTGGAAGACTCAGAAGAAGGACTGTTGTGCTACTCTGCTGCAATAACGACTTCTACCTTGCTGCCTGAGTTAGTAGACTGGACCTGCATCTTGAATCCAGGACCACCGAGTTACTCCAATGGCTAGTTGGGAGACCTCTTGATCAGAGCCCCAGGGCCATAAAAGGCTCCAAATCTCTTGACCCATGCATCCTGACTCTGCCTGCAGTGAGTCCTAACCCCCCCTCCAATGTGATACCCCTCCAGTTCAGGTTCCCTTGGAAGTTGGGATAGATGTGCCTGACCATCCCAGCTATGGTCTTCACGAAATCTGGTGCAACGTGATGCGAAGCCCTACAAAGGCATGCTGCACAGCTGTAAGCTTCGTTGAAACACATACTGAGCTTTGTAGAGCTCCATAGAACCTTGCTGCCATCTTCAACGCAATTGACACCGAGCAACACAAAGCTTCCCCAAGCCTCGCCACACAGCTGCCAGCCCAATGAACTGATGTGACACGACCCGATGCCTTGCAAATCCTCCCAGCACAGTTTTACTGGAATCGGCACAACCTGATGCAGTACCTTGCAACTCCTCGGAACTGATGATGCAAAGTGATGCTGCACAGAACACATACCAGGATTTAAGAAACTTTATTCAGCAGGCTCACCTTGGTCCATGTATCTGGCCCGCGCTCCGTCACAGTTGGCCTGAATTTGTGACTTTGTCCCGGTCTTGCATGACCAGATGCCCACAGTTAGTGCTTTGTGATTATTAAGCACTATTTTCACTGAAAATCTTTAAGATTGTATATCTCTGTTTCTACCAATTGGATTTTTGGTGTTTTGGTCTCAAATAATTGATTACATTTCACTCTGTTTTTCTACACCGATGTTGGATTTTGCTTGTGTTGTGTTTTTATTTGATTACTGTTGAAGTGCTGCATAAATACTTTACACAATTGCTCTAAGTTAAGCCTAACTGCTTCTGTAGCAAGCTACCAGAGGGTAAGCATAGGTAAATATGGGGTTTATTTGTGTTTCACCTTGACAAGAATTGTGGTTTCTGCTTGAGAAGGGTTCCACCGACCTCAATCAGTAACCCAGTATCCTATAAGGACCTTCGTTGGAGAAACACTTCCTGGGAATCCCAGATGGCGCTGAGGCAGAGGACACTGAAAGGTTCTTAGTCACCATCTTACCTAACTTCACTGGCCTGGCGTTCTCACCTCTGCAAAATTTCATGTAGTCCACCACAAACAATTTTTATGATCAGGAACAGTATAGCCCAGTCGTGGCCAGTATTAATCGCGGGTGAGAGGCGGGGGGTGGCACGGGGGTAATTTAATAATAAATAAAATACGTACCTGTCCGCCGACTGGGTCCTGTGTTTTCTCTGCACCTGCTCCTGCTCTCCTGCCGAAGCAGGAACAGAAACAGGCAGCCTCCCTTCGCTCCCCATAGCCAATCACAGTGCAGTAATGGCAGCGCTGTGATGGGTGGGGACGCCGCCCAGCCAGGGGCTTGCAGGGAGGCCATTTTCTCCATGTAGGCTGCATTGCTACCATGATCCAGATGGGTGGATTGTGGATTGACCAGAAGACCACACACACAGGCGTCCTGATTAATAGAGTACTGTTTCACTATTGAAATGTTAACATCTTGCACCTTTTTGGGTCGAGCATTCAAGACCTCTTGTATATACGTTAGTATATACTTATTTTATACTTATATGTGTATGTACATTGTGGGCTCTGGAGATCAGCCCTAGGACTTGTCTGCTTCCGCTTAGAATTTTTTTTTTCTGTTCAACTGCCTCTATTTAACTGTCTTGTTAGAAAATGACCTACAGAGGTCAGTAAAATACCGGAATTGCTTTAGCATTCTCTAGATTCTAGGCCATAGAAATTTTCTTCCGTGAGCACCCGTAGACAGTTAAAAAAAAAATCAAATCTTGCATTTTCAGTGATATGACCACCGAAGGCCCAGATTTTATGTTAAAAACAGAGCTTTGGACTATAGCATCTCCAGCTGAAAGGCAATATTTCTCTCCATGTGTTCCTGTACGTGTCACACAGTTTAGTGCTTACTTTCCCTCCATGTTAAAGAACAGTAGATGGTTCAGCTCCCAGGCTAATGTGCTGCATAGCTAAATACATATAAGGTCCCAAAGGCGAGACCGATTGCATTGCAAATGCTTGTTTCAGTCAGACCGCTGTACTGCTATATTATCGTCCTAAACATAGAAGGGTCTATGCAGTGAGACACAAGAGAGGAGATGCTGATTAGCAAATGGATCTGGACCTACATATTGCAGGGTGGGTGTATTACTAATAATAACAACGTTGCTAATACATATCCGAAGTCAAGCGATTGGAGGCCTGGACATGCAAGCTGGTATCAATGAACATCCTTCTAGCTGAAGGGGGACGCATTGTCTGTTATGATTTTGTTGTATGTCATGTCTATGACTTGTGATATACGCTTGTTAAGCAAAAAAATAATGTGGTGTGTAAGTACTATTGCATTGCGTTGCCTTCTCTATTAACATTCAAATGCAGAGTTTGTACACAAGAATAGATTCATGCAAGGCCTATGTATTTGTTACAGTTTTCTTTCTTCCTCTTTATTCTTTCTTCGTTCTCTCACCTTTTTCTCTAATGTTCTTTCATTTCTTTTTCTTTCTCTCTTCCTGTCTCTCTTTCTTCTGTTAAGAATTTTATCAAACACGTTGGGGCAGATTTACAATAACTGGCGCATCCCTGCATATCAGCAGGAATGGGCCAGTTATTGTGCGCCACCTTTCTGCCACCATGGATACGCCGCATCTACAATGCGGCACACCATTGAGCCAAAACGGCACATATGCGTGATGCAGCTGCAGCAATGCTCTGGTGGGGGCCCTATCTTTACAATGCTGCATCAATCCTTACGCCTGCTTCAAGCATGCACAGGGTTTTGACGCAGCATGGGCTCAAAAGTGACTGAGTGAAATAATCTTGGATATTTCACTCAGCCACTTTTGGAAAGCGTTCCTGTGCCGGAAGTGACGCAACAGCAGCGTAAAAGAGGCGCTAGGGGCTTGTAAATCTGCCCTTGTATGCCCCCTAACCCTCTTCAACACACTAAATCGAGCAGAAACAAAAAGGTCAATGTGAGCGAAGTAAAAACTATACCAGGTAGAATTCAGTAGGAAAGGAAAGGGAAAGAAAACCTAAATCTGACATAGGTCACTCCCAATTTAATGTAAGGCTTAACTGTAAGCTTGTTTGAAAAGATTACGTTTCAGGAATTTCCTGAACTGTAGGCAACAAGACTCCAAACGAAGGTGGACCTTGAGGATGTAGTTTAATTTTGTTATATTTTTTCAGTTGACAACAGTGCCAGATTTTGATGTCAAAATATTGTGCTATCACACATACAACGTAAGTATGAATAATGTCTACTTTACCTATCTAATGGAACAGCATTACTGCAGAACATAGAATCTGCTGCGTTTGGTGGCTGTAAATCCCTTGCATTCACTTTGCACTAATTTGCGGCTCCTGATCTCAGGACTCAAAAAAAGATGCAGGAAGAGCATACAGTAAAGAGGGTTTTAACAGAACAGTTTACTTTCTGTAGTTTCTGCTTCTGGCACTTCCCCTGACATCTCGTGAGGCAATAGAAGGCTGTTGGTGGACTTGGAGCATGCCAAATGAAAAAACATTCATTGCCATTTGGGGTTAAAGTGTGTACAATGTCGCTTGTGCTACCCCTACCATTTAGGTGAAATGTCGTCCTTGGTGCTGAGAATGCAGGTGAAAGGGAAGTGTCAAAATGCACCTGTTCTTTAAGTGATTAAAGGTGTTAACCCTAGGACTCCATTCTGCATTTGTCAAAAAAGACCCTTCACAGTATACCTTCAGGAAACCATCTCTCTTCTCTATTCACCCTACATCCGAGGGCTCTTCGCACCAGCTCAGCTTACTTGGTAAGATTTGTGAAATTACAGAAAGACCGCAGGGGAGGTCCCTTCTTGTCAGTTGTTTCAACCAAAGCATGTAATGCCCTCCATCTTGGCACACAATCCATAAAAATCTTGAAAAGTATCTGTTGCAGTCCTGGTTCCTTTGAAAATGAATCCCTGCCTTTGTTCTTTCCTCAGTGCCAGTACGAGGGCAACCTCATCCTGGGTAACCGTATGCTGCACAACACCTACATTCATTCATTAATTTTGATCCAAATCAAAGTTTTTGGTTACAGCAGTTATGTCTTGAACTGAGATGTTTTGGGTCCATTCCCCTTGCTTCAAGACTGCAACAGAGCCTGTTGTATGGGTAGTGAAGGTTGTTTACACACTTTAGTACCATTTTGTTTGTATTTATAACTTTATGGACCTTTAGGTACCGTTGTGTGCTAATCACCTTTTAGCTCCATAAATTAAGCCTCACTGGGATCTGGAAATTATCCATCCTTACCCTACCCAGGCAGAAGCTGAGCTTTAGAAGTCGAACAGCTTACAAGAGTCATCCAGAAGCATAAGGAGGCAAGGGAAAGGCTCTCTTTTACCTGGGAAATATCGTCATCAGCCACGGCCGGCAGCGGGAGTACCTGCAGGGTGGTGACGTGGGGAGGAGGAGGGGCAAGGTGGGGGGTAGTAATGTATGGATTAGGAGTTTTACAGGTAAGTAAACATTTAAATAAATAAAACAAATTTTGTTGCGCGCACTGCATCACATTTGGGGATGCAGTGCACTCAACGAAATTTGTTTTATTTATTTAAATGTATACTTACCTGGGAAGCTCTGTAATCCATACATTACCACCCCCCACCCTGCCACTCCCCCTCCCCACGTCACCGCCCCGCAGGTTCTCCCACTGCCGGCTGCGGCTGATCGTCATGCCCTGAAACTAACGTAGGGGCATATTAGCAAGAACCTCGTTAAACTTATCGACGTTTTAGCAGCAGGAAGCTGCCGCTAAAACGGCGATAATGGGCTTGCTAATATGCGTTTTAGAATTCCTATAGAAGCCCAGGTTAGATGTCCTGCACATCTAACCTGGGCTTCTATTGGATTTCTATAATGCATATTAGCAAGCCCATTATCGCCTTTTTAGCGTCAATTTGCTGCCGCTAAAATGGCGATAATTTGAACAAGTTTCTTGCTAATATGCCCCCAAGTTCTTATGACGTGATTGCAAACGAGCATTAGTTTGTGCACTCTGCGTGAGTTCAACATTTTCGGGGCATATTATCAAGCATCGCATTAAAATTATCGCTGTTTTAGCGGCAGAAAACTGCAGCTAAAGCAGCAATAACGGGCTTGATAATATGCCCTGGAGAATTCTAATAGAAGCCCATTTTCACACCAGAACATGGGTTTCTATTGGAATTCACCAGGCCATATTATCAAGCTCATTATCGCCGCTTTAGCGGCAGTATTCTGCCGCTAAAACTGGGATTATTTTTAACGCCCTGCTTGATTATATGCCCCTGAATCTTTCTTCTGAGCTTCTGACCTTGAGGTGTGAGCTCGGTACCTGCAGGTTTCGGCCTGTTTCTGCTGGTAACGCTGTATACAAAGACATTTTACCAGTTTAGGACTAGCCTGAAATTTGTTTGTTTCCTAGACCTAGAGTTCTAGCTGATCTGCATTCCAGGGCTGAATAAGCAGGAGCCTTGTGCCAACATTTTTCCTCATGCCTCACTTAAATGAGGTCTCAAAAAGCAAAGAATGGAAATAGACAATTATTCGTTTTTTTCACCAATCATGTAGCCGTTGGTTTTTTTTTTACGATCTTCAGGCAGCCATTTCTGGACTAGCCCTGAGAGCTCAGCACTGTGTGCTGGCGGGAGATTTTAACTTCCACATGGATGTGGGGGAGGATCCGGATGCGAACAAATTGTTCGATATTACGGCCCCCCTTGTTCTTGTCCCTTTTCTTTCTGGCCCCACACATGATAAGGGACATACCTTGGATCAGGTCTTTTCCACGGTCCCTCTAGTGGATATTGAGCTTCTCCCGGTGCTCTGGTCTGACCATAGGTTGGCCAGGTTCTTTGTACTGGGCAGGGAGAAACTGTCCAGTAATGCCCCTAGACAGCATGGATCTGCCTCAAGGGCATTTCACCGGGTGACTCCTGAGATGTTAGCTCAGGCCTCTATTGACCATCCGTGCCCCCTCTCAGGTGACCTAGAGCAGGATGTAGAGTCCCTGCAGGTGTGGCTGATGGATAGGCTGAATGACTTAGCCCCTGCGATGGCTCCCCGGGCCACGGTAAAGCGGGTCTCTGCCCCGTGGTTCACTGAGGCATTGTATGCCACTCGCCGCCAGTGTAAGGTGGCTGAGAGGGCGTGGCGCTTCCAGTATGACCTGGAGGCCAGGCTGGCATACAGGACGGCGGTCAAAGCCTATCATCGTGATATCCTCCGTGAGAAAAAGGACTATCTAGCCAGAAGGATAGAGGCAGCTTCCAATTCATGTAAGGAGATTTTTACTGTGGTGAGGGAGTTTACGGCCCCTAGATCCAATCTGCCTCAAATCGCTCCGTCTGAGTCGTGGGTCTGCGATCTGGCCAGGTTTTTTATGGATAAGATTAAATTGATCCAGGACTCCTTCCCAGAGAGGTTGGTTGAAGCGCTTTCAAGCACGGTGGTTGGGTCAGTACCTTTACCCACCCGGGATTCCGTTTTGGCGGAGTTTCCTCCCATCTCGAGCGCTACCTCTCTGGCACTTTTGGCTAATCTCAAATCAGGGTCGCCGTTAGACCCCTGTCCGGCCAAAGTCCTGGCCAAGATGGCGGCTGTCGTTAACCCATTGGTTAACCCACTGTTGAACCTCTCTCTGAGGGAGGGGATGGTCCCGCAGTCTTGGAAACGGGCAATGGTGATCCCCCTTCTTAAAAAGCCTGGTCTTGATCCTGCGGTTTTGGCCAATTATAGGCCTATTTCCCTCCTTCCGGCGCTGGCTAAAATCACGGAGAAGCACGTGCATGGTGCACTCTCGAGCTTCTTAGAATCCAATGACCTGCTGCACCCCACGCAATCTGGCTTCCGCCCTAATTTAAGTACGGAGACGGCACTCTTGGAGGTGTCAGAGGCCATTAAGGAGACTCTGGATTCAGGAGGCAAGGCCATGCTTGTCATGCTTGATCTGTCGGCGGCCTTCGACACCGTCCCCCATGAGGGTCTCCTCGCCAGACTTTATAACATCGGTCTGAGGGGGGACGGTGTTCAGCTGGTTTACATCTTTTCTTGAGGGTCGTCGACAAACGGTCTGGGCCTCCCCGAGCTCCGCTAAGATGCCGCCATTGGGAGTCGGAGTTCCGCAGGGCTCTGTGTTGAGCCCGACTCTTTTTAACATCTTTATGACCCCTTTGGCGGCACTGGTGGAGTCTTTTGGGGCCCAGATCGTTTCCTATGCGGATGATACCCAGCTGCTCTTCACGTGTAGGAAAGATCAGGTTTTTGACGGAGAGAGCATTCGGGGCTGTCTCGGGATGGTCTTCAATTGGTTTCAGCAGAACAGCCTCAAATGTAATTCTAATAAATCGGAGGTGCTGTTCTTTGGCTGCTCCTTAGATCCTGATTGGCAGGCTTGGTGACCGGTGGATATGTTCCCTCCCGCACAGGCATCCCAGGTGGCAAAAAATCTGGGCGTTAAGATTGACAAGGATCTGACGCTGAGATCCCAGATCCTTGGTCTGACGGGCACTTGCTTTGGCATTCTTAAGATGCTCCGGAAGTTTTTGCCGCTGCTCTCAGAAGAGCATAGAAAGATCACAGTGCAAGCGTTAATTGGCTCCAGATTGGACTATGCCAACGTCCTCTATCTAGGTCTTCCAGATTATCTTGTAGAGCGGCTGCAGGTTGTGCAGAACTCTGTAGCTCGTGCTATTTTTGGCCTTCACAGGCGAGCCAGAGTGTCCGGCTTGTTGCAGTCGCTTCATTGGCTGCCCATCCGGAAGCGGATAATTTTCAAAGCGTTGACCCTGGCTCATAAAGCGCTTTTTGGTTCTGGAGCAAAGTACCTGCAGCGCAGGCTTGTCTTCTACCGCCCGGCCCGGTCTTTACGATCTGAATCTTTGTTTCTGGCGGCGGTTCCCCGAGTAATGAAGGCCCGTATCGGGGGGCGCTCCTTCAGATTGAGGGCACCACAGCTTTGGAATTCTCTGCCTTTGGCCTTGCGCGGTACATCTAATCTCCTATCTTTCAGGAAGGGCCTTAAAACCTGGCTTTTTACCCTTTAGTGTGTTCTTTGTTTATTGTTCATTAAAGTTTTATATGGTGTTATGTTTTTTTTCTCTGAGCTGCCAAAAAAAAATAAAGCGCCGGGACACTCTACTCGAGTAGCCGTGCGCTATAGAAATTAAATTTAACATAACATAACATAACATAACATTATGAAGTAATTCATTTTTCAAAAATGAAAGACTGGTTGCGAAAATCAATTCAATTAATTTCCTATTCAATCAATTTTGTGTGGTGCATTTATGTGTTTTCTAAAATATCCGTTTCCCACAGGTAGCTTGAAAATCTGTTACTCAAAGAAACGTGTTCTTCCATATTTGAAATTAGGTTATCATTTTAGTTGAATTTGTTTTAATTTGAAGAAGATAAAATTGTCAACTATATTATATCATTAGTTTAGTCAACTAGGCTGGCCTACTTTTCTTCTAATTAGCATGAAAAAAAAACATAGTATACAATGAACTCCTTATGCAGATGTAAAACAATTGCACAATGTTCAGAAGAGAGTAAAATTGTAACCCAAAATAAAATGTCAACAAGCGCTGACAAATCCAGTTTGTATTGATCCATTAAAATGTGTGTGTCATTTCCGGATGTAGTGAAATCTACCAAAAAGTTTTTTACTACATTGACAAGGAGCTTTAGAAATTGACTTTCTTTCTATATACCTATATAGGTAATGGCCTCATTGGTCTTCCCTTTTGGCTCTTTTTAGTAGGGGTGGGCGGAACGCATGGAGTTTCACTCCACAGAATTTCACGGAGTTACATGAAAACTTAGCGAGATTCCACAGAGTTCAACGAATGAGCAAAAACCAGCACATCGTACTGATTTTTAGCAACAGGACCTTCTACTGCGCTGCAAAATCAGCGTGAATGACGGCACACCAGAGGGCAAGTGGAATAACAATGGCCCGAGCAATGCTGGGGGCCCTAAGCTCCAGAGGCCCCCGCCAGCACTGTGGACGGAGGTGGGCCCCTGGCCTGAAAGCTCCTGACTGGATCTGGAGCATGGGGGGGCCCCTCTGTGTACTTTGCAGGGGGGGCGTAAGTTTATTTATGACACTGCAGAGGGCACTGCTGCCTTGCTATTAATTGAGTAGATTTTCTACTCGAACAAGCAGCCTTCTTACCGCAAATGGTCACGACTGCCCAAGTTGCGAAAGTCTCACCGGGTGCCCTCCCAAGCATGAAAATTATGCTAAGGGACAGCTATTCTCACTCGCCAACTTACTATCGGCGAGTCGCATGCAAGAAAAAAGCTTTTGACGGAATTTAGCTGGAACTCCGTGTTCCATGGGTGTTACATGGGTTACATGCAGTGGCCAAAACTCCGCCAGTGGAGTGGAATTTATCACTCACTCCTACTTTTTAGAACTGTTTTCACAGCACGTTTGGTCTGCAAGAGCATTTATTACTATTCTCCTAAAATATATACTTACAGTGAACTTCAAAGGATTAACATCTACCACCTCATGGTTTTGGCTGTTTGGGGTATGTGGATGGGCTCTGATGGCAATACATAAGGGACAATTTCGCATTTTATCACACTCTGTCACATCCAATCCTGTGTCACCCACGTGTTCAAAGCAGAATGCAAAAATGATTTATTTATTTCCATTTACTGCAGCAGATTTGTTTTTTGTTTTTTGTTTTTTTGGTCCGACTCATGTGTGAGCCTGGCACTAACATGACTTGCCTTATTCTGCTTTCAGGTAGCTCTATTGGCGTTAGGCCTTGTGATGTCAAAGAGAAAAGTCATCTGTAGTCAGGCATCATTTCCTCCCATACGGTACTAACTTCATCTATCAATACCAATACTGTTATCTCTAGCTCACCTCAGCTGCAGCTCTATTGCATGCTGTTCCCTTCCTTGCTGACTTTGTCTCCTTGTTTGTCCTTTACTTTCCTCACTCCCACAGCTTTGTCAATGCTTTGTCGAAGCTTTGGTTGCAGTCTTACTTATATTTCCCCTAAGGCACTGTTCTACCCCAACCTCTGAACATTTGTCTTTATAACTGGATCTTTAACAACTCTCCTTTCCTCTCCTGCTATACGCTACTGCTTTTTCTTCAACTACGTCCCACTGGTTCCCAGCAGCTGATGCATATGTTAAGCAGCACCCGCAATTGTGACATTCCTCAGCTTTCTCATTTAAGGATCTCAGTGCTATACCATGATGCTTTACTTGCCTAGCTGGTACGTGTGTAATAGTGGTCCCAGTGTGTTACTGGCTTAGAAGTGAAGGGGAAAGAAAAAGGATTCTTTAAAAAGCACAAGTCATGAAACAACATAAAAGGGGAAAAAACAATGTATCACCAATGTTGTTTAATCACATTGGGAAATACATTTTTTGAACAAATTTGCAAATAACACTTTAACCAGGTATCACATTAAAATGTGTGGTGTCAAAGGGAGAAGGGGAGTGGAGGAAGGTTGTTAAATAGTGAAAGGGAGGTTGGGTGAAAGTGACAAGAAATCACATACAATTATGGTATGTTTACATCATATACCAGAGAGTCTAAGTCCACAGTTTATATACATATTCGCCATTTTATCGCCGGGGTCTTCCTCCGCTTTTTAGATACCTGTCAGGCACTTACCTATCGTCCCCCCTTTTTTCTTCTTAGGTGTCACGGCCCCCCCAACTCATTACTTGTCCTGAGGAAGACCCCGGCAGTAAGGTTCAAGACACCTACAGGCATAGGGGTCAAAACGTCGACTTCACAGCATTTGCCAATACAGAATTGACAGTGATTCATAAACTGTGATCCTATTTGTTATATGGCGAATATGTATATAAACTGTGGACTTAGACTCTCTGGCATATGATGTATACATACCATAATTGTATGTGATTTCCTGTCACTTTCACCCAACCTCCCTTTCACTATTTAACAACCTTCCTCCACTCCCCTTCTCCCTTTGCCACCACACATTTAAATGTGATACCTGGTTAAGGTGTTATTTGCAAATTTGTTCAAAAAATGCATTTCCCAATGTGATTAAACAACATTGGAGATACATTGTCTTTTCTCTTTTATGTTGTTGTATGACTTGTGCTTTTTAAAGAATCCTTTTTCTTTCCCCTTCACTTCTAAGCCAGTAACACACTGGGACAACTATTACACATACCGTCTTGTACCCAGGTCCCAGTGATTCCGGGTTAACCCTTTCTTGTAACCTTACTTGCCTAGCTAGCATGCATTTATATATCTTGAGATAGATTTCTCAAAGAGACATACCCATATAGGTAATATGTGTTTACACCCATGAATGAAACAACAGCCATATTTGTGGATAAACTCATTACCAGTGAAAGGTATCGGAGGGGCCAAGTTAAATGAGTTTTTGAGTGATTTCAAGAATGTGTGGAAAGACTTGTCTGTGGTTAATGGAATTGTGAGGATAGGTGAAAGGTTAGTTGTACCCATGTGTTTACATCTGCAGTTGTTGAAATTGTTGCATGTTGGATATGAAGGTATATTTGTCATTAAAAGAAGGGCGCAAACAGATTTTGGGTGGCCTGGCATAGGAAGGATGTGGAGACACATGCCAGGAAATGTGTGGCTTGTGTGTGCAGTGACAAATCTTCATATGTTCTTGATGGTATCAACAGCTCCAGTGGCTTTACCCCAAAGGGTGTGGGAAAAGGTGGCCATTGAAACATGTGGCCCATCTGACTGTTGGGGTATGGACAATAGGTTTGCCACCGTGATGATAGATTACTATTCCAAGTGGCCAGAAATAACATTTTGAGAGAGATGAAACCCACCCATGTTATGATTGTTAGAAGTTATTTTCAGCTGAGAAGGAGGTTCGGGATGGTCATTACGAACAAGGCTACACAGTTTGTGGTGGTGGAATTTAGTATTTCCTAAAAAGAAAAGGGCATAAGCATCATAGAACGGCTATTTAACATCCCCATGAAAATGGGCTAGTGGAGTGTTTTAAAAGGGCTGGGGTTATATATTCAATTAGCGGAGGGTTGAATTGGAAGAATAACGTGAAAAACATGGCATGACGTTAGCGAACTATTCCACATTCTGCAATGGGAGAAATCCAGTTTTTTCTCGTAAAGGTAAGGTGGGCATGTATGAATGTGGCTCCTGCATGGATGGAAAAGACAGTATATCCTGGAGAGAATATACACGATTTTAAAAGTCAGGGAGCAGAAATACCCAAATCAATATGCAAAAAGATGCAATGATAGATTATTAAGGCACTATAAGGAAGTAAGAGTGAGTGATTGGGTACGTGTGAGGGTTGGGTTAAGCAGGAAGCACTTCCAAGTGTCATATCCGAGAAAAAAATGCTAGTACATGAGGTAGCATGACACGCCTGTTAAATGGCAAGTGGTGGAACCTCAGGAGTGTTTGGAGAAGCAAGGACACATCATATCTAAGGCTGGGACAAGCAGAAAGGCTTGTGTTCGAAGTCGTGAGCAGCTTAGAGCAAAACCTAAAAGGTTGGAGGACTATGCATGTTCTTAAGAAGGACGTGTGTTTTTAATTACATTTTAATTCCACGTTGTAAGACATTGGGTTACTGGTTGACTGGGACATGAGCCCTGGTGAAACCGCAATCGCAATCCTTGTCAGGGTAAGGCTCAAGCAACCCCCAAATTAACCTGTGTTCAACCCCCTTGTAGCTTGGCACAGAACAGTGAAGCTCAAATTAAATGCAATGTTTAAAGTATTTGTGCAACACTTCAAAGAGTAAAACAGTGAAAACACACAAAGAGTTAAAAAATAGACCAAAATATAATAAATAAATAAAAAAATACAATCAGTATATCCACAGTATGAAGTGTAAAATAGGGCCCAAAAGCACAAAGCACAAACCGTGGCTATCTGCTTTTGTTGGACTGGGACAAGGTAAAAAGTTCATTTGGACCGTGATGGAGGCCAGTTCACATACAGTCCCAAATTAGTCCATCTGAAGTTTGACCTGCTCATGTTTCGTGCCAAGAGTCCCGTTCGCATTGGAGAGGGCCGTGACAACCAAGGAGAGCATCAGAGGCAGCTGTCGTTGTGGCGCAAAGATTAAGCCAGGACTGCAAAAGGTTTTTGCTGGTTTTTGGTGCGAGCAGTGCAGCCTCAATGCAAATGGGCCTGTTTGCAGTCAAGAAATGCCCACAAGCTCAATTTGATTTCGCTGACCCACACCAAGGGTCCAGGACCTGAAGGGCACCACTTGGAGGTCGAGAACCCACAGCAGCTGGGTCCAGGAGCTGGTTGAGGAGCATTTTATGTCCTGCTTTCCTGGGCGTGGTTCCAGAATAACTACAGGGGATATGCAGCCCTTTGTGTGGAGATAAGACACAGCCTATTCGTGTATAAGTGGGGCTGGACCCACCTCCTGCCACCCATCCTGCCAGTGATGGCCCATACAATCACAATTAAGCTCCCAACTGTTTGTGGCTGTCTAGGAGGAATATACATAGCACAACTGTCAGCTCGACCCAGTCATGTGACCCAGAGACAGGCTGCAGGTACCACATGGCCAAGGCAAGAAAATGCCAACTTTCTAAAAGTGGCATTTTCAAAACTGTAATTTAAAATCCAATTTCACCTTAAGTTAGGATTATAAATTCCAATTCTATAGACACAAAACATGAACTGGTTATTCTAGATCCATTTAAAAATTACTCTTATAAAATATAAGGAGGTAACTTCAATGTTATCTTATGTGAGAGATAGGGTTTGCAGTAGTGAAAAATTAATTTAAGAGCTTTTCACTACCAGGCCATGTAAACTTTAAAAGTACATGTCCTACTTTTAAAATACATTGCACCCTGTCCTCTGGTCTGTCCAGGGTCTATCCTATGGCTGATGTATGTTTATTAAAAAGGTAGGGCCTGGCAAATGGTTTATTTTGCCAAGTCTAAATGGCAGTTTAAAACTGCACACACAGGCTTTGCAATGGCAAGCCTAAGACATGTTTAAAATGCTACTTAATTGAGTGGCACAGCCAGTGCTGCAGGCCCACTAGTAGCATTTAATTTACAGGACCTGGGCACATGAAGTGCTACTTTACTATAGACTTAAAAGTAAATTAAATAGGCCAATTGGGTATAAGCTAATGCTAGCATGTCATAGGGAAGGTGCACAATCACTTTAACACTGGTTAGCAGTGGTAAAGTGCACAGAGTCAGCAAAAACAGGAGGTCTGAAGGCAAAATGTTAGGAGAACCATGCCAGGTTTGGCAGGTCTAGCACACACAGAGTTCCATAATGTTGTGTGGAAACCGTGATAGTTATGGCATTTTAGTGCTCAGTATTTCAGGGTGTTCATTTACTACATGTTTGAGGTTTTTTTTCGTTGTGTAGAGAGGGGTGTGTTGTGTTGTCAGTGCTTCCCACTTCCTTTCACCATAGAAGGTTCATAGCTCCAGGGTTCTAGGATGAGGTAGCAGGATTCCACGGGGGGGTGGTTGAGAAACTGGAAAGTGGTGCCTGCCAGGGATCACACAACATCGCTCTACTCCAATAAAAATCCCTCTTTCTACTTGATTCTGTGGAGTCTTCTTCTTAAAAGTGAGCCACCCAAATGAAATATATTTCCACAGATCATCCTTTTCTATAATGACTGAGAACAGCTTCTAGTAGTAGCAGTAGCAAAATGATACCTGATTTATACTTTTTAAAAATACTTTAATTACATTGTTAAAAAAATAAAATGCTATAATAAACCCAACACACGTGATTATATAATTTGTTTTAAAGTGAAACCACCACCAATGTTTGAGCGCACACACAAGTATAATCACATTCAATGCCAGAGAAACCTTCAGAGCAGTCTAGAGTGCAGATAGATGCTGACTTTATGATAAGCTGAAGATGATCTTTAAAACCCTAGTATTGTGGGTGTTTATGTTGTACTAGCGCTAAGCCCCCTGATCGTTACTCTCCAGAATTTTTAAGAAACCACATATAGCGGCTTTCACTTTAAAATTAACCGTCTGCATACCTTGATATGTAACTTGATGCATACCTTGATATGTAACTTGCTAACAAGGGGTTCTAATGAAAATGCCCTAGAATTTGTAGGCAAAAAAATTATTGGAAGAGGAAAGTGAGACACTGTCTGGTATTCAGGTAATGAGGACCAGTTCCACAAGCAGTTCCTCATCATTATCAGTCCTGCAAATGGAAGACACGTTAACTAGCAAGTTGATTTATGCTACCAAGTTCCACCAGCTAGTTTTGGCAACTTCTATGGCTCTTTAAAGTAGATGTTCTGACCAATGCCAGAAATGCCCATGACCTTCATTTATCAAATTTGTCATTGGGTAGCTTGACCAAAGAATAGGATTTCGTGAGGTCTACTGAGTTCTCTTATATGGGGTTCTTGAAGGCCATAAATTGTCTGTCAACAGAAAATTAAATGTCAACAGAATGAATGCTATGTACGAGATTGTAGGAAATAAATATTAAAGCAAATTTGAACTTGCACATCATATTAGAACTGCACCTGAGAATGTGTTTAAATATTGCAGAAATGTTTTCATTTATAAAAGTAATATGTAGGAAAAATTGGCTTGCTTAGAATGTGTAAAGAATCATTATAGATTGCATTTTACTCTGCCAAAGAATGCATAAATAAATCACGTGTAGCAGAATGTGCTTGCTTTAAACATGTAGGAAAAATAACGTAAATAACTTTTTTTACCAGGCTATCATTCTCAATGTACTTCTGTAATTAGGCCAAAGCTATTTTTTCTTTTAACTCTTGCTTATAGCTAAAAAGACATTATTGCCTATCACCAGCATCTTTCTAAAGTATGTGCTGACTTCAAGATTATGTTCCTTTGCTTCATCACACCATATTAGATCGTCTTGGTATAACAATAAACCTTGCTGTGGATTCATAATAGACTGCTGGAATGAATAATAATTTAGATATATGTCATGTATGCTTAACGAGGACATTGTTGATAGGTTTGTTTAATTGCATTTGACTAGCCCTGTGTTTTAACAATGGAACATTGAACTCAGCTGTTAGCTTAGGTAAGGTTCTCATGAGAAGCTTCGTCCATGTATCAATGCTCGCAACAATTGTTAGCTATGTACCGGGGTGATTGTTTACCTTCGGAATCGGGAGGAGAAACAACAGATGTTGATGACACCATCAGAAGAGTAGTTTCCATTCCATCATACACCTACTAATTTTCATGACATTATTGTATGATTTCATAATATATTTGAGTGTTCCTAGTTAGAGAGTTAGGAGACCCCATAAGACTTTACTATGGGAGAGTCGCTCTATTGTTGCTGGAAGTCTCTGCTAGCAGTAACTTTACTTTCTTTTGTCTTGATTTTCTTTGATCAATGCTACTGCAACAATCTTTTCACTACCACTGATTTTTCAACAGTTGCTACTGCAGCTGTGAGGGAAATCGCCTAAATGTCCAGAACAAATCTTTATGGAAAGTTCTAATCTTTAACTACCTCTAAAATCTTGCTCTTTTCTAGAAAGAACTCTTCATGGATTTCTTTACACATGGTAAGTTTGGTCCTTTAGTTAGTTTAGTGACAAATATCTTTGTTTGATTTATACTGTCACTAATTAATTTTACTCGCCATTTCTGTAATCTGGACTAACTGGAATAAAGATGAGAAAACCATACTAATCCTTTAAGATAAATATAGGTTTTAGAAACTTCTACAACTTCTTGTCATTGACTATAAATATTTTACTATAAATATTCAAACTGACACTTAATGATATTGGTGGCATGTTTTTTTGTTCCGTGCTTCATTCGCAACTCGGTGGCAAAGGTCCATCTGAACTGTTAAGCGCCATCTGGATTTCGAGGGTCGAGCTGTAAGGTTGGATGTTTAGTTTAAAACCCTATCTATTCTTGACATTCCTTTAGTTGCTAACAGTGTTCATCTCTTTGCATATGACTGACAGGTTACATATATCATTCAGATGAGAGGTTCTTCCTAGTTTCCACTTTCTTTGATCACTACACATCACTCAGCCTCACTAGATGTCAGGGATTTAAGAAGGTACGGCTTGGCTATTGGATAATACTGTGTCTGACAGTTTTTGAGGAGGTGACAAGTCATAGTTTATGAGTTTAGGATGTCAGGTAGGATAATTCTACACATGTCAGTGATTGCTATCCCCTTAGAAGTCATTATATGTCCTTGTGTAATGTACCTGGTGCTCATGTAAAGGGCTCTAATACCTTCGTGTCAAGTTTGCTCTATATAAATCTGCAAAAAAAATAAAATTCTCTCGCATTGCCGAGACCTATTGGCTTTGCAAACGCTTGTTTAATAACCGCTAATAGCCGGGTCGGTAATGTGTTAAAGGAACCAAGCACCTATCAGCACCCTACACATTTTTCATCTATTTCGTAATTACTTACATTGTTGGCTTACTGTATGCTAAGCCAATTTGCTGCAAACCTACACGCCCTGCCCCCAAAGCTCATTTGAACCCGAATATCAGTCTTTCATGGGCTCCTTTTAACAAAAGGCTTTTTGGTAATCCCATTAATGTGGAAAGCACCGCAGCCAAATAACCTTGCGCGGGCCGCGTGCTTGCAGAAGTCCAGCAGAGAGAAGGATTGCTTTTGGAAATCAGGCCGCCTCTTCTAAATCTGGTTTTACTGTAAAGCATTTCACGTTCCTAATTTCGCTGCTGATAATGTAATGAGATCATTAATTGGTCTGCAGTTCTTGCAAAATGGCCTCCTGCCCCAGACTCTGGCACCTTGCTGCAAGAGATTCTGTGCAGTACCCTGGATCCCTGCCTGACATTGGGGAGCTCTTGAGGACCGAGAGGCCATACTTTCTTAATGTGTATGTCATATCCGGTCATTTCCATTAGAGTGTAAAGAAAACTGGTTTGGTACAGTTTGGAGCCTCTCCAGTTTTCCAAGGGTTGCTTCTGTTGACACAATGCCCTCTGGGGAGGAGACATTTTCACTATGCATTACAAATAGCTTCTATTCCGCATCCCTCGATTCCTGGAACTTCGCTAGTGCTGAGAGGGAACAGGTGGCACCTGGGAGTGGAAACCCAGTCCAAGAAGAGGAAAACATGAAACAAAGAATGGAAACGTAGCATCGGAACTTTGCATCACGGTAAATTGTACATGCATTTTGAAAAAAATAGCTGCTCAGAACCTAAACAAGTGTTAACAAAGCCTGTAAGTCTGGCCTCGGCAAGCTGATGTGATTGTTTTATTTTATTTTTGTACCGCAAGCATACGTCACAGAAAGAAGAAAAGGAAAGCGGGCTTCCTGCTTGCAATAAAAAATAATCTTCATATATTATTTTAAAATATCAGTGGAGGTCTTCATAACAGGCAGCAGAGGTATATATATACTTTTTCGTTTTAGAGCACATCACACGGAAATATGATTCTTAATTGGTGGAAAGAAATGCACTTTGAAGCTGAATCCGAAATACATAGTTTACATTCATATGAACACAGGAAAAATGATAAGCAATGGAAAGAACAAAACATTAGCCAAGTAAAGTATTGTCCAACATCCTTGGCACTGAAGTGCGTTTCATGCTACACAGATGTTCGCATCAGCAGCTAAAGGCTACCACTCCATGTAAGAGAAACAATGACTGAAGTGGGCTGACACACTGCCACATGTGATGGGTAGAAGCAAAATGTGAATGGCAGCTGAACAGAACAATGGATGATGGGGTCTAACCCACCAAAAGCATCCCCATCTCTCTCTATAGAGGGGATTTCAGTGAATATATCTATAGACATATTCACTGAAAAAACCGAAGGTTAAAGTAACGTTAGTAAGGTGAAATGTTGGGTAACAATGTAACATTTTATACTCTAAAAACCACAGATATTCCCATGTATAGTTATCTCAAGTAGCTATAACTCATGCTCTAATGTAATTATAACTCAGATCTCATCCCCAGGGCTATCATACTTAAAAGTGGATGCCCTGGTGGCCCACCCAGGGCAGGGGATGGGTCAGGATATCTCTACCCTGCCCCCTTATGTTTTTTTTTTTTTTTTACATTTTTCAGTTCTAAGATGGCTGCTACCACTTCTTGGTTGAGGTGATCTCAGCTTGAAATCTGTCGGGATCCTTGGAGGCTCAGCGTTCGTATATATATATAACGTTTTTGCACATTAATTGCTCAAAAACTACTGAAAGAATTTACACCAAAATATAAAAAGCACTCTTTCTAGACCAAGATCTAGAGTTCTTCCAAATGTGGTGTAAATCAGTTCAGCAGATTATGCTGTAGCTATGACTAAAGTTGCTACTGGAAAATGAATGTGGAAAACGTGTTTTGAGACACCCACCCCTTTTAACTCGGCTCCCGCTTTATGGATCACCACAAATTTTCCATACACAAACTAGCCAAAAATGAAAAAGTTTCATGGAGCTTCATTAAATAACGCCAAAGTTTTTAGCAACAACCTGACCCCCTAGCCTTGGTGCTGGGATCCCCATGGACCCCACCAGGGCAAAAAAACAAAACAAAAAATAAATTGCTGTGAAAATTGTGACGGATTCACAGCAAAAATAGAAAAACAAAAGATTGATCTCCCGTGCTTGTTTACAGTATAGCCCCCGGATTGGCCAGGTCCCGGAGGAATAGAAAAGAAAAAAAGGGGTGCCCAGGGCCCCTCTCCTAAGGCTCTTTTGAGCCCCAGGGACCACCAACTTCCTGGGGCTTTATTTTTTTTTTTAAATGGTGGTGGGCTCAGGGTACAATACCTCCCTGGTAGCCTAATAAAAAAAATATTCTGGGAGGGGGGTCACTGGGCCCCCCTACTTTACATATAAGGCCCTATGAACCACCAACTCCCCAGGGCCAGCCTGTGAATACTAAAAAAAAGTTGCAGGGTTGGTATAGTTAGGCTCAGATTTCAGTCATACAGAATCAGTGAAATTTAGCAGTTATAGTTACCTGAGATAACTAAAACTTACGCCCTGCAATGCACTGCTTATGACCTCATATATTAGATCACTCATGACATCGTCAGTGACATCACTGATGTTATATCAAATGACATCACTGATGGCATCATCCAGTGAGTGTAAAAGTTTCATACACCTTTCATAGGTAAGGTAAGGTAAAGTTTATTATGCATAGTTAATAAAAACCAGTGCAAAACATGTTACAGAGGATCTTAAAATATCATACTTTAAAACTGTTAAAAATAAGCATACGATTAAAAAGTACAGTGTAGCTGACCAAGCGCCTTTTTTCAAAGATGGAACCGTGGGTTCCCTTGCTTCCTTCTGTCCGACTGCTTGTTAGCCTGTGCCTGTGCTGTTAATCCCCGGTTTAGGCGGTCTTGGAAATCTTTGCTCGACCATCGCGAGAAATTTGACATATCTGCAGTTCAATTAGGTATTTGCAGGATTCAGGCAGGCGAGCACCGCTTGCCTTCTGGTACTAATCCCTTTTTGCTTCCACTGATCCTTAAGGAGCAGTTGGCGGGCTTGTTGTAGTTCTTCACATAGACAGGTGACATGGAGAATGTCGCCCTTCTTCGAGTTGCAGAGCGGGCAAGCCTCGTTGCCCTCTGTCCTGAGCCATGGTGGGAGGTACTCTGTACTTGGCAGAATCCCTAATCTATATTTCAGGAACCTCATTTTTATGGCTTTTGGGTAACCCTGACTAAAGTATGTTTGTGGTGTCAAAGATTTGTACGAGTTGAGGGTCATCCATGCATTGGATCTTTTGGAGAAGGCAGCCTTGTCCTCTAGTAAGAAAAGTAATTTGACATTTTTCCAAACTAGTTTTTTAAACGTATTATGCCCAAGTTGCATGTCCCAAAGCGCAGAGAGTTTAGTGTCGCCCAACGCTGCCTGTAAGTAAGTTCTCGCCTGAGATGCGTCCCTGCCTTGTATGTCCTGTCGTAGCAAAGAGTTTAATGAGTCTGTAGTGGCGGTTCTGAGTTTATGACAGCAAATGATGTATGCTCTGTGCCTTGCTAGATCTTGTTTTTGCAGGCCGAACTCCAGTCTTATTTGAGCAGGCGAAGTGTGGAGCGGGAGCAAAAACATTGTTCTGTAAGCTTTAACCTGTATGTTGTCCAGGTTTTTAGAGTCTCTTCCCCGCAAGGCCTCGCTTCCATAGGGGATCGAGGGGAGTAGCTTTGCCTGAATGACTTTCAGATAGGGGGTCAGGGTCGGTCCCGTCAGTTGGGAGGCTAAGTTTTTCAACGTCACGGCAATCAGTGCTCCTCTCCTTCTTGTTTCCTGCTTCTGCTGCACAAAAGAGCCTTATCTATCAAAAATAACTCCCAAGTATTTATACTCGCAAGCAAGCTCAATTTTTGAACTGCCCAGAAGCCAGGTCTTCTGTTGTTTTTTGTTGTTGTTGATTGACATTGTACGAGTCTTGCTCAGAAGCTGCTGGAGACCAATATAGGTGTGGCTGAGTAGTACAGCATCATCAGCGTACAGAAGGTTACTCAGAGTTTTCCCTCCCATCCTCGGGGAGTGGGAATTGCAGGTATCGAGTAGTCTTGGTAAATCCGCCATAATGAGGTTGAACAGTATTGGAGCAAGCACGCACCCTTGTTTAAGTCCTTTTGTGGTACGAACTTTTGAGGACAGATGGGTGCCGCCTCCTAATTTCACCTGTACCCAGGTGTCAGTGTGAAGAAGCTTCAACATGTTTAGAATCGACTGTGGTATGCCCCATTGTGCCAATTTCCCCCATAGTCTGCCTCTCTCGATGTTATCGAATGCAGCACTGAAGTCGATATAGCACAAATGCAGCGGGATTTTTTTGGTTAATGCTGCATCAATAATTAATGAAATGGCAAGGATATTAGTTTCTGTACCGGTCTTTTTCCGAAAACCAGTCTGGTTGAGTGGTATGATCTCATTTGATTCAGCCCAAAGCGCGATCTCCTTTAGGATGGTACCCGCGAAGTATTTTGCCTCGTTGTCAAGGAGGGCTACTAAGCGATAGTTGTTTGGGTCCATCTTGTCTCCTTTTTTGTAAATAGGGACGATCGTCGATCCCCTCCAGGAGTCTGGGATTCTGTTTAGAAACCTGACTTCCGTGAATAGGGTTTGCATGATGTCCGCCCACTCTGTGTTTTTTACTTTAAAAAGGGCTGGTGGGATGCCATTTGGTCCTGGAGCACCTTCTTTCCTGCCTTTGGTTATCTGCTTTTAGATTAAGGCTATCTGCTGAGTTCTAGAATTGTCTTGGTTGTGGGTGAATGAGCCTTGATCGACCTGACCCGTTATCGCAGACATGTACGTTTCGCAATCTGACTCTGCGCTCTTTTTGATCCTGTTTTGTGCTCCTACGTGCTCTAAATGGTCATTGAAGTGACTGGAAAGGTAATTAATCCAAGTCTCTTCTATGATGTGAGATCCTAAATCTTTGTACTGTGGGCGCATGATCCTATTCACTGATTGCCAGAAGCGGGCACTGTTGTTAGTTTTAGTGTTATATAGTAATTTTGCCCAAACCTCGGTTTCAGCGTCTTTTTTAATATTCCATTTTGTTCAATTGAGCACAGCCCTTTGGTGTTTCAGCTCTGCTCGTAGGTAGATGTTATTTGGGGCTAATCTCAGCTTCCGTAGTGTCAGCTTTACTGATCTTTTTAGTGTCTTTAGTTGTGCTTTCTGTTCGTTCTTTAGGTTGTTTTTGCTGCTCTCTTTATGAGGATTGACTTTTGGGGCAACCTTGGTTGCCAGTTCTTTTAGCAGTATTCCCGTGTAGTGCTCCCAGTAAATAGTGTGCCCGACGGCAGTTGATTTTTGGATGTTATATAGCTGAAGTGCAGCTTCAGCCAGAATGGTCGAATTAGCTGGCGTGCATTTGATTCTTTCTTGGTTCATGGAGTGAGTCAAGCCAAGCGTTGTATCTGGCCTGATTGCAGTTGGCGATGATCACTTTCACCCTTGTCCCCCATTCTAAACCCCAAGATGTATGGGAATAATGCAAGACTAGCAAAAGTATAGTCCAGAATGGAGCTTGCTGTGGTCGAATAGAAAGTTTCTACTGGAGGAGAATCTGACAAAAATCTTCCGTTGAGTGCCCGAAGGTTTTGATGTTCTAGGTCGTAGAGAAAACGGTTGTTGTGGTGTTTTCTCCTGTTTGGTGGGGCACTTTGCGTTGGTATAGGATAAATTCTGTTTAGAGCCAGTGCCTCTTCTCCTACTGACGAGCCAAGTAGATCTTGATTTAGGTCCCCTGTCAGAAGGAAGAGTGGCTTTTCCATCTGGGTGACATACTCAGCCAAATGATTGGAGATTTTTGAGGAGTCTTTAGCTTTGTTTTTGGGATGGACGTATGCGTTAATTATGCAAACCTCTTCTTCTTTATTCCCAAGGGCTAATTTTATCTTTACTGCTAATGTTGTGGATGACGATGAGTCCATATGGATTGCCGAAGATATTGATGTAGTTGAAACGTAGGTGGCCAGACCTCTTGAGTGGTGGCCAAATCTGCTGGTCCTCGCTGCTGCTGTGGCAAAGCAAGTATAGCCCGTAATATGCTGTGGAGTTGTAAGCCAGGTTTCTTGCAGCGTTATTATGTCAAAGAGAGTAATATAATGCTGGAAGTCTGGATCGTCCATTTTTGAGTTTAGGTCATTAATGTTCCAGGAGCAGATGGCTATAGTTGATGAACTTCCCCTGCTGCCTTCTCTGTTTTGTTGATAGCGTCAGGCCTCTTCAGGGCGTATAAAGACTGTTCGTGACAGTATTTCCCTTGTAGGAGCTTGGTTTTGCTCTGATACCTCTGTTGAGCTTGCGTCCGACTGGCCCCGGAGGCTGCATATGCTTCCTTTTGGTGTGCTTCCTCGTGTGGGCCTAATTGCACGGAAGGTGCGAGTCTGATGTTTCGTTAGCACTGGGCTCAAGCGGCTCGTGGATGGTACTAAATGAGGGCCTGCTGCCGCCATTGGACGTGCTGCTGTTCGCTGCCATGGGCTACTCTTGCTTCTTTTAGGTGACCTTCCCAATGCGTCCCTAAGGATGACAAAGGTCTGGACCTGGTGTATCTCTGGCGCCAGGCTTGTCCTGCTCAAAAATGGCGAAGGATAGGCTGGTCTTTGTAGGGGGACCAGTTTGATTCCCCAGTTTTTAAATAGCTCTACTTCCGCTAGGATCAAATCTGCGACATTGCTACAGGTCCAAGTTGTCTTAGTTGCCTCGGGGCTTTGTGGGTTAGCAGCAGGTAAGAATTCTACGGAGACTAGGTCCTTTGTGGTTATGCCCCCAAATTGGGATGCATTCCATTAGTCTGAGAATGTTGCAGCGATTTAGCAGGTCCTGCTGCCCTTTTGACATATATTCAGGGTAGAAAACTAGGATCTCTGTCAACTATTGGATGCTTCCTTCTCCCTGCGGTTTTGTTGATGAGTGATATGCTTTAGCTGTTGGTCCATGATCTAGTTGTACATCATGGGTTACCAGGTGATTACTTTCCCCAGGTGTTGTGACGGGATGTGTTGTTGGTTTAGTTGAAGAAATTTGCTTTAATTTTGCGCCCATGACGAGTGGCCATTTTACCTGTGAGTGCCCTGTTTGGTTAGGAATAGAATGAGCAGTCGTAATTGCTATGACCCTGGTTAGAGCTTCGTGGTTTGAGCTTGATATTAGACCAGTGGTTCTTTTTCTGTCCCCTTCAAGGGGGTTTGTCGTGGATGATTGTTTACTTTCAGCTGGTGTTAGTGCCTCTTGGTTGATCCTCTCGTCAGGTGCTTGCCCTAGGGAAGTTGACTCCTTGTTTGAGGGTGCTGGTTCTCCCACTTGTCCATGGGTGTCGCACTCTTGTTTGGTCTTGTTGCTACCGATGTATATAGGCTGTTGGATCTTCATTGCCTCTTTTTTGTGTGCATCATTTTGTTTTGTTTGAACTCTTGTTGGAGAGTCTTGGGTCCATTTCCCATCTTGATCCGGCAAACTGCTGTTTAGTTTTTGCTGTTGATTAAAGCTGTTTGTGTTTTTTGATGCGCCCTTTCCTTTTTTGTTGTCGACGTTGTTTTGCATTGAGTTTTTGCGGGATCCCCAGTCCCGTCTGTGTTATCTCTCCATTTTCAGAAGCAAGATGGTCATTTGGCCTTATACCGGATGTTTCCCTCTTCGATTTTATTGGAGCCCAGATCTTTTATTGCGTTTTCTGTGTGTGAGTTCCTTATGTCGCCTATGAGGCCAGTTAGCATTGAGGGCAATGTAGCTAGTTTGTCCACTACCTGGCTGCAATTGCAGCTAAGGGAGGTATTTGTTTGTACTCTCGTTATCAAATTGTTCAAGTTGCCCAGCTTATCGTCAATGCCGGCTGTGAAAACTGCCAGTGTATTAAGGAAGGTTAGTTGTAACTCGATTTTTTCCGATTGGTCTTGTAAGGCTTCGACAGCTAGCTGGATTGTGTTTCGCAATGAATTCCAAGTACCGGTGTTTTGTTCTTTCCTGAGCTCTTTCTCGTTTTTACTGTTGTTAATATTGTTAGCGTTGTTGGCTGCCAGGGGTGGGCAAAGGTGGAGGTGCTCTTTGTGATTTGGATTATAGGTTGCAAGCATATCTTCCCATTCAAGTGTGTTAAGATAGGACACCATTGCCCTGCCAGCAGCTTTCTGACTAGGGTCCTGAGGACCTTGTCCCAGCCTTCCCGAGTTGGTCAGTACGTCATCTGGGCCATAGGCGTCTGGTTCTGTGAGTGGTGGAGCGCTTCCAGTCATTGGGTTTACAGACTTGATAGGTGTGCTGTGGCTATGGCTCATGGATTGTGTGCTCGGCATGGGACTGGAATGTGTCTCCTTAGAAAATGCTACTGCTTCTATGTTTGGATCGGCCCCAGGTGCCCTTTCAATTGGTCAATTACCTTGTTTGTCGCCTGAGTGTGATGCTAAAGAAGTTTTTTCAGTGACTGAAAGTTCGGCCAGTGAAAACCTCTGTATGTTACTCTGACTACGTGTATCCTGTCCTACCAGGTGGGCAGGAGGTGATTGCGGATTAGAAAAAGAGTCATGGGGCTTTCCACTTACAGATGGGGTCCACTGAGTTATACTAATATTCCAGTGCTTCGAGATCCCGCCTTGATACAGTTGTGCCATACGTTTTTCTGGGGAAGAAGGGCTTGTGGTCATTGTTAACATTGGTGGTGACGAGTCTGATGGTCGCGGTGACAATGGTAACAGTGGGGTTTGCAAGCCGTGCAGGTGTTTGTTGCTCGAGAAGATGGCTGAACCCACGTCCTTTAAAAAGATGTACTTTGTGTAAATCTTTGGTTGATGATGCTTGTTCATAGCTTGCGGTTTTATTGCTGCCGTCTCTTGGGCCGAGGCCGGTTCCTGCCATGTTGTGATGAGGTTCGGCTCTGTGCCGGGGGGTGCGATTGGGTTTGGATTTGTTTTATTTCCCTTTTTACTTCCCGTTGTTGTCTTCATTCTCGGCTTTGGCTCCAAGGACCCCCTGGTCCTGCCTGACCTCATGAGTTTGCTCTAAATCGCTTCCTTAAGGATGCTTCCGGGTATACTTCCTTTCTAGGGCAGGACTCAGGGCTCAGGAGCTCAGGGGTTCAAGAGCTCAGCTCTGTGATTCGCTGTTGATTCTCTGTTCTGTTCTGCCGCCTGTAAACCTGTAAACCAGTAAACCAGCAACAAGCGGAAAACTTATGAGCTAGCAGGCGGAAAAGCTAGTTTCCCTCTTCCTCCCGCTGGTAGTGCTCAACGGTGCACAGTTTCCTCAAGTTTCCAGCTAGCTAGCTAGACAGCAGGCAACCGTCTGCCATCCATCATCACTCCGACATCCGTCACCACTCCTCCTCCTCTCCTGCTACTCCTGAAGCAGGGGGTATGTCCGGGGTGATAGAGTAGCGGTAGCAGGCGCAAAACTAGTGCCGGCACGGAAGCTGGAGACTGGAGCCGGAGGTCAAACGCAAAGGCTGTCAATAGTCTCCCTTGTCTTCTGAAGCAATGTTCCCAGGGTGCTGGACGGTGGGCACAGGAGCGCAGAACCAGGGCAAAGGTGACCTGCTGACTTAGCCCCCCCCTGAGTTCCACTGGATCCTGTAGTGTGCTTCTGACCGCAGTACACGCAAGTGCAAGGTGGCGCAAGGCAAGGTGAGGCAAGGCGAGGCCGTGAGGCCGGGGCTGCGCTCTCTCCTCTCTTCTCTTTTCCCACCCGCCTCCGCCTCCACCTTCACCTCTTGCCGCTGCTCACCTCTCCTCTGGCACTAGTGAACGCCGCCGCGCTAGATGTGCTAGATGCAGGTTGCTGGGTGCCTGGTGCCGGGGGGGGCGCTACCGCTACCCCTGTTTCCCCCTGCTTTAGGCTAGCTTTGAAACAGGCTCCGCAGGCACCTCACGGCTTCCCGCAGTAACGTAGTATCGTCCACACCTGCGGCTGCGGCTTTGCAATTGCTCTCTAGCGCCACCTTTCATAGACTTAAAGATCTTTACATCATAAGTTAAATTACTAGTCTTTCTGCACTACTGAATAATACCATTTCTAACATGTCACCTAAGCGGCTTTGTGACTGTATCAGTGTGTCAGTCTGATTTCCTGTTTGGGTGTGAGTGGCTGTATGGATCTGCCAGTGGGTGTGTTAGTTGGATTTTAAGTCTGTTAGTGGATATGCAAGTGCCTGTATGGGTTTGTGAATGGGTTTGTGAGTGGTCTTCTGGCTGTGTGTTTGGCTGTGTGAGTGGTTGTATGGGTGTGTGAGTGGTTGCATGAGTGTGTGAGTGGCTGTACAGGTGTATGATTGGGTATGTGAGTGGTTGTATGGGTGTGTGAGTAGGTGTCTGAGTAGCTGTGTGAATGTATAGGGTGGGATTTGGTTGTATGTGTATATGAGTGGTTGTGCGGGTCTTTGAGCAGTTTTATGGGTATGTAAATGGGAATGGGAGTGGTTGTTTAGGTCTGTAAGTGGGTGTGTGAATGATTGCATGGGTGTGTGAGGGGTTATGTGGGTGTGGTAGTGGTTGTTTGGGTCTGTGAGTAGTTGTGTGAGTTTTGTAAGTTCGTGTGTGAGTGATTCTGTGGATGATGTCATCAGTAGTGTAATTTGAGATGTCATCAGTGATGTCAATGATAGGCCTGGAAGGTGTTAGTGGAGTTCAGCAGTGACCAAAAAACTCTGCTGCATTATGCGGAGTTCTGCTAGTGGTAGAGTGCATTACGTTGTTCTGTTCGCACTCATTGTTTGTCCAATTCTGTAAAATCAGCACAAACAGTACCACGAGTAGCGCTCGAGGGTGCTTATTCTTTCTGCTACTTGAGTAGATGTTTTACTCAATCAGCAGCTTCCTCAACTTGAACACAAAGTTTCTCAACGTGAGCAGTAGTGACCTTCAGCAACCACTTGTGCTGAGAAATCTCATCAGGAGATGGTCTGGAATACAATTTTCCTCGCTTGCACTAGCATACTTAACGTTGGGGAATGTGATACAAGGATAAAAACTCTGCTCTGTGAAGTTTTTCGGAACTCAACACTCTATGTGGAGCGGAAAAAACTCTTCAACCTTCATGAATGGAGTGGAATTTCATGCCCAGGCCTATTCACTGACCATGTAATGAGTGATGTAATATGTGAGGTCATAAGCAGTGCTTTGCGGGGGCATAAGTTACAATTAGCTCAGGTAACAATAACTGCTGAATTACACTGGTTTTCTACAAGTGAAATCTGAGCATGAATATAACGTCCCTGTAACCTTTGTATTTATTGAGCGAATATATATATATATATATATATCTTTATTATCCAGTGGCGGTCACCACTGGGTAGTTCTAGTTAGGTCAGCTTTTCCATAGGAAAAGCTTTCTGCATTGCTAATCATTTTGACACCGCTTGATGAATCTCCACGAAACTTTCCAAAAAGGTGCTGCATTTTGATTTGTTTGGGCATGGAAAGTTTCAGGCTGATCTGTCAAGCAGGGGCTGAGAAAAAAGAGGGGTCCAAAAATGCAAAATTTCCATGCATTTTCCATTAGCTTCTTTAAGAAGTACAACAAATTTGTCAGGAACTTAATTGTGGTGCGCAGATTGTGCTTTTTGTGGTTTGGTGTAAATCAGTTCAATTGATTTTGAGATGTTAAACCTACAAAAATATAGATATCTGGAATTTTGGGTTTAAGCCTAATTTAAAAAACTGGAGCATTCTAGGCCGAGAAGCTTCCTTCCCTTGGGCCAATTTGCTCCCAAGGGAGTCAGACTCCTGTAGGAGTGAGTGCTCTGTTTGGATGCGAGCAACATGAGAAAAATAGTGCTAGCAGACATTACAGGACTCACTGACTTAAGGCCAGATGTAGGTGGGCAAATATCGGTCGGTAACGGTGAAATTAGTTACATTTCACCGTTACCGACCGGTATTTAGCCATGTGGGATGTAGGCAAGGAATCGGTCATCGGTAAATACCGATTCCTTAATACTGATTCCTTATTGGCCTTGCATTTAAGGAATCGGTAATACCGATTCCTTAAATGCAATGTAGGTAGCACTTAAAACAGTGCACCTCAGCCTTAAGGAATCGCTATTTACCACATGTGCACACATGCACATTTCAGGGATGCAACAGGGTGTCTTGGACACCCTGGTACCCTTGAAATGCCTCCCGGTATTACCGATTCGGTAATACCGAATCGGTAATACTGAATGTCTTCACATTCATTCCTATGGGCTTCCAAGCCCATAGGAATGAATGGGTAGGTATTCGTTATTACCAAATCTCAAATACCGTAATAACGAATATTAAGAATTCGGAATTTTTTACCGAATTCTTGCCTACATCTGAAATACCGATCTCTAAATACTGTATCAGTAAAATTCGGTATTTAGGAATCGGTATTTCCCTATTACCTACATCTGGCCCTTAATCCCCTGCCCTGAACATGTAAACAAAGAAAAAATATATATAAAGGAGCATGGAAGAGATACCATGATCTCTTAGACCTCATGGAGGGGGACCCTGAGGGACCCCCTCGGGCCATAAAACAAAAATAAAATCAGACAGCTTTGCCTCAATCCCGTGGGACTCCTGTTTGACAGTACAAAATAAAACAATATTGCAACTGTGACACTTTGTTTTATTAATGACAGGGGGCCTAGCAGTTACAGGTCCCATCGAGCCCAACCCCGGAGTTGAAATTATTGTGTCTGGGCAGGGGAATATGCTCACCCCCTCCCCAAGCTATCACTGGCCCAGGGGAGCACACCTCTGGGCCAAAATGAATCAACATGGGGAGAAGAACTGCAACGTTACCTTTCCAGAGTTATGAAAGGCCCCTGGGAGATCACCCTCAGGGTCAGAATTAATCAAAATGGGGAGAAGAGCCATGCGGCCCCCCTCCCTGAGCTTATAAAGGCCCAGGCACCCCCATCCCCGGGCCGGTAAGCTCATTAAAAGAGAGGAGGGCCACACAGCCCCCCTCCCAGAGCCATTAATGGTATATGGACAACATACCCTGGGGCCAGCTCACTAGCTATGTCCCGGTGAGCCCACTCCCCAGGACATAGCTGTTCCCTGCCTACACTTGCGCAGGCAGGGAAGCCTTTTTGCTCCGGCTTGGCGAGAGTATTTTGAATGTATTGCCAAGTGGGTGCTGATCCTCTCCCTGACCAACGACCCCGCCGCCGCCAGAGCCAACCTTCACGAAGGGATGAAAGATGTAGCCGAGTGGATGACGACCAGCCGCCTAAAACTGAACTCAGACAAGACGGAAGTCCTCATCCTGGGTTCATCGCCCTCCGCCTGGGACGACTCCTGGTGGCCCCCCGCCCTGGGCACCGCACCCAAACCGACAGACCACGCACGCAACCTGGGCTTCATCCTGGACTCCTCCCTCTCCATGACCAGGCAAGTCAACGCCGTCTCCTCGTCATGCTTCAACATCCTGCGCATGCTACGGAAGATCTTCCGGTGGATCCCCACCGAAACCAGGAAGACGGTCACCCAGGCCCTCGTCACCAGCCGACTGGACTACGGCAACGCCCTCTACGCCGGAACCACCGCCAAGCTCCAGAAGAGACTCCAACGGATCCAGAACGCCTCAGCCAGACTCATCCTCGACATCCCCCGACGCAGCCACATCTCCGGACATCTGAGAGACCTGCACTGGCTCCCCGTCAACAAGAGAATCACCTTCCGTCTCCTCACCCACGCACACAAAGCCCTGCACGATCAAGGCCCGAGCTGCCTCAACAACCGCATCAACTTCTACACTCCTAAGCGCCACCTCCGATCAGCCAGTGACGCCCTCGCCGCCGTCCCCCGCATCCGAAGAACGACAACAGGAGGAAGATCCTTCTCCTACCTGGCCGCCAAGACCTGGAACTCCCTCCCGACCGACCTGCGCCTGACCCAAGACCACCTCTCCTTCAGGAAGAAGCTCAAGACCTGGCTGTTCGAGCAGTAGCAGCACCCCCCCCCACCCAAGCGCCTTGAGACCCTCCGGGTGAGTAGTGCGCTCTACAAATGTCAGTGATTGATTGATTGAACACAGTCTGCACCCAGTGGGCAGGAGCTTTGAAAATAATCCCCCCAGGTGGGAGCACATTTTTTATCTGTTTCCCTGCCCAAAGTGATGCCACTTGGACCTGGGGAGGAGGTCCCCAGGGCCTTTGAAGGCTCAGGAGGGGTGGCCCCCTTCCCATTAAGAACATAAGGCCCCGTGGCCTACCCCCGCCAGGCACACCCAGCGCAGCAGGAGTTGGATTTACTTAATTACTTTATTTCTTTTTTTGTGTTCAAATATTTTATTATATTTGGATAAAAAGAAATACAGTTTCAAAGCAACAGCGATACATAAATACCAAAAATTGATGCATACAAGTAAAAAGTTGCAATGATGGAAAGAGTTACATGACAAACAGTACCTGAACTAGGATGATAATGGTAGAAAGTTATCAGGTGTTTCAAAGTCATCAAATAGTAAATATCATCCCAAGGAAGAGTGGTCAGGTGAAAGACCACCATATACTGCTGTAAACTCATGTATGGTAGAACATGTATCGCTTGGTAAATAGAGTATATCAGCAAGAGTGATGAAATGAGAAGGGAAGGGAAAGAGTAAGAGAGTAGGAGAGTAGGAGGAAAGGATATTGGTGGAGAGGTGGTGCAATGGGACATCTGCCACCCATATAATGACAAAATAAAGAGAGGGACCCAAAAGGATGTAGAGCTACCAAACCTGAGCAGACAAATCCATATAACTATCCAAAGAATGCCATACATGGCGAGCGATTGGAGGCATAGATTGTTTTCCTTCAATAAGAGTATGAGCTCCTCGAAGATAGGACGTCCAGGCCCACCAAGTATGGCGTGATACGAGATGAAAAGATTTCCATTCTGTGAGTATAATATTGACTTTGATCGATAAGAGCAAATCTAATAGCTCCAAATCTATATTATTAAGAGGTAAAGAGGCAACAGCAGCCCATGGACCCAGCACAATCTTCGGAAAGGAGAGAGTGATAGGTGAATTAAAGATTATTGATAACTGTTTCTGTACAGGGCCCCAAAAAGAGTCTAATAGTCTAAATTAAATGTTAATGTAGCTTAATAGCTAGGTGAATATGTCAGTGACAACATTAATGTGAACTCCAAAAACGCAGAAATTCACCATTTACATTTAGCAGAGCTAACTATAGCTTCTGCTACCTCCGTGCACTTCTTATGACCTCACATATTACATCACTCATGACATGTTCTATGACATCATCAATGACATTGATGACATTATCCAAACTTCTTTTGTACACATTTCTTTATAGACAGGTATAGCATTAGAGCTATGTATGTAAGTGTCAAACAGCTCAGAATAATATGAAAAACCATTACGGCTATCATACATACAACCCCCATAGGCAAAGCAAGCTTATGTTATGTGCAGCATTGACCCAGTACCATACACTTCATGGGTAGCTGAGTTCATGTTTACTATGAGCCAAAGATAATAGGATAACAAATCGTGCACACAGTGTTCAATCCATACACACTGTTCAGGGTACTGTTAACACTGTTTTCTCTATGGAGAGAATTTACTCTGTATCACAATGTTTGCAGACCGTGACATTTTCATGAAAAATATACCACAGAGTACTGACAAGTATCTACTAAGCACAGTGACTCTATGCAAAACTTGTCCAAAGAGCAACTATTCACATAAAATATAAGATTGTACTACCTGCAGCTTTCTTACGGTGGTGAAAAAAATAGACAAAAAAGGAGGCAGGCCCTAGCAGATAGGGTGCCTATGGGCGGAATCGGCCCGTAAGGGACTATGCGCAGCCCCTTCCCATTATTTATTTTCTAAAAATAAATAAATATTAAAACCAGGCCCCCGCAGGCCCCTCCCTTTAAAAAACAAAGAAAAAAGGGGGCAGACACCAGAGGGTCACAAGGCCGAAATCAGCTTGTGAGGAGGGCCATGCGGCCCCCTCCCTTTATTTGAATAAATAAATATAAAGGTCAGGCCCCGGGGGATGGCATCTCTGGGATTGAAATCGGCAGGTGAGGGGTAGCACTAAGCACCCTCCCACTAAATTATATAAAAAAAGAAATGGCCAGGCCCTGGGGGATGGGGTCCCCGGGGCTGAAATCAGCTGGGAGTGGGGGCACATTCCCTCCATCACCCACTGAAAAAAAGGCCTGGCCCTGGGCAATGGGATCCGCAGGGCGGAAAATGACACAGGTAAGGGTGGCCATGCAGATCCGCTCCCTTAAAAAAAGAAAAAAAAACTCCGGAGATTCGCCTGAATCCACGCCTCCTTCACCACCACTCTGCATATGTGCCTCCAGGCACACTTCTGGTTGGGGTATTAAGTCCCCTTGAATGCTGAGGGTCCTTAGGGTCTAGGAACACCTTCTGTTACCTGCACTACTAGTTGGGGGATGAACTCTATTTTTCATTGAGGTTCCTTGGGAGCCAACCACCCCTCCTGTTACCTCCAGTAAGTCCCACACAGTGGGATTGCTTAGAGGTTTTCGGTGGCCATGCCCCCTTTCTCTACCACTCTGCATATGCACCTCCTGGTGCACTACTAGTTTGGGGATGAAGTTCCCTTGGCTCTTGAGGGACCTTGGGCGTCAACTACCCTCCTGGTACCTCCTGTAAGTCCTACACAGCGAGATTTCTGAGAGGTGATCGGAGGCCCAGTCCTTTTTCTCGGCCACTATGCGAATGTGACTACTACTTAAAAAACCATAGATGTTCACTGAAAAAAAACAATGGTTACAGGGACGTTATAGTTAGGAATTAGCAATTGTAAAAACCAAAGAGATTCACAGAAAACATGGTTGTATGAGAGTGGGAGTGAGTGTATGAAAGGGTCTATGGGGATGTGAGTGGGCTTGTCAGTGATTCCCTGGATGATGTCATCAGTGATGTCACTGACCATGTCATGAGTGATGTAATATGTGAGGTCATAAGCAGTGCAGTGTAAGGGGCGCAAGTTATAGATCGCTCAGCTAACTGTAGGTCACTGGTTTTGTATGAGTGAAATCTGAGCCTAAGAATAACATCCCTGTAAACTTTGAATTCTTTCAGTGAATTTCCAAGGTTTTTTTAAATGCTAATTCCTAACTTTTTTATTGAATTTCCATGGTTTTTTAAGTAGCAATGGTCTTTGCAAAATTCTGTGGAAAGGGGGCAGGCCTCGGACTAGCTCTTAGAAATCCTGATGAGTAGGACGTATAGAAAGTACCAGGAGGGCTTCTTGGCCCCCAAGGTCCTTTAGCATCCAAGACAACTTTATTCACCAACCACTGGTGTGCCAGGAGACCTGTTTGCAAAGTAGTGTAGAAAGGGGCTGTAGCCTCTGATGACCTCTTAGCAAACTGACTGTGTCGATCATGCTGGAGGTAAAAAGAGGCAAACCCCCAATAGCCAAGGGGACTTCATCCCCCAACTAGTACTAAGCCAGAAGGTGCATTTGCGGAGTGATTGAGAAAAGATGTCCTTGATGATTGCACAGGTAGTTCATGTATGATTCTATGAGTGCCATTGCCAAGGACAAACTGTGAATACCAGGTGTGTTTAACAAAGTGTAAAACATATAAATAGACATATTTTGCATAAGGTTTCAGTGTAGCTATTTAGTCAGATACTAATTTAACTTTGCCCTTTGTATTAATTTGTCAAAATAACTAGATCAAAAATGCATTTTCCTTCTTCACAGCAACACCGGAGGTCACAATAATATCAGTCACACATACAAATAACAAACTGATCAGATATATAGACACATCGTACACAAAGTTTGAGTCTAACTGTTTAGTAACACTTTGGTTTAACTTTCTTTTAACAACACATTTATGAAAAAGAACAGTTTAAAAAAATATCTCAACCTCTGAACTCACAAATAGAAAATAACTACCAAACACCCATCAAACTACCCATTGTTACCCAAACTCATAGGAAATTAAAAACTGCTGCAAAACTAATGAAACTAGGAAACATCACATGACTGGGAAAGTAAGGAATATCGTTAAATAATGTTTTTTTAGTAAAATGAATAGGAAATATACACCCACCACTCCTTCTTGAATCTTCTTTTCCAGACGTTTATTGTAAGCAGGTGGTAGATTTTGTCTGGAGAATATTTTTGAACTCATGTGGGACATCGTTCACATTATATCATTTTAAAACTTATCATAGAAAAAGTCTCAAAATGACGATCAAGCAGAAGGAAACTGGAGGACCATCTACATCAGTGGCAACAGTAAGTCCCAACCAGAAAGTCTCTTCAGAGATACAGACATGGATCCAGATATGGATCCAGAGTTTTCAAGAAAAGCCACTGTTAGACCTGACATAATTGGCGTGGATTTCCCCTGTATTTTTTCCTTTGCTTCCTGTTATTTTGCTGTGTGCTAGACTTTGTTTTTGCTGGTCTAGATGCTTTGGGCACTTTGCCATTGCTGTTCAGTGCCTAAGTGCAAGTGCTCCCTCTGTAAATTGTTGTTATAGATTGGTGATTCCATGATTGGCATATTTGATTTACTGTTAAGTCCCTAGTATAGTACACTGTGTGTGCCCCGGGTCTGTAAATCAAATGCTGCTAGTGGACTTGCAGCAGTGATTGTGCCACCCACATAAGCAGCCTGTAAAATGTAACTGCCACTGCGGTGTCTGTGCACAGTTTTGTACTGCTATGTTGACTTGGCAACTGCACCCACTTGTGAGGCCCTAACCTCCCCTTTTCTTGCATGTACATCACCCCTAAGGTAGGCCCAAGGTACCCCTGTGGGCAGGGTACAGTGTATGTGAAAGGTAGGACATGTCCTGATGTGTGGGTCACGTCCTGATAGTGAAATACTGCCAATTTTATTTTTCACTATTGCAAGGCGATCTGTCCCATAGGATAGAATGGGGAGTTAACTTATAACATCTGATAAGCATAGCTGCCTATTGGAACAAGATAAGAAAATAAAGTTTTATATGCCTGAACTCAGAATGTAATGATCTTTTAGTGAGGATAACTTTTACACTCTGTGTTTGAAAATACCACTTTTAGAAAGTGGGTCATTTCCTGCATAGCCATCCTGTGTGCCGCTTACTAGGTTTGTGTATTGACTGTCTGGTTTTGGAGTGGCAGGGACTGAGGATGTGCCTTCTGTTCAGACAGCCACTTGGGGGTGTGAGGTGTATCCTGCCTTTCCATGGTGAGTCAGGCTGGGCTAAATAGACCTGGGCTGCATTTAGGGGAGGAGATTCCTTTCACAGCTGAAGGGGCATGGTCAGCTTTGGGCAATGATGTCTTCCCCTCCTGCCAGGCAGCTGCACCAGAGAGGACAGAACTGGTTTTGGCTGGGCACAGGGCTTCTCTGCCACCAGAGAACAAAGGATGTTGCTGTATAAATATTGGTGCCCAGACCTAGAACTTTAGACTACTTCTGGAAATCTAGAGGAACCTATGCCAAGGAGAAGAGCTGGAGGAAATTAGAGGAGGAATACTGCCCCTTTGCCCTGTGCTGTTTGGGGTTGGCCTGCAGTGGCTGTTTCTGCCAAGGAGAGGAACTGCGTCTGTATCCTGCTTGCGAAGAGAGTATCTCCAAAGTCTTGAAGTGGAGCTTGATGTTCAAGACGTCTCAGGAACAGCAAAGACCTCACCATCCTCCTGGGCGCAGTTTCTGGAACCGCTGGTTTCAGTCGCTGGAAAAGAAAAGGGCAACAGACTCTATCACCAAGTCCGTTGCAGGATTCCGTGTCCCCAAGGCCCTGCCACACTTTGCCCCGTGTCCTTGGTCTCAGCAATGCCATCTTGACGATCTTCACTGAGCCACTGTTCGTGGCGCATCCTGTGGACACGGCATTCTGCACCATCTCGATTCACCCTGTCTGGACATCACTGACACCATTGCTGCCCGACTAGTATATCGACTGACTCCGCTGCCTGAACCGCAGTCTGCCAGCACCGCATTGAGCACCGCCTCACCCTGCACCGTAAGCCTTGGCTTCACCGACACCGTCTGGACGATCATCACTGAGCCGCTGCCTGCACCTCATCGAGAGGGCACAACACCCTGCACCGCTTCCATTTTGCAACACAACAGCGACGGTTACCCTGACTGGCTCGTACCATCGTGTCGGCCACAACGAGAAAGGTACTATTTTCAAGTCTGTCTTTGCTTTAGCTGACCCCTACCGACGCGGTTGGCTGGAATTGATAGACTGTCGTTGTCAGCATTGCAGTAGCCCCAGACAGAGCTACTGACTCAGAAGAACTGTGTTCTTTAGGTATTTCTGAAATCTGAAAGTTATCCTGCAAAGTAACTATTTTTACAGTATTGTATTGTGGATTTCTGCCATTTTTGGTCTTGTTTGGATTAGATAAAGTTTTACTTATTTTTCTAAACAGGTGTGGTGTCCATTTTTAGTGTTTTCAATGTTTTACTGTATGCATGCACACATGCTTTATAGACTGTCTCTGAGATAAGCCTGTCTGCTTGTGCTAAGCTACCAAGGGGGTGAGCAGGTTTTTTTTATAAGTGTATCCTCCTTACCCTGACTATGTAGAAGGGTCCCTACTTGGACAAAGGTGCAAACCATTGCCAACTAGAGATCCTAATTTCTAACAGCCACGAATTGCAGGGACTGAAGTGTTGTTATAAGAGCTGGTGAGCAGTGTGTTACAGCTATTCGCAATGGCGCCCAAAAACATACATGGTCATCTGTTACCCCCTTTTATATTTTTTACACATTTCATAAGACTAGTTCATAGTGAGCAGCAAGAAGGCAACACAAAGCTGAAGGACCCTCGACTTCAATTGCAGCACAACAAGACCAAAGAAGAGAGTCCATTCAAATGTACAATTTCAACTTCAAGATTTGGCTCCACGGTTTCCCCGATGGCATCATACTGCATGGATTGTGGAGTTGTAGTGAGTGCTGGAGAGCAGTCCATAACGGCCCACCCCAATGCTGCAAAGAATAATAAATGTTGATTTTTTTTATTTTTACCCCCTTTGTAGTTTTTCTACATCAGCAGGCATTTAATTATCTTACAAAATGGGTATCTAATATCTATGTTTTGGTAATTTTATTATCTTCTAATTTGACTGGTGTAAGAATATAACGAAAGAGTGCTCTTGTTATCTACCTTACCTGAGGTAACCTAAGTCGCATGTTGTGGGTTGACTAATAATTTGTGTTTTTTGCTATAGGAGGAAGAACCAATGAGTCACTGATGGCTAGTCTGTTAGCGGGTTTGGGTACTAAGGTGGGGTTTGGAACACCGTAATTCACTGAGGTCATAAGTCTTTATGCACAGTTGTGTGTAGGAGCAGAATCACTGCAACATTAGTTACAACAAAAAGGCTGGATAAAGGGCCTTGAGTTTGAATCAAAATATGAAATTGAAGAATAATTGATAAGTGCAGCCAAGAAAGAGAGCAAGTGTGCAAATTTCATAGTGCCTTCGGCCGGGGTAGTTGTTATAATAAAAAGCGTTGATAGAGGGCCTGTACTTTGAATTTGAATTAAAGAAGAACGATTGATAACCCCAGCCAAGAAAAGGAGCAAGTAGGTGTGTGGATGATGTGTTGATTGAGCAGAAGATGAATAAGGTGAAAAATAAGAAAGGCTGTAGACTTGCAAACTTTGTACTTCTTTGTAAGGGAAGTGTCTGTTTAGTTTTCCTGTGCATATACATATATATATACATATATATATATATATATATATATATATATATATATATATATATATATATATATATATATATATATATATATATATATATATATATATATACACACACAGGAAGACTAAACAGACACTTACTAAAGTATATATATATATGTCTGTTTAGTTTTCCTGTGTCTGTTTAGTTTTCCTGTGCATATATATATATATATATATATATATATATATATATATATATATATATATATTCTCCCGTCTGATCCAAGTTTAAGGCTCTTCAGGCGGTGCACGTGAAGAACGGCAGGACCCGCCGTGTAAAATTAATTCCGTTTTCCCTTGTGCAGGGAGTTTTTTCTTCGTGCACTCTCGTCTTCCTTTAAATTACACAACACGTTCTGTTTGTCAAATTGTAAGGTTTATTGACAGCCAGCCAGCAGCACCTTACGCGTTTCGGTCTCTACTGAGACCTTGCTCACAGGTAAACAGTATTGACAATTTTGGTGATTCTTTAAGGGGATACTCGTTTTTTACATCACTTCCTGTTAGTTCCTACAGGATTTCTGGGACATGTAGTAACATTGTATTCATGTTAACCATGCTGGTTCTTGTTATATTCAAATCATGTTATCGCATCACATAATTATTTCAACAACAGTTACATTGAATTCATGGTAACGTAATTTCAACAAACCATAATGGTTATTATTATTTTTAAATCATGTTATTGCGCCACATAATTATATTCACGATAGTCACCAATCGGTGTTGCCCATATTGTACCATCACGCCCTCCAGTGGGCCTATCCACATCAATTTTTAAGTAATGCCTTGTTTTGTGCATACTTTTGATCTCTGTTATACATAATGGCCCTCAGGTGGGCTTTTAACCTTCTATTTGTGGGGCTCAGAGCACGCGAGGCACGTGAGTTATAGTTAGCTGAACTAACAATAACGGGGGAATTTCAATGGTTTTGTATGAGTGAAATGTCCATCTAACTATAACATGTGTGAAACCTCTGGTTTTTTCAGTGAATTTGCAAGGTTTTTTAAATGCTAATTCCTAACTATAACATGTGTGAAACCTATGGTTTTATCAGTGAATATACATATATATATATATATATATATATATATATATATATATATATATATATATATATATATATATATATATATATATATATATATATCCAAACAAAACTGCTCCACTATTTGAGGGCCTCACACGACATTTTAATGAATCCTTTTATTGTTGGAAGACATCAAAGGTTAGCAACAAAGTCTCTTAAAACAAAATTCCAGTTTTGCCTCTGATTTGAAATCCAAACATGTTTTGGGCCACAATACCCATGATCACTGGCGTAGGCAAGTCTACCGCAAATAAAGTCCATAGTGGGTGCCGCCAAACCCTTCACACTGGTAATATTATCCACATTGGGTTGTTTTAATATCAGCTCTGCTGCCCACCTTTTTATTTTCAGTGTCATCCATATGGACTTTATTTTCGGTAGAACTCTATATACCAAAATGCATCTGGGGTTCCCGCCCAGTAGGGCGGTGATTTAAGATCGCGCAGGTGCGCTTATTTTGTGACTGCGTTCTATGCTGCCTACGCCAGTGATCAAGGGCATTGTGGCCCGAAACATGTTTGGATATCAAATCGGAGGCAAAACTGGTTTTAAGAGACTTTGTTGCTAAGCTTTGATGTCTCACAAGAATAAACGGATTAATTTAAACGCCGTGTGAGGCCCTCAAATATCTATATATATATATATATATATATATGTTACGATGCATGTAAACTCTGGGGAATCCAGAAGAAATACAGCAGCACACCTGAGCACAGCGCAATAGACTTAATTGTGCACACAACAAACAAAGCGTTTTGGCGAAGTCTTTCCCAAGTGAAAAACCTGTGCTCCATTTCCTCTAGAAATGCAATTTAATGTTCATGGAAAGTGAAGACATACTATAAAGTCAAATAATACCATTGTAGAACTAGATATAAATAAATAAGCTCATGCAACTTGGATTTTCCGATACAGTGGACTTAAACCGAAGTTGGTTTTCAACTCCAAGATCCCACATGACGATATCAAAGCTTTTAATATTATCATGATCCAGAAAATAAATACATTTCAGGAGCAACACCTTATGAGACAGCGGGATAATCTAACAAATAAACAGAGAAACATGCTCGCAAACTTAGCCAACGATCCTGGGATAATCGTGAAACCCTCGGATAAAGGAGGAAATGTAATACTGATGAACATTGGACAATATAGTAATGAGGCTTTAAGACAATTGGGGGATACAAATTGTTCTGAGGAAATTGGATGGGAGACGTACAGGTCCTCTATTACCACATACCATAATCTCCTGAAGGGGTGGTGGGTGACAGGCTTATTGGATGATGACGGATATCGTTATCCTAGGCACCAGCATCGCAGGAAGTGGATCGGCTGAGTGCAGCAGCTGTTGATATTGATATATATATATATATATATATATATATATATATATATATATATATATATATATATATATATATATATATCAGCACATATCAATTCAATACAGTTGAAAAGATGGTAAGCACGCTGGTATCCGATTTTGTGAATTTTTTATTGCAAACCCCCCCTCACCCCAGACAGACGCGTTTCGCTATACAAGCTTCGTCAGTGTCAGTTTCTGCTCAAAATGAATCGCCATTTTAAACCCCACCGGCCATTACTTCCTTCATCAACATAGAAGATGGTATACATGGTGAAAGCAGTGGCCATCTTTAAGTGTATATAATTACATCTATTGCAATGGTTTTAAACGGCGAATAATAAAGTGCTTCCTATTAAAAACTTTGAAACAACAAACATTTCATTACTCAAGTACATTCCAAAAAGAGATTCATCATATATGTTAATGAACAAAACCTACATGCTGTTGACTGTGCAGTCCTCAATTGTAGGGGGTGTATCCCCTATGTACAGTCTTTTGTCATTTTCAATTTTGTATTAGGTCATTAACCAATTAATTATATGAGTTGTTTCGCCAGGTAAGGGCAAAGAATACATTTATTGAATTTATCTACAGGTTGGACGGGCATAATACACATGATCCCATGTGTCAATTTACAGGTGAACCCACATCTCCTCATCATTGTTAAGGCCCCATGGTGTCATTGTTTTAAGGTCAATAATGTACCTGGACTCTAAAATTCGGAGTGCCTTTTCTCTGTCACCCCCTCGTTCTAAACGGGTCACTTGATCTATACAATAAAAACTCAGGAGATCCCTATTGCTCTGGTAATACTCAGAGAAATGGCGAGCAACCGGATAGGATTTATCCCTGTTTGCGATTGCTCGCATATGTTCGAGAATCCTAAGTTTAGTATAGTTGATAGTGCTACCTATGTACCGTTTTTTGCAGGGGCATTCTAGGCAATAGATCGTATAGACCGAATTACAATTTAGGAGTTTTTATTATTCTCCTGTTAGGTCCACCTATTCCCGTTCTTCCTGGGTATTCAAAGACTTTTTTACTGTATTTGCACGCTTTGCAGTGAAGACACGGAAAGAACCCCTTCGTGTGTGTTAGATTCGGGGTCTGTGTTTTGGAAGAAAAATGACTGCGGCCTAAATGGTCCGACAATGACTGGCTGCGACGGTATGTGATTAAAGGTCTATCTGGAAGATGTTTTTTCAGGATGTTGTCAGTGGCTAAAATGTGCCAGTTTTTCTTAAAGCTTTGGACCAGATCACCAGATTTTGTATTAAAGTTGGCGATCATTCTTACCTGATCCTCATCTTTTTGGACATTTTTGACCATCAGGAGATCCCTCCTATTTACTGTTGACACTTTTTCAGCAGCTAGTCTCAGTTTGTTATTGGAATACCCCCTACTTTGGAACCTTGTTTTAGCATCAGCTTGAGCATGTTGAAAATCTATATCTGCTGAGCAATTTCTCTTTAAACGTAAAAGTTTGCCATAGGGTACATTTTTAATTAGACTCTTCTGATGATAACTTGCCGCATGTAATAGGGCATTTCCCGCTGTGGGTTTTCTGTAGAGTCTCGTTTGGAGAGTGTTATTTGTTATAAATACCTCCAGATCCAAATAACATACGCTGGTCGCACTTATTATGCTGGTAAATCTCAAATGTTGGTCATTATTATTTAAAATGGCGATATACTCCTCAGCCGAGGTTTGGTCGCCACGCCACACAATAAACAAATTGTCTAAATACCTAGTCCACAATAGAATCCTGTCGCTCCATTCGTCATTAGTTCCTCCCCATGCCTCGTGCTTCTCCCACCAGCCAACGATCAAGTTCGCGTAGCTGAGGGAGAAGCACGAACCCATAGAGGTACCCCTGATTTGTTTATACAACTGGCCTGAGAAAATAAAGATGTTATTATACAAGCAAAACCGCATCAAGTTCAACAGCATACCACTATGTGCCTTATACTTGTCTGGTTTCTTATCCAGAAACCACTTGGTAGCTGTCAAACCCCCTTCATGGGCTATGCAGGTGTAAAGATTTACCACATCTAGCGTTATTAAAAGCATGTCCGGTTCCCAGCAAATGTTATCCATCATACGGAGGAAATCTTGTGTGTCCCTCACATACGAGGGTAGGTCTTTAACAAACGGGGCAAGATATGAGTCAATGAAGCGGGACGTATTTTCCAAAAGACTACCAATTGCTGACACAATAGGCCTCCCTGGTGGTCTCTTGGCATTTTTATGGATTTTCGGCAAGTGGTAAAAGGTGGGAAGTATTGGTGAATCGCATTGGAGAAACAGAAATTCATCCATGCTCAGCATGCCTTCTTCTTTCCATTTTGTTAGCATTGTTTGATATTCCGTCATGCTCTTGACATACTCAGCTCTCTTTATGACAGTATAACACTCCGTGTCCTTCAATTGTCTTAGTGCTTCCTGTTCATAATTCTCCTTGCTAAAAATCACTATGTTCCCACATTTATCCGAAGGTTTTATTTCAATTGATTTGTCATTTTTTAGGGACTTTATTGCCTCCCATTCCCTTCTCGTGATGTTGGACGTTCTCATGTCCATCTTATCTCTTGCCATTTTTTCCAAATCCGAAAATACCACTTCACTGAAAACATCAATAGCATCTTGAAAGGCATATGGCAGTTTTTTTGATTTATTCCTCAAGTTGCTCGGATCGCGTACTTGTGTTGTAGATACAGTGCCGTTTTCCTCAGTTTGTAACCCTCTTTCTTGGATTTCTTGTGTGGGAGTCAGTAATACATCCAGGAGGGTATTTGGATGTTCTTCTAGGGATTCCTCCGTGGCGGTTTCCAAATACGTTCCCACAGCCGTATTTTTAGGGTGCAGAAGAAAGATTTTTTTGAACATCAGTTTACGGATGTATCTAAACAGATCTATTTTTGTGTCAACAAGGTTGAATTCACTTGCAGGACAGAAACTTAATCCCTTCTTTAATACCTTGATTTCATCCCCTGTTAGTGTTCTTTTAGACAGGTTGATGATGTTATTGTCATCCAACACGCTTATCTTCTCTTGCGGTTTGATGCACTCCGCGTTACCCTCGGTGAAGTGGTTGGTTGTGTACCTCCCTTTTCCCCTTTTGCCCCGCCTTGTCCTCCTTTTTTATTTGATTGGGGAGGATGATTCCTTTGTTGTGCCTCTGGCGGGTCTCCTTCATAACTTGATATTCGTCGAAAAAAGGTTGTTTCGCTGTTGTTTTTCCTTTTGTAGCAGGGGCTGGGGGTTGTTTCCGTCTGACGCATAAACCTCCGATTCCTCAGTGTCTACGACATTAGTCCCCACATTCCCTTGGGCAAGTCGTTTCCTTGTTGCGTCGAATCTAAGAGCAAAAGTTAGTATTCTGCCTGATAGATAGTCCTGCTCGTCCCGTAGAAACTTAGTTTGTTTTCTTTTCCTGATACCCAGTTCATATTCCTTTATTCTCATTGCCATGAAAAAATAATAAAAAAAAAATATATATATATATATATATATATATATATATATATATATATATATATATATATATATATATATATATTGTGATTTTGTGTCCAAGAGCTGGATAGCTTGAAACGCGTCTGTTTTATTTGCCTTAAATTAATAAAATACTATTTGCCAAACTTGGATTAGTGTGGCTCGTGCTTACAGGAATCGGTAAGCTTGTTGGTGGTTGGCGTATATATATATTTATCTATATGTGTGGGTGTGTGTGTGCATATATATTTGAAGATGAAGGATCACAAGAAAACAATAGCCAGCCAGGGCAAAAATCCGGAGCCCCAAAGAAATTGAATATTCAAGAAAGAAGTGACTCAAACAGATGGATTCACCAGGTGGTTTCTAACCGAGCAGTTCTATACATATATGTTTTCTGCAGGTTAAACACATAGGTTGTACCTAATATTGATTATACTGTACAGAGAATTATCTATGTCTGTTATATATGAAGTGGCGTTATTTGCACAATTTTGTGGGAGATTTGAACACACATATTCAGCCACATAAAGATATATCGGGACATTCAACCGAATTTAGTGATTCCAGATGGATACCAAGTCAGAAAGCTTGATATTGTATCTTTTGTAAAATATTCACAGTGCATAGTAAGAAGATGAGATTATTTTCTGTACCATGGTGCAACACCAAGAATGATTACGTATATAAAATGAATGTTTATGCATTTTACATGGATTTGTTTGGTGCTATGTAGTCTGTTTACCTTGTCTATGCTGTTTCCAGTATCACGTGCAAAGGGTTTTGTGACGTACAAAAGGGTGTGTGTAATGTTTTCACGTTGTCATGTGAACAAGGCTCAGGGTAGAGCCGAAACGTTATGGCGACTAGCACGCAAATTAACTAATAAAGAATTGCACTGGAACTAAGGTCTGTGTCTGTGCTGTTTGGGCAGGCGCTAGGAGTGAGCAGCCTCGACGTAGAAACAGAAACTGTGAATGAATATATATATATATTTTTTTTATATATATATATATATATATATATATATATATATTCACTGAAAAAACCATAGGTTAGAGACCATATATAGTTAGGAATTAGCATTTAAAAAACCTTGAAAATTCACTGAAAAAACTATAGGTTATAGACCATATATAGTTAAAAAACCTAATTTTACTCACACAAAACCATTGAAATTCCATATATAGTTAGTTGCACTAACTATATATCGCCACCCGCAATCCACTGCTGATGATGTTATTGTTATTGTTATTGTTAATTCCGGTTTCTATAGCGCCAACTCACCGGCAGGTCTCAAGGCGCTTATGACCGAAATGACAACAATTACACGATTGTCAGAAACAAAAGAACAACATCATGTTTAGACCAGGCACAACATATCCCTGAACAAAAAGGTTTTTAAAGTTTTCCTGAAACGGAGGAGATTACCCTCTTTACGGAGGGTTTCAGGTAATTTGTTCCAGATTTTTGGAATCAGGACAGAGAAAGATCTCCCACCTTTTGTGGCCAGCTTAAACCGAGGACATACCAACAGCTGTGCATCTGAGGACCTCAGTCTCCGTTCCGGGTTATATAGCTCCAACCGTTCTTTTATGTACAAAGGTGCTTGCCCATAAATTGCCTTATGGGCAATACACAGACTTTTAAAGACAGACCTTTGTCCAATGGGCAGCCAATGGAGGCTCTGCAACAGTGGAGAGGCATGAGATCGTCTTGGAAGTTTAAAAACAAGGCGTGCAGCATCGTTTAAAACCACCTGCAGTCTACTGATCAGAGTTTTTGGAAGGCCTAAGTAAAGGGCATTGCCGTAGTCCAGCCTTGAGATTATTGTGGCAGAGACTACGGTACGAAGCATAGACTGGGATAAAAGAGGGACCAACTTACGCAATTGTCTAATTAGACCATTGCAAGTACCTACTACAGTGGAGATCTGGCTGCACATTGAAAGTTCGCTGTCAATTTTAATACCCAAACTTTTCACCTTATCCGCTGGTATGGGAGTTGGGCCTAGTTCCTGGGGCCAATACAGGTCACTCCATGGGGAACATATGGATGATATAACTAGAACCTCTGTTTTCTCGGGATTAATCTTCAAAAGGTTCCTAGTCATCCAGCTCACTGTAAATCTTAGAACATCTTGCGCATAGGTCTGTGCCGGCGCTGTATTCTCTATGCTCAGTAGAAGTTGGGTGTCATCAGCGTAGTTAAATACGCGACATCCCATCTTTGCCAGGGAGCTAATCAAAGGCTGCAGGTATAAGTTAAAAAGAAGTGGGGACAGAGCGGAGCCTTGAGGGACCCCGCACTTCAAGTTCCCCACCTCCGATACCTTATCCCCCAACTGAATCCTCTGCGTTCTACCTACTAAAAAGGATTCTAACCATCTATAGGCCATGTCTCGAATCCCGCAATTCGCCAGTCTATCCAGGAGCAGAGTATGGCTGACAGTATCGAACGCCGCCGATAGATCTAAAAGTATCAGGGCGCTCGGTTTCTTACTGTCAGCCATACCTCTAAGTTCGTCCAGCACCGAGAGCATCACCAACTCGGTGCTGTGATGTGCACGAAAGCCCGCCTGTAGATCATGGAGAGAGTGTTGTGACTCCAGAAACGAGGCCAGGGCCTTCAGCACATGTTGCTCAAGGATTTTTGACAGGAACGGGAGTTGAGAAATTGGCCTATAGTTTTTCAAAGTATTAGGGTTTGCTCCCGGTTTCTTCATTAGCGGCTTCACTCGAGCTTCTTTGAAGCTCACTGGTAACCGACCTGTAACTAATGAGTTATTCAGGAGAGAGAGGATACGATCTTCTAAAATATGCCGTGCTAAACGAAACACATTAGGTGGGCAAGGGTCCGCCGGGGAGCCAGATTTAACTTTATTCATGAGTAACTCAAGGGTCATTGCATCCATCAGGGGAAAGTCTGAAATACCAATTTCTGCCGGCGTCTGAGCAGCCTGCAACTTGATGGGTTCAATCATATGACCATTCCCGATGTCCTGTAGAATGGTCTCTACTTTCTCTAGAAAATAGCTTTGAAAGGTGTCACAGCTAAAAGCTATGTCCGTATTTTCAGGTTTTTTGCTCAATTCCGTCAGAATTCTGAATGTTTCCTTCTGGACATTTCCAGCTTGCTTTATACGATTTTCATAATATTTAGCTTTAGTGTCCAGAATGAGCTTCTTATAGATATTGAGCAAAATTTTATACTGCTCTCGACTTTCCTCATCTTTTTTCTTCCGCCAATTTCGTTCTAAATTACGAAGTTTCTTTTTGTGTTCCCTTAGGTCAGATGTAAACCATGGAGCTCCCTTTCCAGCTCCTTTTACCCTTTGCTGCTTTTCTGGTGCAATCTGGTCAATTGCTCTGATCAGATTGTCAGTAATGTACCTATACTCCTGATCTAAGTCAGTATTAGGGATGGTAGAGAGGCCCAATTCCGATAGAGTAGAAGACAGTGTTTGTAGATCAACTTTCTTCCATTGGCGGACCTTCTGCATTTTTGGTGGCGGCTTCATCAACTTTGTGTTGATAGGTACCTCACAATAAATTAAGTGATGATCTGACCAAATGCAAGGTAAAACCCTCAAAAGTACTGCTTTGGGGTCTAGCGTCCAGATAAGATCAAGAATATGTCCTTTAATATGTGTAGGGATATCCACCAACTGTCGAAAACCCAGGGAGGACATAGTGCTCTCCAAAAAGCGTGCAGCTGGCTCCTTTAATTCTCTATCCCAATGAAAGTTAAAATCTCCAGTTACTATTATATTTTTATATCGGGAACAAAGATCCGATATAGAAGCCATAAACAGATCATTAAAACCTAGGTTAGAGTTTGGTGGGCGATATACTGTGAAAATTACTAAGCACTGGTTATCAAACACAATCTTTACTGCATGTCACATATTACATCATTCATGACATGGTCAGTGACATCACTGATGACATCACTGATGACATCTCAAATGACATCACTGATGACAACATCCAGTGACTGTATGTTTCTGTAAAGTTAAAATATGTCTTACATATTGAAGAATGAGTGGATGTATAAGTGTCTGGATGAAGGATTTAGTAGGTGCATGACTGACTGTATAAGTGAGTGATTAAATGTGTCTCACTGAGTGCATGGGTTAGTGACTAAACTGTTTTAAATTGTGCATCATTGTGTCTGTTGTTCTGTAATCTGATGCATGTGTTGATCATTAGCTATATGACTAGCTCTATGGGTTATTGATTGGTTGCCCAAGTATTTGTATGGGAGACTGAGTGTGTGTGTGGGTGTCTGGGAGGTGTATGACTCTGTGCATAGATGTGTGAGCAGTTGATTCACTAGATGTTTGGGTTCAAAAGTGCATGTGGAAACAGCTGTATGGGCGGTTGACTGTGTGCATGAGTGTATTGGTGAGTGAATGGATATCTCAGTGCTACATGTCAAAGTAAGTACATATGTAAAACACAGTACATGTGAGAGTTGACATATATAAATAACTGTGCATAAGAGCCAGTGAATGTGTGAGTGGCTGTATGGATCATTGTGAACTTGTATCAGGGATTGTATAACAGAGTAAATATGTGTTAGTATATGTTTTAATAAGTAAGGTGTGTATAACTATATAGTTGAGGAAATGGAGGTGTGATTGATTCTTTGCAAGACTGACTAGGTGTGTGAGTAACTCCATGGATGAGTGACAGTCTGTGAATGTCTGTTTACACTGAGTGTATCTAAGGTTATATTAGAGTCTGAAGAGGTTCATCGTATCATCACATGAATGATGTCATCAGTGATGTGATCAGTAATGTCAAATGAGATGTCATCAGTGATGTCATCAGTGATGTCATTTGAGATGTCATCAGTGATGTCATCAGTGATGTCACTGACCATGTCATGAATGATGTAATATGTGACATCATCAGCAGTGGATTGCGGGTGCGCGATATATAGTTAGTGCAACTAACTATATATGGAATTTCAATGGTTTTGTGTGAGTAAAATAAGGTTTTTTAAATGCTAATTCCTAACTATATATGGTCTATAACCTATGGTTTTTTCAGTGAATTTTCAAGGTTTTTTAAATGCTAATTCCTAACTATATATGGTCTCTAACCTATGGTTTTTTCAGTGAATTTCAATGTTTTTTTAATAGCAAATATCATAAGCTGTCGAATGTCAAGTACGTGGTAAGTAAAAACATTTTCATGTTTATGCACACTGATCTGCTTTGAATGCTGCCCCCCCTCATTTCTATTAGGAGTACTCTCTCTTTGCAGATAGTGAAGGGTAGTTAACGCAGGCCTTTGCCCCCGTTGTAATCCGTCGTGCCTGCTTCTCTCTCCATTTGATTGATTGTTATCCAAGCATTTACTGTTTTAGAATTGGTTCTCTTTGGTTCATTCTCTATTTACAAACAAGCACAGAGTCGCAATACTCTGTTTAGTCTTTGCAGATAGTGAAAAATCATGTAAAAAAACTAAAGGGATCGAGCAAAATCAGTAGGCCACTAATGGGATCTCTTTTTGACCTCGCTAAAATAGAAACATTAGGAACAACCCCTCATGAGAAATACGAAACTAGTGAGATGAACTGAACTCCACACCATGATGGCTGCAAGACAGCTCGGCTCCGCCACCCACCCCGCCCAAAATAACGATAAACTCTATGCAAATATTACAAATATATACAACACACCAGCAAAGTAACAGGGTAAAACATTTTATTAAATAACTATTTACATAACTATTTTATACTTTTTGTTGCCCGATCCGGCTAGCTCAATCGATCGAGCATGAAACTCATGCACTCTGATAGTTCAAAGTTTTGAGGAGTGCCTGTTAGACTGTCTGAAGCTTATTTGCACCTGCTACAGCTTCACTATTCTCAATGTAAGTGGGGGCTGTTTGAGGACGTGACTGCATTTGAAAACAATGTGATGCGGTGCCTCCCTGAAACGCTTGACGGAGGCCCCCGAGGGACGGTGTGATGGCGCGGACTCGGAGGGGGCGCTTGGCTCCGGCCCCCTCCCCAAGTCGTGTTGCCCTGGTGTGGCCTGAGATCGCCCCCGACATAGGTGGCCGGCTCCCGGGGTTAAGCGGAACTTTTTGCCTTTTGGTGACTCTTCCATTCTGGACCTTGTCCCACAATCCGTTTGACCTGAAGACACGCTGTAGTGGGGCGCCCCTTTACCGTTTCAGTTGCCATTCCGCCCGCTTTTGCTACACTGTGCCTCTTCCGCTATTCAGCTGTTTACCGCCCGCTCTTGCGACTACAGCGTTTCGCTCACCATGTAGTTGAGTTGCTCCCGCTCTTGCGGTGCAGCGATAGGCGGCTGCCACAGGACTCTCAAAATGGCGGCCGGCTCTTCAGATTTGGGCGTGGTCCACTAAAATGGCCCTGCGACACCTTGGAACTTGGACGCTTGTCTGCTAGGGCTTGGGCTCCATTCTCGAAAGCGTCCCCTCAGCCTTGAAGATTCTACAAAAGTCTTGGGGGCCCCCGACTCCCGCAGGCTTCTGGTGGGGAGCGGCTGCCATGATTGCTCGTGGAATGGCCACAACGGAGCTACGAGATGGTGGTGCTCTCATGCTGACGCCAGCTTCACTCTGAAACATCCAGAAACACTGTAGACTACCAATTCGATCAGTTCCGGTAGCGCCCCAACGTGACCCGGTAGAGAAGAACTTGCCCTCCCCTCTTTGACTGATGGTTCTTGTTGCCTGTCCCTTCTGTTGTCATTTAACAGAACTATTTAGCCTGCTGAAAGGGGTTGTGTTCCGACCGCTGGTTGGTGGAGACATTTTGACTATATTCTGGACCTGCGTTGTGCTCCGATGTGCAGCTTCCCGGAAGCGATCCGGGGCGCGGCGCGCAGCGCGTAACGTAAGCATAACAGGTCATGTGACTTGTTAATAAAACTTTTCATTGGTTCATTTTACTTTTCTTATTCTAATGATGAAAGGCTTGGTCATATGACCTAAAAATTACACTTTTTATTACTTTCGAACATTATTTTTTCTTAAACATATATGTTATAATGTTCCAGGCTAATGTACTTTCCAGGAAAATTTACAACTGTCCTGCAAGTAAAATATATTCCTTTTTCGAGAAAAAGGGCGTTTCTTCGTCCCATGACGGAGCCGTTGAGCAAAAGAGGCTCGGCCTGCTGTCTTAGTCGCCGATACGCCTGAATATCAGATTCTTATCGATCACTTTATGTTGCAGGAGTAGAAAACACAACAGCCCTTGACCATTTATCTTTACTGCGTACCTGCGTATTATACCTTTTACCCTTCATGTAATTGGACTGCTTTATTTCACTTGCCTTTTACTGATTCGAAAACAGTGACTATTATTAAAAACTTTACCAATGTAAATACTACTACCATGTTTTCTTTTAAAAACCTTTATTGTGAAAATGTCAGTATACAAATACGGGCCTATAACCACGTGGGCCGGCCACGGAGCAAACTGTAATCGTATATGATGAGGAGACATTTACACTGTAGAGGAACGTAACGGGCGGGCCATTAGGTTGCAAGAACTAAGGTGTCTAACAGTTGCGGAATCGGTGGACGTACATTTTATAATTAAAAAACAACGGGGCCAGTTACAATAAAATTATCTAGATATACATTTGCGGGCAAGTACCATGGGTGACGTTAATTCGAACTTTCAATAGTACAGTAATCAATAACACATCAGAACTTAATATCAATAGGGATGTCGAAATATTCAATCAATTCTCGCCCCCGCCCGCCATGTGCTTCAAAACTGCATACGTATCTCGTGATATCAAGGTTGTGCAACCAGTACACAACAAGGAGTTACGAGTCCCATTTATTCCGGCGCCATTTTGGGCGAGGACGGGCAGGTCCAGGATATAGTCAAAATGTCTCCACCAACCATCGACTATGATGATGTTCATATGCTGTATTTATTAGAGTAACACTCATCTATCCACATGAAATTTATTTGCCACAATTACCATAACTATATTTTTTTTCGGTTCCTCTGGAGAGTACATCGTGGCAGATGAGGCAGGTAACGTACCGGGCAGTTACCTTTTTTGCATGTAGAGGAAAGGAAAAAAAATTCGAGCGTCCGAGTTCTAAGGTGTCCCAGGGCCATTTTAGTGGACCAGGCCCAAATCCAAAGAACAGGCCGCCATTTTGAGAGTCCTGTTGCAGCCGCCTGTCGCTGTAGCAGCAAGAGCGGGCTAAACTCAGCTAGACGGCGCTCCATTGAAGTAACATAGACTTGCTGAGGATCTTTCATATTTTCAACACACACCAGTGCGGCAACTTGCTAGACACCCCCTCGGTGCCATCCTGATCTCGGCGCCCCACTGCAGATGAAGTGCCTCCACATGGAGGGAGAGACTCGTTTGCGCCGCCTCCCCCCCGCTTCTCAGAACTCTGAACTATGACACCACCTCGGTGCCATCCGGATCTTGGCGCCTTGTGCTGGTTCCGGCCTATTCACACATCGGTCCGCTACTGACGCCACCTCACAGGCCAACGGGGCGCCCCACGCCGACTTTCGGCGCAGCATTGTAGGATGGCCACACCAGTGCGGCAACTTGCTGGACACCACCTCGGTGCCATCCGGATCTTGGCGCGTTGTGCTGCCTTCGACCTATTCGCACATCGGTCCGCTACTGACGCCGCCTCATCTTGGGGGCGACGCACAGCATCACATTGCTTTCCAATGCAGTCAGATCCTCAAACAGCCCCCACTGACTGACGCGAACTCACAGGCCAACGGGGCGCCCCACGCCGACTTTCGGCGCAGCATTGTAGGATGGCCACACCAGTGCGGCAACTTGCTGGACACCACCTCGGTGCCATCCGGATCTTGGCGCGTTGTGCTGCCTTCGGCCTATTCGCACATTGGTCCGCTACTGACGCCGCCTCATCTTGGGGGCGACGCACAGCATCACATTGCTTTCCAATGCAGTCAGATCCTCAAACAGCCCCCACTGACTGATGCGAACTCACAGGCCAACGGGGCGCCCCACGCCGACTTTCGGCGCAGCATTGTAGGATGGCCACACCAGTGCGGCAACTTGCTGGACACCACCTCGGTGCCATCCGGATCTTGGCGCGTTGTGCTGCCTTCGGCCTATTCGCACATCGGTCCGCTACTGACGCCGCCTTATCTTGGGGGCGACGCACAGCATCACATTGCTTTCCAATGCAGTCAGATCCTCAAACAGCCCCCACTGACTGACGCGAACTCACAGGCCAACGGGGCGCCCCACGCCGACTTTCGGCGCAGCATTGTAGGATGGCCACACCAGTGCGGCAACTTGCTGGACACCACCTCGGTGCCATCCGGATCTTGGCGCGTTGTGCTGCCTTCGGCCTATTCGCACATCGGTCCGCTACTGACGCCGCCTCACGTGCCAACGGATTTTCTACGCTTTTTATAGCCCTATGCCGCATAACAGGTCATGTGACTTGTTTATAAAACTTTTCATTGGTTCATTTTACTTTTGGTTTCCTAATGATGGAAGGCTTGATCATATGACCTAAAAATACACTTTTCATTGGATTAAAACATTTTTTTTTCCCAAACGATGAAAGCCCCACCTTGTTTCTGGATGTTTCAGACTGAAGCTGGCGTCAGCATGAAAGCACCACCATCTCGTGGCTCCGTCGTTGTCATTCCGCGAGCAATCATGGCAGCCGCTCCCCACCGGAAGCCTGCAGGAGTCGGTGGCCCCCATGACTTTTGTAGAATCTTCAAGGCTGAGGGGACGCTTTCGAGAATGGGGTCCAAGACCTAGTAGAAAAGCGTCCTAGTTCCAAAGTGTCCCAGGGCCATTTCAGTGGACCAGGCCCAAAAAGGAAAGAGCCTGCCGCCATTTTGAGAGTCCTGTGGCAGCCGCCTATCGCTGCACCGCAAGAGTGGGCGCAACTCAGCTGAATGGCGGATTTTGGCACAGTGTACCAAAAGCGGGCGGAATGGCAACTGAAACGGTAAAGGGGCGCCCCACTACAGCAGACGAGCCTCCACCTGGGGAGGCCCGTTCACGCCGCCTCACCCCCCCCCCCCCGGGGCGGCCCACGCCGTTATTCGGAGCAGCATTGTAGGATACCAAAACCAGTGCGGCAACTTACTGGACATCACCTGGGTGCCATCCACATCTCAGCGCGTTCTGCTGCCTTGGGACTATTCGCACAACAGACCGCTACTGACGAGGCCTCCCCCGCACCCCCCGGGACGCCCCACGGAATGGCAACTGAAACGGTAAAGGGGCGCCCCACTACAGCAGACAAGCCTCCACCTGGGGAGGCCCGTTCACGCCGCCTCACCCCCCCCCCCGGGGCGCCCCACGCCGTTATTCGGAGCAGCATTGTAGGATACCAAAACCAGAGTGCGGCAACTTACTGGACATCACCTGGGTGCCATCCACATCTCAGCGCGTTCTGCTGCCTTGGGACTATTCGCACAACAGACCGCTACTGACGAGGCCTCCCCCCCGCACCCCCCGGGACGCCCCACGCTGTTTTTCGGAGGATACCAAAAACCAGTGCGGCACCCAGGTAACATCACCTGGGTGCCGTCCAGAACTCAGCACGTTGTGCTGCCTTGGGACTATTCGCACAAAACACAGCTACTGACCATTGCTGCTTCTTTTTTAAAAATTTTTTTAAATGTATTTACTGTTTTTGTTGCGTTGTATATATTTATAAGTTATTAAAGTTTTATAATCCTACTACTTTGTTGGAGTGCTATATATTTTTAATGTGACACATAATTGTAAAAACTTTGATGTACAAAGAGGCATCCCTGGAATCTACATCCTGCGTCTACATCCTGCGTCCCTGGAATCTACATCCTGCGTCAAGTCCCAAACTAAATCCACAAACACCAAACAGAGAGCCAACACCAACCACCTCAAATGCATCCTTCTCAACACCCGCTCGGTTCACAAACACGCCATCGACCTTTGGATTCTACTCGACACCATTTCTCCGGACATCGCCTTCCTAACAGAAACCTGGATGAATGCCTCTTCAGCTCCAGACATCACCATAGCCATCCCGGACGGCTACAAGATCATCTGTAAGGACCGCCCCATCCAAACAGGAGGAGGCATCGCCATCGTCCACAAGAACACCATCCGCGTCTCAACCAGCTCAGATGACAACTTCGCTATCGCCGAACACCTTCACTTCCAGATCCACACCGACCCCAAGACAACACTTAGGGGCACCCTCCTCTACAGGCCACCAGGACCCCGTACTAAATTCAGCGAAGACATCACTGACTTTATCACCCCACACGCCCTCCCTTCAGAAGACTACATTCTACTGGGAGACCTCAATTTCCATCTGGAAAAGAGCAACGACAGTAACACCACCACCCTCCTGGACAATCTCGCCAATCTCGGACTCAAACAACTTGTTAACACCCCCACACACTATGCAGGACACACACTCGACCCTATCTTCACTTCCAGCAAGCATATCTCCTTCACTCATACCACACCCCTCCACTGGACGGACCACAGCTGTATCCACTTTATCTACAATAAGACCTCGACCCACAACCACCCTCAACCAACTCTGCGAAGAAATTGGAACAAAATCACCATCGACCAGATCTCCACATCGCTTCTTCTAAACCCCCCTGCCTATTCAACGAACCCTAACCAAGCCGCCATCAACCTCACACAATGGTTAACCCAAACCGCCGACAAATTAGCACCCTTGAAAAAACATCAAACCAAGCAAGGTAGCAAGAACGCCCCCTGGTTCAACGACGAACTTAAGAAATCCAAGAAGCTCTGTCGTTCCCTTGAGAAAACTTGGAAAACAGACCCAAACACTATCACCCAAGCCGCCTTCAAAAACGCCACCCGCAAACACCACCAACTAATACGGACAGCCAAGAAATCAGCACTCAAAGACCGACTAGACAACAACGCCCACAGCAGCAAGGAACTTTTCAACATCATCAAAGAATTCACCAACCCCACCGCCAGCTCTAACGACATCACCCCCTCTCAAGCCCTCTGCGACTCCCTTGCCTCATTCTTTCATAACAAAATCGCCGACATCCATAACAGCTTTGATAACACAACTGTAAACCAATCCACCCCACTCACCTCCGAACCGTCACCCCCTCCGAATATCCTTCTCGAATGGAACCCAATCACCACAGAAGAGACCATTCGCCTGATGAATTCCATCCACTCAGGATCCCCTACAGACCCATGTCCCCATCACATCTTCAACAAAGCAGACTCCATTATCGCGCCCCATCTCCGAGATGTCATCAACTACTCCCTAAACTCCACCACATTCCCAGATAGCTGGAAACACGCCGAACTCAGCGCCCTTCTGAAGAAACCCACAGCTGACCCCAACGAACTCAAAAACTACCACCCCATCTCGCTCCTCCCATTCCCTGCCAAAGTCATTGAGAAAGCCATTAACAATCAGCTCGCCACCTTCCTCGAAACTAACAAATCACTCGACTCCTTACAGTCTGGCTTCCGAGCCAAGCACAGCACCGAGACCGCCCTCATCGCAGCAACAGACGACATTCGAACACTACTGGACAACGGAGACACAGTCGCCCTTATCCTCCTTGACCTCTCCGCGGCCTTCGACACAGTCTGCCATAGCACCCTTATACAACGCCTCAGAAACATCGGAATTCAAGGAAAAGCATTGGACTGGATCATTTCATTCCTCGCTGGAAGAACTCAGAGAGTCCGCCTCCCCCCTTTTAAGTCAGAGGCCACCGAAGTCATCTGCGGCGTCCCGCAAGGATCATCACTCAGCCCCACCCTCTTCAACGTCTACATGAGCCCCCTCGCAACCATCGCACGTCAACACAACCTCAACATCATCTCCTACGCTGATGACACTCAGCTGATCCTTTCACTCACCAAAGACCCAACCATCGCCAAAAACAACCTACACGAAGGGATGAAAGAAGTAGCCGAGTGGATGAAACACAGCCGTCTAAAACTGAACTCGGACAAAACGGAAGTCCTCATCCTAGGCTCATCCCCTTCTGCCTGGGACGACTCTTGGTGGCCAACGGCCCTAGGAAAAGCCCCCATACCGACGGACCACGCACGGAACTTAGGCATCATCCTGGACTCCTCACTCTCGATGACCAGACAAGTCAACGCCGTCTCTTCTTCATGCTTCAACATTCTACGCATGCTCAAAAAAACATTTCGCTGGATCCCCACCGAAACAAGAAAAACGGTCACCCACGCACTGGTTACAAGCCGTCTGGACTACGGAAACACCCTTTACGCCGGTTCCACCGCGAAACTACAGAAAAAACTCCAACGCATCCAAAATGCTTCAGCCAGACTCATACTAGACATCCCCCGCACAGACCACATTTCTGCTCACCTGAAAGACCTTCACTGGCTCCCCGTCAACAAGAGAATAACGTTCCGTCTCCTCACCCACGCACACAAAGCCCTATACGAACTTGGACCTGATTGTCTCAACACGCGCCTTTCCTTTTACACCCCCACCCGCCAGCTGCGTTCGTCCAACCTAGCCCTCGCCGCTGTTCCGCGCATCCGCAAAACCACCATGGGAGTAAGATCCTTCTCCTACTTAGCGGCCAAGACCTGGAATTCCCTTCCCATCCACCTCCGTCTTACTCAAAACCACCTAGCCTTCAGAAAACAACTTAAAACATGGATATTCGATAAGTAAACCTCCCCCCCCTTCCTCAAGCGCCTTGAGACCCTACAGGTATGTAGTGCGCTATATAAATTCTGACTTGACTTGACTTGACTTGAATCTTCCGCTTCAGGCTCGGTCCCCTCCCCAATCACAATACAGGATGGTTTTCAGATAGTAGGAACGCGTGTGGTGTGACGGATCTCATCGGGTGGGGGCCTTGATCTACTGTAACTCCTTTGAAGAGGGGTGATTCTTTACAGCTGGGGCCATAAACTACATCTGCATGGCTAGGTGATAGCCTGGGACCGGCCTGGACAATCGGACACAGAGGAAGAGGAGTGTCAGAGGGTGCGGTAGTGAATAGGGCGAAAGGGAGGTGTCGGGCGGGCACAGGGTGTGATTCTCAAGGAAGAGCAGCGCAGATGGGGGGAGGTTTATTGCCCATGCATAAGATAGAGAGCGGGGGTGACCACTGCCTGGGGGAGATGCTTGCGAGGGTGGGGACCCATGCTAAGGATCGACAGCATGCAGAGAGTGGGTCTGGTCAAGGCATCTAAAATGGCTGCCGTGCACGACAAAAGTGTGGCATTTGAAAAAAGGCAAGATGGCGCAGACAATGTTTATCAACACTTCCTGATTTCCTTCGAATTGAACGTTAACAGACGTTATCTCTCCCACACTACCGGTCCCCCTGGGCTTAAACGCCGAGATGGTAGGGACTGCATCCCGTGGAGATAGGCCGAGACGTCACTCAGCAAAAAAAAAAAAAAAAAAAAAAAGTCGATAAACATACAATAAGTTAAAAGTCAATCATTCTTGTTTCCTTGTAGTACGCTCCCCAGTCCGCTTTCCGTTACGCGTACCGGGCGCACCCCACGATAAAAAACTTTTTTTTTTGGTTTTTTTTTGCCCCGCGGGGCCCTTTTAAAGCCTCCACATCAAACCTAGGGGGTCAGGGAGGATCTACTATGCCCCCTTATGGTCATTTGCCCCTTCGCTTTGGCCTCCTCTTGTCTCTCGATCCAACCGAGAGACAAGATGGCGGCCGCTACGGACTGTTTGGAATGTTTACAGACACCGGAGAGCCAATCAGCTTCGTTTCGCAAAGCTCCGTAACGCGAAAAGTACGCGAACCGGATCGCTGCCCGGAGCGCTGTTACAGATATATATCTTTTTTTGAACGTTAATTTCTCAAAATCCACTGGAGCACATATATTGAGACCTAGCAAAGGCACATCAGGCTAACAGTCCCTACAATTTTGCCAAGTTTCGTGCAAATCCATTCAGCCGTTCGGGCTAAAAGTGAGGCCAACCGCCCTATGGAAATTAACATGGAAAAACGTGTTTTGGGACCCCCCTTTCTTCTCGGCCCCCCCTTGACGCACCCCCCCCAAATTCTCAGGGGCTGCTCAGAAACAAAATGTTCCATTTTCCTTAAAATTTCAGCCAATTCCGTCCACAAACGCCAAAGTTATTAGACATAGAATTTTCAAAAATCCCATAGAGAAAAAATCCTAACTATATATACCTACTGGCGACCGCCAGTAGGTAATATATATATATATATGTGTGTATGTGCATATATATTTGAAGATGAAGGATCACAAGAAAACGATAGCCAGCCAGGGCAAAAATCCGGATCCCCAGGATACAATGAGCCCCAAAGAAATTGAATATTCAAGAAAGAAGTGACTCAAACAGATGGATTCACCAGGTGGTCTCTGGGACACTGGGTCCCTTGATTATCAGGCAGTCACCAGCGGCACACAAAGCAGAAGAGCGACCCGCGCGAGGCAACTAGCGCTTTTCAGCTTCCCTGCTGCTTGGCTCCCCCTCCTCATAGGTGCAGTGGTCTCCGGGACGCCGAGTCCCTTGATTATCAGTCAGGCAGCAGCAGCACACAAAACAGAAGAGGTACTCACCATTCATGAACAAAAAATTACAACTGATCTTTACCACAAGCCTACAGATGCTCATCTGTATCTAAACTGGACTTCATGTCACCCACACCACACTAAACTAAGCATCATCTACAGCCAAGCACTCAGAATAAGATGCATCTGCAGCATGAGGACGCCTGTAAAGACCATCTACAGGAGCTTGCTACATTATTTAAAATGTGAGGCTATCCTCTGCATATCTGTTTTTAATGAATGAAGAATATCACAAATAGCCCCTTGAATTGAGAAAGAAAAACCTGGTCACTCACTTTTGCTTTTAATATTTTCCCTGGGTGGGTGAGGTCCCAGTACCAACACTTCAACCAGGAAGTTTGGGCAGCCATCCTGGGACTCTGCTTCAGTCGAGTCTCAAGAAAATGCAAAAAAAAGAAAAGGGAGTAAGGTACGAATACTCTAACCCTGCTGCCTTGGTTCTAGGCTCCCAGAGGGACCCAGGCAGGGCTAAAAAGCAATTTGTTTTTAATTCATGGAGAAATTCATACATAGCCCCTTGAATTGAGAAAAAAAACAGTGGTCACCCACTTTTGCTTTTAATATTTTCCTTGGGTGGGTGAGGTCACAGGAGCATTCTGTGTTTATTTAATAAGGAGGGGGCACACGGCCCCCCTCCTGGGGCTTATTTATGCCCCGGGAAATGCATCCACCCGTTGGCTATATACAAAAAGTAATAAAGGGGGCCGTGCAGAACCTCCCTGAGACCACCAACTCCCAGGCGCTAAAACACACATTAAAGAGGGGGCTCACATGGACCCCCTGGCCCTGGGAATCACCACCTCCCAAGGGCTTTCTATTTATCTCTTTTTTTTAGGAGCGGGCCACGTGTACCCCATCCTTGGGCATTCTCAGCCTCGAGGACCACCATCTCCCTGAGGGAGGCCCTTGAAAATCAAAGCAGGGGGCAGCGCGGCTTCCCCTCCTGGAGCTGTACATGGCCATTGGGACTGCCAACCTACAGGGTCAGCTACTGCTATGTCCTGGGGGGCCTACCTTTGGGACATAGCTGCTTGCTTTTGCCACTCACAGACTAATTCAGACACTCCTGCACCCACTCACAGACCAACTTAGACATGATGGTTTACTGCCTCTTTTTGGCCCTCAGTTCATTTACTTTCCAGCATATTATTTCAGGAACCACTGTCCCCTCAACCCCTGTGCTCATTATATTTTACTTTTTATTTCTGGAAGGCTGCTTCTGTTTGGTGCTGTTCTGCTATGCGGATTTGAGGACTCAAAACGTTTTAACATTTTTTCCGGTGCGCCCCACCCCATATGCCATCCGTCCCCGGAACCCTCCCCACCATGTAACTAGGTCTATCCTATTTCTGCATATCCCTGAGGGAATGTTGATATCTCGTTTTCCTTGCTCATTTCTTTTTCCAAAGTTCCCCCCTTCTTTGCCTGTGTTTTATAATTGTGTACATCTTCAGGCTCAGATAAACAGTGCCTTTTATTCTGCCATATTACCTGCAGGATGGCTGGAAACCTTAGTTGAACATCGGCCCCCAGTCGTTTCAGTGCTCTCATTCTCTTTCCCAACTCCCACTGCCGACCTTATCTTAAAGGTGGCCCCCAATACTTGCATTGATTTTTCCTACAGAGTGAAGCTTAAAAATGTCTCTTTTACAGTATAAGATAGAAAATTCACCAACATCTTTCAGGGGCTATTGCTCCCTGGGTGCAATTTAAAGGGCTCTCTATGCACACATTGTAGTTCACCCTCAAGGTTGACAAGACTCTCTTCCAGTGGCACTTCTCTGCAGTTTTATCACTAAAGATTTAATATCTGTCCCTTCTGCACCTTCCAGAACCTCTAAGATTCTAACATTGTTCCCCTGGCATTGTTCTCCAACTTTTCTAATTTGTCAGTCAACATTTTCTCTCTTTGTTCCAGACGTACTACTTCTTGAGTGTTTTCTTGGACTGCTGTCTAGAGTCCTTGTAACCCACATTCTAAATCTTGTATATTGAGCTAGGCTCTCAATCTTTGCCTCCAGATTGAAGCAGGTTGCCTGGATCTCCTTATCATTTGACTCAGAAATCAAGAAACGCTCTTTAATTTCCTGTGCTAGTTGACCTAGCATTCACTGCACTGAGTCCATCCCCTTAAAATCACCACTACCAGAGTCGCCAGTTAATGTAGCGCTGCCTGAGTTATCACTCTGTTCAACCATAACTCCTCCTATATCAACGTTTAACTTCTCTACAACTAAGCAGGAAAATACATTTTTCGTGGGGACTTCCAGATGTACTAAAACTTCACCTTGACCCCTCTCTCATCCACATCCTACCCTGTTCAAATGATTCTTCGGGGCCAAGCTAACCCCACTTCACTCCCGCTTCTCTCCTCACAATCTTCTCTTCATAGGTCTGATCTAACCATGAAGTAGGATTTTAGCAAGGGGGTAATGTTTGGAGTTTGATGGCTAGAAGATCCTGCTTTTCCTTCAATTGAGCAATATTTTCTTCTCTAGTTGATATGGATTTACTGGCAGAATTTGTAGTTAAGTGCGTGCTGCTTTGAGGCTTTATATGTTTAGTTAGAGCCTTCACTGGTAGGAGGGAACTCCTTTTTTTGGTCTCCAAATTATCCTCACTCACTGCCCACAAAGAGTTATGAGACCTTAATGTATATCCGATAGCACCCTCCAGCTGTTCCCCCACTCTGCCTGCTCTTGTCCACACTGAATGCTTCTGTTCCCCATGTTTATTCTGTTGACACAACTTTCGATCTACATGACTATCAGGCTGGGGGCAAGTTACTGCAATAAACCTGCCCTCAGTCCCAGTGGGTTCAGTATACATTAGGGCATGCTTACGGATACAGCTAATCCTGCTGATTCTAGAGGAAACAACAGAGCTCTCTCCAGCCTCCCCCGGGCACAGCACCTCACCTCCGTCTTCTCGTCATGTACCAACTCTTCCCAAGCCACTATCAATGACGTCGCAGCCTTGCATCGGGAGAATGCGCCATACAGCAAGCTGAGCCACCGCGATGCAACAATGCAGCAATCCATGCACCACCATCTGCCCACTCAACAGTACCACGCTGCAGCTGTCCAGGACAAAAGAGGGGTGACTTCCCTCTCAACACCCCATAAGTAAGTTGAGCATCACATTTAAAATATATTCAGACTTTCCGTCCGGGTCGCTCCCGATCAGCCCCACAGCCGGCCGCTATGTTTTTCCTGCATCATCATTTTTGGGTGCAGATTCACCCTTAGAGGCAGATCAGCAAGAGCGTACAAATATTGTTAGAAGCATAATTCACATTTTGGAAGAAAAACACATTTAGGTGCTGGATCCCAATTGGTCATATATTAATAGAAGAGTCAAAACCTTTGGAGCAAAAACCACAGCTCATGAACAGGAAGTTTTAATGATGAGACAGCTAATTTAGGAGTTTCACTTCACCAACGCTATTGGCAGCTTATTAGCTGTTATAGTTTCTTGACAAGAAAGAGAATCCCTCTTTTGAAGTTGAATGGGGGTTGGGAGCACACTGCCTCACAGTCCCAGCACAGTTCGCCCCTTTGCATCCTGGTAAATGCAGTACACAGTTCAAACTTACTTCATAAGTAGCTGGAGTTTTTCACCAAAGTTGGTGCAGACATTGCTGTATATCTCTAGACACGTGTTTCTGGGTTGAGACCTACATCAGTAGAGAGCAGCAGGTTTAGAGAGCAAAGAAAAATCATCTAGGGTCGCTGGAAATGCTGCCAAATTCCTCTCAGTTCACAGTACCACTCAAAGGCACGCAGGTGCATCTCCAAAGCTCTTCAGCTTGCTGGCTCAAGGGAGCCTTTTAATTAGAATGGGGGTTGGGAGCACATTGCCTCACAATCCGCAGCACAGTTCGCCCCTTTGCATCCTGGTAAATGCAGTACACAGTGCAAACTTACTTTAAAAGTAGCTGGAGTTTTTCACCAAAGTTGCTGCAGACATTGCTGTATATCTCTAGACACGTGTTTCTGGGTTGAGCCCTTCATCAGTAGAGAGCAGCAGTTTTAGAGAGCAAAGACAAATCCTCTGGGGTTGCTGGAAATGCTGCCAAATTCCTCTCAGGTCACAGTCCCACTCAAAGGCACACCGGTGCATCTCCAAAGGTCGTCAGCTTGCTGGCTCAAGGGAGCCTTTTAAACAGAATGGGGGTTGGGAGCACACTGCCTCACAGTCCCAGCACAGTTCACCCCTTTGCATCTGGTAAATGCAGTACACAGTTCAAACTTACTTCAAAAGTAGCTGGAGTTTTTCACCAAAGTTGGTGCAGACATTGCTGTATATCTCTAGACACGTGTTTCTGGGTTGAGCCCTTCAACAGTAGAGAGCAGCAGTTTTAGAGAGCAAAGAAAATTATCTGGGGTTGCTGGAAATGCTGCCAAATTCCACTCAGGTCAAAGTACCACTCGAAGGCACTCAGGTGCATCTCCAAAGCTTGTCAGCTTGCTGGCTCAAGGGAGCCTTTTGAACAGAATGGGGGTTGGGAGCACACTGCCTCACAGTCCCTGCACAGTTCGCCCCTTTGCATCCTGCTAAATGCAGTACACAGTTCAAACTTACTTCAAAAGTAGCTGGACTTTTTCACCAAAGTTGGTGCAGATATTGCTGTATATCTCTAGACACATGTTTCTGGGTTGAGCCCTTCATCAGTAGAGAGCAGCAGTTTTAGAGCAAAGATAAATCATCTGGGGTTGCTGCAAATGCTGCCAAATTCCTCTCAGGTCACAGTACCACTCAAAATCACACAGGTGCATCTCCATAACTCGTCAGCTTGCTGGCTCAAGGGAGCCTTTTAAACAGAATGGGGGTTGGGAGCACACTGCCTCACAGTCCCAGCACAGTTCGCCCCTTTGCATCCTGGTAAATGCAGTACACAGTTCAAACTTACTTCAAAAGTAGCTAAAGTTTTTCACCAAAATTGGTGCAGACATTGCTGTATATCTCTAGACACGTGTTTCTAGGTTGAGCCCTTCATCAGTAGAGAGCAGCAGTTTTAGATAGCAAAGAAAAATCATCTGGGGTTGCTGGAACGGCTGCCAAATTCCGCTCAGGTCACAGTATCACTCAAAGGCACACAGGTGCATCTCCAAAGCTCGTCAGCTTGCTGGCTCAAGCGAGCCTTTTAAACAGAATGGGAGTTGGGAGCACACTGCCTCATAGTCCCAGCACAGTTCGCCCCTTTGCATCCTGGTAAATGCAGTACACAGTTCAAACTTACTTTAAAAGTAGCTGGAGTTTTTCACCAAAGTTGCTGCAGACATTGCTATATATCTCTAGACACGTGTTTCTGGGTTGAGCCCTTCATCAGTAGAGAGCAGTAGTTTTAGAGAGCAAAGAAAAATCATCTGGGGGTTGCTGGAAATGCTCCAAAATTCCTCTCAGGTCACAGTACCACTCAAAGGCGCACAGGTGCATCTCCAAAGCTCGTCAGCTTGATGACTCAACGTAGCCTTTTAAACAGAATGGGGGTTGGGAGCACACTGCCTCACAGTCCCAGAACAGTTTGCCCCTTTGCATCCTGGTAAATGCAGTACACAGTTCAAACTAATTCAAAAGTAGCTGGAGTTTTTCATCAAAGTTGGTGCAGACATTGCTGTATATCTCTAGACAAGTGTTTCTGGGTTGATCCTTTCATCAGTAAAGATCAGCAGTTTTAGAGAGCAAAGAAAAACCATCTGGAGTGGCTGGAAATGCTGCCAAATTCCTCTCAGGTCACAGTACCACTCAAAGGCACATAGGTGCATCTCCAACGCTCGTCAGCTTGCTGGCTCAAGGGAGCCTTTTAAACAGAATGGGGGTTGGGAGCACACTGCCTCACAGTCCCTGCACAGTTCGCCCCTTTGCATCCTGCTAAATGCAGTACACAGTTCAAACTTATTTCATAAGTAGCTGGAATTTTCCACCAAAGTTGGTGCAGACATTGCTGTATATCTCTAGACACGTGTTTCTGGGGTGAGCCCTTCATCAGTAGAGAGCAGCAGTTTTAGAGAGCAAAGAAAAATCATCTGGGGGTTGCTGGAAATGCTCCCAAACTCCTCTCAGGTCACAGTACCACTCAAAGGCGCACAGGTGCATCTCTAAAGCTCGCCAGTTTGCTGGCTCAAGGGAGCCTTTTAAACAGAATGGGGGTTGGGAGCACACTGCCTCACAGTCCCAGCACAGTTCGCCCCTTTGCATCCTGGTAAATGCAGTACACAGTTCAAACTTTCTTCAAAAGTAGCTGGAGTTTTTCACCAAAGTTGGTGCAGACATTGCTGTATATCTCTAGACACATGTTTCTAGGTTGAGCCCTTCATCAGTAGAGAGCAGCAGTTTTAGAGAGCAAAGAAAAATCATCTGGGGTTACTGGAAATGCTGCCAAATTCCACTCAGGTCAAAGTACCACTCAAAGGCACGCAGGTGCATCTCCAAAGCTCGTCAGCTTTTAAACAGAATGGGGGTTGGGAGCACACTGCCTCACAGTCCCAGCACAGTTCGCCCCTTTGCATCCTGGTAAATGCAGTACACAGTTCAATCTTTCTTCATAAGTAGCTGGAGTTTTTCATCAAAGTTGGTGCAGACATTGCTGTATATCTCTAGACACGTGTTTCATCAGTAGAGAGCAGCAGTTTTAGAGAGCAAAGAAAAATCATCTGGGGTTGCTGGAAATGCTGCCAAATTCCTCTCAGGTCACAGTACCACTCAAAGTCACACAGGTGCCTCTTCATAACTCGTCAGCTTGCTGGCTCAAGGGAGCCTTTTAAACAGAATGGGGGTTGGGAGCACACTGCCTCACAGTCCCAGCACAGTTCGCCCCTTTGCATCCTGGTAAATGCAGAACACAGTTCAAACTTACTTCAAAAGTAGCTGGAGTTTTTCACCAAAGTTGGTACAGACATTGCTGTATATCTCTAGACACGTGTTTCTAGGTTGAGCCCTTCATCAGTAGAGAGCAGCAGTTTTAGATAGCAAAAAAAAATCATATGGGGTTGCTGGAACGGCTGCCAAATTCCTCTCAGGTCACAGTATCACTCAAAGGCACACCGGTGCATCTCCAAAGCTCGTCAGCTTGCTAGCTCAAGTGAGCCTTTTAAACAGAATGGGGGTTGGGAGCACACTACCTCATAGTCCCAGCACAGTTCGCCCCTTTGCATCCTGGTAAATGCAGTACACAGTTCAAACTTACTTTAAAAGTAGCTGGAGTTTTTCACCAAAGTTGGTGCAGACTTTGCTGTATATCTCTAGACACGTGTTTCTGGGTTGATCCCTTCATCAGTAGAGAGCAGCAGTTTTAGAGAGCAAAGAAAAATCATCTGACCCCCCACCTGGAAGACAACATCCTGGACCCGTCCCAGTCCGGATTCAGACGAAACCACAGCACCGAGACAGCCCTCATCGCCGCCACAGATGACATCAGGCGTTAACTAGACAACGGCGAAACATCAGCCCTCAGACAACGGCGAAACATCAGCCCTCATCCTCCTCGACCTGTCAGCCGCCTTCGACACGGTCTGCCATCGCACTCTAAAGACATGCCTCCTAGAAGCCGGAATCCAAGAGAAGGCCCTTGACTGGACCACGTCCTTCCTCTCTGGCAGAACCCAGAGCGTCCGCCTCGCACCCTTCCGATTCGAAGCCACCTACATCATCGGCGGCATCCCCCAGGGCTCATCCCTCAGCCCGACGCTGTTCAACATCTACATGGGCCCCCTCGCACAAGTGACCCGCCAGCACGACCTCAACATCATCTCCTACGCCAATGACACCCAGCTCATCTGCTCCCTCACACCGCCAAAACCAACCTCCACGAGGGAATGAAGGCCGTCGCCGACTGGATGAGGAGCAGCCGTCTGAAGCTGAACTCAGACAAGACAGAGGAACTCATCCTCGTACCAACCCCCTCAGCCTGGGACGACTCCTGGTGGCCAACCACACTGGGAACAAAACTAACACCCACCGACCATGCATGCAAACTAGGATTCATCCTCGACTCCTCCCTCTCCTCCTCCTGCTATAACATCCTCCGCATGCTACAAGTGGATCCCGACCGAAACAAGAAGAACGGTGGCACAGGCCCTCGTCAGCAGCTGACTGGACTACTGCAACACACTCTACGCAGGAATTCCAGCCAAACACCTACGACGACTACAACGCATCCAAAACGCCTCCACTCGACTGATCATCAACATCCCCCGCCGCAGCCACATCACTCCCCACCTGAGAGACCTACACTGGCTCCCCGTCGACAAGAGGATCACCTTCCAGCTCCTCACCCATGAACACAAAGCACTCCACAACGCCAGACCAGCCTACCTTAACAGCAGACTCAGCTTCCACACCCCCATCCGCCAGCTCCGATCCGCCAGCCTCGCTCTCACCGCTGTCCCCCGCATCCAACGAATGACCTCCGGCGGCATATCTTTCTCCTACCTCGACACCAAGACCTGGAACACCCTCCCTCCCCACATACGGCAGACCCAAGACCTACTCGCCTTCAGAAGACTCCTCAAGCCCTGGCTCTTCGAGCAGTAGCAGCGCCCCCCCTCAGCGCCTTCAGACCCTCATGCGTAAGTAGCGCGCTCTACAAGTACATTGATTGATTGATTGAATCTTATAAAAAAATAGAATGTCCTCATAATTATGATGGAAGGAGAGCACACTGGCACATATTCAGAGAGTAACCAGTGCTATGTAAACAGGGGTGCAGCTTGATCAGTAAGATTGTGGGGGGAGGGGTATGAGCTTCATATTTGCCAGCAATCACACTGGCACTAAGGGGGCGATTCTGATCCAGGCCAGAAGGACACAGAACGCGATCCGGCCGGAAAAACTACGAGCTGTACGCGTGTTTTCTGCCCGACTTGTACAGCTGTGCGAGCAAGTACGATGCGAGCTACGTGAAATTCACCGACCGAGTCGTTTCCGGGTCTGAACCGCTCCGAACGTCTCGGCCGTAAGCCAACCGTGCCATGCAATGGATGCGATTTATGATCGAGGCAGTAAGATGCACGCGTCGGACAGCCAGTTCGAGACGAAGTTTCCGGCTCGCAAATGTCCGGGACGTTGCCTTTGGGGGTCCGCGTTGGACCCCCTGTCACCCGCAGCCTTACAACTCAGACACAGGGGGAGACCCAAGGGTCTCCCTAACACAGGCGTGTACGGTGCAGATGGCACTGACGCATACCCACTGTAGGGGCGCCTTTGTGCGAGCCATACCCATTCAGTCAATGGGAGCCCATGTAAGCACCGTACGACAGGCTCCCATTGACTTCAATGGGAGTCTGACCGAACTGAGTCCGGCAGCATGTGGCCGCATCGTACTCGCACGGTCGTACTGCAGGAGTCCGGCTCGGTTGGAAAACAATCCGGATCCGGCTCAGTCAGAGAGCTTTCCGACCCAGATCGGAATCTGGCCCATAATGTTAAAATACATTATACTAACAACAAGAGTGCACGAGACAGACTTATGGGGCAGCAGAAAAGCAGAGGCATGCAGATTGGTTGTCGTACCAATGGCGAGAAAGAACAATATTTTGTGAAATAACAATTTTTAAAGTCTTTCCAAACAGAGAGAGGAACAGTGCGTGTCTGCGTCTTTGCCTGAGTGTGTCAAAATTCCTGGTGAAATCTGTCAGCCACCTCACCTTACCCGACTGAAAGCCCCTGCACCCAAATATTTATCACAAAATACATTTATTAGAGGGATAAAACACACTAAACGCCTCCCTCCCCTTCCCAAAACTACACCCATGAATGTACATTAATATTTGCTACTCCTGATATAATTGTGGTGACACTATGAAGAAAAAATATTTTTGCTTGTAGGTAAAACATGCTGGCATTCTATAGGCAGGCCGATAAAAAGGAGAAAATAACATTTTGAAGAAGATACAATCGCAAAAAGACATTTGCGAATGGTTCTGTGGAATACGGTGTGCATGAGAATACATGCTGCTGAAAGTGTAAGTGGCTTTGTAGTATTCCGTTCAAATCCGGATTTGGGCAGACCCTGACGAAAGGGTTGCATTTCTGTTAACCTTCATGCGCCCTCCCTGCACTGAAGCCGTCACTTCACAAAGCCCCATAAAAGCAAACCATTGATTGTTGAAGTGAGGCCCATTTGGGAGATGAGCTGCACATGACTGACAACTATTCTTTCTAAACACCGAAGGCGTTCACTTACTGATTCCAGGCAGATGTCCAAAACGCCTACAAGGCAAACAGTTCACTGTCCGCATTCAACATGGGTCCAGGCTATTCAAGAATGCACCAGAGTGCATTGGTTATTCATGTAATAATTACTCAAACAAAACAAACAAGGTCACCTTAGAAGGCTTCTACATTTCTCCTGGATGTGCCAGCTTGGCTAAAGATATTAGGGACTTCTTAAATATGTGTAGCTATTTTACGAATAACCATATCGGTTTAATTGTGCTTTTCCCACAGACAAAATGACCTCATGAAGGCTATTGTAATTCCCAACTTGTGAACTATAAATGCTGTATGACTGCTTACCGTTGGATGATGAAGGTAATTGAGTCATTAAACAAATTTGGAACGGAATACACCACATGACAGAGCATTTCTTAGGTGAAGGTACAGAAAACCCAAACTATAAATGCTTCTTACAAAACAAGTTGAAGATATTTTTGGGCGGTATTTATATAGAGCAGACATGGCTCAACAGGTATTGAAATACCGTAGCTAGGCCTTGATATACTTCGAACTATACATGCCAAAGGTTTATGCATGATTACACTAGCATATGACTTGGGCCCAATGCGCAAAGGTGTTTGCGGTTGGAAATACAGTGATTTTGTTATTTGAAGTAATGACTGCAAAACAGCATTTTACAAAGTACCTTTGCAAGTTGGAAAACTCTGACTTGCAAACCAGCTTTTGCAGCCCTTTTGGATCGCAGATAGGCGGGGGTATGGAAGAGATGCTATCATCCTCATTTTTAACAGCAAAGGGATGTATCCATGAATTTGACCACATTTCGGGTCATGGACCCTAGCTGGATTGGTAATTGATTTGCTAAAATGCCCTTCCGGGGACAGCTAAACCTTTGGAAATTGTAACTGCCAGGGCATGAGAATTAGGGGTACAGAGAGTGGTGCAGCACCACCATTCCAGCGCATTGCAGACAGGGACATCTTAAGGATTTTGGGGGCCCTGTGCCAAACGTATTTTGGGGGCCCCTGTTCGGAACAGCCTTGAATTTATGAAACAATTTCAGCTCTTTCATGCCCTCTTTGCCGAGGTCACCGAACCCAAATTCTAAATGGGTTTACATCTGATATGCCTGGATAATTTTCAATATTGTAATACAACAGCACCTCAAAATGCTATTACAAATAATCTCTGTGACACCCTTCCATTAATCATATGTGAGGTCCTGTTTTGATCTAAAATAAACTTTTTGTGGATGTTTCATGAAACATAAACACAACATTTATGTGCAAAATGGCTGTACTGAACTCTTGTGCATCATGTACATTAAAAATCGAAAAAAGAAAAACAGTATCTAAAACAATCAGTTTAAGACATATTCAAGGTCATCAGGGCAAGACTCTGCAGAACAGAGCTGGCTCTATCAGGGGGCCCCCAGAAAGTACGGGGCACTGGGCCACAGCCATAGCCCACTTTGCCCTTGCATTAAAACGTATCTGATTGCAGAGCAAAGAAAACTGCCCTTGAGCGACTGCAGCCTGAGGCAGCAAAGCACTGTTCACCTCAGCTGAATACAAAAAAGACTGCGGAGGTCAGAGCTGTAAGAAGTCCTCCTGCTACAGGTGATGCTCGCCGCAGCCCTTGACCTGACAGGTAAAGCAGATTCTCGTCCAGCCTATGATTGCTCTCGGTCATTGTTTGGCGTGCCCACAGCAGGGGAGACTTGTAAATAACATCTGCCATGGCAATGGAGCAGAAGCTTGCTTGTGCACTTTGTTCGTTGTGATTTACTTCTGTTCAGGCAGATCAATACATTGTAACAATGGTGTAACGGGTACTGGAGCTTGAATATATTGTATGATCTCGCCCTTGCAAATGGTAGTGTCCAAACAACTGCTTGTATTCAACTAACGAACCAATCATGGGCAGAAGCCTCCTCGCTACAGCGTGGTCCTTGGCTAGAGTTCTTTTTTTGTGTTCTGAAATTTTTATTAAATATAATTTATCATACAATAAACACATTACAAAAAGTAACACCGAATAAAAAAATGACATACAATGCAATTACAAGGAAATATAAAACATCAACTTGCATCCGAATATGATATTATATCGATAAATACCGAAAAACAAAGGATAAAACACAGAGCTACATTGAAAGTATATGAATGAATGAGAACTGTAATACATATTTTAAATTGAGGAACAAGCACTAATATATGAGTCCATATAGCCGCATTTGCCGAAAATCGCAGTTTTTGGAGAGGGGACTGCTAGTCCCAGGATGCCCTGCTTCCACACACCTGAGCGCCCTTGGGTGGAGCCTACAAAGCTGCTAGCGGCACCCGCTTCGCAGTAGCCGCATTTGCCGAAAATCGCCGTTTTTAGAGAGTGGACTGCTAGTCTCAGGACGCCCTGCTTCCACACACCTGAGCGCCCTTGGGTGGAGCCTACAAGGCTGGAAGCGGCACCCGCTTCGCGGGACGTGCACGGGCGCACACCGGGCGAAGCCCGGGCCAAGTGCGGGCCCGTTTGAGCCCGTTCGAGAACGGAAGAGGACGGGCCGGGCCCCTCCTCTAACCTGCCACATCTAAAAAGCTTTTTACTTACTGGAGGCAGATTCTGGGCTGAACTTGAGGGCATTGTGTCTCCTGCTGGAACGGAGACGCTGTTTTACGCCGTCCATCGCCGGGAGAGTTTTTGGGGCCGTTACATCGTGCCGCACGGGACCATAACATCCAGAGTCCCCAGCGGCACCACCAGGGTCACGCCCACAACGCCACCCCAGTGCTCCAGGAGGCGCACTTAAGCAGACCAGGGCTCCCGCACCAGGAAGAGGCGGGGCAGGGCCACCCCTCTAACCCCCAGCTCCCTTTCCTACTAGGGTGGATGAGTAAGGTACTGTGACCCTCACTTTTGAGCATTCATTGTGTAAGTGGCCAGAGACATTTGAACTTTTGATATAACTTGGCACGAGTAAAGACATTTTTATTAGTATTGTAAAGACTTTCACGGCCAGTATATACCTTGATTTTGTACTTCAGTGTTTATTCGACCTAGCATAGCTGCCATGAGTAAACAGAAAGTGGGACAGGGTGTTGTCGGGACACATGACGCTTTCCTTTCAAGCCCAAATACCACCACTGGGTCTGGGCTACCAGTAGCACAGCTTAGCCACAAGCTAGTGAGAAACAACAGAAGATGCTGATGCTAGTCAATTTCAACAACAATCATTTAAATCTACAAACATTGGAATAAAACCAAATGTTTTCTTTTTATTTTATTTTTCGTTCTTTTATTTTATTCAGTGACACGTTTGACACATTGTATTATTTTACATTCCACTTAATTTTTTATATAAACATATTTTGACCTTATGTACAAGACCTAACCACTAATTTTCAAAAACAATACAGTTTTTAACAAATTCATTTAAACTCACAACCATACTCCACTCATACTCTTACAGATAAAATATAGCTGAGACTACAATATTCACAGCAAAGCCATACGCAAATTTTCAAAGTTCAAATCTCTTATGTGATCTCCTAATCTGTTCAGTCTTTTTGATGGCTTATGACTGTCATAAGCCATTAAAAAGACTGAACTCAGCATAGCCCTTCCAGGCCCACACTAGAGGTTAAAAAGCTAAAGCAGCCGCAGTTCATGTTGGGGAACCACCTCAAAAGAAAAGGAAGAATTTAAGAACTACTGTAGACGAAACAAATCCGAACGATGGTCTCCCCAATGCCACTATTAATTCCCCACTCACTGTGACAGCAAAGTCTGTGGGTGGTATCCAAGAGGAGGATTTTTGGGGTAGACTAGAGCCAATGGTAACAGTATTATTGGATCCAATTTTACAAAAATCATCAATTGTAGATGCTAGGTTGACCAAGATGGAGGGGATGGTAAGCCGTAAACCCTCGGTCCCACCAATAAATAACCTGGAGCCCAAACCAAGGCCGTCAAATAATGGGGTGAATGGTAGGGAGGATGGTCAAGCTATCAACATCGTTGCAGCTAGACAAGTGCAGACCGGGAACTTTGCTAATGATATTACCTTACATACCCCACACATCCCTACTCGAAATGAGTCCCATCTTCCAAACCCTGGTTCCTCACTAATAGAGGCTGGTAACACAGCAAATGTAGTAAGGGGAATATCAGACGCTAAATCGTCTGGAAAGTCTGAAAATGAAGACATAGAGAGGGAAAGAAATATTCAAGTCTATCGTGGCAACCCTATGAAATTATCACAAAATCTCAACTTGCCCCCGGAGTCAATTTGTCTAATGTACCTCCTTTATTGCATAATTCCTTTGAACACTGGTCAACCTTGAGGAATAAAGCATTATACTTCCTTGGCCTAAGGACTGGTATGAAAAACACCCTCTTCCCAGAATTTAAGAAGAATAGGGTGGGTGGGTACCTCCATAAAAAACCCTACGCGGGGATTGTGTGGTATTAACCTTTGGCTCGCCATCCCTGGTACGGGCAAGTTTAGAAAGGGGAAGTACTGGACCCGTTAACCCCAATGATATAAATATCCTTCTCTTGGTTACTTTTATCAACCACCAACACATTATACATTTTGCTGGCCATCATTGGATGGTGGTGATTTCAGAGAGAATAATGAGCCTAGATTCCGGGTCCCTGTGAGTAACCGCATTGATGCCTTGAACCAACTAGAGGATGTTGATTGACTGGCCCCAGGGACCCATACTCAACCTAATTCTACACTTGTGAGCCCTGATAAGCGCAACTCTGGAATAGCCCGGGTAGCAAATGCCTCTCTATCTAGTTCCATCAACGGCCATTATAGGGAAGAGGTTCAAGATTTGAGAGTTCAAACTGTAGAAATATCCTCTAACTTTGTGGGCTCTTTAAATGTATCCCAATCATATGGCGAGGAACCAGAGGGTCTTTTGGGGTTAGTTACTCCTAGTTCCGCTGTAGAGAATGATTCAGCACTTTGTACCATTGTTTCTTGGAATATTGCGGGCATTCTGTTATGTTAATAAATCCAATACATAAGTAAATCTTGAAGTAGGTTTATTCCTCAGAGAAAGATCCTAAACAGCTTCTTGCCAGACACAGCTGGACCAACTGATAACAGTGCCAGAGCGGTGACATCATATTAGAATCTCTAGAGCATCATAGGGATGCCTCATTCCAAGCATTAACAAATGTGTAAAATGTAAGCCAGCATTATAGAAATATAACACATCTCCCCCCTTTATAGTAAGACTAGAAAAGGAAAGAAAACAACAACAAAAATAACAAATCAACAAAACAAAAATTTAATAACTGAGGCTCATGAATTGAATTAAGAAACATAATCACTCAGATACCCAGGTAACCTTCTTTCACCAGCAGCCCTTCAAAACACGTGAACCATCCAACCCATCTCCCTCCCTTGCAGGCGTACCTTGTTCATCAGAAGTATTTGTAACTCCAGAGGAGGGAGTAACAACCCCGTGTACTTTTCCAAACTCTACATCCTTCATCAACATCCAAGGAGAACAATGCTCCTTATCATACCTACCTTCCAAATTTTCTATGTGTTTGGGGTCACCCCTTTGATATAGAGCAACCCGCCTTAGATTCCAAACTTGACCATTAGTCAATCTCACCCAATTGCTGCCCACAGTTTTTACCTTGAAAGGTCCTCTGAACCTGTTGACAAAATTATTATGCCCACCAGGCTTCACTCTTATTAAATCTCCCACATTAAAGTACCGTTTGTCATTCACATTCAACCGCCCAGATTGTGATTCTGCCCCTCTTATTTTCTCCCTCATCCATGAAGAAAGTAACTTTGAGCCAGCCTTCCTCGCATCATTCCAAATGGGCTCTTACCTAAATCACCATTTACTGTTGTGCGATACGCCCACAGCATCTCACTCACTGACTCAAGTACAGGCAGACCAGAACCATGAGCCAATTGCATGGTACCCTTGACCATGCGGTTGATGCGCTCCACGAGTCCGTTTCCTTGTGGATTATATAGAGAACAACACACATGCTTTACACCGACAGAATCTAAGAAGTACTTCATTTCTGTAGAGGTCAATTGAGTTCCATTGTCAGTCAACAAAACTTCTGGAAATCCTTCCCTCTTAAAAATTTCTGACAAAACAGCAATGGTAGCTTTGGTCGTTATACTGCTCATAAACGCAACCTCCACCCATTTCGATTTTGCATCCACCAAAACAAGCGGAAACCTCTCATTCTCTATTAAGAAAGAAAATGGCCCGACAAAGTCAAGACACACCTTTTCCCAAACTTTGTCAGCAACAGAAACATGCTGGGGCTCTTTGCTCGATCCAATTCCGACCCGTAACCTCTTCTCAGACTCCTTGCATGCTACACACCTCTCTACCCACTCTCTCACCTGCTGATCCATAGCGGGCCACCAGTACAGTTCTTTCAACCTCCTTATAGTCATTGTTTGACCCATATGGCCTTGATGTGCTAACCCAATCAACCTACCCCGCAAACCCTGTGGCGGTATAAACTTATCCTGACGCATTAACACCCCATTATCTGTAACAGATAACTGATCTACAACTTTCAAATAAGGCCGAACACCAAGTGGAACAGAACTTTCCCTCCTGGTAACACCCTTCATCATCCTGCGGACACCAACCAAAGTTGCATCCTCTTCCATCTGCTCAATCCAGGTCTTCTTCTGAATGGCACCATCCATACCTTCTATTGCATCATCAATACTTGCTACCACTTCCTCCGTAGAAAGATCCACAACCACAGCTGTCTTATCCGGCAACCTTGACAAACAGTCAGCAACTTTATTGCGCCAACCTGGAACATACTCCACTTTACAGTCAAAATCTTGCAGCTTTACCGCCAATCTTGCTAACCTACCTGAACAATTGCTTATCCCTCCTGGACCCAAAACCTTCAACAACGGTTTATGATCCGTGCGCAACCGAAAATGACTGCCCCACAAAAATACTCTAAAATGACTTGTAGCCCAGGCCGCCGCCAATGCCTCTCTCTCTATAACAGAGTAATTTCGTTCACACTCAGACAAAGAACGAGAAGCAAATGCTACAGTACTTCCAAAGCCCCACGCACTTGTGCCAAAACAGCACCTATGCCCACGGCACTCGCATCCACAGTAAGGATATTCTCCAAACCATTCTGAAATGGAGTCAAAACACCTGCATGAACTATTTCCTTTTTAATCACATCAAACGCAGATTGTTGCATTTTCCCCCAGCTAAACCTCTTACCCTTCCTTAAAAGCTCCCTCAATGCTTCCGTCTTGTGTGAAAAATTTAGCACAAACTTCGAATAGTATTCCACTAAACCCATGAAGGAACGTAAAGAGTCCCTATCATGAGGCACACTAGCATTCATAATGGCACTAACCAGGTTCTCCTTTGGTCTTATCCCTTCCTCAGTAATCATATGCCCCAAATATTCCACTTCCAGTGTCTTGAACTTGCACTTTTCTCTCTTTAAAGTTAAGCCAGCCTTTGCAATTCTATCCAACACCTTAGCAAGAGCTTGATTGTGTTCCTTTTCATCTTTTCCAAACACAAGTATGTCATCTTGAAACACCACTGCCTTATCAATTCCACCCAAAATAGAATTCATCAAACGCTGGAAGACACTAGCAGCGGAACACAGCCGAAACGGGAGTTTGCAAAACTGGTAAGTGCCCTCCGCAGTAATAAAAGACGTTAGAGATTTAGATTCCGCACTAAGTTCTACTTGATGGTATGCCCTCCGCATATCCAGTTTGCTGAGAACATTTGCACCATCAAGCAAGAGAATCAACTCATTTATGTTTGGCAAAGGGAACCTGTCTGATACTACATTTTCATTCAGATTCTCAGATCCACACAGAATCTGAGAGAACCATCCTGTTTGTTCGTGATAACAACCGGACTTAACCATTCAACAGTTTCCACTGGTTCAATGACTTTGTCGTCCAAAAGCTGTTGAATAATTTCCTTCACCTTTCCTCTAGCTGCTATTGGAACCCTTCTAGCTGCATGTTTGACCGGAATCGAGTCTTTTTTTAATTTGATGACACGCTGATAATTCCTAAATTTTCCCAGTCTAGGCTCAAATACACCACTAAATTTATCCAATAAGTCATTCATATTATTCACATTACATGCATCAACAATCATGACCGGTATATCAGCTGTGGGATCTACCTTGATCCCCAAGTCACATTGGTGTGGCCAACCTAGTATTGGCGGTCCCTCTTCAGCCACATACATTTTTCCATGAGTCTCTCTCCCCCAAACACTATCTTTGCATCCATGTATCCAATCACTTTGATTTCGTTCCCTTGATAAGATTTCAATGCAACATCAGATCTGGATAAAACATCACTCTTCCATGTTTCATCATACATAGTTTGAGGTATAATAGTGTATAGTGATCCTGTATCAACCATCAAGGATAATGTCTTACCATTTACTTCAAAATTAGCCCTTGGTCTTGTCCTTCTCTTTTCCAAACCCTCCACCTCTGCCACATCAACATCCCCATTAACAACCACAACCCTGTAAGAGGCTGTAGCATCATTAACACGTGCAACTTTATCATTTTGTTGTTTGCACACACGTGCCTAATGTCCCCTTTTCCCACACTTTAAACAATCTTTCCCTACTGCATAGCACTGTTTTGAGTCCGCCATATGGTATGTGCTCCCACATCTAAGACAGTGCTTTGCTGCAATCTTGCCAGATGACTTATTAAAGTTTTTTTGAAATTTATTTTTACTATTAAAGCTAATTTGACTCTTGTTTTTGATGGCACAAATACTCTCCGAATCATCTTCCAGAACTGCAACTTCCTTATTTTTGTTGTTGCTAGGACTTATTTTCATTTCCCGCATGCATTTCTCCGATTCCTCAACCACCTTTGCAATAGCTATAGCATCTTTCAATGTTGGATTACTTGAGGCCCACAACCTCTCTTGAGTCTTTTTGCAGTGACATTGCACAATTAACTGGTCACGAATCATCTCTTCTTGCATTGCTCCGAATTGACATTCTCTCAATCTGGCTACAAATTCATCAATGCTTTTACTTTGTCGTTGAGGATGTGTATAAAATTTGTGTCTCCTCATGACTACATTGACATGTTTTGCAAAGCTGTTAATAAATCCAATACATAAGTAAATCTTGAAGTAGGTTTATTCCTCAGAGAAAGATCCTAAACAGCTTCTTGCCAGACACAGCTGGACCAACTGATAACAGTGCCAGAGCGGTGACATCATATTAGAATCTCTAGAGCATCATAGGGATGCATCATTCCAAGCATTAACAAATGTGTAAAATGTAAGCCAGCATTATAGAAATATAACACATTCGCTCTAAGCTATCTAATCAGATGTGGTGGGACTTTGTACTCCAAACTGACATATTGTGTCTACAGGAAACATGGGCAAAAGAGGTAGTCCTCATAAATGGATATAAGAGCAGTCATACACCAGCAATAGATGGTTCGAGTGGTAGGGCTAAGGGTGGTCTTTGCACCAATATTTCAAGTGCTTTGATGATTAATGAAATAACCATGTGTGCAAATGCCCCCTATTACCAAACACTCATACTGAATCTAGATGCAAATCACTGTATTGCCCTAACAAATGTTTATAACAACATACCACTAGCTGAAATAGCATTTGTCACAAAGAGTATTATAAAATTGCTAAAATCCATTTGTGAGAATAAGAGGAAAGATACAATAATGTTATTGGCAGGCGACTTTAATTGTGCGTTATGTCCCAATGCTGAGGACAACTTATGTGGGATTTTAGTTGAAGAGGGGGCATGTTCCTCTCATTTTCGACATTCCACTTTAGGGGAATGTCTTAATGAATTAATCTTTTCCCTTGATCTAGGATTTATTAATGATCTGTGCCCTGTACCTGTCGCTATGCCCTGGACCTTCAGTGGTAGGGGTCTGTGTTCCACTATAGATTATGTTTTAATCACAAGTAATCATGTGTATAACCTTGCACTGGCTTCCAGTCCGGAAACGGATTGCCTTTAAGGCTCTGACCCTGGCCTATAAGGCCCTTCATGCGGTGGGAGCAAAATATCTTCAAAGGAGACTGACTTTTTATCATCCGACTCGCTCTTTGAGGTCGGAGTCTCTGTTCCTGGCGGTTGTTCCGCGAGTGAAGAGAGCCCGTTTGGGTGGTCGCTCCTTTGGTTTACTTGCACAGCAGTTGTGGAACTCACTGCCGCTCTCTTTGCGGGGAGCAACCAGCTTACTTGCCTTCAGGAAGGGCCTTAAAACGTGGTTGTTTACTCAGTAGATCTTATTTTGTATGCTTTTCTGGTTTTCTTCTTCTTTTTTTCTTTTTCTCTTCCCCTTCTTTTAAACGTGTTATGTTATTATGATGCAGCTTTCCTTTACTTAAAGCGCCGGGATACTCTTTTTGAGTCGCCGTGCACTATACAAAAGATTAAATAACATAACATAACATAACATATAACCTCCACTCATTTCATGTTTCAGATATCTCCATTAGCGATTACTATCGTTTATGCTTGTCAATTAAGTGATCTTCAAGTAAAATGGTCAAATCCAACACTAATGATCATTTGCTAGAAAACATTGCCCTGGGGAGTGTAAATGGCTTTTCACTGCGCTGGAGTATGGTGGATGAGGCAGCTATAATTAAGACAGTAGTGAGTAGATGTAAAAGCGCCATTGAGACATGTCTGTCAGAAACAGCCGTCCCAGACAATATTTTAGCCTCATTCCCGGCGATATCCAAGATTATAAAAGAATCCCTTCTCAAGCGAGAAAATAGTAACCGTCCCAAGAACGAATGGTGTACGCATGCTCATTCCCACTTAAAAAGAGAGCTACATAAATCCCCTAGAAACCTGGTTGACCTGAGGACAGCTAGACGGGACTATAATCGAGCAATTATGGCCAGGAAAAACATCTTGAAGAAGAAGGCTTGGGAGGCATTACACACGGCCTCATTGGCAAATGACAGCATGGCATTTTTGAAGGCTGTTAAAATGCCTTTTCTTCTATGTGAGGCCGGCCTAACCATTGAAATATCTATAAGTGAGGCCCAATGGATCGAGCATTTTTCAAAAGTATATAATGGTGAAGGAAATCCTGATATATTAGACAGTAAGGACGATTATAAATCGAATCCATCCCACTATTACTCTGATTTGTTGTTCACTTTAGATGAAGTGGAACGGGCACTCTCTAAAAGTCGGGGAGGAAAGGCCCCTGGACCTGATGGGGTCCCCGTAGATCTTTTTAAATCAAATATTGCCCTTTGGGGGCCCATCTTAATCCAGGTAATTACTGCCAGTTGTAGTACCTCATTTCCTTCTACCTGGGTAGAATCCACTATTGTGCCTATTTTTAAAAAAGGAGATAGGCAGGACCCTGGATGTTATAGGCCTATTTCTCTACTTGATGGTGTAACGAAAGTAATAGGAAGAATAATTCTGGAACGCTTGCAGGATTGGGCAGGGGAGAACTCTGTTCTGTCTGATCTGCAGTACAGATTTCGTGCTGGTCTTGGAACGATAGAGCAGGGGATAAATCTGTCAATTCTGGTAGGGAAATATACTAGGGCCAAACAGTGGAATTATTCTTAGCATTTGTGGATCTCACAGCTGCATTTGACTGTGTGATTCACAGCAAACTCTGGTCTATTTTAGAAGATATGGGTGTTGAGATTCAGATTATTTATTTTCTGAAGAATTTTTATAAAGACGCCAAAGCACGCGTGCGCTGTGGTCTGAAGGGGGAATGCTCTGCTACTTTCCCAATTAAGAGCGGAGTCAGGCAAGGATGTGTCCTAGCTCTGTTTCTTTTTAACCTTTATATTAACGGCCTGGGGGATTACCTCCTAAAAGATAACAAAGATTTTCCGTACGTGGCAGGACGCCCAATACCAGCGCTCCTATATGCGGATGACGCTGTGCTGATGTCCCGCACTCAGGTTGGTCTGCAGAGGGTCCTAGACAGCTTCTCTCTGTTTATGGAAAATCTTGGCCTGAGAGTAAACTCATCCAAGACCTTTATCATGCGTTGTGGCTGTGGAATTGAGAAATTTAAAGATATGTTTGTTTCAGGACAGAAGATCGGGGCAACTAAGAGGTTCTCTTATTTGGGAATCCTTTTTGCCCATAATGACACTTGGGTACAGGCAGTTACAGTTAAGAAGTTGGTACTCCTAAGGACAACATCTGCCCTGATCACCTTTGCTAGAAAGATGGGGAAAAGGCCACCGGAAGAGCTTATTAAGATCTATAAGGCAAGGTGTGTTTCATCTACAGCATACAGGGCAGGAATCTGGGGGTTTGCTGACCTGCTCCCAATCCAACGTATAGAAAATTCTCCCGAATAGTACCTCATCCTGCATATGTCATGCAGAGTTGGGACTACCCTTTGTTTCTGATTTAATAAAGCTTGAACCTGTACTTCTCTGGCACAGAATATGGACCAAAGAAGAGGCAAAATTAAACAGGGACATCTTATCAGATGTCTTAAAATTGGAAGGGGTTTTGAAAAATTCCATGGATAAAATATGTCAAAAATGTTTTAAAAGACCTTGGGCATCTTGAATATTTCACCAACCCTTTCTCTACTCAGCAAATATCAAGGAAGGAGTTGAGAAAGGAGGGTCTACTTTTGTTGGATTCTATTCAAATGTCATCAGAGATATTGAAACCTACTGTACTCCACAATCAATTGATTTTAACTACTTTTAACATCCAACCCTATTTAACTTTTGTACCTGGAGTTTACGATAGATTTTTATTGACAAGATTTAGGTTGGAGGTATTTCACAGACTAGTCACTCTGCCTAAAATGAACGACTGGTCCTCTAACCTCCAACTATGCCCCTGTTATAATAGGTCTAACCAATCTACCATCCACGTCATACTGTTTTGTAAATTTTATACCTTATTAAGGAGACTCTACCTGGTACCGGTTTTAAAAATGATTGGGCTTCGACAATGCAGACCCGTCCTACTTGTATTACAACAGCTTGAAGATGTACACAGCACATATAAAATAGTGACCTACTTAAAGAAAGTCTTGAGACAGAGGAATTCTATGACTATTTGGAGCTTTATTCTGGATATAATATAGGTGAATTTAATAATAATTTAACTTTATAATGTACCAGGTACCTTGTCTATATAAAATCATCAAGATGATATTCTTTATGTTTTTAGACTATGTATAGATACTTTTTATCATCATAGATTATGAATTGATGTATTTCTTAACCTGACAGTTTTTCTTTTAAAAAAATTTAAATTATGTAATGATGTATTTTATTCTCTTTGTGCTTTATGATTGTTTTATGAAGCAACCGAATAAAGCTTTCTTGACTTGACTTGACTTGAATCCAGACTAGACCACATTTTGGAACTGGAAGAAGATGATTCAACACGAGTATTCAAAAATGAGGAGTGCCCACGTCTTAAAAAACATAAACAACTCCCACCAAGCATTGACTGAAAGCAATTTACCATCTTTTCAATTAGAAGTTAAAGATTTCAGTGTAGTAGAAATAAGGCAATCCAAAACTTTACAATCCATAGGTGATTATACAGGTTTAAGGGGAATCGATATAAAGAGTAAATTAGAGAAGGGTAAAGGTAATTGGATATAAAAAATCTGAGTTATATATATATATATATTTTTGTTAAGTCACTAGTTTATTGTATATGATTACTTAAAATCGTTACAATATACAATATAAAATATTTTGACATAAGAAAACTGCGCAATTTTTAAAAAATCTGAACCACATTAATAATGCACATAAGATGTTACTAACAGTTTAAACAGAATTTCAAAAGTTAATGTTATTCCGATTTTTCCAGGTGCTCGGGTAACTGTATTGTTCAAAGATCATTTAACCCGGTTCTGTCAAGCTAAAATGTGCCGATAAAAGATGCTGCACTTTACAATAAAATTTGATCAACTACTTTTATCTGTTATTCAATTTATCCCATGCTTGGTTTGGCTTTGAGTCCGCTTATTGCCTGTGCTTGGGAATTGCTGCCGCGCTAGGACGAAGCCCATGCCGACCTTATTCATGCTTTTTTGTCTTCTTCTAAATCGGCTTGCCTTAAAAATTTCCTTACTTTTGCCAGATATTTTACTCCCCGGTAAGCTAAGATCATGGAGGATCCTTCCAACCAACGTATCACCGCTTGCCTGCATGTGCGAATGTTTAATTCGTTAAAAATGGGGTTTAAAAGCTGGTTCCTTAGATCCTTACCTGCCGGGCAAACGCACAGCAGGTGTTAATGTTTCATTACGAAAACCGCATAGGTGACAGTGTGCTGCGTGTTCGTTGTTTTTCCAGGAAGGCTGTAGGTCTTTCGAATCATGCATACCCAACCGGTAATCAATAAAGTTCTTTTTTAACTCAGCGCTCAAATGGGTTACTAAGTACGCCTGTGGCTTTGTTGACAAATAAGAATTGATCACTGTCCACCCATGCTGGCGTTTTGATGTTGTTATTTTATCTTCTACAACAGACTTCCTCTTTGCTATTTTATTTACCGCTTTACCAAATATTGCCCGGTCTACCATGATGTCCCATATCGTACGTATATCCAGTTCCGCCAATGATTTTCTCAGATGGGTTCCCCATGAATTTGGGATGTCTTGATCCATCTGGGTTTTGATTTCTTTCAGCATAGACTGTTCAATGATGTACGAAATTTCTGGCATAACTGCACGAATCCGCTCATGCTTCGGAACTTTTGATTCTCAAGGCTGGATTCCAAGCAAAACTGAGCTGGGGAGGCTGACTTTGGTAGGTTGAATACAGCTTTATATACCTTCGTCTGGAGTTTATTTATTAGTTCTACCTCTTTACCGCCCCAGACTACTAGAGCATATGACAATTTGGGTAGAATTTGTGCTGCCATCACTTTTAAAAGATGGACATGGTTCGGGCAGCCCAATTTTTTAGACAGTACTCTATATGCAAAGATTAATGATTGCATTTTTGCTTTTAGGTACATTTTGTGTTCCTTATTTGTTGGACCTCGCCCCAATTTTAAACTCAGATATTTGTAGGACGCTTGTTTTCTACTATTGTCCCTTTTACCAACCATTTGAACTTGGTTTTTTTTGGGTCCACTAGACGTACAATCTTTGTTTTCTCTTTATTTAGTTCCATCATTTCTTGGTCCAAGTATTTTACTAAGGTATTGATTGCACTTTTTAACCCGATAGGGGTTTGGCTCAGCACCACTATGTCGTCTGCATACTGTAAGAAGGGTATTGGCTCTTTGGACAGGTCTGGTGGATGGCAATTGGCTGCATGCATGCGCTTAATGATGTCTCCCATAAATAAGTTAAAAAGGCACAGGGCCAGGACGCAGCCTTGTTTTAGGCCTTGCTGTGTGTAAATACTGGCGGTGGTGCTTCGTCCATCGCCTAATTTCACTCTTGCACAGGTTTCACTGAATAGAGCTATTATTGTGTCCAGTAATTTACTCTGCAGCCCTCAGGCTCTTAGTTTTTCCCACAGACGATTTCTGCTTACTCTGTCAAATGCGGCCTTCAAGTCTACAAAACATGCAAACAACTGAGCTTTCTTTTTTTTCGCTTTTTCAGTTAAAAGTGCCAAAGTAGCCAAGTTTGTAAATGTGCCCATCCATGGTCTAAAGCCTGTTTGAAATGTGGGGATTATGCTCCTTTCTTCCATCCAGTCTTGCAGGTGAAGTAGTTGACATGATCCATATAATTTGGCCTCTACGTCGATCAATGATATTAATTTGTAGTTTTCAGGGTTATTGTAATCTCCCTGTTTGAATATTGGATGTATGATGTTCCCTTTCCAAGATTTGGGAACATCATTCTGTCTGTAGATCTGATTAAATAGTCAGCCCAAAAATCCGGAGCATGTTTGAATAGTGCGTTGGGGAGCCCATTCGGTCCTGCCGCCCCCTCAGTTTTTAATTTTTTTATTATTCCTCTTAAATGCTTCATTGTCGGAATCTGAGTTATAATATTCCATCCATCAGACCAAAACTGAGAAATAACAGGACATTTGTAGAATAAATGTTGTAAATCTACAGTCATGGCATTACAATGCCAGCATTTTGGAGTATATCAAAGTTTAGTTTTAAATAGTTTATCTGGAGACCAGAAGCATTGGTATAGTAAATAAATATTAGTTTGTATAATGGTAGCTGGGAGATAACTAGCAGTGTTGGACTTCCAAATATCCTTCCATGTCACACTTGAGAACTGGATATTTATATATGGTGAAATGTATAAAGGAGGAAATAGGAGTAGAACGTTTTTTATATACTTTAGAGGCTATGTGTCCTGTATGACTAAACATATTAATACAAAACTCCATACTAGAAAGTTGGGTCATAGGTAAGTAACAGTTGAGGATACGCATTAAGAATGGTGTTACATAGTAACACATATTTAGGAAATTCAGAAAAAGGTAAATTATATTTGGTGTTAAGATAATCAAATGAATAAAACATATCCACTTGACATATATCAGCAACAAAGAAAATACCAGCAACACTCCATAAATCCCAAAAATAAATATGTTTATGGTACTGGAGTTTGGGATTGAACCAAAGAGAAACACTCTTGGTAGATACAATGGCTATAGAGAATTTGTCATCAAATGATTAGAGGGCAGTCTTAGAAGCCGCAATAATGGGTGAACATTTGCCAACTGAACTATGGGCCATGGTAAGGAATATGGTGCCAGTATATTCTCCTCCAGAGTTAGCCATTTAGATGAGTTAGAAGGAGATGTTTTATGGCACCATAACAAACATTGCCCCACAATAAATGATACATGGCATCTTTTAAAATATGAAAGACCAACCCCTTCCTCACATTTGGGCATTTTCAATGTTTTGAAACTAATTTGTGCAGGCTGATTGTTCCAGATAACCTTAGTAAATTATTTATAATAGGTTAACAAAAAAATTGGAAGGAAAAAAAAGGGGTAACATGAACAGCAAGTAAAGAATTTGTGGAGTTATAGTTATAGTTAAGTGCCTCACTACGTCCCCATCAATTTAAATGAAGGTCGGACCATCTATCCAATTTCTCTTTAGTATTGGTTAGTAATGTAGAACAATTGGTTTAAACTGTACTTTTTATCGAAACAGTAAATGTTTTGCCTAGATCTGTGAGTGTTTTTGGAGACCATAGTATTTCAGTATTTGCCAACATTGCAGAATACAAAGAGCATTTAAGGAAACAAAACTCTGTCTTGTTATTATGCAAGGAGTATCCAGAAACTGCAGCCTAGCTATAGATAGTATGGAGGATAACATATAATAACACATCATCACCATATGTCATTTGACCATGTCATGAATGATGTAATATGTGATGTCATCAGCAGTGCATTGCGGGGTGCGCGTTATAGTTAGCTGAACTAACTATAACGGCCACATTTCTCTGGTTTTGTATGAGTGAAATGTCCAACTAACTATAACGTGCCTGAAACCTGTGGTTATTTCAGTGAATTTCTAATGTTTTTTACATGCTTATTTCTAACTATAACATCCCTGAAACCTATGGTTATTTTCAGTGAATTTCAAAGGTTTTTTAAATGCTAATATCTAACTATAACGACCCTGAAACCTATGATTTTGTCAGTAAATTTCAAAGTTTTTTTAAAAACTAATTTCTAACTATGCCTGCCAAGGCAGGACATGTAAAGAAAGAGAATGAAAAGAAGCAAGACAAATGCTGAAAGAGGCAATGGAAGTCCAGAAAGACAAAGAAAAGCGCAGAAAGAAACAACAGAGGAGCAGAAAGTCCTCCTGTGCCCCCAACTTTTCTCTGACGGGTACTGGTGGTAACTGACTCTGACTAACCAGACCTAGAGCCAGTGCTATGCTAAAAGACACTTAGAATACAGTGAAAACACCTACATACACTAGGGAACACTATGCGTTGGGGTACCCCTGTGATTAGCATGACCTCCTCTTTATTTGCCATGAGTTAATGCCTGGGTCATCGCATGAGTACATGGGTAGTGACTGGATAATGTGGGTACTGCAAGGAGAGTGCATGGTGAATTTATAAGTGCTTAAGTTTTGGCTAAGTGATTGGATAAGTACATGGTGCTGGCTCGGTGATTGGAGGAGAGTATGGGTAGTAACTAGGAGATGGTTGGACTGCATCAGTAGTGCTCAGGGGATTGTAGCAGTACATGTGTTAGTGCCTGGGTCATTGCATGAGTATACATGGGTATTGACTGGATGATTAGAGTACTGCAAGGAGAGTGCATGGCGAATTTATAAGTGCTTGTGTATTGGCGCAGTGATCAGATAAGGACATGGAACTGGCTGGGTGATTGGAGGAGTGCATGGGTAGTGACAAGGAGATGGCTGGACTGCAACAGTGCTCAGGGGATTGTAGCAGTGCATGTGTTAGTGCCTGGGCCATTGCATGAGTACATGGGTAGTGACTAGATAATTACAGTAATTTCTAGTGCTAGATAAAGGTTGTGGTCTTCTGGGTACAGTGGGAAAGAAAGTGGGTGCTAACTGTGTGGTAACAAGTGATTAGGGTAGGAGGCTGAAATGGTGCAATGTAATCCCTGAATTCTTTTTTCGGATCTCTGCGAGAAGGCCAAAGAAAACATCGCAAAATTTGTAGATTATATGACCCTAAGAGCTGAGGTTATTAGAGCTGATAGAGCGCGCGGGTCACCCGACCAATAATTTCGCCACTTCTGGCTTCGGGCCCATATATTTCAAATCACCATATACATTGATCAGATGACCTCACGCTCTGCTATCAGATATTAGTGAGTCCCTTTCGTTATTCTTCAGTGTACCCGACTTACCATCCACCGACACGGGTACCTATGACCATCATGGATCAGGGAGCTAGCTGTAAAAGGGAAGGCAGCAAAATACAAACCCAACAAAATAATATTCAATACCTTTGTAAAATGACCACGGACAACTGGAAGTTTTAAAGTCTTTATCTAATTTAGTAAAATTCAGATAGCCTCAAATTCACAGTAATTAAGCAATCGATAATCAGAATAACAGAAAGCACATAGCTGAATAGGAAATAAGTCAGTGCAACCATTTATAATCTAATGGAACCAGGACACATTAAAAAATGAAGGATCAGGAATTAGAACGTTTAAGATGAATCACTAAGATGGGATAGGCTTTGATTAGGGCTAGTATTCTAGAATTATTTCAAGGGAATGAGACAGGAGTTCGGGACATTTATACAACTATAGGAGAGTCTATAGAAAGAGAGACACGCTATGCTTTAAGGCAAAAGTGCTTTAGACAATTTAAGTAAGGAGGTCCTAGACCATATCAGGAAATGACAAACTGCAATGCAAAATATAATTTCTAACAGGTAGGGTAACATAGGAACACGTTATGAAACAAATGCAAATGACTTTATGATTCAAATGGTTGCGGAAAAGCATGGAAAATTAACATAGGCAAAGGTATGTCTTTATTAAAGCAAAAGACAGAAATTCAGGAAGGTGCAAGATTCAGAGTGATATTTACCTAGACTGGTGTGAAAACCAAACCCTGGCCACGGGTCAGTTAAGGACAGGAAACCCTCAAGGAAGGATACCCCTCAATGGACAGCAGGTGCAGAATGGACACCCAGGACAGGACAGGAAACCCTCAGATTAGGAATCAGGACAGGACTTCTCGGACAGGACCCTCAGGACAGGACGGGCACCCGCAGTTCGGAAGCAACGCCTGCGCTCCACCCTCACTGCAGCTATCGATCAAGACCCCGATTGGGTCAGCGAACTCCCAGCAAAGTGCTCCGCCAGCACTTTAAGGTTTAGTAAAACCTTAGTCTATGGTCAATTTCGGACAGAGTGCTCCGCAGCTCTCTGTATCTTCAGTCACCTATTGAGTGCGTTGGGTCAGTGACAGGTCAGCTAAACCAGACAAGTCGGGCGACTTCCCTAGGTGAACCCAGGGTAGTTATACTGTTTGGGGACGGTGTACCACCCCCCAATGTTGCAAAGTGTCAGAATCCCTCAATTTGGATTGGTCCTAAGGTAGGCTTTGGGTAACACACCAATCAGAATAGACTATTTGGAGGCCTAATTTACATCTCTGGGTACCGCCTAGCAAGATTGGGGTTACCATGAGAAACTGTACGGCAAACAGCAGCGCAACACACATTGTATCATATAAGGAGCAACTTTCTCCGTTCTCGTAGGGCAGAGGTGGCTTTCCCATGAGCATCTTGACGGTGGCTGCCAGCTGGCTGAGTTCCACTGTCCAATGTTGCCACCTTTCAGTGCACCACGAGTCTGCGCAGAAGAGACCCTCAATATGGCTCCCAACCGGTTCGGACCCCCATTTCCCGCAGTACATGAAAAGTAAGCGAGAACAAATTAATACATAGAAATAAATGTATGTAAACACATCATTGGTCTTGTACTTCAAACTTATCATTATAAAAATATACTATGCAGTTTAAATGTTAGCAACATATACACACTCACAAGAGCATTACCACGTTATTCACGAAAGCTGTGTATTACGCATGCGCACCCTTTCCCTCCAAAACTTATAACTACGTCAGGTCACGTGAGTGTGACTGACGCATGCGCAGAAGCACTTTTCAAGCGGCGGCCATGTTTTAGAGACATTGTTTAGTTGTATTAGAAATACACGTACGCAAGCTTCCTCTACCTTGTTCGAATATGAAAATAAAAGATTAGTAAGACGTACAATTTATTAATTGATTACACACGGCCGAGGTTCTTGACTCGAGCAAGTCGCGATGCGATGCTTGCTCTATCAGAGCCTTTGAAGGTATTTGGGTCCAAATAGCTTCCGATTTCACTTTGATAACCAAACCCAGATTAAAAACGGGTGAAAGGTGGTTTGATAGCAACTGCTCACGGGCCCATCGAAATCTAGTTCAAGCACTGAAAAATACTCCTCGAGACAGGGAACTGATAGCCACTCTAAAGAAGCCGTATAAGTCTGTGGTTCATATACAGAAAAATGAGATTAAAGAAGAGGCCTGGAATGCACTTTTTATCTGTAGAAGTCCTAAAGGATAGCTTGAGATTCTGGACTATTGTTAATACACCTTTTTTTCCGGCATAGAGAATGATGTTCTGGAAAGTAATATTACAGAGGTAAAGTGGCTTTCTCATTTTGAGGCAATCTATGATTCTAATGTGACTCTGGACCCCTTCCCAGCTTAGAAAATGATATGGTTTTACCCCTGTTGGTTTTTACGGAGGAGGATACTGAAAGGGCGATAAAAGAGATATCTAGTAAAGCACCTGGCCCTGATTATGTCCCTGCAGATTTGTATAAATGTGACCCTAAATTCTGGGCTAAGATATTAACAAATGTCTTTAATGCCTCAGGTGCTCAGGGGTTTCCTGCATCTTGGTCCCTGTCGACAATTATACCAGTTTTTAAAAAGGGACTGAGAGGGGATCCAGGGTGTTACAGACCAATATCATTGATCGATTCTGAAGTCAAAATATTAGGCAAAGTGATCCTAGCTAAAGTCATGGACTGGGTGAACGACAATGAGGTTTTATCCAATCTACAATATGGTTTTAGACAAGGTAGAAGCACTATGGACCAGTGCCTTAATTTATATTTATTAATAGGCAAATATACCATAGCCAAAGAAGGCTCCCTGCAGATGGCTTTTATGGACCTCTCCTCAGCATTCGATCTGGTCAACAGATCGAAGCTGTAGACTATTTTGCTTGTTATGGGCATTGTTCCTTGCCTAGTTTACTTTTTGGCAGATCTACACCGGGATGTCTCAGCAACAATTAGGGTCACTCAGGGTGGCAAATGCACACAGCACGTTAAATCGGGTAGAGGCATCTGTCAGGGTTGTATAATGGTGCCACTACTTTTTACACTCTATATTAATGCGTGTGATAAAAATTTAGACAAGGCAAGCTTGGACATTCCGCATGTAGGAGAAAGGACCATTCCGGTGTTTCTATATGCGGACGACGCTGATGTTTTTAGCTCTTACAGCTATAGGCCTCCAGAGGCTTTTGGATGCCTTCGGGGCCTATATGAAGTCCCCGGACTTGATAGTGAAAATCTCGAAATCACACATCATGTCAATGGGCCAAAGAAACAGAAAAGCAAAATCTTTTTTCTGTAATGGAGCAGAGGTGCCCAGGGTGACCTCCTTCACTTATTTGGGGGCCTTATGTGATGATAGATGTTCCTGGGTCCCCCAACAGAAAGCTAAAAAAATGCAGTAGCTAGATCAACGACAGTTTGTACAGAGTTTGGTGGCTAGGCGTCTTGAAGCCATGCTTAACATATACAGATCCACATGCCGGGCTATTGCTATGTTTGGATCAGCCATTTGGGGTTATAAACAGCTGGAAGGTATGCAGACAGCAGAAAATTGATTTTTACGTACTCTTCTGTCTATACCTTAATCAACCCCAACTTGTGTTATCCATCAGGAACTGGGGCTGGGTTATGTGTCTGATTTGTTGAGAATAGCCCCGCTGGTCTGCTGGCTTAAAACCTGGCTTAACCCAGATTTAACTCTGAACCATCAGATCATGCAGGACTGTGTTTCCTTGGATAAAGCCAGTACAATATCGTGGTTGTCCTACGTTAAGTCTATGTTTCTTGAACTGGGGCGCCCTGAACTTTTTAATGCTCCGGAAGGGATTAAAAAAGAAGACGTGAAATGGGTTAAACCTCAATTTTTTAATATTTCGATGATGGATCGCGAAGAGCTGGAGCTAAAGAAACCCAGTGTCACGGCTCATTATTTGATAAAACCTTCTCCACTAATTGAGCCATATCTGAGAATAGTGACCAAGCCTTTCCATCGCTGGCTCCTGATCAGGTTTAATTTTTATTTAATTCACTTCTCGGCTCGGCAACCTGACGGGGTGGTGTAAACCAGAGGATATAGGCCTGTGTTAGTGCGATAACTTCTCACCTCAGGACACACTGCACTTTATGATGCCTTGTGATTTTTACAATGAAATTAGCAGGAGGTTCTTAGTCCCTCTATTGAGAGGAAAGGTATTTTTACATATATATATATATATATATATATATATATATATATATATATATATATATATATATATATATATATATATATATATATATATATATATATATATATATATATATATATATATATATATATATATATATATATATATATATATATATATATATATACATAGATAGATAGGTAGAGAGATAGCTATCTGTATATACTTAATGTCAAATGTACTCCCATTTGTTTTCATTCTGCTAGAAACATTTATTGGTCTTTTTTTAAAAACAGAACACTGCTAACATGTTCCAGTGCAGGTTCCGCTTCTGAGAAAACAGTGGAAACTTTAAAAACGGTTTGTTTTTTATTATCTTTTTGGCACTCGAGAATCACACGATATACATTGGATGAAATCCCTTGCATATGTTGTATGAGTAGATACTCATTGTGCTGATTCATTTTGTATTATTCGCAGTTGGTACACCCATGGGGAAACAGCCAGCAGCAAATTCTATTTAACAGTAACTGTATTTTTACCTTGAATGTATAATGCATGCTGAGATTTTTATGATCCCTTGGAATTTATCTTATTAGGAATTCTATTAAGTTTAATTAAATGTATGATCAAAGTTAAAAATAATGTAATGCCATAGAACTGAAACTTATGCAAAATGATGAACAAGTATAGGCTCTAATGTACTTGCCTAACAGGGATAACCTTCTGTTACACTTCTCAAGGCAACAAGCTTACGCTGTGAGGTGCGATGAGGGTCTGGTAGCACCAGTCAGACTGTATCCCAGGGTGGCAGGCACTTATAGTATGGTGGGGTGAGGGACTTAAAGACCACTTTCCGGGCAAGGAGCCTCTGTGGTGCGGTGTAGCAAGGAACTGGCATCTCAGTCAGATCGTTTTTTAGTGTGATGGACATATGTACTGTAGTGAAGAAGGATGCATGCCTGCACACATTGCTATGTTAGCATAACCGCATAAGAAGTTTAAACACCATTTTGCAACTTGTGCTGCTTTTGCACACAACACTACATATATCTGCTGTTGTAAGTTAACTTGCTTGATTTTCTTCACATGAGAATGGTCTGCTTTACACATCCCTAGACTTACATGGCAGCCTATGTCTGTACAGCTTGTGCTCACAGCGTCAAGGTCAAATAACAATATATGCTGTTGATTCAATGTGATCGGCCCACGCTCTAGACATAATATGCATCTAGCTGCAAGAAGCTGAAATTCGAGTGCCATTAATATTACACTGCATGCAGGTTTGCAGCCACTTGAAGAAAACCTTTCCTTCCACAAGAGAGCTGGCTGATCCTTTGATGTGATACACCTAAGCTGATCTTTGAGGTATGGGGTTCCCTGTTGAAACTTAGAGACCTATTATTATAAAACTTAGCTTAGAGCAAGGGTAGGGTGGTACACAAGGCGCTTATGACCTGTTTCCACTATCAATATAATATGATTTCTCACTTAGTGTTTTATGGAATTGTAACAATGCTGATTGTATTATCTCTAATCATATGCTTGCTTATGTTAGCCAAGATACTGCATCTTAGAGCACGTCGTTGAAATAAATATTTTAAACGTTACCGTGTCTCTCATTATGCATGTTGTGGATTTATACGAGAAATACAAACGAAAGAGTGTAGCTTCGCTTAGGACGGAGAACGAATGAGACACTGATGCTAGTCGGATAGGGGTTCTGGGTACTGAGGGGAGTTTCTGGTACACCACAAGTCACTGAGGTCCTGGTTTCCTACGCACAGTTCTGTGCACACACAGAATCACCGCAACAGTACTAGGGTATAATGAGGGTCTGGCCTCTCCAGTCATAGAGCTTCACAGGGTGTCAAGCTCTGTAGTAGAGTGTGGTGAGGGACTAACTTCTCTGGTCAGACCACTTCTGAGGGTGATGCGCATGTATTGTAGGGTGTGGCAAGGGAGTGGCCTCTCCTGTGAGACCGTTTTCCAGGGTGATGGGTGTGCATAGTATGGTGTTTTGAGGCACTGGTCTTTTCAGTCAGACTGCACTTGAGGGTGACGGGCACACATAGTAGGCTAGGGTGTGGCAACAGATTGGCCTCCCACTTACATCGATTTAAAGGGCTACATGTAAAGGGATGGAATAGTGCTGGATGACGATGACTGGCAGGAGGTGGTGACCTCTCCCCAAGAGGTAGCCATCTCAGCCAGATTGCGACTCGTTTAACTTAAAATTCTGCACAGAGTGTACATAATGGGCCTTGTCTAGTGCGTATGAGCAGGGCGAGGAGTGGGGGTTGCTGGAGGCAGTGTGGCAGTGTATGCATATCCTGTGGGAATGTGAGCAGATTCAGCACTACTGGCATAAAATACATGAATCCCTTAGTGAGGTTCTCACAATTATTATCGGCCCAGAAGCAAAGAGGTGCCTGGAGGGAAATTGTATGCATTTCCTGTGGGAATGTGAGCAGATTCAGCACTACTGGCATAAAATACACAAAGTCCTTAGTGAGGTTCTCACAATTACTATCAGCCCTGAAGCAAAGTGGTGCCTCCTAAATGTGTGGGAGCCCACAGACCTCAACACCAAATGCACACTGTTGGTCACACTGGGTTTAATGATTGCGAAACAAAACAATACACAATTGTGGTGGGCGATACACCCGCCCAAATTGGAGGCCTGGAAGGTGGACATGGACTGGTGCATTTTCAGGGAAAAGACAGTGTATGTGGTGCGGGGATGCCCCCAGAAATGGTCCTCCATCTGGAATGATTGGAATGTCTACCATGGAAATATCTGTACTCTCCCAAGCGTTCATAACTGATGTAATAACTCATGTGTAATGATTCAGAACTTGATGGAATTTTTACCTCTATATATATTATTCTTACTTTAAGCTGTACTGTTTAACGTAGATTCTTTATGTTTTAAAAAAAAGAAATGTTAAAACAAAATAAAGGGCTACATGTGCACATAGTACGAGACCGCTTTGCAGGCATCAGGAGTGCATTGTTGGATATGAAGAGGAACTAAACTCTCTTGTAAGACTGCTTCCCATGCTACAAGCCTCTGTAGTACGGTATGACAAGGGACTGGCCTCGCTGGTCAGACCTCTTTCCAGGGCGACAGATGTACATAGTAGGTTGTGAGAAGGGGCTTGCCTCTCTGGTCATACGACATCCAAAGATGACAGACATGCGTAGTATGGCGGGGAATGGGATCTCTGGTGAGACCACTTCTCAGGGCAGTGGGTGTAAATATTAGGGTGTGGCAAGGGACTGCCCTCTCTAGTCAGACCACTTCTCATGGCAAAAGGCGTGTGTATTAGGGTGTCGTGCAGATGCACTTAGTAAGAGGTATTCATAATTTGCCAATGATTGGATACAGGGTTTATTAAAGTTCTGGCATTTTGAGGACTGTTAATTTATCTTTTTTGTATTTGTCTTGGTGATGGGGAACCACACGGTCCTTTTGTTAGACTGCTGTGATATGTAACTCATAATGCAAGCCAAGTGTCTGTTTTTTGATGCGTTTACTTTGCAAACATAAAATTTTAAGACGGATTTATCACTTTTTTGTTTAGAACGTGTGTGTTTTGAATTACTTTACTTGTTAAAAAGACTAAGCTCTGTTCCCTAGTCACCCTAGCACTTTCATGTGTTGTTTCACTTTGCATCATGAAAATATGTTGTTGTATTTCCTTCTTTTGCTAGTTCAGAAACTAATGTATTTCAGGTACATGTGCATTTGTCCATAGGTCTACTGTGCATAGTTTTGCTGCACATCCCTTATAAGATAACCAATTATGATAAAAAACATTAACATCTGACTTATTTACAGAACACTCAAAAAGAGTGTAACCTTAATTCCACTAATGTTGTAGCCAACATATTGCAACCCAAGATATTGTTGTCCAAGTATTGCTTCTTAAAGGCATTTGCTTTCGAGGATAGCTGGGGGAAAACTAGAGAAAGTTAGCCAACTATTAACAAATACTCATCGAAACAAAAAGCCATACCTATTGGCATTTCTTGTGGGAGTTTCCTATAGCTACCAACACTTTATTGGCAGATGGGCACCTTCAACTGTTTGCCCCCTGCCTCTCGGTTCTAGGCTAGAATGACCAGACGTCCAGGATTTCCTTGGTCAGTCCCGGTTTTCAGAGGGTTGTCCAGGAGTCCCAACACTTTTCATAGTTTTCACTTCATGCCCCGGTTTCTGGGACAAAGGTCAAGTCATTCTTTTAGGCAGCACAGGAAGAAGTCGGCTGCATGCTCGCAGCAGAGGGAAGACAGAGTGAGGAGGGGCGCTTAGGATGGGGGTCCATGCACAATTAATGTAATATAACATAGCCTTGTGAATGCATACATTATAGATATTATATATATAGATGTTTTACTGAGAATAAACAAGCCAGATTGTACATTTACGGAGTGCTAATTCCACTTATTTGAGAATAAAGGTGTTTTACAGATATATATATATATACATATATATATATATATATATATATATATATATATATATGTATATATATATATATTTTCGATTTTATATATATATTTATTGTTGACTAGGTATTCCTAAAGTATATATTGAGTTCTTTAGGAACAACTCCGAATTGAGGAGGACCCCCTCCTGAAAAGAAATTCTAAAACCTGGTACTTATCATTGACAACCATAAACACCCCCAATTCCCACGCACAATAATTTTTACAGTGGGGAAATATTATTAAACAATGTTTAGCAAACCAAAGGTCAGGGAGCGTGTGGGCATGGTAAAAGGTGTAGCTAAAAGCAAAGTGCCTCATTTATGAGGAATTGGCATGAGGCATCGCTGCAAGTCTTCTTGCGGCGCTGCCCAATGCCAATGTGAAAAGGCAGGAACGCACCATATTTATAAAATACGGTGCATTCCTGTACGTTCCCCTTGAGTTGATGTAAAAATTGCTGCCTAGCATCAACATAGGCAGAATTGTTTTTGTGCAGAAATGGGCACCTTCCCTCACAACAACAATCCTGAGAGATGTTTTCTTCCTTCTATGTGAGCTTCAGAATGCAGCACACATGGAAAGAAGAAAAAATGAGGAGAAATGTTTTCACTGGTACATTTTTGGTGCTGCCCTGCGTTTAAGTGATTTCGTAAATATGGCGCAGCATCAAAATCCATGGGTGTTGTGTGGGAACACCCATGCAGCACCCATGGAACACCTCCTTGATGCAGAGCTAGGCGAGGCAGCAACTTGCCCTGCTTTGTCTTAATGACTATCTATGAGGCCAATCAAAGCCATGCAGAGTGACTTTACGTCACCTCATAGGTATAGTTGAGACGCAGGAGCGTCAAAAAAGCAGATGCTCTGGCGGTGCAAGCCTCTCATAAATAAGCTCCAAATATTCTGTATGTGTTTTAGGTCTTTCGCCATCAGGTACCTACATATAAAATAATATGCAGCGTAAATGACAAATAAAAGTAAAAAGTTGTTACTTAGTGGGAAATGCACTGTAGTACATTATGAAACCTCAATTAGTTAATGCACTGCAGAGGTCTGTGTGTAACCAGAGAGCCACAGAATTCAATCGTGGTTGATGCAGTGGAGAATAGTGTATTTTTAGTGCTACGAGGTCACAGCCTGTGACAGAAAGCTCTATGAGTATGTAAGTTATTATTTTATATGTGCATTGCATTACACACAGTAAAATAAAGACTGATACAGAATAGTTTTAAAATAAATGATGCTTCCAAAATGTAGATTTTAATAAAACCAGGGACTATGTAATGCATTTTCTTTTTTACCTAAATGTCCATTCCACACCTCCTTAAGGGTACTAATGGCTGCTGTGTAAGTACAAGTAAAAGCAAACACTTCAGTTGTTAACTCTTTGCACTACCACTTTAAAGAAAAAATTAATTATTTGTCGTCACAAAGCTTGGAGTGATTCACCGTGTCCCAAGAACCCTTTACATTCGCCGATTAACTAATGGGGCACATTTGCATTTCCTTCAGGAGACCAGGCACCCTGGGAGGAAAGCTTTTCAAAGCACAGGAGACTCAGCTGAAGCATTTTAAACGATGGAAATTAGCTGTGCCAGTACGACTGTCTTTTTTTCTAAAATTAAAGCAAATGTTTTAGAATCCAGGCAAAGTGAGGCTGGGGAATGCGCAACCCCCTTCCCAGGACTCCACGGCCCCCCTGGGGGTCGCGCCCCACAGATTGAAGATGTCTGCCCTATGCTAAGAACTCTGCTATGTTTGGTTGTAGTGTATGTGTAGTAGTAAACACTGACCAGCTGCTACTGCTGTAAAAAAAAGGTTTTTAATCACTTGTTTAGTGCAACGTCACAGCAAATGTATGCTGCTCCAGCATCATGCACCTCGTTTAAGATATTTAAGTGTCAATTAATTTATTTGATGGTCTGTAAACCATGCACAGATGGCTAACTTGCTGCCAACAGGCCTTTGACATTTCTTTTGTAGCTCCAGCCATCAAAATGTACAAATGATGTTTTCCTAGAGCCTTGCTGCGTCATCAGTTCTCAAAGCCCCTAGGCCCTGCCTACATCTACAAAGTCTGTAGGTTACCTTATACTATAATTTGTTTGTTGCTAATTGGGAATGTCTAAAAAGACACTGTAGTAAACTACAATGGTATCTAGTAATATTGCTTTATTTTGAAAGATGTATGGCCTCCAGTAGCATGTTGGTAGGGCCGGGGGCATACGTTTTGGACCTGTTCTAGAATCACAATCCAATGGTTCTTTACAGAAGTGTGTAAGCGTAGAGCGGAGGAAGTCATTATTAATTCAACAAGAATTTCTCTTAACACAGTGACCACAGACAACTACGTAAGGTTATGTAATTTAGTGGGAAGCCAAAAATAAACACACCTCAAAACTAGAGTTTAAAAATACAATGAGAATCTGCATAAAGCCAAATCAGCTAATAAAGTTGGGGCATGCAACATGCTCAGGAAATAGGATGCAGAGGATCAGAACACTTGAGTCCAAAGGTCCCTGTATCGAGGATTGATGAAAATAAGGCATCAATCTATCCCTACACTAACATCTACTTAAGCATTCTCAGGAAAAGGAATAAAAAGGTGGCAGCGTGTGGAGTCTCCCTAAGAAGTCTCTCCACCATCAATAGGTTGGATAGCATAAAGTTATTGAGACAGAGCTTGTTCTACGATGCTCTCTCTACAAAGGCAGAGAAGAAGTGGGTACTTCCCCTACTCTAGCATCACATTACCACAGGCATTTTTCCCAAGAGTCCTTGCAGGTCACGCCATCCACTCTGAACACTATCTTCATAGGTAACTTTCCACAGGATATCGGTGTTCCTGAACTGTAACATGTTGACCTTGATTTGCATGTCCTCTCTGGTGTGAAAACACAACAGTTTCCCTTATCGGCTTAAGATTACAATGAGTCTCCTTTCCTTGCCTGACTAATAAAACAAATTTGTATTTGTATTTGTATTTATGGGTATTTGTTAAGCGCAAACTTTCGCTCCGGAAGGAGCATCTTGGCGCTGAGCAAGCGTGTGAGAATTAGGTGATGAAAGATCTAAATACCTGCCAACCCATCAGTATCAGATTGCTGATAGACCAAAGTCTTCAGTCAAAGACATTATTCTAGTTAACAAGGGTGCTTCTTCATACTGCAACACAAAATGTGAGAGAGAACGAAATCAACTGCATAGGTGAAATTCTAATGTGAGTGCTTCCAGTGAAATTTCATTTCAAACCTACAAGATTCTGCTAACATAAGGAAATGGCATATGAGCTTTATGGAATTCCATAAGAAATGAAGATCCATTCCCTTAGTATTCCTACCTACATAAAAAATGACACCTTAATAAACGTCTTCAATAAAAGAAGGATTGTCAGTTGCACAATACAAGTACTTCACATTAATGTTTTCAGCTAGTTACATTTACTTTCTATGTTCATTCTTCTAGTTACTATTCAATGGCCTAAATACCTCATATTTCACTTTATTACATTTCTAAATTATGACACTCCATGTTAACACAACAAAGGATCATATGCGGGTGCGCTCTATATGTGTGAATATAATGCACTCCTACAAATAAAATGCAGTTTCTGCTACATCAATGATAATTGTATTTTATTTTCATTTTATACTTTAGTCTGCATATTATTGAAGTGGATTCGGTCCAACGATGGATGGAGGACCTGAAGCTAATGACCGAATGTGAGTGCATGTGCATCCTCCAGTCAAAGCCTATCAGCATAGACGACGATACTGCCAGCGAGTTGATCTTGTCTGCGCAGCACAGTGCCGTCGATAACCTGGAGACCCTGTTGAGAAGGGCATGGATCATCAGTACAGAGCTGACAAGGATAGTAGACAAGCTTGAAAAGGACCGGTGGCACAGGGTTCACAGCATGGCCGTCAGAACGAACTGCCACGTGCATTCAATGATAAATGAGTACAATGCCTTCACCAGAAACTCACTCGAGGAGATGCATGAGGTAGGATGCTCTGGGGCATAATCTGTTATTAATGTAAATCACTGACATGCAACACAGCTTCATTCACAAGGGACAGTGAGGCAGTGAAAGGGGAGAACAGTGACAGTCCAGGTAAATAAAATATGCCCATGGTTCAGTGGCGTTATAATAGGCCGAGGAGCCCCCACGGTGCTGGGTGGCCCCGATGTCCAGTGCACGGGCTGCCGACACTCGACCTGAGAGCTCTTGACTGGGCCCGTATCGTGGGTGGCCCCTCCATGAATTTTGCTTGGTGGCCCCTTCAAGTGTTGTTACACCACAGCGGGCAAGGTTTAGTGTGCATGTAGTGTAGAAACATTCATTGTAGAAAGCAAAGGTGCAAGAAATGATTGTGTTGTGAAGAACATTAAACCAATATTGTTATTCGATGACATCGCACGTCTAAGTGTTACATCTCCAGTGCCTCCCAGATGCTATGTATCCATTTATGTAAAATCTGTGCACAATGTATTGAAATTAGGAAAACACTGATGCACATAAGTATATGAAGGTATATCTAGCATTATAGATAATGCTAAATATTGTTTGGAGATGGAGGTCTCTAGGGAGATCATTTATGACAACAACTTCCCATAAAAGACATTGGTAGCTATACAGACTAAAGCAAAACTCCGAAAATAGATCACAAGCCATCCTGTCAAAACAAAAAAAATAAAGACCAAGTAGTAGTTCATAATTAAGAGTGAACCTTGTTGTCGATAAATATCAAAAGCTTTAATCAGAGTCAACTAGTACATCCAATTTTTGGTTCTTGTTGGAGATAAGACAAATAATATATGTGACTACAATAGAGAAAAAAGGCCAAATTAATATGGCTTCCATCGTGGTAACCTCCCTAGGACTAGTGGAGTAGTGTGGCTCACTGGTTAGAGGCGGCAGGCCTGAGAGCAGAAGTCAGCCTGGGACCAGGGTTCAATTCCCGACGCGGCAGGGTCATGGATCTTGGTCAGCGGACTCGATAATTCTCGCTTCGGTGCTTACTCTAATCAGGGGTTCCACTCGGCAACTCTGGGCATTAGCTTGCCTAATCTCCACAACGGCCCCACCAATTCCGGGGATGCCTGGCTCCACCTTGGGGACTCCCAGCAAGGGACCATCCCACAGGGAAAGCCAGGACGGGTTCCCCAGAGTTATACAGCGCCGGGACGCCCCGTTGCTGGGGCAGCTGTGCGCTTTACAAGTATACTACATTTACATTTACATTTAATGTTCCCAGTCACCATTATAATGTTTTTTTCAATCTCAAAGGGATATGAATGGCCATGATTCAGCCATAGAGCATTTGTCCTCAAAGGATGACACCTTCTTACCTGCAGTGAAATATCTCTTTCCGCAGGTCTTTCAGATCCCCATTATATTCTGTTAGTTCTTCATTCCTTCAGTGTGCATTACAGTATTCGTGAACGTACAACAGAAGTGAGACATTTAAATAATTGCTAGATGTGTTTCCAGACATATCTTGAAATCTGTTACTTAGGATAACTATTTCAATTTTGTATATATTTTTTTCTGACATATTAGTCATTTATGTTTTCTTTTAAATCTTTTTATAAACAAAAGATCTATGTGCATAATGAAATTCATGAAATATAAAATGATTTTCCAGTTTAGCTGAAACTGTTAGCAAAGCAGGGACGATAATACCTTAAAGTGATATATGAAATAAAGAACCTCATGCTGTTAATTATACAGTTATTACAATACACAGAAGACTTCCACAACCATGTAGAGGATAAAGACTGGAGGCTGTGTTCCTTTATGAGGTGATTCAAATGCAATTTCCGTGGCTGGGAGCAGCGTCCCCTACATGCACTCTTCTGATTGGTCAATCATAATACAATAGATTGCCCCATTCTCAAGTATTCAATCTTCACCCACACTATTCTTGGTAGGATCTCTTTATTTCTTTATCAATATGCATGGCTCTTCATTCAAGGATGTACAATATTGTGTCATCTCATGAAATTATCATGGTATGCTCATGCACGCACTTTATCCCAGTGCATTTCAGGCCTTGCCCTTCATCAAGGGATACATAATCCTGAGGAATGGTAAAACAACGAATAAACAACAACTTTTCAGAAATGGAGTACCAACCAAGAGTATCCTAAAGCAGGTTTTTTCCATATGAGAATGGAAATAAATAACATCAATAAAAGGTATGAGTAAGAATCAGAAGTGGTGTGACAAAGAAGACAAGCCCAAAAGGTCTAAACAGGTGCATATTAAGGAACGAGGTGTGCAGATGTTTATAAACTTAACAGTGACGGCCTCTGCAGGCCATAGCGGTAGGGGTGTAGTAAACAGACGAGGTGCAAAAATAACATTTAAAAAAGAAAACCACTTACCGGCGAGTATTTAAGTTTTTTTAAATTTTATATTACCTCATCGTCTGTCACCACCCCCCACCCCACCACTCTTACCTGCACCGGTTGTCACTGAAACTCAAAAGTAAAACTTAGGTGTCTTTGCCAATGGAGCTGAGGTGTATCATGTTGGGACTAAATGTTAGCACTGTTGGTGAAATAAATACATGCCTTTCACTGCTTACAGAATAAAATTCTCTCAGAGGTCAAACGTAGTGTACACATTTTGAATCATGCTTCCTGAAGTTTAAGAGTGTGATGTGATCGAGAAAAAGCATCTCTAGGGAAAGCGAGGTGAATCATGCTTCCAGGAGTTTTAAAGTGTAACGTGATTGAGAAACCATACCACAAAACAAGTACTATTATCTAGCAATTTCAGTAATCCTAGTTCTGTTGTATTCTATTTAAGATGTCAGCCGTGGAAATATATATATATAGTTATAGTTTGGACCTAGTTTCCATAGGAAATCCGCAATATTTGGAATAACTTTGGCGCCGGTCAATGAATCTTCGCGAAATTCTCCAAGAAGATGGGGCGCTCCGCTCCGCTCCGCTCCTATCCCGAAAGTTTCAGTATGGTTTGTCAAGTGGGGGCTGAGAAAAAAGGGGGTTCCAAAACGTGTTTTCCCCATGCAATTTTCCATAGGGACCTTTAGACACGGCTACAGCCCGAACTGTAAATGTAGAGGTACTTGTATAGCGCACGACTACCCAGAGGCATCTCGGCGCTTGTACAAATACCACTGAGGAACCCTTCCTGACTTTTCCCTGTGAAGTGCCCACTCCTGGGCACCCCCAAGTTGAAGCCAGGCATCCTTGCATTGTTGGGGCCGTTGTGGAGAGTAAGCAAGCTATTGCCCAAAGTTGCAGAGTGGGACCCATGATTAGAATAGGCACCGAGGCGAGAATTAACAGGTCCGAGGAAATTGAGCCAAGACCCGCCGAGGCAGGAATTGAACCCTGGTCCCAGGCCAGACTTCTGCATCAGGGTCTGCCGCTCTAACCACTTCTCCACTGCTGAACTGCTGAACGGAATTACACCAAATTTGGCAAAAAGGTAGAGTTTGGTTCGCAAACTACGCTTTTTGTTAAATGGTGTAAATCCGTTCAATAGTTCCTGAGAAAATCAAAAGTAAAATCATAGATATATATATATAGACGAGGTGTAATGAGGCCACGCCCCTTTATACACCTCTCTGCAAGGCAGACCTGTGGCGCATACTGGAAGTTCCTGGTGGGCTAGTTGGCACCCAGGAACCCCCAGTATGCAAGGGGACTTAATCCCCCAACTTAGAACGTGCTACGGGGTGCGTTTGCACGGTGGTCAAGGTAGGGGGCGGGGCTTGAGGTGATATGTGTGTAAACATGCCCTGTGGCGCGCTTTATGTTGGGGAATTAATTCCTCTTCAATACACAGGTCCCCTAGGGGCCAACTAGCCCAATAGGTACCTCTAGTAAGTGCCACAGAGCTGCGGTGCAGAGCGTTGTAAAAAGGGGGCGTGGCCTCTGAACACCTCTCTGCAACGCAGCTCCCTCTCTCATACTGGAGGTACCTGGTGGGCTAGTTGGCCCACAGGGGACCTCAGGATTGAAGAGGAATTAATTCCCCAACTTAAAACACGCCACAGGACGTGTTTGCACACATGTCACCTCAGGCCCCGCCCCCTTCCTTCACTATTGAGCAAAATATTCCTCTAAAATCAGCCGAACTACGAATTCCGATTTACTCACCTGTTATCACGAGAGAGGTCAGTGCTGCATCTTTGAGCCCAGTACAGACCCTGAAAAGTAAATCTAAGTGTACTTACCAGTAACTTGTATTTCCTTCCATAGGAATCTATTGTGTGGTTTTCACCAGAAAAGTTTCTCTGTGTCTATTTTTGAAACGCACAAATATTCCTCTAAAATCAGCCGAACTACGAATTCCGATTTACTCACTGTAAAGAGCGGAGGAGGCTGAATAAATGTATGTCTTATTTATTATATAAATATTAAGGACCCACAGGTGTATGAGCTCAGGCATCCTGTCAGAACAGCTCCAACCGCTTCTCTGACAATCATCCCCACAAACACATTCCAAATTACACACATAACATTCTGTGTGATGTAAATCAATGTGGTCCTTATTAACCCAAGGATAAAAGAACTAAAATGAACTACAATAAAAATAAAAGAAACACATTTACCACACATATCTTTTTACAGCAAAACAAAATTAGCCTACAATATAATCATCCAACTTCTTGGTCAATCTTACAGTTCTTTTATGTGAATCATGTAAATCATGTACAGATGAGCTTGCACCCACATTACAATCAGAAACAGAAGAATCTAAATCAGGATCAATATTTGAATATAAAGCACTCACAAGACCATCACTAGAAGGAACAATCTGCTCAGTCTGTAATGGACCACAGAATACATCATCAAACCAAATATCATCACCATCTTCCGTTTTTCCCAAAAAATGTTCTTGACCTGGTTTGAGGATAACCACTGAACTTTTGCTCCACCACCCTTTGCCCTTAAGCAGAACAGTGGACTCAGTGACATCCTCAACTAGAAAAGCTACAGTAAATTTTGAGATACCTTTGAGTGTAAAAGAAGGTTTAGTAATTCTCACCCAATCACCAACTGATATACTTTTGTTTTTACAATGGTGAAAAACATCATGATAAGACTTTCCAGACATGCGAGCAGTAGCTATGTTGTTTCTGGCTTTAATAACAGAGGTTTCAAAATCATCTCTGAATTCCTTTCTTTTACTCAATGGAGGCATAAACAAAGATCTCGCTTGTCTACCTCTCATTAAAATATAAGGAGAAACTCCTGTACATGAATTAGGAGTTAAATGATAACTCCATATCTTTTCCTTTAAAAATTCAAACACATCCAGTTTGCTTTCCAAAGCAGCTTGAATGCCGTCTTTGAAAAATCTGTTTGCTCTCTCAATTTGACCATTAGAGCGAGGACTATAAAGAGGAGCACTTTTTGCAGACACACCACATTTTTTCAAAAACATTTGCATCTTACTGGAAATGAACTGAACACCATTATCAGACATAATGGAGTTAGGTGCCCCTTCGATCCTGAAAATGTTATCCAGGAAACATATGACCTCGTCAGTAGTAGGATGCTCAACAAAAGAATAGTACAACCACTTAGAAAAATCATCAATAAGGACAACTCAAAATCTTTTTTCTCTGCCAAGACACTCATAAGGTCCTGAAAAATCAATAGAAAGCTTTTCCCAAGGACCTACAGGGCCATCTCCAATAGACAACGGTTCAGTCTAAACTTTCCAGTGTTTATCAGAATTAACACACACTGAACAATTATCAATAAACCTTTCAACAGAAGCATCCAAACCAGGCCACCAATAATGACACTTAAGTAATTTCTTTGTTCCAGACACACCTGGATGTCCTGAATGTGCTAAACGAATGATCATGTCTCTAAGACTAGCTGGAGTAACAAATAAGTCTTGTCTTAATAAAATGTCATTTTCAATAGAAAGTTCCTCAGCAACCTGTGCAAAACTTCTCAGAGGTAATTCTAAATACTTTACCGATGGCCATCCATTAATAACATGAAATTTGACTTTGGCCAACAGACTGTCTTTGATGGCATGATCATTCCATTCTTTTTCATCAACACCAAAATTGCAAGACTCGACAGCATCAATCGAAGCTACCACACATTCATATTGATCCACAACTTCATCACAAGAATCATTAACTGCAGTAAAAAAAATTCCCCCTGGAATATGCTGGATCTCAAAATTAAACTCCTGCAGCCTAGCAATTAGCCTAACTAATCTAGATGAAGCCTTACCGCTTCTCACACCATCCATCATATAAACAAGAGGTTTATGGTCTGTCACCAAAACAAAAGGTCTTCCCCACAAAAAATTCTTCAACTTTTCAACAGCCCACACACAGACCAGAGCCTCCTTCTCAATTGTGCTGTAATGAATTTCAGCCCCTCTAATACCTCTTGATATAAAATAAATTACCCTTTCTTTTCCATCAACTGCGTGAAAACTGCACCCAATCCAATAGTACTTACATCTACAGTAACAAATGATTTCCCTTCAGGATCTAAAGTGTTAAGACCAGGTGCCTTAGCAATGAGTTTAATCACATTTCCAAAGGCTTCATCATGAACATCTGTCCACACAAACCTTGATTAAGTAGTTGTCTAAGTGGCTCAACAACAAAAGCATAGCTCTTGACAAACTTAGCATAATACTCACTCAAACCAAGAAATGAGCGCAATGCGTCCTTATCTTGTGGATTACTAGCATTTTCCAGGTTGTTAATGATGTCCTCTTTTGTACCATCAGGAGTGATTTTATGTCCTAAATAGTTTATTTCATTGACCAAGAATTTACACTTTTCTTTGCTAACTGTCATGCCTTTGTTGTTTAAAGTGTTCAAAACTCTTTCCAAAATGGAATTATTCTCATCAATGGTTTTAGCAAAAATCAAAATATCATCTTGAAAAGACTGAACACCTTTCAAACCATGAAATAAACTCTCAATTAACTTCTGGAAAACACTGGTAGCTGATGCCAGACCAAAAGGCATCCTTAAAAATCTATACAAACCAAACGGAGTAATTAAACGCCGTAAGGTCCTTTGAATTTTCCTCAAGAGTTACCTGATGATAGGCAGATTTTAGATCGATAATAGAAAAAAATCTTGCACCATTGACAGCTGCCAGCATTTCTTGTATTCTGGGCAAAGGATAAGTTTCCACAGGTTTTTAAAATCTAAACCGCATTACCCCCTCACTCGGGTATCACTTTCCTCTACAGCGCCATGAAACCGCTTAGTGTACGAGCGCTCAGTAAATATTTTTTATATTCAAAATTCAAATTTTTAAATTCAAATTCAAAATTCACTACAATATTTTTGTTAAGCGATCGAAGATCTACACATAATCTGATGTCTTGGTTCTTTTTAAGAGCGATAACAATCGCCGAAACCCACTCAGAACTGTCAGTAGGCTCTATGAAACCCTGGGAGCACAAATCATCCAGATGTAATTTAAGTTTATCTCTCACTCCTGTAGTGTAGTTCCTATATTCCCAATAGGCCCTGCGCATTGGAATAATATCTTCAGTAATATAGACGTAGGACAGAGGTTAACTAGGTCTTTTACTAACGATATTAGACTTAAGTTTTTGTGTGCCAGCTAGCTCAGAGTTCACTAGAAACTTTCTCGAATAAGCTAGGAGGAGTTTAACCTCCCTGGATAGACAAGAAGGGATTTCGTTTCTGACAACCATAGAACATGACAACTTTGCTCTCCCTTATTAAGAGTGTATCTCTAGAGTCGTGTGAAAACAAAAGACAGCTATTTTACTCAGTCAATATGTGCGTACTTAGTTTCACCAGATTGCAGAGAAAAGAAGAGACGGGCGTTTTCAATAAAAGGTGTTATTTATTGATCAGTCTCTTTTCTCATACAAGAGAAATGAATTGCTACAATTGCAACACTTATAGTTAAGTAAAGTGCATACAGTAAAAGCAGGATTATGAAATAATACTGTAAAAGCATTGATATGGTTTCTTAGCCATATGATACTTTAAAATGGATAAAATAGATACATACATATATACATTTGACTAATCGTACTCAACTGGTACTTCTAACTATGCCTACCCCGGTGTACCTGACCTAAGCCTAATACATGGGAAGGAGTAAGTAAGTAGCAGTTTAAGTTAAGTTTGGTTTGCCAAGAATCTGACTCAAGAATTCTCTGTAAGGGTTTAGTCAGTTCAGTACCTGGGGATTTGAAGGCAGGAGGGCTGGTATCTCTCTCTCAGAACTCGATATCCCAGTTCACCCGCAAGGGCAAGCTGGAAGCGCCGGAAGCTGGATTTCTCGGCAGGAGAAAAGACAGCATCTCTCTCAGCGCGTCAAAAGGGAGGGGCAGCGTCCGTGGGCTCTCATCAGCTGGGCTCTCGGGCAAGTAGCCGCTGCTCCAGATTCACCACCACCGTGTCGTTGCTTAAGGCAGCATTGGTATATTTATACCTGAAAGGTGGCGGGTTTGACGTAAGGATGGACATAAGACGTCAATAAAGATGTCATTAAGAACTGGTCGTTCTTACAGTATTACAGGAGTTCTTGGACGAAATCAAAACATTAGTAGAGGGGATTTCCCAGGTTAGCTGGAGGTTTGGATTTGTTTAAGAACTTGGTGTGCTTTCTAGGGGGCTGGAGGAATAGGCTTGCTTAATGTGACAGCATGCGCTATGACCGAATTATGAAAAAGGGTTTCTGTGCCGTTGCAGGCATATTATTGATTTATTAACCGAACAAGGGCAAGGAATAGGATATTGATTCAGGTACCTAGATAAAACACACTACACCCACTCCACGAATTCATGTCCATAATTACCAAACTAAGCAATAGTAAACATATCTAACGGTGCATGTGTATACCGATCCACCCCACAATACATTATTTTGCATCTGAAATGGTATATGCGAAATACACGAAAAATGAGTATAGGTACTGTATGCTTTCAAGCAGTGTAATCATTCAAAAAGATGCACATATATATCAGCATGAATGATTTGCGAAAATTACACATGAAATGGCTCTTAATACAGAAAAAAGGTGCGAGACCATTCCATCACATATAAATACAGTTTCTTGTAAATATGCTAGAGATTGAGTTTAATATATTGTCTCTGGAGTTCCTAATAATAGAAGCTCTGTTCTCTAAGAATAGTTTTACTTTAAACAGAGGATGAGTGCCAAAAAAAAGGTAAATATTTTGGAATCGGGGAAAAAATAGTTTCGTTCTCAAGGGAAGAAGTCAAAATAGTTCCAAATTTTTCAGAAGCTTTTGTTTTTAAAAGCTGAAGGCCAAATGCAGAGTTCTGGGAACGCTGTATGCTCGTTTGCTTAAAGTCATTCTCTTTGTTCTGGGGAAAACATCATTTCTGACAGACTTTCAAAAAAACAGTCTACTGCCTCAGGTGAAAGTTCGACCAAGTTGGAAAATGTCGCTACCATGCAATCTTGAGCATGATTGCTTTCAACGATGTTTTGATCAGAATTGCTTACAGAAGGTCGTACCTGGTTGATGCTGCTCTCATCTCGTACTTCACTACCCTTTAATCGCAGTGGTGAAGTCTCAAGGAATGCCGTCATCAGGATGGGTAACTGCTGGGGACAAAACGATGCATGAGCCTTTACTGGACTGAGCAAAGTATCTGTATCCAATGGTACTTCTGATTGTAGTGTAAGACAGATGTCTAACACGCATTCTTCTCCGCATAGCAAAACATCTTAACACAGTTAAGATACAATTCTGCCAGATGGGTCTGAATGAAAGAAAACAGGTCATATTTATATCTCTTGGCCGGGCTAATCCAAGGACTTTAGTTATGCGGTCCCGATAGCGTATTGCTAGGATCGTTTCTTCCATTATTGCTGGACTTTTGTCTGTGACATGGCTTGCCATAACGAAGCAGGAGTAGCCTGCTACGAGTCCCAACAGGAGTGGAAGTCCGCCAAAGACAGAATGGATAAAATTAGGAAAAATACCCAGGACTGCTTTGAAGGGTATTAACAGTCTTAAATACACTCGCGATACCATTCGTATCAGAAATGTTTAAGATTTCGTTTAGCATTTCTGCGAAGTATAGGGGGCAATTTGTTGATAATAATGTATGTATCTCTGTCGTTGTCCTTGCAACTTGGAGATCATACGTTTCTTTTGATGACGTCAAGTGAACTGGCATCTGTAGAAGCACAGTCTTCATTCTGCTTAAAGTATCAATTCGAATAGAAGAGATATTCAAACTGGGCCAAATTTTTCCCTCCCTGTCTGGAGTGTCGTTTGGAAACAATACTCGCTCACAGCAAGTGACCATGGAACTTACACTAACTAGATAAGCTTTTCCTGGCACTAGGCCACAACATCTGTGATCCACAATTAGAATGTAGCTCCCGTTAGAAAGCCGTCTAAAGAATGGCTCTATCCGAGTTGCAGGTGTGCCAAGCTGGTGACATGAAAGGTTATTTGAAGTCCCCTCACAGGCCCCATGCAAATTTATGCCCTGACACAGAAGTATACCACTTAGTGATTTTTCACAATTATTACCGCTAAGAAATACACTCTGTCCTTTTTCACTATAACATGTGTGTGTGTAAGGTAATTTCCATGTTGACTTAATGTATCCTTTACCCAACCTTTCATACTGGCCTGCCTGTATATACTTTTGGCAGTATCGAAATTGGAAAGTTGTTATCGGAATAGTTATGATTCCGTGTATTATCCATTCAATGACAGGTCGTTCTGACATTGTCAATGGTAATCTCTCTAGTTTTTCAATGCTCAGGATTGTATATTCTGCTCCCTTTTCTGCCAAGCTGATTTGCGTATCAGTAAGGTTATAGATAGAGAATAATGATGTTATGTTGATTAAACGCCAAGGCACGTAGCCTGAACGCAGATTTTGTAACGTCCAGCCAAGCTGTACAATAGAACGCAATTGAGACTGACCGTGTTGTAACATCAGTAAGTCTTGCTCTATTATATCGATTGCAGATGATACAATGCTGTCCAGTGAATATATTCTGGAAGACAGAGTCATTAACCCATTGTCCACAACAGAAAGTGATTTTTCCAAATTAACACGGTCAATTTCCCGTATTTTCTCTGCTGTCTTAATTTGAGTTACTTTCCAAGCTTCTTTGTAAGCTGCATATATAGAGGCCGCTATGAAACGTTTTTGACGCTGTTTGCGCGGTCCCATAATGAAATCACGCAAGTCAGCACCTTCTTTAAGTAAAGTCAAGTGTTGCTTAATTTCTGCCAGTGTGGATGTATGTAGCCATTCGAGGCATAGTTTACCCACACTGTATGTTGTTACAATCCCTGGATGTTGTCGCTGGGAGTATCTAGGGTCTGGCCTGGACATTTTTAAGCCCTGTATTTTGTTCAGGAATCTATCTTGACAGTTATTTGTGTCTGTGGGCCAGATCAACCATTTCTTCCAATCAGGATGTGTTCTGTTTTGGTTAAAAATATGGGATACGTCTATCTCAACATCTGTAGTGTTATTACTATCAGGAGTTGGCTTTGGAATAGACGGTTTCTTTAAATCTTTAATTTTGGCTAGGCCAAGACAGGTTGTTTGTTGAATTGTGTCATTCCAAAATATAATTTGTTCTGGGAACATGCAGGCTCTAAATAATGATTCTATACCTTGGACCTGCCAATCTTTAGTACCCCAGATGGTTTTCGTTTCAATATTATTGTTCCAGAAATCAAAACCAAATGTATTCATTTTTTCAAAAAATGTTTCTGAATAGATTAATTTTGTGTTTGTCAGCATGCTTTTCACTCCTGTCTTATTTAACAGTTTGAAATAAAACGTTTCTGCATTGCTTGTGTTAAACCCTGAGAAGTATGAACATTTCTCATAAAATGTTTTTGAACTGCCTTTTGGTGGAGTTGCACAATGTTCCCATTGATTATCATTAAAAACATTTCTAGGTTGAGCAGATTTATGCAAATAATGATTACCATAGTGGTTGTAACAGTACATCTGGTCATAATTAGATGAACCCTGTAAGTAATCATGTTCAGTAAATTTAGCTGACATAACTAGGTCTGACATCATACCATTAATACTTTCAAAGTCCCAATCATCAGAAAATGTGCTCGGTTTTACAAAGTCACTTAATGAAACCTTGAATTGATGAGGATACTTCAAGAGCTCGACCGGGTCATAGATTTCGTAATCAGTTTTATCCCATGCTACCCCACCGGGTAATGGATTGGCTGTGAAGTTCACTGAAGAAAGTTCTCTTTTCTCGATGTGTGAAGACTTGTGTGGTTTTAGGACCAAGTTGATTTTCTGGCTTGCTGTGTCCATTGTAACATATTTTCCCTCAATGAAGTGTCCCAAGCATAGTATCATGATGAGCCAAAGCAGGAGGAAAAGTACACCTAGTACCACCCAAAATTCAATCCATGGGGAAATCAGATAGGTCTCTTTTAGTTGATGAAAGAGTTTTTTAGCCTTGTCTTTAAAAGTTGTTGTTGATGTTGGCTGTTCCTCAGGTTCACTCGGATCCTCAGAAAAATCATCGAAATTGATGAAGTAGCCTGATGCAGTTCTGTCAATTGTTTCAATTGCTTCTGGATTTCTTTTTGCTTTCGGAATTTTCTTTGTTTCATTAGCATAGTCTGTGGCTACATCAGTGTAGACTGGTGTTTCTTGTTGAATTATTACAATTTGGGTTTCAAGAGGTTTAAGTTCCATGGCTTTGTTGCATAGTCCTTGTTGATTCACTGTAGGTTTATCAAATTTGATTAGTCTTTCAGTTTGAACCTCTTGATTTGTAGCAAACTTTGGTGTTCTGCTACTTCTTGGGAGTCCACTTGGCCTACTACTTGTTATTGGCCACATGATTGTGGTTTAACCAGGTCGATGGATACAACTCGGTTCTCCTTTTTACCAGCAAGGGCGGTAGTACAACTGATCTTGTTCCGTTGACAGCTAAGACAGGTACTGATTTTCTGTAAGAAGGCCCAAATTCCTTCTTCACCGCTATTTTCTCTCTGACCAGATCCCCAATCTTTGGAATCCAGACAGGCCTTGCTGGGACAGGTGGTTTCTCTTCAGTGGCCGTTGGCTGTTGTTTCAACTTTATGTTGCTCAGGTCTTTTCTTGTTTCATTTAAGTCCTGTAAAATAGCCAAACGATCTTTGATATCAAAGCTTTTTTCTTTCACCACTGAAGTTTGACTATCGAGGTCTTGGATTAGCATTCTAGTCCGGAACAATAGTTCGTACGGACTGAGACCTTTTAGAGAATTTCTTGGCAGATTATTAAGACTACGTTGGACACTTATTAAATGTTTGACCCACCCAACACCCGAACCTAATACCTTTGCCGTTATAGATTGCTCTATGTCTCGGTTTTTTCTTTCCACCATCCCATTTCCCATAGGAAGGAAGTGATAAGATTCCCGCAATGCAATGCCCATGCTGGTCATGGCCTCCTTATAAGCTCGAGAGCTAAAAGCAGGACCATGGTCAGAATGTAGCATGCCAATCGCGTCTATGCCGCTATAGACTCGCCAATCTTGTTATAACAGTTCAGACGTCAGCCGAGAGCTGGGGTCTACATTTTTAAGTGAATTTAGTCTTAGATAATATACATTGGGACGCATGTTTCCTGTTTAATCATGCGAATAGATCGCTTTATGCTTTCTATTATGTGTTCTGGCAATTTGTGATTATCCACGCTCATCCCCGGCCACCAGTATTCTGATTTTAATTCTGTCAAAGATTCTTTGATCATCTGATGCCTTAAACCTAATCCCATATGTGCTTCTTGTATTAAGAAGCCTCTCCTGTTCCTGTTTGGAATTACCCTATCCCCCACTCCAGGGATTCGAGCAAAAGGAACGGAGTTTGCATCGATTATGTATGTATAATTGAGTGGATAGTTGATAGGTAACGCTGAACAGTCGCCTTTTGATGACGTTTTTACCGCCAGCATCGTTTCCCCTTTTATGTATTTTCCTGAACGCTTTTTTGTAGCTACGGAAGCCGACTTAGTTGCTTCCGCTGTGGCTGTCTCAGCCAATGAATTCCCTGAAACGTGAACGCCATCACGCTGATGACTCAGTGTATGTATCACTTGAGTCTTTTGTAGTTCCTTTTGTAAACGAACTACTTGTTCCCAAAGCGATTTTTGCTTTATTGTGGCACCTGTGTCATCATTGTAACCGTTTTCAACCCATTTCTGCAAGTTTTCGTTGTATGATTTGACGCAGGAATGCGAATCGCACACTATTAGTGTCGGGAATTCGCGATCGGCAATATCGAGCTCCATTTTTAAAGCTATTAATTCAGTTTGATGACCTGAATTGTCTTTTACAGATTGTGACATCGTTACTAGTGGCATTAATTTACGTCCGCGCCACCGGCATTTGACAACCTCGCATGTAGCGTTGTAGGCTTGTTTTCCCCAAACTGGGGGTTCTGCATAACTGTTTGTGTATATTACGCAGGCGTAAAGTTGTATGGGCAGAATGTCGCTAGGCAGAGGATATTCTCTTTCATATTCTAGATTTTTTAATTTTTTCATTTCCGGGTCAAAATAGTATTTCACTTTGTCTGTAGCAAGAGAATTTTCCCATTGTATCCATTTTGGATTTAATGCCACAGTAGGTAAATTACATGGGCTTGTTAATGCCTCAAAGGCTGATTCTGCTGTTCTAACAGTAATCTGTCTGGCGTCAGCTTGGTCTCTTTCTTTGGCTACAGCTGTTTGAACCGCATGAACAATGTTTTCCTTAATACTGAATGTTTTTTCAGCTTCTGTGTACAAATGTGATTTGTATGCTATTGGTACCTTTTCTCCCTCATTAGAGGTTAGGTATGTGAATCCGCATCTTCCTGGGATGACTCGAATCACAAGGTTGCGTGTGTTATCACGTGTTTGCAATTTTGTTTTAGCTAACATGTCTGTTTGTAATGATCTCAATTTCTGTGTGTTTTTGAGTCCAATTGACTGTTTTAAAATCTGGTTTTATTAGGTCATAGAGAGGTTTAACCCTCTCTGCATAATTTAGAATGTAAGTTCTTCCAAAATTCAGGAAACCTAGAATTGATTGTAAGTTTTTCAGCGTTCTTGGTGCTTGGATTACAGCACATTTCTCTAAGAAATTGTCTGCCAGGCTTTTGCCTTCATTTGATAATTCATATCCTGAAAACAGGACAGTTAGATGGGCAATTCTTGACTTTTTGAAGTTGATTTTGTAACCCTCTGCTGCGAACCCAAGTATTATGGTGTTCACTCTTTTCAAGTGAGTATCCAAGTCATCATCTGTTAGATAGATGTCATTGACATAAGATAATGCCTCATCATCATATGTTTGTAGTAACTCTGTTACTCTCGCTGAGAATAATCCTGGGCTGTTCTTGAACCCCTGTGGCAAACGACAGAAATTTCTCTGCGAGCCATTTATTGAGAAAGCGGTCAAATATCTGCTTTCAGGTGCTATGTTTTGACAAAAGAAACCATTAGAGATGTCTAATGTTGTTTTGTATTTTTTGCGCACTATGTTATTCATTAGTGCTGCACTGTGTGAGTTTTGTACTGCAAAGGTTTTACAACATGAGTTAAGGTGTCGGTAGTCCAAAACTAGTCGATATGAATCGTCTGGTTTGGAGACAGGAAACAAAGGATTGTTCATTTGTGAGGTGCAAGTTTCAATCACCCCCTGGTATTCAAGTTGATCTAAGATCTCCCTGACCTGTTTTTTAGCTTCTTGCTTAATTGGGTACTGCCTCTGTGCAGTTGGTTGTGATTTTAACTGGATTTTGTGAGGAGGTGAGTCCTCATCCCATCCAACATGATTTTTATATAATTCATGAGCCTGGGCTACTGCCCACTTTCTTGCAAGTGTATATTTTTTATGAATTGGAATGTGATTTGAGAAGGCTGGCATAATCATTTCTTCGCCATTAGGGCACTCTCTGACAAACTCTGGTGGCCAGTCTTTTTCAGCTAAAAGGATGTCATAGTCTTTGGAGAGGTTATCCCAAAATAGACCCCTTATTTTCCTAGTCTTATCTCCCTCTATACGTAATGTTATTTCGTATATTTTATGAGGTTTGCTAATTCTGGTATCTGCAGTTTCCACCTGAATATATTCATTCGTGTCCACTGTCTCCAGATGATTCATCAGGATCTTGCGAGCTATGCTCACTTCTGCTGCGCTGTCTAGCATTGTCTGAGCCCACTCTCCGTTTTTCAGCTGTGTCCTCAGTATCTTCGGCATGTTTGATTACTTTAATACTGGCTACCTTTTTTGGAAATTGTAATTTTTTACTTTGATGAGCAGGTTCCTTGTCTTTGGACTTGACGTACTCTTCCCTGTGTTCTGACCGTCCTCTTCTTTCCGATTTCTGCGAGGAAGTCTGAAAAGATCGAGAGGGACGTGTATCAATATCTTGATATCTATCAGGTTTCTTCAAATTATTCCTATTTCTAATGTTGTATCTTTTCTCAGAGGGCTCCCTCTGGGGAGACTTGTGTCCTAGGTCCGGAGATTTTTCTCTTCGCCGAGGAGACCTTCCTCTGGACTGGAATCTTTTTTCTTTGGGAGTGGATTGTTTATTTCCATCCCAGCTCTTTTTTGGAGTATTCAGATTATTTTAATAAATACTTTTTCAGGATTTTCAGTTAGTTGTGGTTTCACTGGTTTCCCACCCAAACTATCTCTTCCTAGTTCTTCATAGGATTGCTCTATGATTCTGGCAAGTTCAAAGGGTTGTTCTGCTATATCTGTTTCTTTCAACTTCTGGCGGATCGCCACAGATGCTGCTTCCCCTTTTATGTTGGCTAGTAATATAGCCGAGACCTGCTTGAAGTCTTTCAGTAATTTCATACCCAGAGTTAAAGCAGGTTCTGGACCGTATTCATTTTGAATCTGTCTTAGCACATCTGGTATTACCGCCATGGACGGAACACCATGTGTTTTTGTGTAAATGGAAGCAAAGACTGTGCCCCAAGTGTCACAGTCCTCCACATGTGGTGCGATCCCCATTGGAAGACAGATAGTCAGAATTCTGTGTTTCTCAGTAGGGGTAGTATCTGGAAATACTGCCTCTATTTGAGTGATTTTTTGTGCTAACCAGAATGGAATTTGTTCCCGTTTTATGGGTACTTTACCTAGACATGACTGTATGTTATGTGGTGTGATTTTATTTGTGTTCCCCTGATGAGGGGTCAGCTGTGGAATTTTAATAGCTGGTTGGACTGTTGAAGTCCGCATTACATATTGGACTAATTGTCTATGTATCTAAATCAGTTGTTTTAGCTGTGCTAAAAGTTCTGGTATTGACATTTTTTCAATGTCTGGATGTGGTGTGTAGCTGGCTAGAACCGGCCACGTTGCTCCTGGTCTACCTAGTGGACCGAGCCTGGTGATGTGATTATTATGTTTTAGGGCCCCTTTAAACCAGAGCAGGTGCTCTTGGTATTTTAGTGGGATTTCCACCTCCTCGAAGGGGGTGTACTCATCCGGTGGTTCCTCTATTTTGTAATAGTGGAATTCATGTGTGACAGCGTTTGCTGCTGGAAAGTTTATCCATGAATAGAGTACCTCTGTCTGCCGATATTCATGTGCCTCAATTACGAATATGACTGTACCACCTCTCGATGTTAGTCCATTTTCTATTAACTTAAGAGTTATAGTTTTTCTTATGCTGACCGGGATGAGTATTGCACCCGGGTCTTGCTGTAGGAGACTTGTGTCATCCGCTAGGAGTTGAGCTGCTATTCTAGCTGCCTCCCTTTCTTCCTCATTGTCTGACATTTTTACTGACAAGAAGGTTTTTGTTGCAGATCAGGTTTCCACGGAAACAAAGATTAGGTGCACAATATTTTGGAACACTGTATCCTTCAACGTTGAATAGACCAAAAACTATACATAGAAATCTCTTTCCACTAAGTTCCGGCGGATTTTAACCTTTGACCCACTCCAGACGTCTTTGGAGTATTTACGGGAGAAAGGGTCTGTGTGAAAAAGCACGACTGAGTTACTCTAATGCCTTGCGTTAGATTTATCGCCTTACCAAACATTGGGCGCCATGTAGTGTAGTTCCTATATTCCCAATAGGCTCTGCGCATTGGAATAATATCTTCAGTAATATAGACGTAGGACAGAGGTTAACTAGGTCTTTTACTAACGATATTAGACTTAAGTTTTTGTGTGCCAGCTAGCTCAGAGTTCACTAGAAACTTTCTCTAATAAGCTAGGAGGAGTTTAACCTCACTGGATAGACAAGAAGGGATTTAGTTTCTGACAACCATAGAACATGACAACTTTGCTCTCCCTGATTAAGAGTGTATCTCTAGAGTCGTGTGAAAACAAAAGACAGCTATTTTACTCACTCAATATGTGCGTACTTAGTTTCACCAGATTGCAGAGAAAGAAGAGACGGGCGTTTTCAATAAAAGGTGTTCTTTATTGATCAGTCTCTTTTCTCATACAAGAGAAATGAATTGCTACAATTGCAACACTTATAGTTAAGTAAAGTGCATACAGTAAAAGCAGGATTATGAAATAATACTGTAAAAGCATTGATATGGTTTCTTAGCCATATGATACTTTAAAATGGATAAAATAGATACATACATATATACATTTGACTAATCGTACTCAACTGGTGCTTCTAACTATGCCTACCCCGGTGTACCTGACCTAAGCCTAATACATGGGAAGGAGTAAGTAAGTAGCAGTTTAAGTTAAGTTTGGTTTGCCAAGAATCTGACTCAAGAATTCTCTGTAAGGGTTTAGTCAGTTCAGTACCTGGGGATTTGAAGGCAGGAGGGCTGGTATCTCTCTCTCAGAACTCGATATCCCAGTTCACCCGCAAGGGCAAGCTGGAAGCGCCGGAAGCTGGATTTCTCGGCAGGAGAAAAGACAGCGTCTCTCTCAGCGCGTCAAAAGGGAGGGGCAGCGTCCGTGGGCTCTCATCAGCTGGGCTCTCGGGCAAGTAGTCGCTGCTCCAGATTCACCACCACCGTGTCGTTGCTTAAGGCAGCGTTGGTATATTTATACCTGAAAGGTGCCGGGTTTGACGTAAGGATGGACATAAGACGTCAATAAAGATGTCATTAAGAACTGGTCGTTCTTACAGTATTACAGGAGTTCTTGGACGAAATCAAAACAATAGCAGAGGGGATTTCCCAGGTTAGCTGGAGGTTTGGATTTGTTTAAGAACTCGGTGTGCTTTCTAGGGGGCTGGAGGAATAGGCTTGCTTAATGTGACAGCACGCACTATGACCGAATTATGAAAAAGGGTTTCTGTGCTGTTGCAGGGATATTATTGATTTATTAACCGAACAAGGGCAAGGAATAGGATATTGATTCAGGTACCTAGATAAAACACACTACACTCCCAAAGGTACCATCCGAACCTTATGCTGTACCGGTAAGGCTCCCTTTTTGAGTTTTATTCTATGTGAAAATCCCTTGACTTCTCCCACAACATCTTCAAAAACTTTCTTATACTTGTGAAGAATGGAAAACAAAGGATTCTCTAAAGAAACATTATTGATGGAAATATCTCTTAATTGAATAGGATGTTCAGAACCTGGACATAAATTCACTCCAAGCTTTCCTAAATCATACCTCATATTTTTACCATTAATTGCCACATAGAATTTAGTAAATATCATGCGAGTTTCAAATTTCAAAGAATCTTCGAAGAAGCCTAACATTTTGATGTCAAAATTGCCAAAGACCTTAGGATTACTATCTGACACAGTAAGATTGACACCTTTCCAATTTTCATAAAAGAAAACATCTGATAAAATGGTCACTGGGGAACCAGAATCAGCCATAGCCTCAAAAGCCACATTCCCCACATGAACAGTCCCTAAAGGAGCTTTGAAAGGAAGAGTGACACTATTGTTGTTAGCATTAAATGAATCTTCATATATTGTGATAATTAATTTTTGCAAATCATCATCAACATTAGAAACACTACTAACTGTAGTATTGGAACTAAAATTTTTCCTAGGTGTTTTACAAAAAGAAGAAAAATGACCAATTTTCCCACACTTAATACACTTTTTCTTAAGAGCAGGACATTCATGAGAATTCGCCAAAAGTGTTTTAGAACCACACCTGAAGCAACTTAAGTCTCTACTTGTTTTAAAATTACCCTTATTGCACATTTGAACAGCACAAATAGAGGAATTACAAGAACCTTTAATTTCTTCTGCAGCAATAACTTTGGATGACTCAATTGACCTCTCTATACCCTTAGCTAAATCAATTACTTCAGCCAAAGTAGGGTTACGACAAGCTAAATGTTGTTCCTGTACTTTTTTTGATTCACAATTGAATACAAATTGATCTCTGATGGAAAGATCAACATAAGCTCCAAATTCACAATTGGCAGCCAAAACTCTCAAAGCTGCCACATAATCTTCCACAGATTCATCAGTGGACTGTTTCCTTTAATGAAAGGCATACCTCTCAATCATGACATTTGGCTCATCTTCAAATTGTTTTTCCAGTCTGGCTACAGCTTCTTTAAATACATTCCATCCATCACCTCCTTCACTTGATGTCGCTATAGGCACAAGGTTCTTAAAAATTTCTATTGCAGCTGTTCCCAGAAAACTGAAAAGAATAGCTTTTTTCCTTTCCGCTGAAAAGTTTGTAGCATCAATAGCAACAATGTAATTCTCAAAAGTCTCCAGCCATTTCTTCCAACGCAATTTAGGTTTTCCAGGAATTTCAAGAAATATGGAAGGTTAATTGCAAATTTGAGAAGAAGCCATGGTAAAACAACTTCAAATAAACTCAAAACAACTAGATGCAGGAACTTTTTGATTGCAGAAACAATTGAGTGTTCATAAAATTCAAATAGGCTTGTTTGTGTGCAAATCACAGCTGTAATTTAGATATGACATGCACTTAATACAATAAAGTGTACATATCACTGCAACAAACAGGCTTGCAAATTAAATATTTTTTTAAACATGTGTGCAAATCACAGTTGAAAAGATGATGTAATGTGCACTTTAAAATAAGAAAGTGTGCATATCACTTTAGCAGTTAGTATAAATAACATGCACTTTATGCACACACAAATCGAGAGATTTCTTGCTGAAACTTCTTTGCAGCAGAATACTGACAACCCTTTTTGAATTGCTTTCAAAATACAACTCTAGTGTGTATCACTCATAAAATGTATGCACAAAACAGCTGATCGCTGTGTAAATGCCTTAGCAAGCAAAGTTAGAACCTTTTAACTTTGAGAAATGAGTATTCAACAGTATGAGATTGTAAAATTTAAAGTGTGCGAATCACTGAATCCACAATTAATAGAAGATAAATCACGCTCTTTCATTTTCAAATTAATTTCAGCCAGGGTGTTGAGCTTTTGAAGACTTTTGGAACTTCACAAATATGGCCGCCACGTTACGTCCTTCTCTAAATGCTTCCGACCTCAGTATGCGTTCCAAGCCTCTCTATCAATGTAGATCAGGGACTCCTTAGCAACCGTGATCTGCTGCGTCACAGAGGCTGTGTGTAACCCACTGAGCGCGCGGAGAGAAAATCGCTTGAGCTCACGGAGGATAACAGTCCTTCCAAAAACCAAAAGAAATGAACAGTACCTCAAATCTAGAATAAAGCACAGCCGAGTGACATCTTCAGGAAATAAAACCTGAAACCAGCCGAAATTGGTAGGTTCAAATCTTCTTCAGCATCTCTTTTTAAAATTGTTCAAGGATTCCTTGAATAACACAGTGGGTCCGTAAATAAATAATTAAAAGACCTCGTCGCCATTGTATAGAGCGGAGGAGGCTGAATAAATTTAATTCTTATTTATTAAATAAATATTAAGGACCCACAGGTGTATGAGCTCAGGCGTCCTGTCGGAACAGCTCCAACCACTTCTCTGACAATCAAACCTGAACTCCCCACAAACACATTCCAAATTACATGCATAACATTCTGTGTGATGTAAAACAATGTTGTCCATATTAATCCAAGGATAAAAGAACTACAATGAACTACAATAAAAATAAAAGAAACACATTTACCATACTCACCTGTAATCAGGAGAGGCCTCAGTGCTGCATCTTTCAGCCCACTACTGATCCTGAAAAGTAACTCTAACCATACTTACAGTAACTTGAATTTCTTTCCATAGGCTAACATTGACTGGTTTTGATAGAGCGCGCGAGGCCACCCGACCAATAGTTTTCGCCGTTTCCGGCTTCAGGGCCCATATACTTTTCAAATCACCATATACATCGATCAGGTGACTTCACGAGCTCTACCAAGTTGGTGTGTGTGTTCCCTGCTACCAATTTTCGGTGCACCCGACTTACCATCCACCGATGCGGGTGCCTAATGACCACAATGAATCAGGGAGCTAGCTGTAAAGGAAAGGCAGCAAAATACAAACCCAACCAATAACATTCAAATACTGTTTAAATGACCACGGACAACTGGAAGTTTTAAAATGTTTATCTAAAGTTCATTATTTTCTTGCATGAGGTACAATAAAACAAGGCAATCAATAACCAAGATAACGTAAATCACGTAGGCATAAAGAAATAATGACAGAGTAATCATCAAAGTACTAATAAAATGTAACGAGAAAAGATACTATGCAAGTCAGTATTATCTAAACAGGGATAGCCTAAGTGTGGGTGACTATAGGAGAGTTTATAATGAATAACACGCTTCACTTAAGGTGAATGGGCCTTTGAACAATCTAGGCAATGAAGTTCTAGACCATATCATATGTTGAACTTTATTAAAGCAAAGTTGGAAATTCAGAAGGTGCAAGATTTTAAGAGTTTTCAGAGCAATATTTACCTAGAAAGGTGTGGAAACCAAACCCTGGCCACGGGTCAGTTAAGGACAGGAAACCCTCAAGGAAGGATACCCCTCAAAGGACAGCAGGTGCAGAATGGACACCCAGGATAGGACAGGATACCCTCGGAATAGGAATCAGGACAGGACCCTCAGGACAGGACAGCAAACCCTCAGGACAGGACCCTCTTTAGGACAGGACCGGAACCCACAGTTCGGAAGCAACGCCTGCGCTCCACCCGCTCTGCAGCTATCGATCAAGACCCCGATTGGGTCAGCGAACTCCCAGCTAAGTGCTTTGCCAGCACTTTAAGGTTCAGTAGAACCTTAGCCTATGGTCAAATTCGGACAGAGTGCTCCGCAGCGCTCTGTATCTTCAGTCACCTATTGAGTGCGTTGGGTCAGTGACAGGTCAGCTAAACCAGACAAGTCGGACAGTTCACTAGGTGAACCCAGGGTAGATATACAGTTTGGGGACAGTGTACCACCCCCCAATGTTGCAAAGTGTCAGAATCCCTCAATTTCGATTGGTCCTAAGGTAGGATTTGGGTAACACACCAATCACAATACACGATTTGAAGCCTTCATTAACATATTTGGGTACCGCCTAGCAGGTTTGGGGTTCTCATGAGAACTGTGCAGGAAATTAACATTGTAACACATGAGGAGCAACATTCGCCGTTCTCGTAGCGCAGAGGTGGCTTTCCCAGGCGCATCTTGACTGTGGCTGCCAGCTGGCTGAGTTCCACTGTCCAAAGTGGCCACTTTTCAATGCTCCCTGGTCATGCGCAGAAGAGACCGTCAATATGGCTCCCAATCAGTTTGGACCCCCATTCCCCGCGGTACATGAAAAGTAAGCGAAAACAAATTAATACATAATAATGTCATTATGAAAACACATCACAGGGTTTGTACTTTTAACTCATCATCAAGAAATAAACTTATTGCATCTAAATGTTAGCTACATTGATACGGGCACAAGAGCAGTGGCACGAGCAGTACCACATGATAAGCACAGCTATGAATTACGCATGCGCATAACTTTCCCTCCACTTCTGCAGACGCGTCAGGACACGTGAGTGTGGCTGACGCATGCGCAGTAACTAAAATACAAGCGGCGGCCATATTAGAGGACACGGATTAAATTCATTAGAAATACACATAGGCAAGCTTCGGGAACTTTGCCTAAACAGAATAAATGTTAGTAAAACATACATTTTGTTACCTTATTACACATAAACGAGGTTTTTGACTTCGGCAAGCCGCAAAATATGCGAAGCTTTGCTTCATCAATCCCCTCTTTGATGATATTTACTATCATCACAAATTATAATGGAACCAGATGCCAACTTTCTTTCATACTTTATAAAGTTCTATTTCTTCCAGCAGCCGTTCTAACTTTTCTCTCTCAGTTTTAGCAGGGTGCGAAGTCTTCACCTTTTTGTATATCTGATCATTCACTTCCTCTAATTCAATCTCATCCACACTTCGTTTCACTCCTTTTGCATTTACCTCGTGCTTTTTGGTGCGCTTGCGGTATTTACAGCATAAGAAAATGGAAAGTATAATAAGACCTATAATACCAATTGGCATCAGAATTTTGAATAATAAGCTTTTACCTATGCTAGCAAGCCAATGACCTACATTTGAGAGACCATCTACCAGTCTCTTCCAGGCACTATCAACCTCGAGTGGTTTGAGTTCCTTTGCCAAATTAGTAATGTTTTTCACATATCTTTTGATCTGTACACTTTTATCCGGAATATAAGTGCAACAATGTTGCGCCTTCAACATCCGGCAGACTCCGCCCTCTTTCGCTAATAAGGTGTCAAGAGCAAGTCGATTTTGTAAAACCATTGATCTGATCGCAACCATTTCGGTATTGACCAGCAGAAATCCATGAGCTGTTTCAGTAGACAGCACATCTACTATAGTAGACAATTTGCAAATTCTGTGAGTGTTCAGAACCACTCCCACTCCAGGTATCAGTGCACTGAAAATACTACCCATAATTTCACCTATACTTTCTCTTTTACTACGCACTAAGCCATTAGTATCTTCATTGCTTCCAGCTTTTCCATTCACATGGTATATTTTCGGGAAGACAATGCCAAAGTAGCAGCTTCCATACCAGTGATCCGGCAATTTGAAATAAGCCTTGTCCCCACAAATATAATAAATTCCAGGAAACACAGGCTCTGACCCATTTTTGAAACCCCAACCTCCAATTACCTTGTAATTATGTTCGCATTCACTGGAACCAATGAAAACATTATTATAATAGCTAGTCTTCTCGCGGTGAAGACATAGCTTGCCTTTCTTTTCAAAATCCAGCAACAGAGCAGGACCCGCTCCACCAGATGAGGTGCCTTCCATGTTCTCTGCCCACTTTGGCTTTTTCTGACTTTCGTCATTAGCCTTCTTTTGAATTTTAATTCTCCTTTTCTCTGCCATGTTCAGGAACATCTTTTCCTGCTCACGCAAAGAACAAGTCAAGTTATCTCTGTGTGCGTCTGCTATGTCAATGTTACCTATAGTCAGAAAGTAGTCTCCCATATATCTTATGGTGTCAGTTTTGGTATGTACAGGATTCAAGTTCCCACGTATAGGAAGTTCAGAAAAGATCACGTCATTGTTAGAGTAATAGTACTGTAACGGTCCTCTTTTATAGAATAAACTAGCTAAAATGCTACAGGAGATTCCATATGTCAATGGCAGATGATGGTATGTCACGCCCTCAGCCACCGAAGTAGGTAGCTTCATGGAGACATAGCAATCTTCAATTTCCATAGTCTCTACATAGTGTATTAACAAGTTTGCGAAAACATTTAAGTGTGTCTTGTTCTTAACTCCATGATAATGTAGTCCTCCCTCATCTGATGCTCCTAAGTTCTGTTTTGTTTGTCTCAAAGCTCTCTCATGCCGTGCTACACTCTGTGTTGTTAGCTCCTCATTGTCAGTATTTACAACTTCAGTAGGGACAATGTTAGTATCTTTACTTACAGCAAAGGGAATGAAAATTGTTAATCCTATCCAGATAACTATCAGTACTACTACACTACATATACACACCTTGCAACACGTCTTAAAACGGCTGCAACTAGGTCTACCATTCACCGTTGAATCAGACATTTTGGCTCAGAAGGAGTGTTCTCACCCCTCTTTTTGGCTTTTTACACAACTAGCTTACTTTGTGCAAATTCACGGTGGTTCGTCTTCCTCTTCAGCTGAGTACTCTGGGACGGGTTCTCCGTCGCTCACGTCAGTTATATCAAGATCTTCAAGCTCCTCCAAAACCAGTGTCCATTCAGGAGATTTGTACTTTTTGTTTTGTCTTTTTATTCGCTCACTCCTTCTTTTGGAAGAGTCTTCTTCTTGCTCTGCTATCCGAGCACTTCTTCTTGCTTCTGCACGTTTTTCTTCCACTGTCTTTATCCTAAGTCTCAATCTTTTTACAAACCTAGGCTCAAGGTTGTTTCTTTTCTTTAGTCTCTTAGTCGGTACTTGGACTTCGCTTTCTTTTCTTATTCTCTTGTTCTCTTTATCTTGTGGTAATTCTTCTCCACTTTCTTCTCCTACTTCCCTTATCTGACTAGTTCCAGGGCTAGCATCAAATTCTTCTGCCTGGTTGCTAATCTGGCCTTGTTCAGGAATATTTTGTTTTTGGCTTTCGATTGTCTCTGTTTCTGTTTCCTGAACCCGTTCTTTTAACCCTCTCTGATCCTGTTCAAGCACTTCGATCTCTTGATTTTCTTCTGCTCGAACTATCACTCTATTTCTAGTCTCTCCCTTATCTGCATCAGGTGTTAGCGGTGGTGTATCGAATACCTGCTCTGTCCCTGTCTGACCTTCTCCTTCCTCAGTTTTGATGTGAATCTCAAGCGGCTGAGGTTCTTCGCCTGTGCCTTGCTTTTCCTGACTAGTCCACTCTCTACCTTCACTAAGTCGCTCTCTTGTTCTGATAGGATCTTCGGTCAGATCAATCATCGGTATCCATTCTTCTGGCCATATGCTTGGCAGCTCGTCTTCAGCTACTTCTGGCTCAGTTTCCTGGACCTCTTCAGCAGGCTGGATTCTTGGCAGTTCGTAGTCAACTACTCCTGGGCCAACGTCTGCTGTTCCTGCAACCTGACTGGTGCTGGGCTGCTCGTTGTCAGTTGCTTCTGGTCTGGCTCCTTCAGGGTCCTCTGCTGGTTGCCCTTCTTCTTCAAATCCTCTGTCTGGTAATACCTTCTGGGTGTGTCCAGCGTGGATCCACTGGGGAACACCTGCGACTTTCACTGCAGTGGTTGTTACCAGGATTACTTGGCGTTTCTTTCCCCACCTTGGTGCCAGACAGCTTGATCGAGTGTGCTTCTTTATTTTGACCCAGTCTCCTGGAACCAAGCTGTGGAGAGGAGTCGTTGGATTGAGGATGCCGTCGTCTCCAATCTGGCGAGAGATAGAACGCACTTGGTCACCCAATCTTCTGCAGTATTCAAGCACCAAATCATCAGTAATACTCAACAGTTTGCTTCCTGGCACCCATGCTTGTCTCATCACTCTTCCCATAATGATTTCATGGGGACTTAGGCCTGTCTTGCGGTCAGGAACACTTCTCAGTCCCATCAGGACCAGGGGCAGGGCCTTCACCCAGGTCATGCCAGTAGCATCTGTCAGCTTTGCTAGTCTGTTTTTGATAGTTCCATTTACTTGTTCCACTATTCCAGAAGCCTCTGGGTGGTATGCACAATGGAGTTTCTGCCTTATTCCAAAGGCCTTACACAGTTCAGCCAGTATTTCATTCTGGAAATGTCCACCCTTATCTGATTCAATAATGTATGGTATTCCGAATCTAGGTATCAGTTCTTTTAGTAAACACTTCGCTACTGTCAGTGCGTCACTTTGAGGAGTAGGGTAAGCTTCTACCCATTTTGAAAATACGCAAACAATGACAAGGACATATCGTTTCCCTTCACAACGGGGCATGGTGATGAAATCAACCTGTATCCTTATAAAGGGACCCCCTGATCTCCCAATCCTGCTCAGTTCAACCATTGTCCTCTTGCCTGGGTTCATCTGTTGACATGACAGGCATCTCTGGCAGAGGGACTCTGCTACCTTCCTGAACTTTTTACTGTACCAAGTCTGTTGAAATACCAGAATCATGGCATCCCTACCAATGTGTGATCCTTCATGTATTAATCTTGCCATTGTGCCAAGCAAGTGTCGGGGTAACACAGGCATACCAGTTGGGCCCAAAATCACACCATCCACACGTCTCGGTCTACACCCATCCTCCTTCCATTTCTCTCTTTCTTGCCAAGGAGCCGATTCCTGCCACTCTCTCACTTCATCCCACGTAGGCACTTCTTCAAACACCTGAAGCTGGCAGCTGGTTCCTGGCCCCCCTCGTTTTGGATTTACAATATACCGATCTTTGGCACACCATTGGGCCACTCGATCAGCATAATCGTTTCCCAGTGATACTCTGTCCATGCTCCTTTGATGAGCAGCACATTTTACCACTGCCAGTTCTTTGGGCAACTGGATGGCCTCTAAAAGGTCATGAACAACCTTTGCACTCCGAATGGGAGTACCTGAGGAAGTCATGAATTCCCTTTGTAGCCATAATTGGCCAAAGTCATGCACAACTCCATAACAGTACTGACTGTCAGTATACACTGTTATGCGTAAGTCCTTCCCAATTTTGCAAGCCTTTATCATGGCTATCAATTCGGCTACTTGTGCAGACTTGATGTTATATAGGTAACCTGCTTCTTCAATTTTGGTGAAAGACACTACTGCATAAGCAGCACTCAAGCCTCCTAGTTCATGTCTTAGACAGGAACCATCCACAAATAGTTCTTTATCATGCTCAGGCAATGGTACTTCTTTTATGTCTGGGCGTGGCTTAGTACTGAACTCTGTCAGGTCAATACAATCATGTTCATCATCATCCCCACCTTCTATTTCCAAGGGGTCGGGGAGTAAGGTGGCAGGGTTCAGAATACCGCACCTAACAATGCTTACATTTGCTGCACCCACAAGAATCCTCTCGTATTTAGTCAGCCGACTAGGGGTGAGATACTGTGTTTTAGTTCTGGTCAATAGAATTACCACTCCATGTGAAACATACACGGTCACAGGATGTCCCATGACAATGGACTCACTCTGTTCCAAACTTGCACAGGTAGCAGCTACTGCTTTCAGACAGCCTGGTAACCCAGCAGCTACTGGGTCCAATGTGGCAGAGAAATAAGCCACAGGCCTTCTGGTCGTGCCATGTTCTTGAGTCAGGACTGACAATGCGCAATTATCGCGAGTGTCACAGAAAAGGGCAAACTCTTTGGAATAATCTGGCATTCCCAACGCAGGGGCTGTACACAGACAGTTTTTCAGTCTTGTGAAAGCCATTAGACTTTCATCGTCCCACTCTACAACATCTGGCATTCCTCTCGTGGTCATTTTTATCAAGGGCCTGGCTAAAGCTGCAAATCCCAGAATCCACTGTCTGCAGTACCCTAATACCCCCAGGAACATTCTGACATCTTTTTGAGTACGGGGCAACTGCATCTTTTGAATTATTCTCACTCTTTCTGATGTGACTTTTCTGACACCCTTTTCTATCTGGTGTCCTAGATATTTCACTGATTTCGCACAGAACTGTAGTTTGTCAGGGGCCACTTTATGCCCTTTCTCACACAGATGATTTAGGAGGGCAATGGTGTCAACTACACAGTCCCTGTGACTTTTAGACGCCAGTAGAAGGTCGTCTATGTACTGTACTAACACAGAGTTCCCAGGTAAGATCAAAGTCTCTAGACATTTTTTCAAGATCTGATTAAAGATAGAGGGGCTCTCTGTATACCCTTGAGGGACCCGGTTCCAACAATACACGTGACCCTCGAAGGCAAATGAGAAAAGAAATTTGCTGTCGGGGTGCAGGGGTATCGAAAAGAATGCATGACATAAATCAATCACAGTGAACCATTCAGCATCCCAAGGAATCTGGTACAATATCACTGCAGGGTTTGGGACAATAGGGCAGCAAGGAACTACAATTTTGTTAACCTTTCTCAGGTCCTGCACTACCCTATACTTGCCATTAGGCTTTTTGATGCCCATAATCGGTGAGTTGCATGGGATGCTCATCACTTCCTGTATGATGTCTCCTTCTAATAATTTTCGTATTTCCAGAGTGACACCTGCTTTCACTTCAGCATTCATTCGGTAGGGCCTAGTGTTAGGATATACTGCATTGTCCTTGATGGCTATCTGTATGGGGTCCACATCTTTCATCAACCCCACATCCTTTCCAGTGAAATCCCACACCTCTGGCTTTACGGCTTCCTGTAGTTCTTGGGGCAAGTCCTGCAGGGTCAATCTTTTAATTTCTGAGTCAGGTCTAAGTAACAATAATTTATAAATGCCATCTTCATCTGGGGTCTGTATTTCAACACCTTTTGGTGTGCAAAAGATGGTACAGTTCATTTTGCACAGCAAATCACGACCCAGTAGATTCACTGGACTGGTGTCACAGACGACAAATCTATGCATCTGTTTAAAATTTCCAATTGAAATCTCCATTGGTTCGGTAACAGGAGTACTAATCAATTGATTAGATACACCCACTACTTGGATATTTTCTCCCGAGAGGGGTAGGTTTGGAACGTCCACTGTTCTTACAGTAGAACGGGTAGCGCCAGTGTCCAACAGAAAGGTGACATCATTTCCGTCAACCTTTCCTTCAATATATGGTCCAGACTGGTCTACCGGCAAGGAAGCGCCAAGTACGCACTCCTCGTCCTCCCCTCTCAGGCCCCGTCAGTCCTGATCATTACAAAGGAAGGTATCATTCAGCAGATACTGCGAAGTTGCTGTATTTCTGTTCTCCCCGCTTTCCCAAACCTCTATCTCTTCATCTTCTGCCTGTCTTCCCCTGTATACCTGCTTGGGTGCTCGGGGCACCTGAACTGTTTTTACCTGGGGTTGAGTCTTTCTTGGTCTTTCTTTCTGCGTCTGTGGAGTTAAATCAGGAGTTTTTTCATTAACATCGACTAATTGGGGACACTCGTTTCGCCAGTGTCCAATTTCGCCGCACTGATGGCAGGGAAATTTTTTCATAGCCTCTTCCCTGCTAAATTTGGGCCGGGGCTTTCCTCCACCCCCTCCCCCAGGACCTTTGTTCTCAGCATTTTTAACCATGTTACTCAATTGTTTTTCCTGCTGTTCTGCGAGCTTCACCTGAGCCCACATCACCTTTTCCTTGAGGGCCTTTTTCTTTTCTGCCATCTCATCCTCGCAGTACTTAGCGTACCGCAGGACCTCATCCATTTTCTTAGTATGCCAACAGATTTTATTATCTTTTATCCACTGACAAATTTCAGGTCTTAAACCATTTACAAACCTGTAAATAAAGTGCGTCATATCCTTCAGGTCGATGTTATCAATACCACTGTATGTTTTAAATACCTGCAATAACCTCTCATAGAAGGAGTGCACTGTCTCGTCCCTTTCCTGTGTTGTTCTATCTATTTTTGTCCAATCAGTTTCCTTTGCGGGCACCTTTTCTTTCAAATGCTGAATTACCTGCTCATATTTTCGCATGACATCCTTTGATGGCTCTCCAGTTTCCTTGTTTCTGGGGTACTCTTCACTCGGCCAGTCTATGTTTATTTTACACTGGGTCCATAAATCTACTGGAACCACAATGTCGAAAAACCCATCCAGGTCTTTCCACAGACATTTCTGTACCTTCACGAACCTTTCCACCTGCCTGTACCAGTCAACTGGTTTCTCTCGTAATTTTGGAAAATCGTTCGTGAAGGACACAATATCCTGCCTAGACCAGGGGACATGCACATATTTCCCTCCTGGAACTTCGCGCATGGGGCATAACTGCTCAGGTTTTTCTACCTCTCTTAAAGCAAACTCGGGAGTCACTTGTCGGGAGCGAACCTCTTCCCTCTTTTTCGCCCACCTGCTTCTCCATCTTTCCACATCTCCCCATTTCTGCAGTACCCCCATTAATTCTTTAATCTGCAACTTCTTCCCTGCCACATTCAGGTGTTCTATATCTTTGTCTGAGAAGTCTGCTCTGTACGGTTTCTGTAAGGGCTTGGATTTTGAGATATCTACCCCCATACTAACTGCTGTTTCGGTCAGTTTTTCGTGGAGCATTCTGGTGTTCCTTGTAAAGCTTTTACATATGAACGACAATTCTTCTTCAGAGTAGGTATTTAATCGATCCAACCCCACATTTCCTGCCATTAATTCTTCTATTTCGACCCTCAGCTTGTAGAGGTCTAAAGGCTTTGTTTGCGGAGTCTGCTTCTCTAATTCACGACTCCAACTCTCAATTTCATCCGGAGTTACCAGAGAGACATTCCTAGTACCTGTTGCTGTCTCTAATTTAATTTCTTTTGTATTAAAAGGGTTATGCCTCTGCTGTATTCCCTTTCCAGTCTGTTTGTTTGGCAATTCCAAAAACGCAACTTCAGACTCGCACTCACTGGACTGATCATCTATGATGATCGGTTCCTGTCTCGGGGTTGCCATGCCTGGGGTCATAACTGGAGTAATCGGATTTCCCTGACCATTTCCGTATAACGGAACCACCGGTCCAATAGTTACTGGAATAGTCAATGCCTCAGGACTGGTATTTAACTGGGAAATTTTCTGAATTATTTCTGTTCTTTGTCTGGCTAGAGCCTCTTGCTCCTTTTCCACTAGTACCCTTCTTAAAGTTGTGTCATGTAATATCTGTGGGGTCAACGGAGGAGTAAAACTCGGGGCAGTAGGATGCGTTTCACTTGGTCCTCCCCCATAATTTGGTTTCGGGAATAAAGTTCCAGTATTAAAGGACCTGCGCTCTTCCCCATATGGAGGTTGAACAAAAGGCAGTCCTGAATTCGATGGTTTCTCTTCGCTTTCATACAAGGGTCTGGGAAAAAAGATTTTCGTACGTGAATATTTTTCTTCCTGGCTTGCGGGCACTTTGGGATATATATCCCTTGTTTCCGTCGGTTCGGGTTTTTCAGGATAGGGCAATACTTGACCACCCCCTCCCAGTCCCAGGGACCTGTCTTCTTCCTTTAGGAAGTGGCGTCGGGGAACATCTCCTACACTGGAAGGTCGGGTTCCCTCATTGTAAGGTGGCGGACTTCTGGTACAGATGTCATCTATTAGTTCATCATCTGAATCCCCCAGGGCCCCCCAATGCTTACATTTTTCTGTACTTTTCTCACCCGCTCCAATGTTATGACATGCCGGCATCATGGGAAACAGACCCTCAACAATCATGCTCTGTCTCCACTGTTTCATCCTTTTATCCCTGGACTCCCGTTTCTGCCTGGGGTACCACTTGGTCAAACCCTTGTCCATTCGGGGTCTTTCTCTTTCAAAAGCCTCAATCTCCCATTCCTCTAATGCCTCATACTGCGTTAGTCTCGGTCTGGGATGCAGTTCATTCATTCGGGTTCTTAAATTAAATAAGATCCTACCATTGAAAGTACCATCTAACGGAAAAGCCAATACTCCGTCATCTTTTGTGTACTTCACCCAATTCTCCAACCACACACAGGTATTGTACCCTCGGTCAAACATCATGAATGAGGCGGGAGTATTGGGTGCTGGAACAAGAACACCTTCTCTAGATTTTATCGGTTTGTCCGTTTTGAAATAATTTTTCACCTTACTTACAAGGGACATTTTTCTCTTGGTTCCGTACATAATATCGTATCTATTAGTCTTCCACTGATCCCTTTCAAACCCTAGGTGCCTTGGATCAGGTCGAGTTCCTGTAGTCTGCAAGTGCCACATACGACTTCTGCGCTAAACTCTGTTTACAAACTACCTCCAATCAGAACGCGCTTCAGAAATTCGTGCAACCAATGGGTGCGCGACACTAAATAAGCTCCGCCAATGGGTGCGCGGCCCCTTCGTGAGACAGTTCCCACGCTCCGGCGCTCACCCCTCCTTTACAATTCCAGCTCCGCTACCCGCCCGCTGCTTCTACCAATCCCAGCGCGGCACAGAGTGACGTCAGAGGCGCTTCGCGACTGACTCCCTCCCTTCACAAGGTAACGGAAACTTTCTTTCTTTTAAAGTGCTCAGTGCTTGGTTATTTTACAACAAATACACATTCGCCACAGTGCTCAAGTGTCTAGACAGAGAAAGAATTGTTTTACTGCAAGTAAACTACTTCCATTTACTTTTCACTCGCTGCGGGCAGATCTCTTCCGCCTACCCTTCACTCTAGCATCGGTGAACCTGTTATTCCCCTAAACTCATCCACTTCTTTCCGGGATATATTCCGAGCTTAAGGTTTCTCAGCGGACCCCTCTGCTTTCACGCTAGCTCCGAGGAACCTGCTACTCTTCCGATGTGACCCTTACTAGGTTACGCCACTATGGGAATTTTGCCAATGAACCCCGTTACTGTCATTTATTCACACATGTATTCAGAAAACCCTAGTTAGTGCTTCCCGGTTATCCTAACCTGCACCTAACTTTCCTCGAACCTGTGACCTCAGGACAATGGATTCTATTCACCACTTGCCCTTTCAATTCCCCGGGGAGTTCGGACAACACGAAACAATTCGGTTTACAAATGCATGGATTAGTACATATAACAATATAAGAACAAGAATAATGGCAATACAGTAATTCATGAATTTTCAGCAGCGTATTCACAAGAGAGTGATCAGTTCCCTCAGAACAGCCGCTCTTATAGCAGCATTAATATAATAGCAGCTTCCGACTTAACTAGTCCAACTAATCCCTGCCTTACTCTCAACTAGTCCCTAACCATCCTCTAGCTACCAGAAAACTGATAGAGCGCGCGAGGCCACCCGACCAATAGTTTTCGCCGTTTCCGGCTTCAGGGCCCATATACTTTTCAAATCACCATATACATCGATCAGGTGACTTCACGAGCTCTACCAAGTTGGTGTGTGTGTTCCCTGCTACCAATTTTCGGTGCACCCGACTTACCATCCACCGATGCGGGTGCCTAATGACCACAATGAATCAGGGAGCTAGCTGTAAAGGAAAGGCAGCAAAATACAAACCCAACCAATAACATTCAAATACTGTTTAAATGACCACGGACAACTGGAAGTTTTAAAATGTTTATCTAAAGTTCATTATTTTCTTGCATGAGGTACAATAAAACAAGGCAATCAATAACCAAGATAACGTAAATCATGTAGGCATAAAGAAATAATGACAGAGTAATCATCAAAGTACTAATAAAATGTAACGAGAAAAGATACTATGCAAGTCAGTATTATCTAAACAGGGATAGCCTAAGTGTGGGTGACTATAGGAGAGTTTATAATGAATAACACGCTTCACTTAAGGTGAATGGGCCTTTGAACAATCTAGGCAATGAAGTTCTAGACCATATCAGGAAATGACACACTGCTATGCAAAATATAATTTCTAACAAATGAGAAGACATAGGAATAAATTTATGGAAAAATATAAATGACTTTCAATAGTTGCAGAAAGGCATGGAAAATATCACATGTGCAATGTTGAACTTTATTAAAGCAAAGTTAGAAATTCAGAAGGTGCAAGATTTTAAGAGTTTTCAGAGCAATATTTACCTAGAAAGGTGTGGAAACCAAACCCTGGCCACGGGTCAGTTAAGGACAGGAAACCCTCAAGGAAGGATACCCCTCAAAGGACAGCAGGTGCAGAATGGACACCCAGGATAGGACAGGATACCCTCGGAATAGGAATCAGGACAGGACCCTCAGGACAGGACAGCAAACCCTCAGGACAGGACCCTCTTTAGGACAGGACCGGAACCCACAGTTCGGAAGCAACGCCTGCGCTCCACCCGCTCTGCAGCTATCGATCAAGACCCCGATTGGGTCAGCGAACTCCCAGCTAAGTGCTTTGCCAGCACTTTAAGGTTCAGTAGAACCTTAGCCTATGGTCAAATTCGGACAGAGTGCTCCGCAGCGCTCTGTATCTTCAGTCACCTATTGAGTGCGTTGGGTCAGTGACAGGTCAGCTAAACCAGACAAGTCGGACAGTTCACTAGGTGAACCCAGGGTAGATATACAGTTTGGGGACAGTGTACCACCCCCCAATGTTGCAAAGTGTCAGAATCCCTCAATTTCGATTGGTCCTAAGGTGGGATTTGGGTAACACACCAATCACAATACACGATTTGAAGCCTTCATTAACATATTTGGGTACCGCCTAGCAGGTTTGGGGTTCTCATGAGAACTGTGCAGGAAATGAACATTGTAACACATGAGGAGCAACATTCGCCGTTCTCGTAGCGCAGAGGTGGCTTTCCCAGGCGCATCTTGACTGTGGCTGCCAGCTGGCTGAGTTCCACTGTCCAAAGTGGCCACTTTTCAATGCTCCCTGGTCATGCGCAGAAGAGACCGTCAATATGGCTCCCAATCAGTTTGGACCCCCATTCCCCGCGGTACATGAAAAGTAAGCGAAAACAAATTAATACATAATAATGTCATTATGAAAACACATCACAGGGTTTGTACTTTTAACTCATCATCAAGAAATAAACTTATTGCATCTAAATGTTAGCTACATTGATACGGGCACAAGAGCAGTGGCACGAGCAGTACCACATGATAAGCACAGCTATGAATTACGCATGCGCATAACTTTCCCTCCACTTCTGCAGACGCGTCAGGACACGTGAGTGTGGCTGACGCATGCGCAGTAACTAAAATACAAGCGGCGGCCATATTAGAGGACACGGATTAAATTCATTAGAAATACACATAGGCAAGCTTCGGGAACTTTGCCTAAACAGAATAAATGTTAGTAAAACATACATTTTGTTACCTTATTACACATAAACGAGGTTTTTGACTTCGGCAAGCCGCAAAATATGCGAAGCTTTGCTTCATCAGTTTCACTTGGAAATTCTTCTAAGTGTGGAGTTTTGGAACTTTAAAATATTCCTCTAAAATCAGCCGAACTACTAATTATGATTCACTCACCTGTTATCAGGAGAGAACCCAGTGCTGTATCTTTTAGACCAGCACTGACCCTAAAAAGTAATTCTTACCGTACTCACCAGTAACTTGTATTTCCTTCTATAGGAATCCATTGTCTGGTTTTCACCAGAAAAGTTTCTAAGTGTTGATTTTCACATACTACAAATATTCCTTAAAAATTGCCTTTATGACTTAAACGCATTTTTTCAACTGTTTACAGAAGATGCACCAGTGCTGGATCCAGGATCCACCACTGAGTAAGAAAAAGTAAAGATAACACTACTTACCTGCTAAGTGAATGTCCTCCCATAGGATAACATTGGTGATTCTATCTAAAAAAAATTCCGAGTGTCAAATTTTAAAATACAATAATATTCCTTAAAAATCCCTACTGTAACCAAAAGGCTTTTACTCAACTGTTTACAGGAGATGTCCCAGGACTGAATCTAGGATCCAGTCCTGTGGTTAGAAAAGTAATCCATAAAGTAACTAATTGCATTTAACTAGAAATTCCAATTGAACTCAATGTTGCAATGTGTTTGAAATTGTGTTGCCCATTGCAACAACTGTAACTACTGTACTTAAAATTCTTTTGCCTATTTGTAAAGTATTTAAACTAAAGTAATTCATTTTGAGAAAGTATATTTTGTAATGTAATTATAATGTAAATAAAAAAATGAAATATCTAAAAATAAATATTTTTTTAAAAATGCAGTAAATCAGGATCAAAAAAATAAATATAACAATTAATACATTTAAAAATTGTCATTTACGAAACCTTTGAAATTCACTGAAAGAATCATAGGTTTCAGACATGTTATAGTTAGGAATTAGCATTTAAAAAACCTTTGAAATTCACTGAAAAAACCATAGGTTTGAGACATTTTATAGTTAGGAATTAGCATTTAAAAAACCTTAGAAATTCACTGAAAAAACCCATAGGTTTTAGGGGTGTTATAGTTAGCTGGACATTTCACTCATACAAAACCATTGAAATTCCTCCGTTATAGTTAGTTGTACTAACTATAACTCGCGTGCCCGTAATCCACTGCTGATGATGTCACATATAACATCATTCATGACATGGTCAGTGACATCACTGATGAAATCTCAAATGACATCACTGATGACATCATCCACGTGACAATCTGATACATCTCATCATACACTAGTATAACCTTTCAACACTCATTATAAAATATGGAGTACCATATTCGAAACCATTGACACACCAATACAAGTTTCTAAAGACCCACGCAGTGAGTCCTGCATCTACACACACATCTAAACATTTATCTATACATTCACTCATACATGCTAACAAAGATCAATAGAACACTATTAAAAATACTTATACACCTACATCGACATTACACACCAGCACACATTGTATTCACTTATGCAGTCATCCTACTAACTTATGCAAACAATTGATCATACTTACATTTACTAAGCTACACACTTATACAAACACCACTTTATTTATTCATATAGATAGTAACTCATACTTAGTGTGTTATAAAGTCACTGTTACAAGTATACAGTTTTTGAAACAGTCACTCATACAATCACTGAGTCTTATGCATACTTATTTATATATAATAACTGTCACATACACTGCCTTTTATATTTCTACCTTGCTGGACATGTATCATTGAGAAATATATTTACTCATCATCACACCCATAAAGAGATTCACTCACCCAAACAACTGTTTCCACATACAGTCTTAACCTCTTATACCTACTAAATCAACTATTTACACATCTTTGGACAGTCACACACCTCCCACCCAACCACACACACATTCACTATCCCATACAAATACTCACTTAACTAATTAATAACTAATATAAACTTTCACATATCTAGTTACAAACTTATGTAGTAGTTTACACAAAAAGAGATAGAGTGATACAGATATTCACATAGTTTAATCACTATCCCATATATTTAGTGAGACACTTTAAATGAATCACTTACACAGTCAATCACAGTGCTAGTAAATCCTCAGTGCTAGTAAATCCTCCATCCAGACACTTATACATCCACTCTAATCGAACTCTCCGCTGTGGACTAGATTGATTAAGTGTTTTGTGCGGCACCCTTTTAATAATATCAGTCTTGTGTATGTGGTTCATTTCATTGGCTTTTTAGCAAACTTTGATTTCTATTTTAACAATGTCACGGCGAAAGGGAAGTAAAACTCCTGTCCAGCATGCAAGCTCAACTCTTGATACCTATCTTGTGAGATCTGTGAGTGTGATTAACAATCAAATAGTTAGAGCAGAGTGGTGACTTTCGCTGGATTTAGGTAGCTCAACAGCATTGCCTCTAACACCCCTGCCGGTACCCCATGTTGACAGTAGGGAGATTAGTAGCCCAGAAGCTATATCACACATTGGTCTAGCCCAATCACCAGCACCACCGGCTGTTACCCCTAACTTATCAATCCAAAGGTCGCCTGCCCCGAGCTAGAAGGGGTTGTAGGAAAACCCAAACCAAGCGGGGTCCAATTAACATGGGTAAGGGAACGAAAACGCTACCTGTACCCGTATTTAGTATAGACGATCAAATGGGTAACACTAGTACTGTAGTTTTAAATGATGCACAGGTTGAGAGACTAATAAATATTTGTGTTCCCAAAATCGAAGGGTCTATCATACCCCTGTCCGATAGATTAGATAATTTGACTAGCGAGGCCAAAAGGATAGGTGGAGAGTTATCTCTCCAAAATGAACTATTAAAAACTCAAATGAAAGTTATGGAAGATTGTAGGGCTAGTGTGGTCATCGATGAAACACCTAAACCCGAGGTTCAATGCAGTAGCGGGAGGGTTAAAGCAACTACAACGGAGCCGAATAGACAAACCCAAAGTAGCGAAAAGGGCCAGACAATACTAGAACCCAGGGGGGAAAAGACAACCTATAAAGCCAAGCGTACTAATACCATACATTTACTGCCTGATTGTGCCCCGTATGTGGCTGTTTTAACGAACGTCCTACCCTTGAGGGAAAATTTGACCCAAAATCAGATGGAGACCCACGAATCTCTTAAAAACAAAACGGTATCATGGCTTAACCGTCAATGTGGGTTCCCGGTGGCTCAATCCAACCAGATTCTTATTACGAGAAGGGTCAATTGGATTGGAAAGTCAAATAAAAGTATCAAGGGAGACTATATTATTATTAATTTTAAAAATCCTCATTTTGCTACAACCTCCCTGATAAGAGCAACATCGCTACCATATACTGAACAAGGAATTACACTACGCCCACTTGGCTATTTTTATAACCACTTAATGCACCAAACTAATGACAGAGTAAACAGAGATTTATTTCCTCTCCCTGATATACACCGAATGTTTGTGGTACCCGTATCTAACCGGTTTCAAGCCCTGAGGTATTTGAATGTTGGGGTCCATTCACAGATTCTTTGGTTACACGAGAAGCAAGCCGGTAATGTTCTTTTAATTAATTACTATAATAATGTATTCGACAACACGCTGCACCAAGTGGTGAAGGATCTAGAGGCCGCTGTAGAAAAATTGATTGCAGGGGAAAATGTCATTTTTTATTTTATTTGGGTGGGTGATTTTAACATTTCTACTTGCTCTATGTCTACCCTTGGGGTATGTGATAAAAAGTAATAAGCAATAAGTAGAAGAAGATGATTTGCACCTCCCACATAATATTTACGGTGAGTAACTAAACAAAATAATGGCGGATCATGACTTGGAAAGTTTGGCATATGTTAGTGATGAGCATGGTAATACTTTCCCTATATATACGGGAAGGAACACTAATTCTGTTATTGATCATGTAGTTGTATCATCTAATATTACATCACTTTGTATGGCCGCAAGGATTGAAGAAACCTCATTGAGTGACTGCAATTGTATTATTTTAGTAACTATTGTTTGGGATGGCAGGTTTATACCCAGTACGCAAACTGTTGAGAATATTAAACCCCACAGACCCAATGGGGTGAGATTAAGATGGAAGGGAGAAAAATCTGAGGCGGTATTAAAATCCATTGTTAAAGGGTGCATTGTGGAAATTAATGACATCCTGAATACCAATAATGACTCAGAATGTATTTTAAGGAATTTTACATGCATAATAAAGCTATAGACACAACGTTTTCCAAGTTTGGTAAAGGGAAAACCGCTCATAATAAGGGGTGGTTTGTCACACCTGCACTGTATTGCTTACTGAATTGAAGCAGGCTTTAGCAGCCAGGCCGAGGGACAAGAAAGTGGTAATCCAACTACGATCTGATTACAAGATAGCTCTTAAGCATAGGAAGGGAGAGCTACAACAGGAGGCTGGGAAAAATTGACACAGGCAGCGGAAATGTCTAATTGCGCACTATTTTGGGCAACGGTTAATTCCCTCTTCCTAAAAGATGAATCGATTCCAGAGCTTACATCCAGTGTTACCAGTGAGGCCTGGGTAGCCCATTTTTCTATCATATTTAAATCTGATTACCCCTACGGTGCTAATCATAGATCCTGGCAGTGCCTCTAGATTTTACAGTAGCTGAAGTTGAAGAAGGTATTAGTACCAGTAAGGGGGGGAAGGCCCAGGGGCCAGACGGGGTTCCTATCGATGTTTATAAAGCAGCTCAGATGCTGTGGAGTCCCTTGTTAACCATAGTATTTAATGCAGCTGTGAGCAGCTTGGGAGGAATCTATTATAATCCCGATCCATAAGAAGGGAGACAGGTCGGATGCTAAAAAATACCGCCCTATCTCCTTACTAGACTCCTCTGTCAAAATCATGAGTAGGGTACTACTGGTAAGGCTGGAAGAATGGGCAGAGGACAACAGGATCTTGGCCAGTACCCAGTATGGCTTCAGGAAAGGGCGTGGAACACTAGATCAGTGTTTAAACTTAGATCAGCTAATTGGGAAATATACCCAAGCTAAACAGGGCTCTCTCTACCTCTGCTTCACAGATTTAAGTAGTGCCTTCGACCTGGTGGACCATTCCACCCTCTGGACGAAGCTGCTAGAGCTTGGGGCCCCGGGAGGTATCATTTTCTTTTTAGCACGGTTGTATGAAAATCTCCAAACCAGTGTTCGTTATGGGGCAAAAGGGGAGTGTACCCCTAAATTTAATGTTAGGAGCGGCATAAGACAAGGCTGTGTCCTTGCTTCCCTGCTTTTTACTCTTTTTACAAATCAGGTAGATGCAGTTTTAAAAACAGTAAGTACCGATGCTCCCCAGGTAAATGGGCTCGACGTGCCGGTATTGTTATATGCGGACGATGCCGTGTTACTGTCCAGGACCCTTAACGGCCTTCAGCGTTTAATAGATCGGTTTTCTGTTTTTATTAAGGACAGGAAATTGCTTATCAATAAGACTAAAACCCACACTATGATTTGTGGGGTAGGCCGTAAGAGGTCCCACACCTTTTTTATTGATGGCGAGAGAGTGCTTCAAGTTGATAAATTTTGCTATTTAGGAATTACCTTCGCGAGAGACCGAACATGGTCGCACGAAATTACCAACGTTCGTGCAAAGATGGCCAAAAGTGCTCATGGGGTTTTTAGATTTGCGGCAAAGATAGGCGACAGATGCATCAGGGATATGATGCAGATCTACCAATCCAGATGTGTGTCTGTCGCCTTATACGGGGCCGGGGTGTGGGGATACTGTTCCGACAGCTGTCTGCAAATTGAGGAAAATATTTTCCTCAAAAAACTATTGTGTTTGCCAACCTCAGCCCCAACTGGTTTAACCCACAGAGAATTAGGGATTAATTATTTGTCAGATCTGATATCCCTAAGGCCGCTAATGATCTGGCGCTCTATCTGGCAAAAGGAGGAGACAGCCCTTAATAGACTTGTAATCAATGATTGTCTCGCATTGGATAATCATCTTAGGATCCCTTGGTTAAAATATATAGTACACAGCTTCCAGGAAATCTTTGATATAAACATTATGGCTGATTCGTATGCTGTTGTAGCAATTTCAAAACCTGAGATGAAGACCATGTTTATGTCCTACAGAGCTAAGAGGCGACGACCAGCAATGATTTACTGTCTACCTGTATGTTCTATAATAAATTTGTAGAAAGGGAAGGGTTCCAAATATACCTAAGTCGGGTGACAAGACCTTCACACAGATTTGTCCTTTTCAGGCATAGGCTTGGGCTTGTACATCACTTGGTGGCTTTTCCACATCTTAAAAAGCACCCGGTTGGACCCTGCCCGTGCGACGGTCAATCTAAACAAAGCACATTGCACTTTCTTCTCCCATGTAATCTTTATATGAATTTACGTATTGTCTACTTAAAACCGATGTTTTTAAAATATGGAGTCCGTTCTGTAAACGATGCAATTAAACTGATTTTTAATATGTATGATACGGGCATTTGTTTTTTTATTGCCACCTTTTTATATAAGCGGCAATTGCAAAAACAACAAGTGATGGACTGAATGTGGATCAATGTCACACACTCCCCCAGTCAAAAGATCTGGGCCCAAATCCATCGTTTTTTTGCACTCCACACCACCCTGGGTTAGACAATGGCGATATGCAAATCAGCTCTGACCCTGTTGCCCCATGGGAACAGTCCAGTCCGAACTACAAAAGCCATGTCCTTCCCAGAACGGAATCAAGCATCCGAGGACCGGACCGGTTTCGAGGTAACACCTCTCTTCAGCCCGGCTAGCTTGACTCCAAGTGGTGTGGAGTGCCTGGGACCCACGTCTGGGCATCCCCAGCGCACTTAGGGTGGCAATTGCAAAAACAACAAGTGATGGACTGCATGGGGATCAATGTCACACACTCCCCCAGTCAAAAGATCTGGGCCCAAATCCATCGTTTTTTTGCACTCCACACCACCCTGGGTTAGACAATGGCGATATGCAAATCAGCTCTGACCCTGTTGCCCCATGGGAACAGTCCAGTCCGAACTACAAAAGCCATGTCCTTCCCAGAACGGAATCAAGCATCCGAGGACCGGACCGGTTTAGAGGTAACACCTCTCTTCAGCCCGGCTAGCTTGACTCCAAGTGGTGTGGAGTGCCTGGGACCCACGTCTGGGCATCCCCAGCGCACTTAGGGCGGCAATTGCAAAAACAACAAGTGATGGACTGAATGTGGATCAATGTCACACACTCCCCCAGTCAAAAGATCTGGGCCCAAATCCATCGTTTTTTTGCACTCCACACCACCCTGGGTTAGACAATGGCGATATGCAAATCAGCTCTGACCCTGTTGCCCCATGGGAACAGTCCAGTCCGAACTACAAAAGCCATGTCCTTCCCAGAACGGAATCAAGCATCCGAGGACCGGACCGGTTTCGAGGTAACACCTCTCTTCAGCCCGGCTAGCTTGACTCCAAAGGGTGTGGAGTGCCTGGGACCCACGTCTGGGCATCCCCAGCGCACTTAGGGCGGCAATTGCAAAAACAACAAGTGATGGACTGAATGTGGATCAATGTCACACACTCCCCCAGTCAAAAGATCTGGGCCCAAATCCATCGTTTTTTTGCTCTCCACACCACCCTGGGTTAGACAATGGCGATATGCAAATCAGCTCTGACCCTGTTGCCCCATGGGAACAGTCCAGTCCGAACTACAAAAGCCATGTCCTTCCCAGAACGGAATCAAGCATCCGAGGACCGGACCGGTTTCGAGGTAACACCTCTCTTCAGCCCGGCTAGCTTGACTCCAAGTGGTGTGGAGTGCCTGGGACCCACGTCTGGGCATCCCCAGCGCACTTAGGGCGGCAATTGCAAAAACAACAAGTGATGGACTGAATGTGGATCAATGTCACACACTCCCCCAGTCAAAAGATCTGGGCCCAAATCCATCGTTTTTTTGCACTCCACACCACCCTGGGTTAGACAATGGCGATATGCAAATCAGCTCTGACCCTGTTGCCCCATGGGAACAGTCCAGTCCGAACTACAAAAGCCATGTCCTTCCCAGAACGGAATCAAGCATCCGAGGACTGGACCGGTTTCGAGGTAACACCTCTCTTCAGCCCGGCTAGCTTGACTCCAAGTGGTGTGGAGTGCCTGGGACCCACGTCTGGGCATCCCCAGCGCACTTAGGGCGGCAATTGCAAAAACAACAAGTGATGGACTGAATGTGGATCAATGTCACACACTCCCCCAGTCAAAAGATCTGGGCCCAAATCCATCGTTTTTTTGCACTCCACACCACCCTGGGTTAGACAATGGCGATATGCAAATCAGCTCTGACCCTGTTGCCCCATGGGAACAGTCCAGTCCGAACTACAAAAGCCATGTCCTTCCCAGAACGGAATCAAGCATCCGAGGACCGGACCGGTTTCGAGGTAACACCTCTCTTCAGCCCGGCTAGCTTGACTCCAAGTGGTGTGGAGTGCCTGGGACCCACGTCTGGGCATCCCCAGCGCACTTAGGGCGGCAATTGCAAAAACAACAAGTGCTCAGACGTGAGTCCCAGGCACTCCACACCACTGGAATCAAGCTAGCCGGGCTGATGAGAGGTGTTACCTCGAAACCGGGCCGGTCCTCGGATGCTTGTTTCCGTTCTGGGAAGGACATGGCTTTTGTAGTTCGGACTGGACTGTTCCCATGGGGCACAGGGTCAGCGCTGATTTGCATATCGCCATTGTCTAACCCAGGGTGGTGTGGAGTGGAAAAACAATGGATTTGGGCCCAGATCTTTGGACTGGGGTGAATGTGTGACATTGATCCACATTCTGTCCATCATTGTTGTGTTTGCAATTACCGCTCTAAGTGTACTGGGGATGCTCAGACGTGAGTCCCAGGCACTCCACACCACTGGAATCAAGCTAGCCGGGCTGATGAGAGGTGTTACCTCGAAACCGGGCCGGTCCTCGGATGCTTGTTTCCGTTCTGGGAAGGACATGGCTTTTGTAGTTCGGACTGGACTGTTCCCATGGGGCACAGGGTCAGCGCTGATTTGCATATCGCCATTGTCTAACCCAGGGTGGTGTGGAGTGGAAAAACGATGGATTTGGGCCCAGATCTTTGGACTGGGGTGAATGTGTGACATTGATCCACATTCTGTCCATCATTGTTGTGTTTGCAATTACCGCTCTAAGTGTACTGGGGATGCTCAGACGTGAGTCCCAGGCACTCCACACCACTGGAATCAAGCTAGCCGGGCTGATGAGAGGTGTTACCTCGAAACCGGGCCGGTCCTCGGATGCTTGTTTCCGTTCTGGGAAGGACATGGCTTTTGTAGTTCGGACTGGACTGTTCCCATGGGGCACAGGGTCAGCGCTGATTTGCATATCGCCATTGTCTAACCCAGGGTGGTGTGGAGTGGAAAAACGATGGATTTGGGCCCAGATCTTTGGACTGGGGTGAATGTGTGACATTGATCCACATTCTGTCCATCATTGTTGTGTTTGCAATTACCGCTCTAAGTGTACTGGGGATGCTCAGACGTGAGTCCCAGGCACTCCACACCACTGGAATCAAGCTAGCCGGGCTGATGAGAGGTGTTACCTCGAAACCGGGCCGGTCCTCGGATGCTTGTTTCCGTTCTGGGAAGGACATGGCTTTTGTAGTTCGGACTGGACTGTTCCCATGGGGCACAGGGTCAGCGCTGATTTGCATATCGCCATTGTCTAACCCAGGGTGGTGTGGAGTGGAAAAACGATGGATTTGGGCCCAGATCTTTGGACTGGGGTGAATGTGTGACATTGATCCACATTCTGTCCATCATTGTTGTGTTTGCAATTACCGCTCTAAGTGTACTGGGGATGCTCAGACGTGAGTCCCAGGCACTCCACACCACTGGAATCAAGCTAGCCGGGCTGATGAGAGGTGTTACCTCGAAACCGGGCCGGTCCTCGGATGCTTGTTTCCGTTCTGGGAAGGACATGGCTTTTGTAGTTCGGACTGGACTGTTCCCATGGGGCACAGGGTCAGCGCTGATTTGCATATCGCCATTGTCTAACCCAGGGTGGTGTGGAGTGGAAAAACGATGGATTTGGGCCCAGATCTTTGGACTGGGGTGAATGTGTGACATTGATCCACATTCTGTCCATCATTGTTGTGTTTGCAATTACCGCTCTAAGTGTACTGGGGATGCTCAGACGTGAGTCCCAGGCACTCCACACCACTGGAATCAAGCTAGCCGGGCTGATGAGAGGTGTTACCTCGAAACCGGGCCGGTCCTCAGATGCTTGTTTCCGTTCTGGGAAGGACATGGCTTTTGTAGTTCGGACTGGACTGTTCCCATGGGGCACAGGGTCAGCGCTGATTTGCATATCGCCATTGTCTAACCCAGGGTGGTGTGGAGTGGAAAAACGATGGATTTGGGCCCAGATCTTTGGACTGGGGTGAATGTGTGACATTGATCCACATTCTGTCCATCATTGTTGTGTTTGCAATTACCGCTCTAAGTGTACTGGGGATGCTCAGACGTGAGTCCCAGGCACTCCACACCACTGGAATCAAGCTAGCCGGGCTGATGAGAGGTGTTACCTCGAAACCGGGCCGGTCCTCGGATGCTTGTTTCCGTTCTGGGAAGGACATGGCTTTTGTAGTTCGGACTGGACTGTTCCCATGGGGCACAGGGTCAGCGCTGATTTGCATATCGCCATTGTCTAACCCAGGGTGGTGTGAAGTGGAAAAACGATGGATTTGGGCCCAGATCTTTGGACTGGGGTGAATGTGTGACATTGATCCACATTCTGTCCATCATTGTTGTGTTTGCAATTACCGCTCTAAGTGTACTGGGGATGCTCAGACGTGAGTCCCAGGCACTCCACACCACTGGAATCAAGCTAGCCGGGCTGATGAGAGGTGTTACCTCGAAACCGGGCCGGTCCTCGGATGCTTGTTTCCGTTCTGGGAAGGACATGGCTTTTGTAGTTCGGACTGGACTGTTCCCATGGGGCACAGGGTCAGCGCTGATTTGCATATCGCCATTGTCTAACCCAGGGTGGTGTGGAGTGGAAAAACGATGGATTTGGGCCCAGATCTTTGGACTGGGGTGAATGTGTGACATTGATCCACATTCTGTCCATCATTGTTGTGTTTGCAATTACCGCTCTAAGTGTACTGGGGATGCTCAGACGTGAGTCCCAGGCACTCCACACCACTGGAATCAAGCTAGCCGGGCTGATGAGAGGTGTTACCTCGAAACCGGGCCGGTCCTCGGATGCTTGTTTCCGTTCTGGGAAGGACATGGCTTTTGTAGTTCGGACTGGACTGTTCCCATGGGGCACAGGGTCAGCGCTGATTTGCATATCGCCATTGTCTAACCCAGGGTGGTGTGGAGTGCAAAAACGATGGATTTGGGCCCAGATCTTTGGACTGGGGTGAATGTGTGACATTGATCCACATTCTGTCCATCATTGTTGTGTTTGCAATTACCGCTCTAAGTGTACTGGGGATGCTCAGACGTGAGTCCCAGGCACTCCACACCACTGGAATCAAGCTAGCCGGGCTGATGAGAGGTGTTACCTCGAAACCGGGCCGGTCCTCGGATGCTTGTTTCCGTTCTGGGAAGGACATGGCTTTTGTAGTTCGGACTGGACTGTTCCCATGGGGCACAGGGTCAGCGCTGATTTGCATATCGCCATTGTCTAACCCAGGGTGGTGTGGAGTGGAAAAACGATGGATTTGGGCCCAGATCTTTGGACTGGGGTGAATGTGTGACATTGATCCACATTCTGTCCATCATTGTTGTGTTTGCAATTACCGCTCTAAGTGTACTGGGGATGCTCAGACGTGAGTCCCAGGCACTCCACACCACTGGAATCAAGCTAGCCGGGCTGATGAGAGGTGTTACCTCGAAACCGGGCCGGTCCTCGGATGCTTGTTTCCGTTCTGGGAAGGACATGGCTTTTGTAGTTCGGACTGGACTGTTCCCATGGGGCACAGGGTCAGCGCTGATTTGCATATCGCCATTGTCTAACCCAGGGTGGTGTGGAGTGGAAAAACGATGGATTTGGGCCCAGATCTTTGGACTGGGGTGAATGTGTGACATTGATCCACATTCTGTCCATCATTGTTGTGTTTGCAATTACCGCTCTAAGTGTACTGGGGATGCTCAGGCGTGAGTCCCAGGCACTCCACACCACTGGAATCAAGCTAGCCGGGCTGATGAGAGGTGTTACCTCGAAACCGGGCCGGTCCTCGGATGCTTGTTTCCGTTCTGGGAAGGACATGGCTTTTGTAGTTCGGACTGGACTGTTCCCATGGGGCACAGGGTCAGCGCTGATTTGCATATCGCCATTGTCTAACCCAGGGTGGTGTGGAGTGGAAAAACGATGGATTTGGGCCCAGATCTTTGGACTGGGGTGAATGTGTGACATTGATCCACATTCTGTCCATCATTGTTGTGTTTTTCAATTACCTTTTTATATAAATCAATCCATGCCAGGAAAAGTATGATGTTTTAACTTATGTGTGTTTTACTGATTATCCCTGCATAGTTGTCGATAAGTGTATGTTATTTTTGTGCTTTTATGATCATTTTTGATATGCACCGAATAAAGCTTTATGAAATGACATCCACTCATTCTTCAATGCAGATTCCTATATATATAATACTTATTTAAATATAAAACCAAACCACATTCACTGGATGATGTCATCAGTGATGTCATCAGTGATGTCATTTGAGATGTCATCGGTGATGTCACTGACTATGTCACGAATGATGTAATATGTGACATCATCAGCAGTGGATTGCGGGCGCGCAAGTTATAGTTAGTACAACTAAGTATAACGGAGGAGGTTTTGTATGAGTAAAATGACCAGCTAACTATAACACCCCTGAAACCTATGATTTTTTCAGTGAAGATATATATATATCTATATCTATATCCATATATATCTATATATATATATATATATATATATATATATAAAAATATAAATATGGATTTCTATATTTATATTTATATATATATTTATATATTTATATATATATATATATATATAGATCTATATATATATATATATATATAGATATATATATAGATCTATATATATATATATTTCAAAAGCAAATGTCCCAAGATGAGACGAGCACTTTAAGGCTGGTGCCGGCGGCAAGGTTCGGGACGCCCTTGCAAGATACTTTTACAGCAAACACTGTCTCCATGAAGAAACACGCCGCACACTACTCCGTTTATCAAGTATTTTGGTTTATTTTCTGTGGGTTTCCCCACAGAAAATAAACCAAAATACTTGATAAACGGAGTAGTGTGCGGCGTGTTTCTTCATGGAGACAGTGTTTGCTGTAAAAATATATATATATATATATACAAAGTTGCCTGGCAACCGCCAAGCTCCGCTCTCCTCGAGCCACTTAACGAAGGCGGTTCGTGTGTAGGTAGCGAGCCTTCATATAAATTCCACTTCTGACTTCCTCCTTCAGGTCAGAAAGCACACGAACAACTTCTTGCTGAAGAAACGTTTTTAATGCAGGTTCAAAGCAAAAAACTCTACGCGTTTCAGGAGCTCACCTCCCTTGCTCACGAGGAAGGAGGAAGTCAGAAGTTGAATTTATATATATATATATATATATATATATATATATATATATATATATATATATATATATATATATATATATATATATATATATGCATATATTCAGAATAAGATATCCTCATTTTCAGGAAATAATCATCCAAAGTTCCCCAGACGGGTTAGGTCACTGGGTTTTTATTTAAATGACAAACTTCAACGCATTTCAGCAGCTTTGTTTATATATATAGGAATGTGATCAAGGGCTCTTGAAGCCCGAAATGAGGCTTGCTGGCTGTGAAGGAACAAAAATAAAACTTTACCTTGCCTGATTTTGCTGTGGTCGGTCTGAGTTCCTGCTTCGCCGTCCAAACGGAAGTGGTTGGAATTGCTGGTGCATATATATATATATATATATTCACTGAAAAAACCATAGGTTATAGACCATATATAGTTAGGAATTAGCATTTACAAAACCTTGAAAATTCACTGAAAAAACCATAGGTTATAGACCATATATAGTTAGGAATTAGCATTTACAAAACCTTGAAAATTCACTGCAAAAACCATAGGTTAGAGACCATATATAGTTAGCTGGACATTTTATTGACATAAAACCAATGAAATTCCATATATAGTTAGTTGCACTCACTATATATCGCGCACCCGCAATCCACTGCTGATGATGTCACATATTACATCATTCATGACATGGTCAGTGACATCACTGATGACATCACTGATGACATCTCAAATGACATCACTGATGACTACATCCAGTGACTGTATAATTCTGTAAAGTTAAAATATGTCTTACATATTGAAGAATGAGTGGATGTATAAGTGTCTGGACGAAGGATTTAGTAGGTGCATGACTGAATGTATGAGTGAGTGATTAAATGTGTCTCACTGAGTGCATGGGTTAGTGACTAAACTGTCTTAATTTGTGCATCATTATGTCTGTTGTTCTGTAAACTGCTGCATGTGTTGATCAGTAGCTATATGAGTAACTATATGGGTTATTGATTGATTGCCCAAGTATTTGTATGGGAGACTGAGTGTGTGTGTGGCTAGCTGGGAGGTGTGTGACTCTGTGCAGATCAATCTGTACTTGTATCAATGATTGTATAAGAAAGTAAGTATGTGTTAGCACATGTTTGAAAATGTAAGGTGCTCTATGTTTAACTGTATAGACAAGAAAATGGAAGTCTCATTGATTCTTTACAGGACTGACTAGGTGTGTAAGTAACTCCATGGATGAGTGGCAGACTGTGAGTGTCTGTATAGGTGTATGAGTGCATATGATAGTGTTGTAAAGATGAGTGATTGTATGTATGAATGATTGTATGGGTGAATGAGTGAAGGTGTGTGTAGACGTAGCAATCAGTGAGTGCGTATGTAGTAACTAGTATTGGTGTGTCAATGGTTTCAAAAATTATACTCTTTTTAACACTGGGTGAAACAGAGGTTATATTAAAATGTGAGGAGATGCATTGTATTGTCACATGAATGATATCATCAGTGATGTGGTCATTGTTGTCAAATGAGATGTCATCAGTGATGTCATCAGTGATGTCATTTGAGATGTCATCAGTGATGTCATCAGTGATGTCACTGACCATGTCATGAATGATGTAATATGTGACATCATCAGCAGTGGATTGCGGGTGTGCGATATATAGTTAGTGCAACTAACTATATATGGAATTTCATTGGTTTTATGTCAATAAAATGTCCAGCTAACTATATATGGTCTCTAACCTATGGTTTTTGCAGTGAATTTTCAAGGTTTTGTAAATGCTAATTCCTAACTATATATGGTCTATAACCTATGGTTTTTTCAGTGAATTTTCAAGGTTTTGTAAATGCTAATTCCTAACTATATATGGTCTATAACCTATGGTTTTTTCAGTGAATTTCAATGGTTTTTTAATAGCAAATATCATAAGCTGTCGAATGTCAAGTACGTGGTAAGTAAAAACATTTTCGTGTTTATGCACACTGATCTGCTTTGAATGCTGCCCCCCACCCCTCATTTCTATTAGGAGTACTCTCTCTTTGCAGATAGTGAAGGGTAGTTAACGCAGCCCTTTGCCCCCTTTGTAATCCGTCGTGCCTGCTTCTCTCTCCATTTGATTGATTGTTCTCTTTCGTTCATTCTCTATTTACAAACAAGCACAGAGTCAAAATACTCTGTTTAGTCTTTGCAGATAGCGAAAAACCGTGTAAAAAAACAAAAGGAATCGAGCAAAATCAGTAGGCCACTAATGGGATCTCTTTTTGACCTCGCTAAAATAGAAACATTAGGAACAACCTGTTGAAAATAGCAATGCGTATGTACATAAGCGGCGTTCATTTGTGTTCACAGTACCCCTTGTTGATTGTTTGAATCGAGCATTGAATTGTTCGAAGTTGGTTCTCTTAAGGATCTTCTCTGCCTGCAAACGAGGAAGAATAGGAATATTCTCTCTCCCTTTGCAGATAGTGAAGGGTAGGTAACGCAAGCCTTTAACACGTCGTACCTATTTCATTCCTCATTGATTGATTGATTGTCCGAACATTGACTGTTTGGGAATTAGTTCTTTTTGGAGGTATTCCCTGTTTGCAAATAAACGTAGGAAAATCTTTGCAAGTAGTGAAAGGGTACGTAATGCGGACCTTTCTCCCCCGTTGTAATCTGTCATGCCTATCTACTCCCCACTGATTGATGCACCTGTTTCACCCGGACCATTTACTAGACATACGTCATCTGGCCCGACCAGAGAGCACCCCTAGTGAAAAGGACATATGCAATAATAACGAAGTGATCACTGTATCCTGTTAACAGAAACTTTAGCATGAAACAACCTGGAAAGAAAAGAATAGGAAATCGAAAATCAGTAGGCCACTGATGAACATGAACTTTTATTAAACAACGAACAAAGAAACGATAACATAACGTAATGATAAAACCTATTAATGTCCTAGAAACAAGAAAACGTTAAAATATGCCAGTGGTGAGAGACCAGAAAAACAGTAAGAGAAACCAAATCACCCCTCGCTGTCCCACCGCCTGCCACGCCAAAAAAATCGATAGACTAGGGAAAATGCAAGTCAGTAGAACATCCGCCCCCACTCTGGAAACTTCCAAGGTGGGGCAGGGTTCCGGCTACGCCCAGCCGGGAGCAGCCCATATAAGGCAGGTCCTGCTGCCACGCCTCGGCCAGGAGATCCTAACGTAGGGTGTAGCCGGAGGAGAGGCCGAGACCAGCGGGACCCGGCCAGGGAATTGCCTTTACAACGCTGAACAGTTGCAGGGGGGGGGAATGTCTCCTCGACCCTCCCCTCTCTCTCCCAGTCCGGCCGCGGTGGCCCTTGAGAGTTGCAGGTAGTCCCGCCACATGCTCTTCCGGTCCGGCCACCAACGGTCGGGGGGCCGAGGCCGACGGGATCCGGCTGCAGCCGATAAACCAAGAAACCCGTTCATGGGGCCAGAGCCAGGGGCGTCCGGCCGACATCTACCGGAAGCCCGGCCCGAAGACGGACGGGACACTTCTTCTTTCTTGTATAATTGCTGCAACAACCCTGGGGGGGGGATGTCTTGCACATGCCTCCGACCCCCCCCCCCTCGTCCTCATCGCCTGGTCCGGCCATAACAAATCTCAAGCGAGACGCCGTGGGGTGCACTGGGAGGGAGAGACGGTGCGAACAGGCCTCTCCCGCCTCCCCAGTGGAGGCTTCCCAGCTGCACCCTCAGCGCTCCAGGCGCCCGGAAAAGAGTTCTTCCACTGTGGCCATGCTGCAACGTCTCGCCCGGCAGGGTGGAGCCCGTCCGCTCATTTGACCCCGCGATCGCCAGTAGCTACCGAACTCTCAAAATGGCGGTCGACCTGGCAAGAGCGGGCCCAGCATAAAGAAATGGCCCGGTCACTGGTTGACTCCACCACCGTAGTCCTCCACGACCTTGAAGATTCTAGAGGAGCCGCGGGAGTCTCCGACCCCCGATGGGGAATGACTGCCATGATCACCCGTGGAGTGACGAAACTGTATCCGCGGGACGTCGGCGCCAGCCTCACTTTGAATTACTAGAATCCTGCAGACCTCACTTCCGGTGAAAGCACAGTGTGACCCGGTAGGAAAAATTGTTGCACCCCCTCCCCTTTTTGACTGATAGTTCAAACCACCGATCCTTTCCTTTGCCCTTTTAACGGAACTTTGGACTGCCTCCCCCTCTTTTACATTTTCTAGAGAAAACAAAACATTAACCACTACATTAGCATAGCAGTTGACACCAGAACTGTTTTCAAATTGAAAACCAACAACATCTTCAACAGAATCCTTTTTGTTTCTGCTGTGACCCTGCTACAGCACAGGCATTGTCCCCAGCAGTAATTCTGCAATGCCGGTAAGAATAGCTGTGGTGCCTACTGGACTCACTCACCCCCGCGGCGCCCCACGCCGTTATTTGCTGGGCGGCAACTTGCTAGACATCACTTTCGTGCCATCTAGATTTCAGCGCGTTCTGCTGCCTTGGAACTATTCGCACAACAGACCGCTACTGACAAGAATATTTCATTATTGGTGCTGTCAATTTCAATAAATCTATTGGATAATTCAAAAGAAGTTGCCACGGTCTCTTCGTTGTTTAAATGTTTTTACTGTTTTTGTTTTGTTGTATATATTTATATGTTATTAAAGTTTTATATTCCTACTACTTTGTTGGAGTGCTATATATTTTTAATGTGACACATAATTGTAAAAACTTTGATGTACAAAGAGTCATTCCTGGAATCTTCCGCTTCAGGCTCGGTCCCCTCCCCAATCACAATACAGGATAGTTTTCAGATAGTAGGAACACGTGTGGTGTGACGGATCTCATCGGGTGTGGGCCTTGATCTACTATAACTCCTTTGAAGAGGGGTGATTCTTTACAGCTGGGGCCATAAACTACATCTGCAGGGCTAGCTGATAGCCTGGACAATCGGACACAGAGGAAGAGGAGTGTCAGAGGGTGCGGTAGTGAATAGGGCGAAAGGGAGGTGTCGGGCGGGCACAGTGTGATTCTCAGGGAAGAGCAGCGCAGATGGGGGGAGGTTTATTGCCCATGCATAAGACAGAGAGCGGGGGTGACCAGTGCCTGGGGAAGATGCTTGCGAGGGTGAGGAGCCATGCTACGAATCAACAGCGTGCAGAGAGTGGGTCTGGTCAAGGCATCTAAAATGGCTGCCGTGCACGACAAAAGTGTGGCATTTCAAAAAAGGCAAGATGGCGCAGACAATGTTTTTCAACACTTCCTCATTTCCTTCGAATCGAACGTTAACAGACGTTGGGGCATATTACCAAAGTTAAGCGATATTTATCGCTAACGATGCTTACCAACGAATTTTTTACCGCTAAGCATCGTCAGAAATTATCGAAGATAAACCTTGCTATTATCAAGGTTTATCACAAATGCGATAATAAACGGCCGCAATGCATGAATATCGCTAAAAACTCAGCGATATTCATACATTACCGAGCTAATGCTCTTAGCCATGTTATCCACCTCCCATTGGATAACATGGCTAAGAACTGCTCAGGGCAGGTGTTACTTTTTGGAGATATTCGCGCTTAGCGCGAATATCTCCAAAAGTTGGTAATAGGAGATAGATATCTTGCATGTTGTAATGCAAGTTATTGTGGTATATGGAACTCATACCATAATCTCTCAGGAAAGCAGAAACTGATCCTTTTGGGACCGCCTAAAAAGGCCTAGGGGGTGAGGAGTACTCTACTTTGCCCCCTTTTCACGTTCCGAACTATTTTATTTTACTCTCTTCTGTAATTACACAAAATAGCAGCGATAAGATGCATCGGAGACACACAGTGAGAGAAAGGAGGCCGGAGATGAAGAAGAGATGTCAAATACACATTGGAGATAATATAGTGGCAGAAGGGAAGTAAATATGAGTAAACTTACCATGTAACATAAAAATGTTGCACTCTATACTATAAGTCTCATTTTATACTACAATCACTTCGCTACAACCTCATAAATTAAAAATAAAAATGAATAATGTCTCAAACAATTTTTGATTTCTAAATATAAATTTATTCTTCAGAATTTTCTAAATTTGAAAGAACTAGTAACATGTCCTCATCAGCAATGTCCTCATGAAAAGTCTGCAATAATGATTCTTGTAACTCTATGGTCTCCAAACACTCGATAAATTCGCCATCAAGAGATTGATCAAAAAAATCATTCAAGTCATCTCCTCCTTCTGACAATATTTCATTATTGGTGCTGTCAATTTCAATCAATGTAGTGGAATCATTCAAGTCATCTCCTCGTGACAATATTTCATTATTGGTGCTCTCAATTTCAATCAATGTAGTGGAATCATTCAAGTCATCTCCTCCTTGTGACAATATTTCATTATTGGTGCTGTCCATTTCAATCAATCTAATGGAATCATACAAGTCATCTCCTCCTTGTGACAATATTTCATTATTGCTGCTCTCAATTTCAATCAACATAGTGGAATCATTCAAGTCATCTCCTTGTGACAATATTTCATTCTTGGTGCTGTCCATTTCAATCAATCTAATGGAATCATACAAGTCATGTCCTCCTTGTGACAATATTTCATTATTGGTGCTCTCAATTTCAATCAATGTAGTGGACAATTCAAAAGAAATTGCCACGGTCTCTTCATTGTGAGCCATTTTATTTTGAAATTGCTTGCTGTAAATTGCAGAAAAAAATAATCACTTTCATTTATCGTTTTTAGTAATACATAATATAAAACTAACTTTATCAAGTATTTAGTATAACAGAAGGACTGCAAATAAATAACAGAAAACATTTTTCAAATTATCTTCAAGTGTACAACATAGTTCCCCTTACAAATTAACAACTCACCTTTTTAAAAGTAGGAAAAGTGTTAGTACTGTGTAAATCAAACACCAGAAATTCACCACCAAAAATTCCTCACAAATGTACCTCAGACAGTAGTATCACAAAATGGCTGTGGTTTCCTCTCATTTGACATATATACATAACCAATTAACTTTCATCACACACAAATACAAAACCAAAGTAACATTTTAATTGGTTCTAAATTTCAACACTTTCAAATGTGTTTTCCCCATGCAATTTTCCATAGGACATTTACATACGTCTACAGCCTGAATGGCTGAACGGAATTACACCAAACTTGGCAAAATGGTACATCAAACCTAAGAGGTCAGGAAGGATCTACTATGCCCCCTTATGGTCATTTCCCCCTTCGCTTTGGCCTCCTCTTGTCTCTCAATCCTACCGAGAGACAAGATGGCGGCCGCTACGGACTGTTTGGAATGTTGACAGACGCCGGAGAACCAATCAGCTTCGCAAAGCTCCGTAACGCGAAAAGTACGCGAAGCGGAGCGCTGTTACAGATATATATCTTTTTTTGAACGTTAATTTCTCAAAATCCACTGGAGCACATATATTGAGACCTAGCAAAGGCACATCGGGCTACCAGTCCCTAATATTTTACCAAGTTTCGTGCAAATCCATTCAGCCGTTCGATTATTATTATTTATTTTTTTTTTTGCCCCGCGGGGCCCTTTTAAAACCTCCACATCAAACCTAGGGGGTCAGCGAGGATCTACTATTCCCCCTTATGGTCATTTGCCCCTTCGCTTTCGCCTCCTCTTGTCTCTCGATCCTACCGAGAGACAAGATGGCGGCCGCTACGGACTGTTTGGAATGTTGACAGACGCCGGAGAACCAATCAGCTTCGCTTCACAAAGCTCCGTTGCGCGAAAAGTACGCGAAGCGGAGCGCTGTTACAGATATATATCTTTTTTTGAACGTTAATTTCTCAAAATCCACTGGAGCACATATATTGAGACCTAGCAAAGGCACATCGGGCTACCAGTCCCTAATATTTTACCAAGTTTCGTGCAAATCCATTCAGCCGTTCGATTATTATTATTATTTTTTTTTTTTGCCCCGCGGGGCCCTTTTAAAACCTCCACATCAAACCTAGGGGGTCAGCGAGGATCTACTATTCCCCCTTATGGCCATTTGCCCCTTCGCTTTCGCCTCCTCTTGTCTCTCGATCCTACCGAGAGACAAGATGGCGGCCGCTACTGACTGTTTGGAATGTTGACAGACGCCGGAGAACCAATCAGCTTCGCTTCACAAAGCTCCGTTGCGCGAAAAGTACGCGTCCTGGGACGCTGCCCGGTCCGCTGTTACAGATATATATCTTTTTTTAAACGTTAATTTCTCAAAATCCACTGGAGCACATATATTGAGACCTACAAAAGGCACATCGGGCTACCAGTCCCTACAATTTTGCCAAGTTTCGTGCAAATCCATTCAGCCGTTCGGGCTAAAAGTGAGGCCAACCGCCCTATGGAAAACTCAATGTTAAAAACACGTTTTGGGACCCCCCTTTTTTCTCGGCCCCCCCTTGACGAACCCCCCCCAAATTTTGGGGGTCGCCAGTAGGTATATATAGTTAGGATTTTTTCTCTATGGGATTTTTGAAAATTCTATGTCTAATAACTTTGGCGTTTGTGGACGGAATTGGCTGAAATTTTCAGGAAAATGGCACATTTTGTTTCTGAGCAGCCCTTGAAAATTTGGGGGGGGTTCGTCAAGGGGGGGCCGAGAAAAAAGGGGGGTCCCAAAACGCGTTTTTCCCATGTTAATTTCCATAGGGCGGTTGGCCTCACTTTTAGCCCGAACGGCTGAATGGATTTGCACGAAACTTGGCAAAATTGTAGGGACTGGTAGCCCGATGTGCCTTTTGTAGGTCTCAATATATGTGCTCCAGTGGATTTTGAGAAATTAACGTTTAAAAAAAGATATATATCTGTAACAGCGGACCGGGCAGCGCTCTGGTTCGCGGACTTTTCGCGCAACGGAGCTTTGTGAAAAGAAGCTGATTGGTTCTCCGGCGTCTGTCAACATTCCAAACAGTCCGTAGCGGCCGCCATCTTGTCTCTCGGTAGGATCGAGAGACAAGAGGAGGCCAAAGCGAAGGGGCAAATGACCATAAGGGGGCATAGTACATTGTCGCTCACCCCCTAGGTTTGATGTGGAGGTTTTAAAAGGGCCCCGCGGGGCAAAAAAAAATAAAAATAATAATAATCGAACAGCTGAATGGATTTGCACGAAACTTGGCAAAATTGTAGGGACTGGTAGCCCGATGTGCCTTTGCTAGATCTCAATATATGTGCTCCAGTGGATTTTGAGAAATTAACGTTCAAAAAAAGGTATATATCTGTAACAGCGCACCGCTTCGCGTACTTTTCGCGTTACGGAGCTTTGCGAAGCGAAGCTGATTGGCTCTCCGGTGTCTGTAAACATTCCAAACAGTCCGTAGCGGCCGCCATCTTGTCTCTCGGTAGGATCGAACAGCTGAATGGATTTGCACGAAACTTGGCAAAATTGTAGGGACTGGTAGCCCGATGTGCCTTTGCTAGGTCTCAATATATGTGCTTCAGTGCATTTTGAGAAATTAACGTTCAGAAACAAGATATATATCTGTAACAGCGCTCCGCGGAGATAAAATTATATGTGTATTACCTAGCTGTTGCTAACACCAGTTAGCGACGGCTAGTAGAAGATAGCGACCATCTTGGGCCCCACTTTGCATGTGAGTGATATTTATCACTAATGACATGCAAAGTGGGCATGCCAAGATGTTAGCGACTGGAAACAGTCGCTAACATCGCTATCTCCTATTATCAACTTTTGGAAATATTCGAGATAAGGGCGAATATCTCTAAAAGCTACCACCCGCCCTGAGCAGTTCTTAGCCATGTTATCCAATGGGAGGTGGATAACATGGCTAAGAGCATTAGCTCGGTAATGCATGAATATCGCTGAGTTTTCAGCGATATTAATGCATTGCGGTCGTTTTTTATCGTATTTCCGATAAACCTTGATAATAGCAAGGTTTATCTGCGATAATTTCTGACGGTAAAAAAATCGTTGCTAAGCATCGTTAGGGATAAATATCGCTTAACTTTGGTAATATGCCCCAACGTCTGTTAACGTTCGATTCGAAGGAAATCAGGAAGTGTTGAAAAACATTGTCTGCGCCATCTTGTCTTTTTTCAAATGCCACACTTTTGTCGTGCACGGCAGCCATTTTAGATGCCTTGACCAGACCCACTCTGTGCACGCTGTCGATCCTTAGCATGGCTCCCCACCCTCGCAAGCATCTCCCCCAGGCAGTGGTCACCCCCGCTCTCTGTCTTATGCATGGGTAATAAACCTCCCCCATCTGCGCTGCTGTTCCCTGAGAATCACACCCTGTGCCCGCCCGACACCTCCCTTTCGCCCTATTCACTACCGCACCCTCTGACACTCCTTTTCCTCTGTGTCCGATTGTCCAGGCTGGTCCTAGGGTATCAGCTAGCCCTGCAGATGTAGTTTATGGCCACAGCTGTAAAGAATCACCCCTCTTCAAAGGAGTTATAGTAGATCAAGGCCCACACTCGATGAGATCCGTCACAGCAGAAGCGTTGCTATTATCTGAAAACCATCCTGTATTGTGATTGGGGAGGGGACCGAGCCTGAAGCGGAAGATTCCAGGGATGACTGTTTGTACATCAAAGTTTTTACAATTATGTGTCACATTAAAAATATATAGCACTCCGACAAAGTAGTAAGATTATAAAACTTTAATAATTTATAAATATATACAAGAAAACAAAAATAGTAATAACATATAAACATTTTTAGGGAAAAACAACGAAGTAGCGGTCGGCTGTGCGAATAGTCCCAACGCAGCACAACGTCCAGATTTCCGGCGTGGGGCGTCGCGGGGGGTGGGTCATCAGTAGCAAACTGTTGTGCGAATAGTTCCAAGGCAGCAGAACGCGCCGAAATCTAGATGACACGAAAGTGATGTCTAGTAAGTTGCCACCCAGCAAATAACGGCATGGGGCGTCGCGGGGGGTGGGTCATCAGTAGCAAACTGTTGCGCGAATAGTTCCAAGGCAGCAGAACGATGGCACCAAGGTGATGTCCAGTAAGTTGCCGCACTGGTTTTGGTATCCTACAATGCTGCTCCGAATAACGGCGTGGAGCGCCCCGGGGGAGGCGGCGTGAACGGGCCTCTCCAGGTGGAGTCTCGTCTGTTGTAGTGGGGCGCCCCTTTACCGTTTCAGTTGCCATTCCGTCCGTTTTTGGTCCACTGTGTCAAAAGCCGCAATTCAGCTGAGTTGCGCCCACTCTTGCGGTGCAGCGATAGGCGGCTGTCACAGGACTCTCAAAATGGCGGCAGGCTGTTTCCTTTTTGGGCCTGGTCAACTGAAATGGCCCTGGGACACCTTGGAAATCGGACGCTTGTCTGCTAGGTCTTGGACCTCATTCTCGAAAGCGTCCCCTCCGCCTTGAGAATTCATCAAAAGTTTTGGGGGCTCCGACTCCTGCAGGCTTCTGGTGGGGAGCGGCTGCCATGATTGCTCGCGGAATGACCACGACTGAGCTACGAGATGGTGGTGCTTTCATGCTGACGCCAGCTTCAGTCTGAAACATCCAGAAACAAGGTGGGGCTTTCATCGTTTGGGGAAAAAAAAAAGTTTTCATCCTATGAAAAGTGTTGTTTTTAGGTCACATGATCAAGCCTTCCATCATTAGGAAACCAAAAGTAAAATGAACCAATGAAAAGTTTTATAAACAAGTCACATGACCTGTTATGCGGCATAGGGTGTAAAATTAGGAGAAAATACGTTGGCACGTGAGGCGGCGTCAGTAGCGGACCGATGTGCGAATAGGCCGAAGGCAACACAACGCGCCAAGATCCGGATGGCACCGAGGTGGTGTCCAGCAAGTTGCAGCACTGGTGTGGCCATCCTACAATGCTGAAAGTCGGCGTGGGGCGCCCCGTTGGCCTCTGAGTTTGCGTCAGTAGCGGACCGATGTGCGAATAGGCCGAAGGCAGCACAACGCGCCAAGATCCGGATGGCACCGAGGTGGTGTCTAGTAAGTTGCCGCACTGGTGTGGCTATCCAACAATGCTGAAAGTCGGCGTGGGGCGCCCCGTTGGCCTGTGAGTTTGCGTCAGTAGCGGACCGATGTGCGAATAGGCCGAAGGCAGCACAACGCGCCAAGATCCGGATGGCACCGAGGTGGTGTCTAGTAAGTTGCCGCACTGGTGTGGCCATCCAACAATGCTGAAAGTCGGCGTGGGGCGCCCCGTTGGCCTGTGAGTTTGCGTCAGTAGCGGACCGATGTGCGAATAGGCCGAAGGCAGCACAACGCGCCATGATCCGGATGGCACCGAGGTGGTGTCTAGTAAGTTGCCGCACTGGTGTGGCCATCCTACAATGCTGAAAGTCGGCGTGGGGCGCCCCGTTGGCCTGTGAGTTTGCGTCAGTAGCGGACCGATGTGCGAATAGGTCGAAGGCAGCACAACGCGCCAAGATCCGGATGGCACCGAGGTGGTTTCTAGTAAGTTGCCGCACTGGTGTGGCCATCCTACAATGCTGAAAGGATGGGCGCCCCGTTGGCCTGTGAGATGGCGTCAGTAGCGGACCGATGTGCGAATGGGGCCAAAGGCAGCGCAACAATATTTTCTGATTTGAAGACACCACAAGGCGCTGAGATGCCAAGATCCGGATGGCACCGAGGTGGTGTCTAGCAAGTTGTGGCACTGGTGTGGCCATCGTACAATGGTAAAAGTCGGCGTGGGGCGCCCTGTTGGCCTGTGAGATGGTGTCAGTAGCGGACTGATGTGCGAATGGGGCCAAAGGCAGCGCAACAATATTTTCTGACTGACACCACAAGGCGCTGAGATGCCAAGATCCGGATGGCATCGAGGTGATGTCTAAGTTGCGGACTGATGTGCGAATGGGGCCAAAGGCAGCGTAACAATATTTTCTGTATGGAAGATACCACTAGGCGTTGAGATGCCAAGATTCGGATGGCACCGAGGTGATGTCTAGCAAGTTGGTGTGGTCATCCTACAATGCTGAAACTCGGCGTGGGTCACCCCATTAGCCTGTGAGATGGCGTCAGTAGCGGACCGATGTGCGAATAGGCCGAAGGCAGCACAACGCGCCAAGATCCGGATGTCACCGTGGTGGTTTCATAGTTGAGAGGCACTTCATCTGCAGTGGGGCGCCGAGATCCGGATGGCACCGAGGTGATGTCTAGCAAGTTGCTGTACTGGTGTGGTCATCCTACAATGCTGAAATGTAGTGGGGCGCCCCTTTACCGTTTCAGTTGCCATTCAGCTGAGTTTCGGCCGCTCTTGATGCTACAGCGACAGGCGGCTGCAAGAGGACTCTCAAAATGGCGGCCTGTTCTTTGGATTTGGGCCTGGTCCACTAAAATGGCCCTGGGACACCTTAGAACTCGGACGCTCGATTTTTTTTTCCTTTCCTGTACATGCAAAAAAAGGTAAATGCCCGGTATGTTACACGCTTCATCTGCCACGATGAACTCTCCAGAGGAACCGAAAAAAAATATAGTTGTGGTAACTATACCATGCATCGTCATATGGAGAGGTGGCACCAATTAATTATAGTGCTGCATAAAAGAGAGATTTGGAGGAGAACCCCTGACCTGCTAGTACATTCATCAAAGAAGTGGCACTGAGAGCTTCAGAGGCAAGGGAAACGGTCCCAAATATTTAGAAGAACTTTGGAAAGATTAAAATGACATGTTTAGATTGTGGTAAATTAATTTCATGTGGGCAGATGAGTGTTACTCTAATAAATACAGCATATGAACATCATCATAGTCGATGGTTGGTAGAGACATTTTGACTATATCCTGGACCTGCCCGTCCTCGCCCAAAATGGCGCCGGAATAAATGGGACTCGTAACTCCTTGTTGTGTACTGGTTGCAGAACCTTGAAATCACGAGATACGTATGCAGTTTTGAAGCACATGGCGGGCGGGGACGAGAATTGATTGAATATTTCGACATCCCTATTGATATTAAGTTCTGATGTGTTATTGATTACTGTACTGTTGAAAATTCGAATTAACGTCACCCATGGTACTTGCCCGCAAATGTATATCTAGATAATTTTATTGTAACTGGCCCTGTCGTATTTTAATTATAAAATGTACGTCCACCGATTCCGTAACTGTTAGACACCTTAGTTTTTGCAACCTAATGGCCCGCCCGTTACGTTCCTCTACAGTGTAAATGTCTATTCATCATATACGATTACAGTTTGCTCCGTGGCAGGCCCACGTGGTTATAGGCTCGTATTTGTATAATGAAATTTTCACAATAAAGGTTTTTAAAAGAAAACATGGTAGTAGTGTATACATTGGTAAAGTTTTTAATAATAGTCACTGTTTTAGAATCATTAAAAGGCAAGTGAAATAAAGCAGACCAATTACATGAAGGGTAAAAGGTATAATACGAAGGAACGCAGTAAAGATAAATGGTCAAGGGCTGTTGTGTTTTCTATTCCTGCAACATAAAGTGATCGATAAGAATCTCATATATATTTGAGGAGGAGCTTGGCGGGCATCCGTGATGGCCGCTTGAGCACAGCGCTCTCCGGACCCTCGCCGCTCCCGGCGATTTATCCTGACTAGATCCTGATTTCTTGTAAGAATTCAAATAGAGGACGTTTGGCTGATTACCCTGGCACTTTCCGGAATTTGCTTTGGATCTCGTACTCCTGAGCTACGGTGATCTGAACTTTTGGGCTCCGCCCTTGAGGTGCGCCCGGGACGGGGTGCAGATCTGTGGCCGTCCTGGAATTGAACAACAACGGCAGGAGTTCTGGCCTTGTGAGACCCCTTTCCTGAGTTTCGGTTTCGATTCTGTCTCAACCTGTGCCGCGAGTGTGCGTATCGCGCTGGGCTGAGGCTTGGAGACAGTTCGGACACGGGGCTTTCCTCTTGTCTACTTGCTGGTTTGGTGGCCTCCTCCCGAGTTGAACCCTTCTTTTTGGTGTACTTTTGATCCTGAGTTTTAGGTGTTTGGCCCGTCGACCCTGGTGGCTTGTTTCTTGGCGCATCTTCAAAATGGCGGGCAGAGGGGACAGAGAAACGCGCAAGACGAAAACACCTCTGCGCGGAGCATTGGTTCAGACGAACGTCATGGACCGTTATACTCAATCTAAGGGGTCCCCCGGAGCTGCCCTGCCTGGCCACAGTACGGCATCTGAACGAATTTTGGAGGAGTCGGCGGAGCCTTCCCTACAGGATATCATGGGCGCCATCTCGGGAGTGAGGGAATCCACCGGCCTTCAGTACGAGGCCTTGGCCCACAAACTTGACACCGTGGCCATTGAGGTGAACCTGATTCGTGCTGATCTCAGCAAGACGAATGAAAGGGTCCAGTCATTGGATATTAAATCATCTAGCCTCACGAAGGACGTCTCGGAGCTCCAGACAGAGGTTGGGAATCTTCGTCGGGTGAACGACTTCATGACTCGACGCCTGGAGGATTTTGAAAACAGGGCACGTCGCTGCAATGTTCGCCTGGTTGGTGTACCGGAAAACCCTGAACCCCACTCTGTTGATCTCCTGGTTGAGGGTCTGATTTTAAATCATCTTGCCCCCTCCGGGCTTACCAAATTCTTCACGGTTGAACGAGCACAACGTGTCCCGGGGGGCAAAGTTAAGCCGGGTGCTCCGCCAAGGCCTATTGTGGCTAAACTGTTTCATTATAGAGATCGGGACGCTATCCTGCAGGCCTCACGGGTGAAGGGCCCGGTGGCCTTCGAGAATGCCACAGTGAACTTCTACCCGGACTTCTCCCAACAGGTTCAAAGACAACGGATGGAGTTTCGTGGTGCTAAGAAGCGTCTTCGAGATCGGGGTTTACGCTATGCTATGCTTTTCCCCACCAGACTTCGTGTCGAGTATAATGAGCGTACTCTGTTCTTTGATAGACCGGATACTGTTAATGACTGGCTGGACTCCTTGCCTGACCGTCCTCCTGATACTGAGTCTGCCGCTCACCCTGGTGGTGCCGAAGGTGGTGTGGAGATCTGATTGTTTGACTCTGATGTCTCGTTTTGAATATGTTCCCAGGAGTGGTGGCCGGCGTACCTCTGCAATGTGATTATTTATTTTTTGTGTGTTGTTTCTTGCTCTTACTGTAGTCTGGGGGCGGGTGGAACGGAGACCTTTCCTCCTCCGGGGTCTTTGTGTAGACTAGGGGTTATGGGGCGACAGGCACACTGCAGGTTGGGGTGGCTCTTTAGCTTTTTGCAGGGGTGCAGGGTGGGGGGTGTTTCCTTTCAGCTTGGGGGAGGGGGGATGGGAAGTTTTTCTCTTTTTGTGTGTTGTTTTCAAGGCGAATTGCTTCTGTCTTTACTGATGTTTCTGATGTCTAGCTCTTGGATGGGGGGTCCTGGCTCGGGTGGATGGGATGGGGGGTAGGGGGTTGAAATTTGTTTCCTGGAACGTTAACGGCCTGGGGGATCGCATCAAGCGCAGTGTGGTATTGAAATATATAAGACGTTTGTCACCGGATATTGTTTTCCTGCAAGAGACCCATTTGATTGGGAATGTATGTAATGCGATGAATAGATGGGGCTACAGTCTTGTGGCACACTCGGGGTTTACTTCAGGATCCAGGGGTGTGGGTATCCTTGTTCGTAACTCCCTCCCTCTGGCAATAGATGAGGTGATTCGGGATGATCGTGGGAGGTATATTGTTCTGGTGGGTAGATATGAGGGCCGCACCCTGTCCCTCTTTAATGTTTATGTCCCCCCAGGCTTGCAAACTGCTACTTTCACTGATATAGGCCGTGTCTTGTTGGACCTTCCTGTTAGTGTACTCTTTCTTGCCGGTGACTTTAATTCAGTACTTTCTGGCCTTCACGATCGCCATCCCCCCAGGGATACCCCGCATGCCCAGCGTTGGTTGGGTGGGTTTTTGGATACTTTTGGCCTTGTGGACTGCTGGCGATTGTTACATCCTACTCAGCTTCAATACACTTTTCACTCTGGTGCCCATGGTAGTTTATCTCGGCTAGATTATTTCCTGATGCCTGCTGCCCAGTCGTCGGCGGTCCGTGAGATTACACATTTGCCAAGGGGCATCTCTGACCACTCGCCGCTCTGGCTTCGTTTTGAGGTTGGGATAGAGGCAGTGGGCCGAGTGGCTCCCATTAACCCATGGTATCTCTCCTCCCCTGAGACTCGTGCCCTTTTGCTCAAGTCCATAGATGCTTATTTCCTGGAAAACGAGGGGTCGGTCCCTTCGGCGGTGTCCCTGTGGGAAGCCTTCAAAACTGTGATTCGTGGACAGGCCCTTTCTTTGATTGTTGAAGCTAAGAGAGCCGGGAAGAGGGAGGTAGTGGACCTCGAGGGGGAAATTTCTGCCTTGGAGGACGAGTTGGGATCTGGTGTCACGCCTGGGAAACTTCATGCCCTGGGTCTAAAACAGTTTGCATATAAATCCCTAGTTACTGACGCTGCGAAAGTGATGTTTCGTGAGCGACAAGGCAGATTGTATGATGTTGGTGATAAGGCGGGTAAACTCCTGGCGTGGTTGGACAAGAAAGAAAGAGCTAATCGTGTGGTGCCTGTGATTCAGTCTGCGGGTGGTGAGAATGTGATTGATCCGATCGCCATCGTGGATCGTTTCGCGGAACATTTCCGTGTTGTATATGCTCCTGTGTCTGTAAGGGATGTGGCTGACTCTCGCCTCCTTTTGCGTGATATTGCATTGCCCTGTGTCTCTGATTTAGACCGTATCGCTTTGGACTCCCCCTTTACGGTTGATGAAATAGCTACTGCCATTCGTTCGCTCCGTTCGGGCAAGGCGTTGGGTCCAAATGGTTTGCCTATTGAGTTGTACAAGTTGCGACCCGACAAAATGGCGCCATATCTCCGCGATATGTTTTTGGAATCGCGTGAGCGTAACCTCCTTCCCTATGATCAGCGTCTGGCGACGATAGTCATCATCCCTAAAGACGGTAAACCTCGCGACCTTTGTTCCTCATATAGACCCATCTCCCTGTTAAATGTAGAACCCAAAGTTCTGGCGAAACTTTTGGCGACCCGACTCCTATCGGTTCTCGGGGACTTAGTTCATCCGGATCAATCTGGTTTTATCCCGCATCGCAACACTGCTTTGAATCTACGTCGTCTTCACGGCGTGTTAGCGAGGGCGGGGCTATTGACTGAACCGGCCATCTTGGCGTCCTTGGATGCCTCCATGGCCTTTGATACTGTGGAGTGGCCTTATTTATGGGCGGCTCTTGAGAAATTCGGTTTCGGGTGCGAGTTTATAAGCTGGATTAAGTTATTGTATGCGGAACCTTTGGCGCAGGTGGTTGTGAATGGTAGGGTGTCTGCTCCCTTCCCCCTGGGCAGGGGCACCCGTCAGGGTTGCCCCTTGTCCCCGCTATTGTTTGCGCTCGCCCTTGAACCGTTGGCGGCCTGGCTCCGCTGGGAACCGTCCCTTAAGGGGATCCGCTGGGCCCCGGACTTCGAGGACCGAGTCTCGCTCTATGCGGACGATATCCTCTTGTATCTTACCTCCCCTCGTAAGTCTTTATCTGTTCTGTTTGACGTTCTTGTGTCCTTTGGTGCTAACTCGGGCCTCGTAATCAATTGGACCAAGTCCTGTGTGTACGTTTTGTCTGGTGTCTTGCCTCCATTACCGAGCAGGCTCCCTCTTCAGGTGGCCCGGGATGGTTTCAAATACTTGGGAGTTTTCGTTACTCTGGACTCGTCTCTTCGCTTTGATCGTAATCTCCTTCCTCCGTTGCTTCGCCTGCGTTTGGACGTTGCTCGTTGGCGCAAGCTTCCCTTGTCTCCCCTTGGACGGGCAGCCCTGTTTAAGATGATGTCGTTACCGAGGTTTCTCTACGCTCTCCAGAATTATTATGATCCTGTCCCTCAGTCCTTTTTTCGGGAGATTGAGACCCTTCAGAGACAACTTGTTTGGGATGGACGCCCGCGTATTGCTCTTGCTAAGCTTTCCATTCCCTGGTATGACGGTGGCATTGCACTCCCCGATATTAAGAGGTATTACTGGGCCTCACACTTGTCCGCTATCAACCACATAATGTTCTCGCCGGGTAGTAATCCGGCGTTTGAGATGGATAGACTTCAGCTTCCGGGAGGTGACTTTAACAGAGTGCTTTACTCTCGCCCTGCTGGGCGCCATCTTGTGGGTCCCACGTCGATTGCTTTGGCGGTGTGGCGGGCCGCGACTCGGAGCCTGGGCTGGGAAGATCGTTTGACGTTAGCCACACCGCTTTATGCTTCCGAACGTCTGGGCGGTCTTTGGTCTACCAAGGGTTTCGATCGCTGGGACATGATTGGGATTTCTAAAGTGGGAGATGTATATTCCAAGGGCTCGGTGCGATCATTTCAGGCCCTCCAGGCTGAATATGGCCTGAGTGGTCGGGAATTCTTTCGATACCTACAGGTTAGGCACGCCTTGACCGCTGTGTTTGCTCCTGGTGAGAGTCCGCCTGATTCTTCCCCCCTTGAGGACCGTGTCCTTGACGGACATCTTCCTGACAGCACTATCTCCCTGATTTATAAGAAACTGATTAATAATCGAACTGATCTGTTGGTCCGACTCCGGGAGGCGTGGGTTCGTGATGGTTTGGAGCTTGATGACGAGGATTGGCAGTCGGCCCTTTCTTCTCCTAAAGAGGTGGCTATCCCGGCTCGTCTCCGTTTGGTCCAATTGAAGATCCTTCATCGGGTGTATGTTACGGGACCTCGTCTCCTTGTGATGGGTTTTTCTTCCGATGGGTTGTGTAAGCGTGGATGTGGTTCGAGTGCGACTTTCCTACATATTCTTTGGGAATGCCCGATGGTGGTTGCTTACTGGACGGCTGTGCTTGAGGTTATGGCTGAGGTGACAGGGGTGTCCTTGTGTCCGGAACCGCGTCGTTGTCTTTTGAATGTTTGGGAGCCCACTGACTGCTCGGTGGCCCAGACTAGGTGGGCCACCCTGGGTTATATGGTTGCTAAGCGAGACATTGCTCAACTTTGGGGGGCCTCCAAGCCCCCTGAACTGTCGAAATGGGAGGACAACATGGATTGGTCTATGTTCCGTGAGAAGACTGTCTATGTGGCTAGGGGCAGACCCAGGGCATGGATTAGGGTGTGGGGTCAATGGAATGAATATCGTGGTGCCATCTGTACTCCTCCCCTTGTAGATGACATTGGGCTTTCCCGGTCTCCTTAGGCGAGCGTTCTTGGAACCTTGCATATAGGGGCGGTGCTGGTTTTCCGGCTCCCCCCCCCCTTCTTTTTCTCCTTCGTGCCCCGTCCCCCCCCCCCCATCCGGGCTCTTTGGAGCTTATAGATTTGATTCCATTTTTGTTGCTGTCCCCTCCCGTCCTTTGGGCTGACCTTCGGTAATACACTTTCGCCTTTTTTGTGTGTCTGTTCTTTTTATAAAACAAAATCTGTTTTTGCTCTGTATATTATATGGAGTATTGCATTGACGATTGATCGTTACCGCTACGGAAGTGTATATTGTGTATTTTCTCCTTTTTAGCGGCTGGCCCGTGTGGTTGTAGGCCCATCCTTGTATTTTACTGCATACTCAAATAAAGGTTTTTAAAAAAAAAAAAAAAAAAAAAAAAGAATCTCATATTCAGGCGTATCGGCGACTAAGACAGCAGGTCGACCCTCTTTTGCTCAACGGCTCCGTCATGGGACGAAGAAACGCTCTTTTTCTCGAAAAAAGAATATATTTTACTTGCAGGACAGTTGTAAAATTTCCGGGAAAGTACATTAGCCTGGAACATTATAACATATATTTAAGAGAAAATAATGTTCGGAAGTAATTAAAAGCGTAATTTTTAGGTGATATGACCAAGGCTTTCATCATTAGAATAAGAAAAGTAAAATGAACCAATGAAAAGTTTTATTAACAAGTCACATGACTTGTTATGCTTACGTTACGCGCTGCGCGCCCCGGATGACTTCCGGATGCGCTAATGCGGCGCGTCATATGACGCATTACGCGACAACGCAGGTCCAGAATATAGTCAAAATGTCTCCACCAACCAGCGGTCGAAACACAACCCCTTTCAGCAGGCTAAATAGTTCTGTTAAATGACAACAGAAGGGACAGGCAACAAGAACCATCAGTCAAAGAGGGGAGGGCTAGTTCTTCTCTACCGGGTTACATTGGGGCGCTACCGGAACTGATCGAATTGGTAGTCTACAGTGTTTCTGGATGTTTCAGACCGAAGCTGGGGTTAGCATGAGAGCAGCACCATTTCGTAGCTCCGTTGTGGCCATTCCGCAACCAATCATGGCAGCCGCTCTTTATCGTTATTTTGGGCGGGGTGGGTGGCGGAGCCGAGCTGTTTTGCAGCCATCATTGTGTGGAGTTCAGTTCATCTCACTAGTTTTGTATTTGTCATGAGGGGTTGTTCCTAATGTTTCTATTTTAGCGAGGTCAAAAAGAGATCCCATTAGTGGCCTACTGATTTTGCTCGATTCCTTTTCTTTTTTTTTACACGATTTTTCGTTATCTGCAAAGACTAAACAGAGTATTGCGACTCTGTGTTTGTTTGTAAATAGAGAATGAACCAAAGAGAACTAATTCTAAAACAGTAAATACTTGGATAACAATCAATCAAATGGAGAGAGAAGCAGGCACGACGGATTACAACGGGGGCAAAGGCCTGCGTTAACTACCTTTCACTATCTGCAAAGAGAGAGTACTCCTAATAGAAATGAGGGGGGGGGGGGGGCACCATTCAAAGCAGATCAGTGTGCATAAACACGAAAATGTTTTCACTTACCACGTACTTGACATTCGACAGCTTATGATATTTGCTATTAAAAAACCATTGAAATTCACTGAAAAAACCATAGGTTATAGACCATATATAGTTAGAAATTAGCATTTACAAAACCTTGAAAATTCACTGAAAAAACCATAGGTTATAGACCATATATAGTTAGGAATTAGCATTTAAAAAACCTTATTTTACTCACACAAAACCATTGAAATTCCATATATAGTTAGTTGCACTAACTATATATCGCGCACCCGCAATCCACTGCTGATCATGTCACATATTACATCATTCATGACATGGTCAGTGACATCACTGATGACATCACTGATGACATCTCAAATGACATCACTGATGACATCACTGATGACATCTCATTTGACATCAATGACCACATCACTGATGATATCATTCATGTGACAATACAATGCATCTCCTCACATTTTAATATAACCTCTGTTTCACCCAGTGTTAAATACAGAGTATAATTTTTGAAACCATTGACACACCAATACTAGTTACTACATACGTACTCACTGATTCCTACGTCTACACACACATTCACTCATTCACCCATACAATCATTCATACATACAATCACTCATCTTTACAACACTATCATATGCACTCATACACCTATACAGACACTCACACTCTGCCACTCATCCATGGAGTTACTCACACACCTAGTCAGTCCTGTAAAGAATCAATCACACTTCCATTTTCTTGTCTATACAGTTAAACATAGAGCACCTTACATTTTCAAACATATAGTAACACATACTTACTTTCTTATACAATCATTGATACAAGTACACATTGATCTGCACAGAGTCACACACCTCCCAGCCAGCCACACACACACTCAGTCTCCCATACAAATACTTGGACAATCAATCAATAACCCATATAGTTAATCATATAGCTACTGATCAACACATGCAGTAGTTTACAGAACAACAGACATAATGATGCACAAATTAAGACAGTTTAGTCACTAACCCATGCACTCAGTGAGACACATTTAATCACTCACTCATACATTCAGTCATGCACCTACTAAATCCTTCGTCCAGACAGTTATACATCTACTCATTCTTCAATATCTAAAACATATTTAAACTTTACAGAAACACACAGTCACTGGATGATGTCATCAGTGATGTCATCAGTGATGTCATTTGAGATGTCATCAGTGATGTCATCAGTGATGTCACTGACCATGTCATGAATGATGTAATATGTGACATGATCAGCAGTGGATTGCGTGTGCGCGATATATAGTTAGTGCAACTAACTATATATGGAATTTCAATGGTTTTGTGTGAGTAAAATAAGGTTTTTTAAATGCTAATTCCTAACTATATATGGTCTATAACCTATGGTTTTTTCAGTGAATTTTCAAGGTTTTGTAAATGCTAATTCCTAACTATATATGGTCTATAACCTATGGTTTTTTCAGTGAATATATATATATATACTCATAGATAAATACACTATAAAATTATTTATATATTTATCTATAATTTTCTTTTTTTTTACAATGACGGGACAGCATTTTCTTTTAAGAAGTCCTGTACAATGGATAGAATTGAAGAAAATATTTCAAATTCTGTAGGACTAACTATATTACACCTTCCTTCCACATCTTCAAGTTCGCTATCTATTCAGTAATTGGGTATAACCGGTCTTTTTTTACAACGTTGTTTTTATGACTCTCCAATGTTGTATTCTACCATCTTTTATGAACAGAGCAGTGATATTTCTGACAAACTTACAAATCACTACCAATCTTTCGGAATCTCTGATTTATTTCAAAACGGTTACATTCCTAGTTAAAATATCCCTTATTTAAGCTATTTATGGGGTTTGCATTACCCTATGAAGAGTAAGGCAAACATTTATGGTTTTTATAAGTAAGCTTTTTTATATATGTATCCCCTTTCACTCTTAACTTACCTAATGTGGATTATTGTGTTAAAAGAGGAAAGGGGATAGACAGTTTTGACTAAAAGATGCACTAAAAAGGAGTAAATATAACAAACATAAACTTACTGCATCAGTGAGGTAATCTAAAGGTCTTCATAATTGCACTGCATGATTCATGGAAGTTAGTGATATACTGGAACCAGGAGCAGTGAGCACACCAGAAACATTTATACCCAATTTTTAGCCAGCAGGACCCAGGCACTGAAAGGTTAGCCGCCAAGAGCACACCAGTAACCTGTATATCCAATAATTGGCCAGCAAGACACAGGCACTGAGAAGGCAGCCTCTAGAGCACTCCTAAAATTGATTTAGGTAGCCATAAGGACCAGGTAGTGCAAAAGGTAGACCCCAGAAGCAAGTCATGAACCTGTATATTAAGTAGGGCCCTTCTCAAATTGGGCAGTCCGTATTGTAGGTCAGTAAGTTTTCTTTTCAAATTAAGCACCATAAATATAAGTACAATGCCTTTTCACTGGAATGTATGTCCACTAACAGAGATATGAACACCTGAAAGTCTTAGCCCTATGGCAGACATCTCAAAAGGGAAATTCACAGATCATGTGGTTTAACTTTCAAATAAATCTATTATGTGCTATAAATTCTAAGTAGTAAATGCTAGTGTATCAAACATGAAACAGCTCAGTCAATGTTTACATTTTTGTCAGAGTTCTGTTTTCTTTTAGCTAAAAAAATCTCTTGAGTAGCAATCTGTAAAGGCTATTTGACCCCAAATTAATAACGTTAAGTATTCATCCAAACCCTGGGAATATTGTACTTCCTTACCTGTTGAATGAGCTCTGTATTTGTGCTGTGGTATAGTTGTGGGATATCCACCTTTTCTGCATTGTCACCCAAGACTTCTTGCCTATTTCTGGACCCTATTTTGACATGATTTTGAACTTTGTGTACTTTACCCCTATAAACAGGAGTAGAGAGCCAGTGTTCCCCTTTAAATATGGTTAGATAGGCCTATTCCCAATTGACAGATCTATCTTGCTTAATAGTCCATAGTATATGGGGTAGAAAATGCTCCCTGGGCTTGGAAGTAAAAAGCCCCCTGTAGACTGCAGCACTTATTGTGCCATCTACTGAGTGGGCCAACAAAACATGGCTTTAGGCCTACCATTGTAGCCTGCCTGCTGTCAGTATAACCCTTTATGACATGACAGCCAAGACCAACTTTTAAAATATTAATAAGTCACCTTTGTATACACTTTATATCCCCCAGGGTAGGATGCATGGTACTTATTAGTGGGACATGTAGAACATTAATTTCACCATGTCCCTATGGTAAAAAGGCCCTAAAAGCTATTTTGCTGTGGCAGGCATGGCTGCCCCTTACAGAAAACCAGAGTACAGATTAAAAAACATAAGACTGATATCTTGGATTTGGGACCAGCTCAAAAGATACATAAATCACGATTTTCAATAGTTATTAAAAATTCAATATCTTTTAGAAAGTTACCTTTTCCCTGCTTGAAGCTCCTGGACCTTACCTTGCATTAGCTCTCTAGCAGTTGCACAGCTTTTAATGAGGTTTGAAATTCCTCCCAGGTGTTGCACCAATAGAACACTTTGATTGACAATTCAACCTGAATGGGCAGGGATGAATCCCCATAGCTTAGCTGGGCATTCATGTTTGGGGCTGCTGCCCCTCCTGTTGACACAACATTGTAAAATCCTACCTGAAAGACCTGTAAAACCATTCTGTTCATGAAAGGGACCAGATCACAATTCTTGTGAATACTCTGTATGCTTGCTAAAGAACTCTGTTTTGTCTTACCACTCTTCTGTCTCTTTTTTGTTGTTGGTCCTGGGACTGCTTCAAACTATATTTTAATGTTAGATGTTGGAGGACACAACTAATTTTCTTAGTACCCTCCCCTACACACCCCCAACAATCACAGTCTAAGTTTAGTGCAGCTAAAAACTTTGGCTATCTTGGAATTGCCCTGACATGTTGCATTATGAGCCTGTTTGCAGTAGGGCAAATAGGAACTTAAGAAAAATTAGATAGACTGGGGAATGGAAACTTTTACCCCATTGGTTAGGGAGTGCCTATGAGCTATCCACACACACAATACCTGGTGCCATAAGACACCCTCCTCAGAACACTTTCAGGAAACTGCGGATGGTCAGAGAAGGACTCAACCTGCTGTATATAACTTGAGAGAATCTCTGAAGGACTAGACCTTCTCCCCCGTGTATCCAGAAAAAGAAATGAACTCTAAGGACCAGTAGCAACAGGAACACAATAAACTTCAAGGGGCCTTTTTTCTGAAGTGCTTAGCTGACCATCCCCATCTGGACCTAGGCTATACTTTGCTCTTGGGCTCTGCCTGACACTCTGAAAGTATGTACGTGCCTTCCCTGAGGTCCTGGAGACCTTAGAAGTGGATCGTTGATGAAGCATGCCACCGAGGGGTATTAAAAAAAAGCCTTGCTCTTCTTTACCCATAAGTAGGATTAGCACACACAGCGGGGTAGGGCTCCAGTTTTATTTAAGTCTGTGCTTTTTTGTGTATCTGTTTTACTCTTGTATAGTGCATACTTTGAGTTGTGCCAGGTGTTTATGAGGGGCTAAGATTGAGAACTCTAGCGCTGAGGCTGAAGGCAACGTGAGCGTCTCACTGTGCCTGTCAGTGCGTTGGCCTCTCTGTAGAGCATACAGAGCACTGGTCACATATTCCAGTTGCAATTGAAATTCTTTTGTAAATGTCTGTGAAGGAGGAAAACGGATATGAAAATATTTACAAGGCAATTGTAAAAGAAAATAAAGTGCTTACATATGAGTGAGTGCAGTGTATGTCTGGTGGCGGAGAAGTGAGAGAGATGTAAGAAGGTGCATTTGGGGAGAGCGAAAAGAGGGTGCTGAGAAGGAAAGATAGGAGGTTGAAGATGTGCAGATGGATGAGGTGTGTAGAGAAAAAGGGCATACATGTCTAACATGGCCGGCTCTAGGGCGGTGCTACCGGTGTCACCGCACTGGGTGCTGACTTCGGAAATGGGCACCATATATTATGTTTTTAAAAGCACCTGCTGCTGCGTTCTTTGCCCCAAAGAATTTTCAGGCAGCATTAAAAATTTCACCATAACTCCAGTGATTAATGTTCTTTCTGGAGAGAGAGAGAGAGAGAGAGAGAGAGAGAGAGAGAGAGAGAGAGAGAGAGAGAGAGAGAGAGAGAAAGATCTGAGTTTAGTCTATTGGATGTTTTGAACCATCATAAGATAGCACAGAGTTGTATTATGCGTGCTGCAAAGAACGTGTACCATGCAGATCACGAAGAGCATATAATGTTTATAGGTCAGTAGGTTACTGCTTTTGTCAGAGAGATCCTATTGTTACTTGCAGTTTATAAACTTAAATCCTAATGTAGATTAGTAAGCAATTAACTGTCATCAAAGAGTTGCATTAAAACTGCAAGGTATGAGTTAGAGGGTTATGATTTTTTCTCAATCTTTCATTATCCTAATGTTGCAAAATGGGTTCATTTGGGCAGAACTCAATTCTTATTCAGGTCAGGAAATACTTTGTTCGACTCTTCAAAGAGCCATAAAAGATTGCACATACATACTTTCATTTAAAAAAACAAGAGAAACCAACAGGTCCACATGTACAATAATTATACATTATAGTCAGTAGTTAATATTTGCTACAAATCTTAAAAGTAATAAAAAAGTTTAAAAGACAGTATATAATTTCAATTGTTTCTAGGGAGAGTAAATATTCGAATGCCAATTTGTGGTTTCTAATCCCAACAGCAAGTAAAAGTGGGTGAATAAACCATATCTGGGTGGTATAAAAACAGCAAAATAAAATAAAATGCGTAGTGCTTTGGCATGAACGATTATCACTGGGGCATGCTGGAAGTGAAGCAAACCATGAGTCTTGAGTGAGGAAAGCAACTAGGTAGTGGATTGTTTTTAACGGCAACCTAGTCAGCAGAAATTTCCTCCTTTCATTTAAATCAATTTGTAAATAAAGTGTGCGTTCTCTTTGTAGCTGCGGAAGAGGCTCTGGATAATTAGTCGAGGCACTGGATAATTAGTTGTGTTACATTTAATATCTGTCCACTCATGACTTGGTAAAAAAGAGATTTAATAGAGACGGACGACACATTCTTTAGGGTGTCAGGGTTTGTATAATATTCTGTTACACCCATTTTATTAAAATTCATTTTAACATATCTTAACCATTGTATATCTAAGCTCTTATCCAGCTCCATACAATCAGGCAAAATTGTCCCACGAAGGGTGGCCTCAGGGTTTTTCCAAATTGTTAACCAAAGCAGCAGCGGTTATAATGCAATGTTATCTTTCAGGTAACTCATTCTTACTTCATCTTCATTCTTACTTCATCATGACAGAAAGCAACTGGGGAACTCTGGGGCACTAATAAAAGTCTCCTCACAAACTTATTTTCCATTATTTTTAGTGATTTACAATTTACGTGTCTGCAGAACCCAGCCCCAAAGGTTACCACTGAGAGGCTTTTATTCTTATTCATGCATAAAATCTCTTTGGCTGGTTTGTGACCCAGTCTTTTAGCAAATATAAAAATGGCAAATTTGATTTCTGGAATTGCATCGTTCTAGTGTTTAAAGCATGTTTCCAATTAAAATGAGCATCGAATGGTACCCTCGGATACGTAAAATACGGAACTTTTTTAATTTCTTCACCCCCCCAATAAAAATGTCATGTTATAGTTTGTTGATCCACGTTTCTTTATAAAAAAATTCGTGCAATTAACTTTTAGCCCCAGATCATTCATAAAAGCATTAAAAAAATCAAACAGTATTTGTAGGCCATTTGCTGACCTGGCTAACAGGACAGCATCGTCAGCATATAATAGCACAGGGATTTGACACATGTTTAATCTTGGGATGTCCTTCTCCACCTCACAAAGTCGAACTCCCAGTCCATTTATACATAATAAAAAGAGGAAAGGGGCCAGAACACACCCCTGCCTTACCCCTATATCAGAGGGGAATTCTTCTGTTAAGTATCCTCCACTACTGTAGCATACCGAGGCTGAGGTGCGTTCATGGAGCCTGTTTAACAAAGTGATAATTTCTCCATCGATCTGCATTTATTACATTATGTACCATAATTTGTAGCATTATACTGTGTCAAATGCACAGGTTAGGTCCTTTAAAGCTAAATGGATACTCCCTCCCGTTGGGCTTTAGTGTACTTTTGAACAGCTAAGGCCAGATTTAGTGTTCCACAGTACCCAGTCAGGGCCGAAATCCAAACTGGTATATTGAAAGTGCCTGGTGTTCAAGTGCCCATAGTTCCAATTTAGCCAAGATTACCCTGCCCAAGATTTTAACTGAACTATCTAGCAGGAGAATTGGATGATAACAATGATGCTGAGATTTATCCCCCTTTTTAAAAATTGGAACTATGATAGCATCTTGCCGGGTCCTAATTAATGGGACCACTATTTCTGCCTTAAGGACATTTGTTATCAATGGGGCCAAAAAATCTGGTAGATATTTATATAAATTGACCGGGATTCTGTCCGGTCCTGGGGCTTTCTCTGAGTGGCTATTCTCTATAGCCAACATACCATCACCCACCTTTGTTGAGTCACTTAGAGCCTTAGCAGATCTACTGTCATAGGCGATTTTTGGTGCTGATGGACCCTTTAATAATCCTTGCTTCGGTGAGAACATTTTTGAGAAATGATTAACCCAAGCTTCAACTGGCACTACAGTGTTTAAATTAGTCATTTCATCACTTTATAGGGGTCGAGTTTACCACCTCCCAGAATGCATGTGAATCTTTGAGGCTTGTCGCAATTTTTAAGTCTTCCCAAGCCTTAGAATTCAAAAACTGGTTCCTTTCCCCGATAACCCTCTTATAATCTTTCCTGGCTTTTGGTATTTCATCCTTGTCCCTGTGGCTCTTTTTTAGGGCTGACCATAGGATCTTATGGGCTTCACAGCAGCTCTTATGAAATCATCTTGGGTTCTCAGGAACATTTTTACTGGGTTTGGTTAATTTGTCTGACATGGTGATAGGGATTGTTCTCTCTCATCATGGATACCACAAGATTCCTGTACCTGTGGGTCACAAGGTCCTATATTAAAATCCCCTACCCAGATTATTTGCAGATCCTTAGTATGATTATTCTGGGCTTGGGTTATAGCATCATCTAAATCATCTACAACACTTGTCAACGTTTGATCAAAAATAGTGTAGTAATAGTTAATCTAAAGCAGATCAAGTGACTTGGATATGGTAAGTAAAAGCAATTGATAGTATTGAGATTTACACAAAACTTTGACTAAGGTATCTGTCAGTTGTACTAATATAAAGGTAACTAGACCCCTTTTGGCTAAACCCTCTCTTGAAGGAACAGCAGGTACATAATGACCGACAAAACCATCAATATGTAAAGGGTCCAGTATCCAAGTCTCTTGACAGCAAACAATTGTGTATTGTTCAATTGATATTTCCAGTCTGGGTTGTCGATCTTAGAATGGAGACCCCCAATGTTCCAATACTAAAATTCTCTTCATACTTAAAATTAGTATTGGCTACAGGGTAAACCATGAAAGATATCGGAACACAGTACTCTTTTTGCGTATGAGTATCCTCCAGAATTATTGACTGTCAGTCTTGTGTTTCTAGGCCTGACAGGGCCTCAAATCTATTAGAAAGAGGGAAATCAATTGTCGTTTTCAAACAGGCAAGTTTACCCATTTTAAAATCAGAATTCATTAGACTATTTGCACAACTTGTTGATAAATAGACTTTTGGTTGATAGAAGAAACCAAGAGGTTGTGCCCAGATACCCCCGGCAAATAAAGAGGTTTTTTTCCAAACTAAAAAAAAGATTTCTAGCCAGACATGGATTCCTAAAGTTAACTGTTATACAATACCCCTCAGAGGACTTTGGCACTGGGCCCACCCAGTCCACTCTTCTTGTAGAGATAATTTCCCTTGAGAGATCATGGTGCCAGTTAGAATTTCTCTTCATCCAGAACGTGACTTTATTTACTAGAGATTCATGTGATTCATGTTGTGCCTGCTGCGGCGAAGGAACATTCTCCTAGACCATTACGTAAGGCGTACACTCTGGCGGGATATGTGGTCGTATTGATTAGGGTTCAGTTGATTGACCCCACTAGTGCCTTTACGTTCCTTACGGTTAGAATCATGTGTGGTATCCCGTGGATCTCGGGACATTTGTTTAGCCACTGATGTTCCAAGAGACAGCGATGTTGTGAGTTTTGGAGGTGAAGATTGTTGCAGGGCTTGTTTCTGTCTGACTATATGTGTTTTATTTGTAGGCCCTGCATTGGCTCCTAGATGCCCATTAATGTTCCCCTGTTCATCAGGTGCCTCCACTCTGTTTATAAATCTGTTTTGTGCCGAAATTACTTCCTTAAGTTTTTTCTCTAAGAGGGTAAGTTTTTCAAAAGTTCCGGTACACAATCTAAGTATGGAATTTAATTGTTCACGGAGTTGATCAAGACTGGAAGTTGTTTTTGGGCCCTGTTTTTTTTCTGGCAGATTCCCCTTTAGGACTCTCTTTAGTTCTCCCCGGGCTTTTCTTCTTATTAGCGCTTTGTGATACTGAGGGGCCAAGTCTATCACACAAGGGTTCGTAGTCCAACAAGGTGAGCGTTCCGAAGGCTTTCTAAGAGGTGATGAATCCACTTTTTTTAGAGGCCTAGAAATTAATTTATTCCTACTATCAAATTCTTTGTGTATTTCTTCTGTATGTGTAGAGATAGATTTAGCAGCAATATGAGCCAATCTTTTTACTGCTGAGTCCATCTTAGCCTCGACTTTGTCAATTTTGTTTTCAAATGCACCCATTACTTATGTCAGATAACTTTTAATTGAGTTACTCTGTACATCGCCATTCCCTCCAATTAGGTCTAAATGACCCCCCCCGTTCTTTTCCCCATAATGAGATTACAGTTCTTAAAATGTGGTTACCTTCCGGAGTTCTTCCACGTCCTAGACAGCCTCTTTGGGGATGGGCTTTCCCAGGCACAGATGATAATTATCCGATTATGATAGTACCAAGTGAAGGAGAACAAAGAAAAAAAACAAGAGACTGGACCCAGCCCAGCCTCCGTCCGCCACTGATTTATTTATTTATTTATTAAAGTTTTGTATAGCGCTGGCTGGACCCGAGGGTATCAGAGCGCTTCACAACAAGTACAAATAGGCATCAGAAAGACAGTGAGAACGGAGAACAGGGCAGGGAGCACATGGGGGAAGTAAAAGTCTGTACAATAGCAACAAGAGCGCAAAACAGGGCGGAGAATCGAAAGCACGTCATCCGGCTCTGGGATCGCAGAAATAATGGTCTTTCAAAGTCAAACGTGGAGTTCTTAATACGATCCAGAACGCTCAAGGAAGAGGACTTTGAGTAACATCTTGAATTTCGGGAAGGAGGCGGTCATTCTAATATGTGGGGGGGATGGCGTTCAATATCTTGGGAGCATTACCCGCAAAGGATTTACTGAATGTTTTGTGTTTCTGGGATTTCAGAGGAATGAGTAGGAGCGTGTTGGAGCTTCTGAGGTTCCTTGACTGACCGGCCCTTTTGAGCTTGTTGGCCAGATATTCTGGTTTGCCTGTATGCAGGGCTTTGTGTGTGATGCAGGCTGTACAGAAGCTGGCTCGTTGGTCAATGGGGAGCCACTTCAGATCCTTAAGAGCCAGGGAGATGTGATCGTATTTCTTAGTTCCCGTGACCATTCTTGCTGCGGCGTTTAGGGTAGAGGTCAGAGGTCCTAGGTGCGATTTGGCTGTTCCAGTCAGAGTAGCAATGCCATAGTCAATTCTGGAGAGTACCAGAGCCTGGGTGGCCTGTTTCAGGTCTTTCGTGGGGAGGAAGGGTTTCAGTTTGTGGAGAAGTTTCAGGTTAAGGAAAGCACTTTTGGCAGTTTTTGAGATGTGTTCTTTCATGTCCAGTTTGGGGTCAAGGGTGATCCCTAGGGATTTTACGGAGTTTGAGGGAACAAGAGGAACATTCAGGGCGTTTAAGGCTTTGAGCCATTCTAGTATTTGGGGGTTTTCATCGTTGTTCGAGATGAGGAGCACTTCAGTTTTTTCTTCATTGAGTTTGAGGTGGTTGGATGAGAGCCAAAGTTGAACTTCAGTAAGTGTGCAGTTCAGTCTGTGGATGTCTGCGATCGAAGTGGTTTCCAGGTAGAGTTGTGTGTCGTCCGCGTAGAGGTGGAAGGGGATGTTGGACTTCCTTAGAATTGAAGTGAGGGGCTCCATGTAGATGTTGAAAAGTTGAGGCGAGAGTACTGACCCTTGTGGGACTCCTCTACTGATGGGGAGGGTGTCCGATTCGCAGCTTTTAATTTTGATTCTTTGTGTGTGGTTGTTGAGAAAGGAGGAGAACCATTTTAGAACCGTCCTTTCCAGACCAGCTCTCTCCTGGAGAACATTGAGTAGCAGGGCATGATCCACTGTGTCAAATGCAGCCGAGAGGTCTAAGAGGATGAGAATGCTACATTGGTTGGAGTCTAGCGACATGTGTAGATCGTCCAGGACATTTAGGATTGCGGTTTCTGTACTGCAGCCTTTTCTGAACCCTGATTGGTGTGGGTCGAGAATATTTGTGTTCTCTAGGTGATGGGATAGCTGAGACAGCACACATCTTTCCAGAATTTTTGATAAGAGTGGAAGGTTCGAAACTGGTCTGAAGTTGTTCATGTCATTGTAGTCCAGGCCGTTTTTTTTTTAGGAGTGGCGTGACTTGACCTACTTTAAGGCAGTCAGGGATGAAGCCCTCACTCAAAGAGCTGTTGATGATCATGGCCCAAATTGGGGCTAGAGTGAGCTTCAGGTCTTTGGTCAATCTTGGGGGAAGCTGATCAAGGGAGTGGGACGAGGGTTTGCAGGTGGCTATGAGATTGCTTATCACTTCAACCTGGATAGGCCGGAAGGAGGACCAGCGAATGGCTGCAGTTGCTGGCCTGATGTGGGGAGTTGCAGAGAGGAGGGCATAGTGCAGAATGATCGATCAATGTTGGCAATTTTTTCGTTGAAAAAGCTGGCAAAGTCGTCACATTGGGATTTGGACGCCACCATGTTGTCTATCACAGGAATGGAGGTTTGGTTCCTGATGATGTTAAAGAGTTCTTTGGTGCAGTTTTGAGCATTGTCTAGAGCAGCACAGAAGAAGGACGACTTTTTGTTCTTGATATGGTTATAATAGATTTTGCGAGAAGCCTTGAGTTGGTCCCGGTTGAGGGAGGTAGGGTTGGTCCTCCAGGATCTTTCCATGGATCTTAGGTGTCTTCTTTCTTCGTTAATGTCAGTGGAGAACCAAGACCTGGAGGGGATGCTTCTTGGTTTTTTTAGTTTCCGAGGTGCCAGCTGATCTAGGACAAGCTCCAGGTTGGAGGGGTAGAGCGAGGTGAGTTCCGTGGTTGAGAGGAGTTCCGGCGAGTTCGGGAGGAGTGAGCTAAGTACCTCTTCTAGCTTGTCAGGAGGGACTCTCAATAAGTTTCTGACCCACTTGGGGGAGGTTTGAGTAGGTGGGAGGGATAGAACCGAATGATTGATATAAAAGAGAATGGCGTGATGGTCTGACCAGTCCACCGGGATGATGTGATCAATCGAGATTGTCTTTTTATCCGCGATGATTGCATTAAGGATTGCTCCTCTATGATGGGTTTCCTCTGTGCAGTGCTGGGTCAAATCGTAGTCTTGTAGTAGGGTGGTGAGAGATTGGATGAGCGGGTCATGATGGGTGCAGACAGGCCCGCCCTTGGCCTGGGCTTGGCCTGGGGGCGTCCAAGTGCTTCCCACCCTGCGGGAGCCCCAGCAGCTTATACGTGCCTCCTGGTGCTTCTGGCTGATGTCAGCAGCTCCAGCCGCGAAGCGGGATGGGGGTTGGAGTCCCCTGGCAGCTGCAAAAGTGGCAAGTGCGATGATGGGCTTATTAACGAGAACCCCAACGATGGCGTTTCATTTTAAATTCTAAGTTGTGCTTCTGCATATCAATCACTCTTAAACAATATTGCTTACAAGTATGGATGACATGTATCTCCTACAACTTCTAGTCCTCTGTCTTTTGTAATGTTTCCTATACACTGATTTACACATGTAAGATGGAATGTCTCTGTGTAATATATGTGTGATGCAAAGGGCTCTGACACCCTAAACTAGCATGAGTGGTGCTATAAAGCGAATTAAATGAATCTGAGAGAGAGTGGTTATGTAGACTTGAGTGGCACTGTTGATGGGTGGTATTGAGGGACTCCGTGGCAGAAATGGTCATTGGGTGTGCCAACACCAGGCGTCACTAGCGCTAGAGCCAGCCCTGATGTCTAACATAAAGTGCACATACCTGAAAACCAATACTCTCTCCGTAGGACTCAATAATATGTATTTTACTGTCACAATTTCAGAATTGAAACAATGTCACTATTAATGTTTCCCAACAAATCATTGCTGCTACTCATTTATCTTCAACAGCAAACAATAATTGACAAAGCCAATAGTCCTGGCAGGTTTTAGGTGTATGCCAGTTGTTGTGTTATATAGCTGAATGCAATAACAGCTTAGAGAGAAAACAAAATACTTTTCTGATGGCCCACTATGGGAATAACAAATATATTTTACATGTGAACTTTTAGAGACCCCCGTGTTTTTCATCCTACATAAGACCTGTCTGCACATATATCTATATGACTGATTGCAGCCAGCAGTGGTGAGTGGTTCCCGAAGCCTGGTTAGAGCATAATCTTCCGAAGATGATGCCACATGTAGTACCAGAAATTGGACAAGCACACACTTTGAAGGGCCTGAGTTTGTTGCAATGTGCAATTTGCACACTACAGTAACTGGTGATCAATTTAATGCAGTGACATATGTGGCAGTTGTAGGAGAGTATGATCTGCTTCTTATAGTTATCCCCACTTTCTGCTGATGTATCACAGTTTTTTACTGACTGGGATCCTGCTATCCAGGACCCCAGTCATGCTGCTTTCTCCTCTAAATTGATTGCATGTACTTAAGGTACACTCCAGATTGGATACTGGGGTACCCTTATCAGTCCCTAGTATATGGTACACCATGTACCCAGGGCTTAGGTACACCACAGGCCTCCCAGCGGCTGCAGCATGTATTATGCCACCCCTGAGAGACCATTCAAACTGACACCACAGGTCTGCTACTGCAGCCTGTGTAAGGTGGTGCATGCACCCTTTACTTAGATATAGGTTCACTATATCTAGTCTAAATCACTGCACATATAAACCTATCAGTCACCCCTATGGCAGGCCTTATCAATCCTGAAGGCAGGGTGCTGGGTTTTATGTGAGAGGGTGCACTTGTATGGGCAGAGCCCCTCTGCAGCCTTCAAAACCTATTTTCCGGGGTTGTTTGTGATGCCGTCAACCATATATATTTGAGTGCATTCTAACCTCAGGGCAAATGCTAACTTTAAAACGGCTCCTTAGAAACATGTTGTGCTTAGTGTCAAACACCTTGGAATCATACCTCAACACCAGTAACTGGTGTGGGAGGTATGAGTCCTCCCTGTAGATCTACTACTGTGGGTCACGGGGCTACCCGGGAACCAGATTTCTCGACCTGAGCATCACAAAATGGATGCTGCCAGCCACAGACACGCTTCTGCTCTCCTGCTGCTGAGCTGAGCTTGAGCAGGGGAGGCTGGACAATAGGTTTCCTGTCACAGGGAGGTGTGACCACCTCCCAGACAGGATTTAGTGTATTGGGGCCGGGTGGGTGCACTCTGAGAGTGCCTGACAGTCTGCACTGGGGGCGCATTTGGTGTCCCTGAGCATAGTCCGGTTCAAACCAGTTGCAGGAGCCATTTGCTCCTGCTCTGGCACGAAACTGGACAAAGGACATGGGTGTATCCACCCCTCTGTCCTCACGCTCCCATAGGTGGGTCCCCAGAGTTTGTCCTATCCCTTCCTTGGGTATAAAGTAGGAACCCTGACTACAGGATTTAGATTTTACCTGGACAAAACTCTGCATGCAGAAACCAAGGGGCATGTTATCAAGACAGGCGATAAATTATCGTCATTTTAGCGGCAGAAAACTGCCTCTAAAACGGCGATAATGAGCTTGATAATATGCTCTATGGAATTCCAATTGAAGCCCATGTTAAATGTCCTTCACATTTAATATGGGCTTTAATTAGAATTGAACAATGGATCTCGGTCCAGTGCTAAGCATTCCAAAACACTAGGGTCCTCATTAGGAAGTCGATCGGGAAGCCTCCGACCTGTGGTCGGAGGCTTTCCAACTAGCATCCTTGGTTTGAATATCGACCGCCAAATTAGGATTACGGAGGTCGGAATTCAAACTGGCTGGTCATTCCGGCTGGCTTCCGACCAGTAGGAAACCCACCATAATCAAGCACAGATGACATTTACGCCGTCTGGATTATGATGCGGTTTCTGACAGGCTTTCATTGTCAGGCTTTCTGACATGAAAAGCGACTTTGGGGGCCCCTTCTCCCTGCTGCCTCCTGTTGGAGGCCAAGGGGGCACCTATGGCACCACCCCCCTGTAAATCCCTGCAGGAATTTACACAACTCTCATTTCTCTATGGGAGCCTGTACTGCGGGTGGTTTCCGCCCGCCGCACAAGCTCCCATAGAGAAATAGGAGTTTGCAACTGCACCATTAAAATACGGTGTTCGGAACCGTTGACCTACGGTCTGTCGGTTGACACACCAAGATGGTGTTGGTCGGAGGCAACTCCGACCGACATCGTAATAGGGGCCTAGATCTCACCAAATCCGCCTCTGGGTTTCATATTCACAGTTGCTTTATAAACGTAGTTACTTACTCACTAAATTATCTATTAAAATTTGCTTTAAGTGCACCATTTGCCAATCTTCTTTCTAATTTTTCTCTGGAGTAGCCCCCCAAATCCCACATTTGTCCATTAGGCTTGTGTGCTATGCTCGCTCAATAAACTGACCAGTTTCAAATGTTATCGGCTGCCACTGGTTTCTTCTGTGGTCTGTGCCTGACCCTCTCTATATGTCTGTGTGCTCAGGACCAGACTGGCTACCGGGCGTTTTAGCATGCTGCTGAGCTGGTGGCTGATGTCACTGCGGTGGGAGCTAATTTCGTTGTTGGAGACCTGCGTGTGCTTCGTAATAAACAAAGCAAAACGAATTTCGTTCAGCACACGTAGGTCCCCATCAACGAAACATAATGATACTCATTTTTTATGGAATTTGTTGAAACTTCATCAGAAAAGTTATTATGTGTTATTGATCTCCATTACTTTGATTTCACTCGATTTATATGCATTGTAACACTGTTCCTAAATCGAAATTAAAAAATATTGAAATGCTTGTTCTGATAACTTCATCATTCAGCACATTTAATATCCCCTCTACTGATCTCAGCTTAACATTAAGGTTTCAGTGTAATAAATCGTTTCTTTTTCATATATCTATTTATCTTTCAGGCTAAATGAATACACATACATAAGCACGCACGTTTTGCAGTTCCATGTCTGGAAAATAAAAAAAATTACTATGTTGTGCATACATCATGTTCTTCCGTAATTGAGATCCATTGTTAGAAAAAAACGGATGGCACTGGTTAAGTAGTTGTCAGAGTGTTTGCTTTTGTCACGGTGCTGCGATGGATGTTTGCCTGTTGTGCGCACATCCAGTGCCCCAGAAGCTCCAATATTAAACATGAAAGGTCAGGTCCATCATTTTCAGGTCTATATATCTAAACTACTGTCTATCCCACTCACTGACACTTATCTCTTTAATGGTTACTTCTGACGTGAGTAAATGATGGAATTAATAATGTGTGTTATCAGGGTTGCAAAACATAATAACTCCCAATTAAGTTGTTTGACTGAGACATGAACAAAATGGCATGTCAATTCAAGCTAAAAACAATATTCCCACCAGAAAAGAAGGATGGATTTGTGTTTAACTCATTGATTTCTGAGGGAAGTGCAAGCTTTGTTTTATAACACGTTTGAATTTGCTTCTTCAACAACCAGAGAAAGGAAATGCATTATTACATTCTGTGCGCTTTTTTTATATAAAAAAACACATCACTCCATTGCGCCTTGCTGTTTTGTGTGCCTATTTTTTGAATTGTGTTTAATGGTCTAAAACGAACTGAGCTCTTTGTTTAGCACTCTTTATAGACAAAAAAATGCCAGAGAGCAAAAAATCATGATAAACAAAACAAACATTTACAAATCCACGTTTTGTGTGTTGGTAATATTTTCCCTGCCCGACCCCGCCCCGCATCCAATGTCGATATATGTGGTCAGTGTAGGAGATGTGAGGGTACGCCATTCAATATCAGGTATAAGCACATGGAAGAAAGTATATTTGAACTGTGTGCTGTACAAATCTACATCAATAGTAGGTGACTATATTTTCAAATGAAATATTGGAGCATAACACTTCCTTTTTAAAATGTAATTCACATCTATCTTCCGACAAATCAATAAAAAGGTTGTGCTTTAAAATATTTAATTTGGGCTGCATGGATAGGTAATTATAAACCATTCTTGGTAGAGAGGGGTCTTCTTACCACTTGCAAGAAAAGGGGCAGATAAGAGTTAGGTTGTAAGTTGTGAATAATGTGATTCTTCACAAATATTACGTCTATAATTGTCTTTTTATCGGGAACCAAGTTACTCATTGTAGCACTTGAATCTTTAATCACAATACACCCCTTACTGGCACCTATATTTAAAGATCATAATAACCCTTACCTATACCAGATGGAACATCACAATATAAGGGGGTGCCATTATGAATGAGGCAGGCCTACTGGCTTTGACAGGGTGCCACCACATCAGTTGAAACAGCCACATGCTATGATTCAATATTGGAACAGCACTAAAGTCAATGAGGAGAGTACCATTATGTAATATATGTTATGACCTATTATTGAAATCAGTGGGGGTAGGATCAACAGTAAAACCTTGTCATGGCAAGCACCAAAATTACCAATAAAGCATGGAACTGAATTACAAGTATATCATATTTTCCTTTTCCTTTCATATGGTGACAAACACAGCCTTCTAGCCCAGCACTAGGGGTACCTCTCCTTCCAAACCTAGATATAAAATACAGGCTCAGGTATATAACTTGAAACCTGAATAGCAGCCTTCTCAGGTCATATATCATGTGACATGGGTGACCTAGGGTGAGGTTTGGTGGGATACATTCTGGTGGGCTGGCAGCCCGAAAATACTAAATAAAGCTGTTAGGATGCCCCTGCGCCTCCAAGACAGCAGCCGTGGGAGCATCCCAGGGGATTGTAGGGGCACTCATTTTCAGCAGTGAATATTTTATGAGTTGGTTTCTCCGCTTGGTTTTACTCTTGAGGCCGCACTATTCTTTTTTTTTTCATTTCTTTACATTCTTGCTGGCCATAACCACTAAGCCTGAGTGGTAAATTCTGTTCTGCTTGCGGAATTTGGGTAATTTCGTATTCCACGGAGAATGGGCAATTGCCAAAAATTCCGCAATCCACATCTTTGTGTAATTTTTTGCTTGTTTGCACTTTCAAAATGCGTGTTTGCGAGATATTCCCCCCCCTGAGCACGCAAACAGCGTTCGCGTACCAGAAAAAAGCATTGCGAACGGGCGGAACAAGCAATTCCACATGTTCGCGGAACTCTGTGTGCTCGCAGAGATTTTTTACCGTTTCAAGGAGCTTTGCGTAGTGCGACTACTCAAATTCCGCCCCCCCCTAATAGCTACTGGATACCTAGGTGCTGCTCCCCAAGCTGGCTCCCATGCTGACATCAATCTTTCGGCTTCCACCATGGATGGAGCAAGTTCTTCTGCTCCTGCAAGTGTACAGGAATTGTAAACTTTCTCCTGCGTGCAGTGAATGCAGAATGGAAGAAGAGAAATGGCCCCCTCAGACACGTGCACATGGGGCAGACTACTTTCCCCATGAAGTCTTCTTGCATGTCTCAGGGGCAGAAATAACTTCTGGGTGAGGCGGAGCATTCATGCTTCCCCCTCCACCCACAGGGAGGAATAAAAAAAAATAGTTACCTTGACCCCTAGCGAATTTGTGGTCCCTGGTGGAATCTTCAGAAAGAACATCTTTTTTTCTCTGCTTGGTCCCCGTAAGGGATCGAGTTTTAAAATGTGATATCATAAGACCTGTGAGCCCAGTTTTAACAAATTAGGACTTGTTCGGCTCCTGCTGGCCATTATAACCAGCAGGAGACTTTCCTTCAAGCCTTCTTCCCTCGTGCCCTCCAAAATGGTGTTGTTTGCGGGAGCTGGGTTTCTGGTTCTTGCCACCAGACTTGTCATCTGCTCCTAGTGCTCTTCTCTTGCTTGTAAGGCATCTTGTGGACAACCACAACCAACAAGCAGCACATCCTACCTGATGCTCTCCATAAGGCCTACAGCCTCCTGGCTATTTGCAGGACACATGTGTAAGGAAAGTCATGGCAAGTCCACAGACATTTCCAGGGGCACCATCCAGGGTCACACACTAGGTTAATTCCCCCAAATGTTCCTCAGGGGCGTAAGAGGAATAGTGTCTCTGGCCTTGGACAAACCCGTCTTAGTACTTGGGACAGCTGGAGTTGAAGCCTGCCATTGCATGGGCATCAGGTGGCTTTTAATTCAAGCTGGGTAGCTTTCTCCATTGTCAATCTAATTCCAGTGTCTTCTTATTTGTCTCTCCTGCATACAGGGGTTCTTAAGTGGGGATGGAAAGCTCTAGAATACACACACCTCTGGCCAATCCTAACCCTGCTGGATCATCACTAAAGGGTGTGCAGAATTCGGATAATTTTCTCCCATGTAATTACACGAAATGTTGCCAAAATTACGCAAAACTGTGTAATTACGTTAAGTTTTATCCTGTCATTTTGTGCTATATTTTATTGTGAAATGCATCCTCGTCAATTTTTGGCACACAGGTGCATTTAAACAAAAGTACTGTGAATAACAGATGCCCACCTTCTGTTGTTCCTCTGTGTTCACAGTTTATTTTTACCGTGAATTACCTCAAATTGCACTATTCTTTGTACCTTTTTACATGGTTTACTGCTAATTGCACCACTCACAGTATATTTTGCCATGAAGTGGCATAATGGCATACTTTCAGACATCTTGTGAAACAAGTGTAATGCAAACTTCCCAAAATTCAGTTGGTGTAATTTAAAATTCGCTCAGAACAAATCAACACTCCACCCCGGGCCCAACCCTCCTGCGCAGGATTCTGGATCAGTCCAATATGTTGACTTAAATTGTATGTAGAAAAAGCTTCCCTGAGAGTCTCAGCTCTACTCTTTGCTGAAACATCCGCCTGATCACTTCCCACCAACACTTCAAAGGCAAGGCCCTCCTATCTTGGCATAGGAGGCTCTCCGCCTATGTTTCTGTGGGCCTAGCTAATCACCAGATGCATATTTTCTCCACACCTCTTCCTTTCCCAGGAATTGTGTCAAGCCCTGTTAATGACCCTAATTTCTAGGGAGGTCTTTGAACCTCTCTCTGGGGAGCATAGTCATTAACTTGGCGCAGTAGGTAGAACAAAGGCCTCAAATCTGATTAAAAGCTGAGCAAGGCAAATATAACCATTCTTTTTTTAAGTTCAAGTAAAATTTTATTAGGAGAAACAAATTCGGCAATACAAAAATGAAAGGTAAACAGTATCATCAATAAGTATAATGGATTAGAGTGTCACAGTAAGTATCAAAAGGTAAAGAATGTGAAAGGGGAAAAGGAAGAAAAAGAAGAAAAAGGAAATAAGAAGGGAATGAGGCTGGAGACGTAAAATGTACATTGTAAGAGGCATAATAATATGGGAAATAATGCATATATACGCAGAGAAGGAGATACTGGAGAAAAAAGAAGGAACGAAAGGCAACTCAAGGGGGTTTCGAAACTTCTTGCTGAAATGGGGACAAGTGAGAGGTACGCTTGGCACAAACATCCAGATAGAGGGTGACAGGAAGCCATAGCGCATGTCTTTTCGGGGCTAGGGTGAGGGGGTGAACAAAGGCAGTGTCCAGTCTATGATTATAACATACATTAAACCACCAAGCTTTGAAAGTAATACCCTTTGAGTCTTTCCAATTCACAGTAATCTGTTGAAACGCAACAGCTAATAACAAGTCGATAATATGAACATTCATGTCAACTGCGGACCAGGAAGAAGAGAGTGAGCCAAGGAAAAGGTCAGGGAGAGAAAATGGGATAGAAGTGTGGAAAATAGAGTTATTTTGGTTCCATACCATAATCCAAAATGCGTGCGTGAGAGGACAGAGAAAGAGCATGTGAAAAAGCGTGGCATTGGGGGTAGAGCAGGACCAGCAGATGTCCGGGACCAAAGGGAATCTTTTATGAAGGATAGATGGTGTGTAAAGGAGACGATTATAAAGGAAGAAAAGTGTTTGAGTAAGAGAGGCAGCTCTAGAGGATTTGCGAAGCTTGGTCCATATTTTATCCCACAGGGAGGTGGGCCAAGATACGGCTAAGTCAGATTCCCATTGCTCTTCCACTGTGGTTTTTGGCCGAGGCGAGGGAGGATGGTGGAAAGAATGGTAGATGGAGGATGCTGAAAAATTAGAGCGCAGTTGAGAATGTAGAGAAGAAATTGCGGTATTAGAGATGGTAGTTGGAGAAGAGTGAGGGAGGGAGTCAAATACAGACATAACTGCATTCTTGAGTAGGGTATATTTATGAATAAAGGAGGAGGGGAGAGAGAAAGTACGGCGAAGATCAGAAAAAGTTGTAAAGGCAGACCCCGTGAATAGTTGGGAAACCCAGATCAAACCGCGGTGCCTCCAAGTTTTCCAGTAAAAAGGTTTCAAGTTGATGAGAATGCTATTATTATGCCATATAGTGGTGGTGAGAAGTTCAGTAGTGGAAGAGGGAGGATCTGGAGCGGAAGCTAAAAGTAGTTTCGCAGTGTATTTGTGAATGGGAGAAGATAAGAATTGGGGTTTACGAGAGAAGGAAAGATATTCAGCAAAAGAGAAGGGGGAAAGAGAGAGGCGTTCAAGTTCAGCCCAAAGGGGAAGAGGCTCGACAGGATCTTTAAGCCAAATAGAAGCTTGTTTCAGGAGGAAAGCTTTGTGATAAGCAGGGAAATGTGGGAAATTAACCCCGCCCTCCGATTTGGGGAGACGTAATTGTGATAAAGACATGCGCGGTTTCTTACCAGACCATAAAAAGGAAGATAAAGTGGTATTGATTTTTGCAAAAAATTTGGCAGGGATTTTGGAAATGGTGTAGAGGACAATTGGGGTGAGCATCATCTTGATGGTGTCAAGGCGGCCCCACCAAGAGAGATAAAGGGGGTGCCATCTGGATGTAAGGTCAGATAGTTTCTGTGTACACTTAGTAAGGCATAATGAGATAGTATCTGGGATAGAGGGGGTGATATACAAACCGAGATATTTTATGTGGGTCGGACTCCATTTAAAGTTGGACGTCACAAAGTCCGGCTTAAAGGTGAATTTAGTGAGGGGAAGAATTTCACACTTATCATTGTTCAGTTTATAACCGGAGAGATGAGAATAAACGTTGACTTCGGCAAGGAAAGCTGGGATAGAAACAGATGGGTTCGAAATGAATAGTAAAATGTCGTCTGCGTAGGCAGCCAACTTAACTTGTGAATGAGGAAGAGGAAAACCGTGGATATTCGGATTTTGACGTAGCTTGGACAGGAAGGGTTCTAGGGCAAGGTTAAAAAGAAAAGGGGAAAGAGGACAGCCTTGCCTAACGCCTCTGCCAAGGTTAAAAAAGGAGGAGATCAGGCCATTAGCGCAAACAGCTGCTCTGGGGTTGGTATAAAGGAAGGAGATGAGGGAAATAAAGTTAGGGCCGAACCCAAACCATTTTAATGCGGAGAAAAGAAAAGACCATTCAACCCTATCAAATGCCTTCTCGGCGTCTAAGGCGATTGCGGCTAAGGAATCATTAAATCGTGACGATTTAGAGAGAACATTAAAGAGGAGTCTGGTGTTATTTGAGATAAAGCGACCCTTAACAAAGCCTGACTGTTCAGGACCTAGGAGATCTGGGAGAAAGGGATCCAATCTGATAGCTAAAGACTTGGCATATAATTTATAATCAATGTTGACAAGTGATATCGGTCTATAATTCTTGCAGTGTTGGGTGTCCTTCCCTTCCTTCGGTATAATGCATATATAAGCGTCTGAGAAGGTACCTGAGGAGGCACCATTGTTTTTGAAGGAATTAAGAAGGTGATGTAGTTTGGGTAATAAAATTTTGGCAAAGTGTTGGTAAAATTCGACAGTAAAACCATCGGGACCGGGGGCCTTGTCTTTCTTAAGAGAGTGAAGTGCGGTATGTAATTCTCGAATGGTGAGGGGAATTTCAAGGGAGGACAAGTCAACAGGAAAGTTGGGAGGAGGTTGAATGCTCGTAAAGAAGGTGGAAATAGATTGAGCAGAGGGTTGAGTTTCAGAAGAATAAAGTGTAGAATAGAAACGAGAAAATTCCTCCAAAATAGCAGTATCTTTATGTTGCAAAACAGCATTAACATCGAAAACAGACTCAATATTCAATTTGTTTTGTTTAACTTTCAGATAATTTGCAAGAACTTTCCCCGCCTTATTTTTCCCCCCATAAAATTTCGAACTGGATTTTAATAAGTACAACGATGCATCTTCAGTAGACTGTTTGTTATAATTCATATTTGCATTCACAAGGGCTGTTAAACTGTTCTGGGTGTGTGAGGTATAAAAGGAATGTTCTAGAGCTTTGATCTGAGATAGCAGGTCGGTGGTGCGTTGACGCGCAAGCTTGCGCTTAGCGGCAACATGTCTGATGATAAAATCTCTGGCCGCCGCTTTGTAAGCGTCCCAAATAGTATGAGTAGCCAAGGAGGGGTTATCATTGATGGCAAAAAATTCGGTAGTGAACTTAATAAAGGAGGCAGAAAATTTGGGATCTAGAAGGAGGGTGTTATTGAAACGCCATCTTTTAGGACCGGTGGATTTGGGTAAAATATCAATCTGAATCAGAACTGGGGCATGATCAGAAAAAACAATGGGACCAATTTCAGCATGGGTGAGGGATTGGGAGACATGGTGAGAAAGAAAAATATAGTCAATACGTGATTGGGAGTGGTGAACCGGGGAATAAAATGTGAATTCTTTACTGGTTGGGTTACAAATGCGCCATGCGTCGACTAGGTTATGTTGAGAGATGGCGTGTGTGAATAGCTTATGGGACTTGTTAGGAGTAAAAAAAGATTTGGAGTGCCTATCCAAAAAGGGATCCAATGGCATGTTGCAATCACCTGCTAAAATAAAATTGTCATCAATACATTCAGTAATACGAGAGGCAAATGCATTCCAAAAAATAGGGTTCCCACCTGTGGGGGCATAAACATTAAGTAGGGAAATAGGTACACCTTTTGAGGACAATTTGACAATTAACCATCTACCATCAGGGTCAGACTCGAAATGCATCACAGAATGGGAAAAAGACTTACGGAGTAACAAAGCAACCCCATTTCTTTTGCCATCACCAGGAGCTGAGAAAACCTTTCCAACCCAACCCCTTTGAAGTTTAGCAGCCTCAATATCAGATAAATGGGTTTCTTGCAGGAAGGCGATATCAGTATTCAATTTAGCTAGATGGGAAAGGATTTTTTGCCTCTTAATGGGCGAATGTAAACCTTTAACGTTCCAGGAAACAATGCGTACTGACATCAAGAATAATTAGCAAGTGGAAATGAAAAGAAGGAACTTAAGAGAACCTCATAAAAGAAGAGAGATGAGAAAAAGGAGAATAAGAAAGGAAGGAAAACGGAGAGAAAATGAGAAGAAGATGTTGGAAGACACGAGAGCCCATATGAGAATGTAGTATAAATAATACAAGAGAAGACTGCAGAGGAGAACATAGGCTGTGGGAAAAGTGGAAAAAACTGATGGAGTGAAAAGAAAGAAAAGGAAAAGAGCCAGAGAAAGAGAGCAACAAGAAAAGCCATAACGGGAAATCTGAGAAAAAAGAGGAAAAAAAAGAGCGGGACGGTAAGATAATGGAGTTGTGAGAAGGAAAGAGAGAGAAAAGCGAACCACAAGGAAAAGAGGTCACTAGAGAAAGGAATCAAAGGGAAGTAAATAGAAAGTTCAATGTAAAAATGACTAGAAGAGAGATACAAAAATGACCAAAAGAATAAAAAAAGGGAGAAAGCATGAAAAAGGAGCATGTAAAGAACAGGTTTAGGGAGACAAAACCGACTAACAATGATGAGGAGACTAATAACTAAAAAAGAAGAATGACCAGATACTTACGAGGGTGAAGAAATGAGGGTACAAAATCTGGAAGGAGGACGGAAGGGATGAAAACGGAGACGAGACGAGGGGGGTAAGGCCAACCAACGAAGGCGGGAAACGGGGCAACGAAACGTCCAACCAGGGAGACATGACGGGGCGCTAAAATAGGGAACTGCAAAAAGAAGGAGAACAGCATAGTTAAATGAGAAGAAATATCACAAAGAAAACAATGAAAAGAAGACAGATGTATCATAAAATGCAAGAAACATCAAAACAGGGATTCTGGCAAAAAAGGCCAGTCATGAACCAGGTGAAGGAGTAACAAGCAGAATAACGAGAAAAACAGGGATAAAAAAGGTAGCAGAGCATCAGGAAATCCAAAGACAACTATGCAAAAAGTCACGGAGGAAACGATGATGAAGAACCAGAGCTGGAGAATTCCATGTTACCAGGACCACAGGAGTTGAGGAAACTGCGAAGGCGCACCGGATCTTCATAGGTCGTGGTCTTGTTGTTGTAGGTAACCTTGAATAAACAGGGATGGAATAGGCCATATCTTGCTCCAATAGATCGAAGTTCTGCTCTCATGTCCAGGAAGGCTTTACGTCGACTTGCTGTGGCTTTGGCGTAATCTTGGGCGAAGAAAAGGGTGGAGTCAGACCAAGTTAAGCGTGGAGAAGCTTTAGCAGCCAAGAGTACCTTCAAAAGATCTGTGTATTCCAGAAAATACATTATGACTCCTCTGAGCTTCGCAGTTGGAGAAGTAGAAGAGGGAAGTCGGCCAAGCCTATGGGCACGCTGGATGTTGAGCGTGGTGTCTTCGGGTAGATGCAGAAGCTTGGGCAAGAAGGACTGGAAGAAAGTGATAGGATCACTCCCCTCGCAACCTTCTTTCAGGCCGTAAAGACGGAGATTATTGCGTCTATTTCTATTTTCAAGGTCCTCCACCTGCTTCTGGAGAGAGGACAGCTGCGCATCCATGTGGGGAATTTTGATGGCTGACTCTCGAAGAGTGGAGACAGACTTTTCCACAGTGGAGACCCTGGCATCCATCTGAGACCAGTTGTCAGTGAGCGTTTGCAACTTGGCATTAGTCTCTTCCATGTATGGGCGCAATGCTCTAATCTCCTCAAGTAAAAGCTCCATGGAGATGGCTGAGGAGGGTGTCGTGGGAGAAGGGGGTTTTTTCTTTAATCGCTTTGGAGTGGTTTTAGAGGAGGTCTGTGGAGAAGGATCCATCGTAGACATCGAATCACAGGCGTTGATGGATGTGGAAGCTTCTAAATGAGCTAACGCTGAAAACAGTTTGGAATTTTTGATATAGTTGCGTTTGGGGGTCTTCCCGTTATTATTCGCCATGCAAATGTGCGTTGAGAGGATTACAGAAGACGCACAGAGTCTGAACAAGCAAAAAATGGGTAGTAGAGGCAAAAAGCATCCAAAAAGAAAAGCAGGAAGCCAAAAAAAAAAAAAAAAAAAAAAAAGTCAATGTGGATCGAGGAGCAGTAAAAATATCGAAATGGCCAGAGAAGAAAGGAAGCTCCTAATATAGAGCGCAATAATAGTGGCAGTGAGAAAAGCGCATTACAAAATGGCGCCTCGCTCTGAGGAGATGTGAAAATCCAAGTATGTTCCACTCATGGAGCCAAAAAGCAATGAAGAGTCACCTGAGGCTATTCGCACGTTGTTCCCATAACCGCAGGCAAGATGAGGAGAAACCAGGAGGCTGCGTGGTGCTGGAAAGCAGACGCGAAGGAAGGTCGTGTCTGTGCGCAGCTCCGCGGTGGCAGACAAGATGGCGGTCGCGGCCGCTGCAGAGCCGCGACCGGGACGAAGATGCGAGCCTGCGGGAATAGGGGCTTCAGACTGCTGCAAAAGATCACATACTAGAAGCCTGGCACTGTCCGACTATTGACGCTGTGCTCATGGTGAGGAATGGTGAGCGCAGCCCGCCTGTCAGTCCCGGTGCGGACGGAGCTCACCGCCGCACCGCCATTCGGATCGGGCGCTTAGCCACGCCCCCCAAATATAACCATTCTTAAAGAATCATGAGGAGTGTATGTTAAGATGTTTAAGCCTGTAAATCTAAACTCAGGTGCATGGTTGCCCTATGTTTTTGTACCTTGCTGACCATGTAGGCCTAAGTAGTGCAAACCTGTACTTTAGAGCAGATTTCACCTGTAATGTGCAATACAGTGCAAGAACCACACACCTTCAGTCATAACTACAGTCCTACGCTACGAATGCCCACACACGTTATGAGGACTAGGTCAGGTCAATACCAATCATTGAAGATTCCCTTCTCCAGCAGGTACAGGGCTGAGCAACACTGTAGTCTCACACATGCAGCCCACACACATGTGTCTACCCATATGTTCATAGGTAACCAGCCCAGAGCCTCTTAACCTAGCTAGGGATTAGCAGCCTCATCTTAAAAGGCAGAAACTGGTGGTTAGCACTCTGTCCATTTATCATGAATTTGCCGTGAGTGAGTATCAGAGTAAAAGTCAAAAGACCTAGGTAGTGAAATGTGAAACATCCTGGGGAATATAGTACCCTTTGATCCACAGAGATCCTAACACTCAATAAGGCATGCTTTTTTGTAGAGAGATACTATCAGTTGTAAGATGATAGCATGGACCTTGCTTTGTCTATGGGGGACTGCATGGTTTCTATACTGGGAAGGAGTGAAAAGAATTGTTCGAGGAAGGCAGGCACTTGATCCATTAGAGGGAGAACTTGAGACCTGGGAATGAGCTGTCTGTGAAGTATACTCTGTTCATAGCAATACTTTATACAGTGAAATATGTGCTATCTATGGGGGCATTGAGGAGGTGCTTATTTTGTCATTCTGTGAAGTTGGAGGTGGTTATTCGTGTTGGGAAATCGTGTTATTCTCTAGGCTATCTGTGTTGAGTTTGAGGATGTTTTGTGTCCGTAAAAAGGTGTTTTGTGTGTGGGGGTGGGTAATCCTTCTGTGTAAAGATTTCTCAGGGCATAGATGTCTCTGAGAGATGCTCTACATGCCCTGTCCGGGGGAGGGGGGGTTGGTCATGCTGTGCCAGTGGAGTAGAGTTTATGGGCCATAACTTGTCTGTAAGGCTGGGGCTCGGAGATACTCTCTGTGGAGCCCATTATTTCTTGTGGAAGGCAAATCTCGGGATTTCTCAGTTAGGAGGTCCTGCTTTCTTAATTGTGCTTAGTTTATTAGAGGGTGCTTTTGTCTGTTTGTCTTCACGGTCTTGAGGGAGCTCTGTTTTGGCAGGTGTTCTATCTGGTGTTAAGGGCCTTTGGCAGTGCTTAATTTGTAGGGTATGTGGAGTCTGTATGGGCATGTCCCATTTATATGTAGTTGGGCATGCTGTACAGTAGTGCTAAATCTGAATATTCTCCTATGCCTGCTTGTTTGGGGGAGTACTGTCTTTGGGGAATCGATGATTTGACATTTTCTGTCCGTTTGTTTGGTCCTTCTCAGTGGGCTGGTTATTCAGTCTGCAAGGGGGAGTGCCCCATTGGTGGTGGTATGTCTCGCAGGGATTATACGGGCGAGGTTGTACTTTATCTCTCTCTCTCTCTCTCTCTCTCTCTCTCTCTCTCTCTCTCTGGACCATATGTCTGTTTTAAAGTTTATCATTCTCTTGTTCTGACCAGAAACCATTCTCTTAATGCCATTACCATACTCCCAACAGGTCGTTTACTGTGACCTTTGTGACCAAAGATGGATCAATAACACTACCTTTATGTGATTCCCCCCAACCCCACCCCCAGAGTTGGAGTCCTCATTGTGGTGGTGACTGGTTAAGCAGTGCCAGTGACTCTTCCGAGTTCCTGTTGTTGTGGGATTTTGGGGCATCACATGATACCATGTCTAGATTGAAGCAGCTGTGTTTAAAAGCCATGGCCATCTTCCAGGGTTTGCCAGCTCTAGCTGTTTCAGTGAGATAGAGGGGGGGCATCTGGTATTGATACATCCTGACTTTGGGCCAGCAACGCAGGTGAAACAAGCAATTGGAAATGTCCCTCCTTTTAGAAATGCCTTTACTTATCTTGTTGCCTGAATCATCTTTTTAAATAGTTTCAGTAAGTGGTACAGTCTTATCATTTACATTTCCCCTTATTTATCCTCACACTTCACAGTATTCAAAGCTATTCAACGGCATGCATTATTTTTAATAACGTTTAGTTTTATAACACTATACAATCTGTTACATCTTTAACATTTGTGTGGGATTGCTCTACTAAGAGATCTTTGTGGCGTATTAATTCTCCTTGGTTTGATCAATGATGTTCCTACACACTGCAGCATTGGGAACATTGAATTAGCTTTGCTAGGGTCAAGCTGAGAATCTGGGGCAGGCATTGCAAAGTAACCTCTCTCTAGGCCCAGGTCCTAGTATGAGCTTTTTAAGGGAATAGACAAAATCAAGTATTAATAAATGTCTTTCTCCACTCTGGGACTCTTCATTATCACATAGGGTTGTATTCAGGCGATGACATTTTTGGCACTCATTACATGTTCGTTAGGAAATTATTATGCTGTATTTTTGCTTCTGAAATTATCAATTCCACTAGTATAGGTGATTTCAAAGGGCAATAATAACATACTATTTCAACTTTGCTGCTGCAGCTGAACAGCTCCTACCAAATGGGGAATCACTGCAGCGTTGAAATTGCTGCACCCAGTTCCATAGTACCCCATCTCCCATGCCTGAGCATGCTTAGCAGTAGATTTAAATAGAAAATCTCTGTTTTGCTAGGTAAAGGTCTTACACTTTCCCTTCCTAGGGTTTGCTACATTATGATGTAGCGCTTGTATCATACAGCTGCGTTACCGGCACAATATTCCACGATTAAGCAACCTGATGGCCCTAAGACTTGTCTAGATGTTTCCCCTTTTTTCTCTTCACGTGATTGAAGAATAACCCCTGCCCTCGGCACACAATAACATTCTCCATGATGACCGGGTACCTTGAGAGTTCCAGACCCCTTCCTATTTTTTTTTTATTTACTTGGGCATGTGGTCTGGCTTTAGGCCTAATTAGCGTAAAGCCCATTCTGTTTACATTGGCGACTTTGGTCAACTAATTTCTAAAAGGATGAGATGTGAATTTTGCCAATTATCTCTGTTACAGGAGGCTCTGCCACGTGAATACTATGAAGCCGTCTGCTAATGCTGATTGTCCCTAGGGGCGTAAATGGCAGCTTAGCAAAATTCATGCTAGCTATCTAGGAAATAAATATCCAATCGTTACATTGATTTTTTACTCATATTTATCTGTGCACTTCAGAAGTAGCATGCGAGGCCATTCCCTAACAATATTGCGATTAAATAGGCTTAGGCAAAAGTATCGTATTATAAACTTCAACAAAATTTTAGCATGTTATCTTTTTGAATGCAAGTAAGAAAGGGTCTTACATTTCCTATTGAAATACTGATCAGATGAGCATAACTTTTAATGCACGTTACAACACACAGACGTCCGAACTGTGGCGTTAAAATGCAAACACAGATGTGCTTTTCTTTGCTGCACTGACCTAAAAACTATGCAGCCAGAGGAGCTTTCAGTCCCAAATTAGAGTTTGATCTGTATGTAGAAAGGACCTATACCCATTTAATAGTCAAAAAGCCATTCTCTCTTCGACATTGCAGAAATAGACTCGTGACAAATGCCTTCTCTGCATTTAGGAAGGCAACTGGCAGTGGGTCACAATGCATTTAGACCAGATGAAGTAAGCAGGTGGCAATTCGGTGTGAGATGTTGTTTATTCTCCCACAACAAGCCTCTTTTGCCACGGTGTGACCATCCGGGGAATTTTAGGCCACGAGATGCAAAAGCAGCCATGCAGCATATCACGTTGTATTGAGTGCATGAGAAGCTTGTCATTTTTAAACGGATAGTCTGGGCAATTTATTAAGAAAGTACTAATTTTGCCCTATAGATGGGTTGCAGATTTATTACTTTTTTTAAATGACTCTGTATTGATTTTGGGGTTTTTAATTTCCATATATCAATATAATATTCCGTTTTGCTTGTCTTATTTTAAACTCGCAATCATTCATCATAATGACATAGAAATACCCTGGTCATTGGGCAGAACGTGCATAATAAACAGATATACCCCAGCCCAGGGCAGAACTATCTAAATCTTTACTCATCATTTAATACCAATGAAGAAATTGCATTTCCGTCTATAAAATATGGAGAGGTAAGCATTTTAATTGTACACCTTGTTTATTGAAGGGGATACAGATGGTTTATGCATGAGACCTTTCTGCACATCTTCCCGACTATCCCACCACCCTAATCCCTGGTGATGAGCGATACTTCCAGTGCCATTGTTCATCCCTTCTCACTATGGCAGGAGGTTGTCTGATTTCGCTTTGATGGCCAGCAAGAACCCCTCCAAGCTGCTCAACGAGTCACCCTCTGGCACCCACACTTTGATAGTGAGTACGGGGCTTAATTCTGCTGACATCCATTTCTGTGCGTCTTCTAGCCAGATCTCACAATCAGGTGCCATGGCTGCCTTGTATCCCATTGCTGTTTCTTTTGGCCAGCACGAATGGTAGATCTATAAATTGACACACATCTTGTAGTGCTTTGGAACACTGCAACACCGCATTATCCCCAAGTTCCCCTCTACTCCCAACGACTGATGGCCAATAACCTTCATCTGTGACCATCCCCACACCATCTGATAAAATGGGTCTATGTTTTTTGGAGCAGAGGTAAGATGACTCAGGGAACATTTTGGCAATTCTCTTAGGAGAATAATTTATCTGTGCGCTCTTAGAGGGTTTCTCGTGCTGGTTTTTGGGTAACCCAAAGCGCCCATACTTTCACCTTCCATAAATTTCCTTACCTTCCTATGCATTTTTCCCAGCATGTCTTTACTGACGATATATTGATACAAAAGGTGTGTGCCAATGTTGTCGATAGGATGGCCCCAGCGTGTTTGCAGTCTCCTATTGTATGTATTCCAGTGAGTACCTCGGCTACACATGGCTCTGTATCCCCTGACCCACATGCTCTTCTTCCAGCTTGCTCCACTGCAGCAAAAGCCATAAATTGCCCTACTGGTTTACACATTTCATCTCTTAAATTCTCCAGGTGGGCATCGACCTGCCTGTGACATAAGCTACCCACTGCGTGTATCCCAGTTTCTGACATCTTATCATAGAGATGCATCACATCCTTGAAACCCGAAGGATACAATAGGGATATCTTCGGCATGTAAATTGACCCTTCACTCATTTTACTGACATACTTTCGCCAAAACAATGTATCCACCTTGTCAGCTCTGATATAGCTCTTAATTTCCTTCATTTTTCCTAGTAGTACCCCCTAAACTCCCTGCACACCTGAGCTAGCATAAATCTCTAAGCTCTCCTGTTGCGGTTGCAGTCTGTTTCATTGGCCACAATAGCTGAGTTGCACAATAATACATCTCCATGTTAGGTACTACCATTCTCTCCTCATTTAGAGACCTTATTAGTTTAGTTATGGCTATTTTTTTTCTCTTGGTTGCCCAAATTATGTCTGTGAGACGGTCATTTAACTTTCTGAAGAACGCTGGCTTCAAGACCACCATAAGTATTTGGGCTATTGTCAACAGTTTCACAGTCGCCCATTGATTAAAGGGGCAGTCTGATCCAAAAGGGGATAGATCACATGATCCCAGATAAGGTTTCAACACAGTTTCACACGACAAGACGTTCATCAATCTGTCCCCTCAAGTATCTAAAACTATCAGTCTGCCATCTAAAGGGGAAGTCTTTGCACACCAGGGGCTTATTTACATGTCCCTTGCACCACTTTTGCTCATTTTTAACATGGGAAATGTGACGTAAGGGTGGCGCAAGGGGCTTGTAAATAGGTCCCAGGGAGTGCAGCATCGCATGTCGTAAAACGCGGAACCTATAAGATTTATGTCAATTTACTTTTAGAGTGTGACCCAAATTCACCCAATATCTCCAAAACTCCCTTTAAACTTTACCGAGGATCCGTTAAATACAAGAAAGTGTCATCTGAAATGGTTATTTAATTCCACAATTCTGGGATCTTTGTTATAGTGGACACACACCAGTCTTCATCGCCAATCTGAACAGCGTGCAGATATAACACTTTTTTTTAAATCCACAAACATTCACAGGGGTCCCCTCCTGGAAGGCTGTGCCAGGGGCAGGTTTCCTGGCGTACTACTGACAATGTCATGCGACATATTCCTGTGGTTCGTATTTCCCCAATGTGTTAATACACAGAAGCATAGACTCAGGCACTAGTAAAATGGTACACAATATTTAAATGGACATTTTTTCTTTCCTACTTTTTCCTCTACAGGAAAAAATATTTCCCTATGAAGAAATTCCTTCCCTACTTCCCATCTAAGTTTGGAGGTGATTGCTTTCCCTTCCCATAGTGCACGCGGAGTTACTCCAGACTTTTGCTGTAGTAAATCTTCAATTATAGGAAAAGGACTGATCGGAGTTGGAAAATGTTCACAAAACTACAGGTTTTTGGCATGGAAGAAAGGTTCAAGGCTAACTACTGCTTGTTACATCCACCACAAACCTCTTGCTTAGAAGTAAATATTGTGTATTTCGTCGTTTTAATGGAGGACTAATATGCTGTAGCAAACCCATTTATGGCTGCCAGCATACCTTTTGTGAGTTCCTCGCAGGCATAAATGTAGGCATTTTTGGACATAAAGAGAGGTTTACGGACTAAGAGGCCTTTGTAAATTGTCTGCAGGAACACTTAAAGTGTAAAAAGTAAGTTTGTTACATTACATAAAGAATTTTTTTTGTTCTTTGAACTAACGATGTTACCCCATATTCATCCACATCACAAAACTCACTCTTGTTACATTTAGGTGTAGTGTATTAGTATTTTGATAAATTGTCGATGCAGCTTATTATCAAGTTACACAAGCTATACTGTCAGTAATGTTTACAACTGTTTCTAAATTTAAAAACAAGTTGAAATCTAAAAAGCACTACTTTTTTTTCCTTGGCAGTTTGAGAAGCTTCTAATGGACAAATGTGCAGAACTGACAACAATTACTGGAAGGTAAGACATATTTACTAATTTGAACACAAACGTGCCACCCATGTAATGCCTTCCTGGTAAAAGTAACACAAGGCATCGACTTGAGTCCCTTGTCTTACACCAGATTTTCTAAGCAACGCAGGCCTACTCAAGGTGGCCTTGCGTGGCTTGGTAAATCTGCCTTACGGCTTGCATTGCCTCTAAAGACTGAATACATTTCTTCTCTAGTGGACTCATAGAACATTTCATATTGCATGTATATGCCTTAACAGAGTCTATTCTACTAGGAGACCTAAGGAAATACCAAGCTGTCTCCATCTCCTTGGTTTGTGGGTGAAGGCTCATTCTCTTACCATAGGGAACTTCTGATAGAACAAAATAATTATTCGACAAATAATACTCAAAATGATTCAGCCTGTAAAATAAGCTAAGCAATATTCCACAAGTGATTCCATATCAAAATGGAATATGTTGATAGGTTACATCCTGAGCAGCTGAAGCATGTACGTTTGTGCAAACATTGAAATTCTTTGCGTTTAGGGCATGTGTGTATACTGGCCTTAATCTAGGATAAATGTTTGATGTGAAATCTCCCACTGAAGCATGTACATATAAAGCCTTAAGTTGTATGTGATCTAGAGAATGGGCAATTAATGTATGTATAAAGAAAGACTAAAGGGTACCTATATCAGGAGAAATACTTATGCCAACTAAAAGGGTTATTATTGCTAGCATAACAACTGTTAATATCACATCAATCACTATTCTACATATAGTTTTGGTAAGGAAATGCATATTTGTCTGCAGTTAGAGCTTGAGTAGAATATAGCAGCAAGCAGACTCGTAATCTTCTGCAATTAGTTCTACTTGTGCAAATTGAGTCAAACTCGTTGTTGTTAATTGTGGTTACTTCATTCATCTTATTTAAAGTAGTCTTCAGGAGGCATCCCTAATTCTAGCCCATCTTCTTTTAAAATGACAACCATAGCCTTCCACTGCAGTCTTGGCCATAGGTAGTCTTCTTAACCCTCTATTAAAATGTTGTTTTTATTTTTTCTCTTTCGTTTATTTTTTTTCTATTAAAATATTTTAAAGTTTGTTTAAAGTCACTTCAGACACAATTCATCGGTGATATTTTAAGACTTCTGTCAAAATGTGATCAACTTCAGGAATCAATCACTATTACTGTTGTGGTGCATCATGGGCCTCAATTGGTTCTTCTCTCAGTTCATTGAGGTCAGAGATTGCTGTTTTGGGCACACTGTTGGTGTAAATAAGGTGATGAATGTCTGTGATTATGCAATCTTGCTCTCTTTGATCTTCTGGGTGGCTGTTGCTCTCCTTCAGGATCACTCTAACCACTCAACTGTTTCGTTGATGATGGTCTGTAGTGTGCACTCAGTTGATAGACTAGATCTCAGTCTCTCTCAGATACATGGCCACTTTTTGTCTCTCTATTGCTCTCCCACTGCTTTCACTTTTTCCTTCATCTGCGGCTGCCCTGTGGCATTCCTGCACTCTGGACTCATCTCTTTCTGCTCAAGGGGTGCTTCTACATCACTTTGTGAGACTTTTGGGACATTGGTGGGTTGCGGCACTCCGGTGCATGGTACTCCTCCTTCTGTCTTTTCAGACAGACCGGCATAGGAGGTTGCAAACTTGCTTCAGAGGTCACCATCTCTTTGAGCGAGCACCTCACTCTGGGTGCGAGAGGTATGTACCAGATAGGCAGTCTTCCACAATTCACAGCAGTGCCGTAAATCAGGATGAGCTGCTAGGGTCCTTTCCACCTCTGCTCCAAAAACAACTTCCAAATGTGCTTCTTTACCAGAATCCAGTCACCAGGACTAAGGTCATGGCATTGCCGCTGATGTAGAAGAGCAGTAGCAGCTCCAACCTGGTGAGAGACAGAAGATACTGCATCAGCCAGTTCTTTGCAGTAGTTGAGGATCATGCTATCCGTGATATTTACAAGCGCATTTGAGGGCACAGCAGACAACCTCGGGGCATGCCCCATAAGTATTTCATGCAGCGACAAGCCTGTTCTGTCAGGGGTATCTCGGAGACTCAACAACATTGAAGGCAAGGCATCTGTCCATTTTAAAGAAGTGGGCACACAAACTTCAGCTAAACAAGACTTCAGTTTCACATAAATCTGTTACACATTGCTGGAAGCTTCTGGTCTGTGTCTACAACACAATCATAGTTCCATTTGCAGTGCCACACACAGTTTTCTAAGGATCGCATTATTAAAATGAGTCGGACAGTCTGACTCCAGAGAAACTAGAAATCTAAACCACAGAAAGGAATACAAATAAAAACAAGGCAACAAGTATTTTCCATGCTTGTACGCAGGATCTAAACATCCGCATCCATCTTGGACAGCCCCAGTACAGCTCCATTTTAGGAAATAATTTAAGACGTGCCGATTTAAAGAACACTACATCACAATGCTTGCTGACTTTATGCTTGACTTTAACCCTGTACAGTTCTCCTCCTCTATTTGCCAAGGTTCGTGCTAAAGAAATACCACATGCATGCAATTGGAATTTGTGTGGAGAATGGCACTGTTCTATATGTAAAGAATGTAAGTTTAACGACTATGGCAAGGTTTAAGAGGTGGCAGCCAAGGCTATTATGGGCTTGTTGCTGAATCCTCAAATTTGATATTGCTTTTTTCACTTCGAGCAGAGCAACACCTAGCTAAGGGAGCTTATTTCACTGATGGTTAGCAATTCAGCAGAACAGACGATTCAGTGCTAAAAAAAAAATTCAAAACACCTTAAGGTAAAAGATTGACAAAACCGAGATGGCGGTAAAAGTTTTAAAATCTGGAATAATATGAACATTATGAGGTGGTGTGAAAATGTATTTCAAATAAGGGATGTGCCACACAGAGATTTTTAACACAGCTACACACACAGAATAGATTTATAAACCAAAACATAACAAAAGGATAATGCTATAAAAGAAATGTGAAGCAAATTAGTTCAAATCTGTCCTTTGGTAGATTTTAAGTAGCCTCCAAAAAATGAATTAGGATATAACAAGCTCCAAATCGGTGTTAGGGCAGTAACACAAAGGAATCGATGTAACCTCAGCAAACTGGTCTGAGCCTTCTGCTAGACTGTAAAGGCAATGTAGTTTGGTTAAATGTCTTTGGAACTACCCGCCTGTAATAGAAAGAAAGTGAATTACTTACCTTCTCTTTGAGCGGAATGCACTATTACACAAATAGAAGTTATTTCAAAGATGGCATCTGAGAAGCTACACGAGAGACTGCTTGAAACGTAAAATTGTTCTTCTGCATCAAGATATCAGCGACAGGGATGCCACAAAGCGACTTTGGACTTGTACTTTAAATAGCATTAGACCCCTTCTAAAATGGTTACAGTGTTAAGGAAGAGATGCACTGCTTAGGAGGCATCAACCGCACAAGCTCACCTGCTGTTGTCTCCTGTGTGTAGCACCAGCCCCAATACTTGACAAAACGCCCCAAGACTCTGCAGTAGGTGATTTGGTAAGTAAAAGGAGGAAAAAGACTAAACACTTAGAACCCATGCGACATATGTGAACTAGATCCAGGAAAAAACCTCTGGCAATGAATCCAATATCCCAAGATGAATCTTCACGAAGTCCCTCCACCCTGGATGGCCCAAACTCTGTGCTGCCGGTCCACTTTGAGGTTAAGCCCCACAAACCATGGCAGCTTTTGCATCCCTCGTTGAGGAAATAATTTTAAAGAACTTTTTGCCTATCCTGGAAAGACTGGATAAACTAGAATCCACAGTGACTCTAATGCACACTTTGCTCACTGATCTGACAACAGGGGTTGGATTGAGAGGGAAAGAGCGGGGCAGGGGCGTCACCTATGGGGGGAACACTAGTCCTGAAGAGGGAAATCTTTCTATGTGTGTCAATTCATAATCTTGTCCAGCTGTCAATATCTACCCCAAAAATACTGACAGAGTGGTACAACAAAAACAACTGGGTTCCTCGAGCCATAGGCACTGTGGCTCAGCATGTTCACCCCCGCAGTAAGATTAGGTCCAGTCCACTCCCTGCATCCACCAATGGGACTCAGGTAGGTTCTAAGCAACCACGAACCTCACCTAAGCCACAGCATATAAATGAATTAGCTAAACTAGCTAGCCAAGATGATAGGGTGATTCTCCACCTCCCACTAGTGTTACCCTTATGTGGCAATCCTCACTAATGTTCCCCCGCTGCATGAAAACCAATATGAATCCCAGACACAGTTAACAAATAAAGTGTGTTACTGGTTGCTAAAAAATACAAGCTTTACAAACAGATATCATCATGAGATCCTATTTCTTAGGCAGGTAAGCTGGGTGGGCCCCTATCAAAATCCCACACTGGTGATTGTATTGTGATCAATTGTAAATCTCCAACCTTAGGTAGTCAGTTGCTTAGTGGGGACTTTTTTCTAGCTAATCAGAGGTTGTCGCAGGGGATCGACATCCTACCGCTTGGTTACTTTTATAGGCACCTAGATAACAGAGTGGGGAATCCACCGGCCAATGGGCCATTACGTAGGCCACACTCTACGCATTTGGAAGGCACACCCTTGGAAGCTGGAAATAAATTCCAAACTTTAAGTGGCTTAGACTCCCAAGATTGACTACCTGTAGTTCCTCCTCTCCTAAAAAGTGTTACTGAGGAAATTTCCATCTTACAGCCGGATGACTCCCCAGTGATCCCCAACATTAATTTCATCCCATGTAACCAAGCCGATGCGAATAGCTATCCTCACCAACAAACTAAGGTCAATGGTGTATCTATTAACACTGGCCTCTCTCAGGAATCACCAATTGAACTCCAGGAAATTAAACTTCTATCCTGGAATGTGGCAGGCATAAGGTCTAAGATGCCTGACCCTGTTTGGTGTAAGCTAGTGGACGACTGTCACTTGTGCCTATTAAAGGAAACATGGGCGGTTGAATGTGTTCATAGGGAAGGTTTCACATCACTCAGCATTGAAGCAAAGCAGTCCAATGTTGGTCATCCAGCTGGTGGCCTTTTAATCTGGGTCAAAAATACCTTAACCTGTAAAATCACGGCTCTCAACCTCGGCTCTGATGAAATACTTGGGATAGAACTCTCCTTTTCTAAAGAGAACACTCAAGTTAGGTTATGTAATATCTATAATCGTTTTAAGACTCCTTATAAACCATCTGGTACACTTACAACACCAACTAATTACCTTGAGACTGCCAAAGGGAATCACGGACTCATAGTTGCAGGTGATTTTAAAACAACTTTCGAACCTGTAGACTATGTACAAGATCTAATACTAGAGGGTGACAAAGCTAAAGGGATCGCCAAGCTCCAGATACCCCCAATCAGTGCTTAATTTGTAAAAAAAAAAGAAGTGCAGGTGCTAAAAATGTTGCCAAGGAGGCCGCCGCTCACGTCTTCCTCTGGTGAGCCACTCTCACTGCCTCAGTCTCTATCTTCTAACCTTGATCTGTAATCTGTCCCCTAAGTCTTTGCTCGAAGAGTCTATCCTCTCACCTCTCTAATTGTTTTCTATCACCTTTGTCACACCCTGTATTTCTGATTTGCCCTCTATTCATTTTAGCCCTGTCCTTTTTTATCTTCACTTGTATCCGTGCTCTACTCTCTCTCCCCTCAATCTGGGTTCTTTAATATCACTTACTAGCAGTGATTAGCTGTGTCTCCATTTTATCATTTGTCTGCTTTTTTTCCTCTATCCAGTCCTCCACATCCTTTCATTCCATCTTCTCTCATCTTAATGCTCTCTTCTTCACATCATGGCTGCTTTCTCTTTGCATCTGATTTGGCCTCCACCTTTTCTTCTACTTTGCTCCGTTTTATCTCTCTCCTCTCTTGTTGTTTCTTCTCCTTTTACTCTTGCTGTCTCTCATCTCTAATACTGCTGCTTCCTGTGACCCCTGTCGTCAGCCTGTACATGTTCCTGCTATTTTGAACTCTGCGTTTTCCTGTTGTCATTCCTAACGAAGCGGAAGATGAAGTGTTTTACTTTCATACCTACACAGAGTGCAAAAACAAAATGTACACCAAATACAAATGCTTTTTGCATATATTAATCAGTGTGGTATGACTGGGTTTATTGCGGAACAGGCGGCTGCTTGAGCACAGTAGGTCATGTCACTGCTAGTGCTTCCTGTAGTTAGTAGGTCCAGGGATGGCGACAGCATCAGCATCCACTGCTCAGCTTGCTGTGATCCTGCCTTCTACAGCACAGGCATTGTCCCCAGCAGTAATGCTGCCAATGCCGGTAAGTATGGCTGTGGTGCCTACTGGACTCACTCATGCACAGCAATTACCATGCTGGGGTGCAGCGCACAGATTCTACTGGTGAAGCCATGGCGCACAAAAGTTGTGTTGGGCCACAACCGCATCGAACATATAGAGGATAGCAGCAATGCAGGGCTGCCGGATATGCTACTCTGGCTACGCAACAAATGGAAAGTCCACACTTACTTTAATTTATTCTTCCTCAAGAGCCCTCACTCCCAAGTTCCAAATGTGCTCTTGCAGCTTCCTTGCCTCTACTCCGTCATGAGCCAGCCCCCAGCTATAATTATCCAATGGGAGGTTTAGGCTCAGGCAGTGGCAGGGTGCAGCAGACTAGGGGAATAGAATGCAAGCCATAGTTTGTCGATGACTTCTTGGATTTGTGATCAGCATGATGACATCATCACTAACGTGGTGATACACAACCATGCCTGCCGGGACAGGCATATGCCAGCCTGCCTATGAACATTTACCAGCCAGTCACCATACAATGTATGTTATTCTTTTTATTTTTAATTGAATAATTAATATTGAGACCACCACCTGCAGGTTCAGAAATTGTAGCCCCGGCCCTGTGAAAGAAGTGCATGTGCTGAGCACCTGATGGCACCTGCTCAAATTAAGCACTACCCCCAATTAAGAAACATACTAGGGTAGGGCAACAGGTTTTATCTTTTACCATCTCCCATGGGGAACGTGCTTGCAACAGCAGGACTGACTCTGATAGAGAAGCATGTCACACGTTTAAGAGGGGGCAACCAAAACCAAGATCGATTACATCCTGGTTGATATTGAACTTTGGTCTAGTGTAAAAGATATGGCCATATTAATACGGGAAGATAGCAATCATAATGCCCTGGCCCTTACACTTACGGGCTCAGCTCTACTGTATGGTAACTCCGGAACCAAGAGTGGTCCGGTTATTACTAGCAATAATAACAAAAGAGTCAAATGGCCAACAATAACGGATGATCCAACTGCCCTTTCCAAAATATACTCCGCGGTGGAGCAGACTCTTGTTGATTTGAATACCACTGCTACCAGCATAAATGACACTCTGGCCTTATTCCTTCACTTGACTGCCGTAATTGGACCAGTCTTCTGCAAATTACATAAGGGCCAACATCCAAAACAGAACATAGCCCCTTGGTATAACATGGCATGTGGCAAAGCCAAAGCTGACTTAATCATGGCAGTTAAATCGAAGCTTCCCCTAGATGTAAAGAAATGCAGAAAGCTATATAAATTGGCCCAAGCCAAGGCCAAAAAAAAATGGGAGGCAGAACACTGGGCCAAGCTTGTCGAGGCAGCAAAGCTAAAGAATAGCCAGCTGTTTTGGCATCTTCTTGCCAAAGGATCCCCAAACCCAAAAATAGAAACTGATTTTCATATTCAGCCCCACATGTGGGAGGAGTACTTTAAATAGTTATATGCAGGACAGGGTGCTACCATTGATCTGGGCTTCCAACTCAGACTATCAAACACAGTTTTAACTGAGGAGTCAATCATCACCGTAGAGGAAACCATCATAGCCATAAATGCACTACAGAGAGGGAAAGCCCTGGGCCTAGACAAACTCCCGGGTGTCCTGTACAAGACTAAACCATTAATTTGGGGCCCCTATTACAAGTAGTTTTTAACGCCATCCTTTCTGGTGGCGAAATCCCGGCAACCTGGAGGGGTGCCGAGATTATTCCCATTCACAAAAAGGGAGATAAGGGGCTGCCCTGCAACTATAGGCCAATCAGCCTTATAGATGTCTCTCGAAAAAAATTCTCTAAAATAATCTTGACTAGGACCCAAAACTGGTTCGAGAATAATAACATCTTGTCAGACCTTCAAGCGGGATTCAGGGCCGCTACAAGTACCGCTGATCAAGTCTTCAGATTTCTTCTATTAATCTGGAAGGAAGTGACCATAAGAGGTGACCACGTGTACGTTGTATTTGTGGATTTAAAAACAGCCTTTGATTCGATAGACCGCAACCAACTATGGCTTGCTCTGAGCTAACTGCATTTCCCAGCCTATTTACTTAACATTTTTATTTGTTTACATCATAATACTTATGTAAAGGTTAGGTGGAACACTGAAGGCAGCCTGACAAAAGACATATTAGTACAGAAAGGTGTGCACCAAGGTTGCGTCCTCGCCCCAACACTTTTCACCCTCTATATATTAATGGTCTAATTGAAGAACTTTACAATTGTGGTGGTGACCCCCCAAGACTAGCAGGCAGTTCTGTGCCCTGTTTACTCTTTGCTGATGACACCCTGTTAATCTCAAGGACACCTAGTGGGATCCAGAATCTTTTAAACAAATTTGACAAAGTATGCAGGAAGAAAGGGTTAGAAATAAACTGCTCCAAAACAAAATATAGGACTTTTAATCCCTATAAATTGTATAAGGGCAAACTCATGCTGGGCTCGCAACAACTGGAGCAGGTCAAATATTTTGACTATTTGGGTGTACGCATTAGCGATAGGTTGCCCTGGACGCCCCTAATAGAGAAGAGCGTTGAGACCCTCCAGCATGCTAACAATGCTATAGCCAAGAGGGCCAGGGCATCTCCTTATCGCCCAGTGTCGCCTATTCTGGAACTCCATAGGGATAAAGGTCTAGGAGCATCCCTTTATGGTGCTGAGTATTGGGGGTTGGAAAATTTAGGTGATCTAACCCTAGCTGAAAACAAATTCATCAGGGCGATCCTGAACCTACCTGTGAGCACCCCTTATTGCCACTAAGACTTAATCTTGGCCTAACACCCATAGACCATTTTGCTATCCTCAGGGCACTCCTGTTTTGGATTAGAATTTGGACCAGTAAAACACAGGTCCCGCTGGAGGAGGCCCTGGAAGAACTAATTGTTTTGCAAAAACAATTAGGGCGTCTAAAATGGTTAAATAAAATCAAGGACTGGCTTCTGGCACTGGGGTTGGAGTACATTTTGGAGGCCCCGAGCTCCATTACAAAGTCAATGATTCCTCTCCTTAAAAAAAGGTTTTGGGAATAAATGGACCACCAAAATACAGAAGGTATTGCACATGGCACCTTAATCACTAGTTTTTTAAAATTTTTTAAAGGAGTCTTTGGTTTCGAAATATTAATGGATGATAACCCCCACAGGCAAAAGCTTTGTACATTCAATTTAGACTTGAGACTTTACCTTTGAATCACAGAAGTAGCACATGGGGGAATGCAGTTGTAACACCTCTGTGCCCCATGTGTCACACCAGTTTTGAGACCATTGATCATTTTCTCTTTTATTGTCCCACTCATGCTGATTATAGGAAAACCTGGATAATTCCAGCATGCTGCCTACTGTCATTCAGATCTCCTAGTGAAGCTCTATGCATCTTTAGATCTGATACAACATGGTGACTCGTATTTCCAATATCGATATTTTTGCTGTATGCTTGGTGGAGAAGGTCCAAACTCTATAAAAGTGCTTCTGTAAATATGACTGATTAATACCTACTTTTATATGATTTTGTGATTAAATCATGTTTTTATGTATGCCCTGTGGAGCTGTTATAGTTCGCCTGACATAAGATTTTTATGAAATATGGACTTTTTTTTCAGAACAAGATTTTATTTTCAAGTACTGACATAGCACAGAGCATAAGGACATCGTCCCGCATCACAACGCAAATACAACGCAGGACCAATGAGCATAAGCATATAGAAAAAAGGGTATGCATTCAGTACAAGCAGTATTGCATTAGACACCCAACCCCCCAACCCCCAACTCCCTAACTCCCTTGACCCAACCCCGCCCCCCACCCAGTGTCTGCTAATCCCACGGCATAGAGTATAATAACATCCTGTGCGCGCACTCCCTGCCACCCAGGGTACAGTAGTTAAAGGTCCTCCCCAGTGTCCTGGGCCATCGGTGGTTCCAGCCACAGTCCCCTGTAGTCCGCCCATCTCTTCCATATCTTAAAATGCTTCTGGGGGCATCCCCTGGCCTCAAAGATCGGGCGCTCAAGTCCCATGCAAAAGTCCAATCCCCGCCTCCAAACCTCCAACAAAGGGGCCCTGGGGTCCTTCCAGGCCCTGGCTATGTCTCGCTTGGCTACAGTAAGGCCTAGGACCAGTAAGTGACGCTTGTATACGTTGCCTCCCACCTGTTCCATAACATGAAGCAAGCCAAGTTGCGGTGATCGGGGAAGGTCCCAGCCCAGAACCTCAGCCAAACAGTCCCAGACCCCCACCCAGTACCTGGTCAAGTTCGCACATGACCACACAGTATGGACAAACGTTCCAACCGCCCGGCCACATCTCAAGCATTCGGGGGAGGCAATCAAACCTGCTTTCCACAACCGCTCTCTGGTAAAGTAGGCCCTATGCAAGTATTTAAACTGAATAAAGCGGAGGCGCATCGCAATGGCCGCCCCCTTAGGGGCCTCCAGGGCCTCTCTCCAGTCCTCTTCTTCGAACGCACCAAGATCTCTCTCCCATGCAGTACGCAATCCATCAAGAGAGGAGGAACAGTGCGTGACCAGAGTTTGGTATATATTGGAGATCTTTTTCTCCTCCAGTTCCCCCATGAACACTTTGGCCTCCAGGGGGCTAAACTCGGGCAGAGATTCCAAGCCCACCAGAGAGGGAGATAGTGCATGACGTAGTTGCAAATATTTAAAGAATTGAGTTTTGGGCATGTCGTATTCCTCCCTCAACATCTGGAAAGACTTAAGGGTGGTGCCCCTCATGACGCTACCGAGCGTGGAGATACCGATATCATCCCAGCCCCTGAATCCCTGTAGGGACGCCAGCTCCGGGAGACGGCCGTTCTGCCACAGCGGGGTCTCCCTCGTCAATCTGTTCCACCATCCCATACGGCGCAAGGCAGCGCGCCACACCCGGAAGACCACCTGAGTGACCATGGGGAGTCGTTTCCTGATAGCCGCCGAATAAAGAATGGTGTGGATCGTGTCTGGGTCCATCAAGTACCGCTCCAGGGCATAGGTCGGGTCACCCCGATCCCCATACCACCAGTCGTTGAGCACCAGCAGGTGCGCCGCCTGATAGTAAGATAAAATGTCTGAGGTGGCCAGGCCCCCGCAGTACGTAGAAAGAAAGCAGGTGCGGAGAGCCACTCTCGCCACTCCCCCAGCCCAAAGGAACTGACTTAGAGCGGCGTTCACTTGGCGAAACCACTGCGGCGCAATGGGGTATGGGTGGTTCTGCAACTGGTAGAGAAGGCGCGGCAGGGCCACCATTTTAAAGATCGCCGACCGGCCATATATGTTCAGCGGCATTCTGGACCAGGTTTTTATGTCCGATCGCACCCTGTCCCACACAGGCACCACATTGCGCTCCCATGCCAAATCCGGAACATCTGTAAGAAAGATACCCAGGTACTTGAGGCCCCCCACCGCGCTCTGCAGTGTCAAGGCCCAATCACCCGGCCTCTCCCCGCTGCCCAGTACCCACAGCTTGGACTTCTGCACATTCAGATGCAATCCTGAAACCTCCCCGAAGATTTTCATTATCTCCAGGACCCTGGGTCCGGACCTATTTAGGTCCGTGAGGAAGAACATGACATCGTCGGCGTAGAGCGCAATACGGTCGGAGGGGCCCATGTCCCATTCCAGTCCCCGGAGTTGCGCATCCATCCTCACCCACGCAGCCAGAGGTTCCATGGCCAGGGCGAATAGGTAGGGGGAGAGAGGGCATCCCTGCCTGGTGCCCCGTCCGATGGGGAAGGACTCGGACGCCGCTCCCGCCACCCGCACCGATGCGGTCAGGTCCGTATAGAGCAAGCTCAAGTACGAGAGGAAGACCGGCCCGAGGTTAAGGCGGGACAGTAGTGCCCTAAGGTACACCCAGCTGAGAGAGTCAAAGGCTCGGTCGATATCTGCCAGGAGGAGCGCCGTTGGGATCCCGGCGGCCCGGGCTGTCTCCACCACCACCTGCGCCCGGCGAATGTTGTGCCGAGTTGCTCTATGGGGCATGAACCCCGCCTGATCAGAGTGTACTAAGTCAGTGATGTACGGGAGAAGGCGGTTGGCCAAGGCCTTGGCCAATATTTTCGCCTCGAAATTTAAGAGGGAAATCGGCCTGTACGAAGAATGATGTTCCGGGGGCCTCCCTGGCTTACAGAAAACAACAATTTCTGCGTGCCGCCAATCCGCCGGTAGGTGTCCACTCTCCCTGGCCGCCTCCAGTGCCATCTGGTAGCGCCCCTCTAGCTGGATGTGAAAGGTCTTCATAAACTCGCACGGAAATCCGTTCGGTCCCGGGGCTTTGCCGGTGTTTAATTCCCCAAGTGCCGTGCCCAGTTCCTCCAAAGAAAGGGGAAGGTCCAGCCGATCCCTGGCCTCCTCTGGGAGGGCGCGCGGCGGGATATCTGCCAAAAAGTTGTCTATATCTTCCGCAGGGAGGACCTCACGGGGGGCATAAAGATCGGCATAGTACCTCGCGAAGCTGGCAGCTATGGCCTCAGGGGCCGCCAACTGGACACCTTGGTCATCCCAAATGCCCGGCAGAGCCTGGGGCCGGAAGGTGTGTTGGCAAAGTCTATATAGCATGGTACTGGATTTATCCCCCCATTGATAGATCCTGCTCTGAGTGGCCAGCCAAAGCTGGCGCGCCTCATTGTTTAGCAGGGAGGAGTACAACTGCTGTGCCTGCAGGAGCGGCCCCACCGCCTCGTCCGTGTCACTCACGGTTCAGTCCCTCTCCAGGTCCCGAACCCGCCCCGCCGCCTCCTCCACCTCGCGCAGATGGGTCCTTCGGGCCTCCGCACACCAGGCAATGTCTACCCCCCTGAGCACCGACTTCATCGCCTCCCACTGGGTGACGGCGTCGACCTCTGGCCCGCCATTCTCTGTCCAATAATCGGAGATAGACTTGCGCAAACGTGTGCGATATCCATCCTGCTGTAGATGCCACGCTGACTGGCGCCAGCGAAAGGGCTGTCGCCTCCTGTCCAGCAGCAGGTCAAGGGACACGGGGGAGTGGTCCGAGACGCCACGGGGGAGTATGGTCGTGGTAGCGACCCTCGACAGCCAAGGAGTCGGTACGAACAGGTAGTGTAGCCTAGAGAAGGACTTGTGCACAGCCGACACATAGGAGTATTCTCGGCTCAAGGCATGCTGGTAGCGCCACGTATCGGTCCAACCCATGCCCTGTGCCAGGCCATGAAGCCTCGTCGGCGCCGCTGTCTGGGGTTCCCTACCGGGCCTGTAGCGATCCATCCGCCCATCCATCACATCATTCCAGTCTCCTCCCACAATCGCCAAAACATCCGGGATACCAATCCACACTTCGAACAACTTCTCAACAAGGGCATCTTGCAGCGGGGGCGAGGCATACACACTACCAAAGACCATCGGCTCACTCCCAACCATTCCTTTAACAAACACGTATCTACCATGTGCATCGACCCAATGTGTTTCGTGTACATATGAGAGCCTTCGGTGTATCAGGACCGCCACCCCCCGGGATCCCCTTGCAAACCCGGCATGAAACACCTGCTGATACCCATACCTCTGTAAACTAAGGGTCTTGGTGCCCTGAAGGTGCATCTCCTGGAGGAGGAGGACATCCGCCCCCTCCCTCTTCCCCAGCTGCAGCACCGCCCCTCGCTTAATTTTATCCAGCATCCCCCGGACATTCCAGCTCACCACTCGCAATTTTGCCCTTGGTAGGCCTGACCGTTGGTGATCAACCATAGTCAATGGGGAGGAGATGTAAAGACCCGGGCTCTCGGAGCCACACACACACACAAGAAAATAGCCTAAACAATGCAGACACTGTGCCACCCTCCCCTACCCCCCCAACTACCCCAACCCCAACCTGTCCCCCAACCAATCTCCCCAACTGCTCCCCTCCCCCCCCCCTATACCTCACCAAACATTGAAGTACCTGTCGCGATATGGGCGGCTTCGGGCCCAAAACAGAGCGCCCAAAGCCTACCATACCAATGGATCCCGAACACCCACTTACTCTAAGGCTTCCCCCCTCCCCTTATCTACTCCCAACTATGCAGGAGGCTAGCAGCCCCTGTATCGGAGCACCCCGAACCCGTCCCAAAGTCTGAACCTGTTGTGGGACAGTTAGAAAACGTAACAGTTAGCACCTGATGCAGTCCTCAGGTATTCAAGGCACCAGTGGAGCCAGTTCCACCGCTGGAGCGGCTGGTATCCGTAGGCGGGCAGGACCACCCATTGCACCTCATCCACTGCCCCCCGAAGTTCCCGGATCAGCCGGCTCAGCGGCACTGCGCCCAGTGTCGGAGGCGTTGCGGCGCCTGGACCTGGACTTCCTACTCTTCCGGCTACGGGCCTGGTGGTCACTCTGGGTTTGCGATGAATCACTCGTGTGGCCTGGATCGAGGCCCGGTTGGGGATGCGGCCTGACCCTCACTGTCTCATCTGTCCACCTGAAAACATCTTCCGGCGTCGCAAAGAAGTGAGTTTTAGACTGGAAGACCACCCGCAAGCGGGCCGGATAGAGTAAGGAGTACTGTATCTTTAGGCCCCGAAGTTTAGCCTTGGCGTCCAGGAAGGAGCGTCTCTGTTGCTGCACCATCCTGGTGTAGTCGGGAAAGACCATGATCTTGTGGGATTCAAATGAAAGAGAGTCCTTGGCCCTCGCCTCTCGCAAGATAACGTCTCGATCGTGAAAGTTCAGAATCCTGGCGATCACCGGCCTGGGTCGTTCTCCTGTCGGCGGTTTCTGCGTCAGGGCCCGGTGCGCGCGTTCGACCACGAAACATCTGGACAGGGTATCCGGAGGGAGCCAGCTCTCCAGCCATCGAGAAAGGAAGCGTCCCATGTCCCCCTTCTCACAATCCTCCGGAAAACCCACAAAGCGAAGGTTGTTCCTGCGCGCCCGCCCTTCGGCGTCCTCCACCCTAAGTGCTAGGCCCTTCTGGATACTCTCCATCGCCGCCATTTTCCTCTTCAGGGTCCCGACATCGTCTTCCACTACTGAGACCCTGGACTCTGCTTCAGTTATGCGCTCCACTGCGTTGCGCAGGTCCTGCCTTAGGAGTGTCACATCGGCCCCAACAGCCCCAATCTTAGCATCCAGCATGTCTCTCGACTGGGTGATAGCCGCCATCAGCGCCGCGTTGTCCGGCCCCGGTCCCTGGCCGCCCTGCGCTCCGGGGCCGCCTTGTGGCTCCGTGAATTTGTCGATGGGCCCCTGCTTAGCGGGCCCTCCTCCCCCTCTGGTCATGGCGAAGGCTGAGTCCGGCCAAGCTGTCCCCAAATGCGCCGGCGGCTGCTGACGGCGGGGCAACCTTCACTCCAACCGCTATTAAGAGCAGGGCACCCTCACAAGCGATGGCCTCCTCACGCTCCCGGCTGTCGTACACCCCAGGTGATAGGGGGGGGGGGGTGTTCTCCAGACGCGACTCCGCCGACCCTCGCAGGCCAGGTCCCAGCGCGTGCAAGCCTCTTCCGGGGCACCTTCCTCTCTATGCCAGCTTGCTTCGGGGTACCTCGTGCACCCCAGCGGCCGCCAGGGAATCCCCCAGGTCCGGCAGTCTGGGCCAGGCCCCCAATGACCCCCCCGGGCACAGCGTCCCTCAGCAATCACCACCGCACCAAATGTGGGGGGGGACCCAACACTCACTGTTCGTCGGGTCTTGCTGCGGGTCGGCACCAGGTCCACGCCGGGCACCCCCAATGCGGCACGGGCCACTGCAGTCCAGGCCTCCGGGCCCCACAGCTCCGGCGACCCCCGGATTGGGAAGGGCAGCAGACCAGGTAGGGCTCGCCACTGGCCCCTCGGTCCCCGGGGCTCCCAGGCGCCTGCACCTCCGGGCCAAGGATCTGTGTAGGCGTTTTCGGGCAGGGGTCGCCAAACTCGAGACCCCGGCTCCTCCAAGGCCAGGTAGGCCGCAGCGTCGCCGAGGCGCTCCTCAGCACCAGTTCTCCTTGCTTGCTCTGTGCGGAAGGGCAGGGGGGCCCGTGATGGTCCGCCCGCTGCAGGCGGCGTCGGATCGTGGCAGGAGAGCGGCGCCGCGGGCCCCAGGCCGAGCGCACCGATCCGGGTGCGCCAAAATCGAGGCCCCGGCTCGTCTGGCCGGCTCTAGGCCGCCCGCCGCACCAGCACACCACACCACCAGGGAGGGTCACGGCTCGCCAGTTCTGGCACCGGAATGCGCCCTGAGTCGTCCGCTACCTATGCCCCAACTCTGATATGCTTTTCGGGTCCGGGGGCCAGGAGAATTGGTAGGATAATCGTCGGGCCGGCGGGAGCTCTAAGAAGCCACGTCCGCCATGATCGCCTGCTAAGCCACGCCCCCCGAAATATGGACTTTTAACTTTTTATCATTTTATATCTATGAAATGTTTTTATTATTGTAAATGATCATATTTTCGATCGAATAAAGAATATACTTCGCAGTATATTGAGAAAAACCTAAAAAAGAACAACAAGGACCCCACTCTATACGAGATTGGGATCCTCTACATATACAGGCACTGATAAAAGGACAAACAATAAAATAAAGATTTGGAACACCAAGCACTCCACAGTGCTTTTGAGAAAAGCGTGTAGAAGTTTAAATATCTCCTTTCTCTACACTCTAATTGGACTTTTCGCCTATATCACAGGCTTAAGCGAAATTTACATTTTAAACAAACAAAAGGAACCGCAGAGCAAAGAAATCTGATTGCTTATTTTTCCAAGAAGCTCTATGCCAATACAGAAATGAAAAAAAGTTGAGACGGTCCCCTGGCGAAGGCACCTCAGCCGAAACGCGCGGAGCTTCCATCTACCGCCAGCCTTCCCATTGTCTATGAACTATCTGTACATAAATGTGCATTGAAACAAACTGTTTAAACATTTGCATAAACTAATTGCACTGTTTTCTCTTGAATACATCACCATACTGTATTTTTCTTTATGCATTGATAATTTAATTATTTTTTATAAATTGAAAATAATGTTTTGATATTCAGAAATAATAACTAAAACCAAAATAAAAAGTATTTTGATAATAAATAACTGAATATGGTCGTGGTTATTGACCTACAACAATGCACAATGTTTTTTATGTAATCGTTGTTATGTTGTCCTGAAATTTGGAATTGTTTGATTATTGTATACTTGCTTCTAGCTTCTTTTTTTTCCTGCAACGCACTCCGGCCATGCACACAGCTTCCTGCGTGCTTGTTATGTTGTAGCCACATACCTACACAACTAAATGCAGAACCACATTGGCATTCTCAGACGCAATTACTTTTAGCACTCATTTGCTTGACTAAACCTGGCATATTATGCAGCAGTGTGAGTACTCTTTGTAATTTAATAGAAATGTTACGAGGACTCTCTCGCCAACCCAGACGTGCAATGTAGATCCTCTGTATAGATCTATCAAGTGCTTTCATTTTAGGGGAACTTTTCTCATGCTTAATAAAAGGCCGGAAAACAGGTGATCATATGGTATAGTGAGTTACACCTAGCCCAAGAGAGTACACTGTCCAATTGAAAGAATTCCAGAAATTGCATACCCTCGAAATATGGTATTTTATAAATGCATGATTGTATTGCACCCACCCGAGCTGCATTAGTGGTAAAGTCATGCACTAAAATCTGCATCAGCCATTATGTTCTCCCAAATTGAACCATTTGTTTATCTTGGAAGCACACTGTTTAAAAGGAGTTTACTGTATTTTAGCACTCGGTTAAGTTCCACCCTTCATCTGTGCACAGCAGAAACAACTCATCTTCAAGAAAAGATTAAAGACCCACAACTTCCGTTTCAGCACAACTATCCTTATACCCAGTAGAGCAACATTTTCTAGGGGTAATTCAGTGTATTTACTACAGAATAATTCAACATAACATTGTAATAAAATCAGTGCGCCCTCTAGGGGCAGTTTGTAAAAATTAGAGCTAGGGGATGCGGGAAGTGTGTGGCAGGCACATAGGAGGGAGACACATCTCTACCTGAATTTTAGAGGTAAGTTTCCTTTCTGATGATGATGACTTTGCGTGATGTATGGCGGCAGTGCAGACAATGGTGTGATAGTTAATGTTCTTGAAAGTTAATTGTTTTATTATGGTATGTTTAATGATGTAAGCTGGGAACATAACAAATCTAATGCCAATGCTTCAAGGCGTTCATTAACAAACTTTATGTGACTTCAATTGTTTCATATTTGCAGATGTTTACAGATAGAAGATGAAGAGATGCTCAAATCTATGAAACGCATAATTCATGAAACACTTACTTCTGTTGGACAATATTTTGGTGAAGTGATAGAAATAGCACTAACACAAGAAATAAGGGTGAGTATTTTATGTACAAATATATTATTTATCTTTCACATTTTTTGTGGCTTGTATCAAACAACATACATTAGGTGGATTTGTCAGTCCCAGAGATGCTTACAAATGACCATGTTTCTGCTTTCACTTAAATGTGTAGTTGTGCATATGTAAAGATGTTAAAATCCCGTACCTTAAGTAAAATGCATAGTAGTAATTTTATGTTATGTTTGCAGATTGGTAAAGCACAATATCACCCAGAAGCATATCCTAGAGCTGATCAAGTGTGAGTCTAGCCACACCTAGGGCCTAGTGGGCCTACTTGCAGTCAGGTCTACAGATTTTTTCAGAATTCAAGAATTATGGAGGAGGCTCTTCTGTGTGGGAGCAAGTTATTCCCCTCTTTAGCAGTGTCGGAGAAGGCTCAACCACTGGATCTGGTTTTCCATATGTGAAGGATTTTTGCTAAGTAGGAGTATGGATGATTGGAGGTGTCTTAAAGGGTTGTGAAAGCAGATGCGATTGGTATGGTATGCTGGTCCAGTAATATGTAGTGCTTTGAAAGTGTGGTTGAAGAGTTTGGATGTTGCTTGTTTGTGATTAACGAGCCAGTGGAGCTCCTTCAGGTGTGGTGTGATGCGAGCGGGGGCGTGGGAAGCTGAGAGTGATTTTGGCCACCAAGTCCTGAATGGTCTCTATCCTTCTGGTAAGTTTTTGTTGATTCCAGCACAGAGGGTGTTACCATAGTCCCTTTTGCTTGTGACCAAGGCGTGTGTGACGTTTTTCTGGGTGCTGATTGGGAGCCATTTAAAAATCTTCCTCAGCATCTTCAGTGTATGGAAGCATGAGGAAGCATTGACTTGGGCAGTCATGTCGAGTTTGCTGTCGATGATGATCCCAAGGTTCTTGGTGTCGGGAGTGGGTATCAGTCTTTGCTTGTGTTGGCGACTACGTGGAGTCCTACGGTGATGTGCTCTTTCTGAAGATCATGATTTTAGTGTTGTCGTTGCTCAGTTTTAGACTGTTGGTCTCATTACAGTGGGCAATTTCATTCATGTAGGCATTCATGTATGGGTTTCTTCTCCATGAGGGAGAGAATGACTTGTGTGTTGGCGTGTGTGTAGTTGGCTTTGGAGAGGACGCTGATGTCATGAGAGTGTATGATGCTGGCTAATGGGATCATGTATGCATTGAAAAGATACAAATAATATAGTTATAATGGGTGGTGATTTTAACTGTACATATGAATCTATTATTGGATTGGAACTAGTCATGGGGAATGAAGACTTAGCCTTTGGGGTCCCACAATTGGTAGCAGGTCCAATTGTCCAGTGTTCTATAGCAGCTTTGCAACTGCTACATTTTACATTAGAACATGAATTAAGGGCATGTAATGGCCGAAACATGCACAAAAGTATAGATGGGTCTTCACTACTTACCTTTAAAAGGGTGAACACCTGGACTAAGATAGATTACATCCTACATAGTACAGAAGAATGGCATGGAATTATGGCCTTTCAAATTGATGACAAGGAATATGGAGATCATTCTTGTGCTTAGAAATGTCAGGGTGTTTCAGTAAAAAACCTTTAGAGATCATTAGGAACATTCAACCGCAACCGTCTCTTAAAAATAACAGAAGATCAATTAAGTGGCCCCATATTGTGAATAACGCTGAAATCATAAATGAAATATATAACATCTTTTCCGACGTGCTTGGCTCTCATGTAGAATGAGCCCAATCTTAACATCAATTATTGCTATCCATCAATCTGACAAAAGCTATCAAATGTACAGAAATTACATTGAAAAAGTTACAGAATAATCCTTGGCACAATAAGAAATGTAAAGAGGCCAAGATATAACGACTAGATTGCCTAAAAAAGGGAATGTACAGTTAATAAGTGAGGCAAGTTCATATTACAAGAAAACATTAACCTATGCACAGAGAGAATGGTATGAGGGCACCTGGAATGATCTACTCCATGCTGCTAAAGCAAAAGATTTGTTTACTTTCTGGAAAATAATTGCGCATGGTAGTAACGGCATAATCTCCGATACAGAATATTATTTGGATCCTACCACCTGTACCCAACATTTTGCCAACCTCTTGGCAGAGGCCAAGGGGGTTCATAACAATCAGTGTGGATCATTGACTGATTGTGTAAACTATTGTTCGGTCTAGAGAAAACAAAAAAGGCAATTAGTACTATTAAGTTAGGTAAGGCTTCAGGGCTGGATGAAATTCCAGGATATGATCTAGAAGTAGTGGCTCCTTATGTTAAATTAATTAGCAATGTAGTAGCTTCAGGTGCACCGGTTCTCCCCAACTTGGATGGGTGCCGAAATAGTACTGATATTCCAAAAAAGAGAGTAAACTCGATGCTGGTAACTACTGGCCAATAAGTCTTTTAGGCACAATTCAGACAGTTTATGCTGGACAAATTATAGATACATTTAATAATTCGATCTCTGGAAATAATACATTCACAGTTTACCAGGCAGGGGTTAGAGCAATGCAGTTGATCAAGTATTTAGGCATTTTATGGCATATGTTAAAATAGGAGATGCCCATATTAATATTGCATTTGTAGACTTAACCCCTTGGGCGCGGCCGCGATTCTGCGCCTGTGCGCCACATTCCAATCGCGGGTGCGGTCATGACGTCCGGGAGCCGTCATCAGCACACGAGCACTGTGTGCCATGACGACTCCCGGCCGTCATCAGCACCGAAGGGGTTAAGGGCAGCGTTTGGTCTCGTACCAAGGGGGCTGCCATGGGCACAGCTCAAACATCAGGGAGTCCCAGATGACATCCTAAAACAGATAGTTAGGCTACACATGGGTAACTATGCTATGGTCCGTTGCGGGGCAATTGGTGAATTAACTTAACCAATCCCAATTAAAAGAGGAGTGAGACAACTCATTTCTTCTCACTCTTTATTAATGATTTTATTGACCATCTCAGCAAGTGCAGTCATGACTCCCCGAGGCTCTGCAGGTCTTCGGTTCCAGCATTGATTTCTGCTGATGATACTATTCTGTTCTTGCAAACAACGAGGGGTCTCCAAAAGAAAACCTTTTAGATAGCTTCAATGAATACAGCACTGGTAAGGGATTGGAAATAAACATTAGCAAGACCAAATGTAAGTCTTTAAAAACCCATAGGTCCCTTTAGAAATACATTCATGCTGGTAAGAAAAATCTTGATATGGTCTCACATTTTAATTATTTGGATATTACTATAGGTTATATGGTGTCGTGGAATCCCCATATAAATCACGCAAGGGCGGTCTCTAGTAAATATAAGTCAACAATAAAAGCTGTGATGCCGGCTCTAGAAATTTGCAAGTACAAAGCCCAGGCCGCAGCATTATATGGGGCTGAGCTGTGGGGCATAGAAAATTCCAGGCTGCTTGCCATTGAGGGAAATACATTTGTAAGCGGGCTATTAGGCCTACCGGCGGCTACAGCGTTAATGCCTCTTTTCCACGATCTTAAGGTAAAATGGATTGAGCATATTGTATATTAGAGACCTCAGCTCTTTTAGGTGAGGTTGTGGACAATGCAGGATTTGGATCATTATACTGAAGGCCATAGAGAAATAATTGCCTTAGATGAACTGCTAACTGTCCTCCTGCTGCGTTACATGAAAGCATGATTCATTAAGCTTGGTTTAGTTGATTTTTGGGACGAGCCACAAACACTGTCCCAGAACTCCTAGAAACAATTGAAGCAGACATGTTGGTATTACCAGCTGAACATACTTCAGTGTAACCCAAGTTTAGACAGATTAACCACACAATTTTGGGAAGCCAAGGTTGTCCAGTGTTTGAGGCGTTGTTGGACATGGTTTATCCTCCCCTGGCAAGAACAGTATATTTGAACTTTCGTTATGGTATACTTCAAATTAAAACTTATACAGTAAAATGAAATACAGATAATGAGTTAACATCGCTTCATGCCCTTTAGCAAATGCAGAAGTTATTGCACATATTATGCTTTTTTCACATTTTATGATAAGATTAGGAACAAGTGAATTTACCCCCAATGTCAGAAGGAGGGATATAGAAAGCACCAGGAAGCTCTGGGAGCTTTGAGGTACTTAACGCTACCTTATGTTGTTTTTAGCTTGAGTAGATATTTATTAGCAGTTGCATTTTATAGAAAGGAATATGTCTAAAGTTTAAGATTTTAAAAACAATTATCAATTGCTAATCTGAATTTGTTTTTATGTTCTTTTTTTCTTTCTGCTTTAAATGGAGAAATTTATTTTAATGTAACTTTTATAGTTAACAACCGAAATAAAGTTTGAAAGAAAAGAATATGGACTTGTCTTTAACACTAGATATCTAGCTTTAGGGCTAATATACTGTTTTAGTGACACCTAACTCTGCATACTCATGCCAGAAAACCCTAGTCCTCATTAGGCTATAACTAATTTTATAACGAAAAATCTAATTTTGTTATCATTTTGTCATAGTAAAGTTTCAGATGCAAATCACGCTGGGAAAGCCAACATTTTTTGTGAAAATCAAGTGGTTGTCCATTGTTCACCTGTATTCATTACAGACTAAGTTCACAATGTAGAAGACGTACGCTGTAATATGTAACTACACAATTCTGTCAAAAATACGGGTGTGAGAAGCTGGAAACTCAAATGACTCAGGATGTTACAATTTTATGCACAAAACTTTTTAAAGCACACACTTTTTAAAATAAATGGCATTTTTCTGACCATTGGCAAAAATGCGAAACTGTTTCCACTACTACAAAGGACACCAAGGAGCAATGGGTTGACTAGAACTACTCGCCGAAGATCATCTAAGAGATATACCAGAGGGCTTTGGTGTTTTCGCTGGGCCAAAATTAATCCTGATGAATACAAAGGAATCTATGGGTTTCTAGGAAGAGTTTCAGCTGTTTGTTGACCACAAACTCCAGGAGTATGACTGAAATTAGTCAATAGCTATGACTATTTTTCATACCATAGAGCATTTCTTCAGTAACTCTAGTTTCAACATTGCTACAGTCATTAAGGCAGTACCTGCCACAATGATGCAATATCCGATGAGCTTGATTTCAGCATACCCAAAATCCAGAGCCGGGGGTGGGGAGGCAGCCTCCTCCGGCCTCTGATCGGCATACGCGCGTCCCACGCTGGGGGACCCGGCTATGCGCTTTATAGCACCTCCACAGTGAAAACAGATGTGGCAGGTGCCGCGTCCTGGAGCCAGTGCCTGATGGTATACGAAGTCCCAGGACGAAAAAGGCACAGGTTTCTCCCGCGCTGCTGGAACAGGCAATGTCCTTCATCGCACCTCAGCTGTGAAAACAGGTGTGGCAAGGGCCACCTTCTGAAGCTCAGTGCCTGCTGGTGTACGAAGTTCCAGGACAAAAAAGGTACCGGTTTGTCTCTATACCGGTATTGAGACGAGAATATATTTTTGACATTTCACACCACTCTCTATTCTTGTCCATGCTTTTGTTAAATTTAAATGGACTGTTACTTTATCCTATGCGCTGCCTGTGGGTCACTGTTGGGAGTCCTAAAACCGTTGTCATTCTGTGCATCTATTAATGTTGTGTCACAGTGACAACAGCACCTGTGAGTCCCTCTCCTTTGCGTTCAGATGTCAGTTCCAATGGGAAACAGCAAGTCAGGAGGTGGTGTTTCTGAGGGAGCGGTTGGCGTGGGACATTAGGATTACTGATACAGATTCTTGAACAGGCATATCACCAGCCCTCTGCGCGGGTTCTTCAAAACCAAGCAATCAAACTGAACAAGGGAGTAGACAGAAGATAAAAATACCCCCCAATCTGAAATAAAGGTGTTATGGCAACAAGTAAACGAAGCAAGTGATCTCAAGTCTCCCCAGACGAGGTATCTTTTCTCTTTCTTCCGAGCATCTATCCATTCATCCACCTGCTGAATTCTACAATTTCACCTTTCCAGTCTGTCAGCCACTCATTCTTTCATCAATCATGCAGTCTTTTTGCCCATCCATATCCAAAACTATCCATTCATCTCCAAACCTATCCATTAAATCTATCCATCCATCCTTTCACCTATCCATCTCTCCATCCACCATTTCACTCATCCATCCATCCTTTCAGTCATTCATCCATCCATCAGTCATTCATCCATCCACCCTTTCATACCATTCATCCGTTCAATCATTCAACCATCCATTTACCTTTTCACTCATTCATCCATGCTTAGACTGATCTGTCCATCCATTCACCTTCCCTTTCACTCATCCATCCATCCTTTCACTTATTCCTCAATCTACACTTTCATCAGTCCATCATTCTTTTAACTCATCCATCCATTCTTTCACTCATCCATTCATTCTCCCATCCATGCTTTCTCTCATCCATCCATCCTTTCACTCCATCCATCCATTTATCCTCTTTCACTCATCCCAAGCCATCCTTTCACTCACTCTTAAATCCTTTTTCTCATCATCCAACCTTCCTTACATCCACCCTCCCTTTCACTCATACTCCATTCTTTAACTCATCCATCTATCTACCAATCCATCCTTTTACTCACATCCATCCATTCACATTTTCACTCACATCCATCCATCCTACCACTCATTCACCTACGTCTGCCAATTTATAGACAGACAAGGCCCATTAAGAACTTCACTCCACTGTAGCTGCTAAAGGTGGCTGTTCATGACGCCTCAGTAGCGTCCTTTTACTTGTTCATTCTGCCTTTGGCTCATCTATCCACCTTTTCACTTCATCCATCCATCCAACATCTTACTCCACCCATCTTTTCATCCATCCTTTCACCCAGCCATCCAACCTTTCACTCACTCATGCACCCATACTTTGTCATCATCCATTCTCCCTTTCACTCATCCATCCTTCCATTCATCCATCCTCTTTCTGTCATCCATTCATTCTTCCACTTATCCAGCCTTACACTCATTCATCCATCCATCTACCCATTCACCCTTTCACTCACATATCAATCCACAGTGCCACTCACTCACAAACCCACCCACACGTTCACATTATTTATGAGCTTCTGTCTGTCTAGATGCATGTAGAAGAGACCCGCAAGAACTCCACCCCACCTAGCTTATACAGGCAGGCGAAACTGAAGCAAATAGAAAGATAGTGTTGACCCTCCCGGATTATTAGATGTACTACAATTCAGAAAGAATCTTGTGCTCGCAGTGTTAACAAGCATTGGTAAATGCATTAGGTTTCACCTATTTTGATTAATAATAAGCAGTTTTTCGTTTTAAGTTGTAACTTGCTGAGTAGTTGTACAATATCAGTTAAAGAAAGTTTGTTAAAGAGATATGACTTGTTTATGTACAAAAACACAATATATTGTGCTGTTACTAGTGGTATAGTGTGGGCACATAATAGCAAAATTTAGAAAACTATGGGCCATATGTATGAACACATTTCCCGATAGACATAGAATGGGCAAAACCTTTTGATACATCTGCCCCTATATGAAAGGGAAATAATAGAATAAATTATGTAATAGTAATATTATGTCTTTGGAGGCGTTCTGACTATGTGTGGGCCCCGTGCCACTGTACCTGCTGCACCATTCAAATAATGCCCCTAGTGTCTGCAAGATAACAGCTGCCTGTTTAATATGGCCATATTAGGTGTTTTCGAGGAGTTGTGACAACTGTTGGCCCATAGCCACTGCACTTGCTGCACCATTCAAATCAAGTCCGTTTTAACTGAAAGATTACTGCAATTGTGTATGCCTGTATAGTAATAGAATAGATCATTATTAGGTGTTTAGAGGAGTTCTGACAACTTGTAGGTCTGGTGCTGCTGCACCATTCAAATCATGACCCTGCTGTCTGCAAGGTAACGGCACTTGTGACTGCCTGTTTAGGTTTAAATGTTAGCAGTAAGCTGGGCTTAGTGTGGTCCCTAGACCTTTTGTCCCCTGTGCCACTGCACCTGCTGCACCATTCAAATCAAGTCTCTTTTAACTGCAAGGTAAACTGCAATTCTGACTGCTTGTTTAGTAGTCAAATATAGCAATATTATTTGTTTAGAGAGGTTCTGACAACGTTTGGGCCCGGTGCTCCTGTTGCACCATTCAATTCATGACTTTGTTGTCTACAAGGTAACTGCACTTGTGGCTGTCTGTTTAGTAGTCAAATACAGCATAGCTCTTGTATGTTCACTGTATGTTTAATGTGCAATGTTTATTGCAGCATTTAGAATTTGATCATAATCAGGGACCAAATAAATTAAGTTGAAGAAATCAATCCGATAATACCTACAAAGTGCAAAGAAAGGTACTGAGGCATGAATAGGAAATTCCATAAACATTCTAAGGCTAAAGTATCCACTTTACACAACTAAGTAGTAAAAAGCAAGCATACTCTTAAATGCTGTCTGCCTTTTCCTAGGGAAGAGATCTTATCTTTACAGTGAATGGGCTTTAAACAGTGAGAACAGCTTTGGTAGAAGTATAGTGAATGCCTGCAGCCAAGGAAAGTTAACAAAAAAAAGTTCCACACAAATGCAAATTAACACAGTAATTTGGCTGTGGAAACTGTTAACCCCTTCAGGGCTGATGACGAGCTCAGCTCGTCATGGGCGTAACCTGCGCTACGCGGATGACGAGCTGAGCTCGTCACGTAACGCGGGTTTTTTTAAATCGCAGCGCGCAGCGGGAAAACCGCTAGCGCGCATGCGGTTAAGAGCCCCCTTTTCAGATATATTAAATACAAGAGATTTCACAAGCACAGCCCTGTGCAGGAGAAACCTAAAAAAGGCGAGTCCCCAAGGAAAACGATCATGAATAATTAAGCAGCTTAAATTGGTCCTGAAGCACAGGTTTTAGAAACAAACTCTTACCACTGTGTCATTGAATGGACAGTTGCCTCCTACTTGATGAATGGCGCAGACCTTGTACAGTCGCTCTTGGTCGTCTTCTCAATGGGCCACTTAAGTCGCGGTAGCATCCATCGCTGTCAAGTAGCATCCTAATGGGGGATTGCTCAGGGTCAACACCACTGTTTTCCTGTTGATCCTCCGTCCAATGCTGCGGGTGCGTAAACAGGTGCTGGCACTTGTCGACTTACTGGTGATTCGGTGATTATCTGTAATTTGGCAGGTACGGGGTCTGGAACTAAACACACTTTTATTAGATTAGGTGTGTGGTTTGGTCATTCTGCTTCCCCGTCTATTATGACTTGGAACAATGTGTTTCTCTTCATGGGGCCTTTAAATACTATGTTTTATGTCATTGCTGAATAACACGCAGTGCCCAGACCTGTGTGTTCACTGCAATTATAAAGGGCACTGAGACATCTATTCTGAACAGCAAAATTGTTTGAAAAGATAACGATGTTTTTTATCTCAGCGGCAATATTATTTATACATGTCTGTTTTTGAAACGAAGTACAATTATTTAGAGTGTAATTCGTTGAGTCATACTTCGGCATTAGGCCTCTGAGTTATTTTTATTCTGTGCGTAATGTCAGGTAAACCCTGATTCCTGAGCTGTGTGTATTTTACATAATTTCGGCATTCTGGAATCTGGACCCTGAGAGCGAATTTTTCTTCGACGGGAGACTTGGTGGTTAGAGCAGGGAACTGTGGAAGGGGTGTGCGTCCCTGCGCATGCGTTGAGCTCGCCGCGTGACATTAGATCCGTAATAGTACAGCAGTTGATCTCGCGAGCCTTTAATACAAGGGACCTGCCTGGTAAAGAATGTCCACACATATGAACGCCCACGCGTAATACGCATGAGAACTGGGCAATGAAAAAATACCCAATTACTCCCGCATGTATAATCGACATTCTGTTTGTTTGCATCCCCGACCTGCGACTATTGCCCATGAATTCAGACCACTCGCTTTGTTATAGCAGAAAAGGCCACTTTATTCAGGATATAAATAATCATAAAATTTCCCAACAGATCATCAATCATGTAACTTTGGCATTTGAACGCAAACAATTTATTTATTTATTTATTTATCTCATTTCCTTCAAAATTTGGACTTTATACCGAAACCATCAACTAATCATCAATAACTTCCCCAACATTTTCCTTCCATTTTTTCCCCTCCATTGTTGTGTCTAATTCCCCCTATCTAACTACTAACTAGAGGAGCCCGCTCTAGGCTTCTCTTCCCTGGGGATTTTATGCCGCAGCCATCTGTTTGGGAAACGCATCCTGAAGTGGCAACTAAGATTAGAAATCTTAACTCATGAATGTACCAGCCTTCCAACAAGTACATCATGCGTTTTTTTTTTTTTTTGAAAGGGGTGGGCGGGTGGGATTCTGTTTTTTACTGAAAAACGCCCTCTCTATCTACCTACGCCTGCTCTCCTCACTAAAAAACGCCGTCTAAACTGCCCTAACGCTCTCCCTGCCTCACGCTCCTGGACCCTACCATCTGTGCAAAAATCCGCAGGGGGAGACGTCTCGCGCCGCTCGCCCCTGCGGAGCCATTCCTACATATCTGCATCTTTGTTGTATATATTGGAAGTAAAAGGGGTTAAAGACAGTTTAAATGCAATTTTGTATTCGTTCTCTCTGTGTCCACTAGTGAAATGCAGTAAAGTTCATTCTCTGAGAGAGCAAGTTTTACTTAAAGAGTGATATAGTAAAGCCTTTTATGAATTACTTATGGGGTTACGAGGAATGTTGCCAAACGTTTTGCGGATTTCAAAGTGTTGTATCAGGTTGGATAAGAGTATTTGCCTCTCTGTATGAGTAAAACGTTGACAATTACTCTGCTGTCTTTTTAGAGAGGCCGTCGCTTTCTCCAAGCTTGTAGTTACAGTTTGGCTCATCCTTTAAGACTTAAGAAGCCCGTGATCCTGATAGCAAACTCCCCAAAGAAGCAGTTCTGATTTTCCCCATATCAGGGATAGTAAATGAGGAGGTACTCGTTTTCCACTAGGCCCATGCCTCATTGCTGATACATCTCATCTGGTTCTCCTTTTCCAATTGTCTCTATTATGTGATGCTTTTTCTACATAGCCCAAGCCTTCCGATTGGTTGGTTCCTTGGCACACTCCCCTTTCTAGCCTGTGATTGCTGACACCTTAGTTACTCATCAGTTAACTTTGCACGAGTTATTGTTTGTACTCCGCTGCAGAGTGGCAATTATTTTCAACGCTACACAAATGATTCATTTGGGTTCGCTCCAAATGATATTCAAGGTAGTTTACAACTCGAGAATTTGTTCTGGAGCAATTTACTTGCTGCCTACTTAATTTGGAGGCCATCTTTAAACGTGCCTACACAGTCTAGTCACACATCAAATGGCAAATGGCAAACTTCAGGCACAAACAAATTATATCAATTTCATGCTATGATCCTCATGACTTTTTGAATTTGTTTACAATTAAACATATATGCCTTGTGCACACAAAAGGGCTCATTTAGATATTGGTGGCGTGAAAACTCCCTGGGCTCCAGGTAGAAAAATCCCTGTTGTCACAGGTATTCATTTTTGGTGCTGCTGAAATACAACCCTGCTTTAGGGATTTCTTTCAACTCAAGGCAAATAGACCATGTGAACCACTCAGCATTTCAGTTTTGATGAAAACTCGTTTGCCACACTGGTGAAAGCACTTTTGCGAAAACAGATCCACACTGACACAGATTGGTCAAGAAGAAGATATCTTTCCCATGGTAATCTACAAGAACTTGCACAAACTGGATATCTATGCATAGTTGGGCCACAAGCAGAATTGTGCCACTTGAGCTATCCACTCTGCTCCTCTCTTTCAACCCATCTGCCTGTACATTGCTTTCTGGCGGGTCCAGGCTACCCTCCAAAACCATCCAAAAAGCCTGCAGCATTTTCCATCCTTCTCCATCGTTATCTTAGCCTTGCGGCATTACACTGTGTAGTAAAGAGCCACTACATATATGGGTTACAAAGTACGACTTTATTCAGTCAAGTACAACAGGTGCTCCCAGCTGGGCGGCAGTCAAGACTCATGAACATTCTAACACGCACTCCGGGAAGTAGAGTGGGCTGTACCAAGAGGAGAGAGGAAATGAGGGGTGGATGGGGGAAAAGAGGGAGAGGTCACAACACACCTTCCCCCCTAAGGAAAACAGAAGAGAGGGAAAGAAGAGGCTCCGGACAGGAGAGGAAGAATACCAACAAAGGAAAGCATGGAGAGGGGGTGGGGGTGAAGGGAGGAGTGGATGAAAGGTGGGGAGGAGACAGGTGGGAGAGAAGAGGAGGGAGGAGGAAAAGAAAACAGGGGTACGTCACAGCAATCCTATAAACTCAAACTGTGAAACCAACACGAAACTTCGGTGAGGAACTGACAGGAAGAGTTTAGAAAATTAGGTTCCTTTGGTCCACTTGGACCCGGGACGTGTCCTGGCTTTTCTACCTAAGGGCGAACACCTTGATACAACCATAGGTGTAGCTGGTAGGGCCGATCCCTGGAAGTCCGTTTCTGCCACCCCGCCACAGCGCCTCTGTCAACAGCGGGATCATTCCCCAGGCAGGGTGGAAAGCAGGGAAAAGTGCAAATTACTTTTGTTTCCCTTGGTTCCTCTGAGTATGAACAAGCTGTATGGTTTCTTCCAACCTGTAATTAGGTGCTCCTCTACGAGACTTCATGTACCCCTCAGGTTGGTTGTCTAGGCAGTGACGCTGTTTTATTCCTTGGCTATAACTGGGGTCCAAACACACCCCGCCTGATCCCTCTGACATGGTGGGACTCTCTCTCAACGTCATCCTTGTAGGCTGGTCTGGTCCCTCTCCTACCCTCCTTGCCTTTGCCGTGGGCGGAATCCAGACCTTTACGAACTCCGTTTCAAAACACTCCAGATCATTGTAATCAGTCTCGGCTGACCTCAGTCTGTCATCCTGCTCTCTTCCTTTACTCCCCTGGAAAGCCTCCGTTGTATTTCCTGGGCCCCGGCATTCCCGCTTGCTAAGATAAATATCAAGTGGACCCTTCTTCCCTGACATGCCTCTAAGTGAGATACCTTTTATCATTTTCTGCATTTCCCCACTCTCACTCTCCATCTCTCCGCTGTGATGCCATAGAGAGTGTTTGGCTTCATCCTCATCCTTTTCCTCCCGCAAACTCATATTCATTACTCTTTTCTGTCCTCCATGGTCCACAATTTCTTCCCTTGTTTCAGTACTGAACTCAACCAAAGTGGTATTACGCTTCCTCTCACTGCAACTAAAGTGGTTAATCCTACATTTTATTTTCCCTTGCTCAATGGTTGCATTTTCTATGCATTCTCCTTTACTCTCGAATTCACCGTTTTTCGCAACCTCACTTCCTCCACCTTTCCTCTCGCATTTCTTTCGTATTTCTCTTTCGTCCACCCAGCTTTGGTACGTCTTTATTTTTATTTTTAGTTTGTCCTTTGCTACTTCTTTTCTAAATCCTTTATTGCTTGCCGTGTGAGCGATCCATGTTTCACCCTCGGTTGTAACCATGTTGATCATTCTCCATATAACTGTTTTCTCTCGCCCCAGTCTGTGGAGATTAATATCTCTTTCTAGTTCATATTTGTCTTCATTTTCCTTCATCATATTGTTCCTGGACTCATACGATGTGGTTCTTAGCCACGTCCCTTTGTGATTGAATTGGTTATCCTTGCATTCTATTCTTTGCCGTTCATTAGTTATAGTAATAATGCATTCTCCTTTTCTTTCGGATTCATCTTTTTCCCCACCTATTCCTTCTCTGCCATTACTCTCATGTTTCTCTACTTCTTTTCCATACTCTTTATTACCTGTAGCTTCTTCCAAAACCCACGTACCCTTTGATGTCGGCGCATGAGTCTTCAGTGCTTCACTATTAGATCCCTGCACGCTTTGGATAAGCGCCCGTTCACCCTTGTGTTCTTTTCTTCTTCCATCACCTTTTATTTTCAAACTCTTTAGAACACCCTTGTGCATTAAATCCATTATTTCGTTACCTACTACGTTGAAGTTCTCCCCGGTGAATGTTTTTTGGGATAAGTTGGCACCTTTAAATTCATCTCCACTTTTCTTTGCTAGTTCTATATTCCATTCCCTCTTATTTACCCACTTATAATGCCTTCCTGAAACTAAGACATTATCTGTCTTTACTCCTCCTAGGAATATGGCACACTCCGGGTTTATTTTCCTAGTATTAACTTCCTCTTGGTTATCCATTATGTCCTTGATCACTTCAACCCTTCGAGCCTTTACCCACGAGACTTGTTTTTCGTATTCATTCCATGCACCCAAGATGTCTTTATGTACATTTCTGTCTGACCCTTTCGTGAGTGTATTTCTCATTTTGTGGTACTTTTCCCATTCTTCAGTCCCTAGACTGTAAAATGCTGTTTCAGCCTTTTCCTCTGGTATGAGAGCTACATCCTCTTCCTTAACAACTGATATGTGCATCTCAACATATGTTTTCCTCTTACCCCCTTCTGCCGTGTTTCTTTTATACTCCTCCATAAACTGCACTGGTGGCGAAGAATTATACCTTAGGGCTCTCTCCATGTTATTTTTAAAACTCTATCTCGGAATTCACTTGAAGATATAATGTCCACCTCGAGCAGACAGGTAGCGGTGGGTGTGCACTATTGTAGAGTTCTCTGTCGCCCTGTTCCGATTGAAAGTAATGCACAGGCTGTGGGCGCTGGGGTTTTGAATGTGAAGGACACGTTACCTACTTCACCTACTATTGTCCTTCTTGTTTCCCCCCCCTTGAAATCACAGGATATGTATTGCTTGCGCCGTCTGTAGGTTTGTGGCCCTTGCAAATTCTCTGTCACAGGACGTGCTGCCTCAAATCAGTATTGAATCTGCCACCGGGGTTCCTTGCACAATCCTCACACCTCTCAATGCACTGCTGCCGTCGGCTCCACGTTATACAGTTAATTACTAGAATGCCTTCGTAATCTTGTATTTCCAGTAAGGGTGGGAGGAAGAGACTAACTCAATCAAATTTTTCCTTCAGAACCCCTTTCTTTTCTCATCTCAAAATGTTTTTTTTTTTTTTTTTCACAGCGTCATACCTCAACTCTTTCCAGTGTGAGCGATCCAACCGACAGGCTCACTACTTGGAACAGATTCTTTCTGGGAACGCTTCTCAGAGAAGTGCCGTGCACACCGTCTCCTAAGCACAGCTCACGGCAGGGCCCAAGTTTCAACCTTTCATCATTCCTCCATTGAAATCCCCGGCCTTCTCTTCACCCAGAATCTCAGTTAGCCCTACGTGCCCACTAGGCTAGGAACTGCCACAGCTTGACCTACATGCCTCTACGCATGTCACCTCTCACCTCGTAATAGAGCCTTCTCCCACGACGGCTTGCCTCCTTTGTAAGTGGTACGGTTAACCCACCGGATACTCCGCCACCTTCCACAGCTTAGACTTCATCTGCTACACACTCAGGGGCATTCACAGTTGTCCTCTTTCTTTGTCCATGTCCTGCTTCGTGCTGCATGGAAGTGACGTAATGCCAGGAAGAATGGCGGCGATGTTATCGGGCCAGTGTCTTTCCTCAGGTAAAGACTTTCGCGTTTTCCCGTGCTCACTATTCTTCTATGCCACTTACACCAATTTCGTCCTCCGCACAGCCCAGCTCTTCTCATGCGCTTCAACAGCTCGCTTCACGAGCTTTCGCCGCGTCTTGGGTCACACTCCTTCCCGTTTTTCCTTTTTCACAGACTTTCACCATAACATGAACCCCGCTCAGTTCCTATATTTAGTTTCAGCTGCTCACAATATCTCGTCAATTACAATGCTCTTCCACTTACTCCTCTTCACCACCTCAATTTCAATGGGACGCCATATAGATCCTCACATCCTATGGCTCCGTTTCTCATTTAACCGTCTGTCACCTACAGAGCTCTTTCGTCGACTCCTTCACCAAGGCTTCTGTTTACACTTCAAAACGCGGTGGGAACGATTAACAGCAATTTCGTCTCCCGCTCCGCTCAGCTTTCCACATTAACTTCGGCTGCTCACCTGACGAACTTTCTCACCGTTCACAGTTCATCCACTCGGGTCTTACTCCTCTTAAACTCCTCAAAATCCTTGGGACGCCCGACGCAGCTTATCAACTCATTTCTTCCTCTTTTCTTTTCCCAGTCACTGGTTACACGAACCACCTCTCCAGCGGACCTCAAGTCAGGAAGAAACGTTTTTCTTCTCCTCACGGCACCAGTACTTTCACCGAAACTTCACACCCGACTTCCAGAGGGTTTCCGGAATCAAGAATTTTACGTCCCCCGCAGAGAACACATCGGTGAGTACAGCCTGGTTTACCGGTCTGCTTTCCAGTGAACTTTCAATTCAACTGATGAGTCCTTCATTTCAATTAACAACTCCGCCCAAGCCTCAAATCATCCAGGGGGGAGAAACACCACGCTGACCCTGGCTCAGCTCCTCGTCCTCGTCGCCAGAAATGTAGTAAAGAGCCACTACATATATGGGTTACAAAGTACGACTTTATTCAGTCAAGTACAACAGGTGCTCCCAGCTGGGCGGCAGTCAAGACTCATGAACATTCTAACACGCACTCCGGGAAGTAGAGTGGGCTGTACCAAGAGGAGAGAGGAAATGAGGGGTGGATGGGGGAAAAGAGGGAGAGGTCACAACACACTGTAATGCTCCCCATTATGAGTTTTGTGCTGCCTAGTTATAATATCCAAAAGCCCAACTACCAGTGGTGGCTGGTGATCTTTGAAAGTGGTCAGACATAGCACCTTTCCATGAATTTCAAAAAAGCGTGATCTAATTGTCTTGGCTATTAAAGAATTCAGCTTTCTCCCCCTAAGATAAGTTTGAAAAATTGATTCAAATAGCATATTTTGCTGCACATTTTTCACACAAATTTGTGAAAAAGCACAGGTCTTCTCAGGATTACCAACTGTGGTCCAGAGGCACTGTAGGCCCTTTCCTCTTCACTCCTGTATTGCAGACCATCCTCCTTCGTACTCGCCAGTCCCATCGGAATCAACCATGTATCCTTCACCCCACCTAAACCTCCTAAGCACCATCACTCCTACCCGCTCTGCTACCCTTCATTACCTTGATAAGTGGCGCGTTTGTAAGTTCCTCAGTCCCCTTCTCCTTAGAAGTCTGATCTTAGGCGATGCCATGCTCTGCGGTCTCTTGTCTCATAGGTCCTCATGCCTATACCTCCTTGTTTCTGTGTTATCCTGTGGTCTTCATTTACAAGTTTACCAACTTAATAGGCCTCCTAACACCCTCTACTTTCCAGCACCCTTTGGCCCTTGTGTTGTTCTGGTGCTCGTAATACACTGCTGATAATGGTTCACATCAAAGTACCTGATCCACCCTGCAGCTCAGCAATCTTGTATTTATTGAATTACAGCATTTATAAAGCACTTACTACCCATATGTGGGGCACTGAATTACTTGCCTACATGTGCCTCACAGTACACCATGTAGGGTGTAGGATTGGAAGGTTGTTTTGTTTATTTTGTGGTCCTAAGTGGGAGCGTCTCCATGTTGTGCATGATGACCACCGAGGTGCAGTTATTGTGATCTGGGACACAGCACATAGCAGTGTTTTGGATGATGAGGTGTGAGAGATAGATGCACAGTTTATGGTTTACAGTAAAGTGGCAGGTTTGATCAGCTCTGCTGGTCCTTTTCTGGTATATCACCTGATATCTAATACCTGAGGGCACCCCTGGTCATTTCCCGAGAGGAGTACTTTGGCAAAGGTTTGACTACAAGCCCCTCTACCCCTGCAGATCATGAGTCATATTTCTGCCTAAACCAAAATACAACATGTCAGTGTACAACCATATGCATTAGATATCTGGTGAAATAACATTAGGTGTGCACCCCATTGTTTCCTATTCACAGGATTCTTTGGGAATGGTTCGCACAGGGTTGGCCCTCGTGTGGTCTTGATCTAGAGCTTTAGGGTAAGCCCGAAACATGTTGACCCAGCACTAGGGACACCATACTCATTACAGTTAGGCATTTCCATAGTATTAACCCCTGTTTTTAAAACATACCTACTAGGAGCAGGAATAAAATATGAGCTCACTAGCTAGGTGTTTTTGACCTGTTTATTCCCACTCCACATCAATGCACCACACATATTTCCCAAGTCACAGCACGCCTCAATCCGCAGTGGATTGAGAGGACCCCAATGATGAAGCACGCCACCTAGGGGTAACCCTGGTGGGTGAGGGGACTCCAGAAAATAATTTTTCTTTCTGGAAAGAGGGTTTTTCACACAAGTTCAGTGGAATTCCTGTTTTCCCTAAGGTTAGGTTTGTAATACCGTTATTCCGGATGTTGTGGAGATGGATTCAGTAAGGAGGGTGAACCTAACCTTAACTTCCACCTCCCCTCGTTTGCAACACATTATATATATATATATATATATATATATATATATATATATATATATATATATATATATATATATATATATATATATATATATATATATGTATGTAATTCCTCTTCCATTTTTATTTCTTCATTTAAAGTCACAGTAAATCACTTTGCTTCTTTTTTCTTAGTTTGAAATATCAAACTCTTATTGGATAAATAACAAACAATTCACTAGATTGGAAGAAAAATTGATTAATCCTCACCTACCCAACACCAAACACTGCTCATACCGCATACATACCACATTCTTTCACATATAAACCACTTGGTTAAAAACAGCAATACATAGGCAACATTTCTCCACATTTCCATAGATCCATGATAATCCAATCTCGCTTGTAATGATTGATAGTATGACAAATTCTGGAAATTGTACATTTCATCCAAAAAAAACCTTGAAAGTCCATTTTAGTCAGCAGTGAATGCACCTGAACAGGGCTGTGCCTGGCCTCTCAAAAAGCTGTCTCCATCCCCCTGAAGGTGTGTCTGGAGCCAAGACCAGGCAGGGTAAGAACTTGTGCACTATAAAGACAATTATTTGAAGTATGCCTACTTCAAAGGCTGAAAGGGGTATAAGTACTGGACCTAAAATCCCAAACTTTTAGAACAATTCTGGATCAATTTGAACCTCTGCCAAGGAGAAGAGCTGAAGTGCTATGAGGAGGAGAACTGACCTTTGCTGTGTGTTGCTTTGCTGGGTTGGCCTGCAGTTGCTGCTTCTGCTTTGGAAAGGAAAATGACTGGACTTTGCTTTGTATCCTGCTTGTGAAGTTTCTCAAAGGGCTTATGTGTGCTTGGCTCCTGTTGGAAGTCTCAGGGGCATCAAAGACTTAATCTGCAGCTTCCATTAAATTCACTGCTTGGGGTTCTGACCTGCCTTGTGGTGCCAAATCCAGTTCAGGGCCTTTAGAGGCTGTTCCTGCTGCAAAGATCAGCTTTAAACTATTAAAATCGACGCTTCACCCATCCAGTGCCTGTTTTTCTGTTGCAACACCAACATCTGGAGAAATTCCCACGCTTCACCTGTGGCTGAAGAAATCAACGCAACTCCTGTCAGCGGCCGAAAAAAAATTATCCTGCCTGAGTTCAGAGCGCTGTGTCTCCGACATCCAAGACCCCTGCACTGACTTCGATGCGAACCCTGCTGTGTGGCCCAAAGAATCGATGCATTGTGGGACCATGGCTGAAGAAAGCAATGCAGTGCCTATTTGGTGCTGCCGCATTGACCTCCGGCACATTCGGATTTCCAGGCATAGTACCTGTGCGCCAAGTTTTCCTGACGCATCACCAGCAAAATTGTCTTGGAATTGACGCATCGCTTCCCCCTACAGTCCGGAATCAACACAACTCTTCTCCTGCAAGTAGTAGAACTACCGCATCACCTCTCCAAGGACTCAGGAATCGCACATTGCTGTGTTTTCCAATGGTTCCCTCTTCTCCAGCTGTTTTGCCTTGTGAAGTTTGATGCATTTGAGGTACTTTGTGTAAAACACACGTCCAGAAAGTTCTATGGGCAGAACGCTTGAAACCTCTTAAAAGTCATATTTTTGAGTTGTGTATGCTGATTTTTTGTCATTTTGCTCTTGTTTGGTTCAGATAAGGGTACTTTATTTTTCTGAACTGGTTTGGTGTCCATTTGTAGTGTTTTTACTGTGTTATTGTGTGTGTTATGTGCAAGTACTTTACACATTGCACTTAGATAAGCCTGAATGCTTTTGCCAAGCTACCAAGGGGGTGAGTAGGAGTTATCTGGGTGTGTAACTCCCCTATCCTGGCTAGAAGGAAGGGTCCCTATTTAGACAGGGTGCAAGCCATTGCGAACTAGAGACCCCGATTTCTAACAAAAATTTCTGTGATTAATCATTTTAGATTCTGAATTTTGGGGACCAGTGTTGTGTCAGTTTTCTTTCTTATTGATTTGTGGAATGATATAATTGTAGTGCCTACTTTTAATTGCCAATTGAAATGAAAACAATAAACTTTCAAACTTTATGGAATGCTTTTAAAACAGAGGAGGTAATGCTATATTAACAATGCAATGCGTTTATTTACACAGAACCTGGTGAGACAAATAGATTCCTCGGATAACATTGATAACATCGAGTCAGCCGCCAGCAGCCTGTTCAGCCTGACTCAGGAAGGCACTCGCATGTGTCACATCATAGCAAAGGTAAAGTACACATCATGACAAACCCAGCAAGGTGGCTTTGGTGTTAGTGTAAAAATGCTGTGCATTATTTGTTGGAAAAGAAACCTCACACATGCCCACAGCGCTGGTTCCCTGGCGAAGCTGTGTTGAATGCTCGCCAGGTGAGACCTCCACTTAGTTCTTGACCATACTTTTGTATTAGTTGTGCTCACATTGTTTTATACTTAGCTCACATTATTTTTAACTTTGCACTGCCTAAGTGACTTGGAGGAGGGAGGGGGATCGAACAGCCGAACTGCCAGAGCAGCAGGTCAGCGGTCTAATGGTTGGAAGCGTGGCCATTTAGCCTGCATGCTGACGCGCACAGTGGGCGCGCCGCTGGCGTGCCAATAGCGCACCAAAGGCAAGCCAGTCTGCGCCCGTCATCGCACCGGCCGGGCACAGGGCCAATCCCCCTGACCATTTTACCCCAAAATGTATAAAGTATACCAGCGAGGAGCTACACGGACTAAACCCAGTGAAGGGTAGGTTACGTTGCCCTTTTGATCTTCTATTTGATATTGACAAAGGCATGGAGAGTCTTTCCTGCCGAAGCTGTCGGCAGCAACTTCCCCATGTTCTTAATCTACCAGCACATGGTCCTATTGTTGTGGTTGATAATAAGATGAATGTAACCATTCCAGGTGCTTTAAAATGTATATTATTTAATGCTAGATCTTTAACTAAGCACAGTATGGAATGTGCCTTACTGTTAGAGGAATTAGAGGTAAATCTGGCATTCATCACGGAATCTTGGACAGACAATGCTTCAGGACCAGATCTTGTGAAGGCTACCCCTCCTGGGTTTCATTGCTACACCTTAGACAGGCAACAGAAAAAAGGGGGCAGGTTTGCTGTTATTTATCATGAATCCCTGGGACCTAACTTATTTCCGGTCTCCAACATGACATGCGAAGCATTAGCTTTTAACATTCACTCTATAAATCACAGGACCTTTAAAGGCATATTATTATACCGCCCACCGGGTCCTAAAAATTTATTTCTGGAGACAGTAGGTACATTACTTGAAGAAGGACTATGTCTAGAATCTTCCACAGTAATGGGTGATTTTAACTTTTAACCATTTAGAAAATCATTTGGACTCTGACACTAATTGATTGGAGCAAATCATCGGGGCTGGTGGCCTTCTACAGTTGGTGAAGGCCCCTACGCATGAAAAAGGACACACCCTTGACGGTATATATTCGAATAACCAGGACTTTGTCTGTACCTCCGTTTTTCCTATTCCATGGTCGGACCACTGTGCTATTTAGTTTGAATTGAATAACCATGGGACCCAACTAGCTAATACTAAACCAGCCAAGGAGATTGTGACTATCCTGGGCAAAACAGGATATTAATAAACTTGGAAATTCCCTTAGTAGCTCAATGCAATTCCGTCCCATGGGAGTTGAAAACGCCGCTGTAGCCTTTAATCAATGGCTAGCCACAAAATAAAACGAATTTCGTAGCGCGTGCTGCATCGCATTTTGCGATGCATGGTGGGCTACGAAATTTGTTTTATTTATTAAATTGTTTACTTACCTGCAATTGTCCATATTCCGTTGTTTACCACTGTCCACCCTGCCCCTGCCCCGCACTGCCTCCCTGCCCCACCGAACTCGCTCCACGGGTCGCGGCTGGATGTTACTATCAAGATCCACCGTCTGGACTCTATCAGATAGGAAGGACTGTAACAATTTCCAGACAATACCCCTTGCTTCAATATCCGAGAGCCTGTTCATCAGCACCTTGTGGTGAACCATATGAAAGGCCGCGGATAGATCAAGGAGGATTAGGATGGCATTTACTCCCCTATCCATGGCTTCTCCGATTTCCTTGGTTGATTTAATTAATGCCAGTTCCGTGCTGTGGAAAGCTCTTAACCCATATTGTGAAGGGTCCAAGGAGTTGTTAGCTGAGATGAAATTACTTAGTTGCGCATTCATCCCCTTCTCCAAAACTTTGGCCGGTAAGGGGAGCATAGAAATGGAACGGTAGCTGTTCACGTCCTTAGGATCAAGGGATTGCTTCTTTAGTAGCGGAAGCACCGAGGCCGCCTTTCAATTTTTGGGAAAGATCCCTGACTAAATTAATCAAAGGTGTAAGCACCTTTCCAATAGTTTCTGGAATTTTTTGGCAAAACCCGCAGGACATGGGTCATTGAGAGCCCCAGATTTTATATTGAGCAAGGATGTAACCAGGTCTGATTTTTTAATTGGGTAAACATGTACCAGTACTTCTGCCGTAGAGCCCTGGCTTCCTGGATCTAAAGAATTGGTCATATTCTCGTTGATCCAGCCTGTGAAAGACATAAAGATAGTTTCAACTTTTGATTTAAAAAACCTGGCTAAGTTGTTACAAAATTCTTCATCTCCCTGATTCTTTGGAGAGGCAGGATTAGCAAGTTCGAGAAATGTGCTAAACAACTCCTTTGAATTGGACTCAGCCTTATTAATTTGTGAAGAAAAGTATTGTCTTTTGGCTTCCAGAAGTGTTTGCTTGTACCTGGAAATACAGAGTCTGTAGTTCTCCCTTTCGGATTTATCGTATGATTTCCGCCAGGTCCTCTCTGCATATTTGCAGATCCGTTTTTTGGCCCTGAGCTCCTCTGTATACCAAGGAGCCGGGGGGGGGGGGGACATCCGTTTGGGAGTCCATTTTTTGAGGGGGACAAGTTGATCACAGGCATTCCGAAGCCAGCCATTGTAAATGAAAGAGGCCTCCTCAACATCCTCCGGGGTCTGATGTATGGAGTTTTGCAGGACATTTTCCAATTTCTCCACATTCAGTTTACCCCAGGATCTGGTTCTGATCTCTTTAGGTTTTAAGTGACCGGTCGAGTGGGCCTGAAGGCAATTAAGTACAAATTTTACCATACAATGATCAGACCATACGATTGGCAGAACAGAGATCTCATCTATCTCCTTACTATTAGAGAAAATCCCATCTAGAGAGTGCCCCTTTTAATGAGTCAGCACATTCACCCTTTGAGTCAGACCGCCTATGCTCATGATCTGATTAAACCTTAAGGTATCAGCATCACTGATGTTTTCAAGGTTGAAATCAAACTTTAAGACTGAGGTCTTCAAGTTTGGGATAACCCACAGGTGTGGACACCAGACTTGTGGCCGGAAGACCTGGGCGCCTGCCCTGTACCCACCAGGAAGGCCAAAAACCTGGGGGTATTAGTGGACAACAAACTCACCATGGGTGATCAAGTAAGCATGGTGACCTCAGCTTGTTTTATGATTCTTAGAATCATAAGGAAAATCAAGATCTTCTTGATTGAGAGTAATCTTAAGACAGTAGTCATGGCCCTTATAATGTTGCGTTTGGACTATTGTAACAGCCTTAATTTGAATATACAAAAACAAGATATGTATAGGCTTCAACTAATCCAAAACGCAGCAGCCAGGCTGTTGTCCGGAACATTCAAATTTGTGTCTGTGAGAGGAGAGCTTAAGAAACTACACAGGCTTCCGATAAAACAAAGAGCTCGCTTCAAGGCACTCTGTATTGTTTTTAAAGCCCTTAATGGAATTGGTCCTGAGTTTCTTAAGCAAAAGTTCCACTGGTATGTTCCTGGCAGAACATTACGATCTACCAGTGCTAAACGAGTGCAAGTTCCCGCGTCAACAAAAGTTAACTGGGGGGCAGGAGCTTCACTCTTTGTGCTTCGAGAGCTTGGAATGAGCTTCCCTTTTTTTTAAGACTGCTCCGGATCTTCTCTCATTTCGGAAGGGCCTGAAAACATGGCTCTTCTTGCAGTAGGATTTCTCAGGTAACCAGTACTTAGCGCCAGGACAATCGTGCGCTCTACAAGTGCAAATAACATAACATAACATGGGCACATCCTTGGATTCACATTATCAAGTGTTTCCTTGCTTTAATACAGGTTTGTGCCAAGGAATACATAATCAATAACCTTCGGAAGTAGAAAAATGCTTTTGAAATGGCCGCGTTCGATGATTTAAAATTATTTAGCTTGTGTACATTTTTATGTGACATTTTTGCCATTTTGCAAAATATATCCCTTTGTTTGTTGCTGTAGTCTAGTAAGTATGTCAATGTGGTGAATAGCAAAGCAGTTTCAGCAGTTAATCATCCAGTATAAATGAAAAGAATGTGATTTATGTGTGTGCTGAGGAAGAGCTGCGTGTAAATGCTGAACATCGCAGTGCATTCCTCAAATTTAGTTGCAGGTGTAGAAAGGCAGACGGGCACAATGAACGTAAAGCAGTATATTTTCTGATCAACGACAGTCGAAAACGTTTTAATTGCAAGAGTTCCGTTTGATGGAATTTATTAATAGTAAACCGCTTCCCTCTTTTACTCGCCTAACCTTTCCAAGTACACAGACGTCAGACAATTACTTACGTAAGGACATTTAATTACGGCCAGTTAGGACCGCATCGCTGCTGGATGGCAAACTTTGTGCTATTACAATTACATGCATATGGCAGTGGTAGAAATTCAGATAGAAGAACTTAAATGTTCCTGACTGTCAAAAGATCAAACAAAAACCACTGGAAAAAAAGCTCAACCAACAGTAGTAAAAACACCTCCATCAAGAACGTTTAATTGTCAGGTGCAGGGATATTGCATCCGAAGCAAAAATCACTCCACTTCCCTGATAACTTGGGGACCACCACACACAAAAAACATTTCACATTACAGCAGCTGGGCATCAGCTCGGGGCTTTCTGAGGCTCACCTCGAGCTAACCTCATTTCGAAGTGTAAGCACTGCTTCTTTTTATGCAGTTGTATTTCCTGTCATGGGCATTAGTGGTGCTAAACGGATAGGGGTAGCTTATACATACTATCAGGCATAAGCGCTGGAAGAAGAGGTGCTGCAGTACGCCCCAAAATGACCATGCTGAGGCTCAGAAGGTGAATAAGCAGTGAACATAACTATAAACGTTGTTTGTTTCCTGTATGTTCTAAGACAGAAATGAAATGTTAGGCTATTGCTTCTGACAAATTGGTGCTTATTCTATTAAAAAGGTGTTTACATTTCATTCTCTGGCTACATGGGTGCATGGGTGAGTGAAGGGAAGGCTGTAGGATGTCTTTGTTTTCTAATGCAACAACATATAAATACCTGTACATGGATTGTGCAAATATTTCAAAATATATCAGCAGTTAAGAAAGCACAAATGAAGCTCATTTTTTTCCATTCTGAATTGTGATGGAAACAGACATATCTTTTTCGATCAAAACAAATCAAGACACTTAGGGCCAGATGTAGGTGGCCAAATACCGAGCGTTAATGCAGAAACCGACCGATATTTGGCTGAGAGCAATGCAGGTGAGTTGAAACCTACTTGCAAAATAAGGAATCACAAAATTGCAATTCCTTATTTTGCTCTTGCATTTAAGAAATCGGAAATAGCGAATCCTTAAATGCCATGTAAGTAGCACTAAAGAAAGTGCACTTCAGCCTTAAGGAATCGTTAATTACCACCAACTCAAAGTTGGTGGTATGTAGCGATTTCCTTTAAAAAAACACATGGCAATGCGTGCCATGTGGCACGCATTAATGCCCTTAGGGCACGTATGTGCACCACATGTGCACACATGCAGATTTCAGGGGTGCAAGAGGGTGTCCTTTGGACACGCTGGCACCCTTGCAATAGCTCCCGCTATTTGCGATTCTTTAATACCTAATCGCAAATAGTGAATATCTTCCCATTCATTCCTAGGGGCCTCCTAGCCCTTAGGAATGAATGGCTAGGTATTCCTTATTAACGAATCTCAATTAGAGATTCGTTATTAAGGATTATTAAGGAATCACTAATATTTTTGCGATTCCTACCTACATTCAATTTAGCGAGTCCTTAATAGCGATTCGGTAAAAATCGCTATTAAGGACTCTCTAAATTGAATTTACCTACATCTGGCCCTTAGTGATGTGCAAATGATAATTATTTACTGAAACTTGATTTCCTCACGTTGTCATTTTGGTATTATATAGTTTTTGGCAGTCCAACTGCAGGTCTGTGCAAATTTAGTGACCATCTCAATGAAAAATGTGTTGTTTGTAAATGAGTGTGCACTACCACGCCATGCTTTTGTGATGTTTTTGTGACAATGTGCTATAAAATGCACCACTAGCTACATACTACCCCTTATCACTCTCGTACTAAATGGCGTGACTCATTTGCTTCACTTATTCTTGTGCGACTTTTGGAATTTTCACAATCCCCAGGACTTGGGTGATGTAACATTGATGGCAGCACCCCTACTCTGAAAATTGTTCAGGCACCACATATTAGGCCATATTTTGGTCAATTAACCTGGTTGCTAATGATATGAAGAACTGTAGTTCTCTTAGTAGCAGTGCTACTATCATACTTTTCTACTGTGTGCACACCCACATGCACCCTCCTGCATATATCTCTAATATATCAATAAGCAAAAAGAGAATTCATTGGGTCTCGTTCACAAGGACATTCCCACCCCTAAACATAAGTTTGAGCTTTTAAAATCATTTTTAACTGACCAACAACAAAATGTCGCAATTGGGACAGCTGTGTCTAATCATTTTTAACTGACCGACAACAAAATGTTGCAATTGGGACAGCCGTGTCTAAACAGTTTTCGCTACCTTGCGGAGTCCCTCAGGGCTTGGTCCTGAGCCCCACGCTTTTTAACTTATACGTAGCGCCCCTAGCATCTATTATAGAAGAAGCTGGCTTCTCCCCAGCATCATATGCGCATGACACCCAAATCGTGATGTCCCTAATTATTAGAGAGACCAACCCAGATGAGGCTTTTAGTGCCTGTATGAAGAAGGTGAGTGACTGCATGGACGTAAACTGCCTGAAATTGAATGCATCCAAAACCAATGTTATTATCTTTGGGAAAAAAACTCCCTCTGGACGCCCGACTGGTGGCTGCCAGAACAGGACACAGTACCGATACCTTCCGCCAAAGTAAAGGATCTTGGTACCTCCCTAGATAGGGAACTTACATTTAAAGAGCAAATCAGCAAAATAACCTCCGCTTCTTTTGGCTCTATAAAACTAAAACAAAATTAAAAAACTATATACCTGTTGATCTTTTGAAAATCGTAACCATGGCATTGGTCCTAACACGAATCGACTATTGTAATAGTCTTTACCTCACCCTCAACTCGGGCTCCAGACCTTGCAAAATGCGGCGGCCCGCCTCATTTGTCAAATTCCGAGAAACACTTCAGCAATAGAAGCTATAAAACATTTACCGTGGTTGCCGGTAAGACAGATATGTACGTTTAAATCGCTCTGTCTGGCTTTCAAATCTCAACAGGGAATAGGGCCAGTACAATTCAGGAATAAACCTAAGTGGTACATTCCAACAAGAACACTTCGGTCAGGCTTGGCCAAAAACCTAGTGGTCACCCCCTTTAAGAAGGCTTCTTGGGGTGGGAAGAGTTTCATTAGAGCAACAGCATGACTTTGGAATGAATTACCTATTTCCTTAAAAACGGCCACCTGCCTGCTGAGTGTCAGAAAAAGCTTAAAAACCTGGCTATTTACACGAAATGCATAACTCATAAACTATAAACTGTTCCTCTGCTTTCTGTCCATCTGTTAGTGTTTCCTCTGTCATACCTGCCTCCACTCAAACAGCGCCAAGACGTCTTCGGGCATTAGCTGCAACTTACAAATCTTATTTACATTACATTACACCTGTCAAGCACTCAAGGAATGTTTCCGTATAGAGGTAAATGGGCTACCTACTGTGTTATTTTCCTCCACTAGTCTTTTGAATTGCAAAGTGGTAAACTTCATGCAGGGTATGAGGAGTGTATGGAACAAGGCATGGTTGGCCTTTCAAAAACTCTGATCCTACACTTTTTCAGCCTGGAAATGGTAAACGTTTTATGCCAACTAAGGGCTGGAGTAACTCCACTTGCAGGATGGGGTAGGGGAACAGTCCTCCTCCAGGCTAGTAAGTGTGGAATAAAAGAGTTTTACCAAAGTGCAAAAAATATTTTCCCTCTGAGGAAAAAAGAAAACATTTACATATGGCTGAATTTACCTAGCCTGCAATTTTTACACAATGATTTTTTAAAAAAAAGGTAAATCTTTATTCGTTTCATAATATCTCAGAAGTTTTAACACAGATTTACAATAAATTAAAAACATTTAAAAATATAATTTTAATAAAGTTCATCATATGACCAAGATAAATATAGAACAAGAAACGCAGATTGTGGTTAAAATTAGAGCATCACTACACTCATATCACAGTTCCAAGGTTAAACAGAAGTAAGGGAAAGAGAAGGAAAACAAAAACCTCCAATAGGATCCGCCATGTACTCTGCTAACACAAAAGTAAAAGGGACACCTCAGCCATAAACCACCTATCGAAGGCAAGTTCAATGCAAGTCGTGGCTTTTTAAGCATGAGCACATGAGCATAGAAAGAGAGGAGTTCACACAGAAATCGCTTTCCACGCATGGAAAAGAAAGTATACTGACATCTAGCTAGTAACCCATAGTGCCCATAGTGTGCATATAAATCAGAAAGTTAGCCTTCCATAGTTTTTCTAACCCGGATGGCCACTTACAAGTAGGCTCAAACATGGTAGGAGATTTCAGGTGTACTTAACAAATGTAAGAGGAGCAGAGCTACTTTACACCGTCGAAATCCTAGCTTACATTACAGGGGCTTCAGAAAGTGTTTACATGGTAAACTGTACAATTTACAAAAAAACATAAGGTACAAAAGTGATTGTGCATTATCACAGGGGCCGTTAGATTCTATGTTTCCCTCTATGTTTGGAGAGTTTTAAATTTGATCCTGCCCTAAAATGGAATAGAGTGATCACTCCCATCTTGTAAGATCTAAAGATAGATTCACAGCAGGTTCACCTTTGGGAAAGGATCTACAGTAATTCACAACTGAGGGTTTTGTTAACTAATTTCTCATTCTTGATCTGCTCAATACTCCATGAATGATGCTTTCAGCTCTGCCTTAACAGTTTTAGAAGTACTGCTAGGTTCAATAAACCAGGCACATTAATCAAAAGTTTCTAGACTGCCCCATATATAACTTAACCATGGAATAGAGAAGGCCTTCTCCAATGCTAGACAGTAGAGTATAATATCCCTGCATAGCTTTGATGCTGTGTCATCCAGACACTAACCCATAGAAGAAGTGGCGTCAGACATACCTTATCCGATATGAAGCCCTAATTTAACTACAAGTGAGTGATGAAACTGGAAGTAGTTGGTGGCAAACTCAGCAACCGCCAGCGGAAATTATTTTCCTCAGCCTTTAAGAAACAACATTTGTTAAAGCCCCAGAAGCCTGTAAAATAAGTGGCTGCACTAATACACTGTGAATTATACAACTTCAATGGTGGCAGAACAGTCCCTTTAGAACCTGATCTAATCAAGTTACTGACCGTCCCTGCTGTTCTATTAAGCTTAAGGCTAACCTAAACACGGTAGGGATTCTTAGACCCTGACGAGCAACAACGTAGTCCTAGGTAACAAAAGTTATCGAAACTCGTTAGTTCTTGCCCATTAAGAACAATTTTTCTTTATCCTCGATTTACTGAGTCCACAGGATACGATGTCTGACCTGGTGTAGTTAGTTTTTAAATTTAAGTTTTGCATAAAAGAGGTCCACTTGGTGCCTCAGTGCATTCAGGGTAAGGGCTAACTACCACATTATCAGCCTAAAGTAACACAGGGATTGGAGTGCCAGCTATTCTAGGTACAGCTTAAGGGGAAGAGGTTAAATGAGCTGTTAATCCATTTATATAAAAATAAACAGTAGTGGAGCCAATATGCACCCTTGTCGCACTCTGCTCTTCAAGGATAAATCAGAAGACAGCTCGCCATGGGAATTTAAACTAATTTAAAAGATTTGTGTGTAATGAATATAAAAAGTTTACCAGTGGAGAATCCACTCCTTGAGCCACCAACATTAACCATAGCTTGTTTCTGTTCACTGAATCAAAGGTGGTAGACAGATCCATGAAAGCAAGTTAGATGGGATAGCGTCTTGCGTTAGTGTACTTAGAAATTGTCAAAGCCAGGTTCAAACACTGTTTGTTTGTGCCTAAGTTTGAACGGAAACCAAATTAAAAAGGGGAAAGAATGTCCTTATCCCCTGCCCATTTAACTAACTCTGCCAATAATTTTAATCATGCTGTCGATGAGCGAGATGGGATGATAGCACTTTGGGAACATACAGTCACCCTTTTTGAATATTGGCACAACTGTTCCGTTAGCTCAAGCAGGGGGTATATGAGTTTTCTGAAATAATGGAAGGTGCACCAGCAAAAAGTCCAAAATCAAATACTGTAGTCCTTTATTTTTCTTTTATTCTTATAGTACAACATGCAGTCAGACATCAGCCAAAACGTTATGTTCTTTACAATAGATCGCTATGGCGTGCCCAAGATCACTGGGGCTGTATTTGTCGTATCTGGGACTCGTATTATGGAGCTTCCAAATGGGATTCCATGGAATTGAGACATTTTTGCTGAGATTAATCTTTTTAATATGTGGCTCATACCGATTACATAGATTGCTGTGTACAATTTTACTAATGTTGAGTACGAACCTGGATTATTACACGCCTACACGCATTATATAGATCGCTCTATACTACTAGTCATTCCCTGGACTTATACCCCGTCGCTTGCATGGTCAATGTTAATTACTACAATTAATTTATTTTGCCCTGAAGAAGTTCTTTTGTAAAGAACCAAATGCGTTGGCTGATGTCTGACTGCACGGTGTACTATAAGAATAAAAGAAACATAAAGGACTTCAGTATTTGATTTTGGACTTTTTGCTGGTGCACCTTCCATTATTTCAGAAATTTCTTATCTGGACCCCAGTGGAGCCCCTCTGTGGCGGACTCCGGAAGAGTTGTGCACAGGACTCTTATATGTATTGAACAGGATTTGAGATGCTGAACTAATGGTCAGCCGTAGTTGTGTACGTTGTGAAGGGGGTATATGAGTTGTTAAGCAATAATTAAATGTGTTGATAATAACTGAACCCCATATCTCAGGCATGGATTTCAACAGATCTATAGGCACCCCATCTGGGCCCATTCGCTTTCCCACCCTTGCCGTGTTGGATGGCTGTTTCTACTTCCTGCAATAATATTTAAAAGGGTGAGGAATCCTGGAATCTATTTCATAAGACAGTTAGCGTACTAGGATCTCCCTCAATTGAATTGATGGAAGCAAAATGAGTATCCCAATCTGAGCCTAAAACATTGTTTTTCAGAGATGGATAGTGAGGGAATTTCTAGATCTAATACATTTTACTAAATCTCAAAAGTATTTACTGTCCTTCCCCAGGGCTGCAATTTCTAGCAGCTCCCAATCAGGCTTATGAAGATTCCTCAACCTGTTTGAGAGCGCAATTTTCTACTCTCTGTATTTCCCAGATAATGCAGCTTTGTTTCACAAGTCAGTACAAACTGTCAAATATTTACAGTGATCTGAGACAATAGTGTATACATTTGTTCTCACATTTGGATGATAACCGAAGTATATACACTATTCTAGAATTATGTACAGCCACATTATGGGACTGGACGCCGGCATGTCGACAGATTAAGCTGATTCACAAAGAACTTACAGTAAATGGAAAGGTGCTCCTATCCCTAAACCATGCAATGAGGGCATTCCTCAACTTTCAATTAGGGCCCATGAAACCATCTGGGGTACATATTGCATGACTGGATAGGCTTGAGCATAGACTCTCTGATTATACCAATTAACCTAGGGTAATGCAGGGCAATGGACTCCTGTCTCTTTTCAGCTAAGCAATTGAAAAATACACCTAAGTGTGATTTGAGAAGAACTGACAGTGAGTCTATGGGTTTTTTTCAGGCGCCAGACCTCTGAGCCATCTGAAGAGCATTGTCTGATGGATACTAAGTTGCTATTCCATGTAAGGCCCTTGATCGGTAAAAGCAGCACAGAGTATTATGGTCTCCCCAATCTGTAAGTGAGATGTTACATTTATAGAACCAAGTTTTAAAGTTTGACCTTACAAACATATAATCTATTAGTGAGACTTTCTCATCCTCTAAAAGATGGGGCTGTGCTATTAGCACCTCCTAGTGTCTCAAGTAAGTCAGGCCATGAACAGTAAGGTACTTATGAAGCTCTTCCCCCCTTGCATCCTGGGTGGTTATGTGCCCACGTTTACGGTTGTCTTGGATCCATGAACCCCCACTTAACCTTACATTAAAATCACCACAAATAAAGAAAGTGTCATTGCAGGTGACTATTTTCGGACTTAGTTTGTAAATCAGAAAGAAAATTAAACAAACAGATAAAATGTGTACAAATGGCATTAGTGAAGCCATTATTATACATATTTATCAGATAAAAGCTCTATTTGTTCTGAGAATGCAAATTATTAGCACTAAAAAGGAGTGTGACCCAGAGTTGACCTGTAGTACCTCTACTTGGAAGCTTATACTGACCCAAATAGCTAGCTCACCCATAGCCCAGCCTGAGTTGATAGAAAAGCATGGGAGGAGTACCAGGCATAACCCTCAAAATGTAGTGCGGTGGTAAGCCAAGTTTCTTATAATGCAATTATGTCATACTTTGACACAAACGCTTGCCATTCGCTATTGTTAATCTCCCCTTAAGGTCTACTACATTCCACCTCAGTATAGAAAGAGCTCTATACTGTTCAGTATGCGTGTGAGAAGTATTTGCTGGTGGCTCTGTAGCAGTAGAAACAATGGGTATTTCTTGTGACTTATCAGCCGGAAATTTAATAGTGGGACAGCAGATGTTCTAAGGGCTTTTTTGCCCCATGTCAGTCCAGATCAGAAGGTGCGTCAAGTCTGTGGGTTGGAGGTATGGAGAACAGGGAACCCATTGTGTGCGATGCGGCCTGAGCACTGGCTGAAACGATAATGGGAGGTGTCCTGGCTATGCCTGGGGGATTAGAAATAATTTAGCACAGTTTATCAGACCCAAGATAAATAAAAGAAAGTGTGTCCAATGCACTGAAGTAGAAGGTTACATGAATTCTGCCATTAGAGAGGAGGGGACCTATAAAAATAGTTCGACATAAATCGAGTATATCGATGAAAACCTGCCTTTAGTGAATTAAATCGCATACAGCAAGAATTCGTTGTAATCCCTTGTCTGGAAAAAATACTCTTTTTCTAGAGACCCCTCACCCACCAGGGTTACCCTAGGTGGCATGCTTCATCATTGGGGTTCCTCTCAGTCCTCTATGTATTTTCTTCAATCTACTCGATTTTTGAATAACTACGTAACTGTCAGGAGGATAAACCTAGCCTCAACCTCTGCCTCCCTCTCTACTTTGTCCTATAAAAATAGCCAAGAGAAACCAGAGTAATGGAACTGCTTGCTATAATACTACATCTAGGGTTAAAAAAAAAAATAATGTACCAAATTGAGGGCTCTAAGATTTATCACAATACAATCTCCATGGAGTTCTGGGAAGTTTGGCCCTATCCATGCACATCTCCTTACATGCATGATTTCTCTTGTGTCGAAGAAAGACATGCTTCTGTGACGAACCAGCCAATCTAGGTCTTTGTTAAAGAGTTCGGCATATGTTTCACACTGGTTATTTCTTTACCAAGGTACCTCCATCAAAACAGCCACATGTGGGCAAGCGGCTGGAGGGAGATTAATTACTGTAAGTTGAACAAGTGGCTGCACTGAACATTTTTTCACCCTCTGCTTCCTTCACAGGATATGGAAATCTGAGAAGTGAGGTGAGCGAGTGTGAAAAGCAGGCTTGGTATATGGTGTACACTCACGTAAGTGGGAAAATTGCACCTTGTAATCCAGACAGCCCTTATGGTGATTTTAGTGGTCTTAGACAAACTTAGAAAGCTCTCTAACTGGTAGTTGTGGAGAGCTGCATTCATGCTTAGTCCAGAAGGTGAGTAAAGCAGCTTGTTTTACCAGTCAATAATCTTATAGGTATAGATTAAGTGAAAAAGAACCACAAAGGGTATTTATAAAAAGATGTATTTATTATAAGACACTCACTAACACATACAGATATCTCCTAGCCGTAGATATACACAATGCACACAATACTTTGCAATAGAAACAGGTAAGTAGCACGTAATACACCGTGGTCACCAAGGGGAGACCAAGCCTTGTAGAAGTGTGGCTGTGGAGAAGTGTGGCTCAGGGGTTAGAGGCAGCAGACCCGGAAGCTGAGATCGGTCCTGGACCAGGGTTCAATTCCCCGCCTCGGCGGGGTCTTGGGCTAAAAATTCCACGGACTCGATAATTCTCGCCCCGGTGCCTCCTCGACTCACGGGTTCACACTCTGCGACTCTGGGCAATAGCTTGCTTAATCTCCACAACGGCCCCTCGCGGCGGGAGGCCTGACTTTCACCTTGTGGATACCCTGCTATCTCACAGGGGAATACCAGGAAGGGTTCCCTAAGCAAGCGCCGGGAAACCCACAGCGGGTAGCTGTGCGCTATATAAGCTCAACTACATTTACATTTACATAAAAAATAGTGGTATGCGAACCACGGCTCAAGTCAAGGACTCTTCCCAGTGGACCCTGAAGAAACCCAGTGGAAGACAGAAGGTTAAAGAGCCACCCTGCCTGTGAATACCTTAGGAATCAAGAAACCTGCACCAGGGAAGCCGGGTGCATAGTTGTGAAATGGCATCAGAAACTGCCCTCAAACTCAATTGAGAACTTCAGAAAGATGCCACTGCCGGAGAAGGTGAAAACCAAAGGTGGATTCAAGATGTGAAGAACCTGCAAGCAGAGGTGACTGGAGATGCTTGATGTTGGGGCTACTTGGAGCCTGAAAATCTTGGTGGAAGGAAGCCAACAAGCCTCTGCAACTGGAAGTCGACACATTGCATAGGGGTTCGGTTCCTGCGGCTCCGCCGAGGGATACTGGCCTCAAACTTGATGAGAGGACAGGGCAGGCCTCGAGGGATGTGAAGAACCACCAACTGTGTTGCTGAGCCTTTTGGAGTCTGTGGGAGCCCAGGGTCAGCAGACCTGTCAGCTTAGTTGCGGTGCCTGCAGATGCAGGGTTGAGACTCCTTCATTCACGGGATATTCCTTCAGGTGTCTTGGATACCTAAAGGCCTTGGAAGTTCCTATATGGTGCACAGGCACGGCCATTGCAGCAGATGAGCAGGGTGTCGAAATCAGGAGCAGCAAGAGTCTTTCCGGTTGCTGCCTTGATGCCCAGAGCGAAGCCCAGTGACCTCCAGAGCGCCCAGACGGTTGAAGAAAAAGTGGTGCCTGAAATGAATCTTGTCCCATGATGAATCTAGGGACCCACCCAAAGGAAAGACCTTAAATACCCTAAGGAAATGGTTGAGATGATTTAGGGGCCCCTCCCTAAGGACGAGGGGGAGGATACTCCCTTTTCCTTTGCCTAGTTCCATGCCAGAGACGGAGCCAACGGCTCCCTGAACTGGTTCGAACTGGACTATGCATGGAGGGCACCAAGTGTGCTCTGTACGCAGACTACGTGGCATCGCAAGCACACCCACTGTGCTTCAAAACACTATACCCTGTCTAGGAGGTGGTCACACCTTCTTGTGACAGGTTACCTGTTCTGCCTTCCCCTGTCTGAGCTTGGCTCAGCAGCAGGAGGGCAGAAATTTGTCTCTGGCTGGCAGTAGCCCTAGCTTGCTGTCCGGATCTCGAAGACTGGTATCTGAAGCACTGAGGGCCTCCCAAAGGAGCTTCACGGTGCATGGAATCATACCTCCCACACTGTTCACGGTGCGGAGGTATGATTCCAACATGTTTTTTTTGTTTTTTTTAAATAAAAGTTTTTTATTAAGAAAGAAAACAGCACATCAGGCAGTAAATGGACGGAAGGATGCAAAAAGCATAGAACACAATTAAGCCACATATTTGTCAAATGCATAGTATCTTGAAGAGCTGCCCTCGCCCCAACAATGTCTTTACTGCGAAAATAGCAACAATACAGTAGTATACAGGGACACAAAGACCAGGAGGGGGGGTACATTCCAGGAACAGGAGCGCCTCTCGTAAAGAACCCTAGGGGCAGGTCGTACCCTGTCTAGCGCCATGTCGACAGTAGGAGAACTGCAGATTTCGCCTCTGTATACATTCCATGGCCCCCACTTCTTGTGCCACTTTTTAGGGCAACCTCTAAGTTTATATACTGTTTTTTCCGCTAAGATAGCCCTATCCATTTCCGCCACCCATCGTATCACAAGCGGGCGGTCGGGGGAGCCCCAGTGCATTGCTACGGAACGTTTGATGAGGAGGCATCCCAGGGCCAGCCACTGGTGTTCCATGTCCGTCAGGTCAGTTGCCTCCCAAACATTAAGGATGCCTCCCCGGGGAGTGAGTGGAATCGATTTGTTAAGTGCCTCTGTCATTTTCTTAACAGCCCCTTGCCATAGTCGCTGGATCACCGGGCATTCCCACAAAGTGTGATAAAAGGTGCCTATCATGCCGCAGCCGCGCAGACAGTAGGCGTCGGGGCGCCTACCCAGTTTGGCGAGTAGCGGGCTGGACATGTAGGTGCGGTGGAGTATTTTTAGCTGTATCAAACGGAATCGGTGGCAGATGGCAGACTCCCGTGGGGACATCATCGCCGTTAACCAGTCAGTGTCTTCTAAGTCACCCACGTCCCCCTCCCATTTGTGGCACAGTGCAGGAAAGGAATCAGGCAGGTTATTACAGAGCTTGTGATAAGTACAGGAAACCGCCTTAGTCAACAGGGGTTCGGGAAGTAGTCTGTCCTCTAAGGGTGAGGCTTCTGGGGGGGAGGAGAGGTCAGGTATATTTGCTTAAATAGCGTGTTTAACTTGGAGGTAACGAAAGAGCTCCCTGTGTGAGAATGCGTGTTTCTGTTGCAGTTCAGGGAAGGAGAGCAGTTTCCCCTTATGCAACAGATCCCTAGCGGTGGAAATGCCAATAGTATCCCACTTGTCAAAACCCGGCTGGTGACAAAGGAGGCCCTGGCTGTGCGAGGACCAAAGGGGTGTCGCCGTAGTGAACTTGTTGGACCAACCAAGGCATTTGGTGGCACGGTGCCATATATTCACCGTCTGTTGCATAGGACCAACATAGCGGTTACGCTGAGGTTTGCCGTAGAGGGCCACTAGGTATTTCTCGCGCCCCGTTTGAAGGTCTTCGAGATGGAATGCTGGGTCTGCAGGAGTGCCAGGGATCCATTGATTAACGGCCACCAACTAGGACGCCCAGTAATAAAGGCGCATGTCAGGTAGAGCAATGCCGCCATCATACCACCCCTTCGTGAGTTTACGGAGAGCGATGCGAGGTGCCTTGCTGTCCCATAGCAATAAATGAATTTCTCACTCCAGGGTGGTAAAAAAGGAATCTGCAATCGAGAATGGGCAGTTATGGAGGATATACAGGAAGCGGGGAAGTGCCAGCATTTTAAATAGGGCGGCTCGGCCGGGGAGGGACAGAGGCAAGGATCTCCAATGGGAGATATCGTCATGTAGTCTCTGTAAGGGGCCCTTTAGATTGCGGTCGTAAAAAAGTTGGGGATCCGGGGTGACAAAAATGCCAAGGTATTTGAAACCTTCAACAGCCAGAGGGACGGAGTAACCTCTGGGTAACGTAGGCGGTGGGCCATATAACATATACAGGACCGATTTGGACCAATTTATTGAGTAGCCCGAATATTTCCCAAAATTAGCTAGGACGTGAAAGAGATTGTACACAGAGGCGGCGGGTTTGGACATATAAACCAGTATATTGTCCGCGTATAATGAAATTTTGTCAACAACACCTTCGGCCCAACCGAGGCCCCGGATAGAATGGTCCGCGCGGACCAAGTGCGCCAGAGGCTCTAAAGTCAAGGCGAACAGCAACAGCGACAAGGGGCACCCCTGTCGTGTTCCCCGGTGCAGCTGGAACAGCAGGAAGTGTGATTATTGACCCTAACTTGACCCCATAGGTCAGTGTAGAGGAGCTTGACCCACTGTATGAAATTGGGCCTAAACCCGGATCTTGTCAAGACGGCGAAAAGGTATGTCCACTCAATCGAGTCAAACGCCATTGTGGCGTCGAGAGAGAGGATAGCGGCGTCTTCCTGCAAATGCTGCCGTCTCCCAAGTACATTATGGACTCGGCGGAGGTTCAATGCTGTGTTGCGGTGTGGGAGGAAGCCCGATTGGTCAACGTGGACCAGGGATGGGAGGACCATGAGGAGTCTGGTGGCCAGGAGCTTGGCCAATACTTTGGCCTCAGAACTAATTAATGAGATTGGCCTATAAGAACCGACATCCGTAGGGGGTTTATTTGGTTTGGGAATAACAACGATAGATGCCAGCCTCAGGTCAGGTGGCAGGACGCCTTTTTCTCTGCTTTCTTCGAACGTATTTTTTAAATGTGGAGTGATCCCTAGAGCTACGGATTTCAGGAATTCGATTGAGACCCCATCTGGACCCATGGCTTTGCCTGATTTAATAGCAAAGATGGCATTGCTGACTTCCTAGGATGTAAGGTCTGCCTCTAGTGCCTCCCTGTCCTCATCCGAAATAGAGGGTAGGCGCATTTCGTCTAGTAGGGTTTGTGGCTCTTCGGCATTATAGTGCGCCCTAGCTGTATAGACGTGTTCAAGGTGGTCAGCAAAGGCCGCCGCCACGTCCTGGGGGGCTGTTATGCGCGTGCCGTCAGACTGGACAAGGAGTGGGACCCACAGCGATTCTTGTTCACGACGTTCAAGCCATGCTAGCATTTTACCGGCACGGTCTCCTAACTCATAGATTCTATTGCGGGTCTGGAGAAGCCTCGCTTGCGTCAGTTCCGAAGCCAAGGCCTTGTATTCTAGTTGTTTCGACTGAAGCCGGGAGGCCGTAGTGTCGGATGGGTCAGCATTGTGAGCGGACTCCAGGCTAAGCAGGTCGGTTTCAATTTGAGTCAGTTGCTCATCTTGTTTACATTTATATCCTATTTTGAGAGCCAGTGCCCTGCCTTTAAGAACAGCTTTATAGGCCTCCCATAATGTTATTGCCGAAGTCACTGAGCCGACATTTTCGGCAAAATAAAAGTCAGTATGATCAATTAGGTCTTCCCTGATATCAGGGATCTTTAAAATCCAGGGGGGTAACGATAATCGGCCCTCGGGTATACTGCTGGTGATAAGTGAGCTCGATACTGAGGGAGGAGTGGTCGGAAATGCCACGGGGAAGACCTTGCATGTTACGGAGATGACCAACGTCGGCCAGGGGACAAAAGATATAATCAATGCGAGACATGCTGTTGTGGCCATTGGAATAATGAGTGAAGTAGGGAGTGTCAGGGTAATGTGTAGGCCAAAGGTCCTCTATTCCCATAGCCCGTGTAAAGTCTGCGAGATCAGACCCTGGCCTGTGTGAGCGTCTCTGGGGGTGTCTGTCAACCGTGTCGTCCATCGTCATATTAAAGTCGCCCCCAATGATAAGAGTGCCCCAAGGGATATCTAACGTTATTTTGCCAAGATCTCGTAACGCCTCCGTCCCCAATCCTGGCGGAATATAAGCTGAGATTACGTTCAATGGTCTGCCCTCCCAAGTGGCCTCTAGGACTGCAAACCTCCCCTATGGGTCTGCCCATGTACGCACGGGTGTAAGTGCAAGAGTAGTTTTGATTAAAATACCGGTGCCCCGGAACCCTGACGTAAACCCAGCATGGATCAGCAATTTATAACCCCAACATTGAAGTGCTTTACAGCAGTTACCCACAAGATATGTCTCCTGTAGGAGGACAAGGTTGGGGGCATGACGTTTAATACATTGTAGTACAATCCCTCTTTTGATTTTATTTCCCAACCCATTGACATTCCATGTCATGAGTGTGAGTTTCCTATCAAGGAGGTTTGTCGTCATGATGGGTGAAGTAAGCACGGAATGAGGGGAAGGATCTACAGAATGTCCCCACCTCAGGGGGCACAGCAGCTAACCAAGAAACATTAAGGGACATCTTCGTGAAGGATCGAAATAACACATTGCAATGATTTAAATCTTGTGGCCCACTTCGTCCCAAATTGCGACATGCTCTGTAACCAAAAATCAACAAAACCAAAACAAAAAACCCCAAAACTCCCCTCCCTCCCTGTCCAACCCCCCACCCTGCCCCCCTGCCCGCGGACCTTAAACTATCCACTCCCCAACTAGGCAGAATGCCTGTCACCCTCCCTAACATTGACGGGGTGCCTGAAGAGCCCTGGAGGCCCTCGCCCAAAGTCTACAAAATTGTATTGCCTTACACATTTGAGATCAAACTGTATCGGTGATAAAGATTTAGATATTACAAGAGACAATGAGACCAACTGGACGGGTCACGGTGTCCGGACCGGAGAAGAAGCACCTGGAGCCCAGGAACAAGTACAGACCAAGAGGTATGTGGCCAGCCAAAGAAGAAGTTCCAGCAGTCGAAAACTAAAAACGTCATTGGTCACCTTGAGTTCCATCAGTGAACAGTTCTTGGCTCTCAGGAAGCAGGTTGTGGTCAGAGGGACTGGCTGCTTCTCGACGATTGTTCGGAGTTGTACCTGATTGACGCCAGCCCTCGAGCCAGTCCCAGACCTCATCAGGGGACACACAGAACCAAGTTTTGCCCTCCGACTCCACACGTAGCTTAGCAGGAAAGAGCATAGCGTATTTTACATTTTTAGCCCGTAGGGCCTTCTTGACGTCTAGAAAACTGCGCCTTCGAGCTTGCACTTTCATCTTGAAGTCAGGGAAGATCGTGATGTGGGCGTTCACCAGCTATAGGGGCGGCCCCACTCGCGCCGTTTGAAGGATGACATCCCGATCACGGAAAATAATACTCGAGCAATTATAGGGCGGGGGGGAGCGCCCAGCCTAGGCCTGCCACCCGGGACCCTGTGCGCCCGTTCAATGGAGAAATAGTTAGACAGCTGTTTGGGCTGGCGGTGTTTCAGAATCAAATTCTCGACAAAGAGATCAGCAGCCGGCCCCTCCATTCGTTCCGGAAACCCCGGGAGGCAAAGGTTATTGCACCTAGCGCGTCCTTCGTAATCATCGAGAAGCTCCCCCATTTGCTGCTGTTGTTTTTGAAGTTGGGTCACCTGTTGCTGGAGGGTGGAGGTGTCATCCATGAGCGCTGTAGTCTTGACCTCTATGTCCCTAACTTTGGAGTCCATCTTGCGGAGATCTGCCCGTAACAGGGTGACCTCTATGTTCACAGAGTCTATGCGGATCTCTAGAGAAGAGCGGACACCTGCTATCGCCTCCATCATGTCCTCCAGTGTGGGTGGTCGTACTGCAGGTGGGGGGTAGCATGCTTAGGCGGTGGCTCGGGGTTGGTGTCCTTATTGTCCCCTTTGGAGCCCCACGAAAGTTTATTAATCTGCCGCTGGGTGGACGGCCTGTTGCCTTTATTAGAAGTCATCTTAAAAGCTAATCCGCACCCTGTGGTCCGGTGTCGTGGATAAAAAATGCAAACAGTTAGGAAAAAGGAACCTCCACACCTGCCTGGGCAATCAGTCACCTCCGTCTTCGGTTCGCCGCCACCAGGGCTTCCAAATCCCAAGTGCAACCAGGAGCAGAGAGAGCACAGCAAACACTAGTGGCCGGGGGAGGCAAGAGCTCGTCACTTACTGTGATGTAGTGCGCAGGTTATGTCCACGAGTGCCTCGCGCCGGAGAGTTCAGGCAGGTCAGCCCAGGAGAGGGAGGGAGGAATGTCTTAGGACCAGGCCACGTTAGAAGGATCTTCAATGAAAATCAGTGCTTGCGTGGTCAGGGCACCACTATCTCAAACTGCCACCAAAAGTCGAGATGTAAATAGGCAGTCCATGCGGGAGCGCAACGCCAGGCAGTGCGCACAACACCAGTAATTGCCAGGTCCAGTCCTCGCTTAGGCCGAGTGTGCGTGGCCAAGGCGGCGTATCAAAGTGGCAGGTCCTAGTGCGCGGGTCTCACCGCGCGTTGTAGGGGATCGGGAGATATGCCGGTTCAGTGGCGCAGTGTGGGGTGGTCAAGACAGGCAGTCAGAGAGGTTTTCAGGTGATGAGAGGCAGTCACCGGCGGCAGGCCCAAAGCCGGGGACTCACGTGAATACCGCCCCGAAGGCAGGAGGGGACTGCTCTCCCCGGTCGGGGCACCCACCCACTTAAAGCTAGGGAGACGGGGTCCTCTCGAATTCGCGGGTATTCGCCTTCCGCAGCTCCGTCGCAGCCGGATCACTGTGAAGGCGGCACCCAGACTCCAGTAGCAGTCCCGGAGTCAGGCAGCATTCCGGTCGGCGGACGCGATCGCCATCTTGAGGGCTGAGGGCTTGTGGAACCCCAGAAAGCAGTTGCCGTCACGGGCTTTGTGGTGGCCGGGAGGTGAGGCCAGTTACATCCAGGTGGTCAGCAGGGCATACCCTCTAGGTGCAGAGGGAAAGGGGTGTGTAGGCATCGGATCTGGAGCGGAAAGTTAGGCGAGGGCCGAGGAGCCGCTTCAGAACGCGGCCATTCCTCTCGGTGATTCCAACATGTTTGATACCAAACATCATAGGATTCGTTGGAGCCAGTTTTGAGATGGTCATTGCGTAATGACGCTGTGCCCCTCTATATGTTATATGGCTGTCTCACTTACAACCCTTGAGAATGAGCCCTGAAGACTGTAGGGGCGTCCTGCTCTTACAGGTGCACCATCACACTTAGAACCGAGCACCCTACATTCAGTATTGTAAGGCCTGCCTTAGGGGTGACTTATAGGTTTTAAGGGCAGTGACCTTAGATAGAGGTAAACCTATATCTTTCGTAATTGGTGTTAGCACTAATTTACACAGCCTGCAATTGCAGGCCTGTAGTTACAAATTTAGACGACTCCCAATGGTCGCATAATACATGCTTCAGCCCATGGGGAACCCCTGGTGTACCTATGCCGTGGGTACCTTAGCACCATTTACTAGGGACTGATAAGGTTACACCAGTGTCCAACCTGGGATGTACCTAAGTACTTACCAAACCAATTTAGTGGAGAAAGCACACACACTTGTGTCCTAATTAGCAGGATCCCAGCCAGACTAGTTAGAAACTATCACAGCACCAGGCAAAAAGTGGGGGGGTAACCATGCAGAAGGATCATACCTTCCTACAGCAAGTGATCTATATTTTGTTTGATTAACATATCTTTTATACTCAATTGGCCTGGGGGAAATTATGGGTTATATGGAACAGAAGGTGTGTACATTGATGGGCAGGATTCCTTCGGATGTACAACATGTGCTTTGAATACAGTGTCGTCTCTACCCGAGTTAATATTGATGCTACCTGGCTGAGATGGTAAATGACAACGGCCAGATGAAAAAGGGGCTAATTTGGAATCTATTACATCCAAGCGTGAAAGCGTAGGAGAAAGTACTGTGCTAAACATTGCTTGTAGCTTCTCTGAAAAAGTCTCTAGATGATTAGCCAAAAGTTCATTAATGGAGTTGGTGATCTAGTTCTTTTCTTGCTGTGATGGTAGTGGTAGAGGCTTTGGTATTGATGCAGTCTCACAGCAGTGGCCAGTGCAGGTAAGTGTGGGGGGGGGGGGTGAGATGGGGGATGTCGACAGACGATGTAATACGTTTTATTTAATTTTCCAAATTCTGCCATCTGTCGATTCCCCCTCCCAAACCCACCCGCCCCACCACACTTTCCTGCACTGTTCGCCGCTGCAGTCTTAGGCTCTTGTGGGGTGTCAGAGGAGGATGGGAGAGGGCTGACTGTCTGATTGCGCCCCTTGCCAGGTTTGGATTCTTTTGGTGGTTTTTGGTGGGTAGCTTTGTTGTTTAACACCATGGAAGGAGTGGTGGTGTCTAGGGATAATATCCTCACGGTTTACAGTTGGACCTTGAATAGGTGGAGAAACAGCAGCATTTGAAGGAGGATCAGAGGACCTATCCAGAAGGTAACGATGCAAATGTCCGGAGGACCTACGCTATCACCACCTGGTTAAAGACAGCCTTATCTGTGTTCGGGCAATTTCATTGCTGATGACGCTGATGGCTCGTTCCAGCATTCCGTCCACTGATGTGGGTTTTGTTAGAGGAGTTGAGACAGAGCCGCTATCTCCCACTTGTTACCTACCCATAATCAGCGACAAAAGTCTTCAATGATTAATCCCAAAATGTTAACAAGTCTAATAACTCACAACTCTGGGGTCGAGGGGACGAAGAGCCACTGTTAAAACTAGACAGTGAGAGAAAAAAACAGTACATCTGGGTCGTTGTTCAAATTCTGGAGCAGCTGGCTTGATGGTCTGACTTCAACTTTCTGAATACCCCTGACTTAAAGGCACAATATACAAGGGTTCAGAATGTGGGCCCATCCCAGCCTCGTGCAGTCACAGACGGATGCGCAGACTAGCCCACCTTGGCCCGGTCTTAGCCCAGGCTCGCGCCGCACAGCAGGAGCCCAGCGGGAATTTATCAGCACCTCCAGGTGCAAAGTAACTGTGTCGGGGGCCTCCTACCACGAGGGAATCTGGGGCTTCCAGTCCGGCCTCCACTGGCAACAGGGTTTGTCTCCCGATCAGCGGCAGCCAGCTGGAATTTATCAGCACCTCCGGGTGCAAAGGCACTGCATGGGTGGCCTCCGGCTGAGAGGAAATATGAAGTTTGCAGTCCAGGCCCCACCGGCAACAGGGTTTGTCTCAATGTGCATCAGAATTTAGCTTGTCTGCAATTTTTACACAATGATTTGTTATCAGTTTGAAATAATGCACAAGCATTGTAAAGTATGTTGGTACCTTACATAAAACTGTAAACATTGAGTATTACATAAAAAAATGTAAGAACTACAAAAACAACTTCAGGTGTGTAAACAGGTGTAATACAAGTTAACAGTCCAAGCTAAAGTTTGATATTCCAGACTGAAATAGAGAGCGAGAGCCATAAGGCTATGATAGTTGGCCTTCTACAATGCATTGGAGAAGGCAGAGAGGGTCAAGTTAAATGGAGCTTATCTGATTGCTGAACGGAAGGGTTAAAAGGGGGATGAGCAGGTTAGATAGTATCCACTGACTAACAGCAGAATTTGTCATGTGGTTATGTAGGCCTCCGACAGGGAACACCACAAGTTTACACATTCATGTTTAAAGTTGACATCTTTCTCAAACGTTGACTCTTGACACACAGTTGCATGCGCACACATACAGGAAAATATTCTCTGAAATGGATTTTCTGACATTTACACTTATTTGTAGGCATATTATCAGGGGGTTGAACATTCTGTACCAAGCTTAAGTTCACTGTGCAAAATGTTGATGCTTGTTGTTGTCCGCTCGAAGACAGCACTCCATTGGTAGAATCAATAATCTGACAGGGGCTCCGGTATGGCAACATGGGTGACGTTTAGTATATGAATGATACCAATCCTATATTAAGACAGAGGAGTATGTTGTTGTCACTGTTGTGGTCGCCCCATGCCGGAATTACAGCCCAGTTTAATCCTGTTTACCTTCCTGAGAAGGGCGATGGCCTGCTCTACACAAGAACGAGCTTCCAGATAAAATATACCCACAGGTAACTGGAGAGTTTGATCAACCTAGGGTATTCCGGCAAATTTGCATCCCTTAAGACCACTAGGTAAGGAAGCACTAGACAGCAGCATAGATATAATTATACATGTATGCTTATAAACAATGTTAAAATTCAATGGCGGAATTGTTCATCTTCTTTACCAATCTAGTAAGGCTGATTACTCTATTCCGATTCCTTCTTTTAATCATTCTAGAATCAACAACATTTGCACAAACCTGTTAACACAACAAATTTGGTTGAACTGTCTAATTTAGGGAACCTCAGGTTAAATAATAATAATAAGGAAGCTTATAAAGCGCCCGGTTACGCCCACCGGCGTGTCCCCGCGCTGTAGTAAGTGAGAGATTCTAGAGCCCCATGCCCAGACTAAGACGTCCAGGCCTATCAATGAAGGAACAAGTATGTTTTAAGCTCTCTTCTAAACCTGGTCTCAGAGGGTTCCAACCGAAGCTCTAGAGAGAGTTTATTCCAGCTCCTGGCCGCCAAGAGACGGAAGGATCTGCCACCCATCCTGGCCCTCTTGACTTTAGGGACAACCAGCAGGCCAGTCTCAGTAGATCTAAGGGACCGTACGGGCCTGTAGGCAGTGATGAGATTGTATCTACAATACACATATTTATATTCAATGAGGGTGCCACATGATATATATCTCACCCACACACAAATGCAGAAATGTGTTTTACCTCAAAAGAATAGATACTGATGGCAGTACAGACTCATGTAGTGAAAGAAAGAAGATTGTCTCACGGAAAGCAAATAATTGTTGTAACCCCAATTCCAGACTTACATGTTTGTCACAAAGGCCCTTTTCCCAACGTGAAAGCTCTACATCCAAAATTGATACAGTGGGCCAATTCACTAACAGCAACAGATGTAAATAATGTCTTTGACTCTACACTGCAAACACAAGCATACCTCCAATATAAACATGAATATCCTTTTCCCAGTGAAATAATGCCTCTAGATCAGTATGTTTTCATAATTTGATGGTTCTGACCAACCTGCAGTTGGAACAAAACATCAATAATCAGCCGCTTGTGCAGGGTTTACTGGGTAAAATGAGGAGTGGAGTATTACAACCTCATAAAAGATACACGCAGTCACTAGGTGCTTGCACTGCACAGCTGGCTGAACTGAAAACTTAAACCAGCCATGCGAGAATGCAGATCCTGAATACCACACACATAGTGTGTGATTCACATTATTGTGTACAGTCTTATAATGAGTATCTGAACCATTGGAGCCAGAATGGATTCAGAGATCGAAAGAGTACACACTAAGCATTAAATACTGCGGGGACAAGTGGTGAAACTCAAATCGAGTTTGCCACAGGCTCATGTAATTCACACACTAAGCCACCAATCTGTAGGAATTCATGTTGCAGGCAATTTCCTGGCAGATGATGCAGCAAAGGTGATGATGAGGACTGCCAGAGCTACAATCACTCGTTCCAACATAGGAATAGATGGAGACATCCTATTGTGGCACCTACTTACCAAAAGTTTGCACAGCAAAATACTCCAACTTGTTAAGTGCATAAAACATTCTGTTTACTCATCTTCCTGGAGTGGGGGATAGAGTAATTCCTATTTCAGACCGTAGGTTTGGATTAATCTTAGCAGCACACGAGGTTCTAGCATCTGCTCACACAAGGCTGTCAGCTACAATTTCACTATTGCAGCAATGCTACTGATGGCCAAGTCTATACAAACAAACCAAAGACTATGGGCTAGATGTAGGTAATTTAGATTTACTGATTCAAAAATACCGAATTTTACCGATTCGGTATTTTCGAATTGGTAAATGCAATGTAGGTAATTATTCGGTAAAAAATACCGAATCGGTAAGATTCGGTATTTAGCGAATCGGTAATTACCGATTCGGTGTTTGCCATTCATTCCTATGGTCCTGGAGGCCCATATGAGTGAATGTCAGGCCCATAGGAATGAATGTCAATTATCGAATCGGTAAATACCGATTCGGTAAAATTGGGAAAAAGTCAAGGGTGGCAGGGTGTCACTTTGACACCCTGCTGCACCCCTGATTAGTGCTTGTGTGCACATGTGGCACACATACATGCCCTAAGGGCATGTATGTCTGTCACATGGCACTGGTGTAAATGCACATATTTGCATTTACATAGGAATTCCTTATTTACCACCAACCAATAGTTGGTGGTAAATAACAAATCCTTAAAGCACAAAAGCACTCTTTAAAGTGCTTCCTACATCTCATTTACCGATTCGGTAAATACCGAATCAGTAAATGATGATTCGGTAAATACCGAATCAGTAAATACCGATTCGTTATTTACCGAATCGGTAAATATACCACCTACATAGCAAAAGGCTATTACCGGTCGGTAACGGCCGATTTCGGCCGTTACCGACCTGTAAAAGCCTACCTACATCTGGCCCCTTGTCCTTAAATGTGACATCTGTCAACAAATAAAAGTTTCCACCACAGCTCGCCCACCACAGTAACAACTATTGATGTCAAACAAGCCTCGGGCTTGTGTTTATCTGGACCATTGCGTACCCTAAACTCTTATGGGGCTTGTAAATACATCATGCTAGCAGTGGATTTCTGCTGTAGATTTCAATGGGTTTGGTTTCCACCGGCATGTATGTAGTAGCTGCATTCCATCCAGACCAGGGTTCGGCGTTTGCCTTTAGGGCTTACTGAGATACCATGGGAACATTGGGTATGACTGTGTACTGCTCCTCCCCATACCATCCTGAGGTAAATTCGATAGTGGGAGGGACAACTAAGGCTTAAAATAGTCTTTAACAGCTAGAGTATTAGTTAAGGTCGCATTTGGGTCCATCACCTGCATGGGGTACAGAGAGCCTTAAGCAATCTGCCAGTAAGATCCTTGGATGTCAGACTCCCTGCGAGGTCCTATTTGGGATTAAGATATGGGTTCCAGACCATGACACATTACAGGGGTTGCAAAAAGACTTGTTGATACTAGATTTGTTTCAATTGATCTCATCGCCCACACTACATGGCAGGCTCTACATAATAGGTGCCCTGAGGTATCCTGTGTATTTACATTGAATATTGTTATCACTCCTGGCAGCATCTCTGATGATTGGAATTTTCGTACAGTAAAGTAAATGCTTGTTGATGTAGAACGTTATACTGTATTTGAAAGTGAATATATGTATACTGGTACATCTAATTATGATGAAATGTTTTGGTTTCACACGTATGGTTACCATTACTTACACAAAGCAAGAAGTCCACTGTCAGTATTTAATTCTACTCAATGGAAACACTGCCCTACACCACCAGAGGGTTGTTCAAAGACATTTGCAGCAACATTTGCATATTATTTTAGTCACAATCCTGTAGACCCACAATCCTATTATTATAAGCTTATCCCATCCCTGGCAAAGAAAAATATGCTAACAAACACAATGCTAACTTATTCAGCCCCTTTCATTTCATAGTTCGACATAAAAAGTGTATGACTTTTGGAAAGATAACATTGATTTGAAATCTATCTGGGGAATTAAAGATTGGCATGTTCAGAGAAATGAGGCTTTGTTTAGAACATGTGTGGCCATTAAATATTAATGGATGTCAAGCCAGTTTTCTTAACAACATTAAAGGGTTTAGGGTCAATAGACCAGACCCACGTTATGCACAGACACAACCCTCAGGAGTGGTAACAACATATAGCGATGGAAAGTAAAGCCTAGATTGGCTAAAACATTCAACGTTCGATGAGGTGAAGCAACACTTGCCTCTCCTTGCTGATGACATGTCCTTTTTACAACATGGGCAGATGTAGCTCAGGTCTATTAGGCTACTGAGCTGGACTTTGCAGGCTTTACTTAATGGTACCGTTCCTTGGAAGCATCTAAATGCCATACATTTATTTGTGCAATGTAATTTGACAAAAGAACATAAAACCATGGCCACAAAAGATACTATACACACAATATTACACATAGAATAACTAGAAAACCAAGCATTCACTGTAGCAGGGACACCATCAGCTGATTGTATAATACACAGGTTGCTCTATCGGGTATTTTCGACTTTTCACTTTATGTACTGCTTACAATACTATCAACTAGGCAGGTATGAAGTGCCAGGGAGGGATATGTACCCGAGGCATGGGTCCTACCTTTCACTTACAAATGTAGAAATGATGCAATCGATGTTTTAGCATTATAGACTGTGATACCACTTTAGGCCATTCTTTAGTTTGCATTGAAGTTAGACTTCATGGGGCATGTTATCTGAAAGGTTCCCCTGCTGCTGTAATCCTTTTGGCATTCAGAAAGCCTTTGAATGGAAGCTATTTGATATTGAATGACCTAGGATGCTATGGATGAAACCGGGTATACCATATCTGGTGATGGTTTCTAAGGTCGTGACAATTTAGCCTTGAGTTCCAGTCTCAACTCTAAACTTTGATGCTTTTTGAAGCAGGCAGAAAGCTTTTTCTTGTTTCAGAAGAAAGTTGCCTTCATACCTGCATGAGAGATTGTTTGATCTTCAAGTTGCAAGTTCTTCTGGGTACAGTTGTTACTATGGTCTAACCTCCCACACCATATTGGGGAGCTTGTGCACTGCATTTTAATGCTTCAACTTACGGGGTTGTAGTACACTTTGTTTAAATATTCACTCTGGGTTTATTAGTACCTTCCAGACTGACTTTGGAGTAATTCCAACGTTCATACGCTCCGTGCTTGGAAGCATTTTTGGAGGCTTACCACTTGTCCTGTCTCCATTGTTGGGATATTGACTTTATTCTACCTGCTCCGCAATGGATGTTCCGTTAAGCGGCCAAATGTCAATGGCACTGCCACAAACACTCTTGTGTCGTGAAAGGATGCTACAGCATTTTGGGGCACCCTTGCTTCAGTGACTAAATGATAACTGGTTCTTGTCTTTTTGGCCCATCTGGTTACACTGTGTGCAGCCTGTGTACTGCTGTCTCCTGTGCGCTGTTGAGTGTGCCCAGGATATATGCCTTGGAATTCAATTGGTTCAAACTACAGGCACAGGATTGCTGATGGGCATGTTGATAAGCTCACTTGCGAAGTTGCCAGCTCGATTGTAGTTGCTAGAAAATGTATATTATGAGCCTTCTTGGGATACTTCAGATTCTGGATTTCTGTATTTTGGCTTGTTCTCTGTGAATACACTACTGACTGTCACACCTTCAGCGGCAGCTGAGGGGGGTGGATTTTACCATATTTGTTCTTTGGAATTTGTGAGAGGGGTGCCAAAGAAAACATCATCTGTGGCAGCTGGGAAGAGTATTGTTTTGTCTGCTTCTTGAAACATTTAAACAAACTGGCAGTTTGAGCAGTGAAGACTTTTTACTTAAAAAATTGCTTTTACTGCAGTCTTTTCATTCAATTTTTATGCTCTCTTTTAATTACATTTTTGGCTTTATGATTTTGATTTTAAAGAGCACAGTGCTTTTGAGATTTGAAGCTTAAATGACAGATTTGAACTTCTATTTTAGTGCATGTTTTTGGAAGGCTTTAGTCACCTTTCGTACAAGGAGTGGGTGTCATGTGGTTATGTAGGCCTCAGACAGGGAGGTTGACTTTTGACACACATTTGCAGGCACACACCTTCAGGATAATATTGTCTGAAATGAGTTTGCTTACATTTACACTTCTTCACAGGCATATTATCAGGACCCTAAAAATTCTGTAACAGGCTTAAGTTCACTGCACAAAGTGATGTTTGCTATTATCCACTCAAACACAGCCCTGCAATGGTTTAATTAATAATGATGGCCTGACTAGGGCTCTGGTATGGCAATATGGGTGAAGTATATTATATAAACAACACCAATTCTTTGTTTAGACAGAGAAGCATTTTGCTGTCCCTGTCAAGGTTGCCCCATGCCAGAATTTTTGACTTTCTGGGAAGTGTAAAGGTCTGCTCTATACAACAACAAGCTCCAAGAAGAAACCTACAGGTAACTGGAGAGTTAGATCACCCTAGGTAATATGGCAAATTTGTACCCCCTAAGCCCACTAGGTTAGGAAGATATGAATATACGTGCATGCTTATAATCAATATAAAAGCACAATGATGAAATAGTTAATCTTATAGTTAATAGTTAATCTTCTTTACCACTCTTTTCTGTTTCCTTCTATTAATCACGTAGATCTACCCATACATTCTGATGCCACTGCCCTGATTACAGACCTTTCTAACTTAGGTCTTGAATTACAAAATCATGGACCCACCCACAAAGGAGGACATATGCTAGATTTACTTTTTTGTAATTGTGCCAAAGTAATCTGCTCCCCGGCAAAAGAAATATCATGGACAGACCACTCCATGCTTGAATTTCTTTTAGTAACTCCTGTAAGAACTGTTAAGAGTGCTCCTCTTCCCCCCACTTGGCGACGACAGTGGCATAAAGTCACTGCCAATAAAATTCAGGAATTCTGGACAAATCCGGAAATTTCAGTAACTGACACCGCTGATATGGCCTTAACTAAGCTCAATGTCTCTATCAAGCAAGCTATTGACATTGTAGCTCCATTAAAAAAACACAAACAGTATCCTGTGCCTAAACAAGATAGCTGGTATACCCACGAACTGAGGATAGCAAAGCAAAACTGCAGACGTGCTGAGAAGGCTTGGGAAGACTGAGAGCAGCAGAGTAGCTTTCTTAGATACTCAATCCAAGTATTATAAAAACATAAAGCAAGCCAGGAAACAACATCTAACGCAGCAGATAGCACAGGCAGGCAACTGCTCTAAGGAGCTTTTTAACATCCTGCAGAATTTTATTAAGCCGACTGCTTGTGATAGCTCTGAGGACTTCTCACAAGACCTATGTGATGAAGTCTCGACATATTTTGAGGACAAAATAAACAACATCTATGAAAAAATAGTAGCAGCCAATGGCGCTATAAAAATTACTAACAAAGGCCATCCCCATCCTCATATTCCGGTATCTAGCAACAAACCCACCCTTTCATCTTTCCCTCCGATCACCAACACAGAGCTCCTCTCTTTCTGCAGCCACATTAAATCTGGGTCGCCTAATGACCTTATTCCAACTAAAATGGTTGGCCCCATGATCTCTTTTTTGGGACCTCACATGTTGGATGTGATTAACATCTCCTTAACGAAAGGCCAGGTCCCTGCAGACTGGAAAAGGGCGGTGGTGAACCCGATTAGAAAAAAAGCATCTTCCCCTTGGACAGACCTCTCCAACTTACGACCTATCTCCCTCCTACCTTACCTGGGCAAGGTTACGGAGAGGCACGTGAACACCTATCTCTCTCAACATCTTGAAGCGACGGATGGCCTGGACTATTCTCAATCTGGTTTCAGGCCAAACCACAGCACAGAATCAGCCCTTCAGACAGTGACCAATAACATCAGAATGGCACTGGATGATGGCAGCTCTATGATTCTGGTGCTGTTGGACCTTTCCGCCGCTTTCAATACGGTGTCTCACACGGTGCTTCTTGACCGCCTAGGTGAGGTGGGTGTGGAGGGAGAGGCTCTGACATGGATGAAGAGCTTTTTGACTGGTCGTGTCCAAGAAGTTAGGCTGGGCTCCAACAAATCCACACTAAGGGAGCTCAATAAGGGAGTGCCACAAGGCTCATGCCTTAGTCCTACACTCTTCAATGTGTATGTGGCCCCCCTAGCCAACTTAGCTAGATCTTTCGGGTTCACCCCGGTGTCGTATGCCGACGACACCCAACTCCTTTTCCCTTTTAAAACTCTCACATCTGCAATAAAAAGATCTTTTGCAGATGGCATGAGAGCCATTGCAGACTGGATGTCAACTAACTGTCTGCAGTGTAATGTGGGGAAAACGGAGGTCATGTGTTTTGGACAAGCGGCAACATATTGGTCATCTGACTGGTGGCCCGTGGAGCTAGGTCCTGTCCCCACCCCCAAGAGTTCTGTTAGGAACCTGGGAGTGCTCTTTGATCAGCAACTTACCTTTAAGGGACATGTAAATCAGGTTGCTGGTACCTGCTTCCGGGCTATAGGGATGTTGAGACGAGTCTTCCCCTACATACCAGACCATCACAGAAAAACGCTTGTGCAGGCTCTGGTCATCAGCAGGGTGGATTACTGCAATGGGTTGCTCCTCGGAGCTAACGAGGAGCAACTCAGTAAATTGCAAGTAATCCAAAATACAGCAGCAAGGATTGTCCTGAATGTTCCATCAAGGACCCCGTCCAGTCCCCTGCTGGTGAGACTCCACTGGCTTCCAGTGAGGAAACGAGTCCAATTCAAAACTCTATGCACTATTCATAAGAGTATGATAGGGGAGGGCCCTAAATACATGACCGAAATCTTTCAGTCCTACATCCCTGGGCGACTTCTGCGCTCCAGTCATCAGCAGCTCTTGCAGATACCAAGAGTAAAAAAGGCCAGACAAGGCGGCCGTTGCATTAGCTTATGCCGGACCAGCACTCTGGAATTCTCTGCCCCCAGAACTCAGATCTATTTCTAGTCATCTGAGTTTTCGGAAAACTTTAAAAACGTATCTGTATCCTGATAAATAATTGCCTTCCAGTTCATACACCCTTTTACTGGACACACTCTCAGAATTAGTACACCCTTGTGTTGCAGCAATAGCGCGGAGATACCCCTTCGGGGGTCTAGTCTGGCGCTTTATAAGAATATAAAATAAATAAATAAATAAATAAATCATTGAAGCACATGCATTTTACACAAGAATCATAATGCTTTAATAACAATTTGTTTTTTTCTGTCTAACTTTGGGCATGCATGAGTAACTAACAAACAAACATTGGAAATGCAATAAGTCTCGGATTTATTTGAGTTTGAGCTAATGGCATTGTAAATGGCAATGTCTTTTCGCCATGTATTATGGAGTGTATTCATGTGGTGTGTAGTGGAATTATGTGGGTTGGATTTGAATTTTAGCAATGGTGTCATGCTGCGTTTTAGATGAATATGTTTAAAAGTAAAGTGTGCCATACTGCTATTGCTACAATAGTTAATTGTGGATGCGTTAACAATTGATGTGCGTACTGATGGCTGGTGGTGTGTCTGCCTGTAGAAATTGTGCACTCATGGCTGGTGGTGTGTGTACCTGGTGGAAGCGTGCACTGACAACTGGTGGTGTGTGTGCCTGGTGAAAGCGTGCACAGACGGCTGGTGGTGTGTGTGCCTGGTGAAAGCGTGCACAGACGGCTGGTGGTGTGTGTGCCTGGTGAAAGTGTGCACCGACGGCTGGTGGTGTGTGTGTGTGTGCCTGGTGAAAGTGTGGTGGTGAGTGTGTGGTGGTGAGTGTGTGGTGGTGTGCGTTGGTGTGTGTGTGGTGGTGTGTGGTGTATGTGTGTGGTGGTGTGTGTGGGTGTGGTGTTGTGTTTGTGTGTGGTGTTTGTGTGTGTGGTGTTGTGTGTGGTGTGTGTGGTGTTATGTGTGTGGTCTTATGTATGTAGTGTTATGTGTGTGGTGGTGTGTGTGTGGTGTGTTTGTGTGGTGTTGTGTGTGTGTGGTGTTGTGTGTGTGTGGTGTTGTATGTGACATGCAGCAGTGTTCGGCGTACAGCAGTGTGTGGCGTGCAGCAGTGTGAGGCGTGCAGCAGTATGTGGCGTGCAGCAGTGTGAGGCGTGCAGCAGTGTGTGGCGTGCAGCAGTGTGAGGCGTGCAGCAGTGTGTGGTGTGCAGCAGTGTGTGTCGTACAGCAGTGTGTGGCGTGCAGCAGTGTGTGGCATGCAGAACGTGTGTGGCGTGCAGCAGTGTGTGGCATGCAGCAGTGTGTGGCGTGCAGCAGTGTGTGGCGTGCAGCTGTGTGTGGAGTGCAGAACGTGTGTGGCTTTCAGCAATGTGTGGCGTGCAGCAGTGTGTGGCCTGCAGCAGTGTGTGGCCTGCAGCATTGTGAGGCGTGCAGCAGTGTGAGGTGTGCAGCACTGTGAGGTGTGCAGCAGTGTGAGGCGTGCAGCAGTGTGTGCCGTGCAGCAGTGTGAGGTGTGCAGCAGTGTGTGGCGTGCAGCAGTGTGAGGCGTGCAGCAGTGTGTGGCTTGCAGCAGTGTGTGGTGTGCAGCAGTGTAAGGCGTGCAGCAGTGTGAGGCGTGCAGCAGTGCGTGGCGTGCAGCACTGTGAGGCGTGCAGCAGTTGTGGCGTGCAGCAGTGTGTTGCGTGCAGCAGTGTGTGGCGTGCAACAGTGTGTGGCATGCAGCAGGGTGTGGCGTGCAGCAGTGTGTGGCGTGCAGCAGTTTGTGGCATCCAGCGTGCAGCAGTGTGTGGCGTGTAGCAGTGTGTGGCGTGCAGCAGTGTGTGGCATGCAGCAGTGTGAGTCGTGCAGCAGTGTAAGGCGTGCAGCATTGTGTGGCGTGCAGCAGTGTGAGGCGTGCAGCAGTGTGTGGCATGCAGCAGTGTGACGCGTGCAGCAATGTGTGGCGTGCGGCAAGTCGTCCCTGGGCACTGACCCTAATCCCGACAACGGATAAATCAAAGATTTACGTCTGTTGAGTCGCAGTCCCGATGAATCCCCAAACTGATCCAACTGAGCGAGCAACACAGGGAGTGCCTCCCTCGGGCCTCAATACGCCATGGAATAATGCCGCATTGGTCCGGGTGGACCAACTGCGCCATATGCGGGACCAACCGGGTGGCCAATAACTTAGTCAAAATTTTAACGTCAGTATTGATCAAGGTAATAGGGCGATATATGGAAGGGTCGAGCTTGTCCCCCCCCGGTTTAAGGATCATACAAATTTCTCCACTGGACATGCTCCGCGGGAGAGATCCGGTCTCAAAGACGTCGCCGTAGACCTGCACCAAAAGGCACGTCATCGTGGCTCCGAACTCCTGGTAAAACTCCGGCGGGTATCCGTCAGGGGAGCCAGCGTTGTTATGTTTAGAGGTTCCAAATGCCATCCGGTTACTTGTAAGGTTCAGAGTTTCAGAAGGTGCACTGTGAGCTAGCCAGGACTAAAGTCAAGATATTCTGATTGTGTGCGTAGAGTCAGTCTCAGACAGTTTTGATATTTATGTTGCCCAAATGCACAGTTTTACTGATAAAGTATGAACCGTTTCACAAATTAATGTGGTCAACGCATGAGATTTCAACTGGGTAGATATTAATAGCTAGTCAAGAGAAAGTGTGTATTGATGTGGGAGTGAAGAAGACAAGATTCAAGTACAGTCGCAGTGGAGTAAGAACTCAGTAGTGTATAAATAATGGTGGAAGAACAAACCCAATACTGCTTAGGTGTTTTGATTATATAGATTCTGATGAGTAGAGTGTTTGAATGTTGCTGAATTGACAGTAATGTTGGTTTAGTTCAAAGCTCTTCTGGGTGACAATGACATTACAGTTGCAGGTCCTCAGATGGACTGATGTTGTGTTTGCCTGTTTGGAATTCTGAGTTTTCCAGCAGATAGGTGTCCTTACTCCTAAGTCATCTAGTGATATTTGATAATTTGAGGGGATTTCAGAGGCAAGTTGTTGAGTTGTGATGAAACACTTCAAAGGTTAGGTGCCCTAATTTGAATTTTATTTTTGCCTCAATGGAAAGCTAATGCAGATTGGTGAGAATCCGAAAGTAGTGATCACACTTCTTAGAGGATGTGAGAAGTCTTGCTGTGGGGCGGAGAACTTCATTGATGGGGTTGAGGGTGAGCTGAGGAAGGCCTGCTAGTGGAGGTTTCCCATTATCCAGTCCTGACAAGATTAATGCTTGAGCTGTGGATTTTAAGAGATCTGGAGGTAGGAATTATTTAGTATATTTTCAGGGCCCTTAGCAATATACTACTGGAATTGTATTTTGTAGTGGCATGAATTGTAAAAGTCCGTTCAGGATGATGTGTACCTCTCCGCATATACTTTTACACTTTCCTGTGAATCAAAGAAGTCATTTAAATTAATTCCTAATTGTCATTAGCTGATATGAGATGTTGTGTTGAGGCTTTTACACACTGTGCCAGCACTCCAATCGAACTGAACTGAGGACAATGTTGCGTAGGGGTATACAGGTCAGGCTGAATAATGCAGTTTTTTATAGACTTGCAGAGAAATAGTGATGTGTTGGGGTGCCATTGCTTTTGCCACTTCTATTGCCTCTTTTCAAACCCACCAATCGTTGTACAGTATTTTTTTGTCCTAATAGTTTATTTATTTATTTTATTTGAAAAGTTTTATATAGTGCTGGCTAGACCCGGAGGCATCAAAGCGCTTTACATGAGGACGAGCATTGTTTCATAGCATAGTTTCAAGTTACATTGTTACAAGATACACAATTTCAGAGCATTGTTACCAGTTGCTGGAGCGCAGTTGCATGCGTTAAAAATAAAATACTTAAGGGAAAAAGCAGGCAAGGGGAGAGATTCAGGGGAAAGAGGATAGGAGCAGGAGAGGCAGACCAAGAATGAAAGGGGGAGAGGGGTGGCAGAGGGAGAAGGAAACTTAACCGGGAGACACGGAAAAACACTGTCCAACGTCCGGTGTGCTGTGATCCCAGTGGGAAAGGTGTCATATCCACACCTCCGCTGGATGTGGCTCCCTATATGCTGTGGACTCTCTCAGAGGAGACACTGAGACTCCAAAGCATAAATACTGGATCCCTCCCCAACAAGGGGATAGGGAGTGCTTTGGCAAGGAGTGCCATTCCCACACATCTGCTGTGTGTGACTCCTGTGATGCTGTGGACTCCCTCAGAGGGGTCTCTGAGACTCCAGGGAATAAATGCTGGATCCCTTCCCAACAAGGGGAGATGGAGCGCTTCGGTTAAGGGCACATGGATAACAATAGTTACTAGATACACAGTTTCAGAGCATAGTTCCCAATTGCTGGGGCGCAGTTGCATGCGTTAAAAATGAGACAAGGGGAGAGATTCAGGGGAGGGAGGATAGGAGCAGGGGAGAAAGACAGAGAATGAAAGAGGGAGAGAGGTGGGACAGGGTGAAGGAAACATTAACCGGAAGACACAGAAAAATAGTGTCCAACGTCCATTGTGCTGTGATCCCAGTGGAAATGGTGTTGTTCCCACACCTCCACTGTGTGTGGCTCCCTTAATGCTGTGGACTCTCTCAGAGGGGTCTCCCAGACTCCAGGGCATAGATACTGGATCCCTACCCAACAAGGGGATAGGGAGTGCTATGGGAAGGGGCGCCATTCTCACACCTATGCTGTGTGAGACTCCCTTGACGCTGTGGTCTCTCTCAGAGGGGTCTCTGAGACTCCAGGGAATAAATGCAGGAACCCTCCCCAACAAGGCGAGAAGGAGCAATTTGTTGGAAGGGAGAGCGAGGGACAGGGGGCTGGGAAGCGGAACATATCGGTCAGATCAGCCGTGGGAGTGGAAAACCTCGCGGGGGCCTAAGAATGTAAAGAAAATGGGTCCAAAATTTAGCTGGGGTCTCATAGACATCAAGTGTCAAGTTAGGTCTCACTTTGCCTCTGTATTCCACGTGAGGCTGTGTCATGCTTAATCTTTGAATCAACATGGAAGCTGTAACACAGGTATGCATATTATACCTGAGTATGTTGCTTTTTCTGGAAGCTTGGCATTGTTAGGAATCTTTGGAGTTTTTTAGGGGATTTACATGCCAATAGTTTCGATTAATGAAATGGTTTCGAGCATTTTTGCAGGCATTTTGAGGATAATGGGATTTCCCAGTATTTTTGATTGGCCTATTCTGGGTGGGACCAACATACATTTCATGGATGTGCCCCACCTACTGAGATAGATGCGAGTGCTAATCATACTTAAGAATACTTCTGATTGAAAAGTTATATTCTAAAATATGAATTCTGTATTTTGAAAGTGTTATTCTTATAGGCTAAAGTAAGAGTTTACATTACAGAAATGTTATTATAAGAAGATACAACATTTATAGAAATAACATATTCCTGATCATCTACTAAAATTCTACTACCAAACTATAATTTTTAAATGGAATGCTCAGACCTGTAAATATTTTTAGTTTTTGCATTTGACTTCTTATGCAGATTAAATTGACCTCTTTCGATTACTGATTGATTTGCTCCCCGATAGTGAATCCTCAATGGTACTTCAGTGCCATTTAAACCACATCTTTTAAGATCTACAAACAAATAAACAAGTGAGGTCTGGAATGCATAATTATAGCCAGGTTTCATGACAAGTGGAGTTTAGCTGCTGCAGCAGTTATGAAGGATTGTTTCATGCCTTAGATGCTTGATGTTAAATTTGCCACTGTCATTAGTCTGTATGATTGTTTAGCATGGTTGTGTTCTGATTTCAAGAGTTGACCTAAATACAATATCAGACACAATGTCAAACAACAGAAAGGAAGATATGAGAAAGGAGACTTATGAAGTGCTTTTGTTAGTCAGTTCCTACAGAGACCATATGGCTTTTTGGCAGGTCATAAATTGTCTTCACTTTAAAGATGGTCTGGTATCCGGATTGGACACTAATTCCACATGACAGTTGATTCACCCATTTCGGATCACTGACAGAATATCGACAGTCAAAATATCGACTTACAAAAATATCGAGGTAAAAATATAGAATACCAGAATATCGACTTCCTATCTACAAACAGGTAAGTACAAAAATATCAACTCCAAAATATCGATAGGAAAAAATATAGACAGTCAAAATATCGAATTTTTTAAATATCTTAAAATGTATTTAAAACTAATATAATAATAAATATAACTAATTTAAACATACTTAAATTACTTAAATAAACTTAAAATTAATAAATAATTAATGTAACTTAAAAAAATAATAATTTTAAAACATATATATATATATATATATATATATACACACCAATTTCTCTCCCAAGCCTTGGAAAAGAATGTGACCATGCTCCGGGGGACTGGAAAAAGCCGCTTTATTTGAATAAAATTGCGCAAGCATTGAAAGGAAATTGCTGAAACGCTTGGCAGACGCGTTTCGTCCTTAGAATGGACTCTTCAGTGCCTGTTTCAGTTTGTTCTCCTTTGAAGGGCCCTTTGCTGTAAAGTTTTATCTTGCTGTGACCACTCCCAGTCACGTGGTTCCGCCCCTCCTGTGCCTCACAGGTGTGTGAATCTCCTTGCGCTGTGCCTGCTCCTCTGTTGCATGCTGGATACTGTAGTTCGCCGCAGGGACCCATGTAGTGCAGGGACCCACCAAACACCAAGTGATGCCTCCAACCTTAAATAAACTTAAAATTAATAAATAATTAATGTAACTTAAAAAAATAATAATTTTAAAACATATATATATATATATATATATATATATATACATATTATTAACAAAACATATACAATATTTTTTCCGTAGGATAGCGAGAGGGTTAAATTTACTATTCCCACTCCAGAGAGTGCAACAGTAGGGAAAGCATTGGATAGCGTAGGGGTAAAGATAACTATTCCCACTCCAGAGAGTGCAACAGTAGAGAAAGAGTTGGATAGCTAGGGGTAAAAAATACTATTCCCACTCCAGTGAGTGCAACAGTAGGGCAAGCATTGGATAGCGTAGGGGTAAAAATTACTATTCCCACTCCAGAGAGCGCAACAGTAGGGAAAGCGTTGGATAGCCTAGGGGTAAAAATTACTATTCCCACTCCAGTGAGCGCAACAGTAGGGAAAGCAGTGAATAGTGTAGGGGTAAAATTTACTATTCCGACTCCAGAGAGTGCAACAGTAGGGCAAGCATTGGATTGCATAGGGGTAAAAATTACTATTCCCACTCCAGAGAGCGCAACAGTAGGGAAAGCGTTGGATAGCTTAGGGGTAAAAATTACTATTCCCACTCCAGTGAGCGCAACAGTAGGGAAAGCATTGGATAGTGTAGGGGTAAAATGTACTATTCCCACTCCAGTGAGTGTAACAGTAGGGAAAGCGTTGGATAGCGTAGGGATAAAAATTACTATTCCGACTCCAGTGAGTGCCACAGTAGGGCAAGCGTTGGATAGTGGGAGGGTAAAAATTACTATCACCACTCCAGAGAGAGCAACAGTAGGTAAAGCGTGGGATAGCGTAGGGGTAAAATGTACTATTCCCACTCCAGAGAGCGCAACAGTAGGGAAAGCATTGGATAGCGTAGGGGTAAAGATAACTATTCCCTCTCCAGAGAGTGCAACAGTAGAGGAAGAGTTGGATAGCGTAGAGGCAAAAATTACTATTCCCACTCCAGTGAGTGCAATAGTAGGGAAAGCGTTGGATAGCGTAGGGGTAAAAATTACTATTCCAACTCCAGAGAGCGCAACAGTAGGGAAAGCGTTGGATAGCGTAGGGATAAAAATTACTATTCCAACTCCAGAGAGTGCAACAGTAGGGAAAGCGCTGGATAGCGTAGGGGTAAAAACTAACTATTCCCACTCCAGAGAGTGCAACAGTAGAGAAAGAGTTGGATAGCGTAGGGGTAAAAGTTACTATTCCCACTCCAGTGAGTGCAACAGTAGGGAAAGCGTTGGATAGCGTAGGGATAAACATTACTATTCCTACTCCAGAGAGTGCAACAGTAGGGAAAGCGTTGGATAGCGTAGGGATAAAATTTACTATTCCCACTCCAGTGAGTGCAACAGTAGGGAAAGCGTTGGATAGCGTGGGGGTAAAAATTACTATTCCAACTCCAGAGAGCGCAACAGTAGGGAAAGCGTTGGATAGCATAGGGATAAAAATTACTATTCCAACTCCAGAGAGTGCAACAGTAGGGAAAGCATTGGATAGCGTAGGGGTAAAAATAACTATTCCCACTCCAGTGAGTGCAACAGTAGGGAAAGCGTTGGATAGCGTAGGGGTAAAAATTACTATTCCTACTCTAGAGAGTGCAACAGTAGGGAAAGCGTTGGATAGCGTAGGGTTAAAAATTACTATTCCCACTCCAGTGAGTGCAATAGTAGGGAATGTAAACACTTCATATATAAATATAAATAACATAAACATTAATACCCATTACAAATTAATTAAATTATTTTACAATTTTATTAAAATATATTAATTAATCAATTAAAATTACAAATAAAAATTAACTAATAATAAAATTACCTACCAATACTAATTATTTACCAATTACCAATAAATTAATTTACAATATAAATATAATTAAAAATTAGGCACAAATAAAAATATTTTAAAAATGTTATTACTTACAATTAAATTACTTCCCAAGCTATTCCCCTATATACACACAATGCACTACAGAAAACAAATTACTAGAATTAACATAGTTATCAACTAATCATTTAAAATTAATTACCAATTATATTTTAATGAATTACCAATTAATAATGAATTGACAATTAATTTTAAATAAATACCAATAAATAAAATAACATATTTAATTAATTATAATTCAATTACTTCCCACCCTATTCCCCTATAAACCCACAACCCGCTACAGAATTATATTACACAAATATTAAAAATTATTATTAACTTACCTTAAATTCGATATTTGTGTTGTCTATATTCTGTCTAGTCGATATTATGTCCATTCTATATTTTTGATTCGATATTATGTCCATTTTATTCGATATTAAAATGTTCTAGTCGATATTTTGTTAGTCTATATTCTGTATATTTATAACTCGATATTATGTCTAGTCGATAATAAAAACTCGATATTTTGACTCTATACCACCCATTTCATCAAGGTCTAGTCTGCCCACCTAGAGGGGAGCCAGTAGGCCAAATTATTGTTACAGTAAATCACTCACACTCATTGGTAATTGACCTCCATGACATACAGGCAGCCTTTAATAAGTTCCCTAGTGGCAAGGCACCAGGCCTTGATCTGGTCCCTTTTGACACATTCAAAGATAATCCTATATTGTTGGTTCCTTTATTAACAAATGTTCTGAGAGCTGTTGCTAGCTTAGGCTCCCCAGCTTCATGGTCTCCTACCACAATTGTTCCCATCTTTAAGAAGGGTTGTAAAGAGAACCCTAAGTGTTATTGCCCAATTTCTTTAATAGACTCAACAGATAATGTTATGGCAGGATACTCTTAGATAGGACTGGGCTAGTGTGAATAACTTTCTATCTGATTTGCATTATGGCTTTAGAGCTAGTCTGGGTACCACAGAGCAATGCTTAAATCTTTATCCTCTGATCACTAAATATCATAAAGTGGAGTGCAGCAGTGTGTTTCTTTCATCTATGCATTTGACTGTGTCAATTGTTCTAAACTTTTGGAGATGAGGTTTGTCATGGGGTGGAGGATTGCATTGTCAATAAAATACAGGGATGACAGCTATCGTTGGATATGGCCCAGAGGGTGAGACAACTGAACCCCATTGCTATTACTAGTGGGGGTAAGCCAGAGGTGTGCACTTGCCTCCTTTCTGTTTACCTTTTACATAAATGATCTGGACAAACTCCTTGTTAGTTTTGGTTCAGGTATACAGAGAGGAGGCTTGCACCAAATATCAGCTTTATTGTACGCAGATGATGAGGTGCTACTAGCTCGGGCCTTGCTTGGCCTTCTGAAACTTGAGGACAAGTTGTGTCTTTTCTATGGAGGATCTAGACCTTACCAATAATCATTCAAAGATACATGTAATAGTCTTGGCCTTAGGAGACAAAAGGTACGCTTTCTTTGTGACCTGCTGTAAAATTATCTCTGTTCCAATCTTTCTCTTTTTATGGGTTCTATGCTAGGATTGGGGAAAATTGGAACTCGATAGTGGGTAACAGGGCAGTTGTGTTTGCTACCTCTGAGTCTTTGTTTAAGTTTACCTCAAAATTGGGGAAGAAACCCCATTAAAGAATTGGTCGCAGTATGCAGGAGCAAATGTGTATCGATTGTTGCCTATGGTGAAGGGGAATGGGGGTCTGCAGGCATTGGAGGTAGAAGATGTGTTCTTGAAAAGGCTGTTATCAGTCACTTAGACTACTGCTACTTTGATTTGGACTTAATAATTAGGATTATATTACAAACCATGTAAATCTACGGCCCCATCTCCACTGGTTGAGAATTTAGACAAAGGAAGAGGTCTAATTCAATCGCTAGTACTGCTTGATTGCCTACAGACACTAAATGTCCTGAAAATATCTTGTCTAGCAGACATAAGGGGACTCAACCTCGAGTTGAATTTGCCTAAAATATATAATGAACCTAAGTCCCTTTCCTCTGCGTGCAAGGATACAGTCAAACTATTTTCTTTTTGCTATTTGTCACGAAGAGAAGGAGTGCATAGAGACTCTGAAAAGTACTGTTACAACTTATATGTTTGCTTGGACAATTTTAGATATTGTGCCTTTTCTTACTTGAGTCCATAGCAACCAACACAGATTTTTGTGACAGGCCTGAGACTGAACATAGTGCATTGATTAGCTACCTTTCCCACAACTCTGCATGATATTAGGCATCTACCAATGTGTCCTTCTGATGCTCATTCCATTCCCAAAAATCAGCAATACATTTGTTATTTTTCTGTAAGTGTATGTACACATCAGGATATTTGGTACCCATCCTAAAGAGTGCTTATCTCTGGCAATGAAGACAGGTGATGATTTAGGTCCAATCGCTGGCTTCGGCTTCCGTCAGTTGGATTGCTGTGAAACTTATACTAAATGCGATTCGAATGAGGAAGGATCTGTGATTCATACTAGTCTGTGTTTAAATTATATAATGAATTTGTCTAATGTTGTTTTGGCTCTGACAACCCTTTTTATTTATTTATTCATGGTTAGGCATTACACTCATTTTATTGTATGTTTGATGTTTTTATCTTGATGCTAGATATTTGTACCGTGTCGATTAATACATTTGAATCAAAATAAACATCCACATTGGCAATGGTAAAAGTTCTGTATGTTATACAGCCAGCCCAATGTTCCACATCACACATGTTTGCAGCAAACAGGAGCCATGTTGCCACATGGAAAGAAAAAAATGACAACCTGATATAATGTTCACTACTACCCATCACTATCCCTAAAAATGCATCAAAGATAAACAACTTAGAGGATCACTGTGAATTTACCCTGGATTATTCAAACCATAGGGTTCCACCCTTACCCTTCTGCAAGTCCTTGTTTAAGATTATATAGCAGCACAGTAGCAGTATATTACTGGTCCAAAATGATGTGATGGTGGAACTTCCACCCACCCCTGTGGCAAACCTGGCTCCCAGAGCCAAATCTGTGCTGCTAGTCCTCTTCTTGCCCCTGATTTTGTAAGAAATAAAGAAGATCAAATATTAGTGGTTTAGTTAACAATCTCCCCCAAACATTTTATAGGCAAAGGCAAACACAGTAACATTGCACTTTTCTATATCAGATCACGGATAATACTACTTTTATTGAGTTGACCTATTCCTGTTTTCTTAAACCTAAGTCGCATTGCAAATTTCCTAAACTACATTTTTGGACTACTAATGCATTGCAATAAATGATCTTTCCTTCTCATTTCATTCTCAATCTCAACCCCCTTTGATTGGCGAACTCAGGCTCCTGTTTTGCAATGCACAGATGCATACTACTACTACACATCACTTGGAGATTGCTTGGTACTGTACGAGCTACATAAAGAAAGGCACAGCGAACTCTAACTCACAGATATTACTACTACTGCTTTCCTAGTGACAAGACAGAGGAGTATGCATGAATTCATAAATAATAAGCCCAAGCAAGCGCCAATGAGTATGATTAGGTAGTGCTGAGCACCTGGCTGAATCACATAATACTTGTAATGTAAACTTAACTTGCCTCTTTGGGTGGGCAGCATGCTATTTGGATAAACAATAGCATAGAAAGAACACAAGAACACATAAAATAAATATTCACTGAGCACCACAACCTAGATGCCCAGCAGGTCCTGCTCCCTGTCTGGAATATTGGCCCAGCGCTGAGTCAATGGCTGCTTGGTGTGCTGGACCTGAGAGCACCGGCACACACACACCAGCACATCCTACAACACAGCAGCCGAATCTCCGGCAGGTCGTACCCGATTCAAAGCCTTTTGCCAGCATGGAGGGGACATGGTGCCACACATAAAAAACTATTGCAGCCACCTCTGAGAAAATGGTGCAGGCTGCCCCCCTTGGTGGTGCCAATGCCTGCAAGGTTTGCTGCTAGTAACGGCACTAGTGCCGTCACTATCTCTCTCACCCTGTTCTGCCATGGTGCTGTGTGGTCAAATAAAATAAAAAGAAGAAATGGGAGAAGGGAGATAGGAAAAACTAAAGACTTAAAGGGAAAGCCAGAAAATTACAAAAAGTCACAAAAACTGCACAAACAAAAAACCATGCACTGTTACAAACAAGAACATTGAGGGGTAGATGAGTCAGATAAGGGGAGGATAAAAAAGGTTGAGGGTAGATTAAATACAGGCCCCAGCACCATGCACATAAAATAAAATAAAATGGCTGCGCCCATGTGGGCCATAGATTATGGCGTGGGAAAAAGCATAGTGCTACCGAATATGAAAAATGTAGCATGAACGGGCGTGTTGAGCAGCTTTGCCCCTCTGTCGAATTCTGTGGAATCTCCCAGAAATTATGCTCACTCAGCGGAGTTCCACATAGAAGAACTGTGTGAGCTCCTCCCAGGCCTATTTACCACTGCTAAGCATTCAAAAATGCATGTGCTCGTTCCCCAAAACATGGCAAATTTGGCTTACACCTGCTTGGCATATTCCATTTACTTATGAGTCCCTTGTAGAGTGGTATACCATACACCCAGGACGGGTTTAATGCTACTTGTAGTTCTGCAGCACTTATTGTGCCACCCATTTAAGTAGCACCTTGGAATAAGGACCAGGCCAGTTTTATGACACCATTTCAACATGGCAATATAACCATAGCCCTAAACTCCCCTTTTATTGCTCATAAGTTACCCCTAAGTAGCCCATGAGGCATGTGCATTGTCATTAAAAGGTTGGGCATATACTTTTAACTTTTACATGTCCTGAAAGTGAAAAACAACCAAGTTTATTTTTTACTACTGCAAAACCTACTTCTCCCATAGGGTAACATTGGGTTGCCTTATTACATTTATTAAGTGCTAACGTTTAATTGGGAAAAGATAAACATTTCCTGTGTGAGGCCTGAGAAATTGCAATTGAAAATCTTTATCATTGGTAAAGTTGGATTCCAATTACACTTTTGAAAACATTTAGAAAGCTGGCATTTTCCTGCTATAATCATTTGGTGTTTGCAGCATGTCCTGGGTCACATGACTGGGTGTAGTTGGCACTTAGACTTTATTTATTCCTCCCAGAGAGCCACACTATAGTGAGATTAGGTGTGCCTAGATGGACCATTAACTGTAAGGATGGTGGGTGGAGCTGGGCAGAGCCCCACTTTGAACTGCATAGGCTGTGCTCTGCCTTCACACAAAGAACTTGCCACTGTTCATGCGGCTAACGTGGAGTCAGCAAAGGGGAGCCAGGAAACTTCAAGCATTTCAAAGAGAATTCTCTAGAAACGTCTCCTAGTACAAAGAAGGCACAGGTTAAAAACAATATGGCCATCAGACCCACTCTTGAGTTCACTAACTCGAACTGCAGAAGGACTACTAGAGCACTGCCTGCTGCAGTGGGCTGCTGTGTACTCCACAAGACTGCTTTGCTGTACATAGAAGGATTACTTTGCTGCCTGGAGCCTGTCTTGAACTCTCAGAGGCCTGCCCTGCTGCTTGAGCCCTGTTCAACGCTTGAACCCAGGACTACAATAGTGACTCAAAGGGTTCTTCACCTGACCTCCTGATCAGAGATTAAGGGACAGAAAAGGATCCAACCACCTTGAACCCAGACCTGAACCCATCCTGAGAGAGCCTTAACCAAGCCTAACCTAGTGGTGCCCCTCCAGTACTAGACCGTTGGTGGTGGTGATAAAGGTACCCAGATAGCCAAAATCCAAAACATGGTACCAAACATTTTTGGCTAAAGGCTGCTCTGAAAATCAAGAGATAACTAGGACCAACCTGCTAGTCTATCCACTCACAGTGCATTGCTTGTTGGCAGGACTTCATGGCAGCTCCCTCTCCGTTCTTCTCTGCAGCAGCAAATCCTGTTAAAAGGTCCTTCTCCTCAGGGGTTTCCAGCCTCATGGAACTCTCATCAGCTACAGCCTCCAGCCTCGTCCTACTTGAGAGTTTCAACTTCAAAAAAGAAACTAAGTTGAATGTAGAAATGCTCACCACAACTTCATCCAGAAGCACCCCGACGACGATGCTCCCTCCTTAAACAATGCCTGCAGCTCTACCCCACTGAACTTTACGTTCTCAGAATATTTTGTTAGAAAAAAAATTCTAAGTCCGAAGGTAAGACCTGACTGGGCCCAATTCACTCTTTCTATCCGGCCCAGACCCCAACGAGCTTGGCCATATTTTGTACTTTGACCCGGTCTCGCATGGCTAGATGTCTGCGATTGGATCTTTGATCTTTTAGGGCTAGTTTTTACGTTAAATTTTAATTAAGAAAATTAATAACTCCAGCTCTACTGATTAGATTTTCGTCATTTAGTGTTAAATAATTTATTAAAATGTACTCTATTTTTCTAAGTTAGTGTGGGATTTTTCTTGTGTTGTGCTTTCACTTTATTATTGTTAGTGTGCTGCATAAATACTTTACAAAATGCCTCTAACTTTAGCCTGACTGCTTGTATGACAGACTATTGTAGGATTAAGCACAGTCTAATTCAGTGACTTTTGCAGTTCACCCTGACTTGGATTGTGGCTGTTGCTTGAACAGGGGTTACCCCCTCCCATTTAACCAACAACTGATTTCTCAAAGTGATGAATCAGGCCCCAGTGTGCAGCCCCATGTATTATACTAGCAGAAATGGAAAATGATTCAAATTATATTTGTGAGCATATACAAAAGGTTTGCTCAGAACATCAAGCTCAAGTGGGCAAAAATATCTAATTCTTTCTTATTCCAGAATTTTAGCTTATTGCAGGAGATTCATGTGAGCAGAGCTGTTATGTCCCAGGAAGATCTGTATAACAAAATAGAAATTACAATATAGATAAATATAGACATAGATATTGATATAGAAATAAATATACACATATGCAGAGAGAGATATAGATCTAGATATTTTAACTATCTTAGTTTATTATCTTTTAACCTTCTCTCTGAAGTAACAGAACAGTAACTGAAGTAACCGAAAGGCTACAATTTGCAAATTATGAAAAAAATAAGTATTATAGTTTGCATGTTGTTTGTAATATTTTATCATTCATCACATTTACTTTTTCAAAATGTGCATTAAGGTCCAACTTAGCCGCCATTGTTTTAACTCAAAAAGGTTGGAATTTACCTCTGGGAGTTCTCCGTCAGCAACAACACACTGGCATGTCTTAACTATTGTAGATGGTCCGATGAGAGGGTAAAATCTGTCTAACCTACATCCCTCAAACTGTATAAGAGATTGAACCGATAAGAGTATCACCTTGGGCTAATCGAGAAGGGGAACATTCAAGAAATAATTGCAATCGCTGTTGACGGAGTGTTGAAAATAAAGAAATATTTAGAAGTGATTTTTTTTTTTAGCTCTGCCTCTTCACCCTTCTCTTACTCAGCACCTTTCCTACATTCATAAACCTCATACACCTCCAGCAAGTAATCTATCTTGAACGCAACCATGTAAAAACTTTAGCTTTTTGCCTGTGAAATTAAATGCTCCTTTGAAAATATTTGCTACGTTAAGAAATCTCCGTTTCTCACTTTGCTGAAAGCTGTACAATGGAAGACATCGGTGATTCATCTATGGCAATTGAGGTATTGACTGCTAAATAAATGTTACTATGATTTAGAGGATAACACATCCTCCATGGAAGAGTATTTGCAAATAATCTGAGAAACGGTTTTACTTCAGACATTATTGATTGAAATAAAATTGTAAGAAAGCAAATATATACACAGGATCCTAAGGCATGACCCTCACTGGGAAACTCATTGATTTTTCATGCAAGTAAAGTTGATGACTCAATTAAAGGTGAATCTAAGAGTCATCTGGAAATAGAAGTCCCTTGAAATATACTGCGCTTTAGGTAACCTTTGTTACTAGAAATGTCAACAGGTTTTTGCAGAGAACTTAAATGTGTAGGGCACTGTGAGAAGTGTGATAGAAAGCAACGTGAGTCGCACATAGAAGAGCTATTTGGTCCCCGAACCAAAGGATCTATGATGTATTTTATAAAATCAAGGGGCATATTATCAAGGGGGGCGATATGCACTTTTCGCCGATTTAGCGGCGAAAATTCTATTGCCCTATTATCAAGCTGTCATTAACAGCAGTTAGCGACAGCTTGAAGGCGATAGCGAGCGATTTGGGGCCCGCTTTGCATGTCAGCGATATTTATCGCTAATGAAATGCAAAGTGGGCGTACCCAACCCGTTAGCGACTGAAAGCAGTCGATAATGTCGCTATCGCCTATTCACAAGACTGGCGTAGCGATGGAAATATTCCCGCTATCGCCAAAAAATAACGCCTGCTCTGACCAGTTCTTAGCCATGTTATCCAATGGGAGGTGGATAACATTGCTAGGAGCATTTTGTCGCTAATGCGAGAATATCGCTATATTCTCAGCGATATTCTCGCATTATGCCGCTATCGCTGGATATTTTAGCGCTATGGAGAAAAACGTTGCTAATAGCATGTTTTCTCCGCTAAAATATCCAGCGATTGGCAGCGATAAAAAAAAAAGTCGCTAAGCGCATTTAGCGATAAATATCGCTAGTTGTTGGTAATATGCCCCCAAATTCAATATGTAAACGTGCAATTTTCCCATTTAAATATCGCTTAATCACAGTAGATCCTGATTAGGCCTAGTTGAACTTTGACATCTGAGGCCTGAACTGGAGCACATCACATTTTCTAGAATTCGGCTGGTCATAACTGGACATTTGTTTAGTAGAAATATGCCCTCTACCTACTGTCCTGCCCGTCTCCACGTACAGCTCCTTTGGCCTTGTTTCATGTTAACAGTAAAAACAGCAGTATTCTATGCATTGTAGACAAGATCCCTTCTAATAAGTCTATAGTGACATAAACAAAATAGAAATATTTCCTTCCCCAACTCTGCAGCCTTTTCTTCTCCAGAGGCTATTTCTCTGTCTTAAATAAACACTTAGGGGCAGATTTATGAAGGCCTTGCGCCACCGGTGCGTCATTTTTAACATGGGAAAAAGTGACGCACCGGCGGCGCAAGGCCTTCATAAATCTGCCCCTTATTTTAATTCAATTATTTCCTTATTTTTTTCAGTACTTCTTGTGTGTGGCCTGCGCACCTGAAAAGGGGACTTGGATCAGCAAGGGGTGGAGGTGGGGGTGGATAGGGGGTTTAGCACTGCCTGGCTCAGTGAGCCTTGAAACACTTGATTGCTGCTTTTGTTACTGGGGGGTGATATTGCAGCACCACTGAAAAACCATCCCCAAGTAACAATAAACGCCCCAGTGCTCTAAAACCATCCCCCACCCTTCCAGCCTCCTGGGGAAATGCCCGAAGCACAGTGGTACGTCCAGGCCGGCCTGCACCTAGGCACTAGTTAATCCAGCTGCCCAGGGTAAGAACCGTCCCAGAGAATTATTCAACATTGTTAGAAACTGAACTTCCACGCCCTGCCAAGCCTTCTGGCCTCCACCAACAAATGCGTTGAAATTGCAAACTTCTTTAGCGAAAAAATTGCTAAAATTGATAAATCCTGCCTGAGTACACAGCCCCCCCGAATGCCCCAATGTCCTCCTGACGCGACCCTAATTCCACTTTTCCTCCTACCCCCACACTATTCCTTTCCCTCCCCTCACCCACCCTAGCGGAAGCTGGCCCCACTGAACCTCGTCTTAAGAACAATGCCTTGTGGCATAATTGCAAACCTGTATCTGAACTCGAAGTCTTTAACATCATATCCAAACTTAAACCATCTTCCCATACAAAAGACCCACTAACATCCCCCCTCATCCATGAAGTTAAGCTCATCATCGCCCCTTACTGGACCAATATCATCAATTCCTCATTTTTCACGGGGTGAGTCCCAGTTTCCCTCCAACTTGGCCAAATCACACCCATTCCTAAAAACCCCAAAGCCGACCCTAATGACCCTAATGACCTCCGCCCCATCTCTAACCTCCCCTTTCTCTCCAAAGCCCTCAAAAAATGTGCACTTCTCCAATTAGATAGACACATTGACTCCTTCAACCTACTCGACACTCTTCAATCTGGTTTCCTCAAAGGGTGCCGCACAGAAACAGAATTGCTTAATATAGTAGATGATCTCCACCTCGTTCTAGATAAGGGAGAGTCCTGCATACTCATTCTTCTTGATCTTGCGCTGCATTTGACACAGTAAACCACTCAACCCTACTTAAGGTACTTCAAGACCGTTTCGGCTTCAATGGCGCTGTCCTTAATTGGTTTACCTCCTACTTCCAACACAGAACCCAACAGGTTAAAATACAAAACCACCTCTCCTGCCCCACACCTGTCTCCCTTGGTGTCCCCCAAGGATCAATTATCTCTCCCGCACTTTTCAACCTCTTTATGGAACCCCTGACCCTCATACTCAAACAAGCGGGAATACATTACCACTTGTATGCGGATGACACCCTACTGTACTATAAAATTAAATCACACGCCAATATTCTCCACCTCAACTCTGCCCTTATCAAGATTCATGCTTGGTTCTACTCCAATCACCTTAAACTCAACCCCAGCAAGACTGAAATAATCCTCTTCACTCCTAAAAACAATCCTGTCCCCATTCAGTCTTGGATCTCTGACCTTAATTCCCTCAACTGCTCTCTTTCCCTAGCTGAATTAGTTAAATCTCTTGGCATCACCATCAACAGAGAGCTAACGCTCAATTCCCATATAAAAAACTCGACAAAGGGAGCACTTCTCACACTCCGGCATCTTAAAAAAATCAAACCGTTTATCCCCGCTGAAGATTTCAAATTGATTGTCCAATCTTTAGTCCTCTCGAAAATTGACTACGGAAATGCTTTGATCGCCGGAACTCCCAAAGTTCACCTTACCCCCCTCAAATCCATCCTCAACTTAGCGGCTAGGCTGACAATAGACTGCAAACGCTTCGATCACATATCAGCGGTCATCAAGACCCATAAATGGCTCCTTATTGAAGGAAGTTCCTCCTATAAAATAGGCTGCATTACACATAAAGCCCTGTACCAAAAAACCTCACCTTACCTCTCAAATAACCTCAAGAAAGCAGGTTGCGCCCGACAGCTGAGAAGCACAAACTCTTTTCTCCTCATCCCCCACTTTTAAAAAAACAAACCTCTAAATACTGCTCCTTCTCTGGAAAGGCCCCCAGCATCTGGATTGCCCTACCTTAAAATCTACGAGAAAACCCCTCCTATCTCAAGACCTTAAAAACACACATGCTCAACAAATACTGGGGCTCTTAAGCCCCTATGTACTACTCTTTCTACACCCTCACTCTCCCCAATCTTTCTCTCCCCCACTCACTACATCCCCCTCCTGCTTCCACTTTCTACCTCCTACCTTAAACCCCTCCAAACTCAACCGCTCTCCACACCTCAAACTCTCTTCAACCTTCAACTACCCCCCTCATAACCCTCTTCCCTTATCTTTGCAACTCCATTCAACTCTCATCTCACCTTATTCATGAACCGTACCTGCCAACCTTAGCCTTTTAAACTAACCCTTAATGTTATATCTTCCTGATGATCATCCCTTAACAGATCTCTTCAATAACTTTTATGTTCATTATGTTATCTCTGTGTATTTTTGTTGATTGCTTTTTGATACACTTGTCCTGTTATTCTCGTGACTATCAGACCTACAATGTTAAGCGCTCTGATACCCTTGGGAGAAGCCAGCACTATACAAAACTTTAATAAATATATAAAAGGCAGCATCCTTATTGATCTAAAGAAGTATTTATTAGTTGAACTTCACACCACCAATGATGTCAGCCTGCCCGTACAGCTCCCAATCTCCATCCGCAGTCCTGCCGAGTATCACGCATCAGGTGTGACACTCATGCATTTCAGTGTGGTGTTCCACATCACCGCACTGAAATGCATTGTCACACATTTTTAATGCTATTCAGAAACTCGTGCTGACCTGTGTGCCAGCTGACAATCACTGAAGACACTGTTTCACTCACTGCCGAAGACTCGACCCGGGCTGGGGGCCAGCCCTCACTCAGCTCAGCAAAGGTTGCTACTGGCTGTGGCGCCGTGGGGAGATTATAATCGGATGTGACCTCACGTCCAGCTGCCTGAACACAGGAAGTGAGGTCCCTGGTCATTAAAAGTGGCGGGGGACTCGAGAGAGACAGTTAGTGAGTCGAGCTGCTGCCTCCACTGGTGGTAATCATGAGTCCCGAGGATCATGTCTCGACCGGCAGGTACTGGTAACACTTCATGAGTAAACTGCCTGGCTAGTTGATTGAATGTGCCTGCTGAAAGCTTCTCTAAAATTAAAATAACCATTAGAAGGGCAGAGATGAATTGAGAAAAAACTCCATCCAGTAGCCAACCTTAAGAGTCTTGGTTACCCCGATCCCTTTGGCCTGTCGGGGGATGGTGGAGCTGGACATGATTGGGCAGCAGTGCAAAGCTTACCACTGCAGCCAGCTAAGTTAAACATATGATACCAAAAAAGTGAGCAGTTAGTGCGGAGCCCAGGTAACCGAAAAAGCCTGCCGGTCCAGTGCTTCTCGAGAACTCTCAACAACATTAATTACTGCCACGTTAACCCGCTCTGTAATGCACACTCTTACATAGAAGACACTAAATTAACCATTTTTAAAAACTGCTCGACAGTGACAAAGAACCGACCTCCTGACCTACCGGTGCTGCTGCCTATCCCGTGTAGTGGCCTACCCCAGGCTTGCGTCCGATCACGGCCGTTATGAGTATGAGGGCAGCTACTCTGTGATGAGTGTCTTTAAAAGACACAGGCAAGGCTCTCAAGCCCAAGTGGTGCCACACACTGCATAAGCTCCTTGCTCTCGCTGTGCTAGGACTACTCCCACTTGTGCAAACTTCCAGCACCTGTCTGCAGCCAGGGATCGTGACAGACACTTAGCGACCCAGTCATCGGCAGCAGCTAGGTTTTATTTTACCACCTGCAACCCCAGTGACTCAGAGACACGCTTGATAAGTGTAAAAAATTAAACCGGTTAACCCTGCTACATTGATATAAATGTTTATGTTAATGTCGAAGTTTTCATATATTGGCAGTTGGCTTGCGATGATTTACAATCGCAAAGGGTTAATCCCTGCTGGAAAGTCGGAACGTGTACGTGTACAATGAATCATGTGTATATTCACAAACTGTATTTTATGAGGTTTGATGATACCTGTGAGTTACTTTTCTCACAGAGATCGTTTTTTGTTTCTTTTTTTTTAAAATTCTTTATTATTCAGTTCATAGCAATACATATATCATAAACCATATTTTTATAGTGAAAATTCAAGATGTTGGAGCATTGGTTGCCATATCTTCAACCCTAGTTGGTTTTTTTTAACAGATTTGATGCGATATAAATTAAATTCTAGATGGAACACATTATATAACTTAGCTCTCCACATTTCAAATGCAGGTGCTTCTGGTTTCAACCACATTGTAGCAATACATAACCTGGCTACCGCCATTGTCATAAAAATGAAATAACGACGGGGGTAAGAATTCTGTGTTCTAGGCATATCATTACCAACCCCGAAAAGCAGCAGTTCACGGCTAATATGCCATTGCACCTTCGTTACTTCAAACAGAAATTCCTCAATACGTACAAAAAACTGGAGGAGTGCATTACAATAAAAAAATACATGGACAATGTCTGCCTCATCCATTTGGCATCTAAAACATTTTCCATCATAAACATCCCCCCATTTCATCATTTTAGCCGGGGTATGGTACAAATTGAACACAGTTTTATAATGTTGAGTGAGTATATTTGCAGACAAAACTACTTCTGTCGCCATCTCAATCGATGCTTGCAAGAAAGAAACAGAGCTACCCATTCGAATTTGCCATTTCAAATCGCCGGAACTCCCAAAGTTCACCTTACCCCCCTCAAATCCATCCTCAACTTAGCGGCTAGGCTGACAATAGACTGCAAATGCTTCGATCACATATCAGTGGTCCTCAAGACCCATAAATGGCTCCTTATTGAAGGAAGTTCCTCCTATAAAATAGGCTGCATTACACATAAAGCCCTGTACCAAAAAACCTCACCTTACCTCTGAAATAAACTGAAGAAAGCAGGTTGCGCCCGACAGCTGAGAAGCACAAACTCTTTTCTCCTCATCCCCCACTTTAAAAAAAACAAACCTCTAAATACTGCTCCTTCTCTGGAAAGGCCCCCAGCATCTGGAATGCCCTACCTTAAAATCTACGAGAAAACCCCTCTTATCTCAAGACCTTAAAAACACACATGCTCAACAAATACTGGGGCTCTTAAGCCCCTATGTACTACTCTTTCTACACCCTCACTCTCCCCAATCTTTCTCTCCCCCACTCACTACATCCCCCTCCTCCTTCCACTTTCTACCTCCTACCTTAAATCCCTCCAAACTCAACCGCTCTCCACACCTCAAACTCTCTTCAACCTTCAACTACCCCCCTCATAACCCTCTTCCCTTATCTTTGCAACTCCATTCAACTCTCATCTCACCTTATTCATGAACCGTACCTGCCAACCTTAGCCTTTTAAAATAACCCTTAATGTTATATCTTCCTGATGATCATCCCTTAACAGATCTCTCCAATAACTTTTATGTTCATTATGTTCCAATTTACATCAACTATCTCCTGAATGGACAATCTAATTTTAATCCCTAAATATTTAGCCTCTTTTGTTACTCGTGTTTGACTTGGACACAAACCAGTCGTACAAATTACTTGGGTTTTAGCGATATTCAATTTATACCCAGCCACCTGTCCAAATGCTTGTGTCAGCCGTTCCACCTCCCTTAATGCGGGCTCCGGATCTGAAGTCACTACCGCAATATCATCGGCATAGGCAAGAACACGCACTTCATGATCTCCCACCAGCATTGATTGTATTAGATTAGTGGATTCCAATAGTTGTATTAATGGCTCTATATATATTGCAAACGGCAACGGAGAGCAAGGACAACCCTGTCTTGTTCCCCGGGTAATATAAACAAATGATGATTTATATCACATTGTACATATTTTGGCCCGCGTATTCTTATACATAGTTTGTACAGCCTGTAAAAATAGTGGACCAAACCCAATTTTACGCATAATGGCCCATAAAAAAGCCCACGTAACACGGTCAAATGCTTTTTCCGCATCCAAAAATATAATTCCAACTTCTTTTGAAGTGCGGTTGCATAGTCTATTAACGCTATTACCCGTTGGAGATGGTTTACCGTGCTTCTCCCTGAGAGAAACCCATGTTGATGCCGGGATACCAACATTGAAATAACTCGCACCATCCGGGTAGTCAATATTTTAGAATACATTTTTGCATCGGCATTTATTAATGATATAGGCCGTTATGATCCCGGCAGTGACAAGGGCTTGTCTTTCTTTTTAAAGACAACTATGTTGGCTTCATCCCAAGATGCCGGTGGGTTCCCCCGTTGAACCATAATAAATGTAGCAAGCATATCCTCCTTAATAACACAAAATAATAATCGATAGACCTCTAAAGGCAGTTTGTCCGGACCAGATGCCTTTCCGAGCGCTAACTGTTCAACTACCAGCTGCAGTTCTTCCATCGTAATTGGAGCCTCTAACATTTCCCTCTCGGGAGAGGCGATTTTAGTGAAGTTAAAATCTTGGAGAAAAATATCTATTTGATCTTGACCGATATCCTCTTGAGTATATAATCCCTTATAGTATATACGAAAGACCTCCATGATACCATCCATGGTTTCTACCAATTCACCTCTGTCATTCTCCAGCATATCAATGCGTTGGACCATCTGCTTGCCCCGCATTTTTGAGCCAAGCATCTGCCCACTGCCAATCGTTTTTTTTTTCTTGTGGAACTTGTACTTTTGTATAAATAACATGGGTTTAAAACCACCTGACAGTGGGGCTGAATTCCTTGTTGTCCAGACGTTTTCAGGCAACAATAATAATGTCAAGATAATTCTAGTGAATTATGTTTTTGTGACCGAGATGAGCATTTAGTTTAGTGGCAGTTTTTTTGCTAATAGCGCAGAGGGTTACTATGCCAGTTCATACTGATTTCTGAAGTAGGCCATATTAAACAGAAAAATGGATGGCAGGTGGCAGCAATGTTCAACAACCCTTTTCACATGTTTGATTCCTGTACATGAAAACTGGGCACTGAACACACAAAATTTCAACCCTAATTAAAAAGAGGAGAATGTTTACATTCTGTAGATGTCACTTCCAAGTTCATAAATACAACGTGTTTGCACATTTATTATCCCCATTCTTATATGAGTGTTTTCAAGGTAGAAATGCATGTGAAGGGTATTGAGCAGATGTTCACACTCATACGACACTTTAGCTCTTCACTTGGACTTAATTCCTTAGTTTTACTTGTGAGAAAGTGTCACTCAGTATCACAAATGTATTAGTAGAATGTCACAAGTACACTGAAACCATGAAAATGTCACATATAAGCAATCTGATAACTTAGCAGCTATGCTTCACTCTTCTGAGGCTTGCCCAGTGCCGTGCTGTCTGCGGTGGGCTGACTGTTGAGTTCCAAATTCAGCGGACTGTTGCCCTTCCATTTCTGGTGCTTTACGCCAGTTTTAAGATGTTCTTACAGTTTCTTGTTGCTTATATGGGTGTAATTTCTGATATTTATGTTTCCCTTGCCTCCTTTGCTTGGTTTTGCTCGCGAGAAGGTGTCACTCATAGTTGTTGAAATGTCACTCATAATTACACTGAAACTATGAAAATGTCACACATAGCAATCTGAACCCTTGGTAGCTATGCAACAGACACTAAATAGAACCTCACTACATGGATACTCTGAGTATACCTGGCATGAGCTGCTCACATGCACTCAAAGGTAAACACATTACTATACAAATACAAATGCCACCTCTCAAACTGGAACTGGAATACTGAGGAAGGGAGTTTGCTCACTTTCCTCCTGCTCTTACAGGTGTCTACCCACAGCCAACGCCCTCCACTGATGACATCACACAACGTTTCAGTGTGGCTCTCATTTCACTAATCTGCAAATGAGAGAAAATGAATACATATGTTGTATAGATAAATGAATAGTTAAACCCTGATAAATGTAATCCCAATCATTAAATAAACTGTTGCACAGTGTGACCTTGTAACTAACAGCACTCCTTCAAAACAGGTTACACTCGTAAGGGTTGATACTTCAGGTGAATACACAGGAGAAGAATTCCTTTCTGAAATTCAGGGTCTCTTTCACATTGTATTATTGTTCATCTTGTGGCATGGGTATCGCTCAAGAAGGTGCCTCGTTGCTCTTTGTATACTATAATGTTATCACAGCTATGAGCCGATAAGTGTAAACCAGGTTGAGCTCAATGTACAATGGGAAGGGAGGTTTGGCTTCGCTATGTTATTTATACACTTTTTGAAGACTATGGAGTGAATTAAAGTTTAGTTGGGTCCTGTGTGCCAGACCCATGGGTCCTCTAACTTCTTTGAAGTCAGGTGAACCAACCATGTTTCCACTGCTAGAGCCTGGGCTTGCTATGCCATCGGAAACCTTTGACCAACCAACCTGTCCACAGAGGCCCACTAGGTCACAGTGGTGGATGCTCCACTCGATTTAACTATTATCACCAGAGTCATTCTTGTATTGACTGTTTACATTCCAAATAAAGGGATAGTGCTGATGGTCATTCATCAATACCCCTGATTGCCTGTTGAGCTATTTGTCAAATTGGACATGAACAGTGTTCCCTTGACAGAGATAATTCACATTGCCATTCCTTGAAGATAGGGAAGGTGTTCCACAAATTCCTTAGCTAAATTGATTGTGGTCAGAAGTCATTTTATTTCTTGTCAGTGAACAATTTTAATTATTGTAATTTAAAGATGGTGTCCATAAATGTTGACGTGCTACATCTTCCCCAAATGTGGAACTTGGAAAATGTTATGCTCTTGAACACCAAAATAATATTCTAAACTTACCTGAAAAAGATTCAGCTGTGGAAACCTGATCCAAGTGATTTTACCACTCTAGGCGTTTTGACACAAACATTATGGTTATTGTGGGACTGCAAAATACATGTATCTAGCCTTGTGAATTCCTTGTTAGCTAGAGCTTCAAAGCTTGCCTGGGGAAAGTAACATTTTCAGAAACCCTTGTAAGTTCAAAGGTAAAACTTTTAAGTGCCACTAACCGTTATTTTCACTGATCCCAGTGGTTGCAAAGGGTGCCAAACAACTAATCCACCACAAACCATAGACTGTGTCATTTATGATTTATTAGTATTTTTAATAGAACATTTTTGTATACATAACTTTTGTTCACTGAATATTTTTTGTTTATAACTAGCTAGGTTTGAACTGTTTAAACTCATTAACTGTATTATTGTTTTGGTTTGTTGCTGCATATGACACACAATTCATCACCTGCGTTGTGCTTTAAGAACCATCACATATTTGAATAAAAAAGTGTTTGCTAGTTATTCATAATTCTCTCTAAAAAATGGTTGACTCTAGCCCTAAAACTGTACTAAACTATATGTCCACTGAGGTGAGCATTTCCACCGAGCACACATGGGTCTGCATTGCAGAAAAGGCTCACTGCTCGGGCCACCTTTAATGAGGTGCACCAGTCCTAAACATGTACGGTGTGCCCTATTGCATACAATGCGCATCCTTCATGGCACACATGAACTCTCGCTACCCATTAGTGACAGGTAGAATAGTGCATTGAAGCTGTTATGGTGGGCATCTTCCCCAGGATCTGCACAATGATTTTGCGGCCCACCTCCGGGCGGCTCCAACTGAGTATGCTATGACAATGCTGTGGATTAGAGTGGCCATGCGAGGGGAAGGGCGTGGGAAGGGAACAGCAGGTCAGGAGACCTGAAAGAAAAGTGGTTAATAATTTAGGCTGTGTTGCTATAGTCACAGTTTTTTTCTTTGTATCTCAGCATTTTAATAGTTATGTACACTATTGAGTCTGGAATGATGAATAGTCATATCCCAGAAAACGCCACAGTCATCACCAAGAATGGACTCGCAACACTGTCATCAACCATAAGTGATTTCTTCTAGAATGTTGCCATAAAGAGAATAATTAGCACAAGCCCAAGGCATCTACGAACTACTGGCAGCTATGAATAGTATGTGTACTAACGTGCTACCCTCTAGAAATAGTGCGTCTAGTAAATAAAGGGCGCACCTCTATTGAAATCTTACCGGTAAGAAATAAAGAGCATCTGGCACATGCATCGAGATATGCTTTTGCGATTCCTCAATTGCGATTATTAAGGATTCGCAATTAAGGAATCGCAAAAGCCTTTCCAAGTAGGAATCGCTAAACAAACTAGCGATTCCTAAACTGTCCTTAATTGCAACTCACAAATTGCGACTCACAATAAAGGAATAGTTACTCGCAGATTGCGCATGCAATTTCAAGGGTGCAAGGGTGCCAAAAGGACACCCTGTTGCACCCCTGAAATTGTAATGTGCACCTATGTTGCACACACACATGCCCCAAGGGTATGTGTGTGTGTAACATGTAACTTTGAAAAATGCAGTTTAGTGAGTTTTTCTGAGTTTTTGCAAATTACCGACCATTTTCTTTTCCCAGTAATTTGCGAAATAGGGATATCGCTATTTTAAATTGCTTCTAGCATTGCATTTAAGGAATAGTTAGGGGTTGATATATCACACCAATTTTCATAGGTTCTGCAGTGTTATCAGTGGTTTCTAATTGGAATTTTGCCATGTGGTTGGAAAAGGCATTTTTCTCTCTCCCTTTCTTTCCTAAAGGCAATGGTCTAATTTACTGCAAGGTTAATGATATCAGAACAAGTGGTTGGCTGTGTATCTATTTGTGCTAGGATGTCTTTCAGCTCACCCTTTAAGCCTTGATAAACCAGAGATGACTTCTTCTCCTCAGTCCATGAGGTTTCTGCCACAAGTCTGTTGAACTGACCCAGATATGAGAACAAATCCTTGCAACCTTGTAACTCTAATAGTTCACTGACTGCGGACAGCATGACTGTCCGACAGTCATACACGTTCTCAAATTCCTGAAAAAACTGCTGTCAATTGCAGGCCCGGACTGGCCGTTGCGGGCACCGGGCAATCCCCCGGTGCGCCGCAAGGGTGGGGGCCGGTTTTGGGCCCTAGGGGCCGTTTTTGTTACAGGGCCGTTTTTGAAGCATAGCTGCAAAATCGGCCCTGTAACAAAATCGGCCAAAAACCGACCTCGGCAAAGAGCTTGGTCGCACCCCCAGGGGGCCGGCCGAGCACTTTGCCAGGGCCGGTTTTGGTTCTCAGTCCGGCCCTGGATTGTATGTATAATAGAGGGCAATCTTGGGGCACTAATAGTACTGCCCAGTTAGCAGCGTCTCCTGATGAGTAAGATAATAGGAATTCTCTGCAAGAATGTGGGTCAGAGAAGGCACTAGGTCAGCATGTAAAGCACAGCTCCACCTGAGTGAGAAATATTTGCACCTTTTCTGATTCTCCCGGAGCAGCCAAGTGTATCTGAGTAGGAACCATTAGGGAAAAGTTCATAGACAGTGAAGAACCAGTAAAGAACCTGAAGGGGGCGTTGGTGTCCTTTGCCAAGATGGCCCAACCTCACTTGCCTCCACCCTTGTCTGTAATTATCCTACCTTACCCTCTAATGCAGCAGTGGCATTCTTGGACTCACTAAGTCCCTTTGTATCTCGGTAATGACCTATAAATGATTGTCTCAGGTGGTCATGATAACGCCCACATGCAGACCAGGAATAATTTAATTCTTGGGTTCACGATGCTGTCACAGTGGCCGCCTTCCTCAGGATCTGCAGTTTGAATTTAAGGCCCACCTCCAGGCAACTCCTCCTCAGAATGCTAAGACAGCGCTGAAGATTAAGGTGAGGGTAAGGGTGTGGGAAGGGAACAATAGGGAAGGAAATTTGAGAGAAAAATGGTCCGCAAACAAAAAATATAACATCAACATAAATTAGGCTGTGTTGCTATAGTCATTGGTTTTCTCTTTGTTTCTCAGTGTTTTAATAGTGTTGCACACCATTGAGTCGGCATGATGAATACTCATATCCCAGAAAAAATCACAGGCGTCCCTGAACATGCGCTTGTAACACTGTCATCAATCATACAGTTATACCCTTAAATGGTTTTACCCTATACTAAATGATTTCTTCTTGAATGGTGTTATAAAGAGAATACTTAGCACGAGCCCGAGCCCAAGGCATCTATGAACTACTGGCAGCCATGAATAGTATGTGCTCTATTGCGCTACACTCTAGAAACGCTACGGCTAGTAAAGAAAGGTTAGTTCTCTCTTAAAATGTTGCTGGTAGTAAATAAAGAGCACGCTTCTCACAAAATGTTTCTCGGTGATAAATAAGAGCACAATACTCCACAAATGCTACCGATACTAAATAAAGAGAACGTCTCTGTTATAGGGCTCAGAGCTCGGCCTGCTCTAGACATTACTGAGCAGGATACTCACAGAATCTCCTCTGCATTTCTGACTGCGGTGGAGCCAGTCTGGGACCAGAAGTGCAGCGGGAGCCGGTTGGTGATCAGGAATCTCAGGTCTGCACTGCAGGGGTGCAATTAGCACAAAAATCAGTTCCCAAGATGGGACGCTCTGGAACTGCTCTACTCTAGAGGAAACTCTGAGCTCCTGCTCCGATGGAAGTCAGGAATTAGGGAGCAGCTTCCCTAGGGCGAAGCTGCTTTTATGAAGCTTGGCCACAACCAAGATGGCCGCCCTTCAAGGAAGCTAGGAAATGAAGTCCCTAGGAGAAACGAAGTGCATAAAGTCACCAATAATATGAAAAATGAAAATGTTTTCACCCCAAGAGTATTTTCATCATTGGGCATAGATGGGAACACCATGAAGCACCAAGCATATACACACCCAGCACACATAGAGCTTGTTACCATGACTAGGCGGGACCCTGCAGCCACTTGTGCTCAGACTGCGAGAACTGTCTTTTCCCAGAGCATGTATCAGTTTTGCGACATTCACTATGAGAACAGGAGGCAACCCATTGCGTATTGTACAGTTTGGCTGGGGTGGGCCGTAGATCGCGCACCACCACTGTGCCGTCAGAATGAGCTGTTCCATCGTCCACAGTAAAAGTGGTGTCTTGCTTGCACTTCAAAGAAGGAACAGAGCTGTCCTCTGCAAGCATTTGCAGTGAGCAACTACCCTAGTCTGCGGGGGGGGGTGGGAGGGGGGGTTCTGGTGGGTTCAGGGAAAACCCTTTGACTCTCTCCAGAGGGTCTGTCCTCGGGTGGTGTGACCTTTTGAGGCACAGTTAGTGCACTTTCTGATTGCCTTCTTGCATCTGTTCGTGTCAATGGTCTGACGCTGACAAAGAGGTAAAAAAGAGTTTCCTTCCTACACTCCAATGCAACTGAGGGCCATCCCCTAAAGATAACACTAGTACAATATGTGTGCTGGCACTATCTGTTTTACAGAATAGGCCACACAAGCATCTGCAGCCCCTTCTGTAATATCAAAGTGCTGGGGCGCAGAAAGCACAAGCACACACCGTTTCTTCCCCTGGAACACTGTAGGCTCTTTGACCCCTGATTGGTGTTACTAATTTTAACTGTAAGTTTGTTACTATTAAAATTTAAAGTAATGTTGCTTATCAGGCATAATGTGTCCCTTGAAAAAGCTAATTAGGATTTTCTGTGCATGTTTATTTAGGCTTGTAAGTTCTTTACAATGGCTCAAAAGATAAAGTCGCAGCCTATAAAATCTCCAAGCCATTAACTGCTTGAGGAATGCATGGTTTAAATAACTGCTATATTTCTGAATATAAGCGCACCCATTATTGGCACATACATCTAATTTTATGACTCCCATTAAGGAGTCAAATTTGGGAAAAACATATTATTTTTTTTCATGACTGGAATGTGCGAGAAAGAAAACTAGCAGCTGGCGAAAAAGTAAAAGAAATGACTAATCTAATTATGAATGATTTAAATATGCCGTACATAAATATACTAAGTCTAGATCCGGTGCTCCCTAGACTGTTAAATACCTACAATCCTAGAATGAAAGCAGACATAGTAAACAATGCAGGGCTAACAATGGCAAGGCAGAGAAATTGCACCCTTTTGAAGAATTTACTAAGCAATTGAAAGAAGTTCAATATATGTTTGAGTGAAGGCCTCTGTTAATCAGTTGTTTGCAGACTAGTTGTTTGAAAATTAGGACCCAGTGTATCTCTAAATTCAGACCGTTTGAGGGAAGTATATATACTGTCTGCGTCTATTTATATGAAAGCTGTAGGTTAATCTGCGTTGTTCTAAAGCATTTTTAAAATGGCAGGACATACAGCATTTCTTTATCCAGTGGAGGACACTGGAGAAATGCGCGCAATCCCACTGTTAATGTGCCAGTAGGCTCAAGCTACACCTACTGATAAGGCTCGGATAGGCTGCATGCAGACTCTGGCTGATTCCGCTGCAGTTCAGAGAATTTCTGACCTGGCAATCTGGGCTCAGCAGTACCTACTGGGGCAGGACCAAAGCTCATTTGTATGTTGATGGTACATGCCTGAGGTGGCATGGTGGGCAGAGAACGATGGACTGGATTGCAGCCTGTGATTATTTCAAGCAATTGTTTTCTTCAGGCAGATTCAGGAGGTCATTTAGAGGAGGGCAAAAGTGGAGCATCCACCAAGAATTGACATGTGTCATTCTCTTTGCTTAGAGATAGAAGATCAAGTTAGTTTCGAACAGCTTTGATGGTGGAAACCATCTTGCCGGCAGCCTGACCACCACAACGATAAAATGTAAACAGTATCCAAAGACACTTCCTGTTAAAGGGGTGCTTTTGGGGAGCACTAGTGAAATCCTTCTGGGATGGCTGAACTGTTCCTATCGGAGCTGGACTAAGACTGATTGTCTTGTGACTGGCCTGTGGCTTAGTGGTTGAGAAACGGCAGGGCCGGACTGCTACCGGGCATTTTGGCATTCTGCAGAGCTGGGGGCTGATGTCACTGCGGTGGAGGCTAATTTCGTAGATGGAGACCTGCGTGTGCTTCGAAATCATCAATGCAAAACGAATTTCGTTTTGCATCTGCAGGTCCCCATCAACGAAATCAGCCCCCAGCTCTGCAGAATGCCAAAATGTTCGGTAGCCAGTCCGGCCCTGGGAAACGGTGGACTATAAAGCAGCTCTGAATGATCACCAGTTGCTGGGATTCATTCAGGCTTTCTCTCCTTCACCTTTTTCTTTAGTTGAAAACACCAAACACATCAGGAACATTGATTTTTTTTTATTTCCCAAAAATAAACTCCTTGTTTGCTGTTTTTTTTGTTGCTAAAAACAAAAAAATAAATATCTGCCACGCTGCCATTTGGCTTGGTCAGCATTAACTTTTTACAAAAAGTGCTCCATCTGCAGGACCACCATAGGCACAAATTCACCAGTACCCGTGTGGGGAACTTTAACTGTGGTATCCCTGATTTCCCTGTCCATTAACATCCTCCCTTCCCACCATTTTTGATGCTGTGATACTGCCGCACAGTGCTATTAGACACATTACTAACCATATAAATAAATACATAGTTTCAAGCCGTGCTTTATCAGTGCTGTGAAAGCGCTACACAAAAAAAAGTTTTTTTATGTGCATGACCGTGCCTTTGGACACATTTATGTTGCAAATTTGCTTATATTGCTATGATGTACGTATCTATATTGTTTAATAGTTTTTTTGTAATTGCATTACACAATAGTATATTCAGCAGTCTGAGTTTCTCTTTATATGAGATATAGAGATTTTATTCCAATAAGTAAAAAAATCTGCTCTTGAAACCGAACGGTCTTTTTCCTTTGTATGAAAATATGAAAACATTGCATTAATTATGTTATAATTACATCATACGGTTTGCATCCGTTTCCATTACAAACGTTTGTCACCTCTTGGGACCAGTAATTCTCATCTGGAGGCCACCACGTTCTGTCCTAATGGAGCAAGCACGCTAGACAAACATCATCTCGGGTAAGTAGCTGTTAGTCAAAGCCCTTGGGAGTTAGAGCCAAGGTCTTCAGAACATAAAACAAGTTTTCTGTCATTGAGCTAAATGAACACTCTATCAGTTTGCTTTTTCCTAAAATAAGTCTCTTTCTATATGTAAATTACTTTAAACATTCTGTTGTCTCTATTAGTGCTCTCTCTAGTTTGTTATAATCTCAATCTCACATTTGGTACGATTTATTTTCTTGCAAATTATGTTAAATATCATCGAAATGCGTCAAATATAACTAAAGTGTTGTAGACTCATTTTTATTAATGTTTTTCATATGTTGCGAGACAAATGGGTTCCTTGAGTCCGCATTACCTCAGGCATTGTTAAGTGAATAACTTTAGATAGACCACACACTCATTGCTAAACCTGCAAGGTCTATTTATCATCATGTCTCTGTGGTGGATCTGACTCTAAGATCACATCAATTGCAGAAGCCCTGTTTCCATGCATAAGACTTGAAAGTCACCTAGCATGAAGGATGATTGATGGCTGACAACAACACATACATAAACCGACCAATTAACTACATCTAGTATCCACCCTTGTTCTACCTCACCCAGGTCTCACCATGCCTCCACTATTCGTCCCTAGTCTGTTGCTTCCGTCCCCCTGTTCTCTCCTACTGAAGTCTGGTACCCGAAGCTTCTGCGCCAACCCTGTCTGATTGTCAAACTTGGCACTTTTCGCTGTCTAAGCTGGGATAGCGCTTCTGTTAAGTGTTTGTTTTACTTTTGAGTCTTATTACTCTCCTGATGATTTTGCCAGATTCCCTAATGCAATGTGCGGCCTGTCTTGGCATGCTACATATTTGGTTCTTAACTTTTGTTCAGACTTCCTTGACTGGGATGGTGTGCATTTGCTTCATCCTCACTGCAATGCCATATGCAGTGTGTAATCATTCCAAGGTATGAACCATTTTGGATTACTCTATAGTTAGGACATGATGCTATTATTATGATTCCTATAGTTTTTATTACGTGCAGTAGTATTTTTTGTATGCACAAGGTCCTGTGTAGCAATCTTCTTTTCCCACATATTCTTCATTTTGTTTCCCATTCTTTCATCTTCTTTCTGTTGTCACTGTCTCTGACTCGAAGCTTATCATCTTATAGTGCCATCAAACGAAAAATGTTTGTGTCCTGCCACTTCCATTACGTGAATGACACCCCCACTGTTGTTTGGTTGTGTTAAGATGTCGTTGACAAACTACTAGGAAGATGAATATATGGGTAATGAAATATTTAAGGTCCTGATCAGAAGAAGGTTAGTTTAAGCGAGAGGATGTAGAGTAGAACTAATAGAGTTTGACACAGTGCACTGACAAGCACTATCCAAGTGGGTCAATGTACATATTTCACCTAGTAAATATACTACATATTTTGGCAACAATCAGAAATAGGCAGAAACCATTAAATGCACAGCTTGCCAGCTGTTCATCTGGGGATCAGGGTTCGATCCCCGGCTCCGGCGGCAGGTTAGCCCAGCACCATGTGACTCTGGGCAATAGCTCGCTTAATCTTCCCAACGGCCCCCAGCGCCTAGAGACCCTTACGGGTGATTGTGCGCTTTACAAATGTGGATTATTATCCCCAACAGTGAGATATGTAACAGGCGCAAATGTGCCAGTGGTACATATCTACCTCTTGCTCTCTGCTATAGTTACAGATCCCAACTTAATCCAGTCACAGCCAGTGCATCTTCTACTTACATGCCGCTGGCAGTGACAAAACAAAAGTAGGCGTGGACAATCAAGTAGGGATTGTACTGAATTTACCAGTGACGGACAGTTAGGATGATAGCAAACATCACTGGCAATACCACTTCTGCCAATGTTGGGAAACACCCATTCGGCCAGCCTGACCTCCTCCCCGGCCAGGGACTATGAAGATAAGGCTGATGCAGGTGTGAATTCAAAGACCCTTATCCGTTCTGGCTTGAAGGTATACTGAGAAAGGCACTCTAGCTATGGACTGGCAAAGGTGCTACATTACAAGAAGGTATCCTCAGTAATACAGCAGAACCAAGAGAACAGAAATAAGGCAAACAAGAACAAATACGTAGGCAAAGTGGTGTAGACAGGTAGGGTCACTATTGTAACAGGCAGCACAGTGGGTGCAGAGACTGAGAGAAGAAACCTACATCAACAGGTCCACCACAATCACCAGCTAAATAAGATCACGCATCAGATAAATAACAATCATGCACCATCATTATATAAATAAACTAGGAGCAAGTTTTGCAGAAAATATTATGTCCCAGAATGTGTTTTAAAAACTGTTTACGGAATCCTCAAGAATACCAGTCTAAAAAAAAAAAGTAACTAAACACTAAAATACAAGTGAATCTCGAAGATCAAGCCAAGCTTTGAGGGCAGTAATAACAGACAACAAGAAAAATATTCCTTAAACAACAATGCTAGCAATAATAATCGTAATTTTCTGGGGAAGGGAAATTCACAGCAGGCCCCAGCGACATAATCGACTTTTAAACAGGGGTCTTAACTGGTCGTGAAAAATAAACTCGATTCCTATGATTTGCTTCAAATGACTTATTTCGAAGGCTGTAATCCGCATTTCTAGGTGCATTGAGGTTGACGAGAGCACAAAGAAAGCGCAGTCATGTGTCTTTCCATACATCCCCCAAACAAAGACCGACCATATGTTTTCTTGTTAGGGTAGGACCCCTTCCTCCCTATTTGGGCAAAGCATCTAGAGAATGTATCCCAACTTAATCAAGAAAAGAAACTCAAGTAGCCGAAACGTGACACAGCTGGGTCTTAAAAACAAGGTCAAACATTAAAATAATTGAGCTGCCCCTAGCACAAATCACAACTCAAATCGATTTATTAACAAAGAGACAGAAGGAGGAGGAATGATGTCCTTGCTCTCGGCAGTACACACTTTGAAAAGACCACAGAAAACGACAGCAATATATAACTGTTGGTCTTTATAACTTCATTCAGCGAACTGCTTCTGTATTTGGTTTCTCTCCAATCATTCCTTTAACTAACTTGATTCTCTGAGAGTAGTCAGTTGAAAGAATAATCCGTTTAATGGACTAACCTAGGTAATCCTTTTCTCATTTCCTGTGGCAAACATGTTTGTCTGCTGGTAAATGATTCTTCTGTACTGGAGTTAAATGCCCCTGCAACAAGACATTGACTGGTAGGCAGCTGAGAAAGTCAACAAACTACATACATTACAAGTGATTTTGAAGCTGTTTCTCAGTTCAGCAGTTTCTAACACCTGTCCAAGCCTTCTATAAGTCTATCATTGTGACAGCCCACAGGGCTCGGGCTGTCTTTCTCTGTTTAGATGTTTGCTGCTCTTGTCCCTCACTGTACTAGGCATAGTTGCAGACGATGGGCCAATGGGAGATTCTACTAGCTGTCCTATTCCTGGCAAAAAGTCAACACTACTGCCAGCAGTAGTGGGTAATTTAACACTCAATAGGTCGTTTCTTTTACACTCTTTAGTGTTGACTTAAGTACTATAGTATATCCTTGTCCGAATGACACATGTACAGTTGAGATCTGAAAGACTTCCTAGTGTGCCCTTGCAGGCTAACAATCATCATTCTTAGGACAGAAAAAATGCAAATTTCCCTCCAGACTGGTTGTGAGTGGGACAAGCATGCATTTTATAAAGTGTAACTAAAAGGCTATGGTAGGTGATCCCACTGAAGCCTCGCAAAGGGGTTTCCACTCATAAATACAACTATTTTAATTACACTATGATATAGTTTTTGTGCCTAGTTTCTGTACAATGTTGTCTGTAATCCCTTTGCATGGTAAAATCAAACATGGCTGTAGTCCCTTTCCCTCCAACTCCTTCCACCACCAGCCAGCTCAGCCTCACCTTCCTGAAGTGTATTCCATCACCTTCTTGTGCACAATACTAAGTTGTCCTGCAGAGCAGTTGAATCAAGAAACCTGCTTCGGACCTTCTCCTGAGAGGATGCAGGTGATGCCCAGGCTATTCATAGATACATGTTGAAGCTGTGACTGAAGTCCAACTCCTTCTTTCCTTCACTGGCACGTTTGTATTTCTCATTGAACTATGGGTCAACCAGTGGCTTAATCTATGAAGTTGCATAGTATGATAGGGGTAAGGCCCTTTAGTTACAAGAGTGATTCTCACTAAGCCACTAAAACTGGTTCAAGCTCATAATATTCCATGTCTGAAAAGTATCCAAACTAAAAAAGGTTATTGAATCAGAATGCCAATGTAGACTTTTCAGGCCACATTACCCTTAAAATGTTGCTTTGTTATTTAAGGGCTGCCACCATTGCCCATGTGAGACTTCGGCTTTGTATCATTGCTGAAATTAAATTAAAAAGGAAATCTATAAAGCGCAATACTTTCACCCAATGGTGTCAAGGCGCTAGCTCATCCAACGAAAATAACAAACAGATTTTACCACATCAGTGATTAAAAAAGCCTAATTTTAAATGCCTTTCTGAAGGCCAGCAGATGAGTTTCTTCTTTTAGCCTTAGTGGAAGCGAGTTCCAGAGTCGGGTCATACCGACCAGGAAACTTCTTCCACCGCAGGAACAGTTTTTAAACCTGGGAACTACCAGATTATGAGCATAGGCTGAGCCGAGATGACGGGCCGGAATATAAGGCTGCAGATTCTGTTTAAAAAAAAGCAGGTCCTAAGTCATGAATAGCTTTAAAAGCTATAGAGAGGACCGTAAATTCAATCTGTCTCCTCACCGGCAACCAGTGTAGCTCTTTAAGAGTCATAGAGACAGATTTATGTTTTGGGATATTCATCAGTAAAGGTGCTGCTACGTTTTGCACAATCTGCAACTTAGTCAAACATTTCTTTCGAAGGTTGATAAAAAGCCCAATACAATAGTCGGCCTTGGATAAAACAAGAGCCGACATCGCTAATTTCCGCAGGTTGGCCGGGATGAAAGGAAGAATCCTTCTAAGTAATTTTATAGTGTAGAAGGATGTCAAGGTAACCTGGTTCACATGACCCTCGAAAGAGAGCATAGAATCAAACATGACACCTAAGTTCTTTACCTTATTTACTGGATTTGGTAAGGAGCCCAGCTCTGAGGGCCACAATGCAGGAGACCAGAAGTTTGCGTGGCTGCCAAAAAGAAGAACTTCAGTCTTACCGTAGTTTAATTTCAGACAGGTTGCTGCCATCCAGTCCCCGACTTGACGAAGACAGGTGAGGAACTGTGCTAGATGTCTGATGGTGAGCCTGTCATTGAAACCACAATCTAGGTGTCATCGGCAAAAGGGATAGCAGAGAAAACCAGAGATCGAATCATCCTTGCCAATGGAGCAACATAAATATTAAAAAGAGTGGGGCTCAGCGAAGAGCCCTGGGGTACTCCACAGGGCAATGTGAAATTAGGTGACTTAAAATCTGACAGAGCCACAAACTGTTCCCGATCCGACAGAAAAGATTTGAGCAAAGCAAAAGCTTTCCCTTTAATGCCAATCCTATCTAAAGCTTCCAATAACTTTTGATGATTCGCAGTATCGAAAGCAGCTGAGAGGTCAAGCAGCACAAGTGCTGTACTACCTCCCACATCAACTGTCTGCCTGATCAACTCGGACGCTGAAATCAATGCCAACTCAGTACTATGATGGTTTCTGAAACCAAACTGAGTGGTATCCAAAAATGAATGTTTTTCAATATAGTCAGATAAAACGTCATTCATGGATTTTTCAACCATTTTTGCAGGTAAGGGAAATCTTGAGATAGGGCGGTAATTACTAGGATCTGACCCATCAAAATTTGCCTTCTTTAGGAGGCGAAGAACTGATGCCAATTTCCATTTAGTCAGCAAGATACCAAAGAGAAACATTTGATTCAAAATAAATCGCAGATGAGACGCAAAAACATCTGGTAGTAGATGGAGAATTTTGGGTGGGCATGGATCCAGTGGAGAGACAGATTTGGTAGACAGCAGAAGATTAGTGACCTCATCCACAGTCAATGGAGGAAAAACAGATAATTCTGGAGGGTCACCAATATCTGAGGTAGCTGGTGGCATTTCCATTTCCTCCCTAGGATTTGTTACGGTCTCCAAAGAGGATGGTGCCCCTTGGGCCAACAGTTGGGAGAAGCCCTTATATACTGCTCTAACTTTGTCTTGGCAAAACATGGCCAGTGAATTGCAAAAAGTCCAATTCATTGGTGAGTCTATCACCTACAGACATTTGGCTAGTTTTTTCACTGTGGAAAAGAGTTCCTTAGTAGAATTTAATTTTTTGCAGTAGCTACAGCTATAGTAAAATAAGAGGTTTTCTCCTCGTGCACAGATTTTTAATAGTCTAGCAAAGATTGTTCGTAAGCAGTTCTGTCATTGATTTCATAAATAAATCTCCATTTCCTTTTGAGGCGACAACATATTTGTTTTAAAATTCTAAGACTTTCGGAGTAACAGGGTTCCGTATGTCTTACCCTACAATTAACCATGGATTTGAACGGTAACACCTGATCAATTGTACTCCTAAGCCATTTCTCAAGTGAGGCAGAAGCCTCATTTGGGTCCTCTGTAAGGTTGGGTGGGTTCTGTGACAAGGAACTTTCGAAAGTATCAATAGCAATCTTGTTCCAAGCCCGAACCCTTCTTGACTGGTTGTTTTGCAATTTTGGATGGAAATAGAGTACATGACAGCTCTATGATCTGACCAGACGAGAGGCAGCGACGGAAGACATTCTAGAGACTTGTTGTTTGAGAACAGGCCATCCAACAAATGACCGCCAGAGTGTGTATTGCCAATCACCTGTTGAGTGAGGCCCAAGCTGTTAGTAATGTCCAAGAAATACACTGCATCTTTGTCTGCTGGGTCTTCAAGGTGAAGATTAAAATCAGCTAAAAGTGTCAAATCTGATTACTGGGATATTACATCCAAGGATCTATCAATAGTATTAAAAAAATCAGCCCGGGGTCCGGGCTGCCGATAAAATAGAGTGCCATTCAAAGTATAATGGTTGTCTAGTATGATTTTGAATAGTAGGGATTCCAGAAATGATTTGTTATTTTGAGGACTAAACGTCCCTTTCCACGCACTTCTAAATATTACAGCCAGTCCCCCCCCCCTTTTTCCCACCCGATCTTGCCTGAATATAGTGAACCCAGCAGGGACGGCCATTGCTAAGTCTGGATCTGAAGAGGAAGATTCCCCCTATGTTTCCGTAATAAAGGCAAGGTCCAAAGTGTGTGTTTCCCCAAGCATAGCAGACTCTAATGCATGCTTACAGAGGGAGCATGCTTTAATCAACCTACATAGTACTGTCTTCATCCCACCACACAGCCTGTTTGGGACATATTTAGAGCTAGATGACGCTATTTGTGGCGTACAGGGGTGAATATGAAAACTGCACTCAAGGCACTGAAACGGTGCCTCAGATGAATACATACTAGGACTGGACTTTCTACAACAATTAGTACCAGAATTGTAGCCTCGTAATTGATCCATGGTGTAGGTTGCCCTGTAGCGAGATGAGAGCTGAAACCAGCAGCATCCCTGGCACTAGGCACGGGCCGGGCGCCGACGGGTGCAGACGGGTTTGCCTTTGGCGCTTCTGCTGCGCGTCTGCTGCGCTCCCGCTTAGTGGCCGTGCTTTTATCTGTGTCACCGCTAAACATCTGGAGCGGCAACCCGCCCTGAGGTACTTCCTGGAAACAAGCGAAAGTACAGCAATGCAAATCCATCCCTGTCACCCCCCAGAGATGTGCAAGTTCTACTGGTTGAGGTGAAAGGGTTAAATGAAGTTTTTTTTTTTTTAAGCAGTTCAGATTCATACAATTCTAGTTCCCCACAGAATGAGCAATTTAAAGACAATTGTTAAAATAAAATCCTTCGGTCAGATTAAAAGCGCTACTCAGACCGGTGTCCTACTAGCTAAAAACTGAGAGCTAACAGAGTCACAACTGCCTGTTGGCTGAATCTTGCCCCAGAATTACATAACTAAACTGAGTGCAATTTACAGTGTGTCCTGCCCTTTTTCTGTTACTCTATAAACGTGGGGCCTCATTTATAAGCCCTTGCGTCACTTTTACGCCGCTGGTGCGTCACTTTTATTGACGCACCAGTGGTGTAAAAAAGGTGCCTTGTTGCACCACATTTACAAAGTGACGCATCTAAGCAGATGCGTCACTTTGTAACCGCCTGCGCTACATTATATCTGCGTCAGGTGTAATGTATGCAGATGGGGCATTCCCCCGCAAAAAGCCTCGTAATAGTGACGCAGTGAAATCTATGAGATTTCACTGCGTCACTTTTAAGACGCTGTTGCGTCAGAATCTTGCGCCTGCCTCACAGCAGGCGTAAGACTGACGCAAGCCCTTTCACATGGGGCTTTCCCCATGTGAAAGGACACATTGCTGGAGTTGCGGCACTTTTGTGACACATTCCAGCAATGCGTGACTTTTGCGCTTACAGATACGTCAGAAATACTGACGTATCTGTAACTCCTTACGACATGATGCGTCATACTGTTAATATGACGCATCATTGGTGTCGCAAGGAAGGCGCAATGAAAAGTGACGCATCGCTGTTTTCACGCAGCGATGCGTCACTTTTCATAAATGAGGCCCGTGAATTACTAATATTGGAGCAGTTTTCGGTGTCATGCTGATATCCTGACAGGTACATCAGCCCGGTTCCTCTCTAGCACTTGGTTGCAGTAGAACACCTTCATCTGAACTTATTTAGCAGGTTCTGCTTATGTCCAGAAAAAAACAGTATTAAGGAAGCTGCTGTGAATAAGAAAATTCCAGCATTCCAAAAAGAGATGAGGAAACAACATTGAATTTCCCGAACCCCCACTGAACAAGATCCACTGCACTTGGCCAACGGCCTGCAGGCTCCATGAAAAGACAAAGCATGATGTGGAGCACTGCAAACTCCCTTGCCCATAACTGATAAGAGAGATCTCCCTTGTCATATTCTGTTACTACACAGTTTTCTCCCTACAGTGAAGTGTTCTTGTTTGCATTCATTAGCATTGTTTTCACCATGCAATGCCCTTCCTATGAAATAAGATATTTTTTAAATAACAGGTTTATTGATATTCCACTTAGTCAATAAAAAAGGGTCACAACCACTGCAAATATAGTAAAATGACAGTTTAATGCTAAAGAATAAAATCTAGCGGTGCTAAACATGACATAAGATTGTATTTATTACTAATATATGTCATGTTCAAATGCTTTACTACATTTTTGCTGGCAAACTGGGTTGCAATATTTTCAAACAGCATCAGGTGCTGAAATTAGTTCATATCCGGTTCTACGCCAGTTGATTGCATAGGTTGGCGCTTTCTTAAAGAAACTATAAACTCGCGTTATCCTGAAAGTGGCAATCTTTATGAAATATGTTGGGTTCAAATGGAGCGCACAATTAACATTGTCAAATGAAATGGGTGAAGTTTACATTGCAGGAAGTGACCTAGAAGATAAGTTGCCTACGCTCGTAGCTAAGTAGAGCAATGGCTTAGAAGAGACTATCTCAGGCGATGAGATATCCGATGCATTTGATATCATCAATTGCTCAGTTTTCTCTGTTAGTCTTACATTCCAACAGTTCAAAACTTTATACAGGCTCTACTATGCACCAGCTAAAATTGGCAAATGGACCAAGAATCATATTGATAGTAAGACAAGTTGTCCTAAGTGCGGCCTACCATTAGCGGCTATAGTACACATGTTCGCGGGGGGGGGGGCCCCGTTGAAAAGCTTTCTGTTCGGGTATTGCGATTTACCTCTCTTGCCACCTAATTGGTGTCAGATCTTAGAACTGGAAGCAGCAATCTCTAGAACCAAAGGTACTAAGGGCCAGCACCGTTTCAAATATATTTGTGCCAGATTCGTTTCTATCTAACATTTGATTTATATATTCTTATATTTAATATATACAGTGTTTTCTCGCGTGTTTTGTTCAAGGTTGTCCTTTACTATGATTACGCATCTCTGTGAGTATATGCAAAATGCGTAAACAAATGTTTTCTAATGGATGGGAATAATAGGGAATGCAAACATAATTTTAATCGTCCATCATGCACCAGTCTGATTGACTATATTTTGGTGGGTGTGTGGGTGTGGCCATATTTCATCGACATTGTAGTCCTCACAAGGCAGGACAGTGATCACAATGCACTTTCTAGTATTTTAGCCCTTCCACTCTGTGGTATGGCAGTTGGACCCCCGACCCCTTTGATAGTAGACTAAGGCCAACAAACAACATGCGCAGAGTGAAATGGTGTCACATGGTTCACTCTGAGGAACTGAAGGTGACAGTTTACAAAATCATAACAGAACATTTGGAAGGGCTACTATCCTCGCTAGGGTTGGCAGACTTTAGCGATAATCAGGAGAAGATTAGTACAGGACACACTAAAATGTTTGATGAGCTTCGTAGTATCTTCTTGTTGGAAAACAAAAAAGCTGCAAGGAAGCAGACTCCTCCAACATGGTTTAACCCTTCCTGCAGGTGGGCCAGGATTGCCCTGATGCAAGCCATCAAGCAACACAACAGGAATTAGATCAAAATTAAGACAGTAGCATGTAAAAGGGCACACACAAAAGGAATGGGAGGCCGACAAGTGGGAAGGACTTCTAGAAGCTGTGCAAAGGGAGATCAGCGGTCATTTTGGAACCTGGTGTCAACAGGTTCAGCAGAGGGATTCTGCACTGTGGAGAGCAATGCTCCTGCTGCCAATTGGGTCACACACTTTTTTAGCCTATACTCTGTAATCAGAGAGGTAGACCCTTTTTGGCAGCCCCTAGCTGTGATATCGTACTGAACCTAAGACATGTGCTCAATAGAGAGGAGCCTCCTACTATTACACCACAAGAAGTTAGATCTGCAATCCTTAGGATTAACTCTAACAAGTCACCAGGTCGTCATAAAATTCTGGGTGATCTCTTTCACAGGGAGATGGTTGTTAGGAGTCCCTATTTTACATTTCTTTTTAATGCTATATTGAAGGGGGCTTCCATTCAACCTACCGGCTGGGGGACAAAATTGTTCCATTCTGTAAAAATGTCTGGCCATCATTTCCATCTAACTATAGGACTATAGGCCTTATTGACTGTTCCCAGAAGTTATTCAGATTAATCCTCCAAGGAAGGTTTCAAGAATGGCTAGATGGCACAGAAGTGCTCACCCCACTACAGGGTGGCTTTAGGACCAGCACGCTGGATCAGGTCTTCCACCTCCAAATGCTTTTCTGGAATAGGGTAATAATGGGAGGCGGGAGGTTGTATGTAGTGTTTGTAGATCTTCGTTCTGCATTTGACCTGGTTCCAAGGCCCACGCTCTGGCAGGTGCTGGGCGATATGGGTATTCCTAAATACTTACTGGCCAGCATCATAAAACTTTACAAGCACAATTATGCATAGGTGAGGTGTGGTCAATTAGGCGAGTTGACTGAGCGTTTTTCCATCACAAGAGGGGTCAGGTTGCGTTTTAACACATACTCTTTTTTACAATCTATGTTAATGACCTAATTGACCGACTGAGTGGGTGTGAGGCAGATTCTCCAAGCCTTGCAGGCATCAGGGTCCCAGCCCTCATGTTTTCAGACAACCCTTTATTAATATCCAAATCGCCCTTGGGGTTGCAGAGGGATCTAGACATTTTGATAATTTCTGCACCAAGAGGGGACTGGAAATCAACGTCACAAAAACAAAATGCATGGTGCTCAATCCTTGTCGCACCACTAGACCCAATCCAAAGCTTAAAGGCTCCTTTCTGGAGCATGTGCACACTTTTGAGTACCTACAGTTGATCCTTACTGAGCACCTGGACTGGTATCGCCACATTGATAGGTGCAGACGTAAACTTGAGCAACACACTGGTGTGTTGTTAAAAACTTCGAATTCCAACCAATTTTACCAGTATCACATACTTTGGTTAAACATTGATTGATCCTAGATTTTCCAGTTGTACACTGTGCAATTCAGCCACCAGATTTATTTTTGGGCACTTTTACATAGTGGGAACCTAGGGAAGATTTAACCAGCAGATTTAACCAGCGCTTACATTAATGTCCTTATTTGTTCTTCTTTTCTCACAAAAAAAGAATTACAGCTAAAGACATCAGTGTATTATGTATAAATAGGCAAGATTCCCTTTAAAAACTGGCTTTGAGAAAGCCCACTATACAGTTTCAGTGCAAACCCTTGGATATCTCGCCACTAGCCACTGGCACACATGAACACATGAAGTTAAGATTTCATTCTTGGAGACTGCAATCAGGGGCTTACTGATTACAGGCTCTCTAGTATGGGATGACCCAATGTAACACAACATGGTTTTTCATTAAAAGAATGAAAGAGTATTGGAAAATATGTATACTACCCTAAAACCTATGGTAAGAACTACTCTCTATGCTGCAAATGGTGCTGGGTATGTAAAGCAGGGATTAGGGATGAAGTTAAAACACACTGATCTCCTTCTCAGCGGCGGCCGGCACAGGTAAGTGCAGTTGGGCATGCCGGGGTCAGGCGCGGGTGGGACGGGGGAAGTCGACAGACAACGGAATAGATATCATTAAATAAATAAATAATGCCTATTCTGTTGTCTGTCGGCTTTCCCCCTGCCGCACTCTGTCCACCTCACTGTGCTTACCTGTGCCGGCCGCCACTGCTCCTTCTCCACGAATTCCCTCACAATCACCCTCCAACAGTGCCCATCATATCTCCAAAGCCCCTTTCTGCCATGCATTTCATTTTTAGTAGATCTACTCATTTATCACTCACAGTCAGTTCTGTGGTCTGCATGGTACACGTCTATCACACGTTCTTTGCAACAGGCACGTTAACCCTCCGCGCGACTTTAGGATGAGCAGAAACGGCCACTAGACAAAACTCCATCTCAATTGTTGCCTTGAAGATTATTGAACACCCGAGAAAATTTGCAACACCTGCTTTTAAACCCCCAAATTATTTATTTATAACGCCTCACCACCCCACAAGTTCAGTGCCAGGAGTTACTGCACCAACACCGTAAAGCTGGCCCTGAGTGAACACACACAGTAACAGAGCAACGCTATTAAAAAATGCATCATGTGAAACGAAGAAAACATTTAAAAAGCAGTTAAAAAGCATTAGTGAGCTTTTGAAAAACGAAAATATTTACTAACTTCATGCTGGGGCAAGGGAAGTACGTGAACCCAGCTCCCAGTCCGATCGCAATGTTCCCTCCCTGAATGGATAGAGGTGGTGGAGGGGCAGGGGGAGAGAGAAATAGAGAACATGGCCTGCGTTGAGGGAACGGGACCAGTCCAACAGGAGGTATTTGTACAGTGGCGCACGTTCTAAATGTAAGTGGAAAGAACCTCCGATCTACAATGCGAACAGGTAAAGTATACCAAGGGTTTACAAATCGTTAACCATAAATCACTGTTTCCTGTAACATGCCGGAGCGGGCAAACGTTACTAACTTTGCAGACTCACTGAAATGTAAAATAAGCATTTCTAGTGAATCCGTGCAGACCCTCCACCCCTCGGACATGAAAAGTAAAATATCCATGCTCTGTTTATGATATTCAAAAGGCCCATGGCAAGAGTAACCTGTGCCTGCGCTGTAACTGCGCACTACACGTCACAGAAAACAAAAAGACTGTACTGATCACGGCGCTCACATTTTAAAGTTGAATTCTATTCTCTCATGAAGAAGTGATGTGTGCGCTTTGCGTGAGTGTGCGTGCCCTCGGAAAAGGTGTGCAGGTTACAGAGAACACTGGTCCCAACCCTCCCTTGGCTTCCTAACTGACACTTTCCTATTATTGAAGGATGAGTTTGAGTTGATGAGATTGAACCCGAGGCACCTAGGAAACTGTACCTCCAGTTTCGTTATGGCACCCTTCCCTTGCTCTCCTTCACCTCAGGTTGGGGTCTGCCACATGAACAGGTAGTGCTGGTAAGGAAAATATGGAGCCTGCACTGTTCTTCTGCCCTGCCTATGTGAAGGGGACTTCAAAATCGATGCTGCCGGTATGCTGAAATTTAGGGGCCAAAACACATGTTGAGGCTCATTTTATTTTCAGATAAGACATGAGTCAAAGCATTGTCCTTGCTGTCTCCGGCCGCATTCTGATGATGGAGAGGCTTACAGCCAGATTCATGAAGCCAAAATCGGCTCGCAAAGGGCCAGATTCTGCGAATCTGGCCCTTTGCGAGTGCTTTTTTTGCATTTGGGATTCATCATCCCAAATGCAAAAATCGCAAATTTTGAAATTGCTAAATTGCGAGGAATTGCATTTAAGGAATCTCTATTTGAGATTCCTTAAATGCAATTCATGAACCTTTTAGAATTGCGAATTCGCAATCTTGGGCCGCTATTTACCGCAAAGTCTGACTTCGTGGTAAATAGCGAAAAATTAGAAAAATGTACTTTAGTGCATTTTTCTAAGTTGGATGTTACACACACACATGTCCTTTGGACATGTGTGTGCGCAATACCAGTGTAAGAGGAATGAATGGGGAGTCATTCCTTATTTGCGATTAGAAATTAGCGAATCGCAAATAAGGAAGCAGTAGAAATCGCTATCATTTTTGCGATTTATACATGCATCCCGTTTTACGAGTCTTTAATAGCGATTCCTTAATAATCGCTATTAAGGACTCTCAAAAGAGGAGCATGATTAATCTGGGGGTTAGGCTCATAATGTTCAAGCTTAATGCTGGTCCTGATATCACAATAGCACAGGGTGCTCCCAGTGTCTCTGCTCCGCATCATGCACTAGCACTTTGAGACGTTGTAGCTCATGACTGCACTTGTACATTTTTAAAGCATCTGGTGCCGTTAGAAAGTTCGTTTTCCCCTATGCGCCAGTTCCATGAGAATTTATGGATCAAGACCGCTATGTTCACCTTTTACTCTTTTACGGATCTTATGAAATGTTTTGGCTGAGTCGATTTTATCAATTATTTTATGGTGCATGTTTTATCTAAGCAGGTTATACTTTTAGGGTGAATGCTTGTTTGCTTTTAATGTTTTTCACTATGTTTTATTGCTCTTTTAAGGCTTACAGACGAAATAAAGTCCTGAAATGAAATGATAAGTGCACGAACACACTTTGTGATTTTCACACACACACACACACACAGGTTTAGTTTGTAATCTACTTAATAGTAAGATAATTTATGTAATAGTAAGAATAGTAATAATATCGTAAATTGTAGAAACCACAATTGGACCAAGCTGAAGCAATGGCAATGTCTCTTAATGCCTTAGTAGTAATCTAGCGCCATAAAAGGGTTCAATTTTACAAACGTCTCAAAAATGGAGGGAAAAAAATTAGAAAGCTACACATTGTTATAGAGATCAAGTAAATGTAAATGTACAGGAATTTATATAGCGCAAATCACCAAGCGGTTTCTAAGCGCTTGCTTAGGGAACCCGTCCTGGTATTCCCCTGTGAGATAACCCCGGCAGGGTATCCACAAGGTGAAAGCCAGGCATCCTGCCGCGAGGGGCCGTTGTGGAGATTAAGCAAGCTATTGCCCAGAGTCGCAGAGTGTGAACCCGTGAATCGAGTAGGCACCGGAGCGAGAATTGTTGAGTCCATGGACATTTTAGGACTCAAGACCCCGCCGAGCTGGGAATTGAACCCTGGTCCTGGGCTGACCTCTGCTTCCAGGTCTGCCTCCTCTAACCAGTGCGCCACACTTCTCCACTGTGTAGACAGTTACACTCCATTTAGACTGTGTCTAACATGGCCCAGACCTAAGAAATGAATTATGCCTATTGTGCTTATATTTTTACTATTTTTTTTAACCTCTGATGAACATAGCCATAATAGGACTTTCTTACAGAAACAAGTAGCACAGCCGCTCACTTTCACTGCATGTGTAGAAGTGCTTCCACAAGCGTATTTATTTGCAACTGAGTGCTCTAAAGATGACTGCTGAGATTGTAACTGATTGATCCTATGGTGGTTGCTTGCATATTGTAATAACATCTACAGTAAAGATGCTACGACAACATCTCAAGAATAAATATTGCACAGTTGCATGTGCTAAGAAAACATCACTTGAGGCTATGTGTTGTGCAGTTTTTTTTTTTACAGAGTTTTATATAGCGCGGACTTGAACCGAAATGGGTATCAGAGCTCTTTATACAGCACCAGTTGCATTACATGAGGACACATTCTTTTTTGTTAGGCACGGGGAGTTTAAGTGATTTGCCCAGAATCACAGGATGTTCAGAGTCATTGCTGAGACTCGAATCCAGTGCCCCAGATTCGAGGTCGACCGACGTAGCCTTTAGGCCAAGTCCTCTCCCCAATTTACAATGTATGACAACAAAAGAGTTTAACAGTATGCTTCCTCATTTAGAATTTCTCAGTGTTAGGATGTAATGCAGGCCAATATGAAGCGGCACACAAAATGTTCTCAAGATGTAGACAAGAGCCGGGGCGGCTTCTCCGCTAAGGTGGAGGAGCATCGTTCCACTGCCCTTTGTGCAGGAAAAATAAAATAATAACATAGTTATTATCGTTTTATTTTTCGTAGGTTTGGGGCTGGATTAGGGTGGGGCGGGGCTGGAGTGGTTTGTGCACACTAAGTGACTGCTTGGGACCACACTAAGAATCACAACCATTGATTTACAATGAACGTTGCGATGCTCTTTTTGGCACTATTTTTACTTAAATATTTAAAAGTTCATATCTCTGGTTCCCCTTATTAGATTTGTGAGATTCTGGTGTAATTTTGCTCATTAACGTATACTCTTTGTTAGGTCTTGTCTAAGCTGCACTTGCCCTGTCTCTTAGAGACAATCGGTATATACTTTGTAGGCTTCAGCCTGCCCATAAGCTTCCCATTTGATGGCTCCATTGTTCTTCCCCTATTCTTTCTCCCAATTTGGCCAAGGTATTCATTTGCCATGCCCCTTGCTAGGTTTAGCCCTAGCCAAGAGCAGGGACTCCGTACTAATTAAATACACTTGTCCACATTTTACCATTTGTTCAAAGACTATTTTTTCTTTCTTGAAAGCAAATTAACACAATTGGACCTGTCCCTTTGAGATCCACTCTGTTTGTGTAAGCAGGCCTGTAAATCTTTTTGTTATCTCACCATTTGATTGCCTTGTTTTTGCAAAGTCATCTTGTGCCTCTGGTGACATCCCAACTTTTTTTGCTGACTGGTACTGGTAGTAACAGATTCTGACTGACCCTTGACTCTGCCTAGCCAGGCCCAGGGCCAGTGTTTTGCTGAAAGAGACACTTAGAATACAGTGAAAACACCTACATACACTAGGGTACACAATGGGTTAGGGTACCTCTATGATTGGCATGACCTCCCCTATAAGGCCTTAGTAGATAATAGAGCAGGAGGATTGAAACTACCTTCAAGTCCATAGTATATAATAGGGAATGACAGTTTAGAGGCCAGCACCCTTTCTGCACTTGCATGTGTGCACTGCTGAAGCCTGAGGTCAGTTTAAAAGCAGCCATGTGTTGCATGACAGCTTTTAAAATGCAAACAGTGCTCAAACTCGACTTTGGTGTTTGGGGCACTTACACATTGTTAAACTACAATGTGTGGGCATGTTACGTACCCCCAGTTGTTCCAGGGGTGGGGGTCAGATATGTATAAGGAGGACCCTAATTAAATGAGTTTTATATGCCCTGTGTTTTGTAAAATTGCACATATCACTCCCCACATTGTTGTAAAGTGCTTCCCAAAATCGATGTTTATACTAGGAGCACTGTGGAGTGCGGATTTGCAATGTTTATACATATTCAGAACCCATTTACTCTCCCCTAGGTATCCCAGGGGTGTGGGGTCCTGTAGATATATGCATAGGCCCTTATAAAAGATGTTTAATAAGACCTGGTGTTGGAAAAATGGCCCAAGTCATTTTCCCATTGCAACTCCCCTGCTGCATAGGTGAACATGGCAAGACGTTATTAACTAATAATTCCTGCTAGGAGAATCATAACATTGACATTCAAAGACTTTCTAGAATGATATTGATATATCCAACAATATGATATTGTTGAATTTCTCCTAAAGCGTACAGACAAATTGTTATAAGACTTTCTTGTCTGTAAGCCAAAGTTCAGCCTTCCATTGGTCTGTCCTGATTGGTCAGAGTAAAGTGGATTAGCCAGGCTCCTCTGATAAGGTGATAAATAACCCCTGGGGTTAGCCAGCACTCCTGGAAGGGGAGGGTTCTGCTACATAGGAATGCCAAAGCATGGAAAGGGGTGTAAACCATAGTCTTCATTGGAAGGAGGAGACAGGCAGAAGAAATCAATTACACCTCTCTTCTTTGAACCCAGCTAGTGGGATTAAGAAACAAATGAGCAGAGGCAAGGGGGAGAGACTATAGATATTACACATCCTTGGGTGTGTTTAGCCAGCTATTTTCTCCCTGCTGGAAAATCAGCCATGATGAATTCTTGAGAAATTGTGCTCTCTGGGACAAAATAGGGCCACACTTTGGAGGATGTGGTCATATCCTGAGGTGTTGCCCTGCACCTCATTCGACATGAGTGCCCGCCTGATTGACCCAGAGAACTTGGAATAAGTATCTGAGAGGGGCAGAGCATCTCAGATCTGCTGCTTAAAATTTAAGAGAGAAGAAAGTCCATGCTGAGGAGTTTGAGTGACAGCATCCAAGCCCTGTACTCTTAAAATTGTGCCTGCTGCACAACCTGAACAACAGCCCTGTGGACCTAACTTGCTTCAAGCATGGTTAACAGAGCTCACCTGGAACATCACCACCGAGAATCCACAGCCTGGAGTACTACCAGGGGATTTGTAAGGTTTATGTCCATGTGGATTGTGGGAACTGAAGTCCCAAACTTTCAAGGACCAAATTGGAGCTTCCAGACACTTGGAGTACGTTTTGGACACTGTTGGGCATCTGAAGAAGTTCCAGAAGTTTGGAAGAAGTTTGGAGCAACTTTGGAACAAAAGCTCCATAAGTGGATCGACTCGACCTGGCCAGCCAAGCCGGCGACCCTCTACCACGAGCCATCCTGCTGTCCGGGTTTGCCCCGCTGAAACGCTCCAGAACCCGCACCGAGTCCAGCCTGGTGAAGAGCATCGAGAACCTCCGCAGGAAAAAGCTTGGTGAAAGTTTCTGAGTCCGAATGTACAAAAGGTGACCAGGACCAACCGTGAGAGCCAAGACGCCCACCTTCAACCGTGAGCCAGCCTGGATCCCTGGTTCTTCCCGCTGGACAGCTCCGAAGGTTGGACTTCCATAAGCTTTACCAGGAGCTCGTCACAATTCAAGCCAGCGAACCCTCATCGAATCCAGACTGGCTGAGAGCTTCAAGGGACCCCGGGAAGAAAAGCTCCAGAAAAGTTTCTAAGTCAGAAGTTAAAAACTTTGACCAAGATCTACCGTGAACAGTAGTCCCATCGCGGTTGGCCTGAAACTTTGACCCTGTCTAGCATGACCAGATGTCCCGATTAGGTGCTATAGGTTTCTATGTGCTATATAATGCTAAATCTTTAAAAATTCATATATCTCGTTCCCTTCATTGGATTTTATTTGTTTGGTGTCATTTTAAAGATGAAAATTGTTCCTTTTATATTTTAGTTGATGTTGGTTTTTATTGTGAGCTGTGTCTTAATTATTTACTGAATTGGTGTTTTTAAATGCTTTACTGACCTGTCTTTGAAGTTTAGCCTGCCTGCCTGCAGCCAAGCTACCAAGGGTGAGCATGGGATTAATTTTCTAAGACCTGTACTGAGCCCTATATTATGTTAGTGGCCTTATTGCCAGTGCTAGGTATATATTAACCACTAATAATAACCCACTTTCCAACACTTGTCCTTAGCAGGCGGAACCAAAAAGGTCTCGTCGAACTCAGTGTGCACTTATATTTTACTAATGCGTTTTCAGGGTTTAATATACCCCATATAAAAGTATTGATTCTAGTAAATTCAGTATTTGTCCTAGGATTGAAATAGCAATGACATAATTCCATTGTGTTTTCTTCACCAAATGCGCCCTACCACATAAGGAAAGCTAAAGTCCGGACTATTTTTCAAACTCTAGTCTGACTTTTTTCATTAAAGGCAATAGATTGACCTTTATCATATTAGTAAGTCCTCTATTCAAAAGCATAGCCAAATATCTCCTTCCTTTTGGACCCATTTCATTTTGAATTCATGTATGGTAGCTCTAGTCCTGACAAAGGACATCTGCATTACTTCACAATACCCCCAGTTGACATTGTATGCAAAGAAGCCCAAAAAGATATTAAGAAGTGAGTTCAATGCATACATGGATATTAGTGGTCTCTTCTGGATAAGTTGACTAGGAAGGCAGTTTTATGGCCTTTTGCGTGGTACACAGAGCCCTTAATGAGAGTTGGTAACACATCTTACATTTCACAAAGACATATCTTCCTTCCAGGTCTGTTCATGTTTTCTAACCTTCTAGGGGAAGCTTTATGTTCATGCTCACTACCTACATTTTCTATTTAGAACAATAGTCAAGTCAAGTCAAGGAATCTTTATTCGGTGATTAAAAATCACCATAAAAGCACGTACATTATACATAGGTAAAAAATCATTAAATCATTTTCAAGATCCCAATACGTTATTTAACATTACATATTAAAGGATAAAAGGGAGAATTCTAACACATTAAAACAATTAATACAAACATTTGAGCATCATTCTTCCCCTCTGGTTACCCTTAAACGAACCGCCACTTTAATAAAATTCATTATGCTGCACAAGGTTAACGGGTCAGATGCTTTCTGTAAGTATATTAGGGCCTCGTTAGCATGTTCCAAGTTGGCTTGTTTTAAAATTTTCACTAAGAATCTGCGCCTTGGCATGGTGAAAAAAGGGCATAGAAGAACAAAGTGAAGGGAATCCTGAGGAGACCTGTTGTCGCAGCCGCAGGATCCCTTCTGTTCAATTGATGTTGAGAACCCTGCCGGTGAAGCCAGTATATAAGGTAATAAGTTTAATCTAAGGCGGCACATCAAAAATCTATCCTGCGCGTTGTGCATGAGGTACAGATATGGCTCCATGCCCTCGACACTCTTAACCAAATTGTGAGCCCTCACTGTCGTTTTGAGGCCTTCAGCCTCAGCTCTCTGAGATGCTTTTTGTTCCAGAAACGCTTTTTTAACTAACAGCTTATGCTTGGCTGTAATTTCTGCAGGGTTAGTAAAAAGGTTTTTAAGGCCGAGGGCGTCTAAGTTACTCTTTACATAGTTGAGCCATGGAATTCTCATACAGTTGACCCTTTCCAAGCAATCATTTAAAATTTCTCTGCTTAGAGTTGCATCAGGGTTGACCCAAATTTTTAACCAGGCCACTATTGGCCTAAGTTTTACCAGGTCTTCTAGGTATGGCCTCCCTAGCTCCCTATGTGCTATAAAGCTCGCAGTGCTTGGTGGTACCCTCAGGATGTTTTTTAAGTATTTATTTTCCTCCCGCTGAATTTTTACAGTGTTAACATGGCCCCATACCTCTGCCCCATAGATCACTTTGGAGCAGCATATGGAGTTGTACAGGTTCATCACCTGTTCCGGGCTCCATCTGCCTACCCTCCTACCATAGCTTGCTATTGCCCCATTAGTAGCGATCATTTTACTACACCGCTCCTCGACTAGTGATTTAAATTGTAAAGCCCCATCGAAAAGTACCCCTAGTTAGGGAAATGTTTTAACCACTTCCATATTGTGATTCCCTATTGTATACATAAATTTAGTGCAAGGTTTGCTACCAGCCAACATCACATATGATTTGCCCAAGTTAACAAAAAGGTCTAAGGAGCCCATAAATTTAACAAAACCGTCAATCAGGATCTGTAAGCTCCTGGGCGTCCGTGCGAGTAGAACCGCGTCATCTGCATAAAGCAGAACTGGAATGTGACGCGGCCCTACCCTTGGGCAATCTGTTTTTAATTTCAGCAAAAACTGCTCCAAATTATTTATGTACAGGGAAAATAAAAAAGGGGCAAGAATTCAACCTTGCCGTACCCCGCTCTTGCAAGGAAATGAATTGGTCAGTCCACCCTCCCTGTTGAAACGAACCCTTGCAGAGGTATCGCTGTGAAGTTCCCTTAAGATGTTAATTAGGCCACCCTCTATCCCCATGATGGACATCATGACCCAAAGTTTCTCCCTGTTAACATGATCAAATGCTGCTGCCAGGTCCATGAACCCCATGTAGATGGCTTCATTGCTGGCCTTGGTGTACTTGGCTGTCAGCATGTAGAGGTTCAGGCATTGGTCAGTAGTGGACCTCCCCATCCTGAATCCATATTGAGTGTCCGAGAAGATGTTATTTTCTTCGGTCCACTCGGACAATCTGTTAAGGATCGCCCTTCCCAGGAGTTTGGCAGATACATCGATCAGGGAAATCGGGCGATAACATCTAGGGTCATCCCTGTTACCCTTCTTAAAAATAGGGACAATTATGGCCGTAGACCAGGACGGAGGCAGGCCACAAACAATGGCAGTATTTATAACCCTGGTCATTATAGGGGCCCAGAGTTCTACACAGCTCAAAAACAAATCAGGGGGAATGCCATCAGGGCCAGGGGCTTTGTTTTTTGTCAAACCCTCTATTCCTGCCCTAATCTCCTTGATGGTAAACTCTGCTACTATATGGTCCAGTTGTGAGATCTCGTGGTGCTCTTCACCGCTTCCTGGCTCATAATTATACAGGCCTTTATAATGGGAAACCCACTGTTCTGGGAGAATATTGGCTCCTATCTCCGGGGTGCTGTTTTCCTGGAAAGTAGGTGTATTAATAATTTTCCAGAACCTGGACATGTCCCTCATTTCCCCCGCTTCTCTGAGGTCTGCCCACGCTTCTCCCTGTAGGGCCAATTTCCTCCTTTTGATCTCTTTCTTATATTTATTCCTGCACACCCCGATTTCTAAGGGATCCCTAGGTTTGTTCTTAAGACTGCTTTTGAGCGCTCTCAAGGCCTTTGAGCAGTTTTTGTCGAACCATCGTGGGTTACAGGAGATCCTTGTTGGCTTGCTGGTTCTTAATAGGCCATCTATAAGATCAGCAATCTGATCGAATGCTTCTAGTAGCCTAGAGCCTTGAACTGTCGTATCTAAACAATCGTTAATGGCGGATTTACCGGAGTCCATCAGGGATTTATAAAATATTTCCCCATCTATTTTGGACCACCTTAATCTCCTACCCTGGTCTGTTACCTTTTCCGTAATTATGCTTTGGTGTTTACCTTTTGGACCCACCTGGTACCACAGCCCCAAGACAAGGGGATTGTGATCACTAAAACTACTCCATTCAATCCCAACGCTAATGACTCTCTTTATTAGAGGTCTAGAAACCAGGATGTAGTCAATAATTGATGAGCATCCTCTACCCTTAAATGTAGGAGGGAGGGTGCCATCCCTCTGTACACCCATCATGTTGATAGTGTGCACTAGATCGTAATTAAGCCTAAGCTGACTAAAGGCTGACCCATCCGGCGTATGTGAGAAGTGCGGTCCTTTCTCTACGGGGCAATGTGACCATTCAACATCTATGGGGACCTGAGCCGGACATAGGTGACAGTTAAAGTCTCCCATAACCAGCAGAGCGGGTACCTGCCCCTTTTTCTGAGCTGTAATTTCCTGCCCCAGTCTATCTTTCAATTCACCCACAAATGAGATTGGGTCACCCCCTGCCTCATTATTATAAATATTAAAGACGGTGAGTCTTAGGCCCTTCCCGGTGAACCGTACTGCTTGTATAGCATGGAAGTTCCAGTCTGGGGTTGACCAGCTGCCCTTTAGATTAAGGTCTACATAAATGGATAATCCTCCCCTGGCTCTCCCTGATCTTGTTTTCTGCGCTGGGACAAAGAAACATTTATACCCCTGCATGTGGAGGTCACTATTATCGAGGGCCCATGTCTCCTGTAGGCCAATTACCTGAAACTGGCTAATATAGTTACGCCACTCTTTATTATTGAATTTGGCTGCCAGACCTGCTATATTCCAGGAAATAATTCTCAGTGCCTCAATGACCTGTGATAATCCCCCCTGAGGCTCAGAGTGTTCCACCGTCCCCACCCAACCTTTTTCAAGCCCATTTCTTCCCTCTATTGGTTCAATGGCTGTTATCCTAGGCACATCCGGCTCAATACTCCTAACACTACTCAATAAAGTGTGTTGTACCAAAAGACTTTGCTGTTCCAATTCCAATGGAGGATCTACTATTCTTGTAGAGTCCCCTGTTTTAACAGCTCCTCGGGATGCTGTTCCCATACTGTTGGTAGGTGTGCCCGTGTGTCAATCAACCCCCTCGAGTCCACTCAGACAATTAAATCTGTTAAAACTATGGAGGGGTAACTCCGGGGGATGAAAAACTGGGCGAGCATTAAAATCGAAATGTCTTCCCCTTCGGGCAACCCTCGTCCAGTTATCAGCGGTTTGGTTGAGGTGCCTTGGGATTTGTTTGGGGTGCATTGGAATAGGTGGAGAAAAAAAAAAGACACGTGGAGGGTCTGAATTGTCGATTCTAGTGATATATTATTCCCTCTACATACATGTCTAACAGTCCCAGCATCTCTAAAACTAACCAATATGCAATCCGCCATGATAGATTTATTTGTATTGCCCACCCATGGCACCCTTCTCACCATAATGATTTCGTTATTGAGGTGTACCGGGAGTGGTCGATTCACATTCAGCCATTTAATTACCCTACTTTTCAGTGAGCAAAAGTTCTCCACTTCGCCCACTCCGAGTAAGGGAACACCAGCCATAACCACCGTAAAATCGTTTGCCTCTGGGGGGAGATTGGGCCTACGTGGCCTAGAAGGAGGCTTCATTGGGAGTCGAGAAGCAGTGCTACCAACAGTTGGTATTAAGGGAGCTAAACCTACAGTTGACGATTGCCTGTTAGAATTAGGCAGATGGACTGGGACTGAGTCAATCACAGGGGGTTGAGAGGGGGGAACGACCGTGGTGACCTGGGGAAGGGCTAAACTAACTGCCTTATTAGGGGGCTTCTGGGGGACCACTGGGGGAGGAATACTCTCAGAAGGCCTGCCCAACGGGCCAACCGATGTTTTTATACTATTTAGTGTCGTCTCCAAAATGGTGAGTCTAATCTCAACCCTTTTGATGCTCTCACTAATTGGCAGTAATAAGGACCTAAGCAGGAATTCAATGTTCCCTAGCGGGACTATAGAAGGAGCAATATTGGTAACCTTATTTACCGTGACATCTATCAAGTCATTAACAGTGGTAACCTTTTCAGGGGATATTACAGGATCCTCTTCTGGTGACCTCTCCGGGGGTTGGGGGGGTTTTGTTGCCTTCCCAAAATCAGAGTGGGGGATTTTTGGTTTCAGCTTTCCTTGGGGACCCTTTGACTTCCTCCTGCGTTTGCTCGGTGGGGGCCCATGTACCCTTTGCACCGGGATCTGCTTAGGTTTGGATTTCCTGGCTTTGGTTGTCGGTAGGGGCTGGGAAATTAAATCAATAGTCGCACCACTTTGACTGTTGGAAGAGGTTAAGTTAATGATTGGGTCAGTCGGGTTGTTGGTACACTCCCTCAGCAAAAGTGGAATGTCTTCCAGCGAGGTTAGCTCCTCGCTAAGTAGCATGGAATCTTCTCCGAGAGACCTAATCTTCAGCTTTTCTATAGAGCGCCTACGCTCTGCCCTGAGCTTCATCAAAATAGTATCTTTATCAACTTTATCAACTTCTCCCACAGCTCTAGGGAAATAGGTATCTAAAGCCCTGTTTTTTACCCCTCCCGGCTTCATGGGGGTATGTTCCCTAACTGGAGAGGGCATGACTAACCTTAATAGGTGCAAAGAGTGGGTGAAAGTTACCAGGTAAAAAGATCAAATTTCAAAACTCAAACTCAAGAGAATAGGCCCAGCCCAGCCTAATCCGGCCTATGACGGCCTTAGACGGTCCCGCCCATGTCCCGGGCTTCTCCCGGCGCGCTCCCGCTCGCTCCCGCGAAGCGGTGGCACTATTCTCCTTTAAGCACCAAATACAGTGGACTCATTGGACGATAGGCGGGTGGGCGTGGCCAGCGGGGAGAGCAGCCCAGGTGGAACTGGTTGGGCGCGCAGGGACTCCTGGACACTGGAGTCCCTGTCTTATGCTCGCAGCCCCGCCGACACAGTCACCAGCCCCGCACTCCTCTCCAGGAATTACACAGGAGTCACCAGCGTCACAGAGCAAGGAGCGCTGCGGGACCCGCGAAGCGGGTCCGGCAAGGCGCTAGGTAGTTTCTTCCCTGCAGGGACACGTGGAAAGTCAGCAGAAGGACCACAAACCAAGTAGGTGCAGGCACAAGTCGCCAGGAGTTTCCCGGTGCGCCGTAGGCAGGGTCCGCCTTTCACTCTGTTGGCGGGGGCGTGGCCAGCGGGGAGAGCAGCCCAGGTGGAACTGGTTGGGCGCGCAGGGACTCCTGGACACTGGAGTCCCTGTCTTATGCTCGCAGCCCCGCCGACACAGTCACCAGCCCCGCACTTCTCTCTAGGAATTACACAGGAGTCACCAGCGTCACGCGCTAGGTAGTTTCTTCCCGGCAGGGACACGTGGAAAGTCAGCAGAAGGACCACAAACCAAGTAGGTGCAGGCACAAGTCGCCAGGAGTTTAGAACAATAACATTTGTACATTTATTACAAGGATATAATAATCTTCAATGTACTGACATATTGGTCAGTTGTTCTTTCATAGGTGAATAAGACTTTCTCTTGAGCATGGACATCTAGCACTTTGGCAAGCCGTTATCAGTCTGAATGCCTATATGTAGACTTTTTTTTATTCTGATATGATATTTTGGCTTTGGTGAATGACTTTGCATTTCCTCTGTTGGTAAGTCTTTCCTGCTTTGTGCAGTTCTAACTGCCGTTGAGTTCCTACCAATAGTTGCATACAAATCCACCAGGACATCAAAATCAGATGTGTGACAATTTACAGTTGTTGCTAGGTCTAGTAATACAAAGTTGATGGCATCTTTGTGTACTCTGGGGGGCAGGGGGCACCACCAGAAATGTATTTGCTCTCAATTGCTGTTTCATTGGAGAAATGAGCTTCAATGTGCACAGAAAGTCATCTTCTGGATCTCCATTCTGTTTTGCTGCTTGGAGGATGAGTTTTGTATGTTGCTATCTCAAAATACATGCCATAATTACTCTGGGATTAATTGCTGAGTCTTGAGTGGTGGTACCAAAACCTGTGTTCTCTCTAAAATTCCTGAAAGTATTGAAGAATGTGATATGCAGTATCTGTGGCATGATGGTGATGAAAAAAAACAAGATCAGAAAAAAGGGGGGAAGTAGAGGTATATGCTAGGTCCACCCTCCTAGTACAATAGTAGAACTGTAAAACCCGAGATGTCGGGTAAAGAACCTAGCAAAAAGGAAAGGATTTTTGCTCAATCTGAGTCAGAAAATCAGCAGAAAAGGAAACTTTCTTTCTTAAGTCTCCTCGCTCACCAGGGTTTCCCCTTGGTGACATGCTTCATCATAGGGGCCATCTCAGTTTGCAGCAGACTGAGATGGCCCCTAGGATGAAGCATGTCAAGGAAAAATCATTTCCTTTTTGCTAGGTTCTTTACTTGCCATCTCGGGTTTTACAGGTCTACTATTGTACTAGGATTAAAAAAAAACAGTCAGGTGTCCTTCCTCCATCTCTTATGGAATTCCATTGAGTCAAATGTTGTCTATGTGGAGCCAGTCTTCTAAATATATAGGGGCAGATTTACAAGAAACTAACGCATCTATGTCGATGCGTCCGTTTCCCTGCGCCTGAGTGAAAAACCCTTGCATCACCATACATGTGCCGTATTTACAATACGGCGCACAATGGCGCAAGAATTGACAGATGCGTCAGAAATTCCACATTGCTGGAGTTGTGTCGCAAGCACTACGCAACTCCAGCAATGAGTGTTGTGACCTATATCCAATACAATGCATCACTCCTTGCACCTGCTTCAAGCAAGCGTAAGGTTTTGATGCAGTGGCGTCCTAAAAGTCACGCTGTGAAATCTTATAGATTTCACTGCGTCACTTTTATGAGGCTTTCCTGTGTGGGAACACCTGCCCTGCATACATTATACCTGACGCAGGTATAATGTCACACAGGGCTTTACAACGTGACGCATCTCCCTAGATGCATCACGTTGTAAATTTGCCGCATTTTTTATGCCGCCGTTGCATCACAAAAGTGACACAATGATAGCTTAAAAGTGACACATGGGGCTTGTAAATCTGCCCCCATGTGTTTTTTGATGCGTGATGTTTTTTTAATAACCGTTGATCATGAAGAACCATATGATGTACAATGTATTCTTGTTAAATCTGTGTTTTATGGTCATTGTTATGACAGAAAAAAGACGATGGACTGACTGGCTGACTAACTAGTCTATCAATTGATTTAATCATGTGTCAGTTGTGTCAAGGCAGTGCTGTATTGTTAAAAAGAAGAGAGTATGCAGTCCCACAGTTGGATCAAGAGAGGAGGATAGAGATATGTCAGGATGTCAGGATGTCACAAAGGGGAGAGGTTGTCCTATGAAAGTCGGAACGAGGGGAATTCCTCTTTTCGGAACTAGGGCCCTCACACACCCAGCCAGCTAGGTGTCATGCTTCATCATATGGGCCTGCTCCTCGTCGGGTCAGTGCTACAATACCCAACAGGCACCCATGGAGGGGCTCTTTGGCGGAGATCTTTTGTTCCTTGCCATTTGGTAGAGTGGGGGTAAGGGGCCTAAGGAGTGAAGATGTAGTGAGAAGTCATTAAAACAGGTTGGGTCATCCAAAAACAATTTTATTCAAATTGGTTCTCCACCTGATTAAAAGGGGGAAGAGTGGCGACTGTCTGAAGTAATGGTTCAGGGTAACTGCGCTCTACTCTTGTTGGGTCAACATGTTTCATGCCAAATGGTCTAGAGGATCAGGGGCAATTCATCAGTATCTAGTGAATAAACTATCTACACACCGTGGAAGGGGGGAAACCTGCCTACCACGAGTCAGCGCTGCGAGTAAGGTAACCACAGCATCAAGACTGATTTGCATATATATTTGTGTCTGAACTGGGGTGGCGAAGTGAGCTAAAGAACGATGATGGATTCAACCCAGATCTGTGACTGGGGGTGAGGGGCCGAAAAATTTCAGCGCACTGTCCATCATCTCCTTGTGTTTGCTTTGTTCACCCTAAGTAGGCAGGGAATGCCCAGACATGGGTCCCTTGCTCACTTTACCACTGGATTCAAGCTAGCCTGGCTGATGAGGGCTGTTAGCCTGAAACCGGTCCCAGGATGCTTGTTTCCAGTGTAGGGAAGACATGACTTGGCAGTTTGGGCTGGACTGTTCCCATGAGGCACAGGGTGAATGCTGATTTGCATATAGCTGTGTCTGAACTGGGGCGGCGATGTGAGCTAATGAACGATGATGGATTCAACCCAGATCTGTGACTGTGGGTGAGTGGCTGAAAAGTTTCAGCGCTCCGTCCATCATCTCCTTGTGTTTGCATAAGGTGAGTGTGCCACCCCAAATGCTCTGTTAAAGTTACACTTAGATAATCAAAAGTGTTCACACGCTAAAGGGAGATGCTTGCTGACTTAGGATTTGCCCTATTAAATTCCCTGGTTCAAAATCCTGAACTTCATCTTGCTCATATTGATCTCCAAGCCCTTCTCTTTACAGAAGCTGGCAAAACGATCCAGCAGCCTCTGTAGTCCCATTGGCAAGTTAGAGAGGAGCAAGGTATCATCAATGAACATCAGTGCAGGGACCCTCAGATTGGCCAGACTGGGTGCATCATTATTGCACAACTCAAGGTAATGAACAATGCCATTAATGTACAACAAGAACAGTGTAAGAGCAATGACGCATCTGTGCCTCTGTTCACAGGGAAGGTTTCAGTTAGTTCCCCTGCACTACCACATCTCACGTGTGCATACTTATCTGTGTGTAACCTCACCAAAATGTCAAGCAAATAGGCTGGAACCTCCATCTCAGCAAGTACTTTCCATAAGGTATTTCTAGGAACTAAATCAAAGTCCGCGAGTAGGTCCACCAACATAACATATAATCGGCCTTTGCCCAGGGTGATGGCTTTCTAGTGCAGCATTTGGAGTCAGAACACCTGATTGATGGTACTAACTGACTCCCTGGCTCCCGCTTGCAATGGAGTTAGTACAAAAGGGGGTGGTGATGGACGGAGTATCAGAACCAATCAAACATTCACACCCAGTCAAAAGATCTGGGTTTGATCCATCACCGTTCTTTAGCCCACTCTGCCACCCCAGTTCAGACATGGCTATATGCAAATCAGTCTTACCCTGTGCCTCATGGGAACAGTCCAGCCCGAACTGCCAAGCCATGCCTTGCCTGGACCGGAAACAAGCTTCCGAGGACCGGTTTCTGGCATTCCAGCCGTCTTCAGCCCGGCTTGCTTGAATCCAGTGGCAAAGTGAGCAAGGGACTCACGTCTAAGCATACCCTGCCACACTTATGGTGGCCAAAGCGGTACAAAAGGGGGTGGTGATGGACGGAGTATCAGAACCAATCAAACACTCACACCCAGTCAAAAGATCTGGGTTTGATCCATCACCGTTCTTTAGCCCACTCTGCCACCCCAGTTCAGACATGGCTATATGCAAATCAGTCTGACCCTGTGCCTCATGGGAACAGTCCAGCCCGAACTGCCAAGCCATGCCTTCCCTGGACCGGAAACAAGCTTCCGAGGACCGGTTTCTGGCATTCCAGCCGACTTCAGCCCGGCTTGCTTGAATCCAGTGGCAAAGTGAGCAAGGGACTCACATCTGAGCATACCCTGCCACACTTATGGCGGCCAAAGCTGTACAAAAGGGGGTGATGATGGACGGAGTATCAGAACCAATCAAACACTCACACCCAGTCAAAAGATCTGGGTTTGATCCATCACCGTTCTTTAGCCCACTCTGCCACCCCAGTTCAGACATGGCAATATGCAAATCAGTCTGACCCTGTGCCTCATGGGAACAGTCCAGCCCGAACTGCCAAGCCATGCCTTCCCTGGACCGGAAACAAGCTTCCGAGGACCGGTTTCTGGCATTCCAGCCGTCTTCAGCCCGGCTTGCTTGAATCCAGTGGCAAAGTGAGCTAGGGACTCACGTCTGAGCATACCCTGCCACACTTATGGCGGCCAAAGTGGTACAAAAGGGGGTGGTGATGGACGGAGTATCAGATCCAATCAAACACTCACACCCAGTCAAAAGATCTGGGTTTGATCCATCACCGTTCTTTAGCCCACTCTGCCACCCCAGTTCAGACATGGCTATATGCAAATCAGTCTGACCCTGTGCCTCATGGGAACAGTCCAGCCCGAACTGCCAAGCCATGCCTTCCCTGGACCGGAAACAAGCTTCCGAGGACCGGTTTCTGGCATTCCAGCCGTCTTCAGCCCGGCTTGCTTGAATCCAGTGGCAAAGTGAGCAAGGGACTCACGTCTGAGCATACCCTGCCACACTTATGGTGGCCAAAGCGGTACAAAAGGGGGTGGTGATGGACGGAGTATCAGAACCAATCAAACACTCACACCCAGTCAAAAGATCTGGGTTTGATCCATCACCGTTCTTTAGCCCACTCTGCCACCCCAGTTCAGACATGGCTATATGCAAATCAGTCTGACCCTGTGCTTAATGGGAACAGTCCAGCCCGAACTGCCAAGCCATGCCTTCCCTGGACCGGAAACAAGCTTCCGAGGACCGGTTTCTGGCATTCCAGCCGTCTTCAGCCCGGCTTGCTTGAATCCAGTGGCAAAGTGAGCAAGGGACTCACGTCTGAGCATACCCTACCACACTTATGGCGGCCAAAGCGGTACAAAAGGGGGTGGTGAGGGACGGAGTATCAGAACCAATCAAACACTCATACCCAGTCAAAAGATCTGGGTTTGATCCATCACCGTTCTTTAGCCCACTCTGCCACCCCAGTTCAGACATGGCTATATGCAAATCAGTCTGACCCTGTGCATCATGGGAACAGTCCAGCCCGAACTGCCAAGCCATGCCTTCCCTGGACCGGAAACAAGCTTCCGAGGACCGGTTTCTGGCATTCCAGCCGTCTTCAGCCCAGCTTGCTTGAATCCAGTGGCAAAGTGAGCAAGGGACTCACGTCTGAGCATACCCTGCCACACTTATGGCGACCAAAGCGGTACAAAAGGGGGTGGTGATGGACGGAGTATCAGAACCAATCAAACACTCACACCCAGTCAAAAGATCTGGGTTTGATCATCAACGTTCTTTAGCCCACTCTGCCACCCCAGTTCAGACATGGCTATATGCAAATCAGTCTGACCCTGTGCCTCATGGGAACAGTCCAGCCCGAACTGCCAAGCCATGCCTTCCCTGGACCGGAAACAAGCTTCCGAGGACCGGTTTCTGGCATTCCAGCCGTCTTCAGCCCGGCTTGCTTGAATCCAGTGGCAAAGTGAGCAAGGGACTCACGTCTGAGCATACCCTGCCACACTTATGGCGGCCAAAGCGATACAAAAGGGGGTGGTGATGGACGGAGTATCAGAACCAATCAAACACTCACACCCAGTTAAAAGATCTGGGTTTGATCCATCACCGTTCTTTAGCCCACTCTGCCACCCCAGTTCAGACATGGCTATATGCAAATCAGTCTGACCCTGTGCCTCGTGGGAACAGTCCAGCCCGAACTGCCAAGCCATGCCTTCCCTGGACCGGAAACAAGCTTCCGAGGACCGGTTTCCGGCATTCCAGCCATCTTCAGCCCGGCTTGCTTGAATCCAGTGGCAAAGTGAGCAAGGGACTCACGTCTGAGCATACCCTGCCACACTTATGGCGGCCAAAGCGGTACAAAAGGGGGTGGTGATGGACGGAGTATCAGAACCAATCAAACACTCACACCCAGTCAAAAGATCTGGGTTTGATCCATCACCGTTCTTTAGCCCACTCTGCCACCCCAGTTCAGACATGGCTATATGCAAATCAGTCTGACCCTGTGCCTCATGGGAACAGTCCAGCCCAAACTGCCAAGCCATGCCTTCCCTGGACCGGAAACAAGCTTCCGAGGACCGGTTTCTGGCATTCCAGCCGTCTTCAGCCCGGCTTGCTTGAATCCAGTGGCAAAGTGAGCAAGGGACTCACGTCTGAGCATACCCTGCCACACTTATGGTGGCCAAAGTGGTACAAAAGGGGGTGGTGATGGACGGAGTATCAGAACCAATCAAACACTCACACCCAGTCAAAAGATCTGGGTTTGATCCATCACCGTTCTTTAGCCCACTCTGCCACCCCAGTTCAGACATGGCTATATGCAAATCAGTCTGACCCTGTGCCTCATGGGAACAGTCCAGCCCGAACTGCCAAGCCATGCCTTCCCTGGACCGGAAACAAGCTTCCGAGGACCGGTTTCTGGCATTCCAGCCGTCTTCAGCCCGGCTTGCTTGAATCCAGTGGCAAAGTGAGCAAGGGACTCACGTCTGAGCATACCCTGCCACACTTATGGTGGCCAAAGCGGTACAAAAGGGGGTGGTGATGGACGGAGTATCAGAACCAATCAAACACTCACACCCAGTCAAAAGATCTGGGTTTGATCCATCACCGTTCTTTAGCCCACTCTGCCACCCCAGTTCAGACATGGCTATATGCAAATCAGTCTGACCCTGTGCCTCATGGGAACAGTTCAGCCCGAACTGCCAAGCCATGCCTTCCCTGGACCGGAAACAAGCTTCCGAGGACCGGTTTCTGGCATTCCAGCCGTCTTCAGCCCGGCTTGCTTGAATCCAGTGGCAAAGTGAGCAAGGGACTCACGTCTGAGCATCCCCTACCACACTTATGGCGGCCAAAGCGGTACAAAAGGGGGTGGTGATGGACGGAGTATCAGAACCAATCAAACACTCATACCCAGTCAAAAGATCTGGGTTTGATCCATCACCGTTCTTTAGCCCACTCTGCCACCCCAGTTCAGACATGGCTATATGCAAATCAGTCTGACCCTGTGCCTCATGGGAACAGTCCAGCCCGAACTGCCAAGCCATGCCTTCCCTGGACTGGAAACAAGCTTCCGAGGACCGGTTTCTGGCATTCCAGCCGTCTTCAGCCCGGCTTGCTTGAATCCAGTGGCAAAGTGAGCAAGGGACTCACGTCTGAGCATACCCTGCCACACTTATGGCGACCAAAGCGGTACAAAAGGGGGTGGTGATGGACGGAGTATCAGAACCAATCAAACACTCACACCCAGTCAAAAGATCTGGGTTTTATCCATCACCGTTCTTTAGCCCACTCTGCCACCCCAGTTCAGACATGGCTATATGCAAATAAGTCTGACCCTGTGCCTCATGGGAACAGTCCAGCCCGAACTGCCAAGCCATGCCTTCCATGGACCGGAAACAAGCTTCCGAGGACCGGTTTCTGGCATTCCAGCCTTCTTCAGCCCTGCTTGCTTGAATCCAGTAGCAAAGTGAGCAAGGGACTCACGTCTGAGCATACCCTGCCACACTTATGGTGGCCAAAGCGGTACAAAAGGGGGTGGTGATGGACGGAGTATCAGAACCAATCAAACACTCACACCCAGTCAAAAGATCTGTGTTTGATCCATCATCGTTCTTTAGCCCACTCTGCCACCCCAGTTCAGACATGGCTATATGCAAATCAGTCTGACCCTGTGCCTCATGGGAACAAACCAGCCCGAACTGCCAAGCCATGCCTTCCCTGGACCGGAAACAAGCTTCCGAGGACCGGTTTCTGGCATCCCAGCCGTCTTCAGCCCGGCTTGCTTGAATCCAGTGGCAAAGTGAGCAAGGGACTCACGTCTGAGCATACCCTGCCACACTTATGGCGGCCAAAGCGGTACAAAAGGGGGTGGTGATGGCCGGAGTATCAGAACCAATCAAACACTCACACCTAGTCGAAAGATCTGGGTTTGATCCATCACCGTTCTTTAGCCCACTCTGCCACCCCAGTTCAGACATGGCTATATGCAAATCAGTCTGACCCTGTGCCTCATGGGAACAGTCCAGCCCGAACTGCCAAGCCATGCCTTCCCTGGACCGGAAACAAGCTTCCGAGGACCGGTTTCTGGCATTCCAGCCGTCTTCAGCCTGGCTTGCTTGAATCCAGTGGCAAAGTGAGCAAGGGACTCACGTCTGAGCATACCCTGCCACACTTATGGCGACCAAAGCGGTACAAAAGGGGGTGGTGATGGACGGAGTATCAGAACCAATCAAACACTCACACCCAGTCAAAAGATCTGGGTTTGATCCATCAACGTTCTTTAGCCCACTCTGCCACCCCAGTTCAGACATGGCTATATGCAAATCAGTCTGACCCTGTGCCTCATGGGAACAGTCCAACGCGAACTGCCAAGCCATGCCTTCCCTGGACCGGAAACAAGCTTCCGAGGAGCGGTTTCTGGCATTCCAGCTGTCTTCAGCCCGGCTTGCTTGAATCCAGTGGCAAAGTGAGCAAGGGACTCACGTCTGGGCATACACTGCCACACTTATGGCGGCCAAAGCGGTACAAAAGAGGGTGGTGATGGACGGAGTATCAGAACCAATCAAACACTCACATCCAGTCAAAAGATCTGGGTTTGATCCATCACCGTTCATTAGCCCACTCTGCCACCCCAGTTCAGACATGGCTATATGCAAATCAGTCTGACCCTGTGCCTCATGGGAACAAACCAGCCCGAACTGCCAAGCCATGCCTTCCCTGGACCGGAAACAAGCTTCCGAGGACCGGTTTCTGGCATCCCAGCCGTCTTCAGCCCGGCTTGCTTGAATCCAGTGGCAAAGTGAGCAAGGGACTCACGTCTGAGCATACCCTGCCACACTTATGGCGGCCAAAGCGGTACAAAAGGGGGTGGTGATGGCCGGAGTATCAGAACCAATCAAACACTCACACCTAGTCGAAAGATCTGGGTTTGATCCATCACCGTTCTTTAGCCCACTCTGCCACCCCAGTTCAGACATGGCTATATGCAAATCAGTCTGACCCTGTGCCTCATGGGAACAGTCCAGCCCGAACTGCCAAGCCATGCCTTCCCTGGACCGGAAACAAGCTTCCGAGGACCGGTTTCTGGCATTCCAGCCGTCTTCAGCCTGGCTTGCTTGAATCCAGTGGCAAAGTGAGCAAGGGACTCACGTCTGAGCATACCCTGCCACACTTATGGCGACCAAAGCGGTACAAAAGGGGGTGGTGATGGACGGAGTATCAGAACCAATCAAACACTCACACCCAGTCAAAAGATCTGGGTTTGATCCATCAACGTTCTTTAGCCCACTCTGCCACCCCAGTTCAGACATGGCTATATGCAAATCAGTCTGACCCTGTGCCTCATGGGAACAGTCCAACGCGAACTGCCAAGCCATGCCTTCCCTGGACCGGAAACAAGCTTCCGAGGAGCGGTTTCTGGCATTCCAGCTGTCTTCAGCCCGGCTTGCTTGAATCCAGTGGCAAAGTGAGCAAGGGACTCACGTCTGGGCATACACTGCCACACTTATGGCGGCCAAAGCGGTACAAAAGAGGGTGGTGATGGACGGAGTATCAGAACCAATCAAACACTCACATCCAGTCAAAAGATCTGGGTTTGATCCATCACCGTTCATTAGCCCACTATGCCACCCCAGTTCAGACATGGCTATATGCAAATCAGTCTGACCCTGTGCCTCATGGGAACAGTCCAGCCCGAACTGCCAAGCCATGCCTTCCCTGGATCGTAAACAAGCTTCCGAGGACCGGTTTCTGGCATTCCAGCCATCTTCAGCCCGGCTTGCTTGAATCCAGTGGCAAAGTGAGCAAGGGACTCATGTCTGAGCATACCCTGCCACACTCATGGCGGCTAAAGCGGTACAAAAGGGGATGGTGATGGACGGAGTATCAGAACCAATCAAACACTCACACCCAGTCAAAAGATCTGGGTTTGATCCATCACCGTTCTTTAGCCCACTCTGCCACCCCAGTTCAGACATGGCTATATGCAAATCAGTCTGACCCTGTGCCTCATGGGAACAGTCCAGCCCGAACTGCCAAGCCATGCCTTCCCTGGACCGGAAACAAGCTTCCGAGGACCCGTTTCTGGCATTCCAGCCGTCTTCAGCCCGGCTTGCTTGAATCCAGTGGCAAAGTGAGCAAGGGACTCACGTCTGAGCATACCCTGCCACACATATGGCGGCCAAAGCGGTACAAAAGGGGGTGGTGATGGACGGAGTATCAGAACCAATCAAACACTCACACCCAGTCAAAAGATCTGGGTTTGATCCATCACCGTTCTTTAGCCCACTCTGCCACCCCAGTTCAGACATGGGTATATGCAAATCAGTCTGACCCTGTGCCTCATGGGAACAGTACAGCCCGAACTGCCAAGCCATGCCTTCCCTGGACCAGAAACAAGCTTCCGAGGACCGGTTTCTGGCATTCCAGCCGTCTTCAGCCCGGCTTGCTTGAATCCAGTGGCAAAGTGAGCAAGGGACTCACGTCTGAGCATACCCTGCCACACTTATGGCGGGCAAAGCGGTACAAAAGGGGGTGGTGATGGACGGAGTATCAGAACCAATCAAACACTCACACCCAGTCAAAAGATCTGGGTTTGATCCATCACCGTTCTTTAGCCCACTCTGCCACCCCAGTTCAGACATGGCTATATGCAAATCAGTCTGACCCTGTGCCTCATGGGAACAGTCCAGCCCGAACTGCCAAGCCATGCCTTCCCTGGACCGGAAACAAGCTCCTGAGGACCGGTTTCTGGCATTCCAGCCATCTTCAGCCCGGCAATGGAGTTAGAACATCATTATTGACCATCCATTCCTGCACTCTACCCAGGACTACTCTACTGAAAAGCTTCTGTGCACTGTCAATAAGACTTATAGGCCTGTAGTTGACTGGGGAATCCCTGGGCCTTTTTTGTAAATTGGTATAATTTCAGACTTACCCACTGGGGGGAATTAAGGCCCCTTTCATAATGGCAGAAAATACTATTGCAGAGTAACACTCCAAACGCCTGTGCATTAAATAAATACATTGCTAGGGAATTTTATCTAGATCTAGGGCTTTATTTGGAATGATCCCTCCTATGACTTTTAGCAGTTCCAGATTTGCAATCTCACAGAGATCTATACCTCACAGTTGTGCTGAAGTATGTCAAGGACCAGCTGCAGAGCTTAGATCTTATTTCCTGCTGTTGCTACAGGCCATTCACAGGACCCAAAAACTGCATTGCTAGATTACGAGCCCATTCTATCCCGTGTTTCAGAGTAGAGACTAGTGAAATGCTCCACCCAGTCACAAGCTGCAATAAAGGTTTTGATCAGGTTGTGAGGCCTCTTCCATATCGATTAAGTTGGGCAAAAGACTGACATTTTTATAATTGATCAAACTAGAGTGGTTTACCCTGTTAAATGTGTTCACCCCCAATCTGCCATGTGTGCTGCCCTTGATTTAAGGTAAGGGCGTTAAGTTGAAGTGCAACTGTTGTCCATTTCTTAATGAGTGCAATCCTAATCTCTAGGATATTCCAGGCAGCATCCCCATTGGAGAAGAGGGACCAGCTATCAGTTCTAAGAGGCTTATATTGGCAATTAAAATAACCACAATCTACTTTCCTTTCTTTTTGATTACAAGGCCACTCTCACTGAAAAACTCCATGAAGTTTTTCGCTAGTTTAGCTTAGGGATCACTTAAATACATGCTGATGAAGCTTTCCTCTACTTATTTATAACAAGGGGGGAGAGAGAGACTATAGTGGATTCATTCTCCCTAGGCAATCTAAATAAACAAAGTAGAATCCACTGGGGATTAGAAAAGTGGTCCCTACTGTGGTGGGGAGCACTTCGTGTTGTTTAAATACCCCTCACACACCAAAAGGGCCCTTGGTGTCATTCTACCATCATTGGGGTCTTCGCACCCCTCTACGGGATGCGGCGTGCTGCGACCAAACGATTACGCGGGAGCACTTTATAGTGTTGGCTATGTGTGGTGGTGTGTGAGGTACTAAATGTGAGTAGTGAGGTGAGGGTGATATTAAAAAATACCTGGCCAAGATTTGAACAACATTTTTTAATAAAGCCCTGGCTGATATTGTTAAAAACGTGCTAGGCGAGGTAGTGGCTGTATAATTATGTACAGTTACCTCTTAAGTGCGTCGACATGGACATGTTTCGGAGTATCCAACTCCTTCTTCAGGACGGGAAAGCACTCAAATTCCCTCCTTACTCACATCAAATGTTTGTTTAAAAGTGTATTATACAAAACAATATATATAAATTAGGTGTAAGTGTGCCTAATATGTATATAAGTGAAAAAGTCCTATCCCCCAGTTGGCTAAAGAAAACAGACTTATTGTTTTAGGTTACTTTGCCTCATGAGCTTTTGCGCATAAAAAATATATATATATTGGGGCATCCCATCTGGCTAGGAATCAGCAATGGTCTCTGAAGAAACTGTTCTCCTTCTGCCCCTCAGCGCTGCTCCGACGATTGAGGCAAAGTAACCTAAAACAATAAGTCTGTTTTCTTTCGCCAACTGGGCGATAGGACTTTTTTTGTATAATACACTTTTACACAAACATTTGATGTGAGTAAGGAGGGAATTTGAGTGCTTTCCCATCCTGAAGAAGGAGTTGGATACTCCAAAACATGTCCATGTCGACGCACTTAAGAGGTAACTGCACATAATTATACAGCCACTACCTCGCCTAGCACGTTTTTAACAATATCAGCCAGGGCTTTATTAAAATTTTTTGTTCAACCCGTGGCCAGGTATTTTTTAATATCACCCTCACCTCACTACTCACATTTAGTACCTCACACACCACCACACATAGCCAACACTATAAAGTGCTCCCGCGTAATCGTTTGGTCGCAGCACGCCGCATCCCGTAGAGGGGTGCGAAGACCCCAATGATGGTAGAATGACACCAAGGGCCCTTTTGGTGTGTGAGGGGTATTTAAACAACGCAAAGTGCTCCCCACCACAGTAGGGACCACTTTTCTAATCCCCAGCTTTCCTCTACTTACCAGGAAGAAGATATATATAAATGCAGTAGCGGCTCGGAGTGGGAGTGTTGCGGGTGGTGGGGCGGGGCAGGGGAGGGGTGGGTTGGGTGGTAGTAAACTCCGGCATATGACCGACCGGAGGTAAGTACATGAATAAAAAAATTTAATGAATTACCTTGCGGGCGCTGCAACGCAAATGGCGTTGCAGCGCGCACAATGTAATTTGTTTTATTTATTTATTCATGTACTTACCTCTAGTCGACCGTTTGCCGAAGTTTACTACCCCCCCCACCCTGCCCCTTCACCACACCACCGCCCCATCGCTACTGGATAAATTGGTAGTATGTGCCTATGCCTACTACATGTGTATATTGACTACGAAAGCCTTCAGGGTCTTAAGGGTCTTCTGGAATAGGGACATTTTCGGGAAGTTGACCCTTCTTGTCCGATATTGTCTCATTTGCCTTGTTGTGGTGTGCATTAAACCTGCTAAAGCTATCTTTGGAGTAAGTCACGCATTACACATGGTGAATTACAGGAAATGTATTGGAATCATACAGGAATCAATAGCGATAGGCAATAACAATGGCAATACAAATACACATTCCCAAAATAAAAATGTAAATATTAGAGATGTGCAAATAGCAAGAAGTGTAGGACAAGAGATCAGAAGTGTTCAATGTGTGGGTTAGTTACACATTGTGCAAGAACTTGCACAAGAAGAGATAGCAGGGAGAAAGTCCAGAGTGCGTCTAATTCTCAGAAGCAGTCCTCATCTGATGAGGATCATTCTGAAGAGGAAGAATGTATTTTATTGGTGAGGGATACCATTTTAGATGTAGATCTAAGAGTGAGGTGGTTGTGGCAGGTATCCCAGTGATTTTGGTAGCAGATTCCAGGTCACCAAACACTATAATTAACCAGAACATGCAGAAAGAGAGTGCAATTGGGAAGGATTTGAAGAGTTCAGAAATACGACGGAGAGCTTTACAGTTAAGGCTATACCAATGATGGGTTATAGGAAGGTATCTTCCAAGTTTAAAGAAAGGAATGCTAATGGAAAGTTGTATGTAACGGAACATGGACCGTATGTGTTAGGGTGGATGGACCAAAGAAGTTTGGACATCATCCTAATAGCATGGAGCAAGTGGTATTGGTGAATGAGTGTGACAATGTAGGTGGAGATATGCGTAAGGAATTTCCAGAAGTGTTCTAGGGAAAAGTTTAAATACTAAAAGGATTCAATCATAGAATTGTGCTTAAGGAGAATGCAATTCCTGTGAATTGCAAAGTGAGGAACATGCCCTTTGTGGACTGAAATTAAATGGAAAAAGAATTGATAAGACTGAAGGAGGAAAGAATAGTCAGACAAATCAAAGCTTCAGAATGGATGTAATCGGTGCTAGTACCCAAGAAATCCAATGGCAAGATTAGACTGTGTATCGATTTAAGGGGATAAACAAGTATATTCAGGTGGATAAATGTCCAATACCAAAGATTAATGAGATACTGTTAAAGGCAAAAAACATTAAGGTGCTCTCAACTGTTAATCTTTCATCAACATACCACCAGGTACCATTGCATGAAAAGAGCAGGAAGATAACTGCTTTCATTACACCATATGAATGTCTCCAATTCATTTGCATGCCGTTTGGACTGACCTCTGCTGCATCAGTTTTTCAGGGGTTGATGGGTGAAATATTGAGCGGTATGGATGGAGTTCTGTATTTTTAGGATGACATGCTAACAATAGGAAGAAGCAGGAGAGAGCATGATGAAAGTTTGTGGAATGTTATAAGAGTGTTGAAGTCTAAATGTTTGACTGCAAAATATGCACAATTTGTTAAAGAAAAAGCCACACATTTAGGGCATGTCATTACCGGGGAAGGAATTTTGCCTAGAAACGAATTGGTGGAAGCAATAACGGAAGCCCCAGCACCTGAGAGGATGAACTATGCTCATTCTTGGGTCTTGCTTAGTAGAAATCCAAGTACAATTTTGCAAAAAAGACATGGTTTGAGACAGTTGAAAACTCAGAACAAGTTTGAGTGGTATGAAGAGTGTGTGAGGTAATTTCAGAGCTTTAAGAAGATATAACGAGGATACACCTATTCATGTGTTTGACCCAGCATTGCATAGCAGCATAACAGTAGATGCAAGCAAGAAGAGTTTTAGTGCAGTACTGACGCAAAAGGATAAGCCAGGTGGAGAGATTGTGATTAGATTTGCCTCGCAAAGTCTTACCCCTGCTGAAGAAGCCTATTACATCATTGAAAGGGAAACACTCGCTTATGTATGTAGCACAGCACATTTCATGTAATTTGTATGGGGTACTGAATTCAATGTGAGGAGGGATCATAAACCAGTGGTTAACCTGCTTACTACTGATGGTTTCTTAAATGCCTCTGTGAGAATTAAAAGGTATTTTATGACACTGCTGGATTTTAATTATAAGAGAAGATATGTATCTGGTGTGCAAAATAAAGTAAAGGACTGTATAGTCACATACCTTTACCTGTCAAAGAGCTGCCATGAAGTGACTGAGCACTTAGAGACCTTCTGGTGATTGGCGATCTATAAATATAATTAAACAATAACAATGAATTTCCGATTGCTTATGCAGATGATGAAGGTTTGGACTGTACTGGGAAGGGAGAGTGGAGAGAAGCCTATGAGAAAGATGTTGAAATGGCAATGATGCAGAAATATATCCAGGAAGTATGGATGGACAGAAAAGTTGTCCGGAGGTGATAAAAGGATTCTGGGAGGTCAGGAATGAGCTAGGAGTCAAGGCAGACTTTGAATTGGGTGGTGGGTGGGGGGGGAGTTATGCCCCTTCACGGCTTGAAGAAAATGGTGCTGGAATTATGTGATGAAGGCCATTTTGGTATAGTGAGAATGAAAAGGAGATTGAAATCTCGAAACTGGTGGCCAGGAATGAATCTTGAGCTAGAGAAACTAGTAAGGGTTGTGTGCAATGTGCTGGCTCAGACAAAAGTTTGAAGTCTGAGACCAGCTCTGATTCCAATGGAATTTCCTAAAATGGTTTCGGAAATGTTAGCAGGGAATTTTGTGGGTCTAATTTAGAAGGTGATGGGGGAAAGACAAATATATCATTGTTTTGATAGATTACTTTAGTAAGTGAATCGAATTGGAAGTTGTACAAGAAGATGATGTGGAGATGGTGGTGACATTTTTGGATACCGTTTTTTTGAGAGAGGGTTTTCCTAAATAGCTGTTGAGTAATAATGGACCCCAATTTAAGGCTGCTATAGTCGAGGAGTTTTTAAAAAGGAATGGAATCAAACATGTGAATACCTCAGTTTATCATCCAGCTGGGAATGGCGCACTATAGCACTTTAATCGAGTGATTAAAGGTACCATTCAGATAGCTAGTGAGAATGGTAAGAAATGGGAGGTTGAAATAAAGAGGTTGTGGACATATCGTCTTAATCCTTTACTCACAGGATTTAGTCCTTTTATCCTAATGCAAAGTTGAGAACCATATACCAAGGACAGTTTAGAGCTGATGGATAGAGAAAGGAAAATAGAATGGTCACCGAAGGTGAAGGAAACTTTCTGAATTTTTGACGCTAAGAAAGGGACCAAGATGGAGAGATTGGTAGAAGGTAATTGAATGAAGGTTAGGAAGGTGAAAAAGATTTCAAAATGGAAAGTGTGTATTTGGGAACCATTAAGAGTTGTGAAATGTTTGAAAAACTCAGTAGGGATATTTGATAATTGAGTGTGGCACATGGATCGTAGGGCAAAAAGCAAGGGGCATGAAAATATGAAGACGTCTACTGAGGAAAAAGGGTCCCTTGAGGATGATGGGTTGTGGCAAGATGATGAGTTCATGGAGCAGTGTTATTTATTGGCGTGTATAAGGAGGAAGAATGTGTGGTGTTGTTGCTTGCAAGCTGTAGAATGTGTGAGGTAGGCCAATTGTGAGGTAATGTAGAATGTGATATAAGGCAAGGTCCTATGGAGGGCGGTTGGGACTTGGAGCTTTAATGGGGAAGGTGCCACTTCCTTGCTGTTTCCAGCTGCTGCAGAGTTGAGAATAAAGGAACTTTTATGCACCAATTCGAGTGTGTATCTTCACTACGCGTCCTTTTCTGATGATTCTTAGGTGTGGTTTTTTTTTCTTAAGTTGTTATGGTTTCCTTATTCTTTTCAATTCGTTATTCTACATAGCATAATTAGAGGTACTGAATAGAATGTAGGTGGAGGTTTACATCCTGGCATAATCGTAAATCTATATCCGCAGTGATCTCCAAACGTGAATTGGGCCCTATGTGGCTAGTGCTGGGTCGTTCTGCAAGGCACTATAACATTCTGCCAAATTACTCACTCACTGAATTACTTTGTGCAGAGAACATTTGAGGTCATCGGACAATATTGAGCTATTACATATTCTCATCACAACTAGGAAAGCCCGACAGTACAAATAAAAACACAAGAGTGCCATGATAAAAGAATGAGGACTTTCCTGTCTCGCTGGGCGTGAACGCTCATTGCATGATTAAATAATCCGAGGCTTCTGCTCTCGCATCTGCTGGGTTAGAAAGGGAGAGTCAGGTACATGCACGATAACCGCAATGCATAGACAAATGATCCTTTTAATTATATTTCGAGAGGTCAATTGAGGATAAGTTGAGGGAACGTTTCTTGTTTAAACTGAACATAAAACCAAATTCAGTGAACCGGATTTAATTTGCAAGAACATGAAAAAAAAGCACATTAGTACAATTTTTTTAGTCGCCTATGATTTGTCATTCATAGGGAATGTACAGGGAGTGCTACAGATATTGCCCACTTCATCCTAAAATCAATATCTGAAACTTTGCCAAATAGGTATTTTTGTAACTGAAGCTATGCCTTCAATTAATAAATGCATTTATATTTAATGATATCAGGGTACTTTAGAATTGTTCAAATCAGAGAACAGCTATTCCTTAAATCTTTATCACACTGGGTAATGAAGCACTAGCAAAGCATAATCAGTAACTACGGCCAGCAAGTAGTGTATAATTAGATATATACAATTAAAAAGCAACTTTGTAGAGACATTTCATTGTATAGCCTCTTGCCACAGCACCACAACATTTGACGGAATTATCAGCCTGATTCATGTACGGGCCGTTTTGCGTGTCCCTAATAGCGATCAATAGCGACTCGCTATTGAGGAAACGCAAAACGGCATTCATGTACTTTTCGGAGAAAAAAGTAGCGACTCGCATGCGGGCGCTAAAGCCGTTAGCGACCCACAAAAAACACAGAATAATCGCTATTTCCGGCTACCTGCGATCGGGATTGCGACTCGCAATCCCGATCGCACGAGATTGCGCTCGCAATCCCGATTGCACGGGATTGCGAGTCGCATTCTCGCGGGATCTGGAAAATGGGAAGACGCATTCCGAGCACCGTGATGACATCACAACCAGGAAGCAGCCAAATCCCACCCCCAAACACCACAGTGACGCTATCAGTCGACTGTCCACGACGGAAAGCTGCCACCAACCCGCCGTTTGCGCATCCCGACCCCGCCGAAATAGCGACCGCTATGTCAGACGACCCGCAGCCCGGACCCAGCAACAGCGCTGGCCGAAAGCGCAAATTGAAATTTTCAGAACAGGAGCTGGAGAACCTCATAGAGGGTGTGGTGGCCAACCACGACCAGCTGTTTGGTGCAAACTCCCGGAGGGTCCCAGAGCAGGAGAAGAGGAGGATCTGGGTGGGGATTGCCGCAAGCGTGAACTCTGTGGGAGTTGCGGACAGGTCCCTGGAGGAATTAAAAAAGCGGTGGTACGACCTCCGAGGGCGTGCCAAGGAGAGGGTTGCGGAGCGCCTTGGTGAGGCATCAGGCACCGGAGGTGGTGGCCCGACTGTCCCACCCAACACCCCCCTGGAGGACCGGGTAGAGGACACGTTGGAGAGGGAGGCGTGTGTTGGCGTCACCCCTCTGGACTCCTCCCGCCCCACCCAAGACACCCAAGTAAGTGGCATGCGACTGCGACCCTGTCCCCTATGACCGCCCATGACCAAATAGGCTCACTCATTGGCCCTTAGTCATGCCGTGCATCAGGAAATGCCCTGAAGCATTGTGGGAGACGTAGTATGTCCACAATGTAGTACTACCACAATGCGGCCCGAAAGGTTCCAAAGTGCGCAAATACACAGCCACCCAGGGAATGACACCCAGCATGCATGTAACATCTGCACGTCTGACAGTCACATGCACCTAATGAGTATCCACTTACCCTCACAGGTGCAGGAGATAGCAGCGACAGTGAGAGGCTGCTGATCGACGAGGAGGCCCAGGAGGAGGAATCCCTACCTGCTACCCAGCCACCAGCCCCTGCGCCAGCGCCAACACCAGCAGCCAGGCCACCCACCTTGCCTGCTGCATCCGCCTCAGGCCCACCGATTGCCAAGGCCAGGCCACCCACCTTGCCTGCTGCATCCGCCTCAGGCCCACCGGCTGCCAAGGCCAGGCCACCCACCTTGCCTGCTGCATCCGCCTCAGGCCCACCGATTGCCAAGGCCAGGCCACCCACCTTGCCTGCTGCATCCGCCTCAGGCCCACCGGCTGCCAAGGCCAGGCCACCCACCTTGCCTGCTGCATCCGCCTCAGGCCCACCGGCTGCTAAGGCCAGGCCACCCACCTTGCCTGCTGCATCCGCCTCAGGCCCACCGGCTGCCAAGGCCAGGCCACCCACCTTGCCTGCTGCATCCGCCTCAGGCCCACCGGCTGCCAAGGCCAGGCCACCCACCACACCTGCTGCATCCGCCTCAGGCCCACCGGCTGCCAAGGCCAGGCCACCCACCACACCTGCCGCACCTGCAACACCAGCTGCTGCAAGACCTGCAGCTCGTCCACCACCATCTGGGCCAGCCACATCCGCTACACAGCGGCCGACCACCAGGAGGGGCAATGGCCACTTCCACGCATGCATGAGTGTGGAGCGGCGCATGCTGCGTTTACACCAGCGCCAGTCGCAGCAGCAAGGAGCCATCCAGCTCCAGCTGCAGAAGATCGGCCGCAATGTGGCGGGAGTGGGCGAGAGGGTGGACCGCATGACGGCGGCCATTGACCGCATGACGACGGCTATGGAACACAACACTGCAGCGCTGGTGAAGCACCGAAGTGTTGCTAGCAGGCGCCACCACCAGTTGCTGAGCCGGCTGTCCACCTACAGCCGCTCCAATTATGCCTCGGCAAATGCCACCACCCTGCTTGCGCGCCGCTCCTTAACCCAGCAGCACCAACTCGTCCAGTGCTGCGAGGATATTACCCGGGTGCTGGAGCATTTGACAACCGCGGTCACCGCACTGCACGCACCTGTGATTCCGGCAATTGTGGGGGGTGATGATGCTTGTGAGGGTGCCTCTAGTGTCAGCAGCCACTCTGCCACGCAGGCCCCCCCACCTAGGCGCAGCGCAAGGGCTGCCCCACCTCCAGCTGCCCAGGAAGAGGAAGAGGCTCCCAGGCGCCTGGGAATTGTGCGCCGGAGGCGCCAATGACATTGTGTCAGGGACACAGGCGCAGGCTGAACTTAAGCCTGCCATGGAGCGTCTCATGCAGTATGCATGAATACTGCTTTTTGTATATAGTTGTTACGAAGACCCATTTATTTTTTTGTGATTCAAACAAATACATTTATTTTGGTGCACACATACGCCTTGTGTAATCATTACAGTTTGCATGCAATTGTGATATGTGGGGTGGGGGAAGGGGATGGGCTAGAAATTGTTAGCTGTGATGTGGTTGCGACGTCTGTGGCCTTCAGCTGGGTTCTCCCCGCGTGCATGGTGCGCATGTGCTGGTGGCCGGTCGTCCCCCTCAGATTCACTGCCTGAGATGTCAACTGGTATCCGGCGCTTGGTTGCAATGTTATGAAGCATTGCACAGACAGCCACAATGCGGCAGCACGCTGCAGGACTGTAATACATGGCCCCACCTGTCTTGTGCAGTATACGGAACCTGCTCTTGAGCAGGCCAAATGTCCTTTCAATACAGTTCCTTGTCCGGATGTGCGCAACATTGTAGCGGCGTTGCTGAGGTGTGGCAGGGTTGAGGTAAGGGGTCAGGAGGTATTCCCGTAGGGCGTAGCCACTGTCACCTGAATGAGAGGAGCAGATGTTGATTGCCTGTGCAGCGCAGTTACTTCATAGCAATGTGACATTGTCGACAAAGTGTACTTACCAAGTAGGTGTCCTTCCCCAAACTCTCCCCTGATCAGTCGTGTGTGGAGTCCGCTGTGCCTGAAGATAAAGGAGTCATGGGTACTCCCTGGGTACTGGGCCACAATGTCAGTGATGATGGTCTTGGCATTGCAGACCATCTGTATGTTGAGGGAGTGGTACGACTTCCTGTTGCGGTACATATACTCCGTGGCAGCTGGTGGGCAGATGGCGACGTGGGTACAGTCTATGCAGCCAAGGACATGGGGAAAATGGGCAACATTATAAAATTGTAGTTTTGTGAGGTCCAAATCCTGTTGGCTCGTGGGAAATGTGATGTGCCGGTGGAGCTGGGTGAGCATGGCGTCAACAAAAGTGTGGAGGCAGCGTGACATGGTGGGCTGGGAAATCCCCCCAGCAGCGGCTACTATGCCCTGGAAACTGCCGGATGCCAGGAGGTGCAGGCTGCACAATACCTGCACATGTGTGGGCACAGAATTGTTTCGCCTTGTTGGGTGCTGCATGATGGGGTCGAGTTCTTGTATCAGCCAGGTGATCATTTCCCCATTCAGCCTGTATTTAGCATAAATCTGTTCTCTGGTTTGCCCCAGCAAGGTGACCCGCTGCCGGTAAATCCGTGCCTGCCTCATGCATCTCCTCCGTGCTGCTCGCTGTAGCCTTCGCCGCCTCACCACCATGTACATCCCAGGCATTGTGGAACGCCTATTGCTGCTGCTGAATGTCCTTCTATGTGATTGGTCAGGCCTGGACCTGTTGGTGATTGGCTAACAGTTTTTCAAATTTTGGTTAATCATGGCTTTTATGGTTACCACCTGCTTTGAGTTGTCCTTAAATTGCGCCGCGCTAATGTGCGATTTAGCGATTTTTCGCTAATGTATTTCTTTCATGAATGCCGATTGAGACAATATTGCGTTTCGCTATTCAATTCGCAGATTCCGTGGTTGGTCGCTATTTCATTATCGCTAATGCTCGACTTCCCGGAGTCTGCGACTTTTACAGCGTAATCGCTATTCCGCTCGCTATTATTTTTTAGCGATTTCGCTATTTCGTACTTGAATGCCGATTCCGTGTTTTGCACCCGCAATTGCGTTTTCGCAGCCATTGCGGGCGCTATTTCGCTTCATGAATCAGGCTGTAAGCTCCCTAGTTTGAGCTGTAACAGTGTTTTAATCACTGACACTGCAGCTTTCACTGCTTGTCCAACCTTCTCCTAGGATGCCTGTTGGGTTCTGCTTGTACAAGTCTAAATTTATGGAATTGTTTTAAAGGCAAGAGTTGCATTGGAATGTGTCCTGCATGGCCTCTTGCTGCCAAGACTGAATGTTAGTTCTATAAGGAAAGTTAGGAATGCATCCTGTGTATTTGTGAATTTGAAGGTGAGATGAAGGAGGAGGCTGAGCAGGAAGTTACCCAGCTCCTGGTAGGGCATCTATTGAGCTATTTATCATCTGTACCCTATTACTAATAAAAGAGATACCTACAAGGACAGTGGAGTCCAACATATTTTTACAGCTTTACAGTGTCCAGGAATAAAACCGTTTGAATTAAACCATTTAACCTCTAGGTTTCAAAGAAAGAAGGGAAGTAAACAGCCAGCATTGGAATTGGTTGTTGAAAGTATACGTGCTAGTAGTCACAATAGCATTTTGGAGTATCCAAAGTTGCATCCTGTAGTACGTTTTTCACGCATTCATACATGCTATTGGAAATTCTACAAATCACATAATTATGTAATTAAATGTAATTTATATATGACTATTCATGTACGAGTACAAATGAATGTACCATTGCACTTTTACTTCTAGAGAGTTGGATTCTTCGGGGCTGGATCATGAAGGCATGAAAAAGTACATAAATGGGAACTCCTGTAGTACTTTTTCGCATACTCATAAATGTTTTTCCAGCTTGCCCCATGATGTTCTGGTATGATTCAACGGAAGGGAAGTGTCATGGAAATGAATGATGGACTACACAACCTTTGCAATTATTCAGTCGAATTTGAAAAGGATTAGGTAAATCAGCAAGCATTTGGATGATCATTTTCCTCATTGACTCATTTTTTGCCCGAAGAGAAGGGGAAATGATTATCTGATGTACGAAGTTGCACTGTAGACATAAAACCCTAAGAAGTTGGACTACCCAGTATTTGCAGATGGACTGGTGCTCTGGACTCTATGAGGAAGTATGAACTTTAGGTCCTACTTTCTTGTCTGAGTAAAAGCCCACGGAATTCAGTTCCTGTGTCAGGGAACTCAGCTGTATCTGGGTGCTGGTTCAGGTGGTTGGGAACCTGTTATGTCACTGTAACTCTGCATAGGTGTCAAGGAGACTAGCCCTTGGAACCATTCAGGGAGACCTGAGTTCAGGTGCTGGTCGAAATCCCTCTGATGCAGGCAGGTGTGCAGCAGGGCAGCAATCCAGCATGGCAGCAGTCCAGTGAGTAATAGTCTAGTCCAGCACGGCAGCGGTCCAGCAGAGTGGCAATCCATTCAGAAGCACTGCAGTCTTTCTTCTTGGCAGAGTCTGGACAGGTCCAGGAGTTTACTGAAGAGTTGGTGTCTGAGGTCCAATATTTATACCAGGTGCCTCCTTTGAAGTGAAAGAAGCTTCCGTAAGTTTCCCATTTAAGTGCTCAGGTTTCCTGCCTCCCGTACCCTGGCTCCAGACTTACTACTGGGGGTAAGGTTCCCTCTCTGTGGAGGCAGGATACAGCCTATTCAATTGTAAGCAGGACTGTGCCCAGATCTGCCCTCCGATCCTACCGGCGGTGTGGGCCAGAGACAGGTTACAGGCGTTAAATGGCTTTGCAGCAAGGACATTTTCACTAACAAACCCAGGTGCCTCAAATGGAAAGACAACACCCACAGCAAAATCATGGCCGAACGTATAAGAGCTACAAGAGGGGCCGCCACCGGAACATCTCACTGATTTTTTAATAGACCAACCTACTCACTTTGCTCCTTGGAAAATTCCCACATACAACTGTCGCTGTTGCTTCATCTCAGAGTCACATCGATCTTCTCCAACCATACATCTATGACCCTATCCTTAAGAAATCTTGGAACTTTCCAATGAGAGCAGCTTGGAAAAACCCTGGCAGTAACGAGTTAGCGATGACATTCAAGCAGGCGAAAATACATTATAAGCAAGCTGTTTGGGCAGAGAAGACAAGATGAGCAGAGACTTTCTGGGCGATTCTCTTATATGAAAGTTAAAAAAAAAAACAAATCAACAAGTGAATGAGTCTGGCAGAGCTGGATGTGCAAACATCTCTGAACCAGAAAGGTCATCCTTCCTTTCTACACAACTCCAGTCGCCTGAATTGCTATGCCTTCTAGCAAGCGGGTGAGTCTTGCCACACAAGCTCATCTGAGATCACCATCTTCGCTACTCTTTGAGATTGTGAATGCTAGAACCCCTCTATAGCAGATTTTCCATCTCTGGCTAGCTAGCTGCAACAGGTTTTAGCTATAGCCAGATTGGATGGGGCCACTTCATCTAAGGTCCTTCCTCAGGCCCTTTTTTAAGGGATACTCCTCTTTGTGCCTGTAAGCTCACCCCGCTTTTTAACTATTGCTTAAGGAGCAGTTAATGCAAACTGATAGCGCTCCTGGACAATGTAGAAAACTTCTTTACCAACCTATTGCTGAAGAACCTGCAACAATGGATGAAGTCGAGGGGGCTTATACCAAAGAAGCAAACCGGATTCATCGAAGAAATCTGGCACCCTGACAAATATGTTAGCCATATCTATGCTTTAGCCATATCTATGCTCTCTGAACAGGTAATCATCTTGCAAACCTTGCTGCACTGCTGCTTTCTTGATTTCAAGGCAATGACAATAAGATCATGAAGGAACAGCCGTACACATGCCTGGGGAGTCATCATTACCCCAAGGTGCACTTTTGTCTGGCACATGAAGGAGGTTCAATTCAAAGCCTTGGCATCCTGGATGCCATTTTCCGAAGTATAAAGTATGCTGTGGCAGGCAAGCCTACTCCCTATCTCGAACGTAATGAGGGCAAAAGTCACCCCATCCTTGTCTTATGGAAGTAAAATTATTTTGGGGAGTCACGTCAAACTTTTGAATAAGCTCATCACTAAGATATACAAGTCCAGTCTGAGCCTGAGATTCAGCTGGAAATTGGCCTCCTCGATCAGTGGGTGGTTAGAGTAGGGGGTGTTGTTAAATCTCTGTCACAAATGTAGGCTTGCCAGAAGGGGTTGTCTAGAGGCTGTATTGTGGAATGAAATTCAATATGGTAGACCTAGACTACCCCATCTCTTGCATTTAGAGGACTGCCTCAGTATTTTTAATGTTGGAGAGCTTTGGCCCTCCCATGTGAGCAACATGCCTTCAAGTAATGTATTAAAAATGATGTGCGCGCTTCTTCTCACATTAGGTTGAGATGGATATTTTAGCAAAGCTGTCATTAATTCCAATCAACAAATACTTCCTTCATCTTATCTGTGTTGCACATACTCAAAATACAAAAAAGCAAGATTCCTTTTCCATGGACTTAGTGAATGGCCATTTCTAAAGCATTCAGCTAGGTGGCACCGGCCCTCTGAGTCAATAACATGCAGGAGCATGGACTGCATGATGACTCTTTGCAATACATTATGTACAGTTGTTCAGTCTTACTTGAAGAATGAAAATCTCTCCTGATCTCGGAATGGAACAAGCTGGGCACTATCTCATGCCGGCAGGCAATCATTAACTCTCTTTACCCTGATAACAGATCTTTGATTATTTTTCTGGTTACGTTTGTGGCTCTAGCAGTCAAGACGCTTTGCTGGCAGGGGGCCCCATTGAGTGATAACAGCCTGAGCCCTTTAATGGATTATTTTGCGTAATGGAGAGCGAGAAAAATTCAGGTCAGTTGCAATCTCCAGTTTCTAATGCTATCACATACAAGCAACGCTGCCTTAAAAATTCTCCTGAGGAACTCTAGGCTTTTTTAACTCTGTCAGGGTGTAGTAATCTCCCTCTGCCCTATCCTAGAGGATAAGGGTATCCAACGATATTGAAGTAGATGCCTCACTCAGTTATTGTGAAATGCTTCATCATTGGCGCCTATCCACACCCGGATAAGATGATACTACCCAGGCGGACTCACCCAGAGATGGAATGGGAGTTCTTAGATAAAGCAATACTGGATAAACAGGGATTCAGATGAGTGATTGTTAAAAATACCTTGAGGTATACCCAAATGCTATGCTTTATTTGGAGGGTACCTGTGGTAAGAAACAAATTGAATTTTGGGGTTTTCCTAAGTATAATTGTTCAGTTCTATCCCTTTTGCTGTGCCAACATGTTTCAGACCTCGCTAGGAGCCCACGTGGGTCTGGGGCCTTAGTCAGGGCTTTTTTACATTTATTTCATACCTGGGCATGCATATCATGCACAAACGTTAGGACTAATGCGCACACCTGTGTTGGTTCTGTCCTCAGTAGATTTTCTAAGAAAGGGGGGAGATGAAGAGGCCATTATTACTTCTTTCACTCATCCTGACTGTTAATAGTGTCTCATCCATTCAAAAATGTTGGACCTTGCTCTCTTGTGTTTCATGCATATCCTTATTTCGTGCATGACACTCTGGCAACAAATTTCCCGTATCTCTTCATTAAAATCAAAATTAATGAGTGATCCAGTGACTATTTACATTGCTGGGGTTCTTGGTCTGACTATGTACAACTCAGTTTTTTATTTCAAAAAAACTACATATGAATCAATTGTGGGCTATCTGATAGATCCGGATGCAATCTCTAGGTGAGGTGATCGTAACTTTATACATTCATCCTGTGATAGTCACCTTGTTGTGTCACACATACTCCGGCATTCTCGCGCTTACTCACTGGTCTTTTTATTCAAAGGACATGCTTTTATCAATATTTTGTGCTAACCTGGATATTCAATGCAGATTTCATATGCAAGTTTTGTTATCATTCCTTCCTTATTTTCTATTTACAAAACAACTTATATATGATTTTCTATTCACACTATTGCTCTCAGATATTATAGGTATTAACGCTCTGATACGTTATTTTGGGGAAAACCAATCACTCGGTTCCTCAATACATAGTACATCTATTGGTATAGCTGGTGTAGTATAACTCTGCCTGGGGGCCTGCTCTGTAACAGAAAACCCTATTGTCTGCTTTTGTTTATGCTCAAGGCTTTTTGTGCTCAAATGCAGCTTTTAGGCTATCTAAAGCAACAACAGCCGCAGCCGCTCCCCTCCCGGTGCATTCTCCGCACAGATATCTCATGCCGTGGCTCAGTTTTTTGCAGCACTCACTCGACACTCGAGGGTAGCGGTGTCCCATGTAGACAAGTGATGCAGCGCTACTTCGGAAATAATTTCTAAAATCTCATCACCTTTCCCTGAAGTATTTAATCATTCATTTCCTCATCAGTGGGGCCCATAACACTGCGAGTCACTCATACACATTTTCTCTCTACTTCATGGTTTGGTGTGAATCAAAGGAGAGCTGCTGGATCATAGCGGAGTGTCTAAAATTTTAACTACCTATTTATAATATATACATCTGCAGTTTAAATTGTTTACCATGGTTTTTCTATACAACAAATTATTCAGACACACCACCATTGATTGTCGATATATCTGCTAGTAAAAATTAGGCTAAGGATGAACAAGACCAGCTTAGTTCTTCATTTATCTAATTTTTATTAAAGTAGGATTTTCTAGCATAACCTATATTTATTCATTTTCTTTTTATTCATTCAAATAGAAATAGATGTAAGAAAAGGAAAGAAATTTAACTCATACATTTAACTTTCATTTAATTCAGAAACTCATAAATAAACACATTATTATTGAGATTATTGGACATAAATATTAGCAAAAAGACATAATAGTTCCCAAATTCTATCTCTCTATTCCCTCAAGCTATTTAACTTCTCTCTTCTTCTTCTATCTCTCTATTCCCTCAAGCTATTTAACTTCATCTAAAGACTCCGTAGTCATTCGAACAAAATTTGAAGTTGAAAAGTTTAAGTTCTTACGCTCCAAGGAAATTCAACATTCCGGCAGCATGTCAGGATACACAGATAGAAATCGAAAAGAGAGCTTTTTTCTTAACTGTGGGCCTATTCTTTTATACCCTTTTCCCTAGCTAAACTATCTAAATTGAGTAACATTTGGGGTCTCCGACGATTATGATTGGTTGGTTCAAGGGGTGGATGAGCATAACCTTATCATCTTATTACTTGACTGCCGTAGAGTCAGCTAAATGAATTTAACCAATGTCTTTAAGTTTAGACGTTCCATCATGTCCTTTAAATTGTAATTTTAAGCCTTTTTCCTAGGGTTTACAATACGGATGTCCATTTTTATTGGCAGTCAGTCAGGGTTTCAGAGCACATCGTCCATGACCTGTTCCATTCAGCACAGTCAGCTCATACGAGTCTGCAGCTCCACTCAGCAAGCGCATGCATTCTTCTCATGAATCTCGGAGTCATGGAAAATCGTCCATCTTGGACTAGGCCTCAAAGGCCACAACGGGAACTATTATATTATAGAAAAAAACACAATTGAGCTTTGATTATTTAATTATAGCCCTTCTGATTACCTCCTCCCTTACTAACGTATCCCTGTTAGTTATTACCTAGCAAATAAAGCCACATTTATGCATAGTTTGCTCACCTGGCTTCAGGTTTTTGCCACTATAGACAAACAGTAAGCACATTTATGCCACTTTTTGGTTAAATTATAGCCTTTGCGTTATTTTCAGACATCACATTATCACTCCGTTAATCGATTATGGTTGCAACACAAGCAATTCAGTGTCCCACGTGTATTTTGTGTGTGCATTCTATTCTATGTTGGTTAGTTTTTTTCAAAACCACACTATTAGTTCATGTTACTATTATGAGAAAGTAACTTCACGAGGGGTATACAAAATTTTGTTTTTTACCTCGCTCCATCACAATCACTGCGTTCATACATACTGAGTGATTCGCTCCACTTACTTCATCAAAGATTCCAGGACCGAGGGATTAGCTTCATCACCCTACTCAAACCGCTGCAGAGTACTGGGTCTGACAGGTCTGTTTTGAAGCGCTGTTGCGCTCATTACCGCCGCGTCATTTTCCTGTGCGTCCGTCCATTGCTGGGAAATTTAGTCCCATGCTCGAAAATGAATCGTTTCGAGCCCGGGGTTTTTCCTTATACTAATATATCTGTTGACCGAAAGGCTGAATACAGTTATCCTGTTTTGCCCAAGTGTTATTTATTTCCTTGTAGTGGTTACTGGTTGATGCTCAAGGCTTTTTGTGCTCAAATGCAGCTTTTAGACTATCTAAAGCAACAACAGCCGCAGCCGCTCCCCTCCCGGTGCGATCCCCGCACTGATATCTCATGCCATGGCTCAGTTTTTTGCAGCACTCACTCGACACTCGGGGGTAGGGGTGTCCCATGTAAACAAGCGCTGCGTTCATCCATACTGAGTCATTCGCTCCCCTTACTTCATCAAAGATTCCAGCACTAAGGGATTACCTTCATCACCCTACTCAAACCGCTGCCGAGTACTGGGTCTGGCAGGATGGGTCTGTTTTGAAGCGCTGTTGCGCTCATTACCACTGCGACATTTTCCTGCGCGTCCGTCCATTTTCCAAAGGATGCTGGGAAATTTAGTCCCATGCTCGAAAAATGAATCGTTTCTAGCCCAGGGTTTATCCTTATACCAATATATCTGTTGACCGAAAGGCTGAATACAGTTATCCTGTTTTGCCCAAGTGTGATTTTATTTCCTTGTAGTGGTTACTGATTGATGTATCCACTTTTGTCGTATGATGAGCAACTCTGTATATTGGTAATAAAGTCGTGAGTACACATCTAAAAAAAATCCTTTTTATATACAGAGAAATAAAGAGACCAATGTGTGCTTCGTTGTGAATTTCTTTCTTTTTGACCCTTAAGAGGCCCCGGTTCCGTCTCATACTGTATTAGATAGTGCATAGAGGTTACCTGACCCCGGCTAAAATAAATATGTACTTTAGGCGCACTGATGCACACTGCCCACGATGTAATCTGGGGGATACGGACTATAGTCATATGTTTTTATTGCTCTTGATGATTACTGGTGAAGTGTCACCACTCACCTGTCAGATTGCACTGAGCGCACTATGGAGCGCACTTGGGAGGTTTGTCTCATGTCTCTCTTTCACTGGTCAAAAAGGCACAAAGCAGCATCCAGGTTTATAGATCTGGGGTTGCTCGCAGCTAAGTGCTTAATCATCAAGCACTGGAAATGATTGGAGTCCCCCCTGATATGGCATGGTCCCGCCTACTAACAATTTGCGCACAAGCCAAAAGCATTGCCTTACATCTCCTTGTGTTTGCTTTGTTCGCCCTAAGTTGGCAGGGTTTGCTCAGACATTGGTCCCTTGCTTACTTCGCCACTGGACTCAAGCTAGCCTGGCTTATGAGGGCTGTAAGCCCAAACCAGTCCCAGGACGCTTGTTTCCAATCCAGGGAAGACATGGTTTGGCAGTTTGGGCTGGACTGTTCCTATCAGGCAAAGGGTCAAGACTGATTTACATATAGCTGTATCTGAACTGGGATGGCAAAGTGACCTAAAGAACGATGATTGATTCAACCCAGATCTGTGACTGGTGGTGAGTGTGAGTATCTGAAAAGTTTCAGCGCTCAGTCCATCATCTCCTTGTGTTTGCTTTGTTTGCCCTAATTTGGAAGGGTATGCCCAGACGTGGATCCCTTGCTCACTTAGCCACTAGATTCAATCTAGCCTGGCTGACGAGGGCTGTTAGCCCTAAACCGGTCCCAGGATGCTTGTTTCCAGCCCAGGGAATACATGGCTTGGCAGTTCGGGCTAGACTGTTCCCATGAGGCACAGGGTCAGAACTGATTTGCATATAGCTGTGTCTGAACTGGGGTGGCGAAGTGAGCTAAAGAACGATGACGGATTCAACCCAGATCTCTGACTGTGGTGGGGTGTCTCAAAGGTTTCCGCTCCGTCCATCATCTCCTTGTGTTTGAAGTGTCATCACTCACTGAGCTCACGGTGGAGTGCACTTGGGAGGTGTGTCTCATGTGTCTCTTTCCCTGGTTAAAAGGCACAAAGTAGCATCCAGGTTTATAGATCTGGAGTTGCTCGCAGCTAAGTGCTTGATCATCAAGCGCTGGAAATTATTGTAGTCCTGCCTGATGTAGCATTGTCCTTCCCACTAACAATCTGGGCGCAAGCCAAAAGCATTGCCTTGCGCTGCAAGGACACCCTGGGACTTCGCAAACTCCAGATGGCGACCTAATGAGATGCCATCCTACAGGATTTCTGAAACAACTGGCAACTGGATGATGGACTCCAGGCATCAACAACCAACATTAACACTGCACCAGTAGTGGCGTGATATAATACATAGTAGGGTCACTTAATGGTTAGGTCACCAAACTATCCCCACCTCTCTCACCCCTCATGCATAATCTGGAAACATGACACTCGCTGGACAAGGCACATATCGCCACCTAGTAGTGCATGTGGGTGGCACGGAAACATTGGGGAGCAACAGAGACTTGAGTTGGGCAACGATTTACATTATTCTCAGCCTGGTCCTCGTTCCCCCAACACCTCCTCCCTGCCACATGCTATACACATGTATGCACACATTTAGCACCAGAAACAGCAGCCGGTGCCCTTACGCACACGTTTCGCACCACCAGTCGCTCCCACTGCACTCAAGCCGGATATACCAGAAACTGCACATTATGATATTGATTGAACTGTTGTAAATTGATATAAGTGTGTCATGGAGTCAAATTCAAATCAATGCATGTATGTGTGGAGCGCTTTTTACTAAAAATCCAATAAAGAAATTTGAACAAAAAAATAAGGTGATATTTCATTACAATTCCGGACACCAAGCATGAACTGACTGGCTACCTGTTTCCATTTAGATGTTACAGCTTATTGAATGTAATAAGGTAACTGCAATGTTATCCTATGGCAAAGGCAGGCCTAGCAGTAGTGAAAAACAATTGTAAGAGTTTTTCACTAACACTTAAAAGTACATGTTCTAACTTTTAAGTACACTGCACCCTGCCCTCTGTTCATGGCAGCTCTCTGGGCTGTTCATGACTTACCTTACTGGTGAGTTGTATTTAATTATATATATATATATATATATATATATATATATATATATATATATCATGTAGCATGTAGCATGTAGCGTGAACATTACCCTTTCAGGTATCAGAGCGCTATACATCAGGAAAACAAAAAGGTAGGAGTATACAACTGTGAAAGAGGAAAAAAGTCAATATAAGCACGTACAATGGCATTTGTAGAGTCTGGATGGTCATATAAATAATGTGTGGGGTGGCATCATTGATGGGTATGTATTAGGATCGGAGAGTCATTGTGAAAAGGGAGGCCCTGGGTTAAAGTCTGGGAAGAAAAACTTTTCATCCATAAATGCTTTACTTTTCGTTTGAAGAAGGCAATTCAAGGGTTGAATCTATTCTCAGGAAGAAGAGAGTTCCAAATTTTGAGGGAAATTCTGAAGAAGGAGCACTTGTAAGTTGTATTTTTTTTTAAGGTGTAGGGCTTTAGTAGAAGGGATCCAGTGCGTCATAAAGTTCTATTCTCACCTGATAGGATGAGTTTCTTGGCCAGATAATCCGGAGTGTTGTGATGAAGATATTTATGAGCCAAGCAGGCAATTTTTAGATGGATCTTTGCCTCATAAGTTAGCCAGATCAGTGCATCAGTGCTTTGAGGTCAGGGGTGACTTGATCTTTTTTTTTAATCTATGATGAGTCAAGCCGCTGCATGAAAGGTTCCCTTCTGAGGGGCCAGTTTTGCTTTTGATAGTCCCACGAAGGTGGCACTGCCATAATCTAGATTGGAAATCACTATCGCTTGAACTGCTGTCTTGAAATCTGAAGCCGGAAAGAAAGGTTTACATTTTTTTAGTGCGTGCAGTTGGTAGTTGGCACCCCTAGTGTCGGTGCTGATGTGATCCTGCATAGAAAGGTGATTTGTCCAAAATCATTCCTAGAGATTTTTATGAGGTGATTATGTGTGGGGTACAGTTCAGGGCTGTTAAACGTGAGAGCCATTCTTTGATCTTAGGATAGTTGTTGGGTGGTGAGATTTAGAGGAATTCAGTTCTGAGGGTGTTTAGTTTGTGGTCATTCCGAGTCAGCCAATGTTGAGTATTTGCCAGTAAGTTGCTGAGGATGCTGATGTCTTCAAGAGAGGCAATTTTCAAATAGAGCTGAATATCTTCTGCATACATATGGTATAAGATTGAAGATTTTGGTAAGTGGTAACATGAGGAGGTTGAACAGTGTTGGGGAGAGTGAAGTGCCTTGAGGGATTCCAATCTTTACTGGCGTCTGGATGGATAGAGCATGGTTGAACATAACTCTTTGGGATTTGTTGTGTAAGAATGAGGATTACCAGTTTAGCCTGGTAATATGTATTAAAAAGGAATATTGCTGCCTGGCAAAAGGTTCATTTTGCCAGGTGGCAATTTAAAACTGCACACACCGAAGCTGCAATGTTTAAAGGGCTACTTATGTGGATGGCACAGTGTGTGATGCAGACCTGCTTATAGCATTTCATTCACAGGTGCCGGGTACATGTACTACCACTTTACTAGGGACTTACAAGTAAATTAAATATTCCAATTGGGTGTAAGTCAATTCTATTATGTTCAAAGGAGAGAGCACAAGCACTCTAGCACTTGTTAGTGGTGGTAAAGTGCGCAGATTCCATAGGCCACCAAGAACAAGATCAGCAAAAATAGGTGGGTGAAGGCAAAAGAGTTGGGGGAAGACCACCCCAAGGCTGACAGGTCTAACAGTCATGCTTTTAACTGCTAGCGGAATTTGGTTTCGTCTGCAGTGTGGTGTTTTCTGATAAATAAGTTAAGGATTGACCTCCTCTTTTAACTAACTGGACCTTAGGACATTTGATCAGACTTTCACAGAATCCCATGTTACTAGATATGATGCCCACTGTCATTTAGAAGGAGAACCCATCTCTGTAGAGTCGCAGGCTTTCATTGTATTATGTAACAATAATTAACTTCGGCTAAATATGAGTTTCTGTTGGAGGAGGGGGCGAGAAACTAGACTAATGAAGGTATGAATGCAAACATTCCTATCATTTTCTTTCCTATACAGATAAAAACCTTCAATGGAGATTTTCGAGACATACAGAGTTACTAATACACTGTTCTCTCATCCATGAGTTCCCACGTCTATTGAAATACAACCCCCCTGCTCTGAAGTTGGGGCAAGGAGGCTCTCTTATTTATAGAAAAATATATATCAATTTCATGCAATAGGCTCATGAATCCTAAAAATGAAATGGACATCAGAACTTGGCTCGAGCTCCCAGGATCGAAAATGGAGTCCACCTACTTTGTAAACACAGCACTCATGCAGAATTGAAGTTGAGTGTACTTATTTATGGCGAGGCTCATTTCATCCAAAACCTGCTGCCCTGGCAACAGGTAGGATGCCATATTGCTGCATATGTTAGCGGCAGCATGGGCAACGATGAGGATGACTTGTATTGTAATTGCATTTATATAGCGCTTACTACCCCTGACGAGGCGTTGAAGCGCTTTTTCGGCGGGTAGCACGCTCCTCCGGGACCCATAGAGGATAAGTGTTGAATTAGTATAGTGAAACATGCAAGTACATTTTAAGTGGTGGATAGCTTAGTCAGTTATTTGGCTTTGGAATGATAGCAAAAGGATAGAGGAGGACAAATATTTGTATTTATGTTTGTATTTATGTAGCGCTTGTTGACGCACCCTATTTAGGACGCCTACAAAGGATTAGTGGTGAATTAGTATGGTGAAATAAAAAGTAATTTCAGTGGTGGATATTAGTCACTTACATGGAGTGAGAAGGATAGTGGAGGGATAAAAGGGGAAGAAAGATTTGCATTCATATAGCACTTGTTACCCCTAATGGGTGTTGAATCGCTTTTCTGGCTAGTAGCACGGCACTCCGGAACCCATAAAGGATTACTGTTGAAAATTAGTATAGTAAAAAAATATGAAGTAATTTGAGTAGTGGATATGTTATTCAGTTATTTGGGTAGTATATTTGTATAGTTTAATATGGAATTTGAGAAGTGAACATGTTAGTCTGTTAATTTCGATTGAAAAAGATAGTGGAGGGATAAAAGAGTGAAAGATTTTTTTTTTCAGGTCTTAGCAATAGGAGGAGGCTTTTGGATGAGTAAAAAGGAGTTTTTCCAGAAGAAGGCATGCAGTTATTCAATGGATTGTGTCCAAATCCGTGGCTGTGACTCATACAGTAATACATGCTAATATGGGTGACAGCCTCAGCGTCATTTGACCCTTCACAGAAGTTTGCATAGAAAGCACCTTTTAACAGAAGGCCTATTCGTTTCCATTCACCTGGACCTTCCCTCCATGCGACCATAAATCACAGACCGCAGTCTTTAAGCTTTGAGTACATAGGAGGCTCCCTAATAACTTAGGCAGTAAATCATACCAAGTGATTTTATGTCACTTTAAATGACAAATTGCTCCACTTACACGTACAAGTCAATTCTGCTACTTTATAGCTGTCGAAAGGGAAGCGCTATCCGCTCAGTCTTGTGGTCGGTGCTTTCAGCGAGCTGTGTGAGGCGTGCTACAGGGTAGAGCTGTGCATTGTTTTCCATTTGCAAATGATGAGCTCACTAGGAATGTAATACCAACACAATTCTCACTGATGAGAGGGCACTTCTAAAAACATGGTTTTAGATTATTATCTGGGAATTAAGAGATTTATAATTGTTCAAACAATTCTATTATTTTCCCCCTATTGTCTGGTTGTTGGACTTGGCCTTTATTTCAAGGTGTCCTCCAGATCTCTTGCTTTCTGCAGCTGAACCTCTTTTTGCTGTCATTAGGACTAAGTGCACTTTTCCCCCTGCTAACCAGTGGTAAAAAGTTTGTGCTCTTTTCTGTGGAATGGGTAAATACGATGTCAATGAGTACCAAGTTGTGTGCAGGCCTGACAACACAGATAAATGCATTGCCAACATATGCTACAACCTGTGTCCATATGACAATGTCAATGCTCATGAATACAGTGACAAAATATGTCATAATCCATGCCTGCACAACAGTGATGATACAGGCGCTAGCAATGTAAATGAATGCCATAATCCAAGTACATAGGACAATGTTGTTACCAGTAAAAGTGATGTCAATGTATGTCATGATCTAGGAACGCATAACTGTTGTCAATATCTGTAAAAACGATACCAATGTATGCCATGACAACTGTACACTAGCTATTGAGAATGTAGATAAAAATGACACTGTGACTACCATATAATTGTTAGCAGTTTTAGTGAACATTGCTGTTGGATTTACCCAAGTTGACCTCTTCATCAACTCCGAGTCAGACATAAGTGGTCAGACAGGCCCTGTGACCCACACTCATACCTATCGAAGAACAGGTCACAGGTGGGGTCTCTGTTAATCCAAAAATAAATATATGCCCAAGAAATACTTTGATTGATTCCACAGATGGATAGTTGCACCACAAACAGGTCCATGGCAATTGGCTCCAATAAAGCAAGTTTGGCATTTCACAAAAATACCACAAAGCTAGATACCAGATGTAGATAGAAACACCAAGCCAGTCAGGACATGACATGCACACCACACTTAGTGATCACCATTTCCCTCATGCAAGACATCTGGACACCTGCAAAAAAGAACAATTGATGGACAGAATGCAGAACAATGTCATACATACCCCTAGTACAGAGTTCTGGGCCTAAATCCATCGTTTTTTTGCTCACCATGCTATTCCAGTTTGGACCCAGCCATATGCAAATCAGTCTTGACCCTGCACCAAATAGGAACAGTCCAGCCTGATCTGCCAGGTCAGGTCCTCCCTCGACTGGAAACAAGCATCCTAGGACCAGTTTCTGAGTTTTACTCCTCATCAGCGAGGATAGCTTGACTCCAGTGGCATGGAGAGCACGAGACCCACTTCTGGGCATACCCGTCCCACTTGGAGTAACAAATGCAAAAAGAACAATTGATGGACAGAATGCAGAACAATGTCATACATTCCCTCAAGAACAGAGATCTGGGCCTAAATCCAATGTTTTTTTTGTTCACCATGCCATTTCAGTTTGGACCTAGCCATATGCAAATCAGTCTTGACCCTGCACCCAATGGGAACAGTCCAACCCGAACTGCAGGGCCACGTCCTCCCTGGACTGGACGCAAGCATCCTAGGACCGGTTTCAGGGTTTCACCCGTCATCAGCCAAGATAGCTTGACTCCAGCGGCATGGAGAGCAAGGGATCCACATCTGGGTCTACCGGTCCCACTCCGGTTGACAAATGCAAAAAGAACAATTGATGGACAGAATGCAGAACAATGGCATACATTCCCCCAGTACCGAGATCTGAGCCTAAATCCATACTTTTTTTGCTCACCATGCCATTCCAGTTTGGACCCAGACCTCAAAGGGGCAAGACCTTGAACTTAATGTTCCATTTTATTCCTCCCCCGAACCCCATACCAATGAGACTATCCTGGGGGTGAGTAGGTTTGAATGTCTTTTTTGTCTATTATTGGTGTGAAATGTATAGATTCTTGTGTCTGACATACAAGTCTGAATTTTGGCACGGTTTGATGCTTGATTCGAGTAAATGACGATCTGCCATCAAAGTCCACACTAGGGCACTTCTTTCCTTTCGTTTTGACCAATCAGTGGAATAAAGGCAGCATTCTTCTGTGTAATTGTTTCTTCCTTACATGATACCTCGCCATTGTACAGCAGTGCATGCTTACTGATTAAGAGGTTTGTGCTGTGTATGCCAAGAATGTAGACCTGCTCTCCTATGCAGTTCTCTGTCCCAGGAAAAATAAACACAATGACCTGTATGGCTGTTGTCTGCATAATCATGACTCCTTGCATTACGCGGTTACAGTATGCAATATAGATTTTACAACTCAATATCTTGACAGACAACTATATGCAGCCAAAGACAAGGCTGTGTGACACAATCATTCCTGAGGTGTTGTCCATTAGGCCTCCTTCAAAGTCATCACAGCGTACAGCTAAGCAACCGAATAAAACAACCGATAAGTGTCATTAAGGTAGCTAAGTCGGTCATGGCAAAAGCCATTTACCAGTAATCTTCATTAGACTAAGCCCTGTTTTTCGCTTTCACACTTTTTGTGTCTTATGAACATAAATAGCTGACCTCTCATTGATAAATCTTATTTGTAGTACTCAAGCAGTACCACAGTAGCAGAAGACAGACCCATTGGAGAGAAGGGGGAACCACCATTTTGATGATGGAGACTAGGGCTCAGCATATTGAAGGTAACTGGTTAGTAATTTTAGTATCACTGGTATGGCCATTTTCCTCATCACCATCCTTACAATAGGAGAATATATATGATCCAATAACGTTTTCACCCAGCATCGAACAGAAGTAAAAAAAAATAATGCATCAAACATGACCAATGTGGGCTAATCAGACCCAACACACCATTATGAAACAGAGTAACTGGTAGTTGTAGTATAACATCTGCATTTGTAAAGTACACGTTCACCTGTGTCTCTTGCTGCTGAAGTAACAGATGTTCATTTTCATCCAACTTAATAGTATTCATTTTATCAACCTCTGAGAGATGAATGTCTTAGGGGACCCAACAAGATTCTAGACTGTAACTATGAGATTAAAAAACAGGTTAATAGAGTGAATGCATCAGTCCACTGCGCTACTAGAACTTCGGCAACCTGCAGGAGATCTTTGTCATGATATGGGTAACAAGAAACTGTGATATCAGAATCGTCATTTAAAAAACATTACTATGTCTGTGGCATACCTGACCTGATGGTGAACAATTCCTTTCTCAAGCTGATAAGCTTGTAGGGAGAAGAAGCTAAAAAAAGTATTCCATATCTTGAAATCTATGTAACATAATTGACAACACACATCTACACGTGACCGGGAACATGTATGCTTCCAGGACTGCATAGGAGTCAAATCTCCTTAACACTCGTGAGACAACTCTACAAATCAAAGAGATGACTTCTTGGCAACTGAATAAGAACTACAAGGAAGCTGCAGCCTAGCAAACAGTTTTATAATCAGGGCAACTGTAATTTTTCACCACCTTTGTATTCGTGTACATCTCCTGGTTGTAAGCAAAACTTAAAGTGAAAACAAAATATCCTACGATTATGGAGTTATTAAGCTACCTGGTGTGTAAATAACTATTTTTCCACTGCGTTGATGTTGATGAATCTAAAACAGATCAGAAACTCTACCTTGCAGAGCCAGTTATAATAATTTTATTTTGACTTCATGCCATTTTTGTTTTTCTAGAAATGGAACGAGATGTTTTGAAAGCGCTATTTTGTTTGTGCACCTTGACTACACACGCTGCCACCTGTTCACACATTGTTCTGCCATATAAAGTCTAATGTTTGTCTTGGAAGGTAATCTCCTGTGCGGTGTTTCCGATGCCGCCATTAATAGAAGCACAATGAACATAATGTTTATCCCAGAGAGACTGAAGAAAAGAATGCAAGCAGCCTGTACATCACGCATTGAGGTGGTGTTAGGGTAAGACAGACTATGGTGAAACTCTCCTAAAATCCATATTCCTTGCTCTTATTTTAACCCAGTACTCGACTCTGAAACATTCAACTGTGGAAGGTATTCATAGAATTAATTGTATGAACTAGGCTTGTCCAGTAATTGTAATTAGCATCCGTAACACAATGCTACCATGGCTCCGCAAATCTGAAGGCTTATTGCGAGCAGTAACTTCTGCCATGCATTGTATATTTAGTAAGAGTCAGAAGCAGTGGAAAGGCAGCACTCTCGCACAGTTGGTTTAACTGCGTCTGGATGAGTTTACGGGTGAGGGCGGGGCCTTATTGCCCACATGATTCCAGATGTTTACAGCAGTTGATTGCCCTGCCCCTCATTAAGATTTTTGTAATTTTTTTTAATTTAATGCATTTTTATAAAGCGCGGACTTTACCCGAAGGTGTCAGAGCACTGTACAATAGAACCAGTTACGTTACATGAGAGAACTGTTGCAGGAATAGAACAAACAAAAATAGCATGCCATAGAGTCGAGGCAACGCAGGCAAAAGGCACACAATCTCAAGCACAGCATGAACAGACTGTACAAGCAAAAGTAAGAATAAATATGACAACTTTTACAATGACTAAAGAACTTCCTGGCGCACAATAGCACACCATAGAATCAAAAAAAAGCAGGCAACAGGGACACAATTTAAAACGCAGCAAGCACAGGATGTAGTCGCCTTAGACCAAAGCTCCCAAATGGAGGCTGGGCAGCTAAAACCTGTTAACGCACTCAGCGGACGGCAAGACACTTGCATTCAAAACAATAATTTGATTTTCACAAAACTCTTCTGGTGTAAGGGCCTTAGGTCTGGTGTAAGGGCCTTAGGTCTTTAAACGCACCTTCTTTGTATGCGTCTTTCTAAATTCCTTCGTGTCAAATGCATTTAAACGGGTAACAGAATAATTATGGAGGAATTTCCTTTAAATGTTCATATTTCCACTCCTGTTAGAAATATTTTGCAAAATCCCTTTCAAAGCACTTTTTTGGTAATATTGTGGGACTAAAGTGCGCCAGTTATTATTAAAATGATCGAATTTGTGATTGCTCATTTTTACACTGGTTATTTTAGGTGTTTTTTTGTTATGAGGGTGTAATAAAAGTGCCCCTGTTTTCATGGTCACCCTCATATTTTGCTGGCTGGTATTGCAGGTTTTTGAGTCCTGCGCACTGAAGCAATGCTGGCCTCACATCAGTGCATGTGCCCTGATCCCTAAAATGCAGTAAAAGTGTCGAACTACAAATTGCCCTACTTATATTTCCTTCAACATAATATTATATGGAGCAGGAAATATTACAATGGCATTGAACAGTTAAATGACACACATAGACTGTTACATATATTGTGTCATCCAGTAGGCTGACAAAGGAAACATTATTTCAGGCCTACCTGTGTAGCATGACTCTTGTAACTTTTAAACCTGCTGGCAAATATGTCAAAAATAGAATCTTACTTTTAATTTTTAAATATATCTCCTAAGTAGGACTTGTAGCCCAGAGGTAAGGGTCTAGCATTTAACAGTGGTACATGCAAGAATTTAATGTTAGCATATACCTACAGTGATTACCCCCAAAAGCTATTTTCACTGTAAAGGGCTAATGGAATCCTATGAGAAAAAAGACAAACATGTCAGAATAAAATTGTAACTCCACTGTCTCTGGTTTGTGACAAGCTACTAGCATAAATCAAACACTATTTTTTAATGTTTATCAATAATCCAGTAATCAAGTTTATTGGTGAAGTATGAGTTATAATAAATATTTTGGAACTGTGAATTTTAAAAGGTTCCTTTGTCTTCCTGAACCTTCAGATGCATAATTAGTAGTGGGAGGAAGATCTAGTCCCGGAACCAGTGTGGTATAGCTGAAGAGAATGGACTGCTTGTTTACTGAACACACACCTGGCTGGCACACAAGCTCTCTCTAAGGGTAGAAAGGTTTTGCCATGTTGGATCTGAATCAGAATAGTGCACTGTGGGATAGTTCAGAGTAGGTATGCAAAGTGGTAAAGGTTACCCTTGGGAACTTTGTTCGCATTAGTTAGTTACCGGGAGTCTCTTCCACCGCTGGCCAGTAAAACCTACAAAGCTGGCACCTGACCCACAGCTCATCCAAGCATCAGGAGGACTAGACTTCCTGTTTGAGAAATGTGTGAAGATCTGATGGGCTGGACCTGCTCTCACTTATACCAAGGAGTAAGCAGTGGACTCAGAGGGTCAGTTGACTAATGTCCTGTGTGGCTACAGGGATATAACCAGCTGTGAGAGGTCTGTGTCCTGTAGTGCTCAGCTGACCAGTAGCAACAGGACATGAACTGGACCTTTCTTGACGCCTCTGCTGGAGCGGCTTCATGCCCCACCTCTGAGGTCTGAGAAGCTTTTAAAATCCCCAGGAGGAGCTGCACTTTGGAGCTTCAGCTGGTCATTGCAGGAACAGTAACCTATTTTGAGAGGACTTCATTGAATACATCTCCAAGCTTGCCCCCTGGAGGATTTTGAGCTCCAAAAAAAGGCTAAGCCTGAAGGTAGAAATTTTGAGCAGAAAAAAGGTGCACAAAATCCATCTGATGCAAGGAATTTGGTGGCCATGAAATATGGATCTAGCCCTGATGGAGACCTTGCTGCCTAAATTGATGGATTCAGCAGCTATCTGACTTCGAGAGGTCCTCACTAGATATAGCCTGCAACCTAGTCCCACTGGAGAACTTTCACTTCGATTTCAGAGGTTAAATTAGAGACTAAAATCTGTGACTGGCATGACATGCTTGGTGTATCCTATATATGCTCTATCACGGTCTGCTTAAAATCCCGTCTATGTCCTGTCCCGACATGAACAGTGACTTCTGACTAGTTCTCTTCTTTACAAGCATGCTTTTTGCTGCTTTAAATTTTTCTAAATTCATCTTTTCAGTACCCCTTATTTACATTTTGTCATTTGGATGTCATTTTACTCATTAGATTTTACTCTTTTTCCTCTAATTTTATAAATTGGTAGTGGGATTTGTATTGCCTTGTGTTTTGACTTATTTGTTACTGCTAAATACTTTACACATTTTCCCAAGTTAAGCCTGTTTGCTCTCTGCTACAACTTCCTTAGAGTTGAGTCCTAGTTTAAATTATCGAAACTTGGTTTTACCCGAAAAGTTGGTGGTCTTATTTCGTGTGATGGATGCACATCCGCCTGAATTATTAACCCACTTTCCTGCAGAATGTACTGTGATAGCGCTTACCTAGATCATTGGGACAATGATGCACTGTATTTAGGAATGACATGATGCAGATAATCAGCCATGCATAACAGAAGATATGGTTGAAGCTAGTTTATTGCTTCCTGTAGCTAATGTCAGGCCCTCGCACCTGTGCAAGGAAGAAAAGGCTGATCCCGAGCTTGGTACGCTTTTTAAATATCTCTATTTTTGGCATCACAACCTCGATTTGACATCAAAATTCTCTGGCCTCTCTTCCTATCTCTACTACACCACAGACATGTGCCAGAAGTGGCCTCAGAGCCTGGGAGTCAGTAGTTACATGACCCGCATCACAATGCTCACGGCCAGAAAAGGGAGGTATAACATATTAGGCCACTTCATTGCAAGCACAGGAGAGGGGGGACAGAGTCACTGGGTACCTTGCAGCCTGTCCTCGTATCCCCACCCACCCAATTGGGGTACGTTGGTCCCCAGAAGATGTGTAGGATTATTTGCTTCAGATTAAGTTGGCATTGCTGGATAAAATTCATAGTCATAATTTCTAAAATAGGCATAGACATATCCACTTCACTTTAGCATAAATGACTTATTACATGCAGTAGTATGCATGGTGTACACTGCTCTTCTGTTCCTGCCAGACTATCTCATTAGAGTGGGTCAAGGTGGGTATTTTGTAGGATGGACCAGCAAGCAATTGGTTTTGCGACATTGCTAAATCTAAATCTTAGACTTCCCAGTGACATTTTCTCAGCGGTGTGATGCATATCTTTTCTTGGTAAGATTTGTGTAAAAAACAAACAATCCCAGAGTCCCAAACTCCAAATAACTAAGACTGGGCACACAGACCCTGCAGTGAGGAACTCTCTCCTGATATCTTACTCTACCTATTGCCTTCCCAGTTCAGTCCATTAAAACTAATCCGCCATAAGCCATCTATTGACTAATCCCTCCTAATGAGTCTGGATACAGTGAGGCTGAAAAGGTGCCTGTCCTGACTAGAAAAGGTGCAATGGTAGTGTTGTAGTATGAAAATCCAAATGCTGACAAGTTGTAGGTTCCAAGTAGTTCCTTTATTAAGTTTCAATTATAAATGTAGAAAGATGGTAGAAGGATGGTAAATACGATGGAAGTAAGATAGTAGAGTAGCCCCACCAGAAGCAGTCTCCCTCTGCTCAGCCTCAACTTACACTCTCACCAAGCCCTCACACCAACATTCCATGACATCACACAACATTCTTCCAGTCAATCAGGCTGGACAGATGGGAGAATATTGATGCAAAGAAAGAAGAGAGGAATTAACCATACAACAGTTAGTCTATAGAAACCCATATGCACCCCGGCATCTGAATAGAAGTTACTGACTCGTTTTCATGGCTATTTATTGGTGTGTCCTTTGAAAAAAAAAAAATTGTAAAAAAAAATATTTGATTGAGACCTCAGCTGAGGTAAACAAATACAAATACATGGTATGAAGTAACTGGATTTAAACTTTTAGGGTTCCTTTGAGGAGCAGCTGACGCAGTACTATGAGGAAGCATCTGACCAGTCCATTGAAGCAGCAGTCAGTAGATCTAGCCTTCTAGAGAACGTGAGAGGTGTGATGTGAGACAGAAATGTCCATTGCTTTTTATTGTCATCTGTTGATAACAGGCAGAGTATGTCCCTTGTCCCAGAACAAGTAAAAGGTTTGAGGAATACAAAGCTGCTATTTCTTCTTGCCTTTTCAGTCCACATTACTCTTTTGCGGCAAATGGTTTTAGTGGCACTTTTATCTAAAAGGTTATATTGAAAGTGTTAAGTCATTGTTCACGTTAGGAATCTGTCCTGTGGCTAATTCTAGAGGAAAACAAATAATCTACAATCACATGATATAGTATATTTGTGGGAGCTAAAGATATGTCCTTCTTCCTTATAGACTACTAGCAGCCCGTCCCGACCTTGTCCGGGAGCAATCAGGCTTCCCCGACCCCCGCCTGCCCCGACATTGTCCAGAATTTTGGACCCCCGCCCGCCCCGTCCACCGCCTGCCCCGACATTGTCCCCCGGAGCCTTAAAAAGGTGACATATGATAGTCACAGCAGTGCACTATAATGTAAAACCGTCTCACTGTATTGCAGCTATTACTCCAGCCTTCGCCTGGAAATTACCATTTCCATGTGTTTAGAGTGGGGATAAACCGAACCAGATTTCCTGGCTTTTCTTCGGGCTGCTTGCTTTCCCCGTCCCCGCCCGCCCCGTCCCCCACCTGCCTCGACCCCCGCCTGCCCCGACCCCCGCCTGCACCGACATTGTCCCCCGGAGCCTTAAAAAGGCGACATATGATATTCACAGCAGTGCGCTTCGGGCTGTTTGCTTTCCCCGTCCACATGAAAAGTACCACGAAAAGAGGGCACATTTAAACACGGCTCCGAGCTTGACGGATCACTTTCGCCTGTGGGGTCTCTTTGAGCGGGGTTTACACTTGACGGAGCTCGGCGTGCCGAGATTCCAGCATGGTAACATAATGCCCCCGTGTCAACCTAATGACCCTTACAGCTGAAACGCTGGCGCTCTGCAGTTCAACTTCCTGAGCTGTGTTTGAGGTAAAACTAATGAGCGTGATCGTGGTAGTTTGGAGCCTTACATCACCCCGTCCCCCGCCTGCCCGACCCCCGCTGCCTTACCTCAGCCGCCGCTCCTCAGTCCACCGCTCCTCGCCGCTCGTCACCGCTCCTTCCCCATGCCATGTCCGCCGCTCCTGGACGCCGCTCCTACCCGTGCTCCTGACGTCAGCACGCAGGTCGCGGCCGGCGCTACTTCGAGGGGACTACTTTTTTTATAATGTAAATTTTTTAAATATAACATATTTTTTTACTTTATATAGCCTATGTCCATCTGCACACCCTGAGGATTCCAACGATGTATCGGGTGTGTGGATTGGCACTGTGGTTCCCGAGTTTACCCGCCTCAAAGCTTCAAAGTTCTTCCTTTATAATAGTAGTATAGATTACAGGGGTTGGCAGGTATGGCAATTTGGAGATTTAGATTTGTCAGTTGAAGTTGAACACCTGACTGTTTAGCAGGTCATCCTTACTGGGATGGTTAACACTTCAGCAAGAAATGCAGGGAACATGGCAAAAACATAGATTGCTTACAGCATTAGACTTTTTCATATAAGTTGTACCAGATGTGCATTATGCTGCTATAGTGCAAACATACCAGCGTGAGCCCCTTGAAAGTGCTACCATTGACAGCTGTGAACTTGGTGAATGTGTAAAGATAGAAGCGGTAGGTTACTGCACAAATTCCGATATGTGAGGTTTGTGGAAGAGAGACATGCCTGCTGACGCAAATGAACACGGATTCCCATTTCACCCATCACACTATGATTACCTATTAACGCTATGCCGCTTATGAGTCTCACTGGTGATTATCTACATCTGTGGGCTTGGTCCTGTGCAGCATGTTTAATTAAAATGACATTTGCAAATGTTAAAAGTCAGTAGGTTAAATACTGCACATGTACTGGTGCTATAATAATCAAAATGACAGGCTGATAACAGACACTAACAATCTAGAGGGTGCTGCTTACGCCGGTGCCTTGTTAACTATCATTTAACGAAACATACACGGAAAACAGCAGGAGCAAGAACACTGGTCCTTCCTATCAGAAATGATTCCATTTTCTAAGCTCAGTCTTGTAATCGAAAGATAGCGCATCTCCGCGCCATCTCTTCATGATTGAATCTTTTAGCATTGATCGTGTGCCCCAGGAGAGTAGAAAGACGAATAAAATAGCCCCCACTTTGATCCCTTCCTCGAATTTCATTGGGTACCGGGGGCCATTATGCCCTAGCCACACAATGAGGTCCCTTAATGCCAACTTCTGTCCATCTATCTATACATCCTTTGAACCTTTCATTCATTCAGCCATCCACCTATCTATCTTTTCATATTTCCATCTGTCCTTCCTTTATCTTTCTGTCCATCCACTATTTCATTTGTTACTCTTCCACCCATACTTCAATCCTTCCACTCACACTTCCAGCCATACCGTCATCGTTTTCCCATCCTTAATTCTCTTCTTTTTCATTCATCTATCATTTCACTCTCCTTTTATTCATTCATCCATCCATCCAAACTTCCATTCATCCATCCACCTATTCAGCCAGCCCTTCCCCATTCCAGACATTCTTTCACTCACCCATGCAATGTTGTTTTACATTTCTCCCATCAGTCCTTTCACCCTTCATACATCTTTTCATGCTTTTGGCCCTTCCTTCTTGTCACAGTTTCTTTCTCCTTTTCATATGTTCTTCGTTTCACTTTTCCTTCCAGACCCCTCACTCACACTCTACGTAGCATAACCAGTGTACTATGAGCCCAAGTGCAAGGAAGGAAATTGATCCCCGGAGCTATTTGAGTGATAAAGTACAGTAATAAACAGGGTTCAGTGTGAGGTTTAGGCCTCTGGGCCTGGTGTCACTACCCCATGCTTCTCCAATTGAAGCTACACTCCTTCACACTCTTTCCTTCTATTTCTCCCATCATTTCACCTTTTGGGCCTCTTTTACTGTGATTGGCTTCCCATCCCTGATCTCGGTTATGGTTTTCCCTTTATTTGCTGTAGACAAAACAGGCAGCTCATAAACAATGTGTATCAAAACCTCCACTGTTTAAGCTGCGAAAGAGAGGGTTTCACAGTGCCACTGTTGTGCTCTACACCTTCAGTTAGATAAGGTGGGTGGCTACCAGGTATACTGTGAAACACAAATGTATATATGGGACACAATATACGCAGTGCAACCCATTATAAACTATTAGGAAAAGTGAGGGTGGTATGGTCACACCTTCCTAAAGATTCACAATTCAATGCAGTTGCAAACCATTGATTGGATATCGAAATCCAAAAGAGGGTGTTATCAATTCCAAAAGTAAAAGTGGTCTGTGAGGAGTTGCTTTCACTTTGTCGGCTGTACGCATTGGGAGAACACACAGCAGCCCAGGGGACCATTCCCAAAGTCTTCCTTGCATCATACCATTTTTAGGTCCCACCAACAGACCGCTTTAGCTGTTTACTATAAAAAAAAAACATTGTGTACAATAGCAGTACTTTCAGTAGGTTTTGGGTTAGCCCATTGCTTTTCATTGATTAGCTTTCTGCACAATGTTATGTTATGTTATGTTAATATATATTTTTAAAGCGCTCGTATGCCCGTGGGCTTCATGGCACTTCAGATTTGTTTTCTACTAATTTAATGCATTTCCTTCCTCTTCTTGGGTTTGCCTGACCCCTTGAGCATATATTATTGACTGTTATTTTTATTGGATGACTTGCATCCTTCACTCCATTTTGGGATCGACTTTTTTTTGTTGCTTTCGGCAATCCATGGGAGTGCATGTGTTTCCTTGCTCTCACCTTATCTCCCCATTGTGATACCTCCTCCTTCATATCTTTGTACCCCGCGTTTTCGGTGTCCCCAGTTCAGCTGTTGATTTCCCCATCCATCCCCATCCTGCTTGCCTTTTCTGTTTAAATATCCCTTCACCCTTCCACCGGCTTCTCCATTGTTACCCTCCCTACTCACTGTCGCTCGTCCCTCCACACCCCACTTCTCTGTTGCTCTCCGATCTCTTGCATTCTGTATTGTTCTGTATTTTAATTTTTCATCTTGTTTGTAGGGGGGCCCTTTAGCTACAATTTCCTACCTTTAGCCCCTTTCTCTAAAAGTGCTGGTATTCTGTTTTTAAATGTCCTACTTCAACATAGCTGTAACCACCTTGGCACTGTAGATAAAGCCAAAACTCATATGAAATATGTATACATCCACACGCAAATAATGCTGAAGACAGATTTTGGCCTTTTTTTGTAGATGTTGTTAAACATCCGCAACAAGCTTTAGGAAAGTCGACAGTCTGGCTAAAGTCTGTCAAAGGTGAAACATGTTGGTTGTGCCAGTGCTCGTTCTTCAGTAGCCTCTGCCTTCGTACTATAATGGCGAGAGGCTGCAATAAAAATGCATTTTATCGAGTTGTAATGCAGGAACGGTTATGTGTTGACCTACACAGGCCGCCGTCCCTTCATTTCGGTAGAATTTGCAAGCAGAATCCTGTCTCATTAATATTAATGGACCAGGATTTTTGGAGTCTTACCAAATGTTTATTTTTGCACTGCATGGGATTTGTTTATCTGTCACAATGCAAATATATTCTCAGGCTTCAATTCGGTCACTGATTATGAGCATCGACTGCTTACTGACCTAAGAAGAATTAATCAGTCACATTTAGAGAGACAATCCCTGTTTTTCTGGGCTACCGATTACTGAATTGTAAGGAATGCTTCTTAGTTTGATCTGTAGCTTTACAGATAGTGAATGAATGGATATGAACAATGCATATTTGACTAACATCTTTTTTTTTGTATTGCTTTGTAGGAAGGTGGGGTTATTGCTCTCTTCAAGATTTGTAGACAGGATAGTTTAAGAGGTCTCTATCCACAGGCCCTCAGAACTGTGGCATCAGTATGTTGTGTGGAAGAAGGAATTTATCAGCTGGAGAAGGTAAAGATTCGGACAACGCCATTCTCGAAATGCGTTTGCTATGTTTCAAAATGTGGATGTTATCTATTCGGTAGTTGTATTATGGCACACTATGTATCCTACACTAATGTCTCTCTAGTGAGTCAGGCATTTTACTGTTGCATTTTATTAGCATTATTGTCTGTGCTGCTTGCCTAACCCTGAAGAAAAATCACTTTCTGGGGTTACAACAACTCTGATCATCAAAACATGCACAGATGTGCTAATACGTCTGCATCGCTTATTTTATATACAGTGATAAAGTATAACTAGAACAGGGGTCTCCAACCAGTATCTCTCCTGCTATCTCTGAGTAGCTCACCTGTGTGCAGCTCAGCTTATTACTTTAGAAATATTTTGCTTGGTTGAACTATTATACATATAAAAAAAACGGAGAGATTATACAACACTAATAATAATAGTAGATCTTAATGCGTTACATTGAACATAAGTAGCTCTCAGTACAGAATATGTTGGAGAACCCTGCACTAAAACGTAGCACATCTTTACATTTTATATACCATGATCCAGTATCGCAGCAATTAAGCATACTCCCTGCACATTACCACATTCTTACACACCACTCTGTTGTGCACAGGTGATTAGTATTGTAACATATTGACATTTGAGTCTTTTCACAGTCTGGTGGACACCAGTCTGGCGGTCTTACTTCCCTGTTGCTTCAATTTGGTGTATCTTGAGCATTTGAAATCCTCACCATATTTTTGACAAACCATTTGAATCATGTGCTTCGAAATGCACTGTTTCATTACATGCAATCACTTACTGTTTTTCTTTTTGCTTATTTGTATGTAATACCTTATGTCTGCTTAAATTGCAAAATAAGGTGTCCGCTGTTGTGTTGGTCTGTTTACCCCCAAAGTGATAACTGTTAATTCCAGTAATGGTGTTGTGTACTTTCCCAGAATCCAACTTTTCTCCCATAAATGTACAATATTCTTATCAGCAATTGTGGCCAGTTTATGCTAACTAAATCTACAAATACTTAATGTCTAACTCGTTGCAAAAACATATTTTGTATGTCAGGGGTGGGTAAAGCCGTGTAATGTTTTTCTCCCAGAGCACGTGCTATTCTTGCAAGAACCTGTAGCGTAACAAAATCCCCCATAGTCCAGGGTGGGCCAAGCTCTGGGGGCCCCCTTCGGCACTGAAGAGCTCAGGATTGGGTCCGGTGCGTGGGGCTCCCCTTGCATGTACTTTGCTATGGGCTCCCTCAAGTTTTGTTTCGCCACTGGCAAGAACTACAGCTTTTGTATATGCTATGAAGGGAGGCCATTCACATCAATTTGGGGACTTTGGAGAGATCCTTATTTCCCCATCTGCATACCTTTCTCTTCCGCCTGTCCAATGTCTAGTCTCTCTAAGCCGCTCATTGACCATGGTCAGTGCAGCTCATGTGGCACACACTAGGTCCCTGCAAGGTATTTCTGTGCAAACCAGCTCTCCTGCAAGAGAAAGGTAAAGGGGCCATCATGTTATGAGTTTCCTCATATCCACCTTTGTCATGGCAGTGAGCCCACCATTAAAAGGATCCCCTGTTCCCTCAGGGCCTTGGGATGCATGTAGTGGGGTACATGGTGTGCCACCCTGTCTGCGGCCACTCCCTTTCCTGCAGAGCATGGACTTTACTGTCGATGATGTGAAGGAACGGGCTTTGGTGCTCTCATTGCAGTGCCTTTTTAGTAGGCATCGATATGGGAATGCCAAAGGACCGCCCACCAGACCACAAGATTATTCATAATTTGGCAAGCAGCTGGCAGTGAGATTTGGTTGTTTGGGAGCAGGCTGGTGGCAGTCCGCTACCACATCGCCAAACTCATAATCAGGCCCTTAGCTCCCCCCAAATCACCCACACTTCTTTCTCAGTGGAAATGGATTGATGCATTTTGGAGGATAGATATTACATTTTCTCATTGTGAAGTATGATGGTGTGATCATGCTAATGTTTCCAAACAGTAATGTATTAGATACATAAATATTTCAGTTTCAGAGTGGAACTCATTCTGTATCCCCTTAATGAGTGTTTACAATTTTTTTGACTGTGCTTGGCTTCCAGAATATCAATTTTTATCCAATTGGGCACTGAATATTTTGTAACACTGATATAGGAAATACTTGTTGATCACAGTTTCCAAAAATCAAAATAGGACAGGACACTTGTAACTACGTTACACAGGGTTATAATTCAGACAACCCTCATAAACGTTATGTTAGAGTTGCGGTTTATATCGTTTTTCCGCCCCACATAAACGTTGTGGCATTGATCATCGGGTTGTCCGAATGTGCTGTATGCCAGCCTCAACCCGAGGCAATCTCTGGTGCTGTGTAGTAGTGTCTAGGATGTGCACAAGATACCCCCCAAAAAAGTGAAGGTTTAAAGTAAAATACAAATCCACTTCCTCCAAACTCTTTTATTTTATTCAACACGTGAAGTGGTTTGTCATTAAGAAAAAGTGGGTATGCTCTTAGATCAAGTTACTGGATCTATGCATATCACTTTGTTGTCAAAAGAGTTTGGAGGAAGTGGATTTGTATTTTACTTTAAACCTTCACTTTTTTGGGGGGTATCTTGTGCACATCTCTGGACACTACTACACAGCACCAGAGGTTGCCTCGGGTTGAGGCTGGCATACAGCACATTCGGACAACCCGATGATCAATGCCACAACGTTTATGTGGGGCGGAAAAACAATATAAACCGCAACTCTAACAACATAACGGTTATGAGGGTTGTCTGAATTATAACGCTGTGTAACGTAGTTACAAGTGTCCTGTCCTATTTTGATTTTTGGTATCTGACCAGGGGAACTGACCGGACACACTATTCCTCCTCCCTACTCGTGATTATTAACAGATCACAGTTTCCAACCAGTTTGATAATAGGTTGGCTGGGATAATTGAGCCATCCAAAGATAAATTTCTCCAATCCACAAATAGTTCTAGTGCTTTTCATTCCTATTTAGTCGTGTGGTTCCATGGACTTTTAAAAAAAAATAAAACATTGAAAACTGTCACTGATTAGAATATAGCTTAGTTGTCAGCCCATGGCCTTAGAGAAGTGGTATTAAAAGTGATGTCTCAATCTTACAAGCATAGGGCCTCTTTACACGTCGAAAGGTAATCCCTTCGAAGCTAGTAATAGCTATTCCTAAAACATCACGGTTACAGGTAAAGGGGAGCATCTCATGTGTAGTTTTTAACGCAAATGCTTTGTGAGCTGAAAGCAGTCAAAATGCCCGACTGAAATTTCAGGGAATCGTGGCGAAAAAACATGCTGAAATCTGTGTAAATAAACTGATTCCCACATGTAACACCGAAACACATAGTAACAAAATAATTCTGTCTTCTTCCTCAGCATTACAAATTCGTATGTTTTCCTTATCTGAAGGTATATGAACATTTGGATGTGTTAATGGAGTCAGTTTCCATTTAGGAGCTCAAGAGTGGTTGTAGTGTTATCTGATTCTGCATGATATTCTCAAGCATTGTTACATTATTCAGGTTTAAATGTAGATCTATTATTATATCAGTAAACTAGCTCATTGGATAGAATAAGTATGTTAGATATAGACAGAGTAAGGATAAAACAGACACTTCCACCAGCTGCCAAGAACTGAATGCCAGGAATAGGAAGCTCACAGAACATGCAACATTCCAAATTCAAGAATCACATTTTTAAACAAGCACTGCCACTGGCAATGAACCAAGTGATAGGCCAGCACCATACCTTCCCTCTGGAGAGTTGAGAGACGTCTCCGTACAGGCAGGAACTCCTCTATCCCTGGTGCCCCTATGGCTCCCGTGTGTAATCTCAAAAAGGAAGAGTCATGTTTAAGCACATTATTTGAGTAGGCCAAAGTGAGTCCCCCTTTGGAGAAGTCTACCTTGAAAATCTTCCCTCTGTTTAAGACGGGTAGAATGGGGGGGGGGGCGCCTGAGAAATTGAGAAAATCATGGGCCATACCAAGCAAACTAAGCAGGTGGGGAGGGGGAGGCGTTAATCTCTCCTTCTACTCAGGTGCACTCCTCTACATTGTCAAGGAAGTGAGGACTGAAAGCAAGTAAGAGGAATAGTCTAGCTTCAAAACACAAGGGGGAAAATATGAAAAATAAATATTAACAAATGAGAAGATTTTCCAAACGGAAATTGTCAAAATTGCACTTTTCTTGGATTTTGGAACGCCAGAGCGATACCCATTTAATAACGGAGAAGAGAGGCCCTAAAACACCGTTAGCAGATGGCAACCCAAGAGAATCCCTTAGAGCGCCCATGGCATCAACTGGGAGTCTGGGGGACTCTGGACCGGGAGTATTCCCTCTAACCCGGTTGTCACAGTCACTCCAGGCAATCCATCCCTCCTCTAATTAGTTAGCGGATCCATCAGGAGGAGAAATGCAAATGGGCTATGGGGTCCCCTCGCTGCAGACAGGGACTGGCGCCATTGACTCCTCTGATCCCAGGGTGGATGGTAACCCAGACGGAGGGCCCCCAGCTCCAATTATTTTGCAGGTTGGGCCGAATTGATCTCATATAGGGACCTCCTCTATGTCGGATGGAAATATTGTGGCCCCAACTCCCAATACTGTTACATATTCTAATATCCAACACCATGGTGGTACACAAGTTGCCAGATTTACAGATAGGGTCCCTTTATGGATTCCCTGGAGAGACGCTCCAAAGAAAATTAGCGGGGTACAGACCAGTCTTTCTCCCATGGTGGATTTTATCTGGTTATTTGATTATGAATCCACTCCGCTAAACAGAGGATACATTCTCAGCTTATTCTAGGAACTAGATGCATTAAAGCTGATAGCAAGCAAGGATATTTTAAATGTGATGATTAATGTACATGACACCTTTCCGTATTCTAGGGTCACTTTTTGTTCCCTGATAGTGGCTAATTTGGTTTTGAAGAATTGTGAGCATTTTTTTAAATGAGGGCTTGATTTAACATCTGTTAATGAATATGAGGAATACCAAACGGCAGGCCCCAAAACCCGTCATTTGAAAGTTTCCAGGGCTACTAATTCAGTGGCGCTAGATGCATTGGGCCCTGATACTGAGTATTCTGTGGGCAATTCTAAAGACATAGGTGTTTCTGTGGACTGAAGGGGGCGTTCAATAAATGTTGTGCCCAGTGTGGCAGTTGCCCCTCAGACCCCAGACAGAGAAGATGAATTTGTCCAGTGGAGTTTGGTTGCAAGAGCTTTAAATAACACGCATCCGGAAGCAGTGGCCACAAGATCTCGGACCAGTTCCTAAGCCCAAACAATTAGTCAAGAATTTGGGAGTCCGACTAGACCAAGAACTGACTCTCAAACAGCATGGCAACCAGGTGATGGGAGCCTGCTTCCATGTAATTGGCATGCTGCGTAAAATCTTCCCCCTTTTACCAGATGAAACCAGGAGGACGCTAGTGCAGGCTCTAGTTCTGAGTCGATTGGACTACTGCAATGGCCTGCTCCTATCTGCTAACGAGGGAGTCACAACAAGACTTCAGTGGTCCAGAACACGGCTGCTCGTCTGGTTCTGAACGCCCCTCCCCGTACGCCTTCCAAACCTTTACTGACAAAACTGCACTGGCTATCCGTCAAACAGAGGGCCAAGTTCAAGGTATGCTGCACCATACATAAAAGCCTAAACGGAATGGGTCCTGCATACCTGACCACCAAATTTGTCCCCTACATACCCTCCCGGTCACTCAGGTCGAGCGAACAAGGCCTCCTCTGCGTACCTAGAGCTAAAAAGGCCAGACACGGAACCAAAGCCCTATCAGTAGCAGGACCCTCCCTTTGGAATAGTCTCCCAAAATCTCTTAGGCTCTGCTCAGAACACTTTCCTTTTAAAAAAATGCTTAAGATTTTCTTGTTCCAAAACTAGGTACACTGCTAAAATAGCCTTTCCCCTAAACCTGTTGTAGAAGCCAAAGGCGCGGAGATACTCCTTCGGGAGTCGAAGCCAGCGCGGTACAAACCTGCAAATAAATAAATAAATAAAAAAGTAAGGAGTGATCTGTTGAGGTAGCTTGGTGAGCTACTCTTATCTTGGAATATGGCCGGTCTGTGACCAAATGAAACAAAATTGAATTCCCTGAAAATTATGAATTCTTTTAATGATATGCTTACAAGGAACGTGTTCCTGTAAAGAGTTTGAATATGATGGCTATTTTGTTTACTCTTGCTATGTTAAGCATTCAGAAAGGGGACACGCTAGTAGGGGGGGTCTCTATTTTGCTTACAAACTCCATTAACTGGAATAAGAAGGTTTTTTGCCACCCTTCAAACCAGGTCCACTTCCTTCCTAGTGGAAAACATGTAGTCCCCATGGCAAAAATTTTGATCATCTTTTGCGTGTATTTTTCTCTTTTATTCAGGATATAGCTATCAGGGAAGAATGCCCCCTAGTGACATTAGTGGGGGACTTAAATGCTAAAATCTCAAACTCTGCTTCGGGGATTTATGCCAATATTGACAAAGAGGAAATTTGGCACATACCCGAGATTTTACAACCAAATAAAGCAAAAACAGATAAGCGGGGGTTTCTTTTGCTTGATAGCATCAGAAGCCTAGATCTTGTTATTCTGAATGGGAGAGTGCCCGCTGCTAAATTAGCACATTTTACCTTTCACTCCCAACACACTCAGAGCCTTTTAGACTATGTGATTGTTTCTTACCAGATGATGGGGCTTGTGATAACCTCTTTGTCTATCCGTCAATATGGAGCGACCATAGTATAGTGGGTATGACAGTAGCTTTTGATCTACCCACATTGGATTCAGGGAATGCTGGTCAGGGCATGGCCACTTTTAACAAAGCAAATGGTTGGTCCTTTCGGACACAAGAAAACATCTTTGAAGTAGGCTCGATTGTGAAGATGGCTCATGTAGAAAAGCAGGGTTTTACTCACTCCAATATTATACCCTTCTTTGAGGCTCAAATGGGGAAGCTTTGTAATTTAAGCTCTATATCTTCTGAACCTCGCCTGTATAAACAGGAAACGTCCCATCTGATATTTTTAAAACAGGCAATTACCCATCTTGTCCGAAAACAGCATATACATTTCCTCACTGGTCGGCATCAGGAAATCTATCACCTTAAGCGAGTGAGATGACGCTTTATGCTCAGTGAAAAAAGAAGGGAGCTTGAGGTTAAGTGGATTGGCCTGAGGAAGCTGCAAGGGCCAAAGACTCAAGAAAGTATTGCCACTTCATCGCGGAATACTGCGATTCAAGGCAGAGGGCTCTACCCATAATGATTCCGGAAAAGGACTGGGTGAATTACATCTCCCTATTATATGGAAATAATAGTCCGGTTTCTCTCGTGCTGACGGATGGGGTTAAACCTGCGTCCACTAAATGTACTGAATTTGGCCCCCTGTCGGGAGAACAAGTGGTAAGTTATGTAAAGAATGCTAGAACCTCCGGTGCACAAGGGCCGGATGGAATCCTGCTTGCACTAATCTAAAAGGGACCAGAGCATGGGGTGATTTTTTAGAGCCGCTTTTTAAATATTGTCTTTTTATGAATAAAATCCCCCCCCCCCTCTTGGAAGGGGAGCATTATAGTACCCCTGTATAAAAAAGGACCGAAAACGGTGCCGGCTAGTTTTAAACAGATTGCCCTCTTGGATGCCTCAGGCAAATTATTTGCAAAAAGCATATTATGTCATCTACAACAACAGGTTGATGATCTGAATATTCTTCGACCGGAACAAGATGGTTTTAGAAAGAACCATGGCACCCTGGGTAACAAAGCGGTTGTTCAGACATTCGTAGAGAAATATGTTTTCTCTTAAGGCATGCCAATATATTCAGCTTTTATTTATTTCTCCATGGCGTTTTACAAAGTGGACCACCAGACGCTTTGGAGAAAGCTTGTCTTCCATGGCATACCACATCATCTTTTGGGTCTCATTATGGAATTTCATACAGATACCGGGTGCCAGGTTCTGATGGGAGGTTCGCGGGGTTATCTTATAAAATTAGAACGCATAATGGGCTTAAGCAGGGTTGCCTATTAGCACCACTCTTATTTTCTTTGTATATTGCTGATCTCCCCGGCTCTCTGATTCTGTAAGGGGGATGCCCCCAAAATTGGTACAATGCCCATTGGCTCTCTATCATATGCGGATGAAGTTGCAATATTCGATCTAACGCCTATTGGCCTGCAACGTCAGCTGGATGCCCTAAGTAAATATGCAGAGGCTCACTTCTTGAAAATTAATATTTCAAAAAGCAAGATTTTGGTTTTTCATAAGAAGGGGCTTAGAATAAAGAGTTGTCTCAAATGGATGCTTGGCATTGAAAAACTGGAACTGGTTGATTCGTACCTATATCTAGGGAAGGTTTTTTCTAAAACAGGTTGAGATTTGGAACATATTAAACACTATGTTAATAAAGCTGTCTCCCAGGCAAGTGCATTAAACAGATTCTATAAAATGTGTGGAAGACGTCATTTTGGCCATGTTTTATCTGTTTTTAGGGTCAAAATCCCTCCCTCTTTAATATATGCTGCCGAGGTGTTGGACATGAATTTCTGGCTCTCTTTCGATAAGGCAGAAGGACGAATCTTGCCCCAAATATGCAATCTAAGCTCTTTGGCCGCCCCACATGTATTGCGCCTTAATTTTGGATTAATCTCATCCTTCATTTTATCACTGGCAGCGGTTCTTAGGTCGGGTAACTCCCTCTTTTGGGGGGAGTAAGATACACTCAGGGCTGCCTGAGTAGAATTTTTTGGCACACTAAAGGAACAATCAACGTTTTTTAGGTCTTTTGTATGTGCAAGTGATACATTCAGTCTTAGTCTGAAACCCGCTTCTCCTATGCCTAAATCTGTACTGAAACAGCTTTTAAAGAAGTCCAGATCCCCTATTAGTTTGGCGAGAGATGCTGCCTCAAGTAAGTCCAGGTCCAGTAATGAGGCTGGTCAGTGGGAGCCCTTTGGGGAATGAACCACAGCCTTATTTAATGTGGTATATCCCACATGGGATTAGAAGGCTGATACTCCTTCTGAGATGTAATTTGCTGCCTCTAGGAGAAGTCACTGGTATCTGGGATAGAACACCAAGAGAGAAGAGAATTTGCAAATTGTGCCAGTTGCAAATCCAAGATCTGAAATATGTTTTATTTGTATGTCCAAAGTTGCAAAGTGCTAGGCGAGTGTTTTTAAAGCCACTTTTTATTAAATTTAATATTCACTCTGCCCAGGAGGCACGAGCTCTGGTTTTGTCCCCTCTGAATGAACTGGTCTGTTTTAAGATATATCAATTTTTTAAAATATTTCTGTCTTTTTATTAGGACACTTTTTAACAGTAATTCTATTTTCATGACATAATATTGATTGGTTGGTTATTTGATCAACCATATTTATAGCACTATTTGTACATTTCTCAGTATGTTTGATTTAAGAATGTTTACAGCCGTGTATAAGGAAGAATTTTGTATTGTATGTAAAGTTTGTCTTTTTTTAATCTTTTGGTGTGTTTTTGTGGACATCCGTAGGAGTTCCATAACAAAATAAATAAATACATTGGAATTGGAAATTGGAATTGGCAATAAACCAATTAACCCCATCCATCAATATTGAAGAGCTGTGTTAATTTAAAGGTGCCATCCAGTGAATGATGTCACTGTTGGTTTCAAAACCCATGCAGACATCAAGCAAAGGTGCAGTCTTGGATGCCCGTTGTTGGAGATGCAGGACTGGGAAAAAGATAAATGTTTTTGCTTCTAAAGTGTAGAGAATCTTTTAATAAGCAGAAGCCCTAAATGAATTACATTTATCAAAGCTTGATCCGGGCTTAAACTGTGGTAGAATGAGGTTCTAAAATCCGTCCAATCCATTTCATTAGCCTACACACATTAGCGCACACACACCTCCCACCCCCACAGAAAACACAGCCCTTCTGTGGCCATTGGTTACTATGCTTTCAGGTTAATCCATGACTGCTCTATGAAATGGCAACTACAACTTAATTTGACCTGTCTTCTAAAATTTAACACAGCATCAACCTGTTCATCTCTAGGTTTGTCATTATTTGTGAACTATTTATTATATGGACTACTGTTAAAGTATTGCATAAACAAGATATTAGGATTCCTAATTGCTGCAAAACTCCTTACATTGATACAAGGGAACTGTAGAATGTCCACAGAGATTTGCCTGAAGCGACTCTAAATACATTGGAATATTGGCTCTTCAATGAGGATTAAAGGCGCTTGACCTTTTGCCTTATATGCACTCACAACATGAGCCTGCTGTGAAGTATTGTTGCTTAATTAACCACATCGATGCTATGCATTTTCCCCTCCTGTGCTGAGTTTTTCTCATTCCCATGTTTCATGACGAGCTGGGCTCGTCATGAGCGTGCGAGGAGGCTACCTCATGACGAGCCCAGCTCGTCATGAGCGTGGAAGGGGTTAATATGTCTAAACTTAAAGTCATCATAATTCTAGGGCGGTTGTGCATTTAGTAGAGATTGTTTATTGCATGTCCTGTGTGCTACCGTAACTCATGTCCACATATCAAACTCTTGGAGGAAGTGTTAAGTAAAATCAATTTCTGAGAGCTTAATATTACAGAAAAAGCTCCAATAATATATTTCTCAAATGAGGGATTTGTAATGCAAGCCTAAGGACGTATTTAAAAAATATTTATAATGCTGAATAGTATAGGTTACTGACTGAGGCAGAGCTATTTCCATCTGTCAGACATACACTACAATGTGGTCGGAATGGTAATGACCAAATATGCTTGGAATAAATGAAGTGGAAGTAAGAGTCCTCATATCGCAAGATCTGTTGTGTTAGGGTTTCAGACTTCTGGCGAGGATGATACAGTACTTTTTCTAATGAATGTGATGGATCAGTCACAATTTAGAGTATGGAGATGACTTTAGAAGATTCTGACGAGGTTTTGCATCAAAGTGGAAAGAAAGAGAGAGACCAAGAAGACTGCTTTGATGATCTTCCACTGCCAAATTGACATTAAGGGGTGCAGGAAAATCCTTACAGACCCACTAGCACACCATTTTGGGATTTTACTGGGCTACAATGTGCTCCAAAGCAGGTGAGGGAGCTGAGTGTAGGAGCTAGTGTCTGCTGCTACACTTACTTGCAGTGTTGTAGGGAGCAGGAATTTGAAGGACTGCGTTTGTGCATGGGCACATGTGTGTTTGTATCATAAAGCGTCTGTGTGCATATTTTTTTTATCTGTTAATAAATATGTGGATCCCTAGAAGACCCTCGGCATCCCTGGCTTGCGCTTTACCCAAGTATTTGGGTATTCATTGCCTTTGGTAAGGATGCACAAGGGGCATTCCCCCTCACTGCCTATACAAGGCCGGATGGACCTTCTAGTCATGCGAGAGGGTGGCTTCTGCCACCTCCTCCGCAAACTTGCGATTCAGACATGGGGTCAGCTGTACACCAATGGCACATTTCGAAATAGTGAGGAATTCTTTGGTATCACCGCTCCCACCCCCCTAGAACGCTTTTACTAAATTCGATTGACCCAGGATGTTAGAATCCTCAACCCGTGCTTTCCACAGGAACCTCCTACACTTGCTCCTCTGCACAATCTCCTTCAGAAAGACACCCCATGCATGCCATTTCAATGCTCTATCGTGCCACCCAAAAAGACTGCGTATATGACCCTCTCCAGCTATGAATTAGAGACACAGAGGGAAGGAAGCGCACTCCTTGTAAGGTTTATAAACCAAGTATTCTTAATAAATGACAGTGGTGCTACAGTGTTACGCCTGTCTCTCCAGGCGTCTAAAATGAAGGGCAAAGATAACATAACCACACCGGTTTGTTATCTTTGCCCTCCCCAGCTAGGACTCCCTGGAAGGCAGAACTAGACTCCCCCATCACTGACGACCAGTGGGCATTCTGCTGCCAAAATACTTGGAAAATATCTGGTCATAGTAGGCTGCGTATCATCCACGACCGCTACTTACACAGCCTTTATTATACTCCAGGGCGCCGGATGCGCCTCCACCTTCGCAACATCGACCACTGCGAATGGTGTGGCAGGGAAGGGGCCGTTTTCAGACATTTAGCCTGGGACTGTCCCCCCATAAGATCGGGCTGCACAACCCAAAAGACCCTCGAGTCACACTACTAGGCTACACCGAAGCACTGACCACCTCATTGAGGAAGTACGTCTCTCTGACACTCCTGCTTGCCAAGCAAAGGGTAGCCTACAGATGGGGACGGGGGAGAGCACCCACATTAAAAGTGTGGCTGAATGATCTAGTCTATTGTCAGGAACAGCTAATCACCTATGCTGAACTCCTCCCACCATCTTCCCGCCCGAGACATCCAGGCCCCGCTTCAGACATACCTCCTGGAGCCAGCTAATATTGCTGACACACACGCAGAATCTTCACCGACCATGTGATATGTTCCTAGGACAACAAATGCGTTATATCATTACACATCCCGCTATGGTCCCGTAGATTCAAGTTAAAGTAGTCAAACTTATAAGACTCAGGTCAAACATGACGCACCCCTCAGACTGTCTCCTTTATTGCGTTGCTGGTCAATTTGTAATGTCAAGTTCAAGTTCGGCATTTGTATAGCGCCTCATATACCCAGGGGGTCTCAAGGCGCTTGATGAGGAGGGGGAGGGGGTAAAATATAATCTATTATATGTCGAATATCCAAGTTTTCAGTTGTTTTCTGAATGAGAGGTGGTTCTGAGTGAGGCGGAGATGGGTGGGGAGAGAGTTCCAGGTTTTGGCCGCTAGGTAGGAGAAGGATCTTCCTCCCATTGTTGATTTGTGGATGTGTGGGATTGCGGCGAGGGCTTGAGTGGATGATCGCAGTTGGCGGGAGGGGTTGTAAAAGGACAGACGCGTGTTGAGGCATTCGGGCCCTAGGTCGTAGAGGGCTTTGTGTGCGTGGGTAAGGAGGCGAAATGTTATTCTCTTGTTGACGGGGAGCCAGTGGAGGTCTTTCAGGTGTCCGGAGATGTGAGCTCGGCGGGGGAGGGCTAGTATGAGTCTGGCTGAGGCGTTTTGAATGCATTGGAGTTTCTTTTGTAGTTTGGTCGTTGTTCCGGCGTAGAGGGTGTTTCCGTAGTCCAGTCGGCTGGTAACCAGTGCGTGGGTGACCGTTTTTCTTGTTTCGGTGGGGATCCATTGGAAGATTTTTTTGAGCATGCGTAGTATGTTGAAGCATGATGAGGAGACGGCGTTGACTTGTCTGGTCATTGAGAGGGAGGAGTCCAGGATGAAGCCCAGGTTGCGTGCGTGGTCCGTTGGTTTGGGTGCATTTCCCAGGGCCGGTGGCCACCACGTGTCGTCCCAGGCGGAGGGGGATGAGCCTAAGATGAGGACTTCTGTTTTGTCCGAGTTCAGTTTTAGCCGGCTGTCCTTCATCCATCATCATGTCAACATATCTTAAGTGGAATTGGTTCTTTGTGAATGCTGTAATTTTTGCGGAAATACCAATCAAGAAATAAAAAATAAAAAAAAGGATGCACAAGGTGCAAAATCCATCCATATGCAATTGAAAAGTTAATGAAATGTACAAAGTGATATATGGAGCAAATTGTTGTGTGTATTTACTAAACATTAAAACCGGGTATTTGAGGTAAAGTTTAAGAAAACCTTTAAAATTTCATTTAGTTGAGAAATAGGATGGGTAGTTGCTCCCATTCTTGTAGTATTATCAAATTATGGGAAGTGTTTGTGGAGGAGATAAAGAAAGTTCCTGTACACTCTGGTCTATTCTCATATAACATGTCTTGAAACAGAGCATTAATCAACAAGTATTTGCAATTCAAATCGTCTCGCATTTGTGAAGTTAGAGCTATTCACGTTGTAAATGCTAATGCCTTCTACCCATTTGTTTTGGTTTGTAGTGGGAGGAAGCAAAATACAAGCCTCTGCACTGCACTCGGTCTCACATTTGTGAAAGTTAGACCTATTGGCGCTGTAAATTAAAAAATGTTTACTTTTTTTTTTTTGCAATGGAATTATCATATTTGCATGTCGCTATTGCCATTCTTCTGACTTCGTGGCGCTGGATAACCAGAAAATGAGAAATAGGTTACAAGGGAGGGGAGGTGGAAAATTAAATGACACCAATGGAAAAAGGAATACAGGGAAGGAGTTTGTTATATCTGTGTACGTATCTATGAAGCTATCCTGGTGTTTCGGCCCTTTCTTTTCAGCTAGTGTGGATGTGCTGTGTGGAATGTTGGAGTTGTGATGACGTAATAAGATGTTTGGGGTGCCGGTGAGGAGTGTCAGTTGGAGAATTGGCTGAGGAGCCGGGAGGCTGCTCCTATATTATGGACTAACACAAGAGCATACTATGAATATACTAACCTGTAACTAAGACCAATAATTCATCTTCAATAAACTACACCTCGGTTACCAGACTCTCATTAAAACAGAGTTGCTGTAAATGGTTGGGGGTGATGCGTGACAAGAGAGAGCATAATAACAGAGCAGGATATGTGCGTGAGAGACAGGAAGAGCGAATAAGGGTTTAGAGAGAAGTGTGCATGAGTGAAGGAGAAAGGAATGGTTAGATCAGAAAGGGGAAGGGGAGAAGGAATATGACAGGGAGTGGGAAAGAGAGGGCAGTCGTGAATTTGTGAGAAATAGACTAGGGCAGAATGGATGAAAGAGAGCTGGGGGGATTTGATTTTGGAGCCTGATTACCCAGCTATGGAGGGTTAATAATGGGAAATGTAGAAGGGTTTAAGCACAGAAGACTAGGGACATCTCCCCAAATGGTAACAGCTGAACAGAACCCCTCTCCAAAAATAGACTCCCAGGAGACACACAGCGAGTCTGTTGAGCGTACACATTATAGGGGACTAAACAGCTAATCATTATTTTGCAAGCATCCAAGGCAGCATTTGAAGAGCATAAAGTAAACTGTGGGATAGAGCAATCGCGTACTGGTTGAAAAATACAGTAAATAGTTATGGGCAAGAGAAGAGACGAACACTAGCTGGATAGCGTAAAACAAGTAGCTCAGGCAAATAGAAAGCAAGTGTGTGTTACAATTGAAAAAGCTACTGGTAGTGGTAAGAAATGGGTGGAAAGCATTCCCAGGGACATTTTCTAAGTGTCCCCAAGATGATGTTAGCAAACCAGACAGCTGTGCTGTCTGGTTGGCTTAGATCTAAAAATCACAGAAGCATGCCCTAAATGAACTGCACGCTGCGTGTGTTTTGTTCTGATGTCACTTCCTGTTTCAATAGTTATGGGTGATTCACGAAATGGAATAAGCAGTTGGCAAGGAAAAAAACCAATGTACAAATAATTTAGCTGGGAAGAATATTTGCTGAATAAAATTGGCAGAAGTTGACACATTGAATGTGAGGAACAACATCTAGTGTTATAAGAAAAGGTGCATGTCACCTTAAGTCTTATGCGCCATCTCTCAAGTTTCCAATGCACACAGCTACTATATGAACCCATGTTTTGTGTGGCATCTCCTGTCAGTTCTGGATTTTCACGCAACTGCATTTTTGCATTGTATAACTTGTAGTTTTTCCTTTCATGAAGAAACAAGTTGGCACAAACAGCCCAGTGTGAAAAATTATATTAAATAAAACAGAAACCCAGGATTCGCTGGAAGTTGCCATGCAGGAGCAGTTAGCAGGTACTTGCACATTACTATTATTATCAATCACATGATCAGCCCAGCTCATCCCTACAAATGATGAACATCATCAGAAGTGCCTTAAAGTATGTTGCTGATAGGGCCTATGCACTTAACTCAATTGTTTTTTAGGGCAGACTGTTAATGGCAGTCTTGTGTTGGTCTTCTATGCTAATGAGTTGTTGATTATGTTAAGATTCGCAATACTTATGATTTTTTTTTTGCTTTACAATATAAACAGAAGGGAACTTAATGCAACCCTCCATAAATACAGCTATTTGTGTTGGTCGGCATATGTTTCTCCTGTGGGGGCTTTCAATGAGTACGTTTGGCCCAAGTTGTAACTTAAGAATTGTTTACCTCTTGCCAGGTAAGTTATGCTCAGTCGGTTTCCAGACATACTCTTGGTGCCCACCACTAAATGCCGCTGTGGACTGGCAGTGCCAAGCAACATATTATTCCCTCAAGTCACCTGTTCCTGCTGACCTCTAAGGAGAGGGGTGATGATCAGGGCCACAAGAGCACAGCAGGGAGCCGTGCAAAGAGAAACGAGTCGGTGCTCTACTGGGGATGGATGGGATGGACCAATGGCAGGAAAGCGAAGGGTGCAAAAACACGGGTGACCGCAGTTCACAGAGCTACCCCGCCTCAGGAGCCTGTGTAAATAAACAGTGAGAAATATTAGAAATCAATTGTGCCCCAAAAGCAGACCACGACAATACAAAATATATGTTAGTAATGCTGACATGTTAATCACCGTGGGGCAGATTTACAAGCCCCTTGCACCACTTTTGCGTCACTTTTCCCATGTTAAAACTGACGCAAAAGTGGCGTAAGGAGCTTGAAATCTGCCCCTGTGTGTATACGTTGTGCTGACAGTGCGGCTAGAAAAAGCAACTGCCACGTACTTAACATTCCAAAAATTGTGCTTGATGAGTGAATAGAAATCTCTCAAGAAGTGTTATAGTCCACATGTGCTCGCCCAAGTGTTATACGTACGGTGCTTGCCTCAAATATCCACTCTGCGAATAGCAACCTCATGAGTTTTACATGTGCTTATGATCACTGATGCAAAAACTGTGTTTTATGCATCATGCTAACATGAATGAATGCAAAATGAATGAAAACAAAAAATGATGCCGGTGATACTTCAAGCTGCATGATAAACCCATGCTAACTGTGAATAGGACCTGGATGGCCTGCTCCACAGCTGCCACCCGTCAGCACTGCTTAAAAGCAAAGCCGTGCTAGTTTAAACCCTATTCGGCCACTGTGAACCACACCAACCTAATAGCCAGTACAGCATACCTATTGGCTTTAACATGAAAAGCCCAAAAAATGTAAAGGCACCTTCACCCAACTATGTCAAGACTGCGAGAGCCGCTGCAAGGCTTTTTTGAGTGTGTGTTGTTAAAAGACGCCTGGACGTCTAACAAGGAGGAGGGGCTATCACACACTGTACAGTGTGATGGCCAAACAAAACGTTCTCTGAGTGAAATCACTAGGGAAGGAACTAAGCACACAAAAGAGTGGCATTTACACAAATGCACCAATAGCAAGCCAGCATTTGTGAATGCCACAGATAGTAATCAATGGCAATCGGAGGGTTTGCCAAACCCCACAGAAGACCAAACCCCACAGAAGAGATATAACAGGCGGATGGGAGCTGACCTAAAAAGAAAAGGAAAGGCTTATGTTCTTAGCAAGATTGTGTTTTAGGGAATGGCAAGCTGGAGAAAATTATATCATTTCTCAAATATAAAATGATGGTAAAATCTGTACATAATAATATGATGCTGTTTTGAGAAAAATGTAAGGCATTTTCAACATATATTGAAGTTGTTATTTATGCTATGCAAGCTGGAGAAAATTATATCATTTCTCAAATATAAAATGATGGTAAAATCTGTACATAATAATATGATGCTGTTTTGAGAAAAATGTAAGGCATTTTCAACATATATTGAAGTTGTTATTTATGCTATGTAGGAGAAATGTATTGCTTATGTTGAGAATAATTCACAATAATAAACATAAATCCAAGGGTAATGAGGAAGCACAGCCTAAAACTGATTCAGGGAGGTCTTGTAGGCTAGAAACTCAGAACTGAGCAAAACACAAAAACAACACCCAATAAATAGATGTCCAAACAGTGATTCATCTTTAAAAATAATTATTTGTATGCACCCACAACCTAATATATCTCACACAATTACATCTACTACAAGACTTCAGGAGGGATCACAAATCAGAGCCCATCCTAAAAGGGCCTTGCTAATTAACCACCTGAAGTAATATTTATTTATTTATGTATTTGAAAAGTTTTATATAGCGCTGGCTAGACCTGGAGGTATCAGAGCGCTTTACATGAGAACAAACATTGTTTCAGAGCATAGTTACAATTTACATGAGTTACTGGAGCAAAGTTACATGCGTTAAAAACATAGATGTAAGGAAAAAAGCAGAATGTAAATCTAGTCTATTCCTGTTAGTCGTGAGGTGCTATATGACAATTTGAGCACATTTGTTTACTGCAAGTGCATACGTCTATAGGGCAGGCTTACAGGTATCAGTCATTCACAATGTAAAATGGGATAGCCCACTGCCTTTGTCACCACATTTAATAGCCAGTACAATATACCTATTGGCTTTAACATGAACAGAAATAAACATAAAACATTTTAGAAAGACCAAAAACATAAATTGACATGAACCTTAAATCGTCCTTTGGAGATATCAAGTACATTCCAGTGCCTATCCAAAAAAAGGACATATATATTAAAACCCCTTCCTTTTGCATTTACCAAAGAATTCTCAATGTAAATCTGCTTCTTTTATTTGCCAGACAGTTTGAATTGTAAAGCCCCTTCCTTTTGAATTTGGGAAATCTAGTTCCGGAGGTCTCGGGGCAGTCAGAAGTTGCTGGAACTAATTGTATCAATGGGGTAAATTGTGTCAGTGTGGGTGTTGCAACTGACACGTTCTGGTTAGCTGAAACAAGGCCCTAGCCAGGGAAAACCTACGATTTCCACCACAGGCAGGTCAGGGGCTGGTGATTGCACTCACTGGGTAGCTTGTCACTAAGCACTCTGGCTTATCACAGAGGCAATGTGTATAGCCTTTGCACAGCACAGTTACACAAGAAATACACTGAGCTTCACAAAAGAGACTTCACACATAGTGTATGTAAATAAAGTTTGTATTCAACGCACACATTAATTAACACAACATGAAAATCATGTAGCTCTGGACATAAATCACATTTGGAAATATCACTTGGCCCAACTGTGTTAAATATGCACACTTGGGAAACATCCACCCCCCCAGCTCCCTTATGCAGTGGAAAAGTTGTTAGAACAAGTCCTACCCGGGCAACTATTATAATTCAATACCATACCGTTATAGTGTGCACCCCAGATCACAATGGAATCAGAAATGTGCACACACAGATAATTACAATACTTTTGAGCAGCAAAGGCTGCACAGGTAAAAACTAATGTCAAATGTAGTATGCTTTTGGAAAGGATTAAACAGTGTGGGTAGTAGCAAGCACACACTGCCACACACTCATTCAGCATGCTAAACTGGGGCACGGATATCAAGCAGGCCTGTATGGAGCGCACTCATGCACCCACATACAGCACCCTAATGCGATGCACTGATACTCAGCAGGTTAGTTGATATTGCACATGCAGACCCCATGGGCCAATCCCTCCTGAACCAATCAGCTAACCCTGACTACCCTACACTCACGGGCTGGTGATAAAGAAAGCCTTCCCCCGGAGCCTAGGCCAATCGTGGCCGGAGTCACACTTAATCAGGCTCCTAGGGAAGAAATTGAAGGTAGGGAGCAGGTCTAATTAGGTGGTAGTAGACAACTGAGGGTTTGTTCACTACTCAGGAAGTTCACCCACTGTATGCAGAGCAGAATCCGCTGAGGGCAATAGTTGTTCACTCAAGTGATTTTGACACCAGCCCAGTTCTGGGAAGCACTGGGGGGGGGTTTACAGAGTCTCTTGACTGGCTCCGATTGCTCTCAGAAGCGTTTCTTAGCCCAGTCAATCATTCTCACCATCCCAGCCCAGTGTGGGCAATACTACCAGGTAACACAACGTCGTCAGGCTGGGTGAGGAGAGGGCAGTTGGTCCGCTGCACTGAGGTCACAAAAGGAACAATTGATGAATAGGGGATGAGAAGAGTGAGCCTCTCGGAAGAAAGAGGCACCCCATCAGGCACACGTCGATCAAAGTAGCACCCGGGCAATCGGGGCACTACTGAATACAAATCTGTTTCCCTGCACTTCCATGGAAATGAGGCACAATGTCTGGCATGTGTGAGTATGAGTCGCACCAGCCAATTCTTGTCACAAACAGCAAAGAGTTGCAAATTCAATCCTCCCTGGAAATGAGACACCACGTCTGGTACACATTGTTCTAAGTCCCACAAGACAATTCCGGTCACACCCAAGGAAGAGTTGCAAATTCCATACCTCCTTGAAGTTGAGGGACAATGTCTGGTGTGCATTATTCTGAGTCGCACCAGACCATTCTGGTCACACACACAGGCCCAAGTACAGCAGCGCCACATGAGGCAGAAAGAGGCACTACTACGGGTATTCCCTCACCTCCGAGGGTCTCAACCTGTGAATCAGACACTGGACACCATGAGCATGCAATCGGCGTGTCGCATGAGAGAGATGCGGTACAAAAGGGGGTGGTGATGGATGGAGCATCTGAATCAATCAAACACTCACACCCAGTCAAAAAATCTGGGTTTAATCCATCACCGTTCTTTAGCCCGCTCTGCCACCCCAGTTCATACATGGCTATATGCAAATCAGTCTGACCCTGTGCCTCATGGGAACAGTCCAGCCCGAACTGCCAAGCCATGTCTTCCCTGGACCGGAAACAAGCTTCCGAGGACTTGTTTCTGGCATTCCAGCCGTCTTCAGCCCGGCTTGCTGGAATCCAGTGGCAAAGTGAGCAAGGGACTCATGTCTGAGCATACCCTGCCACACTTATGGCGGCCAAAATCGGTACAAAAGGGCATGATCGACGAAGCGGACCCCCTCAGGGTCCCGCAACCTGTGAATCTGCTCACCACCAAGACGCTTATGCACTTTGAGGAACCACAATGCAGGACCTCAACCCTTTTATGTGGGCAGTACTTTTTGGGGCTTCGCTTGAGGCAATCTGGTCTCCACGCACAATTCTTAATTCATCGCTCACACTGCAATGCTAGTTGGGATCCAACAGACAACTTCAGAGGGCACCGCTCTCCAGGTGTCACAGGTAGACAGTGTGGGTTCCCTTGAGGGTGGTCTTTGAAGTCCCTGGGACCTCAACTAGAGGGAGCAAGCCAGCAAGCCCTTAGAGAGCCCACTTCAGGGTGCCACACAGAAGTAAGTAGTCATCCCAGGCCAGCCACTATTCAGGAAGGGTGCATGGTCTCTTCCAATGGCAGTATTCCACCTTGTGCACAACAGATTCCTCTGGCAGTGTGCACTATGCAGTTCCAGGATCTCCGTCCCCATGTCTCCACAATTGTATATATGTCCACCTGCAGTATGGCACCAGTAGTTATACTGTAGTGTGCCTTTGAAGTTGGGAGTGGTTCAGATTGTGTCTCTTTGAACCACAGATGTCTCCCCCAAATTTCTGTCCTGTCTGCAATGGGGCTGTAGAATGGATACCTTAATCTATAGTAGGGCCATGATCTGGCTCCCAGAGGCCAAGTGCCTAAACCTTTTACTCCAATCTATCGAGCTAGGCCCTTAAATGGCAGAGGTGTGTTGCTCCAGTTGCATGCCCAATGTTTATAGCTGTCTCTGAGGAATGCACAGATGTGCTCCTCCATGTTCCAGTGTGGACTGGAACCAAACTAAAAGGCACACAAAGAGTTTTAGAGCAGAGAAGTGCCCACTTTCTAGAAGTGGCATTTTTAATCTATTAACGACAAATCCATATTTACCACAGGAGAGGGTTTGGTACTGTTAATCCAATGATAGAAAATGTGATGAGGTTGCTCCACTGTGTGCCACAATTGCAGCTTGAAGTAATTTCAACCATTCCTCCATATTAACCAATGGGAAGAGAAAACCTCAAGCACATATTGATATTCTTCATCACCTGGACAGCGAACACATGCCTTTCACCTACCACTTGCTTAACCCTCTAAGACTTATCCCAGGGGTGCCCTAGTGGTAGTGAAAGGCCCCCTCAGGAGTCACCAGTGCTTTAGAAAGGCCAACCTGAGCTTAAGGGCAATTGCCCATAATAGGCAGGCAATGGCAGAATTTCACACGTGTTTAAAAACATCATGCATGCAAATGCGCATTCATAGGCCTGCAACAAAGCCTGGAGATGTGTTAAAAACATCATGCATGCAAGTGTGCACAACCAAGCCAGCAATGGCAGGCTTGAGACATGTTTAAATACCCCTTCCTAAAATGTGTACGCACTTTCACACTGCATTTACAGTGGGAAAGTGCCCAGAGCCGTAAGGCGACCAAAAGGGAATCAGCCGAACCCATGAGGAAAAATCAAAAGGTTTAGGGAAACACTATCTCAGGTATAACAACTCCTTATTGCTTTGATCATTCACATCCGGCACATCTGTCACCTCCTCTAGTCCATCAAGAAATAAAGACGTAGCCTCTAGATTTTGTAGATCTGGATTGACCCTTGGCAGTACCCTTCTTCCTGCTTTGACCTTTCGCATCCAGTAGGTCTATCACTTCCCCTCATTCATCAAGGACTAGAGATTTATCTTGAGATTTTGTATTTAGCCTGGCCACAGAACAGCATGTAGTTTTGCCATTATGGGTCTTTGGACTCAGGCTGTGTAGTCAAGGAAGATCAAGGCAGCATGATTTTCAATTTGACAGCCTTGGGGATTATGGGCTGTGTCTCTGTCCTTAAAGTGAAGACTAGCCAGTACTGGCTGAACATGGCAGCTCTGGTGGAGAGGAGGAGGGGATAGGTTGGGGGATATTGTTGCGAGGGAGTATTTGCCTCAATGGCATTATGTATCCTTAGTCAAATGCATGCAATTTAGAGGGGACCCAAAGGGCCACCCCCGTCACCAGCCAATGTTCCCACGTGTGCATAGTACTGATGCCATTTTTAACACAGCTGGGCCTAGTACTGCTGGTGATATTTCTGAATATGATTTATGCCCAGAAATACATGATGTTTATGTTGTTAGTTAATGTGTGTTTTAAATACACATTTTGTTTACATATACCATGTGTGCAGTCTCTGTTGTGATGCTGAGTGTATTTATTGTTTGAGAGTGCTGTGCCAAGGCTTTACACATTGCCTCTGATTGCTCAGTTCGAAGCTACCCAAAGGTGAGCGCAGGTTATACAGTGAGTGTAATCACCCGCCCCTAACAGGAGTGGTAGGTTCTGCCTGGATAGTAGCATTCCAAACCATCATTTTTAGCCGACTGTAACACTCTAAACAGAGGCTCACCTAGTGCAAATCATCACTGACCCTGTTCCTCATGGAAAAAGTCCATCCAAAGCCTTTCTCATTTCGCCCTTCCACACTTTCTTTAGTTAGAAAATTTGATATTCACACCCCTGAGTCTCAATCACCAAGCAACGCACCTGCCAATTTGAGGGTTTCACATGTTGACACTACATGTGTGTTGATACACATGCTGGTTAGCTACAGGTGCTTCTTGTTAACCAGCAAATGTACTTGAACTACGTTCTTGAAAGAAAATGTTTAATAGGATATTAAATTGAATTCTGCAACTGATGCCCTCAGCTTACCAAATGAGGTAGTAAGCGGTTACTGTGTATAGAAGACAGTCATTACCATTACTACGTATGGGGCCAAATCAGGAAACATTTCTTACTGGTCCTACCAAATGTCGCTGATGGTAAGTAACGCTGTGCCTGGTGTAAATACCTTTAACCACCGTATTACAGCAGCAGCTTTATAGCGGTAAGAATTTGTACCGATAACATTTATTAATATTTGTTGTGCTCCATTTGGTGTTGAATTTCTTTGTTTGCGAGATTTTTGCTGTTTATTATTACTTTTGGCCTGAATTATTGCACTGTATTTTTGTCATGGCGACGAAATTGTTGTGATTCATTCTTTTATCTGTTTTTTGGTCTGGCCTGACAGCACAGACCATTTTGTAATGCTTTTCTTGATTGGAATTTCCAATTTACATCCATATCAAACTTTGAGATGCTCACCATGTAAACGTACAGGTTATTGACATTGTTATATTCTATTACATTCTTTATTTTCTAGTCTTTCATTGTGGATCAAATAATTAAAGCTTAGGTGTAAAAAAGCTTAGGGCCTGGTTTAGAGTTTGGCAGAAGGCGGCCTTTCTAAATAAAAGGAAGGGGAGCGTGGTCCCCCTGCTGGAGCTAATAATGACCCTGGCACTCCCAGGACATTGCTGTTTGCAAAGGCATGGCAGCAGCATTAGTTTAGGAGAGAGGAGCACTCCGTTTGGTTTCCTACTCTTTTGATTATTATAAATAACTTAAATTCGGCGTGCTACAGGGGCTGACATGCTGTCTAATCATCCCTTAAAAACATCAGAACATAATTCAAGTCTAGAAACTTGACCTCTGCGCACAGTAGCCTAAAGGCTGTTGCTATATTCACTTTAAAACAAGTAATTTTAGAAATTAAAAAAATCAACACATAATATAATGCTGAAAACACCATTAAATTAAACGCCATAGAACGTTAACATGTGTTTTTCATACACAAAAACATTTAATCTGTTTCAATCACAGAAAAACATCTAGGAACAACATCTTTCTTTATTCAGTTCAATCCTTTAAGTCGTTCCTTTAAATGCCCGCCCAATGCATTTCGGGCCACACTGGCCCTTCTTCAGGGGCTAATTTTGAAAATGCGGTTCCTAGTTTAATCCATGAAGTGATAAATCCTCTTAAAGTTCATCGTTATTAACAACCATTCGAAGACCCATATGATCCGGCACCTTTCCCAATGAAGAAACAACCTCACTTCCAGTATTTCAACAATTCACTGGCCCTGTAACTCTCTCTCTCAGGTTTCCTGCTGTCTCTTCCAAAAACCAAAGCAGTTTGCTATGGCAGGGCGGGAGCCGCGAGGCTCCCGCCTTGCCTTAGCAAACAGCAGTGTCCCAGGGGTGGGCACCCCGGGACACTGCAGGAGCTGTTCTGGGGGTTGGTGGTCACCAGGGCCACGACAGGGCTCCAGGAGGGGGGCCGCGCGGCCCCCCTCCCAACATTACCAAAGCCCTGGGAAGGTGGTGGTCCCCGGGGCTGGAGGGGTCTGTCACCGACCCCCCAATTTTAATATTTAGAGCCCCGGGGAGGTGGCAGTGCCTCGGGCATGTGAGGGGACTTGAGCTCCCCCACACAGGGTATTTATTCATTTTTTTTTAAAAACACAAGCCCTGGGAGGTGGCAGTCCCCAGGGCTACTGGCCGTGAGCCCCCATAAATATTTTCAAAAAGCCCCGGGGGTGGTGGTCCCTGGGGCTTGGGGGGGCCTTTGAGCCCCCCACCCATTAATTTTAGAAGCCCCAGGGGGTGGCGGTCCCCGGGGCTGGGGGGCCTGTGAGCCTCCCCTGCAAATATTTTCAAAAAGCCCCGGTGGTGACGGTCCCTGGCCCTTAGGGGGCCTTTGAGTCCCCCACCCAATTCTTTTACAAGCCCCGGGGGTGTGGTGGTCCCCGGGTCTGGGGGCTGTGAGCCCCCCACATCTATTTGTGAATAGCCCCGGGGGTGGCGGTCCCAGGAGCTTGGCGGCCACTTTGGGCCCCCCTTTACAATAAAAATATTGGCCCCAGGACTTTGCCCGCCCGGGGGCTAAATAGTAAAGAAGCAAGGGAGCCCGCATTTGATTTTTTTTTTCCGCGGCAGGATGCACGGATCCACCGCGCATCCCGCGATTTAAAAAAAATTTAATATTGGGCCTTCGGGGTTTTTGTGGGACCCGCTGAGCAGGCCTAGGGGGTCAGGGTGTTTCTACCCTGCCCCCTTTTGGTGTTTTGCGGACACCCAGGACCAAAAAAAGCATTAAAACATTGCGGGATGCACGGAGGATATGCGGATCCGGCCGCGAAAATAAAAAAACAAAACACGGAAACCTGCTCTCTCTTCAATGAAGCAAAGCAGAATTGCTTTGCCATAAGGGGAGCTGCATGTCAGCAGCTCCCCTTGTGGAAAAGCAATGCCGGCCCCCGCACGACGCGGGGAGCAAACGGGACTGTGGGGGGGTTGGGGACCCCCCCCACGGTCCCGAACGGATAGTTAGGCCCCGGGGGATGGGGTTCCTGGGGCCAGAAGTGGCCCGGGAGAGGGACCATGCAGCCCTCCTCCCTACAAATGTTTTTTTAAAAAGGCAGTCCGGACCTGGGGGATGGGGTCCCTGGGGCCAGAATAGGCCTGAGGAGGGGGGACACACCCAGGGGAATGGGCACCCCAGGGCCAGAAGTGGCCTGGGAGGAGGGCCACGCGGCCCAGAATGTTGAGCAGACGCTGAGACTTAATCCTGGTTTCTTCAAATCCAAAGTTGGCATCTCTGGCTGTTGCGCCACAACCTCTCCCCAATTATTACCTTGTGTTTTAAGGTCAGGAAGATTAAATGGGCAACATACAATATTGCTAATTTAAGTGACTGAACATCTGAACATAAATATATTTCATTAGAAAATACTGCAATAAAGATTACGTGAGGTTTAAATTATATCTGCAAATAAAATTAACGGTAATGTCATCAGAAAAATAATCAACCTTCTTTTGTCTGTTTCAGTATGCGTATCACGTGATGTAATTGGCAGTCATGTCTTTCTTTTGTTTCAATGATTGTGTTGCCGTGCGCTGTCTATTACATTCGCAGCCACATTATTATATAGCATGATCTCACCCCGAAGACACTCAGGTGCTTTAATGAGGGCACAGTAGATTAAAAGATTTGCCCAGAATGTTAAGCCGATGCGGTGCATTTCCACATGTGTTTGGGTAATTAACAACCGCTAAAAACTCTCATAGTGTTCAGACTGCAAATATACAACCATGCGAACTTCGTACATGTTGAAACCTGCCACAGTACTGTTGGACTTGGCCCTTTTTGGCAGGTTCACCCCTGAACTTGTTACCTTAAGCTCTGACATGGGGATAGTGGTTTTAGGCCTCCGGGCTCTTTAGCACTGAAGTGCGGAGAGAATCCAGGCAGGGCTCCTGTGCGGATGGCAGAGCCCCACGTGTTGCTGCACAGCAGAGACCAGGAGAAGCCCTGCCTTCGCCCCAGCACCGAGAGCGGCACCAGTGAGTCCTGGTGAGTGGGGGATCAAGTGGTGTGAGGCCAATAGGGGGCAACGGGGGTGCCCGTGTCTTCACGCAGTGCTGTGGTGGATTTCCAGGCCCTCGCTATTACTCTTTTGCAAGCAAGAGGGCCAGGTCGATAAGTATATTACTCACTTTCTTGGTTTGGGGGTGAGAGAACAGACCTACCAGACACACTACTGATGTGCACAAATATGTCCTTTTTATCTGCAGCCCTATTTTGTCATGGATACCTTACAAAACTCTCCTATCATAAAGCATTCTGATACCTAGTAGTAGAAGCCTTCATTTTTCCCCTTGCATCTGTGGTACTGAGAAAATATTGTCTATTAAATCATACTAAGCTTTTTCAGGGTCAAATGTTTTGGTGTGGTTAAATTGAAGAAATTTGAAACCAGAGTTTCAGGACATTTTGTGTGAGTCTCTTGAAATCTTTAGGTGTTCAACTTTCCCCACTTCACAGCCTATGCCAATGCACAATTTTGTTTTCAGCTCATCTAGTGAGTATTTTGTGGTGTTAATGAGTGCTCAGTAAAACCATGCTGTGAGTCTTCTGTCATTTCTTATTGTGTGCATGAGCTGCATGACCTCATGCATTTGTTGCCCCATAGCTAATGAAGGGTCTGTTACAGCACTCCATAAAGCAGGAATTGTCTCGCTGGTGTCCATTCCTGTCAGTAAAATCCAGAAAGTTGTTCATTACCCTTGAAGAATAGTAGTCTCCTGTGACCTCTATGCCTGCCAAAGTCCAGTAATTTAGCTGCTGGAAGTGTGCAGTCTCTGCTGCCCTGGTAATCCCAACAAGTGAGAGGCAGGTACATCATTTGGAGTTTCTTTTGATCTTCATAGAACTGTGTTCCATAATTTAAGGGCTACAAGTAAGAGATGTGTAATGCCTATGGGCTGCTTTTTATCCATGGTCGGCTGGCCTACGGGGCAATCAGGCAATGCCTGACGGGGCAGTGTGCGGGGCGTTTTTTTGTCTGCTCCTGGGCCTGTTTTATGGTTTACTGGGCCAATTATTACTGTTGATTTCCCTAAGATTGGCAAGCATTGCTTGCAGAAAGCTCAATATGTGGTACTCCATATCTTGTAAAGCACATGTACAATATATATTTTACAATTTCAAAACAGCTCAAATTTTCACACATGGACCACTTTTTTACGTATCTAATTCATGATTGGGGCCATTTTAATTTTGGAGCCTGGGCCTCTTTTCTGTCTCAGTTCTGCACTATTTTGATCTACCACTAGAGTGTTCAGTTTGCCCTCACTTAACTCTGCTTTTGTGAGACCTACTTCGAGCAATGACACTCAATCTAACTAGCATGCTATCCACTGAAGTTGGGTAGTTAAATAATAAAATTCAGAGTCACAGATGCATAGACTTCCCTCCGGTGGTTTCAACGTACACATGGCCACTTGGTGTCTTTGTGCACCACAAATGAAATCTCCTAGGAATGTATCCCAGGCACTCAAACTGCAAGATAAATGGAATGATATAATAATCTGAGAAGTATTGCCATTTTGGATAATGCTATAAGGCCAGGACAGCGAGGACAGTGTTTTTCAAAATTCCGTACTCCTGTTAAGAGGGATTTTGTTTTTACGTAGGGTGCCTTCTAACAGGTAGGGGCACATGTGATATATTTAGATCCCCAAATAATTAGATGTTTGGGACTTTCACCATAGTATCAGGGTCCTTACCTCAACAGGATCAACAGCCACATCTGACTTAATGAGAAAAGCGCAAGTCTTAGCCTAGTTAACAAGCAATACGAAGATTTGTCCAAATGAGCAGAGGGCCTCGACTGAGTCATTCAGTTTCATCTGATCATCTATAAGTAATAATAAAAGCTCAATATTGTCCTTCCCAGATAGGGTTGCGCCATTGCCAATCTAGTACTGATTGCAAGCTTGAATAGCTTTTGTGCTCGAGAAGGTGGAAGGTGAGACAGAGGAGTCCAACATTGCTATTTAACCTGCTCTGATGGATGTCGCACAGGTAGCACCTCAGCTACCATATTTGCAAAACCCCAGTTGAGACCTACAATAACCACTACCTCAGTGGAAGTATGCACTGTAGAGAGGCAATCAACGAGATTCCCACCTTTCCCCAATTCTTCTTCAGACTTTGGCAGTGGCCCAGTAAAAAAGTACTGCTCTCCATTTTCAGACTTTTTTGCGATTAGCAAAGATGAGGAGCACATTGCAATATGCACCATTTGCCACACAAGTGTTCGTTGAGGTAAGCCTGGTTCACATTATGGTACTAGAGGCGCAACGACCCATATGAAAAAACATCATGTAATCTGGTAGGAGGAGCACCTTAAAAAAATTGCCTAATGTGGTGGTGAAAGTGAGGTGAGCCAAGAAACATCAGATACAAGCTCAATCATGGTGGGAAGTGATGATAAGGAAGAAGAGGGTGACATCTTTGCGCAAAGCAACCCTTTCCCAAGCAGTGCACCAGCAGAATCACCCACCTCAGCAGCTTCACAATGGCATAAGACTCAGCTTCAAATGGCGATACCATGGCATACAGTGGCTGCCCCAATATGATGTACACCATGTCTACCACCACCTACTTCTCAAACGTCGACTGTATCGTGGCGCCAGAAAAGAGAAAAAAATATAGGCTACTATTACAGGCATGTAATAGTAGCCCTACGACCGGAACCACCCAATGGCATGCTTGTAGAATGGGATGTTGTCAAAATGTTAGCACTGGACCGCCTCCATATTTCTTTTGTAGAAGGAGTGGGATTCTTAGAATTTTTGGCAGCCATCTGCCCGAAATGGAAGGTTTCAAGTTGGACCTATTCTGCCAGAGTTGCAGCTCCAGCACTGCCTCATAATGTTCTGCAATTGGTTGGACAAGCTTTGTAGCAAAGTATTGTCACACTATCCACCTGATGACAGTCATGTGGACCAGTAGTCAGGCGACTGTTTACATGTGCATCACTGCACTCAGGAAAGCAAAAGATATCTACAGGTCTTGGACCTGAAAAAAGTTTTACGAGCGTTCGGTGGCATGCAACCATGACTATGTTCGCCAGAGAGAAATCACATACAGCTGCAAACATCTTGGATGAATTTAACAGCAAGGTGTCTGAATGGCTGCGGCGCAACGGTTTCACAATTGGATTTGCTGCCACGGACAATGGCAGTAGCATAGTCAAGGCCATGACAAATGGTGGCTATTTCAGGGTCCTGTGTTTGGCCTATTGCATTAATCTGGTGGTGCAAGACTTTCTCAAAAAAGAAGACATAGTCAGCAAGATACTGACCCCCTGTAGAAGAATCTGCACTGATTTCAGCCATTCTTTCAAAACCCGACAGCCTTTGTGGACTATTCAGTGTGCTAATAGAGTACCAGTTAAAGCTCCGATACAGGAGGTGCCAACACGTTGGAACTCAACCTATGACATGTTACAGCATCTGTTTGAGCAGTACAAACAGATCAATGATTACGTCATTCTAAGTTTTGGGATGCAGTTGGGAAAGCTATGACCATGGATGCGGAGAAATGGGGCCTAGTCAAATCCTTGACACAGATGCTACTTCCTTTTGAGGTTATCACATGGGAAGTTAGCAAGGAGGACAGTACAATTGGCCAAGCTATCCTGTTGTTGCATTTGCTACAGGACCAGCTAAAGAAGGTGTTTGAAAGGTTCACCCTTTCAGGTGTGAATGAAAACACAGAAGCGCATGCCTTGGTTGAGAGCTTACTCTTTTGGTAGGCTTCCAGTGCAAGGCTGCAGGATGACATCATCTCGTCCAAACAGGACATCTGTGCCACACTACTTGATCCATGGTACAAAATAATTGTGCCCACTTTCATTCCTTTTTCTGAAGGGAATGTTACAAAATACAAGAAGTGGATTGTTGAGGAAGCTCGAGACCTGGAATAACAATGGCTGGAACTTAGAGTCTCACCTTGCAGTTTTGGGTGCTGCCTTCAACTTCCAGAGAGGGCAGTCTTGTCTAATAGCAGCCAACAATGCCATCAACTAGAAACCAGCAACAACAGCAACAGAAGGACTGGACCCAACATCTGCATTGAATTGGTATCAGTTGGCAGGTCTTAAGTCCAGTGCAGAGGCGCTAGTAAAAGAGGTCAAGCAAGTGGCAGCACCAATGACCATCCATGTTCCAGGAGTATCTGTATGATCCAAATGAAGTCTCTGTGGATCAAAACCCATTGATGTATTGGCATGAGAAAATGAACATGATGATCAAAATGAACCAACATTACATTGCACTCAATTACACCATTCCTGAAACAGCCCAGGTGGAGGAAGAGGATTAGCCAGAATCAAGTGTGTTAGCTCACCACCTTCTGGGTGAACCACCTAAGTCTGAGGAAGAAATCTACTTCCCAGACAGAGTATGCCAATGCCACCATAGAACGTTTTAATTATTTCTTGTTGAACTATTTTCTCTGCAGAACAAAAACAAAAGTAGCTAGTGGAACATTATGTTTGTGTCAGATTTATGCTTCCCGACCATTTCTTAGTCATATATTGCCCTGTTGCAGTTAGACAAGTGTGCAAGGAAGAAGCCTCCAAAATTCCTTCATGACATTACATCCTTTTTTGCCTCACTTAGCAGGGCTGCTCCAGAAGATCGTTGATTTACAAGAGTGCAAATACCAAATTCCAATGTGTTCCCTAGTCAAAGATACAATTGTGTACCTACTACCTAACCTACCAGTGCTTGGATTAGAAAAGGTAACTACAACTATTGCAACAGTGAGTGAGTGATTGTGAGTGATGATTGATGATTCATGTGGTGGCAGACAGTGAAAGAGGGTGTTCAACTATTATTTGTAAACTTGATTGAGATAATTTGCAATGTTTTAGGCCTGAATGATGGCTGGATTTTCCTGGAGATGAATGGCCTTTATAAATATACGTAGCGTAAAGTAACCTGTGCAATCCACTCCTATCCTTTTTTTTATTTCTTAGAAGGGCTGCCCCAGAAATCTTTTGCTTTACAAGACTACCAAATTCTAATCTGTTGCTTGTTTCAAAGAGGAGATACTATTGTGTACCTACCTCTGTACATGGATTGGAACAGGTAAACATTGCACCAAGGAGTGACATATTATTGACTGATTGTGAGTGGTGATTGATGGTTCATGTGGTGGCAGATAGAAAGGGAGGGTGTTCAACTGTAATTTGGGAACTTGATTTAGATGAGATGCAATGGTTGGTGTCTGAATGTTGGGTGATAATTTTTTCCTGAAGGTGATAGGACATTCCACAATGAGACAGATTTACTTGCAGAGTCCACTCCTTTTTTCTGACTCTTCTTAGACCAGACCAATGACTTTAGTTAACAAACACAATCCTATACAAAATACTGCAATTCTGTATCTATGCTTGTTCTTCAACAGCAGTGCACTGCATGCCTATCTTGCTCGGGTCATGACTCTGACAGAGTTGCTCAGACTCAGGAGGCGGATGGAAAAGCTTAGGGTGGTACTATCCCATCAACACCTAGAAGAAAGAAGTTATCAACTTCAAAGGGGAACCATGACTCTGAGGCCTAGTATTCAGCTATCTGGAGTGGAGAGAGGTGTGTTGATTTGTGAAATGTTGTTGGGTATGTCTGTTGGATCAGTGGCAAAAGTGAAACTCTGAGTCTCTTACCTATCAACACGTCTGCTTACCTATCGGACCAGTCCAGACATGTACCCAAGGATGATGGACATTTGGAATAAGAATGCAGCTGTACCACCTAATTTTAGAACTGGGTGGGTTCACTCCTCCACAATTAGATTTCCTCACACCTAGAAGACAGAAAATTTGGATATCCCTCTTCTGCTCTCGCGCCGACTTCTTCCAGCAAAATGCACATGCGCGGGCGCCCGTGCATGCGCATTTCTTGCGAGAAATGCGCATGCGCAGGCGCATTTTGCAGGAAGAAGTCGGCGCGATAGCAGAAGAGGGAGCCCCGGGACGCCGCATATCAGGTAAGTCTTTTTTAATTTACTTTTACTCTATTTTAAATTAAATTAGGCACGTAGAAAAGGGCGGGAGGGAGGCGGGTGGTGGGCAACTTCGCTCCGTCCATGGGTGTGTCCATAGTGTTGCCTACTATGCCTACGTTGCGAATCACGAAGTAGGCAACACTACGTACACTCCGTGGACGGAGCGAAGCACTGCACCCAGGGTTAGATAACTTAAAATTGCGCCATGAGGTTATGATGGGACTTCCAGCACAGGCGCTTTTATTTTCCTTTAAAATAAATGATTCCTTTACATTCCAAGGGCTACTTATCTACAGGTCCCCGGGACCCAGAATGGCGTTCTTGCAGGCCCTTTTAAACGGCTTAGAATCAAGAGCAGATTCAGACTTTTTTTACTATCTTGGGTGATTTTAATTATCATCTTGAATTAGAGACTAACCCAGATACATTAAGACTTATGGATAATTTAGCAGCACATGGGCTCACCCAAATAATGCTGGAACCCACACATTTAGCAGGTCATACTTTGGATGGTATTTTTACAATTCAACCAGACTGGCCATAGAGCTATCTATTTCAATGTGACCTACAAAATGCTTACCTCATCTCAACCCTTTCCGGGTATAAAACAGAGGGTTCGGAAATGGAATAGGGTGAAAAAGGATGAGCTGGTACAGGGGTTGATTTCTGGCCTGCTTGCTCTAGATAGTGATAATGATATAGCAGCAAACCAATTTGACAACTGGATCAGAATAGCTGCATATGTACTGCCCCTGAAATCAACAAAACCACTACAAGAGCAACCTTAACAGCACCCTGTTACAGCCAGGAGCTAAAAACAATAAAATTGAAATGTAGAAGGTCAGAACGGACCTGGAGGACAGATTACAGTATGGAGCACAAGCTAGCTTATAATCAATGTCTTGATGAATATAAGCAAGCTAATATTAAAGCTAAAAAGGCATATTTCACTACTAAAATAGGAGATGCAATTCACTCCTCAAGGGCAATCTTTGAAACTGTGTACACACTTGCTAAACCCCAACATACAGCAAAGTTCAGACCAGATCAAGCTTTCTGCGATGTGATGGCCAAATGTTTCCAAAGCAAAGTACAAGTGATCTATGATGACCTTCTAAACTCAGCCATCAGTATGCCAGGTAATACTCCATTAAGTATAAACGTATGGGCAGTAACTGGCAGAATTGCACGTTTCAGGGCACTCACTGTGGAGGAGGTCCATGATCTCCTGATATCCACAAAATCTAGCTCTCCCAATGATCCGTGCCCCCCAGCAGTTATCCACTTGGCACCTAAGACCATTAGTACATATCTCACCCCTCTCCTGAACCAAGGTATTAAAAGAGGTAAATATCCCAATGTCTCGAAAAAGGCCTGCATAAGGCCAATTGTTAAAAAGCCAGCCTTGGACCTGTTAGAACCAAAAAACTATCGGCCTATTTCCCGATTACCTCTACCAGCTAAATTACTGGAAATAGCCATTAATAGGGAGTTAATACACTACCTGGAAGACAATCTTCTGGTGGACCCAACACAACATGGCTTTAGGCCCTGTCATTCGACAGAAACTGCATTAGTGTTAGCCACAGAGGGGATCTGGAGGATAGTGGATGGGGGTGGCAGAGCAATCCTGGTCCTACTAGATCTCTCGGCAGCATTCGCCACCGTAAACCACAAGATGTTGGTGCAGCGGTTGAGAGATGTGGGGGTGGATGATGTTGTGCTAACGTTCCTTTCCTCCTTTCTAGAAAATAGAGAACAAAACATACATTGGGAGAATATACAATCTGGAATTTTTCAACTCCCATGTGGTGTCCCGCAAGGATCTGCTCTTTCACCAACCCTTTTCAACATATATGTGTCCTCTCTGGCTAATTTTGTCAGGAAACATGGTTTTTCCTTGATTATGTATGCAGATGACTCACAGCTCACCATTTTGGTTTCTGAACCATCGGAGCCAGTAGCCATCAGCTTTCTTGCATGTCTGAAAGATATCATGAGCTGGATGAGCTTACATTTTTTTTATAATATATACAGATAAAACCAAGGTCCTAGAATTTGGCAATCACTATGGAACACTAACTTGTGGCCCATGTTAATCAACTAATTTCTTCCTGCTTTTTCCTCTTAAAAACCTTGAGTAAAAGCTTCCCGTTCATCACACATGAACTCCAAAAGACAGTTGTATTTGCACTCTTTTTATCCAAATTAGATTACTGCAATGCATTCTTAATGGGAATTGATAAGGCACAGGAGAGGAAGTTACAATCACTACAAAATGACACTGCCAGAGTGCTCATGAACATCCCAAAGGGTCGTCCCACCTCAGAGGCCATTAGAGCATTACATTGGCTCCCTGTTAGTCAAAGAGACAATATTAAGTCTCTTTGTTTAGTACATAAGGCCCTCTATGGAGGAATCTCCGGGGAGGTACGGAAACTTTTCGCCAGGTATTCTCCAGTAAGAGCTCTTCGATCCTCCACTGAGGGCTTTGTCTGTGTTCCAAAAACACGTAAGGTCAGATGGGGGGCTGCACACTGTCTTTCTGTGCGGCAAAACTCTGGAATCAGATGCCATCGACCTTACGTCTTCAACCAAATCAGATGAGGTTTAGGAAAGAACTTAAAACCTGGCTGTTTGCTAAAATCTAAACATCTAGAGTTAGGTCGTTCCAGTTATCTCTGTATCACAGTTAGAGCCAAGGCACCTCGGCATTCACTGCACTCTATAAATAACAATTCAAATCAAATCAAATGAAAAGCACTGACTCTCTAGCAGAAAAGTATTAAAGCAGAATAACACCGGATTAAAAAAGTGCTTGGATTTATTTTTTCTTTTAAAGGCTTTTCTAGTAACTAAACAGACTCTTTGAGTGGAAAAATAAAAATAGATTGCTTCTCATTAATAAGTAGGGTATTATTTACTATGGAATATAAGTTGTGTTGTGCTAAATTAACGCAGGCATGCTAGCCAGTGTGTCAGTACTTTGCTACTATCTGCAGCTGGGGCAGCTGTAGTTGACCATTATCTCGCTTTAATTCCAACTGCTTTGCTCTTCTCCAAATGCCTTTATCTTTCTACTCTGACGCCAACGAGACAGATGAATAATGAATAAAATATTACGTCACACACCATGTATAAAATATGGATATTATCCTGTCTGCCATAAGTATAGGATGGGGAAACTGATGGACTGCACTACAGCACAACAGGGAAAGGGACAGGATATATAGATTGTATTTGGCATGTTCACCACAGAGTATTCCATATGCCAAACTTGAAATCAAATCAGGCACTTAGTCCCACTCCTCTACTCGCCCGCCACCAAAAAATATGCTCAACAAATTAATTTGCCGGGCAGTAAGTAAAGGAAACGTGACTTACTCTACTGCAGGGTAAGGTAAAGGGATAAGGGGATTAGGTAGAACTTTGGTTATAGAATAGAGGGGTGTCACTGATCACCGATTAGTCATGTGAATATTAAGCTCTGGCTTATTCAGTAACTGTAGATGATGAAACTCGAAAGGGAAAAATATTAACAGGCGTAAAATGTATTTGTTATGGGAAATCATTAAATATATTTTGGAATCACTTCACATGCCCATAAAATGTGGCACATACCAAGAATGGATTTTTCAGTTTTTTTGTAACCTTGTTTAGAAGAACTTAGGAAAGAATAAAGGAATGAAGTACAAAGAGGTGACTGATTGTGTTGGGAAACACTGTGTGTTCGGTTTGCAATGCATTAAAAACTTTGTAAATGCTGCATTAATTGAAGCAGATACACATTGCACAGCCAACACTGCAGTCACGAAATTGAACCATACTGCACGTCGATCATGGGTGGTGAAATGCCATGGTTAGAGAGGGAGTAGAACAAATGTTTTAAGAATTGCCCCACTTTGAACCATAACTTTGATACCCGTAAAACAATCCAAGAAATCCAATTATTAATTCATCCTTACCTTCTTCTTTATTCACCCATAACGACCATGATTTAAGTTTCTTTCACTCATTTAGTCTTTCACCATAATTTCCAATTCATTATCCATCTATTCAGTATCCACACTTTCTTTTAACCATCCTTTTACCCATCCATACCTTTACCCAATACCCACTCACGCACCCTTTCACGAACCCACTCATCCTTTTACTCATATGCCATTTCATCCATCCTTTCTTTTAACCTTCTGTTCTTTCCCGTTTGCCTCATGCCATCATTGTTAGGGCTCAATGTGTGAGTTTTGCTGAATTGCAGAAAGAAGAGGCCATAACTCAATCAACAATGCAGCTGGTAAAGCAAGGAATTCATGATCTCGAGTCACTACAATGCCCTTTTAGCTAGTGAGTATAATTTTAATTTTCAATAAGCAAACAATGTGACTTACCACCGCCCGTCCCTGCCGCCGCTTCTCCCCCTCCAACTGACTCTGCTTCCCATGCAGCAGCACTTGAGCCAGTCGGCACTAGTGGTTGGTATAGCTAGAAAGAAATTGTATATATTTGACATTGAAACACAATGAAGGCGTGGAATAATGGGACATATGGTGTTGGTTGGCAAATACAATAGGACCTCGTAGTTTCCATTCATGTTGCACTATCATGGAAACTACTGGTATACTGTATAAATGAATTACACAGCACAACATTGGTGGTTGGGATGGCAGGGAGGTTCATGACCATGACCACTCACCTTTTACTGAACCTTTTACCGCTCCGCCCCCGGAAGCAATCTCGGATGCTGGAGGAGAAGGGAGAAGGACGAGACAAACGACGCTGTGAGTAAAAAAAGCCCACAGAGGTGCAGAAACGAGCAGAAATGGGTAGAAAAAGTAGCGGAACTAGCTGGAAGTCAGTTCATGCTTTCCTGGAACTTCATGCCCGCAAGGCCCGCGGAGGTGAGGAAACCGACATAAAAATCAGCGTATACTCGTCAGTGCCAGAAAACGCCAAGGGTGACAGTCTAGAGCAGGGCTGCGATGGAGGTCGGTGGCTCTGTGGCTGTGTTTTCAGCGAAGTAAGGTGAGCTGTGGTGGCATTAACATAGACCGAGTGGCACTCATTGCTTAAGGGCTAAACAGTTGCAGCAGTGCCTGAATTAGTGTGTCATACATTGGGGACATACAGATATATAGAAACAAAAGACACAATCCTAAGGGGGCACGAATACACATGTTGCCATTTGAGCGGAGAGGAGTAGAGCGAGGAGCACTTTACATTTCACCGTAGAATACAGGCACTTTATCGGGGACATCCTGCAGGGGGACTACATTGCCCAGAAGACCTAGCGGAAGATGCCCACATGCATCCTTCATGGCAGCGCCTAAAAGGGAGCCATTTGTGTCAAGAGGAGAGGAGAGAAGCCAGCACAAAGCACAGAGCACAGAGCACCTTACATTGCATTATAGAGCACATGCGCTTTACCGGGGGTCACTGCAATAAGGACGACGTTGCCCAGCAGACCCAGCGGGAGACCGCGACTGGGTGAGGCTGGGCTGGGCCAGGGCCCTTGTTCGTACATTAGTGCAGAGGAGCATTTGTGTATTTTCCTGCTACAGCCTGCTGGTTGAGAGGCCTTTTATATTAAATGGTAAGGAGAAGGGGAAGCGCAAAACAGTAATGACCTCTGCCAAGGAGCGTCCGCTAACTTTCTTCAATCACTAACTTTTTAACAACTGTAATGGAGGCAATAGCAAGTCAAATTGAGTCTGTGGAGGAGAGGTTGGGGGTGACACAAAGGGCCTTACGAAATGGCATTGCATCGGAAATAGTACCTCAGCAAGACAAATCAATAGAGCTGCCTGCAAGCCTCAGGTTGGACACAAGCCGGTTCAAAACTGGCACTTGCAGCACTCAACAGGGGGGGCTTAGTGATACTCTTTGTCCCCCTCCTTCCCAAAAACCCAAGGCCTGTGGGAAAGCCAAGAAAGATGCAATATTTACTGCAACACATGAGAAAACCGTTGCCTCCCTCTCAAAATCAGCAACAAAGACTCGAGGTTTGGACACTGTTACGGTCCCTTAAACGTTTAGTCATTAGGGGACTTTGCGTCATCTACGCAACTCAATGGTTCATTAGGGGCCATCATCAAGTCAATTCTTGATCCCCTTATAGGGGTGTTAAACAGCATTGATGTGTCCCTAAAGATACTCATCTGTTCCAGTACCTCAAAGCTGTCCTCTGGCCCGGAAATTGCGACAAATTCTATCTCCAACGCCAACCCGTACACAACCCATATCGCACCATCCCCCCAGTTACCACCGCCTGCGGACTGCAGTACTAAAATTATTCAGATTGCCACGCGCCCAGCCAAACAGATAGCTACTGGGCAGTTGGGCTCAACAGCTGTGCGTGAGGAAAAAAGTGGCCCCAATAGCATTGAAAGTCATCATACCAAACACCTAGCTGGTACTCGGAAAAACAATCAGAGAACACTTGTCCTTCCCCCAGAAGTTACTTCATACGTTATTGTTCTAAAAAATTTCCCCTCCTTACCAATTAATAAGGAAGAAGATTGGAAGCAGCTTAAAAAAAACCTGTGCATTGGTTGTTAAATGCTACATACTGGGCGGAAAGTGATGACTTGTACTATAACATAAATAATGTTGAACGTGTTGCATGGGTGGGTCCAAAGGCTAAATCTGAGCCAGGTGACTGCATTGTTCAAACTTCAAAGACAGGTCTATAGTACACTGGCTTATGGACAGGCTTCCCTGGAGTATTAACGTGGGGGGCCCCATTGAAGCTGTACCATTAGGCTATTTCTACAAGCCGTCATCACATAAAGGGCCTGCATCTGTCTCTGCACACATTAAAATGCCATCCCTATTTACAATCCCAACTTTTAATCATTTTTGCCCTTTAGATCATGTGGATTGACTGAATTATCAGCCCTTGCTCGGTGTTGAAAATGTAATTCCTCCACACACACCTCCAGAGGTAGATAGCACCATTTCTCATTATGCATCAGTGATCCCCCCATTAACTCCTAATATTAAATCCTCAAGAGTAGTTTACACGGCCGATTCGGGTGGTTCACTCAACTTAACTCATCCTAAAATGTCTGACATAGCCTGTCCCACTTCTCCTGCTAAATCAAAGCTTCCGTAAGTACTGCCTTCTGGTGTGTTGTACTCCCAGCTATTAATTGATGTTGATAGAAGATAGTTGTGCTGCAGCTACTCGCCCATCAGCCAGATGATAGAAATTACATATGGCAATCTCTTCTGGAACATTGCAGGACTGCAGAATAAATTATACATTGAAAAATGGGCAGCTTTTGTCGTAAAATACAGCATAGTATGTTTACAGGAAACATGGTTGTGAGACATAGTTCATATGAATGGTTTTTATTCTATTCATATACCAGCTCCAGTCTCTTTAGGTGGTCACGACAAAGGAGGATTACAAACTTTGGTTTTAACAACATCAAAGGATAGAGTGGGGAAGATGTAGCTGGAATCTCCACATTTCCAGATTATTAACATTGTATTCAAGAAAAGTTAGATTTTGGTGGTTGTTAACTTTTATCATAATAATTTTAATAACCTATACATTAGTATTGCCCAAGAATTGGAAACTGCGTTAATGAAGCACACAGAGGAGATAAAAACGGTTTTGTAGTGCTTTGGGGTGGAGATTTTAATTGTTGCCACTTTGATCATAATCCTTGTGGGAATATTTTTAATTCTTTGTTATTGAAACTTTCTCTCTTCTTACCTGTGGATTTTATTGAAATGTTAAGCTCTGATCTAGTAAGATATGTCGTGAGAGGCCAAGGCACTTTGATTGATTTTATTGCATTATCAGATTATTTTAACTCATACTCTATGATTTTTAATATACCTAAAAGTTTATTTTAGTGGTCATTATCCTTTGTCATTAGAATTGGTGGTCCCCACTGATGATACCACCCTGCCTACCAGATTATCCCCCCATATTCATGTTATTAACAAGGGGTTATTACGGAAGTGGTCTTCTGTTAACCCTGACTTTGTCCTGGAGCAGATTATAAAAGATAATTTGAAGCAAGTTCTGGATTGCCTGGAAGATAATATAAATCCGCAAGTTATGATTACATTTTTCATGGAAATAACAGAGACAACCAAGGTGCTCTTATCTAAGAAACATAATGACAGACCACAGAGTAAGAAAAGTTGATTTAATCGTGAATGTTCGCAGCTCCATAATAAATTAATTAAGACCTTAAAACCTAAACTCCTTAATAGAATGGAGGTAAGACAGACACGTTTGAACTAAAAACATGCCCTGGCGAAACATAAGTTTGAAATAGGGCTAGAAGCTTTGGGGTCAACTTCACGTGGCATGCTTGAGTAAAGATTCTAGGCTCTTTTGGCAAACTGTAAATCAAGAGTATTTTAGTGACAATAAAAATGGCAGTATTGACATGTTAATTATGCCTGAGACCTGGATAGAGCACTTTGCTAATCTTTATAGAATTGGTGATGACCTTAACTCTTGTACCAACTATCAATGAGGCATATACTTTGGTACCCCGACTATAGATGAGGCTAATGGGGCCCTATCTCAGACCATGAAGAACAAGGCTTCCTGACCAGAAGGTATGCCCGCGGTTCTGTTTTTAACTAATCTCCCTTTGTGGCTCCCACTGCTAACCAATATAATGAGGTGCTACGCAGCCCAGGGTTCCCCGGATTCCTGGAGATCAGTCATAATAGTCCCCATATTTAAAAAAGGAAACAGGTCAGACCACAAATGTTACTGACCAATATCTCTAATTGACTGCTCCTGTAAGATCATGGGTCAAGTGTTATTAGAGAGGTTGGAGACCTGGATAACAGAAAATGGGACATTTTCTGATGTTCAATATGGCTTCAGGAAAGGCTTGGGCATGGTAGACCAGTGCCTTAATCTGCACCTTGTCATTGGCAAATATACTTTGGCCAAGTCTGGCTCTTTATACCTTGGGTTCATGGACTTGACCTATTGTCCAGGAGAGTAAGATATGGAGCTGGCGGTGAACTCACCTCTCCAATAAAGATGGATTGTGGGGTCCATCAAGGTTGCGTTCTTGCCCCTTTTTTATTTTGTATATATATAAATGATTTAGAAAGTTACATTAGAATTAGAGATGTAGACGCACCCCTGATTGGGCGAAAGTCCTTCCCAGCGTTACTATATGCAGATGATTGCATTTTAATGTCTAGAACCGGGGTGGGCTTGCAAAGGCTTTTAACCAGTTTTAACAATTTAATGAGTGGCCTTGGTTTAACAACAAATGTTTTAAAATCACATGTTATGGTGGCGGGTAAATCTCCTCCGAAAATAAAATCCCTCTATATAAGTAATAAAAAACTGCTTTCTGTACCAACTTTTTCTTACTTAGGTATTCTTTATAATCAAAAGAATTCTTGGTTGAATTTAGTTGAGGCAAGGATTGGAGGTTTTAATCAAAATGTCAAAGCTATTTTTAGATTCACCAAAAAACTAGGCTCCCGGCCCATAAAGGCTATTATAGACATCTATAAAGCACGCACGTTCGCCGTCACCTTGTATGGTGCCAGAGTATGGGGTTGTTCAAATATTCTGGACCTCCAGAGAGCTGAGAACTTATTTTTTAAACGAGTCTTGACAGTTCCTAAAAGTATCGCTGCTACTATTTGTCACAATGAATTGGGTGTGACCCCATTGTCTTTTCGCATTCAATTAGCACTCATGATGCTATGGTACAATATTTGGGTAAAAGAGGAATAAGTTCTGAACCGTGCTATAATTTCAGACTGTTTGCAGTTAGACTGTGTGAGAAAAATCCCTTGAATCACCCATATACATGACCAATTGGGGAAGCTGGAACTGTCCGATTGTATTGATACCCCTGGAAATATAGCCAACATCCCAAGAGCCAAGTTGAAAAAAGATCGTATCTTCTATTTGTACCAAGTCAGAGATAGTCAAGAGCTGGTAAAAAAAGGGTTGTCGAGCACTCGCTCTTAATCAGCTCTGTAGGCATTGAGCGCTACCTCTCCTTTTACTTCATTCATGCCAAAATGTTTTATCTTATTAGGTTTAGGATGGGTATTTTTCATTTATTGGTTTCCTACCCTCTTGATGCACACTGTGATGCGAAATTAGATTTGACACATGCTTCTCAGAGTCCACACAGAGCACTTTGCACTTTATGTTTTTTTCCAAACTTCATACTATTCCAAGACATGTTTTTTTAATGCCATTGTTAAAAATTTTAAATATAAAAAAGTGTAGGCCCCCATTACATTATTTACTCCTGCTAAACGATGAATGTACTTGTCTGATGATTTATAAGTACATCTCTACTGGTGTACGGTTTCGAAATATCATTGGAAAATTATTCTTTGTGCACTGACTATGTTGGTTACATTTTAATCTGTCAGTTCCTTGAAATGTTGTTTTTAAGATGTATTCTTTTATGGCTGGCACTCAGCCGAATAAAGATTTTTTGACTGACTGACTGACCATGACCACTGTCTCGTTAACTGTTAGAGCATGAGCAAGAAAAAGAAAGCCTTTTCAACAATCATGGTGAATATTATTTAGAATATTATTTATATTATTAGCTTACTTGGTCCTTCAATCTTCACAGTAGAATCACGAAAGGCTTGTGGAGGTAAGAGTGGTAGACCTGGGGTATTCGACAGACGACGAGGGAAAATTAAATAAATAATAATTTTTTCCTCATCATCGTCTTCCAAATCACCCTCCACCCCGCCCTACCGCTCTTACCTGCATGAACAGAAAAATCTGTTCTTAATCTTACAGTACCACAAGATATATAGGAGAGAGGGAAAGATTACTAACAATAACAATGTAGAAGATAAGTAAAGTAGAGACTAGTAAAGACCGGAAAAAATCAGCTACAAACTCTCCTCTACCCCATGAAATAAGGAAGAAAAAAACGATAATGTGGGGATAACAGAAATGAAACATAAATTAGATCGCAGAGTTGGGAAAATAAGAGACTGTATAAAAATATAAACAAGGTAAAATGTAAAAGTAGCATAGAGGGCAGAAGAAAAAGAGCTAATCCATTGTGCTTTTAACACTTGGGTTTGTATCCCATCCTTGTTAAAACGTAAAGGGAAGATTATTATTATTAATATTAAATCGATTTTTTGTAAAGCGCATGGCTACCCTTAGGCATCCCAGCGCTGGTTCCTGGCATCACCACATTCCTTTCTACTGCAGTTTCTGGAAGAGCCAAGTTTTTAGTTGTTTTCTGAATGGGAGGTGCTGTGTTGTGGATCTAAGTTGGAGGGGAGGCGTGTTCCACAAAGTGGCTGCATTGTGTGAAAACATACCTCCCCCGCTCTTGCCCTCCTAATCTTTGGTACCTTGGCTAGAAACAGATTGGCTGACCACATATTGCGATGGGGGCAATGAAACAAGACCTTGTTTGAAAGGATTTTTGGGCCTGTGTCCCAGAGGGTCTTGTGCGCGATGCAGAGTGATTTGAACCTAATGCGCTCAGCAGGTAAGGGTGTCAGAGCAACTTTATTTCTCACCATCAAAACCTGGCTCCATGCACCAACTCCCTTGAACCCAGCACCAACATTTCAGTACCCCAAGATTCTACCCTAAGCCCACAACTATCCCTAAAATAGTAGGGGAATAATAATAATAAGGAATAGGACTTACTAGGCTGAGCAGAGCCCTGAACGGTGGCGCTGGAGGTAGGCGCCTCCTCCGCAACTCTTCCCAGACCCTTCTCCTCGCTACTCTCTGTTCACACTTGGGTATTGATGTAAGAAAAGATTAAAAATATATATATATTAGTGGTAGGGTTTATCTCCACAAAATGATTATGACAGGCAAACACAATCACATTGTACTTTTGTAAAAACAGGTTGCCTATAGTATTAGATTCGAGTCTAAGAACTGTGATTGAATTAGCCATACTACTCCTAAAATCCCTATTCCAAATCTCCCCAACAAAACCTACATTTGGAACTAATGCATTACAATGAATGATCTTTGGTAATATTCGCATTTTCAAACCCCATGATGGACCACCTTAGTATCCTTTTTTTGTAATACATAGATGCTTACTACACATCACTGTGAAATAGCTTGGAACTGTACGAGCTACATAAAGAAAGTCACAGAGAATGCTAACTCACTGATATCACTCATCCACTATGGTGACAGGAGGACAGAAGAGTCTGCTGCAAAGGCTTCTTAATACATGGTGCTGGGTGTGAGGGGGAAGACAAACAAGGGGAGGAATTAAATGAAATACAAAGGAAAAAAAGGAAAAATAAAAAAGTACAAAAGTTATGAAAAAGACATGAAAAAATTGAAGAAAACGCAAAATGTTAAGACACAAAAACACACACTAATATAATAAATGAAAATGAGGGGCAGTCAGTTAGGTGGATTGAAAGGATTCAAAAATAGGCCAAGCACCATGAATGGAACCGAGAAAACAAGATGGCTGTACCTCTGTGAACCGCCTTGCGCCGCTCTCACAGGATTTCCAACACGAGGACGCACTCAGCATTGTGTTTGATGTGAAAATGCAATGTGAAAGGAGATATTCATGAACACACAGAGACATCATACCAAAAGTAATTTTTCCGGTTCCTCCTGTAGGTTCCCACCTCCAGTATGGACACTCAGCTAGAAAACTAATAGGCATCTAAAGAATATGCAGTATATGCAAATGGGTGGAGTCACTCACTGCACACACCTGAAGTAGGATCTCTGTCTCCTCTCTAAGTGCAGGTTGCACAATGAAACACAGAGAGGCTGATTAAAGTAGTCACTATGTGTTTCACTGAATGAGCTGCCCAACAATTAGCGGCTACCTTTAGGACATTGCATTCATTGTAATATGGTGCATTGTTAATGTTTGCGCTTGGCGCAACCGTTTAAAATTGCACTGTGGTGCAAACATGAACAGTGCACATGATACATGATACAGGCCCAACTTGGCGGCCGATTATGATGTTGGTTAGAAAGCCTCTGACGGCAGGTCGGAGTCTTTCCGACTGACATCTGTGCTTTCAATTTCGACCACCTAATAATAATGTAGGCAGTGGGAATTGAAACCGGCAGGTCATTCTGGCTGGATTCTGACAGGCTCAAGGTGCCCGCCGGGCAGTCAGAGGCCCCAATGTAATCCCTGAGGATAGCGATTCTGCTGTCGGGATTATTATTATTTTTTTTTTTTAAACGTTTTTTATTGCAGAACTAGATGCACAGTACATTTAACATTACGGGATCGTATCAGTGCAGATTTCTCTTCCTCTTATCCCCGCACCTGGTCAGTATACACAGCCATTCAGCCCACATCCCGAAGGCCGGGTGGCGTCAATTGTGTTCTCGAGGCATGTTACATTTTCTACCATATATAGTCCTCGTATGAGGCAATCCGCTGTCTGCTTTTCTACTTATTCTCCCCATCCCCCTCTATCACCAAGCAATATTCCTCCAGCTTCATCAGTTTTGTACCCCTGAACTTACCCTCCCCCTCCTCCCCTCAGTGTCTTCGCCTTCGCCTAGCTCTGAGTAGCATGAACCTGTGGTGGTGGACAGAAGCATTTTAATGTTTACTGGGTGTGTGTGTCTGGTGAGGGTACCGGCACCGCGGCAATCCCAGTTGGGTCCTCAGGTTCCTCTGGTTCCACCTCCCCTTCCTCCTCCACGGAACTATCTCGCAGTGCCTGCACCAACATTTCCCATGCCATCGCTGCCTCCTGGGCTCTCTCATCCGATGTACGACAGGCTAGTTGGTACCTGACCGTACTCTCGCCCGCCGCCCATTTTAGAAATTCGTTCAGCCATCTCCGGTGCGTCGGCCCCGTTTTTGATTTCCATCCCTTGGTCAACTCCCTTTTAGCTAAGATTAGGCCCATGTCAATGAATTTGCTCGATATTTTATTTTTGGGTGTGTGTGGGAACCAATGTAGTATGCTGACCGCTCCATCGTACTGCAGGTCCCTATCCGCCACCTCATTCAACGTGTTGCCAATGTCCCTCCAATAATCCTGCAGGTGAAGGCAGTCCCTCAGCATATGCACTAAATCCGCTCCTATCCTATTGCATCTGGGGCACGCCGCGTCCTCTGCTCCGAAGTATTTAGCAATTTTGCTCGGGGTGAGGTAGGCCCTATGAATAATACAGAAGTGTATTAGCTGGAAACGCGCATTTCTAGTGCTCTTTCTAGCCCTCCGTACTAGTTGGGACCACGTAGTGTCCGGGATTTCCATCTGTAGGTCCGTTTCCCATTTGGCCTTCAACGCCGCGCGCAGCTGCAAGGACTCACTCAGCATTCTTGAATAGAGGCACGTTACTGCTTTGAAGGTTCCCGCCGCCATCATTGTGTACTGGCAAGCCAGTGTCGTCGGTGGTTCGATCAGTCCTTCCCCCCAATGTACCTGAACGGCCTTCACCACTGCCACGTGAAGTAGGTAATCCCCCCTCGGGAGATCGTAGCGCTCCTGCAATGTCTGGTACGGGGTTATCACACCATCATCGTAGAGATCCCCCACCATCTGCAACCCCGCTTCCTCCCATAGCTGGAGCCTCGACCAATCTCCACCGTGTGGGAGTGCTGTCACCATGCCCAGTGGTATTTCGGGCGCATATGGGTGCTTGACTCCCGCTCGTTTCTGCGAGCGGTTCCAACATAATCGGAACGTCCGTTCCTCTTGGGACAGGTCTCTGAGCACTAGCTTTTGCTGCAGGGCAATATAAGCCAACACGTGGCGGGGGGTGCCGTCGTCTCTTTCCTGTTCCGGTCCGCGGTAAGCTCTCACAATTTCTTGCGTAAAGGTTTGCAGTTGGGCAGCCAAATACTAGAGTTCGAGATCCGGGACTGCTAGGCCTCCTTCGTCTTTGGGGCGGGTCAGCGTTGCTAACGCAATTCTGCGTCTGCCCTTTCCCCATAAGAATGATATAATCGCCGATCTTAACTGCCGAAAAACCGCTCCAGGCACCCAAATGGGGAGAGTCCTGAAGTAGTACAACAAGCGCGGCAAGGCTACCATTTTTAAAAGAGATACCCGACCAGCTACTGACAGAGGCAGGGTGGACCAAAAGGACATGCTGTTCCGGAGAGCGCGGACACATCGTCCCACATTGCCGTCCAGCATGTCCGCCGGCTCGTGGTATACGTGTACTCCCAGGTAGGTCAGGCAGTCAGGTTCCCATCTAAGCAGTGGGCGGGCTGGGGGTTGCTCCTCCTCCTTCCGTAGGGGGAAGAGACAGGTTTTAGCCCAATTCACTTTTAGGCCTGACAAGGCGCCGAAGCGCACCCGCAGTCTCTCTGCGCCCTCCACAGCTCCCTCGGCATCCTTCAAATAGAGGAGGATGTCGTCTGCATATAGCGAGATGAAGTGCTGTGCTCCTCTGAATTCCAACCCTTTATAATAGTCACCCCGCCTGGCCATCGCTGCAAGAGGTTCCACCGCTAGCGCAAATAGTAGGGGAGAAAGTGCACATCCCTGTCTGGTACCCCGATTCACCTCGTACTGGTGTGAGACCAGAGTGCCAACTCTCACTCTTGCTCTCGCTGCCGCGTATAATTCTTTCGTCCAATTTATGTACCCCTCCCCTAGGCCGAAACTCCCCATCACTCTATATAGATACTCCCATTCTAGGCTGTCAAAGGCCTTCTCTATGTCGACAGCTAACACGAGGGGAGTCCCTGCTCCCGGGGGTGGGTCGTCCACTAATCTGAGCAGTCTTCGGATGTTGTGCGTCGTGTTACGGGTGGGTATAAATCCTGATTGATCCTTATGGACTAGGTCTTGCATGTGGGTTAATAATCTGGAGGCCAGCACTGTGCTCAGGATCTTGTAATCTGTCGTTAACATGGACAGTGGCCTATAGGATGCTTGGTCCGTGCTCTCCCTGCGTGGCTTTAGCAGAGGAATCATTATGGCTTCACACATTGATTGGGGTGCCGGCCTTTATCCTTGGCTTCGTTGTATATTATTTGGAGCTTTGGGGCCAATTGTTCCAGATATCGTCCGTAGAACTCAACGGGCAGTCCGTCTATACCCGGAGTTTTGTTACGTACCATCCGCTTCACTGCTCCCCTTATTTCTGTTAACTCTATTTGGCCCCCTAGGGCGTCTGCCTGTTCCTGTTCGAGCCGCGGTAACTGTAGCTCACTTAAAAAAGCGTCCATCGCCTCTCCCTGGTCCCCTAGCGCACTCTTATATAATTCCTCATAATACGACCGAAAGCCGTCTAATATATCTGGTTGCGTGCTACAGATGCGGCCCCCTTCCCCCTTCAAGGCTAAGATCGGGTGACTGCTCCTAGTGGGGTTCGCCAACCAGGCTAGGAGTGTTCCAGTTTTATCCCTTCCGCGTGTGATTTCATTAGGTACGTTCTATAATCAAAACTGCGAAGGCGCTCCACCTCCACTGCCACCGCTTCCCTCGCTTCGCTAACCTTCGGGCCGGTTGGGGCGCGTTCGTTCGGCCTCCCTCAGCATGCGCTCAGCTTTTTCTAGGTCGTCCAGCAGGGTCCTGCGCACCCCCGCATACTTCCCTATGCAGTGTCCTCTTACTATAGTTTTGAAGGCGTCCCATTCCACTGCTCTGGTTGTAGCTGAACCCTCATTCTCTACAAAGTATTGTGAAATCCTCCCTTCCAGCTCCTCTCGGAAAGGTGGGTCATCTAGCGTGTCCGGCCGCAGCCGCCACGTCGGAATCCGCGATATCTCAGTCATCCAGTTCAGTGTCAGGAGTAGCGGGTTATGGTCGGATATTGTGCGCGCCAGATACTCAGTCCTGGCTACTGCAGGAAGCACCGACTGGGAGCACAGGAAAGTGTCAATGCGGACATGGAGGTCATGCGGGCTGGAGTAAAACGAGTAGTCTCGCTCCGCTGGGTGTTGTGTGCGCCAAGCGTCTGTCAGTTCCCATTTTCCCTGCCAGTCTGACCTGCATCTCGCTAGCCTATGTACTGGGGATGAATGCAGTGGTGGGTGGGACCTATCTAGTACCGTGTCTGCTATGGAATTGAAGTCCCCCCCCATCAAAACAGGACCTGTGAGATAATTAGCTAGTTCCCCGGACAGCTTTGCAAAGTAGTTTGCCTGGTCTACATTGGGTGCGTAGACACTGCTGAGTACGATGTGTCGGCCTCTAAGTTTGCCCTCAACTACCACAAACCTCCCTTCAGGGTCCACTATGTGTCTGGTTACTTGAAAAGGAGTACCCGCCCGTATCCATATTAACACCCCTCTAGCAAAGACAGAATACGTGGTGTTGAATAAGTGCCTTCTTCATCTAAGCTGCAGCGCGATTCCCTCTTTCTTTGTCAGGTGGGTTTCCTGTAGAAACGCTATGTGTACCCCTCTTCGAACCAGATAAGCATGAATCTTGTGCCTCCTTGCCATAGTATGCAGCCCCCTCACATTCCAAGACACACATTTTATCGATCCCGCATTAGCCATTGTCCCACAGTGTTCGGTTCAGTTCAATGATATATCGCCTCCTGGCATCAGGCGTGACACTGTTCCCGCCCCCCCTCAGAACTTCCCTTTCCCCCTCCCCTTCACCACGCCTTGAGTCACCCCACCTTCTCTAGCCCCCCCCCCAGAACAGGACCTAACCCCAAAAGAGCAGTTCCCATCCAAACTGTGTACGAGCAAACGTGCTCACAAGTTCTTCTATTCCGCAGTCTGCACTACGGAGGCCTTATGGGCCCTAAGGAGCGTGAACGAGGCTCAAGCACTTTAATCACAGTTCCCACTCCCTCCGCCCCTCACTACGCAGTGGAACTCACGATGATCCAGTCTTACAGCTGCCTGCTCAGGTGTCCAAGGCGGTAGCCCCAATAGCCTCCAATCCAGTAAGAGCGCCACTGCTCTCTCTCAGCTCCCAATTATTTCCTCCGACGTCTGTGGCGTGATCGCTGGTCCCTTCATGCCGCCAAACTCCGATAGGTCCGTCTCTGAGCCCGTTCCCTGTCCATCCGAGCCCGAAACTCTCCCCGATTGGGCGAGCGCAGAGCCCGAGACGTCCATTACTGCCTGCAACGCCGCTCTCCTCTCGTCCTCCGTCTGGGATTCCGTAGGCCCCCTGGATCTCTGTCTGCGCCCCCGGAGCCTCCGCGATTTTCTCACAGGTTGCCTCTGCTGTTCCTCCTCCGCTCTAAACCGGGGCCCGTCCGTGCCCGCTTTGTAGGTGTCCCACCAGGCCCATGCCTCCGCCGCCGTGGGGAAGAACAGCGATTTCTCGTCCACTACTATTTGGAGTCTGGCCGGGAAAAGGAGCGAATACTGTATGCCTTCATTTCGCAGTTCTTTCTTGATGGAAAGGAAAGAGGCCCGCAGCTTTTGATTCTCGAATGTATAGTCTGGGAACAGCGTGACTTTACTATTGTCCACTTGGAAGGGGCCCGCTTCTCGGGCTCATTACAGAAGCCAGTCCCTGTCCTTATAGTGTAGCAATTTGATGACCACTGGGCGAGGTGGTAGGCCTGGTTTCGGGGGTTTGGCCGGTACTCGGTGCGCACGCTCCAGTGTGAAAAAGGGCGAAAGGCCCTCCGGGGCTACTGCCGTCTTCAGCCATTCGCTCAGGTAACCAACCATGTCCGAGCCCTCTTTTTTCTCTGGAAGACCCACTAGGCGCACATTGTTCCACCGACTGCGGTTTTCGGCATCCTCCGCCCGTCTCTCCAGGGTTTGTATGCGTTCCAGAGCCTCTGTGAGTCGCCCCTCCATGGTCTTGTGTGCTGGCACCATGTCCTTCAGAGTATCTTCCGCAGATTTGACCCTGTCCGCTAGCTTCCCGTGATCTGCCCGTAGGAGACCCAGTCCCGTCGACACCTGCACAATGTCTTGATGTAGAGCGTCTTTCGTGGCTGTGATAGCCTCCAGGATGCAGTTCTGCATCTGTTGTAGTTCCGTCGGGGTCTGCGGAACGTCTTCAGGTGTGTCCGTGGTTGGGGATCCGTCTCCCTTCGCCCCCTTGGGCTTCCCCATCTTGTAGCGGGGTGGTTGTGCCGGAGCCCCAACGAGGTTCGCTGGTGTCAGGCGCACCCCACAACGGGCAATCAAGAGGGCAACGGTCAGGCAGGCCTCCGTCCGAGCCTGATCTCTGGGTCTCACAGCCCCATCACGCTCCTGCACCCCCTCGGGGCCCGGTCAGGCTGGCGTGGTGTCGGCCCTAAGCGCAGGCCCTCCTTACCGGAGCGGGTGATCTCCGTTTCCTCGCCTGTGGTCCGGTTCAGTTTTCCCCTGCTGGCGCAGCCCAGGCAGGCACTCAGGGTCCAGGGCCAGTGATGGGGCTCAGGGGCAGAGGCGCGCCGGGCACCTAGCGGACCCACCGCTCCCAAGGACCCACCGTAGTCGTGAGGCACTCCCGGATCCACAGGGAGACAGCAAGCGCCAGCGCTGAGGGGGCCTAAGAGCCGCGCAGGCCGGGGGGACCACGTGGCAGTCCAGGCCCACAAGGCACGACCAGCATAAATGTCCAGGCGGCGAGTGAGTTCCGCCGTGTGCAGTAGCCCCTCCGAGCACTAAGTTCACCTCAGGTCGCCGCCACACCGCAGCCCCCGGACTCCTCCAATCTGCTTGGGAGGGAGGCAGGTCCACCGCTACCGCGTAGCGCCTCCGAGCTCCCAATTGCCGGCAGTGATCAAGGCCATTGGGGCAGAGAGCCGGGGTTCGAGGCGAGGCCCCAGATTGGGTTTAGGGCTCCAATGGCGGCTCTCCGGTCCCAGCAGGAGGCGTATCCGGGACCCAACAGACCTCCGGTAGCCGGCAGGGCCAGGGTCCGCCGTAGGCCCCAAGCCGGGGGGTCGCGTGGTTAGGCGTCCCGATGGTGGGGTACCCAGCCGGGTCAGGGCGTCACTCGCCAGTTGGTCCCCCGCGCAGCTCCCTCTCCAATGCTGCCTGCAGGGTGAGCTCCAGCAGCGACAGGGCGCAGCCCGCCGAGGTCCCGCTGGATACTCGGCGGGGCGGCCGTCTCCTAGGGCCAGGTTCCGCTAGGGCCCAGAAGCCGGGGAGTCCCGTAGGTCTTCCGGTCAGGTGAGGGGGTCGCACAGAGACTCACCCGGAGCAGGGAGCCGGGTCCGTGGGTCCTGGGCCGGGATGTGCCTCCGCCGAATTGAGCCGCACCGGGCAGGGGTAGGCTCCACTGCAATACCGCCTCTGTGTCCTCAGGCTGCAGGCACCGTCGGTCGCGCAGTCAGGGCCTCGATACGGTCGCCATTTTGCTCGCCTCCGGACGCTCTTCTTATTGCTGGTTTCCAGCCGTTTCTCAGCGGCCATCAGGGCGCCGTCGGCCCCAAAGCAGGCACTGGGGTCCGCTGTCGGATCTCCCCCCGGGTTTCAGGGGGTATGTCCACGTGTAGAGTGGATTTTATGCAGGATTAGCGGGCGGAGGTCGGGAGCTGCTTTAGGCAGCGACCATCTCCGTCGGCTGCTAGCCACGCCCCCCCTGCTGTCTGGATTATGATGTCAGTTTCTGACAGGTTTTCCTTGTGGACTTTCTGACATATAAAGCCTGTCAGAAAGTGACTTTGGTGCCCATAGCAGGGCCCCATTCCTCCAGAGCCTCTGATTGGTGGTGAGGTGGCACCTATGGTGCCCCCCTGTTAGTACCTGTACCATGTGCCAGGCACCTTGAGGTGCCTTCCACACGGTGCAGGGATTAACAAAATTTCCAATTTCTCTATTGGAGCTTGCACTACGGGTGGTTTACGGCCGCAGCACAGCACAAGCTCCCATTGAAAAATGGGAATATGCGACCTCATCACGTGCCCCAGTGTGTGTAAATTTGATGGAACTGTTTACACCTAATTTTAAAACAACAGCCCCTATGAAAAATGCACTCGTTAACAAGTTCCTGGCATGCACAAATTTACAAATTTCTACATTTGATACTTGGAAAAGTTTTTGTTGCTAAACATTATACAAATGTAAATATTAAGCAGTGATATCAATTTCAAACCCCAATGCTTCACATTATTTTCAGTTGATTAAGGGGAACAGTCCATTGGGTGTTGAACATCCAATGTTATCCCTAACAGTAGTTCCCTCTTGCTCTCTTCTGCCCAATATGTTCATTTCCCTAAGACTGAGTCTGTTGGGAAGAATAGACATGAATATAGAAAATGAAAATACAAATGTAAAAGAAAATAACTGATGGCTTAGCACATGAGAGAGATGTGAGAAAGTGACATACTATTTGGAGTGGATTGGTGTCCATCACAAGTGATAAAGTCACTATCCTGTTGGATGCAGTCAATGGTTTCAATAATTTAAACCTGAGCACATCTCCTGATAGCTATGGAACCGAGTAAGCAGACTCAACTTAAGCAAAATGTGTAAAAAGTTCGAAGTACCTAAATGGTTAAAGAGTTGAAAATATAACACCGTAAAAATTGCATTCCAATTTACAAAAATAGAGTAAAATGTAATGAACAAAATTACATCAAAACGATAAAAGCCATAAGTGATATCAATATTTTTAATTTGTACGAGGAAATGCGGCCAAGAAGTGCGGTTCACTAATTCTGGTCAATGGTCATGGTAGATCGGGACTTAGGTGCGCTTTGAGGCTGACGGCTATGGGGCCCTGGGTTGTTATGTACATGTAGCAAAGGGACTTTGTTGTTTTTCAAAGGAAAAACACTTCTCCGCTGAGATCCAATCTGACACAACTGAACTACCTGTTGTGTAGTTTTCACGGTCAGTCTCCTTGAAAGCTCTGGAGCAAAGGTTTTGAAAAACTTTCCAAACTTCTTTTGGTGTCCAAACAGTCTCAGGAGTAAAGTTCCAGGGGCCCCAGCACCTCATGGAATCACTTTGAGTCTCTCAGGGTGTCAGGTGGAGAGCAACAACAAAGTCCAACCCAAGTCCACTTGCCACTGGCCACCTTGGGTTCTTCACCAAAATGTCCTATTCAACTTTGTTATGTTCCTAGATCCTCCCAGGGGATCAACGTTATGACCTGTGGAGATCTTTCTGTCCTTTGATTTTAAGTGTAAGAGGGTTCAATCTCCTAAGGTTATTTTCATAGGTCACAGATGCCAAGAGCAGTAGATTCATTCAGTCTAATATCCTATCACACAAGTTCAGTGGTGTTTTGAGGAAGTTTGGGTGAGGGGCTCTATTTGTAGGGGTTCACCAGCTTATCGGCAGGGGACACCGTAAGATACTTCTAGTCCCTCTCTGACCAGGGGAGTAAATGTTCCTAGGCCATGGCCTACATATTTGTACAGTTGCTCATAGTTTCCCTACTGAGAATGGGCCCAATATGCAGAGTTTCATGGCATATACACAATGGCCAAAGTCTTCAGCCACACTAACCCTGGTTTATGAGAGCCGGGAGTATTTAGAGCAGTTTACCTTGGAAATGACTAGTGTTCTACCACAGCTAACACTAACATTTTGTTTGAAGCAGCCATTGTACCCACAACACATCCAGAGCAAGAAATCTGGTAGGACAAAACCTGGAGCCTTCAGCAACCAGATGGGATACATAAGAATTGTCATGGCTGTCTGTTTGATTCCTCTGAAGGATACAAAATGCTTTTAACGTGCTCCAGACAGACCAATCAGGCAGGATTTTACACTGTGATGATAACAGAGCCCACATAGCCCCCACTCTGCACACACCTTGCATATTATATTGAGTTCAGAGGAGTCATCTCTGCCCATTTAGGAAAACCTATTGTGTCGTCCTGGGAGACATTTCACACCTCTTCCTGGGTTGAGCACAGGCTGGTAAGAAACAGGTGAATTGATGCAAATTAGCCTCAAGGAACTTCAGGCACAGACAAGGTCACCTTCTAAAAGTTTATTTTCCTTCATATTGATTAAGCCATTGATTTGGATGTTTAACAACTACAAAAAGTAGTGGTTAAATATTTTTGTAGCTGGCAGGGCCGTTTCTAGGTGTTTTGCCACCCTAGGCGAGAATTGAAAAATGACGCCCCCCTCCCTTTTACTACCATCACTCTCTCCCCCTGTCATCCAGGCTAGAGAGGCACACCCTCTACTGCCAAACCCTTCTATGTTACTCTCATTTACTATCAGGAAACACGATCACAGCAGTCAGTCCAGCAAATTACCTCAACGAAAGGCCCAGGTCAGACCGTTACGGTAGCCATACACTCACAGAACTATGTCCACGGATGCACAATAGAGCCTTGTGTTTAAATACCATGAGGCGTCCAGTGCACCTCGTTTTCAAAACCAGAAACAACAAAAATAATAACTTGCTCCATCTTCCAAGGCCAGACCTAGTGGTTTTGCCATGCTTGTTTTTTTTCTTTCACTGAGGCACCTAAAATAGTTATCATCTACCATTGTATCCATTTAACAGCGGCTGTTCACAACAATTAAAAGATTTCCATGTCAGGGAGATTATAGTTCATGATGCTCAAATCTGCACTAATCAGAGACTATGGCAAGACGTTAATAAAGTTTGGTGTACAACACAGAATGAACTGCTTCTTGGCGCTGTGTATAGAAGTTATTGACAAGCTTGTGCGTGGTACCGCTATAAGAGTAATCCTGACCAGAATTTGAGCCGGTGCAAGGCAGAATGCACACTTCACCATAGTTTACAAGTGGTTCCATGTGGTGGAACACCTTTAACCAATCCTGGGTTTGCGGCCACCTGTGAACTGCATTCTGGGATTTGTAGTCTTACTTTTAACAGGGTAAGCACTGGTTCAAAAATACCAGCGTGGACATTGACGTTGGCCTAAACAGTCACTACCGGATGACGGTATCGGGCATGACACTAGGCTAGTGGTCAGTTCTTTTTTTTTTTTACAGAGTTTTATATAGCGCTAACTTGACCCAAAAGTATCGGGTACCAGAGCACTTTACACAAGCACAAGTTACGTTACATCATGAGGACACATTCATTTTTATCAGGCCCAAACAGCCTATTATTATGACAACAGGCGCAAAGTTCCCTGAGCTGCCAATATTTCAACCCAGAATTCCGAAAGAGAACAATAACCCCTTTGAATAGTTCAAGGCATGTTAGAGATGAAGCCAACTTAAGTGAAAATCTCTAATCATTCAGTTGTTAAGCCATTAACCAGTTACCAGTAATGAAATGCGTAAAGGTTACAGGATAAGAGGCAATCGGCATGCAGTTACTCTGCTCAACCTTCCAACAATGTCTTCAAAAAGGCACTGAGCGATTAAAGAACAATATGAATACGGGTTCAAAATAGCTCCGGCGCAGACCTAGCACCGTGACAACTTCCACAGGTGAGTAGCCAAGCATGAGGAGGTGCTCGCCCTCTCCTCCGGGTTGGAACTCTGCGCAGAGATGATGAGACGTTCCCCCATAACTTTTTAAACCAAATTGACCAAATCCAATTTATTTCAGCTACTTGGTGAAAAAAATTGAAAGTTCTCACACCGGTATTGGGACACCTCGAGCGCCACAAAGCCCAACAGAGCGCTTCGTGAAAGGAGCCAAGGACATCCGAAATATTAGAGTAACTGAAAGTGGGAACTACCGCCCAGCAGAGAAAGAAGAGAGCGAAGATTGGTTGGCAGATTCCACCCACCCCTTATTTAATTGCGCCTTTTTCAGCAATAAAGGAGCCAGTTAAACTGACAGTACTGCAAAGAGCAAACGATGCCCCGAAGGGCCCGGGCGGCTTGGCATCATTCCTAGACCCCGGGGATGTGCTCATTGTTGTGCCCTGGGCGCTGAGGTCGCAGTCTAGGGGCTGAATAAAGGGAGGTGTGGGGCGGAAAGACAAAGCAGGTTTTCATTCATCTCCGGACCGTAGTGAAGTGTTCCAGGAGGAGCACGGCCGTTTCTACCATTAGGCAAGACTAGGCGGCCACCTAGCTTTACTTTCATAGGTTCAAATAAATAAATAAATCCCCCTTTTGCCGCCCCCTCCCCTTTGCCGCCCTAGGCGGCCGCCTAGTCTTGCCTAATGGTAGAAACGGCCCTGGTAGCTGGTCCCCTTCCTGAGATCCAGTATTGGTACTTCAATCAGTATTTTGATTTTCAACATAAACCAGCTAGGTCTGTCACGAGGGATACAAGCTTAAGGGCCTTGTCAGTGTAGGGATGTGGTAATATTAATTTGCTATATTTTCCACTTTTAAATACCATGCACCCTACCCTGTGGGCTACAAGGCTTACATTAGGGCAAATTACTAATATTTAAAAGGGAGTTTTTTACCTGTCAAAAAGGTTATTTTAGCTACCATGGTAGACCTAAAGCCATGTTTTCCTTTGTGACACTTGTCGTTAATAAATGCTTAATAGGTGCTGGAGTCCACAGATGACCTTTGGCTTTTTATGCCAGGATGTACTTCCACACCATATACTATGGCCTTATAGAAATGTTAAACAAGACACTCAGTGATTAGGACAATTCTAAATTGTTTAGGAGTCAGAGGACATACACTGGGCTCTGGGCAGCAATACCCCAGTGTGCTGAGTCTAAAAATCAGCAATAAAATTCAGGGAAAAATGGGGATGACCACGCAAACAGGCATTTTGTCCCAAGAGGCATTGGAAGACATTCTTGTATTGCAAAAGTTTCTGGCCTTACACACTTTACCAACCTAGGAGGAGCAAAAGGTTGAGCATCAGTAGATAAGAGCTGCTGGCTATCGTCAAGTCCAGGTAGCATTAACATTCAAGATAATACTCTACCACCAAAGGTGTGTGTGAAGTTTAGTATAAATCAAGTTCCAGCCATCTCTGTTCACATATAAACTGATGGAGTGTTTCCAAAGTTGTAGCCTACTGCCCATTGTCTAAATTGTTTAGCTCTAGATTGACACATGATGGTTTGTTATGCCAAGCAGCTACTAGCTGTATTCCGGCAACACCTGGGAGTCACAAGACTGAATCAATTTTACCAGGCATAGAGAAGACACTGGGTGTCAGACCCCTTTTGGGGGCTGCAGTGCAAACATGGTCTACTGGGCCCTATCCATGATGGTTGAAGACATTTGCAGAAGTAGAAGTATCCTGCAGCCCATCTTATTACAGCTCTGCTGACTTGGCCAAGTACAAACGTTTCTTTCTGCACTTGATTCTCAGGTTAACTAGAGCGAGCATTCACAGGCTTCTCATGAAGGTGGTGTCGGGGGGTTGGGGAGCTCAGTAATTAACAAACAATCAACAGACACAATAAAAGCAATGTTTAGACCAGTGTTTGTCTTTTTAGAAAGTAATCTTTTTGCAATCTTGCAGCATTACTTAGTACTACACATCATTCATTTTACAGGGTAGTGCTCCTTTTCACAACTGCCTTGTGGCACTAGATACATTGCCTCCTTCTGTGCTATGTCCAACCCAAGTGACCCTAGATAAATCTGTACCACAGCAACTTATGGTAGAAGCATGAATAATGTTTAGGGACACATTTTAGTGCAACAAAAGTTAAATATGCAATCAATTCACGTTTGAAGTAGTTCTTACCTCTGCTGGTGTAAGTTGTAAAATAGATAGGAATTCAGGGGCATATTATCAAGAACGGCGATAAAATTATCACTGCTTTAGCGACAGAAAACTGCCGCTAAAGCGGCGATAATGGGCTTGATAATATGCCCTTGAGAATTCCAATAGAAGCCCATGTTCACACCAGAACATGGACTTCTATTGGAATTCTCCAGGGCATATTATCAAGCCCATTATCGCCGCTTTAGCAGCAGTTTTCTGCCGCTAAAGTGGCAATAATTTTTAAAGCCGTTCTTGATAATATGCCCCATAGTCTCTTAATCTCCTGCACTCAACTAATGCAAGCTTGGCTGCTTAGCCCCACTGCAGGCAGAGGACCACAGTGGTCGAGTGCAGTCACTCTAAGGCTGTTCAGAAAGGCAGGTATGGCTAGTGTCTGTCCATTTGTTGCAGCTTGGATTACTTTAGTGGTAATAGGCAGTCTTGGCACCACCATACAGTCATTTGATGAGCAGCTGGGCCCCGCCCAGGGTGATAAGATTCTTAAGGCAGGTGGAGCCCCTGACTGGGCTGATGTAAATGCCATGGCAGTTGCAGCCCCAATAGGGCCAACGTGAACACAATGTCAATTGTAGCCCGGACCTGGCTGATGCAAATACCACAGCTGAGGGTTCTCTGGCCTGGCACATGCTTCTCCTCCTAGACAGTCTTTCCTTCTGCAGGGTGAGACAGGCTGCCTCCCTCTCTTAGCAAACAGGTAGGCTTCAAGGTTCTAAGCAGATCCTCTGCTCTTCCAGCAGAAAGTGCAGATTTCATGTATGAATTCGCCTCCCTGGGAGAGTGGCTAACTAACAAATACTAGCCCTGGTCATGCAGCAGTTGTTTGAATACTTTATGGAACACTCCCTCGGTCACAAAGAACGAGAAACTGGAACAAAGTGTCATGGTTTATATACACAATATCTATTGAATGGACATCTAATCTGTTAGAAACTGGGTTTCTGGTTGTCAGGGTATGCACCCTGTACAAGCAGGAACCACCACTCTAGTCAGGGTAAGTGCAGTGCACACTTAGTTGACCTGTTTTCACCCTCTGGTTGCTAGGCTCAGAGCAGTCAGACTAAAGTAAAGAGGCAATGTGTAAAGTATTTGTGCCCACATAGTAACTCACTGACAACATCACAAAAGTACTCCACACAAAAATAACCAATATTATAAGAAGGCCAAAATGACAAAAATACAACCTACACAAGTCAAGATATGAATTTTCAATATTAAATGCAGTTATAGCTCTTAGAAAATATTAGCTCCAGCTGGAGCTATTCTCAACGCAATAGAGCGTGGGCTGGGTACAGAGTCACACTGACCCCCAGTACAGTACCTTAGAGACGTTGAGAATCAAAGCTGATGCAAGGCGCCGCGGAGCTGAGGCATCGCTGAGGCAGTTGAGCCGTCAGTTCCTTACTTCCATGGAGGTCATTGGTGCGTCGGCGCTCGGGGGAGGTGCATTGCACAACGGAGGTGAGATGTCACTGAAGCAAGTGAGGTGTCATCTCCAGGAGGCGATGCAGAGGCTTTGAGCCGCTGACGCCCAGGGACGATGCGACGCGTAGGGGAGCTGATGTGGCGGTTGCAGCAAGGTGTCGGTTCTGATGGTGGTGCAGTGTTGATGAATCATCAAGGGTCAAGCCAGGAGGCATCACTTTCGTGGCGTTGCTGTCACATCACGGGGCAGCAGGTGCTGCAGCAGAGTCGGAGTCAGGCACAACCCACTGAGGAGCAATTGTGGACCTGTTACGTGCACAAGCCTCACATCCTGTGAATCTAATGACCCAATTTCTACTATTTAGGAATGCTCACTCACTGAGTGTGACTTGGAGCTGGCGTGACAATACAATATGTCCATGGCTGCTTTAGGTTTCCAGTCGTGCCCTGGTCAGTTGTTTTAAATATGACTACTTTTTTGGTGGTAGCGGTTTCTGTTAAACATCACAGTGAAAAATTGTGCTTCACATCTGGACATTGACCCCCATGTAAACTTAAGCTTCAAATGCACCTGTTCTCGAGCACAAGGGAATACATTCTCTCTAACCAAAGACAACCATGTTTGATTGAGCACCAGGTTGTGAGCATGGAAGTTTGCATAAAAGGAACCACGTTTAGCAATCCTTTTGCATTTATCGAAATAACATTTTCTTGAATCAAAGTCTAATGCATGTTCCACATTACTTTAACTGTCATTGCTTCCACATCATTACTGAACATCCTTTTCACTTATACTCATTAAAACAGAAAATGTTTTATGACCGGAAAGTTCAAGACCACTGCCTAGATTAGAGAATCTCCCAATAATTAGGACATATTTTTGTAGACGTATCCAGACAATTATTGCCTGTAAAGGGGGGGCGGGGGGAGGGGAGGAGGAGAAATACAAACAGTTCATGGATGCAGTTCACCTAATGGAATATCTTTTTGCGGTGAGCTGATTGGGTGTGGTAAACAGAAGCTTTTACAGAGCACTTACCTAAGGCTTTATCCTTACATGCACACATTGTTTTCCATAATGTTTTTGTTTTGCTGTGGCAATTTGACAATTAAAATCTGCCTACTGGAACAACAAGTAATGTCCTCAATTGTGTTCAAATTAATTCTACTACTGAAAATGAAACGAAAAAATGATATTTAGAAATATTGTTTAGAAACCAGGCAAAATGTTCTATGAGTTTCTTTTACGTTCGACAGTGGGGAATTAATTAACGTGCATGAGTGGCAGTCGTCATTGAACGGGTCCCAGGTAGGTTTGCAGCTCTGTTTGCACTTTCTGCTCGACTGACATTTTGCAAGTCAGTACATGCAAGATTCACGCCATTTGCTATCCCTTTGGGTTAAAAAGAGTGCCCAAAGCTCGCTGCAGCAGTGACCCCTAGTCAGTAAGTAAAGGGCAGGCCTTTCTCCGGGCCCTATGCCCAATGCCCTTACCCTAAATGGCAGCCGTAGAGCCTCCGACCTCGCCTTGTAGTTACACTCAGTCCTCAGTTCACAAGACCCATTAGACATGGCCTTTCACCAGTGTCACTGCTCTGTTGCAAGGCATGTGATGCAAATTCTTTGCACGTAAGATCCCCATTGTAAGAGGCTACTCAACCAGACCTTCAAACATGGAAGCCTTGATCTCAACAGCTCTTCTGCCAAGCCACGATTGGGGTGTTCTTCATTAGTGCCCAATTGTCGACCACGCTGAGTGGGCTTTGGATGCTGATTCTGACATTCAAGAGTCCTCAGGCTTTTCATCCAGACCCAGGCACATATGATTCCCACTCCCATAGCAGCTGTATGGGACTGGAGGAAATGGAGAGTCAAGCTCTACATCACTTGAATTATAGGCTGATCACTGCAATGACATGTCTGTCCCATTAGTGAACAGCAGGACTTGCAAATTGTGAAGTGGCTGAGAGGCTATGAAAAATATACAATTATGGCGTTTTGGTAAAAACACCTCAGGTGACCTGGTGGCTAGAATCTGGAAATACTTGTGGTGGTCTCTCAGCCTTTATATCTGTCCACGGGTTGGATGAAAAGGCTCTGTATTCCCCAGTGCATGTGCAGTGAATGGAATGAACTGGTTCTTTTAGAGCTATCCAGTTATAATCAGCTAAGTAGTGAGCTGCGGATTATAACTTATAAGGCCAATAAAATGTGTCTTGGTGTTGAACCATAGGTCAAAGGTTTGGCAGTGGAGTACAAGGAGGAAAGTGGAAAAGCTAGAGAAGCAATTTCCTGGTTGGCTGGTAAGCATCTCACCACCTGTGAGCCTATACGTCTGGTGCCTACATTTTTAGGTGGCCATTGGCGGTGTCTAACTGCCCAAGTACTACATATTTTTCTGTGTTTTTTAATAGAGGAATAGTACATTTTAGGCGTTCACCCTCCGTGTGAGCAGTGAGTGATTCCTAAACAGACATTACACAACTTTACGTACATTTTTAACTAAGCACACACTTTGTGTCAAAAAACGCCCCCTGAGATGCCACTGGACTGGTTCACCCAGAAAATGTTTCGCCAAGAGACATTGTCTATGTGAACCCGTCTATTGCTGGTATCTTGGAAGAACTTTTACACGAGTTGTGGTTAAGTCACAGTGTACATCAGCAATCCATATTTCACTCTGAATGCATTATTTCACAAGCATTTTATGGTTTTGACTACATTTTACGAAAACAAGTTACTAAGCTTCAAACTGCACTATTTAGAAGGCATGGTTTTAAAATATTACAACGACTTAGACTGATTAATCGAATTTTGGATAACAAGTTAAGTTCCATGTGTGCCTGCACGAATTAGATTGTTTGAGTTTCGTCTCACTTGGGACAAATCGGGGGTTCGCTGTGAAGTTTGAATTAGGCTGGCGATTCCCAACACAATATTTACTCTTACCCACGTTACAAATTGTGAAACTGAAAGCAAAATAGGGACACGCTTTGATAAACAAACCTAAAAAAGCCTAAAAGTAATCGTGATGGTGAGAATCGTTTGTTCTTTGGTCAATCTGGTGCATGGCCTGCGAGCACCCTTCATTCAGTAGAACAAGACCTCATGGAGATGAAATTGAGGTATGCATGCACCTGTCAGGTATCCACAAGATGTGCAGGATGGCTTACTCTATGGTGACTGCTACTGCGGACTTTGTACAGCTGACACTTTACATCTTTTTATATTTGAGTATGTATGTTGATTGAATCATGCAAAAGATTGATATGGTTATCTATAGTTTGATTGCCCCATCTCAGTGTTGAGGTGTGTAGAAATAGATTGATTATGATGCGGGGAGCAAGTATGAACTCGTACAAGGTAACCAATCACCAAAAAGTAAACAACAGGTTTCAATGTACCTGTATCTTAATACAGCAGGTGTTGTCAGACACAAATGTGTATTGAGTACTTTAGCAGCACCAAAAACATTAAATTTGAAAAAATAAACAGCACAAACTCCAAACCAATGAAATACTAGGTAGAAGTATGTAATTAGTACAGTTAAACCAACATAACAAAGCTTGAAGGAGCTCAAGAGTTATGAATTTGTGAAGAAATCGTTCAAAGTTAACTGCAGAAAACAATGGGTGCCAACATTCAGTGTATTAAGAGAACATTATTAAAAGAGGTCACTGGAGCCACTCATGCGCCAGTAGTGAAAAGTAGTTACTAGTAAACTGCACAACCTCATAATAGTTAGGAGAGCGGGGGCAGTGTCGGTTACATTACAGACTAGTACACTCAGATATTCCAAGACTTCAGAAGCTGAACTGGGGACCAGTGGTATGCAATTAATGGGGGGAAAAGCTTCTCCATCCTTCTATATCAGGAAAACAGCCAAATGTCCAGTTCTAGGTTGACCAAAGGTTGAATAACGTTTCCAGGGTTCTCCCAAAGTTCCAAGGGAGAGGCAGGCTTTGTAACACATGATCACTTAGAACACAGCCAAAGATCCATCCCACAAAGATTGACTCCTTCTTTAAAGGTGTTATCTTGTATTCTATTTATTTTTTATATCTCAGCTTCTCTTTCCCTTTGAGGAATATCTTCCTCAGTTTTATTAGGAGGTAGTTCAGGTTCCAAGGCCTCCGTCTTCTGCAAGACGGACGCACATTAAGCAGACTTTCTCTCCTTTTCATCTCCTTTAGGTCCTGTAATGTTGTGCATTGCAGGTGGTTCGGGATGCCCAATAATTAATCAGGAACAAGGAAGTGGGTGGAAAAAGAACCTGAGCCTATTCTCATTAAGGTCCAACACTAGGCCTTTTTCAACATTTCAGTAATGTTCCTGCCTTAATGCTCATACAATCAGAGAAAGCCCTATTTGGGTATTTTTCTAAATTGATGAGAGCTATTTTAGATCCTGGAGCTCCACCAAGCCCGTCCAATGGGCTTGCCTATTAAAATTAGGTATGTTTCTCTTCCCATCAGTGGAATACTTACACAATATTGGTTATTTTTCCCTTTGCCCCCCTTTCCTAGAGAAAGGGACCAGCTTGGCTTGGGAGTAGGCCAAAGTCAAAGCCTGTACTTTCAAATAAATAAGAATATCAGAGTTCCTGCCTGTGCTTTATTTGTCTGTTTGGTGTCTACTTCTCATGTCTCATCTCACATTCTGACATATGTGTAGGTGGATGTTCTTATATTTACCCTTTTCCATCTTGCTGCCTAGGCCCCGCCCCACACTTACTTGGACCTGTCCTCCGACCAGTCTCGGACCTTTCAGACCTGGCAACATTGACTTGAGGCTCCTGACTCACTCCTTCAGCATTCTGTCCCTCTGTTCTGAACCCTTGGGTTCTTATGTGCTCCTTTGTGCTTTTTGTGCCCCTTGTGTGCTCCTCTGTGCTATTTTCTGTTTTTTTGTGCCCATTTGTGGAATTTATGACCTTTGCGTATTTTATACTCTTTTGATTTCTTCCACCCTCTTTGTTCTCTTTTTGCATTTGCGTACTCTTTTTCTGCTCTTTTGTGCTTTTGTGCTTTTTTTTCTCACTATGGCATCTCACCCTGAGTCAGGCCTCCCACCCTGAGTCAGGCCTCCCCACAGTCAACCACCCACCTCCCACATTTTTTCCACATCCTGCTGCTCTTTACCTATTCCCCTGCCGTTTTTGCCTTCTTGCCTCTCCTTCCCGTGCCATGGTAGCACCTCACACAGCCCCCACTCTCCTATCCACTCCCAGCACCTGCTTAATGGTAGCTATCACGGCGACCTCCGCTCCACAGTACAGAAAACAGAACCAACCCCTGCTCTACAGCACTCCTCAAAAGCCTGAACAATCTCTAACATGCCCAGTTCGTCTGAGATCTAGGACACACCCCAAGACGTATACTGGATCCCATCTTCACCACCGCCCACAGCAACAAATGCAACTCCACTTCCCTGCTTCCAAATCAACACACCGCTAGTCAACGCACCCACCAGTACCAGCCTACCAACTTGCAGCTGGGGATAAATCATAGAATCAGATTGGCTCAGCACCTTTAGCTCGTATCATCCCAATCCCACAGACAATCTCAAGAGCATCACCAACTTCTACAACTGGTTTAGGAATTGCGCTGACTCCCGAACACCCATCAAACCCAACAAGCAAAAATGGACCGAAAACAAGTTAGGTGGTATACGGAGGAACTTTGAAGCATCAAACAACACTGTAAACAGCTAGAGAGGAAGTGAAGAGCCAGCCGCAAAACCACTGACAGAACCATCTACAAGGCTGCACTCAGACGCTACCGGCAGCAACTAAGGCACCAAGAAATATGCAATAGCTGACCATAGTGAAGGAAGCTGCAACATCTGCAAGAAGATTTTCTTGCTCTTTTAGGACTTCACCCCCATAATTGCTAACATCTACATCAACTTTGCACACCAGCATGACCCTAGCTAACTCATCGCCAACCTACCCATCACCTACCAAGAAGACCACCTAACAGAATGGACAACCATCACAAGAGACGACACAGCAACAATCATGCAGACCATCTGCTCCGGGGCTTTAACAGATCCATGCCCCGACTACATCCACAACATCCATCTGGCCCGCTATATTCCAAAATGACTGGAAACATGCTGAAGTCAATGCGTTCCTCAATAAACCTTTGAAAGACTCAAACCAACTGAGCAACTTCCGACCTATTTCCCTGCTTCCCTACCCAGGCAAAGTGATTTAGAAGGCCATCAACAATAACTGCTGACCCATCTCGAGGCTCACCATTGGCCGGATTACACCCAATTAGGATTCAGAAGGAACAACAGCACCGAAACAGCACTCATTGTGGCCACTTATGACATCCAGACCTTCCTAGTCCTAGGAGAGGAGGCAGCCCTCATCCTGCTTGACCTCTCCGCGGCCTTTGACACTGTCTCCCACCACAACACTCTCAACAGAAAACCCCTTGAGATTGGCATCCAAGGAGCCACACTCAACTGGATCTGCTCCTTCCTCACTGGAAAAACTCAATAGGTAAGACTGCCCTTTACGTCAGGGACCAAGAACCTGATCAGGAAAGTCCCCCAGGGATTATCCCTCCAGTGATTATCGGCCCCACCCTGTTCAACATCTACATGATACCACTCGCCAACATCATCCGATGCCAAAACATCACCTTTGTCTCCTACATTGATGACACCCAAATTATCCTCGCTCTGGAGGACAAGACAGACACCACCAGAACAAATTTTACCAAATGCGTGACCCTGGTAGAAGAGTTCATGAGGATTAATGGCTTGAAGCTCAACACTGACAAGACAGAAGTAGTAGTCTTCAAAATAAGACCTCCCAAGGGGACTCCACCTGGTGGCCATCGGAGCTAGACCCAACATTAACAATCACTGACCATGCAATTATTCTGGGGGACATTCTAGACAATAAGCTCAACATGACATCACAAATCAATGCAGTGAGCACCTCCTGTTGTCACATCCTACACATGCTATGATAGACCTTCAAGTGGCTGCCACAGGACACCAGAAGGACCATCACAAAAGCACTCTTCACAAGCATGCTCGATCGACTACAGCAACACACTCTACACTGGAACATCCAAGCAACGCCTACACTCACTTCAGACCATCCAAAATGCTTCTGCAAGACTCATTAGCAACCTCCCATGCTGAACCAATAATGCACCTCACCTCAGGGAGCTTTACTGGCTCCTGATTCACAAGTGCTGCCATTTCAAAACACACTTGCATACATAGGCCTATTCAACACTGGACCACCATACCAGCACAGCTGCAGAAAGTTTCTTCAGCCTGCCACACACCTACACGCTCGGCCTCACACTCACACACACGCACACCTGCATTCATAAAAGCAGAGCAGAGCTCATTATTCTACATCGCATCAAAACTTGGAACCACCTACTTCAACACATTAGAGCCTCCTCCTCACTTCTTGAGTTCCACAAGAAGGTGGAGACCTGGCTCTTCGAATAGCTCCTCGAGGACTACGGACCACATGCATCAAAGTCAGGATTTGCGAATACTGAATAGCAAATTTTAAGAAATCGCTTCTTAGGACTCGCACATCCCTATGCATGTAGGAATCGCAAAAAAATTATGATTCCTACATATTCTTTAATTGCGACTCACAAATTGCAAATCGCAATTAAGGAATAGCTACCCATGCGTTCCTTTGGGCCTTGGGGCCCATAGGAATGAATAAGAATTTACATGCGCAATTTGCGAGTACCAAATAGGTTCTCGCAAATTGTGCATGCAATTTCAAGGGTGCCAAAAGGACACCCTGTTGCACCACTGAAATTGAGATGTTACCACATGTTGCACACATACATGGCCCAAGGGCATGTGTGTGTGTAACATGAAACTTTGAAAAATGCACTTTAGTGCATTTTTCAAAGTTTTTGCAAATTACCATTAAGTTCAAATTGATGGTAATTTGTGCTCCCTAATTGCGTATTCGCAATTGGAAATTGCATCATACAGTGCATTTAGGGAATCACAATTTGCGATTCCCTAAATGCATTCGCAGTTTAAGTAATCACAAATTTTGTGATGACTCAAATTGTGAATTTGTATTTGGGTTGATGCATCCCAAATGCAAAAAAACTTGTCGCATAGGGGCAGATTCTGCAAATCTGCCCGTTTGCGATCAGTGTTTTCGTTGATGCATGTGCCCCTACATGCCTTCATACCTCCTCTAGTGGCTGGATACTCTCCTGGGTGATTAGTGTGTCATACAAAGCACCATAACATAAAATAACAATACTAAACATACTTCACTAAACGTAACTTTCCCCACATGGCCCTTTGTTCCCTAGTAGGATTCGGAATGGAATTGATTTACACCAAATCCATGGCAGTTCTGGACTCTCAAAATCTTATTAAAGTCACTAAAGGAGAGAAAAGTCTAGCAGACTCATTCATTGGAGGCTTTCTTGGGTAAATCAGGATCGTATAACTTTTATAGAAGTCATCTTTGCCATATTTATATCTAATATATAATCATACTATGGAATTGAAATCGGATCAAAATACAACTTCAACGGATTTTTCCAACAGGTCTGTAGGTCACGATATGCATTTATGGATTTTATACTTAGCATATGCATCACCTGTTGCCTGGTTTGCAGCCTGTTGGCGCAAACCAACAAGAGAAGGGCATTTATGCAGCTCCTGGCAGAATTTCTCCCTGGAGGGGCCTCCTTCCTGCTGCCAATCGGTCAGCTCAGGCAAGTCCCCCAGATCAGCCTCTTATTCCAGCTGTAGGCTCCAGGGCATCCCCCCCAAGGTTTTCCTCCTCCTGGACCGGGGGAACTTTGGGGGCCAGTTTCCCAAGCCCCCTGCCTCTTTTTTTTCTGGCAGACACCTGGGCCACTCTTTCAGGCTCCAGGTCCTCTTGCATGCTCTTACCGGCTGCCATTGACCGAGTGGTCACACACGCCTACTCAGGCAGATCCAACATCTCTAAATGAGACCTCAGCTCTACCTCTACCCAAGGGGACCTCTTGAAATCATTGCCTAGCAGACAGTCAACAGGTATGGATGGCCTCACAACTACTTTCAAGGTACCTGAGACCCCCAACCCACTCAAAGGGAAGCAGTGCCACTTTGCAGAGGCACTTTGAATTGTCAGCGGCATCTACTGGGTAGAATGCGTTGGGGACCACCTGCTCTTCAGACATCAGCCAACAACTGACAGTTGTCACACTGGCTCTGGTGTCTCTCAGAGCCGCCACACTATGGCCATCGATGGTCACCCACTGCCTGTACTTTTTAGTGTTATCCGACAGATGAGCTCTTGGGACTACCTCACTGTCTCTTAAAGAGACCAGGGACATTTCTGCGGGACCCCACCCCTCTTGGGCACCTGACTCCTTCCCCAAGGCAACGCTTGCCATTTCCCGGGGTGTGCACCAGTGGGTGCAGTGATAACCTTCTTTGGACACCTAGGATCCCCTTGGTAGCGGCCTACCTGACCACAACCAAAACATACCTTGAAACCCCTATGAACAGGCTTACCTGTGGGGATCCATGGCGTCTTTTCAGTGGGAGACTGGGAACCCTTACCTTGGTTCCCTTGAGGATTACTTTGGAGCCATTTTTGGAACTCCTTCTGTTTACCCTTGTCCCCCCCACTCTTCTGCTAGGGACCCTGCCCACCTTTGGCGGAGTCTCCCACACATAATTTTTGGATCCTGGTGCTGACCCAGTTGTCCGCCTTGACAGCAAGCTTTCTGGGGTCAGTCAGATTACTGTCAATCAAGTGCTGGCGTAGCTCTGAAAAACAATTATCTGACAAGTGCTCCCATGCAACCAAATCATACAGTCCCTGCAAATCATTCACCTTGCTAACCTTTAACCAACCATCCAATGCTTTGCAAAAGGACACACACTCCACCCAAGTACTTGACTTCAGCCTCTTGCAGCCTCTAAATTTCTGCCTATACAGCTCTGGGATCAATCCATGCCTGGCTATCAAGGCTTCCTTCATTTACGCATAGAACATCTGATCCTCAGTGGGCAAATCTAGTAATGTCTCCCTTCCTTCATATCAGGAACGACTCTAGGATGATGAACGTTGGAACACATTCTTCTCTCTGCTGGGCACGCAGAGGCAGCTGGACCCCAACAATCCCCGGAAACCATCCAATGAACACTGAACCAGAGACATCAGTGCTCATCGGATGATCTCAACGGAAGGGGCTTTGGGAACAAACAATAAATTAAAATAACTAATTAAAATAAGAAGATTAAATAAACAAAGAAACAATAGGTGCGCGTTCGTGCTGTTGGAGAAGCAAACTCTTGGTCACAGAACAATCTGGGAAGTTATCCTAAAGTAGGTATGATTAAGGAGACCAGCTTTTGCACCAATTGGAAGAATCAAAAGAAACAGAAATAAACAATGACTAGTCATGCATAAACTTCTGCATTAAGTCAAAGTCAATGATACCTTTAAAGTTAGGTGACAAGATCAAAAACACACACACACTTTACTGTGCCAAAGAAAACCATAAGCGTGCACACCTTACTGTGCCACAGAATACCAAACACACACACACATTACACACTTATGCAAAGAGTGAAACATAATCTGCACTCTGCCGCTGTAGTATATACAAGGCTTGGGAACGTTACCAAGACCTTCCTTTAGCGTGGATTAGAGAGATGTATAAACTAAACCAATAAGTATTACAATACAGAGATGCATAAACTAGACAAATATTACAATATATGTTTGAAGAACAATGAAATAATCATATGATAAATAAACAACAGAATTCTGACTTGGTGGCATGAATGAGACTTTGTGAGAGTATGAGGGAACTGCAACATACAAGAAACAAAGTCAGGAAGTCTCTGACTATGAAGTGCTCCGTCCGCTGTGAACAAGGATCTCCCCAGTAAACAGAAATCAAACTGGAGAAATATTCAAGTACAGCCAAGCAAGGATGTGGACTTATCTGCGATGAGCAGGAGCAGGTATGGCCCAGGAATCTTTCGACCAGCAGCTGCTGAGACGACCTGTCAAGCCACGGGACTGCATAGCAGGAATAACTCGATGCAAAGCATTGGCGACGTGCCCGGGCAGGGTTTAAATACCTCAGCCAATCCAAGATGGGCCCCGCGAGACCAACGGGTCACACAGCAGGCGCCCCGGCTGCATAGGGCCGCTCTTAGCTCATGACAAAAGAGCGCAGGACCAGCTGCTAAGGGCCTTCCCGGCCGAGCGAAGAGACACTGCCCCAGCCACCACAGGGCCAGACTTACTCGGTTTTTGTCTGTGGTGCGTCCAGCTCCAGTGTGGGCTGAGCAGAGAGAAGATAAGTAAAACAGCAAGAAACCACAAATACAACAGGGCACATTTATATTCATAAGCAAGTGTCCTTCCCTAGGGGCCATTGTGAGGAAGAGGAGAAGAGCCCAGGGTGAGGTGTGCTGATGTGGGAGAAGCCTGCTAGGAGCCCCAAACCGACAAGCAGTCTTCCTGGGTAGGGTGTATGTTAGTGAGATGTACCTGACAAACTAAGGGTCTCCCTGATCAGTAACCCCAACCATGCTGGGGAGTGAACGTGTTGGGCAGCTCGGTGGGTCCTGACACTTCTCTGATAAAGCGGCCTCACAACCCCGCTCCCCAATTTCTTTCAGGGACTCTGTGGGACCTCGTTGCTACCTCATAGGCCTGGAACCACTGACCAATGTCCTCATGCTTCATGAAATCCTTAATAACTTCCTTGGGGATGTATACCTTTCCTTCTACAGGCACTAATGGTGTGCTGCCACCATGGAGATTTGACTCTAAGCTCTTTGCCATTAGATCCATTCCCTCAACCCTCTTTCATGCTCTAAGAGCATATTTGTCTCCTCCAAGGCTGATTTCTCCCTCTGAAATGCCAACTCCTTATCCTCCTTCCCCAGCCTGAGCTTCGTGAGCTCCAACTCATGCATCCAGTTTTTCTCCCTGTCCTCCAGCTCTTCTGCTGGAGACAGCCCCTTTGAAGGGACACTGTTGGCTCCCCGGGAAGGTACTCTCCCCTCAGGCAGCCCAGTAGCCCATTCTGTTGCTCCTCTAAATCCCCTTCCTCCACCATAGGCTCCTCAGAATGCTCTCTGGCATTCCTTGACTCCAACCAGGCCCTCAGCACCTTTTGGTATTCCTCCTTTCTAGTGAGACTTCTTACAGAGATTTTGAACTTTTTGCAGACAGCTTTAAGTTATGGCACCGTGCAGGTATCAACCCTCTACTCTTCAAATTCAATATCAACAGATGCAAGTGATGCCTGTTTTAACATGATGAAGATTGCCAGTTCTCAGTTGCAAGAAAAAAAATAGTCCACAAGAAAAAGTTCCACCAAATATATGTGGTTGCGTAATGGACTGCACTATACCAGTGGTGTACACAAATCAATGAATGTAAGAAAACAAATCGAAATGGGAGTCTCTAGTTGGGAGAGGTAGGTACCTTTGTCCAAATAGGGACCCTTGGTTCTAGTTATGGTAAGGGGGATACACTTCTAAAATAACCCCTGCTCACCCTCTTGGTAGCTTGGAACGAGCAGACAGGCTTATCTCAGAGGCAGTGTGTAAAGCATTTGTGCCCACGTACAGTAATACAATGAAAACACTACAAATGGACACCACACCAGTTTAGAAAAATAAAGATTCTTTATCTAAACCAAACAAGACCCAAAACGACAAAAATCCACAATTAAGTAATAAATATAAGACTTTCAAATGGTAGAAATAGTTCAGTTCAAAGCAAATAGCAGATGAAACACTTTTCACACGAAGCCCAGATGCCCTATCTCCCGAACCATTAAAAGCACCCAGCCTGAAGAAACTTTATTAAAACAATATATACTCAGAAGCATAGCACTTACATCTGCTAAAACCTTATATCTGTTTTTTGGGGGGAAATTTGGGAAACTTAGTAAAAACTGGTAATTGAGTGTCAGCATCCTGCATTATTCTATCCAGGAAGACGGAGTCTATGATACCTATGCCATCCAAAACTCTAGCACACAGATCCAAGAGTGCTGCTTGGTAATAACCTTGAAAATGGAGTGAAGCCCAATGTCCAACTGAAGGGCAGAATATTTAACCCTAGGTGCTTTGTTATTCCAAATAAAGTACCTAAGAAGAAAATCAAGATCTATAAAATAGCTATTCCTACCTTTAATGAGGAAGTTCACAGAGAGGAACAATAAAAATGGAAGAACAGACATCTTGATGAGAGCTACTCTGCCTACCAAAGTCTGGGGGAGCAATGTCCATTTATCGAGCGGCCTCTTTATCTTATAAAACATTGGAATATAGTTTAGCTGAAAGAGCTTAGAATATTCTTGAGTAAAATATTCCCCTAAATAACAAATTGGTGTCTGTTGTTGAGACTGAGAGTGCAAATGCGCCAGAAGAGCCTCCCCAGGAAAGTTAAAAAGCAGAACTTCTGTTTTTATTGGGTTGATATTATAACCCCGATATCCTGGAACCTATCAAATTCATATAGTACCCACTGCACATTACCCTTTTCTGGTTTCAAATAAAGAATAATGTTGTCTGCAAACAATTTTAACGTGGTCCTACCTGAAAGAGGCACCTCTATCTCCTGAGAGGGCCTAATCATAATTACTAATGGCTCTTTAAAGAATGTAAATAAAATAGGCAAAAGAGAACACCTCTTACTCTTCCTCTTTATTGCAACCATGCCTGCTAGATGAGAATTAACCTTTAAATAGTATACTGACAAAACATGAAGGAAATCAAAATCTTTCCAGACCAAACAACTGTGCATCCCTCTTAACCAGATGGAAGGCTTTCTCTGCATCGACCATAATAGCTACAGCAGATATTAGATGGAGGGCCATCCACGGTCCATCCAGTGTTGACACCAGGGCCAGTGGATGGAAACTCTGGAGCTGGATAAAGAAGGATTGTAACACAACAATGAAGCGTGGGCTGTAGAGCCCCCTTTTTTAACTATGAAGATAAAGTATGATCAACAGGCATTAGATGATTTATCATTTTGAGACAGACTAGTAGCACGCTCGCCCTCCATCTAATATCTGACATGCTGGTACATGAATCTTTCATGAGGAACTCCTGAAATACGATAAGTAATAACCATCAAAATTAAGGGACTAACAGAGATAATCGGAACTGGTAATCCGGCTGGACTCCAGAACTATTTTTGATAGACATCTTTCTCATTTTCTATGGTCTGCCGATAGAAAGCATTATCCTCATTCCCTGGTCTTCGAAAGTTTGGAGCTGATATCTGGATAAGTCCTGAGGAAGGTGGTCTTGACATATTTTATCCCACCGAAACGCGCGTCGACCTTGCGTGGAACCCTGTATTATTTACTGTGGTTTCCTATTGTGGCAGGAATCTTCCTGACCACAATTCCTACTGAACTGTGTACAGATTTGGTGTGTTTGTGTATGGTATGAAAGTGGTGGAATGAATGTAAGATGGGTGTTTTTGCGTAATCTGAACCAGGGTATTATGTATTTTGTTTTTACAATGTCACTGTATGCATTCGAGAAAAATGTTTGTCTTTGATTGAAGTTCTTACTAATGAATATGGATTTATAACCATGATGAAAGAAATAGGAAATGTTCATACGTAATGTGTTTTTGAAGTAAACATTTTTATATAGAAAAAAGCATAAAAATATATATTTTTGATAAATAAAAAGAATAATGAGATGACTATATGTGTCACTGTTGTATTCTGATGCGAGTTGAAAGAAATATAAACCATGTCTAAAGGAAAGTACATATAAGCTATGAGGGAAATATTCAATGTGGTATAGTCTGTAATTCCCCTCCTTTCCCTAGCCTTAAGCATCACGAGAGGGGTTCCCCCATTTTTGCATTAGTATTTCAGACATAGAAAATTGTCTCTCACTAATTGCCTTTGCCCATACCTGCTCTTTAACTGTATAGTCCCCACAATTGAAAAGAATTGTGCGTTGGAATTTTGAGGTAGCGGAGCCCTCCACTGGGCCATGTTGAGCTCTTGTGAAAATCAAATGCCCAGAAAATTCTGGATAAACATGGGGCTTAATAAATGAATCTACCCATGGAAGCAGCTGTTGGTCCTCAAAACTCCCCGGAACTCCAACAATACGGGGATTGGAACGGCATGAATGATTTTCCAGTTCCTCAATCTTGTTTTCTATCAAGGTCTGTTGCCTACGGACCTGGCTGATTTCCTTCTGAGTCATGATGAGCGGATTCTCTAACTCTGAGATTCTGAATTCAGCTTCCTGTAGCCTCTCTAGAAACTGAGCTATAGATTCCTTTAATTTTGTTAAGCCTGGCTTGTAAGGCAGCAGTTTCTAATGCTTGAGAGGCCTTCAAGCCCTTAATCTCTTTCGAGATGAAATTGCGCTTATACTCGGCAGTTGCGGGCAGATTCCACATGATACATGCTGAACATCGCAGTACCTCCCACCCTTCCCCATTGGACAGTGTTCAGATGTTGTGCCTTCCGGTTCCATGCAAGACGCAGATCCGAAGGCCGCAGCGGTGCGGTATGTTGACTCTCTCTGCTACTAATCTATCCACTCAGGAAATCGTACTGGAAGCCGCGGCTCAGCCAGACAGACTGAGGGTCGGATTGGGGGCTTGGAAGATATGAGGAGCCCATAGACAAAGGAGGAACACGAGCAGCATTTGGCTGCTTTTGCTTATAGTGCTCGATGCTCTCAGTCCTTCTAAAGCTAAAGACGACAGCTGAAAGAGGAGCCTAGCCCATTTATACCCTGCCGCCAGTGATTTGTTTTTGTTTTGTCTGCTGCCCCAAGATGTCCGTCTTTACAGCAGCATTTACCCCTCCACAATCCTGGGCAGTCCTCTGAGTGCACTGGTCAGCCCTTGTTGAATGCATTGGCTGCAGGGGATGAAGGTCCCACAGGAGGAAATTGGAGCAGATTGAGGCATCCTGACCTCTGATAGCTCCAGGTTCCATGGAGAGGCATTTCTCTACTTGGTGTGCTTGCCTCTTTGGAAAGGCTAAGGGCTGGACTGCACTGAGTGCCAGGTTGTGACTGTAGACAGCTGCTGGAGATTTGAAGAAGGACTGAACCACCAGGTTTCCAGCCGGGAGGGTAAGTGCTCTTTGTTTAAATCTTGATGTACAGAGGCACTAGGACTACCAACCGGTTGGGGTCGCTAGTTTGGTTCATGCAGTCTGTGAAAAATGTTGTTCTTTTTGGGCTTTTTTGCAACATACTTAAAGCAAGTCAGTTTACCATGTGGAAGTATTCCGCCAACTCTGAGGCTTTAACGCTGGCAAAAAGGGTAAACAAACGTGGAGGTCAGGCAGCGGTATGGGCTAACTGCACTTCCCTTCTAAGAAAGTAGTCGATGATGTGCACAGGGACAGGAAATCTCGAAGAACATTTGACATCTCCAGGTGCAGCTGAACCTTCTGCTTCTGAGGCACCAGGTTTTCCTTGTCAGCTGGGTAGCAAAGATCTTTTGGATACAGGGGCCTCTACCCCAAAGCAGATGGCTGAGGTGGACATAGCTGAGTCTTCTGTAGAGACTGAATCAGGCCTGGAGCAGGACACAGCTACAAGTAAGGAATGTCCTTTGTTCCATAAAAGTAAAGCTGGAACTGGGGCTGCTGTATTGGAAAACTCTCAGGCAATTGCGTCTCCCTCTCTCCTTATGCTACCCACTCTGGCTTCAATTGGCAATCAGGATGACCTGCAATCATCTTTTTTGGCTTCTCAAATGACTGCATCTAGGGTCTTGAAGTCAAACAGATTGTCGACAAAGCCAATGGGAGTGGAGTGGGGCAATTTGGTGGTCAGGTTATAGCAAGAGGCTCTCCATCAGGGTATTGAAACCCCCACTCTGCAATTGGGTGGTGCAAAAGTATTCTGCGGCCCAATTATGATGTTTAACTTTCATATCACATGAATGGTTACAGGGCAACTTTCCTGAAGCTGCGTAAGATCAGATATGTCTATAGAGCTAACCAATTATTTCTCAGGATTTTAGGGGTCAGTGCACATGCAGAGAGGTTTGGTTAGTAGTCTCCTTCCATTCATATTCAAAACATTTCAGTAGATCCAGTACCATAAAGTAAAATAATACATCTGGGGGAATGAAGCAAAGAGGTGCGTTGTCCTGTGAATAAATTTGAATTTCCACTACACTCAATTGCTTGAATAGATAAGGTATAATAAATACTTTTAGCAGTCAGTAGTACACTAAGAAAGTGGAAAAAAGAGAATATAGTGAAATTCTCTAATATGAACATTGTTGAATTGATTAGATGGGCATGTCCAGGATATTTATATTGTGGACATACACCAAGTGTGTGGTTTCATGGTGCTATCTGCCAGAGACTGATCGATGTCATATTAGTGGGTTCAAGGAGAAAATCAGTGGGTACTTCAATCATTGTAATGGAGGGAAAGTTATTCAGTGTAAGAAATCGGGTTATTGGTTGGGTGGTGGAAGCCCCACTCAGGCTTTGTGGTAAACCACAAAAGTCCCTAAATTAACTTGTTCTTAATCCTCTAGTAGCTTGGCAGAAAAGCAGTCAGGCTTAACTTAGCTACAAATAATACATTCTTTATGCAGCACAAAAACAGTAATAAAGTGAAAAAACAGCTCAAGAAAAGTCTCAAAACAATTTAGAAAAATGGAGAAACGTTATTTGTTTTTTTAATATATTAATGCATTAGATTACTAAAAAACATAGCATAATTAAATACGAAGCAACATTAAAATCAATTTTCAATAGCAGTGTCACCACACTTTAAAGGACTATCAGCCAAAAGAAAATTATACTGCTTGTACATTACGTTAAAGCTACATGAAAATATTATTATTGAAGTGTTCATTTCTTTTCTACTAACAGCATGTGTTTCACAAAACCAGTATTTAAAATAGGATCATTTTGGGTTAATGCACGAATAATGGCTCTGTTGACATATATGATTACCCCTCTCAATAACAAAAGTCTAAGCAGTTAGGTCCTTTCAGTTAAAAGAGCAGGACAGATGCAGACGAGATGGATTAATATTTCAGTTACGTGTTGACATAATCTGCATGGACCAATGGCACTTTCTTTACCTCAGATCAAGGCATGCTCCAACACAGGCAGGCTGCCTCAGCTAGGGTGGCCAGATGTCGCCTTTATTTCCCCAGACAGTCCCTGTTTTCAGAGGACTCTTCCGGTGTCCAGACACTTTCTCTAATTTTAAATAAAAAAATAAAACAAAATACCACTTAACTGTTCCACCAGCCTCGTCTCTCCTCTGTTTCTCAAGTCCTGGAACCAGGAAGCACCCGGGCTCCCCATAGCCAATCATAATGCTGATCGCCTCCCCCGGAACTGCACAAGTTTACATTATCCACAGTTAGGGAAAAGATGGTTTGTGGAATCATGGGTGCGAAACACAAGTTTTTAAAAAAAAATCTTTTTATTAATGCACATAAAAGAAATCTTAAAACACATACATTAAATACACTAGGTTACATCACACACGCATAACATAAACATACGTCCTCCTGATAAAAAAAAATACAGCAGAATTAACAACATATGGGTTCAGGGGTCCTCCGACATTACTGGATTATCCGGTTTGGCGGGAGGAGCGCATATATCACCCCTGTATGTATTCCAGGGCCCCCAGATCTTGCCCAATTTCTTGGGTCTCCACCTGGCCACATACACCGCCCGTTCTCTAAACATGCACCAATCGAAGTCTTCCATCCATTTCCCAAAAATAGGCGGCTGATTCGCCCCCCACAATTGAGAGATATTACGCTTGGCAATACTGCATGCCAACGTGGCCCACACCTTCCCATGGGATGAGAGGTCAGTTGGGTCCCAAACATTCAGGAGGCACCGCCGTGCCTCCAACTCAAAGCTCACTCCCCATACCTCACGTACCTTGTCGTGAATAGCAGACCAGTACCCCCGAATGAGAGCACAGTCTTTCAACATATGAAAGAACGTTCCAACCTCGCCACATCCTCTCTTGCACGCATCACTTGCAGCCAAACCCATTCTCACCATCCGTGGGCCAGTCGGTGGAGGATCTTCAATTGAACCAGACGGAGCCTCATTTGAATTGCAACGACCCTCGGAGAGGCCACGGCATCACTCCAGTCCTCATCATCTAGGATCAGTCCATCAGCTGTCCACTGGTCTCTGAGTACCATGAGAGGATCCTCCGTGTGATTAACTAGTTTTTTATAAATCAAGGAGACCGTCTTCGTGGGAAGTTGACCATCCAACACTCGATCCTCCAACGGGGAAGCCTCCGGGAGCGTTGTTTCCCGGGGAATACTAGCAAGCAGCGCATGCCTAATCTGGAGGTAACGAAACTTGCAGTTGATATCGTTCCTGCAAAGTTTCAAATGGGAGGATACCATCCCTACCCCAGAGATCTCCTACACGGGAAATCCCAATGAGGTCCCATTTGTCAAAGCCCTTGGACTTCCATAAGCTGCCCAAGTGTTTAGAATTCCAAAGAGGTGTAGCCAGTGTGATCTTCCCCTCCCATTTAAGGGAGCGGTTAGCCTCGTGCCAGACCTGAACTGCGACCGCCGCTGGCCCCACCAGGGGAAAACGTCCACGCCTCGCGTATAGTGCCCTAGTAAATTCTCCCCTGGGAACCTGACCGCGGTCCATGGCATATCCGGGATACACCGGCGAGCCATAAATGGCCTGATTAACCGCCGCCAATTGTGACACCCAATAATATTTACGGATATTAGGCAGGCCGATCCCCCCGTCATACCACAGCAGCGTCAATTTCGCAAACGCAATTCTGGGCCTACCGTCCCAAAGAAGCTGTCTCTGGAGAGACTCTACCTCTCTGAAATACGACGGAGGAACCGGGTCCATGGAATTCTGGAGCGCGTATAAGAAACGAGGAAGAGCCATCATTTTAAACAGAACAGCACGACCGAGAAGAGAGAGCGTAAGCGATTTCCCACGAGCCACGTCGTGTCTAAGTCGGACCAGGGGCGGCAACAGGTTATTGGAGTTTCTGCTCTGAGGGTCCAAGGATATAAAAATACCAAGATATTTGAATCCCTCCGTTTCCAGTTTAACCGGGCAACTTGGAGGAACCTCCAGGGGATCGCCACTCAAAACAAAAAGGACCGACTTCTTCCAGGTAATGGCAAAGCCTGAGTATCTTCCAAACACCCCCAGAACGTCTAAAAATGCAATGAGCGAAGTCCGAGGAGAGGTCAGATATAGCAAAATATCATCTGCATAAAGCGATATCTTGTCCTCCCATTCGAGAGTCCATCTGAGCACCCTGATTGACCTGTCCCATCGGACCCAAGCCGCAAGCGGCTCGAGCGCCAACGCAAATAACAGCGGGGAAAGAGGCCAACCCTGTCTGGTGCCCCTCCCCAATGCAAAATCAGCTGATCTATGGTTATTGACAACTACTCGGACCAGCGGAGTATCATACAGAAGCAGACCCCTCTCCCTACTCCCCACAAACATGTCTCTGACGAAAGGAGCCAACTTATTCGCGTTTACTTTGTAGAGCTCAACAGGGAGCCCATTAGGGCCAGATGCCTTACCAGAACGAACCCCTCTAATCGCCTGCGCCACTTCATCATTTGTAAGGGGAGAGTCAAGGAACTCCCTGTCCTCATCCGAAAGAGTGAGAATCGGGATGTCACGGATCAAGTCTGAATTCTCGGACTCCGGGTATTTACATTCAGCCACATACACCTTCTTATAATAGCCAGCAAACGCGTCAACAATCTCCTGTGGGTTCGTTATTTTATCTGATCCAGCGGGCTGCAGCACCGGAACCAACCGCGACGCCCACTCCCCTCTCTCCAACCAGGCAATCAGTTTCCCGGCCTTGTCCCCGTGTTCGTACACCCTACTCTGGGTATCTGCCAGTTGTGACTTTGTGTTATCCCGGGCCAGGCTCCGGTACTCATCCTTAAGGAGGCTCAGACGATGCAGCCCCTCCTGCGTGGAAGCAAGCGACACCTCCCGCTCTAGCGCAAACAACTCAGATTCCACCCAATCAATCTCAGCGCCCTCCTCCTTCTTGTTTATGGAAATATACGATAGCAGTTCCCCGCTAAGGACAGTTTTATATGCTTCCCATAGGGAACACTTGGAGTCCACCGAGTCTACGTTCTCTCAAAAATATCTGTCAGCCACACGTACAATCTCCTTTTTTGTCACTGGGTCACGGAACCTCCAAGCGCTAATAGGTGCAACCCGGGCCACATCACGCCCGCCAAGGTCTAAACTGTTCCAAATAGGTGAGTGATCCGATACCCACCTAGCCAAGTGCCGCACCTCCCAGAGCCACGCAGCCTGGGCCGCAGGCACCAGTACGTAATCTATCCTGGAAAGGGACTTGTGTGCCGCCAAGACATGTGTGTATTGAGAATCACCGGGGTTCCTAAGCCTCCACCCATCAACCAGACCAGTAGTGTCCACAAAATCAGCCAACCACCTCCGGGACGGCAACAACTCCCGAGCCGGGCACCTATCAACATACCCATCTATAACTGCGTTGCAGTCACCACCAACAATCAACACCCCAACAGGCAACGTCAAAAAGTTCTTGCACAGATCGTGAAATGTATCAGTCTGAAGGGCCGGAGGGACATAAACAGACAGAAAAGTTACAATTTTCCCCTCCCACAACCCCGAAATGCCAGCATTTCTACCCCTATTATCAGTCCATGTGGCCTGTATGGCCAGCGGGAAGGAGTTCTTAATCAAAATCCCGACCCCTCTCGACCCAGTCATAAAACCAGCATTTGCAACCAACTTATAACCCCCTCTGGGGAGAGCCATGCACCTCCTTCCCATAAGGTGAGTTTCCTGCAATAACACCACATCTGGGGAGTGTCTCCGGATCAATTGGCCAACCATACCGCTCTTAATCTTGTCCCCCAATCCATTCACATTCCAACTCAATGCGGAGATCCCCACCACCCCTTTAACAGAGGACATAGCCATTCCAAGAAAGAACAGGGTAGCATGTTGACACCCAGTGTGATTTTTTTTTTTACATACAATAAAACAAAATACAATGAAACGCAAATCCACCCAGAACCCCCCCTCCAACCACCCTCCCTGCACCCCTGCATATGGCTTTTGCTCATCCCCAACTAGCAGTGTGCCCGTCGCCCCCAACTAACCTACAAAAACCTAAAAGTAGAACACAGAGGAGGGCCTACAAATCGACCCACCATCCCGCCCGACTCCTACGGACCCCCCTGCACCCTAAAATCCTCAACAACATCATGCAAACAATTGTGCAGGAAGTCCAAATTCGCAACCCCGCCGAGACTCCCACCGGAACAACTGTCCAAAGCCCCCTGCTGAACTCACGCTACACCAAGTCATTGTTCCTCAGCTTCCTCCTGATCGCAGGATTCCTTGTCCGGCCGCTGCACACTATCCAACCAGTCCGCGGTTACATCAGGATTATCGAAGAACCATGCCTTCCCATCAAGTTTCACTCAAAGACGGGCAGGAAACATCATGGCGTACCTCATGCCTTTGTCTCTCAGTTTCTTCTTGATCGAGACAAACCTCTGCCTCTGTTTCTGCATCGCCTGAGTAAAATCCGGAAAGAACAGGAGCGTCGCATTCTCGAATTCCAAAGGATCAGCCGCACGAGCCGCCTGCAGGATAGCATCTCTGTCACGAAAATTAAGGACTCGGGCAATGATCGGTCTGGGATTCGCCCCAACCGTGAAAAACTTACTGAGGCCCTTTGGTTTGAGGTGGTTAAGGATAAGGTTCTCCACAAAAAGATCCATGGCCTGCCCCTCCGCCTTCTCCGGGACACCCAGGATGCGAACATTGTTGCGTCAGGCCCGCCCTTCGTACTCATCCAGCCGCCATTTGGTGCTATCCCTAGAAGTCCGAAGATCACGTACCTCCTGCTGCAGCTGGCTCACATCATCTATAAGACTCGCTGTTTTCACCTCTAGCGATTTAACCTTCTCGTTCACCTTCGAGAGGTCTGCCCTGATTGGCCCCATTTCCAATGACACGGTGTCAAGCTTGGTATCCAAAGTCTCCATCTTCTGGCCAGGGACGTCCGGACCCCATTGATTGCCGCCATGAGGTCTGTTAAGGTTGGTTCTTCCGCAGTGGGCGGATCGTCGGCGCCGCCTCCCGGTCCCTTCTTAGACTCCTGAGGAGACCCCTTGGGCAAGGTATATCTATCCAGCTTGTTAGACTGCGCCTGCATGCCTTCCCTGACGGTCTTAGGCAGCTGTTTTTCCGAGTCCGTCTTTGTCGCCATCTCGTCGCACTCCAGGCGACCACCGTCGAGGTCTGGAATGAAGCCCGGTGGGCACCCAACCGATCAGTGCGTAAACCACCACTCCAACAGGGGCCCGGCCCAATCCAATGTCCCAGGTTCAGTGGCACAGCAGCCGATACCCTCTGGGTGAACGTCCACCAGGAGCACCTACGTCGCAATCAGCCCCTCCAGACGATCCAGGCGAAGGCCCACCGGGGACGCAGGACTGCCTCAGTGCAGTCTCTCACACCTGCAGCACTCCGCTTCAGTCTCGTAGACCCGGCATCCTTCCAAAATGCCCTCCGGGGTCCAACGGGCACCTCCACCAGCCCGCGAGTCACCCCCGGCACCCCCAGCACGCCGGATGGGACTGATCGTCCCCCGCCTCCACCTCCTTTGAAACTGGTGTTACCGCCTCAGCTGAGACGTCTTCAGGGCACCCCACCAGGGACCCCCCAGGCAGGCCTCGGTAGCCCCGGATCTGGCCCCAGCAGCCACCACAGGGGCCGACAGTCACACCAGACCGGTGCCAATGGCTCGCAGGGGGACCACTACACAGCTGGACCGTAGTTCAGGGACACCCCTCCACCAGGGGGGGGCCCGGAGAGGCAGGCGAGGCAGCAAGAAGGCAGCAGCCAGCAACCCCCGCGACCGCAGACCGGACCGGCACTAGGCCGTCCCGGCGGCTGATGTTGACCAACTCCGGCCGGGGGGTGCTGGAAATCAAGGCTCCAGCTTCCAGCCGCCGCATGCGGCGATCTTGCGGGCGGTGCAGCGCGGTCCCTGGGGCACCAGGAGAGACCGGGGGAGCCTCCGTGGGCTCCGCTTAGGTTCCCCCGCCCGAATCACGGGTTGAGGGACAGGATTATCAGCAGGATCGTGAGCCGGTGGAGCGGTGCCGGCCGGAGCCGATCTTCAGGCGGCCATCTTGGTCGCCGGCCCAGCTCCTCTCTGAAACACAAGGTTTAATATCAGAAGGGGTCATAGAGCAGCGGTCAGAGCAGTATAAGGGGCTCACATAGAGCGTTTATAGTAGTGACTACTAAGCAGCACTTGTGCACAGAGCACCAGGTAGAATTACTGAGGTCATGTGCGTGCACAGGCCTCTGTCAGCAGCAGACTGACGATCTGGGGTGCATTCTTTCTGCCCTAAAAGTCACTCCTGGGCCGTTTACCAGACACTCGCTCCCTCGGGTCCGTGGCTGAATACATCCTAGGGTCATGTAACTCTGAGGGTGACAGTCACTAGTCTTCCACTCACTCCCCAGGGTAAGAGACTGTCTACAGTCTAGGGGGTACTGTCAGTCTGAGGGTACAGTCATTGTGGTTATCTACTCACTCACTTTTCGGGTCAGTCACAGTATACAGCCTAGGGTCCTGTCAGTCTGAGAGTGACAATAACTATGGTTTGCCAGTCACCCACTCCCTAGGGTCAGAGACTGTCTACAGCACAGGGTCCTGACAAGTTGAGGGTGACAGTCACTGTGGTCTCCCACTCACTTTCTCACTCTCCTTGGTCAGTCACTGTATACAGTCTAGGGCCCTGCTAGTCGGAGGGTGACAGTCACTGTGGTCTTCCACTCACTCTCCAGAGTCAGTATTGTATACAGTCTAGGGGCCTATCAGCCTGAGGGTGACAGTCACTGTGGTCTCCCACTCACTTTCCGTTGTCAGTCACTATATACAGTCTTGGGTCCTGCTAGTCTGAGGGTGACAGTCACTGTGGTCTCCCATTCACTCTCCAGAGTCATTCACTGTATACAGTCTAGGGTCCTGTCAGCCTGAAGGTGACAGTGACTTGGATCTGCCAGGTACTCCCTCCTCACGGTCATTGTCTGTTTAAAGGCTAGAATTATACTAGCTGATGGTGACAACCACTCTGGTCCATCAGTCATTCACTTTCCAGGGTTATTAACACTGTGTGCTTGCACAGGAATTGGTCAGGCGGCTGGTGACAGATTCAACTCAACCACTCTGAGACAGAAGCTTCTGACATACTGAGCTGAGCATTCACTCTAGTCAGACTATCAGCGACAGTGCATTTAGACATAGGGACTTGGGAGTCTGAGGTTGTTTGCTTACGTCTGCCAGCATTTCACCTGAGATCTGTCAGTCTTAGGGTGACAGTCCCTTTGGCCTCTCACTTACTTACAGATTTAATCATTGTCAAAAGCTATAAAGACCTCACAGTCTTAAGGTGGACATTTACTCTTATTTTACTGCTGCCTACTCACTGTACGATCACTAATACTTGATATATTTAATTTAGCGTTTCAAAGGGATCTGCAGCCACGGTTGTGCAATTTTCCAACAATGCATTTCTAGGTGAAAACTGCTGTGGGATGTGCACAGTTTTCTGACAGTGTAGGGACTTCTAAAGGGTCAGTTGGGTGAGGGATGGCAGCAAGACATTTGTCCCAGTTTCTTCAGATTGGGCTGGCTCACTTCCAGATACATATTCCATTATCCCGGGGGCTGCTGTCCTTCAACAAATTTGCTCTTCAGATCCAGACTCTGAGGCAGGTTTGTCTCAAGGTAAGTAAGAGTTGCACGTGCTATGTTAGTGATGTTCAACAGCTGTCATCATGGCCTGTCTCTGCGCAGCAAGGCTTAAAACCCTGTTCTTGGCGCTCTTACGAGGTATGTGGCGCTATATTATTTAAGGCAAGCAGTGTGTGGGCATGCCAGTGGGGGATAATGTACTGCATTGCTAAACACTTATAAGGTCCCAAAGGCGAGACCTATTGGCCATGCCAATGCTTGTTTTTATTAAGGTACTATTATCTCGCAAACCCTCCCCCTTTAGCTTTCACAATTTTCATTGCCATACACATATTGTTGCCATTTTTATATTACTGTCAATACCGGCTTCACAGACGAGGGATACACATCTTCATTTTCCCACGTCTTCTTTCCTTGGAATCTGGCAGCTGTTCAGCTTTCCGATCATCGGGTCACATTATGAATCAACTGAGCATACGCTACTCATTGTCATGCAGCGCTATTTTCTCCTTTTGTCATAGGCGTAACAGGCTCAAATGCACACTATGAATAAACAAATCATAAACAGATGTTATTTTCTTAATCATGTAATTCTCACTGCTCACCACCCACTTCTACTCTATCTCATGTTATTATTATTTTTCTGGGCAAGAGCATTAACCACAGCTGCTTTCTTTTAAATTCAAGCAAGCAGATGCCGGGCATGCAGTGCCTCAAGACATGCAGTGCCTCAAGACTACGTTAGTCCTTCTTGCACATGCGTGAGAGTTTTTCCCTCTCAAAGCGGGTTTGCCACGTTATCTCAGCATAATTCTGGTTCGCACATGCCAAAAGCTTTTTTTTTCAAATTAAAGTGGTTTTAGTTGCGTTGCATTTTATTTTACATGAATTAAGTTTTAACGGTTAGTAAACGTTAATGAAGGATTGCTCCGAGCAAGTTTTGTTTTTCTTGTGCCTTTGCTCCATCAGTTGTATCGCCCTTAGTACATTTAATGGATATCCCAGTGGACCAATTTCTCCAATAACTTATTCCTAGGAACATGGTTAAATGCAGATTTAAATTCTATGAAATGTAAAAACAGACAGGTATTTGACACCAAGGTTTTATCAACAAGTATAATTAAAGCTAACAGGTTTGTTATTGACATGTTCATTGACTGAACCCTGGTTGGTTTAACAGAATGATATTTAATGACTTAGCCCAGCCTCTAAGGTTTTTTAACGGAAGAGCCGAAAAGTATTTTGCATCAATGTCCAGTCGAGTAATTAAGCTATAGTTTGCGTGAGAGGCCTCATCGCCTCATTTGAAATTGGATGTACTATTGCCCCTCATCATGAGTCCTGAAATGACTCTGTTGCAAGCACATAATTATATAAAGTTGATAACTTTTCTGACCGAAATTCAACACTATTTTTAAACAGGACTTGGGTAGACTATTTGGTCCTAGTGTGCTGTCTTTTCTACCGGCTTTGATAAGAGCTGCAACTTTCCCAGACTAAACTTTTACTGGGACAATTGATGTTATCTTATTTAGTTATGTAGTGATAGTTTTAATAAATATTTATAAATAATTAATTAATAAACTGACAGCAAAATCGTTTTTGATTTTTTTAAGTTTTCAGTGAATTCTAGTTCCTTAAGAAAACAGAGAGCCAACTGAGGGTATTTAGTCGTGCAAAGCAGAGTCAAAGTGAAAAGTTAAGGCTGACAGCAATGGAGCGCGGGGTAGATTCAAGAGGTGGATTGGTCCCTGATCTCGGATTACTTTCGGACTTAACAAAAGTTTTGAAGAAAGGTTTCTAGTGTCCGAAGGTGAGGGGTTCATCTTTGCTCCCAGCTATCCTGGCAAGATAGCCCATCCTGTTCTCAATGACCATTCGGCCCACACCTAATCCCCTTTGTCACTCTGTCTGGGAAGAATACACAAACCCCAACAGCAGAGCAATTCACATTCATGTGACCCAGGACACCGGCAGAAGGCACAAATGGTTAGGACAAGAAAATGCCAACTTTCTAAAAGTGGTATTTTCAGAATTGTGACTTAAATTTAAACTGTATAATTAGAGAGGGTTTTAAATTACAATTAATTTGAGTCCAAACAGCATATCTCTACCTGCACCCAGTCCAAAGTGAGCACTTATTAAATTTAACTAGGTGTTAGTCTACGGGAGGGATAGGCCTGACAGCAATGAAAAACAAATGTAGGAGTTTTTCAGTACCAGGATATGTAAGACTTAAACCCACTTGTCTACTTTTTAATTACAATGCACTCTGTCCCTTGAACCTTTCGGGCCTACCCCAGGGGTGACTTATATGTGTTAAAAAGAAAGATTTAGGCTTGGCAAAATGTTTATTTATTTTGCCAGGATGAAATGGCTGTTTTAAACTGCCCTACAAGCTACAGTGGCAGGTTTGAGACATGTTTTAAATTGCTACTTAAGTTGGCGGCACAATGACTGCTGCAGGGCCACTGGTAAAATTTAATTTGGAGTACGGAGTAGAAATAGTACTATATACTAGGGACTTTCAAAAAATTAATGTTGCCAATCAAGTGTAGGCCAATTTTACCATGTTTTAGGGTGAGAGCAATTGCAATTTTACACTGGTTAGCAGTGATAAAATGCACAGTCCTAAAGCCAACAAAATCGAATTCTGCAAAGCAGGGGGGATAAAGGCAAAACATTTGGGGGTCACCATGCAGTGGGATTCAGGACCAACATTGAACAAATAGGACGTTTTTTGGGACTTTCTAAAAATAGAGTAAGGAGGGATTTTGCTAAAGGGCTAACAGAAGCCTGTTAAAAAACCTGGCTGCCGCGATGTTAAATCTGTGTCCCCATGGGTTGTAGTTCAAACTTTGGGGGTCAGATGTTTGAACAGTTGTGTGGATCATAAGCTTCTAGGTGGTCTGCAACAGGAGATTTTTTTTTACATGAAATTCGAGTACCTTAGAATATATGGCCCTTTAAACAATAATCATGGCTTTAAAGAAAACTTTACTTTGAACTGAGAGCAAGGGACATTCTCTCTGACCTGGGTAGCTAAGTCCTAGGTTATTAGTCCCCAAAGTAGACAAATAATAGTGTTTTGCAGCAATTGGAGACAAGCAACAAGTCTTCTTGGGCCAGCTAACCGGATGGAATGATCGTAGGCAATCCTTGATTGAATCACTGCATTTACCACAGGACTCTTAATGGTTTTCTGCAAGCATTTTAGGATCCACAAGAAGGTTGTCTGTGCAGGCAATATGAGTGGCCATGCTTAGGTTAAAGTCAGTTTGGAAGCCTAAAATACAAGGAGATTTAGTATTGGATCTGGGGTCTATCATTAAAGGTCAGCCAAGATTATGGGCATTAATTTTGCGAGAGGTGTGTTACAGCTCTATCTTTCTAGGTTTGAGTATACATACTTTATTAACATCAACCAACTGGTTACATTGAGGCTTTCAGTCATGATGGAACGAATTTCTTGTTTGTTTATCTGTGGTGACACCACATAAATAATTTGGGTGTTATCAGCATACATAAAAAATGTGTTCCCTAATTGGTGCAATAGGTGTGCTGGTGGCTGCAGATAGATGTAAAAGAAAAGCGGGGACGGGATGGATCCGGTTGGAATTTAAAATGTATTCTCTTCTGTAGTAATAAAGAAAGATGTCAACGAGACCATCTGTTTCCTGTTACTACGACATGATGTAACCAGGACAAATCAGTCCATTGGATCCACTAATGAAATGATGTCTAATAACTGGCGGATTTAGCATCAATTTCGTACAGATGTAGAAATTAATTAAGGAAAGAAGAAATACAATGAGTGCCTTATAAAATCCTCAAATCCCAGGTGATGTCCCTTAACTGTAATTGTAATAAGGACATATCCTCAATAGCAAAGATTGAATCAAATAATGTAGGTGAACCATTCAAAAGAAATCTATTTTTTGGGAGTTACTGGAACATGGAAATTCTATATTAATCTATTATTCTCTACTATCCAAGTAGTTCACTAAAAGATTAATATTATTGAGTGCTAAATGGAAATGTGATATATTGATGATTATACTACAAGGGCAGTGATAACCAGGAGAGAAAGCAATTAACAAAATAAAACTGGACAATCTCTGAAACGTTGATAATGCATAACATTGAAATTCACAATCATAATAGTCCATTAGGTAGATATAAATTCTTCACATGAAATTTGGATAGCTTGCAAAGATAGCAAGAAATGTTGCAGTTTACTCCAAGATCTTGCCATTCACAAATGCAAAGCTCTAGGGAACCCGACTTAGTGATCGCCAGCAACGTAAGATCTGCACTTCGCGATACAGCATAGACAGCCTGCGGTGACTTCAAATGCAATACCTGACAGGATCAGGATCATTGCACTACAGTGATGATTGTCCATGATGCGCAGTCTGCTCTTCGTGCTTCAGCAACAACCATTCGCAATACTCTCTCTGCACCTTGCAGCCTCCTTCCCCACGAATGGAACTTTTTGTGCTAAAGTTTAAAGTGTACATTATTTATCACGACAAACCTGGTCCCTGTATCCGGCCTGCGATCTATCGCATTCAGCCTGAGCTTGTGACTTCCCACTTGCATGACCTGATAACCGCGCATGGCATTTTGTGCTTTTAGGCGCTACTCTTAACATAAGCCATTAAAATTGCATCTCTCTGGTTCTACTAGCTGGATTATTGTAGTTATGGTGTCAATTTATTAAATTTGAGTCTATTTTTCTGAATTGGTTTGGGATTTTTCTGGTGTTGTGTTTTCACTTACTACTGTTTGTGTGCTCCATAAATACTTTACACATTGCATCTAAGTTAAGCTTGATTGATTTTGTGCCAATCTACTAGAGTGTTAAGCAAATTTTATTTTAGTGACTTGTTTGATTCACTTTAACAAGGATTGTGGCTGTTGCCTTCAACCCACAACCTAATTTCTCACTGTTAGGCTTTGGTAATGTTGTCTACTCCTCGGGCTACTGGCTTTGGCAATGTGGGATGCTTTTAAAATTGTGTCGATTTGACCAGGGCCGGACTGGCTACCGGGCATTTCAGAAAGCTGCCGAGCTGGGGGGTGATTTCGTTCATGGAGACCTGCGTGTGCTAAATGAAATTGGTTTTGCATTAATTATTTCGAAGCACACGCAGGTCTCCATGAACGAAATCAGCCCCCACCGCAGTGAAATCAGCCAGCAGCTCAGCAGCTTTCTAAACTGCCCGGTAGCCAGTCCGGCCCTGGATTTGACAAAGCTAATAGAGGCAGTCCGCATTGTTGAAATTGTATTCGCCAAATCTCATATATAGCTGCTTTGTCTGTAGATGCAACATAAGGACCATCTTGGAAGTGTAGCAAACAAATTTCCAAAATGTCCGGCTGCTGCTATTGCCACAGAACTGTACCTACCTTTTAAAAAGTCATATTTGATTACTGTATTCTGGATTTTTGTCGTTTTGGTTTTGTTTGGTTTAGATAAAGATTACTTATTTTTCTAAACTGGTATTGTGTCATCTGTAGTATTTTCACTGTATTACTGTATGTCTACACAAATTCTTTACACACTTCCTCTGAGATAAGCCTATCTGCTCGTACCAAGCTACCAAGGGGGTGAGCAGGGGTAATTTTAGGAGTGTATTCCCCTTATCCTGACTAGAAAGAAGGGTCCCTACTTCGACAAATGTGCAAACCTTTGCCAACTAGAGACCCCCATTCCTAACACTAAACATATGCAGTTACCTTGCAGACAAAAGGGTTATTATTTGAATGTCTAATGCAAAATGTAAACAGGGATTGCTCAGCTGACTAGGAATACTTTAAGCATTTCTACAGTCATTGTTGAGAAAATGAAAAGCGCTTTAGGCAATAAATATAAGGACATAAATATAAAGCTCGATAGGGTCCGTTACAAAGTGGTGTTTTTAAATTAGATTCGGGTCTGAGACCTTACAAGACCCAACTTACTTAAACCCATGCAAGCAAGCATCTCATCTCACTAATAAAAAAACGTGCGTGGGTGTATTTTTGTACATGGTGTTGAGGGCCTTAAATAAAATCTGCCTTTGAAAACGTTTGAAACGAAATATGGCACCTAATAGTGGCACACCACCCAGCATAATTCAAAGTTATGTGTGCTTAGTTGTCATTCGACATAGAACTATTGCCATGCGACAAACACAGGTTGGATCAGCTTAGTTTACTTTTCAAACTCATGGCCTTACTTGCAACTAAAGCTTTTTCAGTTTACCTAGTCTAACTCCCCTTTCACTTGCAAGTGTTGTATGCTTTGTCGGTACAAGCTTCAAGACATTGATCAGCTGAACTAAATTTACAATGCATAGTAAAACAACTGCATGTCTAAATTACATTGTCCGGTGTGCGCAGAAATTGAGCAAAGAAAATAAATATATAATTGATGTATGCCATGATAGTTTGATTAAGAAAGAAAGTCGATTATCTGATCTATCAGATTGGTCTCTAAGGATGGTGTAAAGTGTTGTACCTATTAGGACAAGGCACACAGCGCCATTGACTCACTTAGTTTGTTTTAGTTTAAGTACTTAAGCTATATAAATACGATGTTATCTTGGTTTAATGTGATGAGCTTTTTAGCGTTGTATGGGTATATGAGTTACGCACAAATACGCACAAATCTAATTAACGTCAAAGGTTACCCTTGTACCGTCTTCTACCGTGTTCTTGAGATCATGAGACAATCTGTTCACCAGCATCTGCCGTTGACATTATGAAGCACAGAATATGAGTTTACATGTTCTGCCCGCTCTCCTAAGTAAATAGGCCATGCCTTTTAAAATGATTCTTGGATGCGCCCCTTTTAGAACAACCCCACGTTTGTGATCTCACTTAAAGCACTGCTCGTTTGTCTCTGCCTATCGTTGTCCACTTGATCGTAAGGTTTTTGTAGGTTTAGCTGTACACCCTCACACGAGTGTACAAAGCTTATCCGCGAGTATTTGGCAAATGCCGTTTAGGCTACAGCACTGTCCATTTCCTTAGGGCCGTTGGAGTGGAGGGCTTGGATAAATAGAACCGCATGTGTGTTCCATCTCGTGGCTCTTGGGAATACATCACAAATCACTTCTTTTTCAAGCATGGCTTCGAGGCTATATTAAATCTTTTGTAAATGCGCGCACACAAGTGCCAATATTTGATTAGCTGTGGAAATATACATCTGTTGAAGCTGTCTCAACTGAATTAATTGACCATTTGTTTCTGTGCATCTTTGTGCAGCTACGCTCTTAGCATTTCAATTTCAGCATCGCCTCAATATATCAACTGAAGTTTAATCCCCAGCCATTACTTTCTACCTGTATCAAACAGGAACACATTGTTAATATCGTTATTATTTAAAAAAAAAAAGAGGGGCATATATTAGCAAGGCGGGCGATATGAAATTATCGCCGCTTTTGCGGCCGTTTTCAGAGGAGAAGCGGCGATCATTTCACCGCCCTATTAGCAAGCTGTCGCTAACAGCAGTTAGTGACAGTTTGTAGGTGATAGCGAGCGGTTTAGGCCCCGCTTTGCATGTCAGCGATATTTATCGTAATGACATGCAAAGTGGGCGTACCCAACCTGTTAGCGACTGAAAGCAGTCGCTAACATTACTATTGCCTATTATCAACTCAGGCGTAGCGATTAGAAAATTCGGAGCTAAGCGCGAATATCGCTGAAAACTAACGCCTCCTCAGACCACTTCTTAACCTGTTAATCCAATGAAGTTTGAAGTTTGAAGTTTATTACTTTAGCACAGTTACTTAAAACCATTGCTACAAAAGACAACATTAACACATTTATCCTATTAAAAAGAAGAAGCTAAAAAACAGCTCTCCAGGCTAAATGACCTTTACACATGTAAAGGGAACAGTCTTATAGCTGCCAAAATAAACATATTACTGTGCTAGACCTAAAATAAAAGATAAATAATGACAAAGGATACTAAACCAGGGGACAGAAAAAGTCTGTGATGATTTTTTGAGGCGGAGGGGGTGGAAACACAGGGTCCAAAGAAGGTAAAAAAAGATTGTCCAAAAGTCTCACAAATTTTCCAGACCTTGCAAGTACTTGAATATCTGTGGACGTGAAGCACAGGGCCGATGCCTCCCAGAATGTCCTGATGCCCCATTTTAAATACAAAGGTTTTAAAAGAGACCTTCTAGGGGCAGCCAGGGCAGGGCAGCAGCACAAGAGATGCAGTCATGATTCAGAGTGGTAATTGCACAGTCTACAAGCCCCCCCATCGCTTGTTGGGGCCCATCTGTTAAAAGCCGTCGAACGCAGGCCTAGAAGTCGCATAAACATTATGTTCTTCCGTGCCGCTGCATTTAAATTTTCCTGGAGATAAGATTGCGGTTTCCCAGGGAGGTACAAAGTGTTCAAGGGCAGCAAAATGGTAGATGTTTTTACAGCCTGAAGGTCCATGCGATGGGAGATTAGTTTAACCTGCTTATTGATAAGTTTTTTCCAGACTGAGTATGGAATGGTGTCTGAAAGGAGAGATAAGTTGTCAATCTCTAGCACTGTTATGGCCTTTGTAATCTGAGTGTTCCAGGACTGGAAAGAGTTTCTTTTAGCAGGAATTTTAAGGTATTATCTCCAGCTTTTAATGTCCTTTTAAAATATTTCAGAATGTCTGCCTCACAATAGATTGATTGTCTTAGTAAGCCCAGCTCCAAGCGCTGTCTTGCCCGCTGGATGAAACTTGGAAGATGGAAGATTTTTTTAAAGGTGGAAATTTGAGCGAGGTCAAGGCTGACGGAGCATGCGCCGGGGAAAGCCTGATGCCCGTAAGTTAGGGCAGGAAGTAGAGTGGCTTTGGTCACCTTCAGAATGGATTCTGCAGAGGGGCTGCTCAGGGACTGGTTCAATCGTGTCAGGGAGTATGTAATTGCTCCTGCTCTCTTTTTCAAGGCGGATAGATGAGCAACTGGTCTAGACGTCTCGTCTTCGTTGAACCAGACTCCCAGGTAATTATATTTTGAGGTTGTGTTAATCCTGGTAGGCCCAATGTTCCACTTTAAACTTTTCTTATTCTTGCATCCACCGACTATCAATACCTTGGTCTGTCCGTGGTTGATTTTAAGGGCGTTAACGGTATTGTATGTGTGGAGCATGCTTAAGGCTCTTTGAAGACCCGATTTTGCTTGGTCCATTATTACAATATATTCATCGTATTGTAATATGTGCATAGTCCTTTTTGCAGGGCCCAATTTTGGCGGAAGAAGATTACTATTGACCAGGAATGTTCCAAGGTCAGCTGTATACAGGTTGAACAAGAGAGGGGCAAGAACAGACCCTAGCTTTAGCCCGTCTAATAGCGATTTTTGAAGAGACAGTCTTTGGGCCAGTTTTAATTCGCACCCACGTGTTCTTGTGCAGGGAGATGAGTGCTCCTAGAAGGCACTGCGGAATCCCCCACTTGTTCAGCTTCCTCCATAGGATGTTACGGGACACTTTATCAAAAGCCGCACTGTAGTCTATAAAGCAGCAGTAAAGTGGGGGATGGTTTTTTTGTGCTGCTTGTTGACTCAGAATGGCTAGAGTTGTAATATTGTCAATGATTGAGGCAGATGCCCGAAACCCTGTTTGGTAATAGGGCATGATGTTTTTTTCTGCAACCCATTTTTCAAGTGACCTTAAAAGACACCGGGCGTATGCCTTTGCCTCAAGATCTAGTAGGGCAATAAGTCGATAGTTGGCCGGTAGCGTGGGATCTCCTTTCTTAAATATGGGGCACAGAGTCGAGCCTAACCATGAGTCCGGTAGCTGACATGACTTAAACACGTTGTTATATAGGGGAGTCAAACATTCCACCCACTCTTCCAGGGCACATTTGAATACCCCAGCAGGGAGGCCGTTGGGCCCTGGGCCCTGGGGCGCTGCCGTTCTTCATGACTTGCAGGTATTTGGAGACCTCAGCTGCAGTGGTCAGCTCATGCGTTTCTATTAGGATGGAATCAACACAGTCTCTTAATTCAATCACCACGGGATCCGAGGCGTCAGTGTGATATAGCTGAGTCAGGGCCCAATCTTCTTCGCAAATCGCATTTCCTCCCATCTTGTTCGTGGAACGGAGCTTGTTCACATAACTCCAAAACTGGGACTGATTGTTGCCCTTTAGCAAGGCAAACATTTTTAGCCACTCATTCTGATCCTTTAGTCTCTTGGCCTCCCATGAAAATTTCTTGAAGAGCTTTCGCAATGAGGTTACATTATTGGCAGTATGTACAGTTCCGATCAATTTATGCCGGCGCACAGCCCTCCTAAGGGTCTTTCTTTGGGAGGCAAATACTGGATCATAGGTTTGCTTAGAATGTAGCCCCGGAGATCTATGGTGAGCCACAGGGCCTGCTAGGAGATTTTGTAATTTACCAATAGCGTTGTCCCACCGATGATGTAGATCAGTGGGAGCATTGTTCCTGAAATTAGGAATTTTGCCCTTAAGCCAGGTTCCCACCTTGACAGAACCCGATGAATTCCATTTGATTCTTCTAGCCAGGGTGTGGAGTTCGACCCACGTTGAGTGCCCCACTTCTGTTGTTTCAACGGCGACCGGCATTTGCAAGTGCATTGTTACCGTTAGGGGTTTGTGGTCGCTCTCTGAGCGATAGGGAATTTCCATCCTAGCCAGTTTATATCCCAAAAGCGGTGATAGAAAAATATAGTCTATAGTTGAGATATTCCTAAACGTTAGCAAAAAATGAGCACCCGTGTGCTGTTCCAGGATAATTTGCTGAGCAGAGCGAAGATTGTGGATTGTTAGAAAGGTGTTCATCGCTTCTTGCTCTTTGGTTTTCATTGCTGGTGGGGCATTGGTAGCAAGGTCTTTGATGTTAAAGTCCCCTAATAACAGTACCTCCGTGGACGCAAATTCCAGTAAAAGATCTTCCAGGTGTTTTATTAGTAGATCTGTTACAATTGATTTGGTAGTTTTCATTGTGTTATGGTAACAGTTAATTAGGAGCACGGAAAAGGCCCTGCCTAAAGATGAGATGCCGGTGATAAGTACAGTCTGCACTGTCATCATGTTCCGAAGAATAGGAGTGGCCGTTATCTTACACCTATGCTTGATGAAAATAGAGAGGCCCCCAGAGGGTCTCCCGTGTGAGTTGGCCTGGACGGCTGGTTGAAAAAGTTCGTAATAGCCGAGCAGAGGCGATGGGGATAAAAACCAGGTCTCCTGGAAACAAATGATGTCACTTTTGTTCAGAAGTTCCACGGCTATTTTGAGGCAAGAGTTGACTTAAGCCCGGCCACATTCCAGGACGTGATTGTTAGTATAGGGTCGGACCGGTTGCCTTCCTTGTTAGGAAGGGCACTGCTGGGTAGAAGTAGTTGGAGGCTCTGGGGCAAGGTGCCCGTGGCAGCTGTCATTGGTGTGGAAGACAGGGCAATTAGGTTTGCAACTTATCAGGCGTTGATTGTTGTGGCATGCGATGTTTATAAGATTGTCCGCTTTCGACGCTTTTGGAAGCCAGGCATGAGTTGCACCCCGGGACCCCTTCAGTACGCTAGTAAGTTGCTTCACTGGGGCCTGTGGGAGAAGAACATGGGGGTATTTTTGTTGAGAAGGGACCCACATTTCGATGCCCCAATTTTCAAATAGACTGGCTTCCCTGAGAAGTGCTCAAAAAAGACTGGCTTCCCTGAGAATTAATCCAATGGGAGTTGGATATTCAGGTTAAGACCCTATTGGCGTTAACGCCTGAATATCGCTGGATTTCTAGCGATATTCACACATGAAGCCGCTATCGCCGGATATTTTATCGCATTTGAGCTAAACATTGCTAATAGTACGTTAAATCTGAGATAAAATCCGGCGATGCACGGCGATAGAAAAAATTTTGCTACGCTTATTTAGCAATAAATATCTCTAGTTGTTGATAATATGCCCCATAATCTTTTAGAACATTACATTTCTTTTCCATGCACTTATCTTGAAGCGTAATCTTTACAAAATCTAAATAGTGTAACTTTGTACCACTGTTAACCCCATAGATACAAGTCCTAATGCAAAACTGGTACAATTACAGACCGCCAGTAATAAAAACAAACATTGAGAAAACCAATTTCACTAGAATTGGCTGCAGTTTATAGTGAAGGTAGCCAATGGCTGAAGTTTACTGAACCATTGCCCTATGCTGTACCTGTATCCTGCTCCATCTCTGTCTATTTTTCCCTCCATAAGCTCTGCACAGGCTATTGGTGGTGCGGGGGACCTGCCCGGGATCCTAAGAAATGTATGTTGCTGATACTGGGGGCACTGGTGATGGTCCAACTGTGAGAGGCCTGGATTAGCCCAGTGAGACAGTGGGCTTGCTAAGAAATATTGCGAGCTACGGTGCTCACATGAAAAGACATGTAACACGCCTCCTGTGTCAGCCCGGGGCTGTCGAGGAGGTGCTGGTGGCCTGGCTTGGAGGGAGGCGCTGCCTGAGACTTTTGACTGCGGGGCCTGGTGGAGAGCAGAACTGGCGGTGGAGCCTCCCGAATTGGCAGCACCCGCATAAAGTCTCCAATGAGCGGTGCATGCAGTGGGGGCTGTGTCACCAGTTACAGCACGCCAACTGCTGGATGGAGCTACCCCCTCCTCCCACATCATTACAAAGCCAATAGAGGCAGCCGGCGATTTTGGAAATGCCCCCCTCCCCAAGAAAATAAAATTGCAATGTCCCCTCGGAACCTTGCCCATCTCAGGGGGTTTATAAAAGAAGCCTGGGAGCCTTTGTTTTTTATTTTTATTTTACTGCAAATGCACAGATTCTCTGTGAATTTGTGGCAAAATAAAAGTAAAATGTTCCCATGGGGCACAGGGTCAAGGCTGATTTGCATATGGCCATGTCTGAACTGGGATGGTGTGGAGTGCAAACAAACGATGGATTTAGGTCCAGATCTCTGTACTGGGGTGAATGTATGACATTGTTCTGCATTCTGTCCATCAACTGTTGGTTTTGCATTTGTCACCCCGAGTGGGATGGGTATGCTCAGACGTGAGTCCCATGCAATCCACACCACTGGAGTCAAGCTATCCTGGCTGAAGACGGCTGATAGCCAGAAACCGGTCCTAGGATGCTTGATTCCGGTCCAGGAAAGACATGGATTGGCAGTTCGGGCTGGACTGTTCCCATGGGGCACAGGGTCAAGGCTGATTTGCATATGGCCATGTCTGAACTGGGGTGGTGTGGAGTGCAAAAAAACTATGGATTTAGGCCCAGATCTCTGTACTGGGGTGAATGTATGACATTGTTCTGCATTCTGTCCATCAACTGTTGGTTTTTCATTTGTCACCCCGAGTGGGATGGGTATGCTAAGATGTGAGTCCCATGCTCTCCACACCACTGGAGTCAAGCTATCCTGGCTGAAGACGGCTGATAGCCAGAAACCGGTCCTAGGATGCTTGATTCCGGTCCAGGAAAGACATGGCTTGGCAGTTCGGGCTGGACTGTTCCCATGGGGCACAGGGTCAAGTCTGATTTGCATATGGCCATGTCTGAACTGGGGTGGTGTGTAGTGCAAAAAATCGATGGATTTAGGCCCAGATCTCTGTACTGGGGTGAATGTATGACATTGTTCTGCATTCTGTCCATCAACTGTTGGTTTTGCATTTGTCACCCTGAGTGGGATGGGTATGCTCAGACGTGAGTCTCATGCTCTCCACACCACTGGAGTCAAGCTATCCTGGCTGAAGATGGCTGATAGCCAGTAACCGGTCCTAGGATGCTTGATTCCGGTCCAGGAAAGACATGGCTTGGCAGTTCGGGCTGGACTGTTCCCATGGGGCACAGGGTCAAGGCTGATTTGCATATGGCCGTGTCTGAACTGGGGTGGTGTGGAGTGCAAAAAAACGATGGATTTAGGCCCAGATCTCTGTACTGGGGTGAATGTATGACATTGTTCTGCATTCTGTCCATCAACTGTTGGTTTTGCATTTGTCACCCCGAGTGGGATGGGTATGCTCAGACGTGAATCCCATGCTCTCCACACCACTGGAGTCAAGCTATCCTGGCTGAAGACGGCTGATAGCCAGGAACCGGTCCTAGGATGCTTGATTCCGGTCCAGGAAAGACATGGCTTGGCAGTTCGGGCTGGACTGTTCCCATGGGGCACAGGGTCAAGGCTGATTTGCATATGGCCATGTCTGAACTGGGGTGGTGTGGAGTGCAAAAAAACGATGGATTTAGGCCCAGATATCTGTACTGGGGTGAATCTGCATTCTGTCCATCAACTGTTGGTTTTGCATTTGTCACCCCGTGTGGGATGGGTATGCTCAGACGTGAGTCCCATACTCTCCACACCACTGGAGTCAAGCTATCCTGGCTGAAGACGGCTGATAGCCAGAAACCGGTCCTAGGATGCTTGATTCCGGTCCAGGAAAGACATGGCTTGGCAGTTCGGGCTGGACTGTTCCCATGGGGCACAGGGTCAAGGCTGATTTGTATATGGCCATGTCTGAACTGGGGTGGTGTGGAGTGCAAAAAAACGATGGATTTAGGCCCAGATCTCTGTACTGGGGTGAATGTAATTCTGTCCATCAACTGTTGTTTTTGCATTTGTCACCCCAAGTGGGATGGGTATGCTCAGACGTGAGTCCCATGCTCTCCACACCACTGGAGTCAAGCTATCCTGGCTGAAGACGGCTGATAGCCAGAAACCGGTCCTAGGATGCTTGATTCCGGTCCAGGAAAGACATGGCTTGGCAGTTTGGGCTGGACTGTTCCCATAGGGCACAGGGTCAAGGCTGATTTGCATATGGCCATGCCTGAACTGGGGTGGTGTGGAGTGCAAAAAACCAATGGATTTAGGCCCGGATCTCTGTACTGGGGTGAATGTATGACATTGTTCTGCATTCTGTCCATCAACTGTTGGTTTTGCATTTGTCACCCCGAGTGGGATGGGTATGCTCAGACGTGAGTCCCATGCTCTCCACACCACTGGAGTCAAGCTATCCTGGCTGAAGACGGCTGATAGCCAGAAACCGGTCCTAGGATGCTTGATTCCGGTCCAGGAAAGACATGGCTTGGCAGTTCGGGCTGGACTGTTCCCATGGGGCACAGGGTCAAGGCTGATTTGCATATGGCCATGTCTGAACTGGGGTGGTGTGGAGTGCAAAAAAACTATGGATTTAGGCCCAGATCTCTGTACTGGGGTGAATGTATGACATTGTTCTGCATTCTGTCCATCAACTGTCGGTTTTGCATTTGTCACCCCAAGTGGGATGGGTATGCTTAGACGTGAGTCCCATGCTCTCCACACCACTGGAGTCAAGCTATCCTGGCTGAAGACGGCTGATAGCCAGAAACCGGTCCTAGGATGCTTGATTCCGGTCCAGGAAAGACATGGCTTGGCAGTTCGGGCTGGACTGTTCCCATGGGGCTCAGGGTCAAGGCTGATTTGCATATGGCCATGTCTGAACTGGGGTGGTGTGGAGTGCAAAAAAACAATGGATTTAGGCCCAGATCTCTGTACTGGGGTGAATGTATGACATTGTTCTGCATTCTGTCCATCAACTGTTGGTTTTGCATTCGTCACCCCGAGTGGGATGGGTATGCTCACACGTGAGTCCCATCCTCTCCACACCACTGGAGTTTAGCTATCCTGGCTGAAGACGGCTGATAGCCAGAAACCGGTCCTAGGATGCTTGATTCCGGTCCAGGAAAGACATGGCTTGGCAGTTCGGGCTGGACTGTTCCCATGGGGCACAGGGTCAAGGCTGATTTGCATATGGCCATGTCTGAACTGGGGTGGTGTGGAGTGCAAACAAACAATGGATTTAGGCCCAGATCTCTGTACTGGGGTGAATGTATGACATTGTTCTGCATTCTGTCCATCAACTGTTGGTTTTGCATTTGTCACCCCGAGTGGGATGGGTATGCTCAGACGTGAGTTCCATGCTCTCCACACCACTGGAGTCAAGCTATCCTGGCTGAAGACGGCTGATAGCCAGAAACCGATCCTAGGATGCTTGATTCTGGTCCAGGAAAGACATGGCTTGGCAGTTCGGGCTCGACTGTTCCCATGGGGCACAGGGTCAAGGCTGATTTGCATATGGCCATGTCTGAACTGGGGTGGTGTGGAGTGCAAAAAAACGATAGATTTAGGCCCAGATCGCTGTACTGGGGTGAATGTATGACATTGTTCTGCATTCTGTCCATCAACTGTTGGTTTTGCATCGGTCATTAACTGCGTCACTTCAACTCGGGTTTTTTGTATTTTATTTGTATTTACAAAAAAGGGAGGGATATTTGAACTGAAGTATGATTGTCCTGATATTAACACTTTCTCATTCTATATTTGGCAAAGAAATTTCTAAGGGGTTGCCAAACTTTTTATTTGCCCACATAGTTGGGAGAAGTAGGCTGATTACTTGCGCCTGATGTGCCTACTTGATGGTTGTGCCCCCACCTCCCACTGTGATACTGATTTCCTGCTTGAAGATGTCTTATGGGCAAGACATTCTAGAGCAGTAAATGGTGGTGGCCTTTGGCCCCTCCCCACAGACTCCAGGTAAGACGTTCCGCCAAAGGCTGCAAAGAACAGTTCGAACAATTGGGAGAAAGGTTAGGCGATTAATGTTAGGGGCCAGGTTAGCCTGGGCCTTAGTGTATGGGGAATGACTGGCAAGGAGCGCCAGTCCAAGTGTCTCCTCAAGGAACTTAGAAAGTTTTCAGCTGCCATGGAGGGTCACTGAATCTCAAGTTTTATTCCTAGTTTTGTGAAGTGAGAAGCAGGCATAATTTATAGAAATATAAAAGTTAAAACTTCTCGCACTCTTAGCCTAAGAATCTAACGAGGGTAATTTCTTTAATCTTTTTCTGTGTAACATAAGGAATGCCACTGTCGAGATTTCACTTCAGATAAATAAAGACTCCAACTCTCAGTTCCGTTTAACAAGTTGACTAGATGAACACCCCAGAATGGCCTTTCCCATCCAGCCCCCCATTCAATAGCTAAACCAAAACCTAACATTCTCCCAGCACACCCACGCGCTCACTTTTTGACGTTCCGGTAATGCAATATGCCATTGGCATATTTATACGGCATTGTTACCTGTCTTTTAATGGCCTTATAAATATGTGCCCCTTTTCATGCAGAAAACTGCTTGAAAGGGGCGTTCCATGGGTTTTGCTGGGGACATTCCCGGCAATATCCATATCTTTTTGACACTGCTCCAGATTTACGAGCAGTGGTAAGTCTACGGCAGCATCAAAAACGTATGCCTCCCCAGCAGGCACAAAGAGGAGAAATATAGTTAATTCTCCTCGTTTTTCCTCTTTCTATGTGTGTGCAGAATGCCACACACATAGAAATAGGAAAAAGCCTCTTGTGATTGCTTTTGTGCAGGAAGGTTTGCCTCCCTGCACAAAAATAATCATCTCACTATGTATTTCTGTATATCAACGTTTAATGGATAATTACATTTTGTTCGGTAACACGCTCTTGAATTAGCAGAAAATGTGTAATAACATTCAAAGTTGTTTGAAACAATGGTCCCAGAAATATGTCTTGGCTGGGTCCTCAGAAACCCTTAAGTTGTAATTGGCTCTCTGAACCCTTCATTAAATATAAACAATGGCAGAGAACACTCAAGCTTGGTTTTGCACCATTAATGTTATGTTATGTTATAAAGTGCTCTTCTATAGCGCACGGCTACTCGATTGAGTGTCCCGGCGCTTTGGCAAAGAGAGATAGAAGAAACGTACACAACACAACGCCCTCCGCACGGGGGCACCGAATTACTGTTACTGTTATTAATCTGGCTCTCAATGGGCTGTCACAATATGCGGTTTGCATTTTCCTCTTTTTTATCACCTGTTTATGAAATGGCGATTGGTAAGTGCGGTGGCTAATCATTCCTGAAACACTTGTCTGATATTTGTGGTCAAAGTACCACATTTTCTTGCTTGAGATCATTAGATACATCCAAGCAGCTAATTCTTGTGTAACCCCCCCTGTATTAATACAGTGGCTCAGGCTGGAGAATAATAGACATAATTGTCATATTCTAATAACAAAGGTCCTTAAGGGCAATATGAAAAGTTTGATTGTTACAGATGGAACGAGACAGGATACAAATGAAGAGTAGTAGGTGGAAATATTATTTGCAAAGGGCGCTTTCACATCTCAATTGTTGAAGCTAAGCAGATATATTTCGAGAGCTGAGTTCACGGCACAATTAGGTAATGCAAAGATACCGGCCCACACATCTGATTTACAGGGCTGAGCTTCTCGGTAAGGTCCTTTTAATTAATTGGCTGTGAAAAATATGCTGGATTTGGTAAATTGCATCTCTGCAAAAGCTTTAAGAAGATTCATTAAGTCATGTCTGTGAGTGCAGGGGTTGCCCTCACTTCCCACTCCGTGGCCTGGTGTAATTGTATCTGTTTAAAAAGCTTGAACCTGTTATGTTGCAACCAGTGTATGAACACAATCATTTGTAAAAATGAGCAAGACAGTTTTCTGCAAAGAATAACAAATTACATGTGTTGTTCATTTCAAAGGAATAGGAGTTCCAAAGGCAGTCCTTTATTAAACTGAAATACAAATGAACACCCAAAAATGTGCCCTTTGCACACACATGGACCTGAACTGAGAGACAGTAGAATTATTTTCTTCTAAGGAAGGGAAGGGAGGGGGGAGGGGGAGATTTGCGAAGCAGAAAATGAGACTTAGGAGTGTCTTGACTTTGAAAAATACCTTAAATTTGCTCCTGGTCCTGTTTTTGGAATTCAGAAAGTGCTATACAGTTGTTTGAAATGTTTAGAAAATGATTTTACAGAAAAGCGTATTTTAGGCATAGCTGCGTAAGTTACGCTACCACACATGCATTCGACACAATATATTCGATGAATAAGTACCAAGAAGAGAGCAGTACAATTATCAATGTCACACATGACGTGGATTGTGCAATTGAAATTTGGATAGTCATTGGCACGATCTAGAATTTACATTCACCCATACTACACATACCACATCAACTTTGAATTGAAATAATGTATCTTAATGGAATTCAAGAATATTTATGCACCATCACACACGGTAGTAGCCAAACAAAAACATTTGGCCCTAAACAATGTTGATTCGTGCACTTAACACATCAAAAGTTGCCCCATGCCTAAACAAGCATTGGCAAAAACAATACTTATCTCTTATGAGAGCTGTTGGCTTTGCCAGTGTTTTGTATTCGTACTGTACAGCAGCGCAGATGCTTTGTAGTGTGGATAAAAACTACTTTAAAAAAGATTTATGATGCAGCCAGGGCTAATGTTATGAAGTGCATAGTCCCATGCTGCACAGCATGCCTACACATGAGTGCTAAAGTCGGCAATGCCCATGTTGTACAGCATAAACAAAAGACAATAAAAGAGTCAATAGTTTCCAAGGCAAAATCTATTGGCATTGCCAATGCTTGTTACGTCTCAGCACAGCACCCCTGTGATTCTGAGCAAATTAGTTAATCTCCCGATGTGTGGAAAAGAAAACGAATATGGTAGTTGGACAAAGGAACCTGTCACATAAAAGAGCCATTGCGCCCATGTTTTAGTAAAAATACATTTGGAAGCCGATAACATCTGTTGTCACAATAAACATCCACTTAAAAGAGAAGAACCTCTTTGAAGTGCCTATTAGCTTAGTAAAACATAGCTACAAATGGTAAGAGATTTAACAATGACAAAAGGGAAAAATAAAAAATAAAAGTAGTACCTCAATCACAGCGGAAGGACAGCAATCAATCTAAAGCAATCAGTACTTGAACCCTGCTCCAGCCTAAAAAAGAGGAAATTAAGCCAGCATGCTTTGGCTAATTAGAATGCAGCAAAAAAGAACGACAATGAAGTCAATGAATGCTAAGCAATGGGAGGCTGCAAGCACCTTGATGTACACAATGTCTCACAAGCGACAGCAAATGTGCTGTCACAGGAGAGAATTTAAAAGGAACCATGTGCATATCATCCCAGAAAGCATCTGACACTGGCACTTGCAACAAAAAGTGCGTATTTTACTCAAGCATGCGTAGACTACGCATGAGTAAGCAGAATGATCTCCTGATATATAAATGTTCTGCGCTTGTCTGTGTAAGATATACAGATACATTTTATTGAAACTGCCAGGTACAAAATAGGCGAAATATAAGGACTGGTTCTCATGGTAAAGCTCTTTCTATATATTACCTACTGGCGGTCGCCAGTAGGTATATATAGTTAGGATTTTTTCTCTATGGGATTTTTGAAAATTCTATGTCTAATAACTTTGGCGTTTGTGGACGGAATTGGCTGAAATTTTCAGGAAAATGGAACATTTTGTTTCTGAGCAGCCACTGAAAATTTGGGGGGGGGTTTGTCAAGGGGGGGCTGAGAAAAAAGGGGGGTCCCAAAACGTGTTTTTAACATTGAGTTTTCCATAGGGCGGTTGGCCTCACTTTTAGCCCGAACGGCTGAATGGATTTGCACGAAACTTGGCAAAATTGTAGGGACTGGTAGCCCGATGTGCCTTTGCTAGGTCTCAATATATGTGCTCCAGTGGATTTTGAGAAATTAACGTTAAAAAAAAGATATATATCTGTAACAGCGGACCGGGCAGCGCTCCAGTTCGCGTACTTTTCGCGTTACGGAGCTTTGTGAAGCGAAGCTGATTGGTTCTCCGGCGTCTGTAAACATTCCAAACAGTCCGTAGCGGCCGCCATCTTGTCTCTCGGTAGGATCGAGAGACAAGAGGAGGCCAAAGCGAAGGGGCAAATGACCATAAGGGGGCATAGTAGATCCTCCCTGACCCCCTAGGTTTGATGTGGAGGTTTTAAAAGGGCCCCGCGGGGCAAAAAAAAAAAATAATAATAATAATTGAACGGCTGAATGGATTTGCACGAAACTTGGCAAAATATTAGGGACTGGTAGCCCGATGTGCCTTTGCTAGGTCTCAATATATGTGCTCCAGTGGATTTTGAGAAATTAACGTTCAAAAAAAGATATATATCTGTAACAGCGCTCCGCTTTGCGTACTTTTCGCGTTACGGAGCTTTGCGAAGCTGATTGGTTCTCCGGCGTCTGTAAACATTCCAAACAGTCCGTAGCGGCCGCCATCTTGTCTCTCGGTAGGATCGAGAGACAAGAGGAGGCCAAAGCGAAGGGGCAAATGACCATAAGGGGGCATAGTAGATCCTCCCTGACCTCTTAGGTTTGATGTACCATTTTGCCAAGTTTGGTGTAATTCCGTTCAGCCATTCAGGCTGTAGACGTATCTAAATGTCCTATGAAAAATTGCATGGGGAAAACACATTTGAAAGTGTTGAAATTTAGAACCAATTAAAATGTTACTTTGGTTTTGTATTTGTGTGTGATGAAAGTTAATTGGTTATGTATATATCTAAAATGAGAGGAAACCACAGCCATTTTGTGATACTACTGTCTGAGGTACATTTGTGAGGAATTTTTGGTGCTCAATTTCTGGTGTTTGATTTACACAGTACTAACACTTCTCCTACTTTTAAAAAGGTGAGTTGTTAATTTGTAAGGGGAACTATGTTGTACACTTTAAGATAATTTGAAAAATGTTTTCTGTTATTTATTTACAGTCCTTCTGTTATACTAAATACTTGGTAAAGTTAGTTTTATATTATGTATTACTAAAAACGATAAATGAAAGTGATTATTTTTTTCTGCAATTTACAGCAAGCAATTTCAAAATAAAATGGCTCACAATGAAGAGACCGTGGCAATTTCTTTTGAATTATCCACTACATTTATTGAAATTGACAGCACCAATAATGAAATATTCTCACAAGGAGGAGATGACTTGAATGATTTTTTTGATCAATCTCTTGATGGCGAATTTATCGAATGTTTGGAGACCATAGAGTTACAAGAATCATCATTGCAGACTTTTCATGAGGAGATTCCTGATGAGATGATTGAAGAGGAAATTCCTGATGAGGACATGTTACTAGTTCTTTCAAATTTTGAAAATTCAGAAGAATAAATTTATATTTAGAAATCAAAAATTGTTTGAGACATTATTCATTTTTATTTTTAATTTATGAGGTTGTAGCGAAGTGATTGTAGTATAAAATGAGACTTATAGTATAGAGTGCAACATTTTTATGTTACATGGTAAGTTTACTCATATTTACTTCCCTTCTCCCACTATATTATCTCCAATGTGTATTTGACATCTCTTCTTCATCTCCGGCCTCCTTTCTCTCACTGTCTGTCTCTGATGCATCTTATCGCTGCCATTTTGTGTAATTACAGAAGAGAGTAAAATAAAATAGTTCGGAACGTGAAAAGGGGGCAAAGTAGAGTACCCCTCACCCCCTAGGCCTTCTCAGGCGGTCCCAAAAGGATCAGTTTCTGTTTTCCTGAGAGATTATGGTATGAGTTCCATATACCACAATAACTTGCATTACAACATGCAAGATATCTATCTCCTATTACCAACTTTTGGAGATATTCGCGCTAAGCGCGAATATCTCCAAAAACTAACACCTGCCCTGAGCAGTTCTTAGCCATGTTATCCAATGGGAGGTGGATAACATGGCTAAGACCATTAGCTCGGTAATGCATGAATATCGCTGACTTTTTAGCGATATTCATGCATTGCGGCCGTTTTTTATCGCATTTGCGATAAACCTTGATAATAGCAAGGTTTATCTGCGATAATTTCTGACGATGCTTAGCGGTAAAAAATTCGTTGCTAAGCATCGTTAGCGATAAATATCGCTTAACTTTGGTAATATGCACCAACGTCTGTTAACGTTCGATTCGAAGGAAATGAGGAAGTGTTGAAAAACATTGTCTGCGCCATCTTGCCTTTTTTGAAATGCCACACTTTTGTCGTGCACGGCAGCCATTTTAGATGCCTTGACCAGACCCACTCTCTGCACGCTGTTGATCCGTAGCATGGCTCCCCACCCTCGCAAGCATCTTCCCCAGGCACTGGTCACCCCCGCTCTCTGTCTTATGCATCGGCAATAAACCTCCCCCCATCTGCGCTGCTCTTCCCTGAGAATCACACTCTGTGCCCGCCCGACACCTCCCTTTCGCCCTATTCACTACCGCACCCTCTGACACTCCTCTTCCTCTGTGTCCGATTGTCCAGGCTATCAGCTAGCCCTGCAGATGTAGTTTATGGCCTCAGCTGTAAAGAATCACCCCTCTTCAAAGGAGTTATAGTAGATCAAGGCCCACACCCGATGAGATCCGTCAAACCACACGCGTTCCTACTATCTGAAAACCATCCTGTATTGTGATTGGGGAGGGGACCGAGCCTGAAGCGGAAGATTCCAGGGATGACTCTTTGTACATCAAAGTTTTTACAATTATGTGTCACATTAAAAATATATAGCACTCCAACAAAGTAGTAGGAATATAAAACTTTAATAACTTATAAATATATACAACAAAACAAAAACAGTAAAAACATTTAAACAATGAAGAGACCGTGGCAATTTCTTTTGAATTATCCACTACATTTAATGAAATTGACAGCACCAATAATGAAATATTCTCACAAGGAGGAGATGACGAATGATTTTTTTGATCAATCTCTTGATGGCGAATTTATCGAATGTTTGGAGACCATAGAGTTACAAGAATCATCATTGCAGACTTTTCATGAGGAGATTCCTGATGAGATGATTGAAGAGGAAATTCCTGATGAGGACATGTTACTAGTTCTTTCAAATTATGAAAATTCAGAAGATGTTGCCTGGGTGCCGCACTGATTTGGGTATCCGGTCTGGGGCGTCCCGGGGGGTGGGTTGTCAGTAGCGGTCTGTTGTGCGAATAGTTCCAAGGCAGCAGAACGCGCTGAAATCTAGATGGCACGAAGGTGATGTCTAGTAAGTTGCCGCCCAGCAAATAACGGCGTGGGGCGCCGCGGGGGGGGGGGAAGCAGTCCAAAGTTCCATTAAAAGGGCAAAGGAAAGGATCGGTGGTTTGAACCATCAGTCAAAAAGGGGAGGGGGTGCAACAATTTTTCCTACCGGGTCACACTGTGCTTTCACCGGAACTGAGGTCTGCAGGATTCTAGTCATTCAAACTGAGGCTGGCGCCAGCATGGGAGCGCCGACGTCCCGCGGCTACAGTTTCGTCACTCCACGGGCGATCATGGCAGTCATTCCCCATCGGGGGTGTCTGCGGGGGTCGGGGACTCCCGCGGCTCCTCTAGAATCTTCAAGGTCGTGGAGGACTACGGTGGTGGAGTCAACCAGTGACCGGGCCATTTCTTTATGCTGGGCCCGCTCTTGCCAGGTCGACCGCCATTTTGAGAGTTCGGTAGCTACTGGCGATCGCGGGGTCAAATGAGCGGACGGGCTCCACCCTGCCGGGCGAGACGTTGCAGCATCGCCACAGTGGAAGAACCCTTTTCCGGGCGCCTGGAGCGCTGAGGGTGCAGCTGGGAAGCCTCCACCTGGGGAGGCGGGAGAGGCCTGTTCGCACCGTCTCTCCCACCCAGTGCACCCCACGGCGTCTCGCTTGACATTTGTTATGGCCGGACCAGGCGATGAGGACGAGGGGGGGGGGGTCGGAGGCATGTGCAATACATCCCCCCCCAGTGTTGTCGCAGCCATTATAAAAGAAAGAAGAAATGTCCCATCCGTCTTTGGGCCGGACCTCCGGTGGATGGCGGCCGGACGCCCTTTGCTCTGGCCCCATGAACGGGTTCCTTGGCTCATCCGGTGGGGCAGGCCTTGGCGTGTGGTGCCTCTCCTGGGCCTTTCGTGCAGTGGCCTCTCCACTCCCAGGCCCTCCATGGATGCTGGCCCAGACTGGGAGAGAGAGGGTCTAACCTGCAATTCTCCAGGGTTACCGCCACCGCGGCCGGATCCCGTCGGCCTCGGCCTCTGGTTGATGGTGGCCGGACTGGGAGAGAGAGGGGAGGGTCGAGGACACGGACATTCCCCCCCCTGCAACTCTCCAGTGTTGTCAATCCCCCTGGCCGGGTCCCGCTGGCCTCGGCCTCTCCTCCGGCTACACCCTACGTGATGATCTCCTGGCCGACGGTTGGCAGCAGGACCCGCCTTATATGTGTTGCTTCCGGCTGGGCGTAGCCGCAAACCTGTTGCACTTTGGAAGTTTCCAGAATGGGGCGGATGTCTGCTGACTTGTATCTTTCCCAGTTTGACGTTATTTGGGCGTGGCAGGCGGTGGGACAGACACGTTTTGGGGCAGTGATGGGCGATGAAGCCTCGTTGCCTTGTGGCCGTTGCAATGTCACACTTGGTTTCTCTTACTGTTTTCAGGTTTCTTATTACGGGCTTACTTCTAACGTTTCTTGTTTCTAGGACAATAATAGGTTTTATCATTACGTATTGTTATCGTTTCTTTGTTTGTTATTTAATAAAAAGTTCATCAGTGGCCTACTGATTTTCGTTTTCCTATTCCTTTCTTTCCAGGTTGTTTCATGCTAAAGTTTCTGTTAACAGGATACAGTGATCACTTCGTTATTATTGCATATGTCCTTTTCACTAGGGGTGCTCTCTGGTCGGGCCAGATGACCTATCTCTAGTAAATGGTCCGGGTGAAACAGGTGCATCAATCAGTGGGGAGTAGATAGGCATGACAGATTACAACGGGGGAGAAAGGTCCGCATTACCTACCCTTTCACTACTTGCAAAGATTTTCCTACGTTTATTTGCAAACAGGGAATACCTCCAAAAAGAACCAATTCCCAAACAGTCAATGTTCGGGCAAACAATCAATCAATGAGGAACGAAATAGGCACGACGTGTTAAAGGTTTGCGTTACCTACCCTTCACTATCTGCAAAGGGAGAGAGAATATTCCTATTCTTCCTCGTTTGCAGGCAGTGAAGATCCTTAAGAGAACCAACTTCGAACAATTCAATGCTCGATTCAAACAATCAACAAGGGGTACTGTGAACACAAATGAACGCCGCTTATGTACATACACATTGCTATTTTCAACAGGTTGTTCCTAATGTTTCTATTTTAGCGAGGTCAAAAAGAGATCCCATTAGTGGCCTACTGATTTTGCTCGATTCCTTTTGTTTTTTTACACGATTTTTCGCTATCTGCAAAGACTAAACAGAGTATTGCGACTCTGTGCTTGTTTGTAAATAGAGAATGAACCAAAGAGAACAATCAATCAAATGGAGAGAGAAGCAGGCACGACGGATTACAACGGGGGCAAAGGCCTGCGTTAACTACCCTTCACTATCTGCAAAGAGAGAGTACTCCTAATAGAAATGAGGGGGGGGGCAGCATTCAAAGCAGATCAGTGTGCATAAACACGAAAATGTTTTTACTTACCACGTACTTGACATTCGACAGCTTATGATATTTGCTATTATAAAGCCATTGAAATTCACTGAAAAAACCATAGGTTATAGACCATATATAGTTAGGAATTAGCATTTACAAAACCTTGAAAATTCACTGAAAAAACCATAGGTTATAGACCATATATAGTTAGGAATTAGCATTTACAAAACCTTGAAAATTCACTGAAAAAACCATAGGTTATAGACCATATATAGTTAGGAATTAGCATTTACAAAACCTTATTTTACTCACACAAAACCATTGAAATTCCATATATAGTTAGTTGCACTAACTATATATCGCGCATCCGCAATCCACTGCTGATGATGTCACATATTACATCATTCATGACATGGTCAGTGACATCACTGATGACATCACTGATGACATCTCAAATGACATCACTGATGTGGAATAACTCTGTGTCAGTTTGGGCGCACACAAACAGCTTGGTAGGGGTAGTTTCCCTGCATGCCATAGATGACATGGCATAAAATATGAGGTACAGAGATAGTGAAGCTGGGTCAACCTCATCCTGGAGGAAATCAAGGAGGCCAGTTGGCTGTCCCGACAGTCTACGTCATCCAGCGGACCCACCCATTTCTCCCATCTCCGATTAAGTGATGGAAATACATCAGGCATGTGAATCACCAGTGTATAGTATATTCAGGATATATATAGCACCTTTGCCAAGGTGGACCATTGTAAGCTTTTCCTTAAAGGGGCTAAATTCAGGCATGTAAGTGGAGTCACTTAGGTGGAAGGAGAGCAAATGGTGGAATTGTAGATACTGCTAGAATTGTGTGTGAGTTAAGGAGAATTGTTGTTGCAGGTATTGAAAGGAACAGAGATGACCATTGTGCCAAGCAGAGCCTAATGTTGTGATGCAAATTTTCTCCGAAAACCTTAAAGTCACGTAGTATGACTCAGCCATTTCCCCTTCCAAAGTGGAATGAGTTGTGTAAGAATTTTTCTCCACCCTATAAACCTTAAGGCAGCTCTCCACACCCTAACAGCCACTGCAATAATTTCTAGGAGGCAGCTGGAAATGGGGTTCCCTATAGCAGTCCCATAATTGTGTCTTGCCCCAGACATGATAGCTCTAGTCAATATGCCGGATCGTCCTATTCTCCCGTCATCCAATACTTAATAACCATCAGTTGGGACGCCCAGTAGTGTAACTTCACATCTGTAATGCCCAGGCCCCCATCGTAGACTGACTGCCTGCATTTTTGCAGCAGCAATACGGGGCTGTTGATTGGCCTACTTGAAATTGCAGGGAGAGCTCACCACAGGATGCTCAGGGGTGCTGTGGCTGAACCTCGGTTAGCAGGAAGAGTTGGCGGGTGCCCAGTAGTGGGGGGGGAGCCCCGTGTCTCACAAAGCTGAGCATATTTTCCCAAACTGCTTTTAGCACCTGGTCCACCACTGTCCACAAATTCTTTGTCTTTTTATAAGTCTCTTTTTTACCATCATTATTGGCTGACACTTTTGTAATTTATTTTCACTCTGACATGTCTCAGTTAAAAGACTACAAAGAGAAACTTTTGATTGGGTGAGAGTGAAGCCATGGTACATGATGACTGCCTCTGTTTAGAGCTCTGCTGTTCCAGGGGAAGACTACTCGCCTTGCTTGTCCAGGATCTCCCAGATCCATTATTTGTTGCCTTGTCCCTGAATGTGTCTGGGATCAGTGAGTGACCCTCTGCCCATGCAGTTCAGGGAGGCGATAGTGGATAACAGCCATTCCTGGGTGTGAAGACGACAGGATTGGCAGCTTGGCTGCACTACACCTCAACTTTGCCTCGCTCCTTTTCATCCAGCGGTTTCGCAGTTGGTGTGGCCTGGAGGGCAGCTGTTGATGCCACATATTTTGGGCCCAGGACATGTTCTCTTCTGCCATCCTCCGCCAGTCTGCGGAGGAGCCATGTCTTGAAGCATGCCCGTCATCCCTTGGGAGCCCTGGGAGTGGCAAATTTTGAGGGTGGCAACTTCCCTTCTTGTGTCCAGAGGCCACTATGCCATGGCTGTCACTCCTGTGGGCCTGGGCGTCTTCCTACTCACCAGCAAACAGGTCACCTGTTTTCAGAGACTACCCTCCACTGTTGCTGCTGTCTAGCCTCTTTGGCAGTCCCTTCCCAGCAACACGTCCCGCGCTGGCCCCTCGGGTGCAGTGTGGTAGCAAGGGTTAGTGATGCTACATGTGGGGGGGTTGCTGAGAAGCATGGGCTCTTTGTTGTTCTTGCGATTGATCTGGATCTTCACTGGTCTGCCTGTTTCTGATTTTGCCTTTGCCACCGACCCAACCACTTGTTCCGAATGCAACACCTCATCCACTTCGTGGCACAGTGGGGATTCCAGGGTAAATTTCCATATTTTTCTGCACCCTTCCCGCTTTAATCTGCTGTAGACCGGGCGGCACTGGCCTCTTCTGCATACATTGAGTGTGAAATGTGTATTTGACGCTGTAGCTGCACACCTGGGATTCCTTTGTTGATTGTCCTTCTCCTGACTTTCATGCCCTTGGCAGGTGTGCCATGGCTTCCGGGAAGTCCTCCGCCAACTGCTCTTTATGGATGTTTTGGGGAAGTCCAAGCCGTCATCTACACCCCCTCCCCACTGAAGCCCCCTGGAGACCATAGTGAAGGACATCTCAACAATAGGGACCAGACTTAGCTCCATGGAGTCCTCTATTGCCACCCCAAGGGCAAACGTAAAGTCCATACATGTGGTTCTGGCGTCTTTCAACAATCAAATGGAAGGGCTAGAGAGCCACATTGAACTGGTTGGATCTCAACAGAGGGCCCAATGGGGCCCAGACCTGTGGCACTGACTCACGATAGTGACTTATCTTGAAGACCGATATAGACGCAAAGAACATTTGACTATAGGGTCCCAGAGCAACTAAAGAAGGATGATGTCAAGGGATTTCTGTTAGGCCTCACAGGCCTTACTTTCTCTCAGTTACTGGGATTGCAGAGAGCACATCACACTCGGATTGCCATCTGAAAGCCAAGGTAAACCGCGCTCCTTCATCGCATGCCTCTGATATGAACAGGCACGGCAGATTCTGTTGGCGGCCCGCAGCCATGGACCCTACGATCTGGATGGGCATCTAGTTTGCATTACTATGGACTATTCCTTGGACAATAATGCTCGGAGGAAAGCAAGTCTCTCACTTCTGCTCCAGCTGCACAAGTGTAACATTAAATATTGCCTCTTCAATCCAGCGGCAATGTGGAAAATGTTCAATGTAAAATCCCGAGACTGTTTGGACTCGGAAAACTTGTCACACCTTCTGGAGAGCCTTGTAGACCCCCTATGGATATTGAACCCTCACCCGCCTTTTGGCCTTCTTGCCATCTGGATCCACCGCTGGATTGCCCAGGCCGATGCTCGGAGCTCTCCTTCAGAATGCAGTTGGAAAAGGACAAGGTGACAATGCACTGTGGAGGAACTAACAATTCTCAGAGAGACAAATCCTAGTCCCTGCCGAAGCCCATACAAGTGCTTGGTGATGACCCCAACTGGGCGACCACTGATGACCGACAGCCAGTGGACCGGATGAGTATTTTCTTCATGTTCCATTTTTATTGTTGTCTTGCCTAAAGTGTTTCATTATGCCATTACTCTTTTTTCTTTCCTGATGTTTTACTCCCACGAACCCCCCCACACACCAATGTGTAGTTGTCGCTGTTTCCAATTGAATATCTTTGCGTCCTTTTTAAAAAAAAAAAAAATTTGACTGACTTTTCAGTTTGACATTCGGTGTCAATGTCACAGCATGTGGATGATCCACCGTCAAGAACATGCGGTAGTAACATAATAATCCATAGGTATCAAGTAGAGATACAAAACCACGAGCAAACACCCGTACAAGAAAAACGCAATCAATTAATTAAGAAGGAAGGGCAGCGCTGCGTACCCATTATTACCAGAGACCAGGAGAGTCTGGGTGATCGGTCGGGGACAGGAGTGACCTCGTCGAGCCTGCATCTATCCACAGTGATCCCTTCCAAGATGAAGCCTAGGCATGTGCAAACACAGGATAGATAAAGAGGCACTGCTGACGAGACTCTCCAGTGCAGGTGTGTGGGGATCGCTACTGTGATACGGGGGCAGGGAATAAGGTGGGAGGAGGGTCATTTATTAAAATGGGAGCTGTCCCCCAACAACTCTCAACGGACACCCTCTGAGTGTAGGGGCACAGGGTGCATAAAGGGTTCCTAAATGGTCTTCAACAATTCCATTTGGTCGTTGAGGTTGTAGATCAGGAGCTCCCAGTTTGCTACCTGTGCCAGTTACACAAGCCATTATGACAGAGTTGGGAAAGAGGGCTCTCTCCAGTTTAGGAGAATGCACACTTTAGCTGAAACGAGAGCCATCGCCAACCAGTGTTGTGTGTGTTTAGATGAAGTCACATAGTCTATCATACCACGAAGGAAAGCCAGCTGAACAGAGAGGCATTTGGACCATCCCTGAGTGTCCAGAGTTGATCAGCCATAGAGCAGTTAGTTAGTGTGTTTAGCTTGTAAAATGTATATAGCATGGCATATCGCCCATGAGGGTATCCAGGTGCTATCCATGGGCATGGGGGAGATTAAGGGATTTTTCCAGAATCACAGGATGTTGCACCGACATTGAGACTCAAACCCAAATCCTGAGCTTCTTGGTCAGCAGCTCTGGCCGCTGCACCACATCATCTACCAGTATGGCTGGACTGCTGAGCAATGTCACAGGATAGGCAGCAGGTGACAGTCCCCTGCTCCTCGTCTCCAGCATAAAGCATGCAATAAGAGGCGAGCCCTGTGCAGTTTTTGGGGTGTCCAATTCCAGCCATGCAACACTTTGAAATAGTGGAATTTCAGTTTGACTATTCTCACAAGAGGGTGTTGTGTGTATAAAGGAGGTTCTGCCAGTCTTCATCAGTATAGTCCCCGGCCAGTAAGAGGTGCCGTTTGTGCTTTGTCTTTCTCCTTATGAGCATGGAGAATTGATAGTCTATAAGCAGATTGTATAAGCCGCTGACCACCCCTCTGTGTGTCCTCCAGGTTTCCAGATACAGCTGTATGGGAGAATGCCAGAGTCCGGACACTGGACCCAGGTGTCCCCTAAAGCGGTGATACAGTTGGACGTAGGGCCATTGTTAGGACACAGGGAGGCCAAATTCCTATTTTACTGCTGGGAACAACTTGAAGTCAAGTCCGTCTAATAATTGAGCAACGCTCGCTACTCCCCCCCCTCCTCAAAACAGGTCAGGAAATGGTTTGGCCACCTATGTGTATCCCTTGGTTATTCCAGACTGGCAGAAGAATGGAGCCAAGGGCTGATCGATAGAAGAGTGTGGGAGGCCCACCTCATAGGCAACATGGCCCCAATTATCAGTAATCTGGCTGCAACATATCCGCCTTGTGTTGCTATTGAGCATTGAGTGACTTACTACAGTTCAGTGGGCTTGTCTTGATAGTAACTCACAGGGGCGGATCAAGGACTTGGGCCAACCAACAGGTGAGTTGGCAGAGGTGGTGTGCTTGCATTACGGAGACATAAGGGGCACGCGGAGTCTGCCGGACTCTGTATGGGGATAGAGTTTATCCAGTTTCAATTGAGGCCGCATGCCACTCCAGATGAAGAATTTGATGGTATTCTCAATTTCTGACATTAATGTCTTGGTGATCAGGAGCGGTAGCATACCGAACACATAATTAAAGCAAGAGGCAATAACCGTTTTGATGGCCTGCTCTCTAACCCAGAGGGAGAGCTGGAGAGTAGACCAGCTAGCCAACTTGGTCCTTTTCTTAGTGAGCAAAGGGAGCAGCTTGTGGTCCACCACATGAGATTGGCCCATGCTCAGTCGTATCCCAAGATACATCATGCCCTTGGGCATCCATTGGTAGTTAAAACCTTCAACACCTGCTGGTGGAAACCATAAACAGTGGCATTGCCTCACTTATGGTCCAGTTGATCTTGTTGCCTTAGATTTTGGAGAAGGTACCTAGTAGCCAGGAAAGGGCCGGAAGTGAGTCCCCCGGCCTGGTCATGGTCAGTAAAATATCATCTGCGTATAAGAAGAATTTAACTGTGATTCTTCCCAGCACCATGCTGTGCATCTGGGGTGAGATTCTGATCACCAAGGCCAGGGATTCTTAGGCCAGCAAGAATATTAGTGGCAAGAGGGTGCACCCTTGTTGTGTATTGCAGTTGAGTGGGATGCTGCGAGACCAAAAAAAGTCACAGATAAGTCTGGTCCCTGTTTTTTTAGAGCCATCCCACTTTGGAGATAAATTGCTGCCCCAGGCAAAATCTCTGAGGGACTTTTTTTTTTTTGCAGAGTTTTATATAGCACGAACTAGACCCAAATGGAATCAGGAATCAGAGCGCTTTACATAGCACCAGTTAGGTATACAACGGTAACCACGCATTTTTTACAACGCGGTACCGTTACCACGCTACTTTTACCACGCAAGTCGTTACCAGGACTTGCGCTGGGGGACGCTCCAGGATAGTAAATAGTTTAATTTACTATCCAACTCCTTTCCCTAGAGTCCACGGGGACTGGAGTTGGAATAGTAAATTAAAAATTTTTACTATCCAGCGCCCCTCCACGCAAGTCGTTGTAACGACTTGCGTGGTAAAAGTAGCGTTGTAACGGTACGCCTTGTAAAAGTACGCGTGGTACCGTCATACATCCCACCAGTTACGTTACATGAGGACACACTTTCATTTTTTTAGGCACGGGGAGATTAAGTGATTTGCCCAGAATCACAGGAGGTTTTTGGCGTCGTTACCGAGACTCGAACCCAGATCCCCAGGTCCGAGGTCGAGCGCCTTAGCCGTTAGGCCAACCCCTCTCCCCATTTTAAATAACTAAGGCCATTCCAACCGATCAAAGGCCTTCTCTACATCCAGTGAGACTGCCAAAGTCTCCAGTCGAGAGGGTGAAGCCCCACATAATGTGCACCAGTGTTCTGGGACGAGCGTCCAGGCACAAACCCTACCTGTAAGTAATCTGTTAAAGAGGGGATTAACTTGCCCAGCCTGGTCGCCAATATTTTTGCCAGGATCTTGACATCAATGTTGAACCAGGATACAGGTCTATAACTCCCGCAGTCTAAGGGATCCCTACCATCCTTTAGTAGGAGGGTAATGATAGCTTTATTAGAGAGGGCGCCTAGGAACGTGGTGGTCTCTGCTCCTTTAAGGCTTCATGCAGCTTTATAAAATGCCCCCATAAATCCATCCTCCCCTGGTGACTTGCAGTTGGGGAGATTGGTGACAGCTTTGTTAATTTCTTCTGGTGTAATCTCACCCTCTGACTCTACATGCAGCACCAGAGGATTGTTGTACTGCCATGAGAAACCTCTCCAAGGGCATCTGACCCTTCACATCTAGACGCGTCACCAAGGTAACACGAAGACCTTTGCAAAATAATCCCCATCTCCAGCTTCCACGCCGGTCCCGAAGGAGAGCCAGGATGGCATTGCTCTCCTTGACAGCCCCCTCTTAGAAGTCTCCTGGGCTCTAGTGCCACCAGTCATGCTGGACGTAAGTCCCCATGGCATCAGGACTGCCTAGTGGGTAGGATACCTCCATGTCCCAGCCCGACTCTCTCTTCTCCCAGCACAGGCCACATGAGTGAGGCCTACCCAAAATCCAGAGAGGCTACTTTACTGTGTGACCATGACAGCAGGGAAGACTGAGAGAGGCCTCCCTGCAGGATTCTGCTGTGAGTGGGCCCCAGCCCACCTTTACACATACCTGAAGGAGGTGGCTGCTGTTGGAGGTACTTGATCTGTTGAGAGCTGCCTCCGAGCAGCTCCATTGTTGGGCACCCTTAGAATGAAGGGCGGCGAGGCCCTCTCCCCACCTGCGGGTCTCTGAGTGGTGCCTTTGCCCCAGCACCCCATTTCACATACCGGGAGCACTTTTGATGGACGAGGTGGAACCTCAAAGGAGGCCCCTTGTTCCCTGTGCTAAGTTTCCACATTACCATAGATCCCCTAATAGGCATACAGGAGTGCCTGCACCTACATTAGGAACAGGAATTACCTTATACCATGTAAGTGAATCACAGGTGTGCTATATCTAGTGGAGGACTACACAATGATGGTGATTTCCTGTGGTTCTTGTCCCGCTTCTTATATTTGGCGATGTGTGGCAACGCATGTGGTTTTTTTTTCTGACCTACCTGCGGCATCTCGTGCCCTGATGTTTGTTGAATATCATTTGATGCCTTACAATACCGGGATAATGAGTATTTTTTCAGAGGGTACATTATATGCACAGTGGTGGTGTGATTGTATAGTGTGTGCAACCTATAGGTATTTACATGATTGCACTAAATTGTGATGTTTTGACAATTGCATGGGTGGCAATGTAATTTATGATCTATGTAATGTCATGACAATTGCCTAGTTGGCAAAGTGATTTATGTAATTGTGGTCTATGGTGTTTTATGTATAATACAAAGGATATTTTTATATGACCTTGTGTGGAGTCTCTTTTTGTGGTGTGCCTAGTGTGTCACTGGTGTGTGTTTGTGTTGCGCAAACGCTTTACCCATTTCCTATGGGAAAAGCTTGACTACTCTGTCAAGCTACCAAGGGGGTGAGCAGGGGTTATCTTGTTGGTGTAATTCCCTTATCCTGACTAGAGTGGTGGGTTCTGCCTAGCTTAGGTACATACCCTAGCCATCCAGAAAAGCCATTTCTAACAATAGGGTAGTACAAGCGCACACCAATGTTGGAGCTATGAGCGTACTCTGTGAGGAAGGTCCTCCTGTCAAAAGTTAGGTAGTTCTGAACTTTGTTGGTTGCAGCGTCACCATTGGTACTCCTTGACACATCATTACAAATAGGACTGGATCCTGATCCCTCCCTACACATTCTCAACAGTACCAAAAGTCTGATGACCTGCACCTCCTTCTGCTCCTCCCTCCCGTTCCTTCCTAGGATGATCATTTCCTTCTGAGATGACCCAATCTCCCTTTTTTGGTACCCGGTTTATGAGACACTAACGCATCTCCTAGTTATCCCCTTCCATGCATCACAACAGCATTGTGACCGCTGTCCATCAATCCACTGAATGTTGAAGGCTTAACCCATAATATAAGAGGAAAATGTTTAATTATACTAAGCCTCCAAACACACTGATATTGTCCTCTTGCAGAAAACCCACCTCACTCGGATTGAGAGTGAAAAACTGGGAACAGTTTTGGTTGGGATGATTGTGCACAGTTGTAGAGGCCCTCTTTCACTTCCGCAATGTCTGATCCACAGTTCAAGAAGTTCACAGTGACAATCCTAGTGATGAAGTTGCTTCCATGTGTGGTGCTAAAATCATGGATGAATTTGAAGGGGTGCTGGGCTTTGGCTAAACTGTGAATAAGCTCAAGAGTGTTTTGTGTGGGCTCTGTGTATGCCCCCAATGGCAGCAGACACTCCTTTCTGTGCCTTTTCAACAGAATTCTGACTCAGTTGGATACGGTTCCTACTGTTTGGGGGAATACTGATATCTAGCCTTGGATGCTGTCCAGGATAGGATGGGTCCTATAGATTGGTTCAATAATGGAGATCTAATATTGATTGGTAATATCTTAAATGATCATGGTTTGGCAGATGAATGGAGCCTCTTACATCCTTCTGACAAGGAATAAACACACCTATCAGCAGCTCACGGCTTCCAGTCCAGGTTGGACTATATCTCACATTCATCAGTTCCTTTAACACCAGATTGGGACATTCCGGGGGGTTCCATTTCAGATCATGCACCGGGCGGCCTGAACTTTGATTGGTGCATATGTACTTCTATCCGCAAAATCTGGAGGCTAAACATCTACCGCAATAAGATGGCCCAACAAAAATGCTTTTGAATGCACATTTGTCCACTTACCTTATGGACAAGGCTGGGTCGGTCACGCCTGCACAAATGTAATGGGAGGCATCAAAGGCCACCATCAGAGGTCAGGTCATGCAGGATGCAGCAATAGCCAATCAGAATTGGGCAGACTGATGGGCTGTCTTTGAGAGAACTAGCCTCAGAGGGCATAGGGATAGTGTGTTTGTACAGAGGGAAGAAATCTTATTTCTTATGAAAGCCCTCACCCACCAACCTAGTTGGTGGCATGCTTCACCATCAGGCTCCACCCGGTGACACTGAATGTGTCCCGGGTGTGCTTCTACGCCTGTTTACAGCGGAGCTGGTTTCCTGGTGAGTGAGTGTGCAGTGGTAGCATGTGAATGTGAATTAAAAACTGTCCTTGGGTCTCATTTCCTATTATAGGTAATTTTATTCGTGGGCCCTTGGCAGTGTGAAAAACAAGGCAGTGGATGTATTATGGAGTTATCTATCAGAGCTGACATGGGGACTGAGTTTCACCCAAAAGACGATTCTAAGCCAACCCCAATGCCGGATAGTCATGAAGCTTTGCTCTGATAATCTCAAGAGTAAAAAAGCACAGAGGGAAATCCCCTCTTATCTATATTGCACCTTAGCGAGTGCAACTCACAGCGGGTGACTTACACTCTATTCTTGACCCCCTCCTTTTAAATCACCTCATGAGCACTTTACACACTTTAAGGTCCTGAAGAAAGCCAGCTCATTACCAAGGCCTGGCTGAAACATGTTGACCACACTGGATGTGGAATCCCATAGATAACTCCATAATAAATCCACTGACTTGTTTTTAACACTGCCAAGGGCCCGCTAACAAAATTACCTATAATTGGAAATGGGACCAAAGGAGAGTTTTTAATTAACATGCTACCACTGCACACTCATTCCCCACGAAACCAGCTCCGCTGTAAACAGGCATAGAAGTACACCCGGGACACATTCGGTGTCACCGGGTGGAGCCCGATGATGAAGCATGCCACCAACTAGGTTGGTGGGTGAGGGCTTTCATAGGAAATAAGGTCACTCAGCAGTCACTCATATTGTTTTCATGCTGATAACTTTAATAAAGTCTCACTATTAGTAAATTAACCCAGCCTCCGTGTCCACATATCCACCCACACCTCCTAAAGTGAGGCATTGCTCACATCAATAGGCACTGCTTGGATGGTCATTGATTGCTATAATTTCCAAGGGAGACCGGACATTCTTAAGCACTTGGGAGTGTTTGTCACCCGGGCCTCAAAGACATGATTCCATTTAACTTAGAACCTCAATTGCTAGCTTCCAGATGGAATTCCAGAAATGGTCGCAATTGAACCCATTGTATAGGGAAACCTCCAAGCGGTTAGCATGATAACGGCTCCCAGATTTACCTACTTCTTAGGAATGTACCTCTGTTGGTCAGGACCTCCACTCTATGGATGAGGCTGTGAAATTCTAAACTGATGGCACACAGTTAATATGGGAGTCTTAGCCTCCTGTCCATTGAACACAATACTATTTGGCTCTCTGCCTGTGCTGAACTGGTTTATATGCGGCCTAGGATTGGGGATGTCCCATCCTACATCCTTATTGAATGTGCACTTTCCCACAGTGCAGGTTGCCTTCAACTGTTGTACATGCACAGGAGCCTTCTCCACAACCTCTATCGAATCAGACTCACAACCTGCAGCAGGCCAATGCCCATCTGGATACCAAAGTGCAGATATGGCATAATAGTAGCATGTTCATAGGCCCATATGCTGGAAGTCATAGGAGCAAGCTGCCCTTTGCACCACTTATCAGCTGTTAACAGAGAGGGAGGGAAAAAAACCTTCTTAATACAACACTTATATTCCCGGCCTCCCCACCTCCATGTACAAACTATGTCGCAACTTCACTTGGGGACCACTTACAAGGAAGATGAGTTTGAGGAGGTCCTAGAGAACCTAGACTGGGGTGTTCTTGAGTCCAGAATGAAATTCTGCTTTTTCAAGACCCTCCACTACCAGTATTGGATCTCAAGAAACTGTCATTATCGAAACTGGAGATGTGATGGACCCGCTGTGATACTCCCCATATCCACTTTGACTGTCCGACATCCTCCATTATTGGTCCTGTATGGAAACTACTTTTGCCAATATTTTTTTTAATGTACCCTTACCCCTACCTAAGAAATTGATCCTGCAAAATGACGTGGCAGACGTTCTCTCACTCTCAAACCATGAATGACACTTGCTGGCTATGGCGTAACCTATAGCGAAGATCTGTATCCTGCGGCATTGGCGATCCCAGGGCAGAGATTATAAAGTGCTGGATAAATAACATTATTGGCAAATGCTTGTCTCTGGGCACATGCCAGTGTAGGAACTGCAGGGCTATTCTTTACTTCCACTGTAGAAAATGTATATCACGGTAGAGGTCTAGGAGGGCCTGATTTTTATATTTACCACATTTTATGCTATTTATTTTAAGTGGATATTCTGAAAATATGCCTTGGATTTCACCCTTGTAGCCAATGTTGGACAGCCATGCATTTGAGACAAAAATGTGAGAATAAAAATCTGCTACAGAAAATGCACATCTAAATATACATGTCACAGTAGACATGGCAAGGCCAATACCTCCATTATATCACATGAAGGTTGTGAATACATGTCACTGTGGAACCTGTACCTCCAGGTCTGACTTTGAACACAGAAAATGAGGTTTTGTGGATAGATGTCACAGTGGAGACTGCACATCCAAGGCTGACATTCATCACAGAAAATGCAGGTTTCTGAATGCATGATACTGTTGAATCTGCACATCGAAGTGTGACATTCATCACAGAAAATGCAGGATGTATACACGTCACTGTGGAACCTGCACATCCAGCTCTGATCTTCAACACAGAAAATTAGGGTTTATGAATACATGCCACGGTAAAACCTGCACATATGATGCTAACATTCATCACAGAAATGGGGGTAATAACACCCATCTGCCCCCTGCGGAGCAGAAAGACATATTAGTAAGGTCTGCGGTGAGGCATTGGCATGCCCATTGTGGGCAGCCTCCATGCCTCTTTCATAAAAAAACAATTATCCCTGGTGCCGAGTGGGCTTTTTGCACCTTCGGGAGGCAGATAGTGGGTAATAAACCCCATCTGCCCCCCAGGGGGGCAGAAAGACTGCCATTTTTGTTTTTATGGTGCGTGGGGAATTGGCAAGCCCATATTGGGCAGCCCCCACCCCTATGTTCACAACAACAAAAAATCCTTGGTGCATAGTGTGCTCTCTGCTTCCCCCCTGCGTGGGGATCGCCCTCCTGCGACGATCCCCAAGAAGGGATCCACTGGGGAAGGGCACCATCAGAAAGGAGAGATTATGCCCTTTCCAATGATTCCTCCCCCTGAGATAGCCCCACAAGCACCAATGCAGTGAAATCGATGTATTTCACTTTCACTTTCAATATAATGACTTCAGAACGTTATGTGCGCCGATCATCATTACACTGAAAATAAAAAGGAAGAAGGGGTCCATCCTCGGCACATAATCATGGTGGCGTGGGACAGAACCATTCCATCCTGCATACTAAATGGGTTAATAGGTGTGCAAGATTTGGGGGCCAGAGTCCTTCATAGTTTCTGTGTCAGTGGGGGATTTAGGGAACAAGTATCATCTTGACTGAATCCCGCTATCCAGTGAGACAGCCACTGCAGCTGGGCAGCTAGGTGAGGAAGCTCAAACTTTGGGGCTCCCTGACAGCCAGCCTCTGGTGGGAGCTGCAGTTTGGACGGGGCCACCCAGCAGGGCGATGAGTGCCAGATGATCTTGCTGAGCATCTTGTCTAGATCATTACAGAAGCTGGAAGGTAGTCTCAAAGGGAGATTGGCGAGGAAGTATAGTAACTGGCAGTGGCGTCACTAGGGAGGTGCGGGGGGTGCGGACCGCACCGGGTGACACCATCACCTTGGGTGACACCAATCACACACAAGGTGATTGGTGTCACCCCAGGTGATCGTGGTTAGTGGGGCAACGCTGCGAGCCCGTACGACACTAAGGGGATGGGTGGGTGGCACTGCGGCAGCAGTCTAGAGTTAACTGACAGCCTGCAGGCAGGCCCAGGGTCGCACGCATGTTCCATTTTTTTGGGGTTGAGACCGAGGGTTGCTTCATGTCATGCAGCAACCCCCAGTCTCCTATGGGCAGGTAGAAGTATCCCTGCTCGAGCCAATCACAACACTGCCATTGCAGCGTTGTGATTGGCGCAGGGGAGGGAGGGAGGCTGCTAGAAGCCTACTTCCCTTCCTGTTGGAAAAATAACGCGACAGCCCGGTCAGGAGCGTTGAAGCAGCGCGGGACCAGGCGGTAAAGTACGTTTTTTTAAATTATAACAGGGGGTGACACCTTTACCCGCACTGGGTGACACCAACCCTAGTGACGCCGCTGGTAACTGGGGAAGCATTACAATCTTCGAGAAGGAGACGCAACCTAATAGGGAGAGTGGGAGTGTGCACCAGAAGATGACCTGTAAGCAGAGAGAGGTCACTGCTGGTGTAAGATTGCTGTCTAATATGTAGCAGTCTTCATGGTAGAACCATATCCCCAGGTAGCAGAAGGATGATGGTTCCCAGTGAATGAAGTCTTAATCCACCTTAGGCGTAATCAAGACCAGTGGTAAGATGCATGGTTTTAGCCAGCTTACCTGGAAGCTGCTCAGTTCTACAAAAGATGTGAGGTGATCAGTGATCTGGGAGGTGTCCTTGACATAGAACATGACATTGTCCGTATATATAGAAATGGCGTGGGTTCTATCTGGTGGTCGGGTGCCCAAATCATGCCTGATCATTGCAAGTGAGTCACCAGGGACTCTATTGCAAGTGTGAAGAAAAGGGGTGAGAGGCACCACCCATGCTGTTTACCTATGCCAATCTTTAAAGGCTCAAAGATAAGATCTCCCAGGCGGACAATGGGGTCTGAGTACAATAGGTGGATCATGTGAATGCTGTAGACTCTGAATCCAAACCTGGCAGAGACCTCGAAATGATGCCCTCATTTCAGCTTTCTCTGAGTATAGAACTAGGGCTGCCACCTGGGTTCAACCTGGGTAGAGAGACTGAGCCTATGAAATCCCAGATTGCTACATGTGGGGCATCTGGCTGCTGTCTTTAGAGGTAACAGTTAAATTCCTGGAAGACCTCAAGAATTTAATACTGAGACTAGAGCATCATCCAGTTTTCTCCATGGAGGGTCGTGATCGGTGGCTATTGTGTTTCTCTATCAGCCATGCAAGTAAGCGCACAGACTTATTACCCTCGGAGTGGACTTGGACCGCATGTGATTTATAGTGTGGACACCAAAGTCACTCAAGCAGTGTTGCCTCTTGCTCCCAAAGCTGAGATAGACTTGGAAGGAGTTACTGGTTAGGTACTACCTTGCGTTCGGCATTATAGCTCTCTACCTCTGTGTCTGCCAGTGGATGTATGACATTACAACGCATGCTTTTACATCGCATGCTTTTACAACACGAGTTTTACAACGCATACCATTACAACACATAGTGCTTTGGGGCGCTGGATAGTGAATAGTTTAATTTACTATTCCAACTCCAGTCCCCGTGGATAGTAGGGAAGGTGTTGGACAGTAAATTAAACCTATTCCCTATCCTAGAGCGCCCCCCAGCGCAATGCGTTGTAATGGTTTGCGTTGTAAAAGTTGCGTCGTAAAGGCACTGCGTGGTAAAAGTTGCATTGTAAAGGTTGTTTCCCTCTGCCAGTTCTTGCTGTAAGGCCCATAGCTCACCAATGGTCACGTGAATACAAAATAAGACCGTCTTAAATGCCTCCCACTCAGTGATCCATGAGGAGGTGGACCCCTCATGTAGCTGTCCCCCTAGCACCCAGAGTTGAATTGGAGACAGACCGACAGGCACACAGAACTTTCCCAAAACTGAAATTTTCCACGCACGTAATGTCGGACCTTGTTGCACTACCGGGGAGTATTCGCCATTACAAACTCAATATCAAACATGATATTGCTACTATTCTGCCAGTTGGAAATACTGCTCAATAGCATTTCCCTACACTTCCCCATACTAATCCAATGCCTGGTGCCATTCACAATCTTTGGATGTAACACACACACTCCCTTCCTCTTCCCAACACAGCACCCTGTCACAAGTGAGAACTCTGATATAGCAAGAGGCAAACAGCAGCTTGGCACTTAGCTTTTTAAATGCCAACCCAAGTAACAATAACCTGTGCTCACAGGCCCCACCTGGGCAAACTTGCACACAAACGATAAGCTACCTTCCTGGATGCTCAACCAGTGCTGCAGGCCCACGGAGGAGCATTTGAGATGCATGCCCTGGGTATATTACTTACCACTAGACAAGGGACTTACTGCTAACTCAAGTAAACCAATCATGTATATGACGAGCACAGCACTTTGGCAAAGAATGGCAGTGTCAAAGTGCTCAAAGTCCTAAGGCTAGCATCCAGATCTGCTGACAAATGGGAAGGAGAAAAGCAAAAAGTCGGGGGAAAGCACCCTAGAAAAGGTCATTTCCAGCAGACAGACACATTTCCGGTATGTTCTTAGCCTGTGAATAAAGTACTTTGGACACTGTTTGCGTTTAATCATGGACGGTGGAAGGTGCCAAAATGATGACCAAAATCCATGGAACAAAGTCAAATCAGCAGTGCAAAAAGAGGAGACAGTAGTTTCACCATGGCATGACTTAACTAAGCCTCATGGTACTTACGGATTTAAGAGCTGCAAAGCGTGCAACTCCAAAAAATCACAGTTTATTCGACCTCAAAATTCAAATCCACAATGTAGAAGAGGCATATTGTGATTGACAAATATTTTGCACCATAGGTTTTGTGACCAATTGTGTACACTTAGGAAAAGGAGTAGTGAAAAGGACGTTACTGCTGATAGGTCCGAAGACGGGAGTTATTGGCCCATCGAGATTATAGTTTTAGCAAGAACACCGCTGGTGAATGAGGGGATACTGAGCGAAAACATCAGGAATCCGTATGGTAAGCCAAAATCGTGGTTGTTGTTGCCTGAAAATAAATAATACCTGTTATTGTCACCCCACCAAATTACATGAACGGTATTTTTTCCATGAGAGCAGCAAAAAATTACAGGAATGGTAAAGGGCATGGGTAATGAGGGCGTAGGATATTATTAATCGTTTCTCCTTTTTTTACTCCTTAATTCATGCTTTAGGGCTGCCTTATGCTCTCCCAGTTAAAGCTGAGCCATTTTAATACAAATACAGTAAAATATTAGGATATTTAAATAGTCATTGATTCTTGTTAGCTGTAAGGGTGGCTTCAGCGAACACTAGAATTCATAATCCACATTGCAGGAAGCACTTTAAAGTAACCAATAGTTCAAACCACACATGTGTCTGCAAAGACACTTAGTAGACAAGTCGTTGTATTAATTCAAATATATTAAGACTATTTGTTCATTGTTTTTCTCCATTGCTGTCATTTGCTTTCACTTACTTTAAATTCTGGTTTGACAGCTACTTCTAAAATATATACCATTAATGAAAGTATACTTCTTGGAGCGCCTTCCCACTCCACATTTTCATTAGTTGTAAAATACTGCCACCTAGTGGAATTATGGAGTAAAACATCCAAATGAATACTGCACTCCACTCTATAATTGAGAAGGTGCAACTTACATTAACGTCTGACTGCCGTGCCTTGTATTGAACAAGTCCATATGACCATTAGTGGCAGAAAAAAACAATGATGTCATGTATCCAGTGGTTTCATATCTGTGAAAAATTGTGATCAAATTTAGGTACACAACTGGGGTGATAAATTAAACTAGAACGTCCGTTTTCATGAATCGGCATCATCACCAAAACGTATACTCAGACCTCATATGAATCCATTTCTTAAAAAAAAAAAAATACTATTAGAATAACAGCGTGCTGAATTTAACGTGGCAAGCCCTTTTTTCCTTATTTTATGTTAAATTATACAAACAAATGTTCTACTAAAAACACAGGGGTATCCTTCATAGTAATTGCACAAATTCATGAAACTTCTAAGATAGCTACATAGTTCCGGTACTTGATAAACAAAAGCATGGAGTGGAGCCTTTGTGTTCTGTGTATTGTTATTTCGGTGTCCTAAGGGAGGAGACCAATATTATGTTAACTCACTGAATATAATATATAGGACCTCATCGCCATGTAGGTCGGATCGCAACTGACGGCCTGTTGATTGTCATCCGACCAACATCTTTAAATGCAGTCTGGCCACCGCATCATAATGGGGTCAGAAGCAGGGGGGCGGGAGGACCGACCGCTGCCTGTCAAATGGGTGTCATGGTAGCGGGCGGTAAGTAATCCCCTACAATGTGGTTGTGCATGCTCAGGCACTGCCTTAGGGATTATGACAAACACTTGATGGAAGCCTTTCAATGGAAAGGCTGTTGGAAAAGGACTTTGAGGGCCCCTAGCAGGCCACCTGTCCCTCTGTTCCCTCTGCTAAGAGGCCTGGGGAGCACCTGTGGTGCCCCTCCAATATCGATACCCTACGTGCCACGCATCACAATGTGCCTGGCTCACGGTGCATAGATGCTTGTAAACATTTAGGTTAAAACCGCATGCAGAGCTGAATGTGTGCACACATTGTTCAGGAAGACAGTTTTCACTAATTATGGAAGACACATATACTGAATGAATGCACATCCACCGTGCCTATCAGAGGGAGGGGGTTTCTTTAACTCTTTTTCTGTCTATTTACAACAGATACTACGTGACAAGCCTGGATCGTATGTATAAAACTAATGCTTGCTTTATTAGTTGCAGCGTTTAAACACCACTATTTTTTCTTTTTTCTTGTTTATTGCACCAAATTATGGTTTATTAGGAGTGGCAAACACAGGGATGGTCCCTGTGTGGTCCTGAGGAAGAGCTTGGGGAACGCTCAAAACTAGTTGACACATACCCAGAATGACTAGCCCATTATAGTTAGGATCCCTGGTACTGCCCCATTTTACCTATACCTATCTAGGAGCAATAATAAAAGAAAAATCACGCCCACTAGAAAGGTATTTTTTAAATTCACTAAACCCACTCCACCACAACTCTGCACTACACATAGTCTTCCAATAAGTGCTCCTATGTATTTTCGCAAGTCGCAGCACACCTCAGTCCGTAGAGGGCTGGGATGGCCCCAATGATGAAGCATGTCACCGTGTGGAAACCCTGGTGAGTGAGGGGACTCTAGAAAGAAATTTCTCTTTCATGTAGGCTTTTTCCCATCCAATGTGACTAGGAGAGCCAACCCTACCTCTTTGCTAGATCCTTTTCCCATTTAATTTGGGTTGATTTATAGTTGATGATTGGAGGGTGGCTCTAGCTCTCATACCCTCTCTACTCCCCCCTTGTTTTTCTTTGTGCTTGTAAACATCCACTTTTCTAATTCAGGTTGTGCAGCAGCCCTTTTCCGCCTGCTGTACAAGCCGCATTAGGAAAATGGATGTTTACAACTGCCTCATGGGTGGTCGCATCCAATTCCGTCGAATGGAACCGTCCACTACTAGTTGGTCAGTTTCCATTCTGACATGATGCAGGGCGTATGCTCGTCCCACCAGCATCGTAATGAGGCCCATAATGTTGTGATGTATTCAAAATAGCACGAGCGAGTACCTCTGAAATGAAAGTTATTCATACGATTTATATCTGTTATGGTGTACTTTCGAAGTTATCCTACTTTTCTCTTGATTTATAATTCTTTCCTGAATTACTAACCTAACGTGGTTTAGAATTTGGGTCCAATGATGTCTTCAGACATTCTTAATAATGAGAACCCATGAAAAATATCTATTGGCAGTAGTTCACCTGCCTCTCACATAAGCTGTAAACTGTGATATGGGAACAGAACGGGAAACATCCTTTACGATGCAACTTTTACCACGCAGTGCCTTTACAACGCAGGTTTTTCAACGCAAGTCATTACAACGAATTGCGCTGGAGGGCGCTCTAGGATAGGTAATGGTTTAATTTACTATCCAACATCTTCCCTACTATCCACGGGGACTGGAGTTGGAATAGTAAATTAAACTATTCACTATCCAGCACCCCCCAACGCAAGTCATTGTAACGACTTGCGTTGAAAAACCTGCGTTGTAAAGGCATGCGTAGTAAAAGCATGCGTTATAACAACGTACATCCGAACAGAACCCAGCAAGAGAATCTGGGGCATGTGTTCAAGCCCAAAGCACTAATGGAGCGTCACCTTATTTGATGCTCCAGGGATGTACGTTGTTACAACGCATGCTTTTACCACGCATGCCTTTACAACGCTGTTTTTACAACACATGCCTTTACAATGCATAGCGCTTTGGTGTGCTGGATAGTGAATAGTTTAATTTACTATTCCAACTCCAGTCCCCGTGGATAGTAGGGAAGGTGTTGGATAGTAAATTAAACTATTACGCATCCTAGAGCACCCCCCAGCGCAATTCGTTGTAATGACTTGCGTTGAAAAACCTGCGTTGTAAAGGCACTGCGGGGTAAAAGTTGCGTAGTAAAGGATGTTTCCCATGCTCCAGTGGTGATATGCCCTGCACCATATTTACAAAGTGACTTTAAGCTACTTTTGTAAATGTGCTACCCTTTCATATGGGCATCTGCGTGAAAGGGGCGTGCAAAGGGTGTTGCTGTGGGCGTTCCACCACAACACCCATTGCTTTTTGACGCTGCCCCAATTTACAATAGAGTGTAAATCTGTGGCAGCTCCAAAAACGAATGCCATGCAAGAGCAGGCATTAGAATGGTGCACGAGGATAAATGCTTTTATTTCTCCTCGTTTTTGCTTTTTCTATGTGTGCAGCGTTCTGCAGCACATATATAAAGAGCAAAAATACATTATTGATTGTTTATGTGCAGGAATGTGCCCCTCCCTGCCCATAAACAATCAATAAATAATGACCATTTGCTACTTCTATGTGTGCAGCAAACATAGAAGTAACAGATGGCCATCATGGATTGTTCATGTGGCGGAAGGGAAACCTTCCTGCACATAAACAAGAGTTCCCTGCAACGCAGGCACTCTGGCACTATGGTGCGAGGATGCCTGCATTGGCACTAGGCAGAAACTTTAGTGCCAGCGCTATGGAGAACACAGGAGTGTGCCGAATTGTAGTAAATATGGTGCATTGCTGTGTTGTGAAAATGTTGGGGCGTGGCACTGCCAAATTTGGCACTGCTCCCCGCTCTGATATTTTCTAGTAAATGTGCTCCTCTGTTTCTTATTTAATCTTTCATTTTGCAATAGAGTCTCTTGCTGTTCTTACATGGTTTACCTGTTCAACGGTTGTTCCTCTGATTTGATTTTCTTCACATTTGGAGAACTAACTGAGCCTTTGAAATCAAACTCCTCGTTCTCTGTCCTGGTCTATCTCACTGCTTCCGACAGCTGACATTTTTATCTCTTTATTGGCTAGAGACCCCTAAAGCACTAAGGCACAAGTGTTCTGTTAAAGGTGCTTGCTATTTCTGTTTTCTAAATAGCCATATCTTTTGCTCTTGTATAGCAACTGCAGTTCAAGAGAGTCCAGGTATGGGGTTCTGGGGGGAAGTAAATAATGTTCCTGCTTGCACCTTATACTATAGCATGCACTTTTTGAGTATTCTGTTTTTAACAGCCCTGTCACTGGAGCTTCTGTTTTATAATTGTCATGTGACTTTTAATTTCCAACTTGCTGTTCATAATAGCAGTAAAAAAATAAATATGTACCATATAGGTAAAATGTTAGAATGTATCATTGGCAGAGGCATAGCTTTGATGAGGGGATGGAGGGGCGGTGTTTGGAGTGGGACAACTGTACCCAATACATGCACCTACCGACCCCAAGAAGTTTTTGGGGTTCTTCACTTGTGTTACTGCCTGTGGATCAGTCCTCAGTGTTGTCTGACCCCACCCTCTTGGACTCATCACATGCTCCATACCGGCTCAAGAACAGACTTACAGCCTGGGGCCATCATCTGCGTCAGTCCATCCCTCGTCGAGGAGGGTATTAATGCCAGAGGAGGATATGGTGCTGGTTCCCCTGTCTGACTCTGAACAGGATTCTCTGGAGACATACAGGCCTCTCTCACTGGTATGCCTTTTGATGGCTTATGCCTGTTCAGAGAAAAGTTGAGTCTGCTTTGGAATGTTTCATGGAGAGTAGGGCCACAGCACGTTCTCTGGGCCTTTTGAACCTACCTAACAGTTTCCTTAACACGTTTAGACATTCGTGGGATATTCTAGGGGGCTGGCATATAGGCAGCTTCACTCTCACCAGCTTCAGCTGCAAACAACCCAGTAATTTTGAGGCTGAGTATGTGAATTGGGCAAGAAACTTGTCGGCCACCAAGGGCACCAGTCTTTCCAATCCTTATTTCCTTTGGCAACAATCACCAGGATGCATCTGCTTGCCATTATTGCCACACAACCACCTTGTGTGAGGCAGGATCCAACATTTTCTCCTAGGGCGGTAATCCATAAAGTCTGACAGATGGGTTGTATAATTTGTTCAGCATGGCTATGACTTACCTTTTCTTTCTGCTCTCCTGCATCTTCCTCACACCTCAGAGACAATCACAGGGCATCACCTGTCCATTCTCTTGCAAGCCTCAGAAATAGGAGAGGTTTGTTACTCGCACTACATCCTTATTCTGAGGAAGAATGAAGGCCTTTGGCTCATCTTAGATCTTCATTCTCTGGATGCTTCGCTCTGAAAAAAATCAGTAGCCACTGGGTCCAAGTCATCCTAGTGGCTCTGGATGGGGCCAAAAAAGTGTTTCACTCAGAACCTCTGGGCATAAGTATCTGCTCTCCCAGGAGGCTCCCACTTTGAGAGCATCTCCTGTTGCAACAGCAGGGCTGCACCCTTCATCAGAGCCTTCACAATTTAAACATCCATGCTTGGAAATTGAGTGGCAGCATTTAACGACATTTAATCTGCCACCTGATGTGAAGGATGTCCTCCTTGCTGCCAGGCATCCTTCCACGAAGTCCATTTACGCCGAGTGCTGGGGCACATATGTGGTGGCCTTGTATAGAATAAGCAAGACAGATACCTTAAAAGTTAAATTGTCAGGTGTCGTGTTTGTTTTGTCTTTGGCCCAGAACATCCTTACTGTGGGTGCAATCAAAGGGTATTTGTTGGCCCTTTCGGCATTTTTACATTGACCTGGCCAAAAGTCCTTATTTAAATCACCTGTTGTGATGCATTTTATTAAAGGTTTCACACATATGTTTCCTCCCAAATTGCTTGTGATGCTACCCTGAGATCATAATTTGGTCTTGATGTTTCTCATGTTTTTGCTTTTTGAGTCGATGCACAATTGCTCGTTCTGTCCTTTGACCCTAAAGACTGTCTTCCTCGTTGTGATCACTCAAACTCATTGTATGAGTGCGCTTCAGACACTGATGGTACAACTGACCTACACCACTTATTTTTCAGACAAACAGTGCCAAGAGCCCAGGTAGTTCTTGCCTTAAGTAATGACTTCTTTCTACATCAGACAATCTATCACTCTCCCAGCATTCTCTGTCCCTCTCAACCCTCGAAAGCAGAGTTGAGGCTCCATCAGTCGTGCTCCAAAATATCATACCGAGGACTATAGGGTGGACGATCAGCCGTTTGTGGGTTTTCCTGGGGCAAGTAAGGGAATACTGTGCAGGAGAAGACTCTGTTGAGGCTGATAGCCGTCTCCATTAAGATCTGATAAATCTGCTAAGCACTGGCCAAAAAACAGCTTCCAGAAGGACTGAGAGCATATTTCAGCAGGTGTTGAGCTGTTACCAATGCATTGCTATGTGGAGTGCTTATTCTTTGCGTCAGCCAGGCTGTAACATGGGTGTTGGTGCACATGTTCACAAAGTACTACTGCATTGACAGCCAGGTCCAACAGGAAAGACATTTCACCCATTCAGTCCTACAGGGCAGTTAGGTCCGAGTCCATTCCACAAACCATCCACCTTGGGGAGGTAACTGTTTTGGTTACTATGGTAAAGATGAGTAATCTGAGGTTACAAGTTTCCACTAGATGAACAAGTTTCATACCTTCGTTGATGCCTTTTCTGGTGGATATCTTTCTAATTGCAGATTTCTCATTGCCCTTCCAACTCCTGGTTCAGTGAAATAGCCCTGTTTTAACAGTTAACATGGTCCCAAGTTACAGATCTGTGCACTGGTATTGATGATTGTGTCACACTCCGCATGTCTGAAGGGGCAGAAAGTCGAGCACGAAACTGACAGCATGCAGGGGCTGCTTATATGGGCTCTGTCATTTCTGAGGTGGTATGGAGACAGTGCAGAGTCACAGAGCACCACCTAGTGGGTGGCAAGAGCATTGCTGAAAAGATTCCGGGTGCAGTCTGATGCCTGGGAAAATTCTAAAGATTAGGAGCCACATTTATGAAAAGTGACGCATCGCTGCGTCATTTTTCATTGCGCCCTCCTTGTGACACCAATGATGCGTCATATATACAGTTTGACGTATCATGTCGCAAGGAGTTACAGATATGTCAGTATTTCTGGGTGTGCTTCGACGCCTGATTACAGCGGAGCTGGTATGTTACTGAGAGTGCAGTGTGGGGTGTAGGTGAAGTGACAATTAAAACGGCTTCGTGAGGGTCCCAGTACCCGAGGGTAAATTAAACTTTAGTAACTGGGCTGCCGCCAGCGGTTAAAAATAAGGCTAGAGGATGTTAGGTGGTGAGTTACGACCTCCTAAATCCGTTTGTTGGTCGACATGTTTCAGCCAGTGCCTTAAGGTTATTCTGGCTTTCCTCAGGACCTATTAAAATAGTGCTGGTGCAGGCTAAAAGGTGGGTTGGTGTAATACAGGCTATGTGTTACACTCGCTAAGGTGTTTTTCTAGGTGTGAGAGGGGGATTCCCTTCTCATGCATACACTGGGAATTAGCAGTAACATACTAGCTCCGCTGTAATCAGGCGTCGAAGCACACCCGGGACACATTAGGTGTCACTGGGTGGTCCCGATGATGAAGCATGCCACCAACTAGGTTGGTGGGTGAGGGGTTCATGAACACACCAACAAGGTGTCCACTGACAAAACTAGTCAGAGTCAAAACAATAATAGTCATATTGAGCTAGTCTTCTTTGTTTTTTTTTTTGTAGAGTTTTTTATAGCGCGAACTAGACCCGAACCGAATCAGGTATCAGAGCGCTTTACATATTTTCCAGTTACATTACATGAGGACACACTTTCATTTTAGGCACGGGGAGATTCAGTGATTTGCCCAGAATCACAGGAGGTTTTGGCGTCGTTACCGAGACTCGAACCCAGATCCCCAGGTCCGAGGTCGAGCGCTCTAGCCGACGGGGACATGGACTAGCTTTCTAGTCCTCTCTCTCTCTCTTGATACGTCTATGTCAGTATTTCTGACATATCTGTAGGCGCAAAAATGACGCATTGCTGGAGTGTGTCACAAAATTTACGCAACTCCAGCAATTGGTCATTTCACATGGGCAAGTCTCATTTCAAATGTGCTTGTGTCAGTCTTACGCCTGCTGTGAAGCAGGCGTTAGATATTGATGCATTTGCATCCTAGAAGTGGTGCAGTGAAATCTCATAGATTTCACTGCATCACTTCTACGAGGCTTACTTGCGTCAGAATGCCCACCCTGCATACATTATACCTGGCGCAGGTATAATGTGGCGCAGGGGGTTACAAAGTGACGCATCTACCTGGATGCGTCAGTTTGTAAATATGACGCAACATGGTGCATTTTTTACGCCGCTGGTGCGTCACAAAAAGTGATGCACCGGCGGCGCAAAAGTGACGCATGGGCTCATAAATAAGCCCAGAGGAATCTGCAGTTAGAGTATCCATCAGACAGCGTTACCAAAGATAAGTAACTTGTTAATTTTTCTGAGAGTATTTGCATCAAGACCAAATTCATAATTTCTGGATAGTCTGAAAATCTGGTATGTATCTGGCAGTCAAGGAACCATGTTGGCACCCCAGTATAAATATATGCGAGGGCATTGGAGCTCGCAGGTAAGATGACAGGAGTTCATGCTCTGAGGGAGGGGAACATCCTTTACAACGCGAATGTTACCCTGCAGTACTGTTATGACGCGTCTTTTACAACGCAAATCGTAACCACGACTTGCGCTGGAGGGCGCTCAAGGACAAGGAATAGTAGATTTACTATTCCAACACCTTCCCTACTGTACGTAGGCTGGTGTTGGAATAGTAAATGTAACTATTCTAAGTCCAGCACCCCTACAGCGCAAGTCGTGGTAACGACTTGCGTTGTAAAAAACGCGTTGTACCGGTACACGTGGTAATACCATGCGTTGTACCGTCGTACATCCGGGACGTAGTCAGACGAGATGTAAGGCATGAGTGTAACAAGGGTGCCTCTGAGAATACGTGTCAATAAAAGTATAATCGGGCGCAAATGAAATGGGATAAACCGCCAGAAATCCATCAGCATCTGAGGTGTGATGCAGAGGTGTGCAGGAGGGGTGCACAATGAGGGCATCAGACCGGATGCAACAAGGCAGAGACGGCGCCTCCACTGGGACTTTACTGTGGTTAGACCACCAAACCGAAAAAATACCAAGTGCTGAAAGTCCACTAATTCCTGCTTCTCAAAAGCACTTATCATAAAGCCTGCTTCTCTCTTTCTCGTATCCCGTCACACACGGCACCGGTGTGTCTAGAGAAGGCTGAAACATCTCTCTAATAAGGTTGAAAATCCAAATATGTCTAGCGAAATTTCTAATTCAACAACTTTTTGGCCACGAATTTAGCGGTGAATATTTATTTCTCCACTCTAAAAAAAATATTCGGCCTCAACTGTTGCTTACTCGAACCTTTTCTGTCAACATAACATGTTAATTGACGTCATGCTAATTGCAGAATTATGCATTTTTTTTTAAACAAATATATGTGTAGAAAGCATTGTTTACACACAACTATCGAGTTTTTTTCCGCATTGCGTAGACAACTAGTTAATATGTATTATTATTGACACTGATTTTTGTATTTATTATTGTTTTCTTCATTAGAATGATTGTACAATTCATCACATACCCAGCTCGTGGCCTGTCCCCACTTATGGACAACTGGGGTTACTTACGTAGAACTAAGACGTAGCTAAGGTGAAACCTTTAGGTCCAGGAGGTAGCAACAAGGCACTGGCAATTATTCAGGTGATTATAACTTTAAACAACGAAAGATTATAACACTAAAATGCCAGATTAATTGTTTAACCAAACTGGTTTACATACACCCCTCGCGCATTCCAACCAGTTTTTATAACTTGATATTTTTATTCATAAACGGAAGAAGGACGTTATAATAATATAACAATACTACACGAAAGGCGATCATGTGTAGCAGACTGTGTAGAAATAGTTCCTAACACATTGACAAATTGATTTGAGAGCTTGACATTTAAGAGCAGGACATGCTATAACCGTTTGCTGTTATAACGAACATTTCCTTGAGTCTGGCGCCGCACGGTGGATCTATAAAGAATAGCAACGCTCAATAGTATAACTAACAGATAGTTCTCACGCAAGTCTAACTCACTCTTTGTTTCAGTAAATTAAACTAGCTGCGACTTTATGGACCGATTTGGCTTTCACTGAAATTAGGTAAACACCGTTCTCACTACTTTCGCATATCTATCGAATCGCTTCATTTCTGTTGGACTTCGAAGTCGATGCAGATAATCCATATAAAACGTTATCTTTGTATCAAAGTGAACTGCACCATTGTAAAAACATGCTGGTAGCCAACTACGCAACTAGGCCCGACTAGCAGCCCGTGGTGGGAGTGCTGCCGGGCGCTGACGTGGGGCGGGGGAGGGGTAAGGTGTGGGGTAGTAAACTCCGGAATCCGGCTGCACAGAGGTAAGTACACAAATAAATAAATAAAACGAATTTCATTGTTTATTTTCTATTTTATTTATTTTTATTTTTTATTTATTTTTATTGTGGGCGCTATATTGTCAAATGCGAGGCAGTGAGTGCAACAACATTTGTTTTATTTATTTGTTTGTGTACTTACCTCTGTGCGGACGTATTCCAGAGTTTACTACCCCCCACCCTGCCCCTCCACCGCCCCACGTCAGCACCCGGCAGCACTCCCGCGCAACTACTGCTAGGCCCAAGCTTTGTGGTGGACTAAAATTCTGAACCGTTTGGGTCGGAGTCATCATCAATGTCGGAGTCCCAATTGTTTTTAGGGTCTCCCTTCACTGGTAAATTTTGGATTTTTAATACTTAGAAAGGGAGAGAGAGTGAAAGGAAGAGAGGGAGAGAGAGAAAGAGAGAGCGGGAAAGAGAGAGAAAGAGAGGGGAAGAGGAGAGAAAGGGAGAGAAAGAGGGAGTGAGAGAGAGCGAGACAGTGAAAGGAAGAGATGGAGAGGGATAGAGAGTGCCAACACTGCAGACCCAGGCCTCACTGCTCACCAGCTGCCACCGGTGTGTTTCCAACCGTGTGCCGGGATACACTGCAGTCCACCAGGTCCCTTACCTGAAGTCATCATTGCTTGCCTGCCCCTGCGCACACAGGCTGCTGCACCCTAGCCCCTCCCGCCTCCCAGCGGTGATTGCCAGCCCCTGCGCACCCAGGCCTCACAGCTCACCTTCTGCCATCGGCGTGTCTCTAAGAGGGCCCACCATGTGCCGGTGCAAATCTCCAAGCCCGCGGCCCGCCTCCACATCATGCAGCCCGCATCGCGAGCCACCAGGTTACACACAGGATTCTGGGTCTTGATTTCGCAATGGCTGCACACCCGCTCAGCTCTTTAGGTGCCACTAACTCTGTGAACTGCAAGGCAACAACACGTGGCTACTCTGTGGTTCAGCAGGGCTCACACAAATCCTTACCAGTCCAAACTTCCAGGATGGCGCCTCATCCCAGGCTGCACACCCGCTCAGCACTTAAGGTGCCCCTACCTCAGTCCACCGAAAGTCACCGTCCCATGGCGGTAGGCCCTTGCCGGCTGCATTGTATCCGGTGCCACCAACTCTGTCCAACACAAGCCATGCACCCTTTATGATTGAGTATCGTGGTGTGGACGCCATCATGTCACCTTCGGCAGTGGGGACTGTAATGTGGTAGGGCCCTAGGCCCTCATGCATAAATAAAAAGCACACGGATACACCCAGATAGATAGTGGAAATAACGTCAAGCAGGTGCACCCGGCCCTTTTTATTGGCAGGGTCACATGTCCTGTGACGCCTGTGCTGGATGAGTGCGGTGTGGGTGTAAACCAGCCCTCAGGGGGTGGCTATGGCATGCTAACAACTAGACCTGTGATCAGCAGATCACTAGAGGGAAGACCTGGAATATGTAGCGCTGTCCCCCCTCCCCACCCCTGTAAGCGTAAGCGGAGTGGGTTGGGCTGGCGTGTGCCAGTCCAGCATAGGGGTGTAAACAATGACCATGGGGCTCTGGTCGTGGTCCCGTCGTGGCTGGACAAGGAAGTACTTAATGCGTGTGTCTCTGTTGAAGTGTCGGCGCCACCCGGACCGCAATCGGTAATGTTGCTCCCTGTGACTCAAGTCCTGCAACATGAGCAACATGGACATTAGGGGGAATCACTGACCCAACATTCAGCCATACTTCTGCACTTTATTTATTTATTTTTTTATTGAAAAATATTACTGACAAACACAGCAGAGTCCCTACAACCCTGGGGCCAGCCGCCAATAGCCATAGTACACAGTTCACATCAGCACTACTTACATCCCGGAGGTCGGGCAGCGCTGTATTTAGGTGTTATTATTCCAGTCAATGTTCTAAGCATATCCACCGTGTTACCATAAAGTTAAATAACTCTCCCCAAAAACTTTTTTCCTAACAGACAAACCAAAAGAGTGTCAGTGCAGCCATTCTCCGTCAGGAAACCAATCCTCGTATACTCACATTGCAACAAGGCCCTACCTACCCCAACACCCCCCGCCATTGTCATGTCCCTTCATTGATACTGCCCTCTAGACCAATCCCTCCTGTCAACCTGAACCCAGCATTGTCACCTCTCCACGGTGCCCATCCCAACCTACAAATTAGCTAGTACCTCTGTCACCAGAGCAGTAGTACCCTCCTCTGCCCCCGTCAGTGTTTCTGCAGTGGAACCTCCACCCTCACCCTTAAAATATGTGGTGTAGAGTCCACAGAAATTCTTCGGTCTGCTCCGCGGAGGAAGCAGATCGCTAAAGTTTTCTGATTGAGTTCAGCAATAAAGAATATTGCGTGACCATTGCGATACTGTAGGCAATGGACCCCTAAGCCAGCACATTGCCACTCTACGCTTTGCCATCAGCAGGTCCAGATCCACCAGCCTATGAGCCGCCTTTGGCAATGTTTTAGAGTAGCCCAGCAGCACAATCGCCAGTTCCGGGGGAATCTCCAACCCTGAAATTGTACTTATTTCACAAAATATTTTTTCCCAGTATTGGAATACCCCGGGGCAACCCCATGCTAAGTGTACAAAGTCCGCCGTCGGGAAACATGATCTATCTCATGTTGCGTCCTCCCTCAGACCATACCGAGGCAGTCTCTCTGGCATGTAATATAACCTGTTGATGAATTTAAAATGAATCAGTCTGTGTTTGCCATGCAGTGATATGCGCTTTTTGTTAGTGCAACAGTATAACCACAAATCATCATCAATAACCATGTCCAAGTCGCGCTGCCAGGCCAGTCTGGCCTTGGTGTAGTGATTACCATCTGGGACATTGTCAATTTATATATGTTGGTGACTAGCTTGCGGGGAGATTTAGTTTTAATGAGATACGATAGTTCTCATACCTCAGGAGGCTCATCCATGTCCTCCCCAAGTTGTTGACACAGCACAACATGCAATCTGTGGAATTGGAAACGCTGCAGTAGGGTGGCCGCTTCTATCGTTGTTGTGACCTTGTCCCATGTTTTGACAACGCCATCCGAAAACAGGTCTCTCACTTTGCTAATGCCCAGTGCTCAAAGCGCACTGACGACACCTTTATCGCGACAGGGGGTCAGCCAGACCGCCCATTCCACAGGTATTTACGGTGAATATAACAGTGCCCCCACCTGCTGGTGTAGTAAACAATGCCATGCATGCCGTGTCGAGTTTATGGAATCGAGAATCCCAGTTCTGCGGTCCGCCTTCTCGAAGATAACTGCTGGGATGGGCATAGGGTCAGCAAATAACCTCTCTAGTCTGAGATATGGGGTATTATCTGCGCCATGAATCCAGCTATGCGCTTGTGCAACCTGCGCTGCCCTTTAATAGAGCTCTAGGTCAGGAGCACCCAGTCCCCTCAGGTGATATGGCAATGTGAGGACTCACCATTGAACGCGTGCCTGCTTGCCCGCCCAGGCCAACCTCACCAATGACTTATTAAGTCTGGCAAAGAAGGAGCGTGGCAACACTATTGGTATATTTGCAAACAAGAATAGGAATCTGGGTAGCACTACCATTTTCATTATAGATACTCTCCCGATTAGAGATAGCGGTAGCCCAATCCAGGTTTCAACATCGTCCTCCAGTTTATCTACAGCCGTTCCACAATTTTCACGGAAAACAATTTCCGAATCTGTGTGCAGTCTGATGCTAAGGTACCGAACCGCTTCGTCAGACCACAGTAGTGAGTATTGCATTTCAAATGGGGAAGTGGACGGGATGAGAGGGAAGGCTATGGATTTAGACCAATTGACCTGTAACCCAGAGAATGCTCCAAAGTGTACCACCTCTTGTAGGACTGGGGAGAGATTGTTTTTAGGGTCCCTTACATAAAGTAGGGTGTCATCTGCATACGTCGATACCACAATTTCGTAGGTGGGAAAATGGACGCCTCTGTGGCCATGGTATTCCCTAAGTGCACATGCCAAGGGCTCCGCAATTAATGCATAGTGTCGGCGACAGAGGGCAACCTTAGCGTGTGCCCATGACAATGGAGATGGCAGCCGTAACCAGGTCCCCCAAGTATATGCGCGCTGTGGGAGCATTATATAACACCCCAATCATTTGCAAAAATATAGGGCTGAGTCCCATTATCGTCTGCACATGCCGCATAAACGGCCACTCAACAGAGTCAAAAGCCTTCTCCATGTCCAAGAAGACAGCAATAGCCTTTGTGTCCTGCCGGACATGTTGTATTGTACCGAAGACCGTGCAAAGGTTATAAGTGAGATTTCTGTCCGGGACAAACCCAGCCTATTCCAGGGCGACCAATTCCGGGGTCAAAAGGGCCAGTCGGTTAGCCAAGATTTTCGCAAATAACTCAGTGTCCACATTTAGCAGGAGAGCGGTCAGTAAGACCTGCATTCCTCCAGGGGCTTACCTGGTTTGGGGATGGCTACTATAATGGCTTCCCTAATTGTTTGGAGCATCTGTCCGGATATGCTCATATCATCAAAAAATTCTGCTATGTATTGTATTGTAATGTAATTGCATTTATATAGCGTTTACTATCCCTCATGAGGCGTCAAAGCACTTTTTCAGCAAGTAGCACGCTACTCCGGGACCCATAGAGGATTAGTGTTGAATTAGTATAGTGAAACATGCAAGTACATTTTAAGTGTTGGATAGTCAGGTATTTGGATTTGGAATGATAGCAGAAGGATAGAGGAGGAAAAAGGTTTCTATTTATGTGGCGCTTGTTGACGCACGCTATTCAGGAAACCTAAAAAGGATTAGTGGTGAATTAATATGGTGAAATATGAAGTAATTTCAGTGGTCGATATTAGTCAGTTACTTGGAGTGAGAGGGATAGTGGAGGGATAAAAGGGGAAGAAAGATGTGCATTCATATAGCACTTGTTACCCCTGATGGGTGTTGAAGCGCTTTTCTGGCGAGTAGCACGCCACTCCGAGACCCATACTGTTGAAAATTAGTATAGTAAAAAATATGAAGTAAGTTAGTGGATATGTTATTCAGTTATTTGGGAAGTATATTAGAATAGTTTAATATGGAATTTGAGAAGTGAACATGTTAGTCTGTTAATTTCGATTGAAAAGAATAGTGGAGGGATAAAAGAGTGAAGGTTTTTTTTTTAGGTCTTAGCAATAGAAGGAGGTTTTTGGATGAGTAAAAGGGATTTTTGGAGGGGAGGACTCAGAGGGAAGAGTTTAGAAAGGTTTGTTTTAGGGTATCGGTATAGTAAAAGAGCTGTCAGATGATGCAAGGAGGGGTAGAGTAGGAGAGAGTCTAGAAAGGGTTATTTTGGCAATTATATTAGTGGTATGGTGTTTGGGATAAATGTGAGAGTGGATGTAGAGGATATATTGATAGATGTATAGGATGAGAGATAGGGTAGTGCATTGGAAGGAGTAGTAGAAGAAGTTTGAGATGAGTCAGAAGGTTGGGCTAGAAGATATATTGAGCAAATTGTATATACTGAGAAATAGGGTAGTGCATTGGAAATGCTAAATTAGAAGAAAGTGACAAATATATAGATTTATAATTACATTGAAAGTATATAAATACATAACGGAGGTAATTATATGTAGATTAAAGATATTGATAGAGGCACAGGATGAGAAATAGGGTAGTGCATCGGCTATGCTTTTTCAGGAGAAAAGTAACAGACACACAGACTCAAGTACAAGGAAGTTACATAGATGCACAATGGAAGTATGTACACGTAGACCAAAGATGATTTTTATGTATTTATTATTATTTTTTCTCTCAACAACATAATTATTTTACATGTTTATACAAAGTAATACAAAAAGAAAGGTACATATCGATAGTAAAAACAAATGCTTCCAGGTTTTTTTCTTGTATGGTGGCATTTTGATGTGAGTTGCTCCTTTAGAGCGGAGGTTCCTTTGTTGAATGTGTTTGGTGATTTTATTCCTGATGAAGAGTGGTCCCATTCCATGTATTGCTTTGTGGGTGATACAAAGCAGCTTGAACATGGATCTTCTGGCAACTGGTTACCAATGCAGGGCTTTCAAGGCAGGGGAGATGTGGTCTCGCGGTTTGATATGCAAGAGTAGTCTGGCAGCCGAGTTCTGAATCCGTTGTAGTCTTTTCATGGTCGTTAAAGGTGATCCGTGGTAGAGGCTAATGGCGTAATCGAGTTTGGACAGGACAAGGGAGATGGTAGCTTGGACCTTGTGTGGAAATCCCAAATGAGGGAAAATTCTTTGCAGCGTTTTTATAGTAGCAAAGCTTGATCTTGCTAGTATATCCACTTGGGCATTCATCAACATTCCGAGGTTTCTTACTTCCTTCGATACTTTAGGCAGTGATCCCAGTTCATCAGGCCATGCAGCAAAGCATTTCCAATCGCAACAGGTGAGCATTTCAGTTTTTGAAGCATTCAATTTGAGATGGCTCCAGGTCATCCACTGATCCACGGCTCTGAGACAGCTGAAAATTGATGATTTTCCAATGTCTTTGGGGCATTCCAGTTGAAAGAGTATTTGCGTGTCATCTGCATAGTTATAGCACGTAAGGTGAAATTTATTGATCAGTACTGGTAATGACTTCATGTAAATGTTGAAAAGCATGGGCGAGATTATAGAACCTTGAGGGACCCCTGCTTTTGTGGAGTACTGTTAGGACGAGAAAGGTGGGGTATGGATGACATTAGTTCTGTTTCGAAGGTAGGACGCGATCCATTCTAGAGCAGTTCCCTCTATGCCGGCTTCATAGAGTCTTTGTTTCAGAGTGTCATGGTCAACCGTGTCAAAGGCAGCTGAGAGGTCCAAGAGGAGTAGCGCAGCAACCCCGTTTCGGTCTACTGTATTCTTTAGGTCATCCCAGATGGCAAGGAGGGCAGATTCAGTGCCTCTTCCCAGACGGAATCCTGTTTGGAAGTCTGAAAGTATGTCATTCTCTTCAATAAATTGTGACATCTGGGCGAACGCTGCTCTTTCTATCAGTTTGCCCAGAAACGGTCAATTTGTAATGGGTCTGTAGTTGTCAGGGTTCAGCGGGTCCAAGTTTGTTTTCTTCAGTAAAGGGCGTATGTATGACTTTTTGAGTTCTTCTGTAAATATTCCAGTAGTTAAGGAATTGTTGATGATTCTTCTTACTGGAGTGACAGCAGAGGTTGTTAAAAGAATTGTCTTGAAAATATGTGGCGGACAGGGGTCAGAAGGGCTGCCGGCAGGCCTGCTTGCTTTGACCAGGTCCATAAATTCATCGTATGAGATGTGTTGGAAGGAACGGAGAGGCTTGATTAGAGCATTCTTGGATTGTTGTTTTGTACAAGGGTTAGTGCTGGTGCTTTGTTTCTGTTTTAAGTACGATGCCAACATGTCTGCTTTGTCCGTGTAATGATTTGCCAGTTTGTCTGTGAAATCTTGAGTAACAGGATGAGTTCCTTCTAGGCAATTTGGCTTGCGAACTTCATTAAGTATTTTATAGAATTCTTTATTTACACATTTAGCGTTTTGAATTCGGTCTGAATAGTACCTTTTCTTAGCTTCTTTAATAGCCGACTTGTATATTCTGTTAATTTTCTGTAGGTGAAGTTTGTCTTGTTTGGCGTTTGTTTTGAGCCAGGTACGTTGTAGCTTTCTAATTTGTTGTTTTATGTCTTTTATTTCTATGTTTTTCCAAGGTGCTTTTTTTCTTTTGTTCTGTTGTATGCTTTTGAGTGGTATCAGGATGTCAAAAGCTTCCTGTAGCCACTCATATAGATTTTGAACAGAATTTATGGTTTCCAGATTGGTACTGGATGTTAGTTGTGTTTCCAAGTGTTCCAAAATGAGTTTGTTCCACGGCTGATAGGCTGATAGGTGGATGGATGTAAGGTAGTTTTAGGTGAGTTGCTTAGCGTTGTTTTATGTTGGAAGGCAAGCAAGTGGTTGTCTGACCATGTTACTGGAGTCATAGTTTGAAAGGTAACCAGTTCAGTATTAGCAAAAATGACATCTAGGAAATATCCAGTGGTGTGTGTCGGATTGTGGACAATCTGATGCAGATTCAATGCGTCTAGGCCGGTGATTATTGTTTTTGGATGGGTCATATTGGGTTTACCAAACCAAATGTTAAGGTCACCCAGAACGCATAGGTTGGAGTGTATTGTTATCAGGTTTGAAACTGTGTCTATAAGTGCATCTGGGATTGTTGCCTTGCTAGGTGGAGGTCTGTAAAGGAGCAGGAAGTTACAGGAGGAAGACGGTGTAGGATTGAATCTTTTTAGAAGAGCCTCACAATTCTTTATGGAGATGTTGTCAATTTTAGTGATATGTATTGTTTGCTTGAATGCAACAGTTAGACCCCCTCCATATTTGGCTATACGATTTTGGGTGATTGTTTGATAGACTAGAGGAATGGCTTCATACAGGACTGCAGCCATATCTTCTCCCAACCATGATTTGGTTATGAATAGTACGTATGGTTTTGCATCGGTAAGAAGGTAGATGTGATGCTTGTTTTTAGAGAGGGATTGAGCATTTATCAGTAGACAGTTTAGTGAGTGGCGTTTGGTGATAGTGGGACTGTGTTTGGTAGAAGAGTGATCAGTATTGTGTGGGTTTGTAGCAGGTGTGTTTTTAGTGCTGGTATTAGCTGTACTAGAATAGCAATCATGTAGCTGTTCTGTATCGTGTTCCTCATCCAGCATGCTAAGAAGGCATTTTGATGGGTCTGTGTGTGTATCTGTTGGAAATGGTGTTTGAGAGTGAGTTGGAGTGGGTCAGAGCAAGGGTTTTTTATCTCTAGAGGAAGGCACACGGCTAAGAAATAACGCTAACGAGTCTAACTATAGGCTCTTTGTGTGTTTGAGGTGCAAAAGGGTGAGGGGATAAGCCCTATAACCCCCCAGAAAAAGTACTAACAGATGTTAAAACTAGAAAGTATACAAAAATGAAATATCCATGCACACTCCAAATTAAATATACAGTAGTATCGTTGACGTCACGTAAAATGTTCGTTGAGACAAAGGCTAGTAACACACACGGTAACAGTTATGTAACTGGACAAATCAGGCGTTGATGTGTTGTGTCTTTAATTGTTCGGACATGTAGAACCAGCCGACACGTGTTTCGTCGCGTGTGGCAGAGTCTGCCTGCGACTCTTCAGGGCTGTACTAAGCAAGTATAAAACAAAAGGTCGCTCTGTCGGTGCTAATTCCAACCCGACAGGGCCCAGGATCGGGTACAGAACAATTCGTCACAGGGTGAAGATCCTCAAGCAGGTATCATGGTTGAGAAACCCAATAGTCTTCACTGGGCGTATTGTAATATGATTCAAAAGAGTTTAATTAGTAAAAGGATATCAGGCAGTGCACGGCGAGTTAAGTGCACATATTTTGTTGTGTTCCAAGTAGGAGGTGCGAGAAATAGGACAGGTGCTGTGCATCTGAAAGTGGAATCCCTTGTGTGCGCCAGATAAGCTCACCAGAGTGAGAGTGAGTTGGAGTGCTGTGTTGCTTTTGTGGTGTAACATTGCTGTGAAGTAATCAATCAATCAATCAAGAGTTTTTGTAAAGCGCGCTACTCACCCGCTAGGGTCTCAAGGCGCTGGGGGGGAGGGGGCTGCTACTGCTCGAAAAGCCAGGTCTTGAGTTGCTTTCTGAAGGAGAGATGGTCGTGGGTGAGTCGTAGGTGGGTGGGGAGGGTGTTCCAGGTCTTGGCCGCCAGGTAGGTGAAGGATCTTCCTCCGGTGATGGTTCTGCGCATCCGTGGGACGGTGGCGAGGGCGAGGCTGGCAGAGCGGAGCTGGCGGGTTGGCGTGTAGAACGTGAGGCGGTTGTTGAGGTATTCAGGGCCCAAGTCGTGGAGAGCCTTGTGGGCGTGGGTGAGGAGTCTGAACGTGATCCTCTTGCTGATGGGGAGCCAGTGCAGGTCCTTCAGGTGGGCAGAGATGTGGCTGTGTCGGGGGATGTCCAAGACGAGTCGTGCTGAGGCGTTCTGGATGCGCTGGAGTCTTTTCTGTAGTTTGGCGGTGGTCCCAGCGTAGAGGGCGTTCCCGTAGTCCAAACGGCTGGTGACGAGGGCCTGGGTGACCGTTTTCCCGGTTCCAGTGGGGATCCAGCGGAAGATCTTACGGAGCATGCGGAGTGTGTTGAAGCAGGAGGAGGTAATGGCGTTAACTTGCCTGGCCATCGTGAGGGAGGTGTCTAGGATGAAGCCCAGGTTGCGTGCGTGGTCCGTGGGCTTGGGGTGGGGGGCCCAGAGCAGGGGGCCACCAGGAGTTGTCCCAGGCGGAGATGGATGGGCCGAGGATGAGGACTTCTGTCTTGTCTGAGTTCAGTTTCAGGCGGCTGACCTCCATCCAGTCTGTGATGTCTTTCATTCCGTCCTGGAAGCTGGCTCTGGCGGAGGTGGGGTCGTTGGTGAGGGAGAGGATCAGTTGGGTATCGTCGGCGTAGGAGATGATGTTGAGGTTGTGCTTGCGTGCGATGGCTGCGAGGGGGCTCATGTAGACATTGAAGAGGGTGGGGATGAGCGAGGAGCCTTGAGGTACACCGCAGATGATCTTGGTGGCTTCTGCGAGGAAGGGCGGGAGACGTACTCTTTGGGTTCTGTCGGAGAGGAAGGAGGTGATCCATTCCAGGGCCTTTCCTTGGATACCTTACAAAAAGGGGGTGGTGATGGACAGAGTATCTGAGTGAATCAGAACACTCCTACCCAGTCAAGAGATCAGGGCTTGATCTATCACCGTTTTTTAGCTCAGTGCACCATCCCAGTTCAGAACCTGGCTATATGTAAATTAGTCTGTCCCTGGCCCAGTGCATCATGGGAACAGGGCAGACCAAACTACCAAGCCAATTCTTCACTGGAAAGGAAACAAGCTTCCGGGGACCGGTTTCTGGCATTACAGCCGTCTTCGGCCCGCTTGCTTGAATCCTGATGGTGCAATGAGCAAGGGACTCATGTCTGAGCATACCCTTCCACACTAATGGTGGCCAAAATAATTTACAAAAAGGGGGTGGTGATGGACAGAGTATCTGAGTTAATCAGAACACTCCTACCCAGTCAAGAGATCAGGGCTTGATCCATCACCGTTTTTTTAGCTCACTGCACCATCCCAGTTCAGAACCTGGCTATATGCAAATTAGTCTGTCCCTGGCCCAGTGCATCATGGGAACAGGGCAGACCAAACTACCAAGCCAATTCTTCACTGGAAAGGAAACAAGCTTCCGGGGACCGGTTTCAGGCATTACAGCCGTCTTCGGCCCGGCTTGCTTGAATCCTGATGGTGCAATGAGCAAGGGACTCATGTCTGAGCATACCCTTCCACACTCATGGTGGCCAAAATAATTTACAAAAAGGGGGTGGTGATGGACAGAGTATCTGAGTCAATCAGAACACTCCTACCCAGTCAAGAGATCAGGGCTTGATCCATCACTGTTTTTTAGCTCACTGCACCATCCCAGTTCAGAACCTGGCTATATGCAAATTAGTCTGTCCCTGGCCCAGTGCATCATGGGAACAGGGCAGACCAAACTACCAAGCCAATTCTTCACTGGAAAGGAAACAAGCTTCCGGGGACCGGTTTCTGGCATTACAGCCGTCTTCGGCCCGGCTTGCATGAATCCTGATGGTGCAATGAGCAAGGGACTCATGTCTGAGCATACCCTTCCACACTCATGGTGGCCAAAATAATTTACAAAAAGGGGGTGGTGATGGACAGAGTATCTGAGTCAATCACAACACTCCTACCCAGTCAAGAGATCAGGGCTTGATCCATCACCGTTTTTTAGCTCACTGCACCATCCCAGTTCAGAACCTGGCTATATGCAAATTAGTCTGTCCCTGGCCCAGTGCATCATGGGAACAGAGATACCGGCGTGGCGGAGGCGCATTGTCAGTGTGCGGTGGCAGACTGTATCGAACGCAGCCAAAAGGTCAAGCAGGATGAGGGCGGCGGTTTCTCCGTTGTCCAGCAGGGTCCAGATGTCGTCGGTGGCCGCGATGAGGGTGGTCTCGGTGCTGTGCTGTGGTTCGCTCGGAATCCGGACTGCGATCGGTCGAGGGAGCCGTTCATCTCCAGGAAGGCTGTCAGCTGTTTGTTGACGGTTTTCTCGATGACTTTTGCAGGGAAGGGGAGGAGCGAGATTGGGCGGAAGTTCTTGAGGTCTGAGGGGTCTGCGGTGGGTTTCTTCAGGAGGGGCTGATCTCTGCGTGCTTCCAGCTCTCCGGGAAGATGGCGGATATGAAGGAGTTGTTGATGATGTCCCGAAGTTTGGGTGCGATGATGGAGTCGGCTTTGTTGAAGATGTGGTGTGGGCATGGATCGGCTGGGGAGCCCGAGTGGATGGTGTTCATCGTGTGGGTGGTATCTTCCGTGCTGACCTCAGTCCAGGCGCACAGGGTGGTGGTGGGGGATGTAGGTTCGGTGGTGGGGTACGAGTTCTGAGCGCCGAAGCTGTTGTGTATGTCGACGATCTTACGGTGAAAAAAGGTGGCCAGAGAGTTGCAGAGGTCTTGAGAAGGCGTGATGTCGTTGTTGCTGGCGTTGGGGTTGGAGAGCTCTTTCATGACGTTGAAGAGTTCCTTGCTGTTGTGGGTGTTGTTTTCCAGTCGTTCTCTGAAGGATGACCTTTTGGTGGTGCGGATCAGCTGGTGGTGTTTGCGGGTGGCGTTCTTGAGGGCTGTCATGTTATCCGTTGACTGGTTGTGGCGCCAGGCTTTCTCGAGGTCACGGCAGGATTTCTTGGGGTCTTTGAGATCGATGGTGAACCACGCTGCTTTGTTGCTGTTGAGGTTGCTGGGAGGGTTTTTCAGTGGAGCAAGGGTGTCGGTGCAGTCGGTGATCCACTGTGTGAGGTTGCGGGCTCCTTTGTTGGGGTCCGTGGTGTTGGTGGGAGGGTTTAGGCTCAAGGAGGTGGTGAGTCGGTCGGTGGTGATCTTGCTCCAGCATCTTCGGGGGGTTTGTTGAGGGCGGTGGTGGGTCGTTGTTTTCCTGAAGTTGAAGTGTACGCAGCTGTGGTCGGTCCAGTGGAGCTCGGTGGTGTGGCTGAAGGAGATGTGGTTCCTGGAGGAGAAGACGGAGTCGAGCGTGTGGCCGGCGTAATGGGTGGGGGTGTTGACCAGTTGCTTGAATCCGAGGTTGGCGAGGTTGTCTAGTAGGGCGGTGGTGTTGTTGTCCTGGTCGTTCTCCAGGTGGAAGTTGAGGCCTCCTAGGAGGATGTAGTCGGGGGAGGCGAGGGCGAGCGGGCTGATGAAGTCTGCGATGGTCTCGCTGAAGTGTGTTCGTGGTCCCGGGGGTCTGTAGATGAGGGTTCCTCTGAGGGTGGTCTTGGGGTCGGTGTGAATCTGGAAGTGCAGGTGCTCTGTGGTGGCGAGGGTGTCGTCGTTGTTGGTCGTGATGCGGATAGTGTTTCTGTGGGCGATGGCGATGCCTCCTCCGGTCTGGTTGACGCGGTCCCTCCGGATGATCTTGTAGCCGTTTGGGATGGCAATGGCGATGTCGGGGGCTGAGGAGGCGTTCATCCAGATTTCCGTGAAGAAGGCGACGTCTGGTGCTGTTTTGTCCAGGAGGTCCCATAGTTCGATGGCGTGCCTGTGGATGGAGTGGGTGTTGAGCAGGATGCACTTGAGGTGGTGTTGTTGTCGGCTGTTTTGGCTGGCACGGTGCAGGACCGAGTGCAGGTGAAGTAGCAGGCGTGGCAGGTGAAGGCTCCGTGGGTGCTTTTCGGGGTGGCTTGGTAGCAGGCTGGATGTCGGCCGGTGTTGAGTACCTGGAGGGCGTCGTCGTCGTAGCTCAGTCGGGTTGGCTGGCATTGGCGGGGTCCAGGGTTTCTGGCGATGGGCACGTTCCAGGCGTAGACGGGCTTGCCTTTGGCACGCAATCGGCGCGCCCGCTGCGCATACGCGCGTTCCCTGCCATTTATGGCGAAGTGGGAGGGAGGAGCAGCTGGGAGGTGGGAGCGCGGCGGGCGGGAGACAGGAGAAGGGGGCGGGCCGCAGGAGAGCAGCGGCGGGGAGCAGAGGGGGGTTGGAAAGAGCGGGAAAGCGGAGCGGGGGAGAGCGAGGGCAAGCGTGGGCAAGCCTGGAGAGTGAGGGCAAGCCTGGGCAGGCCTAGAGAGCGAGGGCAAGCCTGGTTTGTTGCAAGAGTTACAAAGTGTGGTGGTGTGCAGTGTGTGTTGTGCGTTAGTGTTATTATGGTAGAAGAGAGAGGAGGGTGTTGGACAACTGATGGAAGGATGATTATATGTTTGTTAGTGATAAAAGGTGGTCTGTTAGGTGTAATTACAGCAGGGAAGTCACACACACATGAAGGTCTTATAAGAGTTCACAGTGCGTCCGTCTGTCCCCGGGGCGCTATTCGCCCTCATTCCCGACAGGGCTTCGAGGATCTCGTCTCTTTCTATGGGGAGAGATAAGAACTCTTGGTGCATGTTTGATAAGAAGGGTAACTTAATGTGCGCCAGGTGATCTAGTATTTCCCCATCCATATCAGAAAGGTCTGAATAATACTGCTTAAATATGTTAGCGATATCCTCTTCCTCCGTTAGCAGGTCACCCTCCTCTGATCGAATCACATTGATTGTTGTCTTACCCCGTCTTGCTTTCAGAATATTGGCCAACACAGATCCTGGCCTATCTCCTTCCCCATACGCACGTGCTGTGGTATATTTCCCCAAATGTTGCACCTCACTGTCCGCTGCCTCATGATTCTCCTCTAGTAGTGCCTTAATGATATCGCTGTAGTTCTCGTCTATACCAGACTGCTGGTTAGCCTCCAACTCACCCAATTTGCGCTCCAGAGTCGACAGCCTCTGACGGATATCCCGGAGCACCCATGAGTGCTTGGTCATAGCCACCCCCCTAATGTACGCTTAAAAGCTTCCCATACCTTCTGGAAGCTTTCCAGTGACCCTATGTTGGTGGCAAAGAATGTTTCTGTCGCTTCTGCCATAGCCTCCTTGAAAAAGGGATCAAGCAGTGAGTAAGGAGGGAAACGCCACGTGAATGGAGGAATAGTTTTCTTAGGAGTGGACATAACCAACAAAATGGGAGAGCGGTCCGAGAGAGTACGCGGCAACACCTGGCAGAAGCGGACCTGGGACTGGAGAGGCGTCGACACCAGCCAATAATCTATACACACATGTAGGTTGTGATAAGCAGAGTAATGAGTGAAACCACAATCTGATTGATGAAGTTCCCTCTACACATCAATGAGGTCCATACTAATCAGGGCTCTCTCCACGCCTCAAGCCGCAGATGCCGGTCTCCTTAACGGGCCTCCTGACCTATCCAAGCCAGGATTCCACACCACTTTAAAGTCTCCACCCCAGAGTATATGTGTCGCCTCACACCCACTCACCGTGTTTGCTAATGTGGCAAAGAACTCCGGGCAGTCATAATTAGGGCCATATACATTAACAAGAAGCAGGTCCAGCCCTCTACCCTGGCATCTAGAGAGCACAAACCTGCCCCCAGGGTCCGCCTTCACAAACGCAACTTGTAGTCTGATCTAGGGTTAACCCATGTCAACACACCCCTGGCGTGAGTTGTGAAGCCAGCGGTGTTAACATTCCCTACTAGTCCTCTGGAGCGCATCATAGGGCTCTGCAGCAGGAGGTGCGTCTCCTGTATGAGAGACACATCTATATTGTGTCTATGAAATAGTTCAGCACTTTGTGAAGTTTGCGGTGGTCGTTGAGGCCCATCCATACTTCTACACTTGAATGATCATAGACATGACACATCTGTGTGAATATGAATGTTTAATGCACATTCAATGGAGTGCTGTAGCTGTAGCAGTACAGGGACATGCAAACCCCACTTTACATTGTTGGCCAGTGGAGGGCCAGCCAGAGTCCTTTAGGAAATGATAAGTTCATAGGAAGAGTTCAGTCCGCAGTCTGATTGCTGTGTCATTGGTAACCAAACAGAATATGGTACTCCATGTCGCGGTCCAATGTGAGTGTCGCAGAGTGTATCGGGGGACAGTGGAAGGTGATGATGCACAGGGCAGAACCAAGCAGAAACAGGCCATATGGCAGAGATGAATGCTACTGCTTCCTTCTTACCAGCAAGGCAGATTCATCCACATCTTCGTCCTCTGCTGTTTCATGTGCCTCACATGTGGGTGGTGGTGTTCTGTCTCCAGCACTGTGTGGCAGTGACACATCAGGGACCGGAGGTGGAATGTCTGCTGCACTGTGTGGCATTGACACTTCAGGGGGCGGATGTGTTGATGGAGTGGTAGCAGCAGCATTCATCCGTGCCAGGACTTGTGGCAGCAATGCCTTGAGGAGGGTCTGCAGGGCTTGGAAGAACCCAGCTACTTCTCGCTGGTGTGCAGCCGTGGCAGCCGCTCTTTCCGCCTGCGTCCGATCAATGTTCTCCATGATCCTCCGCATGTGTACCAACTCCTGGGCGACATTGCTGGAGCCACTCTGACTAGACAGCTGTTCTTGTCTCCGAATCAGGACTCCAGCGATGTCAGCCATGGATCGTTAGAGAGCTTGGAGCGGACTGTGGGTATCTGTTAGAGACTGTGACTGGTCCCTGATGGGACTTAGACACCCACGTGTGGCATCTAATTTGGATGCCATGCGGACGAACCCCACCCGCACCTATTCAGCCAACTTCTCCTGGCATCCCAACACATGGCATTGGAAGGCCATGTGCTGTTCATGGGGTTCCTGGGCGGCAGCCGTGGAGGTGGGTGCTTCCTGCTGTGTGGTGTGTGCAGGGGGTGGGGTCTCCCTGATGTGGATGGGTTGCCCTGCTCCTGGAGGTTCATTGACGTAGCTGTCAATGAACTCTTGGAGGGCGTCGTTGTCGAAGGTGTGGAGGTCCTCTTCATCATCAGTAAAGAGAAGTTTGTTCTGATCTGCAGGAGGTGTTGGTTTTCCCTCTGCAATGTGAAGGGGAGATGCAGTTTAACATTGTGTGCGCATGTATGTTGACGCATTGTACATGTTTACATACAGACTGCATGACATGGTACATTGTGACTGTTTGGGAGGAGCTGCCTATTTGATGTGGGACTGTAGACATTTCGACAACATCACGGATGTGTGTTTGTACTTGTACATTATCAACTCACATTTCCCTGCTATGCCAAATGTGATTGGCCAGTTCCTACACACAAGTGGCACCAGTTGTCTCCTCTGTTCTGTTGTAAACGTGTTGCGGTTTGTACAACATTGTTGTCAATGTTGATGTGCTCTGCATGTTATGTGTGTGTGCTGCATTTTGGGAGAGTCACCCCTGCATTTATGATTTTGCTTCCCCTTATCCCTTTCATGCGGTGTGCCTTTGACTTCTGTGCTTATACAGTGCTGAGATGTTGCATACTTCTGTACATTGGGCTTTTGGTGGGAGTAGGGAGTCTGGGGCATGGTTTGTCTGCAGATGTGTTGTTGACGTCAGGGGTTGTGTGTGCACATGGATGTGTCAGCGTGTGACTTCTCCTTTACGGTTGTGGTACACACTCAGCCACCTCAGTGTTGTGGCATGCAACATTTCATGATATATTGACAGCGGCAATGCTATTCGTCATGCATTGTCACTTGCATTGTCAGTGTTGCTCACAGACACGCTGCTTTGCTGGGTTTAACACATCTGCCTGGGTTGGTTGTGAGATTGGTGGTGTGTGGGAAGGTCCCCCTCTGGGCACATAGTTGACGGGGGCCTACTTGCTGTTTCTAGGTGTGGTGCAGTGTGCCAAGGGGATCAGAGACATGCTCCAGAGTCATTGTGGGTGTGCACTGTGTTATACATAATTGTGCATGTGTGCCATTGGGCCCTTCTCCCCCGTCCCCCAGTCCCTGGTCGTTACTCACCCTGTTGCTGTTTTATCAGGTCATGTTGAGCAGTGTCCGCACTGATGACTGTGGACACCATTTCCTCCATCTCATCCAGCTCCTCCTGTGTCGCTGGACTCCCTCCTCGAGTCTGCATTGCTGCCTTCTGGTTGTTGGCGAGTTTCTGCTTGGTTTTGTGCTTCACATCATTCTAGCGCCTCTTGACCTCTTCCATTGTCCTCCTGAGCACTCGACTGCATTCACCTTGTCCACAATGGACTGCCATATTCCGTTTTCTGTTGCCAATGACACAGTGGAGGAGACGAACAGTGGTTAATGGTGTTCTATCACCTCCGTTATCAGGATCCTGTTTTCCTGAGGACTGAACAGCGTCTTTCTCTTCTTCTTATCTTTGCCCTTCCCTGACCCCGAGGTCCCAGGCTGGTCCTCCGTGGGGCTTGTGGGGTTCTGGTTGTCCTCTGTACTTGCTCCAGCTACCTTCATTTTGCTTCACAGTTGTTTTGCTTTTGATTGTATTTTCCTTTTCTACTTCTATTGGGATTTTAACCACCTGACATGTGTGAATTACAGGCCTAGCAAAGATTATCGCAGATTTTTTTATCGCGGTTGGTCCCATCGCAATTTTTTCACGTTGGGGTTTAAATTTTTATCGCCATCACAGTGACCTTATCGTGGGCATTTGACGCGTTATTGGGAAAATATCTAATGTTACCGCCGTGTTGTAAATAGGACGTTAACACATTGTTATTTTCCCACGATAGACGGCGATATGAAACATTGTGTTAACCGATTTTGGTGATGATTATCGCACGTTCTTGAGAATATCCCCCTGTGTTTTATAAACACATCAAGAGTGGTTGCATTAAGGCTTAAAAAGTATTTTCAAGATATTTGGGAAACCTTGCCTCCCTCCGCCCACCGCCCAGGTGTTTTTTCAAAGTAGATCTCAGTGGTTTAGTTTAGGCACATTCTCTTTTTTTATTTTCAATACATGCACCATTGATCAGCATACAATACCTTTATAGTACTTGTAGAATGGGAAGTTAGTACACAACTATTTTTCTGTCATGGTGAAGGTGCTTCATGTCCAGGCTCTCAAACTCATAGCGGCTTATTTACAAGCCCCTTGCTCCGCCGGTACATCACTTTTCCCCATGTTAAAAGTGACTCGTTAGCGGCGCAAGGGGCTTGCAAATAAGCCCTATAGGTTGCAGAAACTGCGCACTTTGGTAGTCTATGGTAACCCTAAGTTCCAGTTACCTTCACATATGCCTGATTTGCTAAGCTTATGCATGCCAAAAAACCTCATATGCAATTCCGTTTGGAAAGCTGTTAGTTGTTAAACAATACAAAGCACAGAAACTGAGCACAAGGTGTGAGTATACATGGTTTACCCCTCAGCAAAGAATAAATACTCAACTTGCAACATACCCATGAATACTGGCAGCTGCAAAATATAAACTAGGAGTAGTAGTTGTGAAAATCTCCGCCACAGTGCATTAACACTAACTTATCTACTACTTAACTTTTTGAAATGTTTATGTATGTTTGACTGGTGGCACTAGGAGTATTTCAGTAGGATTTTTCTTCAAGATGAAAGAATCATGCAGTAGTAGATAATATGTGACCTGCGCTGCAGGATGACCCTCATTTAGATTGGTCCAGCTTCAGGTTGCTATCATGGGAAGAAGTGGCTCCACTCTCATCCTCTAATAAGTTGGTTTCCCTTGATGACCCCCTCCCAGCCCTTCTGTGCTCCACACCCTTGCTCCTGCACTGACAGGAAAGATCACTGAAGTGTTTAAACGTGTACTTTACTTGTTTCTGGTATGGTTAGGACTTGTGTAAGCAAGATGCATTCACCACACTACTGAAAAAAAACCAATTTTAATACATCTGACGTAAACAAATATCTGCTGATACCACATATCCCTTGCTTAGGAAATATCTTATAAAACTGGGAGATAAACAACTGTGCATGGTTCTATAAGAAGTTACCTGTTGGATAACTGACAGATGAGGTTTGCCAACAGAGGACCACAGAGAAGGTTCTAATCTCTGTGGCAGATGGCATCAGCCTCATACTATTGCGGATGATGCAGTTAGAATGATACTCCTCAATCTCTCTGCTGACTTTGAAAAGGTACATCAGAAGGTGCTGTTGAGAAGACTTGAAGATTCTGGGTTCAAAGTATGTTTTAATATGTTATGTCATGTGCATTTGTATAGTGCAGTACCACCTGCTAGAGCATCCTGGTGCTGAGCAGGTGTGTGTGCGCCCAAGCCTTCCTGTAGCAGGTTGGTTGATTGAAACCCAGATCTTCAGCTTCTTGCAGAATTGAAGAAGAGACGAGGAGGCTCTGATGCAGAGTTAGTGGCTATTCCATGCTTTAGGAGCAATGTAAGAGAAGGCTTGTCCTCCTGGTCTGGTTATGTATATGTGTGGGGTGTGTGAGACTTGGAGTCCTGTGAAGCAAAGGTTGTGGAAGATGTGACAGTCTACCTAGGTGGGGGATGAATTGCATACTGCCTTCAATGTGTGTGTGAGGAGTTTGAATTGAACGCGTTTGGGTATCAGGAGCCAGTTTAGTTCCCTCAGCTGTGGTGTGATGTGAGTTCTGTGTGGGAGGTTGATGATTGATGAGTCTGGCTGCCATGTTCTGGATACTTTGTAGTCTTCTAGTGAATTGCTTAGTGATCCCGGCATAGCGGGTGTCCTCATAGTCCAACTTCCTGGTTACTGGAGTGTGAGTGACTGTTTTTCTAGTGTTGCTTGTGAGCCATTTGAAGATCTTCCGGAGCATTTTCAGTGTGTGGAAGCCAGTTACATTGACAGCGTTGACTTGTGCGTCATGTCCAGTTTGGGGTCAGTGGTTTTTCCGAAGTTCCTAGTGTGAGTTATGGGTGTGGGAGACTGTCAAATGCTGCAGAGAGGTACAGGAAATTGATGGCTGCCATTTCTCCTCTGTCATGGACCATCTGGATGTTGTATTTGCCTGCCACAAGTGCTATTTCTATATTGTGAATTGGCCTGAATCCATACTGCATGGCATTGAGGAGCTGATGGTTGCTGAGGTGGTTGACGAGGCATCGGTTGATTCATTTCTCTAATACTTTTGCAGGGTATGGTAGGGTAGAGATGGGTCTGTAGTTGGAAAGTATAGCTGGGTTAGTGGATGGTTTGTTGTTCAGGATCATGATGGTGGAATGTTTCCAGGTGTCCAAGAATAGGGCTGAGTGAATGGAGGCATTGAGGGTGGGTGTTGGTGCTTTGCTGATCGGAAGGAGACCTTTAGTAGAGGTGCAGTGGGGCAAAGTGTCAGATAGAGCCCCAAGTGGTTGGTCTTCATGGTAACAGTAATTTTAACCCCTTGTGTGCGGTGTTAATTCTCCCACTGCGCTGGAGAGTTAACGAGTGGGCGGGATTCGGAAGGCCCCCAGCTGTCATTAGCACGCACCCACAGTGCCGTGTGACGGCCGGGGGCCGTCGTGAGCACCGAAAGGATTAATGGTAGTGATTGCAGGCCACACGGTCAGGGTTCGTGCATCAGCTGTGATGGGAAGTTGAGTTATGACGGTGCTGGGGTCCAGCTGAGGGTCGAAGTTGCAGTATATGTCATTGATTGTGTTTCATAAAAAATTTGATTCAAGAGCTTGCTGAGATAGCCTTGTGAGTGGGTGATGTTGCTGGAGGTGGCACGAGGCACAGTGAAATATTTGTAATCTTGCTTTGAAAGTATGCTCTGCAATTGTTTTAGATCCTTACTGATATGACTCTCTCAATTGTTAAGGTTGGCTACCTTTTGGTTGTCGTCTGACGTGACGTGATTGTGGTGTGCTGCAAGCTCCTTCTTTTCCCTTCTTTTCCCTGATGCGGTTTGATCACTGCTTTCAACGTACTGCATCGTATCCACTTATTTGGATGCCAAGCTTTTTCATATATGGATGACATGTAGCTCATGGTTCAACTGGGCCACACAGCACCAGAAGCAATGGATGGATCAAAGCTTCCTAAACCTTAACACTGAGAAGCTAGAGTTCTTATTTCTTGGTAGAGAAACTTCAATGGAGCAACGGCTCACTGTGTTCTTTCATGGGTGACACACCAATCCCTGTGACAAAGGTCAAATATATTAGTGGTTCCTAATGAACATCTGCCCTTTGCACATCAGATTTCCTCTGCTGTTAACCCCTGCGTTGGGTTACTGAAGGCACATATTACAATTCAAACATTCCTCCCAAGTGATTTCTGTGCTGCGGTAGTATGTCTATGCTTTATTGCTGGGTTGTTTACTTTAATTCCTTGCATTCATGCCTCCCAGCACCCCAAAATACTAATTGCCAGGTAGGTCGCTCCCCCCCGCTGCAGTTCCACAGCGCTCAGAGTGTCCTCTGTGCCCTGTAATCCTCTGTGACCACTTGCTGTTTCCTTACCCTCTGTCGCCTTTTTCCCGCAGTTCCTGCCGCTGCTGCCCCTACAGACCCGCCCCCCATGCCCATTCACTGCCCTCTGCCACCCGCCTCCCAACACCCAGATGCTACTCCCTCCCACCTCCCCTTATAATGGCGGCCGCTACGCAGCCGTGCGCAGCGGGCACGCCTAAGGCAAGCCCATCTGCGCCCGTCCGTGCCTGGACCACGCCCAGTGCCAGAACCCCTGGCCCCCGCACCAGCCATGAAGACCGCCTTGATACGACGCTAGCACCCTCATCGCTCTCAACCCAGGACAGACCCCCACCTGCTGCAGGTCCACCCCGAAGCGCACCCACGGTCCCTTCACCTGACAGAACTGCAGCTTCTTCTGCATCAAAGAAGCAGAGACTCCTGCCACGACCGATCACAACCAGCGCCGATGCATCCTTATCAACACCTGCTCCGCACGCAAACGCGCCGTTGAGCTCTGGGACCTACTTGACACCGCATCACCAGACGTCACCTTCCTGACCGTGACCTGGATGAATGAAGCCTCCTCTCTAGACATCGCCATAGCCATCCCCGACGGATACAAGATCGCCCGCAGAGAACGCACTAACGGAGTTGGAGGGGGAATCGCCATCGTCCACAAGAAAACCATCAGGGTCTCAACAAACACCGACGATACTCTCAGCACCGCCGAACACATGAACTTCCAGATCCACTCGGACCCCAAGACCACCCTAAGAGGCACCCTCGTATACAGACCACCCGGACCCCGACCACAATTCTGGGACGCCATCGCCGACTCGGAGACCTGAACTTTCATATGGAGAACAACGACAGCAACTTATCCACCCTGATAGACAACCTCGCCAACCTCAGATTGGAACAGCTCATCACGACGCTGACCCACATCGCCGGACACACGCTCAACGCCATCTTCTCTTCAAACCCCCACGTCTCCTTCAGCCACGTCTCCAAGCCCACCTGGACCGACCACCACTGCATCCACTTCACCTTTCGGAAACCCGTCGCACAATCACCGAAGTACAACTACAGACAAACCTTGCACTCAACCCACCGACCAACCCCTCCAACCCCGATGATGGTGCGCGCACCCTAAGACGATGGATGGACGACTGCGCCAACACCTTCGCCCGCTGAAAAAACAAACCCTCAAAGATACCAGCAAGAGAGCCAACTGGTTCACCCCGGAACTCCTAGCGTCAAAGCGCACCTGCCGGAAGTTGGAGAACATATGGCAGAGCGAGAAGTCACAGAGCAGCTGCACAGCCCACAAAGACGCCATCCGCAACCACCACCACCTCATCAGGACCGCCAAGAGAACCTCCTTCAAAGACCGCCTCAACAATGCACACAACAGCAAGGAGCTCTTCAACTTCGGGAAGGAACTCTCCAACCCCAGCTCCTACACCAACGACATCCCGCCCTCGCAAGCCCTATGCGACTCCCTCGCCACCTTCTTCCACTGCAAGATGGCCAACGTCCACTACAGCTTCAACCTCCGAACGACCCTAACAGGCCCCAACACGCCGGACCGACCACACCCCACTGACCACGACCCCCTGACAACCTGGGACAACATGAGCATCAAGTACACAATCAAGACCATGGGCACAATCCACTCCGGCTCGCCTTCTCACCCCTTTTCCACACCACATCTTCAACAAAGCCGGCAGCTCCATCGCACCCCACCTGCGCAACATCATCAACCTCTCCTTCGAGTGTGCGACCTTCCCTGAGAGCAGGAAACATGCCAAGATCAACGCCCTACTGAAGAAACCAAAGGTGGACCCGAGCGAACTCAAAAACTTCCGGCCCATCTCCCTGCTTCTGTTCCCAGCTAAGGTCATCGAGAAGATAGTCAACATCCAGCTCACCCGCTACCTCGAAGACAACAGCATCCTGGACCCCTCCCAGTCAGGATTCCGCAGCAACCATAGCACCGAGACCGCCCTCATTGCCGCCACGGACGACATGAGGACCCTACTGGACAACGGCAAGACGGCGGCCCTCATCCTTCTGGACCTCTCTGCCACCTTTGACACCGTCTGCCACCGCACCCTACGCACACGTCTCCACGATGCAGGGATCCGAGACAAGGCCCTCAAATGGACCTCCTTCATCCTCTCCGGCAGAACCCAGAGAGTCCGCCTCCCCCCGTTCCGATCCGAAGCCTCGGAGATTCTCTGCGGCGTCCCGCAGGGATCCTCCCTCAGCCCGACACTGTTCAACGTCTACATGGCGCCCCTCGCATGCATCGCCCGACATCAGGACCTCAACATAATCTCCTACGCCAATAACACGCAACTGATCCTCTCCCTCACCAAGGACCCCCTCACTGCCAAATCCAACCTCCACCAGGGAATGAAGGCCGTCGCCGGATGGATGGAGGATAGCCGCCTTAAGCTGAACACGGACAAGACGGAGATCCACACCCATCAACCACGCACGCAACCTGGGAGTCATCCTCTAATCGAAACTCACCATGACCAAACAAGTCAGCGCTGTCTACTCCACCTGCTTCAACACCCTCCGTATGCTCCGCAAGATCTATGGATGGATCCTGACAGACACAAGGAAAACAGTCCCCCAAGCCCTAGTCAGCAGCAGACTCAACTACGGAAACACCCTCTATACCGGCACCCCGACCAAGCTCATCAACAGACTGCAAAGAATCTGGAATGCCTCTGCACACCTGATCGTCGACGTCCCGCACCACGTCCACATCACCCCCCACCTGAGGAACCTGCACTGGTTCCCTGTCGACAAAAAAATCTCCTTCAAGCTCCTGATCCACGCACACAAGGCACTCCACAAGACCGGCCCAGCCTACCTCCACATCGACTATCCTTCTACTTATCCAACAGGAAACTCCGCTCTGCAGACCTCTCCCTGGCTACCGTCCCATGCATCCGTAGAACCACAGCCGGAGGCAGATCCTTCTCCCACCGTGACACCAAGACCTGGAACACCCTCCCCCTTATCCTACGACAAACCGAAGACCTTCTAACCTTCAGGAGACAACTCAACACCTGGCTGTTCGACCAGTAGCAACAGCACCCCCCCTCTCCTCTCCCTCACTCCTTGGAACCCTTGCGGGTATGTAGTGCAATCTACACATTTTTTGATTGATTGATTGATTGAATGAACATCTGCCCTTTGCCCATCAGATTTCCTCTGCTGTTAACCCCAGCGTTGGGTTACTGAAGGCCCATATTACAATTCTAACATTCCTCCCAAGTGATTCCTGTGGTGCGGTAGTATATTTATGCTTTATTGCTGGGTTGTTTACTTTAATTCCTTGCATTCATGCCTCCCAGCACCCCAAAATACTAGGCCCCAGAATGTCCAGAAGAATGAGGTAAGACTGGTCTGTAAACTAAAGAAACATTATCATGTGATAGCTGTAAGGCATAGGCTTCATGGGCTGTCCAAAGGAGACACTCTGACTTACTCATAAAATCTGCTAAAATGAAATCCCATTTGACTCCGATAACTACCTAATGCACTACTGTCCACAATGATCCCTGAAAATCTTTTGTCATTCTCCTCTTCTGTTCCCAGATAAATAAACCTTCAATTAAGGGATGCTTTTTTTACTTTCAGGAACCTAAGCTATGGAATGAATGTCAATTGTCCTTCAGGTGAATAAAAAATGATCTAGTCTTTCAAAAATCAATAAAACCTTTCCTATGCAAATAACATTGCTCTGGCCATTTCCCATGCTCAAAGTAATGCTTGGTTTTGTGCCAATATTTTAGGTTCTGTTATATTTTTTTTAAATTTTGGACTGAGGTGGACATCTTGAGTGAGGTGAGTGAGGTTTGAACAACATGATGAAAGCAAGCTGTGGCTTCTGCTGCTGCACATACATATTTGGTATAATGGAGAGGATAAGGAGAGACACCATTGTGCATGCAGATATCAACTTTTGATTAAAAAAAGATTGCATGTATAGTGGCAGATGTATCAACATTTTGTTTTGCGAGTCCTTAATTGCAATTTTTTGCGAATCGCAATTTCGGAATCGCAAAATGGGATGTATGTACATTTTTGCGATAATTTAGCGATTTCTTAAAAATCGCAGAATAATTAGTGAATTTATTGCGATTTCTTAATTTGCGAATTTCGCAAATTAAGAAATCGCAAAAACGGGAATCTGCAATGCAGGAACAGCCTGATGACATCACAACCAGGAAGTTTCAGTGATTGCTTGCACCTGCTTGGCTGAGCCACACCCAGTGGCAGTTGGAAGACTGTTGTGAGGCAGAGCAGACCTGTTTGGAGAGCAATGGAGTCCCAAAAGGCACAGGAGGAAATGTCAGCTGAAAAGAGGAAAAGGAAGCAAAAATTCTCAGAAAAGGAGCAAGAAATCCTCATAGAAGAAATGGTTTGTAACCATGAGGTTCTTTTTGGCAAGAAAGCACCTAAAGTTCCTGATTCTAGGAAAAGGAAAATCTGGTTGGAGATCCAGGAAAAAGTAAATTCAGTTGGAGTTACCACTCGCTCCATAGATGAAATAAAAAAGAGATGGTATGACATGCGACTAAGATCAAAAGAGAGGCTTGCAGACAGGATTAAAGAGGCGAATAAAACAGGTGGTGGTACTTCATCTGCAGACCAACCAACACCCATGAGGAGTTAATAGAATCAAACCTGCTTCCAGAGAGTGTGAGTGGAGTGGCTAACATTGATAGCTCTGACCCTACAGCAACTACACAAGGTAAGATGCATGCAAAGAAGTCCATAGAATGTGTGTAATGAATGTGTGTGTGTCCTGTGCTTATACTCCGTTTTGGAAAGGTAGTAGTCTAGTGAGATTGTTAAACCTGTAGCAAGCAATGCATCATGGGAGTTGTAGTGCAATAATGATAGTCACAATTTTCATCATAGAAACACATGAGTTGGTTGCAATTAATAATGAAGGATATCAAAACAGTGTAGTACAAGTTATTCTCATTAATGTAAACAATTTATTTGTTAGAAACACAAACTCATATGTCACACTCTACATCCACAGAACAATCAAGGGAATCCAGGGCAGAAAGTGAGTTGGATAATTCACCACCACATGTTACCACTGATATAGAAGAAGGAGGCCCTGATGCCACTGCCCTCATTCAAAATATACACAGAAAGCGCAGACATGTTGCTCCTCTGCCAGCAATGGAAGATGATGATAATGTAGATGGAGGAACAGTACCCAGTGAGACTGACACAGTGTTCCCTCAAGACTCACAAGACAAAACACAAATACCAAGGAGGCCACGGCCATTCCGGTTGGAGACATGTAGGAGCATCAGTGGGCCAATTGAAGGAGGCACTGTTTTTGCTGGCCTTGAGCAGGATATGCTTCATGTACAGCGCCTGCAACACAAGGCCCTCAGGTCAATCAATAGGCAGCTTTTGAAATCAAATAAAAATCAAGAAGGCATGGCTGCATCAATTGAAAAACTCTGCCTGACCATTGCACAAACAGAAAATGCTCGCAACAGGGCTGCACAGACAGCACATGTAAGGATGCTTAGTTACACAAAGGCAATTAACAGGCTTTGTGCTGTCACTAGCAGTTTCACCAGGCGCAGCATTAACATGCAGCGTGAAATGAGCGACTGCACACGTGAAATGGCTACAAGTATGGACAAAATGACCTCTGTGTTAGAAATCATGCAAACATCAAACTCTGGTGCAAGCGCACTCCTTGGCTCAGCTGATAGTGAGGACACCTCCAGCAGGAGCAGTAGGAACCCCACTCCAACAACCCAATTGTCCCAACACAGAAGTGGAAGGCGTGCTAGTACAGGACCTGAACAAGAAGCCATGCGATCACAGGAGCAACCTGCTTCAATCCGCCAGCGCAAGAAGTAACATTTGAAATAGCAAATTATTCATCATAACTGCATTGTGGATGTTGTCTTTATGTTCCACATATGGCTTCTTTCATTTCAGTCATTTTAAATTTATGATTTTTACACAATGCACTATGGTTTGTCTGTTGTGGATTAAAACAACAATTGCAAATATGAGTCTTTAGTTTGGCTTTTCTTACCTAAAAATAATTTTGTGTAATCTCTGTCCTTCTTTGTCGGCCAGCCATTGCTCCAACTCCTGCTACAGCCATTCTAGGTGGAGGCATGTCATCATCAGAGGAGGAGTCAGACTCACTCACTTCAATGTCTGTGCCTTTGCGCATGGCCATGTTGTGCAGCATGGCACATGTTGTAACAATTTTACAACAGGTTTCAGGATTGTATTGCAAAGCTCCTGTACTTTTGTGGATGCATCTAAAACGGCTTTTTAATATTCCAAATGTACGTTCAATTACCCCACGTGTAGACCGGTGTGCCCTGTTGTACCGTCTTTCACTTGCATTTGCAGGATTCAAGTATGGTGTTAGGATGAAATCACACACTGCATAGGCACTATCACCTGCATGTGAGAAAGAAAAAAGTAACTGTATGTTCCATTTTCAAATGATGGATAGATGAATGGATGGATGGATGATTGCATGAGTGTTACTCACCTAGCAGATATCCGTCTCCAAACTGACCAGCACTCAGACGTATATGAATTGCGCTATGTCTGAAGATGAAGGAGTCATGTGTGCTTCCTGGATACTTTGCCACAATGTCACTGATAATGTTTTTGGCATTGCATATGATCTGAATGTTGAGAGAGTGGTAGCTTTTTCTATTCCGATATACATATTCTGTGGCTGCAGGTGGAGTAATAGCAATATGGGTTCCGTCAATGCACCCAATCACATGTGGAAAGCGTGCGATTTGATAGAAATCCAACTTTGTTTCCTGTAAGGCTTGTGGTGTATTTGAGTAATATATATGATGTTGGAGTCTCCTTAACATTGCATCCAGGAATACATGAAAGAAGCGTGATAGGGCACTTTGCGACACTCCACCAACCTCTGCAATGACACTTTGAAAAGACCCTGAAGCCAAAAGGTGCAGTGAGCACAATACCTGTACATGTGTTGGGATTGATTGTGTCCTGCCTGTAGGATGTTCCAAAAAAGGTTCCAATTCATTAATCAGGTCCAAAATGGTGTGTGGATGAAGTCTGTATTTGTCATATATATCCTCCTGATTCTGCTGGAACAGCCTAATGCGTATTCTGAATATTCTCTCCTGTCTTTGTCTTCTCTGGGCAAGAGCTTGAATGCACAGCCTCCTGGCAATAAGGTACAGTCTAGCCATTTTGGAATTTAAAATAATGCATTCTGGGTGCCTTTTTATACTTTTTTTTCTTTTACCACCTGCTTCTATTTGGTGTTAATTGCGAATGCTAAATTTGCGATTTTTTTTAATTCTAAAATTGCGATTTTTACATACATCCTGTTGCAATTTCTTATGTTGTGATTTCTTGTTTGCGAAGTTCGCAAAACTAAGAACGTGCAAAATAAGAAATTGCAACAAAATTCTAAGAAAACCACTTCTCGCACAGTAAGAAATCGCAAATATTGCGATTTCTTAAAATGCTATGCGATTTGTTTCATACATGCCAGTTACACTCTATTTTGTAGCAAACGCTGCAAAAATGCGATTCGCAGCGTTTGCGACATGCAAAAAGCTTGATACATCTGCCCCATAGTTACATAGCGTTCACCCTCTGCAAACGATGTTGAATCAACATGGAAATACTGTGCAGAGGGACATTCCACTTTTGTCATAGCAGCAATTTCTGGAGAAAGCTTGTCTTTAAGTAAGACACTTTTTTATTATATGCTAACAAAGACTTGACAGGCATATTTGAGTAGAGCAAGTTCACATGGAGTACCTCTACTACTGACAAACATTTGTTACTTGTTCCGCAAGTCAATGGTACTCACTTTGTCAATCTCTGAAGGATTAAAGGCTCAGTGGTTCAACCAGTATTTCACACCATGACCATGGTTTTAAATACAGATCAACAGGAAACCACTTTTAACATTTGTGCTGGAATCTCATAGAATTGATATATTTTCACAGACAAACTTTTTCTCAATTTTTTTCTGTCTTAACACTGTATTGCTTTTTTACAATACGATGTGAGCTCATATGTCTTGTGTTGATTGTACATAGATTGTGCAGGGCACCCGTGCTCTTTTTTAGTCTTTTATCTCTTTGCCTTTGCTTATGGTTATCTTCAAAAGAGATTGACCAGGACAAGAGGGTGGCACAGAAGGCTTAGAAAAAAATGAAAAAATAAGCAAAACCTTATCAAGCTTTAAGGGACTTGAGAGGACCAGATGAATACTTCACATGCGGTTGCCCAGCTCATGGATGCTGACAGATTTGTTGCTTGAACTTGAAATACCTTGAAAGAAACAACAGACAAGAGGCATTTGGCAAAACATGAGCGGTTCGTTTGGTTAAATATAGCAGCCGGGAGCGCAGACACCGGCATAGGGTCTGAGGACTGTCTGAATTTACATTAGGTCTAACATAGACTGTTATAAAATTCGTTAAATGTAACAAAATGTTTCTGGTGTTCCTTTTTTGGTAAGGAATGTGTACCTCTGTCTTTGAAGCCATAAATTAAGGTATTGGATGATGAATCCAGGTCGGCCTTGAACTTGCATGGACACAATGCGGCCAGTGGGTAATGTGTCCAGATGTCTGTCATAGAGAGCGCATGATCATTGCATGTAGCATGTGTGGTGAGTTTTGATTGACTAAGTGTTCCTAACTTCATGTGGCATCTGACTTTATGGTGTTTCGGGTGCACACGCAGCCCTCCTGTTGTAAACAATTTTAGGACCCTATTGTAAATTTCCCGATTCATGCCCTTATATAGGTTTAAATCACTATGTCCTTAGATAGGCATAAGAATCATAACCATATTTAGACATAGCTCATGCAGTCCAAATACGGCAGGGCTACTAGTTCCGAAAATCTACAATGATTTCTTGGAAAACTCGGCTTCAGCAGCTAGGGACTTTCCCTTGCTCGAGAACTGACTTGTCCAAGAACTCATGGAGTTTTCAAAGAACCGAGAGTCTTTAATGACGTTATTATGTCCACCTTTACGTCAAACTCGGCAAACTTCAAGGTATAAATATGTCAACACTTGCCTTAGAAAACACATCAGTGGTTTGTAGCAGTTTGACTATCTACTTGCCCGACACGCCCTGCTACTGCAAGTGCCAAAGGAAGCTGACCCTCCAGCAGACGCACTGAGAGAGACGCTGTCTTTTCTCCTGCCGAGATATCCAGCTCCAGTGTTTCCAAGCTACCCTTGCGGGTTGTTGGGAAATCGAGTTCTGAGCCTGACCTTCTTCATTCCAAACTAAGGTACGGATCTGATTAGACCCTAAGAGAAATCTTGGACAGATTCTTGGCAAAAGAATACTATATTTATGCTAAACCTCACTTACTTCTTCCCTCGTACTAAGCTTAGGTTAGGTACATCGGGGTAGGCGTATTTTAGAAGCACCAGTTGAGTACTTTTAGCCTCTGTTATTTATGTATATATTTATCTATGGTTTAGGAACCATACAATGCTCTTACAGTATTATTTTATTCTACTCTTTATACTGTATGTAATATATTTTACAACCAGTTTTACAATTGTAGCAGTTCATTTCTTATGCTTGAGAAAGAAGACTGTTCAATAAAACCTTTTTATTGAAAACGCCCGTCTATCTATTTCTCTGCACCTCTAGTGAAATGAAGCATGCACGATTGCCTGAGTGAAATATCTATCTATTGTTTCCACGACTCTGAAGATCGGTTTTATCTTGGGGAAACAAAGTTGTCATGTTTATGTAGTTGTCAGAAACAAATCCCTTCTTGTTTATTCGAGAACGTTTCTAGTGACCTCTGAGCTGGCTGGCACTCACAATTAAGTCTAACATATTCGATAGAGACCTAGTAGACCTCAGTCCTACGTCACATCTATAGGATATGTTATTTCAGTGCGCAGAGCCTATTGGGAATATAGAAACTACACTACACTCCAGCCATGTTTGCTTTATGGGGCCAATTTATCTGGAACATTGTGGTGTCGCTGCGCATATCTGTTTGATTGATAGATATGGGATTTCCTGTTTGTGCATTTTTCTGCTGGCTACATGCCACCCCACCTGTGATCTGTCAATTAGTGACCACGTGCCTGGGTCTCATGGCCCACCTAACTTTGTATTTCTGAATTGGGATTCACGTGGAGTTCACAACCGGCAAATTTGTCAATAAAGATGCAATTTCATTCTTATGCATGAATTTATTGTTATTGACATCGACTTTTTCAAAATTAACATCCCACCCGAGGTGAATTTTCACCATCACTATCTAACCCATACTTCATGACAGTTACTTTAATGGTGGATGGTTGTTCTTCGGTTTTGACAATTATTACTTTCTGAGTTACTTGCATTCTACCCAATCTGAGGACTGCATTTTTACAGCAGGAAATCCCCAATTGCACGGAGCCACACACAAACAAGAACACAATGAAAACAGGTAGGAATAACATGCACAATCCGGAAAGTCACTGGGGATTTAGGAGAACCAATTTGAGAACCACTCCAGCTCAAGGGCGCCTCCCTCCTCACCCATGTCTCTTTGTAAATGGTGCAGTGCTTGGTTGGTAAGAGTCAATGTCTCATTATCTAGGTCATTCCCATGAGATGAACTCACAGCAGGACACAACAATCTTAGCACAAACCACTCCCATTCCCTCCATTGCGGTCATTAAGTCTAACACCTATTGATGCTTCATCACCATGAAGGGGATTGCTTTCAGTTCTTCCTTGATCAAATTAAGGCCAAGCTCAATGTTGTTTATCAATTTGAGCATTTACCATCTGGTGATTGGCATTCGTCTGCACGGTGAATAAGGTGATAGACCCTCCCACCAACACTTGTGAGCCTGAGAACAGTCTAAATTATTTTGGAATGTCCTTGTACTGAGCCCAGCCCAAATAATCTGCAGGTTTTTTTTCATGAGCCTGATGCCGAATGGTTGTCCTCTTCCTTAGTGGGTATTAGTACAAGTCTGATAGTTCTCCAGAGGAATGACTAGGTTAGGGGTGTATGGTGACGGGAGATCAAAGTCTATGCCATCCCAGAACGAGAATAGTGTAGCCACAATTTTCATCCTTGCCCAGTGGAAGCGTTCCTTTACCTTTGAAACATAAGGAATCAGTGTAAGTTTCCATACAATTAAGGGTTGCCCCTTCCCTTCTAGCCAAATATATCCACTCACCTTGGTATCTCAGATTTCTTGACATGGGGTGTCTGGGCTTTCATTCATTCCTTCCCTATGAGACCTGTTTCCCTTTGTATCACCAAGCTGGATGGCCCTACACAGGAACTCCATGTCAGGGGACAATTGTTGTTAAAGAATACAGCCTTGGGTACTCTAAGGGCCACCCTCAGACTACAAATGGAGGTAGGAGTGAGTGTGTTTGTGCCTTGAGTTGGGGGTTTTGCTACCTCCAAGAATCTCTTCTCTGTTAAGTATAGGGGCCAAACAGTATCCTCTCCTATGATGCCCTTCCCGCGCATCCCATCTATTTCAGTTTGAATATCACTAGACTCTGTGAAAAGGCTATAGAGCCATTGGGTTGGTCTTGTATCGGGTAAGATTCAGTACTAATCAATGGGGTTCTGCCTTGTTGGGATGGGTTTTGGCCCTTATCCTGCATAGGTATAAGTGGAGAAGGCATTTTGTTTTTTCAGGAGCTACCTCTTGGAACAAGTAAAGTCTATTTGCATCTACTGCATGCGGTATCAGCGTACAGATGTAATATGACATGGCTAATGTCTTAGAGCCCACCGCGGTCATATGCTGATACCACGTGTTGTGTAAAAGGGCGCTACGTAGTGCTTGCGAAATATAGTGTTTGGGTTGGTGTAATTATAAGTGACATGGGAGAGATCCCTATGCAAGTACTGTGATAGTTATTGAACAGACTCCATTTAGCCAGGTGTCTCTTTTGCAGCGAATATGTGCTTCAGCACCCAAACTAGACAGAGAGTACATAGAAGTGCAAAAATACATAACTTGTGATTGAACACTGCAGGTCCTCAAAATTGATCCAGAGACGATGTCTGAGGTTCTCTTGTTATCGGGTGTTATCGTTCAACAGTTTGATCAAAAAAGTTCACAGTGCAGTTCGTAAGTTTGATTCACACACTTTAGATCCACGTTGGTGTGATGACGTGGTGACTGCAAAGATGGTGCATTGGTGGTTCCTTTGCAGACCTGTTGGATAAGACCTTGATTAATTTGTTAAATCAGAAAAACATTGCAAGTGTTTCAATCTGGAGTGTGTTCTCCACACTCCATTTACTCCGTTTTTATTTTGTGGGGCACCGGAAGGTAGCTCTTGACCTGGAATCCTTTTGATCGTTAAAATCTAAAAGGTGGCTTATGGGTAATCAGGTGGATTCACCTATTTGATGAGTCCTTGTACTTCACTGGGTGTTTGGATTAGTATTTTATGGAGTGTTCTTGTGATCCCAGGGCTGGATCTATCAATTTTCATCTATAGTTTTATGGGGCATCGCCAGTTTGCTGAGACCCTGTCTCCCCTGATGTGTGCCTGGGGGTGCCATCTGTGTGTTTTACTTTTAATCTAACATGTGTAGGACTGTACAAGGAGGGGGTGCTTCACTGTGAAGTGTTGGTGGTTGCAACGTGTCGCAAGATCACGTGTGTCTCAGCATGCAGTGTGCAACGTGCCCCTCTCTTGTGGCACCAGATAGCTTGTTTCAACCCTTTCTCTAGAGGCTTCCCTTTTTGGGTTAAATTTGGGCTACTTTTTGGGGGTTTTGGGCATCTCCCCAGATATTGCGCGATCTGCTATTTCACTTATCATGAGGTGGAGAGGGTCGTTCCATGGTTCCCATATACACAATTGCCATTTTTTGGTGTCCGAGGGTGGGGCTACTACTTTCTCTGGATGATGTGTGAGGGGACTGGTGCCTTGCTCAACATGCTACTTTTCTACTTCTAACTGTTGCTATGACTACCATATGGACCATTAATACAGGTGGATTACTCTGTGGGTCCCTTGCGATTAACTACAGACCATAGATCGTTACTACGCCTCAAAACAGAACCACACTAGACGCATTTTAATGATTAAATATACGGTTACAGTTACTGATATCACCACAGCCATGAAGAAGTCTAGGTATGAATTACCATATGACGAAACACATGTTGGCTGTATCAAGCTGTATTGCTAAATGAACCTACACTGATTTAGTGGATTGAATTAATTCGATTATTGGCTGTACTGAGAACTCGGATTGAACACTGATTGGGAACTAACTGGATTTCGCATGACCTGAACTGATGTTTATGGATTAAAAGTGGACAAAAAATATATTTGCAATCTCAAGATTATCATTGACATTGAACTACTCTATGTGTTCCCGGATAGGATTTTTTGTTGTTTTTCAATTTGTGTTGGACCAATTTAGCAGTGTCTCTTTGGGAATGTCTTTGTATTTCCTCATCCTTCTCCCCGTTTCTTTTTGTGGTAAGGAAATATATGGGCTGGTATCAGCTGCCACAGCTTGGTGTATATAACCCAACCACGCCTTCCAATCCGCTTTGTATCTCCATGGGCAGCCCCTTTTTGACAAAGTTGCAAAAGAATGCGACATGTGTGCTCGTGTCAGTTTATAGCTGTCCTGTCTCCTGTCCCCATCATTCCCTAATCCTACCCAGAAAATCAGTTATTGTCTCCACTGGCTTTATAGTCTCCGCCATTAGCTTTCTTACTTCAGGGTGGTCAGGGAGCATCTCCCTCAGGGCCGTCCATATTCGGTGTCTGTATGAATTGAATGTGGCCCATCATGCTCTGTGTTTGTCAGCATAGTTGCTTGAATGCAAGCTCTGGCAAACACTGTGTTGTTTTGCTCTCTGATAAGACTACTTAGCAGACTTTTGATATTGCCTATCGCTAGGTTTATTCCTGTGGTATTCTCAAAACATGAGATCAATTTCCCTGCTCCATTCAGCAAAGGCAATAACTTTGTCCTTAGCACCTCTTTATCCATTTGAGCCCATGGCACATAGATAGTCCCTGATGTGCACTTTGGTAGTAGCGGATACATTTTTACTTTGGGTAGCTCTACCGGTTTCTTCCTAACATGGCGTTCCCATATTTTTAAACATTCCTGCATGTAGGGTAAGTTCCACTCAGGATCTCCTCCTCCAAGCCTGATGCAGTCTTACACAAGGACCATGCTCTGTGGTTTGAAGGATCCCTCCTTCAGCTAGGGTCTATTGTACTGGCAAAATGGCTGTGTTAAAGTATGACCTTCCTCTCTGGCCACTATCTCCCTGAGGGTCAGTCTAACTGTTTTGTGCATTTGGGTGGAGTCTTTGTTGCTGCTTCCCTTGTGTACATGCAAAAGTGCCATTCTGTTTTTCCTATGTCTTGGTTGGGTCAGCAGCAGGCTACCTAGGTCCCTGATTTTCCAGTCAGCCCCTATGCTTCGTTGAACATTTGTTGAGGCTCGGATCCCAGCCAAAGGTCTCTCATCTAATTATACCTCTGACTCTTCCCCGGTCGGTGCCCTGTGTCTACTGCCACTCTCCTCATATAAGGGGCGTGCTGCTCTGTGTTCTTGCTTGCTTCCTGGGTTCCTCCTTAGCTATCGCCTTATTCTACCTCCCATCTAGATTGCTTCCTTCACTCTGAGCTATGCACTGTTCTTTTTGGCCGAGCTTTACCCTCAAATTCACACTCTGTTGTTTCCTCAGCTACCTGTGCAAATCCTGTAACTCCACCCTCGTCATCAGATCTCAGGGGACTGGGGCCCCCTTCCTCACTCCTGCTAGTGGTATCACTGTCTAGGAATGCTACAAATCTCCCTGTCACTCATGTGTGCTCACCTAATTTAGTGAGGGTGCATGTTCTCTGTGCTGCTGGAGTTCTATATGTGGGCACAATGGATGGAGGGTTGAACTTCTGGGAGCGCTTCCACTGGACTGTGGTTGCTCTCTGACTGCTTAGGTATGCTGGCCTGTTAGTCTCTCATGTTTGGGCCTAACTGCTTGTTGTTCGGCAGGGGGCCCGCCGACCTCTTCAACTGGTGGATTAGAGTATCCTAATGCAGGGAGAGCATGCAAGAGCATCTCCATACCTACATACGGTGGGGGAGGTGCTGATGCCTTGTTTGCTACCTGTAGTGCAGGACTGTTGATCTGGGCCTCCTCGAAAATGGCCCATAGTTCTAACAATGCATAACTCTTATCTTTCTTTTGACCTGTGTATTTGGTTTGTATGTATGTCTAAGTATGTTAGTGTTGAAAGTTCCCTCCTTCAGTTAGAAAATTCATGTTCCTTTGTGTGTGTGTGCCATTCTCAGCAAATCTTACTACTTTTTTTGCCTGTGTGGGGAACCAAGTTTTCATGTGTTTTAATGGGGTCTCCAATAGTAAAGTTGGATTTTAAGTCAGAATCTTGAAAATACAATTTGTAGAAAGTTGACATTTTCCTGTTTTGTGCCTGCAGCCTGTCCTCTGACTTCACACAAAGGACTTGTCGCCACTGCATTATTCATGCAGCTAGCATGGAGCCAGGGCAGGGGGAGGCAGGATATTTCAAACACTTTATAGAGAATTTTCTAGAAACGTCTTCTACTTCAAAGAAGGCACCAGGTATAAAAATTGGACCTCAGACTCACTTATCAGTTCACTTTATGGACCTGCAAAAGGACTCTGAGGACTGCCTGCCCTTGTGACCTGGTGTGTACTTCAGAAGACTGCTTTGCTGCACCTGGAAGGACTGCTCTGCTGCCTGAAGCCTGTCTTCATTCCTCAGAGGTATGCCCTCCTGTTTGAGCCCTGTTCCACTGCTGAACCCATGAATACCAGAGTGACTCGAAGGGTTAGTTAGTTGGCCTCCTGATCAGAGGCTCATGGTGAGAAAAGGCTCCAACCATCTTGAACCTGCACTTGGACCAAGCCTGAGGGACCAACAACCCAATTTCTCACAGTAACACACTGAAAAGTGATTGATGTGGTTTGTGCTGGACGTTACTGCTTCAGGACTCTCCCATCTGGATTGAGTAATCAAAAACTGGAATGCCTGACACAGGTTGAGAATTGGCTAATCGAATAGCCAGTGAGAAAATGGAATTGTCAAAGTTAAATGTAGATACTGACTAGCTGCATCTTGACAATCTTATTGTTCTATGAGTCTACAGTATTTTACACCTCCTTCCCGTTCATAAACAAGAGTGACTGACCAGCAAACTTGCTGTATTGGTCTATGGAACTTAATAAAAACAAAGCAAATATCAAGAGCTGCATAAAAGAATAGGATGAGGGAAAATATTAAACTACAACATGCAGGAGGCCAAGTGAGATGTTAGGCAACATATGCCTAGCCTAAGAGGTGGCACATACTTAAGAACATTAAAAGAGAAGAAAGTTGGTTTGTTAGAGTGTAGTGCGCTCAGTTGCTTTTGTGTGAAAAAGGTAAAGTTTCTGTCAGCCAATCCAAGTGTATTCCAACAAGTACAACAAACCATCAAATGTCTTAACCGCATCAGCGCTAGCGGTTTTCCCGCTGTGCGCTGACTTTTTTAAAATACTGCGTTACATGAAGAGCTGAGCTCGTCATGAGCGTGCGAGCGGCGCAACTCATGACGAGCTCAGCTCGTCATGAGCGTGGAAGGGAAAACGTAATTATATTTCATACAACATTTCACAGAGCAGAGCTTAATGTGGTCCTCAAATTGTGATGAGGACTTTTCCCACCCTTTGGCTCACTCCTATTTATTTATTAGGTCTTCTTGTAGATTAGACATGTCTCTGATTGCTACTTCGGAAAAGTGAAGTGTCAAAGCCTAAAGTGACATTTCTTTGCCTGGGAACATTACGCGGAACATAATAGCTGAGTCGTAGGATGGTATGGTTCAAGGACAAGGACTTGCCACTGAAGTGGAAGGATCTATGCCAAAATATTTCCGCTTCATCTGATCATTACTTTGCAGGCTTTGTGAAGCGGTGTCTGGTCAGCTGGTGAGATAGGAATCGTCTGGTGAAGGAAGTGGGCAGAAGACTGTATAGAGCCTCGTGTCAGTAGACTATCTGTGAATTTAAAACAGCAGACACTTTGTGATCCCTGAAATGTAATATGACGTTTTTGTGCCAAAGATGGGATTGGAGGCATGATCTGCATGTGTTCTTTGTTGATATTTTTGGCTGGTAGTCTGGGATAATAATCAGCGCTGAACTTGTCTCCTAAGAGGATGAGCTTATTTCTTGAGGTATCCCTGATAAGTACATTAGCTGGTAGAAGCCACTGTGGCGGGCACAGCATGTTGTGGCACAAAGGACAAGGCAGTGTCCAAGGTCTCCACCAAATTGTAGACTCTGGGCTTTGTGTCTAGTGTAGAAAGTCTCATTAAATGGACAGTTCCTTAGTCTGTGGTTTCCAGCAGCATAATAACAGTCTTTGGTGAGATCCTATAACAACACTTAGATGAGAACAATCAACGTTTATTCATGCTTGGTTGAAGACCCTCATAAACTGATTCGCTTTTCCACCCTTCCAATGTGTTTGAGGTGCAGCATGATTGTCATTGGTGCATATGTGTTGATGGGGCAGATAGATATCCTGACCTCTTTGAATTTAATAGCGGTTGATGATAGGAAGAAGACTTTGTTTACTATAAAAATAATAGTTAAACCACTTTAGTAGGACATCAACAATTCCTCACTAAAGCTTCATAGAAGTTAATAGGATAAGTGCATGTGTTTGGCCCTGGTTCCTGGCAGTGGGCAGATCTTTCCAGACATCCATGTGCATAGCTGTTGGTGCCATGCCAAGTGCAGAAGCTGAGATAGATATATAGCTATTGAGGAGACCGTTGCACTGAAGCTGACTGGATAAGCTGCAAAGTAGAAACAACTTCAAGCACCGTATATACGCATGGTATGGTGAGATGTTAGACACATTAAAATCCGTTGGCTGTTATTTAAGAACAAATTGTCTGCACGTCATTGTTATGTTATGTTAGCCAATTTATAGAGCGCAGGATTTACCCGGCGGTGTCTTGGCGCCAATCCTGCAAACAATTGTAAGCCAGCTTGGAACGAGAGCCTACTGATTGAAAAGCCATGTCTTCAATTTTTTTCTGAATTGGAGAAGGAATGGGCTGCCCCTAGGGGTAGGGGAAGAAGGTTCCAAGCTCTTGACCCACTCTCCACAAAACTGCTACCTTCCTATTCTATGGGTGACTGAGGCAGAATAGTAATTATCTTTACATATTCGATTGCATTCCCCTAACTAGTGAAAGGCAGTCTTCTCCTTGAAGATTCATCTCCACAAGAGTTCTTTTGTTCTGTGTGGACGTGCCCATTCATGACTGCACATGCCCGTCCTTTGAGATGGATACCCTATTAGGACAAAACTACGCCAAGTTCGAGGCGACGAATGTTACAGTACACAACCGCCCAGCCAGTCATTGCTAAGCACATGCTTTATTTAGTAGTATACTCTGTGATCAGGATAAAGTTTTCAACTCACCAATAGTCCCTCGATTGCCTCGCTATCCCGGCATACCGTGCACTTCTCTAATGGGCAGAAATGGCGCATTAGCCTTAGATGCCCCAGGGCACAAAGAGACAAGGACTTGTAAACAAGATACCATGCGCTTCTTCCAGAGACATTTTTTGTCTAGTGTTGAGCTTCGGTGTTTATAAATACCATGATATGAAGTCACAGCTCCTCGTCTCATTTGGCAAAGTCCATGTATTTCCCCCTGAATTTCAATACTTGAGTGTATTATTTATGAGGGGGGCTGTGATTTCACAATTTGTTGGCATTGTAATGCGAGACAAAGTTGCTGAGGTTCGTACATGTCGCAGTTCCACCGGCTTCCGGAGAATAAATTACCTCTCAAACCCTGACAGCCGGAACGTCGAATCTGTATTCATAATCGGTAACACAGAGGGAATAATTCCATTTCATGCGAGGAATGCTGCCTAACGAAGGCCTTCATTCATTTCTGAATTGTAGCTGGAAAGGTAAACCCGGAAGATGTCAAGTGAACACCTTCATTTGGAGCCTCGTTTGTTGGGACTAAAGTAAAAATAAGGCGCTCATTATCACCCAAATATGAGTGACATGGTAGCTCCTGACAACTGACTAACAGTCAGCGCTCAGACTTGGTTCCTTAGAAAGATTGCTTATTTATTATTGATTTTTTTAAATAATGTCCGTAAACTTGAGCACGAGCATACAGTGGAAGTTTACTTTCAGATGGCAACCAGCATTGGCAAAGCCAACAGGTCGGGTTTTAGCTATCTACCCTCTTACTTGGCCGATGTTTATTTTGTTTGTGAAGGGTTTTTGTATGAATACACACGAGGAGCCTTGTATCAGACGCACGGGTTGTACTAGTAGCTTGTGGTGCTGAAGGAGACTAATTATTGTGTGGATCAGCACATTATGCAAAAGAAGAAGGCCTCTTTGTCATGTCAGCCAGTGGTGGGCTGCTGTGCCCCAGTCCTGTATGCTGTGCAGGGCAGAAGCAAAATGTGAATGACACTACAGCAGACCAATGGATGAAGAGAGTAGACTGAAAGTACCAGTAAGTATGTACAGTATATTTATATTTGTATTAAAAATAAACGCTTGGGTTTGGCCTTTTGAATAAAAACGATTCATTGTTGATTGTTATGTTGTGTTAAAATTATTTGTAAAGCGCATATCTACCCAGAGGTGTCTTGGCACTGCTTCCAATACAGTGGGCTAAACAGTTCTGGGGAAAATAAGCACATAAATCTTAGCTGTTAAAAGACCATGATTACAGTGCTTTCCTGAAGAGCAGGAATTCAGATATGGATTTAATATTTAAAGGAAGGGTATTCTATATTTTTGAATCATTGACCACAAAACTTCTTCCAACCCAAGAAGAACCTCTGAAATTAGGAACAACCACATTTTTTACGTTACGAAAGTGCAGCTGTCAAATGGGAAGATACCATTTGAAGCTTTTTTTGCAGTTATCCTAGGCCTCTGTTATATAGTGCCTTGTTGGTAATACACATGTCTGGCTTTAAAGACGATTCTCTGTTTGACAGGTAGCCAATGTAGCCTGCATAGTGCCTGTCTTGCAGACTGATATTTGGGAAAGTGTAGCCACATGTGTGCAACTATTATGGAGAACCTGGCGTTTGTTTAGATGTTTCTGCTGCATGTTTAGCTAAAAACCGTTCTAATACAGTTTAGACATGACTAAAGCCGTCACAAAGTTTTCCATAGTGTCTCAGGTAGTTAAGGGAGAATTTTCTTTACTGTTCGGATAGTGTACAACAAAGAGGAGATGGTATTAATAACATGGTCACCGTATGTTAGTTTACTGCCTATAAGTTTTTTTTACTTTCTTGGTCGGTAAGGCAGATTAGATTACCTAGCTCTTGAGGGCATCAGGTCGGGAACCAGAGGGCAGTTTTTCTGCCAAAAAGGATGACCTCTGTTTTTCCAGAGTTCAACAGGTGCATGTCTACTCCTCCTATCCACTTTGAGGCAATTCATGCTCATCCAGTCACTGACTGCCTTCATACAGTTGCTAAGTCTGATGTTGGTATTCTCGTCGGTAGCTACAGAGACCACAACTTGGGTGTCCGCAGCATAAGAAGTAAGAGAAGAAACATAGGATGTGATAAGACTTGGCAGTGATGTTACATAAATGTTAAACAACATTGGATTTAAAGAAGATCCTTGAAGGACACCACAGGGCAGTGAAAATGATCTGATTCAAAATCTCCGGATGAGACTGTTTATTTTCTCTCTCTGAGAAATGAAATGAGCAAAGCAAATTGTGGTACCTTTCATTCTGATCTTTGAGAGATGATCAATCAAAAACTGATGATTGACTGTATCTAATGCTGCAAGAGGTCATGCCATCCGAGTGTGGCTCCCCCATCCCCCCATAGCCCACCCCTTGTCAAGGGCCACCCTAAATGGTACTGTGGCTATACTTTTAAGCAGTTTCCGTGCTGCTGCCACTTGTAAAACCGAATTGAGTAGGGTCTAGAAGTTGATGGTTCTGTATAACGTGAATAGTTGTATATGCATTGCTTTTTCTACTATTTTATCAGGGAAAGGTAGACACAAAATGGACCTGTAACTATTTGGGCCCTTTGGGTTTAGATTGAAGAGAACAGATTGATACATTTTTCTACTGCTTGGAGAAGTGGCCAGTTCTGAACATAGTATTGAAGATTTCTGTTAGTTGGTCTGCCGTAATGTCAGGGGCCGATTGGACAACCGAAGGAGGACAGCGATCCAAGGGGGAGCCTCACTTAGTGGTATTAGTTACTTATTTGACCTGGTCTTTTCTTAAGGGGTGGAATACAGTGAAGGTAGGAATCCCTGTATAAGATGGAGTTAGGTCCATACTTTTTTGATCAGGCATGGTGTTGGAAGAGAATTAATTAAAAATCACCCCCACTTTATTCAGGAAGAAGTTCGCAAGTTTATTGCAGAACGATTGGCTATTTCATGTCTGGTTGCTGCAAAATAAACTGGACAATTTATTAACTGTCAGAAATAATTATTTGACAGAATTTATTGTTAACTCTATATTTTGAGTGAATTATTGGGTTTTCGTTTCCTCTACCAATGCCTTCTATTCAGAGAGATATTGTTTATATATTACTTTCTGTATGTTGTCATACTTATCCCTCCAAATATGTTCTTGTCTCCTGCATTTTTGTTTTTGACTCCTGAGTCTATATGAAAACCAAGGTGCTGAACATTTCCTTCGGCAGTGTTTTACTATTTTCTCAGGTGCTAGAGCTAAAACCGATTGGATGATCCAATTTGTATACCTAGAGATTAGTTGGTCTAAACTACCATTTATGATTGGTTGGGATTTAGACAGGAGTTAATCTAATTGTTCAGTATGAATTGTGTACCGTGTTCATTGTGTCTTTGTGTGCTATTGTTATTTCAAATAGTACCACACTCAGGGCCCCATTAGGATGGCGGGCGGATTGTCCCTGCCGGGCTGGCAGTAGCCACCGCCGGCCCTCACTGAAATGACCCCTCGCCACATTAGGATGGCTGGGGGGTACGCAGCGGACGGGAAGATTGTCCGCCGCTTTTTAGCCGGTCGCCTTTGCGCGACCTTCTGAAAAAGTGCGTACATATGGTGGCGGTGCCTGCGAGACACCGCCAACCATATTACAATGCCTGCGGTACTATGCCTTTCCACGGCGGCATTGCCGCTCTGGAAAGGCATACGAACTTTGCTTTGGGAGCCCGTTGCGGGCCCCCAGGGTGAAGGGGGTGGTGGGTGCACATGGGGGGTACCGATGGTACCCCTCTGCGTTTCAAAGTACAACATGGCAGGCACTGCATGGTGCCTGTCATGTTGAGCTTTGAAACGCACAACAAGCATTTTTAGCTTTCAGCACCGCCCGCTGCAATGTTAAAAATGTGGGATGCACCCGCCACTGTGGCGGGTGCATCCTAATTCCACGCACAGGACCCCCGCCCTTATGGCGGGCGGTCCCTTCCCATGACAGGATGGCGGGCTGACAAAGTCCGCCCGTCATCCTAATGAGCCCCTATGATTGGACCAAGTTAGTGGACCAAGTTTGGGATTTTGTATGTATGTGTGTGCAGAGTAGTGAGGTTGTGAATGTGGGAATGAGTCAATGAGTGGATGGATGAGAAAGTGGATGTATTGATGAGTTAACTGGTTACTTTGAATCAATGGGTGCAATGGTGCAATGCAAGAAATCGGGTTATTAGTTGCGAAGGATATGAGTCCCTCATAAGTAATACATTTGCAACTTACACTTTACAAGGAACCAAATACCCCGTTGTAGCACTTGACTCTATCAGGGTAGCAACGCAGAGCAGTCAAGATCCTAATCAAGTGCAGCATCGTTTTTTAGATGTGCACATTCTTCACATGTGCAAGAAAGAGGTTTCTATTTCATGGGTTAAAAATCTTTAAGCAGCAGTGGGCACATTACAAACAGTGGACATATTACCAAATATATTTACCCTCATTTCTATGTTTGGGACCCTTTTGCTGTCAATCTATCAAAGATTTTTACACCTGCCATGAAAAGGGCACAACTTCTCTGGTAATAAAAGACCAGACATCCTTAGTGTGATTTTCCCCCAAACCTTTTGCCTTAAGACCTCCTGTTTTGTTGACTTCGTGTTTGCTGGCTTTAGGATTCTGAACACTTCACCACTGCTAACCAGTGCTAAAGTGCTTGAACTCTCTCTTTAAAACATGGTAGAATTGTCTGATCCCCAATTTCCATCTTTAATTTACTTTTAAGACCCTAGTAAAGTGACACTTCCTTTGCAAAGGCCCTGTTGACTGCTACTAGTGTACCTGCATCACTGATTGTGCCACCCCCTTAAGTAGCACTTTAAACATGTTTCAGGTCTGCCATTGAAGCCTGTGTGTGAAGTTTAAACTGCAATTTCGACCTGGCAAAATAAACCTTTTACCAAGCCCAAACCTTACTTTTTAATACATGTACTTCACCCCTGCAGATGGCCTTGGGACATGTATTTTTTAGTTTTACATGTCTTGGTAGTGAAATTTGTTTTTCACTACTGCACCCCCAACTCTCCTATAGGATAACATTAGAGTTACAGTTTTACATTTCATAAGTGATCGTTTCCAAATAGGAGCAGGAGCCTGTTAATATTTTGTGTCTTTGGAAGTGTCATGAAAAATCTTCTTTCTTGGTGAAGTCTGATTTTAAATTTCAAATATGAAAATACCACCATAAAAAAGTAAAAAGAAGGAGATGATGGACGGAGCATGGAAAGTTTTCACTCACCCCCAGGCACAGATCTAGGTTGAATCCATCATTGTTCTTTAGCCCATGATGATGGATTCAACCCAGATCTGTGACTGGGGGTGAGTTTCTGAAAAGTTTCAGCTATCCATCGATCATTTGCTTGAGTTTCCTTTGTTCACCCTAAGTTGGCAGGGTATGCCAGATGTGGGTGACTTGCTCACTTTGCTATTGGATTCAAGCTAGCCTGGCAGATGAGGGGAGTAACCCCGAAACCGGTCTCAGGATGACTATTTCTGGTCCGGAGAAGACCTGCTTGGCAGTTTGGGCTGGACTGTTCCCATGAGGAACAGGGTCATGACTGATTTGCATATGGCTGGGTTTGACCTGGGATGGCGAAGTGAGCTAAATAACGATGATGGATTCAACCCAGATCTGTGACTGGTGATGCGTATCTGAAACGTTTCAGCACTCCATCCATTATCTCCTTGTGTTTGCAGTGTTCTCCCAAAGTTTGAAGTGTATGCCTAGACGTGGGTCCCTTGCCCACTTTGCCACTGGATTCAAGCTAGCCTGGCTGATGAGAAGTGTTATCCCAAAACTGGTCCCAGGATGCTTGTTTCCATTCCAGACAAGACCTGGTTTGGCAGATCGGGTGGGACTGTTCCCATGAGGAACAGGATGAAGACTGATTTGCATGTGGCTGGGTCTGAACTTGGATGGTGAAGTAAGCTAACGAACGATGATGGATTCAACTCAAGTCTGTGACTTGGGGTTAGTGTCGGAAAAGTTGCAGCGCTCCATCCATCATCTCCTTGTGTTTGCTTTGCTGGGCATAAGTTGGCAGGGTATGCCCAGACTTAGGTCCCTAGCTCACTTTGCTACTAGATTCAAGCTTGCCTGGCTGATGAGGGGTGTTACTCCGAAACCGGTCCCAGGATTCTTGTTTCAAGTCCAGGGATGACCTGGCTTGGCAGTTCTGGCTGGACTGTTCCCCTGAGGAACAGAGTCAAGACTGATTGGCATATGGCTGGGCCTGAACTGTGATGGCAAAGTGAGCTAAAGAACGATAATGGATTCAACCGTGATGTGTGACTGGGGTTGAGTGTCTGAAAAGTTTCAGTGCTCTGTCCATCATCTACTTGTGTTTACTTTTGAAAAGTTAGCATTTTCCAGTCTTAGCCATTTAGTGCCAGCAGCCTGTCTGGGTCACATGCCTGGGTTTTGCTGGCTGGTTTTGTGTATTTCTCCTAGACAGCCACACACAATAGAGAACTTAGGTATGACTGGATGGGTCGCCACAGGCAGGATGGGAGGCAGAAGACGGGCTCAGCTCCACTTACACTTGAAAAGGTTGTGTCATGCCTCCTTACAAAGGGCTGCATACCTCCTGTAGTTAGTCTGGAGCCTGGACATAAAAGGCCGAATGCCGAGGGAAACCTCGAGAAGCCTCTCCCACTTCAAAGGTAGACTCAGGTATAAATATTGAACTCCAGATACCAACTCTTCTGTTCGCTTCTGGACCTATGGATAGTCTTCCAGGAAGGAGGACTGCTGTGCTGCTGAAAGAACTGTCACTGTGCTAGATTGCTGCTCTGAAAGTACTGCTGTGCTGTTCTGCTGCCCTCTTGCTGGATAAGGGGAATAGACATGTACCTGTTGAACCCAAGACCCCAGAGTTACTCCAAGGACTAGTTGGCTGGTCTCATGATCAGAGTCTAAGGGACAAATGCTCCAACAACCTTGAGCACCGTGCCTGGACTCTGCCATCTCTGAGTTCTATCCCGCCAAGTAGTTCCACTCCAGCCCTGAACCCTTGGAAGTGGACCTTAAGGTGATCTGCCAGCACATCTATGGACCTAGCAGAACCTACTCATCCCCTCTGCTGAGCGGTATTATCCCAAGCAGAACCAATGCATTGTTTCTGCAGAAAGTTTTCTCCCAATGCAATGACATTTGCATCAATCCCGCATCAGACCCACCACCTGTGGACAGCTTTCCCAACATAGGCCCTCATATAACAAATGCCCTATCAACAGCAGCTTCAATGACAACGCAGGTTCCAGAATCACAGCCTTACAGCTCCTTCAGAACTAAAGCAATGCCTGACAGTGAGACGCATCCCTGACACCAGGCTTTACATCGTAAGCCCTCATCAACTGGATTTCCGATGACAATGCAGGTCCTCGCATTGCAGCTTCACCGCTCTTCGCAACCGAAACATTGCTTCAGTCGCACGATGCATCCTCGGTGCGGGAGGTCACAACGCTCCGCAAACCAAAGATTTATGGTACTCTTGTTTAGCGAGCCTAACTGGGCCCCTACAGCTGGCGCATGCTCCATCACAGTTGGCCTGAACTTGTGATTATGTCCCGGTTCAGCTCAAATAGATTTGCGCAGTCAGCACTTTTTTGCTTTTTGGCACTATTTTCACTGAAATCTTTAAACGTGCATATCTCTGGTTCTATTGATTGGATTTTAGTCATTGTGGTCTTTTATTATTTATTAACATTTACACTATTTGTCTAGATTGGTGTGTGAGTTTTCTTGTTTTGTATTTTCACTTTATTACTGTTTGAAATGCTGCATAAATACTTGATGCATTACCTCTAAGTTAAGACTGACTGCTCTTTGCCAAGCTACTAGAGGGTTGAGCACAGTTAATTTGGGATTTGCTTGTATATCACACCGACAAGGATTGTGGTTGCTGCTTGAGTAGGGTTTCACCTCCCTCAACCAGTAACCCAATTTCTTACAGAGAGCATTTCTTATTTAAGACAGAATGTCAAACAGTCCTGTAAAAGAAACAGAATATACCACTGCACCCATGTGATCTCAGGAAAAGCCACTTGTCTCTACGGTGAAGGACCTTGGCATGGCACTGTATTTTCCCAACATTTTCCCTTATTCATAATGTTAAAAACATGTTCCTGTTACTCACATCCTATGTAGTTGCATTATAATTTCACTTATATAGTGCTTACTAACCTTGATGAGGCATTGAAGAGCTTAAAGGCTAGTGGTTAATGTATTTTTCTGTGGTAAGTGAGTTTAGTCTGTGTTCTCATAAGAAACTATTGCATGTGTTACACCAGAGTGTGGGATGGGTTCAGAAGTTAAATTCCATCAATAGGAGGGTGTGGAACCTGTTAAGTAGGTTTGAATGAATGGTGGGGTGAATAGACGGTGTAGGGGAAACTCCCACTGGGGAGGTACATGTCAGTGGTGTGGTGGATTGGAATCTGTTAGCTCCTTTTCAATATGTGGATGTACTAAACCTATCCGGAAATGTATGATGTTGAACAAATGTCTTTAGGTAGCACTTCCTACTTCATTGTTTGTATTATTTAATTGTTTTGGATATGAAAATTTTTCCAAAATTAGTAGTGGAGCATATGGTATGTGCTTAACAAATAACCTGACTGGTGGCACACATCACAATAAATGGTAATGACTTAAGCGTGATAATTATGCACTGCTCTCAGTGTATCAACATTCATTGATGCCAAAAGCAGAAGGCACTAACTGTACTCAGACTGGTACAATAAATAGGGCTGGACACCAAAATGAATGAGGCCCCCACAGCAAATCTACGATCTAAAAAAAAATCACCCACATTTGCAAATCCAGGAAGTTTTGAATTTGCAAAAGCGTGATGCCCATTTTTTCTGCAAGGTACAGGAGACTTCATGCATTTGTGCTTGCTGCCGGCAATGTTTGTGGTTATCTCAGGAACGGTAAACCACTGTTACAACGAAACTTTTACAACGGACTACTTTTACAACGCAACTTTTACAACGCAGGAACCATTACAACGAACTACCATTACAACGCATTTTTTTACAACGCAATACTTTTACAACGCAATACCTTTACAACGTAAGTATTGGTAAGTATATTATTATAATAAAAATGTTATAAGTTTGGGTTTTTAGTTAAAGGGGTATTTTTAGGGTTCAGGGCCAGTTTTGGGTTTTTGGGTAAAGGGGTATTTTTAGGGTTCAGGGCCAGGTTTGGGTTTTTGGGTAAAGGGGTATTTTTAGGGTTCAGGGCTAGGTTTGGGTTTTTGGGTAAAGGGGTATTTTTAGGGTTCAGGGCCAGGTTTGGGTTTTTGGGTAAAGGGGTATTTTTAAGGTTCAGGGCTAGGTTTGGGTTTTTGGGTAAAAGGGTATTTTTAGGGTTCAGGGCCAGGTTTGGGTTTTTGGGTAAAGGGGTATTTTTAGGGTTCAGGGCAAGGTTTGGGTTTTTGGGTAAAGGGGTATTTTTAGGGTTCAGGGAAAGGTTTGGGTTTTTGGGTAAAGGGGTATTTTTAGGGTTCAGGGCTAGGTTTGGGTTTTTGGGTAAAGGGGTATTTTTAAGGTTCAGGGCTAGGTTTGGGTTTTTGGGTAAAGGGGTATTTTTAGGGTTCAGGGCCAGGTTTGGGTTTTTGGGTAAAGGGGTATTTTTAGGGTTCAGGGCTAGGTTTGGGTTTTTGGGTAAAAGGGTATTTTTAGGGTTCAGGGCCAGGTTTGGGTTTTTGGGTAAAGGGGTATTTTTAGGGTTCAGGGCAAGGTTTGGGTTTTTGGGTAAAGGGGTATTTTTAGGGTTCAGGGCAAGGTTTGGGTTTTTGGGTAAAGGGGTATTTTTAGGGTTCAGGGCTAGGTTTGGGTTTTTGGGTAAAGGGGTATTTTTAGGGTTCAGGGCTAGGTTTGGGTTTTTGGGTAAAGGGGTATTTTTAGGGTTCAGGGCAAGGTTTGGGTTTTTGGGTAAAGGGGTATTTTTAGGGTTCAGGGCAAGGTTTGGGTTTTTGGGTAAAGGGGTATTTTTAGGGTTCAGGGCCAGGTTTGGGTTTTGGGGTAAAGGGGTATTTTTAGGGTTCAGGGCAAGGTTTGGGTTTTTGGGTAAAGGGGTATTTTTAGGGTTCAGGGCCAGGTTTGGGTTTTGGGGTACATGGATACAGGGTAAAAATAAATTAAAAATAATATTAAATTAAAATAAATTATATTAATTTTAATTAATTACATTAAAAAAAATATTATATAATTACCAATACAAGGATACAGGGTAAAAATAAAATAAAAATAATATTAAATTAAAATAAATTATATTAAATTTAATTAATTACATTAAAAAAAATATTATATACTTACCAATACTTACGTTGTAAAGGTATTGCGTTGTAAAAGTATTGCGTTGTAAAAAAATGCGTTGTAATGGTAATTCGTTGTAATGGTTCCTGCGTTGTAAAAATAGCGTTGTAAAGGTATGCGTTGTTAAAGTATGCGTTATAACGTCATACATCCCTCAGGAACATCAACAGTAAGCACCACCCCGCTAGACTATAACAAAAGCCCACAAACAGCCAAAAAGATGGACAACACATGGACCTGTTGGACCAGTCCTTCTGGCACTGCCAGACTGACCTGTACGCCAGTCCAACCTTGGCACTAACGTATACCATGCTACATAATCTGCCCCTGAATGTTATGGCAACAGTCACCTGTGCCTTAAAAACCCACATTTCCACTAATTCACAAACTTTACTGAATAAAAAGCATTTTGTGATGCCATGTGAGTCACAGCGTTGGTCTGTGCTCCTAAAAGGCAATGAGTTTGGCAACAAGTCAAACCACAGGCATCAGAAACGTTGCTGTTCTTTAAGATGATCAGCAGGTCATTGAGTTATGACTCTTTCAAACGTAAAAGAATACTCTTGGCATCAGCGTGTTATAAAAAGTAGAAGATGTTCCGGCTTCCATAAAATGCATCACGCGCTATAAAACAAAGGTGCAAAGATGACGCATTTGGCTTCGTAGGCAGTGACATGATAAATATTTTGGGGGCCTCTCTCATACAGCTCTGAATTTTACTACCCATTTTCTCATAATTTGAACACTACATTACCGAACAATACTTAATCATACATTCAAATGTGAAGCACAGCAATACACATTAGTGAGCTAGAGAGAAATGTCACTTTCCCTGATGGCACCTGGAAGGTTGGCGCCCCAGACAATTGACTACCTTGGACATGCCTTAAAATTTCTCTGTTCGTACAATGGTTGACTATCCTGCAGGTCACTCTTTAAATATGAATAGGTAAACTGCTCTTAAGGGTATATTTGTACAATGATCAAGAGCAGAGAGCACTCCTTCAGCTCTGCCAAGTGCCACTCATTAGGCGTTAGGCTAACGCATTTTTGTGTGGTGGGCCGCATCACTGCACTAAAATGCAAAGTCATGCATTTTGATAGCCTCCTCATCCATCAAGCGGCAAGCACCTGAGCGCTGCTATATTAATTACCTCTCAGACTGAGCAAAGCTGGCAGGGCACAGCTTGGGTCTTGCTCAGCTGCACTTGTTATGTCTTAGCTACATTCCCCAGTGGCATTCTGATTCACGTGACGGCATGTGAGACTGCAATGATTTGCCCAATTTTGAGAAATGACAGTTATAGGGGCCACTCGCGAGGCAGTTATAGTTTGGAAAGTGGTAGCCGCTGCAGTGCTCCTTCCGCTGGAGTTGTGCAGTATGCCGTGCTGTGCCAGTAGTGTGTATGGTTCCATGATGATCATACCCATTTCTGCGCAACAGAGTCTGGACTCGAATGGTGGTGCCTGCAGCTGAGCCCTCATACGCAAGTCCACAGAAGTGCGAAAAAAGTTAGTTCACCAACAACATTGGGCTGACTAAAAGCTAGGTTAGAGCTACTGAGAATCGCCGGAGCTGGCTGATTACATACACCATGGCACTCACTCTGTGCCACACTAGTGTCTGTCACAGGCAGTATTTATCTCCTACCGCCCAAATCCCTGGGGGGAGGAGGGTGCTTGCAATATGTCATTGATTTGTCTTGCAGCAATGTACTCAGCCCTGGGCTCCGGCAAAAGAACACATAAATCATTATTAGTTGCTGAGTCTGAGCCCATGTCTTATTGGTGTGCTGGCTGCTCCTCAAATGGTGATAACAGAATTGCCATGTCCTGCAGACAGTGCCAGGCCCACGTGGATCCATGAGGCAGCGCCTTGCCTGTTGATATGTTCCTGCAAGGCGTGCCTGCCCTGTGACCATGCTGCAGGGCTATTTATAATTGCTCAAGGCAGACACCCCAGCTCATCAAGATTTGCTTTCCATCTTGGCGCCTCCTCATGTCTCACCATAGCTCCAGAGATCACAGAGGGAGCACAGAGTGACAACTCTGTCAACTTCACGTCTGCAACCAGCACACTCTCATGCAAGTTGACCTGCAGCAGCCCTGAGCCCATCCTTCAGGGTTCCTACAGCGCCATGCCAGCAGAGCAGCACAAGCACCATGAGGACCGCCACCCGTGTAGCGCTCTGCTTGGCTGACACGCTCCCCCTGGCACCCGTGAACTGGCAGCCTGGGAGAGTCAGGCACGAAGTCACCCTGACCGATACAGCCATATGTTTTAACTGTAGTACACCGTAATTTCAATTAGTTTACACCAAAGTGAGGCAGAGGCAAGTTTTTCTTAATTTTTATTTCGGACATTTTAAACTCACAAAAAGTCATGGGTTTAGATTAACTTGCTGCATGCACAAAGAGAGAATGAATCGCAATAAATATTTTGTGATGAATGGTGTGTGTCAATTTCCATATCCTTTCAGCTGAAAAACCTAAGCTGACAGTATCCCATGATTTATGGTGCTGCTCTGATGCCCTTAACTAAAGCCAGTCTTCAAATAAATATCTGGTGCAAATTTGCGGAGGTCATAAGGCAATAAAAGGGCTTTAGCTGTGAGAACTCGAACAGCCAATGCAGACTAGGTCTGTGTTATAATATACTTGTTGGTTAATGCATCCTACCTATTCTTGTTCTCTCCTTTGCTGCTCAGTCAATGGTGATGTCAATGGAATGTTCAGAGTGTTTGTGCTTGAGGAGAAATCAGCTGGGGCGGATGGGCTGAGCAGCAAGGAGGCTGCTCCTGGTGGGGCATATTATGGATCTTACTATAATCATCCTGTAACTCATATTTGAACCTGTAACTTTATGATTAAGCCAATAACTTGTTTTCTACACGACCTGTCATTGAGACATCTTACAATTTAACACTCTCACAACGGAACTGAAACAAGGAAGGAACCGGGGAAATGTACTTTTTTGCATGATGGAATCTCAATTGGTTACTGCAGTCGCTGTGGATGTAGTGTGTAATCAGAGATAACTAGAATTGAGTCCTAACACAGGGGGAACTGTGACTTTTCTATTAGTGCTATGATGCCCCAGCCTGTAACTAAAACCATGGTGAATCTGCGTGTTATTGTTTTAAAATTATATTGCACACAGTATACAAGAGAAGTTGCACTGTAGGGTCATCCATTACAGGGGTTTTGAAGCAGTAAATATATTTTCAGAGCTTCTTTTTGCTCAAAAGTGTATCATTTCTGCTGCTTTATCTCTTTCCATGTACTCTTTCCTTTGTTTTACTTGCAAGAAAGTATCAGGCAAAGGGTCACACATGTGACAGTTGAATGTCACTCGTAAGTATACGGAAACCATGGAAATGTCACACATAAGCAATCTGAAAAAGTGGTGGCTATGACATGTAAGTAAAGTTACAGCACCTGAGCTAAGCTCTTCATTGCAGTCACTGTTTGCAGTCTACACAAAGTTGAGTTCAGCGTCAGCGAGGCTGACTCAGGCTCCGCACTGGGGCCTCTCTCACATTCTAGTGCCCTTCAATTTCTGGTGCTTTGCATAAGTTTTAAGATCTTCTTCATGTTTCTCATTGCTCAAATGAGTGTAATTTCTCATATGTATGTGTTTCTCTCATCTTCATTGCTTGATTTTGCTTGCAAGAAAGTGTCACTCATAATCATTGAATGTCACTCTTAATTACTCTGAAATTATGAACATTTCACACATAAGCAATTTGAAACATTTGGCTGTTTTGCCCCTTTAGACAAAGGCATAATGCATTTACATAGTAACCCAAATAAAAAAAAAAAGCCATACTGCAAGATTATCAGACAGCTCTAAGCCCTAAGGACACACTGTGACAGACCTTAGCTTTTGTTTAACAACAAAACTTTCTGGAAGTTGTAGGTTCCATTCACATATATTCGAACTTTAACACCCGAAAAGAACAATTGGAACAGTCCAGGTATGGGGCATTGTGTCCTTGGTGACATGGTCTAATCTGGTGTCCATACTTATTGGTGTAAATTGTATAAAAGTTAAAGATGAAAGTACAATACCAAAAACAAATTGTGTTATAAGGCCTCACTGTAAAAAGGCAGTGCGGGTGCGTTTGAAGAATCCACTTTCTCCACTCTTTGGGATGCTCCTCACGGTTATTCTTTGAATTAAATACATTCCTGAAGTGCAAACAAAGGAATGCAGATGAGTGTTGCACTCGAAGGATGGCAGACACTGTTTGTGCTGGACAGCTTGCCCTTTATTTTTGTATTGCACAAATGATGAAGAGGTTTAACATTTTACTGATTACTTTGGAAAACCGGGCTCCAGGCCAGCATCCCTTTCAGTGCGAAAGCTAATTATATAGATGCTTCGAACTGCATTTTTTTGGATGAGGGAAATGCTTTTATTAGATTGTTCTGCCTTCTTAACTTTTACTGCAGTCACTTACAAATACTTTGTTACAGGCGCTACGTTCAGAATATGCCACGAATTGTATTTTGAGGGCCAATTTTGAGTCATTAAAACCATGAAAAAATCTTACTCCTTTCCTGATCTCAAGCAGGATAGTACTTGACTCATTTTTGCTATCTGCAATACTTTGAATCGTATATTCTAAAATGTCAAGTATCTCTTTTTGCAAAATAGACACTGGCAAAGCCAGTAGGTCTGGTTTATAACTGAATGCCCTGGATGCTTCAATCCATGCAGTCACTCATACACTAATGGATGCACCCAATCGCTCCTAATCCTCCAGCTCAGTCGCCCATCCTTTCAATAATGCTTCTGTAATTTGCCACTTAACTAATCATTTTAATTACCAATCAAACCTTTGGTTCGTTTGCTACTTTGAGCGCTATAAGAGTGCTGCTGCTGGTATGTGTTTGTTTTTCTGTGAGGTTTGTCGGAGCTGCTGATGGTTTGAGGCTGCAGTTGTGTAAGGGGTGTGCCAGTGCTACCTTTAGCGTCAAACCACTTATCAATGGGGTGTGTCAGTGCTGTCCCACTGTTACTATTTGTCTTTGAGAATAGTGTGAGTGTTTTAGGTAGAATATGGTGCCCAGTCTGATGACTGACAGTGTTGTAAGACTGCTAGTTTGTGAGGGCTGTAAGCAGGCTTTAACCCCTTCGACGCTCATGACGAGCTGGGCTCGTCATGAGGTAGCCTCCTCGCACGCTCATGACGAGCCCAGCTCGTCATGAATAATGGGTTTTTAAAAAACTCAGCGCAGCAGGGGAAAATCATCCGCAGCGATGCGGTTAAGTGGACCGGGTCTCACCGGTGCTGAGCAGCGGCAGCTTTTTAAAGCAGGCCTCGAAACGGGTCTTATCGGGCTCTGTTTTTTTGCCTTGGCACAGGCGGTCCGTTTTTCCCATGCTGCACATGCTCAGACTGCTCACTTCTCACTAGCGGAGAAGTTACGGCATGACGTCATGCCAGGTGAGGGTTGTAGGGGAACGGAAATCCTTTAAAGAGAGTCATTTTTTCTCTGGATTTCCCTTCTCTTTTTGAAACTCGTCCTGGTGTCACCGGGGCTTTAAGTGGAAGCTTTTTCTATATTATTAACAAGCCATAGTTGCTGCTTATTTATCTTATGCAACTAACAACCATTGATAAAGCTAATAGTCCTGACTTGTTGCAGGTATGATGTTACTTGTTGTATCATATATCTGGATGCAATGACAAAAACAGCATAATACAAATCTGGCAGCACACTATGCTAAGCACAGATTTCAAGCTTATGGGTTTTTAAGCCATGCCCTTAATTACGCCCATTTGAGAGACCCACCAGTTTTTTTCACCCCACTTAAAGCCCTGGGTGTAAGGATGCTTCCAGTAATTTGTGAATGGTACTCTGTGATGGATGTGAGAGTGGTTTCAGTTTTATGTAACAGCAAGTTTGTGACGGGTGCAAGAATGTTTGTTTTTCAATCATAAGTGTTTAAATAGTTAGCCTGGAGGTTTTGATGAGGCCATGCCTGAAAACACACTGTGTACTTATTTAGTAATGTATGAGTTTTACTCTGTAAACAATGCTACATCAATCATTTTAAAGGGGGTCATCTCCCTCCTCTGGTGAGCCTTAACTGTCTGCTTTTCCAAATGAGGCTTTGTAAATATTGCAGGGGTATTTATGATCCTGGCTGTCCACCATACAGTTCCAGCCCCCATGCATACACTGCGGACTCTCACCTCATGTGCTCAAAGCTCTGGGTTTACTGATGTCACCATGCACCAATTAGAACTGTAAAAGAATCCTCGGCTCCACCCTCACCCACCAGACATGCAATACCACATAACATAAATTTACAATAGTACAGATTGAAAATCACATCTCTCCAACCTCTCCTGAGCCAGAGATATGTGTAAGGAATTCTCTAAATGTTAAACAATTTAACATCACTTCTACAGTGTTAGCAATGTATCGCCCCTTGCTACTGTATTTACCATGGAGCTACATCTTGCATGACCCTTTCCACTGTATTTGACACAGGGCCTGTATTAGCAAGGACTCTAACAGTTATAAGTAGTGGAACTACCCTGTTGAAGGACTAATACATCTGATGGCCAATCATATGCCCTGTAAAGAAGATGATACAAAAAGTGGCAGAGCTAAAGCTACTTGTGACAGGGACCCCTGTACAATCGCCGGGAGTCTGAACATGGCTGACAAAGACCAACTGTGTGAGCAGGCAGCACACTAGACGATGGAGATGGCACACACCTGCTGAACCAATCTGCAGTCAAGAGGAGAAGCATCCACCTTGTAAGGACTGTGGAACAGCTGTGGCGCGGCCCGAAGGATTAGAGAACGTCAGGTAACGGAGACGCGGGAGAAAGACAGAGCTGACCAGCTGCCACGAATCACCTGAGAAAAAGAATCTGGGCAAACAGGAAGAAAAAGGACTGTGACCAGTACAGCCAGGAGACTGACAACCCAGGAAAGGAGAGGGATGTGAAAACCTGAGCATTTGCATTGGGTGATAAGCCCTGAAGACCCAACCGCCGCAGCTGAGCCCTTGGGCTGCAGCTTTAGGGAAGTGTTGAAGTCCCCGTGTTTTGCCTATCTCAGGGGTTTGTAGGGATCGGCGGGCTACAATGAGGAAGGGTGCCATCCTCACTATCTCTAAGGTGTCTATGGGTGAATATTGGGAGCGGAGCACTATTCAACACACAACCTCACTAAAGCAAAACATTGTGTGATTCACAATGGTGTAGTTGAGGGGACTAATTCCCCTGGCATGGAGTATATCTCTTAAAACCGTCTTTATTTTTCCTGAGGGCTCACCAGTGTAGCTTTCTGAAGGGAGGAAGACAAACTCAGGAGTATTAGGTTCCAAGAAACGGACCGAAGACCTCATTCCTTGGATCATTTGTTTATTTGGACAGTTGAGGTTCTTTATATAGTCCTCATGTTTGGAAATCACGTGCAAACGGCACCACACTGTCGAATGGGCACGGCCATCTTGTTTTTCTACTCTCTGGTATGGTGTTGGTCCTAATTTTTAATCCCTCTTTAATCTCTTTAATCCTTACTCTATCAAATTAATTTACCCCTCATTTTCATTTGTTATATTAGTGTGTGTCTTTGTATTTTTTTGAAATTTTTTATATTTTGCTGATTTTTTCTGCTTACTTCCTTATTTCTTCTTAAATTTCCTATTTTTGCCTTCTTTTCTCATCTTTCTTTACCCCTCACAACGCCATGACAGAGGGTCATCTTCCTTAAGGGCGGTGACATTACCACCCAGTTGTGCTGCCCTGGGCGATCTTTAGCGAGCAGGAGGTGTCAGCACTATTTTTTTGGTGCAGCCCCACCTTCCCTCCATGCTGGTACCAGGCCACACAGCGCATACCCCCTGTGGGAGCATCGGCTGCGCTGAGAGAGGGTGTGCTGGTACGTGTGGCGCACAAGCTCCGTTTGGTGGCCGGTTAGCAGCTGACACCCCACTGGGCGGATATCTTAGATCAGGAACCGGACATGCTCAACCTGCTAGGTGTAGAGAATCTGGGGCTTGGTGCGTATTAATTATATGTAGTGTTTGTGTTCTACAATGCTAACAAAAAAAACAGAATAGCATTCCGCTCACACTCCGAGATAAGTTATGTTTAGTTTACACTGGAATATTATTATTATGTGATCCAGTTTCTAGTTTCTGCTAGGCAGGTTCTCAGCGCTACCTAATTGTACTCATCATTGGCACTTGCTTTAGCTGAATAATTAAGAAGCCATTGCCAACTGTCCTTCTGTCACCAAAAGAGGATTAGTGATATCAGTGAGTAGTCCGTTCTCTCAGTGACTTTGTTTATGTAGCTTTTGCAGTTCCAAGCTAATTCACAGCGATTTATTGTATGCATCTGTGCATTGAAAAAAGGGGAGACTGAGTTGGTCCATCAAGGGGGTTGAGAAATAAGAATAGAATCAAAGATCATTCACTGCAATGCATTAGTTCCAAAAGAAATTTTTCTTAAGGATTTTAGGATAGTATGAGCTACTCAACGATAGTCGATAGACTCAAAGCTTGTACTATAGGTGATCTGTTTTAGAGAAGTACAATTATATGACTGCATGTTCCTGTCATAATAATTTTGTGGAGGTCAACTGAATCACTAACCTGCCATCTTCCTTTCACATGGCGATGAGGATGGGATACGAACCTACTCATGCAAAGCACAATGGATTACATTTTTTAATCCTTCCTGTTATACCTGCATTATCTTTTACATGGTTTTCTTTTTTGGTAGCTCACTTTTTCCGATCTATAGACTTTCTAGCTTGCTTATCTTCTGCTTTGTTGGTAATATGTCCCTCTCTCCTATATATCTTGTGATACTGTAAGTGTAAGACTAAGAATAACACATTTTTGGTACTCTACTGTCTACCGTTAAGATTGAAGGCTAAAGTAAGCTAGTATTATAAATATTATTCATCATGTATTTTTGATGAGGTGGGCTTCTCTTTGCTGCTCATGCTCTAACAGTTGAGTTGACGAGCGGGTTACCATGGTCATTGCCCCCGCCCATGTTGTGTGCTGTCATTCATTTATACAGTATGCCAGCAGTTTTCCATGACAGTGCAGCATGGCTGTACAAATGGATGAGGCCCCACACCTATTGTGTTTGCCAACCAACACCATATGTCTTACATTGACCATTATTCCAGCTCTGGCTTGTCTAACATTGTAAACCAACCAAATGCCCAGAGTGATATTTTAGTTAGAAGATGCTGCATTGCTAACTGAACTGTAGTGATGTATTGTGGTAGTATTTTTGATTGTCAAAATTAGGGAGTGGCTTGTCTGGCATCTAAAATATATATAATGTTTTATTCTAGCCACACAGACCACAAAGATGCCGTCCCCATATTGACCATTACTATTATACTCACTAGCTAGTGCCAGGGCATTGTCACCTCATTACTGTGAACCCCCAAGCGTTACCTGCTGCAGCGGTGGTTGAGTTATTATGGCCTCTTTTATCTGCGACTCATTAACCCCTTCCACACTCATGACGAGCTGGGCTCGTCATGCAGTAGCCTCCCAGCACGCTCATGACGAGCCCAGCTCGTCATGAATAATGGGTTTTTGCATATTCCAGCACAGGGCTGGAACTCATCGAGCATCGATGTGGTTAAAAGCTCATATAATGAGTGTTGATGGCTAGAGGGAAACCAGAAGGAACGGAAGGTTAAAAGAAAGAAAAATAGTGTGTGAGTGAAAGGGGTGATTGGGTAAAAGGGTGCGTGGATGGGTAAAGGGAAGGATTGACAAAAAGATGGTTGGAAGAAAGGGAGAATATTGAATGGATAGAAAATGGATGGGACATTTGGAAGAAATACGGGATGAGAGAAAGTAAAGGTTAATCATGATGGCTATGGGTGAATTAGAGTGAAAGGATGAATTAATATTTGGATTGTTTGGATGAATAACCAAGGCAGCTCTTCCCATGTCATGGAGAGGGGCATGCTGCTCACTTACTTTGTTTATGTAGGGTTATCAAAGCTATGGTTTAAAGTGGGGGGTATTTTTTATTTTTTGTTCTCCTTCCTTGATTCCCTGTATTTGCTACGAGAGACAGATATATTCCAGCCATCATTCTTCACCCCTCTTCCCCACCCATGGCATTTTGCCTCCTGTGACTGAAGTGCAATGTGGTTCAATTCATGACTGCGGTGTTGGCTGTGCAATGTGAGTCAGTTTCAGTGAATGTGGCATTTACAATGCACTGCAAACCAAACACACAAGGTAAGTTTCCCGAATGTCTGACAAAATATCGAAATCAAAAATATCGAAATACAAAAATATCGGAACAAAAATATCGAAGTCAAAAATATAGGAATCCTATCCCTAACAAGGTAAGTACAAAAATATCGAAAAAATAATATCGTAGTACAAAAATATCGAAATTAAAAATATCGTTTTTTTAAATGTATTAATAATAATGTAAAAATAATTATAAAATACATATAATGTTACAAATATTAAATAAAAATATTAAAACATAATTAAAAAATTAAAACTAATACATATACATTTAAAATAAATTAAAAACGTAATAATTTAATGTAATTTTATATTTTTTTATTTCATTTAATTGATTTAATTTAAATTTATTTTATTTTTACCCTGTACGACTGTACCCCAAAACCCCAAAACTGACCCTGAACCCTAAAAATACCCCTTTACCCAAAAACCCAAAACTGACCCTGAACCCTAAAAATACCCCTTCACCCATGAACTGAAAACTGACCCATAACCCTAAAAATACCCCTTTACCCAAAAACTGAAAACTGACCCTGAACCCTAAAAATACCCCTTTACCCAAAAACTGAAAACTGACCCTAAACCCTAAAAATACACCTTTACCCAAAAACTGAAAACTGACCCTGACCCCTAAAAATACCCCTTTACCCATGAACTGAAAACTGACCCAGAACCCTAAAAATACCCCTTTACCCAAAAACTGAAAACTGACCCTGAACCCTAAAAATACCCCTTTACCCAAAAACTGAAAACTGACCCTGAACCCTAAAAATACCCCTTTACCCATGAACTGAAAACTGACCCTGAACCCTAAAAATACCCCTGTACCCATGAACTGAAAACTGACCCTGAACCCTAAAAATACCCCTGTACCCAAAATTAATTAATATTATTTAATTACCAATTAATTATTAATTAACAATAACAATAAAGTAAATATATTAGCACATTTGCTGTAATTAATTTAATTTAATAATTAATATTATTTTGCACAATTAATTAATTAAGAATAACAATAAATTATATATAAAAAAATTACTATAATTAATGTAATTAAATAATTAATAATAATTAATTACCAACTAATTAATAATTATAAATATGTAAAAAATTATAATAATTAATTAACTAATGAATAGAAATTAATTACCAATTAATTATTAATTAAAATATGTACAAACATATATCAATTAATTAATTATTATTAAATTACTTCCCACCCTATTCCCCTATAAACCCATAACCCGCTACAGAACATATTTATCTATTAATAAATTAATTAAAAATAATTAAAAATTAATTCTCAATTAATTAATTAATAATTCCTACTAATTAATAATTAATTTAACATAATTAAATTACTTCCCACCCTATTCCCCTATAAACCCACAACCCGCTACAGTAGTAAAAGACAATATTTAATAAAATAACATTAAAAATAAATAATAAAACATAATAAATACAATATAATATACACTAAATTTATTTAAAAATTGATATTAGTAACATCAAAGTTATTAATTTCGATATTATTAACATCGATATTTACAACTTCGATATTACTGATATCATGCCAATATCGATATTTAGACTGTCGATATTACTTACCTTCGATATTTTTGTATATTGATATTTAAACTTCGATATTTTTGCATATCGATATTTAAAAATCGATATTTTGTCTGTGTACCAAGTTTCCCTCTCGCACTCAGTCACCTCTCAGTACTTCACTCCTTTTTTCCCCCTAAATTTCTCCTTAGTCAACTAAAAAATTGGAAAATCCATTCTTAGCATGTTCCACATTTGATTGTATAACCATGGCTAAGTGTGAAATGGGCCAATCAACATCAGGCCAAAAATGGTCGCCCATCACTCAGGCCCCAAACATTGCAAATCAATCATCTCAAGCAAGTTCCTAAATTACACTTCAACACCCTCCCTCACTATCTGCCACCACATGAATCATCAGTCATCACTCACTATCACTCGCTATTCAGATCACTTATTGGTGAAATGGTTACCTGTTCCAATCTAAACCCTGTGGTAGGTATACTATCTCCACTTTGATGCAAGCAACAGATAGGAATTTAGCGGTCTTTTAAATCAAACGATGTCTGCGGAAGCCATCTGTTAGAAATGGGGGCACTAGTTGGCAATGGTTTGTACCTTTGTCTAAGAAGGGACCCTTCTTCCTTGTCAGGGTAAAAGAGATACACCTTTAAAATAACCCCTGCTCACTCCCTTAATAGATTGGCACGAACAGACAGGCTTATCTCGGAGGAAGTGTGTAAAACATTTGTGCACATATTGAGTAATACAATGAAAACACTACAAATGTAATCCTTAGAAGGCAGAAACAGTCCTGTCCATAGCAAACTTTAGGTGCGACACTTTCAACACAAAGTACCTTGGATTTATCACAATCATAAACAAAAACAGCCTCAGGGAAGGTGGTGCGGTTGGTTCCTTACACCCAGGGAAGGTGATGCTTAAGTTTATTACTTCAGGGGAGGTGATGTATCGGTTCCTTACTGCCGCGCAGGGAACATGATGTGTTGGTCCCATACTGCAGGGGAAGTGATGCGTCAGTTTCTTATTGTGTGGGAAGGTGATGCATCGGTTTCCTACTGCAGCCCCGGTGTTCTTGTAGACTTGGCACCCTGGTGCGATGCATGGGGATTGGGGATGCATCGGTTCTCGATGTATCAGCGGCGCTGCATTCGTCTCTCCAGCTGCGGTCCCACGATGCGTTGGTTCTTGCAGCCGCACAACAGAAGTTATTTTAGAAGTGTGTCCCCTTACCCTGACTAGAAAGAAGGGTCTCTACTTGGACAAAATGCAAACCTTGGCCAACTACAGACCCCTATTTCTAACATTGATAGGCAGCGCTGAGGATTAGGACATGCATTTGTGCCTAGCATACAGTGATTGTTGTACACTACTAGTACAGTACAGACCATTACTCAACAACATTCTATATTTCCCTGTTTCCCTTTGGAATTTGTTTGTTGGAACTCTGGTTAGTTGTTGCACCTGTGAGGCCTTGTGACAATGGAAATCATCTTTTGGCACTTGCACATCTACATGATGAGGGAACTAAAAGTCTTTTGCAAGGAGAGGGGGCTCCCTGTGAAGAGGAGAGACAGGATCTTGAGGCAGCCCTGCATAGCTATGAGGTGCTACACTGGGAGGCAACACTATCAGATGACTCTGAGGAGGAATATGAGTGGGAGGATCCCCAGCCACAATACCAAGAGGGCATTGGCCCTAAAGGAGGACACATTATGGGAAAGATTGACTTGTAAGGAGAGTGTTAGACCTGGTATCATTGGCGTGAGTCTCCCTTCCATTTTGACAGATTGCCTCCTCTGTTTTGATATGTTTTTGCTGGTTTCATGCTTTGGGCACTGTGCCACTGCTAATCAGTGCCACAGTGCAAGTGCTCCCTATCTTAAATTGATGTACTAATTGGTGATTCCACTACTGGGTTATTTGATTTACCTGTCAGCCCCTAGTACAGTGCACCATGTGTGCCCAGGACTTGTAAATCAAATGCTGCTGGTGGACTTGCAGCACTGGCTGTGCCACCCACAGACACAGCTTGTAAAGTGTGTATCAGGCCTGCCATTGCAAAGCCTAAGTGCAGTCTAGCACTGCCATGTCAACTTGGACAAGTGCACCCACTTGCCAGTCCCTAAACCTTCCCTTTGCTTCATGTGAGACACACCTATGGTAGGCCCAAGGGCAGGGTGCATTGTAAGTATAAGGTAGGAAATGCTCTGGTGTATGTAGCATGTCCTAATAGTGAATTACAGCCATTTTCGTTTTTCACTATTGAAGGCTACCTGTTCTCCATAGCCTAGAATGGGCAGTTAGATTATTACATTCTTTTAATCCTAACTGACTTAGGGAACATGGTAGAAATTCGAATTTAAAATGCCTCAACTCAGAATGATATGATACATCTTTTAGTAAAGTCGGTTTTAATATTCTGTGTTTGAAAATACCACTTTTAGAAAGTAGGAATTTTCTTGCCTAACTGTCCAGGCCTGCCTCTTCTAGGTTGTGTATTCCTTGTCTGGGTTTGTGAGTGACAGGGCTGGGGGATTCCAGGAGACAGGCTGGGGCAGCCCAGTGGTGAATAGAGAGATCTGCATCTAGATGGGAGGGAGGAGTTGCACCTGGGACCTGAATAGGGCTGGTCCTTCCCTTTCCAATGCTGACTCCACCTCCTGTGGCTTGTCTGATGTCTCTGAGCTGCACTGTAAAGGAGAGAAGGAATCTTGTCAACAAAATGCTCCAGAGCTGAACCTTCCCTTCCCTGTGCTGGCTCCACATCCTGTGGGGCGGCTGATGTCTCTGTCCTGCACAGTGAAAGGAAGAAGAGAGTCATGTAAATAAAGTGCTCAGGAACTGGTTTGGACTAGGCAGAGGCCTCTCTGACTTCAGAGAACAAATGATTTTGGGGTATACATATTGGGACCCTAATCCCAAGAAATTAGATCACTTCTGGAACAAGAAACCTTTTGCAGAGGAAGAGAGGTTGGATACCTACACTGTGAAACAGCTCAAACATCTGTGCAGGAAATTGAAAGTTACTGCACCAGGCATTTCTAAAAAGGATGACTTTCAAAAGGCGCTGAGAGCCTGGGTAGAAGCAAGAAATACCCCTGATCTTGTGGTGGCGCCAGTTGGGGATGCAGATGGGCCCATTGAGAGGCCAGTGTTTTCAGCTAGGGGAGGGGGACTCTCCCCACCTGGCAGCAGTATCTCTTCCAAAGACCTCTCCCCCAGAGTGTTGGAAGACAGGGAGAGAAATAGAGCACTCAAGCTTGAGTTGGCTAAACTTAAGATGGAGAATCGGAGGGAAACAGAGAATAACAGGTTGTTTTTGAAAAGAGAGAGAATGAGGATGGAACATGAGAGGATGTTGATGGAGTTAGAAATCAAGGCCAAGGGCTTAGAAATCAATCCCTCTGGTGATAGCGCACCATCTGTGCCTTCAGAAGGCAGAGTATATATTCCCAAGGATGTCATCAAAGATTTCCAGAAAAGTTAAGATATTGGGCAGTGGTTTGCAGCCTATGAGATAGCAATGTTGGCTCACCGGATCCCCAAGAAGGATTGGGGAGCGGAGTTGTGGGGCCGCTTTTTAACTGAAGGTAGGGATACTTTGTTAGACTTGCCCAGTGATCATAGGATGTCTTATGCCCACATGAAAGAAGCCCTGATGACAAGGTATGGTTTAACTTCAGACCTCTATAAACAGAGGTTCAGGAATTGTAAGAAGTTGGAGGGAACCACTTGGGTAGAATATGTGTCTTTCTTTTGCAGAGCTATGGATGGTTGGGTGAGGGGTAGCAATGTGGATAATTTTCAAGCGCTCTATGATTTGATTGCTAGGGAGCACTTGTCTGCTAATTGTTTTCTAGAACTACGCCAGCACCTTATTGATAGCAAGTTGACTAACCCTAGGAAGCTTTCTGAAGAGGCGGACTGCTGGGTCAGTACCAGGGTCCACAAGGGTCTTGTGGGAGACTCCGCCAAGGGTGGGCAGGGTCCTCAGCAGAAGAGTAGGGGGACAAGGGTAAACAGAGGGAGTTCCAGAAAGGGCCCCAAAGTAATTCCCAAGGGAACCAAGGTAAGGGTTCCCACCCTCCCCCTGAGAAGAAGTCAGGACCCCTGATAGGTAAACCTGTTCATGGGGGACTGTTACCAGCTTTCTGTGTAAGCAGGTGGGACACCGTTGGTATGATCCCCAGTGTCCCCAGAAGGGTCAGCATGTGCCACCCCATGCACCACCCCATCAGATGGCCAGTGTAGCCCTGGGTGAGGAGGAGATGGGTGCCCAAGGTGGGTGAGGTCCCGCAGAAATGTCCCTTGTCTAATTAGGAGATGGTCCCTAATGCATTCTTCCCAGTTGTTGCCATTGACAACAGAGAGAGACGTAGCAAGGTGGCTCAAGTTCCCTTTGAGTGGGGGGTCTCTGATACTCTTCAAGTAGCTGTGAGGCCAGCAATGCATGTTGATTGTCTGTTAGGCAATGATCTGGAAAGCTCCCCTTGGGTTAAGGTGGAGAAGAAGGCGCATTAGGAGATGTTGGGTCTTCCTGAGTGGGCGTGTGTGACCGCTCGGTCTATGGCAGCTAAGGGTGTTCAAGAGATCCTGGAGCCTGAAAGTATGGCCCAGGGACCTGCCTTAGAGAGAAGAGGTAGGGGGTGTGAGAAACCAGCCCCCATTGTTCCCACGGTCCAGGAGGAGGCAGACCTTGTGGGGGATGCCCTGAACTGGGGAACCTACCTGAGCTAACCCATTGGCAGCAAGAAGGGGGTCCCTCCAGGGAGGAATTTTGTGAAGAGCAGCAGAAGTGCCCTTCTCTTTTAGGTTTGAGGCAACAGGCCACAAACCAGGCAGCAAGTGATCAGTCTGGATCACATTGGATCTACTGGGAGAACGGTCTCCTGTATAGCGAGCCTAGGGTTGCTGAGCCTTGGTCAGCCCACATGCTGGTGGGACCCCAGCGCTTCAGAGCCTTCCTACTGGGTTTGGATCATGATGTTCCTTTAGCTGGTCATCTGTGGCAGAACAAGACCTTTGAAAGGCTTGTCTCCCACTTTTATTGGCCCCAGAAGCGGAAGAGTTCAGATACTCGTTGTAGGACCTGTCAAACTTGCCAGGCAAGTGTGAAAAGTGGAAGGCGGCACAAGGCCCCTCTCCAACCTTTCCCTGAAGTCAGGACCCCCTTCGAACGTGTGGGGATTGACATTGTGGGACCACTGGGCCCCAAGACAGCCATGGGCAACAGGTTTATCCTGGTCTTGGTGGACCATGCTACCCGGTACCCGGAAGCAATTCTGCTCAGAACAGTGACGGCCACCGTGGTGGGACATGCACTGATGGGGATCTTCTCCCGTGTGGGGTTCCCCAGAGAGGTGGTGTCTGACCGTGATACAAACTTCATTTCTAATTAAATGAAGTCTCTGTGGAAGGAGTGTGGTGTTACCTAGAAGTTCACCACTCCTTACCACCCACAATGTAATGGGCTGGTTGAAAGATTCAACTGGACCCTTAAAGGCATGATCATGGGTCTTGAGGAACCAATGAGGCGTAAGTGGGATGTCCTCTTGCCATGCCTTCTGTTTGCCTACCGTGAGGTGCCACAAAAGTCCCTTGGGTTCAACCCCTTTGAACTTTTGTATGGTCACCCGGTAAGAGGACCTTTGAGTTTGGTCAAGGAAGGCTGGGAGCAATCTCCCAGGAAACCTCTCCAGGGTGTATATAGTTACATGCTGGCCTTCAGGAACCAGACTCGGCATTTCAGAGATCTCGCTCAGCCAAATCTGGAAACCAGCCAGGAGGAAATGAAGCGGTGATACGATCAGAATGCGACTCTGATTGAGCTTCAATCTCCACGAAAAGTTTGGGTCATGGCCCCTGTGGAGCCTTGTGCGCTCCAGGGCAGGTAGACCGGTCCATATGAGGTGGTGGAGTGCAAGAGTGATGTCACTTATCTGGTGAACTTGCAGTCTCCCAGGAACTCATTAATGGTCCTGCATGTCAACCGCCTAAAGCCCCACTTAGAAAGGTCCGAAGTGGGCATGCTCTTTGCGACAGATGATGGAATGGAAGAGGAGACCAAGCCCCTTCCTGACCTCCTGTCTGCAACAGAGCAAGAGGGGTCAGTGGATGGTGTCAGCATCTCTGCCACACTGACCCCTGATCAGCAGCAAGATTGTCGCCAGCTGTTGGGGCAATTCTCTGACCTATTTTCCTTGGTTGCTGGTGTCACAGAGTGGTGTGTCCATGATGTGGACACTGGAGTCAGTCATCCTGTGAAGCACAAGGCTTACAGAGTGACTGACAAGGTTAGGGCTTACATTAAGGAAGAAATCTCCAAGATGTTTGCTTTAGGGGTCATTGAGTCCTCAAACAGTCCTTGGGTCAGCCCAGTGGTCTTGGTCCCAAAGGCTGCCTCGCCGGGTGCCACACCTGAACTCCGGTTCTGTGTGGACTACAGAGGACTCAATTCAGTCACCAGGACTGATGCACACCCCATCCCCAGAGCTGATGAGCTCATTGATCGGTTAGGGGCTGCACGGTACCTCAGCACGTTTGATTTGACATCTGGGTACTGGCAGATCGCCTTGACAGATGGGGCTAAGGAGAGGTCAGCATTCTCCGGGCACTACCAATTCCGGGTTATGCCCTTTGGGATGAAGAATGCCCCTGCCACCTTTCAGAGGTTGGTCAACCAGGTGTTGTGTTACATTCTTTGTAGTACATTTAGTGTTTCCCTTTTAATTGTCTATTGCCCTTTTAATATTTCTGAGTACTTTTAACCATGGCACATGCCATGGTGTTGTTATTACATCATATAGAACTGTGGCTTTGACATTCTTGTCTTTGTCTTTGGAACAGCTGTACTGTACTCCTTTCAATAAACTGATTTATAACTTCTGGATTCAAGATCATCATTTTTATACTGAAAATCTTACACTGGCGATGAGGGACCCTGTACCTGCTGCATTCTGGAGCACAGGACCGGTACTATTACTATTTGGAATGGGCTCGAGTTTAATCTTTGTATTTGGATCTACAGACAACATCGTTTGTTGGGTAGAACTCTTTATTTAATTTGTTGTCGTCTTTCTCCGAGATTTTTGGATGATTATTTGTCAATTATTTTGAGTTTTGGACATTTTTCCATTTTAAAATTGCCTCCGAGATGAAGATTTGGGCGATCTACATTGCCATTGTGCTTTCTACATAGACATTGCTTCATAGCATTTTTCGCCATTCTTTTGTGAACTTTCCGACACCTGCATGGACCAAATTGTTAATTTCATACGGTTTCAATGTTTTCGTTGTGGATTTCTATTGCTGAAGTCACCGTTACCTGTTCGTTGTCCACGCGTATGGTTTCATAAGTCGCGCTGTTCAACTGATGCGCGCCGTGCCATAGTTACCTTTCCTCACGAACATCGGTAAAGACGCAACGCATCAAGATACGTCATCACGTCTGCGCAAAAGCGGCCTCACATTTGGTGGACATTTTTGGTTCACCTTTGTGAAACGCAGCGACAGGAAACGTCATCACGTCTACAAAGAAGCGTCCTAACGTTCGGTGGCCATTTTGGGTTTCCTAGGGAACCAATATCAACTATTCGCCGATGCGCACGGCAGCGCGTCAAGTTAATCTTCATTTCCATTTCTTCGCCGATGTGCATGGCAGCACATAAAGTTAATTTTTCTTTTCCATTTCTTCGCCGATGCGCACGGCAGCGCCTCAACTCAACTACATTTTTTTAGTACATTTTCCTTTTCTTCACTGATCAGCACTATGATTATTTGAGTTTTAGAACATTGATCTCCATTTACAGCACAACAGTACAACCAAGAGTCCCAAACTTTCAACAAAAGAACAGTGCGTAATTGTGCACATCGCTGATGCACACAGCTTGTGTGGTATTTATTATTACTTTATCTTTTATATTGTGTCATTAGCCACTATTTTTTTGTAGTATTTTGTTTTGTGTATAATTTTTGTTTATTGTTTCAATTACCATGCAATTTGATCCACCTACAAAGGTTTTACAAGCTAAAGGTGAACCTCCTATTCTATGGTCTAGATGGAAGGAGGAGTTTTTGACCTATTTAAAAGCAATTGATGGGGAAAGAATGGGCAATGAGAGGAACAAAAGAATCTTGGGTCTGACGGTCAAGCTATATTTAGAACATTACCTGTTGCAAGTCGTCATTATGGGACTTTTGATGAAGCACTTATGCGTATGGAAACTCGTTTTAAACCAGCAACTAGTATTGCACTCAATAGGTACAAATTCTATACTAGAGCTCAAAGAGAGAGTGAAACATTTGATGATTTTTTTAACTGGTCTCAGGTCTCTGGTAATTTCATGCAATTTTGGAAATCTTGCTGATGAGATGATAAGGAATCAAATTATTGTGAATGTAAGGAGTAAGAAAACTCAGGAACAGTTGTGGTTTTTAGGAAATCCTAACTTAAATGATACTATCTACACGGCAAAGGCTTTTGAGCAATCTGATAAGTGGAGGAAGACGATTGATGATGTAAATTCTAAGGGTGACAGTAGTAAAAGCATCGATGAAGTATGTGTTACAAAAATGTTTTCCAAACCTCCTCACCAGTACAATAGAGATTCTAAAAATAATGTGTGTTTTAGGTGTGGTAACACGAACCACGTAGCCTTATTTAAATTGTGTCTTTCCATAGGAAAGGAATGGTTCAAATGCGGTAGAATTGGACATTTTGCTAAAGCATGCAAGGATGATCGTAGAAGGATTATTGATGCTCATAGAAATGTAGGGTCCAAAAATAATGATGTTTCTGTTGTGAGAAGGGTGAATTTTTCTGATGAAGATCTCACTATGGAAAAAGGTATGGTTGTATCTATAGTTGATGTATGTTCTTTAGAGGAGGATTTGTGTTCACCAAAGTGTTGTGTTAAATTTTTGAATGTAGATTTGGATCTCATGGCTGATTCTGGTTCGCCATGGACCATTATAACTGAAAGGTATTTTAAAGAAAAGTTTGGCAAGATTTTATCAATTGAAGACTTGTCTTGTCCTGATATTGTGGCTCGGAGTTTTGATGGTTCTATTATTGATCTTGCAGGGTTTGTTGCTTCTGAAGTTCAATTTAAAGGGAGGTCTGCTTTTATTAAAATGTATGTTGCCAGAAAAGGTGTGAATGTATTGGGTTGGCGGGATCAGTGGAAACTTTGTATCATTCTTAATCCACGTAATAGAGATCCAGTTATGGTAGTTGAAGGCAGTGATATTGTTGGAGTTATGAGTGTTTGTGCTGATCCAGTTCTTATTGGAGAAAAATTTCCAGAAGTATTTTCTGACACATTAGGAAAGTTTAATGGTTTCACTCATGAGATCAAATTAAAAAAAGGAGCTTCTCCTGTCAAACAAAAACTTAGGAATCTACCCATTAATGTAAGAGATGAATTGGGAAAACGTTTGAAGGGTATGCTTGATGAAGGAGTGATTGAAGAAGTGGAGTCAGTCTGATAATTCTTTGAGGCTTTGTATTGATCTTCGTGCACTTAATTTGAACATCTTGATCGATTGTCACCCTTTACCAAACATTAATGAGGTTGTGAGCATGTTGGGAGGGTCCACTGTTTTCTCCACCTTGGATCTCAGGTCGGCGTATCATCAGATTGATTTAACAAAGGAGTCTTGCCATTTGACTGCGTTTATCACGCCACATGGTTTATTCCAGTTCAAGAGGATGCCTTTCGGGTTGGCGTCTGCGGCGTCTGTTTTTCAGAGGTCCATGTGCCATCTTTTCAAACAAATGGAGTATTGCGTGAAATGCTTTCAAGATGACATTTTAATATATTCACCAGATGTAGCATCTCATGCGGAACATCTTGAAAGAGTTTGTAAGATTCTCAACGATTATGGACTTACGCTAAAAAAGTAAATGTAAGTTTTTCCAAGAATCTGTAGAGTATTTGGGACATACCCTTTCTAAGGAGGGTGTTGTCCCCAAGAAGTCTTTGGTTGATGCGATTTTTAAAGCACCCTCTCCAGACTCTGAAGAGAAACTGCTTTCTTTTTCAGGGCTTTGTGAGTATTACAGTAAGTTCATAAAAGATTTTTCTTAAAAAATGGAGCCTTTGAGAGAACTGCTGCGGAAAAATGTTGAATTTGTGTGGGAAGATAAGCAACAAAAAGCATTTGAAAATATTAAGTCTGAAATGGTTGCTGCACCTTCTCTCAAACCATGTAGTGTTGGTAAAACATGTAAACTTACTGTGGATGCCAGTCTGTATGGGAAACATCCTTTACAACGAAACATTTTCCACGCAGTACCTTTACAACGCAGGTATTACAACGCAAGTCGTTACAACAACTTGCGCTGGAGGGCGCTGTAGGATAGGTAATAGTTTAATTTACTATCCAAAACCTTCTCTACTATCCACGGGGAATGGAATTGGAATAGTAAATTAAACTATTCCACTTTCCAGCGCCCCCCAACGCAAGTCGTTGTAACGACTTGCGTTGTAAAACCTGCGTTGTAAAGGTATGCGTAGAAAAAGCATGCGTTGTAACAACATACATCCGTCTGTATGGACTAGGTTGTGTGTTATCACAGTGTTCGGAGAAGGATGAGTGGAATGTGACTTTCGCCTCTCGTACTTTAAATTTGACAGAGAGATGTTATGCTGTCATTGAAAGAGAGTTGCTAGTAAGTGTTTGAGGTGTGGAGCATTTCAGAAATTACATTTGGGGTGCACAGTTTATTTTAAAAACTGATCACAAACCTTTGATTACTATCTTATCCCCAGGTGGAGGTCTTAACGCCACGGCAAGAATAGCTAGGTTACTGTCACGTTTACAGGAATATACTTTTACAGTAGAATATGTTCCAGGAAAAGTAAATGTAACAGCGGATTGTTTATCTCACCTTCCCTGTGATGGGAACAACAATACATGTGAAGAAGAGGTTGTTGCAAGCATTTCTGAAGTATTAGACAGATTTCAGAAGAATTGTGGAAGGAAAGTATGAGAGAAGATAACATTTTACAGCAGGTTGTCAATTGTACCAGTGTTGGTTGGCCCCCTAAGAATGATATTTCTGATGAATTATTTCCATTTTGGAAGGTCTCTTATGAGATTTTTGTGGAAGGAGATTTTATTTACAGACAAGGAAAATGCATTCCACCTGTTTCTTTACGTGACACAATTTTAGGATTGAGTCATGAAACTCATCTGGGTATGTCCTCAATGAAGAGGCTTATCAGATCGTTTTTTTGGTGGCCCGGGATGGAAAAGTATGTGGATAGGATGGTGAGAGAATGTCCAGAATGTGTGCGAAGTGAGAAATGTCTCAAGTGTAATCCAGCCCCACTTATTCCAGTTAAGTGGCCTGATTATCCGTGGCAGAAAGTTGGTTTGGACATTGCTGGGCCTTTTAATTTTCTACCACAAGATTGCAGGTTCGCCATTGTCATGGTGGATTATCATTCCAAATGGCCTGAGGTAAAGTTAGTCCCACGGGTTACCACTACTAGTGTTGTTTTATTTTTGAAGGAGGTTTTTGCCAGAGAAGGTACTCCAGGGGTAATTATTTCGGACAATGGGGTGCAGTTGAAACCGCATGAGATGCTGAAGTTCTTAAAACTGCATAATAACCGGCATATTACCACATCTCTTTATGAACCTCAGGGCAACGGTCAAGTGGAAACGTTCAATAGTGTGCTCAAGGAAGACATACTTTGGTCACAGAATTTTGATGTTGACTGGAAAGACAAGTTAAGAGAGAAATTAAGGCTATACCGTATTACCCCTCATTCCACAGCCGAGGTTTCACCTTTCCGCTTACTCAAGGGTAGAGATCCTGTTTCTGAATTATGCCCTTGGTGGTTTAAGAAAGTTGTTAGAGTTCAAACTTATGAGCTAGATAAAGAAGGCATAGCTGGCAGGGTTGAGGAAAAACAACTGAAGAGCAAGAACATTTATGTTCTTCGTATGAAGGTTAAAATACCTAAATTTGTTGTTGGGGATTTTGTTAGAGTACGGAAACCTGATATTCTCCTTTAGCATGATAAAAAATTCACCTATAACAACAAGAGAGGAAGGGATTGAAAAAGCACTCCTATCTCCCCTCAAAATTAATATAACAATCAACAGAGGAGTGTTTTTGCAAAAGATATTAGTAGGAGAGCAAACATTTAGTTTAATCGACACAGTCAAAGATACTAACTATGAAGCAAACCAATTTAGGTTTTTCTGAAGGCCCTCACTCACTGACCTGGTCGGTGACATGCTTCATCATTGGGCCCCACCAGGAGTGGCCGTATGCCACTCTAGTGTGCTGCAACGCCAGGTTACTGCGGAGCGGGTTTTTGTGACAGTGACAGTAAAGTGTAGTAGAAGTGAATTTAAAACATCCAAATTGTGTCAATTTTTTTTTGTTTTGCCAATTGGATACACTTAAGAACAGGGTGTAGGATGATGACTAAATTAGAAGTACAAATTCATCCTAAGGAAATGGTCAACATGTTTCCGCCTTAAATGAGAAGTTACTCAGGCTTTCATCAGGACCAGAGGAATAGTGTAGACCCTCGGCGGTATGGGCGCGCTAAGGCCCACCCTGACCTGGGGGTACTAATGTGAAAAATAATAAAGGGTTAAAAGATTCCATCAGCAATATGGAGGAACCGAGTTTATTCTAAAAAAAAAAAGGACAAAAAAAAAACAAGTAGACAGACAGGGGACAAAACAGAGAAATTGTGTCAGTACATTCCAATCTGTTGTTATCCTTTAATAATACATGTCGGAAGTGCTCTTCGGAGTGCCCTTGTAGCGGTAGCAGAGATATGTGTGCCACTAGATGTGAACTGGTACCTGTCTGTCTACTTGTTTGTTCGTCCTTTTTTTAGAATAAACATGGTTCCTCCATATTGCTGACAAAATCTTTTAACTCTTTATTATTTTTCACATTAGTACCCCAAGGTCAGGGTGGGCCTTAGCGCGCCCACACCGCCGAGGGTCCACACTATTCCTCTGGTCCTGATGAAAACCTGAGTAACTTCTCATTTAAGGCAGAAACATGTTGACCATTTCCTTAGGATGAATTTGTACTTCTAATTTAGTCATCATCCTACACCCTGTTTTTAAGTGTATCCAAATGGCAAAACGAATAGAATTTTTTTGACACAATTTAGACCGCTCCGCAGTAACCTGGCATTGCAGCACACTAGGGTGGCATTCGGCCACTCCTGGTGGGGCCCAATGATGAAGCATGTCACCGACCAGGTCGATGAGTGAGGGCCTTCAGAAAAACCTACATTGGTTTCCTTCATAGTTAGTATCTTCGACTGTGTCGATTAAACTACATGTTTGCTCTTCTACTTATATCTTTTGCAAAAACACTCCTCTGTTGATTGTTATGATACAAAATTCAGCCGACCTATGAAGACTGTCAAAGTTAATCGTAATAGTGTGGTCACTCAAGATGGACAAGTTTGGAATGTAAGACGTGTTTCTAAGTGTTCTATGCTTCGTTCTTAATGTTTTTAAGTAAGGAGATGTGTTACATTCTTTGTAGTACATTTAGTGTTTCCCTTTTACTTGTCTATTGCCCTTTTAATATTTCTGTGTAATTTTAACCATGGCACATGCCATGCTGTTGTTATTACAACATATAGAACTGTGGCTTTGACATTCTTGTCTTGGTCTTTGGAACAGCTGTACTGTGCTCCTTTCAATAAACTGATTTATAACTTCTGGATTCAAGATCATCATTTTTATACTGAAAATCTTACATGTTGGCTGGACTGGAGGATTTCAGTGCCGCCTACCTGGATGACATTGCAGTGTTCAGCGCCAGTTGGGAAGAACATCTGCACCACCTCTGGGAAGTGTTGATGGCACTGTGCAAGGCAGACCTCACGATCAAGGTGAGTAAGTGCCAGATTGGGCAGGGTTCCATGGTGTACTTGGGTCACCAGGTAGGAAGCGGCCAGGTGGCGACCCTACAGCCCAAGATTGATACAATCCTGGCATGGGAACCCCCAAAGACGCAGACACAGGTCAGAGCCTTTTTAGGACTCATGGAGTACTACAGGAGGTTTGTCAAGGGGTATGGCAACATTGTTGCACCCTTGACTGAGCTGACTTCCAGGAAGTAGCCCAAGAAAGTGAACTGGACTGACACATGCAGAAGACTTTTGACACCCTGAAGACTCGCATGTGCACAGCACCCGTGCTTCAGGTGCTCAACTTCTCAAAATAATTCATTGTACAGGCAGACACTTCAGAGCATGGTTGGGGGGCTGTTCTATCACAGATTAAAGAAGAGGGCCTAGACCAACCTGTAGCCTTCATCAGTAAGAGGTTACTTCCACTGGAACAGAGGTGGAGTACAATTGAGCGTGAGGCATTTGCTGTGATGAGGGCACTGTAGAAGTTGAGGCCTTTTTTGTTTGGGACTCACTTCCTGGTTCAGACCAACCACAGGCCCCTCAAATGACTGATGCAGATGAGGGGTGAGAACCCAAAGTTGTTGAGGTGGTCCATTTCCCTACAGGGTATGGACTTTACTGTGGAACACCGCCCTGGTACAGAACACGCCAACGCTGTTGGTCCGTCCAGATTTTTCTGCCTTAATGAAGAGAACTCCCAACGGGAACGGTAGTTCTCCCCACATTTCAGCTGGAAGGGACACGTGTTAGACCTGGCATCATTGATGTGAGTCTCCCTTCCATTTTGACAGATTGCCTCCTCTGTTTTGATATGTTTTTGCTGGTTTTATGCTTTGGGCACTGTGCCACTGCTAATCAGTGCCACAGTGCAAGTGCTCCCTATGTTAAATTGATGTACTAATTGGTGATTCCATGATTGGGTTATTTGATTTACCTGTCAGCCCCTAGTACAGTGCACCATGTGTGCTCAGGGCTTGTAAATCAAATGCTGCTGGTTGTCTTGCAGCACTGGTTGTGCCACCCACAGAAGCAGCTTGTAAATTGTGTTCTTTGCAAGGCCTGTGTGCAGTCTAGCACTGCCATGTCGACTTGGACAAGTGCACCCACTTACCAGTCCCTAAACCTTCCGTTTGCTTCATACGAGACACCCCTATGGTAGGCCAAAGGGCAAGGTGCATTGTAAGTATAAGGTAGGACATGCTCTGGTGTGTGTAGCATGTCCTAATAGTGAATTACAGCCAATTTTGTTTTTCACTATTGAAGGCTAATTGTTCTCCATAGGCTAGAATGGGCAGTTAGAATATTACATTCTAATAATCCTAACTGACTCAGGGAACATGGTAGAAATTCGAATTTAATATGCCTGAACTCAGAACAATAAAATACATCTTTTAGTAAAGTTGGTTTTAATATTCTGTGTTTGAAAATACCACTTTTAGAAAGTAGGTATTTTCTTGCCTAACTGTTCAGGCCTGCCTCTGCTAGGTTGTGTCTGGGTTTGTGAGTGACAGGGCTGGGGGATTCCAGGAGACAGGCTGGGGCAGCCCAGTGGTGAATAGAGAGATCTGCATCTAGATGGGAGGGAGGAGTTGCACCTGGGACCTGAATAGGGCTGGGCCTTCCCTCTCCAATGCTGGCTCCACCTCCTGTGGCTTATCTGATGTCTCTGCCCTGCACTGTGAAAGGAGAGAAGGAATTTTGTCAAAAAAGTGCTCCAGAGCTGAACCTTCCCTTCCCTGTGCTGGCTCCACCTCCTGTGGGGCGGCTGATGTCTCTGCCCTGCACAGTGAAAGGAAGAAGAGAGTCATGTAAATAAAGTGCTCAGGAACTGATTTTGACTAGGCAGAGGCCTCTCTGCCTTCAGAGAACAAAGGATGTCAGGGTATGAATATTGGGAGCTGATCCCAAGAAATTAGATCACTTTTGGAACAAGAAACCTTTTGCCAAGGAGAAGAACCAAGGAAGCTGCAGGAGTTATACTGCCTCTCTGCCAGTGTGCTGTTTGCTGGGTTGGCCTGCAGTGGTTGCTTCATTGCCAAGGAAAGGAGAAGGAACTTTTAAGGAATGTCATCATTTACAGAATATTCTCCAAGGGCTTGACTCCAGGCATTTGCGTGTCGCTGGGAGCTGGAAGCGCGACGCATCGAGAGGAAGCGTGTCGCTGCAGCAGCTGAAATCGTCGCATCGGCGGAGAAGCGAGCCTTCGCCGCATCTCCCTAGAAGCGCGTGTTCGTCGAAGCTGCGAGCTGTCGCATCGGCGGAGAAGCGTGACGCCATCGAGAGAGTCGCCATCGCAAGAATCGCCATCGCATCACAGGAGAAGCATGTCGTGGCTCCAAAGTAGAGAGTCATCGCAAGGCTGCCATGGCATCTACGCATCGTCATCGCCGCATCAAGGACGCCATCTTCTCGCATCGCAACCGGATCATCGCATCGCATCAAGGCGCCATCTTGCGCACCGCAACGGGCCCACAAGCTGAGAATCTACACATCACCTCCACACCGGTAAGGATCACGACGCATCCCCTACTCTGCGCAAGCATTGAGGCACGACGCATCATTTCCCCCGGATCACGGAACCAACGCATCTCCCCTTTGGCGAGCCTTTTGTTTGCTTTGCGTTACGCATCTAGGTACTTTGTTGAGAACTTTGTCGCATTTATCATCAACTTGAACTAAGCAAAGTTTTATCATCTTTAAGCAATCTTAAGTGTAGTATTGTGGATTTTTGTCATTTGTGGTCTTGTGTTAAGTCTATATAAAAAAATACTTGTTTTTAAAAAACCGGAGTTGTGTCCCTCTGTAGTGTTTTCACTGTATTAGTGTGTATATTCGCAAATGCTTAACACACTGCCTCTGAGATAAACCTGTCTGCTCGTGCCAAGCTACCAAGGGGGTGAGCAGGGGTTATTAAGGAGTGTAATTCCCTTATCCTGACGTAGAAGTAAGGGTCCCTGTTTGGAAAAAGGTGAATACCATTGCCAACTAGAGACCCCCAGATCTTACAGAGACAAATCAGATTGGCGCTCATGACCGGAGGCTGAGGCAGCTAGACCAGGAGTGCGAGGCGATTGAGCGAGCCTTAGCTGAAAAAGAAATGTGTGTAGCTCAGTAAGTGAGCTTGGCTGGGCTACATGTGGATTCCAGTTCAGATGGGGGCAATGAAAAGGTGTTATCTAGTGATGAGGGAGAAGTACACACACCCAGAGATATGGCACCTGACTTGAAGGAGAGGGTTACCATACACCAGGGGTGCTCAGGTTTATGAGGTAGCTCCAGTGGTGCGCAGAATACTTTAAGTGGCTTGGGGAACTGGCAGAGTATAAAAATTGGGGCCCAGATCATGACCCAAAATGCATTGGGTAAAATGAATACATTGGCATACTGGACAAGTTGGCTATGTTGGAGGATGATAAATATTATTGCTTGAGGTGCCCAATCTATGCATCAAAGTTGGATACAAACATTCCTAAATAATTGTGAAATAAGACAACAGATACTTGTCTGAAATCGCTTTCTTAAGTTGATTATTATGATGGTATATATTATATAGACATTGCCTCTAAGTTAAACCTGACTGCTTTGTGCCAAGCTTCCAGAGGGTTAAGCACAGGTTAATTTAGTGCCTTTTGTGGTTCACCTTGACAAGGATTCTGGTTGTTTCCACCCCTCTCAACCAATAACCCAATTTTTTTGCCCATGGTATTTACATTGTGTGCCAGGATTAGTATTATATACTAAAATGAGATGGCTAACTCTGTGTAAAGTTATTTGTTACTCACAGGGTCTACTGTGTTGAATAAAGAACTGCTATTGAATAAATAATTCAATAAATAAATATCTGTTTCCCATTCTACGTTGTAGCATCAGCAGTACGCATTTAATTACACAACTGATATGTTCTTTAATATAGATTTGATGAATGCTGGAATGATACTTAGATATTTTAGGTCAATATTCAGATAACCTGTGTTTGGTGGGTAGAATAGAATCAACCAACCTGACACACAATGAAGTATGCTTATAGAGCATTGATCAATTGCCGGTCAAAGCAGTTCCAGAGTTTTAGGATATCCATGCAAGTTAAATTTGCATGCAATTAATCTTACTGAAGATCATTTAGATAACTAGAGGTTATCCTAAAAAGCTGAAATGTCCCTGACACTGTTTTACCCTTTCATCTACACCATTTTAAGGGAAATCTTATACTCACTAACAGCAGCAGATAAACATGTTTGTTCACAATGCCAAGACAGTTTAATGAGAGCCGACATAAGAGAACATGCCACATGATATGTAGCACCATCTAAAACAATAGGGAAATAATTACAACTTGCTTTGTGTGTCTAAAATAGATAATTGGTCTGCATTCATTAAATGTAGGTGGAGGTTGACTTATGTTAGCCAGCATGGCACTGCCTCATTCATGACCCAGACCTGACAGCCAGGCATGATAGAGGGCAGAGATATCAGCCTTCTTCACACAAACAAACACTGTTTGTGTGGCTCCTCAACCTCAATAGTATTAAGGAATCTAAGGGAAACTGTAGGTTCCAGAGTGAACCGCATGAGTGGTTACGGCTCCATGACCAAATTCCCAACTCTAACAGTAGTTTGTAACCAGTGGGCACATGGCTGTAGGCTATGTGTTAAGACGTTCTGAAAATGTAAAACAAATTAAACAAAAAAACTCTTGTTAACACCAGCAACTTCCAAGAAAGGAAGATAAAGTTCAGTCACTGAGAGTGACACTACACATATTCTCACTAGGGTAGCAAACACTAGGCTTGGGTGGAGCTTGCAGAGTTTCACTCTGGAGAATTATGTAGAGTTCCGGAAACACTACACAAAATTCCACAGAGTTCCACAAGTGGATGGAGTAATTAGGTAAGCTATCTTAACATATATTCTCTGGCTAATTAAGTAAACCAGAATTGTTTTCCTATCACACTTTTTTTGTCAATTTTTTTGAAAACACAATTTGTTTAAAAAAATACATAATACACAGACTGACATGAAGACGCCGCACCTCCTGAACCCACTTTCCTTGGCAAGAGTAGAGTGCTAATACAATATACGTGGTTTCCAGGTGCTCCTCCTGCATAGTACTGCGGCGCTACTTCGGTCGAGAAAGGTCCAATCAAAGACAGCATCCTCCCCACACACATCTTGAAGAATAACCAACTTCAAGTCTACAGACTCTCCAAGTTTAAAGAAATTCCTTTCATGTAAACTAAGGTATTATAGGGGGCACGTCCACTGTCAAAGAAAACAACGTGGTATGCCAAAAAAACACGTGAGCGCAGTCTGACATAAGCTCGGGATGCCTCACTTGATTGAACCGTAACGCACAAGGGTAGTCAATTTAATGTAAGGAGAGGTCTAGTGGACGTTTGTTTCATCTCGTGATGCATGGGTGTCTCTTGCTCTTCAGCAGTGTGAGGCTTGTGGCCGAGGAGATTGGCATCTAGGGCATGAAGGGGAGTCTATCGGCTGCCTGTGCAAGTTTCGTGACTGTCTTTATTCCTATGAAGGCTTGAGGAAACATGCAGCATTCGCACACGCCATCATCCTGATATTCCGCTGCTTAGCGTGCATCCAAATCCGACATGGTCACCATCCTTGGTGATGAGTAACTGAGCTCTGGTTTCAGATGGTGCTCCTGCAAGAAAGTTGACTGAGCTCTGGTTTCAGATAGTGCATGGGCAAGGAGGTGGGGCAGATAAAACATGGAAGCTACACAACGGTTTTAGTGAAACATTTAAAAACCAATGGATTAGAAAAATACCCTAGAAATGAGGAACCAGGACACGGTAGATGGTGGTAATGTGGAGTACAGTACTACATTGTGAGATTGTGTAGGGGTAACATACATGTAAGACATGGAATGAAGTCTGCCGTGGCCGCTGCAGGTAAGAGCGGATCGGGCGTTGGGGCCGGATTTCGAGAGCTGATCACGAGAGGTAATTAATTTATTATTTTATTTTCCTTCGTGGTAGTCTCTCTCAAAATCTCCCCAACTCGGCCCACCGCTCTTACCTGCAGCGGCCGCGGCTGATGAAGTGTCCATGCACCACTACATGACAAAGACCTTTCTGATTGAATGCACCCCCTCCCTCATGCTTGTGACCAGATTGAGACACAAAGCCTAAGGCTGCTTTTTTTCTTTTTTCAGATTTACATAGCACAAACTCGATCCAAATGTATTGGAGTGCTATACATGAGCACCAGTTATGTTACACAAGGACACATTCATTTTTTAGTAGGCACGGGGAGACTAAGTGATTTGGCCAGAATCTCAGGAAGCAGAGCCGAGGCTGGTGCCTGGTTTTCCAGCTCCAAAGTTGGCAGCTCTGGCCATAAAGCGGTAAAAACTCTATGATCTCCACCGGCGGGGCGGAGTTTACCGCACACCCCTGCAAACAACCTCATTTTACTCATGGAAGGCTCAGTGATCACATAATTTTAGTTGCAGACAAATGTTCATCCATAACAAATTATATTACCCACATTTTTAAAACCTCACCTTGTAGACTAGAGGGTTGGTGAAGTTTAAATAAAAGGTTGAAAGTATAGGATTAGGCAACCTTACACAGCTTCACACGTGACATTGAAAAAATGTAAAGCTAAGCAATCACAATGAATTAAAAGCTGGGGATTTTAATTGTTTAAGAGCTCAACTTACATTGGCGGGTCTAGGCAGAGAAGAGTTACTGATTGACAGTTGCAATCAAATAATAAAAGCAGCCAGGGGAAATATATTAACATGTTATACATACAAAGTGAGCGTTCCAAGCCAGTTTGACCGGCAACCGAATTGAGGGGTAGCGGGTCAAATAATACATGTGGCTAGAGCAAAATTGTGCTTTTCTATCAGAGATGTTTGCCAGACCAGATAGCAGATGGTCTCTCTGTCCATCCACACTTAAAAGCAAACCCCTAGTCCTGAACCTGATGCAGTTTTCCCCTTTATATTTTATAACTAGTCTAGCCCTGGTAGATAATTTATGCAGTCTACAATGTTGCTGATTCAGGAACGTAAACATCATCAACCACAGCATTCAATTTCTTTTGCCATTCTGCCATTGCTAAGTTTGTGATGGGCCCACCTAGGAGAAGTGGAATTTTAAGATATAAACAAATATATTTTTTAATTAAATATGAAAATATTTAATAAAATTAGGCAAATGGGGTTTCAAACTAAGCATTCAAACATAAAACTAAACAAGCACATTAAGTGAAATGAACAAATAAATACTTTATATTAAAAAATAACATATATATGTTTACAAATATATATATGTATACATATATACATATATATATATATATATATATATATATATATATATATATATATATATATATATATATATATATATATATATATATAATATATATAAATATATATTTAGTCAGTCATAAAAACTTTATTTGATTTCAAGAAATCCTAAAAGCATACTTTATATACACGAGGAAAATACAGCAACTACAAAGAACTGTTAAAAATTCATGAATTAAAATCTCAATGCCAATTACCAAGACCTCAAAATATTTACCATCAAAGGTGAACGCTTTTGCAGACTTTAAGGAATCTCTAAATTTGAAAGTAAACCTCAAAAAACATATGGAATGGTATGTACCCAAAATCAACAAAAAACAAAACCTTCCATCTACAATAAACCCCGTAGGATAAAGTCACAAAACGTTCGTATTTAGGGATCCTTTTTAATCATTTACTGAAATGGAATCCCCTCATATTATTAAGGGTGCAGAAAGTTAGCATTGGGATGGAAGCTCTTTTTCACTTCACAACTAAGCTGGGCCATAAGCCTGCGAGGGTAACAATGATGCTATATAGAGCAAAATGCATGTCAGTTGCTACATATGGGGCAGGAGTATGGGATTATGTTTACAGGCTGCACCAAGCTCGAACTTGCCAGGAAATCCTTCCTTCAGAGGCTTCTCATGGTCCCCATGGGTCCTCAACCTTCTTTTGTTACTCTGCAGTGGGCTTGAACTACCTTGAGGCTAGTATAGCTCTTGCTCTGTTATTATTATGGGTCAAAGTGTGGTATACAGCTGAATTCATATTTTCCAGGCAAATTCTATCATACTGTTTATCTACCGGTAATGCTGAGAAGATCCCATAGCTGAGATATGCTTGATGTGCACTTAGTCATTTGGGCCTTGTTGCTGCTTTTGATGACCAAGTTCATATTTTACAATCAGCTAAAGCTCAAGTCAAGAGAGCTTACTGATAATGGACCCTGTCCAATTGTCAAAGATTGGAGATTGAGGGCGGTCCTGTTGCAGCAGGTCAGCGGGGCTATTGTTTGGAGGCTCTTGGGGTTTGTTATGTCCCATTAGCTTAGAATAGAAGGTCATCTAACTGACCTGTGAAATCACTCAGGTTAACCTAGGATGATGGGAGCTTTTCCAGTCTTCCTTTTCAGAGCAGGGCAGGCCTCTAGCAGCAGGGCAGTCCCCTGGAGAATGAGGCAGGCCACAAGCAGCAGCACAGTCCTCTGGTAGCAGCAGGGCATTCCTCTTAAGAGTGAAACAGGCTTCAAGCACCGTTACAGTCCTTCTGTAGAGCACAGGTTCAAGAGTGTACTAAAGTGGTGGTTCAGGAGGTCTAATATTTATACGTAGTGCCAGCTGTTGAAGGGGAGTGACATCCTGGCTATCCTCACATCCGGTTTTGGAAAGTTCTTTCCTTCTGCTGCCTAGGCTCCAAGTAGTCTATGGTGACGAAAGACTGGTGTCGGGTCCCTTTGTTTATGTGTGCTAGATGCAGTCCTTTGAAATATAAGTGGGACTGGGAATAGCTCAGTCCTCCTATCCTGGCAGGATGACCCTTCTAACAACACCTACTCCCCTTTTGTCTCACTGTTAGTGAGCAATACCCAAAGGCCCAATGCCAAATGCCAGGCTATGCACAGCCATGAGGACGAGGATACAGGCAGCAGGCACCAAATGGTTAGTACAAGAAAATGCCAACTTTTTAAAAGTGGCAGTTTCAGAATTGTAACTTAAAATCTATTCCCAATCATAAGCTAGTAATTATTACATGTCATAAGGTAACCCAAGGTTATCCAATGGGAGAGATAATCCCCAGTACTGAAATAATGCTTGCTGAGGCTGGTGTCAATGTCCTGGGGTGTTTTCCCACCCCTTAATGGGCGTTGGTGGTTCAAAGCCCCTGAAAACAAGCTGGATCTCCACCGTTTATAGCGGTTTTCAGCTCATTTTCCCTATTAGTGTGTGACATCGCCTCCTCACTGGGTGACAGTGTAACGGGAGCCAATAATGTGTGGCACCGTGTGAGTTGGCAGGTCTGAGTCCCATACACTAGGGAAAAATAGAAATTCACTGAAAATCCAAAGGTTAAAGTGATGTTATATATAGGTCTGGTAATAATATTTTACTTTACCTTAAAAAAAAAACCTTATAAATTTGCTGAAAAAAACAAAGGTTAAAGCGAGATTTTGGTTAGGTGAAAATGTCAGTTTGAGAAAACCATTTAAAACCAAAAAACCCATTTCAATTAATCAGTTATATTTTATTCATACCATCAATCAATCAATCATACCACTTGTATAGCGCACTACTCACCCGGAAGGGTCTCAAGGCGCTTGGGGAAAAGGGTCTGCTACTGCTCGAACAGCCAGGTCTTGAGTTGTCTCCTGAAGGCGAGATGGTCTTTGGTCAGCCGAAGGTGGATGGGGAGGGAGTTCCATGTCTTGGCCGTCAGGTAGGAGAAGGATCTTCCTCCGGCGGTGGCTCTTCGGATGCATGGTACGGTGGCGAGGGCGAGGCTGGTAGACCGTAGCTGGCGGGTGGGCGTGTAGAAGGTCAGGCGGTCGTTGAGGTTCTTGGGGCCCAGGTCGTGGAGAGACTTGTGTGCGTGGGTGAGGAGCCGGAACGTGATCCTCTTGTTGACGGGGAGCCAGTGCAGGTCTCTTAGGTGGCCGGAGATGTGGCTGCGTCGTGGGACGTCCAGGATGAGTCGGGCGGAGGCGTTCTGGATGCGCTGGAGTCTTTTCTGTAGCTTGGCTGTGGTTCCGGCGTAGAGGGCGTTTCAGTAGTCCAGTCGGCTGGTGACGAGTGCCTGGGTGACCATCTTCCTGGTCTCGGTCGGGATCCATCGGAAGATCTTGCGAAGCATGCGCAGGGTGTGAAAGCACGATGAGGAGACGGCGTTGACTTGTCTGGTCATCGAGAGAGAGGAGTCCAGGATGAAGCCCAGGTTGCGTGCGTGGTCTGTTGGCTTGGGTGCGGTGCCCAGGTCAGGGGGCCACCAGGAGTCGTCCCAGGCGGAGGGCGATGGTCCCAGGATGAGGACTTCCGTCTTGTCTGAGTTCAGCTTCAGGCGGCTGTTCCTCATCCACTCGGCGACGTCTTTCATCCCTTCGTGTAGGCTGGTTCTGGCGGTGTCGGGGTCTCTGGTGAGGGAGAGGATCAGCTGGGTGTCGTCGGCGTAGGTGATGATGTTGAGGTTGTGTTGGCGTGCGATGGTTGCAAGAGGTCTCATGTAGACGTTGAAGAGGGTGGGGCTGAGTGATGATCCTTGCGGTACGCCGCGGATGACTTCGGTAGCCTTGGATCGAAACGGGGGGAGGCGCACTCTCTGTGTTCTTCCGGCGAGGAACGAGATGATCCACTCCAGTGCCTTCTCTTGGATGCCGATGTTGCTGAGGCGTCGAACTAGGGTGCGATGGCAGACATTGTCGAACGCTGCAGAGAGGTCCAGGAGGATGAGTGCCGCTGTTTCCCCGTTGTCGAGCAGGATTCGGATGTCGTCGGTGGCTGCGATGAGGGCGGTCTCGGTGCTGTGGTTGGCTCTGAAACCGGACTGCGAGGGGTCGAGGGATCCGTTCGTCTCGAGGAAGGCAGCTAGCTGTCTGTTGACGATCTTCTCGATTACTTTAGCAGGAAAAGGGAGGAGCGAGATGGGACGGAAGTTTTTGAGGTCGGTGGGGTCCGCTGTTGGTTTCTTCAGTAGGGCGCTGAGCTCGGCATGCTTCCAGCTCTCCGGGAAGGTGGCGGTGTTGAAGGAGGTGTTGATGATGTTCTGGAGTTGGGGTGCGATGGTGGAGTCGGCCTTGTTGAAGACGTGGTGGGGGCAGGGGTCGGTTGGAGATCCGGAGTGGATGGTGTTCATCGTGCGCCCTTGCCATGCACTGCTTATGACCTCACATATTACATCACTCATTACATGTTTACGGCATCATTGATTACATCACTGATTACATCACCCAACAAGTGTGACAGTTTACCATATGCTTCAAGGTATAAAAGATATTTAGTAAGCTACATATCACGCACATTTTCAATATTTTCTCTACTGCTAATAAGTGTAGCCTTGTGCAAAATGATTGGGCCCCTAAGGGGATTCGAGTGCTTGTCGGGCATGGACTCTCCTCGAAGAGTTGTCCACAGGGCAAAGGCTGTGTGTAATAGATCATTCACCATCTAACAGGGTATGAGAGTCTGTGGGTGATATACTTTCCATGAAAAATTGTTCACATGGCAATGGATGTGCACAATAGGCGCTTAGCGACCTAATGGGGCTCTGTTTTCTGGAGGTAGAGAGCTCTCCGTGAAGGACTGTGCCCAGGGCAAAGGGTATGCATAGTAGAGGCGTGGCCACCTAACAGGACATTGGTGTCTGAAGAGATGAACTCTTTGTGAAGTTTTTTCCACAGGTTGAAATATGTGTGTAGAAGGGGCTTGAATACCTGATGGGGCATATGTGTCTGGAGGGAGTAAACTACATTTTAATAATTTCATATAAGCACATATGTTTATGTAAATTTTTTTTAAATGTTTCTGTGCCATTTAGACCGTATTTACATATTTCATATGCCATTCTGTTTTTTGTTTACCCATTGACAAACCAATTCCCCAAAAACCCTAATTTCAAAATATTTGGGCCTTGATAAATAAACTGAAAGGGTTGTATTAGAGTGCCTCAAAGTGCTATTTTGTGGACGAACCTAACACAAACATTTATGTGTGCTCCGGCATTGACCGTTTAAAATGTGCGCAAAATGATCAGACTCTTACAATGCGCTATTCTGCTAATTAGCCGTTTAGAGTAAATTAGCTCCTCCTGTTTGTTTACATAATCTGGTATAGTGGTTTAGGATTCCAATAAAGTATCATTTTGCTAAAAGTCTTTTGCGGAATTTACAATATCGTGAACCCACGCTTTGAATCATCTTCCTTAGGTTGATGGGATTTTGTGTTTGACGGACATTTTGACTGATGACACTCATTCTGAAGCCACCAGAGCAGAAGCAGCGGCTGTGATTGCACAAATCACATCTCCACACCTCACCTTTACTCAGCATCTGAGCAGCTTCCTGGAAAATATGGAGGAAATCGTCACTGCCCTTGTCAGTAAGTACGGAAGCACTTAAGGCCGTGATTACATGTAATGAGTGTATAAAGGTGACAATAGTGCGTGTATCTTCTGTTGTCTTTTGTGAAAAGCTCAAAGTCCTCTGTTTGAAGACACTTTCTTTTACCATGGTTGTAGTGACATTCATATTTGCTCGCTCCCAATGTGGGACAAGGTACATGATTTACAAAGTCCGGAATGTTATTGATTTTATGAAAGCCGTCAATGATCCAACTCCCTGCATATACTTTAGAGGAAAGATCTTAGAGTGGATGTGTATTAACAGTTATTTTGCACTGCTAAGAAATCGCTTATAGTAAGTGCTGCCATATGAATATATTCCACGACCACTTGTGAGTGAGGACGTCATTCAATGTTTACCTCCATTTATATTCATGGCTGGCCCAGTGTATCGCCCAGAGGTAGGTTCTAGGCTCGTCAGTTGTGATTCAACCTTGTGGGTCCATCAGTTTTCTCCTGATTTTATTTGGACTGTGGGCATATGCTGTTTGCCTGATGGCGTAGAAGCGGCAAATAATTAGACCCTGGCTTCATGTGGTCGGTCCTAAAACTTGAAACACTTTTTTGTTTTCACTTAAATAGGCATAGTTGACATTTTAGTAAGTCGGTTGAAGATATGTGGAGACTTTTTGTACAGTTGAACAAGGTTTAAATTAGAAATGCAAATTTTAATGTGATGTACAGACACACACAAATAATAATGCTATGATTACGTACGTTAATCCCCATTACTCTTAGTCCTACTCGTCCTCGATCCAGTCATCACTCATGAGGTATTCCACAGACAGGAAACAAAACAGGAAACACTTTTAGGCTCCACCCCCCCTCCTGCCAGGTGCTATATCAGACCGAACCACCAGAAGCACATCCTGACACACCAAGCAACAAAGGCCTGGACAGGGAGGGAGGGTGGGAAGTATGACTGGGTCAAGGACGAGTAGGACTAAGAGTAATGGGGATTACCGTACGTAATCATAGCATTACCTCTACGTCCCTCGTCCTCGACCCAGTCATCACTCATGAGGCATACCAAAGCAACGCCCAAACAGGCCTTTGGCAACCCAAACACAACAAAACACAGACCAGACACAAAGGAGTGCTGCAAGAGAAAAGTTCAAAACACAAACAGAACACAGAGCGGAGGGGACCCCCACAGCTTGCAACACCCCACGACCAAAACTGGTCCAGTCAGACAGGGCACAATCCAACCTGAAGCGCCCCACAAACGTGGACGTGAAGGCCCAGGTCCCAGAACGACAAATCTCATCAAGAGACACACCATGGTAAGCAGCCTAGGAGGCAGACACGCCCGAGTGGAACGCTCCTGAACCCCCGCTGGACAAGGGCAAACCAGAACCACGATAGGCAAGAGTGATGACAGCCACAATCCAACAACCCAAGGGGAGCCTGGAAGCAGCCATACCCTCACCAGCCAGACCAAAGGTGACAAAGAGAGAGTCAGAAGAGAAAAACTAGGAAACAGACGAGAAACCAACAGGCCATCTGAAGAAAGAAAAAAATCCGGGACCCGGAAGGCCCGGATAGCAGCCCACTGGCCCCTCAAGGTAGACACAGCAAAGCGCTACTGAAAGCCATCCAGAAAAAAACAGAAGGACAGAAGACACAGGGCAAGAGGTAGGAGACAAACCAGAAGAGGAACACCACCCCGAGAAAGAAGACCAGTGCTTCAAGCAGGAAGACAAAGGAGACGGCCCACGAGAGGCCTGCATCACAGATAGATGAGGTCGGGCAGACCACGGACCCCAAGAGACAACCGTCCAACCTCCAGACCGCCAAGGAGAGGGGAACCAGAAGAGGGGACGGGGACTGCAGAGGCGAGGGGTAGCGGGGTAGAAGCCAAGGAGGACTCACCGCTAGGCCCAGCAGCAGAGGAAACCAGGACCTCCTCGGCCAGGGCGGAAGAACAGCCACCACCAGAGCCCCCTCCCGCTGAACCTCCAACAAGAAGGCAGGAAGCAGAGGAAAGGGAGGAAAGGCATAAAGAAGCCAAGGAGGCCACCGGAGAGACAAGGCATCCACCCCCCCAGGCGCCCACCTCCGGAGACCTGGAGCAGAACAGGGGGACCAGGGCATAGGACCGGGAGGTGAACAGGTCCAGACCCAGAGCCCCGTACCTCAGGCAAACCAAGCGAACAGTCCGGGGAGCCAGGCACAGGGACAGAGACGACGGAAACCTCCGGCTCAACGAATCCGCCACCACGAAGTCCACACCACGAATGAGCCGAGCAGATAGGGCCAGAAGATTCTTTTCCGCCCAGCCCGAAATGGAGCAGGCCACCAGATACAGGGAAGAACAGCGGGTCCCCCCCCTGGTGAATGACGCAGGCCACAGACACGGCAGTGTCCGATCACACCAGGACAAGGCAACCCCACAGAGGAAGATGGAAAAAAACGGAGCGCCCTCTCCACCGCAGACAACTCCCTCCAGCTGGAGGACCTGCGAGACTCCACCGGGACCCAACAAGCCTGCTCAGCCCAACGGTCCAGAGTCACCCCCCAGCCGGAAGCGCTGGCATCCGTGGTCACAACCAGAGGAGGAGGAAGAGGAAACAACATCCCCTCGGAAAGTAGGAAAGGATCCAGCCACCACTGAAGAGCAGACACAATGTCCAGAGACACGGGCACAGGAACTGCATAATCCAGGACAGGAAAGGGGACCCACCGCAGCACATGCCACAGCAGAGGGCGCAGATGAACCCTGGCCCAGGGCACGGTGAAGACAGAAGCAGCCATGTGGCCCGAACCTCCAGCCACTGCAGGAGGGAAGCCGAGGTCTGCGACAACAACTTCCTCAGCAAAGACCGAAGGCGACGAATGCGGGCCCCCGGCAGGAACACCTTGCCCAACACAGAATCTAACACAGCTCCGATGAAGGTCCTCCGAGTGGCAGGCTCCAGGTGGTACTTCGGCAAGGTGATGAAGAACCCGTGGTCCCCGAGCATAGACATGGGCAAGAGACATGACCTCCAGGGACGGAGCCTGAACCATTCAGTCGTCGAGACACGGGAGCACTGACACCCCCAGGAGATGGAGATGGGCCACCAAGGGAGCCACCACCATGGTGAACACCCCGGGGGCGGACCGAAGACCAAAGGGAAGGACGCAGAACTGCCAGTGCAGGCCCTCCAGGCAGAAGCGCAGGAAACGCTGATCCCATACAGCCACCGGGACGTGAAGGTATGCATCCAGGAGGGCCAGAGTGGAGAACACCCAACCGGACTGGATCAGCGGAATAACCTTCTGGAGAGCCTCCATCCTGAACGGGATCTTCCTCACGAACAAGTCCAGACCCCAAAGGGCGATGACCACCCGGAAGCCCCCCCGTGATCTTCGGCACCACAAAGATGATGGAGTAGACGCCCAACCCACTCTCCGCCATCGGAACAGGGACAACCGCAAGCTTGCTGACCAAAGAACAAACCCCGTCCGACAAGGCCAGACGGCGGGAGGCATCCCGAGGAGAAGGGGTCCCCACCACCCTCGACAAGACATCCAGCACCCAACTGTCGGAGGTCGTCAGGCGCCAAGCAGGAAGGAACCGGCGAAGCCTCCCACCAACCAGAGGCAGACCACCAGCGAGAACGTCCTCAAGGCTGGCATAGACGTGGCCTTTTGAACTCTCTCACAGCGGATTTAGCGCTGTAGAGAGAAGCGAGAAAAACACCAACAATCCCTGCCGCCATTGACGGCGTGCTGCGAGGCCACGCCCACTCCGAGGCCACGCCCCCGCCCTAATACATCTATTAAACCATGTGCATTCACCGGACGCGCAGCGGACGGGCGCAGCGGGCGCGCCGTTTGCGCGCCTAAGGCAAGCCCGTCTTCGCCCGTCATCGCCAAGTCATCGCCTCTCGCCAGTCCCCCTGGTCGGACTTCACCAGCACCCCTTCACTACGACAGGGGACCAACTACTTGCCTGTGACCTAGGACGGACCTGTGCCCACCCAACAGGTACGCTTGGTCAAACGAGCCTTTAATGTAAAAGCTGTCACTTTACTACTGCCACCCCCCGCCATATTCGACAATTCCAAGACTTACCCAAAACAACCCCTATTACGATCCACCATCTCAATGTCAGGTCACTCATCAAACATCACCTTGAGGTTAACACCCTCATACTGGATGAAAACCCAGACATCCTTTTCCTCTGTGAAACCTGGTTACGCGATGGCATCTCAGTCATACCTAACCTTACGCTCCCAGACGGCTACCTTATGTTAAGCTTGAATAGAGATGGGAGAGGTGGAGGCATTGCTGTAATTTACAGAAAAATATTCACCTGTCCTTCACCAAAGAAGAACTTCCTAACTGTGAATGTGCTCACTTCAAAATCACTATAAACCCTAACTTCACTATGTCAGGTCTTTACATATATCGTCCACCTGGACCTGCCTCAAGGTTCATCGAAGCTCTTCTTGAGACAGCGAACTCTCTAGTGACTAAAACTGCAAACTTTACCATATTAGGTGACCTCAATCTTCATTTTGACTTACCTAATGATTCCACGATCAAAAATCTTCTTGCCGACTTCTCCGCCCTGCAACTTAACTCCTTTATACAAGCCTCAACGCATCTAGCTGGTCACACCTTAGACCCAGTATTTACAAACATCGAGGAGGCTAAAACTGATATGCCCCTACTAATGGGTTGGACAGATCACTACCTCATTAAACTGACTATTTTAGTCAACAAAACTACGTACAAAAACGCACCAACCCGACGTCTAAAAAGACCATGGCATAAACTATCCACTAGTGATTTTCATGCCACTCTTGGGGAATTCCATCATGAGACTAACTCAGACATCAACTTAATCTATAGCACGTTCCATGACTGGATTACGGGAGGACTAGATACTCTTATTCCGGCGAAATGGACGAAAGGACGCAGCACACCGTCCAATCCATGTTATAATGACACCCTCAAAGCCATGCGCAAAGATTGTAAAAGAGCTGAGCGTCTTTGGAGAAGAGATTATAACAACGAAGACAAAAGTAATTATTTATTAAAACAAAAAATGTACCACAAAGCCATCCGTGGTGCACGAACCGCCTTCTATGCAGATAAAATCAACTCGAGCCCCACTCCTGCCAAAGAAGTCTTTAAACTTGTCCAAGAACTACAGAGCTGTATCCCCCTCCCCCAATATCTCCTCTGCGCAACAATGTGAGGAGCTCGCTACGTTCTTTGTTGACAAAGTACAAAAAATCTACAGCTCCTTCCCTCAGCTCTCCCCAAACCTTGCTAAATGCACTAACCTCCTCCCTAACCACACTATTATGACCCACATTCCAGTAATTTCCTTTGACAACCTCACTAAATTGTGTCGCAAAGTCAAAACTGGCTCCCCGTCAGATCCAATGCGTCCGGCTCAATTCTTGGAGTCACTTGACTTTTTTCTACCTTCTCTGGCCTCTGTTCTGAATCTTTCTTTCTCCTCAGCTAGTGTACCTTCTGCCTGGAAGCAAGCGTGGGTTTCACCCATCATCAAGAAACCCTCCCTAGATCCATCTAAACCGGAAAATTTCTGACCGATCTCGCTGCTTCCATGGCTGTCTAAACTCGCTGAAGCTCATGTTAACAGCACCCTGTCCCAACATATGGTTCAGAACAACATCCTGGACCCATCTCAAAATGGGTTCAGACCGGGCCATAGCACGGAGTCTGCTCTCCTGGCCACCACTGAGTACCTCCGGACGATCTTAGATGCCGGTCAAAGTGCTGCACTGATTCTTCTCGATCTCAGTGCGGCCTTTGATACGGTGTTCCATGACATCCTTCTTGATCGTCTGGAGACATTCGGAGTATCTGGCCTTGCCTTAAAGTGGTTCCACTCTTTCCTTAAGGACAGATCCTTCCGGGTCTCAGCACCCCCTTTCTTATCTAAATCTCATCCCATTGCACAGGGAGTTCCGCAGGGCTCTGCGTTGAGCCCATCCCTTTTTAATCTATATGTGCAACCTCTAGCGACAGTGGCCAAAGAGTGGGGCCTGACACTGGTGTCGTACGCCGACGACACACAGTTGGCCATCACTCTCACGGAAGGCCCGTCCATTTCAGCCTCCAGATTTAAAAACGGTCTCTCCGCAGTAGCCCAATGGATGACGGACAACTGTTTACAGCTTAATGCTGGAAAAACAGAAGTGCTACTCCTTGGTAAAAACACCAGCCATTGGAATGAGCACTGGTGGCCGTCTTCCCTAGGCACCATTCCACCTCCCAAATCCCTAGTTAAAAATCTAGGAGTGTGGATGGATGCCTCACTCAACTATCAGACCCATACCAAAAAAGTCGCTGGCACTTGTATCGGCTTGCTGAGGAATCTTAGCCACATACTGGGCTTCTTTGATGCTAAAGTCCGTCAGCTTATCATCCAAGCAACCATCCTCTTGCGTTTGGATTACGCCAATGTACTCCTCCTAGGCGCCAACAAAGGAGAGATAGCACGACTGCAACGTGTGCAAAATTCTGCGGCTAGAGCCCTAGTCGGCCTTCCTCGCAGATGCTCGGCCAGAGCCACAATTCGCAAATTACACTGGTTACCTGTTGATTCCAGAATTAAATTCAAAACCCTCATCATGACTTTTAAAATTCTCAAACATGATAATCCTATATTGCTACGACCTCTTCTCACCCCCTACGCTCCATCACGCAACCTGCGATCTTCCAACCAACACCTTTTGTGCGTCCCTCGCATAAAACTCTGCCGCATGGGCGGCCGCTCCTTTAGGGTTTTGGGAGCCAAGCTATGGAACGATCTACCACTAAACATTCGCTCCATAGAAAGCTTACCTGCTTTCCGAAAAGCTATTAAAACTTACCTATTCCCCTCCCCTTAAACCTCCCTTCACTTCTCACTTTCAGGTTAGGGTTTGTGACTTCTTTAGCGCCGGGACGCCTCATCGCCGGGGCAGCTGTTTTGCGCTTTACCAAAAAAATAGAATAGAATAGAATAGAATAGACAGGAACGCTGCGGACCAGGCCCAGCACCTCTCTGGGACTACTCCTGAAACTTCCGGGGAAAAGACCGGCCAGTGCCACGCCGACTCTGAAACGAGGACCGCTGAAAATCCGGAAGGCCGGCGGAAAGACCTGGCACCAGAGAAGGAGGAACCTCTACGGGGCGGAAGAACACGAAAGGGCAAAGAATGACAGCGCTCCTTGAAGACCCTGCGTAGTTCCTCCTCCAGCGAGTCACCAAACAGACGGGCACAAGTGAAAGGCAGCCTCAAAGCCATGGAACGCTGGGCCGCGTCCGTCTCCCAATCCCGCAGCAACAGGTGACGACGGGCAGCGACAGAGGTACCACAGGACATCGCAGAATCCCGCACAGAAACAAAAGCAACGTCCGACAGGAATCCCGCCAGGTTCTCCAAAGATTCCAGCAAATCCGGACAACTGCCACCCACCTGCATAGCAGAAAGCAGGGACTCGAAACCGGTCAGCAAATACTGGGTAACAGAGGCTCCAAAAATCCCAGAACGAAGAGCCAGGTGAGAGGCAGAGGCAGACACCACCAGAGCCGAAGCCAACAAGTAGCAACACTGTCCAACAGAATGTCAGCAACCGACATGGAAGGATGACCCATAAGACTGGCCACAACGGAATCCAAAGGAATGGAACCAGGCAAAGAGTCCGCCATATCTCATAATGGAGAAAGCATGGACACAAACCAGGGCATGGAGAAAAGATCCGGGTCCTTCCACTCCTGCAACAGAACCACGGACACAAAAGGAGGCACTGGCAGAGAAGAGGCAACAGGCCCCCAGAAGTGCGGCAAGAGAACATCCAGAGAAGCGCTGGGCGCAGATTCACCAGGAAACCCCATGTCAACCCTTACATGGGAAAAACGACAGGCAAGAGCTCCCTGGAGATGGACATGCCCCGCAGCGCAACCGCAGCAAGCGAAGACCCATTGCACAGGAGGGGGGAGGAGGCCCCACCATATATATTGATTTATTTAATTATTATTTATTTTAAAAGATGCTTATTGCAACCCAAATCAATGGCACACATTTTATCGATCTCAGATGGATGAAAGGCTGAGCGGACCCACCGGGATTCGAACTTGTGACCACGAGGACTAACACAGGCCACTCCAGAGGAAGCATAAGCCCACTGAGCCACCAGACCCAGCTGGCAGGGGAAGAGGTAGGCACAGGAGAGGAAAACCACCTCATATGAGGGGGATTGCACATGACCAACGCTCCCAAGCTGTACCACAAAGGAAAACAGCGGCCAAACAGCCGGCGTGCAACAACCCCAATAATAACAGCAGAGGGCAGGAGAGGGGAAGCAGCACAGACTATTAATCTCACTCACCCCCATTAAAAAGTAAGTGCAAGTGTCAATGCATATTTGCGGGCCAGGTGAGGCTCGAACCTGGTATCCCAGCACCAAAGTCGGCAGCGCCATCAGAATGACCACATCCACACCCTCGGAAGAGCGCAGGCTTCGCAGGGATGAGGCCCCGGGTGCAATCCCCGGCAGGTCCAGGAGTCTCCACACAGTCACACTGCTGAGGCTCATTCTTCAATAATCAAGGAAATGGCACCAAATTAATAGAGCCACGCAACCGTGTACGAACACGGAACAGGCATGTCATTGCCCAGCGAGGAAATGGCACCAAGAACCGGAGCGCCCGGAGCCCACCCGGGCGCCCGCCCACACCAGCACCCGGCACCGAACACGGCCGACGGGTGTAACAGAGGACAATGCGCATGCGCGCAAACCCAGGAAGATGCCGCCGAGACAGCCGGCAAAGCACCGCCGCCGGCCGCCCCTGTGCAGCAGGGCGAACAACACCTCCCGGAGGCACACTCAGGAGCTGACACCAGGGCCCCCACAAGACAAAGAGGCACTGGCGAGAACGGGGAATCCAAAGGGGAGGAGCGCGCTCTACAACAGCCCAGCGCTCACAGCCCCGAACCCCCACCTGCACTTCTGGATCCAGCAGGAAAGAACATCGAGGAGCAGGATAGTTGGAAGATCCACAGCACATCAGCAGCGTGAACAGAGACCAGGGCAGGAAACGAAACAGGAAGACCCATGAAGCCAAGCAGCACAGGTCACCTGAGCCCAGGAGGAGAAAGGGAAGCCCAGCAGCCCCACTCCAAGGAATCCCACGACGGTCCATGGGAGCCCCCCAGAGCCCAGCAGAGGAAAATCCACAGGACAAACAAAGCAGGTAAGCGCCCGGCACTCACCCCAGCGTCTCCCATCAAGTAAACCACCGACAGGAAACAAAACAGGATGTGCTTCTGGTGGTTCGGTCTGATATAGCACCTGGCAGGAGGGGGGGTGGAGCCTAAAAGCATTTCCTGTTTTGTTTATTGTCTGTGGAATACCTCATGAGTGATGACTGGGTCGAGGACGAGGGACGTAGAGGTAATAGCCTATCTTGTTAGAATAATGCTGCAGCCTGTGTTGAAAAGAAATGAAAACTATTGGTGTTTAAATTCCCGAATTTAAAGCTTCAGTAGGTTTGCTATAAACATATGCAAAAGTCTACCACAGCTCACAAAGTACACGTTTTAGGATTGAAGAAATCTTTCACCACCCATTTCCAAAAATTATGTGTTTAAAGGCCCATTGTATGCAAACTGAACACGACCGTGATGTAAATTGCAGCATTTTGGGGTTAGATCTATTTTTCTACGTTTGCTAGGAACATGGTGCAAGATTCTGGTCTGTGGAATGTAGATAAATAGGTAGAACAAACTAAAAAGAAACGCTGTATTGTAATTCTGTTGTAATCCTTGCCTATATTTAATAAGTTGTTATCAGTGATTAATTTGAAAAAAAATAATAAGTTCCAGGGCTCTGGTCAGGAGGCCACTGCAGCTTGCACCACACGTTGCCCCTGCCATGCTGCCATCCTCGCAAGAAATGAAATGTAACTATCCAATGTCCTCCACCCCCTCCTCTATGGTCCCTCCCAGAAGCCCACCCCACAGCTAGCTCCTTTAACTTAAGTAGATTTCAGCATTTAAAGCTTTATATTTCCCCTATAGCCTATGACTACATATACGAAACCCTAAGCAACCAAACATCCTAAAATTAACCTTGAACTACCTGCCTACCCTTCCTTTGGTCCTGGTTCCCCAGCTGGCAATGCCCACCTAACTTCTGACAAGTCCTGCTAATACTTTGAGACCCCTGCCACCGGGAACAAGCATTTGCAATGCAATCGGTCTCGCCTTTGGGACCTTATATGTATTTAGCTATGCAGCACATTAGCCTGATTGCTGAAACATCTATTGTTCTTTAACTTGGAGGGAAAGTAAGCACCAAACTGCGTGACACACCAGGTATGGGAACACATGGAGAGAGATATTGCCTTTCAGCAGGAAATGATATAGTCCAAAGCTCTGTTTTAAAAATAAAATCAGGGCCTTAGGTAGTCATATCACTGAAAATACAAGATTTGAAAAAAATACTATTGTCTATGGTTGCTGGTGAAAGACAATTTCTATGGACTGGAATCTACAGAATGCTAAAGTGATTCTTGTATTTTACTGTCCTCTGCTGGACGTTTTCTATGAAGAAAGTTAAATGGAGGCGTTTGCCAGAAAAATTTAAAAAAGAAAGTCTCCCAGCAGAAATCAATTCTGGTATTTTACTGACCTCTGCTGGTCGTTTTTTATCAAGGCAGTTAAATAAAGGCAGTTGAACAGAAAAATAACCCCGGAGCGGAAGCAGACCAGTCCCTGGGCAGATCTCTGGAGTCCACAAAGTACATACACATTTAAGTATATATGCTCTGTCAATGGCAGCAGGTTTTTTCTCTCTCTTCTAAGACCTCGTAGTGAACTCTGTCCATAAGACAGAGCAACCGGACCAATACTCCTTACTTTCCATCAAATCCTTTTCCATGGCCCTCATTAAAACCACACCCTTCTAACAAGGGTGCCCCCTGTCCCCCCTACTGTTTGCCTTATCCTTGGAGCCTCTTGCGGCTTGGATCAGGCAGGACCTGTTTCTGAAGGGTATCCGTTGGAAGGATGGATGGGAGGACAGGATTTCGTTGTACGCGGACGATATCCTGCTTTACCTCACGCGACCCCGCCAATCAAGGTACTCGGGATATAGTATTAACTGGGGCAAATCAGTGATGTACGTCCTTCATGGGGACCCTCCCGTACCCCCTCGGAATTGTCCCATCGCCACCGCCACGGATGGGTTCCGCTATCTGGGAATTTTTATTTCCAAAGAGACGACCATCAGATACGAACGTAACCTCCTGTCCCCACTGCAGCGTTTCCAGCGGGACTCAGCGTCGTGGAGGAAGTTACCGATATCCCTCCTTGGACGGGCGCCCCTCTTTAAAAGGATGGCGCTGGCACGATTTCTATACGCCCTACAGAACCATCCTGATTTGTTCCCACAATCTTATTTTGCTTCTATTGAATCCGTTTTACGAGAGCTACTATGGATGGGGATGCCCCGCATCTCCCTTAAAAAACTCACCCTGGGCTGGTATGATGGGGGAATTGCACTGCCGGACATTCAGTCATATTACTGGGCCGCCCACCTTTCGGCCATTAATCAAGGCACGTGTGCAGACCGCACCGATCCAGGCTTTGCAATGGACCGCTGGCTACTACCGGGGGTAATTTTGAGGCTGCACTACACTCAAGGCCTGGCAGATACCCCCTCACGGGGCCCACCAACCACTCGCTCAAATTATGGCATACCGTCCAGCGAAAGCTGGGATGGGCCGACACCTTGACGATGGCTACCCCACTGTGGGTGTCCGAAAAGCTAGGTACCCTTGGTCGGACTAAAGGGTTTCACAATTGGGACCTCATTGGGATTTCCCTTACCCGGGACCTGGGGGGCCCCTGGGGGGTCGTCTCCTTTGACTCACTGCCCGCACAGAACATTTTAGATACTTGCAAGTCAGACACTCATTGCAATCTAATATTCCCCAGGGAACCACGCCCCCTGCTGCCTCCCCCCTGGAGGACAGACTCCTTGATGGCCACCTGCCTGAACTTGCCATTTCCCTTACGTACAAGAAGATTATTAACCACTCCCCAGATCTACTCCAGCTACTTAAAGGGAAGTGGGAGGCGGACGGGTTGGAAATTGATGAGGAGGAATGGAGGTCTGCCCTGGGGTCCCCAAAGGTGGTGGCCATATGGGCCAGACTGCGGCTGATTCAACTTAAGATTCTCCATAGAGTCTATATATCTGGTACTAGGCTGAGGTTGATGGGCCGCAGTGAAGATGGGCTCTGCAGGAGAGGGTGTGGGGCGGAGGGGTCGTTCTTCCACATACTGTGGGAATGTCCGCTGATCCAAAACTACTGGCGCCGCATTCACCAATGCATGCAAGAGGTGTGGGAGGTGGAACTGAGAGTAGAGGCAAAAAGGTGTCTCTTAAACATCTGGGAGCCTAATGACCTAAACACTCATGGGAGGTTTTGGGCCACACTGGGATTTGCAATCGCCAAACGGAACATTGCCAGGCAATGGGGGGCAAGTACTCATCCAAAATTGGCCTCATGGCAAACTGATATGGACTGGTGTATGCTCCAGGAAAAGACGGTATACGTGGCCAGAGGCTGTCCCCGGAACTGGATTGGTATATTGACTAATTGGAACGAGTACAGGGGTTATATCTGCGAACCGCCACATGTCGCCCCGGATGACGACCCAACAGTAAGACCGAGTGCTCATTGAATGATTTAAACAGCTGCTTGTAACCACCTAAGATATGTAATGAAGGATTCACCAGGAGTATTTGTGATTCATTGTATTGATTGTACGTGACGACCACCGCTGTCTATCTATAATTAATAAAAAGAAATTTAAAAAAACACTCCCTTCTACTGCACCAGGATGTTTGCACCTAAGTGTATGATCAAGACATCCCCATAGCTGCCACCACTGAGCATGCCGTTTAGGCACTGTAACAGCTCTCTCCAATGCATCCCCCCTTTAGTCTTCAAGGTAATTGGAAACAAACATTTATTCAAACCCATGTTTGCACCAAAGGTTCTCTGATGTGCTTGCACCTCTGCCCACTTGATGAAAGAGTGACACACCACTCAAATCGCTGCATCTTATGCTGTTGGACCTGCCACAGAACCTGGAAGGAAGCAAAACAGCAGTAAGGCTACAAAAGAAGTTGTGCACCAGCAGTCCTCCTTTCCTCTCCTAATAGCCGCACATAGCGCTGATAGCAATCTGAGAACCAACACCCCAAGCGCATGATATCCTCACTCGTCCAGCCCAATTCCCCTCTCCTGTCAGTGCACCAATGCGGAACTAATGATTTCCAAAATCAGTAGAAGGCAGCCCCAGTCTGACAAGGGCATTTCGCAACACTGCTAGCAATTGGAATGCAGTGACCATCTTCCTCGATCTGTACCTGAAAACCACACCTGTGCTTTCTCCACAGCATGTTGCCCAACAAACCCCACACGACCCTGGGAATTGCCCTGGGTATCCTATTGCATGCAGAACTACCGTCTTACCCTATGCCCTTTGGTCTGTCTTGGACTAATGGAGCCATGCCTCCCATCTATCCCCACTCTGGGTAAAACCTTCCACAGCAACCCTACCTGTCCCATTTCTCCCAACAATTCTGACACCCAAAAAGCACCAAAGACCATCCATGTCATAATCATCTAAAATAAGCAGCACTGTGATTGCTTTTAGCACATGTGGAGCAGCTGCCCCAGTACTCAATAACTGCCAAGTTATTGGTCTCCTCATCCGCCCCCTAAGCCCCAATTTCCTAGCCCCCTTTCAGCATCCTGTGCCCCAACTCTCCCACCAAAGGAGCGTAACCCCACAACAGTTTACCCATGAAAGCTACTCATGCCAGTTTGCCTTTTAGTGTGACTCGTGTCAGGCCTTTTTCAATTAGCTCCAGAATAAACTAAATCACATCCTCTGCCTCCAACCAATCCTCCTACCTGTGCCACACCCCTGAAGCCAAGAATTCCAACCATGCCTGACCATAAGCTCACCTTGTTGACTCCGCGAGGGACCTACCCCCAGTTGAACCATCCTGTGTTGCCTACCTACCATAACGGTTCTGGCATGGGTGTTGGGTCTCTTGCAGCATCCTTGGCTAACCCATGGAATCTCACCCACTATGAACGAGACAAGGCATGCGCAATGTCATTGTCCATACCCGGCTCATGCTGTGCTCTGAAAGAACTGTCTTGGCACAAACAACCCAAAACAAAACCTGCAGCAATCTAGGCACCTGATTGTCCCTGGCTGACTGCCTGTTTATCACCTCAACTACAGATATGTTATTCACTCTGAAAAGGACCTTCCTGTGTGCCAACTCTGCGCCCGTCAAGGTCACTGCTACCACTAAGGGGGAAAGCTCCAAAAAGGCATTGCTCCTGCCTCTATTGGCTCACTGCTCTGGCCATGTCTCTGCACACCATTGTCCCTGCTGAAACGGGCTAAAACCCACTCCCCCAACCGCATTAGAGAATATCTGGACATCCCAATTCAGTTCATCCTGTCTCGCTAGTGGAATCCCATTGAAAGAGCGGAAGACGAAACACAACATCCATAAATCATCTTTTAACCTTGATGAGTCTTACATGATGATGAGGTAATGAAATACCTGATCAAGCAAGCCCTAATCATCCGCATAAAGTCCTACCTGCCCTCAGCACTCTACAAGCAAATTTCAGGTGGCATCAGAGTACTTGTACCTCTTGCACTTTCCCTTCTCTCTTGCAAGCATGCATTCCAACAGGCTTAGCATCTTCTCTTTTTCTCCCGTGGCAACCACGCCTCCATGTGCCATGAGTCAATTTCAATTCTGAGAAAGAATGGTACTGTTTGTGGACCCACATTTCTTCTATGCTAAAGGCACCCCAAGTCACCCATGAACTCCTGGACCTTTGCCAGCACTAGCTGGCAGTCCAAATAACTGAGTGTCCCCACAAAAAAGAAATGATCCCTGACGTAGCTTACCAACTGATGTTCTATTTGCCAAGTAAACAACAATTGCATGAAAGAGCTGAAATAGTCAAAAAGTACGCACTATATGGAGCAACCGATTGAGAGTGCCTTATCCACATACCATCATCCTTCAAATTGTCTCCCTAGTCGCTGAAAATCCTCTGGATGCACCAAAGCAACCCAAAAGCTGACTTCACATTGCATTTTGCCATTATTGCTCCTGGGCCCCCTGTCACCACCAGTGACATTGCCGCGTTTACAGAAGAATATGGCACATGCCAATTCTTCAGCAATAACATCGTTCACTGACACCCCTTCCGGCCATGACAGATGCTTAATCAGGTGAAACTGCTCCTGCTTCTTTTTTAGGCAACATCTCTATTGGAGACACAATCAATTCCTTCATTGGCCAATCATAGAAGGAGCTCACCATCCTCCCTTTCAAAATGTCTTTCTCCAATTTGTCTTGGACCACCCACTTGCGCTCCTTTGCTGACCTTAACTTATCTGCCCACTGCCGTACCCGTGGACCCTCGTAACCCAAACAAAAACCTCTCTCCCAAAATCTCTGTCTCCTCCTAGTGCCCCTAGAAACCCAGCCAGTACCTCAACCTATCTAATTTAACTGAAGTATGAGCCTCTTGGACCAGATCCCTCGACCTCTCTCACCCCCAGCTGCCTGCAAAATGCTGCTGCTGGTTGGACCCCTGCTGCCATTGGCCGGATACCTGCCCCTGCTGAACACCCCTCTCCAAAACAGTTAACAAGTGGGTGCCTTCTCTCTCACTTGGAATACTTGTGGCGAAAGGTACAGAGTGCACATCCCCTTATTGAAGTCCCAGTAGGTACCCTCAGTTCCCGACTGGGTTTTTCCAGTGGCACCCACCCCTCCCAGGGTGTGGTACCCGTGAAAGGTAAGGTACAAAATAGGCAAACCACTTTCCAAAAAGATAGATTTCCCAGCTTAGCAACCCTTATGATGTGCTGCCACAAATCCACGTCTAACTCCCCCCACATCGCCTCATGATGCCACGCTAATCTCACTCCAAATTACTCATCATACTGGGCTCAAGCATAACTGCCCCCGTAATGTGTGCTTTTCAGATAGCGTCCATGTATTTAAACATAGCGACGCAGCACTCTGTATACTTCTCACAGTAGAGGCTGGCATAGATTAAGAATGTAGTGGTCAATTTTCAATCCTCAGTGTTTTTTGGGTGTTTGTCTATCTTGTATTCCTCCTCCTTTGAACCTTCCTTGGAGTGCACCTCCCTATGCATTCCATATCCGTTTCTTCGTGGCAGACATTAAATGTGCTCTCAGAGGTTTAGTAACTCCCATATAAGGTAATCTCTTTATTTTAGGTTCTTTGCTATCCAGGGGTTCTTTCTTCTCTGCCTTCTCCTGCCCCTCGCCTGACTCCCTCCTGCTCCCTTCCCTTCCATCCCACTTTGTATTTCCAGAAAACAGTCCTGCTTTTCGTCAGCGCCCACACCCATCTCAGTGACATATTTACCATTTTGCAGCCATTACCCTAGACCCACCGTGCATCCCACCGACATCCACTCCTGTGAATATCATTGTGGGCTCCACAGAAATGGCCAGGGCTTTACCTGGCTCCAAGGACGGTGCCTATACTGCTGCTTGCCGTTTCGCCCGGGGTCATCTGTGCGTTCAAAGTCCCAGTTGTGTGCTCCGCTTGTGCCTGAAACACACTGGACATAGCATCACAGGAGCAAACACCCCCACCCTGCTTCTGGGCTCCTCATACCGCACTACGCCTTCCTCAAGTCTTTCAACATAATCCAACTGTGTGGCCCCTAGTGGGTCCACCACATCGGCCTAACTGTGGCAAGCACCCACATTCTGCTGGCAAACCGATAGTGCCCTGCAGTTGACAGTTTGCCATGCGACACCCCTAGGGGTGAAATAACCCCACTTAGCTGCTCTGCTGGCGCTACGTGCTTGTCCGTCACTCAGCTATCAACAGAGACCATTCTAGACCTACTAGCTGGGGTGGGCAGACAAAGTCAAACCAGGCCTTCTTGTAACTACCTTGTAAAGATCCCTCGATGATGTCAGGTGAATCGCACGGGGCCCAACCATCTTGTCTGCTTGGAGTACATTAGCTGCACCCAGCTCTGCAGAGTCCGAATAGTTGAGTTGCTCCTGACCCTGTCATAAAGATGACAGGACTGGTGTGCTGTAAAATTCCTGGATTTACTGTGCAGCATATTCAACTGTCAGTCACAAAGGTATCCTACTACTTTGACAAAGCCTGGCCAAGATTGTGAGTTCTAATGATGTGATTGTCCAAAAGATCAACAATCCTACTTGTTTTTATTTGTAAACCTTACACACTCTAGCAGTGGCATGCTTCATTATTGGGTCACATCCTGGTCTCTGAAAACCATGATGGGCACAATCGTACTCCAGAAAGCACTTAAAAGATTATTGTCTACCAGGCTCTATACTAGAAATACATTAAAACACCAATGTATCTTTTTTGGTGTTTTATGTATAGATAGAAATTGATCCTTGTGGGACACTGAGCAATTATGACCTGACATCATAACACCAAGGGAGGTGGTGGTCTCTGGGGCTTCATAAGCCCTAAGATGGGGGCCTCATGCGCCCCACTGCTTTTTAAAAGTAAAAGCTCCGGGCCTGGCCCACCCAGGGGCTGTATTCAAAACAAGTGCAGCAACCCATGCAAGTTTTTAAAAATGTTTTTGTTGCAGATTCGCAGCTCGGCTCAGTCGTGTTTTTGCTACAATATCTTTTTTTAAATGTGATTTTTTGCCCTGTCGGAGTCACAGGGGGACCCCATCAACACACCTACGAGTTGAGGTATTCCTACAATTCCCTTTTGTTAAATGTAAATGTTTTTTGTGCGACTTAGTTGAAGCCGAGTCCCAAGATAGCTGCCAACACTTCCTAGTTGAAGTGTTGGCAACCAATCAGATCTCACCCTGAGATCTGTGCTTATGCTCTGCCCAGCTATCCTTATTTGCTTTCCCTTAAATTTCTCGCTACCTACTGTCCTAATTTACATCAGATAATTGAAATCGTGATCTGCGAACCAAAATCTACCTTCCTGCCAAATTTGGTGTAACTCCGTCCAGTGGTTCAGGCTGTAGCCGTGTTCAAAGCTCCTATGGGAATTAATGAAGGAAATCATACTTTTTTTTAACCCCCTGTTTTCTTGGTCCCCACTTGACAGATCACCCCGGATCTTCCCATGAAACACAAGACTCACTATGACACTTTTGTGGGGAAATTTCGCAAAGATTTGTCAAATGGCACCAAAGATATAGGCCAGTCAAAAATGCTGTCTCTATAGAAAAATGGTTCTAACTAACTACCTACTGGCAACTGTCAGTAGGTTTATATACATAGATATTTACACACACATACACACACACATGCACACACACACTTTTAAAGGAATGGGTGGTAAAGCCATTGTGTGGTAAAGGATGTTTCCCATGGAATAATGGTTTGATGTGAGTGCCCAAGAATGAACATTTTGGTCACTAGTGAGGTAGCCAACCACCAGCATGTGTGGATTCAAATCTAGAATATCAGACATGTCATGAATGATCACCAAATGAGGGGTGGGGAATATTGGGAAGGAGTTTAAACTCTGTAAGTGCTTCACACTGCCTTCCAGGAGAGGTCTAAGGTTGTGCAGGACAATAAAATGTGGTATAGTGTACATCACATTTGCAGCAATGGTCATGGGGTAGTAAGGTAACACTTTTCAATTCCTATGTCGGTCAACACCTATAATGCATGCCCTTGAAATATCAGAACTTGAGCCTAGATTCCCTGAATTGCCTGTAATGGTCAAGGAGTAACTTCGCCCAATCTTCAGGTGACTAATCTCTGTCTAAGAATTGTAGTGTAGTTCCTATTATCCCAATAGGCTCTGCGCATTGGAATAATACCTCCAATAGTATAGACCTAGACCAGACGTTAACTAGGTCTTCTACTGTCGATATTAGACTTAAAGTTTTGGGTTTGCCAGCTAGCTCAGAGTTCACTAGAAACTTTCTCGAATAGACAAGGAGGAGTTGAACCTCCCTGGATAGACAAAAAGGGATTTAGTTTCTAACAAACATAGAACATGACAACTTTGCTCTCCCCTAATCAAGAGTGTATCTCTAGAGTCGTGTGAAAACAAAAGACAACTTATTTTACTAAGTCAGTACGTGCATTCTTAGTTTCACCAGATTGTAGAGAAAAGGAAGAGACGGGCGTGTTCAATAAAAGATGTTATTTATTGATCAGTCTCTTTTCTCGTACAAGAGAAATGGATCGATATTATTGCAATACTTATGGTAAGTAAAGTGCATACAATAAAAGCAGAATTATAAAATAATACTGTAAAAGCATTGATATGGTTTCTAAGCCATACGTTATTTAAAATGGATAAAATAGATACATACATATAAACATTTGACTAATCGTACTCAACTGGTGCTTCTAACTACGCCTACCCTAGTGTACCTGACCTAAGCCTAATACGTGGGCGGGGATAGAAAGTAGCAGTTTAAGTTAAGTTTGTTTTGCCAAGTGACTGATTCAAGAATTCTCTGTAAGGGGTTATTCAGCTCTGTACCTGAGATCTAGGATGGTTGAGGGATAGTATCTCTCGTCTGAGGTCTCGATATTCCAAGCTGCCTGCGAGGGCTGCTCGGAAGCGCCGGAGCTGGATTTCTCGGCAGGAGAAAGCAGCGTCTCGTTCTCAGCGCGTCAGGAAGGCGGGGCAGCGCCGGGGGCTTTGCTCTCTGCTGGGCTTCGGCAAGTCTCGCTGCTCCGATCTCGTCACCACCGCGTGTGTTTGCTTAAGGCAATGTCGGTAATATTTATACCTGTAAGGTGCCGAGATTGACGTAAGGATGGACATAGATACGTCAATAAGGATGTCATACGAGCTGGTCGTTAGCACATTCTTTTACTGAAGTTCTCTGTGAAATCAAAACAATGGCCGCAGGGTTTTTCCCAGGTTGTCATAGGTTTGATTTGTTTTGAGGACTCCGTATGCCTTATCAGGGGCTGGAGGAATATTGCTTTGCCTAATTAGATGGCAAGCGTTATGACCTAATCAGATAACGCGCTCCTGTGCCGTGGTCTGGCGTAATCAGATAACGGTTTCTGCATCATGGGATGGCTGCTAGTTAACTCGTTAACCAGAATAGGGTCAGGAATAGGGGGATCGATACAGAACCTATAGGAATACATCACACCCACTCCACGCTAACTATGGCCATATTTACGAATCTAGGCATAGTAAAACATACTGTAGAGTATCGTGTATACCTTACCACCCCAAAATACATATAATGCATTTCGAAATGATGTAATGTACGGGAAAAATAAAATAGCCATATGTACTATATGCACTTAAGCAGTAGACTAATGCTAAATTAATCACGCATGTATACATTATTAGTAATCGAATATGAGAATTACACATGAAATGGCTCTTAATACAGAAGAAAAGTTCGAGACCACTTCATCACAGTTCAAGAGAAAAAAAAATATTTATGAACATACCAGCGGGCAGCTAATGTCTATGAAGTTTCTAAAAACAGAAATTAGTTCTCTAAGAATAGTTCCTACATTAAGCAGAAGAAAAGTGTCCCGTAAAATGTAAAAAATTTTGGGGCTGCTAAAAAAATTGCTGTCCGTGGACTGGAGGAAAAGTTGATCATGCTACTTTATTATTAAAGTTGAAGGCCAAATTCAAGGTGTCGGGAACGCCGTGTGCTAGCTTGTTCAAGAGTCATTATTTCTGCTCTGGTGAGAACATCATGTCATTGAGACTGCTGAAAAAGCTGTCAACAGCTTCCTGTGAGAGTTCCACTAATTCGGAAAAGGATGTAACCATGCATTCATGTGCATGATTGTCTCCATTGACGTTTTGAGTAGTATTGCTGACAGAAGGTTGTACCTGATCGATGCTGCTTTCATCTTGATCTTCACTACCCCTTAATCGTAGTGGTGAAGTTTCCACGAATGCCGTCATCAGGATTGGCAGCCGTTGAGGGCAGCACAATGCATGAGCCTTTACCGGACCCAACAGTGTTTCTGCATCCATTGGCGCATCCGATTGTAGCGTCAGACAGGTGTCCAACACGCATTCTTCTCCGCACAGCATGCACCTTAATACAGGTAAAACACATCTTTGCCATATCGGTCGAAATGAAAGAAACCAAGTCATGTTCAGGTCTCTAAGCCGGGTTAGTCCCAGGATTTTTGATATCCGGTCCCGGTATCCAATGGCTCAGATTGTTTCTTCCCTTGTCGCGGGTGTTTTGTCTGTGACATGGTTTGCCATAACGAAATATAAGGACTAAGAATAGGATTCCTGCAATTAGTCCCAAAATGAGGGGAACTCCTCCAAAAATTGAATGGACGAAGTCTGGAAAAATACCCAGTATGGCTTTGAATGGTGTTAATGCCATCGAAAATACTGTCTTAAATACATTTGAGACTCCACTGGTATCAGAAATATTTAAGATTTCATTCAGGATTTCTGCGAAATGTATGGGGGAATTAGTTGATAACAATGAGTGAATCTCTGCAGTCGTCCTTGCGACTAGGAGATCATACGTTTCTTTTGATGACGTGATCCTGGTCGGCGTCTGAAGAAGCACTGTTTTCATTCTGCTTAACCACTTGGATGCTAAGGTACATCCACCTCTTCCCATTGACTTTCCATTGAAATCAATGGAAACTCCATGACGAGTTACCCTTGTCATTAGCACTGAAGGGGTTAAAGTATCAACTCGAATAGAAGTAATTTTCAAGTTAGGCCATGCCCTTGCCTCCCTGTCTGGAAAGAAGCTGGGGAACAATAAGCGTCCACAGCACATGACCTTCGCAGTCGTACTAACGAGATAAGGAACCCCGGGCAGTAGACTACAACATCTGCGATCCACAATTAGAATGTAACTCCCGTTATAGAGTCTTTTAAAGAATGGTTCTATCTCTGTTGCAGGTGCGCCTAGCTGGTGACATGAAAGGTTATTTGAGTTCCCTTCACAGGCTCCATGCAAACTAATTCCATTACACAGAAGTGTACCGCTTAGTGACATTGCACAATTATTGCCACTAAGAAACACTTTCTGTCCTTTATTACTGACACATGCATGTGAATAGGGCAAGTTCCATGTTGTCTTAATGTACCCTTTTCCCAATTTTTCGTACATGCCAGCCTGTATATATTTTTGGCAGTATTGAAACCTGAAAGTAGATATCGGAATATTAATTATCCCATGTATTATCCATTCAATGACAGGTCGTTCTGACATTGTCAATGGTAATCTCTCGAGTTTCTCAATGCTCAGGATTGTATAATCAGCACCCTTCTGTGCCATACTTATCTGTTTATCAGTAAGGTTAAAGATATTGAATAGTGACGTTGTGTTGATTAAACGCCAAGGCACATAGCCTGAACGCAGGTTTTGTAACGTCCAGCCAAGCTGTACAATAGAACGCAATTGAGACTGACCGTGTTGTAACAACAGTAAGTCTTGCGATATTATGTCGATTGCTGATGACACAATGCTGTCCAATGAAAAGATTCTGGAGGACAGAGTCATTAACCCATTGTCCACTACAGAAAGCGATTTTTCCAAATTAATACGGTCAATTTCCCGTATACTTTCTGCTGTCTCAATTTGAGTTATCTTCCAGGCCTCGTTGTAAGCTGCATATATGGAGGCTGCTATGAAGCGTTTTTGACGCTGTTTGTGCGGTCCCATAATGAAATCACGCAAGTCAGCACCATCAGTAAGTAAAGTTAGGTGTTGCTTAATTTCTGTCAGTGTGGAAGTTTTTAGCCATTGATGGCAGAGTTTGCCCACACTGTAGGTGGTGATTATCCCTGGGTGTTGTCTTTGGGAATATCTAGGGTCTGGCCTGGTCAATGTGAACCCCTGTGTTTTGTTCAGGAATCTGTCTTGACAGTTATTAGTATCTGTGGGCCAGATCAACCATTGTTTCCAATCAGGATTTGTTCTGTTTTGGTTTAATACATAGTTTACGTCTGTCTCTTCATCTGCAGAGTTATTGCTGTTCATTGTTGGTTTTGGAATAGACGGTTTATTTAAGTCTTTGATTTTGGCTAATCCAAGACAGGTAGTTTGTTGAATACTTTCATTCAAGAATATAATTTGTTCTGGGATCATGCAGTCTCTAAACAATGATTCTATACCTTGTACTTGCCATTCTTTTGTACCCCAAACACTTTTTACTTCAACATTTTTGTCCCAAAAATCAAAACCAAATGTATTCATTTGTTCAAAAAATGAGTCTGAATATATCAATTTCGTGTTTGTAAGCATGGTTTTTGTTCCTGTCTTATTTGACAATTTGAAATAAAATGTTTCAGCATTACTTGTGTTGAACCCTGAAAAGTATGAATATTTGTCATAAAAGGTTCTTGAGCTTCCTTTTGGAGGGGTTGCACAATGTTCCCATTGATTATAATTTAAAACATTTCTAGGTTGTGCTGATTTATGTAAAAAATGGTTACCATAGTGGTTGTAGCAGTACATACTATCATAATTAGATGAACCCTGCAAATAATCATGTTTGGTAAATTTAGCAGACATCACTAGATCAGACATCATGTTATTAATACTTTCAAAGTCCCAATCATCAGCAAATGAGTTTGGTTTTACAAAGTCACTCAACGAGATCTTGATTTGGTGTGGATATTTGAGGATCTCAACCGGACCATAAATTTCATAGTCAGTATTGTCCCATGCTACCCCACCCGGTATAGGATTGGCTGTGAAATTGACTGAAGAAAGTTCTCTTTTCTTGACATGTGAAGACGTGTGTGGCTTGAGGATCAAGTTGATTTTCTGGCTTGCTGTGTCCATTTTAGCATATTTTCCCTCAATGAAGCGTCCCAAACATAGTATCATGATGAGCCAAAGTATCAGGATAAATACACCAAAGGACACCCAAAATTCAATCCACAGAGAAATCAGATAGGTTTCTTTCAGCTGTTTCAAAAGTTCCGTAGCTTTGTCTTTAAAAGTTTTTGTTGATGGCTGTGTCTTTGATTCACTTAGATCTTCAGAAGAATCATCAAAGTTGATGAAGTAGCCGGAAGCCGTTCTGTCTATTGTTCCAATTGCTTCAGGATTACTGTTTCTTGCAGCTTCAGCATATTCATTTGTTACTTCATTGTAGGTTGGTATGTCTCTACTAAATGTTTTTATTTGGGCTTTCAGAGGTGTGAGTTCCATTGCATTGTTGCATAGTCCTTGTTGTTGTTCTGTAGGCGTTTCGAATGTGATTAGCCTTTTAGTTAGCACCTCTGTACTTGTAGCAAACCTTGGTGTTCTACTACTTATCGGGAGTCCACTTGGCCTACTGTTTGTTATCGGCCACATGATTGTGGTTTTACCAGGTCGATGGATACAACTCGGTTCTCCTTTTTACCAGCAAGTGGCGGTAATACAACTGATCTTGTCCCGTTGATGGACAAGACAGGAACTGCTTTTCTGTAAGAAGGCCCAAATTCCTTCTTTACCGCGATCTTTTCTCTGACTAGATCCCCGATTTTTGGAATCCAGACAGGTCTTGCTGGGACAGGTGGTGGTTCTTCAGTGGTTGTTGGCTGCTGTTTCAACTTTATGTTGCTCAGGTCTTTTCTTGTTTTGTTTAAGTCCTGTAAAATAGCCAAACGATCTTTGATATCAAAGCTTTTTTCTTTCACCACTGAAGTCTGACTGTCAAGATCTAAGACTAGCATCCTAGTCCCAAACAGTAATTCGTACGGACTGAATCCCCTCAGAGAATTTCTTGGCAAGTTGTTTAGACTACGTTGGACACTTATTAGATGTTTGACCCACCCAGCTCCCGAACCTAATACCTTTGCTGTTATAGATTGCTTTATGCCTTGGTTTTTTCTTTACACCATCCCGTATCCCTCAGGAAGGAAGTGAGAAGAATCCCGCTTCGCTATGCTCATTTGGCCGTGCTTTCCCACAAGCTTGAGGGCTAAAGTGAAAACATAGGTCAAACGTAGCATGCTCCTAGCGTATATGCCATTTAGACTCGCAAATCTTTGTATAACAGTCCCGACGTCAGCCGAGTGCTGGGGTCTACATCCATATGAATCTCGTGCATGAATCCACTGCGACCAAGATATATTTATAGTTACCATCCCTTTGTAAGGGACCACAGTGGTCCAGGTAAACACAGGCTAATGGTTTATCCGAGATTAAAAGGGGCGTCTGTGCTGGTCGTCTCACTGTTGATACTTTCATTTTTTGACATATTTCACATTCTAGAACATAGTTCCTGGTTTGTCTTCTCATTTGTGGCCACCAGTATCTCTGTTTTAATAACGATACTGTGGCTGAGACGCCAGCATGTACAGAAGCAAGTCCTTCGTGTGCCGCTATGATGAGTCCTAACCTATGTTCCATGTTTGGAATTACTCTATCCCCCACTCCAGGGATTCGAGCAAATGGAACATTATTTGCATCAGTTATGTATGAGTACTTTACTGGAAAGCCTTTCGGGAGTGTTTCTATCGCATCTTTTACTGTAGTGCTGACAGCTTGTAATATATCGCTGTCTATTTTTGTTTTTGACCGAGTGATGGCAGCTACGGAAGCCGTTTGCACAGCTGCCTTCGCGGCCTCATCAGCCAATGAATTCCCTGCAACGTGAACGCCATCACGTTGATGACTCAGTGTATGTATCACGTGAGTCTTTGGTAGTTCCTTTTGTAAAAGAACTACTTGTTCCCAAAGCATTTTATGCTTGATTGTGCCTCCTTTTGCATCCTTAAAACCATTCTGAAGCCAGATCTGTAAGTATTCATTGTAAGACTGAACGCAATAATACGAATCACACACTATGAGTGTGGGGAATTCTCGATCGGTATTTTCAAGCGCCATCTTGAATGCTAGTAGTTCTGCTCGCTGAGCTGTACAATCTCCTAGAGATTGTGTTTTAGTGACCGCTGGTTTGAATTTCCCCTCGTGCCAGCGACCTTTTACAATCGCACACGCAGCACTGTAAGCTTGTTTACCTCCTACTGCGGGTTGTGCTGATCCGTCTGTATATATTATACAGCCATAATGTTCTAGAGGCAGAATTTCGGTCGGCGGCGGACATTCGAATTCGTATTGGAGAAACTCTTGTGTTTTTAAGTTAGGATCAAATTCGTATGCCACGTCTGTTGCAGCAAGAGAATTAGCCCATTGTATCCATCTCGGATGAAGCGCTTTAGCATTCGGTATATTTGCTTTTGTTACAGCCTCTAGGGCTGGTATCGGTGTAACGATTATTATTCGTTTACCTTGTGAAAGGGCTCGTTCTTTTGCTATAGCTGTCTGTGTTGCAGTAAGAATTTTTTCCGTTGGGCTAAATTTCATTTCAGCTTTAGTGTACAAGTGTGATTTGAATGCAATTGGTACCTTTTCTCCCTCATTAGAGGTCAGGTATGTGAATCCGCATCTTCCTGGGATGACTCGAATCACAAGGTTGCGTGTGTTATCACGTGTTTCTAATTTTGTTTTAATTAACATATCTGTTTGTAAGGATCTCAGAATTTCTGTGTGTATTTGAGTCCAATTGTTTTTTTAAAAATCTGGTTTTATTAGATCATAAAGGGGTTTGACCCTTTCTACGTAATTTGCAATGTATGTTCTTCCGAAATTTAGGAAACCTAGAATTGACTGTAGGTTTTTTAGTGTTCTAGGTGCTTGGAGTACGGCACATTTCTCTAGGAAATTGTCAGCCAGGCTTTTGCCTTCACTTGATAATTCATATCCTAAGAACAGGACTGTTAGATGGGCAATTCTAGATTTTTTAAAGTTGAATTTGTAACCCTCTGCCGCGAACCCAAGTATTATGGTGTTCACTCTCTTCAAGTGAGTATCCAAGTCATCATCTGTTAGGTATATGTCATCGACATAAGATAATGCTTCGTCATCATATGTTTGTAGTAACTCTGTTACCCTCGCTGAGAATACTCCTGGGCTGTTCTTGTACCCCTGGGGTAACCGACAGAATTCTTTTTGAGCGCCATGTATTGAGAACGCTGATAAGTATCTGCTCTCTGGTGCTATATTTTGACAAAAGAATCCATTAGAGATGTCTAATGTTGTTTTATATTTTTTGCGCACTATATTATTCATTAGTGCAGCACTATGCGAGTTTTGTACTGCAAAAGTTTTGCAACATGAGTTAAGGTGTCTGTAATCCAAAACTAGACGATATGAATTGTCTGGTTTGGAGACAGGAAACAAAGGGTTGTTCATTTGTGAGGTGCAAGTTTCAATCACCCCCTGGTATTCTAGTTGATCTAGAATTTCTTTTACCTGTTTTTTTAGCTTCTTGCTTGATTGGATACTGCCTTTGTGCAGTAGGTTGTGATTTTAACTGGATTTTGTGAGGAGGAGAGTCCTCATCCCATCCTACATGATTTTTATATAAAGCAGGAGCTTGAGCTACTGCCCACTTTCTTGCAAGTGTATATTTTTTATGAATTGGAATATGATTTGAGAAGGCAGACATAATTATTTCTTCGCCATGTGGGCACTCCCTGACGAACTCTGGTGGCCAATCTTTTTCAGCTAGAAGGATGTCATAGCCCTTGGAGAGATTATCCCAAAAAAGGCCCCTTATTTTCCTAGTCTTATCCCCTTCTATACGTAAAGTTATTTCATATATTTTGTGAGGTTTGCTAACTCTGGTGTCTGCAGTTTCCACCTGAATGTATTCATTCGTGTCCACTGTCTCCAGATGATTCATAAGGACTTTGCGTGCTATGCTCACTTCTGCTGCGCTGTCTAGCATTGTCTGAGCCCACTCTCCGTTTTTCAGCTGTGTCCTCAGTATTCTCGGCATTGTTGAATACTTTAATACTGGCTACCTTCTTTTTTGGAAACTGTAATTTTTTATTTGGATGAGCAGGTTCCTTGTCTTTGGACTTGACGTGCCCTTCCCTGGGTTCCGATCGTCCTCTTCTTTCCGATTTCTGCGAGGAAGTCTGAAAAGATTGAGAGGGACGTGTATCAAAATCTTGATATCTGTCCGGTTTCTTTATGTTATCCCTATTTCTAAGGTTGTATTTTTTCACAGAGGGCTCCCTTTGGGGAGACTTGGGTCCTTGGTCCGGAGATCTTTCTCTCCGCCGAGGAGACCTTCCTCTGGACTGGAATCTCTTTTCTTTTGGATTGGATTGTTTGTTTCCATCCCAGTTCTTCTTTTGACTGTTCAGATTATTTTTAATAAATATTTTTTCAGGACTTTCAATTAGTTGGGGCTTCACTGGTATTCCACCCAAACTATCTCTACCTAGTTCTTCATAGGATTTTTCTATAATTCTGGCAATTTCAGCTGGTTGGTCTGCTATATCTGTCTCTTTTAACCTCTGGCGGATCGCCACATTCGCTGCTTCTCCTTTTATGTTGGCTAGTAATATTGCCGAGACCTGCTTGAAGTCTTTTAGTAATTTCATACCGAGAGTTAAAGCGGGTTCTGGACCGTATTCGTCTTGAATTTGTTTTAGCACATCTGGTATTACCGACATGGATGGTACACCATGTGTTTTTGTGTAAATGGAAGCAAAGACTGTACCCCAAGTGTCACAGTCCTCCACGTGTGGTGGAATTCCCATTGGAAGACAGATAGTCAGAATCCTGTGTTTATCCACAGGGGTGGTGTCTGGAAACACCGCCTCTATTTGGGTGATTTTTTGTGCTAACCAGAATGGTATTTGTTCCCGTTTAGCTGGTACTTTACCTAGGCAGGACTGTATGTTCTGTGGTGTAATTTTATTTGTGTTCCCCTGATGTGGGGTCAGCTGTGGAATTTTAACTACAGGTTGGATGGTTGAAGTCCGCATTACATATTGGACTAGTTGTCTATATATTTTAATTAATTGTTTTAGTTGTACTAAAACATCTGCTGCAGACATCCTTTCGATGTCTGGATGTGGTGTGTATCCGGCTAGGACCGGCCACGTTGCTCCTGGTCTACCTAGTGGACCGAGCCTGGTGATGTGATTATTATGTTTTAGGGTGCCATTAAACAAGAGCAGGTGCTCTTGGAATTTGAGTGGTACTTCCACTTCCTCGAAAGGAGTGTAGGTATCCGGTGGTTCCTCTATTTTATAATAGTGGAACTCCTTTGTTACAGCATTTGCTGCTGGAAAGTGTATCCATGAATAGAATACCTCTGTCTGCCGATATTCGTGTGCCTCAATTACGAATATGACTGTACCACCTCTTAGTGTCAGTCCATTGTCTATAAGTTTTAACGTTATAGATCTTCTTATGTTGACCGGGATGAGTTTTATATCCGGGTCTGCTTCTTGCATAGTATTATCAGCTTCTATTAGTTCAGCTGCTACTCTAGCTCTCTCTCTTTCATCATCACTTTCTGGCATTTTACTGTCAGGAAGGTTATTCTGTTTGTTTGCAGATCAGGTTCCTTATGGAAACAAAGATTTAGATGCACAATATTTTGGAACAGTGTATCCTTCAAAGTTGATTGAACCAAGAACCATACATAGGAGTTCCCTCCTGCGAGGTTTGGCAGATTTTACCTCTCACCCACTCCAGACGTCTTTGGAGTATTATGGGAAAAAGAGGTCTGAGTGAAAAAGCACGACTGAGTTACTCTAAAGTCTTGCGTTAGTTTTATCGCCTATCCAAACACGTTGGGCGCCATGTAGTGTAGTTCCTATTATCCCAATAGGCTCTGCGCATTGGAATAATACCTCCAATAGTATAGACCTAGACCAGACGTTAACTAGGTCTTCTACTGTCGATATTAGACTTAAAGTTTTGGGTTTGCCAGCTAGCTCAGAGTTCACTAGAAACTTTCTCGAATAGACAAGGAGGAGTTGAACCTCCCTGGATAGACAAGAAGGGATTTAGTTTCTGACAACCATAGAACATGACAACTTTACTCTCCCCTAATCAAGAGTGTATCTCTAGAGTCGTGTGAAAAGAAAAGACAACTTATTTTACTCAGTCAGTACGTGCATTCTTAGTTTCACCAGATTGTAGAGAAAAGGAAGAGACGGGCGTGTTCAAAAAAAGATGTTATTTATTGATCAGTCTCTTTTTTCGTACAAGAGAAATGGATCGATATTATTGCAATACTTATGGTTAAGTAAAGTGCATACAATAAAAGCAGAATTATAAAATAATACTGTAAAAACATTGATATGGTTTCTAAGCCATACGTTATTTAAAATGGATAAAATAGATACATACATATAAACATTTGACTAATCGTACTCAACTGGTGCTTCTAACTACGCCTACCCCAGTGTACCTGACCTAAGCCTAATACGTGGGCGGGGATAGAAAGTAGCAGTTTAAGTTAAGTTTGTTTTGCCAAGTGACTGATCCAAGAATTCTCTGTAAGGGGTTATTCAGCTCTGTACCTGAGATCTAGGATGGTTGAGGGATAGTATCTCTCGTCTGAGGTCTCGATATTCCAAGCTGCCTGCGAGGGCTGCTCGGAAGCGCCTGAGCTGGATTTCTCGGCAGGAGAAAGCAGCGTCTCGTTCTCAGCGCGTCAGGAAGGCGGGGCAGCGCCGGGGGCTTCGCTCTCTGCTGGGCTTCGGCAAGTCTCGCTGCTCCGATCTCGTCACCACCGCGTGTGTTTGCTTAAGGCAATGTCGGTACTATTTATACCTGTAAGGTGCCGAGATTAACGTAAGGATGGACATAGATACGTCAATAAGGATGTCATACGAGCTGGTCATTAGCACATTCTTTTACTGAAGTTCTCGGTGAAATCAAAACCATGGCCGCAGGGTTTTTCCCAGGGTTTCATAGGTTTGATTTGTTTTGAGGACTCCGTATGCCTTATCAGGGGCTGGAGGAATATTGCTTTGCCTAATTAGATGGCAAGCGTTATGACCTAATCAGATAACGCGCTCCTGTGCCGTGGTCTGGCGTAATCAGATAACGGTTTCTGCATCATGGGATGGCTGCTAGTTAACTCGTTAACCTGAATAGGGTCAGGAATAGGGGGATCGATACAGAACCTATAGGAATACATCACAGAATGGCTGCCATGCGAGCCTAATTATCTTCAGTGTAGAGCCTGATTGCAATGTTTTACAGAGGATCTCATACAATCCAGAGACCATCACCCTAAATTGGCCCCAAATCCAAAGATATTGTAGAATGAGAGAGGGAGTGGGCTCCAGTGATGATGGTCCTAATGTCGCTCAGAGGAAGAAGGGTTGTTGACGATACTGCCAATGATCTGTGTCAAGGACGAAAACTCAGGTTTTAATGCCTGAAATTATTTAAGGAATACTCACCTATATACCTGATCTAAATGTTTAATGCCATTTTCAAGCCATGTCTCTCAGCTTCCTTCCCTATGAAGTCTAATGCCCACAAGGATGCCTCATTGGATAAAAGAGGGAGAATTTCCATTTGTTTATGAGCTGAACTCCACACAGTGGCGTTCACATAACGGTTCGGATTCTGGGTATATTATGATTGGTACTGGTGAGAAGACAGAGAGGAACAGTCCAGGAAGTGGGGTCCAGTCAAACCCATGCCGGGGCCTAAGGTGATAGCTCTGAAAGGTGGAAGGATAGGATAAATGAAGTCATGTATTGAAGGCGATGGTCCCCAGTTGTGGTTTCTGCCCAGAGCCTGAACTATCTTAGCCTGGGTCTGAGCCCCCTCCCGCCGTGGGACCTGATGTCTAGGGGTGGGGGGAACTCTCGGAATTTGATTCGTCAAAATTCAGCAGAGTTACCTAAAAACTCTGTGAAACTTCATGGAGTTACGCCAAGTTTACTTGATTTTGTGAAGGAATTACACAACCTGATGTTGTCCTGTCCAGTCGGATTTTGGTCTGTACAAACTTAAAAGCCGTTGATATTTTAGCTGAAATCTGTGTGCCTTCCAGGGTATATGGGCGTCTTCATGAGGGGCATGCACATTGCTCAAGGCCTCAGTGTCCAAGGTAGAATCCTCCAATGTGTCGAAGATTGGCTCCATGTCACAAGGCTTGAAAAAGTATTTCAGCTTACTGTCTAGCGTCACTAGCATATGCGCAAGATGCAGAAGGCCGTAACTAATGTCCCACCATTTCAGTCAGGGGCAGAGCACAAGGAGCATTTATGTTTTACATTAGAAACTGCTGGATAGTCTGCAGAAAAGGTAGATGCAGTGTCCATCAAAGAATAGAGATTCCATGGTCCATTTTGCATCCAGGAGCATGGACCTGGTATGTTTGTGGCGTGATGCACAGTCTATGATCAGATGAGGAGTCCCTGATTAATATGCAGAGGGTGATCAGTTGTGATGAGCTCTCTATGTTATAGGCATTGGGAACATGTCCCTCAAAAAGTGCGACTTGGGTGTTGGGGTCCCTCAGGGCTCGATTTTGAGCCCGACCCTCTTTAACATCTTCATGACCCCTTTGGCGGCACTGGCGGAGTCTTTCGGGGCCCGGATCGTGTCCTATGCAGACGACACTCAGCTCCTCTTCTCCTGTGAGAGGGGAGGAGATTTTAACGGGGAGAGCATCCGGGATTGCCTTGGGGCTGTTTTCAGATGGTTTCATTTGAGTGGCCTCAAGTGCAATCCCGAGAAGTCTGAGGTGCTCTTCTTTGGGTGTGCGTCTGACCCTGACTGGCATGGCTGGTGGCCTATCAATATGTTTCCACCTTCCTCCCCATCTTTAGTTGCCAAGAATCTGGGGGTTAAGATGGACAAGGGCTTGTCGATGAGAGCCCAGATTCTGGGAGTGACGGGCACCTGCTTCGGTCTCCTGAAGGTACTAAGAAAGTTTCTACCCCTGTTGTCGGAAGAACATCGGAAACTGACTGTGCAGGCTCTGATCGGGTCCAGGTTGGACTATGCCAATGTCCTCTACCTGGGCCTGCCGGAGTATCTGTTACAGCGCCTCCAGGTGACGCAGAACGCGGCGGCAAGAGCCATTTATGGCTTAAATAGGCGAGCTAGGGTGGCGGGCCTCTTGCAGGCCCTACACTGGCTGCCTATCCGCAAGCGTATTATTTTCAAGACGCTGACTCTGGCCTATAAGGCCCTGCACTCTGGAGGCGCAAAGTACCTCCAAAGGAGACTGTCTTTTTACCATCCGGCCCGGGCGCTTAGATCGGAGTCACAGCTTTTGGCTGTGGTGCCGCGCGTTCAAAGAGCCCGCATCGGGGGTCGCTCCTTTGGGTTGCGTGCCCCCCAGCTGTGGAACTCCTTGCCGCTGACACTTCGGGGCACCACTAGCCTGCTGGCTTTTAGGAAAGGTCTCAAGACTTGGTTGTTTACTCTATAGGCCTTTCTCTCCCCTTTCTATTTTTATTCCCTCTCTGTTTTTATTGTCGTGTTATGTTATTCTCCTGTAGGTCTCGCTGTGAAAGCGCCGGGATACTCTTTTTGAGTCGCCGCGCGCTATACAAAAGAAATATAACATAACATAACATAACATCTCCCTTTCTGACTCTTTCAGTATTCCATAAAAGCTGACATTATTGCTCTGTGCCCTGTCTTCTAGATTGGGGAGCTTGTGCTGTGGATAATCAGTGTCCAGTCACTAGTTCAGCAGGTTGCTATGGTGGGATTACACCTGCTCCAGACTCCACATTCAGCTCCATCTTCTGTTCTACCGACTCCAATGTCGGCGTCAAGCTCTTGTCTGCCAGCTCCCGTAGTGGTGCTGTTGACGCCCATCGATGTTCCTGCCCCTGTTGAGGTGATGCCTTCTCGGTGTTGACCAGCTTTGGTCACGGTGTCAGATCCAGCAGCCGATGCAGTGGTCAATCCAAGATTTTTTCCTTCTGGTTTTTCCTTCCTAGGACCTTGGCTGTGGAAGTACTACAGATGGTATGGTGTGCGCCCCTTTTTTTTCGAAAGCAGTACCACCCCCTATTCAATCTAGATGATTACTTGACTTGGTTGTCACCAGTGGCTTAGAATCTATGCCAGCCTCCTGTCTTCTCCTGCTTTGGCTACAGAGGAGAGTTCTATGCTAGTGGACATGCTCAATCGAGTTTCAGTTCCCCGAGATTTACAGCTTCCTTCGGTGGAATTATCAACAGACCTGGGACACCGGATCCCTTGATTGTCTGGATCCTTGCCTGGTATCCTTATTTCCCAAGAGTCTGGGTTTCCCTTACTTTACTGTTTCTTTCCTTCCTCCACCCTCCCCCTCCCTCCTGGCATCCCTTTTTCTATGGGAGAGGTTCCATTTCACCCCCTTACTTTAGTGGGGATATTTTGTTGCTTTTTCGTTGATCATATCCTATCTTTTCTAAAGTTTCTATGAAGTGTTGTTAAGGTTTCTTACCTGTTTCTCCTAGACAATGTGTGATTGTCATAATCAACTATCTGTTGCCCTTAGTTTTTGCCATCCCTTCATTTCACCCTGTCCTCCTTCTCCTCCTTCTCCTCCTCCTCCTCCACCTTTTCTTCTTCCTCTTCCTCCTTCTCTTCCTCTTCCTTCCATACGCTGTCCTTCTTTGCTTCTCCTGCTACTGCTTTCTGGCATCCTTCCTCAGTTAATGCATTGGTTCCGAGGCAGTTTCCCTTGTTCTCTTATTGTGGGCACAGCCTTCCGTTTCCTACTCTTATATGGCATTGTGTTGCTGTTTCCCAGCCTTGTCTTTCCATCTCCACCTCAGTTACTGTTGCAAACTCTTCTTTTATGAGGTAGGATGTAGTGCCTCTGTCCTTCCTTGGTGACCTCTGTTCTTAGAGAATCCTTTGTTACTCCACTTCTCGTCCTCCCGCTCACTGGCGGTGGACATGGGTTACCTTCAGAGGAGTGGATATACTGTTGCTGTACCCTATATAGCTTGTGTGTCTATGGGGATTTCTTATGTTTTTTTATATGCAGCCATGGATGCCTCTGCATGTATATGCCTATCTCTTGAATGGATCTCTTGTGCATGTCTTTTAACTCAGATATTTATCTGTATGTGTATGCATATATGGTCGTCTGGCCTTCTGTAAGGTGTCCATCGCTGCGTCTTACCTCCATCATTCTTGGTGACCTGGTTCAATATTCCTGGTTGTACTTGTTGTTTCCTTCCATCTCCTCAGCGAGTGTCTCTGTTACATTATCCTGGAGGGTGCTTACTGTACCTTTGGGTTTCTTAGTTTAAGTTTCCTTTAATTTCTTGGTTTTTTCCTAGCAATGCTCTTTAGCATTCATTGGTCTCTCTTTCTCCATTGTTCTTTCATCTGAGGTCCTTTTTTAATAATCTGTTTCTCATGGTAGTTTCCTTGACAATCAGTGGGTTCTCTTATCCACTGCATGTATTAAAGTGCATGAGCATGCTGTTCCTGCTCCTTCCATTTGTTTTTTTTTGCTAGAGTCTATGGACTATTGTCCTTGGTCCCCTTGCCTTCCTGATCATAAGTTGCATTCTCTTTGCGGCTGCCTCTTTTACTGGTTCTATACCATGTCTCCTTGTTTAATGGCTTTCTACTCTCATGGGCTTCTGATATTCCTTCTTGGGGATCATACCTTTCGGTAAGCATCTTGATTCCCTTTCATTTTTTTTTTATTGGATAGTCTTGTCCCCTTCTATTTTTTGGACTGGCTTCTCGTGCTGGGAAGGCCAGTTTGCAGCCCCGCCTCCTGGGATCCTATTGCGTGGATATCCAATACTAAGATAAGGAATCCACGGCTATATGTATCTATCAGATTAACAAGTTTCTTACCTTTGGTAATGCCTTATCTGGTAAAGACAATATCTAGCTGCAGATTCCTTATTGACCCACCCATTCTCTCCTCTCTGTGACCTGAGGGCCTATTGTCTCCAAGGTCCCCTCTTGCATACCACTAAAGCTTTCTCGATCTGCACTTGTTGATACAAGATTATATTTTTTTGCCCTTTTTGCCACACTGTTTCCTAAGATTGTTTTCCTAATTGGCTCCAGGTTGTTGGCGCAGAGATAGTCACAAAAGAAACTGACATCAGTGCGTCGGGGAGGGCTAATATGGACTCCGTTGACGTCACTTTGAGAGGCCACATCTACCAACATTCAGAGGGACTGCTGGAAAAATGGCCAGATCAAGGCTGACACCGATGGGGGGTCTATGATAAGGAATCTGCGGCTAGATCTTGTCTGATCCAGATAGGGCATTACCGATGGTAAGTAAATTGTTCTACAGATATGTATCCATCATGACCGGTGGCATTATCTGCGGATCTGACTTTAAAGCTTGCTTGTGGTATTCAGACCGTCCCAATCAAAAGTCGGGGGGCTGGCGATTTATCAGATGGAATGTGGGCAGTGACATGGGGGTAGACTTCACAGTTTGGTGTTGAGGTGCTCTGGCCTTGCTCCTATTTAGCATAAACTGTGGAGCATGAGTGACTTCACTGAAGATGCGTCAGGACACTTGGCTCAAGTCCACAAGCGTTGTACTGTACGAGCTGCTTAAGCATTCAGATTAAATAATGGGGGACACTAGCCTGCATCAAGGGACAAGGTAGAGAAATTCAATGTTCCCACACATCAGATCTGAGCAAGGTCTTCGTCTTTCCATGGCCTATGAAGTCTAGGCGGGTGGTGGGAGTCCCAGCATTGTCCTAGGGTGTGCAAAGACAGGCCGTGTGCACTCTTTCAATAACCAGTCTTGCGAGGGGCACAAAATGAATAGAAATACAGGTCACATGCAGGTCTGTGCCCAAAAGTCGAATGTGCTGGAATTGGGAAAATTGGACTGTTCCCTGCTCACATGATCTCCCATGCGGAGGTTCTAAGAGGCATGCTGACATTGGTTGGGCATCCTTCTCATAGATCTATGCTCCACATCCCATAGATCATTACACCACAGACAGAGGAAACACTTTAGGGCCCCCAGTCCAGGTGATTACAGGCTACAGTGGTGCTATTAATAGCCACTCCAAGGTATTGGGCCCCTTTATTTATTTATTTATTATTTAAGCTTGTAGAGCGCGACAGCTACCCATAAGGGTCTCCCGGCGCTAAGATACTGCAGCTATCAAGAGGTGGTTGGCCAAGTAGTTATAGATCGAAAAGCCAGGTCTTAACGGCTTTACGAAAACAAATAAGGCTGTCCTCAGACCGGATGGCCAGAGGAAGGGAGTTCCATAACTTGGGCCCTAAGTAAGAAAAGGAGCGACCTCCCATTCTGGAGAGCTTGATCTTGGGAACTGAGAAAAGGCATTGGGAGGAGGAGCGGAGGGAACGGGAAGGTGAATAAGATTTTATTAGGGTCTGTAGATAACTAGGTGCCACCTTATGCCTGATCTTATGCATGTAGGTGAGAGCCTTAAACCTCACTCGGTTTTCAACCTTCAACCAGTGAAGATCACGGAGGCGGTTGGATATGTGGTCGGTTTTGCGGCAACCGCTGAGTAGACGCGCTGCAGCGTTTTGGACTAGTTGCAGGCGTCGGGTGACAGCCTTGGCCGCACCCAGGTAGAGTATGTTGCCATAGTCCAACCGGGAGGTGACCAAGGCACTCACCACCGTCCTTCTTGTGTCATCAGGCAACATCCACAGGATCTTGCGAAGCCAACGTATAATGGTGAAACATGTAAATGTAATGTAAATGTAAATTGATACTTGTATAGCGCACTACTCACCCGCAAGGGTCTCAAGGCGCTTGTACGAATACCGCTGGGGAACCCATCCTGGCTTTCCCTGTGAGGTGTCCACTCCTGGGCACCCCCAAGGTGGAGGCCAGGCATCCTTAGCATTGTGGGGGCCGTTGTGGAGATTAAGCAAGCTATTGCCCAGAGTTGCATAGTGGGACTCCATGATTTGAATAGGCACCGAGGCGAGAATTATCACGTCCGTGGAATTTTTGAGCCCAAGACACGCCGAGGAGGGGAATTGAACCCTGGTCCCGGGCTAGACCTCTGCATCAGGGTCTGCCGCTCTAACCATTGAGCCACACTTCTCCACTATATGGCAGATACCTTACTAACTTGACATTGCATTGTCAGGCCCCTGTCAATGACAACGCCTACATTTCGTACCTGCTCCACTGGTACAGGAAGGGGACCTAGGTTTGCTGGCCAGTGTCTCGAGGTCCACAGGTTAGGCTTCTGTCCTAGGACAAGGACATCCGTCTTCTCGCCATTCAGTTTGAGAAGGTTGTAATTCATCCATTTTGCTATTTCTCCAAGACCAAACTGAAGGCAGGAGGAGGAGGCCTGGCCGCAGTTCGTAAGCGAAAAGATAACCTGGGAATCGTCGGTGTATGTGAATAACGTGAGACCGACATTATCAGCTATATGAGCCAGAGGAGTAACATAAAGATTAAAAAATAGGGGACTGAGGATAGAACCCTGAGGGACACCATGGTGCTGTGAGTAGGTATTGGAAGTGGCAGACCGGGAGAAAATTTGAAAGGTGCGTTTTGAAAGAAAGGAGGCCAGCCAGTCCAAAGCTAATCCTTCCACGCCCATGGTGGCTAAGGCGTCAAGAAGGATTTTGTGAGATGGTGTCAAACGCCGCGCTGAGATCAAGTAGTATCAGCGCGGCCGTTTCACCTTTGTCAAGCAGGGACCGTAGGTTCTCTGTTACGCCCAGGAGAGGGGTCTCCGTCGAAAAACCCATCCGGAAGCCTGACTGGGAAGGATGAAGTAAGTTGTTGGAGCTCACATACTGAGTAAGATGAAGATGGATGTGACGCTCCAGGACCTTGGAAAAAACAGGTAACAATGAGATGGGGCGATAGTTGACAAGAAGCTCGGGATCGGCGATTGGCTTTTTTAAAAGTGGCGTGACCATTGCATGTTTCCATACGGCAGGAACCGTGGCAGTCTTTAATGATAAATTCAGGATGGAACAGATTTTAGACAAATGCGGGGGGTCGAGCGCCCTAAGTACAGAAATAGGGAGGGGATCCAAAGGGGAGCCAGATTTAACATTACAGAGCAATTCCTGAAGACCCTCAGGCTGTAATTCAGGCTAAGCTAAGAGCAGGTGGAGAAGGGAGGTCTCGGGCCGGGGGGCTTTCTCTACTAGAGTGGGTTGGACAATGGTCTTGTTATTGGAGTTGCAGGTGGAGATGTCCTGGTGGATCTTCTCCACCTTGCTTATCAAAAACTGGGCAATTTCGTCACATTTCCTGTCTGTCAGAGGAGGAGTTTTAGCTAATGTAGAGGAGCCTGCAAGATTTTTCACTAAGCTGAACAAGACTTTGGAATTATCGATGGCATCTGTTATGGATTTCATCACAAAGTTGGCCCTAGTAGAGGCGCACGCTTTATGGTACGATTTTAAAGCGATTCTGTAAGTCTGGGCTGCATGCTGAGAATAGTCTTTGCGCCAAAAGCGCTCAAGCTTCTTGCACCGAGACTTCTTAGCTTTTAATGCCTCGGTGTATCATGGGGCGGGCATTTTATGAGATACATCATGCTTTAGAGAAGTAGGGAGGACGGTATCAATGGCATTTTTTAGCCAAAAATCGATCAGCATGGCAGAAGTTTCCACATCAACTAGTGTGGACAGCTCCAAAGGGAGCTGGGAGGCAGAACTTTATTCAAAGAACCGATGTCCAATTTCCTCCATGCCCTGCTCCTTTCCGCATAATTGCCTCTGTGCAGGGCTGCGGTGGTCAGAGCCGAAATTCTTAAATTGACAAGATAATGATCTGACCAAAGGACGGGCAAGGCCGGAAGACATTGTAGATCTGGCCGGATGGAGAAAATGGGGACTAAGAAATGTCCACCTTTGTGTGTTGGACCATGATTGTGTAAAATAACGTTCATCGACTGGAGGTCGGTGATCAGGGTTCTAGCTACACTGTTGCTAAGGTCATCCAAATGAATGTTAAGATCTCCCACAACTAGAAGAGTACTAACGTTAGGCAACAGGGAGGCAATGAGCTCAGACAGGTGAGTGACCCAGTCATTGACTGGCCCCGGTGAGCAGTAGATGAGAATGCCATTTAGGGAGATCTTTGGATGAAGGACAAGTCTAAAAGATGCGGCTTCGCAGTTTTGTAGATTAATACGGTCTAAGAAGCATTGATACATGTTTTTAAAAATAATAGCAATGCCCCCACCAATTTTGGCCACCCGATCACACCTGACCATAGCATAGTTAGTTGGAAGTGCTTCTGCAATATCCGGGCCCGAACCTTCATGGAGCCAAGACTCCGTAACAAAGAGGGCATCCGGTTGTTCGTCATTTAGAAGGTCAAAGATCTCACGTCTGTGCTCAGGTACAGAGCGGCAGTTCATGCTGAGGAAATTATATACTGTTTTTAAAACAATCGGCAGTTGAGGTGTACAGCTATGACAGAGTTGGGGAACCTCGAGGGACAGAGAGCAATTAGGGCAAGATTGTGAAGACTTAGTTGTTAAATTGAACGTGGTACAGTCTGCATGACGATAGGGCCTATAAGCTCGCAGTAAGCTGGCGCTGTAGGTGAGTCTAGGAAATGGCTTGGCAATTTGGCCAGGGGGTATGGCCCCTGGGCCCTTTTGGGCGCGGACGGGCGCAGACGGGCACGCCTTTGGCGCGCGCCGCCGGCGCGCCTGCTGCGCCCGCCCGCTGCCCGGACGGGAAATCATTGCCATAAATACTAAGAAAAGTGGAGGAGGGGCCCGGGGACGAGAAAGAGGGGCGGAAGAACCAGCTGGTCCGCAACCCGTCGCCTCACCCAAGATGGCGATGTTCCGATCAGCGTCTCACATCAGCCCCAAAATCGGCTGCGGTGACAGCTGAGAGGATCCAGGTAGGTTCGAAAGTGCCCCAGAAAGTGTAGCAGCTTTTGAAAGCAATTTAAAATTCGACTGTGCAAATAGTGCAAATAGCTAAAATCAGGCAGCAAAATTCATCAAACAATGGCCAAAAGCCCCGGCTTTCTGCCTCAGGGCTCAAATAGCAGCAAATCAGGGGGGGGCTCGAGATTAGCGTTTTTTATACTGGCGAGGGCGGGGCGGAAGAACCAGCTGGTCCGCAACACGTCGCCTCACCCAAGATGGCGTCGTTCCGATCAGCGTCTCACATCAGCCCCTAAATCGGCTGCGGGGACAGCTGAGAGGATCCAGGTAGGTTCGAAAGTGCCCCAGAAAGTGCAGCAGCTTTTGAAAGCAATTTAAAATTCGACTGTGCAAATAGTGCAAATAGCTAAAATCAGGCAGCAAAATAAATCAAACAATGGCCTAAAGCCCCGGCTTTCCCCCTCAGGGCTCAGATAGCAGCAAATGCCAGTTGCCAGTTGAGATTTATTCCATGAAAGCCAAGTGGGGGAAATTCCTCATTGTGTGTAGTTAGGCCACCTATGCGTTACTGCTGTAAAGAAGGGACTGCTGAGCCACAGGAAAATTAGTGCCGCTATGGCCCCTGGGTACATATTTGCTGGACGTCCACTGCCAGCAGAGCGAGTCACAACCAATTGCAAGTAATACGACAGGAGCAAGCCCTGAAACCAACTGTCCATGGAAGGAGGCAGGAGTCTGGATCCCCAAAGATCTTCAGCAGGGAGCTGTCATTTTGGTCGGGCCCCTAGTTCCACTTCCCAAAACATGCTGATTCCAATTATTTGCAATGAATATTGGCAGTCAGCACCTTGGATTGAGAGACACACCATGATCCATGAGATGCTGTGTGGTGCAGTCCCATTCTGAGACGTCCGTGTTGTCATGGCCTCCTCTCTGTCCAAGCACAAAGACCCTGACATGTCAACTGTCAGCAAAAGACCACCATTTGAGAACATGACCTGATGAAACACCCTTCAGCACTGATATATTTGGTGTGTGTTGATTGCAGAAGACCTCCTTGACTATCTCTTATGATCTGTGGTCGGGGCTCACCTTTGTGTTTAAAGCAGGCATATGAATGTGCTCCTCTTTATTGCAAAGGTGCTTGAATCTTTGCTGCAGAGCTTTTCAGCAGAGCACAGTGCTTAATTTGAGCTGGTGTTTGCTGTTGGGGCTACCGGCATTCATTCATAGGGTCGGTGGGGCTCACTGGCTCTTTTTTTCGAGGACTAGCATTTATTTTTTCTCATTAAACATTTCCAGAGAGACAAAATGCACAAAGGAGAAACATGTGAAAGAGAAAGACTGACAAAGAGTCAATAAGGGAGAAAGAAGGAACCTGTAAGAGAGAGATAAAGGGGAAGGGAGTGTCTGGAAGTCTGTTAATGAGGAATGAGGTTGATTCCAGACTATGCAGCTTTGGTACTCCATGCACCGGTGCTGGCAGCAGGCTTCTGAGCAAAGCTTTGGGCACCAACACTTATTCTTCAACAAATTAAGCACTGGCAGTACACCCAGAATGCAGGCGCCACTTGGTCTTCACAGCAACAATGATAACACTACATTAAACATCAACGTGGCATCAAGAGAAATGTACATTTCTCAGAACACCACAGGACTCTGTCATTCATTGCAATAGTGGTGACTATCCTAGATCTACTGACTATAAGTTCCTTATTGTTCCAAATGTGCCTTGCTAGGAAGTATCTATACTTAATTGTTGCCTTTGGAATCGTGTTGCCAGGATTTTAGAATTCATTGCACATTCATAGTGAGTTGTCAAGGTCCTTTTGCTCAGAGAATTATTCTGGATAAACAGATATCAAGCATTTATCCTTTGATTTTAACTTTAGTATGAGTCATCCTTTCATCAATTATAAACTCTATACACTGCAGTCATACTTTCTAGGAGCTAATGAATCCTCTATATTATACAGACTGTTTGTATCACTTAAATCACTTCTGATAGTAAGGTATTTCTATTGTTAGTGAAGTAACTGCATATTGGCAGGAGTAACATCACACTACTAATGAGGATTAATTCTGTTAAATTTGATGAACTAGGTATTTTGTGAATCATTCGGATCACGAACAGATTTTTTTAAAAGATGTATTTATTGACATTTAGATACATCCGTATACAAGTGATGCATTGACATAAAACCACCACTGCACGATCATTTTTCCAACTACAATTGGTTGCTTACAAACACTGTAAACATAGGAGTATTTGTGCGCAGTACTACCAAACACTCAAATACGGGTTCAATGCATGTACTGGCTGTATCTATAGTTCTCATACCTTAGCACCTCCTGTAAAAGTCAGCTTGTGCATTCCCTCCACCCAAATTATTTCTCATGGATGCCTCTGCCCATGTTGTGACATCCCTCACCCAGGTCTCCAGCTTTGGGCCCCTCTCTCACCTCATGGCTATTCTATGTCTAACCAATGCCTGCGCCATAGCTACAAATCGAGAAGCGACTCTGGCTTCTTGGGCCTGGGGAAAGTACCCAGAAGGCAAGCCTGCACTGTACAGGGAAAAGTGCATCCCAGCACTGCCTGAAGTCGCAGCAGAACCGCAGTCCAAAAGGTCTGCAGCATGGGGCCACTCCTATATCATATGACAAAAATCCATTCCCAATGAGACCTAGGGGCCGATAGTGGCCTCCTCTCCATTTCATTCAGAGCTTTGTAGAACCATGTCACTAAGTGATGTGTGGAACCCATTGAGGGAAGAAGTTAAAGCAGCATGTGAGGCTGAGGTTCCTCCTATCCACTGTCCCACAGGCTCACAAAGGTCCCCACCAAGGATTCGTAGGTGACGAACTGACCCCTTGGCATTGCATTGCTTTTAGATAAATCCTCCAGTGGAATGAGGACTCCCTGCAAAAAACTAGCCCCTACTGTCTCAAGGCCTGCCCTTATCCATTCAAAAAGTAAGGCAGAGGAGAAGTAGGCCACATGTTCTCCATCAGGGAGGCCTACCCATGGAAGAGCCTGAGCATATAGCAGGGCCTTTCGAGTTCATTCATTTAAGCGCCGCCAGCAATGCAGCACCACTTGCAGTAGCATACTGGGCTGATAGATGGCTAATGCCAGGCTCGACAGGTGGGTCAACAGAAGTCTCCCATAAGGGCTCAGACCCAGGAGCTCCAAGTTGTGTGTGTGGGTATTGTCAAGCCATCTAACCACCCACAAATGTGCTGCCAAGTAATACAGCTTGAAGTCCGGGCCCCCAATCCTCTGGCATACGGAGGCTGTTGCAAGACCTCCAAAGTAAATTTATGGCAGCCACCATTCCGAATCAAATTTGGGAGGAGGGCATCAAGCTGTTTGAACCATGCAATGGAAATCATGAATAGGAGGTTCGTAAAAATTCAAATAAGCGTGGAAGCATCTCCATCTTTAACATCGACACACATGCCATAAGTGACAGTAATAAGGACCTCTAAAAGGCCACACAAATCTTCATGGAATAAAGCGCCCTTCCCAGATTTTCCTCCTGCATGTCGTTCGAGTCATGGTAGACCCTCACATCCAGGGCTGAGGGGTATCACGCATGCACAGAAAATACACATGTGTTAGCGTGGTTAAGCTTAAGGCCAGACATGACTTCGAAGTCCCTCAAGAGCCACGTAGCACCCTGAACTCCCTTCTGATCCGTTCGATTGGTATAACAGGAATTCATCAGCATAGAGCGAGATAAGATGTTCATGTCCTTCTGTTTTTATACCTCTACTTCTACCCTCTCTCTGGATCATTTCTACCAAGGGCTCAATAGCGAGGGTGAGGAGCACAGGAGACAGCGGGCATCCCTGTCTAGTCCCCCTACATACACCATTTGACCAGGAGACTATGGAACCAGTCTTCACTCGTCCCATTGAGTCCGTATGTAGGAGGATGACCCATTATCCATCCCTCTCCCAGTCCCATCCTACACATGATGACGTTCAAGAGAAACTCCCAGTGGATAGAATCAAAGACCATCTTGATGTCTACGGATATGACTAGTGCCCCTTGGCCGGAATGCACCGTTGAGTGCTAAAGTACATGATACAGCCTCCTGGGGTTAAAGGAGGTGCTACATTCCAGAATAAAACCATTCTGGTCTCTGTGGACCAGGCTGTGCATGTGTGGGAGTATCCTACCAGCTAGTATTTTGTTTATAACTTTAAAGTCTATATTTAGCATGGACAGTGGGCGAAATGCTGACAGTGCGCTCCCACTACTTCAGTCTTGGGGAGGGGTATGACAGTTGTGCTCTGTGTGGATGCCAGTAAGCTGCCCCGTCGCAGAGAATCAGCGTAAAGTGTCAGCAGCTTAGGGGCCAAGGTACCCACAAAGGCGGTATAGAACTCCACTGGGAGGCCATCCGGCCTGGGATTTTACCAGGGGCCATATCCTTCACTGTGGCCCGAATTTCTTGAATTGTCACTGTGCCTCTGACATTCTACCGCACCTCAGGTGACAATGTCAGGAGGGTAAAAAAATACAGGAACCTATTTTTCACACCTTCTGGTAGCCTCTCTGGGCAGCCATACAGTGCTACTCGGTAACTGCAGAATTCCTCAAAAGGTGGGTCCTTGTGGGAACTGCGAGGTGAGTAATGAGTGAACCCTATCTCTCAGGGAAGATAAACGATGGCAGAAATCTTCCTGACCTACCCTCTTCTGCATGCACTCTAGTCCTGTATTTTTTATAGTCATGACACCTTATGAATTCCAGGGCGTTATTATACTGTACTTTCGCATCCCTCAGCTGACTATGGGTGTCAGGATTTGTCACCAGGGCATTTTTCAGCGTGTTCAGTGTGGTGTCTACAGTGGCCAATTCTGCATTCAGTTCCCTGCTTATGTAGTGGCACAAGACCACTACTTTGACTTGTTACCATTTATTTTATTTATTTATTTTGAAAGTTTTATATAGCGCGAAGAAGATCTTTGCAGATATCAGAGCGCTTTACAAGGACACGGGGGTGATAGAGTAATACAAAGTAATATTTGAGGTAGTTCGGTACAAGGTGCTTAGTTACATGGGTAGGTTACAGGTGAGGTAGTACACGGTGCATAGTCAAACAGTTGTGTCAATGATATAAAGTACAAAAATAAGGAGCATATACTTGCTTGAGCGTGTTTACAATTTTTGGAGATAGCATAAAGGAGGGCATAGTTGAGGTGGGTGAGTGCAGGGTGTATAGTCCCACAGGTGCGATAGTAGTAGAAAAGTAGGGATCGTTGAGGTGGTGTGGGTAACGTGTGCAAAGTCAAACAGGTGCGTCAACAATATAACAATATACAGAGTCAAACAGGTGCGTCAGCCATATAACAATATACAAAGAGTGAGCGTATACAATCAAGTAAGTTGATAATACAAGTAATACAATAGACCAGGGGGGTCAGGCAGGTCTTGCAGAGCAGATTCATGAGAAATACGGAATAGTAGATCATGTGTATTTAGCCATGAGGATCGCTTTAACTTCTTTCTTAAAAAGCTTGTTGGAGGAGATGAGTCTGGTTTCAGGAGGGAGTGAGTTCCAGATCCTGGGTGCCATTCCTGAAAAGGAGCGTTTATATGTTTTTTCCTTCCGAAATCTTCGAGGCTTCAGCAGAAGATTGTTTGTGCTTCTAGTAGTTCTAGAGCCACCCGAAATTGTCAGCTTTTGAGTGAGGTAGGCGGGTGAGTTCATGTGTACAGCCTTGTGTGTCATGCAGGCGATTTTCAGGTGTATTCTGGCTTCAAAAGGTAGCCAGTTCAGGGATTTAAAGTCAGGGGAAATATGCGAGTGTTTTTTATGAGCCAGTGATGAGTCTCGCTGCGGCGTTAAGGGACGCTCTTAGGGGTGCCGTTGTAGTTAGGGGGAGCCCGCAGAGGGCGGTGCTGCCGTATTCTATGTGCGGCATGACTATAGATTGTACAGCAGTTTGGAAGTCTTTGGCAGGAAGGAAGGGTTTAAGTTTTCTCAAGGTATTGATTTGGAAGTTCGCTCCTTTGGTTGCTTTGCTGATGTGCTGCTGCATGTTGAGATTGGCGTCAATTGTTATGCCTAAAGATTTTGCTGAGTCTACGACGATGGGTTGTACATTTAGAGCCGTTAAGTGCTTAAGCCATGTTTGAGCCGTGGAGATTTTGACGGGAGGTGAGATCAGGAGAAACTCAGTCTTCAGCGCATTGAGTTTGAGGTGATTCTCAGCAAGCCAGGATTGGGTGTTTCTGATCGTGGTGTTCAAAAGCATGATGTCCTTGGGAGATTGAATTTTGAGATAAAGTTGGGTGTCATCGGCGTACATGTAAAAGTGAACATTAGATGTCTGTAGTAAAGTAGTGAGAGGTTCCATAACTAGGTTGAACAGTGTTGGGGAGAGGGAGGATCCTTGAGGAACGCCTAGCGATACAGGTATCGGAGCGGACAGCAGGTTGTTACTTTTGAATCTTTGTGACCGGTTGTGTAGAAAGGAGGTGAACCACTTGAGAACAGTCCCAGATATGCCCATTCTTGTGTTTAAGAGATCGAGTAAGTTCTCATGTTTAACTGTATCGAATGCTGAGGAGAGATCTAGAAGGATGAGGAGGCAGGTATCGTTTTGGTCTAGAATTTGGAGGGCGTCGTCCACTATGTGAGTCATGGCAGTTTCGGTACTGTGCCCTGCTCGGAAGCCTGACTGATGGGTGTTGAGGAGATCAAACTTATCTATGTGTTTAGTCAGTTGTAGCTGTACGCATTTTTCCAACAGCTTAGCGAGCGTGGGAATATTTGTAATAGGGCGGTAATTGTTTAGATCAGTGGGGTCTGCTGTTGGTTTTTTTAGTAGCGGTGTGACTTGCCCGACTTTGAGGGCGTTGGGGATGGATCCTTGTTGAAGAGAGCTATTGATAATCTTAGTCCAGAGTGGGAGAAGCCAAGGGGAAAAGTCTTTTACAGCGTTAGCAGGAAGGGGGTCAGAGAGGTGATTGGATGGTTTCAAGGTGCTGAGCAATCTGCCAATTTCTTCTTCGGAGTAGGTGCCAAAGGATGACCAAGTAGCATTGTTCTTTGGTTCAGGCACTGCTGTGTGTCGGGTGTTGGGGTACAGGATAGCGTCATTGAGGAGATCGCTTCTTATTTTCTCCGTTTTTTGGATAAAGAAGGCAGAGAAGTCTTCGCAGGAAGGTGTAACGCCCATGGTGCTGAGTGTCTGGGGTTGCTCTTTGGATTGTGTTCTGATTAACTCAAACAATTTTCTTGGGCGGTTTTTTGCTTGGGCGAGCTGGAGGCTGAAGAAATCCCTTTTTGAGCATTTTATTTTCTTGAAGTAGGCGTTTCTCTGTTTCTTTAGACTTTTTAGGTGCACTGCAGAGGGGGCTGACCTCCAAGTGCGCTCTGCCATTCGCATGGCCCGTCTATCCTCATTGAGGCTCCCGTCATACCATGGGTTGGAAATCTTCTTGGACGAAGCTCTTTTCAGTTGCATGGGCGCCGCCTCATTGATTATTGTGGTCATAGTATTGAGATAGTGGTCAGTCAGAAGTTGAACGTCCGTAGCGCCGGGAGGGGGAAGTAGGCGATTGCAGCTGTTAGGCGGTAAGGAGTTTGGGTTGAGTTTCTTCAAGTCTCTTTTCCACGCTTTGTGCTTAGAGGGTTGAACTGTGTTAAATTTAATTTTTTCATTGATGAGGAAGGAGACAATATGATGATCTGACCAGTCACAAGGTTGGATTGACTCAAGTTGAATAGCGCCCTCTTTGGAGATGATAAGGTCAAGGATAGAACCTCTCTCATGGGTCGGGCTATTGCATATTTGGTTGAGATCAAGTGCGTTGAGAAAGCTTTTGAGGCTGTTTACCACTGTGTCGCCGCTGTCATTCCAGTGGAGATTGTAGTCGCCAAGGAAAATTTGGGTGTGCTGCCGTCCTGAGTTGGCTGATATTGTATCCATGAGTTGTTGGACGAAGGAGAGCTTGTCCCCTGGTGGGTGGTATATAATGTGTAGTGAGCATACCGGTTTGTTTTCGCTGATGACATCAAGGCAGAGGTATTCACAGGAAGTAAGCGAGGGGGCGGACACTTTAGAGACTGAGAGGTTGCTTCTGTAGATACAGGCAATTCCACCGCCTGTCTTTTTGGCCCTGTCAAGTCTAATGATACAGTAGTTGGGGGGGACTAGAATATCCAGGATAGGTGTAGAGGAATCAGACAGCCATGTTTCAGTCAGAATGGCTAGATCCGGTTCCAGGGACATGATGAGGTCGGCGACCTCCGTGGAATGTCTTTGGGCCGATCTGCAGTTGAGAAGTATGCATTTAAGGCTAGGGGTGCAAAGGGTGGGGGGCGATTCTATAGAGAGGGGAACATTAGTGAGGTTGTTGGGAACTGCGCCTCTGTTGTTATCCTTTTGGTGCCTGAGGGGGTTAGAGATAATTGTTGGGATGGACATGCTGTTGGTGGTTAGTGGATTTTGGGGGGCAGAGACGTAAGAGTGGAGAAGGGTGTGAACGTCATGGTCTGAGATCGTGTTGGTAGTGCGTCTAGGGCGATTGGTGGTATTGCAAGAGGGGGTAGAGGTCCAGTTTGGGGAGAGATGTGTGATGAGGCGAGTAGGAGGTGAGGAGGAAGTGTTGTTAGGTGAAGAGAGAGTATTACGCATGGTGGTAATGTGATTGCAATTGTTATTGCGATTGTTGGTATTGCGAGGGGGGATAGAGGTCCGGTGTGTGGAGTGTTGTGTGGTAGGGCGAGTAGGGGGTGAGGGGGAAGTGTTATTAGATGTAAGGGTGGTGGTCGGAGGGGGGTGTCTGGGGTGTGTGATGAGCAACTCTTTGATGGAGTGTATTTCTTCTTTCAGTTGGAGGAGGGTGGACATAATAATGTCCAAGGTGGTGATGGGCGCGGTGTTGGTGGGGGGTACTGGCGGTGAAAAGGCGAATAGGTTGCTGGAGACGGGGGGAATCCGGGTGGCGTGGTGGGGCTGGTGTAGGGGTTAGGAGTGTTAGCGAGAGGATAGGTGTTATTGGGAAGGGCATCAGTGCTAGGAGGGGAAGGGTAAATGGGGGCGATGTGGAGGCTGGCTGTTGTGGGGGAGGAGGTGAGATAGTGAGGAGTGAGCGAGGGGGGTGGGAGGTTGAAGGAGGGATGCAGGCTAGGCGTGACGGGAGTGCTAAGTGTGGGGGGGATAGTCGGAGAGAGAGTCATGATGAGTGGGGTGCCGTTGGGGGAGGAGGGGTGTTCTGCGAATATTGGTGCGGGGGACGGGGCGGGAGTGCAAAGTGTGGTGGGGGATATGGGAAGATGAGCGGAGGTACGAAGGATAGTAGGGGGGATTGGGAGGCGAGTGGTGTATGAGGGGGCGAGGTCTTTGTCTGTGATTGAGGGGCGGGGAGGGGTAGCTGCAACGGGTGAGTAGTTGACTGTGGAGATGGGTGTGAAGGTGAGGTGAGTGTCGTTCTGTTGCTGGGCTGGGTTAGGAGATTTAAGGGTAGGTGGGTGCTGAGACGTCAGGGGAGGTAGGTCAGGGGAGGTAGGACAGGAGGTGATATGCATGTGAGTCCGAGTGTTGGAAAGGTGTTCTTTGAGAGAGGGGAACAGGTTGTCAAGTAGTTCCAGGTTCCTGTCTGTTGCTTGAATTAGGACAATCCCGTTATTGTAAATAGTGATGGTGGTTCTGCCTGGGAAGAGTAGGGATGGTGTGATGGAGAGTGTTAGGCCGTGTGCGGTTTTCCTGGAGGTGGAGACAGTGAGTAGGGTGAGGAACGCTTTTTTCCATTGAGCTCTGCGTGTGGTGTGGAAAATGATGTCGGTGTTCAAGGGTCCATTGACCGATGAGAAGTAGGTGTTGGTAAAGGGTGTTTCTGGGTGGGACCTAAGGAAATCGTGTTTAAAGCGTTTAGCAGCTTTTTTGGTGAGCACGGATGGGTAGTTTATTTTATATGTGTGCTTGCCGATGAGCTCCATGTTAGTAAGGTAGCAAGGTAGCGCGGGAGGGTGAACAATAATGATATGTAGGAGCAAGATGCAAATGTAAACACAATAGGTTTTATGGATCAGAAATGGTACTAGCGGGCAAAAATGACACTAGTGAGACGACCAGCATATAAGAGGTAGCAGTCGGTGGATTGCAGGAGAGAAAAGTAAAGTGAGTACAGGTTGCATAAATGTGCTGAATGCAGGATACCGATGCCAACACCAAGTTACGCGGATCAAAAAATGACCCTAGGGGGCAAAAGTATCACTAGTGAGCGACCGCAATCTATATATGAGGTAGGTAGATACTTATACATATGAGGTAGGTAGGCACTTAAGCACATCAAGAACACCAGGTTACAAAAAGTGTAAAATACCAGTAATAATATAATACTGCAGTAAAAGGCAGATACTTAGGCATACAAAGATTTAAATATCGAGCTATGTAAAGTCTGTGGTACCGGTAGTAAGTAATGGTCAGGAAAGACTAGTCCATGATGGCCGCCAAAGAGAGAAAAAGAGTAGTATAAAAATGGCCGCCAAGTAGGGAGGATAGAATCATTAGTCCTCTTTTAGTTGTTGCTGTTTTCGTAGCAGGGAAGAGCAGTTTCAGATTCTATTCCGGCTGGCTTGCATGCCATGGGGAGTCTTATCTTAGTTTTGTTATTTTAAGTGGAGCTGCTGAGGGGCCTCGTGGGTTCAGGCGGTATAGGAGGGGATTAAGTGTTCAGTTTATGGCCCCGGCCATTTTGAACAAAAGAGGTTTTTTTTTGTGGTTTTTTTTCAAAAACGAAAACGAGTGGGGCAAAAAAAAAGTAGTTTATCCAGCAAAAGAAACGAGTGGGGCACAGTAAATACCTTTATCAGTCTTCAATTCAGCATACGTTCTGCAGACCCAGCCTCAGGGGCAAGTACGATCTTTTGCCAGCGTTTGCATATCAGTTTTCAGGGGGCAGGCTCCGTACCTCTGTCACTCCTATAGCTAGTGCTATACTCAAGGCTCATTTCAGTCACTCCTCTGGGCAATGGTTGCAGGTCTGCTCCCAAGGGTCTCCGAAGTATGCAGTAGACCGCCGGTTCGCGTCGTCAGGGGCTGAGGCTTCTCGCATCACCATTCAGCAGTGTCGAGAGTGTAGGCATGATCACACCGTCTGAGGCTTCTCGCGGCTGCAGGGGGCTGATCCTCTCATGTTAGCGACGTCAGGGTCTGAGGCTTCTCGCAGCAGCCTCCAACAGCGCCGAGTGTATTGGTAGGTTCACGCCGTCTGAGGCTTCTTCTCGCGGCAGCAGGGGGCTGATGATGAACCTCGCCGAGGCAATGCGGGTTCCAGCAATGGGCGGCCGTGAACCATGACACGGGCAGATATCCTTGCTGGTGCCCGTGTGACGGCTATAGCCTCCTACCGCAGCAACCCCTCCCGCCTCTATAGGCGAGTGTTTGCCGTTTGCCTCGGGGCTCCACTCCGTCGCATCACTCCTGATCAGTTCAGGTATGGCCGTATGACCATTCAATCAGGTATGACCATTCAATCAGGGAGGACGATGCAGTGCCATGATTATGCACAAAATATTCAGCGATGGTGGATTGCAGAGACACCCTGTAACAGGTGTCCTCAAGTATTGTTGGTTGAAGCTGCCATAAAGGAATCACTGGTCAGTCCTCAATTGGCCAGAACCCCAGAAAGAGTGGACTGTGGTCCAAGAATGTGCGCCGCAGATATTCGGAAAAGGTAGCTTATTAGCTCAACCTCTCTGCGCACAGGAATGTGTCTAGTCGAGTGTGAAATGCATAAAGGCGTGAGTAGTAGGAGTAATCACGTGCTTGGCAATGGTGTGTGCGCCATAAGTCTGTCAGTAACCAATTGTGCACCCAGTCTCGGAAACCGGTCACTAGCAGTGAGCCTGCAATAATACATTCTCCAACAATGAACTCCCCAGCCCCAGGGCAGAGCGGCAACGGCCGTCTGTCCAAACACCTCACAACCAGAATGCAGAGCCAATAATAAAGTTCTTCCTAATTGGTGTAAAGTGGTGGGGCAGGAAAGGAGGAGTCTACCTCATCTTGTCTGCTCCTGCCTACAGGTGACTTACCCATAGGGCCGCAGTTCCCAAACTGTGCGCCGCGGCACCCCGGTGCCCTTAACAAGGAAGACAACAGGAAGTACTCCCGAGGTCGGGCTTACATCCTCCCCCACCCTCCCACCGGTAAAAAAATGGTGGGGAGCCACGGCCAACTGCCAATTAGGTCAAGTGAGCCACGGGTCCAAAAAGTTTGGGAACCACTGCCATAGGGGGAAAAGGGGGTCACCATCACATGCTACTGGCTATCTCATTTCTGCATCCCACCAGCCCCTGGAGTAGAGCAGGTAATGTTTTCTATTGGGCCAAGGGTGGAGGCAAAGCCTGGCGCTTGGGACCTCAAGACCACTTCCAGGAACTATGACAGGAACAGCAGTCCCAGCAGTATTCCACCTGTTATCTTCACAGTTCAGATCAGATCCTCAGCAGACTGCAAGGTTACTATGGAAAGGCCCTCACCCCCATTAACGAGCTCTCTGAGTCCTTAGACAGTTTCCCAGATGGGGGTCTGCTCCCTGCATCCGAACCTGCCTGTGTTACAATGTCCCCAGCTGCAAGGAGCACATCTGGCCTCTCCTGTTTCATCTGTGCATTAGTTGGTTTACACATTGTACTCCTACTCCTGGGCCGTCAGGTTCGTCATCATTGTTTGTGCGATCTTTCACACTACTCCTGCTGTAGGCCTGACTGGTCCAATCCAGATCTTCAGGATTCCAGCCAGTCCCATGCCTCTCTGGGCTTCTGACAGAAGTGGGTTTTCCCATACAGTATAATCTTCAGTTTGGCCGGGAACATGAGGGAATACTAGCAGTCCTTCTTCTCTCAGTGCCTTTTTCACCTCTGGGAAGGATGTTCTCCTAGTCTTTATCATAAGGGTGTAATCCGGAAACAGCGAGACCCACTCATTTCCATCCTCAAATGAACCCACTGTTCAGTCTTGTTGCAATAAAACATCTCGATCCCTAAAGTGGAGGAGCCTAGCCACTGTCCCCTTCCGGGAGGCCTACCTTGTGTGCATTGCTTCTTCTGTTGCAACTTTCTGCATCCTCTGAATGATGTTCAACTGTGCGTACCTGGTCCTCCAGGGTCGCAACCTGTGTGACGAGCTCCAGATGTGCTGGGGGAAGTCCTCTGACCTCTAACTCCACCTCTTTCACCTCATATGCTAACCTATTGCTTTTCTGCCTGCAGCAGCCCCAGGCCCACAGAAGCAGCACTAATGTCCTATTACAATGTGGATTTGGTATCGACGATAGCTGCTAAGATGTTATCAAATTGCATTTGCATGGGGGCTGGTGCAGCATCTGTTCCAATACACTCTGCCAACTTCGCCGTATCAGAAGTATCTGCCTGCGCTCCTGGTTGCCTGGCCCTTGGTTTTCCCATGACATCCCAACACATGGATATTGTGAATGACAGTGTTGGTCAGTAGGGCCAAAAATGCTCAGATTCACCAGGTAAGTCGATCAGGGGTCCTCGTTTGCCATCCAGGCAGATACGGGTGCATTCCAACATGTGTGGTAAGCAGGTTATTGCAGCACCTAGCTAGGCCCGAGCCTGCTACACCATGAGAATGAGGTCCAGGCCCACGTGTCATGTCGTGTTGTATTCAGTGTTTATGGAACATGCAAAGGCCCACATCAGGCACCGTGAATCAGAGAAGACAACTGAGCAGCAGCCCCCAGTCCCACGGCAGCACCGGGCAATTACTGCTTAGCTCAGTGTCTGTCACTCCTTACCAGCTGGGCCCCTTTTAGGAGAGTGACAAATGAAGGCTGCATTTGTTTTTAGGGAGGATTCCCCACCAGGCTGTCCCTGCAGCCCCAACCCCAAAGTTTGCATGTCCAGCCCCCTGGGCAAAGGGGTTGCGATGAAGTGTGGGCCCATGAGATCAGTTCGCTAGTAATGCACGGCTTAACACCCTCAAAGGCTTCAATTTGCGGTCTCCCCCTGATGCCAGCAGTGATGGAGGGGAGGTCACCATAGGGGTCCCCAAGTGACCGCACCCCTACTAGTATTTTAACACAGCTGCAATCAGATGCACCAGGGGGGCACCTCGGGCCATCCATCACAATAAGCCTTGTCTTGAGGTATTCCTTCCAGGAAAGTTAATCCGGCTGCTGCATCAGGCCTCCACGTTCAGCCCTGCTCCAGGCCCCCCAGGGGACTCAAGGCAAGGGGGTTTTGGCTGCTGAAATGGGTACTGGTGGGGGGATCACCTCACCTCAGGGCTGTCGTGCTATACCAGGCACCTTCAATGCGTGCAGGGGAGAAGTAGGGCTCTGGTCCTGCTGCAGGATGTTCCCCTGGACTACACCACATCTGCTCAGGCTCCTTACTCGCCACCTCCGGGTGCTGTCCCACTGGAGCCAGCAGGTACGTCTCCAGAACCCTGGCCCGTGGCTGCTGTCGGGACCACCGCAAACCTCCACACCGCAGCACAATCTCACGATGAGCGCTCTTTTGGCAGCCATGTTGCCGCTTCTGGTAGCAGTGGGACCTCCACTCACTGTCAGCTGGTCATCCGGCCTGAGGCCAAGGCACCCAAAGAAGAACAAAAAAGTATCCCACTCCACTCCGTTATAAGCCCCCAAACTTAGTGCAGCGTGTGTCAGGGGAATACAGCAGGCTGCAAGAGTCAGATGGGCTCCCAGGACTCTGCTTTCACAGGATAAATGTGTAGGGCAGAGCAGAGCGATGCAGTTATGCATCCACCATCTTCCACCGGCAAGCCATGCCCCAGATCACTGATAGATTTTGAACTCTTTAAAAGAAGGTGTAGTTATAAGAAAGTGTATTATGGTTGGGGTTATTCCATACATCATTTATACAGGTTATGTGTATCTTTCAGTAGTTGGCCATAGAGTTGGTTATAAAAAGATTGGAATAAGTATTTTCAGATTCCACAGTAGAAATAGTTAACCATAATATCATAGACATGACACTAAAAGAGTTTGTTTTGATGTAGATATTGATGTAAATATCAGTGCCTCTGCAGTATTATCAGTGTATAGCAGTAGGAAAATCGTGAATGATATGTCTGTTCCTCAATCTTTTGTCCCATTTCACTTCCTCAATCTACTGCCAATCTGCATGTATATTATTTGCATGGTTTCATTGAGTTCCGGGAAGTATGGCTATTAGCATTGCTCCTTGGATTCAACTTTCCAGGTTAGTTCAACCATGACAATATCAATACTCGCTAATTGACTGCCAGCGTTAACTAATCAAACATCCCAGCAGAACTTATACCAAGAAACAGCATCGACTGTCTAGAAAACATAAAAAGCCTCGTGATAGCCTATTGGTATCTGCTGGCATAGTCTCTTCTGATCTTACACTACTCACAGAGCATGTTTAGCATGTGTTTCACTGGGTGAGGAGCAACATCTGTTGTTGATCATGCATCAGATTGGCACATGGCTGAATGGCATGGAATGCTTTATGGGCAGAGTAGGGCTGAGCTATATACAGAATTTCATTTAATTTCAAGCTTTGTTCGGCATCAATGCTATAAAAGCCATCAACACAATAATACAAGCATTGGCATAGCAAATAGGTCTCCCATTTGGGACCTTTTAAGTGTTTTGCCAGAGCTATTGGCTTTGCCAATGTCTTTAGGGTATGTTGTAGAGCAGTGTGGCTGCTGTGCAGCATGTTGAAATGTTATAATAAAAAGTGTTATAAGCAATTTTGTTACCTTATATATAACCAAGAAGACGTTATTTACAACTGAACGACCCTTTTAAAAAAACAATTTACATCTAAAATATCTTCTAGTTTTTTATGTCCTTGCAATGCTGGCAACTTCTTCCTGCTTTTTCTAATGCTGGTTGGTTTTAATGTTTTTTTGTTATGGGGGAAATAAACAATGGTAGGGAGGAGGCTGGGATATAGTACCTGGATTACAACACCTGCAGCAGACAGACGATAGGGGAGAATCAAAAGCTGGCAGATTCTGAAGGCAGACTGAGGTGGTGTGGAGTGATAATAAGGTGGTGGTGCGGAGGTGATGCTCAGGTGGGGCTGAATGATACTCAGGTGGTCCTGAATGATACTCAGGTGGTGCTGAGTCATGATGGGGTGGTGCTAGTGGTGGTTTGCTTGTGCAAAGGTGATGCTGAGTGATACTGCAGTGATGTTGAGTTATGCTGTGGTGCTAAGTCAGTGGTCCCTAGACAAGGATTAATGAGAGCAAACAATACATATAGACCCAATCAGTACTATATTTTACAGCTCTCCAGCCGGACAGGTGTTTTTAATATACAGTTGCTTAAATATACACAAAGTTCAGCAAGAAATAAATAAAAGTGGGACACAAGCCTGTATCCAAATTAGTGGGAAGGACGTACAACATGAAACAGCAAGCATTGGCATAGCCAATAGGTCTCGCTTTTGGGATCTTATAAGTATTTAGTTTTGCAGTACAATATCCTTGATGCAACAACATCACCTGTGCCACACGTTCAACACCAAGGTCACAGAATGGGTGAAGGAATGAGTGGGCATGGAGTTTGTTAGTATGATGGGGAAAAGGGATGAGTGGATCTCAGTGGCAGAGAAATGGGGAAGAAAGAGGGCAAGAAGCAGGTGTGATCGATGTATTAGTGAGGTTGAGTTATTTACAATGTTTTGCATTTATGGAAAGTTATGTTACATACCTGTTGTAATAAAAGTGACCATTTCTGCTTACAAAGTAATAGTGATATGGGATTTATTGTGCGACAAATATTGCTGCCTCATGATCATTAAATGTTAAACACGAGAAAAAGGGGTACTACACCTGTGCCAGCAGATAAGCATCGCTCAGTTGCTCCAGCGTGGTGGCAGTACAATACAAAAAATAAGTAGTGGTAAATACAAAGCATTTAAAAATGGGTTTACATGTTAAGTATTAACATAAAACGCTTGTGCCTTACCCCTAAAAACAACCACCAACAGTTACAAATTCAAGAAGCAATGCACGCAGTAGGGCAGTGTCCAAAGATCGGCAAGGGTAATGAAATCACTTGTAGGCGCCATGTTGTCACTGGCGGTAACATCATCAGAGCTACCTTTAAACACAATCGAGATAAAATGATGGGCAACCTGCGGCTTCAGAAAATAAGTATAACCTTGGGAGACCGATGCAAGTACTTATCACTTGGAAGAGTAAATCGAGTACGTGAAAGGTAAAGAAACAACCTAAATGACTCCACCTCGAGTAATTACCTTTCAGTTAAAGCACCCCCTTCACCGACCTCAAAAATACTGCATGAAACAATGTTTGCTGGTAGGTAATCCATGAAATAACCAAGCAATTGAGCATATCACAAAATAAGGGAAAATGTAAGGGAAACATAATGTAAGGCTGTGCTGAAATTTTGAAGTAGCGGGTCGTGGTAGGAGCACCAGCCTCTGCTCAGCCTCTGCCACGAGGCCAGACTGTCATGGAAACCTGTTGTCAAAATTCTTGTTTCAAACCGACTTCCCTTCCCTCCTTCCACCTCACCGATAACAAACTTTGTAGCCTATCTAATGCCCTTGATCCGGCGTGTATGGAACAAGCAAATGTAACTGTTCTATGATAAAGTGTAGCAAAGTTTGAAAAGTCGCTAAACAAAGAAATGTTTACGAGCAGAAATCTTTGTTGGGACCTGAAACCCAACACCATGTGCAGATTTTGAATGACGCACGACTGAGCCCCCATACCAATAAAAACGCTTGTTGGTATGTAAGAACTGTCACACAATTACAGCCTGCTCCCGACCCAAACACAAAAAAATGCATTAAATACATAACTTTTAAATTTTGAAAGATACGCTCTGTCTGCTGGGGGTAGGAGCACACCTACTGTTCTCCCTGTAAAAGGGATCTGTGTGATCCCATTGAAATGTAAACCTGGAAACCGGGCAAAAATGGAAGGTCCTTTTGACTAATTAAAAAGCAAATGGCTTGTCTCAAAGGGGGAGGGGTCTTTGGGGGAAGAGTACGTGATAACTTCAGACCTGATGTCGAGAGGCAGCCCCTGCTGTGTGCAAATGGCAGCTGGGAGCAACCCGCCCTGGCAGTCAGCAGAGCGCCCCCTAAAAAAAAGCCCACAACAAAAACACGCCACGGGCCAGGAGACCTGCAGAAATTCCCAATTCTAGTGCTGCACCCACCACCCACGGCCCCTACATCAGGAGGAAGGGAGGCTGATTCCGGAAGGCAAGAGCGTGGAGGGGTGGTAGGGAGACTGAACGATCACGGAAGGCAGAGACATAAAAATCACAGTATAGTACAGTTTGATGCAGTGCAGTCGGAAGCAATATTGAGAGAAGAAGGCAAAAAGGCTTTGGGCACGGAAGGTACCAGAGAGGGTGCATAATGAGAGAGGCGAGGCATCGTCGCAACTAGGACAGCAAAGAGGGAGCATAAGAGAAAGGCAGGGTATCAAGAATAACGAAGTGGGTAAAAGGAGAAGCAAGTACCATGGAGGGTGGTAGGAGTAGAGATGAGGGAGGGAAGGGCAGCCATAAGAGAAAGGCTGGGGCACCTAGGAAGTAGACAGAGTGAGCACGGGAGTGGAAGGCAGGGACACAGAGAGTTGCTGGTATGGACTTTGGAGAGGAAGGTAGGATTGGAGAGTGGCAAGGAGGAAGTGTAAGAGAAGGCAAGGGAGCAAGAAGTAAACATGTGGGAGGGGTGGGGGGAATGCACACTCGCACGCTAAGCAGAAAAAGGAAATTTAAAAAAGCACGCGAGTGGTGCATGCGCATTAGTGATCACGCTGGAAGTAAGGCAGATGGCGGATACACGCAAAAGCACGCAAGTCGTGCGCACACATTAGTGATCGTGCTGGAAGGCAGGTAGATGGCAGCTGCGCACGTGCACGCACGCGTAACCGTAACCTTGGGGCCAGCGAGGTCTGGCAGAACTTTGAAAGCCCCAATACTAAATGTCTCGCAGCGCATGCGCTGGCTCAGGTGAGACCTAAAAAAAGGGTCAGGCAGAGTAAATTGTTTGTATGAGACACATTTTGGTAGGACATACAAATTATAGTGGAGACGACATTACACATAATAAGTATTAAATAAAGAGGTGTAGTGTATATTGTGTTCAAGATGTTGACAGCGTTCGATTCTTACAAAAGATATAGGATCATCATCAGGACATTAACAATGATATGCCTGTATACATGTTGCCAGTAATAAATAAAACCATAGGCACAGCTCAATTTTTCACCACAAAATACAGAAAATGTAGAAGAACAAGATTAATTTACCCAAAAATACAGAAACAGGTAAGGAGAAGACGTAAATGAAAGACAGACAGATCTTGGCGAGATGTTTTCAACTTCAACTGGGTCCTCAAGAGAAAAGAAGGGTGTTAATTGCATCAAAAGCAGCCACCAACATTTTCAAAAACAAAGTCACTAGACAGCTCTGCAAATTGAAGATGGAATGCGCTGTGACCTGCAGGACAAGTTTGAAACCTGGCAAGGCCAACTCAAACCCCTCTCCTTTCAAAGTCAATATGCCAGATGCCCAAAATTAGAACTAGCCCCCATAGACCAAAATATATAGCACAGCCATCAACCAAAAATCAAGCAATTTGTACTGCTAGACTACCAGAGCATGTAGCAAATGTAGAAGAAACTAATGATTTCAAGCCTTTTGAATGCCTGATTCTTGTGCGAGAACACAATTCATATTGCACCAGTTCCCCACAACAGAAATCGTTGATGGTTGTAGACAGTTTATTTTTCAGCTGAGAACACAGTTCATATTGCTCCAGTTCCCCACAATGGAAACACATTAACATTTAGAGAACCCATGATGGAGAACTAGCATTATACCTTTTTGATGTAGTATGAATAATTAACAAGTTAATTATTACAGAGTCCACAGCTTAAGGTCTATAGATGTACTCAAATCACCATTCTTCCCTTATATAATCCTAAAAATCAAAAGAAAAATTGCTTTAATTAAGCAAATTTTTCTAAAAGCTGCTGAGGGCAAAAGCCTCATAGGAAGTAACGAGAATAAAATTAATCTTTTTTGGAGATTGACAACAGATTTTGATTATTACACTTATAGGTACCAGCATACTTGTAGAAGTCAGCATCCTCTGGTTACGTGCTTTGAAAGCAGAATGTTCTGTCTGCTGGAGGTATTCAAAGTGTCCAAACCCTTATGTGATGTTCCAAATACTAGGACCAATTGTTAAAGCAAATGTACACATGGTCGCCAGACAGCATATCCTTTCAAATGAATATACCACATCAGCTTTTCACCACAAATAAAAGCGAATATGGATTTGCTAGCCTCTGCAAATGTCAAACTGCACATTCGGCACACAGCACTAGTATTTTTACACATTTATATCAATCTGAAGCACTATTTCCTATGCGCTATGGCCTGGGCGATTTCTCACAATGAATCACTTTTAATGAACAGCGGGGACTAGGACAATCAAGAGAGTAGAAGTTAACAGCTACGACAGCAATACATCTTATAATTCTGAATACCTTTTTTGAATTGCTGATCAGCCGTATCTTGAACAAAAAAGTCTCTGTATGCACCAACAGTTTGTGTGCATTAACTTTAATGTAAGTGATTGGAATACCCTATTTTAGGGAAGTACTTAGGAAAGTGTCTGGTTAAAATATATACTTAAAAATCCCTACAAATTATAGAAGATAATTAACTAAGTCATTGTAATGGCACCTGCATATTTGGAATTCCCTTTGAGAACTCCTGCAGCATTATGTAGAACTCTCCAAGCTTCATGGGCCCATACAAGTAGCTGTCTTTTCAGATGAAGTAAACAGTTTTAATTACATTTCAAGTCATGATCATCCTCTGAAAATAGTTGAACATCAAAGGAGAACCTATAAACCCTCCCCTTCACAAACAGCCACAACAGCAGCCTTATTCCTTACATAAGTTGCAATGTAACGTCTAAAATTAGCCCTTTCTAAATGCATTGTTCAGCATGTAACAAACGGTGGTCGATTCACTGTTTAGAACATGCTCCCCTCTGCCCCTGCATTACAAGAAGGAACAGTCTGAACATTGCATCCACCCAGCCGGGTGCCCAGTGAGGGGAACTGACAGATGTAGGTCAGTGGTTGTAGTACTAAATTGGGATGAAAAATTGTATAACGCGAAGAGCACAACAATATGTGTTGTTGGATATGAATCAGAGTGAAAGCAGTTGTTGCTCGTTACGTTGGTGTCAAGCCCTCCGACCTGCGGGGGTAGGCATCTGGGTATTATTACTGTGGCCAGTACACGTCGATCTGTGTAGATCGAATGTGGAAAGCGATGTTCCTGATAGTGGTTGAATGCACGCGTGCGTACGCTACGAGTGAGAGGTAGAACCACATGTGTTTTTATTTTGACCAACGATGGAGCATCGCAGGGGCTAGCTGTCAAAAAGGAGACCGCATTATTCAGATATAGCAAAAACAGGGTGGGAGCCACCACACAGCCCTGACAAAAGCCCTTACAAATTGGAATGGGGTCTGAGAGCTGATCCTCATTGCCCCACTTTAATCTAGCATAGTTGTCCTTGTGTAAGTGGACAAGAATAGAAAGAATATTTGAGGGCATCCCCATGTCCACTAGCACTGCCACAGCGTTTGACAGGGTACAAGATCGAAGGCAGATCTCAGATCGACAAAAACCACGTATAAATAGATCCCTGATGAATAAAACCGTCTTCAAATAGTGTCAAAAAGCGAAAAACCTGATCTATGGTGTTGGTTTTCTCTCTAGATCCCGCTTGCGGCATGGAAAGTATGTTATTATCCTCAACCCAGTTGTATATTTTCCCCAATATCACCTGGCAGACACTTTTTCAATGGCGTTAATTAGATTTACCGGTCTAGAGTTTGTGGGCAAACTTATGTCTTCTTTTTTATATATTGGAACAACCTCAGCTCCTTTCCAGGAATCCAGGATGGGTGCACACCTTGCAATTGCATTTGACAGTGCTAATATATAGTTTGACCAGTTAGCCTTGTCACTGATGACGATGACTTCTGGAACGACAGCAGGTCCAGGAGCTTTGCGACATAGAATGGCATCTAGGGCAATTTTAACCTGGCAATTTTAACCTTGCTTACGTCAATTACTAGATCATCTGGTGGGAGCTCATGATTCATTAAGGCAAGACAATTGACATATTGCAAGTTGTTAGAATAAAATGCCTTAAAATTGTTGTACTATGCAAGTAGAGATTTGCTGGCTGCTCTGTTACCCCTGTGCCCCCCATGACACCAAGGCCCAAAGCTTTCAAGATTCTTTGTCAGTACAAGCACTAAGCATATCACGCATGTTAACACACAGGCCTCTCCAACTGCCGCATTTTCCTCCCCAACTCCCTCCCTTTCAGTGTACTTTGAATGACGTCTCGCATTTGCAAGCTTTTGAGCTATTGCCATTATAAATACCAATGCCTTTTATATATGTGTTGGTTTTCAAAACACATTAATAAAAGGTATTGTCATTTACAACGCCAATAGCTTAAACTCTCGCAAATGCGAGACCTAATGCATTGCAAATGCTTGATATTTTGGTACGTTGTAAAAAGTTCAACAGTTTGTCTCCAGGTTATATTTTTAAAAAACGCACTATTAAATGTTAATCGCCATTTTAATCAGTTGTCTTACGAATATGGTGCACTCATTAATTTCCTATAAAATACTTTAACTCTGTCCTTGTAGTCTTTTTACAAAGAAACACATTTTCGACATACATAGTTGGGGCGAACTTCAACATTTTCTCATCTGAGACAACTTTCCCTTACTCATGTTATCTCTCGAGGCAAAATAGAAATTTGCCTGCTGACGCACTCCATATAGGCCCTCATCACAGGCCTGGTGAAGCAATATCAATGGTGGTAGGAGGGAAAACACTGTTGTGCTAGATCAAAAGTGACCCATTGTTCCTGCACCCAAAGTAACTGAGTGCTGCAAAACAAAGCCTAGATTATTGGATGTGGGCAGGCACCTGTTAAATCTGCAGATACTTCTTGGGGGTGTGGGCCGAGTGAGGGGATGCAGGGGCTGTGGGCTGAGGTATAGCACCTCCTTTCATGTTGGCAGCATGCAATGCTCCCGCTGATGCACTAGGAAGTGCCCTGAGACTTAGTAAAACGCCACAGGAGTATAACCCATAGACCAGGTTGAGATCTGGGTGAGTACAAGGAAACTAACAACAATGTCTCAACCGGATTTAACGGAAATTAATATATAGGAATGCACAAGACATTACAGGAAGAGAACAAAAGAGGGAGATCCTTTCCTTTCCTTTTCCATACAGCACCCACAATCTTGGCTACCCGGTCCTTATGATCCTGATTCACTAGGACTGAAACGCCGTCAACCATTTTACCAGTGCAATTTATGGCACACATTCATCTTTTGTTCATGGAATTGTTCTAAATCTTGATAACATCAAGTTGCCGATCGCGAGCGTGGAAAATAAACCTCCCGGCGAGCTTCTCATCGCGGGGAGGTCAGGTTTCTCATTGCGAGTGGTCGCGTAGGCTCGCGACCGCTAGCGATGAGAAACTACCAGTCCGCGTTGAGAAAGCTGCCGCTCGAGTAAAAATCTACTCGAGCAGCAGTTAAAGACAGCTCGCACTGTGCAAGCTGCCGTTTTCAATGATTGCACAGTGCGGACAAGCATCCGGCACTGTGCAATCATCACGAACAGTGCACTACACTTTGTGTCTCAAAATCCTTCCGCAGATTATATGCATTTCGCTGATACCAGGCCAGTGTGTGCTAATGCTTGACAACTTTGTATTGGAACATTGCAGTTCGCCATGAACATTTAAAATTAGTACAGACTCAATACAGAAGCAGTATTTTGCTTTTGTAGAATATTGCACATGGTGCTGTAGAACTGCACTGCTCTGGTGTAATATTTCCCTGTATCAGTTCAGAACTCTCAATGACAGTTTATGTAATCTGGCCCGCGTTTTCTGATCCCACATGCTGGAAAGATGTGGATATGCGCCTAGTCCATACTCTCTGCCCCTTGCAGAATTGTGAGATTAAAATGAATATTGTTGGACTTGGCCCTTCTGGCAGGTTCACCCCTAAACTTTTTGCTTTGATATGTGACTTGGTGTTGGTTGTTTTTGGCTTTTGCGCATTTTCACTGTGTCCCAGTGGAAAGTGGTGCGCACGGTGAGTGCATGTTGTGAGATAGGCCTTCCCTCCCATAGGAATGCATGGGGAATGTATGTGTCCATGGTAGTTCCTGATGTGTGGGGAGTGCAGGGTCGAGTTTGGTATGTGCGGACTCGTGTGATTAAATGCTGCGCAATGATGTGTGCGGCGTTAATATGTCTATTGTGGAAGTGCCACTTCTAGAAGTTGGCATGTCTGTGGAATAAAGGTGCAGTGACTGTTTGGCTTGTGATTGGCTGGAGCCAGCTGGTGAGCCTGGCTCCAGGAGTCAGATGGGCCTGCCCCGGTGGTGAATAGGGAGATTGACAGCCAGATGGGTGGGAGGAGTGCACCTGGGACCTGAATAGGGCTGGGCTTTCCCCACACAATGCTGCCTCCGCCCCCTGTGGTGCGACTGTGACCCTAGCCTGACTAGTGAATGGGGAGAGGGGCTGAGCATAACAGAGTGCTCCAAAACCAGCTGCGACTGGTCTTCCCCCACCCTGCACCCTGAGACAAAGGGTTTCTGTGTATAAAAAGGGGCTGTGACCCCATACAAAATGTTCTTTTCCTGGATCCTATCTTGGAGGGGGCCTGCTGCTGCTGGGTGCCAGGAGGACCGCCACTAGGGACTGCCTCCCTGCCTGGAGGGCCCTGTGAGCTGGCCCCTGGGCCCAGCCTTTGCCCCCCCTTTTCCCCCCTAAGGACCTGGCCCCTGAACTTCGACCTGCAGCGCCTGGGAGCGCTTTAGTTTCCTTGCAGCACCTGGGGGCGCTGGATTGGCTTCAGGAGGTTGTCTGCAGCATCGCGCTGCTGAGAGAGAGAGAAAGGGCTTCCCCCCGTGCTTCATTTTCAGCGCAGGTGCCCACCCTGCGTCTTTGGGTATTGTTGACACCTTAATACGGGTGCTCACCCCGTTTCATTATTTATTTAATCGGGTGCCACCCCGCCCTCCTTGCCGCAGAATCGCCGACTTTCGTGAGGGAGCCTACCCCTCCTTTGTGGCCGATTCACTGCCGCCGGCCCGGGCCACCAAAAACAACGAAACTGGGAAGTCAGGCAGCCCTCCTCGAGACGGAGGCGGGGCCTGACCCGGAAGCAGGAAGAGGAGCGCGGCCGGAGCTTCCCCGGAAGAGGAGAAGCTCCCGCGTACCGCCGCGAGAGAGGAGGCGTGCTGCAGTGGCTGGCGGGGCTCCTGTGCTGAAAGGAGAGCCCCGCGCGCAGCCCGAGTCCACCCGGAAAGGCGAGGGGAGAGAAAGCTTCCCCGACAGCCACAGCACGGCTGGGAGCAGAGACGCCGCCACAGGAGCCCAGGTCAAGGCAGAAGTCCCGGTGAGTGGGGCTCCGTTGTTGCAGTTTTGGGGCATTGTTTTAGTTTTAGTTTAGAGCCTGCCAGGCTCCCACAAGGCTCCTGGGGGTATTGAGGCATTCTGACCCCCGAGGCTCCAACAAAGGGGGCATTTTGGTTTCCGAGTCCCCCGAGTGGGGACTCCAACGTTGGGGGCATTTCTTTTTGTTGCAGAGCGGCCCCGGGAGGCAGCGGGCCGCTCCCAAGTTAATCCGACATCCGGGGACAATTCTGTTTTAGAGCCCGAGAGGCTCCACCAGTTTGGGGCCATTTTGCATTTCGAGCCCCCGAGGCTCCCGGGCCCATAGTTGTTGCAGAGCCCAAGAGGCTCCGGGGGGGGGGGGCATTTGCTGATTACGAGTCCACCGAGAGGGACTCGAACAATTCCGGGGCATTTTAGAGGGTAGAGTGGCCCCGGTTGGCAGCGGGCCGCTCCCCCAGTGTGGAGGGAACATTTCTTTCGAGCCCACAAGGCTCCGGAGGCCCCAGTTGGTGTGTTCAGAGCCCACGAGGCTCCAACGTTGTTTTGGGCCCCATTGTTATTAAGAGCCCCAGAAGGAGAGTCAGGAGGCACGCTGGTGCCAGGCTCGCTGCCACAGCTGCCCAGCACTTAGTGGGCAGCTGCTACGTTTAGGCCCTTGCGAATCTTCTTTTTCTGCCTGCGCAGCCTGCCCTGACTTTGCTGGACACAGGGCGTTTCAGCCCCGGAGTAGTAGTAGTAGTAAAGCTTTTATTCGACAATTTGTCATTAAGCCATCACATAAAAAATACACACATAGTCATATGTTAAAATCTAACCAAAACATTCACAATACAAATAGGTGAAAAAAGTGCCATGTATACGAAACCCTAACCATCATCACAAATCAATTGCAATTTTTTGGGCAGTACATTATTTGTTCAAATACAATCTACCTTTCTTCCATATAATACAAGACCATGATAAAAGCAAGTTAATACAGTTATAAATAATCAGAAGATTAAAAATGCCAGATTTAAAAACACTAAAATTCTAGGTTTTCATTCCTATTTTCTTTCTAATCAAGCAGACATTAAGGAGGTACCTGCTCACTCCGAATGTTATCAGTCTAGTGGTTGAGGATCTAAGTATCCTCTCTGCCTCTTTGTGCGAACGTGTACCCAAATTATTACAAAGGGGTCTAATCCATTTCATGCGCTGTGATTTATACAACGGGCAAAAAAAGAGAATGTGAGCCTCGTCTTCTTTTTGATTTAAGTCACACAATTTGCAAAGGGGGTCGATTCTTTTGGAATTTCCCCAACGACAAGTATTGGCATTTATCTGTAAAACCCCATATCTATAATGTAGATATACGGTTTTGGCCAAGGGTGGTTCGACGACATCCATAAATTGTTCAAATAGAGGGGCATCCTTAAATTGCAGAAACTTGTGAGTTAGGGTACCAGTAGCACGTTCGTATACGTTAATATTCACATAGTTCCAATAAGCAGATTTTACAAGTTCCTTACAAGTTTCTAACGAGGTAATTGACGTATCCGGGGTGTTCCAGAAGTTTGAAAGGCCTATTTTTAAAAACCAAGTAGATATATGCTTCAACCACTTAATTGAATTAAAAATGTCCAGTTCCCTGATTTCCAGCAGGCCTGCTCTGTAGTCAACGAGTTCCGGGGTAGACCATATTCTTACCCAGTAAATCAATGGCCTCAACCAACACAAGTGGTCTGTGCATTTTAGATTAATGTCTATATAGACAGGCACTAGAGGCGTTCTTACTGATAATTTTAGTAAGCGTCTAAAAAACACATTCTCATCGGTTGAAAATTTTTGGTTTGAATAAGGCCCCCAAATCTCGGCCCCATACAAGGCTGCGGATTGCGATTTGGCTTTAAACACTTCAATCGCAGGAGTTATAGCTTTTGAAGTACTCCCTCCGTGAGTTTTTAAGATAGGGAGGGAGTAGTGCTTGAGTGTTAGCCTACTTTTTTCTATTTGATGTATCCAAGACATTTTGCTATCAAGTCTGATGCCCAGATAATCAAAAAATTCCACGTACTCCAATTTAGTGTTATTTAGAACCAGATTCTTTTTGAAGGTTTTAGGGGGGTTAATGGCCATATATTTGGTTTTAGATGAGTTGATTTCTAACCCCTTTAACTCGCAATAGCTATGAAATTGATTTATTAAATTTTGCAAGCCTTTCGGTGTTTGTGATATTAAAATGGTGTCATCCGCGAATAACAATGCTGTGATGGCCTCATTACCCAATTTAGGGGAATCATGTTTGCATTGTGCCAAGTATGGGGGGATATCATTTACAAAAAGTGAAAAAAGGGTCGGGGCAAGCACGCACCCTTGTCTTACACCCCGTTTCACTAGTATGGCTTGGGTAAGTTCGCCATTTCTTCCCCACCTTACTTTAGCAAAATTATCAGTATGAAGCTTTATAAGGTTAACCAGCAATTCATCAGGGACGCCCATCTTCATTAAAGTATCCCATAATAGGGAACGAGGGACAAGATCAAACGCTGAGCGTAGATCTACAAACGCTACGTATATGCTGGACTTCTTTAGTTGGATGTATTTCCAGCAGATACACATAAACCTGTACACCTGGTCCACAGTACTTGTCTTAACTCTAAAACCTGCTTGATATTTTGAGAGGATTTTAAATTCCTCTATCCAAATTAAAAGTCGATTTAAAATATGTCTGGCAAATTTTTTTTGTAAAATATCAATTAAACTAATTGGTCTGTAATTACATGGGTTATAGCGATCCCCTTTTTTGTAGATGGTAACTATTTCTGCCCCCTTCCATGATTCGGGGATCGGGGTTCCCAACAAGATGGAATTACACAAAAGATTTATGTAGGGGCACCATACATCAATATTGTGAGTAAATAAGTCCCCGGGTAATTTGTCCGGGCCTGGTGCCTTGCCCGCCTTGATCGCTTTTATAGCACCCAATGTTTCCTCCATGCTAAATTTAAGTGGATTGGTACACTGGGGAATCAATCCAAAATAGTTGTACTCTGCGGTCACCTCAGCCGAATCATATAATTTTACAAAATGATCAAACCAAGTTTTTTCATCTAGGAATAAATCCCTATTGGAGCTACCTGTTTTGTTATTTTTAGCTATCAGGCTCCAAAAGGTACATTGGTCATGTTTCCTAGAAGCATTTAAAAGATCCTCCCAGATTGAATCATCCCATTCCCTTTTTGCATTATAAAGGAGTCTTTTGTATTCATGTCTGTACTCTCTAACCCTCAACTGGTCCTTGGTTTTCACGGCAATAATTAAATTATTTTTGGCTAAGCGACACTGTTTGTTAAACCAAGGTGTCTCTAATTCCAGCTGCCGTCTTACATTATATTTTTTATCTTTACAACAAGTTTTACTCAGAAGGGGGATTAGTGACTCTACTAAGTGGCAATGCATTTTGAGAACGTCATGAGATCCCAGCCTCGCGTTATCATATAGGGGGATGATATCTGAGAAGGTATTATAAATACCCACAAGCGTATCTTCTTTTCCTAGGATATATGGCCACTTTATTGCTTTCCTATTATTAGAGACGGTAACCTCAGCCACCTCCCTGCTAAGTTCGGGCTCGTTACTTGATGTAGAATATAATTTCGATGACATCCCCAATTGCAAGGGAAAATGGTCACTCTCTGGTCTAATCACGACCTTGAAGTTTGACAGCAGATACCATAGGTTGATTGTAATCAGCATAAAATCAATCAATGATCTGGACGACCCTTTACTGTATGTAAAATTAGCTGGCTTATCAGAAGCTAAGTGCCCATTGCATGCCCTTAGATTGTTAGATACAGTCAGTTCATAGATCTGCATAGCTGCCACTGTACTTTTTATAGATTTCACACTGTCTAAGAGAGGGATATCGTTAGCCCTGTCTTCATTTTCTACCAAATTTTCCAGCCCACATACGGGCTCGAATTGACAGTTGAAATCCCCGCCTATGATTATTTTGGAGTCAGGCTCTAAGTTACACAGATATAAACTAAGCTGCTCTACAACCATTGATTCTTTATTTCGAGGATTTGGTCTGTTGTAAATTTAATCAAGTAAACATCTCCCATGTCTTTCGTAGCTATCTTGACCCCAAGCAAATCATTAGAGGCAAAATACAAGGGTGAAATCACAACGTTCAGGGATATCCTTATCCAAATTAATAGACCACCTGAGGGTCGACCTCTTACTGATGCAATTGCTCCACAATGAAACACCTTGTAACCAAGCCTATGTACCATGTTGATTGCCCAAGTTTCTTGAATGAGAATGATATCATGCTCCTCCAAGAAAGAACTCCAATTCCTGTCTCGGAGATTCCTTGACAACCCCGCAATGTTCCATGACAAGATTTTTGTATCACAATTTAAGTTGCATTGTACTGGGTTGCCAGGATCATTAATACATAGATTTGGATTTTCCCCTTCCTTGGAGACCTCCAAGGGCTCGTTCCCATTTACCAAATCTAGGGCCTCATTATTTGCCGAATCTCGGGCTTCATTATTTGACACCAACAACATATCTTGATCTTCAATAGTACAAAGATCAGCTGAGGCCCTCCCTTGACAGTCAACCAAGATAGTATTTGGTGATTTCTCAGCCCTTATTAATTCTGCTGTCTTAGTTACCAATGGCGATACACGGGTCCGTGCGTTCAATGATGCATGTAATTCCTGTGGATGCACTCTAGTCATACGGGAAAGGGTTCCACTTGTTCCATAGTCTTTTATTTGTCAATGGCCCAACCATGACCAGTTTTTGTCCATGTCCATATTATGTGGATTTGTTAAGCCAGCAGGAGTTGGGGGATCAAAGAATGAGAATCTATTGTCATTTGTGAGCCCTAGCTTAGGTGGTACTCTGTTATCTTGAATCCATTGCATTGGATAGAAATAACTTAGATCGCAGGTTCCAATTTTTAAATTACCTCTTCTTGGTTGTTGGCTGTAAACAAGCTGTGCAACTGAGGGGTCTTTGAAATTCACTAGGATGCAATCCCCTTCAATGTCTTTCGGCCTAGTACCCAACCAACTGACTCTTCGCACTTGGATAACCTGACAGTTAACAGTATAAGGTAAAGGTCTGTTTTCTCTCAACCAGTATACGGTCTTGTTTTTTAATTCGTCATACGATTCTCTTCTATTAGGTTTCAAAGGGAGGACGCCGGTGAGCACTACCACGTATGGTTGGCACCCTGGTGGAAGATGTGCGTTAGGGATCTTCTTCGGCACGGAATTGTCTATATTGTAATCAGATGCTTAAATATTGTTGGTATTGCCACTGGTAGAATTAGAGACTATGTTTCCTGTTCCATCCGTGGATTTTAAAGGTGCAGTTTTTTGAGAGGTGATGATATTGATTACCTGGTTAACTTTACGCGGTGCAGGCTTTGGAGGAGCAACCAATTGTGTTCCTCCTCTGTTTAAGTGCACTTTGGGAAGTTCCACACATGGTCCTACCGGTACAGATTTAGGCCTACTTTGGTCCATAGTTTTGTCTTTCCTAGATGGATGAGTTTGTTGCACTGGTTTAGAGGTCGTTGTACTTAATTCCGTTATTACGGTGTCTGTTCCAATCTTGGAATGAAGTTTGATCAGTGATTTTAGGGCAAAAAAATTATCCAAGGAGGTTTGCTCAAATTTGTCCAGCCGCTTCGTGAGCACTGCCAGTTTTTCGACTACCGGTTGCAATAAGGTAGTCATAAGAAGTTGGATCTGGTCAGTCAACAGATTAGCTGCTGGTGGATCTTCAAGGCTGTTTACTGATTCAATGACTGGGGCAGGACTATCAGGAGTTGTTAATAATTGATCACCCTCTCGTTGCTCTCTTGGTTCAGCCCCAGTGTCCGTAGAATCAGTGACTTGGGATTTACAATACATTCCCCCATTCATATAGTTTTTTCGGATTCTCTTTAGGGCCTTTAATCTGTAGGCTTTGCGTGGGGTAACTAGCCTTTTCCTTTTTGCAGCAACCCTACTAGATTTTGAAGGGGGGGATTGTAAGGCATCCACTGGTGGAGTATCATGTATCGTTATTAAAGGAAAAGCCAGTGGATCGGGGACCATGGTTGGAAGACAGTGACTGATGTTAGTGTCACCTGCGGTTTTATTTGTGGGTGCTGGGTCAGAGGTGATCTCAAGAATATCAGTATCTAATCTCTGATCGACGACGCAAGGTTGCAGGTCACTGGAAATGACATTGGTTTGATTTCCCAGTGGAACCGTGTCTGTTGGGGATTTGGCCTGCGCCAATGACCCCAAGGAAGAACGCTTGTTAGCCAAATACTCTCGTGATAGGAATCCTAAACCAGGGGTGACTCACGTTATTGGTTCTTCACATCTTGTGATTTGGTCTGTGAGTGCCACTGTCATCGTACCCTTGTACTATTGATGAGGTTACTTTGAGTAGAGGATCACTTTTGGATCCCTTAGTAGACCCCTAAGTTTGTAGTTGATCGTTGATTTCCACGGGGGATAATACTTAGGCTTGGTCTATAAACATCCCTCTAGCCCTGCAAGATAGTGTGTTTTTCCATGATAATAATGTTTGTCAGTAGTGCGGTCCCTGAGTGAATGCTTGCCTGCGTGTGGAAAAAGTAAGACGGTGTATCCGCTAGTCTCAACTTGGTGTACCACTGTTAGTGAGGGCTAATGCCGGGCCAGAACACCTATAAGCAGGGCACTTCTTTTTGGCTGTTTAGTTTACGGTACCCCTGTTATGTTTCCTCGGAGTGAGCGGCCTATATTTGGTGTAGGAAGCTGCATTTCTTGACTACCTCTATGTGCGCGTTTCATGTTTTGTATCGGCGATAACATAATTAGAAAGCAAATAAATACAGCCTTTTTACAACATCAATAAGGCATTGCTGTTTTCCACTGAGGTCGGAAGATGGATTCTAACATAGAATCAGATACCTCTCGCAAACTGTCTAAAATAAGGCAATGCAGACATGTTATAGGAAGGCGAGAGATGCGAATCCACAGAGGATCTGTGTCCATCGACTGAAGTTCAAAATAATATAGGACCGTCACTGCTTTGCTGCTGAGTTAGTCTCACATTAGAGAAGTCAAATTTAGTGGTGCTGCAGAGCTCAATGTCAACCGGGAGCTGTCCCGCAGTGCTGTTTGTTGTTGAACCCTGTCTTAACAATCGAGTGGTCACCGGTCACGTGCCTTTGCTCTGAGCTGAGTTTCACACCGGGGCGAGCACAAGCCTTGCAGATCTCAGGCTGTCTCACGCGCAAGCAGTCACATTTCTTGTCTCTGAGCTCAGTCGCATCTCTCACGCTAAATAATGTATTTGTCCAGGCAGCCAGCCTGAAAGAATGAGTGTGTTTTATTTTCTCACGCCATCTCTAAATGTTCGATTCACTGTGACTGTAGACAAATTCTGCTCTCTGCTGGCCGGCTGCTGGTGGCTCCATGCCTCACCTGGGCATTCCTTGAAATCCAGGGCTGCACAATGCACTTCAAACCGTTTTCAAAGAAAAGGGCAGGTTGTTGTTTTTAAAGAGCCTTCCTGGCCTGACACCTTATGTGTATTGAACAAATGTAAATTTCACAATGGACTCGGCTGTGACAGTGTTCTCCCTGCTCATCAAGGCAAGAATGTCATCCTCTAGTCCAGCATAGTTTACAGCCCACTCTCTGTGCTTTGTTTATTTATGGCTTGACAATTGGCTTGCAGTCTACATTAACCAGTTTGATGAAAGCAGGGTATTCCAAATGTAGGCCATATAATTCAAGCCATTTGTCAGGACATAAACAAAAACACAGGGCCTGGTAACAGATTGAGGGGATGGAATCAAGGCCACACTGGCCATACTCGGCATCAGGACTTTCCCTTGTGAGGCTGGAAGAGGGGAGGCCAGTTTTGTAGCACTGTAGTTTTAAACGCACTGCAAAGTTCCCTGTATATTCAACAGTTTTCAGGCAACAATAAAAATGCCAATATAACTCTGATGATTAATGTGCCTCCTGGAGAGAGATCGAAGTTTTGTATAATGGCAGTTTTGACTCATCTAAGGTAGCACAGAGTGTTAATATGCCTGCTGCAAAGAACGTGTAATATGCAGAACACAGAACATTATTCCCCACTTTAACAATTGCTACATTAACCTTCTTGCTTTCTCAAATATGCTTTAAAATATACAATTTGCTCATTATTTTCCAACATTTCTTTGGGGGGAGAAGCCCCCCCCCCCACATACACAAACAAACCCTCCTTATAACGGTCAGGCTCCCTCGCTAGGCTTGATCGCTGCTGGGCACTCACCCTGAACATTTACGCCCCCACCACTTTCAAATGTCACCAGCCACCACTGCCTGACTGAAGAGCGCCACATCAGGAAACATATGGTTAGAACTGCTAGCACCAAATGTCTGCTATTTCTTGGGCACTATTTGCATATTGAAATCAAAACAAAATGAAAATAACATGCCTTTTTCTCTCTTTCTAGAATTGTGCCAAGAGGCATCATGTGGAGAGGTTTGCCTGCTCGCTTCTGCAGCTCTTGCCAATATTACATTCTTTGACACAATGGCTTGTGAAATGCTTCTTCAGTTGAATGCAATGAAAACTCTGTTATCAGCTTGTTCAGACAAACAAAGGGTGGATACTCCATATTCCAGAGATCAGGTAACATGTGCAAACACTTTGTAACTTGTATTCCAGTATATGGATAGAAATATCTAACACTGACAGTGTTACAATATAGTGTACCTATTTGTTATATCTATATTATTTAGGACAAACAATGAAGGGTGTTCTACCTGTGAACTACCTCCCTATCCTCCCTACCCCCGGTTGTTTGCCCGTAAACCAGCAAACCTCAGACTGGTACGCCGGGCTCTGTTTTCAACATCATCTAGCTTTAATTGGAGGTCTTCCAGCTCCTCTTGCAGTCTTGAGCAGACTCCTTCCTGTTTTTTACACAAGTATCCTCCAAGGTAGATGCCTTCCGTTCCTCCTGGGTCATTCGAGAGGCAAGTTTTTATATATTTTTATTAATCTGCTTGAGCTGTTAATTAGTTTTCTGATGAGCACTTTCTTGGAATAGCTAAATTTCATGAAGTTCACTTAGCGTTATCTCAAAAGCAGTAGGCTGTGAAGAGCTTGGTGCTAGGACTGCATGGCTTCCCGGTTGGTTCAAACCCCTGGTCGTTGAGGATTCTTTTTCCAATACTGCGAGCAACTCTGCACCACCCTGCAGATCTGTCTTTACTAGAATCTGGTCTGCTCCACTCTCCTTTTGTCCTCCCTTTGAACTCCCCAGCGTGAACAACAGGTGATGCAGTTTTCCTTAGCCAGCTAATAGATCTTCCAGCAGGCTATTTACCCGAGATGTAAGCTTAACATATTTCTAATACATCAACATTCCTATCGTTATCTGCACATGTATATACATTACTTTCTGCGTGTCCCTGCTAGTGCCTACGGCAAGGTCAATGACTGGCAGCCCCAGATCCCAGTAAAACAACAAAAGACTCCACTGGAGTAGGCCTGCGTAGGGGGTACAGTTTATCGGACGGATATTTTCCCCCGGCCTCCCCTATGCCCTGAGCTTTAACTCCATAATGGGGGCTGCAATTCCGCATATTTGTGCCCTACGTGTGCGAGGGTGGCCACAGGCCTACTGGAAAGAGTGACTCCCCTGGCCCCCGCACCCGACAGCCTACTGACCAGCTGTCACTGCCCCTGGAGTTGTAAACGCTGCGTAGGGGTCCAGCTTACTGGACGGATATTTCCCCCGGGCCCCTCCAACGCTGTGATCCTTAACGCAATAAAGTGGCGCTGCCATTCTGCATCCATGCGCCCTTGTGGCAGCCTACTCAATGTGAGACTCTCTGTTTCCCCCTCGGGGGGCTTCCCCAATTTGATAACTGGTGATGCCCGCTACGAACCGAAACTATGCTCACCAATCATGACCTGACCAAGGACATCAAACTAAAAATACGACAATATTACCTGCAACAAACATACAATCTACTGACACCTTTAATACACATTACCATAGCATCAACACCTAACTTTACATTACACATTACCTGTAACTTAAAAAGACATATACTGACATTTTTATTACACATTACTATATCATCAACACATAACTGTACGTTCAACATTACCTGTAACTGAAAACAACAATATACTGACACTTTTATTACACATTACCATAACATCAACAAATAACTTCACCTTACACATTACCTATAACTCAAACGACATATGGTGACACTTTTAATAAACATAACCATAGCATCAACACATAACTATACGGTACACATTACCTGTAACTGGTAACGACATATACTGACACTTTATTACAAAATACCAAACTCATCAATAATCACCATTTTTTCTTAACCCTGTCCCACGTGATATCTGCAACCAAATTTAAGAAAACAAAGCCAGACACCTATGACTGCAGCACTCATATGAACTGCCTGCCTTAGGGGATGGTGAGTGGGGAAAAACAAGTTACGGGCCCTTTTTTGGCCCGGACCCGTATGCTGGGGGAGCAAGTGAACAAGAGACTGTTCCCGCTCCCCTCGCCCCCTTTTATAAAAAGAGGGGGCACAGGGCAGACCGGTCTAAACCGGCCTGCCCCAACATCTATGGGTCACGCTGAAACGGAAGCACTAAAGTGCTTCCGGTACGCGCTCCCACGGGCATAGCCATTAGTTGTTCGGGGGAGGCGGGGGCCCCGTGTCAGAGGGCGCATCGACCCCCCACCACCTCCTCTGAGCCTCGGGGACTGTCGCGACCACCATAATGGCGGCCCGCACTAGGCCGCGTTAGGCCTTGCCCAATTATAGCTAGTATGGGGAGGAGAGGATCTATGTCGTTACTACGCATGCTTTTACAACGCATGCCTTTACCACGCAACTTTTACAACGCAAGTTGTTACAACGACTTGCGTTGGGGGGCACTGGATAGTGAATAGTATAATTTACTATTCCAACTCCAGTCCCCGTGGATAGTAGGGAAGGTTTTGGATAGTAAATTAAACTATTCCCTATCCTACAGCGCCCCCCCAGCGCAAGTCGTTGTAAGGACTTGCGTTGTAAAAGTTGCGTGGTAAAGGTAGTGCGTGGTAAAAGTTTTGTTGTAAACGCTGTTTACCGGGAGGAGATGGCTTCCGGACTTAAAGAGGATTCCATTATCTCGCTTATATCCTGTGGTCGCTCATGTCAGAACGTGTTAGAGGAGGATGCCTTTTGCGTTGCCATCTGTGACCGTACTTTGCTGCTCTGTGCTTTCCCCTGGTGATTACATCCCCTCTCTCCTTTACAGTTTTTGCTAAAGGTGTGAGTTTTTGTTGAGGGATCTCTTGAGGTGCGTTTCATTGGAGCGGCAGGTGATCTGCACAAAAGTAGTCAAAGACTGACAGGGGGACGCCTGAGTCATTACAAGAAAGCTTATGCTGCACAGACTGCTTCCGCAACTCCTCTGCTATTCCTCAACCTAAGAATGGGACCTACAGCCCCACCTCAGGCTGCTTCAACCCCCTCCTTCTTTGGTTTCCTTAATCTTCATGCCGAACTTACACCCCCTGACTTCCTTCTCCTTTTAAATCCCAAGAGGGGCTGTCCACTTTACACTGTACACCGTGGGTTCATCACAGCACATGCTGGCCCCCTTGTGCTCTCCTCTGGAAGGGACAACCGTCTGAATGAGCTCTCTCAGACAGCATGCGTAGTGCTGCTCACTTAGTGCCTCATTGTTCCTTCCCCAAAGATGTCCGAGGTTAGAGTTGCCCCTTTGCACCCTGTGCCCTTGGATTGTGTAGCCAAAGGGCTGACAAGCTTTTAAACCACACATGGAAAATCCACTGGCAATCCCATGTGTGATGCAGTAATGGTACTGTTTTGTATTTCTATTCTATTAGGTTTTGCACACTGTGTCAAAAAAATTAGGCATAATATATGGAAACACTCTCTCTGCATAGGTGCGGGTATATATTTACCTGGAGTAATGACCCACTTTTTGTTATGGGAAACGGGACATAGTTTTACCAGGTTTTGCCACATCATTCTCCCTTTCTCAATGGCTTAATTTGCTCCATTTATTGAGTGTTCTATGGAACTCTTCAATTGCATTTCTGTTGTCTGCACAACGTGTTGCTTAGTTTGCATTGTTCTGATAATACTGTGTCTGTGCAAATGTGTACATTGTTTCTTATGCCCTTGATCACGTTGATTAGCACTAATTCAAGGTTTATGAAGTCATTATATGAATGTTTGTAAGAAGCAGTATGGAAGATGGTGTGAGGATGGTGTACATTTAGTCATGGTCCTTCTCTGCCTTTTTCTTTGTCTCTCGTAATATATCCACTGGTGTTTCCTTTGTACATACAATGTATTACCACAACGTCTGGCATTCAACACCTGTCACTTCTTAGCCTATTTCTTATGCTAAGGAATCATCCAAGGTTTTTGGGACCAGTGTTCTTGTGGAAGGAGAGTTGGCAGAAGAAGTAGTATTGCTAGGTTGGACTACAGCAGCTTTAGAAGATATGGACTGGCTTAAGTTATTAATAGTTCCTTTTATATTCCCATATAAGGCTCAAAGCCTAATTTTCAAACTAGCTGCTATCAAGGAATGCGCATTATCGCTTGACTCTGTTTCCCTTGTTACAGGCAACTCCTATAATCCAAACCACCAAATCAGAAGTTGCTTTTCATGCAGTCAATTTTCCTAGGTTAGGAAGGTTACAATTCTGTTTTGGGGTAAGGTCCCTTAGCTGACTTTTCCAATAAAGCAGTAAAAAGCATATTTTGTCTTTATACTATCTGTCTTGCATTCTTTGTGGGGAAGTTTTGCCAAGTTCTCTCATCCTGTAGCCATTCTGTTCTGCACTGATCACTCTTATGACAATGTGTTCTTATTATTTTTATGGCACAGACTGGCTACTACCTACCGATGGGTTTACCACTGTTGTTCGCACCAATGCCCAGGGACACCAAAATATTGATTCTCACATCAAAGTTCCATGCTCTTCTCATTTTTACCATCATGGATTCTGTTTTCAAAAACAATTGTATCTGCAATGGTAGGGCAAACAAAAGGTTGAGCAGGCCTAACGGTGTTGCTGAGCAATAAACAAATGCCCTAGTCTTCACCTTTGTTCATTGCTGCTCACCATGACTGTAATCCTCCTTACAGCCTCAGTACCCCCTGGTTGCCACCATACATGTTAAACCCCTTTTTTGTTAGTAAATTGACAACGAGTACTTTGCTCCTCTGAGCTGCTTCCACATCTGTATATTTCCCAATTTGGTTTCAGAATATTCACTTCTGCTTTATGGTGGCACTGGCCCTAAAAGTAACCCTGGGCAAAGCACTACGCTACGCTCGCGTAGCTGGCGAAGTTTACGCTTCTTCGCATTACGCGAACTGCACGTCGCATAGTGCAAACACGCATAGCGTAGCATAGTGCATCGGTCATTTTTTTCTTGCTCGTGGTCCTCAACGTCAAGTTGGCGACTGCGAGCAAGCAAAATGACATCCTGGCGAAACTTTTTCCTCGTTCGCGATCAGCAAAATCAAGTTGCCAATCGCGAGCGTGGAAAATAAATCTCCCGGCGAGATTCTCAATGCCGGGAGGTCAGGTTTCTCATTGCGAGTGGTCCCCTATGCTTGCGACCGCTCGCGATGAGAAACTACCAGCCCACGTTGAGAAACCTGCAGCTCGAGTAAAAATCTACTCGAGTGGCAGAAAACTACAGCTCGCACTGTGCAAGATGCCGTTATCAATGATTGCACAGTGTTGGATGCTTGTCCGCACTGTGCAATCATTGAAAACGGCATCTTGCACAGTGCAAACAGGTTACTATGCAGTTCGCGTAGTGCTACGCGTAGTTTGCATAGTGCGAAGTGCTCTTCGTGTAGCTACGCGTAGCGCTACTTTGCAAACTACGCCCAGCCCTACCTAAGAGAGCTGCATATTCTCATGGCTCTCTCTCTCAAAATTGGGGTATCCAGTTTTATGTTATTTGAATTATCCATTTTTCACAGCTTAGGTTGGTACTCTGCTCTGAAAATTACTGGAGTTCCTGTTAGGAGCATGAGTCAGTGTTCATCAGGTACCTAGTGTGTAATCTCTAAATTATCATAGAACACTGATGAAATCCTGTAATGTATCTGCCAACCATTGTATATGTTGCACTATTATCTTTCAACCTTCAGCCATTTTGAAAATGTTTAAATACATATAGCCAAATACCATAGAAAACCACATGGGATCCAAAATATTTTTTCATGCAGAGGTATATCATTCTTCACTATTAGTGTCTAATGCTAGAATATGCCGATCTCCATACAATCTTCCTCTCTGCTTGCTCCTTACTGTTGGTGGTTTGTAGTACTTTGTTGTTCCCCTGACAATTACAATGACCCACATACTGCAGGAAAAGGTGCATCTGGAGTACTTAAGTCCAAAATTAGCTTTGACTCTGCCATCTTTCAATGGCTTGATGAGGCTTTTCTTACTTCTTCTCAATTGTTTTTATTTCTGTGTCTTCACTGTTAATGCCCATAGTAATTTTGGGAACTGTGCTGCTAGATCAACATGCAGCCCTTGTTTGCTTGGTAATGCCACCTTTCCAGGTGCTTTTCATTAATGCACTCTAGTTACAACTTTCCTGTGTTAGTCAGTGCTTGGTCCATTCCTCAAATTTTGTTGGCGATCCCACCACACCATAACAAATTAGGTGTGTAAGATATGGCCATTGCTATTATAATGCAGAGGATGAGACACTTAATCATATATAAACAGAAACGTATTCCACGTCCTATGAGCAAGTCTTGCTTACATTGAAGGGGAAAAATTCCATTTTTTAAAAGCATGTATATAGATGTCACCAAAGCTTTAAACTAGCCAAAGGATTCAAAACAGCCTAATGCCCTTGCAGCTCAACCATCATTGAACACGATTGCAAGAGGAGACTTAACCCCTTCACCGCGGGGCTAATTGCCCCGCGGTGCGGGGGGAGGAGGGCCGTGATGAGCTCAGCTTGTCACGCTGCACGGTTTCGCTGTGTAATCACCACGACCGTTTCTGTAGAACGCTCAGCACAGCAGGGGAATTATCCCAGCGTGGGAGCGCTGCGGCGGTCTTGACGAGCTCAGCTCATCATGAGCACAGCGCCACCATGCCTCATGATGAGCTGAGCTCATCATGAGCACGCACGGTGTTAACAATATCTGCTTGTAATATCTACTGTGCAATAGGACAATTAATCAATATTTGACATAGTCACATTATCAGAATTACATCTCTAACAGTTAATATCTGGTGATAATTTCAGTTTGCACTAAAACAGGAAGGAACTCCTACCATGCTTAGCCTATCTCTCCATACTGGCCCAAAGGGATCACCCTATTGTATTAAAAGGGCACTCATCCACTGGGATTCCAAGTGGCATGCTTCATCATAAAGTCCTCGCCAAGAACCCAAGTGTACCTGGACGGGCTCAATCTTGGTAGCCAAGGGAGCTCTTTGGTGATTGGATGGGTTTCTAGATTTTAAAATAGTCTAGGGTGTCATGAGGGTTAATTTTATTTTCAAAGGGCATCCTGACGGAGTTAAAAACGGGTGGGGGGTGAACTAATGGAATTAATATCCTCTGTATTCCTGGGTCAACCTGTTTTAGCCATCACACTAATGCCTCACCAGTCTAGTTAGCTTTCATCAGGACCTCACAAGGATCCCGGTAGTATCCCATTTGTATGCATTCAGTTGTGAAACTTACATTCACCATACTCAAACATGCCATACATACTGACCTATTTGGTCTCTATATTCACATTTCTTTAGTAGCATCCTATTTGGAGCTCCATGAGGGTAAAGAGGCAGGTGGATCTTGCAGTCAAACTTTCATCAAAGGTATCTTCCTGCCTGTAAACCTATTTGGTGTCTGCTACCCCCTCTCACGCCCTCGTTCTTGGCATGCAGGATTATTTCTGTTTGGACATTTTCCTGGCCCCATCTGCAAATATAGGATACTGTAAAAGAGGTGACGGTGTTAAGAGTTATGAGTTAATGATATAGGGCATAAGGTATAGGGTATAGGAGTTAAGGGTATGCGCTTAGGGTATAGGGATAAAGGTGTGGGGCTAATGGTTCCAGGTATAGGGGTAGGAGTTGATTGTATATTGTTTGGGGTTAAGGGTATACGGATTATGGGGCTAAAGGTTTAGGGAGGCTATGGAGTTAAATATACAGGTTTGGGTGTAGGGCCTGGGGTTATTGGAACAGGATTAAGAGTTTGTAATATAGGGTTAAGGATTGGGGTTAACAGCATTAAATGTATAAGTTTAAGAGTTCATGCAGTGCAGGAACTTGTGTTCATTCACTAAGGGAGGAGGCACAGGGTGTCCTGTAGGCACCACTTTTTTTCCTTTCCTCCAATGTTTACATGGAGGAGGAACTGCCATGTAAACCCTGGAATAGGGAAACTCGTAATACGCATGGCGGTACCATGGCAGCTCCGCCAAGCATATTGCGGCCTCTAACTACCATGCCACCTTCAGGGAATGGCAGTTCCCGGGCAGTGGTCTTGGGGCCTTTTGACTGCCCAGCTCATAATGGTGTGGTGGTGTCTGGATCCGTAACCTCCGTGCAACCACAATCGCTACACTCATAACTGGCCATATACTGTAGCACCACAATTGTACAAACATCTGAACATTTAAAATGTCCAGAGCACACTGCAATGTTACTATACAAATTCAGTGGAAAACAGCGAATAATAACACAAATTGTCACTAAGATAAAAAAATGGTGTCTTTCAAAACAAAAATATTTATTTTGTATAATGTTAATGCTCTGAACTGCACATAAAATGTATATGGCACAATTAAATGTTATACCTAATTGCTGATATTGTAATATCAGGCTCCATATTTATTTATTTATTATCAAACTAATGAGATTATCGATTGAAAATAATTGCAATTTGGATATTTGGTGAGGAAATAGAAAACAATGATTTCTCAATCTTTCTTTAAGTTAGAGCCAGTCACACACTGCAGTTAAAACAGGATGGATGTACCAAAATAATACCTATATTACAATGTCGCCAGATCACAAAGCCTTGATTAGTACTTGCCCTAGTACCACAGCAGTTAATGTCAACTTGATGCTTCATTTTGTTTCGAGAAACTCAGAAACGAATCAGTCCCTCTACGGACTTCTTAGGGGCCTCAACAAAGCAGATATGTTGACTGGCATGTCAATGGCACACACCTTTATTAATAAGATATTGTAGACTTTCTCCTGGAAAAAATTAAAGGTAAGCTTCAGTGTATTGAGCTCTGGATGATCCCCTATTCATTTAAAAACTCAAAAATGAACACGGCAAAGAAAGTGACAGGAAGCAGCTTTGCCTTTATTTGCTGACATTTTACAGTTTTGCAAAGATTGGCCATTGCCAGTCATCTGAAGCCTCCAATTAAGCTGTAGTTTAACTGAAAAGGTGCTCTAGATTTTAAACAGTTGGAGAGTCATTATGGCCTAGACGTTTATGTATGGACAGCAACATGTGGGGGACAGTTAGACAAATATAACAAAATTGCAAGAGCTGCTTACATAAATTGCTCAAAAATTGTTACTGCTTACATTTGCTTGAGAACCTCTCTTTTTATAAAAAAAACTTAATTTACTAATGTGTGTTCAAAGCATAACCTCTATTCTCTGCTAATTGATGCCATTCTGCATCTAATGAGCCTGCTTTGGAGTTTGGTAGTACGTTGTCTGGTGGAGAGAGTGAAAACTGGATCTCAGTAACCCGCTCCGTTTTTGGGTGATCTTTGGAGTATCCTCTGATCTCAGTGAGTTATTAGAGGGTGGTTTATGAAGTGGTGGTTTGGTGGATAGGTTAGCTGCTGTCCTGTGTCTTCCTAGAGGTCAGCTCAGTGCGGTAGTTGGAGTGTGGAATGAGTGCACTGGTATTGTTCTTGAGAGATGGGACAGGCTGTTGGTCGTCCTGATTTATTTTTGGGGTAGTCGGCGTGTCGTTGCCTTGGGGTTTATGTGTCAAGCGTGGTGGGGGTTCCGGTGTGATTGCTTTGTATACGTTCCAGGAAAATTGTTTTGCTGCTTTTGCATTAATTGAAAACTAGATTCTTAAGGGACTGTTATCAATTCTTCAAAATCTTGCAATTTTCTAATTTAGTGTCAACCCAGTGGAGTGTTTTGCTACACCTAGTCTTAATATCAACAATATAAAATAGAATTTCCAAGCAATTTTGAAACACCTATATAACATAAGCTGCGACAAAGTACTCTTCTATATTGTTGGTCCTGTTTCTGGATGCAGCACTGCATTCATGGTTTCTACTTTAAGTTTGTAAGACTTGTAAAACTACAAGTAAACCACAATAGCTTTACATTGCTGAAAAGTTTAGAATATTCTCAATTCAGCAATTTGTCATTTCGTTGGCACCCTAAGCATGTGGCCCAATCTTCTTTAACTGTCGACCTTACCCAAAAGAACTTGGGTGCGAAAAACTTCAAAAGTGGCAAAGCAGTGCCTTGCATAGCACACCAATCGACCACAGTTGTTGGAGATGGAAAGGCAACACTCTTCCTGCTGAAGGATGTATTGTTCACTTCATCTTGACATTGTTTAATTCCAATATTTCAATGGCATTTTCCTCCTTTCCCACGAAAGGTATATATTTTTCCTAAAATACCACAAATTTGTTTGGGGAAAAACGACATATTTAAAACAAAATGTTTAAAAATATAGCAGTTGAACAGTAATAACCAAACAGTATGTGCACAAATACAAATGAGATTGTAGTTTAGATGCACCAATCCAGTTTGAAATGGTTCTCCTTTCAGATGACCTCTCCAGGCTGCTCTTCAGACACAGCCTTACTGTAGTTTACTACTTCTGATTGATTTGATTTGATTTTAAAACTTATAAAGCGCAACGAATGCCCGGAGGCGTCTTGGCGCCTTCTGAGAGCAGAGTACTCTACTGCCTAGAATACTGACAACAGAGGCAGAAAGAGGTGTGAACTTTCTGCACCAGGTTGTTATCAACCATTGAAAAGTAACCAGGAGAACAATAAAGTGCAGACCTCACCTTAGGGATCCCTTTCACCTTCAAAAGCAGACGCCAGTCCCACCTTTCATCCCCATTGTGACAAAAATGACCGAAACACAGGAATACTAATAAGCAGCTCCTCTCCGCAAAAGGTTGAATTGAATTTCGAAAGAAAACTCAATTTTAATTAATTGAAATTCTTTTTGAAACAAAGAAACACAAACATAGATTTTGGAAATGTGTTAAAATCAAATGAAGTAGTATGTTTACTATGTTTACTATTACAAAGTGTAATTGAACCCTGCACCTTTAAATACTTGCATTTCTTTAAACCTAAATACTTGCATTTCACTTGTGCAACTTACCCGTGAACAAGCAATGAGGTTAACTGCGAAACGCGTTGGGCACCCGTTGCTGTAAATAAACACAGTTGAAATTGAGGCCACGGCACCAGTGAGTTTTATTTCTCGCGTACTGGAGTTTTGTTGGGATATATATATATATATATATTACCTACTGGCGGTCGCCAGTAGGTAGTTATTGTTAGGACCTAGCTACCATAGGAAATCCGCAACATTCTATTGGGAATAACTCTGGCGCCGGTTGAGGAATTTGCGTGTAATTTTCCAAACTTTTGGGCAGCTCCGCTCCGCTCCTTCCCTGAAAGTTTCGGGGGGATTCGTGAACTGGGGGCTGAGAGAAATGGGGGGTCCCAAAACGTATTTTCCCCATGTTAATTTCCATAGGACGTTCTGACAAGGCTACAGCCCGAACCGCTGAACAGAATTACGCCAAACTTTGCACAATTGTAGGGACTGGTACGCAGATGTGCCTTTGCTATATTTGGTGAAAATTGCTCCAGTGTTTTTTTTTAAATTAACTTCAAAAACACATATATATTTAAAGCTGCATTCCGAGCGCTCACCGGTACGCATACCGGGGAGCGGACCCGGCGCGCCACGGGAGTGCACGAGCGGAAAGCTGATTGGCTGTCGGATGTCTGTCAACATTCTAAACAGTCTGGAGAGTCCGCCATCTTGTGTCTCGGTAGAATCGAGACATAAGAGGTGAAAATAAAAAGGGGGAAATGATTAAAAGGGGGCAGGGTACACACCCCCTGACCCCCTAGGTTTTCTGAGGGGGGCCTAGAAGGATCCTGAAGGGCAAAAAAACTTTTTTTTTTTTGCATTTTTCACGGGGGTAAGCGCTGTGTGCGTTCCCGTGTACGCTCACCGGTACGCTCACCCAGAGCGTACCACAGGGAAAAAGATTGAAAGAAAATAGTGTAAAATACGATTTTGGATTGCTTAGAGGTAGGGTAGCTCGAAAAAGAGCTGTTGTGTTATGTGGGTGATTTTAGTACCTACAAGTAGGTACCGATGCAGAGTCTAAAATTCACTTCAATACAATCACTTCGCTACTACCTCATAAATTAGAAATAAAAATGAATAATATGTCAACTAATTTTTAATTTGTAAATATTAATTTATTGTTCAGAATTTTCATAATTTAATAGAACTTATAGCATGTCCTCATCTGGAATTTCCTCTTCAATCATATGACCAGGAATGTCCTCATTATAAGTGTGCCATGATGATTGTTGGAATTCTATTGTATCCAAACATTCGATTAATTCTTCGTCAAGAGATTCATCCCAAAAATTATTTATGTCATCTCCTCCTTGTGATAAAATGGTGCTGTCGATATCCGTGACATTTTGAATTTCCAAAAATGTAGTTGAAATTTCAAAAGAAATTTCCTTGGTCTCCTCATTCTGATTCATTTTAATTTCAAATTTCTTGCTGTAAATTGCAGAAAAAAGTAATCACTTTCATTTACTGTTTTTAGTAATATATAATATAAAAGTAGCTTAATCAAGTATTTAGTTCTTTAAAATTAATTGGGCAGTGTATAGTATCAGGCAGGAACTAGAAATATAAAGCACTGCATGTGATGAAGCATATCTTAATCCATAATTATAACAGAATGACTGTAAATAGCTAACAGAAAACATTTTCAAAATTATTTTAAAGTGTACAACATAGTTCCTCCTACAAATTAACAACTCACCTTTTTGAAAGTAGGAGAAGAGTTAGTACTGTGTAATTCAAACTCCAGAAATTCAGCATCAACATTCTTCTCAAAAGTACCTCAGACAGGAGTATCACAAAATGGCTGTGTTTTCCTCTCATTAAGATATTTACATAACCAATCATACTTCATCACACACAAATTCAAAATGAAAGTAACATTTTGATTGGTTCTAAATTTCAATACTTTCAAATGTGTTTTCCCCATGCAATTTTGTATAAGACATTTAGACACGGCTACCGCTTGAATGCCTGAATGTACGTTCACGAAACTTGGTAAAATTATAGGCACTGGTACGTAGTAGGGCCTTTTATACATCTGTTTGAAATTGCTCCAGTGGTTTTTATGAAAAGCAACTTGAAAAACACACATATTTAATTGTAGGCGCGCTCCGAGCGCTCACCGGTACGCTACCGAGGAGCGCACCCGGCGCGCCACGGAAGTGCGCGAGCTGAAAGCTGATTGGCTCTCGGGTGTCTGTCAACATTGCAAACAGTCCGGAGAGTCCGCCATCTTGTGTCTCGGTAGAATCAAGACACAAGAGGTGATATTAAAAAGTGTGAAATGATTAAAAGGGGCAGGGTAGACACCCCCTGACCCCCTAGGTTTTCTGAGGGGGGCCTAGAAGTACCCTGAAGGGCAAAAAAACGATATATATATTTTTAATTCGTGGGGTGAGCGCTGGGTGCATTCCCATGTACGCTCACCGGTGCGCGCACCCTGAGCGCACCACGGGGAAAAACAGTGTAAACAATTAGAGTAAAAAAATAATTTAGAGTTCTTAGTGTTAGAGTAGCTCTGAAAAGAGCTGTTGTGTTATGTGGGTGTTTTTTGTACCTACAAGTAGGTACCAATGCATAGTCTCAAATTCAAGAGGAAGACTCTATTCCCCTCATCTGTAAAATGTACACCATCTCTCCTATAGATGCCTTGCATGTTGTAATGCAAGTTGTTGTGGTATTTGGAACCCATACCATAGGCTCTGAGGAAAGCAGAAACAGATTTATTTACATGTTTCCTTGCTTTCTCAATCTGTGGACAAAATTGGTTGGACCAGTTCCATTTTTGCCTTTGGCATATATTAGAAAATACCAAGGCAGTTTTTGGAAAAAGTGACATCAATTGTCCAAAGATGTCCTTTAAAAGCATTTCCAGACCAACCCCAGTCAAAGTGCCCAAGTCATTGCCACCACAGTGCATAATTATGAGGTCAGGGTGTGGTAGATGCATAAAGGATTTTATCTATGGTATCAATTGGTGACTTCTTAATCCTCTCTGTCCAATCCACACAATGTCCACATTTGGTAAATCAAGGTTGTAACTTGCACATTTTTCACTCCAGTAGACAAAGCTATGACCCACACACCAGACTTTTGGCATCTTGGAAGTAGATGTGCTTCTATTCAGATTAGTTGTGGAAATGAAATGGCAGTTTGTAAGTAGGAATTATGAAAAAAGTGGTTGAGATTCAGTGCAGTTGAAAAACAAGAAATGATTGGTGCTTTCATAAAATTCAGCACTGAAAATTAGGGTGTATGCTTTTTCTTTTTAGTAAGAAGTCATTTTAATGGTTGAGAAAAGGTCATTTAAAGAAACATTGCACATGATTAGCTAGTACATTGAGAGGTCAAACACCCTTGCTGGATTCTTTTGCAACATTCTATGATGAACTTTTGAACTGTTTGCTGTGTTAGGAGGGAGTTACCATGGTAACAGGCTGAATTAGCACTGGGGGGATGGGTGAATATTATGTGAGTTTCAAAGTGTTGAAATGTACAACCAATTAAAATGTGCAGTTTGGTTTTGAATTTGTGTGGGAAGAAGTTTGATTGGTTATGTACAAGAATATGGGTCTGAAATGAGAGGGAATCTGTGCCATTACTGAAAGGCTCCAGTGACAGAAGCATTATTCAGAGATTCTGCTTAAGAAAGTCTGGTGTGTGTGACTGACACTGTTCTCCATCTTCCAAAGCATTTTTAAAGGTGAGTAATGATTCTTTAAATAAAGATAGACTGCTGTATGTACTATGGGGAAGATAAAGAAGCATATTGTGCTTCTTAATTCTAGTAATGTGTGTCATGTTTTTTTGTAATGCTGTTTAAAAATTGAATGGTGCATATTGGAAATGTATTTTGAAAATGAGTTAGGTTTCTGCTTTGTTTTGTAGTGGTCATTTAAAAGGGCTGTGCTTTGTGTAAAAAACGATTTACTATGGAACATGTTTTTTGGTAAAATGTCTGACTTTTAAATTTTGGTCAAGGTTCACACTGAGTGTCTGTTTGAAATAAGGAATTACATTTTCACATTTTTCAATAATGTCACTCAATAATGTCACTTGTACCTTCTAATAGTTTGCCTCTGTTAGCTTAAAGGGTACTCTGTGTCTGTGTCTCATGTCACTTTGCACGTGCATAATCTCTCTTTTTCTGTGTGTCATTTCTCTCTTTGTGTGTGTGTCATGACATGTGTCTCATGTGCCTAAGATCACACTGTGAGTCAAGCTTGATTTTAAATGGATCTGGGTGAATAATATGCTTAGTTGATGTCTTTAAAAATATGGAAGTACATGTTTTTTTAAAGTCAGTTGGGCTTTAGTATATGTTCTAGTAGGGAATCTTAGGCAGCGTCTGTGTTAGGACTCTTACTTTAGAAATAGACTCTAAGCTGTGCAATCAAGATCCAGGGTGTGCCTTTGAAATGAGAGAGGAATGTTATGTGTTGCTTATATATATGTGGTCTGTTTTTTGCCAGTAGAGACAATGAGATAGTATGAGCAGACACACACATATTGCATGTAGAGACAGACATGGTAGATTACATGTAACATCCTGGTCATGTGCCTAAGATCACACTGTGAGTCAAGCTTGATTTTAATTGAATCTGGGTGAATAAAATGCTTAGTGGATGTCTTTAAAAATATGGAAGTTCATGTTTTTTTAAAGTCAGTTGGGCTTTAGTATATGTTCTAGTAGGGAATCTTAGACAGCGTCTGTGTTAGGCCTCTTACTTTAGAAATAGGCTCCAAGCTGTGCAATGAAGATCCAGGGTGTGCCTTTGAAATGAGAGAGGAATGTTATGTGTTGCTTATATATATGTGGTCTGTTTTTTGCCAGTAGAGACAGTGAAATAGTATGAGCAGACACACACATATTGCATGCAGAGACAGACATGGTACATTACATATAACATCCTGGTCATGTGCCTAAGATCACACTGTGCGTAAAGCTTGATTTTAAATGGATCTGGGTGAATAATGTGCTTAGTTGATGTCTTTAAAAATATGGAAGTACATGTTTTTTTTAAAGTCAGTTGAGCTTTAGTATATGTTCTAGTAGGGAATCTTAGGCAGCGTCTGTATTAGGCCTCTTACTTTAGAAATAGGCTCTAAGCTGTGCAATGAAGATCCAGGGTGTGCCTTTGAAATGAGAAAGGAATATTATGTGTTGCTTATATATATGTGGTCTGTTTTTTTGCCAGTAGAGACAGTGAAATAGTATGAGCAGACACACACATATTGCATGCAGAGACAGACATGGTAGATTACATGTAACATCCTGGTCATGTGTCTAAGATCACACTCTGCGTCAAGCTTGATTTTAAATGGATCTGGGTGAATAATATGCCTAGTGGACGTCTTTAAAAATATGGAAGTACATGTTTTTTTTAAAGTCAGTTGGGCTTCAGTATATGTTCTAGTAGGGAATCTTAGGCAGCGTCTGTGTTAGGCCTCTTACTTTAGAAATAGGCTCTAAGCGGTGCAATCAAGATCCAGGATGTGCGTTTGAAATGAGAGAGGAATGTTATGTGTTGCTTATATATATGTGGTCTGTTTTTTGCCAGTAGAGACAGTGAAATAGTATGAGCAGACACACATATTGCATGCAGAGACAGACATGGTAGATTACATGTAACATCCTGGTCATGTGCCTAAGATCACACTGTGCGTCAAGCTTGATTTTAAATGGATCTGGGTGAATAATATGCCTAGTGGATGTCTTTAAAAATATGGAAGTACATGTTTTGTTAAAGTCAGTTGGGCTTCAGTATATGTTCTAGTAGGGAATCTTAGGCAGCGTCTGTGTTAGGCCTCTTACTCCAGGGTGTGTTATATATGTTGATTTTAAATGGATCTGGGTGAATAATATGCTTAGTTGATTAGTGAAATAATATGAGCAGAGACACACATACTGCTTGCAGAGACAGATATGGTAGATTACATGTAACATCCTGGTCATGTGCCTAAGATCACACTGATGGGTGAATTAAGCTTCAGTCACAGTGTGATCTTAGGCACATGACCAGGATGTTACATGTAATGAGAAATTAATGTTATGTCTTTCTTATATATAGGTGGCCTGTTTTTTGCCAGTAGAGACAGTGAAATAATTTGAGCAGAGAAACACATACTGCTTACAGAGACAGACATGGTAGATTATATATAACATCCTGGTCATGTGCCTAAGATCACACTGTGAGTCAAGCTTGATTTTAAATGGATCTGGGTGAATAATATGCTTAGTTGATGTCTTTAAAAATATGAAAGTACATGTTTTTTTAAAGTCAGTTGGGCTTCAGTATATGTTCTAGTAGGGAATCTTAGGAAGCGTCTGTGTTAGGCCTCTTACTTTAGAAATAGGCTCTAAGCTGTGCAATCAAGATCCAGGGTGTGCCTTTGAAAGGAGAGAGGAGTGTTATGTGGTGCTTATATATATGTGGTGTGTTTTTTGCCAGTAGAGACAGTGAAATAGTATGAGCATACGCAGACATATTGCATGCAGAGACAGACATGGTAGATTACATGTAACATCCTGGTCATGTGCCTAAGATCATAATGAATGTGTGTCTCATCTCATCAGTGTGATCTTAGGCAGATGACCAGTATATTACATGTAATCTACCATGTCTTTAAAAAACATGTACTTCAATATTTTTAAAGACATCAACTAAGCATGTTATTCATCCAGATCCATTTAAAATCAAGCTTGACTCACAGTGTGATCTTAGGCATATGACCAGGATGTTACATATAATCTACCATGTCTGTCTCTGCAAGCAGTATGTGTGTCTCTGCTCATATTATTTCACTGTCTCTACTGGCAAAAAACAGGCCACCATGATAATGAATGTTATGTCTTGCTTATATATAGGTGTCCTGTTTTTTGCCAGTAGAGGCAGTGAAATAATATGAGCAGAGACACACATACTGTTTGCAGAGAGAGACATGGTAGATTATATTCAACATTCGGATCATGTGCCTAAGATCACACTGTGAGTGAAGCTTGATTCACCCATCAGTGTGATCTTAGGCAGATGACCAGTATGTTACATGTAATCTTCCATGTCTTTAAAAAACATGTACTTCAATATTTTTAAAGACATCAACTAAGCATGTTATTCACCCAGATCCATTTAAAATCAAGCTTGACTCACAATGTGATCTTAGGCACATGACCAGGATGTTACATATAATCTACCATGTCTGTCTCTGCAAGCAGTATGTGTGTCTCTGCTCATATTATTTCACTGTCTCTACTGGCAAAAAACTGGCCACCTATATATAAGCAAGACATAACATTAATTTCTCATTACATGTAACATCCTGGTCATGTGCCTAAGATCACACTGTGAGTGAAGCTTGATTCACCCATCAGTGTGATCTTAGGCACATGACCAGGATGTTACATGTAATCTACCATGTCTTTAAAAAACATGTACTTCAATATTTTTAAAGACATCAACTAAGCATGTTATTCACCCAGATCCATTTAAAATCAAGCTTGACTCACAGAGTGATCTTAGGCACATATGACACATGTCATGACACACACACAAGGACAGAAATGACACACAGAAAAAGAGAGATTATGCACGTGCAAAGTAACATGAGACACAGGCAGAGAGTACCTTTTAACCTAAAAGAGACAAACTGTTAGAAGGCACAGGTGACATTATTGAAAAATGTGAAAATGTAATTCCTTATTTCACACAGAAACTCAGTGTGATCTTTGACAAAAATTTAAAAGCATACCTTTTTACCAGAAAACATTTTCTATAGTTCATATCTATGTCTGTCTCTGCAAGCAGTATGTGTGTCTCTGCTCATATTATTTCACTGTCTCTACCGGCAAAAAAAAGGCCACCTATATATAAGCAACACATAACATTAATTTCTCATTACATGTAACATCCTGGTCATGTGCCTAAGATCACACTGTGACTGAAGCTTGTTTCATCCATCAGTATGATCTTAGGCACATGACCAGGATGTAACATGTAATCTACCATGTGTTTAAAAACATGTACTTCCATATTTTTAAAGACATCAACTAATCACATTATTCACCCAGATGCATTTAAAATCAAGCTTGACTCACAGTGTGATCTTACGCACATGATCAGGATGTTACATGTAATCTACCATGTCTTTAAAAAACATGTAGTTCCATATAAGACATCAACTAAGCATATTATTCACCCACATCCATTTAAAATCAAGCTTGACTCACAGTGTGATCTTAGGCACATGACCAGGATGTTATATATAATCTACCATGTCTGTCTCTGTAAGCAATATGTGTTTCTCTGCTCATATTATTTCACTGTCTCTACTGGCAAAAAACAGGCCACCTATATATAAGAAAGACATAACATTCATTTCTCATTACATGTAACATCCTGGTCATGTGCCTAAGATCACACTGTGACTGAAGCTTAATTCACCCATCAGTGTGATCTTAGGCACATGACCAGGATGTTACATGTAATCTACCATATCTGTCTCTGCAAGCAGTATGTGTGTCTCTGCTCATATTATTTCACTAATCAACTAAGCATATTATTCACCCAGATCCATTTAAAATCAACATATATAACACACCCTGGATCTTGATTTCACAGCTTTGAGCCTATTTCAGAAGAAAGAGACATAACAGACATGCTGCCTAATATGTCCTACTAGTACATGTACTAAGCAAAATATTCATCCAGATCCATTTAAAATCAAGCTTGATTCACAGTGTGATCTTAGGCACATGACACACATGTCATGACAGACATACAAAGAGAGAAATGACACACATAAAAAGAGAGATTATGCACATGCATAGTGACATGAGATACAGACACAGAGTACCTTTTAAGCTAAAAGAGACAAACTGTTCGAAGGCACAGGTGACATTATTGAAAAATGTGAAAATGTAATTCCTTATTTCGCACAGAAACTCAGTGTGATCTTTGACAAAACATTTTTTAAGCCAGACATTTTACCAGAAAACGTTTTACATAGTAAATTGTTTTTGACAAAAAGCAAAGCACATGTAATGTAAATCAGCCTTTTGTTGTATACTAGTGTTTATATTGTTTACTTATTGTTATTGCTATGTAATATGTTTGTAGTGGTCTATAATATGTTATTTTTTCTTTACCACAGATTATAATCATCTATACAAAGAAAAAACAATATGCCATCCAAACAAACACGACAAAAACAATATAAAAAAGATTTAAGGTCTAAGGAAAAAAAAATACAAGACTCATCCAAAACAAAATCTTCAGTGAAAAAAAATAATGCTCCTGGTAAGCAAACAAAAAAATTTCTCCGGAACTTATTGTAATGTCAAAAAATAAAACGTGTGATTTCAAAGAAGAATAAGACACCTCTAATTAGAAAGAAGAAAGTGTGTCCCTCCAAAAATGTTAGACCTGTAGATGGAGATGGTATTGTCTATAGCAATAGAAGGAGAAATCAATGTATTGAAGTTTGTAGACAAATGTTTTATAACAGAATTATATCCAATTTATTAAAAAATTTAAAGAGGTATCAAAAAAGACCGCTTTTTACAAGAAAAAGAAGAAACATAGTTAAGATTGTGGATGAAGCATTTAAAGTGAAAAATAAATTGTTTAGTTTAGTAATGAATAGAATTCGTACACTAGATAAGGTAATCAATGTGTTCAAATCAAAATGTAAGTGGAGGAGAGTAATTAATCAGACTACTTTTTGTGATTTTTTTCTGGAGAATGGAAGCATAGTTCAAGTTGTGAGCCATTTTTTAATGAAGAAAGTTATTTTCAGGATAATGATTTGGTGCATGCAGTTGACAGCAGTGGTCGAGCATATGAGGTGAAGGATGGTTGTCCGGTTGAAAAAGAAAAGATTGTGCCTAGAAATACAGAAGAGGTGTTAGCTGATGAAGTTTTAGGGAGATGTCCTAAGGCTCCAGTGTATACTTGGAATTGTAGTAGTATTTGTAGTGTGCGACAGGATTCAATTGATTTGTTTCGCATTTTCTTACAGACATATACTAAGAAAAGTGTAAAACCAAAAATGAAAATTTTACAAGAGTTAGATCCTTGTAGAGTGAGAGAAAAAACAGGTTTGCAAGGGCATTCACTGGCTTGTCTTTCAAGAAAAGTATGTCAGAGTGTTTTTCACCATTTTAGGATGTTAGCAGTGCATCATAATAGAGTGAGGAAATTAGTGAGAAGGTTGTATTATGCAAAAGTCCAGCACTTAAACTAAAACAGTTAAACAGTGCTCTTTTGCATGGAACTGAATTAGATGTGAAAAACATTTGTGAAGAAATTGAGTTTTGTTACTTTGGTGAAAAAGAGGACACTACAGAAATTGATACAGTAATAGAAGGTAATGTAGAGATTTCAAGAACAGAAAAAGTTGAACAAGAAATTACAAAGTTTAAGGTCAATTCAAGTGAAAGGCCTAATTTTACTTGTGTGTGTTGTCGCGAACTCATTATAAGCATCAGACTAGATTAGTTGATTTATATGTAAAAGGCGAAAAGATAAATAATAATGAGTGGAAGGATTTTGCAACTTATTTGTTGGTAGAAAATTGTTTTGATTTGGGTTCTGATCAACGTATTTGTAATAAATTAAATGAAAACAGAATGCCTGCTAGAGCTGTTCATAATAATCTGGAGTTGGTAGACATTCCTTCTGAATTGATGGATTTAAGTACCTATGAGTCTATTCTGATTCAATGTGTGCATCCTTTTCAGGCAATTGTTCGCATGGAGCCTAAGACAGGGAAATTGCCTCCTACAGATTTACAGAGAGGATTAAAGGGAAGAGTTGTTTATTTGCCTCTAGATTTTAAGAAAAATATTGATACAATTGGTGTCGAAAAAGTGGAAGAGGAACCTTTGGTTATTCTAGTTAATGGTGTTCCGATAAAGAGTAAGAAAATCTGGAAAGAATTAGTGGATGTTAGGAAAGTCAAAAAGGCAAAGTTGTATCTGGTCAAAAATAATCAGTACTATAAAAATGTGTATGTGGGAGAAGAGGAAACAACTGTAGAAGACGACACTGATTTCTCAGCTGGGCAAATTGAAAAATTTGATGTCTCTAGAAGTGAAGAAATTTATAAACATTATAGTGTTCATCCATTGCATTCCAAAGAAGTAATGGGGAATGCTATTGACTTGTTTCAAATGAAAGAAGCCAAAGGAAGTCCCATTAGTGTATGGGAAGAAAGTTTGGAAGCTCTTTATTTTCCACAGTTAATTCCAACAGGTGAAGGTGGACGATATGACGACTGACCTGTTCAAATTCCTGCATCTGAATACCGGACTTCAAGATTATATGCATAAGATCCAAGGTTTCGTCAATGCATTCCATATTTGTTCCATCTACTGTTTGAGAGTGACTTGTCTGGACTTTCTTATGCAGTAAACCATATACTGAAAAGTGGAACACATCTACAAAATGTTTCGGCAAGGGATTTCATGGATAAAGTGAAACTGCAAGACAGTGTTTTGGAATCTCAGCTAATTAATCTCATGGCATGTCAGCGTGGTACTAACGAGTATTGGTACCGTCATCATGGGGAATTAAAATGTATGCTAAGAAACGTAGGAACTCCTACATGGTTCCTCACTCTTAGCTGTGCTGAGTATGCTTGGGAAGACTTACTTGAATTTCTACGAGAGGCAAATAAAAACATTGAAAATATTGAATACAAGACACCTGGAGAACTGTGCTCTTTGGATCCAGTTAATGTATGCAGGTATTTCAATCATAGGTTTGAAGCTATGATGTCTTTTATTACAAACAAAAAAAATCCTCCGCTTGGAGAGGTTTTGGATTTCTTTTGGAGAAAGGAGTATCAAGCAAGAGGTGCTCCTCACATACATATGCTGCTATGGATTAAAGATGCACCAACATTTGGAACAGATTCAGATGAGAAAGTGATGAGTTTCATTGGCAGTATTCTACATGTGTTGTTCCGAAAAGTAGAGAAGAAAACAATTTGAGAGATCAAGTTTTACGCTTTCAAACTCATCGTTGTGGAAAATACTGTCGTCGAAAATACAAATCCAAGGACAAGTTCTACACGAAATGTCGTTTTGCATTTCCACGTCCAGTAACATGGAAAGGAAGAGTGAACAATTTTAAGTCTTCTCTGCGACATACTGTGACAAGAAAATCACCTAAAAATACATACAACCTAAGAAGAAATGAGGATTCCAAATACATAAATGACTACAACCCAGTCATTTTATCCATGTGGAATGCTAACATGGATATTCAATATGTGGCTGACAACTCTATTGCTGTGGCTCGATATGTGACGTCTTACATCACGAAATCTGAAAAGACGGAACTGAAGGAAATGTGGGAGGAAATTTCACATGAAAAGAGTCTAAGCAAAAAATTATACAGTTACAGTCTGAAGATGTTGTCGCATCGAGAAATTGGAGCATATGAATGTTCTGATCGGTTATCATCAGCAAGTCTATATTGGAGTTCTGGACTTTTTGGTTCCGTCCAGAGGTGTCAGGGAAAACACCCGAAGACCCCGGAGTTCAACCTGTCTCGGTGCACAAACAAACAGAAACACGGGCTTCTCGATGGTGGCGTCAAAGACCAAAGGTTTATTACTGCAGGGACACAGAAGTCACAGAAACTGCACACGGGCAGTGTCTAGGAGCCTGTTCAATTTGTACAAAGAGGGTTGTTCCTTATATACTAAATATTCTGCTTGGGGCAAATTCTTTACATGTTACCACAGTTCTAAACATTCGTGTCTTAAACAATAAATATTTGGCGTTGCACAGGAATCGTCAACAGTATCTGATGTCAAAACATTACGAATGAGGGGTTCCCACTATTCTATCATAATCCCATGTCAATTTCTCATTCAAGACCCGGACCGCCTCATCGTAAATTTCGTTACCTCCCCCTAATAAAGGCCCAGAAGGAAAGGAGCAGAGCCAGGTGTAGAAGATAGAAAGACAGGATAAGAGATGTTTGTGGGTCGTAAATGGGCACGGTTACCAGCTTCGGCCGCCTAATCATGATCAGGCCAACGAACACAAGAACCAGTATAGCAGGACTGGCCTCAGGCTGGGGAGGCAGTTCTTGCCGAGTCATGCTGCCACAGCGTTGCTGGCCTAAGGTGCACGTGTCCCTTGCAAGGTGAATCGCCGGGTAAAGCCTACGTGTCCTTAGATGAAAAAGAGGTCATTGCGTGTCCATTGACTATGTGAGGGCAAGGAATACAAAATGGCTTCCGTGTTCTAAGATGGATGCCATGGGTAGAACAGAAATGTGTTTGTAACTGGAGTGCTCTTGCTCGTAGCATAGCGAAAACACCAGGATATACTAAATGGATCATTTGCGGTTCACTGATACCAAAATTATGTATTTACGACAATGTTACAAACACGAATAAAATCGTCACGGAACCTCAGACCCTCCTTTTGCCCTTACATAGGCAATTACTCAGTCTATGTCAGAATCTAACTCTATGCTCATTAGGTCAGTGACATGTTGTTGCATCATCATCCTGTCTCGTGTCTTTTCTCCTAATGCAGGTGGTTTTCTGAAACAGGTTGCAGCACAAAGACTACACAAAGCGGGACCACATTGGATAATAAGGCAGCACGAGAACAGAAATACTAGGATGACACCAATGACCATCAGAACCTTCCATCCCCACGCTGATACCAGAGTCCAAAACCACTCCATGAAGGACCAGTTTCCCTTGTCTACGTGTATGGAGTCGGAAATCTTGTGTAGCTTAGAGATCGCTTCATAGACTGTTGGAGCATTATTTGGAATAAAAACACAGCAGCTCGATTGGATCATTCTGCATACCCCACCTCGATCTGCAAGTATTACGTCTAGAACCATTCGGTTCTGCAACGTCATGAGACGATCCGCCTGAAGCTCAGCTGTTAAGTTACTAAGGGCACCAGCAGTTTCTGTAATAGTAGATTCAACTACCCGTGTTAGTTGACGTAGATTTCTACTATTGGCCATAGGCCCCCAAAACGGAAGGAAACCTTTGAAGAAGTCTCCAGCTTCCTGACCAGCGGTATCTTCCTTGCTGAAGACACCTCTTGCTACTCTGGTCTTGTGATAATCTGAAGAAGCAGTGTATGTCGGAGGTAACAATCGAGCAATATAACATGAACCTGAGAAGTCAGCAGGCAGCCATGTATACGCTCTGTCTTGACAGATGAAGTAAGTACCCCTAGCAGTAAGGAAGGCAGGGGAGGAGTTAGACGGAAATACGTAAGTCTCAACGCACTCACTCCTCCCTAGCTGAGCTCTCAGATTTCTCCCATTTCCTTGCAAACAGACCTGACCTCGGTGAGGCACGACCCAAACTGAAGTGGAGCTTTTACGCTTGCTTTCTCCCAAACTAAGGCGATACTCTGTAGAGTTCCAACTCAAATACACCCGTAATTCATCTCTAGGGTAAGATGGAGTATTATTGACGTCTTTAATCATGTCAATAATTCCCTGGACTAAAGCTTTGTTGGCTGAGTTGTATTTAGTGGACCGTGGTGGACGCGGAGGATAGGTCTCAAGGGCATATGAAAAAATGGTCTGAAAGGCCTGAAATGATCCATTGTAGCTAAAAGGCAAGACTAGATAGGGAATGCCTTTATCCATAGTGTGAGGTATCAAGCCGCACACCCAGCAGTCTGTAGTATTAACTACCAGTTGGTGTTGATGCAAGAGCTGTACAAATGTATTGTTAATAAATTCTGAGCGTCGAGCTTGTTCGTGTTCAGGAAATGAGTGAAAAGAATGCATAGAAGAAACCGTAGAAGTAGTAGGATCAAGGGGAGATACTGTAGTTACCGGCATGAAAATCAAATGCACACCAAAGATGATTCCACCCACCAACGTTATCAAAACGATTAAAAACGTAACTGCACATTGCATTAGAAAGCATTTGCTGTGAAGTATTCGGTACAGTCTATTTCTGCGAACGTAAATTACATTCTTTCTTTGCAGCTCAGGAAGCTCCATCTTCTACGACCGTTCGCGACCACTGATGATGTGTACGTAGATGAAAATGCCTCTATCAGCCCTGGGAGTTCCCAGAACTAACAGAAAGATCGACCTTGTGTCTGACCCCCGCAGATTCAACTAGGCACACAGCCACGACCCTACGGCTACCCAGACGGCAAGGCAATTTTAAAACAAAAAGAAACAATACAAAGTATTAGCAAACTTCCTGGCTGGAGGCAATGTATAGAAAATTCAAATCTGAAAATAGGCAGTTTCCTGCTTTATTTGTCCATATTGCGAGGTCGCAAGTTGTATCTCAGTTTTGCAGGAGCTGTCTGATCTGGAAACAATGTATTTTCAGCTGACGTTGCAATGTTCACGTTCGCAGATGGCAAATGTTCAGGGTTCAAAAGAGCAGTTTCAGGAGGAGAGTCAGAATTTGGTGAATCCGTGATCAGTTCTGCATCGCTGAAAGGTATGAACCTGGGGACTTGTTCCGTTTCAGAGGCACCGATTCCTTTCTTTACCCAGTTGTCGTAAGGAAGTGGCAGAGGCACACGTTTGACATGTGTCGTATGGATCCAGTTCTTCCTTCCGGCCACACGAATAGCAGTTCTCGTTGCTAGTAGGACTTGAAAAGGGCCAATGAATCTGGGTTGAAGATTTTTCGTTCTTGCAAAATTTCTAATGACCACCTGGTCACCTGGTTTCAGCTGATGGCCTGGACTCTCCGGTGGCTTTGGCAATGCATCGAAAACCTGTTGGTGAATAAGACTCAATTTAGCAGTCAAGTCGAAAAGGTAATCAATTAACATTGGGTATTCCAGCTGCTTGAATTCTTTTGGTCTAGGTACCCCCCAAACATTTGCAGGACGACCAAAAACTATTTCATATGGACTAAGCCCTACTCTAGAATGTACAGTTGCTCTTGTTGATAGCAAAGCCAAAGGCAATGCGTCTGGCCAGGACAAACCCGTGGATGCTTGTATCTTAGCAAGTTTCAGTTTAAGGGTGCCATTGTAACCCTCGACTAAACCCGCGGACTGGGGATGATTCGCACTATGAAACTTCTGTCTAATCCCTAGGCCGGCACACACACTCTGCATAACTTTCCCTACGAACTCACTTCCGTTATCTGACCATACAATCCGTGGCATTCCGTATCTGGGGAAGTATTCTTTAAGAAGAATTTTGGCAGTGGATAAGGCAGTATTGTCCTTTAGCGGGTATGCTTCGATCCATCTGGAGAAAGCACAAACTACCACTAGGACGTATTTCAGATTATTACAACGATCCATGTGAATGAAGTCTAGCTGGATCACTTCGAAGGGGCAGGAGGGAGGAGCGAAATGACCTGCAGGTGTGGGGATTCCCTTGCCAGGATTATGCATCAAGCATACCATACAATTCCTCACCACTCTCTCTGCACACTTACTAATCCCATCATTCTTCCAGACCGGAGCCAACATCTTACAAATCCCTTTTGAACTGATGTGTGCTGTTCCATGTGCCATCGTCACTACTGCAAGCACATACGCATCAGGCAACATCCAACGCTGTTGTTCCGACAAGTCAATCCAACACCCACTCGAGTCCAATTTACCCGTGCTCTCTTTCCATGCAAGTTTTTCCTCCTCAGTCGCCTCTTTCTGAATTTCTTTCACGCTTTCCACTGTGTCTTCACACATTCCAGACTCAGAAATCCATCTTGCAGACGTTGCAACATACATTCTACTCATCATATTTCTAGCTGTCTGTTTTGCAGTCTCATCGGCAAAAGCATTCCCACGACCAACATCATCCGTGATTGCTTTATGAGCACTGCATTTCACAATCGCAACTTCAGTCGGCAAGGTTAGAGATTCCAACAAGTCATTAACTAGCTGGCCATGTTGAATCTTAGTCCCATGGGACGTAATGAAACCTCTCTCTTTCCACAAACGGCCAAAACTATGGGCCACGCCGAACGCGTACTGACTATCTGTGAACACATTCACTCTCTTTCCCTTAGCTAAAACGCACGCTCTTGTCAGCGCGATCAATTCTGCAGCCTGGGCAGAATTCTGACTCACTCTTGCAGTCTCCACAATCGTACTCAAAGTCGTTACTGCATAAGCAGCAGTCACATCACCATTCTCTAATTTGAAGCAAGACCCGTCAACATACAACGTTCCATCTGGATCTGATAACGGAGTGTCTTTTAGATCAATTCGTCCTTTTGTTTCTTCCTCAGTTTTAAAACAACAGTCGTGTGGTTCGGAATCACTCGACTCTTGGCTAGTCGGCAACAATGTTGCTGGATTCAATACATTGCATCTCTTGATCTGAATATGACTAGCTAACAGTGTCAGTTCATAACCTGATAATCTAGCACTGGTAAGGTGCTGCGTCTTGGTTCGGTTCATGAGTGTATCCACAGCATGAGGAACCATAACTACTAGCATGTTGTTCATTACTAAACCAGCAGATTGTCGAATGGAAGCTGCAGCTGCGGCTGTAGCTCTCAAGCAACTAGGCAATGCTCTAGCTACTGGATCTAATGTTGATGAAAAATACGCACAAGGGCGTTGTTTATCACCAAATTTCTGTGTCAACACACTCAATGCACAACCTTCTCTCTCGTGGACATAGAGTGTGAATGGCTTACTGTAGTCGGGTGTACCCAATACAGGTGCTGAACACAGTGCATTTCGTAACTCAGAAAAACTCTGCTGACATTCAGCAGACCATGGTACCGGACTCGGAACACCTTTCCCAGTCAAGGCTACCAATGGTTTTGCCAAAAGAGAAAAATTTGGGATCCATTGCCTACAATATGAGGTAATACCTAAAAAGGCACGTACTTCTCTCTGCGTGCTAGGAACATTCATCTGTGTAATTGCCTTTATTCTCTCTGGGGTCAACTTCCTTCCCTCCTTTGACAAGAGATGACCTAGGTAGGTCACTTCTTGGCAGCAGTATTGCATTTTTGAAGGTGACACCTTGTGATTCAAATTTGACAAATGATGCAATAAAGAAATCGTAGCTGTTTTGCAAGTTTCCTTGTCATCAGCAGCCACTAGAAGATCATCAACATATTGTATTAAAGCAGAACCAGGAGGAAGTACGAAGGAATCTAACTGGCTTTTTAATGCTTGACTGTAAATGGATGGGCTTTCACAATAGCCTTGTGGAGCGCGTTTAAACCTGAAGCTTCGTCCTCCTAGAGAGAAACCGAAGATATCTCTGCTTTCTTCAGCTATCGGAATGCTGAAAAAGGCATTTTTCAAGTCGACAACCGAAAACCATGCTGCTGTAGCAGGAATCAACGTTAACAATGCAGTAATGTCTGGAACCACAGGAAACTGTGGAATCACAATTTTATTAACCTCTCTAAGATCAATTACAAACCTATATACTGGAGGTTTTGTAGGGTCAGTTCGTTTCAAAATAGGCAGTACAGGACTATTACAGACATTACCTCTAGTTTCTTCTATAACGTCTTTCTCAATCAGATCTTGCACTATCAGTAGGAGCGCACGCTCACCTTCACTAGAGATTCTGTATTGTGGAATTCGTGGAAGTTTGACATTTGCTTTCAAAGTTACTACATAGGGTGGAATTTCCAATAGACCTACATCATTAGGACCAGTCGCCCAAAGAGTATCAGGGAGTGAACGCAGCTCTGGTGGGAGCGCATCCATCGACAAGTACATCGGAGAGATTATTCTTTTACCCAACGTAAGCTGTACTCCTTCTGGAGAACAGTATAATGTCGCATATAGGCGTTTTAACAAGTCTAAACCAAGCAGATTTTCGTTACAACCTGTCGTCAAAATCAGGGGTGCTTTCAATTGACGGGGTCCAACAGAAATAGACAAAGGACCAGAAACCGGATTGTGAACAGGGGCGCCAGAAAAACCTACTGAAACGTTTGTTAAGCCAGACAAAGGTGCGCCAGGGAGTTTCGCATAAATGATAGAACTTTTTGCTGCACCAGTATCCAACAGAAACGGTTCGACTATACCTGATGTTGCTACTGCGACATAAGGCCTACTCTGATCTACTGGAACTGATACTACTCCCTCTCTTTGTCCATGGCTGTCCTAGTACTCACTTTGCTGAACTTCCTCAACAGCTTCATAATAGTCTTCAACATGATACTGTGGAGACCTATTCTGTTGGGCAGATTGTCCATTTCGCTGGTCGAAATAATTAGAAGGGCGATCACTCGTCTGCGGAGGCATAGCACCTCTTCCTCGACCTCTAGAATTTTGCATAGAACTACCACGACCTCTCTGAGCTGCCGCAGCATTATTTTGTGCCCGAACTGGACACTCATTTTTGTAATGACCTTCCACTTTGCAATAAGCACATTGATTCCATTGGTATTGTGGCCTTTGAAAATTATAATCCGTTCTTTGATATGACCCTTGCTGCATACTAGTCTGATTCGTGCGAGGCGGATAAGCTTGCTGTAAAAGTACTTTAGTTTTTAAATCTTTCGTCTTTTTATCTGATTTTTCCTTCTCTTCTTTATCCCTATTTTCATAGTACTGGGCAGTCGCAAGTATTTGCGCAGTCGTAGAGACAGCCCACGCACTTTCAGAATTCTTTAATTTACCACTAAGTTCTGGCAACAGATTGTGCACAAATTTATCAACAAATAATCTCTGGCCTCCTTCTGTGCTCATATCCTGACCACTATGATCCACGAAAGTCTCCTCGAATCTTGTGAAAAAGTCGGAGACGCTTTCGTCTTTCTTCTGTTTGCACGCGGACAATTTGTCCCAGTTAACGCGCAATGCTGGCATCAAGGTTTTCATTAAATCGATTATCCTACCAGGCAAATTAGCAATTAAGGGTTCAGGTTTAGAACCACCGACTTGTTGACCATCCGCTGCAATTATAGCTGCCCAATCACCACCTAGGGCAACTGGATGATTCTCTTTACGAATTTTAGCCCACATTGGTTGTGGTACTACATTGCCAAATAGCAGATCTATGTCAGCCAGATTTAATACACAAGCGTCGACTGTCTGAGCCAACTCTTTGTAGTACCCTGCAGGATTTTTTCAGCTCGCTTCCATGGAATATGTATCCATACTCTCTGGAATTGGGCCGGAGCGGCTGCAATACCAAGGTTTGCATTAGCTTGCACAGCTTCACGCCAAATTGGTGGAACCTCTCTCATTGGGTATTGACGATTTTGTTTCGTACTACGTTTCCCTAACTCTCTTGGTGAACGAAGGGATGAGTCGGTCCTATAACTTAGAACCAGTTCCATCGCTTCTTTTATATTTTGTCCAACTATCATACCTGCAGCAAACTCTTTCTGAACATTAATTAATTCTTCTAGGTTTGATTCAGGGTCATCCTCTTCCAATTCCTCACGTAGAAGGAAACACATTTCATCGAACACATATCGTTGTGTCGGTTCATTCCATTGCATAAATGTATCTAATAAATTTTGTACATTATATCTTCCAACTTTTGAAACCCATCTAAGAGCAGTGGAATCTAATATTCCTCTTTCTTCAGTACTGGGAAGCTGACTACGTCTCTGCACAGAGTCAGAGGTAGGAGTCTTAATCAGAGTTTTGTAGAAGGGAGATAGAATATTAGAGACAGAATCAGTGATTCTCCGACGAACAGAAAGTGGAGTCATAATATTAGCAGAGGCAGTAAATAGAGTAGCAGTTGGAACAGATAGATTAGGAACAGTAGGAGTAGCAGGCAAAATAGCTTGTGAACTAGCAGGTGTGAGCGACACAGGCATAGGTAAAGAAGCCGGCAACCCTGGAAGAGGGGTTGTCGAAGGAACATTAATATTGACCACAGGAGGTACAGGAACTTGATTCAGGGGAGCGGGAACAGGGACACCAGGTTGTCCAGCAACCGGTAATTGAACATTCGGTATAGGTGGAGCCGTAGCACCCTGTGCATACGGTGGGGGTGATCGTAACAAGTAAGACAACAGGGGATCCTTTTCAGGGTCCTCTACTATCTTAGCTGTACTCGATGGCAAAGCAGGATAGCACTTGTCTATCGCTAAATTACGCTCTCTATTGGCCACCTCCATCGCTTTTTCAGACTCGTTGAGTTGCAGCTGCTTAGCAGACTGTTCTAAAGTCAACTCTTGCTCTTTTTGTTCTTTCTTCAACTTTTTAATTTCTCTCTGTTTAGATTCTTTTCGCCAATAACGGAAAGAATCAAACATTGCCGGCCGGGCTTTCTTCTTGAATAATTTCATTTCTAAATTATCAAGAACTTGAGGTTCAAAACTACCATGCAGTGGCCAACTAAGGACACCATCTTTCTCTGTGAAGCGGATCCATACCTCGTTATAAGAGATAGGGCCCACACCAAATTTGCAATATAGATCATAAAGGGGAGTTCCAATCGGAGGAACCAAACACGAGTCCTCCAACTGGGAATCACTGTTGCAACTGAAACAAGACAACATACAATTTTTCCGACTTACCATTTTATAATCCGGAACACAAAACAAACGAGACACAAACAGAGAAAAAAAATTGCGCACTCGAACCAAAAACTTAGGCCTACCAGAACTGATAAATGTATCGATACCTGAACTGAACAAAATGATTATCGTAACCAGAATAACCAGTGATAATCTTACAGAACTGAACTGAACTGAGAACTAAAAAGGATTATCCAAACAGGAGCAACCCTCACAAAATACTTAACTGAGGTACTGAAGACGTCACCAAGGAGAAACCCGTCACGTCTCGCCGTACTAAGGACTGCACCTCGGGTCCAAGACAGGGCGACGGTCAAGGCAACGGACCACTGCAGCCGTCTGAACGGGAACCCTCGTGGAAGAGAACGTCGGGGCCACTTTTGCGATATGTCGGGATCGATGAAGTGGGGCGCCTCCCTCTGAAATCTTCACACGAAGCTCCTCGAACTCTTCAGGCTTTTGGACCGGTACCGAATGACGTCGCCCCACGTTGGGCGCCAATTGGAGTTCTGGACTTTTTGGTTCCGTCCAGAGGTGTCAGGGAAAACACCCGAAGACCCCGGAGTTCAACCTGTCTCGGTGCACAAACAAACAGAAACACGGGCTTCTCGATGGTGGCGTCAAAGACCAAAGGTTTATTACTGCAGGGACACAGAAGTCACAGAAACTGCACACGGGCAGTGTCTAGGAGCCTGTTCAATTTGTACAAAAAGGGTTGTTCCTTATATACTAAATATTCTGCTCGGGGCAAATTCTTTACATGTTACCACAGTTCTAAACATTCGTGTCTTAAACAATAAATATTTGGCGTTGCACAGGAATCGTCAACAGTATCTGATGTCAAAACATTACGAATGAGGGGTTCCCACTATTCTATCATAATCCCATGTCAATTTCTCATTCAAGACCCGGACCGCCTCATCGTAAATTTCGTTACCTCCCCCTAATAAAGGCCCAGAAGGAAAGGAGCAGAGCCAGGTGTAGAAGATAGAAAGACAGGATAAGAGATGTTTGTGGGTCGTAAATGGGCACGGTTACCAGCTTCAGCCGCCTAATCATGATCAGGCCAACGAACACAAGAACCAGTATAGCAGGACTGGCCTCAGGCTGGGGAGGCAGTTCTTGCCGAGTCATGCTGCCACAGCGTTGCTGGCCTAAGGTGCACGTGTCCCTTGCAAGGTGAATCGCCGGGTAAAGCCTACGTGTCCTTAGATGAAAAAGAGGTAATTGCGTGTCCATTGACTATGTGAGGGCAAGGAATACAAAATGGCTTCCGTGTTCTAAGATGGATGCCATGGGTAGAACAGAAATGTGTTTGTAACTGGAGTGCTCTTGCTCGTAGCATAGCGAAAACACCAGGATGTACTAAATGGATCATTTGCGGTTCACTGATACCAAAATTATGTATTTACGACAATGTTACAAACACGAATAAAATCGTCACGGAACCTCAATATGCTAAATCTAGAACCATCATTTGGGTGAGTCTAGGTCTTGCTGCAACACGAAACCGAGTTTTGAAATCTGTACAACAAATAGAGTATTTGGCGGAGAAAGAACCAGACAGTACAGATATTTTGAAGAAAAACATGTTGGATACATACTATCCAAATAGAAGTACTCATCTTGAGAACGTTTGTCTCTATGAAGTTCTTCAAACCTATAATTTTAAAAAGAACGTCACAGAAGACATCAATAAAGGTGTGTTTGCTGTAATTGGATGTGAAGGCTGTCTAGTGAAACAAAGAAAAGGCCATTTGATTAATCATCGAAAATTCAGTTGTGAATCTCCAGACAAAAGGGAATTTTATCACTTAACTCTTTTGCAACTCTTTAAGCCTTGGCGTACAGAAGAGGAACTACTTGGAGATTTTCTTACTTATGAAGATTCGTTCAATGCAACCAAGGATACCATAGAATGTCCTGTTTTTTCAAATTATCTGCAAATGTTGAACGAGGAAATACAGCAAGAAGCTACAATTGCAGCAGAGATTGCTAGAGACAGTTCTCAAGATAGTCAGAGTTCTGCTTCATTGAGTCAGGATCCACTAGGAGGGCCAATTATACAAAATGAAGCTGCCACTGCCATGGATAAAGTTGAAAGAGCCATGGAACAAGCTCAGGAGGATGGAGTTAACTTAGAAGATTTGGAAAAAGAACTAAATGTTGAGCAGAGACAAATATATGACGAAGTCACAGAACACATTGAGCATGGTTTATCTCATGAGAAAAAAGAGTGCTCATGTACATCATTTATACCTGTCCGACTGTACGTGAGTGGAGAAGCAGGAACTGGAAAAAGTTTCCTGATTAAAGCAATTGCAACATATCTGCAGAAAACAACGGAGTCATCGCTCTCTTGTGTTGTTACTGCTCCAACTGGGTTGGCAGCACACAACATTAAAGGGATTACTTTACATAGCTTATTGATGCTGCCAGTAGAGCATGATAACAAATTACATTACCACAAGCTATCTGGAGTAGCTTGTTGTGAAGTTGCAAGAGTCCTAAAGAAAATGAAACTTCTTATCATTGATGAAGTAAGCATGGTATCAAATGTAATGCTTGCTTTTGTGCATTTAAGAATGCTAGAAATTCTTAAAACAGACTATGATGTGTTATTTGGAGGCAAATACATCATTGTTTTTGGAGATCTACTGCTACTAACTCCAGTGAAAGGACAGCCAGTGTTTAAAATGCTTACGCATGAAGATACCAGGAAGTGCTTAGGAAGCATTGGAAATGTTAACATATGGTTAGATATCAAATATGCAGAACTACTTCAAAATATGCGACAGGCAAAGGATGAAGATTATAAAAATATTCTACAAGATGTAAGATTTGGAAAACTAACTGAGCATGGCAAATAAGCTTTACATGGACGATTAATTTCAAATTTGTTACCAAATGAAAATATTCTCCCAGAGAATATTTTTATGAAAATTCCTGAAAACAAATCTGTCATATGCTTGATGCCAACTCTGCAAGAATGTTCAATCTTCAACAACAACGTGTTAAAGTTGGAAAATCAAGAGATTGTGAAACTGGAACCTATTGATAAAATCGAACATGAAGGAGCAACTATTATTTTGTCAGAAAAGTTTAAATCAAATTGGATTCTTTAGAGAAGACAATATCTAAAACTGCTGGTATGGAAAAGACTCTGTATGCATCTTTAAATTGTCGTAACATTTTATGACGTAATTTACATGTGGAAAGAGGTTTAGTAAATGGAGCAATGGGTCATGTTGTGGATTTTGTGAATTACCGAAATAGAGATGGAATTGAATTTATAAAAATTAAATTTGATGGTATTGAAGAAGTACAACAAATCAGTCGTTGTTCTGCCCGATTTTTGCTTGTGAAAGATTTATATGTCCGCAGAAAACAGTTTACTGTTTCTTTGGCATATGCAGTGACTATTCATAAATCTCAAGGTTTAAGTGTAGATAGTGCTTTGGTGAATATTGGAAGTTCTGTGTTCAAGGAGGGTATGGCATATGTTGCTTTATCTCGAGTCAGAACTTTATCTGGATTGTACTTGATTGATTTTGATGACACAAAGATTAGTGCAGATTTAAATTGTGTAAAAGAATATAATAGGTTAAGAAGAGAGTATGCTCCAAATTTACCTCAATATCCTCTATTTGAAAAGCATGTAGTAAGCCCAAAAAGAAGAAATGAAAAAAAATTGTAGTGAAGTTGTAGCAAAAATAAAAAAAGTAGATGAACCAGTAATTGTAAGCAGAAAGGAAAAGGATTCAGTTAAAGATGTTGTTGGATTTTGAGTTTGAAAACAGTTCTGGTGTCAACTGCTATGCTAATGTAGTGGTTAATGCTTTTTTTCTCCAAACTGTACAAGAGCAGGTTGCTGAAAATCGAGATCAAAGATTTTTTTGTTTTTTGAATTTTGTGTTTGAGAAATGTAGAAGTGATAGAACAAAAATACAAAGTGTTTCTGAAATTCGAAATGTTTTAGACATATGTTCTGGTCTAAATCAATTTTCACAGAATATTCAGCAAGATTGTCAGGAATTTCTAATGTATTTGCTTGTTGTATTGCAAGATGAAGGTGTAGATGTAGAAAATCTTTTTGGCCTTTCTTATAAATGGCAACATGACTGCGACAATTGCTCCTTTTCAAGTAGTACTACAATAGACACTGAAAGATTTATATATTTGACTTTACCAGACTGCAAATCAGTGTCTTTTAATAATCTAGTTAGAGAAGCAAATCAAAACATGGTCTGTACTCGATGTAAATCTGCAATGCTATCAACATTATTTATACAAAGTTATGGACAGTATGTAATTTTAATGTTCCAACGATGTAGACCTGATGGAACTAAATTGATAACTTTAATTAAAAATGTTGTGGCTTCTCAATTGTCAATTTCAGGAAGAACCTTTGCAACTGCAGCAATTATTTACCATGATGGTCCTTCTACAACATCAGGACATTACACAGCTGATTTAAAATGTAAAAAAGGCTGGAGTAACTGTGATGATCCTCAATTAACTTTCAAACAACGTTTGCCTTCTGATTTACAAAATTCTTACCTAGTGTTCTTACAACCGAAATTTTAGGGAAGGTAACTGGCCTATGAAGATTGGAGCAGTTAATAAAATTTAGTTTGATGTTCAAAATTACTTTCCGAGTGAGAGTGCTGAAGATAATAAAAAACATGTAGTTGTCATAGAGATAGTATAAGTGTATCACGTAGTGTGTGATGTGAGTATTGTAGGAAATATTAATGAAAAGTAAGCGAGGAGTTGGAAATAAAACTATTATTTCATAATGTAAAAGATGTTGGAGCTTTTCTTTCAGAAACTCGGGTAAATGGGAGATTAAGAACAGTCTTGAGTAATTTCCAAAGAAAAGGACTTTCCATATACTATTTGGCCTCGTGGAAAAGTACGTAGATCAAAAGTGACTTAAGATAAGTTTTTTCTAAATTTTACATTATTTATTAAAACGTTCTATGGGTTTTTTAAACACAATCATTTTGATTGTGTTTTTTTTTGCCCGCTGTCATATGATGAGTAGTATTGAAGTCACTGTTTTAAGTGAAATTTAATATATTCTGAGAACAGCAAAAATAAACCATATAACATGTTGTACAAATTATTTTGTATTTTGTATTCTCAAATATATATTATGCTCCCCTTGTCTTATGCTCACTTACCTTTTTCCATTCTTATCACTCCTCTTAACTCACCCTCACTAGCCTTCTCTCACTCTCCCTGACCTCCCTTTCCTTATTCCACTTTCCTCACTTATCTATTTCTTCACTGCCCTTTCCCTCTCTCTCATCCACCACTTTCCAACTCTCAGTCACTCTACTTCACTCCCCCTCCCCTTCTTTTCTTTCTTTGCTTCCTGAATAATTCCCGTTGTCTCAGTAACCTTACTCCACTTCACTCACTCCTTCTTTCACTCCCTCTGTCCTCTCACATCGTCACTCCCCTTACCTCACTCCCTCTCTCTTAGCCTCACTCTCTCGGTCCCCTCACTCTCTCACTCCTCTTCCATGATGGTCACTCCCTATAACTCACCCATACTCCCTCACTTACCTTTCTTTGTTCCCTTAGTCAGTTCTTTTCTCTCACTCTTTCCTTCACTACCTCTATGTCCTCACTCCCTCAGTCCCCTTGTCTTATAATCACTCGCTTTTATCCACTCTCTATCACTCGTCTTTCCTCAACCTCACTACCCTTCTTTCAGTCTACATTACCCCCGTTCCCTTACTCCACTTCCCTCAGTTATTTTCATTCCTCATGTTTACTGCCCTTTCCCTAACTCCCCTCCCCCACTCAACTTCTTTCAGTATACCTTCTTCACTTCCCTTCCACTCTCTTTCTTTCATTTGCTCCCTCACTCATTCTTCTTCCTTTACTCACCTTACTCAAATTCTCTCACTCCTTAAGTCACTCTCTCTGTCCTCTCACTTCTTCAGTCTCCTTCCTCAGTCCCTCTCTTTTAACCTTACTTTCTCCGTCCCTTGAGTCTCTCACTTCTCTTTTGTCTTACTCACTCCCTATAACTCACTCACACTCTCTCACTTACCTTTCTTTGCTCTCTCACTCAGTCTCTTTCTGTCTCTGTTTGTTTCACTACCTCTATGTCCTCACTCCTTCACTCCCCTTGACTCATTCTCACTTGCCTTTATCCTCCTTTTATCTTCCCTCTTTCCTCAACCTCACTGCTCTTCACTCACCCTCCCTCACCCTTGTTCCCTGACTCCGGTTCCTCAAGTTATCCTCATTCATCATCCTTAACTCCCCTTCCTCTTTCTCTCCTCAAGCACTGATCTTTTCCAACTCCCTTTGCTTCACTTCTCTTCCCCTTCTTTCCTTCCTTTGCTCCCTCAGTCATTCCCCTTCCCTCACTCACCTAACTCCCCTTTATTCACTCTTTTTCTCACTCCCTCTATTCTCTCATATTCTCATTTGTCTTCCCTCACTCCCTCTATGTTACCCTCTTTTCCATTGTCCCCTCACTGTCTTACGACCCTACATTCACCCTCACTCACATTCCATCCCTCAATGTCATGAATCCACCATCAATCACTCCTGCTTCCCTGTCACTCACTCCCCTTTCTTTACTCTCCTTTCTTTCTTTAGTTTTCCTAATGCACATTCCTTTACAATCTTACTCACTTTCACTTCATTTCTCTCTCTTTCTCTTGTTCTCTGTCACTGAATATATCCATGACATTTTCCTCTTAGTAATTTGCTTTCCCTCTATTTCTTTTTCACTCTCTCTAATTTTCACCATTCCTTTCTTTTCCTTTCTGAGTCCTTCACTCCTACTTTATCTCTTACTACCCTTTTATGACTTTTAATCTCCTGCATTCTCTCTTGTATTGTAAAATATATATTATAAATATTATAACTTACTTTTTTTTCTCTTCCACAGATATTAAATTTACTGAAAATATGTAAGTAAATTTACATTACTTATAAGGTAAGTTTGACGTACAAAATGTAGTTTCTCAACATTCTTTTCCTTAATCTCACTACTTTTCTCTCACCCACCCACACCCCCGTTCCCTTACTGCGCTTCCCTCACTTATTCTCAATCCCCATGTTTACTCCCTTTTTCCTCACTCCCCTCCCACACTCACCTTCTTTTAGACCTTTTCCTTAACTTCTCTTCCTTTCTCTTCCTTTCCTTCGCTCCTTCACTCTTTTCCCTTCCCTTACTCTCCTTACTCCACTTCACTAACTCCTTCTCTTACTCCCTCTGTCCTCTCACTTCTACACTCCCCTTCCCTCATTCTCTCTCTGTTAGCCTCATTCTCTCCATCCCCTTAGTCTCTCACTCCTCTTCTGTCACACTCACTCCCTATAACTCAGGCATACTTCCACACTCACCTTCTTTCAGACCTTCTCCTTTACTTTCCTTCCTCTCTCTTCCCATCCTTCTCTCCTTCACTCTTTTTCCTTCCCTTACTCTCCTTACTCCACTTCAGTAACTCCCTCTCTCAATCCCTCTGTCCTCTAACTTACTCACTCCCCTTCCCTCACTCTCTCTCTGTTACCCCTATTCTCTCCGTCCTCTTAGTCCCTCACTCCTCTTCTGTTACGCTTACTCCCTATAACTCAGCCACACTCCCTCACTTATCTTTCTTTCCTCCCTCACTCAGTCCTCTACTCTCACTTTTTCCTTCACTTTCTCTGTCTCCTCACTCCCTTACTCCCCTTGCCTCACGCTCACTTGCCTTTATCCAGTCTCCAGTCTCTATCACCACTCTTTCCTCCACATCACTGCTCTTCTCTTACCCTTCCACACCCCCATTCCTTTACTCCGTTTTCTTCACTTATCCTCATTCCCTTTGTTCACTCCCCTTCTCCTCACTCACCTCCCACACTCACCTTCTTTCAGTCCCCCTACTTTACTTCCCTTTCCCTTTCGTCCCTTTCTTTGCTCCTTCACTCATTTTCCTTTCCTCTCTCACTGCACTCCACTTCACTCACTCCTTTTGAATTTGTAAAGAATACAGCTCTTTTTGGAGAATTGGAGGTAGTTCTAAAAAGAACTGTTTTTTTTCTTCTTTTTTAGTTTTTTTTCGGAACAAAAACAAAAACAGGGAATGGCAAACTGCTCAACAGGAGCAAAAAAAGGTGAAAAATTAGGGCTGGGGAGGGCATCGGTGTTCTTCCCTTTTGCGTGCAATGAGCGTGATACTCTGCTCACCGTAGCAAAGCAGTTCATCACATTGCTTACACTTAATAGTGATGTCACTGAAAACAGACTGAATGTTGGGGATCAGCTCCACTGCTCTTCCTCTCCCCGATGTTGTTGCTCCTCGAGTGGATGTTGAGGCACCATCCCTTGGGGGATTACGTGCCAGGTCTCTGACACTCTCCCGGACATAGTTCTTGGGGTGCCTCCGTTGAACATGCCGAATCATTGTGGAGTTGCCACAACTATACTTTCTTCTAGGGCCACCCCGTGAAAGTACAGTTTTGCAAATTTTGCACTCCACCTTTGCTGCATTAACCTTTTTCTCTCCAGGTGGTATGGAAAAAAAAATCCATATAAAGTGCTCCTTCACCTTGGGTTGAGTAGGCTCCTCCTGGATGAACTCATCAGACTCCTCACTGCTGCTGGGTGGTCTGGTATGGAAGAACAGAAAGGAACAGGTCTTGCTGTCTCCAAAGCGAAAGAAGAGGTGAAGGAAATGGGTGGGGTTTTCATTACTTGTAAAAAAAAACTGTTAACAACCAATGAACAGAGTTATTTTAAGGTCACATGACTTGACGCGCTTACGCTGCGCGCAACGGAGTGCTTCCGGGGGGCGCTTACGCAGCACGAACGTAGGTGCTTCCGTGGGCGTTTACGTGGCGCCCCTAAATGACGTTTACTTTTTTTTTCCGCATGCGGAAATAGCGCTCTCGCTGCGCTCTCGGGTGAGCTTACCGGTGCGCGCACCCTGAGCGCTCCAAGATAAAATGATTAAAAAAAACCTACATAAAAAATACATTGGAAAAATAATTTTTGAAAAAAAAAAAATAATAATTAATAGTTATAAAAACAGTAATAAAAAGAAATCAGTTTAAAAATCGTAGGTTACAAACTTGATATACAAAGGATTTAGCTTTTAAAAAACTTTTGAAATTCACTGAAAAAACCATAGGTTTCACAATTGTTATAGTTAGGAATTAGCATTTGAAAAACCTTTGAAATTCACTGAAAAAACCATAGGTTTCACAATCGTTATAGTTAGGGATTAGCATTTCAAAAAGCCTTTGAAATTCACTGAAAAAAACCATAGGTTTCACACCAGTTATAGTTAGCTAAACATTTTACTCACCCTCTGACCCGACTTTATTCCTGCCGTGAGGGCAACGGCTGATGACCTTCCTGGGAGAAGCGCCGTGAGGGGAACGGCCGAATAGCGCAACGCCACTGACACCGGGGACACAGAACCACAACCCCCAGGTGCCCCGGCGGCCGAGTCGCGTCCCTGACGCCACCTTCGCGCCTGGAGGCGCCTGTAAAGCGATGAGCGCCGAGCGCTCAGAGGGGGGCCTCTGACCCGACTTTATTCCTGCCGTGAGGGCAACGGCTGATGACCTTCCTGGGAGAAGCGCCGTGAGGGGAACGGCCGAATAGCGCAACGCCACTGACACCGGGGACACAGAACCACAACCTCCAGGTGCCCCGGCGGCCGAGTCGCGTCCCTGACGCCACCTTCGCGCCTGGAGGCGCCTGTAAAGCGAGGAGCGCCGAGCGCTCAGAGGGGGGCCTCTGCCCCGACTTTATTCCTGCCGTGAGGGCAACGGCTGATGACCTTCCTGGGAGAAGCGCCGTGAGGGGAACGGCCGAATAGCGCAACGCCACTGACACCGGGGACACAGAACCACAACCCCCAGGTGCCCCGGCGGCCGAGTCGCGTCCCTGACGCCACCTTCGCGCCTGGAGGCGCCTGTAAAGCGAGGAACGCCTCTCGCCACGCGAGTCGCGCGCGGGAGCGCCCGGGGCTAAGCCCGGGCAAAGGGCGGGCCCTCTGTGGCCCTCCGAGGACCTGAGGAGGACGGGGCGGGCCACCCCACATGGTCCCAACATAAGAGGTACAGAGACATAATACTGCATACTTATTTATGTTTAATCGTCCTGTGTCGTCATCGGGCTCTACATAGTCCTCCCATGATGTCTGTTTGGGAAGAGCTAAATGCCGTGTGCGGCACTAATTATGTGCCTGATATATTAACCCCCCCCAGAGTGGGCAAAGTCACTGATCTCGTAACCTGTACCACCCAAGCTGTTCCTGTATCCCCTGATTTAATCCTGTTTAACAACGAGGATACTCCTTCAAATGCCAATCCATTGTGTTGTAGCTTCTTATCCCTCCCCGCCAATTCAATTGTTCTAACGCCACATAAAGCAGGGACCACATCAAATAATCCTGTTTCCCCCCTTCAATCGACCTTATTGGCCGAATTTGAACGTTTGTTGAATGCTGCCCTGTTACCCCTGGTCACAAAAATCAAGGAGTTGGGAGACAGGCTGTCCAGTGTGGAACAAATAGTAAAAATGACTCACCCATCAACTGTAAATTTGGCTGTCTCCCCACTTTCTACACTCTGTATAAACTCGGACAAGCCATTTCCTACTGAACTCAAAAAAGCTCGAATAATTGACCCTGCCCTGAGTTTACCCTTCCCAAGGGGCCAAAATAACACTCGTAACCATAATAGTGCTTCTTCCAAAGTCCCTAGACATCCTTGGCCAAGAAGGCAGAGAATTAATTTACCCCCAGAGGCTGCCCCCTACGTGTCCGTTCTTTCCGGGGTGCCCGAACTTGGTCAGGGCAATCACGAAACAAGCGAGGAGCTGCTAAATAAGACCATTTTTTGGCTTAACAACAACAGACCGCTGCCGCCCACCCTAGATGGCGGAATTGTGAGCGTCAGGAGGGTGGGGTGGTTAGGCAGATCGCCTAAAGACATTTCGGGAGATCTGATATTGATCAGATTTAAACACAGGAACATTGTCCCCTTCTTAAGACTTTTCCAACCAAAACCCGGTGATGGCCTTATTTCTACTTGGGACTTGTTCGATTTTTACCCGGGTCCCAGAGTAATGAACAATAAAACTTGGTGAAAAGGGACTCTGGCCACCATGTGTTTATACCCAGACATGGTTGCTATTTACTTATCTTAATGAATTGACCAAATTGTTTGTTTTTAAATTATTTCTGTAATTGTATGTCTGTATGATATTTTATGAAATTGTACGCTTATATGATATTTCCTTGTTGAATATCGAATAAAGCATATTTTGAACCTTTGAACCATTTTACTCATACAAAACCATTGAAATTCCCACGTTATAGTTAGTTGGACTCACTATAACTCGCGCGCCCGCAATCCACTGCTGATGATGTCACATGTTACATCATTCATGACATGGTCAGTGACATCACTGATGACATCACTGATGACATCTCAAATGACATCACTGATGACATCACTGATGGCATCTCAAATGACATCACTGATGACATCATCCATGTGATAATACAATACACCTCCTCACACTCTAATTTAACCTTTGATACACCCAGTGTTAATTACAAACTACCATTCCTGAAACCATTGACACAGCAATACCAGTTACCACATAAGCACTCACTGATTCCTAGGTCTACACACACATCCACTCATTCACTCATACAATCACTCATACATACAGTCACTCATCAATACAACACTATCATATGCATTCATACACCTATACAGAGACTCACACACTGCCACTCATCCATGGAGTTACTCACACACCTAGTCAGTCATGTAAAGAATCAATCACACTCCCATTTCCTCATCTATACAGTTATACTCACAAAACCTTACTTATTTAAACATAGACTAACACATACTTAATCTCTTTTACAATCACTGATACAAGTACACATTGATAGATGCAGTCACTTATGCAATCACAGGCTATCATATATAGTCATTTATATATGCCAACTCTCACATGCACTGTGTTTTACAGATGTACTTACTTGGACATGTAGCACTGAGATATCCATTCACTCACCAACACACCCATGCACACAGTCAACCGCCTATACAGCTGTTTCCACATGCCCTCTTGAACCCATACATCAAGTGAATCAACTGCTCACACATCTATGCACAGAGTCACACACCTCCCAGCCACCTCCACACACACTCACCCTCACATACAAATACTTGGGCAACAAATCAATAACACATATAGCCACTCATATAGCTACTGATCAACACATGGAGCAACTTACACAACAACAGACATAATGATGCACACATTCAGACACTTTAGTCAGTAACCCATGCATTCAGTAAGACACATTTAATCAGTCACTCATACAGTCAGTCACGCACCTACTAAACCCTTCATCCAGACACTCATACATACACTCATTCTTCAATATGTGAAACATATTTCAACTTTACAGAAACACACATTCACTGGATGATGTCATCAGTGATGTCATCAGTGATGTCATTTGAGATGTCATCAGTGATGTCATTTGAGATGTCATCAGTGATGTCATCAGTGATGTCATTTGAGATGCCATCAGTGATGTCATCAGTGATGTCACTGACCATGTCATGAATGATGTAATATGTGACATCATCAGCAGTGGATTGCGGGTGCGCGAGTTATAGTGAGTCCAACTAACTATAAAGTGGGAATTTCAATGGTTTTGTATGAGTAAAATGTTTAGCTAACTATAACTGGTGTGAAACCTATGTTTTTTTCAGTGAATTTCAAAGGTTTTTTAAATGCTAATCCCTAACTATAACGATTGTGAAACCTATGGTTTTTTCAGTGAATATATATATATATATATATATATTCACTGAAAAAACCATAGGTTATACACCATATATAGTTAGGAATTAGCATTTAAAAAACCTTATTTTACTCACACAAAACCATTGAAATCCCATATATAGTTAGTTGCACTAACTATATATCGCGCACCCGCAATCCACTGCTGATGATGTCACATATTACATCATTCATGACATGGTCAGTGACATCACTGATGACATCACTGATGACATCTCAAATGACATCACTGATGACATCACTGATAACAACATCCAGTGATTTTATGTTTCTGTAAAGTTTAAATATGTCTTACATATTGAAGAATGAGTGGATGTATAAGTGTCTGGATGAAGGATTTAGTAGGTGCATGACTGACTGTATGAGTGAGTGATTAAATGTATCTCACTGAGTGCATGGGTTAGTGACTAAACTGTCTTAATTTGTGCATCATTATGTCTGTTGTTCTGTAAACTGCTGCATGTGTTGATCAGTAGCTATATGAGTAACTATATGGGTTATTGATTGATTGTCCAAGTATTTGTATGGGAGACTGAGTGTGTGTGTGGCTGGCTGGGAGGTGTGTGACTCTGTGCAGATCAATGTGTACTTATATCAATGATTGTATAACAAGGTAAGTATGTGTTAGTATATGTTTGAAAATGTAAGGTGCTCTATGTTTAACTGTATAGACAAGAAAATGGAAGTGTGATTGATTCTTTACAGGACTGACTAGGTGTGTGAGTAACTCCATGGATGAGTGGCAGAGTGTGAGTGTCTGTATAGGTGTATGAGTGCATATGATAGTATTGTAAAGATGAGTGATTGTATGTATGAATGATTGTATGGGTGAATGAGTGAATGTGTGTGTAGACGTAGGAATCAGTGAGTACATATGTAGTAACTAGTATTGGTGTGTCAATAGTTTCAAAAATTATACTCTGTATTTAACACTGGGTGAAACAGAGGTTATATTAAAATGTGAGGAGATGCATTGTATTGTCACATGAATGATATCATCAGTGATGTGGTCATTGATGTCAAATGAGATGTCATCAGTGGAGTCATCAGTGATGTCATTTGAGATGTCATCAGTGATGTCATCAGTGATGTCACTGACCATGTCATGAATGATGTAATATGTGACATCATCAGCAGTGGATTGCGGGTGCGCGATATATAGTTAGTGCAACTAACTATATATGGAATTTCAATGGTTTTGTGTGAGTAAAATAAGGTTTTTTAAATGCTAATTCCTAACTATATATGGTGTATAACCTATGGTTTTTTCAGTGAATTTTCAAGGTTTTGTAAATGCTAATTCCTAACTATATATGGTTTATAACCTATGGTTTTTTCAGTGAATTTCAATGGTTTTTTAATAGCAAATATCTATAGCTGTAAAATGTATTCTTATTTAAATCCAAAAATATATTTTATATGTTTATTAATAATTTTTTTTAAATATTTTTTTTGTTTCGCTCCCGGTCCGCGGACCGGGAAGCTTCCCGTTAGCTCAATTTGATGCCGCGACCCGGTCCGCGAACCAGTAAAAAATCAACATAGTGACGGTATCGCATTGCCGCGTAATGCGTCTTATGACGTACTGCGTTAGCGCACCCGGAAGTGCCCCGGGGCGCGGACCGAGGCGCGAAACGCAGCTCCCCGGAAGCGATCCGCGGCGCTTCGCGAAAACGCGACGTATCGCGTTGCCGCGTAATGCGTCTTGTGACGTACCGCGTTAGCGCACCCGGAAGTGTCCCGGGGCGCGGACCGAGGCGCGAAGCTTAGCGACCCGGAAGCTAACCGGGGCGCGTTCCGCAGCGCGTAACATGAGCGTGAGAGGTCATGTGACTTGTTAATAAAACTTTTCATTGGTTCATTTCACTTTTGGTTTCATAATGATGTAAGGCTAGGTCAGGTGACCTAAAAATAACACTTTTCATTGGTTGAGAAGTATTGTTTTTCCCAAATGATGAAAACCCCTCCTTCTTTCCTCACTCTGACTTTCATCATTGTGAGAGGAAGACCTATTTTGCTTGTTGGAAAATGGCTTCATTGGTAGCTTCAGCTGGTGGACCCCCACCACCACCTCCACCTCCTCATGGGAAGAGAGGACCACCTCCCCAGGTCATTACCAACACTGAGGAGGAAGATGAAGAAATGGATGAGGAGGGAGAAGAACCACAGTTCTTAGAAGAGGTGCCCCGGGTTTCCAGAAAGAAAGCCAGTTTCATCTGGCAGTTTTATTCGATCCCTCGTGGCCAAAAAAAAGTCAATGCGAGGTATGTCACCTGCCGCATATGCAAAGAACAATTGTCCAGAGGGACGGACAAAAAATATAGCTATGGAAATCACACAATGCACAGGCACATGACAAGGAAGCATCCACTAAATTACAGCCGGGCGGAAATAAGGGATATGCTTGACAATCCAAGACCAACTCCTGTGGCCAGACCAACAATACCGATTTCTCTAACACCAGAAGAGGCACGGGAAACTGTGCCAAATATTCAAGAAAATTTTGGGCACATGATTCACTTATGTATGCACTGTCGTGCATTATTAGCTTGTGGCAACATGAGCATCAATGCACTCAACCTGGCGTATGAACACCATGATTGCCCTAACCGCCCCCAGTAATTTTTTTTTGCTCCTGTTGAGCCCTTTTCAACGCCTGTTTTTTGTTGTTTCCCCCCCCCCAAAAAAAAACCAAAAAAAATATAAAATCGTTCAAAAAATACAAAAAAAACAAAAAATGTTCAAAAAAAAAAAATATATATAAAACAACAAAAATATAAAAAAAAAGTTCTTTTCAGAACTACCTTCCCTTTCAAAAAAAATTGCTAGAATGTTTAGCACTCTGGCAAGATCTATTTCTTTTGGTTCGCTCCCGGGTTAGCTTCCCGGTACGCGGACCGGGAGCTAACCAAAAAAAAAAAAAAAAAAAAAAAGTGTAAGTATAAGGAAAGTAAACAGAGAGTGATGTTAAAAGAAAGACAGCTATAGGGAGTAAAGAAGATATACTGTTTAATAGATCTATTTACCGAAGAAAAGACAGAAGAGGGTATAATTGTGAAAAACAAAATAGATAACGAAGTGAAAGAAAAAAAAAGAGAGTATAACATTAACAAAGAAGAGTTTCTTGGAGAATGTGAGTGAATGTTCAAAATAAGATTAAAACATGAGGAATAACAGAGAGAAAAAATAGAAAACAGAAAACAAAAAATAACAGAAAAAGATTAATTGAAACAGCAAAGAAATGTAAGTAACATAGAGCCATATCATCAACATAGGCAATAAAAGTTTTGCAGCTTTTATTGGCAGAAATGTGTCGCTAAAGCTGCTTTTGTGGCAGAAAACTGCCGCTAAAACCACTTTTGCACCAGTTTTCTGCCAATAAAAAGAGCAATAATTTTATTGGCTGTGTTCATAATATTCCCCTTAGTGTGCTTCAACTACACAGAGAAAGCATTATGAACAAGTAGTGATAGAGTGATCAGTCAAAGACACTAAGAGTAATAGAGACGGAGTGAGTGAACAAGAGTGAGGAACTATGAGAAGAGAGGGACTGAGGAAAAGAGTGGAAGGAGTTGAGTAAGTAGGTAATAGAGAAAGGAATGAGGAAAGTAGCAAAGGCAGGAAACTGAGGGTTAAAGAAATGAAGCTGTGGAACTAATAGTAGGTGAATGTGATAGAAATGTAACGAAAAGAATACAAAACATTTACCTTATAATTGTCGTTAAATTACTCACTTTTTGTTTTTATACTTTCAATCTGTGAAAGAGAGAACAGACATTTGAAAAATATTAAAACATGTATTTAAAAATTAGAAAAGACAAGGGAAAAGATTGAAGGACAAACAGTTTTTCAACAACTTTGACACTTACAGAAGCTTCTGCTTCTCCAGGCCCCCTATACAGTCCTAAAGATATACATTTTAAACTAACAGTATCTTGATGCAGATGAAGTGAGGCCTATCTTAAAACATGGTGCATCTTTTGCATTGCTGTTGTTTCAGAAAAGTGTCGCAAGACACTAAAATGTTAAATAATTGCTTCAGGATGCCAATAAGATGTCTACTATCCAGAGGTTTGTTTGAGGTGAGGCCTACTCAGGGTTGCAGATGAGATTTACACTTGTTGAAGAGTACAGAGGAGATAATACATGTGAAGGTCTACCAATGAAGTGAGTCATGTCCACTGCACTCTTGAACAAAGTCCAAACCTCCTATGTTTCCCTGGACAGACCTAAACTTGATCTGCACAATGTGATTCGTAATGATAGGAAACACAGGTGATGTAAATGAAATACGTGCAATTTATTTTGCTCATTTCACAATCACATCACTTGTGTTTCCTTTGCTTAGGTATCTCATTGTGCAGATGTAGTCCAGCATATGAAAGAATACGCAGAAGTGCAGCACTGCATGCAACAACTTTGACACTTACAGAAGCCTCACCTTCTCCATGCCTCCTACACAGTTCTACATATACATCATAAATGCAAACAGTACAGAATTAATTATACATGTTAAATGGTTTATTTTTGCTGTTCTCAGAATGTATCAAAATTCACTAAAAACAGTGACTTGAAGGTATTCATCATATAACAGCGGGGAAAAAAAAACACAATAAAAATGATTGTGTTTAAAAAACCCATACAACATAAGAAATTAAAATTCAGAACTCCTTAAAGTTAACTTACTTTCCATGACGTCCAAGGATGTCCTATGAACAGCTTACACTCTTTTGTGCTGTTATTACTTTCAGCCCGCCACTTTCTGAAAGAAAATCTCCATCGTTTTTAAAAACACGTTACATGCAATAAATGACTTCTTGCTCTCTACCACAAGTTTCCACAAGGCCAAATCTGGTCAGAGCCATTTATAACTCTTGGATTTCTTGTAAGCCAATCCCGTCATTTGGCATTTCCGCAACTTTCAGAATTAAAATGTTGAAGATCATTTTCACAATCCTGGAATAGTAATATCTTCCCCTTCTTGCTCAGTCATGTTCTACATTTCCTATGACACTGATACTGCTTACTATGAAGCAGACTTACACTACCTCTATGACTACTACAATTATTTAATTCTCTACATCACTTTCAATCACAAAGCAATGTAAAACAGTAGACAGCGTTGCAGACTTACATTCCCTCTACTCTATGTTTTGATTGGCTGCTTCAATTAGCTTATAAAAAGAAATAGTTTTTCTGAACTCATTCAAAGTGCTTGTATTTCTCCATGACGTCCAGTGTTATGGTAAAAAGTTATGTCTCTGTACTACACTTATCCTCAAGGCCAAATCGTGTAGGAGCCATTAGAACCTCTTGAAATTCCACAGAGCACATCCCAAGATTATTTCCCTAAAATTTTGGTTTTAAAAACACCAGGTAAGAGTTTTTAAGGTCATACGGCAATTTTTTTTTGAAAATTAAAACAGAATCGTTGCAGAATGACCAGCCATTTCTAGACTTTAAATAAGCTGTGTAATGTCCTGATGTTATTGAAGGGCCGTCATGATATATAATTGCTGCAGTTACAAAAGTCCTTCCTGATATTGACAACTGCGAAGCTACAAAATTTTTAATTAAAGTTGTCAATTTTGTTCCATCAGGCCTACATCGTTGGAACATTAAAATGACATACTGGCCATATGTTCGTATAAATAATGTTGACATCATTTCAGATTTACATTGGCTACACTCCATGTTGTGATCAGCTGCTTTTACTAGCTTATTAAAGGAGACTGATTTACTGTCTGGCAAAGTTAAATATATAAATCTTTCTGAGTCTACACTAGTAGTACTTGATACCATACAGTTCTCGCAGTCATGCTGCCATTGATAAGAAAGCCCAAACAGCTGATCTACATCTACACCTTCAGCATGCAATACATCAAGCATATACATTAAAAACTCCTGACAATCTTGCTGAATATTTTGAGAGAATTGTGTTTGGCCTGAACATCTGTCTAACAGATTTAGAATTTCAGACACACTTTCTATGTTTCTTCTATCAGTGCTACATTTCTCTAACACAGAATTTAACAAACTGCAAAATCTTTGATCAGAATTGACCACAATCTCTTCTTTTACATTTTCTAGAGAAAACAAAACATTAACCACTACATTAGCATAGCAGTTGACACCAGAACTGTTTTCAAATTGAAAACCAACAACATCTTCAACAGAATCCTTTTTGTTTCTGCTTGTAATTTTAGGTTCATCGACTTTTCGTCTTTTTGCTACAACCTCCCCAGTATTGGTCACATTTGTTCGTTTCCGGCCTACCACACGTTTCTCAAACAAAGGATACTGAGGCAAATGTGACGCATACTCTCTTCTTAACCTATTGTATTCCTTAACACAATCTAGATCCGCACAAATGTTTGTGACATCACACTCAATCAAGTACAATCCCGATAAAGTTCTAACTCGTGACAATGCCACGTATGCCATACCCTCCTTGAACACAGAACTGCCAATATTCACCAATGCACAGTCTACACTTAAACCTTGCGATTTATGGATTGTCACCACATATGCCAAGCAAACAGGAAACTGCTTACGGCGAACATATAAGTCTTTTACAAGCAAAAATCTAGCAGAGCAACGACCAATTAGCTGTACTTCCTCAATGCCATCAAATTTAATTTTTAAAAATTCAATTCCATCTCTATTTCTGTATTTTACAAAATCAACAACATTACCCATTGATCCATTTACCAGACCTCTTTCAACATGTAAATTCCTTCTTAAAATTATACGGCAGTTCAAGCACACATTCAGAGTCTTTTCAAAACCTGCAGTTTTAGATATACTCTTCTCTAATGAATCCAATTTTGTTTTCAGATTCTCAGACAAAATAATTGTTGATCCCATATGCTCTACTCTGTCAATAGCTTCCAGTTTCACAATCTCTTGCTTTTCTAAATGCAACATTTTGTTGTTGAATTTGGCACATTCTGCAAGAGTTGGCATCAAACATATTCCAGATTTCTTATCAGTAATTTTCTGAAAAATATTCTCAGGCACAACATCTTGTTCTGGATATAAATTTGACAGTAATCGTGCATGTAAAGCTTCTTTCCCATGCTCGGTCACTTTTCCAATTCTAACATCTTGTAGAATAGTCTTGTAAACTTCATCCTTCGCCTGACGCATATTTTCATGCAGTTCAGCATAATTGAAGTTTAACCATATATTGACGTTGCCAATGCTGCTTAGGCACTTCCTGGTATCTTCATGCGTGAGCATTTTGAACACAGGTTGCCCTTTCACTGGTGTCAGCTGCAGAAGATCTCCGAAAACAATGATGTGTTTGCCACCAAATAACACATCATACTCTGTTTTGAGAACTTCTTGCATCCTCAAATGCACAAAGGCAAGCATGACATTGGAAACCATGCTTACTTCGTCAATGATAAGAAGTTTCATTTTCCTCAAGATTCTTGAAACTTCAAAACAAGCATCTCCAGATAGCTTGTGATATTGTGATTTGTTGTCATGCTCCACTGGCAGCATCAGTAAACGATGTAAAGTAATCCCTTTAATGTTATGTGCTGCCAGTCCAGTTGGAGCGGTGACAACACAAGACAGCGATGACTCTGTCCTTTCCTGCAAATAGCATGAAATTGCTTTAATGAGGAAACTTTTTCCAGTTCCCGCTTCTCCACTCACGTACAGTCGGACAGGCTTCAACGACGTACATGAGCATTCTTTCTTGTCATGACTTAATCCATGATCAATTTGCATGGTAACTTCGTCATATATTTTCCTCTGCTCAACGTTGAGTTGTCTTTCCAACTCTTCTAAGTTAACCGCATCCTCCTGAGCATGTGCCATGGCTCTTTCCACTTCATTCATGGCAGTGGCAGCTTCATTTTCGATAACAGGTCCTCCTAGTGGATCCTGACTCAATGAAGCAGAACTCTGACTGTCCTGAGAACTGTCTCTGGCAATCTCGGCTGCAATCGTTGCTTCCTGCTCAATTTCCGCATTCAACATTTCTACATATTTGGGAAAAGCAGGACATTCTATGGTCTCCTTGGCGGCATTGAAAGAGTCTTCGTAACAGAGGAAATCTCCAAGCAGTTCCTCTTCTGCACGCCAAGGCTTGAAAAGTTGCAAAAGTGCTAAATAGAAAAACTCCTTTTTTTCAGGAGATTCGCCACTCAATTTTCGATGGTTTACCAAGTGGCATTTTCTTTGCTTGACCAGACATCCCTCACTTCCTATTACAGCATACACTCCTTTCTCAGTATCTTCTTTGATGTTCCTCTTGAATATGTAATTTTGAAGAACCTCATACAGACAAACATTGTCGAGGTGACTGCTTCTATTTGGATAATATGTATCCAACATGTTGGTCTTCAAAATGTCGGTACTGTTTGGCTCCTTTTCCGCCAAATACTCAATTTCCCGCACAGGTTTGAGAACTCGATTACGCGTTGCAGCAAGACCAAGACTCGCCCAAACGATACTCCTGGACTTGGCATAGAGACTTGCTGAAGACAACCGGTCAGAGCATTCGTAAGCTCCAATTTCTCGATGCGACAACATCTTCAGACTGAAACTGTACAACTTCTTGCTGAGGCTCTTTTCATGGGAAATGTCCTCCCACATATCCTTCAATTCTGTCTTCTCTTTTTTGGTGATGTAAGACGTCACATACCGAGCCACAGCCATACAGTTATCAGCCACAAACTGTATATCCATGTTAGCATTCCACATGGACAAAATCACCGGGTTGTAGTCGTTGATGTACTTGGACTCTTCGTTCCTCTTCAAATTGTATGTGTTTTTAGGTGATTTCTTCATGACATTATGTCGCAGCGAAGACATCAAACTGTTTACTCTTCCTTTAGAAATCACCGGTCGTGGAAAACCGAAACGACATTTGGTGTAGAACTTGTCCTTGTTTCGGAATTTACGACGGCAGTACTTTCCACATCGATGGCTTTGGAAACGCAGAACTTTTTCTCTTAGGCTTTTCTTCTCCTTTGCGTTTGGAACAGCACACGTAGAATACTGTTGGATGAAACTCATCACTGAGTCTTCTGGATCCGTTCCAAATTTAGGTGCATCCTTGATCCACAGCAATATATGTATATGAGGAGCACCTCTTGCTTGGTACTCCTTTCTCCAGAAGAAATCCAACACCTCTCCAAGAGGTGGATTCTTCTTATTCATGATGAAAGACATCATAGCTTCAAATCTATGATTGAAGTACCTACATACATTGACTGGATCCAAAGAGCACAGTTCTCCGGGTGTCTTGAATTCGATGTTATCTACGTTAGCATTTGCCTCTCGTAGAAATTCAAGTAAGTCTTCCCAGCCATACTCGGCACAGCTCAGAGTGAGGAACCATGTGGGAGTACCTAAGTTCCTCAGCATACATTTTTAATCACCATGACGACGGTACCAGTACTCATTAGTACCACGCTGACACGCCATGAGATTAATCAGGTGAGAATCCAAAATACTGTCTTGGACATTGACTTTATCCATAAAGTCACTTGCCGAGATGTTTTGCATGTGTATACCACTTTTCAAGATGTGGTTCACTGCATATGACAGTCCAGACAGATCGCTTTCAAACAGGAGATGAAACAAATAGGGAATGCATTGTCGAAACCTAGCATCTCCTGCATACAATCGCAAAGTCCGGTATTCAGAAGCAGGAATTTGATGAGGTCGCTCATCATATCTTCCTCCCTGACCTGTTGGAAAAAGCTGTGGGAAACACCGAGCTTCCAAACTTTCCTCCCAAACACTAATGGGACTCCCTTTGGCTTGTTTCATTTGAAACAACTCGATAGCATTCCCCATGACTTCCTTGGAATGCAAAGGATGAACACTATAATGTTCATATATTTCTTCACTAGTAGAGGGATCTACTTTCTCAATTTGACCAGCACACAAATCGCTATCCTCTTCCTCACTGTCTTCCTCTTCTGCAACATATACATTCTTATAGTATTTATTATTTTTTTTCAAATACAATGTTGCCTTTTTAACTTTCCTAACATCTACTAAATCTTGCCATATTTTCTTATTCTTTGTCGGAACCCCATTAACTAAGATAACCAGAGGTTCCTCTTCCACTTTTTCTACTCCAATTGTGTTAATGTTTTTCTTCAAATCTAGAGGCAAATAAACAACTCTTCCCTTTAATCCTCTCTGTAAATCTGATGGAGGCAATTTCCCTGTCTTTGGCTCCATTCTTACAATAGCCTGAAAGGGATGGATACTTTGAATCAAAATAGATTCATAAGTATTTAAATCCTTCAATTCAGAAGGAATCTCAACCAATTCCAGATTATTATGAACTGCTCTAGCAGGCATCTGGTTTTGATTTAATTTGCAACAACAATAAGTACACACACGTTGATCCAATCCCAAATCAAAACAATTTTCTACCATCAAGTATGTTGCGAAATCCTTCCATTCACTATTATTTTCCCTTTCACTTTTTGCATATAAATCCACTAACTTAGTCTGATTCTTATAATAAGTGCGTCGACAACACACACAAGTGAAATTAGGCCTCTCACTTGATTTCACCTCAAACGTCGCAATTTCCCTCTGGAAATTATCTGTACTGGAAACCTGTACACTATCTTCCACATGACCCTCTTCTTCTTGCTCAATTTCAACATTCTCCTCTTTACTTCCAAAGTAACAAAACTCAATTTCTTCACATATATTCTTCACATCTATTTCAGAACCATGCAAAAGAGCAGCGCATAATTGTTTAAGCATAATTGCTGGACTCTTAGCATAATACAACATTCTAACTAATTTCCTCACTTTATTATGATGCACTGCTAGCATCCTGAAATGATGAAAAACACTCTGGCATACTCTCCTGGAAAGACAAGCCAGTGAATGACCATGCAAACCTGTCACTTCTCTTACTCTGCAAGGATCTAATTCTTGCAACAACCTTATTTTCTGCTTCAAACTTTTCTTATTAAATGACCGTACAAAATCACAAAGCAAATTGATGGAATCCTGTCGCACACTGCAAATACTACTACACTTCCAGGTGTACACAGGACCCTTAGCACATCTTCCTAAAACCTCATTACCTAACACCTCTTCTGCCTCTGTTGTCACAAGTTTTTCTTTTTCAACTGGACAACCATCTTTCACTTCATAAGCACGACCACTGGTGTCAACTGCATGCACCAAATCATTATCCTGGAAATAACTCTCCTCATTAAAAAATGCCTCGCAGCTTGAACTATGCATCCATTCACCAGAAAAAACTTCACAAAAATTACTACGATTAACTATTCTCTTCCATCTACTATTTCTTTTGAAATCATAAATTGCCTTGTTTAGCTTCCTAATTCTATTGATTATCAAAATAAATAACGTACGTTTAATTTCAAATGCCTGATCAATAACTTTCTCAACTTTTTTTTTTCTCTTATAAAAAACCAGTTTCTGTTGACCTTTCTTAATATTTTTTAACAAATTGCCAATTATCCTGTTGCGGAACATTCGTTTACGAATCTCCCTAAACTGTTGTTTCCTTCTACTATCATGCACAGAGTTATCTCTTGCTCTAGCAGTAACATTTTTAATTGGCCTTTCCTTTCCATTTGAATTCCTTCTCGTTTTAAGGACTGAAACATTTTCTGTAGTAATATTTTTTTTACTACACATATTTCTTATGAAATATTTTGTGCTCTTACCCGGTGCTTTCTTCGTGACTTGACAAATCTTTTTGTTAGAGGACTGCTGCTTATTTTCTTTCACCTGCTGTCTTTGACGTTTTGCAGCCTTTCTCTGTCTTTCTATTGTTGGCATGGTGAAATCTTGAAATGATCTGCAGTTGAATCTGTGGTAAAATATAATAAAAAATTTTATTAACCATTATTACCAAACAGTAAAACAATAACAGTGATCAAAAACTTAACACACTACTTGACATTTTAAATAGAAGATTTTTTAGTCCTTGCAAATTTACAATACAGAAATAGCAGAAAAGAAATGACATTTATATTTATGTTACCTGTGCTATTTTATATGTGAATCTGATCTAATTTTATGAGCATATTTTAATATTTTATTGAAGACACTACACATAACCTGCTTTTGAAGGTGTCTTTATTTTTAAATTAAACGGTTTACCTTTTTACTTTTTATTAACTATAAATTTAAAAAATAAATGTTTATATTTCCATAGGCTCAAGCAGGTCAGCTTCCCATCCTATGTCATATAATTCGGACAAATCTGCATCCTCATCACGCTCTTCTTCATCCTCAGGATTTAAATCATCCAAGGGATCAACATCCACTGATGTTTCAATTACAAGTTCAATGATGAGGTCAAAATCAACTGATTGCAGATTGTCGCTCATGTTGAGGTTGTCTTTATCTTTAAAGAAAGATAACAACAATGAGATGTTGCAGAGTAAGAGACAAATCTCAGAGATTATAATAGTAAAATTGTTTAACAAGAGTAATATTTTGCAGCTATTATTTAGCCATGTCCAGCAATGCTGAGCAGGTGAAGACTATGTCTAAATTTTCAGTGAACAGGACTCATCTCTTCTTAACCTTGGATAAGCCTCACCGACTCTGTGTGTCCTGCACATACTTAAATGTAAAGGGGCAGATTTATGTTAAATGGCACATCCCCAGGCATGCACCAGTTAACGTGCACCACTACTCTGCCACCCATGGTGTGCCGTATTTACAATCAGATAGGAGAAAGCTTCGTCAAAACCCTGCGCCTGCTTTAAGCAGGCATAGGTCTTGACGCAACATTGTGGAGATGGGGCACCCCTGAGCCTTGCTTGAGCTGCATCGCACTTGCGATACAACTCCAGCAATCACTACCTTTACAGCACAGATACGTCACGCATCTGTGCCATTTTTGCCCCATGATGCCCCGTATTCTAAATGCAGCACACCATGGATGGCGGAACAGCGGCGCAGGATGACTGACACATCCCTGGTGATGCACCAGTCATCATAAATCTATCCCTAAGCTTCTTATCTTGTTACAGATGAACCGCCATATGTAGCATGAAACTATTTTGCATTTCCTAAATAGCGAATTTTAAGGAATAAATAGCAATTCTTTACCATTCCTAATTTGCAATGAGCAAATTGCTAATTTCAAGTTACCCATTCATTTCCATGGGCTAGGAGGCTCATAGGAATGAAGGTTTAATTTGCGATTAGCAATTTGCTCATCACAAATTAGGAATTTTTCCAAGGGTGCAGGGGTGTCTCAAGAACACCCTGCTGCACCCCTGAAAAAGAAATTTGGGGGCATATGGCACACATACATGCCCTAAGGGCATGTGTTGGCGTCATATGGCACCTTTTGTTTTTTTGAAAAAAAGCTTTTTGAAAAGAATTCACAAATTACCACCAATTTACCACAATAGTTTCCAAATCCTTAATGTCATTTTTTACATATTTTTTGTTTGATACATTGCATTTAAGTAGTCACAAAATTTGCAAATCCTTCAGTGCAATTGCAAAATAAGGAATAGCAAATTTTGCTACTCCTTATTTTGCATCAAACTTGTTTGATACATACCATTTGTCTAATTAACATTTGCAAAGGCCGAAATTCGTAGAATTTTGATCTTTGCAAATGCTAATTAGCTTAATACATATGGCCCCAAGTGAGGCCTGTCTTGCGACATGGTGCATCTTTTGCATCACTGCTGCATCGGTTTCATGTGGTACGTTTTTTTTACACCATGACATATCTGCCTAAATGCATCAATTTGTAATGTTGTCGCCTCATAGCAAATCTTTTGCACCGCCGCTGCATCATAAAAGTGACGCACAGTGGCACAAAAGAGGCATACACCTATCATAAATCTGTCCCTAGCATTTTAAAAGATTAATCCAGGATGACGATAAGGTGTGGCCTATCCAGAGGTTTGTTTAAGGTGAGGCCTACTCAGGATTGCAGATTAAAGTTACGCTTGATGAAGAATACAGAGGAGATAATACATGTAAAGGCCTACCAATGAAGTAAGTAATGTGCACTTTATTGCGCCAGTCATCATAAATGTATCCCTGATCTTCTTATCTTGTTACAGATGAACCACCATATGTACCATCAAACTATTTTGCATTTCCTAAATAGCAAATTTTAAGGAATAAATAGCAATTCTTTACCATTCCTAATTTGCAATGAGCAAATTGCTAATTGCAAATTAGCACCGCCGCTGCATCATAAAAGTGACGCACAGTGGCACAAAAGAGGCATACACCTATCATAAATCTGTCCCTAGCATTTTAAATGATTAATCCAGGATGACAATAAGGTGTGGCCTATCCAAAGGTTTGTTTAAGGTGAGGCCTACTCAGGATTGCAGATTAAAGTTACGCTTGATGAAGAATACAGAGGAGATAATACATGTAAAGGCCTACCATTGAAGTAAGTAATGTCCACTTTATTGCGCCAGTCATCATAAATGTATCCCTAAGCTTCATATCTTGTTACAGATGAACCACCATATGTACCATCAAACTATTTTGCATTTCCTAAATAGCAAATTTTAAGGAATAAATAGCAATTCTTTACCATTCCTAATTTGCAATGAGCAAATTGCTAATTGCAAGTTACCCATTCACTTCCATGGGCTAGGAGGCTCATAGGAATGAAGGTTGCAATTTGCGATTAGCAATTAGCTCATCACAAAATAGGAATTTTTTCAAGCGTGCAGGGGTATCTCAAGAACACCCTGCTACACCCCTGAAAAAGAAATTTGGGGGCATATGGCACACATACATGCCCTAAGGACATGTATAGGCGTCATATGGCACCTTTTGTTTTTTGGAAAAAAATGCTTTTTGAAAAGAATTCGCAAATTACCACAAACTAGAAGTTGGTGGTAGTTTCCAAATCCTTAATATCATTTTTTACATATTTTTTGTTTGATACATTGCATTTAAGGAATCGCAAAATTTGCAAATCCTTCAGTGCAATCGCAAAATAAGGAATAGCAAATTTTGAATTAAGGACATTTTAAGTAATTTCCACATGTGCAGTGTTTTCAAATTATGATTTGAAAATCGTTTTTGGGGAAAAGTAATGGTTTGCAAATTTATGACAAGGACATAATGGTGTATGCTTCTCTATAAGGCATTTCAGTGTCTCTGATGTAATTTTTCCCATATTACATTATAAGACCTTTCCCCATGGAGCACATTCCTTGTAAATATGCTCCCACCTGTGCATGGTGAATTTAGATTTTGACTGTTTGAGTCACATAGCCATGTTAAAAGTCACCCCAAAAAATTGCAAACGCTTTAAAAAAACACATTCATGTGTCTTAAGGACATTTTAAGTCATTTCCCCGTGGACAGTGTTTTGTAAGTGGCGCAAAAGAGGCATACACCTATCATAAATCTGTCCCTAGCATTTTAAATGATTAATTCAGGATGACGATAAGGTGTGGCCTATCCAGAGGTTTGTTTAAGGTGAGGCCTACTCAGGATTGCAGATTAAAGTTACGCTTGATGAAGAATACAGAGGACATAATACATGTAAAGCTCTACCAATGAAGTAAGTGATGTCCACTTCATTGCGCCAGTCATCATAAATGTATCCCTAAGCTTCTTATCTTGTTAGACATCAACCGCCATATGTATCATATAACTATTTTGCATTTCCAAAATAGCGAATTTTAAGGAATAAATAGCAATTCTTTACCATTCCTAATTTGCGATGAGCAAATTGCTAATTGCAAATTACCCATTCATTTCCATGGAGCAGGAGGCCCATAAGAATGAAGGTGCAATTTGCGATTAGCAATTAGCTCATCGCAAATTAGGAATTTTTCCAAAGGTGCAGGGGTGTCTCAAGAACACCCTGCTGCACCCCTGAAAACGAAATTTGTGGACATATGGCACACATAAATTTTAACAACATTCCTTTACCTCAAAAACGATTTTCAATTCATAATTTGAAAACACTGCCCACAGGGAAATTACTTAAAATGTCCTTAAGACACATGAAAGTGTTTTTTTATTGCCTTTCCAGCATGGTTGGGTCACTTTTAACATGGCTATGTAACACAAACATTTAAAATCTAAATTTCCCATGCACAGGTCGGAGCATATTTACAAGCAACTTGCGCCACAGAGAAAGGTCTTACATTAAAATGGGAAAAATAACATCAGGGACAGTCAATTGCCGTATAAAGAAGCATACACCATTATGTCCTTGTCATAAATTTAAAAACAATTCCTTTTCCCCAAAAACGATTTTCAAATCATAATTTCAAAACACTGCACATGGGAAAATTACTTAAAATGTCCTTAAGACACATAAAAGCGTTTTTTGATTGCCTTTGCAGCATGTTTGTATCACTTTTAACATGGCTATGTAACACAAACATTCAAAATCTAAATTTTCCATGCACATGTGGGAGCATATTTACAAGCAATTTGCGCCACATAATTCATAATTTTCTCCTAAAAGCACACTATTCTCTATCTAAATTAAAGAAATATTTTCTCACCTTAGCAAATACTTTGAGTTTGAAAACAGTCTCAGAAACACACCAATTTGTCTTCAGCAGAGCAAAAGGTATGCACTCCAGAGTCTGCAGCTATCAAAAGCACAGAAATGCTGTAATTCTTCACACATATCTCTCATGTCACCCAATCAAAACTCTTCCCTCACTTTTTTTCAAATGAAAACCCTTCCCCCCTCTGCCCTTTCTGCCTTTTCTGCATGGCAACCACCTCTTGGAAGACTTCTGGTGTTTGCAAGTTCACACAACTTTGTTGCAATTGAACTCTGAACTCTCAGTGCACCTGCATATCCAGTGCATTCTTTCATTTAATGATTTTTTATTGACCATTCAAAATACATCTTTCAAAGAACACATCCGTGCACCCTAACTTTCTGTTTTCAGCAATCAAAATCCACCAATCACTGTTACTGCTTCATGAACACAGAAACTCCACAGTTTTTTTCATTTTAAACTGTCATTTTTTCAACTGCCATTTCATTGCCACACTTCATCTGACTGCAGGAGAACCTTCTCTCACCATGTTTTCTGTCTGGATTGTTGGACATAGTTATATTCACTGGGCTCAAAGGTACGTTGGAAACAGGAAATTACCTAACCTCAATTTACAAGATGTGGAAATTAAGTGGTTTGGCCACAGAGGATTAAAATGTCACCAATTGATACCATTGGTGAAAACCTTTATGCATTTGCCCAAACCTGACCTGTTAATTGTGCACTGTGGAGGTAATGACTTGGGCACTTTGACTGGTGTAGGTCTGGAAATGCTTTTAAAGGACACCTTTGAGCAATTAATGGCACTTTTCCCTCAGACTGCCTTGGTATATTCAAATATATGCCAAAGACAGAAATGGAGGTGGTCAAACCAATTTTGTCCACAAATTGAGAAGTCGAGGAAGCATGTAAACAAATCTGTTTCAGCTTACATGAGAGACCATGGAATGGGCTCCCTGTACAACAATAACTTGCGTTACTACATGCAAGATATCTACAGAGGAGATGGAGTTCACTTCTCAGATGAGGGCAACAGAGTTTTCACTCTGAATTTAAGAATGTGCATTGGTACCTACTTATAAGTACCTAAATGTACCATAAACCCAAAAGCTCTTCTCAGAGCTACCCTACATCTGATCACTCACAATTATTATTTTACTCTAACATTTTTCACTAATTTCCAACAAAGTACGCTCCCTGGGGCGCTACCCGGTACGCGAACCGGGAGCTAACCTCGCGAATTTTTTTTTAAAAATGTTTTTTTTTCGCACATATAAGCCTCCTCAGCCACCCTCAGAAAACCTAGGGGGTCAAGATAACTCTACCGTGCCCCCTTCTACCCATTCTGAACATTATTTGCCCTCCATCTTGTATCTTAATTCGACCGAAACACAAAATGGTGGACTCCCGGAACGCTTAAGGTTCGCGAACCGGGGCGCTCAACGGTACGCGTACCGGGTCGCTCCCTGGGAAGCGCACCATCAAAAAAGGTGGGAAAGTAGTTCACAGAAAAGCCACTGGAGACAATTTCACCAAATATAGATTAGCTCATACTACATACCAATCCCTACCATTTTCACAAATTTGATTGGAATTCCATTTAGTCATTTAGCCTGTAGACCTCTCTAAATACCCTGAGGTAAATTACTTCACAAAACACATCTGAAGTGTTGGAATTGAAAACCAATGAAAATGTTACTTTCATTTTCTACTTTTTTTACCTGACATTTCATTGGTTATATACCTGAATATATATAAAGGAAGAGAAGAAAACACAGCCATTTTGACTACTACTTCTTGCTGTAGATTTCAATAGTATTTTCACTAATTCCTTCAACTTCTTTCTAAAGGTAAGTTTTTATTTTTAAAACTGAAGTATATTGTGCACTATAAGTTAATATGGTAAACTTTTTCTGATAGATATATACTATCCCTCTGTAGTAGTTATAGATTTAGAGAGACTTCTCTGTTATAGTTATGGATGGAGTTAGGCTTCTCTTGTATAATTATGAATTTACTTACGTTAAATCACATACACTTTTTTATATTCCTACTTCCACTCTGATACTATACACTGCCCAAAGATAAATTCACTGATAAAAAATGCCTATTTAAAATTATTCCCAACATTGCCCTATCTCTACTAATATATATTTTTTTAATCCAAATTTCAGGCAAAATGGAAGGCGAAAACCAAGTTTCTTTTGAAATGGACCTGCAAGAGAGCAGCCAAGAATTGATTGATACAATTGATCAAATTGACATTGAATTTTTCGATGAAACTTGGGACAATGAACTACTGCAATGTGTACAAGCAGTAGATAACCTCCTTGCAAATGAGGACATTTTACACCCTCAGAGACTACAATGTATATTCCATGATAATTATGAAATTTCTGACAATGAAATGTTAGAAAGTTTAATAAATTATGAAACACAATCACAATAAAAAAAATGCTTAAAAAATAAAAAAAATAAAAAATAATCAACAAAAACAACAATCAATTAACATACAGCATTTGAAAAGTCTATCATTCATTTTTCATTGCAGTACGCTGCCCAGAACGCTTCCCGGTTCGCGGACCGGGCGCTCCCCACGCAAAAAAAAACAAAAAAATTGTTTTGTTTTTTTTGCCCCGCGGGGCCCTTTTAAAACCTCCACATTAAACCTAGGGGGTCAGGGAGGATCTAGTATGCCCCCTTATGGTCATTTTCGCTTTTGTTTTGGCCTCCTCTTGTCTCTCAATCCTACCGAGAGACAAGATGGCGGCCGCTCCGGACTGTTTAGAATGTTGACAGACACCGGAGAGCCAATCAGCTTAGCTACGCGAAGTTCCGGTACGCTTAAGGTCCGCGGACCGGAGCGCTGCCCGGAGCGCGCTTACAGATATATATCTTTTTTTAAACGTTAATTTCTCAAAATCCACTGGAGCACATATATTGAGACATAGAAAAGGCACATCGGGCTACCAGTCCCTACAATTTTGCCAAGTTTCATGCAAATCCATTCAGCCGTTCGGGCTAAAAGTGAGGCCAACCGCCCTATGGAAAACTCAATGTTAAAAACACGTTTTGGGACCCCCCTTTTTTCTCGGCCCCCCCTTGACGAAACCCCCCCAAATTTCCAAGGGCTGCTCAGAAACAAAATGTTCCATTTTCCAGAAAATTTCAGCCAATTCCGTCCACAAACGCCAAAGTTATTAGACATAGAATTTTCAAAAATCCCATAGGGAAAAAATCCTAACTATATATACCTACTGGCGACCGCCAGTAGGTAATATATATATATATATATATATATATATATATATATATATATATATATATATATATATATATATATTTATATATATATAGACACATATACACCTATAAGCCACTCTTATGGTGGGCCTCGACAATCCTGGAGGCAGAGTGCTTGGTTTTATGTGAGAGGGTGCCCTAACATGAGCGAGCCCCTCTGCAGCTTTCGGAACCTTCTCCTTATAGCTGTTCTATGATATAGCCATACCATATACTCTTAAGTGCATTATAATCCTCGCGGTTAATGCTATCTTTGGTTTGGCTTTCTCAAAACATGTTGTGTAAGGTGTCCAACACTTTGGAATTCTACCCCCACCTGCCCCCCTTCCAGTACAGGTGGCGGGGGTAGCATTCCAACTTTCTAGAGGGAGAAGACATGTAGTTACTGTTAAACACTGTTAAAGGTAAACCGAGCCTCAGCATCACAAAATGGATGCTGCTGCCACAGACACGAGTCTGACCTCCTGCTGCTGGACGAAAATCTGTCAGGGGAGGCCTGGACAATAGGTTTCCTGTCCAGGGAGGTGCCAGCACCTCCCCCGACAGGCTTGTAGTGTTTTGAGGCAGGGAGTGCTGTATTCAGTGAAGGCTTTCAAGACACTGCCTGGGGCACACAAGGTGCTCCATGCATTTCCCAGTTCAAACCGGTTGCTGGGGCACTCTGCCCCAGCTCTGGAACGAAACTGGACAAAGGGAAAAGGGTGTAACCACTCCCTTCCCAGGTCCACCCATTGTCCAGCCCACAACCTTAGTATAAGTATAGGAGCTGTGTCCCTAAGACTTTAGATTACCCTGGACGAATCTTTGAAAGACATATCCTGGACCTTCGACGTTCCATTCTGACTGGAAGATGGAAGATATCTCCCTTGTGGTCAAGGAGTGACCACCCTGTGCAAACAGGCACCAACAGCAACTTTGCCAGTCTGCATTTTCAAGGCTCCCATCGGATCCCGAAGAAATCTGCTACCCAGGATATGAACTTCCAGACATCTCTGACCCGACCCACATCCACAGCAAAGCTGAGACATGAGGCGGACACAAGAGATGTGGGACCAGAGCTCCTGGACATCCTGCATTTTGCTACCTGCACTCTTTTCCTGAAGGATCAGTGAGTTTTGCATTGGGGTACAAGAAGCTCCAGACCAGAGCACCATTTGTACCAAAGCTCAGGCCTCCACACTCCACGAGTGTCCTGTGGGGCCCGCTCCTGCATTTCAGCTTGATGCATCTTCCCGGTTCCTAGTTTGTTGGGTAGTGAGCCCCCTGAAGACTCAATTTTAAAACTAACTCACTTTCCTGGTTGCTCTTAGCTTTCTCCAGCTTCCCTACAAAGGAGAAGCACCACTGCCCTTGCTGGTCTGCACAGAAGCCATTCTTGTTATCCTGCGTGGGTTGCGTTTGCCAAGGCTTGTTGGGTCTAGTTCGGATACCGACACTGCAGTCAACTATATCTTTTGTGGTACAGTGGGAATCCGCATCCTGGTCATCGTCGATGCCTCCTGGTCCTCGTGGCTGAGGAGACAATCTTTACTTCTTCAGGTGAAATCACTGACATCGCCTGGTTTCTTCCTGGTTCCTTCCTGTTCACTGGCAAGGGACCCAGACTCTGTCCCTTCTGCTTTCAAGTTCTTCAGATCTTTGATCCACCCTTGGATCCACCCGGACACTTTTCCTCTGGTCGCCTGCAGCACTTCTTTGCAGCTCTCCATTGAAAACAACGACGAAACCCGACACGAAAAGACACCTATTCACCCGGCTTCCCTGGGTGAGGTAACACGAGTACTCCGGTGCTCCCGTGGGTCCTGACTCTCGAAGTGTCCTAGTTTAAAAGGATTCCATCCTAGTCCATCCGGAAGTGTCCTTAAATTGTATATTTGTAATTTTTACGTTTCCCATAGAAAGTCAATGGTAACCCGCGGCTGTGTTTAGACACTGCACGCGTCTCCCATGGGCCTCCAACTTCCTAACCTTTGGTTTTTTTAGAGTAGCCCCAGCTATTCCACAGGCCCCAGGCCTACTTTCTAATCCTCTCGTGGTTCTTATACCACTATTTTAGTATATGGATTGTGAGGCCCCTAGGGCATAACATATACTGTGCAACTTATTAACATATGAACTCAGTGACTAGTATTGTATTTTTACCTCTGACCTCATAAAGAGTGCAGAGGGGTTGTGTTCAGATTAAATACATATATATTTGATATATACCTTGTGTGGTGTCCTTTCATTTGGTACTCAAGGGATTATGATTGGTAAAAACAACTTGCTTAACTTGCCTACTGAAGTCTTAACCTGATGACTGCTGGTTCATGCTACCACTAGGATAGCTTTCTATAAGGTTGACTTTGCAACCACCATCAATAAGGGTCGATTAGTCTGGTGCAAGGTGCCCACTAGAACTAGTGGACATCATATGCCAGGCTAACTTCTCACAAATGCCAAATGCAATGGAGTAAATGAACTGAGGCATTACCGAGCTGAGCCTTGTATCTGGCTTTCTCCAGTAATTGGCCTGAGAGACGATAATTATTTTTTTACGTTTTGTCCGGATGTTGACCTCGTGGATTACTTTGAAGTGGCTAAAACGTCGATACCTATAAATGACTCAATTGAATAACAAATTCTAAAGGCTCCATTAATGCACAATTTTTTAAGTTTTTGTTCATTAGTCTACATGTGTTTTTGTATAATTGATGGCCTGGTGTTAGGTGTGTCCCCCTCCTCATTTTGTATTTATTTAAGTGTTTTAATGAAAACATTTCTGCTTTCTTCTTTTGCATTTTTACTTTAAATGAAATTTATTGAAAATTCATATTCATATTGATTCCCATTGCTACTTTTGCAGTTCCAGTTGGCGAGCTAGCTTATAGTTTTTAATGCACTTTATTTAAATGTTAAAGAGATAAATACTGGGATGAAGCTACTGTCTAGGCCTGTCCATGGTCGGATGACTCATTTAGGAGTTATTGCACATTTGTCCCTCTTTTATGTTGTTGTGGTGTCTAACATCCTACACCCATTTCCTCTCATTGCCTACACCGGTCTTAAACATAGTAGGCAACTGAGACAAAATTCACAGGACCTCATTAAGAGATAAACCAGTAGCAGGAAGAGGACATACCAGTGTTACCAATACCGGCTTGAATCTCTGCCCATCTACCTTTCATTATGATCTTCTGGCCCTAGAAATTGCCTATTATCTGCCTGGTATCAGCAGGAGGAAAGTGTATGTGGTAACACATAAGGTTTTACTAGGTTAGGCCCCGCCTACTAAGATACCACTCCACATTAATCATAATAGGATCCATAGATATCGGATACAGGTCAGTAGTAATTCCTGTCAGTCATGGAGTTAAAGAAATGCAAAGATTTTGCGGTTTTAGAGAAAATAAATGGATCTCCTAAAGTATAGCAAGGTTTTTTTTTTTATCAAGCTTACAAAGTGGGTGGAATGCATTAACGTGTCAAGTGATTTGCATGTGTTTAGAGGATTGTTAATTAAGATATTTTGTATTTGTAAGGTATGATGTATTCATGGGGTATCAACTCGTGGCGCATAATGGAACCAGTGATTTAATTAACAGGATTTAATCTGGTGTAGATAAATATATACAATATGCCTGAAACCATAGTTAACTATGATGAATCTACAACATGTCCTCTTATAAAATGTGCTTTAATTTGTACCTACATTTACAGTCCCATTAATGTATTTAAATAAGTCAGAATATTTATTCAGAGGCAGAATATTATCATTCTGCCACGGAAGGTGAAATATCTTTAGGCCTTTCAATGAAACGGCGTGCCACCTTAGTTTTAATAATACAATGCGAGACTCAAATGAATGTTAATTGTGTCCTGTGTGAGGTTAAATGAACAATACGTTTGTTTATTTTAAGAACAAACTGTGCAAATAAAAGCTCACGTAAACAAATGCATCTCTCACGCTCATTTCTTGAAGCAAAGTGCCTTGTAAATTATCGGTGTGAAGTTTAGAGAAAATCTTGTAGACTAATGTTTGGTCTGCAGAAAGAACTGCAGAAGTGTTCAAATGATCAAATTAATGGCAATTGCCGATCGATTTAAAAGCAAGAAACAATGGAAGATTAGAGAAGAGGAAGTTGGACATAAACCTTATCTACACTTGTTCCTTTTCTCCACACCCATATCTGTAAGTTCACAGCTCTGTATACAGGCCATTGTCGATGTGTACAGAATTCTTTAGAAGCCGAGAACCCTACACAAATTGTCATAATTGGTAAACATTTGGCTAAGCAAAAATATTTTCTTGCAAAACCTGGTGGGGTGACGTTTATTAGCATTTCTACGTTCTATACATTGTTTTTGACGAACCATTCTGAAATTCTAGAACAGGAATAGGATACTGACTATATATTTTATAACAAGAGAAACCCTCAAAACGTATTACCTGGGGCAATAAAACGTATTGTACAAAACAGTGGTTCACTATGGATAATAAATCATGTAAACAAGAAAGAGTCTGGTCTATACACATTTTTAGCAGACAATTGGTTAAACCACCAAGGCAAAAATAGAAGTAGGCACAAAAACAGTATTTAAAATAGGCCTCGGCAGAGATCATTGAGCTCTGATATGCCAAACTCTGCGAAGTGCAGAAAAAAACCAGAAATCAGCTGGCGGTTGAGGCCAGTATGATGCTGCCTGCATGGAATTTCTTATTTAAGATTATATACGTAAGCAAGCATGTCTATCTTGGTGCGCTGTTTTCAAGACTAGCAATATTGAACCCAGTGGTAGATTGTTTACTGGGCGATATCCGTTAGTGATGTGGGGCCAGAGTCTTCTCGCTTGGTATCTATGCAGGCAGCATCATAACGGGCTAATTACTAAGGCTGCTTACTCTTCATTGCACCTCATGCCTCTTTAATCCATCATCAGACCCTCCCATCTCACTTTGTGATGGTTTTTCCATCTTTCTCTTCCTCCTCCTTTCTCTGTTTTTCTCTCTCTTGCTCTTAGAAAATATCAAATCAGTTAAAGTGCTGGACCCCTAAAATTAGTGCTGGTGGACCCCGCTGGCAACCACTGGTTCAAATTAAGAACTGAAGCCCCATGTTCCTAAAAGCCGACATATAAATTTTGTAAAGGCAAGGCTAGACTGGGGCAAAAAATAGGCCCGGGTAACAAAATAAAACTGACCCCCATTAGCGTACTAGATACGTTTAGAAAGAATAAAAGAATAATTGCCTCATTTTCAAATCACGCCAGTTTTGAAACTGTAAGGACAGTATTTAGACAAAAAATTGTAAATAGAAATTTCATGAACCAAAATATTGTGTCAAGAATATCAAAGGTGGGGGGCATGGCTAGCGGCCGCGGATGATGGCTGCCATCTGATTACCCTGCGCTAGCTGACACCGAATTTGCCCGCAAAATCCGGCATTGTCCGTCATACTGAGGGCCCTCCGGAGAGGGCAGCTGTGCAAGAAAGCAGCGGCGTCCTGGCAGTGCCTCCGGACTTGGCCGCCGCGGACCCTTGAGCGATGGAGAGGAGGTTTGGGCGACGGGCCTGCGAAGACAAGATGGCACCTCTTTGGAGCTCCTAAGATGTAGGAGTCTCGCTGCCATGACTGGAGATCACTGAAAGAATATCGATGACACAAATATAGACTTACCAAAATATGGAGTAAAAAATATAGAATGCAAAAATATCGAATCCCTATCTACAAACAGGTAAGTACAAAAATATCGAATCAAAAATATCGTTGTAAAAAATATAGTTAGTCAAAATATCGAATATTGTAACTTAAAAAAACAATTACATTTTTTATATATATATATATATATATATATATATATATATATATATATATATATATATACATAATATTAATAAAAAATACACAATATTTTTACCATAGGAGAGCGGGAGGGTTGCATTTAGTATTACCACTCCAGTGAGTGCAACAGTATAGAATACATTGGATAGCGTAGCAGTACAAGTTACTATTCCCACTCCAGTGAGTGCAACAGTAGGGAAAGCGTTGGATAGCGGGAGGGTAAAAATTACTATTCCCACTCAAGAGAGTGCAACCGTAGGGAAAGCGTTGGATAGCGTAGGGGTAAAAATTACTAATCCCACTCCAGTGAGTGCAACAGTAGGGAAAGTGTTGGATAGCGTAGGGGTAAAAATTACTATTCCCACTCCAGGGAGTGCAACTGTAGGGAAAGCGTTGGATAGCGCAGGCATAAAATGTACTATTCCCACTCCAGTGAGTGCAACAGTAGGGAAAGCATTGGATAGCGGGAGGGTACAAATTACTATTCCCACTCCAGAGAGTGCAACAGTAGGGAAAGCGTTGGATAGCATAGAGGTAAAAATTACTATTCCCACTCCAATGAGTGCAACAGTAGGGAAAGCGTTGGATAGCGTAGAGGTAAAATTTACTATTCCCACTCCAGTGAGTGCAACAGTAGGGAAAGCATTGGATAGCGGGAGGGTACAAATTACTATTCCCACTCCAAAGAGTGCAACAGTAGGGAAAGCGTTGGATAGCGTAGAGATAAAAATTACTATTCCCACTCCAGTGAGTGCAACAGTAGGGAAAGCATTGGATAGCGTAGGGTAAACATTACTATTCCCAATCCAGAGAGTACAACAGTAGGGAAAGCATTGGATAGCGTAGTAGTAAAATTACTATTCCCACTCCACAGAGTGCAACAGTAGGGAAAGTGTTGGATACCGTAGGAGTAAAAATTTCTATTCCCACTCCAGTGAGTGCAACAGTAGGGAAAGCATTGGATAGCGGGAGGGTACAAATTACTATTCCCACTCCAATTAGTGCAAAAGTAGGGAAAGCGTTGGATAGCGGTTGGGTAAACATAACTATTCCAACTCCAAAGAGTACAACAGTAGTGAACGCGTTGGATAGCATAGAGGTAAAAATTACCATTCCCACTCCAGTTAGTGCAACAGTAAGGAAAGCGTTGGATAGCGTAGGGGTAAAAATAACTAATCCCACTCAAGTGAGTGCAACAGTAGGGAAAGCGTTGGATAGCATAGAGGTAAAAATTACCATTCCCACTCCAGTTAGTGCAACAGTAAGGAAAGCGTTGGATAGCGTAGGGGTAAACATAACTAATCCCACTCAAGTGAGTGCAACAGTAGGGAAAGCGTTGGATAGCGTAGGGGTAAAAATTACTATTCCCACTCCAGAGAGTGCAACAGTAGGGAGAGCGTTGGAAAGCATAGAGGTAAACATTACTATTCCCACTCCAGTGAGTGCAACAGTAGGGAAAGTGTTGGATAGCGTAGGGGTAAAAATAACTATTCCCACTCCAGAGAGTGCAACAGTAGGGAAAGTAAATACTTCATATATGAATAAAAATAAATAAAATATAAATAAATTACAAATTAATTAAATGTAATTAACAATTTTATATAATATAATAATGAATCAATTAAAAATACAAATTAATTATTAAAAATGATTACCTAATGATACAAATTATTTACCAATTAACAATTAAAAAATAATTACAAATTACAACAAAAAACAATAAAAAAATTCAAATATTTAAATAATTACAATTAAATCACTTCCTACCCCATTCCCCTATAAACCCACAACCCGCAACAGAAAATAAATTAATAAAATTAACATAATTATCAATTAATCAATTAATTAATATTAATTACCAATTATATTTTAATTAATTACCAATTACAAATTTAAATAACAATTAATTCAAAATAAATACCAATAAATACATTTAAAAATGTAATTATTTATATTTAAATTACTTCCCACCCTATTCCCCTATAAACCCACAACCCGCTACAGAAAATAAATTAATAAAATTAATATAATTATCAATTAATCAATTAATTAAAATGAATTACCAATTATATTTTAATTAATTACCAATTAACAATTAATTAACATTGATAAATAAGTCTCCAATATAATGAGCCCCTTTAGCCCGCCAGCTATCGACCACTCGGTCCCAAAATATCGATGGGAGAAGAGTGGTGGCAGTTAGCGGGGTATACCAGGATATCCTTTCTACCTTGTACTTCTTTTTAACAGCCATCCGTACTTTATAGGCCGCATTAAGAACCTTAAATCTAGTTCGCTTATAGTAGCTCATGTCTAGGTTAATAAACAGTCGATTTTTGGCATCAATGCCCAGCAGCATTTGATAGATTGAAGGAGCTTCAGCCATACAAGTCGGTACTGCCCCAGGTAGCAATATGTTCATATGCTGCAATATACAAACATAATAGTATAAGGTAAAGTCCGGTATGGCCCATCCCCCTTGCAGCCGAGATAGGGTCATGTATCGCATAGCTCTCCGTGATTTACCCTGAGCCCATAAAAATCTAGCACAAATAGATTGTAATGATGCAAGATTAACACAAGAGATTTCCAATGGCACAAATCTCAAGAAATATGAAATTTTTGGGAGGATCAGCATTTTGAGAACGTTGCAATGTCCAACCATGGACAGATGCAAACATTCACATCGGTCCAATTGTTTACGCACTTCGTTCAACAGAAGTGCTCAGTTGACCGCAACCAGTGCCCTTAAACACACCCGAAGCGTGATTCCCAGATACACCACCTCATTCAAAACCCGTTGGTCATCAAATGTCTTTATATTAGCGCACAAGATTTGTGTCTTAGAAGTGTTCAGTTTGTAGCCTGACATAGCCCCAAATTGTGCTGCAAGTAGCTCTATTTCTGGCATAGCTGTTGACAGGTTCGTCGTTACCACTGCCATGTCATCTGCATATGCAAAGAGGCGGTTTTGCTCTTGCCTCCATATTACCGATTCAATCCTAGAGCCATGTTCTAGCATTTTTTAAAATGGGTCTATATATAAAGAGAACAGTAGGGGGGAACAGGGACATCCCTGCCTTGTCCCCCGTGTAATATGTACAGGAGTGGATTCCAAACCCATTGTACAGATTCTAGAGACAAGTTGATGATATAACATTTGCCAGGCAGTGACAAACATTTGCTTAAACCCCCGACGACGTAACTCCGCCCATAAACATCCCCATGTGACCCGGTCGAAAGCCTTTTTGGCATCTAATAATATAGGACTAAACCCATCCCCTGTGGAGTTTGCAATATCCAACAAAATTATCACTCTATTAACATGATTCGTTGTCCCCCTCTTGGGGATAAAACCATGTTGCCTGATCGAAACCAACGGTATTATTACTTCTGCCAACCGGGTCGTAAGAATTTTAGACTAGATCTTTCCATCAGCGTTTAAAAGGGATATTGGACGGTATGAAGCAGGCTGTTCAGCAGGCTTATCTTTTTTTTTTTAATACTACGATACTAGCCGCATCCCAAGTTGGGGGGGGCGCACCTGCCTGAGCTAGTCTAAACGTAGCCAGCATATCGTCCTTCAAGACTCCAAAAAAGGTTTTGTAGATCTCAAGTGGGAGTTTGTCCGGCCCGCCAGCCTTTCCCAATGCTAAGTCGTTTATGGCTCTTTCCAACTCTTCCATGGTTATATGGGCCTCCTGTAACTCCGCATCCTGCCCACCCAAGTTATTATCACAGAACCGCTGAATCAAAGACTCCTCCATTTGCGGATAATAGTGTTCCCCAGTATACAATGTTTCATAGACGTCATGGAACACCTCAAGAATCCCAGCCTCGGTTTCTACTAGGATGCCCCTAGAATCAACAATTGACTAATCGAGGGGCGTGGCCAGCAGCATGGCTCGCTAAGACGTGACTCTCCGGAGCTCCCGGCGAGCTGCACACGAATCCATCTTTCTACTTAGCCCTGAGCCACCAAAATCACGAGAGGGTCGCCGCGGAGCAGTTGGATCCCGTGCAGACTACTTTCACGAAGTTTGACCGACTGTGGTCAACAAACAACCGACTTTGTTACACCGACTCGGAAGGTCCGGCAGCGACAAGATGGCGGCCGCCGGGACGGACAATCGGGCTCGGCGCTGAACACAGGCAACCAGGCCCTGAAGTGGTTCACAGCGGAGAGGGTCCAAGTGAGGGAGCCCTTGTGTGGTGCCGCGCTGACTGTGGGGCTCCGGTGCGGTATCTGGGCGCCCCGGTGGAACCGACGCACTTCACCAATATGGCGGCCGGAGAGGTGATGTTGAGGTAGCGCTGGCCCGGAGAACATCCTGCCGCCGACCAGCTGGATAGGAGGTGAGAGCGTGGGGTGCGCCTGGCGGAGCCCGAGTGGTGGAGTGCTACTGAGGACAGACCCCTGTGGAGACGTCGGGACTTCCCGACGAGCGCCCACTTTACCAAGATGGCGGCCGGAGCCGCGAAGTAGTACCCGGGAGTGATCCAGCCTTGCTCCAGGCCCCACCGCCGTGCCTCGGCCCTACAGCCCTACAAGCTCTCCATAGTCACCCGTTTGGGGGCTGCAGATATACCCACTGGCCTTGCATCGCACCTACATGTGAGGAGACCCCCCAGTGGTGTCCCCCCGACCACGTCTCTTGCTGAGGAGCCCCGGCCCCCCTGAGAGAGCCCTTCGGCAACGTCTGGGGTTGGAAGGCTGCGGAGGAGTGCCCCAATCAGCGGCGGAGCGCCAGCCCTGGACATTGGGAGGGACAGCCAGCACAGCCTGTATTCCTGAGTTGAGGCAGACATATGAGCGCTGTCCGGGTCCGGCACATGGTTGAACACATGAGCCGGGGCCCTCGGGGAGCGGGAAGACGACGCAAGTGGCCCACGGTGAATGCGACGAGGGGAAGCTGGACTGCCCTACCTAGCAGCGGACTGTGGAGGTCGCTGGCCCCCGACGGCAGCCGGATCGTTAGAGGCGGAGTGGAACACAAGTTGCCCCAGGGGCTCAACGTCGCGGTAACGCAAGCCATGGGGAAGAAAGATACACTCCCCAAACCCTCTAAACAGGGGCCTATGAACAATTTCGCCGCACCTAAACAGTCGATGGATGCCCTCCCCACTGCCTCCGGCATGCGCTCGGATACTGACCTGCTGATGGGAGCCATTCAGGCGTCACGGGCCGATATCCAGGAATCCCGGGCGGCCCTAGAAGTTAAGATCGGCGAGGTGGGCTCCGAGGTGACACTACTGAGGCAAGACTTCCGAAAATTATCGGACAGGGTGACCACAGCTTAGACACGGATAGGAAAGGCCGAAGATTCGATCTCCACCCTGAGAAAAGACATGGCAGAACTCAAAGCATCCCATCGCCAACTGATGTGGAAGGTGGACGATGCCGAAAATAGGGCGAGACGCAATAACCTCTGCAGGTTTTAGAGAGGGAATTGAAGGGACGAACATGGCAGCATTCCTCCACTCCTGGCTGACTAATACCTTCCCGACGGTGCAGTTCTCACCTTGCTTCATCATCGAAAGGGCGCACAGGGCTCTCCCGGTAAAGCCACCGGAGGGTGCGAGACCCAGACTGGTCATCGCACGGTTTCTCAACTTCGCAGACCGGGACCTGATCCTGCGAGAGGCTAGAAAGTTGGGGGAGATCTGACTGGAAAACACGAACACCCAGACTACAGCCAGGAGGTGCAGAAACAACGCCGCTCCTTCTACGCTGTGAAGGTGAAACTACGGGATTTACATATCACTTACATGCTTCTCTTCCCTGCGAAGTTAAAAGTCATCTACAAGGAAAAGTCACTTTTCTTCACCCACCCGGAGGACGCCTGGCACTGGCTGGAGGAACGCCCTATACTCCATAGTAGAGAGACCGTCGGTCGCGAAATGGTGGACAGGTCGCCGTCACACAGACCCCAATGGGAACTACCGAAAGCACAGACACTGAAGTCCTGACGGGCAAAGAGACAAACCCCGGCTACACCTTACCAAGGGCATGGCTCTGGCGGCACACGGCATGGACGATCGGCCTCACCGAGAGGAAGCGTCACGACGGGATCCAGGTACAGCTGTCTGCGGAGCCACGCACGATCAGAGGGAGATGACGAGGACGAGATTGGCAGCCGCACTTCTGGGGGAGAAGAAGAGGAGGGGGGGTCGCGCTCAACTCACCCGCTGGTAGAGGCGATCCGAGACCTGGAACATGACACTTCGGGGCGAAACAGTGCCCCTGAAACTGACACTCAAGACTCTCACTCATGAACAATGGTGGAACTGGTTATGGTTTCTGCAGCTCGTTGCTGGGGAGCACGCAAGTTGACACGCCCCTTTATATTTACACTTCTTGTGCGTCCTGATTTTGTTCTCAACCACACCACACAACTTCCCAGATAGTCGATATCAGTGCTTGTTTGGGGAAAGTAGTGTTGCATGACTAGGGAAGAATTGGTTGGAGCACACTAAAGGGGGGGACAAAAGGGAGGGCGACAGGCCTTCTCCTACTGCCAGTTCTATCTTGTGAAGGGATGGGACTGGAGGGGGAGGGGGTAAACGGAACTGGGGATTTGCTGTCCGGTTGGGGGTTGGACATGGGCGAGGGAGGGGGGAAGTTGAGTTTGAGAGGGGGAGACAATCATGAGACTGACGAGGCACACAACAAGACTCCACAAGCCGCCTCCTCCCGGGAGACCAACTACATTTTCACACACAGCCCACAGAATGGTAGGTTCACACGAGACACAAGGCGGAGACAGGGGAGGGCTAAGCGTCCTATCATGGAATGTCAATGGCTTAGGTTGCAAGATCAAGAGGGGGCTGGTCAATTCCTATCTTAATCGACTACGCCCAGACATCACATTGTTACAGGAAACCCACCTCAAAGGCACCAATTGCGCCTTCCTAGCTAGGGGACGCTTCAAGCTCCTAGCAGATGCGGGATACACAACTGATTCTAGAGGGGTAGCCATCATTATCAAAAAGACCACTCCGTTTTGCATAGCCCAGACGTGGACAGACCCTCAGGGAACGTATGTGGGTATCAAGGGGATGTGGAACAGACACATATACACCATAGTCTTGGTCTATGCTCCCCCGAAACTCCAGGCATCCACACTACAGAAAGTAGCAGAAATACATCTAGAAACGGCCGACCCTATACAGTTTGTTGGGGGAGACTTCAATGACGTGTTGAACATCAAACAAGATAGGACTGGTACGTCCCACAGAGAAGGGACCCAGACGCCCCTGTCCCACTGGATGGCAAACATGGGACTCACAGACATCTGGAGGTGGCTCCATCCAGACCAGGCGGCCTACTCCTACTTTTTGGGCTCACATAGAGTGTTCTCAAGGCTGGACTATATATTCATGTCCAGACAAAACCTGACAGTGCAAGACTCGGCGGAATATAAGGCAAGAGGCATATCAGATCACTCTCCATTGATGGTGAGAGTGGGCATGAGACACCAGGGAGGTACACCACCGCTGCGTCTGACGACCTGGGACCTGCAGAACGCAAATCTCCTGAGGGGATTGAGAGCTCACGTGAAAGTGTATATCACCGAAAACGAGGGCACAGTTGACTCGAGAGTGACATTCTGGGAGGCACTGAAGGCGGTTATGCGGGACAAGGCCAAAAGCAGGTTGGCGGAGGAACGAAGGAGACTCCACTCTGAAGCAGGGCTCATAGAACAGGAAATACTAGAATTGGAAAGGGAATACCAGACTTCAAGGGATCCAGCAGCCCTTAGGAGACTGACAGATAGACAGACGCGGTATAGGGAATTAGTGACTGAAGAGGCAAAAACTCAAGCTTTAGCCACCCTACATCGTCTCTATGACGTAGGGGATAAATCAGGCAAGCTCTTAGCGTGGCTCAGTAAGAAGGAGCGCATGGATAGATGTGTGGAGCAGATTGGGGGATCTCAGGGAGCGCTTCTCCGATCTGATGCACACATTGCAGAAGCGTTCGCTGAGCACTACGAAAGTTTCTATAGGGCTAGGGAATTAGGGACTTGTGCCGAAGCCATACAGTATATGGACCAAACCGAACTGCCGACCCTGTCCTGAGACGACCTTAAAAACCTGGACTCTGATATTACTCTAGATGACATCTCCGAGGCCCTGGCCAGGCTACGACCAGGGAAGACTCCGGGTCCTAACGGCTTCCCGGCTGAATTCTTTAAACGCACTGCGGATCTCTTGGCACGACACTTGAAGGGACTGTACGAGAGGGCCCTGCAGGAGGGGAGGCTTCCCCCAGACCTGGTCATGGCGACTATATTCCCAATCTATAAAGAGGGTAAACCGCAGGAGGACTGTGCGTCCTACCGCCCCATTTCCATACTGAACACGGAAACAAAGTTGCTGGCGACAATCCTGGCGATGCGACTCCGAACAGTGATACCGAATCTGATCCGTTTGGATCAGACGGGTTTCCTCCCGGATAGGGCCACTAGAATGAACCTCCGGCGCACCCACAACTGGCTACAGGAGGTTCGGGAGAGGGAGGGCCCACACTGGTTCTTGTCCCTCGACGCAGAAAAGGCCTTTGATGCAGTTCATTGGCCGTTCCTTGAGGGGGCACTACAGAAATTCGGTTTCGGACCCAAATACCGGAAATGGGCTCAGCTCCTGTGCACCGAGCCAAGAGCCAGAGTAAAGGTGAATGGTGTCCTGTCGCGTGAGTTCCGGGTTCAGAGAGGGACCAGACAAGGTTGCCCACTGTCCCCACTTCTGTTCGCGCTAACTATCGAGGTCTTGGCGACTAGGATTCATCAAAACATAGACATTAGAGGCTTTAGGATGAGTGAGAATGATTCGATAGAAGAAAAAATCTCGCTATATGCAGATGACGTTCTACTGTATATCACATCGCCAGAGACGACGATTCCGGAATTGTTTCTTGAACTGGAGCAATACGAAAGGCATGCTGGCTACCAAATAAATTGGCACAAATCCGTCTTATATGACCCCAAGGGACAGGGAACGTGGCCGCAATTCCCAAGGCGACTGTTAACGACAGTAGAGGGATTTCAATACCTCGGGGTGTATCTCACCCTGGACCGACACATAGCGTATCAATGGAACATAGAACGCATTATGTTGAACTCAACTGTAGATATGGACCGCTGGAGGCAGCTCCCGCTCACTCTTTTGGGCCGCGAGGCAATGTACAAGATGATCATACTCCCCAAGTACTTGTACGCCCTGCAAAACGAATATTACCCGCTGCCTCCAAAAGTCTTCAACAAAATACACGCGGACCTACGGGCCTTCCTCTGGTTGGGTAAGAAACCCAGAGTGGCGTTAACCACGCTCCAAAGGCATCAATACAGCGGGGGATATCACTCCGGAATCTGGAGGCCTATTATTGGGCGGAGCACCTGGCCCCAATCAACGACTGGTTGCATGCGCAAGCTGACCATCCCACCTATGCGCTAGAACGCCATAAGTTAGCACCACGACCCATACTGTCTTATCTCTATGGGGGTGCCGGACGGAGACGGCTCCTACCTGCCACAGGAATCACCCTACAGCTCTGGAATACTGCAGTGAAACGCACGGGCTGGGAGAGGAAACCCACGAGACAGACACCAATATGGCACTGAGCATGGCTAGCGGACTTACACAAGCTAACGGGATACCAACGGTGGGACGACATAGGTATCTCTACCCTGGGGGACATTGTGGCCAAGGGGGAGTTGAAGTCGTTTGCAGCACTGAAATCAGAGTTCGGTTTACATCCATCACAGCTCTACAAGTACATAAGACTAAGACATGCCTGGGGGGCCCAAAACATTAGGACTGCAGAACTGGTAGAGTTCGCCCCACTAGAGGGTAGACTCCTACAGGAACACATACAGCGAAAAGCGGTATCTCTAACAAATAAAACCCTGACGAATAATATGCTAGGCGATCTGTCCAAGCTTAGACGGACGTGGGAGGCAGACGTGGGAGACATGGAAGACATTGACTGGGAATTGGTGTTAACGCATCCCAGAGAGGTGGCTGTCAAATCCCGACTCCGCCTAATCCAATTTAATATTTTACACAGAACCTACTTCGATAGAGTACGGCTCCAGAGGATGGGGAAGTTAGAAGATGCAAGGTGTCTAAGATGCCAGGATCCCCAGGGGGATTTTTTCCACATTTTGTGGACATGCAGCAAAATACAAGGCTGCTGGGTGGACATTTTTATGGAGCTCAGTGCAGTACTGGAGAGCCAAATCCAAACTGACCCCAAGTTGGCCCTCTTAGGCATGATGAACGATCTAGACCTGACACGTCCCCTGCTGACCTTTCTGGTGTTAGCTCTAGTGGTGGCCAAAAGAGACATAGCAAAACATTGGGGTGCACCAAATATACCGACGTTAGATGAATGGAGAAGGGGATTGGACTTATATATGGCGGCTGAGAGAGTCACGTATAAAGCAAGGGGATGCCCGAGGAAGTTTCGTAAGGTTTGGGGGAAATGGCGACACCACCATGGACTGGATGCAGGGTTGTAAGGGGGAAGGGATCGGGGATACACGGTCCGCCACAATGGGACCGCATGGGGGCTACAAAGTCTGTGGCAAGGGGAAATTATGATCTTAAGGTCCTTTTCATTTGGAAGAAATTTGAGTCAACCTGGGTAGTGAATCGGGGGTGGCAAGGGAGGTGGGTAAAGGTGTGTGCTATGCTAATGACATGATTGTATTGTTCAGTTACAATAAAATGCAAAAAAACAAAAACAAAAAAAACAAAACAATTGTTCTAATCATCTGAGCTGCCTCTTTATATCTGAGCTTCTGTGCAAGACATCGCCCACTGGCCTCCCCATATTCATAATTCAATTGTTTCTTAATCACATATTTCTTAGCTGTCTCTTTACTCCAGTGGAGATTTATTTTAGCCTTGCACCTGGCAACTTCAGTTAGAAGATCAGTGATATCAAGGCCTCCTTGTATGCCCAACATAAGCTTTTCTTCTGCTGCATTCAGAACCGCATATAGTTCCTGCAGTGTGATCTGCATTTGTTTGTGCTTGTAAAGACTGAAATTTAGAGCTTCCCCCCTAAATGCGGCTTTAAAAGTATCCCAAACACACCCGGTCCCTGCACTACCACGATTAATCAAAAAGAAACACTCAATCCACTCTTTCATATGAGCTACAAACTTCACATCTAACAATAATTTCCTATCAAAAGAAAAGGCTTGTAGTGTAGATCCAGTCCTGGTGAGTGCTAGAGGTAACACCAGAGGGCCGTGATCCAAAGAAACCCGTGGGTACACCTGTATTCTGGCACCCACCAATAAGTGACTTGGAGCTAAAAAGTAATCCAACCGTACAAGTTCCTGATGGGGACAAGAATAGAAGGTGTACCCAGGCTCCTCCCCTTTCAAGGTGGCCCATGCATCAACCAGCCCATGAGCACCCAGAAGAGATTGAAGTGCTTTAAATACCCTTGGCTTCCTCCCAGTGTACCTATAGCTAATATCCTGTAAAGATTTAGGGCCAAGATGTATATTTAAGTCAGCACATATAATTAATGGAATGGACCATAAGGCCAGTTCTACATTGAGCCATTCTAAAATCAGAGGCTCATCAAAATTTGACCCATATATAGAACATACCGTGAATTTCTGATTTCCAATAATACATTCAGCTATAGCCCACCTCCCTTGTTTATCCGCCAATGTCCTACCTGTACTTTGAATATGTTTTTTAGCTAAAATTGAAACTCCCCGCGTGGTAATAGATTGCTCAGTACTAACCAATACAGTATAGCCCAAGTCCACTAATAGTTTTCTTTTGGCCCAAGCTATATGGATTTCCTCCAGACATATCAGGTCACACTGCAGCATCTGCAGCTCACTCGCGATCCTCTGCCTTTTATTAAAATGAATTAGGCCCCTAACGTTCAAAGAGCAAAACCGAATGCCTCCGTAAATACCACTATCCCCATCAGTTTTCCCTGTGCTTTTAACCTTTTAGCATGTGTGCCAAGAACCGCCAATTTTCACACCCCTCACAATAGTACACTCATGGATTATTTGTTTTCCCCTTGCCCATTTACAACCCCCCACCGACATGCTGACCCCTACCCTCTGACCCGCCCAACCCCTTTCCCCCCCACCAGTTCTCAGTGATGGGAAGCGATTGTGGGCCGCCACTCCCCAAAGCTCACCCGTGATCCACTGCACCCGTCAAAGATCATCCTCTCAGATTTCACACCCATTAATAACACACCGTGCAAACATGTACTAGTTTGTAAATCAGAAATAAACGTTTTGCACCAGTTTGCATCCCTTTTATGATATAAAACCGTTAATAACGCAGAAAAAAAAAATACCTACAACTTCACATTATCTTCAAAAATTCTTGTGCAGCGATTCCTGACGGGAAGGTCTGTTTTTTTCTTTATAAATCACTTTTAACTTAGCGGGGTTTAAGAGGAACGCCTGACCCCCTTTGGCCTGAAATGCTGAGATCAGCTGACGCAGTCTCCATCTTTGTTGCACTGTAGCCTGGCAAAAATCTGGGCGTACAAAAAAATCGCACCCCTTACCAGACCGACGCCTATCTGGCCTAGCCAGATCATATAATGCTTCACGTAGCAGGTAATTGTTCAGGCAGATTAAATTTGCCCTAGGCCTTTCCCCATGCTTTTCTCCAGAACCCCCTGATCTCCCTCGCTGCACGAATGGAAATCTATGTGCCTTGATAATCTCAGTCTCCCAGTTCCAGCCCTTCAGATCAGGGAAGGCTTCCTTAAACATTTCGATGACAAATTGTCTAACATCCTTCCCCTCCCTGTTTTTGGGAACACCCAAAACGCCGAGATTATTCCGTCTCGATCGATTTTTAAGATCAGTTAGTTTCCAATCAGTATCTTCTTTTGTTTTTTGAAGAGCTACACTCGTCGTCTGCTGCTGAGCCAGCAGATCTTCCACCCCAGAAAACCGCTCTTCTGCCTCCACAGTCCGTGTTGTTATTTCTGCACATGATTTAGCTATGCGGCATACGGTATTTTGCAGTATGCGAACCGCACTCTGAGTTCGCAGCCCTTCAGCCTTTGTTTCTTCCCTGTGCGCCATAATCAACTTATATATTGTATTCAGCGTGATCTCCCCATCCAGCGCTAAGGGAAAACTGGCATTAGTTTCTACATGATCAAGCTGAGAAGAGGGTGAGCAATCCCATATGAGCTGACCTACAGGAGTCGGCGTCTCTTGAGAGAGAGGATTTCCAGGATCTTGTACTTTTCTAACAGTTTCTTGATTCATTGAGTGCTCGGAACTAGGGTCATCCTCCTCTGGGTGCGACTCGATTTCGTCCCCCCAGTCACCTTCCGCACTCACATTACCATTCTCTGAGAGATTTGAGAGGTCACAAATATAATAGGAGTTTCCACCGGAGCCAGCAGATTCCGCATCATTCAACCTGTCAGCTACAGGATTCCCATTATTCTGTGAGTTCAGTAAGCTCAGTGAAGCCTCCCCTGTGACAAATTTGAACTCCTGTATTAGCCAGATTCCAAGACATTGCCCCCTAACCTCTCTTGATCAGACATAGAGTTGCTATTTGATATCATAACAGAAGCAATGGTACTGGGGGTAGGATCCACAGTGTTACACTGCATTGTATTAACCCCCACATCTTCTGCAACAGCTACAGATGATACAGATGATGCATTGTTGCCACCTGCTTCTCCCGGCGCTGGCGGTGAAGGTTGGTTCACAGGGACATTTTCTTTTTTTTTAATGGAATGGAACAAGGGAAAACACATATGAGTATATAGAAAAGCCTAATGACAATCATTAAAATTTGAAATTTACCACATCCATTAGTGCCAGTGAAATAACATTCTTGTATATATTATTGAATATTAATGATTGTAAAATCAATAGATCAGTGTATCGTAAAGATACAGCTGTAAATAGCACTTTGCCCTTTAAAAGCCAACATCCCAGGAATTTAAAGGAAAATATTCCTTATGGAGAATATCTCAGATTAAAAGGAATATGCAGCCAGAAAGATGACTACAATAAACAACTGGCAAAGATGAAGGAAAGGTTTTTGAAATGAGGATACCTCTCAAAATAGTAAATCTGGCTATAAAGAAATCCAAGAATTTAACTAGGAACCAGTTGCTGTATTCCAATGCTAGACCAGGAAATGATACGTCTGTTACCCGATTAAATACATGCTTTAATTCTGTGTCACAGAAAGTTAGCCAAGTGATTAAAAAACATTGGCTAAAAGTTTAAGGTGATGAAGTGAAAGGAGAAGAGCTACTGAGGGCACTACCCATAACTAATAAGAAAGGGAGGACCCTAGTGGACGACTTTACCCATAGCTATCATATCAGTTATCCTAAGCAAGAAACTTGGATGTCTAATACAAAAGGGTTTTTTAAGTGTAATCAGTACAAGGCATGTAGGCTGATCACAAATATATCTGAATACAAGTCACGATGGCTAAAAGAGAAGGATTAATGGTTTTCACATTTGCAATACAGATCATTGTGTATATGTGTTAACTTGCCAATGCCCTCTTATATATTTATATAGCGCAAGTTTTCCTTTGAAGACATGTGAATTATAGCATCAGCGGGCAGTGCGAAAATATTATTTCAGTTACCCTCTATCAAGACACTTTTATGAGAAGCATGAGAGCCATCTGGCAAAACTGAAGAATTTTGCTGTTGATAGAGTACTTCCCAATGTGAGAGGTGGGAATAAAGTAAAGAAATTAAGATGTCTGGAACCCAGATATATTCTAGATTTGCATACAAATTTTCCTGCAGGGTTAAATAGAGATGAGGAAATGGCAGCCTGTTGCCGTATTCTTCAATGTGCTTTTATAATTGGGTTTATAATTGGGTTTTTATATGAAGTAATTTTTAATGGGATCGACTTGTTAATTGATGAATGTTGAATATATAAATTATAGGCCCTGTTCCATTTTTATGATCTATATGAATCCTTTTAATATGTGCTTTTGTGAATTATTATTGATTGATCAATTATATATATTAAGTTATTTAATATTAACTGGAGTGGATGTTTATGATATAGAAATGCTTTACATTTTGCAATTTTTGCACAGTCGAGAGTGGTTGGTTTACAATTATTTTTATAGTGGATATATTACACTGCAGTGAATATTTGTATTTATACTGGAATTTAATGTAAAGATGTTTATAATAATTATATATTATGAACTCTTTGCTGCTATATCATTGCTTTTGCGCACATATAATTGGATTATGGATATGATTAAAACAGGGCAATTGTCAATTATAAAAGGTTGATTGGGACCTATGAGGAAATTCAATCCCCATAAATGACATTAGGGATAGAAGAGCCAAATGGGCAGATTTATATGCGATCAGTGAATAAGATGAAGATTAGCCTCCTGTCTAGTTCACATTGAAGATGTTACAATTTGGGTCCTGTCCGGTATTGATTAATTGTCGACATTTGTTCAGAATGTGTATTAAATGAATACAATTTGGTACTAGGACCAGTGAAAAATGGAAAAATAGGGAAAAAAATTGAAAAAATAGGGAAAAAAGTAACTAAAAATATATAAATTACATGACAGAATAGATGTGTAATTATGTGTCTAAAGAATCTTTTTTCTGTAACAAAACGTTAGAGGAAAGTATGTTTTCTATATCTGTAATGATGGTTTTAAATAATAACTGGGTAGTGGGCATTGTACACTTTGAGAAAAGTTGGGATCAGCTTAAACGCATCAGTGTCGGCTGTGCTACAATAAAGTATGTTGAAGAAAGATATGCTGTCTGGAGTGCCCATGTTTCTCCTGTGTTGCAGGAAGAAATTGTGTATTTGTATATATATTAACACTGGCTCCTTTATATCCAAAAGAGACCTTGTAATATGGAGTAGAAAAAGGTTATTTTATTTAAAATCAGCCACCATTAAAACAAACAGGAGAGATGTGTTTTGGCAGTTGCTGTTTTATCAATCTTCGCTCAATCTGTTTTGATGATGCCCTTAAATGCAAATTACCAGTCTACATTCATGGAGGAATTACTCTCCGTAATTTTACTTTGCCATGTCATCATGATAAACGAAATTTACTATGCATATTTCAATGGCTGCCTCAGTGAGTATTGAAATGTTCTGGACAATGATTCAAAACAAAAGGACTCCCTGCTAATAATCAATGCTCGAAGTCAGGTAAAATATATTGTATATAGATACCTTAGGCAGCTTATTATATTACTTTGCAAAATAGTAATATACAAAGGGCCACTCAAGGCAAACGACATTCATCATAACTTTCTTATTTTCAAAGATATACATTTTAAAATCAAAAGAGATTACTGATGACATCAAAAAATGAATCCTATTCTATGTGTAAACTGAGTGATCCTACCTCTTCATCTTGTCATAGTAGTATATAGAAATATGTATCAACAGATTACAATAAATGGTACAAAACAGTATGTAGGCTTAAACTGTGGCTAATTCTTTGTGGGATTGTATCAACAAGTGTTTTGGTGACAAAAGCGCTTTCATCTGAAACGCCTCGGATGTAACCAAAATAAACTATTGGAGAAGATAAATATCCAAAAGGTTGGTTAATACCCACAGGGTGATTTTCATACCAATCCAAAGAAGGTATGTTTGACTGTAGGTGCGCAATGTATGCGTCCTCGAAAAGAATGAGTGGAACTGATTAAGGAACAGGAATCCTGGTGCGGTCCTCTTATTTTGTTTATTTTCTTAAGTTCTGTACTTAATGTCAGAAATGACATATTCATATCTATTTGCAAGAAATGGAATCTCTTTATATTCTGATGTGCTAGATGTGTCCTTCGACATACTTACGTTGTCCCGTACAGCAACAACTGTTGCTGTACGGGTCGAAGCAAGTATGTCAAGGGATAATTGCAGTATGTCACAGACAATTTCTGACATTCGTATATTACTATATTTCAGAGTAAAATAATAGGCTGCCTAAGGTCTAAATATACAATATAATGTTCTTGACAATTCAATGCTGCGCACCAAAATAGTTCATACATTGTGGTGGGTGGCACTTTTTTGTTCACACTGTTCGGGTTGGGCTCTGCTTCCACCTCTTCCCAGTAAACTTCTTGTATTTTTCCTGGGTTCAGGGGGCAAGCTGGCTGCCAATCAACACTACCTACTTGCAGTGAGCCAGTTTGCATCTGATCATGGGTGGTACACTGGAAATGCGCTACCGCTAGGCACCTACAACATAACATGACCCCCCTTCCCTCAACCATTTTGGGCCCGGGTACCCCATCCCCTGGGGCCTGACCCTTTAAAAAAATATTTTTATAACTAAACAAAGCGGGCCCCCCTCCCAGGCTGATTTTGGCCCTAGAGATGCCACCCCCGGGGCCTGGCCTTTCTTTTCAAAAATGTTTTCTTTCTTTTAAATTAAGGAAGAGGGGGCCATGTAGCCCCCCCCCCTTCCCTGTGCCATTTTCAGCCAGTGGGACCCCCAACCCCGAGTGCCTGGCCTTTTCTTTTTAAAAAATGTTTTATTTACTAGGAGGAGGCCAAGTGCCCCCGTGCCAATTTCGGCCCCATGGAACTCCATTCCCCAGGGCCCGGCCTGTGTTGGGAGTGCCTTGGATGCATCCCCACATTTTCAACATTGGGGACCGCAGGGGAAACCTGAAGGCCCCCACAATCCCTGCTGGCTCGCCACCTCCTGCAGGAGACATTATTGTTTTGCTAACATGCAGCTCCCTGGATCTCAAAGCAATGAGTCTGTTTGTCTGCTCGCTAGACAGTAGGCAGGGAAACAAACTTGCTCCGCTTTCAGCAATCAAGAGCATTTTATGCTTTCACTTGCTGAAAGAGGTGCTCCCACCAAGCCATTGCAATCTTTAATGTCCTGGGGCGGGCACCCTGTCACATTGCTGGTGCCGACTCGAGGGCCATGTCGGGCTACATGAGGGGGACCGTGCGACCCTCCAGCTTTGTTAATTAAGCCTTGGGGAGGTGGTGTTCTCCAGGGATGCGGGGGCTGTGCATCCTCCCATATTTCTCATATTTAGCCCCAGGGAGGTGGCAATCCCTGGAGGAGGTCAAAAGGGTCCTGGGGCTGTGGGGAGCTGTGTGACCCCCGCATTTCTAATATTTAGTCCTGGGGAGGTGGTGGTACCCGAAGGGGGCGAAAAAGGCCTCACTCACATTCATTCTAGTCAATAGACCTGGGGAGGTGTCAGTCCCCAGTGCTGCAGGGGGCCACGAGGACTCCCTAGCATTTGTCTCAATTAGCCCCAGGGTGGTGGCGATCCCCGAGGCAGTGTGTGGGAGCCAGAGCCCCCCATTGCATTACTATTTAATTTAGCTCCAGGGAGGTGTTGTATCTAGAGCTGCGGGGGACACTTGCCCCCACACATTTGTCTCATTTAGCCCCGGGTAGGTGGCAGTCCCCAGTGCTGTGGGTTGAGGCCATTTTTTAATCAATAGGTCTGGGGAGGTAGCTGTCCCAGGGACTGCGGGGGGCAATGTGGGCCCCGCATCTCTTTCAATATGTTTGCCATGGGGAGGTGGCTGTCCCTGGTGCTCGGGGCCACTCCCCACCTTACTATATGAACTTGCTCCCAGGACCTGGCCCACCAGTGGGCTTATATTTAACAAAGAGAGGGAGACTTTACTTAGTTTTTTAACAATAAAATATAATTGTTTAGTTATTCCTGTTTTTTGTAATTTTAAGCAATTTTCAATTGAGTTGTTTACTTATAATTATCTTAAGAATATTTCCTTTAATTTTTAATGTGTTTGTATTTCCCTAAAACTGTCTCTCTTTAAAATGATTTTTCCAAGATTTGGTGTCCTGCAGTGTGGTTTCTCCGGTTTTGTTTTTCCATTAATTCACACACATCAGCTAGCAGGAGGTTTCTGTTGCCTATTGATCTCCCTTTCTTGCTCTCACTTCAGTTGAAATGGTGTCCTAAGGAAATAACTTACTCCTTTAAATGGAGGGAACTGGTGTCAGTTATCTGATCAGTTAGCTCATTTCAGACAAACTACAGTCTTGCTCTTTGCAGTTTAAAAACAAAACAAAAGCATTTAATGTGGACAAACAGCAAGGCACTCGTTTGGCACTAGTTTGGGATACTATTGGATATGGAGTCAGTAAGAGGTCTATGGTGAGAGAAGGATCTGCCTCAGGGAGCTGTCCACCTACCAGGAATAGCAAATGTTTGAGTGAGCAGGCTCAACAGTGTTCTTCCATTCTCAGGATCTACATTTTTATCAGCAAATCTTTCACATGATTGATCAGTGAGTATTAGAAACACCTAGCGTGATCTGTTTGAGCCTCCTTAATCTAAACACCAAGGAACCAGCGGCATGGGGCACTAATGCCTGCTCCTTTCCAGTGATGCAAAGGATCACATGTGAATGTCGTATCCCTTTCTTCTAGTTCCATTAACTACAGAAGAAATAAAGGTAAGGACAGGATTCCGGTGGATGTAATAGGAACTATCTGGCAAATGAAGAATGGGGTGGTCTTCTTTGTCTATGAAAGGTCTGCTAAAATGTAATATGCCTCACTTCACCAGCCACTTTTTTTATCCTGCATGAATGACTTTCAAGTGATCGATTTGGAAAATATGATGCTAAGTCTCCAGCACCGAGCACTTCCTCAGACGGTATGCTTGTTCATGCTGTTGTTTAGGTGTCCCTCTACTCTTGGATCCTATGGCTAGTATTTATCCCTTTTCCGGTGCTGATGTATTAAAATGTCTCATACTGGTGTTTAATATTATATAAAAGGTGTTTTAAACTGGTTACCCATTTCTATGCTTCGACTTTATTGGCAAGAAATAATAGACCTTTCGGCTGTCCTAGCTAGCCATCTGCCAATGGCCTTCTGTTTACCAAGGCTCCATTTACTGTCATTTCAGTAGTCAAGATTCCATTTGATGAAGATAGCTGTGCTATTTCAGCCTTGGAGACTTGCCGTGGCATTCTACAATGCTTGTGTTAACTATGTTCGCTGTTCTTGTTGCTTTTAGCTTGGCACAAAGAGGTGATGGGTGATGGAAAGGGGACCCTTGTGTGTTAGCATACCTGCCTTCAGTTTAACCATGATTATTTTTTGCATTCATTTCTCTTTCTTCCACAAACTATTTTGATTGTAATGAGCTTTCCTGAAAAGATCACTGCTATCTTTCTAAGTGTATGTTGAACAATAATGATCAACTTGAAGCACACTTAATTTGTTAACAAATCTGACAACTTGTTTGTAAACGTTTGATATTTCTGCAAGAGTTTATGGATCACTTCACTGGCTCTTGAAAGGTTTGCCTGCTTACATTTGTGAATTTCATTTTTTCATGCAAAAATAAACAGACGTATATTTATGTATTAGAAAATATGAAATATCAATCCAAATGCACTTTGTGAAACTGTTTACCTGGGAAAGAAATACATGTGGAGAAGGCCTTTCTCCTACAACTACCCCATTTTTGGGAGTGTGTCTTTCACCATTCAATTTTGGGACTGGATTTACTCCTTCCAATGATGGGAAATTGACCATTTATAGGATGGGAAGGGGGCGGAGAGGAGTTTGTGAATATCCATAATCATTTAGATATGTACGTTTTCCAAACCTACAGGCCATTGCTGGTTTGTAATGCCCAACCCCTGCTCCCTATTCACTCTCACTTGTAGATGCATTCACACACAAACAAATGAGCATAGAAAAAGTGGTTTTGCAGTGATAAAAAAAACTTTCATTGTGTAAGACAAAGTTGCATACATAGTAAATTGAGAATACGAATTATGGTGACATAATTTCGTGACCAGGATTTGATATTTGTACATATTAAGGTTAGGTTTGTGTGTATATTCCTATTAGGACTTAATGATATGGTTCATCTTGAGTGCCTATGGTGTGGAAGGCTTAGGACTGACTCCTTAATGAGTCTGGTCATTAAGGTGAACCTTGAGTACCTGTGGCATAGACAATTTAGAACTCACTTTACTGATTCCTTTTTATTGCTGAAAAGCATCTTTAGTGGCTAAGGCGCAACAAGCTATGTGCATCATCTTACTAATTAGCATATGATGTGTATTAATTTATATGTGAATTAGTCACCAATTTTTTTAAACATAGTGGTACTAAAACACATAAAGAGAAAAAGTAATTTCCTTTACAGCAAATATTCAAAATTACAATCACACTGACTTAAAGCCCCTAAAGTCCAACTCCATCTAATGTAGGCCTAGAAGCCATCTCAGCTAATGGAGGTCACCATCTTTACACTCTCATTGGAAATGTCAATCTTTCCTACTTCATGCAGAATCATTGGCATGTCTACCATTAGATGCAGATGTCGTATGACCTTATTTTTCTAAAAACTCTGAAAGTGTAAAATTATTTTATTGAGGACATAGATACACCACTTAATGTGACATCCTTCTGGGTCTACTTTACATCATGTCAAGGTTAACTGAGAACACATACAGACATATAACCGGAATATTGCAGTCTGTAATGATGTCCTTTTACCTTATATGTTCATAAGGGAGTTTTTGGCATGCACACCTTGATGCATATTATCGATGTCAGACATTCCTAAACGTATGTCAGAAATTCCAATTTCTGATAAGATTTATCTCCACATGCATCAAAAGAAAAAGCGGTTGCATACGGCAGGTCTTTTTGCATTTAGGATGAATCATCCTTAATGCAAAAATTGATACTCAAGGAATCACACAATTGCAATGACTTTAATTGCAATTGCATTTAAGGAATCGCAATTTGTGATTGCTTAAATGCAATGCATTAAAGTTAAAAAAAATTCGATTTCACAATTAAGAATCACAAATTACCATCAATTGAAAGGTGATGGTAATTTGCGATTTATTTGAAAAATGCACCAAAGTGCATTTTTTAAAGTCCCATGTTACACACACACATGCCCATGGGGCATGTGTGTGCACAACTTGGGTGCACATTACAATTTCAGGGGTGCTACAGAGTGTCCTTTTGGCACCCTTGCACCCTCAAAATTGCATGCCCAATTTGCGAGTACCTAATGGGCACTCGCAAATAGGAAGAGGCAAATGTGTACCTATGTTTTACAGTTTATTTTGGTTTCATTGATAATTATAAAGCTATAACATAAATAATGGGAAAAAAATCATAATGTAAACCCTTAACATTTATCAAAATCATTGTTTCTAAAAGAAGACAATATTGGAAAATAAAATAAATCATTGTTTATTTGTTCTTTTTCAGATAGTAACAGTCTTAGCAAATATGTCAGTACTGGATCAGTCTGCCTCAGAAATAGTTCAAGCAAACGGTTAGTGAAAATTTATGTTTGTGTGTATGATGCTGTGTTGTGCTGAACAGTAATATCCAGTTTGGTTGCTTTGATGTGTCCATGGGATTTCATGGATTTCGAACACAAGATATTATTTGAATCAAATAATTAATCAATCGACTTGTTGTTTCTCCACTTTGATTCTTCTTGCCCTTAATTGCCATCAAGTCCTATTTCTAAATTAATGTTCAAGCCTTTACTCCCACTTTGGATGACAAAGTATAACGTTCACATTCTTAAATGTGCTCTAAAATGAATAAGACCATTTTCACACAAGTTTAGATGTTTTGCAACTCTTAGAATGGTCATTTCTTGCACGAACAAAAAGTATGTTTCAATACCTTACCTTCATGAGAGAAGACCACTGGGCAGTGACCGGGTTGTATGATTCCTCAGACCACAAAAAAGGAAGCGGGCCGTGACTGTTATAACTTAGGTGTGGCCATTCCTTTGCCTAAGCCAAGTCTTACCTACTGCTCAGCCAGGATGTGTGCTGGAATGTGTGATCATGATTGGAATACTGAGTGTTTGATGATTTCGTAGAATGCTAAGGTACCGGGTGTGGTACTGAGTGTCAGTTGGAGTATGCCGGCTGCGCAGCAGGGAGTGTGCTCCTGGTGGGGCTATTTGCTATTTACCTTCTTCTACTTATTTGCCAGAAACTTACCCTGCAACTAAGCTTGAATAAATTAACCTTATTTTATACATCTCGGCAAACGGATTCAATTACAACCGTGACCCAGGTATTCATACACCTATCCGCAACCCCTTACCCCAAGTTGCTCCTGCCCCGGAATCCCACCTTGCTCCTGAGGGCAGGCTAAGGGTATCCAGCTAGCTGTGACCCCCCAGAACTGGATGGTCTTGAGAGGTAGGGGGGCAGCCTGAGAGTCAGGGAGATTGGTGCTAGGCCTCTGACCACCAACTTGGCTGCACTGGGCGCGCTGCAGGCAGCCCCTGATTTGTCACACTTGTAGGACTTCAATGGTTAGAAGTTATGTTGACACTGTCATTGATAGTGCTCGCAGGGGCCGTGGGCGACACAAGCTGCAGTGGACTCCTGAGAAGGGCCTGGCCCTTTACTTTTTTACAAAATAAGTGCCTGTAACCGTTAATGAAAAAATTAATTTAATAGGAGAAACGATCTAAGACTAGTCAATCACCCTGTTCTAATGTTGGAAAAGTAGCAATCAGAGATCTCCATTGATAGTTGAGTGATGTAATGTGGCTGTTGATTTCTAAGGAAGCCTAATAGCCACATTGTTAAGTACAGTACACGTTATCATGTGATAGTACTTGTTTATTGTCAAGAGCTTAAGATGCACGTCCAACCAGTAATCCAGTCTTCTTTTCCATCTTGCACTCCACCCTCTCCACTCAACTTCTTCATTACATATACAGTATTCCATCACGGAATGCATACAATGCAATACATAGTTACCAGGAGATATCCAAGTGAGAACACAACACATCCCCGTTCTTACAATAAAATAATAAACAATGACCTAACTAATACACAACTAATTCCTATTTAAAAAGCTGAAAAGGAAAAAAATGAAGATTATTCATTACAATACAATGAATGGTTCACTCAGATCTATGGGAATTCCAAGACTTAATTCCACCATGTACATAATCTGACAACCATTTAGGAGGTCTCCTTGTTCTTCTAATGACACTTCCTTCACAACTCTGAGAGGGAGTAATTTGCTCTGACATTACCACCTCTGAGCTTGCAGATGGTTGATTAATATTGTTACTCTTCTAAGTTGTTACACATGCACCAGCACGAACGCTATTATTCTGGGCTGTCACACATGAACCGGCACCAACATTCACCATGTTTTCTACAGCATTATCACCATTATTTGCAATATCCACTCCATCCTTACATTCACTTTCACCAGTAAGATCAAGATCCAACCAGTGGAAATTGCCTGGAATAGATTGGTGAGTAGATTCACCACATACAAATAGCTTGGAAGTCAAAGCAACACCGTGCATAGTCCACACCTTTCCACTTCTAACTCTTACAGCATTATTTAGAACTTCCACAACTTCCTCCGACACAAAAATTTGACTTTCACCTTTTTTGACCTTTCCTGGTTTCTTTATACAAACCCAATATCCAACATCAACCTTGACACATTTAGCTCCATGCTCATCATCACAATAAGTCTTAACTTTGGCATGATGTTCCATTAATTTACTGCGAACTGAGGAGGGAGACCAATGACATGAAGTGGAACTGCATAACCACACTGGGTTAAATTTGGATTTGGGTCTCTGTCGTCTCATCATCACAAAATGTTAAAGACCTGTACAATCATTCTTAGTAACTCTGTACACCCACACAGCCTGTGCAACTGTGTCACCCAATTCGAATCTTGAATTAGATGCAGATTGGATAACACCTTTGATCACACGATAAAATCTTTCTACAACACCATTTCCAATAGGATTATATAGGGAGCTAGTCTTATGAACAATCCTACCGTAGCAAAATAATCTTTGTCGGCATTAGACATAAACTGAACGCCATTGTCACTCAAAATAGTTCCTGGTAACCCTTCAGAAATAACATTTTTATCAAGAAATTCCAAAACAACAGCAATATTAATTGCATCCACCACTTCCACAACAGGCCATTTAGAAAAAAGATCCAGCAAAACAATGACACATTTCTGGTCATACCCAACAGGTCCAAACAAATCAACAGCAACAGAATCCCAAGGACATTGAGGCGGCACATATTCGAACAAGGGATGACACAGAGTTTGTAAAGTTTTATCAGTAGTGGAACAACTCATACAATTTCTCACATACCTCTCTACTTCTACATCAACTCCAGGCCAACATTCTTTGTCCGTACTATGCCAAAATGACCTTCATGGCACGATTGGATAATAGTTTTCCGTATTCCCTGACTGAGGTATGATTCTGTCACCCCTGAGAATAGTGTCATTCTCTATACTAAGTTCAGATCTGACTTCCCAAAAGGGTCTCAATTTTTCATTAAGTTTGGATTTGCTTGCCCAATTATCACAAATGCATTCCATAACTAGTTTGAGCAGATCATCCTTAGCACACTCTAGTTCCCACTCTTTCTTGCTTACAGCGCAACCACCCTCACCATGAAAAAATGCAACCTGAAAATTGTCACACATGTCATCTTCGCAATCTTCCAACTTGAGAGGTAACCTTGATAAACAATTTGCAAGTACATTATCTTTACCAGGTGAGTACACCACTTTGTGAATAAAATCCTGCATTCGAACGGACAATCTGGCAGAAGCGTTAACAGTACCTTCAGTCATTACCAGTTTGACAAGAGGTTTATGATTGCAAAATATTGTGACTTCTTTTCCCCGCACAGAGGCTCTAAAATGATTAAGGGCTAAAGCCTCCCTTTCAATTGCTGGGTACCATGTCTCAGTGGGGGTTAAGGCTCTAGAAGCAAAGGAGATAACATCCTTTTGTGACAACACAGCCCCCAACCCTTTTTCCACTGGCATCGGTGGTAATATAACTGTTTAAATTAGGATCAAAACCGTCTAATGCCTGCACCCTGTCAATGATAGTGGTGAGAAAGACAAATTCATAATGACATGCCTTGGACAATTCAAATTGGATTCTGTTCTTTAACAATTGTCGCATATTAAAACATCTTGCAGCAAAATGAGGAATACATTTAGAGCAGTATTCCACTAATCCTAAGAAGGATCTCAACTCATCCTTATTGGTGAGGGTGGGTGCTTCTTTAATGGCAATAACTAAGGTGGTTTTAGGTCTCACCCCACCAAAACTAATTTCATGTCCCAAATATGAGACTTTTTCAGCAGCAAATTTGCACTTAGATAATTCCACCGTGAGACCATTCTCTTTTAAGTTACTCATTACATTTTTAAGTGTAGCATCATGACTTGATTTGTTTCCTCCAAAGATAAGAATGTCATCTTATAGGAACCTAGTGCCAGCAGTTTTGTTAAATAAATTAAACATTAATCTTTGGAAAACTGCAGCCGCGGACGCTAGTCCAAATGGCATCCTTTTGAATTGAAAACAGTAATGAAAGCTGTTAGGTTCCTTGACTCTGGCGTTAAAGAAATCTGATGATACGCTGATTACAAATCGACTTTAGATGGATAGCGTAAAATGCACGTCCAACCAGTAAGCCAGTGTTCTTTTCCATCTCGCACTCTACCCTCTCCACTCAACATTCTTCATTACATATACAGTATTCCATCATGGAATGCATACAATGCAACACATAGTTACCAAGAGAATTCCATGTGAGAACACAACACAGAGTTTTTAACATCATGTTTGAATAACAGATGTGATATTAGCTTAGCTACGTTGCAGACTTGGAAACCCGAATTTGAATATTGGGGTTACAGCTTGATTTCCAACTTGAACAAGCTGTGTGTTCTAAGGTAAATCATTTTATCTAACTGCCTCGCTAGTCCTTTCAGTCACAGTGTGCTTCATGCAAAAATTATGAATATATTAATTGTCAATGAGTGAAGATGGTTAAAAACATGCAAGTCGACCAGCTCTACATAAAACAAAATTAAAAGCAACCTTGAAGTTCCCATCCTCATAAATGCACTGTGTGTGTGACCTCATGTATCTACATGGTAGGTGCCGTGGGCGTGCCTTATCATGTATATAATCTTGCACTCCTAATTTCATCAATTCGTTGCTTTACATGAGTGTTAACTACCAAGGCCTCTTTCCTCCTTGATGCTTTCTAATTTCTCACGCTTTTTTCATTAATTATATCCCGATGTTAAACATAAACTGTGTAGCTTTGTAACAATTCTTTGATTTGCTAATACCTTTTTCTGTATGTAGCACTATCACTACACAGCTATTTAATGCTGCTTAATTCACCGTCTTTGAAAGAATGAAAGACTGACATGGCCTTACGAGAATTCGAACTGATGCCCTTCAAAAGCAAGCGGCGAGCGATTAACTCACTGAGCTGTAATTTTACATAGTGACAAAAATATATTTGTTTCCTATTCAGCCTTCATTAGTGCTAATAGACGTGGACACGAAAACAAATCCAATCATTTCTTTGGTCATGAATCTAAACGAAATGACCGACTGTGAGTGAAATGGGCCAAGCCATTTGCTTTATTTGAGGATTTGTCTGAATAAATGTGCTCCTCGCTATATATGTCTCTGTAAAAGGTGCCTAATTAACAAGGTTGTTTGTAGAAAAAAAATGAGGTGAGGTTTGCACTTAACTTCCTCTGTGGAAGTTCTTAGCAGCTTCACACAAAGGTAACTGCCTGAAGGCTTTTGAGCTGTGACTTACGCGTTATCCATGTAGTGTAAAATGACTTCCTGTGTCTAGACACAATAACTAATATGGTAGCAAGTGGAGTATGAATATCCCTGATAGTGGTGCAGCTTTTGCAAAGTCTAGTTCGCAAATCAACTACCCTTGTTGTGCATGTTAAAGTTACTTGTTAATAATGAATGGCAACGATTATAAAGTAGTGCACTGCTAGCACTAAAATTTGTATTTAAAAACATTAAAAACACAAGCCAAGCCTTTTTTCTGTTTTTCTGATATTGCAGTGCAGCATTGGCTTGCTTCATAGAGCCTTTCCCGTGAATTTTCAAATTCGGTAATATAAAGATATTTTTGTGATATAATGGACAAAGTCAAATTTGTTTACATTTAACTGGGATAGTGCACGTGTATTTGTATCTTTACTAGGACAAAAAAACATGCAAAATACATTAATATGGTTTACGGCTTAGTAATATAAGCTCTAGAACAGCAATTTCATTTTAAATCAATTCCCTTCTCCTATAGAAAAAAACTGTCCCACTCAACCCTAGCTCGTAGCTTTTCACACATAGGAACACACAAACATACACATACATATTTCAGAGTAGAGGACAGGGGAAGACCAGGGCAAAGAAAGGAAAGGGTCACGGAATAGGGAGGGAAGAGAAGGGCAAAGAAAGAGAAATATTCAAAGAGCAACTTTTGTGTAACAATCATTGAACCAGAAAAGCAGCTTGAACCATAAAATGTATGAAGGAAGTCTGTGTAACCCCGCAAAACCCAAGTGACCACAACATCGCCTTGCGGACCCCAGGTGTTTCAGAAACATCCCCCGTGCCCTTAAATTTCGCAGTGCAAAGAATTATGAACGGTTTGGGAAACTGCGCTAAAACTATAGAGCATAGGAAGAATATTGATACTAAAAGAGCTGGTGAAGGGCTAAATAATTATTCAAAGAAAAAGCCAAGCAGAATTAGGCAAAATATTCAAATGTAATCTAAGAATTTGTCAGTGTTTCGACAGATCTAAAATAAACAAAAAATAATACACGTAGGTTTCATATCAGGAGGAAAGTACAAATTGTATGCCACAAAATAGTTCTTGTAGAGTCTGAGGAGCTGAATGTAGGAATTAGAAACATGTATTGAGAGTAGATCCTGAGTCAGTGTCTTGGCGCTTTATATAAAAAAAAATAGGGGTTGTATGCTAACATCACTACTACAGGTGGACATTATTGAAGTTTGATTAGCGCCGCTCAATCACGAGGAAGGCAGAAAAGGAATTCCAACCCTTAGATGTAATGAGTGAGACAATATGCCCTCTCCCAGAGCCAGCTCTGTTCCCCTATGTGACAGTAAGCAAGCACAGAGCTGCTGAGAAAACTATTCAATGAGACCTATGTCTAAAGAAGTGATGGAAAAATTTGATCTGAGCCAGCCATGGCTCTGAAACAAAAATAGAGATAATTAAAAAGATAATGTTTGCCAATTGGCATTCACAGAAGTGGTTTCATGTGAGAGAACGTACAAGTCCTCCTGCCTAGGCCAAGTTTGATTTGGAGGCTAGAAAATATGTTGTTAAGAGGTAGCAAATAGAGGGTAGCTTTAATGGAATAAAGAAAACTGTTAGCACCAAAGGATTGGCAAAAATTGGTGATTAAACTAGACACCCCAATTTACAGCTTGGATCCTCGAAAGCCTGTGGCGCTAGACAGGTCAAATGGACTTTTACCACCGTATTGCAAATGGAGCAAGGACAAAAACAGATTATATATATATATATATATATATATATATATATATATATATATATATATATATATATATATATATATATATATATATATATATATCTTCCTTGGTTGCCCCTCGATTAAGGACGCCACTCCACCATAGTTTGTTTCAACATGAAACTTTATTTAAGGAAACCGGCATTTCCCCTTCTACAACATTCTTTACCGCGCATTTCGGAGCTAAAAACCAGAATATGGATATTTGGAGGTAAGTAAACAATTTAAATAATAAAACAAATTTGTATCGCGCGCTGCATCACATTTTGCGATGCAGGGCGCCCTACGAAATTCGTTTTATTTATTAAATTGCTTACTTATCTCTAATTATCCATATTCCGGTTTTTAGCGCCCCCCCCTACCCTGTCCCTCCCCCGCCCACCTTTCTGCCCCACCGGGACTCCCTCCACGGGCTGTGGCTGAAAGGTTTCAATACATTCTAAAGTGAAATTCTAATACAATATATGCAAGTCGAAATTGGATTTTAAAATGTATTTCTCACAAAGGCATGGCACAACCATTCCCATAATTATAGTTTTCTGTGGGATGAAGAAAAGTAAGAGTTTTGTTCTTAACCACTGACATCATGATGGCTGGCCTGGCCCCCTGACTCTTCTATAACTTGTTCAGACAGACGCTCTTTCCATTTATCCTTTCTGGCATCACTCTGAAAGGTTATGATGAAGTAGTTTATGCTAAATATATGCACATGGATTTGTGGTAGGTATCTCTTTTTGTTTAAAACGTGACATCTGGTGTTGTCAAGTAGCTTGTAATTGTAATGCCAGTCAGTCAGTCAGTCAAGTATGCTTTATTCGAGGTAAAAAAAACTCATAAAAGGAGAACACCTATAAGACCTTACATTCATAACAATAATATTAAAAAAACATATTTACAGTCACAGAGAAATTAAAAAATAAAGCTGCAAGACTTCCATTTAAAATTCAATTTAGAACCACAGAGTTCATACAAAAATACAACACCAATGTATAATCAGATTCTCAATAGCTAATTGGAAGGGCAGGAAAAGGACTACATTTCACTATACATCCTGTTATTGAGCCAGGAAAGTTCTTCTAATTGCCCATGCCCAGCCTAGGAATTTCGCAACAGCCACAGCAATAGTGGGGGAAGAACTAGTACGTATTATTCTAAGGGCCACAACACTATCCCTTGTGCCAAGCTGTTTACACATGGCCCTCAACCAGACACGTCGGGGTAGACAGTAGGCCGTACATACAAACAATAGATGGGCAATGGTCTCTATGCAGACTTTACACAATGGACAAAAATGAGAGTTACCTTCAGCCCATCTCCCAGTTAGCGATCTAATAGGAATGGACCCCACCCTGAGCTGGAAGTATAACGTCCTTTCCTGGGGCTTGGTTATAATGTCCCAGTAGAGCTCAAGGGAAGGGCAAGATTTCCATTCAAGATACTGGCCCTCCAAAGTGGAAGCGTCAGCATCATTCCAATTCCTAAGATTTACTGTTTCCCAGTACTTTGCTTTTATAATTTCTTTAGCCGGAAACTGCACCTCCTCTGGTTTCTCCCAAAGCTGATTCAAACCCAGAGACCCCAAAGATCTACGCAAATCCCCTAACCAGCCTATCTTATGAAATTTGTCCCGGTTGATTATAGCCAGGAAGCCCCTTGCGTAGTGTGCGAGTTCAGGAGTGACTCAGATGTGACGCCAGTATAGAATGGGTCGCAATCTGGCCATATCAGATATGGCTTTCCTGCCCAACTCGCAACGTAGCGGCTTCAAGGGTGTACTTTTAGGTAGTGCAGTAAGGCTTTGGAGAAACTTGTTTTCTGTGAGTGTTGGTGGTACCAGGTTGTCATAGCCCCAAAGCTCAGCGCCGTATAGCGCAGAGCCAACTGCTTTGGATTCATATACCTGAAGTGCTGGCTTAATTGGTCTGGTCAATGATTTTTTATGCTCAGCACTTATGACACCTGTGTTTTGGCGGAATTTAAGGGCCGCCATTTCCATATGTTTCTTCCACTTAGCACCCTTGTCTATATGGACTCCCAGGTAGACGAAGTCTGATACTATTTCCACCTTCTGGCCATCCAAGAAAAGGTTCCCTCTGAAACTGAGGTGAGCGATAAAAGTCATGAGCTTTGTTTTTGCCACATTTACTTCGAGGCCACGATCCCTGCAAAAGTCCTCGAAAATGTTCAGGGCACGCTGAAGGCCACTAGGGGTTTTAGATACTATCAATGTGTCGTCTGCAAAAAGTAATATTGGGGTTTTCAAACCATCCAAAACTGGAGCATCAACAGACGCAGACAACATGCGCTCCAAAACACCATTAATATATAGGGAAAAAAGTGCTGGCGCCATGGCACATCCTTGACATACCCCTCTTTCTACTGGGAACTCCTCGGTTACCTGGCCATGCCTACCTCACTGGATCTTTGCATAGTTGGCCTCGTGTAATCTCATGACCAGGGATAGAATCTCAGCTGGCATACCCATCTCGCTTAGAACTTTCCATAACAAGGAGCGGGGGACTAAATCGAAAGCTGCACGCAGATCGATGAAAGCTGCGTACAGACTTCCCTTCTCCAGCTGCACTGTTTTCCAATGTAGCAAAGTAAACCTAAAGATCTGGTCTACTGTGCTAGTCAATTTACGAAATCCGGCTTGGTAGGGTGATAGTACATTAAATTCTTCTACCCAGTTCATGATCTTTGTTAGGGTCATTTTTCCTACAACCTTCTGGACCGTATCTATTAGGCTGATGGGCCTATAATTCCCCGGTATAGTTTTATCTCCCTTTTTAAATACGGGTGTTATTACTGCCCCCAGCCACGATTTTGGCACTGGTGCCCCTAAAGCTACCGCGTTCGCCACGTTCAAGATGTACTTCCCCCAACAGGTTTTTTCGTGGAGAAAGACGTCAGCGGGCACCCTGTCTGGTCCTGGGGCTTTACCCCGCGCCACTGAATCTAGGGCCATTACTACATCCGTTTTAAAAAAAGGCGGTCATTTAAAAACTGTAGTTACCACAGAATCTCCCAAGATGTCCTCCGGACGACATTTGTATTGGGGCCCAAAGTAGCCCAACCAGCTACTCTGTGAGACTTAGTTTGAGGGTGGTTCAGGGATGCCACCTTCCCCCCACTTGACTATATTCCAGAATAGTCTGGAATCTTAGGCTGAGCTGGCGGCCTTAAGATCTAACCAATGCTGCTCATCCCAGTCCTTCTTAACCTGGTGAACACTAGCCTTATACACCCGCCTCGCCTCCCTCACAGCAGCTGGCATCTTACTCTTAATAGCCATCCCCAGTGAACTTCTTGCTGCCCTACACTGTGCGTTATACCACCCTGCTTGATATGGGGGAGTTTTTTTGCCAGGTTGCACCCGTAATTGTAATGCATGTCTTCTGGAAAGGGCTGAGAATTGTATGTTTCATATATTGATGGACTGTATCCTTGGGGCCCATTGGGGAAAGGGAGGGGGGAAGGAAAGCACCGACCCGAGACTCAATGTAGGTGTGATAAAGGCTGCTTTATTGGAAGCAGGTGCATCCTATACAATAACATCCTTGGCCTGCGCCGCACAATCTAAACCTCATAAATATGTAATTTCCTGACTCACCTCCACCCCCTCCCCTAACTGATTCCCACAATCCACAAACAGTAACAATTAGCATAACGTCAATTTGCCTCTCCACCTGGCTAAATACTTTCTTGTGCTTGACCTGTGGAAAAGTCAGCCCATAACGCACCTGATGCCCAGGCTGCTGGCGCAGGACGCCTCTTAGTTCCCATCTTGAACAATTACCAAATAAAGAGACGGGCGCTGGGAGCAGGAAAACAAGAATAGAGTTTTATTTCTCATGAGGAGAGCCTGTCATTTCGGATATCCGCATGGTGTCTACAGGGTGTGCTCTCTCCTCCCTACCCAACACACACCAGTTTCTCTGAGGATTCGTCTTTTATACACATGTTTATGATGCACAAACATTCCTTATTACAATAAAGACGCTTTGAAGTAGGAAAAGGCATGCTAGGAATCCCAGCTTCAGGCCTATTCCCATACCAGTCGCTCAAATGTCATCCTCCCCTCCTGAATGTAACAAGAGATTGTGATCTCTCAGCCGGACATTCCTACCGGACACGAGGGCAGGAGGGGATGATCAGATCAAAGGTTGGGCAGGCGATAAGATCGGGCACGTTGGTTGGTGTATCACGGTTTTGTTATGCTGGGCAGGGAAAAGGGGGGGTGTACATTCACGAGGCTTGGTCTTAGGACTTGGGACCGGGTCGAGAGGCCAAGTGCAGCCGGGGGGGGGGGTTGTCAGCTGAGGGGAAGGGTGTTCTTGGGAGGAAATGGGGGGGTGTGGGTCAAGCAGGAGTGCTACTTCTAGAGTAGGGTCACGCAGAGGGAGAGGGTCTTGTGGCCGATGCATGAGCAGTGCGCGCGGGGAGGGGTGCCGGGAACAGATGGGCAGAGAGGCCATGGTGTCTAAAATGGCTGTTGTGTACGTGTGTGCATGGGTCTATGCTGGCGGGATAACACAGTCAGTGTTTAGTGATATCCATTCTGCTTACAACAAGGGGTACAGTGAACACAAATGAACGCCGCTTATGTACATATACATTGCCATTTTCAACAGTCGCCGCTTTTTTACATAAGCTAGTTCAGTTCTATACAGTCGATACGATAGGCGGAATGCGGTACATATGATTTTACATTTGTTGGGTTATTCATACAAGTCTATCAAGAAAAATTTTCCGAAACATTATAGAATCAAGTTCAGACTTTCTCTCCGGTGACATCAACATACAGTAAAAAGTGCTCTGATACCTTCGGGTCTTGTCAGTGCTATAAGAAACTTTTGGACAACTAAATACATGAGTGACCGATGAAACATTTTAGAAAACAATACAAAATGGTTGAGGGAGGAATTCAGTTCGATACAAGCAATTAGTCAAGGGGGTGAGTAGAAAGTTCAGGAAGGGGGGGGTCTTCGTCACAATGTCTTTTTAACAGAGTCCGTCTTCTTTCGTTGGCGCTGTTGAGCACCGGCGGTGGAGCTATAGGTCCAGCTCGTATTCATCCTTACGCGTTGCAGGGTGCGATCAGTCCTCTGCTGTTAGATCACAGTCCTGTTTCCTAACTGATCTTCTTAGGGGTGCCTCATGCTGGGCACCTGCGTGTCTTTCTTCTTTCGTGGCAAAACCCTATTCTATCTAAATGTTTCTCTTCTTTTCTGAGTCAAAAGTTATGCGAAAAGGGTGATGTTGTTGAATAATCGAGGGAAGAGAGGGCGGAGTGGGATCAGATCTTTGAACACACCAAGGGACCAAAGGAGCAAAGGATGACGAGCAGGCAGGCCCATCAGTCGGGCTCAAAAGGGACGGGGACTTCAGGCACGAGTGGGTCAGCAAATCAAGGGCTTCAAGGCAGCCCTTTATTCCTTCATCTGCCGAGCTTGAGAGTGGTGCCTCGTCCTGCGTCTCGTTGCTCTGCGACTCCACCTTTGGTTGCGGTCACACGTGCTTCATGATCTGTGGCCAGGCTGTGCGTCACATCCAGCTCCTCTCCTCCGGTGATTGTATCTTTGAATGGGTACAAAACAAGTTTTAGAAAAACTGGCAGGAGAAGACATTTATACATCTCAATTCCGTCCCCAATCCTAAGTAGGTGGGGGATAGGTTCATCGGTCACAGTCAGAAGTCATCTTTTATGGAGTATGTAGGAGGGCATTTCCACTGTATTCATAAGCCTATTTGGCGTTCATTCGTGGCGTACGTGGAGAGAAATCGGACTCCTATTGACAGTGTATTCTATCAAACTCGAAATCGAGTCCTTAGGTAGAGACTCGCCCTTTTTCTTTTTAACCCAAGTACTGACAATCTTACATTTCCCTTCGAGGTCGGCTAACTCTTGCAAGCAGGGGGGTTATCATCATGAGAGGGGGGCAGAGGTTAAACATGCTTTTCTTGGGGAGCGACGGTTAATCAAGGTCATCAATTACGCTTCGGGGATAGCTGATATGGGGCTGGGGTCAATCGGGAGAAGCGAGGATGCTTTGGACGCTTTGGACAGTGAGCTGGGGTCAATCGAGGGAAGCGAGGATGCTTTGGACATCCGCACTTAAGTGCAGAGGGGTGAGGCAATTTGGGCATTGGGGATTGCATTTCTAACGAACTGAAAAACAGAAGACTATTGACGTTATAGTCCCCCTATAAAAAGGCCAGATTAGGGGACATCAGTCGTCTTACCTGTCCTTTCCTTCATTACCAACTCGGGTTCTATCGTTTTGCAGAAAGGAGAGGTAGTAATATGGCAAGTTACAATCGTTTTAGTTTCTGTCAATTTTGCCGAACACCTTTGTGTTCGAAGAGACCCAATTAGGTTTGTGCCGGTGGGGCACAACGTTATCATACAAGGGAGGCGGGAACAGTGGGATCCTCAGAGAGAGAGAAAGAGAGAGAGAGAGAGAGAGAGAGAGAGAGAGAGAGAGAGAGAGAGAGAGAGAGAGAGAGAGAGAGAGAGAGAGAGTCCGCACTCTAAACAAATCATTCGGTACACGTATGACATGGAGAGAGAGAGAGAGAGAGAGAGAGAGAGAGAGAGAGAGAGAGAGAGAGAGAGAGAGAGAGAGACGTGTACAATAATGGGTCATTCAGTGCGCACACAACACAGGACAGCAGGGGTCAAGTAATACGGAAACACAGGCAGAGGGACGACGTAGATCCAGACATTACGTACACACAAACTCAGGCGGGGGAGACAGTACATGTATTATGTACAAAAATTCAAGACAAAACATAGAACAGTGACTGGTATTATATACAAAAATTCAAGACAAAACATAGAACAGTTATTGGCCAAAATGATCTCTGCCTGTATGCTGCGCATCCTTAGCATCCTAAGCTCTTTTTACCTTTTTCTTCTCTTTTATCGTCGGCTGCCTTCACCGGTGGCTTTTGTTGCGCAAACGTACGCTTTTGGCAATTGGTCAAGAATTACCCTGGTCGGGCTAATGCTCACGGTGGGCTAAGGCAACAGTAGGTGTCAGTTGGGAGGAGAATAGGGCAGCTTTGAGTTTCATGTCTATGAGGGTGCGAAAAGGAGGTAGTAGATTTTAAACACTGGCAACATTCCCAGTCCTCCAAGCGGAGGGTACTTGGGTAAACCTCATCTCGGAATATTCCTTAAACTTTCCCTATTTAGTCAAACGTAGGGATTTATTCATTAGTGCACGTCATTCCTGGTTGTATTTATTCGGGGTGCCAAGCGAAGTCATATTTTATAGTTTCCGCTTCAGGCTGTCCTCCCAAGCGCTAGGTTCAGGGGGAGAAATAGTATCGTTTGCTCGTCGTGTGTAGGCACCATAATCGAACCCCTTTTTCCCATCTTTGTCCGCTAGATCACCATTTTCCTTTTCGTACTTTAGTCGACGTTCCGATGTGGCCTGCAGAAAGAGGGAAAAAGAAGGGGGGCGGAGGCAGCATTTTAAAAACACATCAGCGTGCATAAACTCGAAAAGGCTTTTACTTACTACATACTCGGGCTATCTTCACTGGACGCGGTCCCTGCCAACTTGGCGTTTGAGCCCAGGTGGACCGTTTAGTTTGGGAGAGATGATTATCGGAAGCCTGTGGATAGCATAGGTCGCCCAAGTGTGGTATTACGGATCGTGCGCAGGGGGGGGGTCAGAACAAAGGGCAGTCGGTGCAACGTGGGGGGGGTGAGCTCGTGCTCTCCTATGAGGAAAAGTGATAACCTACAGTGGTACGGGGTCGTTTGTCGTTCGTACCAGGGGGGGGGTCAGGTGGCACTCCTTCGGGGTGACTTAGGGGCATTTTTAAAACAACTTCCGTGACACAGGTAGCATATAAAGTATAGGCTAAATACCAGGATCTTTATCAGTTGCTTTAGGCTTGTACAAAAATGAGGGAACACATACAACAAAAACCTGGACCATTCATATTTGCAATATTTCTGCGTACTATACTTTTTAACCCTTAACTAGTCGAGCTGAGCCATTTCACCTGTAATCTAGTTATATCGGAAATAGTGGTCATTTATTCGAAACTTACCAATTTACGCGTGACAACTACGTTTGCTTTTTCCAAAAATCTTTAATAAAAATGTCAGTGCATAAATACGGGCCTACAACCCAGTGGGCCGGCCAGAACTGTACACGTGGGGATACTTATTAGTGGAAAACCTAATGGAGTCGGTGGTCGTTGATTTCATAATAAAAAGTGCGACAAGTGCAATAAAATCATATCGGAATTTCAGTGTGAGCGAGTATCATAAGTGTTGAAATTCGAACTTTCAATAATCATGGTGCGCCACAACTCAACAACAATTCATTGTCCAAATGTTCAATCAGTACCCATCTCACTTCAATTCGTTGTCCGAACACATAATCAGTACCCATCCCATATCAATTCATTGTGTTTAAAAACTGCATACATATTTCATGACACCAAGGCTGAGCAATCGGGGTACAACAAGGAGTTGAAAGTTTCATTTGTACCAGCGCCATTTTGGGAGCAGCCAGGCAGATCCAGGCATAGTCAAAATCTCCACCTTCTCGTGGTTGGCCCAGAGCCTCTTTCGGCAGTCCAAAAGTTCCGTTAAAGGGCAACAAAAAGGATCGGCCGTATGAACCATCAGTCAAAGGGGGAGGGAGGCAACAATTGTTTCCTACCGGGTCATACTGGGTTTTCACCGGAACTGATCCGAACTGTAGTCTGCAAGATTTTAGTCATTCAAACTGAGGCTGGCGCCAGCATGGGAGCGCCGACGTCTCGCGGCTACATTTTCATCGTTCCGCGGGCAATCATGGCAGTCATTCCCCATCGGGGGTGTCTGCGGGGGTCGGGGGCCCCCGTGGCTCTTATAGAATCTTCAAAGTCGAGGAGAACACTTCTGATTGTGGGACTCATTTCTTAATCAACAAGCAACCGGGCCATCTCTTCACGCCGGGCCCGCTCCAGCAGGGTCGACCGCCATTTTACGAGTGGGCGAACCCTCGTCGGGTGAGTGGAGCGTTGGGGGTGCCGCTGGGGGCCTCCACCTGGGGAGGCGGGAGAGGCTCGTTCGCGCCGCCTCTCCCTCCCAGCGCACCCCACGCCGTTTTTCTCGGCGCTAATATTCATGATGGCCGGACCAGGCGATGAGAGGGGGGGGGGTCGGAGGCATAGGCAAGACATCCCCCCCCCGGTGGCCTGCAAGGCGCCGCTTCAGGGCCGAACGGGGAGCTCATACCAAGCCGTGGCTGGACCAGGAGATGCGAGGGGCGGGGGGTCGGTGGCATGAGCAAGACATCCCCCCCGTGTTGTCGCAGCCATTATTGAAGAAAGAAGAGGGGACGCCCGGATCCCGTCGGCCTCGGCTCCTCTTTTGGCCCACCTTACTCGATGACCTCCGGCCGACGGCTGGCAGCAGGACCCGCCCTACACGTGCCGAAGATCTCGTCTTCCGGATGGGCGTAGCCGCGAACCTGTTGCACTTCGGGAGTTTCCAGAATGGGGGTAGGTATCTGTTGACTTGTATCTGTCTCATGTTACCGTTATTGGGGCGTGGCAGGCGGTGGGACAGACATGTTTGGAGCAGTGAGGGGTGGCGAAGCCTAGTTGCCTTGTGGCTGCCGTGATGTCAAGCTTGGCTTCTCTCACCATTTTCACGTTTCTTATTACGGACTTATTTCTTAACGTTTCTTATTTCTAGCGAAATCATGTGTTTCGTCGTGAGCTATTTCTAATGTTTTCTTATTTGTAGCGAAATCAAAAAACTCATCAGTGGCCTGCTGATTTTGCTTTCTTATTTCTTTCTTCCCTTTTTTTTTCCCTAGCGTGTTTCATGCTAAAGCTTCTGTTAACAGGATACGGTTATTACTTCGTATTGTTGCATATGTCCTGTTTTATTAGGGGTGCCCTCTGGTCGAGCCAGATGACCTACCTCTAATAAATGGTCCGGGTGGAACTAGTTTACCAATCAGTGGGGAGTAGATAGGCCCGGGAGATTACAACGGGGGACAAAGGTCCGCATTACCTACCCTTCACTACTTGTAAAGATTAGACAGAATATTTCTTTTCTACGTTATTTGCAAACAGAGGATACCTTAAAAAAACTATTCCTTGAACAATAAATGTCCAGACAATCAATCAATCAATGGGGAGAAAAACAGGCATGACGGATTACAATGGGGACAAAAATCTGCATTACCTATCCTTCACTATCTGCAAAGGGGGCAGAATATTTCTATTCTTCCCTGTTTGTAGACAGGGAATATCTCAAAGAGCAATAATCGATAAAAATCGATAACAAACAATCAGTGGGGAGAAAAATAGGCATGACGGATTACAATAGGGGACAAACGTCTGCATTACCTATCCTTAACTATTTGCAAAGAGAGAGGAACGTTCCTATTCATCGCTGTTTGCAAATAGAAAATGTCTCAAAGAGAACCAATACTTCAAGTACAATCAATCAATCAATCAGATGGATAAAGCCATCCTACCAATCGGACGTAAAGACGTCCTACTTAACCTTACCCGGACCGGACCGTGTGGGCAATTTTTCGCCTTCCCTTTTCCAGCGCCCAATCGTTCTCTTTCTCCATGTTTTTACCGCAGCATTCCTGTGGGATTCCAGTCAGGACAGTAGGTCACTTGAGAGAGGTCCGTTCGGAATCGGTGAAGTTCATTCAATCGGCAGCCGGACGAGGGCCCTCTCAAGGCAGGTATACTCCAATTGTTTAGCTGTTCACCCCATCGTCTGGACCTCTCTTACCGGACCTTATGTCGCTGATGGAACCCGCGTTGGGACGCCAATTGTGGAAAAGTCAGCCCATAACGCACCTGATGCCCAGGCTGCTGGCGCAGGACGCCTCTTAGTTCCCATCTTGAACAATTACCAAATAAAGAGACGGGCGCTGGAAGCAGGAAAACAAGAATAGAGTTATATTTCTCATGAGGAGAGCCTGTCATTTCGGATATCCGCATGGTGTCTACAGGGTGTGCTCTCTCCTCCCTACCCAACACACACCAGTTTCTCTGAGGCTTCGTCTTTTATACACATGTTTATGATGCACAAACATTCCTTATTACAATAAAGACGCTTTGAAGTAGGAAAAGGCATGCTTGGAATCCCAGCTTCAGGCCTATTCCCATACCACTCGCTCAAATGTCATCCTCCCCTCCTGAATGTAACAAGAGATTGTGATCTCTCAGCCGGACATTCCTACCGGACACGAGGGCAGGAGGGGATGATCAGATCAAAGGTTGGGCAGGCGATAAGATCGGGCACGTTGGTTGGTATATCACGGTTTTGTTATGCTGGGCAGGGAAAAGGGGTGGTGTACATTCACGAGGCTTGGTCTTAGGACTTGGGACCGGGTCGAGAGGCCAAGTGCAGCAGGGGGTGGGGGGTTGTCAGCTGAGGGGAAGGGTGTTCTTGGGAGGAAATGGGGGGTGTGGGTCAAGCAGGAGTGCTACTTCTTGAGTAGGGTCACGCAGAGGGAGAGGGTCTTGTGGCCGATGCATGAGCAGTGCGCGCAGGGAGGGGTGCCGGGAACAGATGGGCAGAGAGGCCATGGTGTCTAAAATGGCTGTCGTGTACGTGTGTGCATGGGTCTATGCTGGCGGGATAACACAGTCAGTGTTTAGTGATATCCATTCTGCTTACAACAAGGGGTACAGTGAACACAAATGAACGCCGCTTATGTACATATACATTGCCATTTTCAACAGACCTACCCCCGATAATCCAAACAGTTCTCCTACTCTTCCCCATATATTAGGAAGAACCGCCCTTACATGCAGAATGCACCCCACACCTGCTCCAGCGACATGCGAAAACCCCCCACCCAATCATAAAATCCCCTTGCACCAGCCTCCAACAAAACATCGCCCAAAATCCCCCCGCAGCCCCAACTCCCCTGAAAAGGGGGCTCTCCCGAAAATGGGAATACCTGCCCTAGGCCCCCCCCCCCCCCTTTGACATGACCCAGGGAGGGTGGGAGGGGAAAAATTGTCCAACCGCCACCCCCGCCCGCCGGCCAAGACACCACGCTTAAAATGGTGTCTCTGCCTCGTGCCTGGCCGGCTAACAAACCCAGCCCACAAGGAGCCCAAACAAACCCCGCCCCCAGCCCAAAAGCTACTAGAACCTAAAAACCTGTCCCCGGGCGGCGCCAGCTCCACCCCCCCCCTTTCCCCGGCCCCAAATTCCCCTGGGCGGGGCAGGCCTCCCTTTGGTCGGCGGCCCCCCCCAGGACCCCCATTGGGGAAAGGGAGGGGGGAAGGAAAGCACCGACCCGAGACTCAATGTAGGTGTGATAAAGGCCGCTTTATTGGAAGCAGGTGCATCCTATACAATAACATCCTTGGCCTGCGCCGCACAATCTAAACCTCATAAATATGTAATTTCCTGACTCACCCCCACCCCCTCCCCTAACTGATTCCCACAATCCACAAACAGTAACAATTAGCATAACGTCAATTTGCCTCTCCACCTGGCTAAATACTTTCTTGTGCTTGCCCTACCCCCCGATAATCCAAACAGTTCTCCTACTCTTCCCCCATATATTAGGAAGAACCGCCACTCGAGGGACGTGCTAACGGTCCTCGACCCCCCCTAGGACCCCCCATCGCTTAAACCCGGGACGTGCTGCATGAACCAGCCGGCAGGACCACACCCCTAACCATATGGCGTGCCGCGGACCCCCTTTCGAACACCGTGCTGTCAGGTCAATGCCGTCGTACCGCCGGCAGGTCCTCCCCCCTAACCATAGGGCCATGTCCTCCGTCCCAATGTATAGGGCCATGCCCTCCGTCACCACGTATAGGGCCATGCCCTCCGTCACCACGTACAGGGCCATGCCCTCCATCACCAAGGTATAGGGCCATGCCCTCCGTCACCAATGTATAGGGCCATGCCCTCCATCACCAGCGTATAGGGCCATGCTCTCCATCACCAACGTATAGGGCCATGCCCTCTTGTCACCACGTAGAGAGCCATGCCCTCCATTCCTAATTCATAGGGCCATGCCCTCCATCACCACGTACAGGGCCATGCCCTCCGTCACCACGTACAGGGCCATGCCCTCCGTCACCACGTACAGGGCCTTGCCCTCCGTTACCCATGTATAGGGCCATGCCCCCCGTCACCAGCGTATAGAGCCATGCCCTCCGTCACCAGCGTAGAGGGCCATGCCCTCCGTCACCAACGTATAGGGCCATGCCCTCTGTCACCAATGTATAGGGCCATGCCCTTCATTACCAATGCACAGGGCCATGCCCTCGTCACCAATGCAGAGGGCCATGCCCTCGTCACCAATGCATAGGGCCGTGCCCTCGTCACCAATGCCTAGGGCCATGCCCTCCATCACCGATGCATAGGGCCATGCCCTCCGTCACGAAATGTATAGGGCCATGCCCTTCCTCACTAAATGTATAGGGCCATGCCCTCAGTCAACGTCACCCCCGGGGCGTGCTTCCCGGTCACGGAATCGAGCTCCCTACGAAGTATGACCGCACTGAACCGGGGCCGTGCCCTCTCTCTGGCGCCCATGGCCCCCCCCTGTCAACACAAGGCCTGGGAAGCCGTCCAGCGCCTGCAGGCAGTCCGCCGAAACCGGCCGTCCCACCAGAGAGAAGCCCTTCGGATGGTGCGTCCCACACCGGGGCCCGTCCGCCAGGAAAAAAACCCTGCCGCAGTGCCCCCCAACACCCCCGTCACCTACCATACCCTGCTGCCCCCACATGGCTGCGTCACCGTTCCGCGTCAGACCCCACCGCGCGTTGCGACCCCCCTGTCCTCCGGCGGGCGTGCTCCCTGACCATGGAGTCAAGCTCACTACGGAGAATGACCACACCGACAGGGGACCGTGCGTCCTCTCTGGCGCCCAGAGGGAAGTCCTCCACACAGTGCGTCACCCCCCAGAGCCTGTCCACCAGGAAAAAGCCCACTACAAAGAACGTACCTCTCACCCACGCACGACCCCCAAACGCCCTTGATATGCCCGCGGCCTAACCGAGAAGCTTTCCCCGTTCACGCCTAACGCCCGTACCGTCCGCTCCAACCCCCCAAACCTGCACCTAGGCCGACAACCCAACAGTAGTCAGCACCTAAAAAACGCCCCATGTTCACCATAACGGCAAGAAAGGATCGAGTACGCTCTGCCAGAAACCCCCCGACCCTGCGAGACGGGTAGACTCCACCCTCTTCAGAACCCCAGGTCACCGACAAAGCTGTACCGGAGCCCGAATGAGGCCCGAACGACTCCCCTATAAACGCCCCCCGTGTCCCTACCTACGACCCCAGACCCCCCCCAGACCCTCACCCACTTGTGCGAGGTTTGGGGTAATGGCTAGAGAGCTACCAACTTTGGAGCTCAGGAAGCAGGTCGGAGTCTCAGCATCAGCGCAAGGTACAGTGTTCCTGAGCAATTCAATTAATCGCCAGAGCCTACCATAATTAAATAAATATGTCTTTGTTGATACCCAGGGAAGGCACTTCGAGTGTCACCCTACATACCTGGAAGCAAATAAAAGTGACGTCAAAACAGCGTACTGCTGCAGGGGTAAGATTTCTTTCCATTCAGAGAGCGAGGCCGAAAGTGCCGGGCCCGACAGGGACCCTTCTCGGTACCCGCTTTGGGCTTGTGCATGATTTAACTGTGCGTGACCGCGGCGAAATGCATAAAGAACAGGGACGCGGCAGAAAAACACAGCCCGCTGTCAGGGCCGAAACAGCCATGGCGTGGCCGCCCCACCTTTGCACCCTTGCAGCCCGCCCCTAATGTCAGAGACGATAACCGCGCTAAAAACACTAGCACACTGGTAATGGGGTATAGCGTCCAGATTGTTATTGTTATTGTTATTGTTATTTTTGATTTATAGCGCGCTCAATCACCTACAGGCCTCTAAGCGCTCAGGAATCGATGGTAAACAACAACCTTGACAGTACAGAGGGCATCCACTGGCCTACGTGGCTCACAGGGCTCTCCTGAACAACAGCGTTTTCAGCCCCTTTCTGAAACGTAGGAGGTTTCCTTCCTTTCGTAGTGGCTCAGGTAGTGTGTTCCATAAATGCGGAACCAGCACCGAAAAGGCTCTACCGCCCTTGGTGGCAAGTTTGTACCGAGGGCAGACTAATAGCTGAGAGTCTGAGGACCTAAGAGCTCTCTTTGGGCTATACATTACCAGGCGATGGACCACAATCGACGGATTCCATTCTATAATAACGCGTCCTCAGATTTTTTAATTTTTTATTTATTCCTTTATTTATTTAAGTTTATTTATTTTGATTCCTACATCTCCGCCCTAATCCTTCTGCGTGTCGCCATGGATTATACACCCACCTGAAGCAATGGTAATTGCATTGTTAGCGATCCAAAAAGCCACATGCTGGAAGGAAGCAATAATCCGGCCCCTTCCGCAATTCCACAACTGTTGGTTGTATCTGCTCGTTAAATGTTTGGGCTGTGCTCAGAAAGGAAGGCGCTCGCCGTTTAGTCTACAGAAGGTGCACAGAAAATGGAATAAAACTGAGTTTTCAATATCCTGAACTGTGCGGTCGTGCTGTACTGCCGCCTTTCTTCCGCCAAGGCAACTCAGATCGTATACACAACCGTCGACCTGAAATGCGGTCGAGCCGGGTGAAAAAGTCTTTACCAAAAAAGACTATTTCCGTGAAGAAAAGGTTCCTCTGAGGCATGTATCAGCACGCCTCAACCACACCTCGCAGGCGATGCATAGCCGGAGTCGTGGTTAGTCTTTCACGCGCCCCCCGGCAGGCATCGTCAGGACAGTGGCGTGCCCAAGAGCGCGAAAACGTGTGCCCGTGGCAGCGGAGCGCCGCTCTTCCACCTCTGACACGTGGCCGGCACACCCCGCACCCACAGAGCGGGCTGACAGCCCAGCGGCACTTCACGCACTGCCACCTATTTGCCCACCATGCGCTGTAGGAATCTGCACATGCGCTGTAGTAACGCACATGTCAGCAAACCCTCCCCCCCCGTCACGGGTGGCTAACCTCCCCCCCGTAACGCCCATTCCTCCCGTCTCTTCCCGCCCCCATCCCCCTACACCACCAAGAAGTCCAACCCCCCGCGTACATTCTTAAAATTTTCCACCCCCCCAAGAAGTATTTATTTATGTATTAAGTTACTTATGCCTTTCTATAGAGCGCGGACTCCAGCCGAAGGCGCCAGAACGCCTCACAACAGGAACAGAAATGAAACATACTGAGAAACCTTACAAAAGAACCCATTACACAGCATACGTCACGTTACATAAGGTAATGGTGACAATTGTGAGCAAACAAATTACCTGAGGCAGTAAATACCGTGAGCAACCAAAATTCCATGAGGCAGGAAAGATAACAGTGACAATTGTGAGCAAACAAAATAAACGAGGTAGTAAAATTTTCGAGCAACCAAAATTACATGAGGTAGTAAGGGTGCCCCAGAGGAAAAGGACAAGCGTGCAGTGACAAGATAAAACAAGTCCATACCCCCCGAGTGCACTCCTAAATTTTCCACCCCCCCCAAGGAGTATTTATTTATGTATTAATTCACTTATGCCTTTCCATATAGCGCGGACTCCACCCGAAGGCGCCAGAGCGCCTCACAACAGGAACAGAACTGAAACATAAGGAGAAACCTTACAAAAGAACACATTACACAGCATACGTCACGTTAATAGTGACAATTGTGAGCAAACAAAATACCTGAGGCAGTAAATATCGTGAGCACCAAAAGTCCATGAGGTAGGAAAGATAACAGTGACAATTGTGAGCAAACAAAATACACGAGGTAGTAAAATTTCCGAGCAACCAAAATTACATGAGGTAGTAAAAGTGCCCAAGAGGAAAAGGACAAGCGTGCAGTTACAAGAGAAAACAAAGTATAATTTTAGGTATAATACTGCCATAAGTGCTAGACACTCAGGCACTAGAACAAGCGTCTCTACCCCCTCACAACAGGAACAGAAATGAAACATAATGAGAAACCTTTCAAAAGAACACATTACACAGCATACGTCACGTCACCTAAGGTAATAGTGACAATTGTGAGCAACAAAAGACATGAGGCAGTAAATATTGTGAGCAACCAAAAGTCCATGAGGTAGTAAAGAGAGCAGTGACAATTGTGAGCAAACAAAATACACGAGGTAGTAACATTTTCGAGCAACCAAAATTACATGAGGTAGTAAAAAATGCCCAAAAAGAAAAAGCGACAAGCATGCAGCTAGACACTCAGGCACCAGAACAAGCGTCTCTACTCCCCTGCCCCCAAAACGAAAACCCCGGCGGCCGTAGTGACCCTTCCGGTAGGCGCAGCTGGGACTCACCGAGTCCCACGTGGGAGCTTGACCGCCCGCACCAGGCAGAGCCGGCCCATCCGCTCGGCCGCGTGGAGCCGCATGCTGCTCACCCGAGCTCCACCTACATCCAGCGATGGGTCCAGCATACCTCCTGCCTCGGCCAACGTCCCATTGTATCTCCGCACCCTCAGTAAGTCCATCCTTCGCCGTCTATCCACTCGTGCCGGTCGTGACAATGGGTGATTTGAGAAAAAAATTGTCCATCCGAAAAATTGTCCAACCGCCACCCCCGCCCGCCGGCCGAGACACCACGCTTAAAATGGTGTCTCTGCCTCGTGCCCGGCCGGCTAACAAACCCAGCCCAAAAGGAGCCCAAACAAACCCCGCCCCCAGCCCAAAAGCTACTAGAACCTAAAAACCTGTCCCCGGGCGGCGCCAGCTCCACCCCCCCCCTTTCCCCGGCCCCAAATTCCCCCGGGCGGGGTAAGCCTCCCTTTGGTCGGCCGCCCCCCCCAGGACCCCCATTGAGGAGAGGTACATTTCCAATTCCATAGAGTTGTTTTGGTGGCTTGTGAGAAGAGTTCATTTGTGCATAATAATGTGCATGATTCTGCATGCATTGTGGAAGAAGCCTCAGTGTGTTTTCTAGTACAAACCAGTTACCATGTTTACAGGGTTGATAGTTGATTCAGTAGATTGCCAATAGGAGTGGGCTGTTGAGGGTATTATTGAGATCATTATTCAACAGAGTTTGAAGGGCATAAGACAATGGAATTTTGGGAACAATATTTTAAAAATATTTAAATTTTACTCAGTACTGTATGTCCTTGGCAAATGGAAATAGCAGCTGTGAAGAGTCTGGCAAGTTGGATTGTTTTCAGTTTATGGTTGCTGGGATGGGATTGGGGTTGGTATTCATGGGAAAAATGCTCAAGCAATAGCAAAGATCATACTTGGTAGAAAAAGAAACGCATACAATTTAATATCAAGAGTATAGCGAAGGTATGCGTTTGTCACAAAATAGTTAACAAGAGTGACATCTGTAAATCCACTATAACACACACTTTAAGCGCATTATGATTCACAGTTGTTCTGGTCCACAAATGGCTGATTTTCATCATCACCAGTATTCTTCAGTAAATGACTGTCTTGGTTATGGGTAGATCGTAGGTGTGGGCATTATTATTCTACCTCAAATTTGATGGGGCCTTTTCCACCCAAGTTCATAAATGTCCAGCAAGAAAACGTGTAAAGTTCAGACTTCAACCACCAGAAAGCTAGTGGTTACTTAATTCTGGTTTACCTCTAAATTACTTCAGTTTGCTAGCATGCAAACACAGATGTTGCCTGCTGGTCTTCTCCTTTAGGGTATTGTATTGGTTTTGCCATTAATACATTTTCTTTCTGTAGAAGAGAGAGAGTATCCCTAATATATATGGGAATTGGAGATGTCGGGACATTAAAAAGAGACTTGTAATTTGGTTATACTGCAGTTAGATGGGCATGTATGTGCATCGAGGCAAATGCACTAATTGCATCCATTCAATCAGCAAATGGAAAAGTCATAGAAAGTGGCATGTAAGTGCCAAACCTCTGGCACTCCTTGTCGTGCATATATATTGGCACTCCAGTTTGTAGTAAGGTTCCAGTCTTAAAACCTTATCACGTGAGTGAGCCTGCATTACCCACTGCAACTTCTCTGGTTAGGTTGACAAGGGAAGTTATTGAGTAAATGAACCCAATTCATTATTGACCCTTTTTGGTAGTGTGGTAACAGAAGATCAGTGCCTGAATATTGTTGGACATAAATATAATTTCCTAAACATACCCTTCTAAATATTGCCCCATTGCATGTAACAATAGAAAATATACCTGAGTGGATATATGTTTTTATAAGCAACATAGATTACATTGATATGTCAGTCAATGATTACTGAAATGATATTGGAAAATAAAACCTTGTAGTTTGTGGTAATATTTAAGACAATAATTTTCTAGTTTTTTCAACTTCTGGGGGATGGTCTATTAATTAATGGTACACAAGATTCCTGCATATTCTGGTGTTGATGCTTCTATCTGATAGAACAAGTCACAAAACTGCTATGTTTTGACTCTCCACGAAACCATGAGTATCTGCTCCAACAAATTTGTATTTGCCTACCTGATATGCCCAGTGACTTTATATACACTAAATATTTTGGCATATATCTGTCTGCCTCTTCCAGGAGACTGTTGGCTCATCACTTGGTGTTAGAACTGCCATCCTTAGGGCGCTATTCCTGCAAACATTTTGATTTTTACCTCTACGTTTTGCTGTATCATTTGTTTGACTAGGACTCTGAGCACTTTACCTCTGCTAATCAGTGCTAAAGTACATGTGCTCCTTCCCTAAACATGTGTGTAATTGATATATACCTGATTGACATACTTAATTTACTTGTAAGTTCCTTGTAAAGTGGTATGCCATATACCCAGGGCCTGTAAGTTAAATGCTACTCAGTGGGCTGCAGCACTGATTGTGCCATCCACAAAAGTAGCTTTTTAAACCTGTCTCAGGCCTGCCACTGCAGTGCCTGTGTGGACAGTGTACTGACAATTCAACTTGGCATTGGTTTTGCTATTAATACATGTTAATTCCGTAAAAGAGACAGAATATCCGTAATGCATATGGGCATGGGAGATGTCAGTACATCCAAAAGAGACTTGTAATTTGGTTATACTTACTTAGATGGGGAATTATGGCACTACGGGTGCCGGATAAACGCATCGACTATAGGGGTGTGTGTTTGCTCTCATGGTCACAGATTCAAATCCCGGCAGGGCAACTCAGCCTTTCATCCTTCTGAGGTTGATAAAAGGAGTAGCATTGAGTTGGGTCCAATAAACGTCTGTTATTCAGGGCCAAGATGCCCTTAGATGAAAGTGCACTTTACAAATGCTTATGTTATGTTACTTGCCAAGCCCTAAAAACTCCCCTTTTATTGCAGTCCTTACTGGTGAAGTTGGAAAATTGAAATTTTTCTGCACTTACTGCTCTATGTGCCTGACAGCCTGTCACCAATACACATCTGGGCCTGCTACATTTGCGCATTCCCCTAGACAGCCACAACACAGGACACTCAACTGCATCTGCATTCATATGCATACTGATGGGCCTTCCTGGGCATGTAAGAATTGGAGAGGCTGGCACTTACACTTTAATAGGTAGTGCCCTGTACACAAACAAAGTGCTGAACATCCCATAGATAGCCTGGCAGACAGGCCTGGGTTGAAAGGGATCCTTGTGCACTTCATATGGCTCCCTTGAAGTCAGCCCCTACATCAAAGGCCCTTTTAGATATAAGTATTGGGACTCTGACACCTTCAATTGAGAGACTTTTTAGATCTGCAACCAGACACGACACTACTTGCTCTACATCTACGCATTGCCAGAAGAACTGCTGTGCTGCCAGCAGGGACTGTCAGTCTACTAGCTGCTCTGCTCTGTTGACCTTCTCTTTGTTGAGCTGCAGCAGGGACTGCCACTTTACTACCTGCCTTTTTGTGCTGCCCTGCTGCCTGCTACCTTTTTGCTGTGTTGACCTAAAGCATTCTCCAACAGCTTGCTGGCTTACCCACTGTTCCTGAAGTCTCAGGGTCATCAAAGACTTTGCCTCAAAATGATTGAGCACTTTGCTCCACAAAGGTCCAGCGCTTGCTTTTGACCTGCAACTGCTAACTGTGAAGAACAACTCTATGTTCTGACCGAAATCGCCACTTTTGTGTTGGAGCCGACACTGCAGAGGTGAGGGAAGCCCTTACAGCGCAGCACCAGTGTTGCCCTGATAAATGGTTGCTTCCCCGTGATGATGCCTCAGTGCAGACCACCTACGTCACCAAAGACCCCGCTGAAAACCAACCGCTCCTGTAAAGAGGATATCACCCCGTCTGTGCTCAGCACTCCAGGTATGCCTTGATTGCTTGTGTGAGGAAAGGTACTGTGCCTGATGTTGGGACCCATGAGGTCCTCTGTGGTTGACTTGCATTCCCATGGGCGGCTGAAATGATTTTCAGACACCAAACCCGAGCGACACATGGCCCCCTTTCTGTTTGCAGTGCCTGCAAGCCAGTCTTAAGCACACACTGTATGTCAATTACCCTAGTCCAGTGAGACCACGGCAAGGGTGTTAGACATGAATGCTCTTCCTGGCACTCACTGCTTTGAACCTTACCATAAATAATCTATGAGGAGCAAAGGTATTTTGAACAGTGGTTTTCCCCGCATATTCAATAACTCACATAACTTAAAAAGTGTGCATTGAATTTTGATTATTTTGGTCTTGTTTTGGTCATAATATACTAAGCTATTTTTTATAAACCTGTGTAGAGTCTTTTCTGGTATGTTCATTATGTTACTGTGTGTGTTGCAAAAATACTTTACACATTGCCTCTTTTGGGAAACCTGTCTGCTCTGTGCCAAGCTACCAAAGGGTAAGCACAGGTTATCTCAGTTGTGTATCTAGCTTACCCTGACTAGAGTGATGGATTCTTCTGGGCAAGGGTGTACAACCAGAACCATCCTTTCTATCACTTGGTAATGTGAAAAGGCAGGAATCTTTTAGCAAGAATTGACCTAAGTCAGTCCACATATGTTCATTATGCATGCCTAGCAAGTGCGTGAAACATCCTTATTTTTATTCAGGTGCGCCTGAAAAAATCAGAGACAAAGAATATTGTCTCTAAATTATTATTTTGATCTAGAAACTTATTGGCTTTTACCAGAATTCCTGGAGAAATATATTTTCTGGGTCAGTTAAATTAAGGTGGTCACATCAACTTTTCCAAAGGAATTTGAAAAGGAGGAGAAATATTTCTTAAAGTAGGGGGTGTTAATGTGATTTGGCCTTATTAGCTTGCCTTTCTACTTTTTTTCTATGGAGAATGTTTCATAGTCTCCTCTTCTGATGAGCATACTTCCACATGCATGACCCACACATCCTATACCAGAGGACAAGCAGACATTTAAATAGTGCTAGTGTGTTCCAAATGTATCCAATTAATTTGTAATAAACTCACAGCTGAATGGCTAGTTGTCAATCTGGGCACTTCTAATTATTAGTCTTACTGCCCATTCATAGCATATATTTCAGTGAATTGTGCATGGTGTCCATTTCTACAGAAGCATACATTTTAAATACATTTGTAAAATAAAAATGTGCTGCAATTCATGTGAATTTTACTAATCTTGGTATTTATCTGTATTAGGAACTGTATTAAGTAATATAAGATTTTCATGTCAAATGCTATTCAATCGAATGCTACATTAGGTAATAGTTGTACAAGATTAAAGAAATATACAATATTGCTTGAAAAAATACTTAAGAGTATGGGAATTATTTTCTACTGTTCACTGAATGAATAGTAACACGCACTTTGGAGACCCCTTTCTAATTCCATTGTCATTCTTTCTTTAAAAACTATATGTTTCATGTAAGAAATGCTGAAAAAGCAGACATTATTATTCAGATCGCTAAGAAACAGTTGAAAACTGTTTATTAATCATTAGTATTAATCATTTAAACCACTACTCTTCCTCATTCTAGTTCTGACTTTAAGGTGTGTCTACATATAACAAACATCATGTTGCCTATCAAAGAAACCCATTCTTTACGCTTTAAAATAAAAGCATTACAACCGTAGATGTTCTGTAAAGACTTAAGGACCCCCTTTGACTGCAATCCAATCCCTAGTTCTTTATGGACAAGTGTGGCTCAATGGTTAGAGCAGCAGACCCTGATGCAGAGGTCTGGCCCGGGACCAGGGTTCAATTCCTACCTCTGCGGGTCTTGGGCTCAAATTTCCACAGACCTGATAATTCTTGCCTCGGTGCCTATTCCAATCATGGAGTCCCACTCTGCAACTCTGGGCAATAGCTTGCTTAATCTCCACAACGGCCCCCACAACGCTAAGGATGCCTGACTTCACCTTGGGGGTGCCCAGGAGTGGACACCTCACAGGGAAGGCCAGGATGGGTTCCACAGCGGTATTTGTACAAGCGCCTTGAGACCCTTGCGGGTGAGTAGTGCGCTATACAAGTATCAATTTACATTTACATTTATGGTAAAGACTAGCTGAATAATAACTTAGCCCATTTAATTAAGAACAGTGGCCGCCAGAGTTATAAACATTTCTGACAAGTAATTTAAGTAGTATCCTCTCTGCACTTACCGTAATATTAGTCACAAACAAGGTAGAGCTTTACGTTTAACAGAAATCAGAAATTGAGGTGATCTGAAAAGATCCCTTAAAGCAAAGGTAGCACATGTATCATTTTCCAAATGTATTTTGCAGTTCTAGTCCACAGTGTGCATCGGTCTAAATAGCCAGGAGGTAGGTCTACCATCACTTTCCCGTAGTTTTAAAATTTCATGTTGAATCAGTTGTATTACCTGTTGGACCTGGCCCTTTTTTGCAGGTTCACCCCTGAACTTTGTGCCTTGTCTGTAACCTGTTGTTGATGCTTTTAGACCTCTGGGCACTTTAACTCTGTGGTCCAGTGTAAAGTGCATGCGCTCTTTGTGTACGGGTGGTGAGATTACCCTGCCCTCCCATAGGAATGCATGGGGGATAAGTGTGTCCCTAGTAATTCCTGGAATGAGAGGAGTGCAGCGTCGAGTTTAGTATGTATGAACTCGTGAAGATAAATGCTGTGCAATGGTGTGCGCAGATTTATGGTGACTGGTGGAGAAATGCCATTTTTAGAAGTGGGCATTTCTGTGTTCTATGTGTCTGCCTGCCTGATGTGAATTGCATGTCTGGCTTGTGAGTGACAGGAGCTGAGAGGTGTGGGTGGCTCCAGGAGAGGCAGGGTGAGTCAGCGCTGAGCTGAATGGGACACCTGGAGTAAGAGTGGTGGGAGGGGTAATCCCCTGACTCTAAATAGGATGGTGCCTGCCCTAGTGAATGCTGGCTCCGCCCCCCTGTGGTGTGTCTGATGGCGAGCCCCCACCTGACAAAGGGGAAGAGGAGCTTCCAAAACAAAGTGCTCCAAATCCCCCCTGAACCAGTTGCATCTGGTTCCCCGTGCACTGCACTTTAGACAAAGGGGGAAGGGTGTATAAGAGTAGAGGTTGTGACCCCATAAGGTTGTTCTGTACCTTGGTGCTGATCCTGCTGGGGCGTGCTGCTGCTGGGGCCCAGGGGGGTCTGCGTCCCTGGGCCCTGCATTGCCCCCTCATCTTTAAGGACTTCCAGGACTTTAATCCTAGCGCCTGGTGAGCGCTTTATTCTAATTTTGCCAGCTGAGGAGACAGAGCGTCAGCTGCGCAGAGATGCAACCCTTTGAGAGGGAATCACAGTAGCAGTGATCCCCCCGTGATGCCAAACCGAGCGGGAGCCAATCCCGCTTTATACTTAGTCTGGAAGCGGGTGCCCACCCTGCATGGCCGCTTTGTTTATTTAAAAATATGCGGGTGTCCACCCTGCAATGGTGATTGTTCCCCACGGGAGCCTACCCCATCTGGCCGAGGTGAAAGGAGATGCTGAGCGAAGACGTCTAGGCTTCTGCGGAGCACGACTCCGAAGTCGGGCGGCCCTGCTTTGTTGTCCCTGGAGGGGACGTCCAAAGCCCTGCAGGCTCCATGCTGAAGTCCCGGCCCCATGAGAGGGACCGGGCGAAGAGAGAGGCAGGCTGCATGGCACCGGAGGCAAGACGGGGCTCCCGAGTGGTGAGGTGAGACCCGCAGCATGCCGAGGAGATGGCCATGGAGCCTGCAGACCCGGTGAGTTGCCGCCGCCTGGTGGGAGTTGGTGCCTCTCGAGGCACGTTGCCAGTGCTTGGGGGTGCTGAGCGGACCTGCCAGAGAGCGGGCTGCTCCACCGTGTGGCCTGTTATTGCTTCCAGTGCCCCGGTGGTGGTCCTCAGGGGCACATTGGTGCTCATGCCTTCTCCAGCTGCGCCACCCCAGAGCGGGCAGCTGTAACATTCTAACATGTTGTTAGAGAGTCCCAGAGAGAGGCTCAGGCGGCACCGTGGTGCCAGGATGGATTTATTGCTCCCAGCTTCGCCGCACCAGCGCGGGCAGCTGCAACGTTTTGTCGCATTTCACTTATGACAGAGTCCCAGTGGGGACCCTGAGGGCACAGAGGTGCCTTCACTTGATTTACAGCTGTGCAGCACTTCGTGCCAGCTGCCACGTTTAGGCCACAGTTCTTTGAGGGCATGTTTTGAGAGAGGAGAGAGCTGCACTCCTTTCCCCTAGCGCAATGGTGCACATCGAACTATGCTGCATTGGCAGCAGCCATGACATTCTGGACACACGGTGGCTGAGCCCCTTTGAGAAGGTCAGTTGGCCAGTGGGTCAGTGATTTATGTGATATTAGGAAATGTGATAATCTACTATGATTCATGCCTCTAAATGCGTTTGGGGATGAGATTATGTGCGTAATGTGTTTATGCCAGTGAGATTATTTCCTACTGTGAGTATACCCCTAATGTGAGTGATACTTAGGAGGTTAGGGTCTAAGATGTTAGACTGATGAGGTTGGCGTACATTGTGGTTGGCGCCTAATGTGATACTGTGCATAATGTGGTTTATGTTACAGGCTGATGCTGAGTACAGTGGTTACCAGTAATTACTGGTTGTACGTTTATGATATGTTTTACTTTTACTAAGTTCGCTTTGTGATGGTTCTGGCAGGGGTTAAGTGGGCCCTGCCAGGTGTAAATAGTCCCTTGAAAATATGACCTAGTGCCAGGTGGCACGATGTATATTATGTGATTACCATTCTAATGCGTTATGAGAATACAAAGGCTATTTTTTTATATAACCTTGTGTGGAGTTCCTTTTGTGGTGTCCCTGGGATGTTGTTGCCGCTATACACATTGCCTCCGGAATAAGCCTGACTGTTCCTGCCAAGCTATAAAGGGGGTGAGCAAGGGTTATCTTTGGCGTGTAACTCCCTTGCCCCTGACCAGAGTGGTGGATTCTGCCTGGCTTTCGCGGTAGCCTTAGCCAACCAGAAATCCCATTTCTAATAATACCGATATGTATGATTATGTGAGAAGGAATAAGCCACCTTCTCTCAAATTAGGCATTTGCTATCACATTAGAGTGAGCTTTCATTTTTTTTGGGCTATAAACTAAAAGAATGGTGTGTTTAATAGGAATTTATAAGGAATAAGCAGTTACATCTGCATGTCCCATCACACACTGTATTCATATTTACTTGTTTGCAGTACAAAATTGTGTGTACTTGACCCAATGTGTCAGAGTACTTTACAGAACTAAAATCAACGTTTCACTCGAAAATCACAAGGAGTAAAAAATGAAGTTACTTGTAGATAAAATAAAAATAGTAGTGAGTTATGATCAATTGACAATATAAATAGCACTTTCTGTTGAAATTCAATCAGGCATTAAATCAAAATAAAAAAGGCGGAAATACTAAATATATCCATATATAACATAGAAAATGGCTTGCTGATTGGGAGAATGACATTTTTAAGTATGCAGTTATCTTTGGAGATACTGTATGATGAGAAGGTGTCTGCCTACTTTCCGATATTGCAAGTGAACACACCTTCGCAAAATCAATAGGTCTAGCTGCCACGCTGGTCCTTTTTGTAAAACTTTGTTAGAGGATGTTGACAATAAAAAACAAAGAAATCCTAAAACCTAAACTTTTTTTTTATCCTAAAACCACAGTTATGCTATAGTAGTCCTTGCCACTTAAGGAAACTACATTTTGCCTGGTTGCGAATGGGTCAGGGAATTCTGACCCGTGTGTAGCCCCCTGTTTGCACTTGGATAAGAATTAAAGTTGGAAGGTGTTTAACATATTAAATGCATTAAATACCTCAACCTTCATTAAAGTTCGGCAGGTCAAACCTGATTGTGACGTGTTCAACAACAAAATCCCTATTTTATTCCCCAAAAACTCGTTATAGGAGCTATTTATCACACCCGCTAAATAACGTACCCTAGGGTATTGTTAGTTATGTGGTGTGATAAATAGTATCTTTACTCTTAATCAGGCCATTAGTGTCCAGATGTATTCCTTGTCAAAGAGCAGAATGTCAACAGTCTTACTAAAGTCAGCCAGTGGCTGAAGCAGACAAACCCATTTCTTTATGTTGTAAGCTGTAGTGGCAGAAGTAAAATGTGAACTACACAAAAACTGGCAAATGGATGAAGAGGGCTGACTGAAAGTCCCTGTTAGATTTTATATCATATATCTGATTTTAGTTAAATCATAAGGTCTTGGCTAATATGCCAGACATAAAAGGGGTAATATAGGTCCACATTTATAGTTTCATCTTAAAAATAATAGAGAAATGTTCTTTGAACCAAGGATTTTCCCGGAGCTTGGATATTTGGACAAAGTTAATCACTTCAATCCAGGTTTTTAGGTCCAAAACCTGAGAGTACACACTTAAGTTATTTGCAATACCCAAACTCAATTTAAGACCATAGATTGTTCCCATATTTAAATTTGGCTTTGAAATATTTTCTGCACTACCTAATCAATGGGCATAGGAACTAAAGGGAATTTGTGTCACTCCAAATTAATTTGTATTTGGTAAAACAACAAAATGCAGTTTCGTATGAATTTTACTCACCCTGCTCAAAACAACACCATTATGATTGACAGATGTATGCATTATAAATGAGTAAAACTATATGTAATTCAATTTTTCGTTTATATTTAAGGTGTCCAGGTTTTGATTGACATGCTTTTTGAGAAGTCCTCATCTGGCAGTGTAGCAGAAGTATCTGCCTGTGAAAGAGTTCAACAGAAAGCAGCAGTGACTATTGCTCGGCTAAGTCGAGATCCAGAAGTAGCACATGCAGCCATTACACTCAAATGTAAGATTATACCGTAGTTATTGAAGCATGCATTTTATCTCATCCTATGTGTAATCATTTTGTCTTGTAGATATTTTTATTTATTACATTGTGCAAAACTGTGACCTCCCATACATATGGCACATGGTGTAGCTTTATACTTCCATCATTTGAAAAGTGTTCTTAACCTGCATATACTAATAGATACGGTTGTCTTTACTCTTAGGACGTTATCATATTCCATTTCTGCACCTAAGCATTGGTGCTGAAGGGAGCATTGGGCCCATTTTCCAACAAATGTCTGTATATAGTGCATACACTAACTTGGTAACTCAGTAAGTTAGAACTTAAATTCTGGACCACGTAGCTGGAACCAACCACTGTGTTTCAGAACTGTTCTGACTACAACTGGGACAGATGCATGAATTACTGTTTGCAAAAATATGATCACAATTGGAAACCAGCTTTTTTGTGACCAGTAAACCATTCTGAGAACTAAAAAATGTATTGATATGTTGGATCATAGAAATTTGGGTCAAAGTGGATTGTAATTAGGGGTGGGTGGAACTCGTGGAGTTTTATTCAGCGGAATTGCACTCCACAAAATTTTGCAGGGTTACCTGAAAATCCTGGTCTCTCGCAATGCTTGTGCTGATTTCTAGCTCCGGGAGCTTGTCCTGTGCTGTAAAGTCAACACGAACTGCACCACTTGGTGTCCTAGGGGACGCTGTTTCTTTCTGCTGCTCGAGTAGATTTTCTACTTGAGCAGCAACCTTCGCAACATGAGTGGCAACTTCCTCAACACGAGTGGTAGCGACATGCCGCTACTGCCTGTGTTGAGAAATCTTGCTGGGAGGCAGTCTAGTAGACTTTTTCCCAATTGCACTCGTCAACTTAACACTGGCTTGCTGTGAGTGAAAAAACTCCACCACACGATGGTTGGCAGAGTTTTTGTCACTCTCCACACTCCAAGCCGAGTGGGCAAAACTCTGTGAATGGTGGTAGAGCGGAGTTTACTGCCCAACCATAGGCATAATGCAAATTGCAGTTGAGTCAGATAAGTGGATGGTGGCCTGCTAGGGTCAGCTGACCACCATGTCTGTGGTTGCCTTTCAGTATGGTTTTTTAAATGCAACCACGTGTTCCTGAAAGGGACAAGGCTGAGTTTAAAAAAATAAAGTTTGCTTTTTTATAGAGTTGTTAGTGGTCCTGTAGACCACAGCCTTCTTTACAACCAACTTTTTTTTAATATTCACAAAGGTGCAGTTGTCCAAAGGGAATATCTTCCGTTCTGCTAATGACTTACTATCTCAACTCAGAGGTTAGTAATTGTTCAATGTTTTGGCTGTATTCTAATGTTAAAACATTAGTACATGTCCTACTAATTTGGTATTTGGGATGGATGCCTAAGACACACCCATTCCAATAGCCAAAGCAGTATGGGGTCACAGTCATATTTTAAGAGTCTGCAAACATGTACCACCTACAAATAGGATCTGTACATTGCAAAAAACATTTTTGTGGTTGCAAACACCGATTTGGACCTTTTGCGACCGAAAAAATGATTGAGGCATCTGACCCTTATTAAGTGATTGTATGCTTCTGAGACAACACAATGTCTGCAAAAACATAATAACGGGTTCCTTCTCTGCTTCTGCTTAGACACAGAATGGCATCATGAATAGGTCTGGGTCAAATTTTGTTTCTAGGTTTGGACTTCTGTGTCATTCAAGATTGTTTGTCTTAGTGTATTTTGAATAATTGTTGCTTCCCTTGCATTATCCTTTTGGCATGATATTTGCATGGCTGAAAATATCTCACAGAAAGTGTGACACAGATCTATGCAATAGACACTGAGCTTTTTCTACTTAAACCTCGGTATCTCCTATTTCGTGCATTCTTTTTGTATGCAAGGTGTCCCTTCACGTACAATTTTGATGCAGACTAACATAATATATTTGATAAAAGCTATGGTTAGAACGTGAGGACACAATTTTATCCAGCCCTAGAAACCAATCAATTCCAGTGCTTGAAAAGAACCCACCACATTTATTAACTGTGCAGGAGCAATTTGTGTATGTATACGTTTTATAAATAACCATACAAATGGTACTCAACAAACCAAACCCATTTTTTTTAATTTTTATTTCAGGTATTCCTCGTCTAATCGAACTCTGTAGATCGCCCCCAGAGAGAAATAATAGCGACTCTGTGCTAGTTGCTTCATTGGTAAGTTCATGACAGCATCATAGGCTTTGCTACTATATATCACCAATATCTAATTGCAAAAGTCTTCGATATGAAGAAGTGAAAGAAACTTTGAGGTAAAAACATGATTCATTTTCTTCCTACAGTGAAAAACGGTATACAGCACACAGGTGCTTCGATTGTATTTGTACTAAGAGTGAACAAGTGCTGTTGGATTGTCTGTCTATTGTTCCAGATTAACTTTTTAAGTTGTAAACGCCCTAATTGCGCCGAACAAACACACTATGGATAAGGAAAGCAAAGTTGTCACAAATACTGCTATGAAAAATAATACATCATTCATATATTTCTTCAAAATGCATGGGCTTCCTGGCCTTGCTGCAGGCGATTTACTTTCTTGAAGCAATTAAAAAAACATGTATGCACACCTAAGCCAAGCATTATTTATTAAGGTTCTGTAGGTTACAAACATTTCACATTTGCACCACATGATTTAAAGAGAGTAAATAGATTCAGTGTGAGATCACGTCTTTGGCTGATATTGAAGTGTCACAAAGCCTATTTGCTTTTCTTGTATTTTGACAATCCTTCAACAGATAGCACATTATGCTGATTTCCAACATGGCAGTCGGAGCTAAACACATATTCTTAATCATCCAGGTGAAAAGATCAATTCCTCTGTGCTTTCCTCCCTAGCAGGGGCGTCGCTTACTTTGCTGCAGTAGGTGCAGTGGCACCAGATCTCGGAAGCCTGAGGGGCCCACCGAACCCTGATTAGTGCTACATTATACAAATCAAACAGCAGCCAGTGAGCCATTTCCATTGTTGTATTAGGGCCCACGACACACTGACTACGCCAATCCCTTCATTGCGCCTTCAAGATTCTCCTGTTCTCTGCCAAGGGTGCCACAGTGTGGACAGAATGCAGCAAGTCTTCTTCACGGCTCAACCATGCAGCAGGCGGGAAGATAATGTAGTGAGGAGCTGCATAGGTCTATCCAGCCAATATACTCAGGAGCACCGCGACTTGGAGCCTGGGTGCAGCTCATTTACTCCAGACCCTTCCAAAGCACAGAGCATTATTAAAAGTCTTTAGTGGTCATTGGGGACATCTTCCCATTCCTGTTGTCTAATGGTGGATGTCCTAAGATTCCCTAACATAAATAACCTTAAAGGACAAAGTTAGACCGATGTGATGGCCCTAGATTGACAGCTTGGCAAGAGATGTAAAAGCTGGCACTCACGTTTTCAATTCTTTCGAATGCTTTATCGTTGTATGTATTGTATGTATTGCGACTTATATAGCGCACGTATCACCCGAAGGTATCAAGGCGCTTGCTTAGGGAACCCGTCCTGGTATTCCCCTGTGAGATACCCCGGCAGGGTATCCACAAGGTGAAAGCCAGGCATCCCGCCGCGAGGGGCCGTAGTGGAGATTAAGCAAGCTATTGCCCAGAGTCGCAGAGTGTGACCCCGTGAGTTGAGTAGGCACCGGAGCGAGAATTGTCGAGTCCGTGGAATTTTTGAGCCCGAGACCCGCCGAGGCGGGGAATCGAACCCTGGTCCACGACCGATCTCAGCTTCCAGGTCTGCCGCCTCTAACCACTGAGCCACGCTTCTCCAATCTCGTTGATTATCTAGGAGCACAACCACAGATCAATAAACTCCTAAAGGTTTTGATTGGATTACCTCAGTTATCACCAGATGCTGTGCATGGTACTAGGTAAATGACAGTATATTGAGCCTCTTCTGGTTGCCCTCCTGCTCACAAGCGGTGATTGAAGCACATTCATCTAGGGGTCTAAAAAGTGACGAGAATGAACAATGTCTGGGGAGTGCTTGGTAATTGATGGGCCCAACAGTGTGTAGGTGTGTTTTGTCTGGATTCTAAGGACTGGCAGCTCAGCAAATGTGGGAGATATGCAAGTGGGTGAATCTGGGTGATTGTGGATGGCTGAATAAGTGCATGACTGGATGTATGCCAAACATGAGCTTACTAATCAGCCTACTACCTACTTATCCACCCATTCACTTTTCGGTTCTTTCAGCCATTTACTCTTCTAATAATTCTCTTACCTTGTCTATCCATCCTTTATCTTGTTCATCCAACTAACAGGCTCTCTGACTCATCCAAAAACTCTTTTACTATTCTGAGCTCCCAAATAATCCTTTCTAAACTCTACCCTCCTTTATCTATCCTAGCCTATTCACCCAACTAACAAGCTCACATGTCTACCACACCCAAGAAAAATGTATATTTCCCCCTACTAACCCACCTTTGGGTTCCAGGGTAGCATGCTACTCGCCAAAAACCTCTTCAAAGCCTCGACAGAGGTGATAAATTCTGTATAAATACAATTACAATTCACTAATTTGCCCATTTTTCTACACTCACAGGGGTTAAGCAGAGATTCTATGTTGACCTCGCCACCATGGCTTTTGGTTTTATTGAGCTGGTAGAGGTGCTCTCCTCACAAATGAATAACCCCATTTCTCACATGTAACACAGAAGTTCAGAGAAGTTGATGGTGTAACCAAATTTTTCCCAGGCCTAGTTTACAGTAGGCCCAGCACTGACAGTCTTATATGAAGCAGCCTGCTTAGGGATGGCTGTTGTAGCCTAATTCACATTAAGGCACAAGCCTGGTGGGAATCTAACAGGCATGTGGTACGTATAGCTTATTCTACAGTCAACCGGCCAGTGGTCATGGCCCTAAAAAAACTAAATCATAAAGTCTGGTATAAATGCTCATGATTTAGCAATAAATCCTTATTTCTGTTAATGAAACGCTGTTCCATTTTACATTATTTTATGTATTTGTCAATGCTAACATATTGTTTCTTATAGGCCGCTCTGAGGAGACTTGCAATTATGGACCCAGAGGCGCTTGAGGACACGGATTTGGAGCAGCTAGTTAAGCCCAGACTCGTTGATTCGTTCTTACTTTGCACAAACATGGAAGAGAGCTTTGTTTAAAGACTTACACTTATTTGTTGGTGTTGTTTTGAAATGCCTGCCATTCAGGCACACGGGGGACCAATGCGCAACTCTGCTTTGCAAAATGCTGTTTATGGTAACAGTTATTGCTTATTATACAAAGAAGGAAAGAAGGAACAGATCCCAAGAAAGTCAATTTATGACAGTTTTGCAAAGCAATGGCAGTCTAAGAAGTGGAATGGCAATTTTAAAATGTTTAATACTGTTTTTTAGACTATATCTGACTAGCTGACATTTCTTTCTTTCTCACAGCTACTCGTTACTTTTCAGACTGCATCGATTGCTAATTTATGACATTAAGAGGCCATCACATATAAATTGCCTCCCAAGAATCTCATTTGTAGATGATCATATTGGAAACAATAGGTGTTTGGCAATAAATATTTCAAGGCATGAATTCTGTGTCTAACACCTTGCCAACTGTTTATAGAGTCGTTATCTTGATGTTAGGCATCCTATTGCACGCATTAAGGACATGCATCACTCAATGTGTAACTAATTAGATGATATTTGAATATACATGTACAATGATATATTTTTGTATGGAACAATGTGTTTCATATAATCATATATTCATTTAAATATTATAAAGTTAATGCCTCTAAGCTCAGAGACTAAATATTGTTGCAGGTCTTCGTTCGTTATGTAGACGTTTTGCTAATGGTTCACTTTCAACAAATCATACTAATGACAGGTTACACGTACCCAACCATGAGATTCTTATCGACGTGGCCATCTTGCCTTTTCAAAAGCTGCTTCAAACATTTGAGATGTGCATGTTTTAAAACATTCGCTGTTATTTGCAGACGTGTATGTTCTACAATGTTCATAAAGATGCCGAAATGTCTCTTAGAATGATTCAATGAGCATAAGCCCCAAGGCACAGAAATGTGTAACAGGCTTATATGTATTATTGGCATACTGCTTTTGCATTTTTAAAGTGTTTAAAGCCCTCGGGCTTATCTCATGACAATCTACAAAATTCCATAGATGTTCAGGCTTGTGTCCAGTAGCCCTACACTTGCAAGCCACGGCCGGGGCAAGTAGGAGCGGTGAGGCCAGCGTGGGGGATTCGACAGACAACCAAGAGGGAAAATTAAATTTTCACTTTTCGTGGTTTGTCAACCCCCCCCCCCCCCTCCCCCACCCCCACTGACCTTACCTGCGTGGGCTGTGGCTGACACTTGCGCATAATTAATCTGCATGTATGGGAATTATGGAACTTTGCATTTGGACGTTTTTCCTCTCTTTACCTTCAGGTGGAAAACACTTCCCTTATTTTACCTGTCAAAATGGGGATTTTTTTAGACACTCCCCAATTCCGAATCCACCACTCACTCGTACATGTTTAGGTGTACGTTTAGAATTACATCTAGGGTGCAATAGGTATCGCAAATGTCGGAGAAGCCCCACAGAGTTATCACTCTTGGTTGTCCTAGCGTTCACAATGCCTACATTATGACACTCTATAGGGAATACTCATGTCTTAATTTCAACCATTTTCAGATGCCCGTTTGTCCTTCGCAGAGACCATTTTCAAAGTAAGATGCATTAAAAAAAAGTAATACTGTATTTATGTGGCCAAATTCCTCAGTGGAAAGATTTATTTATTCTGCGTTTTGCTTCTTTGTCAAAAGTGTCTGTATTAATTTAAGTTTTGTATGAAAAAAGATTTCAATAATAATTTGAATATAAAAATAATATTATTTCATTGTCTGACTTTCATCCAAATTTTGTTAGGACACTGTCGCATAAAACAACATAACATTTATGCAACCATTTCATATGCATTTATTTTTTATTATTTTTTAAATGTACTGTCTTTACTCAAGTGGAATTTGCAGTCCACTCGAAGTTGATCTTTGTAAAATGTAAATATACTGGTTTCTCATTTATTAATTTTATATTGAAGGTAACACCATAATCGGAGTGAGGTAGAAACGTTTTGGCATTGACATTTAGCAAAGTACAGATTTATATCTTCTTTTGAAAGTTCTTTACGGTTTGAGAGAGACTTTTCCTTTCTTTGTGCCAACCACTAACCTTATTTAGTTCAGCTATTTGAAATATGCATGTGAGTGGGAGAGGGGGGACAAATAGAAAAATCACATGCCATTATATTTACCAGCATTTCTCATATGAGGGATACCTGATTTGTATTAATATTTTATTTCTTTTTACTTGGCTCATAATGTTTAAATCTGGTTTGTTGATATTCACACTTTTATTAAAACAACCCAGACCAAATGTTAATCTTTTTTTATTTAAGATGGATGACACTTTGTACAATTTTTGTTTAGTGTTCATGTAACTAATTTCCCTTCAAAAATGTAAAACTCCCCGAAGCAGTGATATCTTCTGATTCTTAAAAACGGGATGAGTTTAAAAACTGTACTTTGATGTTTTTGCAACAGGTGATCAAAAATGTTGTCAATTTGTCATTGGTTATGTTTTTGTATCCCTACACTTAGGAAAAATGTAAAACTATATTGCTAGAATGTCAAACCAAGTATTTAAACTGATGCAAAACGTTATAGAAATTATTGGGAAACAGTGATTTACAAAATGTCTATACTTGTAACCTCATACAATAAAAGCATCTCTCGAAAATAACTGTATTACTAAAGCTGCATGACTAATAGATTAGAAATGCATGCTGATAGATTGTTTGAGAAGTACTGAATACCCAGGGCTTAATTGCCATTGTCTGAGAGGTGGCTGTGTCTGGTACCTCAGAGGACCATTGAGTTGGGTAACAAGAAACATCTATTATTCAGCGCCAAGATACCCGTAGTGGTGAAAGTGCGCTTTACAAATACTTATGTTATGTGGAGCAGTGTTAACAGCTCACCCGTACTTAAGGGTGACCCTAAAGCAAAACTAATAAGTGGAACTAACAACTGTCAATGGCGCCCTAATCTCACCCATCACAATCCAACCAACAGACAAATTGTCCAGTTTGCTCTGAGTTCCGAATTCACGCTCTCACAAAATGTTGGCAAACCTCAAAAGTTAGAAACAACAATCTAAGCATTCCGATTGGCTGAACGAGCCCCAACATTTCATAAAGGATGCTAGTACAGAAGTGCCCCCACCCCCCCAAATGACTATGTTGCAAGTGATGGAGAAGGTCTCTTTTCTATGTCCTATTGTAGAGACTTGGCGGATCATTTTAATAAATATTGTATATATGTAAATCATGCTAAAGTGAACTCTCACTTTTGAAAGTGATACCTTTCCACATTTCCCTATTCTGGTTCATAAAATATTTGTCACGTGATGCGGTGCGTCTATTGGGACGTGGGGGCGTAGCGCCCCCGCCCGCAGCCGCCCGCAGCTCCCTCGGCGTTTATCTGAACTTAAGTAAACTGAGTTTACTTAAGTTCAAAGATGCGAGCCAAGGCGGGCAAACTGACAATCATGTCAATCAACATGAAGTCAGACCACCCACCCCTTCAGAGTCTGAAGGGGGTGGGCGGTCTGGCGTCATGTTGATTGACATGATTGTCACAGGGCAACAGGTAGCAACACAAGTGCGCATGAGTGGGGACGAAGGGTGAATTTTGTACCCGTGCCCACTCATGCGCACTTGTGTTTGTGCTTTTTTTCGCATGCCCATTAGGAGCCCTTTGGTCTCCTAATGGGCGTGCTGCAGGCGAAGAGTAACCTGTGCCCCAAGCCAATCCTGGCGCTGCAGCTGTGTCAGGATTGGCTGAGAGGGGCTGCCAGTCCAGTGCCACCATTCGTGACATGAAGGCGGCAGTGCCAAGCGGAGCAGATTAGGTGGCGCGGACCAGGACCAGCGGTAACTGAGGTAAGTTTGGTTTTATAATTCTCCTCCCCGCGTGACCTCCGCCCCCCGCGACCTCCGCCCCCTGCGAATGGCATGATTTTCAGGTTTTGAACACGTCACGGACAGCCTTATTAGGCTGTTCCTTTAGATTTAACAAGCGTATAATTTTGCAAACGTCCCCTAAACTACATATTGAATCTTGACACATATCTACACTCCTCAATCTGTACGCTACCGTCAGCAGGCCTTTAACCCTCACACAATTAGCCTTTCCATACGTAGACAGCCTAACTTTCTCTTTGAATACATTACAGACAGCCTGAATATGCCTCAGTTTTCTAAGCGCGTAAAGCATTACCAGTTCTCTAGCCTTTCAACACGCAGAAGGCATAACCTTCATTTCAAAAACATACCGGGCAGCCCGAATAAGCCTCCAGATTTATTATGCATGTAAATCATTCTCAAACCCACACCATAGGCTTTACACATCAGTGCACTCCCAACCTACAAAAGTACCTACAATTGAGCCCACAATTATAGCACAAGAGAAATGAAATCTTCCTAACATGGAGCACCCTGCACCCATGGATTAGGAACATCATGACATTTTATTAACAAATTCATTAACCTCAGAAATAACTTTAGGCTTATATCTTCTTATGAACAAAACCACATGCTCTCAGCCACCTTTGATTTACTTTATCACCTACCCAAGTGTGTGGTTTTCAATTCATCCAGATTCTCAAGGAGCACAATCTGCATCAATATGGCAGTAGATGTTCACAATTAGATTAACATTTAATACATGTGTACACTGTCATTATGGTCTTTTCTCCTTTTTCCAGGGTTATAGGTACAACAGACCCATAACAAAATGGCGCACTACCTTGTAGGTGGATCGGGCTCGCTCGCTACGCTCGCCACAGTACAGTAATTACGCCCTACCACTTTCAAATGTCACCAGCCACCTTGAGTGTAGATGTCAGTCATGTTTCTCTCCAAATCTCCAAATGATATACTTGCATTTTGTGCCAGTTGTAGACAAATCACATGGAAATCTAACAACTCATTAACCCCTTTGACGCTGATGACGAGCTGGGCTCGTCATGAGGTTGCCTCCTCGCACGCTCATGACGAGCCCAGCTCGTCACGTAAAGTGCGCTTTTAAAAAAGTCAGCGTACGAGCGGAATTGTGTTACTTTCAGACATTTTTAATTCCCATAATAAATAGGAATTATGGAGCACAAAAACGCCTTAACTGAAAATGTACTGAAATCCTCACAGAACACACTGTTCCTGATCATTCTTTATCACCATATGCCGCTCAATAAATGATAGTGCATAAATGTGGCTCATGAGATAAATGATAGTAAGAGGCCAAAATGATGGCTTTGGCAGATCTTCTAATGCTCACCTTTTATCACGTTTTACAGGTTTTTTTAAACATATCTTTATTGAACATTTTTAAGAAGGGAAGTGAGAAAGTTAAAGCAATACAAGGACATAAGGAGAATTTTCTAACTCATCGGTCCATCAGTGGTTAATGCAACATACAATGGTCCTTGATAACAGTATGGAAACACTACCCAAGGACTTCAAGCAAGCATGTCCTCACACCTAGAGTCCCAATATCAGTAGTGCCTTCCAAAGCCTGACCCCCCCCACCTAAGACCGGCTGACTGATGACAAAAGTCCTCCTAGGCAGGTTCACTGTAATATGTCAGCCATTATGGTACACAGGTGCACCTCTGCCCTATCCCTCTTAAAATAGATCTTAAAAGTAGCAAGATTAGTTAAAACGTATACATTTTGTCTGTGACTGTTATGGCCATATGTTTACATTGGATAATTGGTATTGGTTACTAAGGAGTCAAACGGAATGTCTCTTGATGAACAACTTTTTAGGGAAGATATCCTTGACAACCCAGTGTACTTTTTCAGAAAATAATGGCAGCTTATTTCAAAATTAGGGAATTCGGCTCTAAGAGCTGCACAATTCAAGAGAATGTATTTCTTAGCTTGCTGGATGGCAAGAGGCCTGTCAAAGATGTATCCGTAGGTGGAGGACCGTTGTTTTTGATGTAAGCAGGTTGTGAGCGTAGATTGGCAGCATTTTTTTTCTACCTGCCCTGGGATAAAATTGTATTGAGAACAAGTGTTTGATGCCTTAAGCAGGGTGCTCAATACACAGTTACAACCTGATGTACATATAGCTCTCTGTGGGCTTAGTACTCAAAGGCAATCTCAACTTTGCTGTAAAGGTGCTGATGTATTTATAACTATTACGTCTTTAGTTGCTCGCTCCTTGATCCTGCAGAATTGGAGGACTAATAGAGCACCAACTTTCCAAGAATGGTATAATAAAATGATCTGAACTCAAAAACTTTGACAAAGCATATGCTAGTAGGGTCGGGGGTCCTAAAAGATTTACCGCTTCCTGGCAATTTATAATAAAGTTTAGAAATTTACAATAGGACTCTTTCCTCTACATATAAGCACTTTTTGGATATAATTGTATAGTAATGACTGCTATATTCTTCATCTTTGCACTTTAAGTATCACATATCCAATGTCTGCACTAATGCACTCTTGCACTTTCTAGATATACCTACGATTATCTGCAGTATTGAAATTACAGATGTAAAAGATTGTATTAGTCTGTGATAGGACTCTCTCCCTTACACATAAGCACTTTATAGGACATAATTGTATAGAATTGATGGCTGCTAAATTCTTCTTATTTGCCTTTTAAGGATCACATATCCAATGTTTGCACTCATGCACCCTGGCACTTTCTAGATATATCCTGGATTAGTTGCACTATTGAAATTATAATGATCTAAAAGATTGTATTGGTTTCTGTAACTGAAATATAGGTTCCTATACTGCTTAATATATGTGAAGTCACCAAGTTACTAAGCGTAAGGAAGACTAACATGGCTACTGTATTCTAAATGCAACTTGTTTTATGTTATTGTGTATATGTATTCTGTTATTTTAGGGAAATGCCATGATAAGTCTCTCTTTTAAGCTGAAACAACCAAGACAAATTTGATATATCTGTTTTATATGCTAGTTTAAATACATAAAAAAGAAAATTGAAAATATGTGGCACAGCCATGAATTCCCCAACCTGCTCCAGTGGTAGAGGTCCTTTAGAGTGCCTCCAACACCAGAAGCAAGGTATAGTCATTTAGCGTGTGAATGGATTTCGGTCCATTTTGTTTATTGCATAATGTTTCCTATCTCGTTAGGTGTTTGGAGCTACAACGTAGCATATACACTTTCTATAGCCATGCATATGTTGGAAATTAATGACATTACTTAAAATAAACTAGGGACACATATCGCTGCACTGTGCATTTTTACATTCCTCCAATTGGGAAAGTTCTACAAAAGTCTGTATACTTACCTTGCAGTCCATGTTTTAGGTGAATGCCAGAGCTTCAGCAATGTCTAGTATGGTTGCCCAAAAACGTTTAAGATTTGATTTGGTGATTAAAAGCTAGCCATTTTGTAGACTTCATAAAAGAAGTGTCCTTCGTTCCTTTTCTTAAAATGTAGTTTTTCCATCGATCAGGAAACATATTTTGCAAAACTGAGCAGAATTTAGTACTATCTGAGCATCCATTAATCTTAAAGAAAATTCAACTCAAATGTAAAGGCGGGTGTTAAAGTAACTGTTGCCTCGTTATAAATATCACACTGTGCTCTGTAGTTTGGTAATATAAAAGGGGTCACAATTCTACGTTTCTAAAACCAAATGACTACTTGGAAGGCCTACGAAATGCGTTCTAAAATAGGTATTCCCTCTACATTCTGTTGTCCGAATTTTTGTTGCCCTTGCACGTGATTTTATGACATACTACTGCATCCAGATACATTTGCCCTCAGGGGATGCTTTGCAAGTATCTCAACGAGCAGGTGGCTGCCACTGTCCATTCCCCCATCATCTCCACCCCATTCCTTACAGCAAGAGGTGTCTGTGGCTCCTTGAGACAGTGACCCTTTCTAAGCTTACTACAAAAGACAACTACTTTCCTGAGTATTTTCCTTATTTCTATTGTAAAATCCCACCTCTCCCATCTCCCTCACTTATTTCTTGCTTTGATCTGTTTCTGACGAGAGCAGCTCCCTGGTGAACAGTAAGGCAATGCTTAATTTGAGCCAGTGGCACTTAATTGCCAGCACTGGGGTCTGTGACAGTTTGCCACAAGGTGGCGCTGTCTGCCTTAATTTAGAGATCACCACAAAAACAGTTCATTATTACCTCAATATACATTAGAAGTGAATTATACCTGCCACCCAAGCCATTCTTACACCTTTGGGTACCTGAAATAGTCCGAATTTTCACACCGTAGGAGTGTAACTGTACTTGTGTTGTTTCTGTCATTGGCGGCTCTGGCAGGGGCAATGCGTGGCACAAGGTGCAGTGGCCTCCTGACGAGAGTCCTGGCACTTATTTTTCTGCAAATTAAACACTGCAATAAGGTACGCTTTGTTTTACACCATTATTTGCTATTACTTGCTTGGGTGCAGTTTTGCTTCAGTAAGCGTGAAATTGCGAAACACAACTTCTCTCCGTTCATGTGCTGGGTTGGCGGTTTTTGCAGCGTGTGGTCGCTCTGTGTCCATAGCTTTCATCGTGGGGTATGGCTTTCTGTCGGTGCCCTAAAAGGAGCGAGTGCCGGAGAAATTTCGGTTTCCACCAGAGGTTGCTATAATCTGATTCATTTTCTCTCGAAATAGAAGGCAGTGCTGGATAAAATATCCCGGCTCCAAACATCAGAAAACCACCAAAACCATGGCTATCTGTGCATTATGGTAGAAAAAATTTAACTTCTACATTCAATGGAAACATTTAAAATAGGCCATATGGGTGTTATCCATAATTTCAAAATTGATATTTTATTCAGGCAAAACACGACTCTGCAGTACTATTCTTTCAGAGACACCTTTACTAAAGTTGGAAATAAAGAAGAAATCTTTTTACTGGGCACCAATGATCTTCTCAAAGTTTCACAGAGGCTCCAAATGAAACAGGCATTTGCAATGCAATAGGTCTTGCATTAGTGATAGTTTGAGCTATTGGAGTCTCAAATAAAAAACATTTTATAAGGGCTGCAGGAAACTGGCTATACTTGTAGATTGTCCACACTATCACATACGATCTGCTGAGGTAAATGCACTCATAGGCGTCCGCAGAAATTTTTCCAGGGGGGGGCAACATTTTTACTTCATCACCATCCTCCGACATAATTGAGCACAAGTATTAAATAAACAAATAAAAAATCTAATAAGACAAACAAGCTTAAATAACAAAAGAAACCCGTGGGGTGGGAGAAATATCATGTAAGGCTCCACAGCAGATTACCTGGCAACCACAAGGAAACAGAGGAAAAAATAAACAAGCAATGGCATAGCCAATAGGTCTCGCCTTTGGGACCTTATAAGTGTTTAGCCATGCAACACTTGATGTTGTTGCACCAAGGATATTGTACTGGACAACTAAACACTTATAAGGTCCCAAAGGGGAGACCTATTGGCTATGTCAATGCTGTTTTTTTTAAATGACAAGCAGTGCTATAAGGCTCCGGCTGCCACTTAGTCCACCACATCCCACGTAGATGCTGCAGCCATCTTTGAATGGTTTTAAAGCCAATTTAAAAGCTGTCACCAGTGTATGTTAATCCCTATCTCAACTGTGAGACTGCTCTCCTGCTTCCCAATTCTATTAAATACAAATTATGTAAAAAGAGCATCCCATTCTGAGCTACACAGCTCATCCTACCCACGTTTCATGCGCAGATTTGAAATACTGATGGTTTGGGCTTCCCGGAATTCAACTGGTTGAGAGGTGGACAGGTGTAGAGAGGTAGAGAGAGAGAGGTGTAGAGAGGTAAAGAGACAGAGGTAGAGAGAGGTAGAGGGAGAGGTAGAGAGAGAGAGGTAGAGAGGTAGAGGTAGGTAGAGTGAGGTAGAGGTAGAGGTAGGGAGAGAGAGATAGGTAGAGAGAGGTAGAGCGAGAGGTAGAGGTGTAAAGGCAGAGAGAGAGGTATAGAGAGAGAGGGAGGGGTGGAGAGAGAGAGAGAGAGAGAGAGGTAGAGGAGGAGAGGTAGAGAAAGAGGTCGAGAGGTAGAGGTAGAGAGAGAGTGGTAGAGGGAGAGGTAGAGAGGTAAAGCGGTAAAGAGGTAGAGAGAGAGAGGTAGAGAGAGAGAGATAGAGAGAGAGAGGGAGAGAGAGAGAGAGGAAGAGAGAAAGGTAGAGAGAGAGGTAGAGAGGGGTAGAGAGAGGTAGAGAGAGATAGAGGTAGGGAGAGAGAGAGGTAGAAAGAGAGAGGTAGAGAGAGGTAGAGGTAGAGAGGTAGAGAGAGAGAGAGAGAGAGAGAGGTAGAGAGAGGTAGAGGGAGAGGTAGAGAGAGAGAGGTAGAGAGGTAGAGGTAGGTAGAGTGAGGTAGAGGTAGAGGTAGGGAGAGAGAGATAGGTAGTGAGAGGTAGAGAGAGAGGTAGAGGTGTAAAGGTAGAGAGAGAGGTATAGAGAGAGAGGGAGGGGTAGAGAGAGAGAGAGAGAGAGAGAGAGAGGTAGAGGAGGAGAGGTAGAGAAAGAGGTCGAGAGGTAGAGGTAGAGAGAGAGTGGTAGAGGGAGAGGTAGAGAGGTAAAGCGGTAAAGAGGTAGAGAGAGAGAGGTTGAGAGAGACAGATGGAGAGAGAGAGGTAGAGAGGGAGAGAGAGAGAGAGAGAGGAAGAGAGAAAGGTAGAGAGAGAGGTAGAGAGGGGTAGAGAGAGGTAGAGAGAGATAGAGGTAGGGAGAGAGAGAGAGGTAGAAAGAGAGAGGTAGAGAGAGGTAGAGGTAGAGAGGTAGAGAGGTAGAGAGAGAGAGAGGTAGAGAGAGGTAGCGAGAGAGAGGTAGAGAGAGAGAGGGGTAGAGAGAGAGAGGTAGAGAGAGAGGTAGAGGTAGAGAGAGGTAGAGAGAGGTAGAGAGAATTAGGTAGAGAGAGAGGTGGAGAGAGAGGTAGAGAGAGAGGAAGAGAGGGGTAGAGAGGGGTAGAGAGAGAGGTAGAGAAAGAAGTAGAGAGAGAGGTAGAGAGAGAGAGAGGTAGAGGTAGAGGTAGGGAGAGAGAGAGTTAGAGAGAGAGAGGTAGAGAGAGAGAGAGTAGAGAGAGAGGTAGAGAGAGAGGTAGAGAGGTAGAGAGAGAGAGGAAGATAGAGAGGCAGAGAGAGAGGTAGAGAGGGGTAGAGAGGTAGAGAGAGAGGTAGAGAGAGAGAGAGGTAGAGAGAGAGGTAGAGGCAGGGAGAGAGAGAGGTAGAGAGAGAGAGGTAGAGAGAGAGAGGTAGAGGGAGGTAGAGGTAGAGATGTAAAGGTAGAGAGAGAGTGGTAGAGGGAGAGGTAGAGAGGGAGAGAGAGGTAAAGAGGTAGAGAGAGGTAGAGAGAGAGAGAGGTAGAGAGAGAGAGGAAGAGAGGGGTAGAGAGAGAGGTAGAGAGAGAGGTAGAGAGGGGTAGAGAGGGGTAGAGAGAGAGGTAGAGAGAGAGGTAGAGAGAGAGCGTGAGAGAGCGGTAGAGAGAGAGAAAGGGAGAGAGAGAGCGGTAGGGAGAGAGAGAGGTAGAGAGGTAGAGAGAGGTAGAGAGAGAGGTGGAGAGAGAGAGGTGGAGAGAGAGGTGGAGAGAGAGAGGTAGAGCGAGAGGTAGAGAGCGGGAGGTAGAGCGAGAGAGGTAGAGAGTGAGAGGTAGAGAGAGAGAGGTAGAGAGTGAGAGGTAGAGAGAGAGAGGTAGAGAGAGAGGTAGAGAGAGAGAGGTAGAGAGAGAGGTAGAGAGAGAGGTAGAGAGACAGGTAGAGGTAGAGAGGTAGAGAGAGAGAGGTAGAGAGAGAGGTAGAGAGAGAGAGGTAGAGAGAGAGAGGTAGAGAGAGAGAGGTAGAGAGTGAGAGGTAGAGAGAGAGAGGTAGAGAGAGAGGTAGAGTGACAGGTAGAGGTAGAGAGGTAGAGAGAGAGAGGTAGAGAGTGAGAGGTAGAGAGAGAGAGGTAGAGAGAGAGGTAGAGAGACAGGTAGAGGTAGAGAGGTAGAGAGAGAGAGGTAGAGAGAGAGGTAGAGAGAGAGAGGTAGAGAGAGAGAGGAAGAGAGAGGTAGAAAGAGAGGTAGAGAGGGGTAGAGAGAGAGGTAGAGAGAGAGCGGTAGAGAGAGAGAGGAAGAGAGAGAGAGGTAGAGAGAGAGAGAGGTAGAGAAAGAGAGGTAGAGAGAAAGAGGTAGAGGTAGAGAGGTGTAGAGAGGTGTAGAGAGGTGTAGAGAGATAGAGAGAGCGAGGTAGAGAGAGAGGTAGAGAGGGAGGTAGGGAGAGAGAGGTAGAGAGAGAGAGGTAGAGAGAGAGCGGTAGAGAGAGAGGGAGGTAGAGAGAGAGAGGTAGGGAGATAGAGGTAGAGAGAGAGAGAGGTAGAGAGAGAGAGGTAGAGGTAGAGAGCTGTAGAGAGGTAGAGAGAGGTAGAGAGAGAGAGGTAGAGAGAGAGAGGGGTAGAGAGAGAGAGAGGTAGAGAGAGGTGGAGAGAGAGAGGTGGAGAGAGAGAGGTGGAGAGAGAGAGGTAGAGCAAAAGGTAGAGGTAGAGAGAGGGAGAGAGAGAGATAGAGGTAGAGAGAGAGAGGTAGAGAGGGAGAGGTAGAGAGAGGGAGAGAGAGAGAGGTAGAGAGAGAGAGGTAGAGAGAGGTAGAGAGAGAGAGGTAGAGAGAGAGAGGTAGAGAGACATGTAGAGAGAGAGAGGTAGAGAGAGAGAGGTAGAGAGAGAGAGGTAGAGAGAGGTAGAGAGAGAGTTGTAGAGAGAATGGCGTAGAGAGGTAGGTAGAGATAGAGAGGTAAAGAGAGAGACGTAGAGAGAGAGGTAGAGAGAGGTAGAGCCACGTTGAGAGAGAGGTAGAGAGGTAGAGAGAGGTAGAGAGACGTAGAGAGAGAGGTAGAGAAGTAAGAGAGATTGAGAGAGGTAGAGAGGTAGAGAGAGAGGTAGAGGTAGAGAGAGAGAGAGAGGTAGAGAAAGAAGTAGAGAGAGAGAGGTAGAGAGGTAGATTGGAGAACCTAGCATTTCCAGAGCATTAAAGGCACTACTCATTTGTAACGTCATTCCTTTCACTGCACATCCAGCTTTATCTAAATAACTAGACCCCTTATATACAAAAGGATGTTGTGGTCATAAAGCTTACAATTTGCAGCATCACAGTGGTTGCTACTGATGGTTTTTACCCCTTCCTAGGGCCTCTGCTTCAAGCTGTGGGAGCAGCCAGGCCCGGACCTTCTCTCTTGCCCCTCAGCAGCAGTTTTACCGCTCATCAAGCAGGACCGTCATTGCAAGCGCTTTCTCACGCTTTTAAAATTGACGGCCCTGCAGACAAACACCACTGTCTGTGGGGGCTGTCAATAGTGACGGACCGGTGTTCCAGGGGGGGGCAAGTGCCCCCCCTTGCCCTCCCCTGCGGACGCCCATGCTCATATCCTGATATTGTGAACCAGGACCTCCCCCTTGTGAAAACAGATGACACTTTTGTGCATCTAAACGAAAAGTAAAAGAGAAAAAAGTATGGTAAATTCATATTTGAATATTTAAATGTGGGCTGCGTTTGTTGCACACGTTCTACCTCTTATACACTAACCCAAGTTGTGACAAAAAGGAATAATTTTGAAGTAAATGGACTGCAATTAAAGAAAAACAAATATAATGTGTTCATTTGCAATCTGCTTTGTCAAAGTTGTGAATGCTAATTCCCAAGTATGTTTCTTGAATGTAAAATTAAAGAGCTACTTGAGGATTGTAACGAAAGGAATACACTACTGTAATAACTGTTCTTAGTATATCCAGTATGGCTACTTCCGGTGTGCCTGACTGCTAAATATGTAGTCTTCTTCAGCAGCACACATTCGTACATAACAGGGTTTGATAAGCACTCCTTTGTGTATGATAGGGTAGAGTAGACATCTCACATGAGTTGAAGAAATCTCCATCCCTTTCAGAAAGTACCATTAACGGCGTGAAGTGTGCTTCTGCCAACATTACAACACAACACAAAGGAAAGAAGTGGAAACAATGGGAAATGTCTGTCAGGAGCTGCGCCACCTCACAGTCACATTTCTACGCCCTTCAATTGTTTCTCGTCCGAAATGGTAAAGAATGTACAGAGGGCGTCTGCAGCCGGGTGGGCAGGGAGAGGATTTGATTAACGAAGCTGGCAGCCGTGGACGGTAGTGGGAGTACCGGCCGGGCGGTGAAGTGGGGAGGGGGAGGGGCAAGGTGAGGGGTAGTAATGTATGGATTACGGACTTTAACAGGTAAGTAAACATAAAAATAAATAAAACTAATTTTGTTGCGCGCACTGCATCGCATTTGGTGATGCAGTCCAAGCAACGAAATTCGTGTTATTTATTTTTATGTTTACTTACCTGTTAAAGTCCGTAATCCATACATTACTACCCCCCACCCTGCCCCTCTCCCTCCCCACGTCACCGCCCGGCCAAAAGCTTTATTGGCGGTGCAACAGGGAGAAATATCTTTATTTCTCCTTGTGTTTCCTTTTTCTATGTGTGCTGCATTCTGCAGCACACTGCAGCACACATAAAAAGAGGAAAAGCCTCTTGTGATTATTTTTGTACAGAAAGGTTTCCCTTCCTGTACAAAAATAATCATCCCCGTAACGCAGGCACCCTCGCACCATTGTGCAAAGGTGCCTGCATTGGCGCACAGCAGCTCATTGTGCGCCGGCGCAGGGGAAAAGGACAGGAATGCGTTGTATCTTATAGATACGGCGCATTCCTGCCTTTTTCTTTTGCCGTAGGAAAGCGCAGCAGGAAGGCCTGCTGTGCTTCTCTAAGGCAAAACTTTATAAATGAGGCCCCAGAAGTAGAAAGTAAAGTTGAGCCGGACAGTGCAAGCAGCTGCGCATGAAGCCTCTTGTAGTGTGGCTCTATCTCCAAGAGTTTGTCGGCAAACCCCACCTGTAAGTTTTTAAAGAAGCACAGTGTTCAGTAAAAAAAACACCAAGATCTTTATGTAATCAGTCCAACTGTATACATCATGTTTCCTTGTGATTTACCCCAGCACACAGAGAAAGCGCTCTACAGCACTCGGGCAACAAACAAACAAGCAGTCCTGGTTTATCAGTGCACGTATACACTTTTCTGCCTGGATGCTAACGGCAGGGCTGGTGGCAGGTGGTATTTACTGAAATGTAACCACCACTCTGCAAGAAACACCATAAAGTGGACATCGCGGGGGGAGCCACAGAATAGCCTGGCTGGGGAAGGGAGGAGGGAACAATGGCGCATAGAGAATGTGTTAGAAATGGGAATTCTGCTTGGCTAGGGCATGTGCATAACCCAGGCAGAAATCACCGCTCTAGTCAGGGCAAGGGAGTTACACGCTGAAGATAACCCCCGCTCACCCATTTGGTAGCTTCGCACGATCTGTCAGGCTTATCCCAGAGACAATGTGTAAAACGTTTGCACAACACACACACACAGCAGCGACACACTAGGCACACCACAAAAGACACTCCACACAAGGTTATGTAAAAAATAGCCTTTGTATTATCATAAACACATTAGATCATAACCACACATATACACTGTACGGCCTGGCACTAGGCAATATTTTACAGGGGATTATATACATGACAGGGCCAATTGGGCCACTGTCAGAACCATTAGAACAGGTAATAACACAACCAGTAAAGACTGGCAAAATACTGTCCTCCGCATCATCATAAGCAACATAAACACATTAGTTCTGCATCACATTAGGCATAAACATCATAGCATGACATTTGGCATAAACATATTGTGCAACACATTAGAGCTTTGCACTCTAACAGTACTGCAGGTGCTCATCAGCTAACTGGCCTTCCTCGGGGGCCCATCTGGGACTTCCCCGCAATGCTCTCTGTCCAAAAGTCAGGGCGCTAAATGGGGTGAGGGTGCAACCCACCCGGGTCTCTCCAGAGACCCAAAACAATGCCCCCAACATTGCAGCTGCCCGTGCTCTTGGGGTGCAGCTGTGTAAACTGGCACCACAGTGCCACTCACTCACGTTGTGTTGTGCTGCTACCTTGTCGGGCGCCAGGACGCTCCTTTGCTGGAGCATCTGTGCGCCTAATAAAAGCGCATAACATAACATAACATAACATAACTCAAGCCCCTCTCAACGGGGCTCTATGGTGGGCCTCAAAAGAAAGGGAATGGCCCCTTTTGTTGCAGCTGCCTGCGCTCTTGCAGAGCAGCTGAGGAAATCAGCCTGGGCACCACTGTGCCACTGAAGCCCCACTCTGGGACTTCCACACAACGTACCCCCTTGTTGCAGCTGCCCACACTCTTGCGGTGCAGCTGCGAAGACAAACAAGCACTGGCACTAACAGTGCCTTGGGACCCCTGTTTACTGGCACCTCTGGGTACCCTCGATCGGCACCAACAATGCCCAATACTTCAGCCCCACTCACTGGTGCTATTTGTGTACTCCTTCCTGTCTCTGTACCCTTTCTCCCTCAGTATTAACATCTCGGCTGAAGGAGATTGGGGTGCAAGGTGCAGCTCTAGATCTACTCACTTCTTTCCTCAATCATCGAGTGCAAAGAGTGAAGTTGGGGGAGTACCTATCTCCATCCCTCCCTGTGCAATGTGGGGTCCCTCAGGGGTCGGCTCTTAGCCCGACCCTATTTAACATCTATGTAACCCCACTTGCCAGGCTTATTAGATCTTTTGGGATGGAGATAGTTTCCTATGCGGATGACACCCAGATTCTTGTCTCTCTCTCCCAGTCTAGCGTCCCGACTGCCTCCAATTTTAGATCTTGTATGGAGGCAGTCGGTCAATGGATGATCCTTAATTCGCTGAAATTAAATGGAGAGAAGACGGAGGTAATGGTGTTTGGAGGGAAAGATGACGTATGGACATCCTGCTGGTGGCCAGACTCATTAGGAGCCTGTCCCACCCCTACCTCCTCTGCAAAAAATCTTGGAGTCATAATTGATCCTGCCCTTAACATGGGTAAACAGGTCAGCAGAACCATCTCCACCTGCTGGGGCATTATCCATGTCTTGAGGAGGATCAGGCATTACCTATCCCTACAAGCAAGGAAACAGCTTGCTGTTGCCCTCATTGGCTCCCGGCTGGACTACTGCAATGCGCTGTATGCAGGAATGAATAAGAGTCTACTGCAGCGCTTGCAGGTAGTCCAGAATGCCGCTGCCAGGTTTGTCCTGGATCTTTCTAAACGCGCCTCACGAAGCATTAGAATCTAGGAGTTTTAGAGGGGCACAGCTGGGCCCAGGCAGGTCAGCTCACAGGGCTCTCCAGCAGAGAGGCAGTCCCTCAAGGCGGTTTCTCCTGGGGCCCAGCAAGCAGTACCCAAAAACAGCACACTTTACATGGGGTCACAGCCCCAATATTTAAAATTCCTTGGTCTTTGTTCTTCCCTGGCACAGGGCTGGGAGAACCAGTCCCAAAAGGTTCTGGGGGTACTGAAGCCCTTTGTTTACAGGGCTTCTACTCCCCTTTGTCAGGTGTGGGCTTGGTCCTCAGTCACACCACAGGAGGGCGGAGCCAGCATCCACCCAGGAAGGCACAGATTTATTTAGTGTCAGAGACTACACCTCCCACTATTCAAAATGAAGATATGCCCATTCAGCCTAGCCCTGACTCACCCAGCCCCTCTAGAGCCACACACCACACCAGCCCATGTCACTCCAGAGCCAGACATGCAATACACAGCAGGCAGGCAGAGACACATAGCACACAGAAATACCAACTTCTAAAAGTGGGATTTCTAAAATAGTGATAATAAAACTGCGCACACCCTTACGCAGCATTTGTTATCACTATTCCAAACATACCAAACTTGACTACGCTGCTCCTCTTGTATCAGGAATTACCACTGAAACACTTATCAGGGAATCCCTAATGTATTCCTATGAGAGAGCAGCCTCACAGCAGTGAGAAACCAAAATGGCTGTTTGTCAGGACATGTCACACTCTTAAGGTACATGTCCTATCTTTCACCTACAATGCACCCTGCCCATTGGGCTAGCTAGGCCCTACCTTAGGGGTGATTGACATGCAGTGAAAGGGGGGGGTCACAGATGTGGCACACACTTTAGGTGCCCTTTCACAGGGGCAGTAACACTGTGCGCACAGGCCTTGCAATGGCAGAGGCCTGAGACAGGTTTGACAGGATACTTTGGTGGGTGGCGCAATCAGCACTGCAAGCCCACCAGTATCATTTAATTTACTGGTCCCGGGTATATTAGATACCCCATTACTGGGGACTGGAAGGTAAATTAAATGTGTCAAACAGGTGTACACCAATCTTACCATGTTTACCTCAGAGAGCACATGTACTTTATACCGGACAGCAGTGCTAAAGTGCCCAGAGTCCTAAAACCACCACCACCAGGTCTGAAAAACGACTAGGACAAAGGCAAAAAGTTCAGGTATGACCCTGCAAAAAGGGGCAATTCCAACACAAAGTGTCCGCATATGGGACGAGCATATTTAAAAGTTATAGCTCGATGTCCATAAAGGGGGCGCTGTGCTGAGTTAGAAAAGCAAGACAGAAGGGAGCAGGAAAAAGTTTGCAACACCCACACACCTTAAAGAATAGTAAACAAATAATTAAAAAAAATTAAAGTGCAACGTCCATAATTCGGGTGCCGTGCTGAAGACAGGAGAGAGCAACAAAGAGTTTATAATACCCGCGGGGCATAAAGGTAAGTAATCACATTAAAAATAAAACATAAAAATCGTGGGGTGAGCCGCAAATAAGAAAATAAATGGGGGTGGATGGAAGCCTTGCTAAAGCGCTGCTTTAAGAGGAAGTGTTGTGTGTGACTGAATATATGTTGTGGAATCAATTACATGAAGAGGCAAAGACCGCATTATCCAAATGGAATACCATAAACGAACAAATACAGTTCACAAGTGAAATATCTGAGTCCCACATAACCTTTTTGGATGTATCGATTACCAGAACAGAAAAATGTCTAGAAACGGATATTTACCGTAAAAAAACAGGCAGGAACAATACATTACACTACAACAATCACCACCAGACATCCTTAAAAACTCATTTGCCCACATCCCAAATGATGAGAATAAAGAGGATAGTATCAAACTCGGAGAAATCCACACAGAGAATCACAGAAAGATTCAAAGAAAGAGGGTACCCTCCATCTATTTTAGAGAACGCCAAAAAGAGATGTGAATCCACGGCCCGGATTGAACTATTGAAATCCAGAGAAAAACAGGAGAATACCAGAACTGTGGTAGTATCAAGATTTTCCACATCTAGCAGAATCTTCAAAAATATTATCACCAAGCATTGGCCCATGTTAACAATGGAACCCGATTTTAGGAACTCTTTTGCACAGCCACCAATTTTGGTGTACACCAGAAATTAAAATGTAGGTGAAATGCTAAAACAAAAACCTAAAGAGATTTAAAAAAAACAAAGGTACAATACCATGCATGAACTGCAACAATTGCAATGGTATCATATGTGGAACTAATATCAATCATCCAATGAAAGGAAATAAAATTAAACTCCATGTGACAGCCACATGTGACACAGATAACGTAATATATCTATTAAAGTGCCCCTGTGGCAAAGCATATGTGGGAAAAACTGTGAGGAAGTTCAAAATAAGAATCAATGAACATAAGTCGAATATCAGAACCAAAAATGTTAAATCAACAGTCGCTACCCATTTTATGGAAGAAAAACATAATATATCCCAACTCATATTTATGATACTGGAAGTAATTGATACGATGGAAGGGAGAGGACACCACTCGCAGCATATTTTCAATGCGGCCTCAAGAGTGTAGTGAATGACTGGGATGTGGCTAACGTGATCCTACGCACGTTGCCAGTGCGCCTCCTGTTCCACCAAGCCCCGCCCTTGTGAATGGCCGCCCCGCACTGAACGCTGCCGCTGACCGCCACCGACCGCTGCAAGCTGATATGAGCGTTAATTTCGGTAAACGCCGGCGCTGGCTCTGGCTCTCGGTCACTCAGCCATACGGAGACACGGAGATCTGCTGCATACCGCCATCCTGTTGTCCCGCGGCTGGTTCCCGGTAGGCAGCCGGGCACTGAAGCAGCGGTGGAGTGGCGGCCGCTTTGAGCTTTGAGCCCTTTGTCAGCACGTTGGAGTGGCGCTCATGCTGAGCTTGCTTTCTTCCACTGCCCTGCCTCGCTACTCCCCAAGCTTATGTCCCCACCTGGTGCAGTCCAGAATCTAAAGCCTACAGCGGGAACACGGACAGCACGAATAGGTGGAAAAGACGACCAAGCCCACACTCCATCTCGAACATAAGCGCAGAGTACCTGTCTGCTGCTGCCTGCTGCTGGACAACCAGGGGGAGGAAAAATCATCGGGGGTTATCAGAAGGCAGTGTAAGGGGGAGATCATTCTCCTGAGACTTTTTTGGCTTTGGTTGCTGAGATTTCTGAGACTTTTTGAGGGGTAAAAAAAAAGAAAAAGAAACGCTAACATCATAAAGGAAGGTGCATTATAAAAGGGGGCTCCTAATTTCAACGTATATTATAGTGGCTACCTGGGGCTTTAGAGAAGGTCCGTAGGACCGATACGCTCTCTTCAAGGCAAGTCCGACCTACCTGGTGCATCTACACACTGACCAGCTGATCAGCTAGTGCTTTCGCCAGCGCTCTTACTGGGGGGCTTCCTCGACGTTCTCTGATGGGCAGCTGCTCTTCTCTCTATTGGAAATGTCAGCGAAAGGGAGAAGTAAGCAGGCCAAGGCCGGGATAGCAAAAGAATTCCTAAAAACTGGCCAATCACCGACAGCACCCCTACTTGCATCTAAGGGGGCCAGGAAGGGAAGAAGCCATGTGCAGCAAAGAGCTGATTTGAAAAATAGAGTACTGGCACTAGCGGAGAAGAATAGGCAAAACTCCTCTGTAAAATCCCTGGAAGAGGAGGAGGTGGAGAACGATGAAGAGGCAGAAACACTATCTGAGCTGTCGGCAGAGCTAAGCATGCTCGCTGTAGGTGATGAATGTGAAGGAGATGGCGAAGGAGATGGAGAGGATGAAGCAGGGGTGGCCCTAAAAAAGGTGGTAGACATTCAGTCAAGCTCCAAACAGTACCCCCTCTTCAGTAAACCGCTGGCAACACAGGGCAGACTCACAAGCACTCCTCAATTGAATCGGAAGGAGTTAAGAGAGACGAAAGAGCGAGCAATGGAGAAAGAGGTGCGGGATGCACAGGGAGTGCAATACCAGAAGGCATTACCTACCGAGACCTATCACCTGGTACCTCAGGTCGAACAGCCACAGCTCCAGCCACAACCAAAGCCTCAACCAAAGCCAAAGCCAAATGGAGCACCAAAATCTGCACCAGAACCTGCAGGACAGACAGATACTATAGAAGAGAATACAGCTTCTCCCTCAAATGTGCCTTCTCCTGTTCGGCTGATATGCCCGGTGCCTCGAGAGGCTCAGGAGACTCAGGTTTCACAACAGTCGCCGAAGAAGATAGATGAGGTAGAGGTTTTATCCAACAAGCTATGTGCCCTATCTGAATTATCAGAACCAAAAGATATCTCAGTACAAGACATGTTAATAGCCATCCTTCAAGAAATAAGAGATCTTAAATCTTCACAGGCACTTGAGATATCACAAATACATAGCAGACTGTTGAAGATGGAGGAAAATCTAGGTAACCTTCCCAGAAGGGTAGCAGAGGCAGAAGCCCGTGTCTCAACCCTGGAAGATACGGTTACTTCCATGCAGAAGGATCTCTATGTGCTGAATAAAAATAAGTCTCAGTTGGAGTCAAAATTACAAGATTTAGAAAATTACAATAGAAGGTCCAATCTACGCCTCATAGGAGTCTCGGAAGGGCTGGTGGGCATAGAAGTGGTGAAATGGACCGAGGCTCTTCTGAAAAAAGCGCTACCTCAACTAAAGGGTGACCTAACAATCACGAGAGCACATAGGGTACCTGCACATAAACCTGCCAATCTTGAGTATCCGCGAACCATCTTAATGAATTTTTCAGACTGCAGAATTAAAGAGAAAATTCTGAGTATGGAAATCTCTAGAAGAACCTTTAACACTGGTGAAGTAAAGAACTTTAGGATCTTCTCAGACATGTCAGCAGCCTCGGCTCATAGACGCAAGGACTTTGTCAAAATGATTGACTCTTTTAAGGCCAGAAGTGCACAAGCAATGATTGTCCAGCAGTCTAAATTAAAAGTAATAGCGAAAGGATTTTTTTTAATCTTTATGAATATACAAGAAGCACAGACACTTTTGGAAGGTCTTAATACATAAGAGAATTAGAACTAGTCAAGAGACGAGAAAAGTTCAGAAAAGTTCAGAAATCTAGGAAAAACATATTTTCTCTCTCTTTCTTTATGGGCGGTAGTAGAGGAATCAGGAGGCGCATAAGGATGCAACAAGATGGCATCCAAATATAAGAAAAGGAAGGAGGGAACGGGAGTAAGACAGTGGGGGGTTCTGTTCCCCCTAAGGGGGTTGGGGAGGGGGAAGGTGAAGGGGGTGTAGCAGGGGAAAAAAGGAGAGTTCATTGTAAAAGTCTCAAGGGTAGTTGCATGGCGAATAATGCTCAAAAAGGAGAATTTATATTGCTGAGGCATCATTATATCCGCATAGTGCCTTTGAGGTTTGAGCACTGCATTTTAAGGCACTTAAAAGCACTTTAACATAGGTTGGCATAATTTATTTTATTGCTCTAAGATGTGTGCGACACGCGCTCTGATGGTTTTTGCACATTTTGATAATGATAAACTGCGTGTCTCTTATTATAGGCTTAGGCCGGTCGGGTTGGTGCAATACTCGTATAATCTATACTGCAGACATACTTTTGTTTAGCTGTTTGAGGATTACGCTATTTGCACAGTAATGCCGTTTTTGCACATTTACTATGTCGTCCTTATTGGATGCTTTGACATAATATTCGAATATTTTGCATACTCACATGTGGTATTGCTAACAGAACATGAAAAAGTCAACCAAGATGCGGCTTGCACATTGCAGGACCTTTGGGAATGATACCATGCTTAGTTTGCACATTATGTATCTATCACACTTTCTGCACTTTATAAATAGACAATTACGATGCTGCTTGTTTTACTGTAGCATTATGGAGAACTATACTATGCTTAGGTTGCACATTTTTGCACATTTTGCATTTATTGCACTCGCTGCACTTGTTGCACTTTAGGAATTCCTGTTTCGTATAAAAGAGTCAGAAAACCAAAATGGTAAGAAATAAGGTGACATTCCTGTCCGTAAACGCAAATGGGTTGAATAACGAAAGAGAAACGCTATAGAGAGCTGGCTAAAAAATCATGCCCTGAGGTTATCTTTATACAAGAGACGCACCATAGGGTCTTATCAGACAGCGAAAAAATCTTAAAAAACTGGGTAGGTTATAGTTTCTCGTCTGTATCAGGGATGGCGCAGAGGGGTGTGAGTATTCTCATAGGAAAATATGTCAAGTTCCAAATTGAAGCCTCGCATTCAGATTTGAGTGGCAGATGGGATTTGCATATGGGAAATTAAATCAGGTAAACATAATACTTGCCACAATATATGCACCAGTTATAGATGACCCAATGCCTATTTTGCAACTAAAGCAAGCATTGACGGGCATACCAGGTCAAATAATATGGGGGGGGGATTTTAATTTTTTACAAAATACTTTAATTGGCTCGACCAGAAAAGACCGGCGCCAAAATCAACCACAAGTAGGCATTGCCTTGCAAAGTTGCAAAACAGATTTGAACATTTTTGATGGCTGGCGTTTTCAAAATCCATCTAAATGTGAATACTCTTGCCATTCTGCAAAATATGACTCAGCATCCAGGTTGGACTTCTTTTTAATCTCACATGGTCTTGAAATTAGTAGATATGAGCACTTAGCAAATGCATTCTCAGATCATGCACTAATCAAGATGGAAATAAATATAGGTAATTTGGAAAAGGAAGTATCTAAAAGATGGTACTTCAACAAACAAAATCTCGCAGATCCGCTATGGTGCATAGAAATTAAGGAGGAGATAAGGGTCTTTTTTAACCTTAATAGAGGCTCGGCTCCAATCAATGTAGTATGGGACACCTTTAAGGCTACATTTAGAGGCCTAATTACCTCCAAAGAAATTCCAAAACAGAAGGCTAAAAGGGAGGAGAGTGCGGCACAACAGACTAGTTTGGCCCATGCAAACCAAGAGCACTACAGAACCAGGACCCTGGATACTAAACAAAATGTGTTGAATGCTAAAAAGAAAATGGGGGAATTCTATCACGAACTAGGGGATGCAGCTAGCAGTCTATACTTACAGAAGCTCTATGAAGAGAGTGAGTACACAGGCAGACTGCTAGCCTGGCAAGCCAAGGAAAACCAGGTTCGTAATAGAATTGACTGCTAATATGTTACAGCAACCAAAGCACGTATGAAGACCACATCATCCATAGGTGAGATGTTTTTTAATCATTATAAGGAGATTTATCAGACCACCGAACAGGCTACGATGGAAACAATCAATGAGTTTTTACAGGAATTACAAATTCAAAAATTAGGAAATGATTATAAAGAGCTGCTACTCGCTGAATTCACAAAAGAAGAGCTGGTCTTAAGTTCCTTACCTAGTGGTAAAGCCACTGGGGTCGATGGTATCCCAGGAGAATATTTTAAAGCATTTTCTGGAATTCTGAGCACCGAGTTTTTAACACTTGCTAATTATATAATAAAAGGAGGGACACCACCAGAATCTTTTCGCATTGCAGTAGTAGTCAGTATTATAAAAAAAGAAAAAGATAAAGAAAATGTAAATTCATATAGGCCAATAAGTCTATTAAACACGGACTATAAAATTTTCACCAAACTGCTCGCTAACAGATTAAATAAGATGGTAGGATCACTTATTGGGGCAGTGTGGTTTTATAGCAGGGAGACAGCTCCACACTAACACAAACTTTTCATTGGAAGCCTTGGATTTTTTTAATGTTAACAAAGTAGAGGCACAGATCTGGTTTTTAGACGCCGAAAAGGCTTTCGGTCTTGTCTTGTGGAACTGCCTCTTTGCGATCCTGGAGAGCTTTGATTTTCCGAATGAATTTGTATTTTTACTGAAACAACTTTATAGACACTCAGGTGCAGATTTTAATTAATTCAGTAAATGTAGGGGCTTGTCAAATAAACAGAGGCACTCCGCAAGGCTGTCCCCTCTCCCCGATTTTATTCGCTTTATTTATTGAACCGCTAGCTATTGCAATTAGGGGGAAAAGAGCTCATACAGCACCAGTATCAGGAATGACTAACATAAAACTATATGCCGACGACATCGTCTTATTTTTTAATACAAAGATAGCCAGCCAGTCGGAAATTTTGAAAGTATTTACGAACTTCCAAAAATTAGGTGGTTATAAAATAAATAAAACCAAAACGGAAATCACTCTATGTAACTGCACTGTAGACACCTAAGACCCTACAATGGTTATTCAAACAAAGAGCCCAGCTTCTGAAATATTATGACATACTAAGAATTAACAGCTCAACGAGACTCGTGAATTTACACACAGGAGAGATGGGTATTCTGGATAAAAATACACTTCGACTTTGGAAAGAAAATGGATATGATAAAATCCAGGATTTCATCGTGGGGAATAGTTGGAAAACTTGGGAAGAAATCGAAATAGGGCTTCAACATTCTAATACAATTTTAAAATGGTCTTTCATTAGACTCAACACTACATTGGCAAAATTAGATATGGGTAATTTATTACACAAAACTTATCTAAGTGAAGCCCTAAATGGTCCCACACAGCGAAAGATAAGTACCTGGATAACATTTTTTAATGAGAACAAACCATTTCCATTGTATGAAAAGATCAGAGATAGATGGAGAAAAAGAGAAGACATAGAAATTAACCTGGGATAAATTAAATAAATATAATAAAGTTATTTTCCAAGGAGCAAATTTTAAACAGATGCAATTTTACTCAAAATGGTTGATTTATTGAACACCCTCTTTTCTCCATAACATATACCCCCAAGTAGAAGATAAGTGCTTCCGATGTGAGGAGAAGGGAAACTGGAAACACATTATATAGGAATGTTCTAAAATACGTAATCTATGGGAGGAGATTGAGAAATATCGCAGAAATACAATAGATCCCCAAATCACACTTAATGAATCTATTGCAGTTTTGGGCTGCTCTTCTGTTGCCTCTCCCCACGATGAAAGTTTATTCATCGCAGCCCTAGTAGCAAGATCTTTAATCCTGCAACTGTGGAAAACAGATAAAGTACCAACCCTTAACACACGGAGATCAAAATTAATTAAAATACAAGGGATGGAAAAGAAATACGCATTAAGATAAGGGGCAGTGAGAAAATATGAGAAATATTGGAGTGTTTTCGAACACTAGTCCTCTTGACATTACTTTCTACCTTGTCAAGATAAGAGCTGGGTCGTAATTGCTGGTGGATCTAGTATGCTCTTAGGAATTTATGTATTTATGTATTGGATTAAGAAATTTCTTGCACTTTATTCTGTATTTTATACAAATAAGATTTTGAATGTCGCACATTGTACTTTAAGGGAATGATCTTTTTTCCATGATCAGAAATTGTGATTGCACTATGGAGCATTTGTAGTTCGCCATGTAGTTAATTTGTGTAGTCATTTTGGATAACTGGAATGTTGTATGAGTCTTATATATATGTATTTTGTATCCTATATCTGTGTGTATGAACTCTCAATAAAAAAAAAATATATAAAAAAAAAGATGAAAGGGGGTGACAATAACAAACATCTACTGAGAAGAGAAAATTATTGGATCATGAGAATGCAGTCTTGTAGACCTAATGATCTTAACGAACACATTGAATACGCTTGTTACCTATGAGTAACAAGGGGACTGCTCTGCTCCAAGGAACTGTAATAGTTGCTTATAACCATGATAACATGTATGTGTTATTAATACAATACAGATCACTGTATTTATAATGTTTAGTTGCACCTGAATTGTAAATATGCACCACACGACATTTTATCAAAACATAACAACCGTGAACGTAATTTTTCACAGCATCGCAACTAGGATCCACACGTAACATGGGCGCCATAAATCACAACAGTTAGTCCTTCTTCTTTTTCAATACATTGCCCGCGTACCAGTTACGCTATGCTTTTAAGCCGTCGCGTCCTAAACTTTATTCACAAACACTGCTGAGAATAACGCTGTCCGAATTAGAAGGCAATCAATGTTTCACACATATACGTGAAACAAAGCAGTTAATTTGTGATTTTTTTCAGCGTTTTGAAAAACGGAGGCCAGTGAGTAAGACGCAATTGGTGAATACATTTAAAACACACTAATACACAGTTTTATGTATTTACATGATAGATACACAACGTTAATCACAGTTGTGTCACAGCACGAATGCATGACTACACATGTTTGGCAACAAGTAAGAAATAATGCATGAAAATAGTGTGCTAATAAAACTGGGAAATTTGATATGAACTGTCATACATTGGGTAAATATTCAGTGTGTTATGATTCTATCATAGATCTTGCTCCCTGATGAAGAGCGCTTCAGCTCGAAATGCATTGGAGTACTATATGCATAAGGAATGATTCATAAAGTAAATCAACAATTTTGAAAAGTTGAAATGAAGTGAATTTCAAATAACAAACAAAAAAAGAAGCACAAACGATTGAGTCCAACGTGATTATTCAACTCAAGAACCCTCTTGGAGTATTAAGTTGTGTGCCGATTGGGGGATGCAACCAAGAATATTGGAGGCACAATTGGGTGAATATAAAAGAAGCCACCAACAACATGCAGTGCCTGCTTCACTAAGACATTCATTAACACCTAACAGTTTTATCCGATTGTGTGAAATCGTATAGTCACATACAATACGCCAGGTAAATATGCTGGTATAGTTCAGAATGCACAGCTGAAATTTAGAGTGGTCCCGGAGCGAGCACGTCTTTCACCTAACTTCAACGTCAGCAGTGTTTATGTGTCTAGTTCTCGTGGCGATTAGTGGCAAAAAAAGAGTGCGTAGAAAGGAATCTATGTTAAACAAGCAAAAGTATATTGTACTTTACCAGAGCTCCTCAGCCTCAAAACAAAGTGACATATTGGCTGCAGGATGAGACAGGAGGCAGCAAAGAAGAGCGACACAGGACTGCACCAATGATAAGTATGAGGCAGGAATACTGTAAGTTTATTGATAACAGCAGTTCTTGCAGACAGTGCATGTGCAGTGTAGCTCGACCTAAAAATGGCACTAAGTGAAAAAGGTGGAGAGTGTTAAACTTTCAGTTTTGGTTCCAATCCCTGATAGTAGATATAATGTGATCATGGATCTGAAGCTTCTGAGGTGATTTGTCCAGAATATGATATACAAGATGACTATAGTCCATTTAGTAATCCTTTTGACATCTATGGGAATTTTCGTTCATTTTTGACTTCAGGATATTTTCTTCTGGTTACCCATCCATTCAAGAAACTAGTGTTATCTTCAATTTACAGTCAGTGAGAAACATGCCCAGTTCAGTGCTTTTCCATTTGGTCTCTCATCAGCACCAAGAGTGTTCACAAAGGAACTGGCTCCAATGATAGCTCTACTGCAGTTAGAGGGATGTCAGATATGTTTCAAATTGGATAACTGGTCAATATCTGCCTCTTCTTTCTCTAATGTAGAGACTAATATGAGAACTGTGTAAATGTCTTAAAAGTCTGGGGTTTGCCCTAAATCTTCATAAATGTACACTTCAACCAGACAGAAAACAATCTTCATAGGCCCCATTAAACAAAAAGATGTAGTGTTTCTTGTTCTGGAATCAAGAAGAGCCACATTTCAAGGTATTCTACAATTTCTCCTGTGTCTTCCACAAGTTATGGCCAGGTCTTGGTAGTGAGTTAATGGTCTGATTGTGTTAATGATGGCAGTGGACCCTGAGGAGTCCAATCATCTGAAGTCTCTCTTGCACCACTTGTTAAGCCAGTGTTCTCCAGACTCTCAAAACTATGAAGCAATGATTAAAGTTCCAGACCAAATGTCCCATGATTTGCAGTTGTGTTAGTTCGTGAAAACCACATAAGGAAGGGCCAGTGTTGCATTTTTCTGCACTTAGCCTTTGTTTGTCCGTAGCCTGGACTGAGTTACATGACGTTGTGTAACTGACATATTTTGTGAATTCCTTCCAGAGAATCGCACAATAGCTGGATTAAGTTTGCCTCAATGGGACATCCTGCTCGCAGGATGTGGGTGGGGAGCTGAGCACAGCCCCACATGCAACTGAATAGCTTATGCTCTGCCTACACACAAAGGACCTAATGAACCCACATTGTTAATGTAGCGAGCTTGGAATGAAGGCTCGGAAATTCCATGCTATTCAAAGCCACTGTCTAGGCGCGCCTACCACCTTCCAGAACCAAGGCACCAGAGTATAAAAGTAGGATCTCAAATACCTGCTCTTCAGTACACTCCTGGATCTGTGGATACACTGTCAGGAATAACTGCTCTGCTGCTGGATGTATTGCCACTCTGCTGGACTACTGCTCTACAATCTCTGCTGACCTATGAATTGCTGCCCTGTCTGTCCTGCTGCTCTGCTTGTCCTGCTGCTCTGCTACCTTTTGCCTGAGGACACAGACTAGATCTTCCACTGTCCCAGGACCACCTGAGTGACCAACATGGCATAGTTTGCTGGCTTTCTGGTAAGAGCCGCAGGGACACAAAAGGCTTCCATCATCTTGAACTCGCACCTAGACCAAGTAAATCCTGAGCCAGCAAGTAGAGCCCTTCTATTATTGGACCATTAAAAGTTGTGCTAAATGTGCCCAAATAGCCAAAGTCCAAAAGTGGGGACTTAGATATTTTTGGCTAAAAACTGCCCTGCAAATTTGGGGTAGACCAGTAGCAAAATGGTCCCCTATCCACCGGTCGAATTGACTTTGCAGCTTCTCCCACTACTTTCTTCTCTGCAGCAGCAAACCCCTTTCAGCAGTCCTTTGCGAAAGAGTATCCAATCTTGTGGATTTGTCTTGGGCTACAGCCCTCTGCCTCCTCCTGCTGGAGACTTTAGACTTCCATGTTATAGAATAAGTCCAAACATAGAAATCTTCACAGCAGCTTCGACCCAATGCTATTCAGCGACAACTCTTCCTCATTGGGTACCTTCTGCCAGCTGGCTCTAGTAAACGTTACCTTCTCAGAAACTTTTTTACGCAAATTTTTCCAATTCTGAAGGCAAGCGCCGACTGAGTTCAATCCATTTGTAGGAGTCAACCCGTGCTCCATTGCGGTCTATCATATTTTTTTTACTTTGACCCAATCTCATGCGACAAGATATCTGCTGTTGCTGCTTTAAACTTTTAGGTGCTACTTTTTACAAAAAACATTAAAAATTCATAACTCTGGTTCTAGTAAATGGATTTTTGTTGCTTCGCTGTCAAATATTGTAATAAGCTGTACTCAATTTTTCTTAATTGGGTTGAGATTTTTCTTGTGCTATGTTTTCACTTTATTGCTGTTTGCATGTTGCATACTTTGCACATTGCCTCTAAGTTAGGCCTGGCTGCTTTTTGTGCCAAGCTACCCAGCTAAGCAAAGGTTACCCCATTCCTCCAACAACGCAGTTTCTAACAACTTCCATTCCCCTTCTTTCTAAAGTGCAACAGAATATTCAAGAGGAGAAAATAACATTGATTCTGCGGACTCCTTTTTGACCTTGAAAGCCAAGGTTTTCAACTTTGATACAGCTGTCAGTCCAACTATGTTTCCACTTTCCAAAACAGCAATCTCCTCTGACATCCTCAGTTTACCCACGTGTTTGGAACTTTTCCATCTTACAGGGTGAATGCTGAGATGGTTGGCTTCAGCAGTGAGGTTGTTCTGGGAAGATAGTTTTTTACATTAAAAAATCTAGAAAAACCTCTTACCTTACATCTTACGCTAAACATTGTAAACAATTAGAATTTTGGTATAATGCTGGAGGTTCAGTGGCAACCACTTGTGATCTTTTGGCGATACTAAACATTTTTAGAGAATGTTTTCTAAATGATCTAGTGCTTTACATTCTACCAGTTCAATGGGCAGCAATCAGAAGATTTAGACTTTAGGAATTCCTGGTATCTTTTTGTTTCATATGTGAGACACAAAAATGGGAAAAGAACCTCAAGTATAAGGTTTTAACAATAAGCAGATGTGTTTATCAAAAACATTCTCAGGCACATTTATCAGTAGGTATGCCTACACAAGTAAACAGGCTAGATTGACAGATATATCGCTACATCATAGGCAGAAGCAAATAGATTTCTTCGAAGAAATTCGTAGGGCTGGAACATGGTCTGATACTGATACTTTTGTTAAACATTGTCTTTTAGATGTTGGCAACAATATCCAATCATTTTTTTTTCTTATGTTTTGAAAACGTTTAGGAGTTGAATAACAAAAGTATTTTTCTATTCTTATTCCATTCTAATTTTGCAAATGAAATGTGTCCTAGTCATATGGTGCCTGCAGAACATGTTAGCTTTGGAATCACGTTATGTTGTAAAGTCTGGTAAGAAGAATACTTGTAGAAGGGTAAACCTATTACCAGTAATCTTCATTACCCTGAACCCTAGCCCTCCTCGTCGTCTGATTTCTTTGGAACCTGTTTGAGCGTGTCACTTTCAGGATATAAGTGAAGGGAGGACATAGGGAAGCAGTGAAGTGTTATAAGAGAAATAAAGAAAATACTCCAGAAAGTCTTTTTCTTTTGTAGAAAGCCTGGGAAAGGTAACAGTCTCGATGGAGAGGGGCCCCTCATGCTTTAAGGACTTTAATGGGTAGGGCTAGGACTCAAGGTGGTGATGGTTACTGGTAAGTCATCTTGTTAGAACTGGGGGTCTCTAGTTGGCAATGGTTTGCACCTTTGTCCAAATAGGGACCCTTGCTTCTAGTCAGGGTAAGGGGGCTACTCTCCTAAAAAAAGGCTTATCTCAGAGGCAGTGTGTAAAGCATATGTGAACACATTCAGAAATACAGTGAAAACACAACAGATGGACACCACACAGGTTTTATAAAAATAAGTGTTCTTAATAGACTTAACACAAGACCCAAACGACAAAAACCCACAATACAGTATTAGGGAAATGACTTTTAAATGGCAAAAATAACTTAGTTCAAAGTTGATGGTAAATGCGACCTGTTTCTCACAAAGTACCTTTGGATGCGTAACGCAAGATAAAAGGTTCGCACGGAGGGCGATGCGTCAGTTCCTTGCTTCGGGGGAGGCGATGCATCTGTCCTCAGTGCTCTGGCAAAGTAGGCGATGCGTCTGTTCCTTACCGAGAGGAGGTGATGCGTCGACTGTATTGCGTTCCAGTGAAGATGCGACAAGATGGCGCCTTGATCCGATGCGAAAATCCGGTGTGATGGGACAAGATGGCGTCTTTGATGCGGTGCGACGATGTGAATGTGTGGCAAATTCTGTAACTTCTGAGCCGCGACAGGTCCTGCGACACGCTTCTCTGGTGATTGATGGTGACCCTTGCGGTGGCGACACGCTTCTCCAGTGATGCGACAAACAGCTGTGACGGAGGCATGCTTTTCTGGTGATGCAACAGCCGCCTCTGAGGCGGCGACACGCTTCTCCGGTGATGCGACGGCAACAGCTCCGGAGGGGACACGCTTCTTCTTGTTGGATCGCGCTTCCAGCTCCCAACAATGCGCAGGCTTCTGTAGACAGAATTCCCAGCAAGGAAATTCAGGGGGGAGCTGGTGGTGAAAACTTGTATCCCTGAGACTTCAGCAGGAGGCAAGCACACTTCAAGCTCTTAGAGATTCTTCTTCAAGATGATGAAAGTTCATTAAAAACGTTCCTTCTACTTTCCTTGGCAAATAAGTCACCACTGTGGGCCAACCCCAGAAAATAGCACAATGGCACAGGGGTGGTCAAATCCTTCTGCTTCTTTGGTTCCTCTCCTTGGCAAAGGTTTGTCTTGATTCCCAGAAGAGATCTAAAGTCTTGGGGTCTGGGCCCCAATATTTATACCAGTAAATCCTTTGTCCTCTGAAGGCAGAGGGTGCCTGTGCCCAGCCAAAACCAGTTCTGTGCAGCTGAAAGGACATCTACTCCCCCTACTCTCTATTCTATGTGGGCTCAGGGGAGTGAAAGGAAATTTCCGCCCCCTACTCTCTATTCAGCCAAGGTCCTATTCAGCCCAGCTCTGATTCATCAGACTGCTGGAAGCCCAAGTCCTGCTGTCACTCACAAACCAGACATGCAATACACAACCTAGCAGAGGCAAGCTGGATGGTTAGGTAAGAAAATACCTACTTTCTAAAACTGGTATTTTCAAACACAGAATGTAAAAATCATCCCTACTAAAAGATGTATTATTCTGAGTTGAGCTGATTTGCATATAGCCAGTGTCTAACCCAGGGTGGTGTGGAGTGCAAAAAAACGATGGATTTAGGCCCAGATCCTTGTACTGGGGTGAATGTATGACATTGTTCTACATTCTGTCCATCAACTGTGTTTTTTCCATTATTCTGAGTTCAGGCATAATAAATGTGTTTTTGTACCATGTTCCCTGGGTCAGTTAGGATAATAAGATGTTATAATCAAACTGCCCATTCTGGCTTATGGGACAGGTAGCCTTGCACTAGTGAAAAACTAAATTGGCTGTAATTCACTATCAGGACATGCCACACACAGCAGGGCATAGCCTACCTTTTACTTTCAATGCACCCTGCCCTTGGGCCTACCTTAGGGGTGGCTAACATATTGAAAAGGGAAGGTTTAGGGACTGGTAAGTGGGTGCACTTACCAAGTCAACATGGCAGTACTAGACTACACACAGGCTCTACAATGGCAGGCCTGAGACACACTTTACAAGCTGCTTCTGTGGGTGGTGCAATCAGTGCTGCAAGCCCACTAGCAGCATTTGATCTACAGGCCCTGGGCACACATGGTGCACTGTACTAGGGTCCGAAAAGTAAATCAAATAAGCCAATCATGGAGTCACTAATCCATTACAACAATTTACATTAGAGAGCACTTGCACTGTGGCACTGAATAACAGTGGCACAGTGCCCAAAGCATGGAAACCAGCAAAAACATATAAAAAATAGAGGAGACAATAGCAAAGAAATGGAAGGGAGACTCACGCCAATGGTACCAGGTCGAACACGTGTCCCCTCCAGCTGAAATGTGGGGAGAACTACCCATACTCTTGGGAGTTTCTTCACTAAGGTGGAAAAATCTGGACAGACCATCAGCGATGGCGTATTCTGTACCAGGGTGGTGTTCCACCATGAAGTCCATCCCGTGTAGGGAAATGGACCACCTCAACAACTTTGGATTCTCACCCCTCATCTACATCAACCATCTGAGGGGCCTGTGGTTGGTCTGAACCAGGAAGTGAGTCCCAAACAAGTATGGTCTCAACTTCTTCAGTGCCCAGACCACAGCAAATGCCTCACGCTCAATTGCACTCTACCTCTGTCCTGTGGAAGTAACCTCCTACTAATGAAGGCTACAGGTTGGTCTAGGTCCTCCTCATTCATAAGTGAAACAACAGTCCCTACACCATGCTCTGAAGCGTCTGTCTGAAAAATGAATGGTTGGTAGTCTTCAGGGCGTTCTGACAGGTGTCAGTCCAGTTCACTTTCTTGGGCTGCCTCCCGGAAGTTAGCTCAGTCAAGGGTCAACAATTTTGTCATACTCCTTGACAAACATCCTGTAGTAACCTCTGAGGCCTAAAAAGGCTCTTACCTATGGCTGGGTTTTAGGGGGTTCCCATACCAGGATGGTATCAATCTTGGGTTGTAGGGGCGCCACATGGCCGCTTCCTACCTGGTGCCCCAAGTACACCACAGAACCCTGCCCGATCTGGCACTTACTCACCTTGATAGTGTTTCCTGCTCTTCACAGTACCATCAACACTTCCCAGAGATGGCGCAGATGTTTATCCCAGGTGGAACTAAACACTACAATGTCATCCAGGTAGGCGTCACAGAAATCTCCCAGTCCAACTATCACCTGGTTGACCAATCTCTGAAAGGTGGCAGGGGCATGCTTCATCCCATTGGGCATATCCTGGAATTGGTAGTGCCCATCTGGTGTGGAGAATACTGACCTCTCTGTGGCCCCATCAGTTAAGGCGATCTGCCAGTACCCAGACGTCAAATCAAATGTACTGAGGTACCGTGCAACCCCAAGCCGATCAATGAGCTCTTGAGATCTGGGGATGGGGTTGTCGTCAGTATTGGTGACTGAATTGAGTCCTTGGTAGTCCACACAGAACCGGAGTTTGGGTGTGGCACCATGCACCGCAGCCTTTGGGACCAAGACCACTGGGCTGAACCAAGGGCTGTTAGAGGACTCAATCACCCCTAAGGCAAACATCTTGGAGACATCCTCTTTGATGTGAGCTCTGACCCTGTCAGTCACTCTGTAAGCCTTGTGCTTAACAGGAGGATTGTCCCCAGTGTCCACATCATGGACGCACCACTTAGCGACACCAGGAACCAGGGAGAACAGATCAGAGAAATGTCCCAACAGTTGGCGACAATCATTCTGCTGCTCGGGATCAGGGTGGTAGAGAGGCTTACACCATTCCCTGACCTATCTTGCTTTGTTGCAGACAGGAGGTCAGGAAGAGGATCAGTCTCCTCCTCCATTCCAGCATCTGCTGCTAGGAGCATGCCCACTTCGTACCTCTCCAAGTGGGGATTTAGGCCCTTAACATGTAGGACCCGCAAAGGGTTCCTAGGAGACCACAAGTCCACCAGATCGGTGACATTACTCTTGCGCTCTGCCACCTCAAATGGTCTGGTCCACTTATCCTGGAGCACACAGGGCTCCACTGGGGCCATGACCCAAACTTTCTGTCCAGGCTGAAACTCGATCAGAGTGGTATTCTGATCAAACCACTGTTTCATCTCTTCCTGGCTGGCTTCCAGATTTGCTGGAGCGAGCTGAAACACCTAGTCTGGTTCCTGAAGGCCAGCATGTAACCATATAAATCCTAGGGAGGTTTACTGGAAGCTTTCTCCCAGCCTTCTTACACCAGACTCAGAGGTCCTCTTACCGGGTGACCATGCAGCAGCTCGAAGGCACTGAATCCCAAGGACTTATGTGGCACCTCATGGTAAGCAAATAGAAGGCATGGCAAGAGGACGTCCCGCTTATGCCTCATGGGTTCCTCAAGACCCATAATCATGCCCTTCAGGGTTTGGGTGAATCTCTCAACCCGCCCATTACCTTGGGGTGGTAAGGAGTGGTGAACTTGTACATTCACCGCACTACTGCCACAGGGACTTCATATATTTGGATATGAAGTTGGTAGCACGGTCTGACACCACCTCTCTGGGGAACCCAACATGGGGGAAATTCACATCAATGCATGTCCTCCCACCACAGGGGCCATCATAGTCCTGAGAGGGATGGCTTCTGGGTACCGGGTAGCATGTTCCACCAAGACCAGGATAAACCTGTTGCCCATGGCTGTCTTGGGGTTCAGAGGCTCCACAATGTCAATGCCCACCTGGTCAAAGGGGACACTGACCACAGGGAAAGGTTGGAGAGGAGCCTTGAGCTTCCTTCCACTGTTATCACTTACCTGGCAAGTCTGACACGTCCTGCAATGAGTGTCTAAACTCTTGCACATCTGGGCCAACAAAAGTGGGTAACAAACCTGTCAAAGGAAGGTCTTGTCCTGACCCAGATGTCCAGCTAAAGGTACATCATGAGCCAAACCCAGTAGGTAGGCTCTGAAGCGATGTGGGGTACCACCAGCACACGGGCTGACTCAGGCTCAGCAACCTTAGGCTTGCTATACAGGAGACCATCCTCCCAGTAGAGCCAATGTGATCTAGACTGATCCCCTGCTGCCTGGTTTGTGGCCTGTTGCCCCAAACCCACAATAGAAGGGCACTTATTTTGCTCCTCACAGAAGTCCTCCCTGGAGGTTCCTCCTTCTTGCTGCCAATGTGTCAGCTCAGGCAGGTCCCCCAGTTCAGCCACTTCTTCCCTGTAGGTTCCAGGGCATCCCACTCAAGGTCGGCCTCCTCCTGGGCCATGGGAACTAGGGGGCTTGATTCCCACGCCCCCTACCTCTACTCTTTAACCTGGGTACCTGGGCCATACGTTCAGGCTTCAGGTTCTCTTAAACACCCTTAGTGGCTGCCATAGACTGAGTGGTCACACAAGCCCACTCAGGCAGACCCAACATCTCTAAATGAGACCTTCTCTACACCTTAGCCCAAGGGGAGTTCTCAAAATCGTTGCCCAGCAGACAATCAACAGGCATGACTGGCCTCACAGCTACTTAAGGGTACCTGAGACCCCCCGCGCTCAAAGAGAACCTGAGCCACCTCACATTGGCTCTCTGAGTTGTCCGCGGCAACTCCAGGGGAGAATGCATGGGGGATCACCTGCTCCTTAGACACCAGGCGACAACGGACAGCTGTCACACTGGCTCCGGTGTTTCTCAGAGGCTCCACCTTATGGCCATTGATGGTCACCCACTGCCTGTATTTCTAAGTGTTATCAGGCAGCTGGGTCCTAGGGACCATCTCACAATCTCCCAAGGCGACAAGGGACATTCCTACGGGACCCCACCCACCTTGGACACCCATCTCCTCCCTCCTCAAGGCTACACTTGCCATCTGATGGGGTGGTGCACGAGGTGGTGCATTGGGATCCCTCTGGGGACACTTGGGATCATGCTAACAGTGGCCCACTTGACCACACTTAAACCATGTAGGGGGGCACTTGCAAACAGATTTACCTGTCGGGCCTCTGACTTCTTCTCAGGGGGAGGCTGGGAACCCTTTCCTTTGCTCCTTTGGGAATTACTTCGGGCCCTTTCTGGAACTCCCTCTGTTTAACCTTGTCCCCCCACTCTTCTGCTGGGGACCCTGCCGACCTTTGGTGAAGTCTCCCACAAGACCCTTGTGGACCGTGGTACTGACCCAGTGGTACGTCTCCTTTGCAAGCTTCCTATGGTTAGTTAGCTTGTTATCAATAAGGTGCTGGTGTAGCTCTGGAAAACAGTTACCAGACAAGTTCTCCCATGCAAACAAATCATAGAGCGCCTCAAAAGTATTCACTTTGCTACCCTTCACCAAACCATCCATAGCTCTGCAAAAAAAAGATACATATTCTACCCAGGTAGTTGCCTCCTGTTTCTTACAATTCCTGAACCTCTGACTATAGAGTTCTGGGGTAAACCCATACCTGGTCATCAGGGCTTCCTTCATGTGGGCATAAAGCATCTTATTCTCACTGGGCAGGTCTAACAAAGTATCCCTCCCCTCACTAACAAAGCGGCCCCACAACCCTGCTCCCCAAGCCTTCTCAGGGACCCAATTGGCCAACATTGCCAGTTCATAGGCTGCAAACCACTGCCCAATATCTTCATGCTAATGAAAATCCTTAATGACATTGTTTGGGAAATATAATCTTCCTCAACATTCTCTCATGTTCTAATCGCGTTCTCTCTCTTTCCAACTTATTATTTTCAACTCAAGCTTCTAATTCTCTAGGTCTTTTTGACCCGCCATCTTGTTATTGGCTAGCTCTATTTTATGCACTCTATTTCTCTCCCTTTCCTCCAGCTCTCCTGGGGACAGGCCATTGGAAGAAACACTGCTGCCTGGCAAGGAAGGTACTCTCTCCCCGGCTGGACCCAATGACCCATCTAGCTGCCAATCTGTATCCTCGGCCTCTTCCACATGCTCAGAGGGATTTCTAGCTTCCAACCATGCCCTCAGCGCCATTTGGTACTCATCCTTCTTGGTGAGGCCTGGAATAGCAACTTTACATTTTCTACAGATGTATTTCAGCTGTTTCACAGTGTAGGTATCCACCCTTTCTTCCTCAAAATCTAGATCCATAGATGCGTTGGATGCTGGTCTGCTCATGGCAATAAGAATTGGTAGGTAGTCTTTAGCAAAAATAACAGTTCCAAGAGAAAAAGATTCTACTAATATGTATGTGGTTGTGTTTGGTCGCACTCATTAGTAGTGTACACCAATCGCTGTATATGAGTCACAAATGCAAGTCCAGAATCCTCACTGCTGACCACCAATGTTAGAACTGGTGGTCTCTAGTTGGCAATGGTTTTCACCTTTGTCCAAATAGGGACCCTTGCTTCTATTCAGGGTAAAGGGGCTACACTCATAAAATAACCCCTGCTCAACCCTGTGGTAACTTGGCACGAGCAGGACGGCTTATCTCAAATGCAGTGTGTAAAGCATTTGTGAACACATGCAGTAATACTGCCCAAATTTTTTGTTTGACAGAGCACAACCCAAGGTAAGGTATAAAGGTGACTTTAGTGAGTCAAACAATTGGATTAACATCAATGGCATTATTAGGACGAGTAACACATCGAAGCGCTTCGTGCAACGAGGATACGGCTCCCGTACAGGTTACTCAAGTCCTGGGGGTGTCACCATCACACCATTATCAAGTGGTTTAAACCTGACTGGATGTTTCACCGTTTCCCGATTCTACTCTATATATTCTGTTTTAACCATCACCACCTGCCAGTAACTACGATGTGTTACTCGTTCTAATTATAAAAATAAGCGTCTTTTGCCCAGGCGGCCAGTATTTCCTGGCAAACTGCCGTATATTATGTGTTTATCATATCACGATAAAGACGTGAACCTCTGTATTACAAAAAGAATCGCCACTTGCTTAAAACAGACGGTGGATTTTGGAATATAGACAAAATAGACTTCCACTCACATAGAAGCCTGGGCCTCTGCACACAAGCCTGTCAAAAGTTTCAGGAAGCGTCTCAGAATTACAAGTTTAGACAGTTTTCTTAGCCTTGAAAAAGTCGTTTCAAGACGAAATACGTGTCTGCTGTTCATGACTCTATGCCTTCGGGTCAACAATGATGAAGATTTGAAAATAAAAGACTTTTTGATTATGGATAACAATTGAGTTGTGCCATTGATGTTAATCCAATTGTTTGACTCACTAAAGTCACCTTTATAACTTACCTTGGGATGTGCTCTGTCAAACAAAAAATTTGGGCATTATTTGTATGTTGGGTTTTCCTGCATACTTTGAACACTGTGGATGGCACGGTGTCTGACATTGAGCACGCTGGAAAATATCCTATTGCTTACTAGAACTTGGAAACAAACTCTCACAGAGGTGCTGGCCAGCATATACCACTGCCATCTAGTGTTTTTTGACATGCAGTAATACAGTGAAAATACTACAGATGGACACCACACAGGTTTTATTAAAATAAGTATTTTTATATAGACTGAACCCAAGAACCAAACAGCAAAAATCCACAATACAGTATTAGGAAAATTACTTTTAAATGGTAAAAATAGCTTAGTTCAAAGTTGATGGTAAATGCAACACGTTTCTCACAATGTACCCTTGGATGCGTAATGCAAGATAAACAAAAGGTTCGCAGGGAGGGCGAAAATAGCTTGGTTCAAACTTGATGGTAAATGCGACACGTTTCTCACAAAGTACCCTTGAATGCGTAATGCAAGATAAACAAAAGGTTCACAGGGAGGGCGATGAGTTAGTTCCTTGCTTCGGGAGAGGCAATGCATCTGTTCCTCAGTGCTTGCGCACAGTTGGTGATGCGTCTGTTCCTTACCAGAGAGGAGGTGTTGCGTCAATCTCGTATTGCGTTCCGGTTACGATGCGACAAGATGGCGCTTTGATGCGATGCGATGACCCGGTGCGATGTGACAAGATGGGGTCATTGATGTGGTGTGATGACGTGAAGGTAATGCATGCATGCCTGATGGGTGTGTGGCGAACTCAGTAACTTCTGAGCCACGACAGGCCCTGCGACACGCTTCTCTGGTGATGCGACGAGAAATAGCTACGACTGAGACATGCTTCTCTGGTGATGCGACGGCGACCTCTGCAGCACCGACAAGCTTCTCGGGTGATGCGACGGCAACAGCTGTGGCGGTGACATGCTTTTTCTCATTGCGTCTCGCTTCCAGCTCCGATAATATGCAGGATTCTGCAGACAGAATTCCCAGCAGGGAAATTCAGGGGGGAGCTGGTGGTGAAATCCTGTATCCCCGAGACTTCAGCAGGAGGCAAGCACACTGCAAGCCCTTGGAGATTCTTCTTCCAGATGATGAAAGTTCATTAAAAGTTCCTTCTCTTTTCCTTGGCAAATAACTCCTCACTGCAGGCCAACCCCAGAAAATAGCACAATGGCACAGGAGCAGTCAAATCCTTCAGCTTCTTTGGTTCCACTGCTTGGCAAATGTTTTTCTTGGTTCCCAGAAGTGATCTAAAGTCTTGGGGTCTGGGCGCCAAAATTTATACCAGTAAATCCTTTGTCCTCTGAAGGCAGAGGGTGCTTGTGCCCAGCCAAAACCAGTTCTGTGCAGCTTCCTGGAAGGAGGTGGAGACAGCATTGTTGAAAGCAGACGTGGCCCTGGTAGCTGAAAGGAAGTCTCCTCCGCCTACTCTCTATTCTATGAGGGCTCAGGAGAGTGGAAGGAAATCTTCGCCCCCTACTCTCTATTCAGCCAAGGTCCTATTCAGCCCAGCCCTGACTCATCAACCCTCCTGTCACTCACAAACCAGACATGTCATACACAACCTAGCTGAAGCAGACTGGATGGTTAGGTAAGAATATACCTATTTTCTAAAAGTGGTATTTTCAAACACAGAATGTAAAAATCACCCTCACTAAAAGATGTATTTTAACATTCTGAGTTCAGGCACACTAACTTTGTTTTTGTACCATGTTCCCTGGGTCAGTTAGGATTATAAGATGTTATAATCAAACTGCTCATTCTGACCTGTGGGGACAAGTAGCCTTGCAATAGTAAAAAATGAAATTGGCTGTAATTCACTATCAGGACATATCACACACACCAGGGCATATCTTACATTTTACTTACAATGTACCCTGCCCTTGGGCTTACCTTTGGGATGGCTAACATTTCAAAAAGGGAAGGTTTAGGGTCTAGTAAGTGGGTGCACTTACCAAGTCGACATGGCAGTACTAGACTGTACAGAGGCTCTGCAATGGCAGGCCTGAGACACACTTTACAAGCTGCTACTGTGGGTGGCACAATCAGTGCTACAAGCCCACTAGCAGCATTTGATCTACAGGCCCTGGGGATACATGGTGCACTGTACTAGGGTCTGACAAGTAAATCAGATAAGCCAATCTTGGAGTCACTAATCCATTACAAATATTTACAATAGGGAGCACTTGCACTGTGGCACTGAATAGCAGTGGCACATTGCCTAAAGCATGTAAACCAGCAGAAACATATCAAAAACAGAGGAGACAATAGCAAAAAAATGGAAGAGAGACTCACGCCAATGGTACCAGGGAAGATCTGGACCCTTTACAAAAGTAAACTAGAAGTGCATGTCTGCCTTGACTTGCAGAGCAGCTAGCCCATTGCCTATACATCTAGACTTTGAAGGGGGAATGAGGGCCACTGGGGGCAGTCACGGGCGGCAGTCACATTTTTGGGTGAATTGACCATTCACAAGCATCACGTCATCGTACAATATGCAATTGCAGAGCAGCAGGTTTGTCTTTGCTGTACGACTGTGCAGATACCAAAGGGCATTTGTCACCCGAGTGGGACGGGTATGCTCAGACGTGAGTCCCGTGCTCTCCATGCCACTGGAATCAAGCTATCCTGGCTGATGAGGGCTGAAAGCCCGAACCTGGTCCTAGGATGCTTGTTTCCAGTCCAGGGAGGACCTGGCTTGGCAGTTAGGGCTGGACTGTTCCCATGGGATACAGGGTCAAGACTGATTTACATATGGCTATGTTCAAACTAGAATGGCATGGCGAGCAAAAAAACGATGGATTTAGGCCCAGATCTCTGTACTATGGTGAATGTATGACATTGTTCTGTATTCTGTCCATCCACTGTTGTTTTTGCATTTGTCACCCTGAGAGGGACTTGTATGCTTAGACGTGAGTCCCGTGCTCTCCATGCCACTGGAATCAAGCTATCCTGGCTGATGAGGGCTGAAAGCCTGAAACCGGTCCTGGGATGCGTGTTTCCAGTCCGGGGAGGACCTGTCTTGGCAGTTTGGGCTGGACTGCTCCCATGAGGCACAGGGTCAAGACTGATTTGCATATGGCTATTTTCAAACTGGAATGGCATGGTAAGGAAGATAAACGATGGATTTAGACCCAGATCTCTGTACTGGGGTGAATGCATGACATTGTTCTGCATTCTGTCCATCCACTGTTGTTTTTGCATTTGTCACCACGAGTGGGACGGGTATGCTCAGACATGAGTCCCGTGCTCTCCATGCCACTGGAATAAAGCTATCCTGGCTGATTAGGGATAAAAGCCCAAAACCGGTCCTAGGATGCTTGTTTCCACTCCAGGGAGGGCCTGGCTTGGCAGTTTGGGTTGGACTGTTCCCATGGGACACAGGGTCAAGACTGAATTGCATATGGCTATGTTCAAACTGGAATGGCATGGTGAGCAAAAAAACAATGGATTTAGGTTCAGATCTTTGTACTGGGGTGAATGTATGACATTGTTCTGCATTCTGTCCATTCACTTTTGTCTTTGCATTTGTCACCCCGAGTGGAATTGGTATGCTCAGACGTGAGTCCCGTGCTCTCCATGCCACTGGAATCAAGCTATGCCGGCTGATGAGGGCTGAAAGCCCGAAACAGGTCCTAGGATGCTTGTTTACAGTCCAGGGAGGACCTGGCTCGGCAGTTCGGGCTGGACTGTTCCCATGGGGCACAGGGTCAAGACTGATTTGCATATGGCTAGGTTCAAACTGAAATGGCATGGTGAGCAAAAAAATGATGGATTTAAGCCCAGATCTCTGTATTAGGGTGAATGTATGACATTGTTCTGCATTCTGTCCATCCACTGTTGTTTTAGTATTTGTCACCCCGAGTGGAACGGGTATGCTCAGACGTGAGTCTTGTGTTCTCCATGCCACTGGGATCAAGCTATCCTGGCTGATGAGGGCTGAAAGCCGAAACCGGTCCTAGGATGCTTGTTTCCAGTCCAGGGAGGACCTGGCTTGCCAGTTCGGACTGGACTGTTCCATGGGGCACAGGGTCAAGACTGGTTTGCATATGGCTATGTTCAAACTGGAATGGCATGGTGAGCAAAAAAATGATGGATTTAGGCCCAGATCTCTATACTGGGGTGAATGTATGACATTGTTCTGCATTCTGTCCATCCACTGTTGTTTTTGCATTTATCACCCCGATTGGGACGGGTATGCTCAGACGTGAGTCCTGTGCTCTCCGTGCCACTGGAATTAAGCTATCCTGGCTGAGGAGGGCTGAATGCCCGAAACCGGTCCTAGGATGCCTGTTTCCAGTCCAGGGAGGACCTCGCTTTGCAGTTCGGGTTGGACTGTTCCCATGGGGCACAGGGTCAAGACTGATTTGCATATGGCAATGTTCAAACTGGAATGGCATGGTGAGCAAAAAAAATATGGATTTAGTCCCAGATCTCGGTACTGGGGTGAATGTATGACATTGTTCTGAATTCTGTACATTCACTGTTGTTTTTGAATTTGTCACCCCGAGTAGGACGGGTATGCTCAGACGTGAGTCCCGTGCTCTCCATGCCACTGGAATCAAGCTATCCTGGCTGATGAGGGCTGAAAGCCCGAAACTGGTTCTAGGATACTTGTTTCCAGTCCAGGGAGGACCTGGCTTGGCAGTTCGGGCTGGACTGTTCCCATGGGGCACAGGATGAAGACTGATTTGCATATGGCTATGTTCAAACTCAAATGGCATGGTGAGCAAAAAAACGATGGATTTAGGCCCAGATATCTGTACTGGGGTGAATGTATGACATTGTTCTGCATTTTGTCCATCCACTGTTGCTTTTGCGACCGACTGCAGTGCACGCTCTCTTGCGCAGTCTATCACCATGCCCTTAACTATGTTTGCATTTTGTTATATGCATGTTGAATTCAGTAAATTGTCTGTTCTTGGCAACATTTATTTTCATATGGATGTTTTACATTATTATTAACTGTTGCTTCCAATACAATGATAGTTCTGATTTCATTAGTAAAACGGAATTTAACGTTTGTTGTGGTACACTGTGCTTCACTCGATTGTGGTTTCCTGAGAAAGCGTTGTGTTTAATGATTCAATGATATTACTGCTTTAGGATATTCTGATTCATGCTTAGAAATTGCAGGGGTTGCATTATGAATATATATTACTTTAAAAATGGCAACAATTATTTTCAAGCTTTTTTTTTTTTTTTAAATGCGTATTTAAGAATTCTAAATTGTTTCCCCAATATCTCACTTTCCATCTGATTTTTTCCTGGCGTGGTTCATTTCTCCAACTGAAGAAAAGCTCTGGAGGCCTAGCAGCAAGCACTCACGGTGCACTGTTGTGATAGAAAAGAATGTTCGCTTGAGCATCATTACTTCTCTGAGTAGACGTGGGTGACCAGTGCAAGGCTAAGAGAGGGTTATAGGGTGAGTATATGAACAGTGCAATCCACACATCAAAGCAATAAAGGCAAACGTCCAGCCGAGGGTTGTCTGCACACACTACTTTTAATAAAAACTTAAACATTCATAACCTACTTAAATTATAAACTAATGGAATACACCGAAAACACTACTGCATCATACCAAATGCAATACGCAATGCACAGCTATGGAGCAATTAGTACTTTCTCTACTAGATTGATAACCCAAAGGATGAGCACTGAATAAAAACATAGTTGCAAACACAATACAAATGCCTAATTGTATTAAGCCTCTTGAAGCTCTAATGATCTTGAACCCTGGACCACAGGAAGAAAAAACAGTAAGTAGAAAAGGCAAAACAGCCATTGTTTTTTATTTTATTTTATCGAAACACACTTCTGCTTTAGAGTTATTTTTTTAAGTAAAACAAAAAAAATCAATGCAGAGAAGAGCAGACAAAACCAGCACAGCACCCACTCTACATTCATCTGTCCCTTCGGTGGATTTGTCACACCAGCAGATGCACTGATACCATAGAGATCCCTGCCAGGCAGGTGGGAATCTCTAAATGCAGTGGACAGGCCCATGCCGGGGGCCAGAGGCCTAAGTCTACACCAGCCTGGCCAAATGTCTTCCGCATTTTAATTGACCCCACACTCCGATGTTTAGTGTACACTCCCAGGGATACATTGTGTTGCTTGATGGATAAGAAGAGGTTAGCTGAAACCTTTAGGATTATTGTATATACAAATGAATGGCAGCAGGAAAATCACAACTATACAGGAAATGGATAGGGAGATCTAATTTTTAAAGCCAGCATTTAGCTCAAGATGAGTGGAGACATTAATGGGGTCAATTACACTTTGTTGTGCAGTCCAAAAATGTTGCCAGGATTGTGGGGGCATTGCCTCTGCCCACCCTGTGGCAGACCGCCCATCCTATTGTTAGATGTGCAACGCAGCGGCGGTCTACTGCCGTTGAAAGGGCTTCTGCTGTAACGGCTGGAGCTCTTTGGTCATAAAATAAATGCCGGCTAAGGCTCATGTTTTTGGTCCACCTGATTGTCTTTTTTTGTTATTCACAAACAATCTCTCAATGTTGGAGTATATAGTAAAACAAAAATGAAATTACCATGCAGTGAAAGGAGGTTCTTACCAGCACTTGGTGACCTTTTCCCCTTTCTGGAACTTCCCTGTCTTACATTCAAATGTAGGTGGGGAAAATGAGCATTGGGAGGATACCAGTGACATAATAGAAGTGCAATGGTTTGCAATTGTGTTTTAAAAATGTTAATCTAAAGTCTGCCAAATTTTGTAAAACTAAAATTAATGTTCACTCTTCTTGCTCCTGTAGGGGACCACACTGGAAAATTAATAGCTTATTAGTTTCAACATCCAAAAAGAATAACAGCATGCTTTTATTTGTAGTTGCTTTTGGTTGTTTTAGTTTCGTACTAAACATGAGTGAGTGTAAACTTTGAACTACCCCATTGTGACTGCGGGGTACCATAACATCTTACACTCGCAAAATCTCTCCTCAATCATCAGAATGCCCACATTTGCCAGATTGGAGATGGTGTTAAACCTCAGTTTCGTGTCCTCACGTTAAGGCACCTCCCAAAGCATCAAACTATTAAAATACAATCAATTAAGTAAATGGGCCCACTCAAAAACTGAGTTCTAGATAAATAGAAAGTTGAAGAGTTTTATTACAGAATTCAAAAGTAAAGCAGTGCAGAGTCAATGCCATAAAGCCTTTTCATAGAAAAGGGTATTACATAGAAATGCAAAATTAGAAATTATTGCAAAGCCCAAGTGGGCAGCAAAATTGGGAGAGTAACGGGCATTATTCCTAGAAAAACGGAAAAGTCGTATAGCTCACCCCTAATATCAAGGGTGTTTATACTTTATTTTTGCATATTAAGTTGACAGAACTGCAGGATCACTGTGGTGTGACCAAATGTATCATTGTATCAGAAAATCAGAGCACATGAACAAATTAAACGTCATATTGCTTTAACAACCAAGCACATGAATACTTTTTCAGCCCACTCTATGCTAATGCCATTTGGAGATGATAGGACAAACTAAATACATGAACGACGGAGTGTTATACGGTTGAATGGGGCACAGTGATCAAGCGGGGGACCTTGAGGTTATAGTTGGTTTGTGACTGAGCCGGGGAGAGGTCATCAAGAGCAGCATAAAAATGACAGTGGAAATAAACCAGTACAACTCAACTTGACTGTGTGCTGCAGAAATTGTGAGGAAGTGGGCTGAGTGGTAAAAATGAGTGAAAGGAATGACTTTCATTTTGAAGAAGCTGGCAATCTGTACCTAAGCTGGGGCATAGTTAACAAGCATCAGAAAAAATGCACTTTTACAGAAAAAAAGGAGAATTTGTTTAAAAAGAAACAGTACTAAATCAGAGTGTAGAAGTGTGATTGAGTGTGAAAGTACATTCTGCACGTTAATAATGATGCCAAAAAAAAATAAAAAAAATTACAAATCTCCGACACTTATCCTATATGGCTTTTCTTAGTTAGCTTGGCACTGGGAACAGTTCTGCAGTAGAATATGGGAGGATAAGTCCTTGAACCATTGCTGCACCTGTTACTGTAGCTGGACGCCCCAACTACCATTGGTGTGGGAACTGGGACCCACGCGTGGTGATGTTTGTTCTCTGACTAATAACGTCCGTGGATCAAGATCTCTGCTGCGGTCCTCTGCAAAACCTCCCAAGGGTCACCCTTAGGGATGCATTAACCGTGTACAACTTCTTAGGTGGCTCACTATTAGTGCACCTCCAGTGTTCCCCTAGCGGTAAAATAGAGAAAGTGCAAACGCAAAGACGTTCCGCTATTTGCATACCCTTATGCAAGTGAGAGAATGAGCTGGTACCATTGTGCAGATGTAAAATGTGCCGCTATTCCACGAAGGGCCACGGGGGCATCTGCAACTACTGTAGTAGTGGTCTGAGCAGGACAAAAAGGTGAGGCCCTGATCTCTTGAGGAAACCCGTGTTAATAACTGAGGAACAGAGGAAGCTGTCTCAACCTGCAGATGCCAGTGAAGTGAAGTCAAAGGTTATTTGCCTTAGTTACAAGCAGTATTCCGAGGCTAAAAGTGTCATTTCACTTCCAATAACAAATGTTGCCTCATTTGTTTCCATTCAGCATCTTTGAATCTTTGTGGGGTCAATAAGATACAAACCATCTAATAAATGAATTCTTTCAAAACAATCTTTTAAACCCTCTGCAGTACACATTTCAATGAATAAAAAATAAAGCGTTTTAACTTTTCTGCAGAACCATTAAGAGTAAACAGTCTTTTGCTGTCACGTTCGCCTTACTGAGACTGACGGGGCGTAGAGCAGCACGCTACCTGGTCGTACCCCTTTGCTGTCATTCAAATGTGGACAAGAAACAGGACATTAGTTCACCATAGATAGTATTTACTGCAGTCTTGTTTGGCCGAGCTGTCAGTAGCTGAGTGTCCGTGGGGCCGTTCCAGGCCTTACTGACTGGCGCAGATCGCAGCTATGACTGACAGGGCACAGAATAGGACAGGTAAGTGCACCCTCTGTGTGTGCTGGGTAGGTAGGCCGCAGCCACTTAGGATAGCCACACTCGTGTTTCTGCCGGTTGTAGCGCTTCAACCACTACATAGTGCACCATCAAAAGGCGCTGTGGGAAACAGTCTATTGGAGATTCCTTTAATCCATTAACGCGGTCCAGACAACCATCACCTGCTCCACGTGACTTTCACAATCCATCTGTGAGGTGCAACTAGATCACGTGGGAGGCGCGTGCCAGGAGACACAGAGGCATTTTAAGCGTTGTTGAGAAGAAGGAAAGTGTTTCCTCGTTTCATATTGAGTCATCGGTAGGGTGTCAAGGAGGGTGAGGTTCCCATTGGTCCAGAATGACAGGATCCACCTGGGCACTCCCTCACTGCTGCAACTGATGGTTCTGCTTCCTCTCCCCTTGCAAATAGCCAGTCGAGGCGTTTACCTTGACCAGAATCCGCTCCAAGGCCGCCTTTTCTCGGTCCAGATCAGAGCAGCGAATGGCGGCCGCCCTCTCAATCACCTTGATTCGATGAACGCCCCTCTTCTCTTCGCCGCGGTTTGCCACCCGCGCCCACCGCAGGGCGTCTGTGTCTTCCACCCTCTTGACTGAGATCTTCTTCACCTTTTGTTTGTTCATCGTGCGCTCCTCTTTGTGAAAGGGAATCCACGGACTTGTCTCGGCGTGGCTCTTCGGAGGCGGCGGCTACTCAGAATGATGAGTGTCCTTCTGCAAGAAGTGAATCATTTACCCATGCGCTGCACGCTCTCTGATCCCAATGTCCCCCAGCTGGGCCGTCCTTTGAAGGGCATCACATTATTGTGGTCATAAAACTTTAATTTTTAACTAACGATTCATTAAAAAAAAACTCTGTACTTTAGTGCAACAGAGAAGAGTTCACGTGGAAGGTTAATTGCAAATTCCTGCTTAGTTAAAAACCATAACTCTTATTTAATTGGGCCGTCGATAAACACAGGCAAGCGTGTGATTTTGGAGAAACTTTTCTATAGGTTGAAAAATAGGAAGGTGGATGACACGGGAACCATATTTGCATTATTCAGTAGATAAAGGACCCCTTGCTTGCGTGGTCTCCGTTCATTTTCTATCAGTGGCAACGACCCTTTGTTGATTTTTTAGTTCCAACATCTGGACATGTAAAATGCATAGAACAATGATATCCCAAAAATTGTAAATGGGTAAAGCATAGTTTTTGTGTCACCCGAGCGCTTAATCAAACACGACACCCGGGTGTATTTTTTCATGTTATGTTATTTCTCTCAGGCTATTGCCGGCCTTTTGAACATAGGGACAGGTAGATACAATTCATAAATGCAGAATTCACGAGGGGGAAGTGACCATACAAACACAGGCAGGTGGTATTCAGCAAACCCACAAAAGGAAACAAGCATACAACGAATTTAAACAGATAAGAGGGAAGCAATACTGTATTTCAAGCTGTCTAAGGTCAAAGTAACACAAATATTGCTATAGCAAATCGTTTTGGCTTTTGTGAGATGCAAACGTGTTTGCATCCGTCAATGACGCACTACACTGCTACATCAAAAGCAGTGAGAACGCAATCTTCTGTAACGCAAGGACGTGGCATAGAAGAGGTGGCAGCAGCAACAGGTCACAGTGCCTTCACATCGAACAACATTGGCACCTGCAGCCTCAATGCATGCTGCCTCACAAGGAGAATCGGTGTTACGTGCCCAGCAGCAGTGCACGATTTTCTCCTATGCATAGCACTGTAGAGTTATGAGCTCCCGGAGTGTATAGACACCGGGACCTCGCTGAACGTCAATCCCTGTATGCGAGGGCGACTCTCTATGATGTCTTCCTGCTATGACTTCCAGGGTCCGATTGTGATCAAAATTAGGCCCAGGCACCCCCCAAAAAGTGACCCTCATTCCCAGATCGTGCCCGTTCAGGAAACACACTGGATTAATTTTTTAGGTCTGGCCTGCGTGAGATTTTGTGTTTTATAATGGGCTTTCAACCTGCCCACCACTTACCATTTGTTTTCAACATGGTCACTCTTTTTTGCTGCCTTGTAATTGGCCAGCGGTTACAATGTCTCACTTCCCTTTCTTTCAGTGGTGCATGGACCAAGCACAGATTAATTAAGTTTAATTAGTGTCTTCTGCTGGTCATCTGATGCTTGCAGTGTGAATCAGGTATTATTTCTTTTTTTAAAAGCACTATGATAAAGGTCAATATGCCATGTCATAGTGCTTCTTTTTTTTTACCTTGTATAAGTCTTATAAAGCAAAACATCTACCCACTTAGGGTTTCTCGGCACTTGGATACAGATCAAGTGCCAACCAAATCCATTAACTTAGTACATCCAGGTCTTCAACTGTTTCCTAAAGATAGTGAGGTTCAGCTTCTCAAGTTTAGCGGAAGGTTATTCCACGGCTTAGGGCCCTGGTAGGCAAAGGAGCAGCCTTATACACAGGTTCATTTGATTCTTGGGACCACACAGAAGTCAAGATCCCTGGAAAGCAGGGTATGGGATTAGAGGTGACGTCTCACTATTTTGTGGAGGTATTGGGGCACGTTTCAGATCTGGCTCTGTGCACAAAGCACAGGGCTTTAAATAGGATCCTTTTCTCCACTTCGAGCCAGTGCAGCTCCCGCAAAAGGAGGAAGCTGATGCCCTTTTTGGGAGCCTATAGAGCAACCTGACTGCCGAGTTTGGGACCACTTGTATCCTCTCCCAGAGAGACTTTATTCAGTCCTAAATCTCACTCTTAAAAGGTTCATTGAATTTTGAGCAATCAGCGGAGGAACTGGCTATTGATATTCAACGTATCCATAGGGATCCCTTTAGAAAGAGCCCTCAAAGGTCTAAACCTCGAAGGATTCTTGTAAACTTTCACACTTACACTCTGAAGGAAGTCATTCTTGACTTAGCCCTGAGGCAGAAGTCTTTGTCTGGGAAGGGGTTCAATTTTCAGATTAGGTCAGACCTATCTAGGGTCACCTTGGAAAAACAGAGGGAGTTTGGGAGACGGCTCGATGCTTTTAGGAAGTTTGGGGCAACCGCACAACTGATGTTCCCAGCCGCGCTGAAGATTATGCATAACAACAAGATGTATAATATTAGATCTGTTCAAGCGGCAGATGAGCTATTGTTGTCCTTGGGGAATGATAAGGGGCCCTCCGGTAAGATATAAGTCATAGGCTACTATCACACTAATGTGGTTCTACTGTACCTAAATCTATAAAGCTCCTTTCACCTAAATCTTGGTTCCAGATGAAAAATAATGGAAAACAAGGAAAGTAAGGAAGGGAAAAAAAAAAAAAAATTTAAAATCCTCTATATTTGGAAATAGAACTATAGAAGGGGACGGGTAAAGTGTTCTCTAGATAGAATTTTTAAATTCTACTTGTTTGTTTTATTAATTGAACTATTTTGTTAGGGGGATTACTGTTTTTTTTAGTACACTTTTCTATTACACTTCTTTTCCGCAGTCTCTAGTCGGTACAATGTAGAGGCCTGGTGGGATTTTTGGGCTGGGGCACTATCTTCTGAACTTGTTCCAGATAGATAGAGCAAGGGTTTCTCAAGGGGGGGTGTAGTTTAGGGCGCTGGGGTAGAGGGTGGGTGTGGCAAGGAAGAAAAATTAAAAATGTCCTCATTTTCTGCTAGGTATTGGTTAGTTTTTGAGATGAGCAATTTTCTTGCAATAGAGTGGGTATTGCTGGCTTTTTTTCTATGGGAGGTTTGAAGGCGGTGGGTCTTGATTCTTATGAATAATTTTGGAATGTCAATGGCCTTCGCATCAGACCTAGAGGGGACAAGATTATGCAGTATCTGCGAGATTCCGATGCGCAGGTCATTGTTCTCCAGGAGACGCATTTGATTGAGACCGAAATGCTCGCTTTAGCAAAAAAAAATAGATGGATTGACCTCTGTATTTCAACAACACAATCCATATTTGGGGTGTGACGATCATCTTCAAGAGACCCTTAATATCAAGGCTAGTTTCTAAAATAGTAGACCCAGGTGGCAGATGGGTCATTGTAACGGTAGTCATTGCTTGGGCCCAAATTACTATTTTGGGCTATTATGGGCTTAACCAGGATGATCCATCGGTCCTGAAGTCTATCTTTTCTCACTTACTGTCTTTCCCGGAACCGATCACCTTGGCAGGGGACTTTAATATAGTTTTGGACCCCTCTCTTGACAAAACCTCCAGTAGCCGGCCTTTAACTCTCTCTAAAACCAGGTTTTTCTTGCTTAATTGCATGAAGCAGTATGGCTACATGGACATCTGGAGAATTAAGTCAGGCCAGCTTCAGGGCATTTCTTTTCGCAACAAAAAATACCATCATCAGTCAAGAATCGATTTTATTTTAATTAGCCAGAAATTGGCTGATCTGGTTAAGAACGTTTGTTACCTTCCCTCCCATTTATCGGACCACTCTGCTGTATTTATGGAACTTCTTGGGTTCCCTAAAGTTTCCCCTAGAATTTGGTCTTTTGACCGCTCATTACTCTCGGCGCCAGAAGGTATTGCCTTCCTTATAACTGAAGCCCAGTGCTTTATGAATGACAATATTGGCTCGGCTGCACCAGGGACTGTATGGGACTCTTTTAAGGTCTTTTTAAGGGGTCTAATTACTAATAAGGTTTCTTATCGGAGGAACTTTATAGAGAAGAGGTGTCATCTATTGAAGCTGAGATGGTTAAGATTCAAGCTGAAATTGATTCAAATACAGTCTCGACTAGCAAGGCTTTACAGCTATTGCATAACAAGATACTTTCCTTAAAGGGACAGTTGGGCTCAGTCCTAAACACCCGTATTCTTGAAAAATGGGAAGCCAGTAAAATAGCACATTTCCAGTATGGTGAAGGGACAGGGATACTTTTGGCCTGGAAGGCAAAAACCGACCAGGTTCATAACAACATGGACTCCATCACCTGTAATAATGTGGTATTTACGTCTGATGATGATATTAGAAAGATCTTTCGACAATTTTTTCAAACCATCTACCACGAAGACAAACAACCTAAATTAGAGCAAATTGAGAGTTGGTTGAGTGGGATTTCTCTCCCCTCACTGACTTCTGAACAGATAACATTATTACGGAAGAGGAGGACAGAGCAGCTATTCTAAGTAGTAAGAAGGGGAAGGCTGCAGGACTTGATGGTCTTCTTGCCGAAATTTACAGGGCTTTGGAACAGGCAATTGTCCCATTCCTTACTACACTATTTAATCAAATCTTGCAGGAAGGTCTGCCATCCCCTGCCTCTTGGGATAGTGCATCAATAACTTTGATCTTAAAACCCGGGAAGCCAGCATCGTGCTGTGGGTCATATAGACCAATTTCCATTTTGAATGTGGATTATAAAATCTTTGCTACGGTTCTGGCTAAGAGGTTGGGTGCTGTAGCACCCCATATTTTACATCAAGATCAGAAGGGATTTGTCAAGGGCCGTCAGCTCTATGAATTGACATATGATCTGATAGGAGCTATTGACATGGCAACATCTGACTCCCTCCCTTTGGCTGTTCTGACGCTCGACGCAACCAAGGCCTTTGACAGGGTGAATTGGTCATACCTGTTGGGGGTCTTGGCTAAATTTAACATCGGCGACGGTTTTCGTCGAGCAATCAGATTGCTCTATCAGAACCCCACAGCTTGTCTGTTGGAAAATGGAGAACTGTCAGACCCGTTTATTATCACAAGGGGAACACGTCAGGGCTGGCCTCTATCCCCTTTCTTATTCGACTTATATATTGAACCGTTTGCGCAATGATTGAGGAATGATATTAATATCAAATCTTTTAAGTATGGGAGATGGGAGAAGAAGGTGGCCCTGTACGCTGATGACATCCTGATTTTCTCTTCAGAAATACCCACAGCCCTTCCAGCTGCTATTAAGTTGGCCTTGGATTTCGGGCAAATCTCCGGATATGAGGTTAACGCCTCAAAAACTGAGATGTTAGTTTGGAATGATGATGGCTATGGGACAGGTATTCAGCCTAGTACAACCTTGCGTTATCTAGGACTTAATATTGTTAAAGATATAGATAAAATCGCTACAATTAACTTTGCTGCCGTAGCAAAAGACTGCCGTAGATTTATGCAATCTTGGTCACAACTTCCATTATCTATCTTGGGAAGAGTTAATCTGATAAAGATTAAGCATGGGCGGATTTTGCGGATTGGCAATCCGCGAACTTGCGTATTTACGGATTCGCAATCCGCGAAGATCCGCGAACTCTAGCGGATTTGCGGATTTTTCCATTTTTTGTGTTGGCGCGTGTTCGCGCCGATTTTGGGACAAGTTCGCAATTGCGAACTTACTTTTCGGCTTGCAACGGCCGCGACTATGTTGTTTCTACGTCTGGTTTATCATCACAGGTTCACAGCACCCTCTGTTTCACCACTGCCACCCTCTGGGACACCCATGCCACCCTCTAGTACATCCTCACTGGCACCTATTAGGTTTATTTATCACTGTAGATTATGGTGGTTGAAAAAAGCAAGCACACCTGCCCTTCTTCAACTGCCATCAATTAATTTGTGTTTCATTAATGTGTCAGTAATTTTGAAAGTTCCAGTCTGGCTGGCACCTGCTTCCTTCCTTATCTGTAATTTGCTTTTTGTTGCAGTGAAATTTTTTTTTCACAGGACCTTTATGGTGCTATTCTATGAGCCTGCTGTTTGGGTCATAGCAGGGTCATAGAATAGTTGCAAACTCTGGAGGGGCCCATCAGGAAGCACTACCTTGAATGTTACTAATGTTAAGTTTGAACTTTTGCACCTGCTCATTGCTTTCAGTTTAGCTAAAATCGTTTTTTCTGCAATTTCGCGCGTTTTTTGGGGCGCGAATCCGTGCGAGATCGATTTCGGAAGCCGCGAATACGTGCGAATACAAAATTGTTTTTGTTGCGACGTGTATGTTCGCGTGATCTTGCGCGTGTTCGCGAGGCGCTTCTAGCTATACGTTTGCCAAGTTACCCTATCGGTCGTACACGGGCGCGGCCATCTTGTTGGCGTGACGTAATTCCGTTTCCGCCCGCTATGTGTAATCTCGCAAAGTGTGCTGCTCGCTAGTACAATTTCGCGCGTACTCGCAAGGAAAATCTCGCGCGAACTTACCCACGCGGTCGTGAACGGGCGCGGCCATCTTGTTTCTCATTCATTGCTATGGTTCTGGGCATGCTTTCTCTATCCTCTCTCAATCTCTGCCATCCTTTGCTTGTTTGAAGTTTTTTTGATCTAATTTTACTTATTATCTAACTCTCTATTTTTCTAGCTCTATATTTTTGTGTTTTCTGCAGCTTTTAGTTACTTTTAAACTACTTTTTTAAACTCTTTTCTTTTCTTCTTCACTATTCTATTTCTTCTTTATCATTTAAGTTTATTTCTGCCCAGACCATGGTAAAGGGAGCCGGGAAGCACCCTGAGAAGGGGAAGGGTCCCGCACCCCGTGCCCGGCTCCCGTGCGGGCGTTTAAGGGGGGAGCAAGTGGTCCCGAGGGAGATCTTCAGCGCGGAGGAAGTGGCGGCACTGATCTTCCACGTCCAGCGCCGCCTCCCCAAGACGATCCTGGGAGGCGGCAAGATCGTGACCGGCTATGGCATCCGGGAGCGTCGCAAGCGGTGGGAGAAGGTGTGCCGGGCCATGTACAAGATCTCTGGGGTCCGGCGCACATATAACCAGGCCACCCACCGCTGGACCGATGTCATGGACCGGGAGCGGGACTTGCTGGACGCGCTCGGCGTAGAGGTCCCCGGGCTTGGTGAGTAGTAGTAGTAGTACATTTACTACTCTGTTTTATCCTGCTCTGTTATTTGCAAATCTTTGTTCTTTACCAAGAGCAATAATGCTGCCGATTACATTGAGGTAAATTATATTTCAAAATCTTCTATGCATTTCAGGTGCACTGCTCTCCTTCTCAGTAGCCTTGCTTGCTACTATGCTTCTTTGTTTTGTATGTTGTGTTCAGAAGCATTTCATTGGCCTGAGAAATTATGTATGAGTGTACTGTAAAGAAAAGAACTGCGTAATGCTAGACAGTAAGGGTCATATTTTCAATTACCGGCGCATCCCTGCAAAGTAGCAGGAATGCGGCAGTAATTGTGTGCCATGCCACCACCACCCATTGGCCCAAAACGTCACAGAAGCCTTACGCATCTGTGCCGTAAAGGCAGCGCATTGCTGGAGTTGCGTGCCAACGATGGCGCAGCTCCAGCAATGCTCTGGGGTACCCTATCTCCCCAATGCTGCATCAAGCCGTACGTCGGCTTCAAGCGTGCAGGGTTTGAGTCATGCATCATTGTCCTAAAAGTGACTGATTGACATCTTGTAGATTTCCCTCAGCCACTTTTAGGATTCGTTCCTGCGCAGGTACGCCCTCCCTTGCGCCGGAACGCCCCCTGATGGCGCAGGGCTTTACAACGTGATGCATCGCCCATATGCCCATATGTGTTTTTTTTTTTAATATATACGCCGCACCAACACCATGGCGAGTCTTTTGTTCTGCCGCTGCGTCAGAAAAGGCACGCAACAATGGAGGAAAATCAGCCGCAACTTCCGCAAGGGACTTATAAATCAGCCCCAACAGACTGAAGTCCAGTCCTTCCTTTAGACAGTCACATGGCTATCAGAAGAAATAGTGGCGGTGGTGGCGGGTGGATTGATAGTTTGAGTATTCACTGATCTGCAAGCAGGATGGACTTTGTCTGTCACGTGTTGCGCACTGCTGCCTGCAGTGCCAGGCCTAGGCAAACCTCTTTAGTAGTCTGTTTATTGAGTTACATAGGAACTTTCTAAGTCAACGTTCCGCAAATCAGGCAATACGAATAACGTAGTATACCACATGAGATAGATCCCGTGGAATAGTTGTCTATCTATTTGCTATTTTTCCAAAATATGTTGTTATTGTTCTTTTGAAATGTTTGATTTGGTTGAAAAATCTCATCCATGTTTTCTGGTTTTTCTTTCTTTCATGTTGTACATCAGCTCCCCCCAAGGGCAAGAGGACACAGGAGGAGGGTGCTGAGGATGCAGGCCAGGATCGGGCAGGCGAGGGCTCCTTTGCTGGCCCCAGTAAGTTTACATTTTAATAAACAGTACCTATTTTTTCCTAGCGTTCCTCATTCGATTTTTTCTAAATCGTCTTTGATCTTCTTGTAGACTGGATATAAATTCTTATCCTGCCTCGAATATGACTCCCTGTGGTATTACTAGACTATTCTTATTAGTCTGTCTGTGTAGCTAACTAAGATTGGACATTTGGCAATTCCATTGGACTCCCATTATATTCAGCAATACCTCTATGCACTGTCTCCTTACTGACTAGATAGTGTGGCAGAGTCATTCAGCTCCCGAAGTCACCGATTATAGATCCCCAATGATCTCTAGATTATCGTACGCAGGACAAGAGAGTAGTACGGAGTCACAGCACAGTCAAGAAGTGTCAGAGGCACTCATGCTTGCAAAAATTCCAAAACCTTTAGCTCATCCACTCTAGTCTAGAGGAACAAAAACCACAGAGTCTATTTAAGTGTAAAAGCTTTATTAAAAGTAAACACATTTATTAAAATCTACTTTGTCATAAAACTATTTAACTGTAAACGGAAAAGTGGTTAGTGCTGACGATTAATTGGACACATTTCTTGTGGTCGAGCCGAACTCTCACCTAGTTTGAACTTGATCCTGGTCGTGTTCTTAGGACTCAGGAGTCAAGCTTCTGTCTGTTAGGAGAAAAAGTGGTGCGTGTTAAAAATCAAAAGCAAGCATTCATCAGTTGTGCATAAAAGTGCAGCAAGACAACAGCCTTCCCTGGAAAATGGGACATTTTTACTATGGAGTAGACAGTCACAAATTATTACATTGTATTCTGTTTTTTTAACATTTCTCCTAGACCAAATATTATATAGTAGTGAGTGGTGTATTAACATTCTTAAATGTACTTTGTAGGTGTAACATCTGGTGACGGGGCCAGCGCGGAGGTGGCTGTGTTGGACTTGGACTCGGAGGCCTCTGGGGAGGAGGCGGCGGTAGAAGAGCTGGTGGCCGTTCCTGTGGGGGATCAAACGGTGGTGGCGGAAACAGGTTAGCTATATATTCCTTACTTATTGAGATTGAAGACTGCATAGTGTGCTTTCTGCACGGGTGTATTACAATTACAAATCAACCAGGTAGTAGCCTCCTCGAAATGTACTTCGACTTAGCTGTGAAGTTTTTGGTGAGAAGAATCCCAATAAGTTCTTAGACGAACGTGATGGATGGGATGAACGAAAAGCGAAAGAAGGGTGTAAGTAAGTGGGACGCGAACTTGTATGATGGCTGGCAAAGAAGAACGATATGTGTTTGCTTGGCCCCCGAGGTGGCTGGGAAGGAAAGAATATGGTATGGTGCATGGCTGGGTCAATGATGAAGCAAGGATGGGTGGAAGGACAGCAGCCTGGGTGGGTGAAACAGAAACTGTATGTGTGCGTATACTTTGACTGAATGGATGCCTGGAGCATGGTATTCTCTGACTCTTACATAGCACATGTGTATCTAGAGAGAGTAGATGGTCGCCAGGTGAAGTAAGTGTTACCTTGAAGAGCATGTACCACCGCACCCGCACGTCCGTCCCAGTGCAGGGAAGGCAAGGAAAAGAAATTGTAAATGTGTCCAATACTACCATGAATAGTAGCAGTACTTTGTATTGCGTTTGCATTCACAGCATATATCTGGTTATTACGGTGGACACTCCGTACCTCTCTTAATAACTTTAGTTTACTTGTAGTACGTCATTCATGTGTGGGTGTATCACTGTTCACTCAATATTAAGCAAAGCACCTAAAGTCATCTCATCTGTCATTAAATACGTCCCATGTGAAGTGATAGATAATCAAATTAGTTAGCTTCTTCAGTTTCCTTTTCTAGTACTCATTTGCACTGTAGGGTGAAAGGTAAATTAATTAAGCAGTAGCCCTTGTAACAGAGTATTCTCAGTGCCACCCGTAATAGAAAAGTAATAGCTTCACCACCTGCATGTACTGGACCGGTACAGTAACGCAAGTCTGTCTCAATCATCATGGTGTGCAACTTTTTTTCTCGGGTGCAACTTCACTGTGCTGTGTCCATGTCATTCTGCCGGCTTGCATAAGATAACGTACCCATTTCCCTAAACAAGAGAGAAGAAGAAGAATAAGACTGGTGTACTGTCATAGTCGACTGTAATGGAAGTCCATAGTGGTCGTAGAATTAGTTCATTAAACTACCACTACTGTTAGAGCAAGGATGCAGAAGTGGGAGGTTACATAGATACTGTCCTCAATAGTTATGTACTGTGCTTTCAATTTGCTACTTGTACTCTGTGACCCAACTTTCGGCTCAATCACTTTGTGTTATTAATAAGGAGCATTGGTTACAGACTAAGGGGCCGATTAGGATGGCGGTTTTTCCGCATCCTCCGGGCCGGCGGAAGTGTCCGCCGGCCTGGAGGATGCGGAAAAACCGCGGCGGAGACCCCAAAGACCCACCGCCAAATTAGGATGGCTGGTGGGTCTGATAATCTGTCCGCCGCTTTTCCGCCGCGGTCGGAAGGCGACCGCGGCGGAAAAGCACTAACATGTCTGGCGGTGTCTATCAGACACCGCCAGGCATATTAGGATGTCTGAAAATATATGCTTTTCCGCGGCGGCTTCACCGCCGTGGAAAAGCATACGGACCTTCACTTCGGGGGCCCGTTGCGGGCCCCCTGGGTGAAGGTGGGGTGGGGGGTGCACATGGGGGGTACCTATGGTACCCCCCTGCATTTGCGTGCACAATGCAGCAGGCACCGCGCGGTGCCTGCCGCTTTGTGCACGCAAATGCTGTGCATGGATTTTTTACATTGCGGCGGATGCAGCTTGAAGCTGCACCCGCCGCAATGTTAGAGATAGAGGATGTGACCGCCACCCTGGCGGTCACATCCTAATTTGATCGGAGGGAACGCCGCAGCCCATGCGGACGTTCCCTCCTCCTCAGGGGTCGCGGACGGACTCAAGTCCGTCCGCGATCCTAATCGACCCCTATGTCTTTCTTTCTTCATATAGTTGCTCCTTCCAAATCAACAACAAGGAGGGAGCAGGCTAGATTGGCCCGGCAACGGAGGCTGGAGGCCACAGTCGCCGAGTATCGGCGGCTGGTGGCCCTGGAGGAGGAGGAGGACACGCAGTCGAGCGGGGCAACATCCTCGACTGTGACCACTGCATCCTCCTCCGTGACTAAGCCAGCGGGACCGAGCCGGGCTAAGAAAGCCGACCGCCACCGCCAAGCAACCGAAATACCAGCTGCCCCCCACAGGAGCTGCAAGGAACGCCAACGCCGCCTACGAGTCCGCATGTCCAACCTGGAGCAGGAGGTCCTGAGGTATAAGAACTTGGTTAAGGGCCTCCGCTCCGAGCTTGCCACCCTCCGCAAGGAGTATGATGCCCATGCCGCATCATGCACCAGCACCAGCACCCTCCAGTAGTGGAGTGTCCCTTGCCCTTTTTTTATAGACTTTTGGGGGGTGGGATTTGGGAGTTGGGATCGTTTTGGGACGTTTCAGAGACAATCGTTGGGGTTAGGGTGGGTGAGGGAGATTATTTTGTTAGGGCTAAATAAATATATTTTTCAACTTTATCTGACCATACCTGTTTTTTACTGCTTTTCAGTCTGGTGGGTGGGGGGCGGGGGTGTAACAGTAACTTTGTTTTCCTGAACAGTCGTAGGACTTTAGTAGTACAACCGTCAATCTCTTGTCTACTCCGAAATAATACTCCATTATACTACCTCCCACCAAACGCTTATCTTACCTGTAATTTGTGTTAGAAATTAGGGCTAGGCCCAGGGCTGGCTCCAGGTGAAATGGGGATTAACGTTGTCAATCCTGGGCGGGTGACATTTCCTCATTGCGGTGGTACTAGTGGTGTGACACAGTGGCAGTTGCATGCCTATGGAAAAAAAGAAAACGAAACCTTGTTTGTCCTCCTTACTGTAGCATTACAACGGTTACGGTACGATCGAGAAAATAGCAGGTGACAGTACACTAGAACAGTGCCATAATGTAGCCTAACAAATGGTAAAGTATTTGCTTGCAAGTATAACTAGTACTTGCGTTGAATTTATTTGACATTGGCTACTACTACTAGAAGATATAGTACTGAAGCTGAGTAAGTCTAGAAGATATCCTCGTATTCCTTCACCAGCCTGTTGCTGCTATCACCTTATCCTCCCCAGCAAGTGTGTGGAATTATTGATGTCATTTTAGTCAGACATCAAGCAAAACAACACAGCCCGGGGGAAGAGGGTTAGGGTTTGTAAAATGGATGGGAATGGGGGTTTCTTTTTGGGTAGGTTTTGTTGAGAGAAGAAAAAAAAAGCAGAGCATGGACAAACAATAATTGAAGATACAGAGTTTACAGACAATCTTTGGTTACAAACTAAAGGTAAGCACATGCAGTCACACTCATAGAATAAAAGACAACAATGGATACTGTATCTGTATTGCGTATGTTGTTGGAGTTGTCCTGTTGAAATTGGTAAGTAAGTTGCATGCAGCAAACAATTCCTCTTATTGGCGGCACTCCTCCATTCCAGCTGACGCTTCGTCCATCAATGTGGTGGTGACCACTGACAGAAGAGACACCCTGTCCACTGCCTGCCTGGCGGATGTTGACTGAAACCCGGCCTGTAATTATTGAACGGAAAACAGGAAGTGCTATTACAATACCACTGAAAAATAAATAAAAGGTATGTACGCTGTGTGGTTCAAAAAGTGACACTTTGATTTCCCTAATAGACAGTACAATATTTTTGAAATTGCGTGCTCTGTCTGAGTCACCTTTTTAAGGATCAATAAGTATGGCCAAAATATTATAGCGGATCTTTCCCCTCAAGGTGGGTGTACTACTGTGTTTTAGAACAAAATTTGACCTTCCCAGCAATGCTCCCACCAAGACCCTTACTAAAGCCAGTCGCAAAAATGTAGAAGAACCCAATCATATCTCCAAAAACGATGCCTAGCAGAAAAATGGTTACAAAACGTACTTTGAAAGTAACAGTAGGCCCAAATACAGACCGTGGATTGTATTCAAACCACTTGCCTGCAAGCAAAAGTATCCATAGCCAGCATCGCTCCAACAGTGCTCTACAACAACAGAACCGCGTTGCAATAGAACCCCCTAAACACATGCAATCCTGCTGCTAGGGCTAACCCTAACGAACCCTAACTTACAAAAAGTGCCAAAACTGGTGTTTCCTTATGGATTTTGTCCAACAAACTTCTAGCCGGTATTAGACCTTCCCAGGAATGCCCCAGGCAAGACCCGCCAACCCACCCGCAAAAAAACACCCGACACAACATCACCAAACAGCGAAAAAGCTAAATCTCATACTTACAATGTCTCTCGGCCTTCGGTCCAAACGCGGCGCTGTGCAGCTAGGTCGTCATCATCATCAATCATCATAACTCCTGTTTTCCACCACGGATTTCCTGAAAAGCAAATGCAATCAAGATTAGACTGTCGCAGCAGTGCTTCGACAGAGACCCCGGCCGCAACCCACCCACGAACAGCAGGAAGCCCCCCAAAACGCTACATTGAGCAAGATGTCTGAAGAAATGGCAAAAAAAAGGCTGTTCCTTATGGATTTTGTCCAAAACACTTGTATCCGGTATTAGACCTTCCCAGGAATGCCCCAGGCAAGACCCGCCAACCCACCCGCAAAAAAACACCCGACACAACACCCCCAAACAGCGAAAAAGCTAAATCTCATACTTACAATGTCTCTTGGCCTTCGGTCCAAACGCGGCGCTGTGCAGCTAGGTCGTCATCATCATCAATCATCATAACTCCTGTTTTCCACCACGGATTTCCTGAAAAGCAAATGCAATCAAGATTAGACTGTCGCAGCAGTGCTTCGACAGAGACCCCGGCCGCAACCCACCCACGAACAGCAGGAAGCCCCCCAAAACGCTACATTGAGCAAGATGTCTGAAGAAATGGCAAAAAAAAGGCTGTTCCTTATGGATTTTGTCCAAAACACTTGTATCCGGTATTAGACCTTCCCAGGAATGCCCCAGGCAAGACCCGCCAACCCACCCGCAAAAAAACACCCGACACAACACCCCCAAACAGCGAAAAAGCTAAATCTCATACTTACAATGTCTCTCGGCCTTCGGTCCAAACGCGGCGCTGTGCAGCTAGGTCGTCATCATCAATCATCATAACTCCTGTTTTCCACCACGGATTTCCTGAAAAGCAAATGCAATCAAGATTAGACTGTCGCAGCAGTGCTTCGACAGAGACCCCGGCCGCAACCCACCCACGAACAGCAGGAAGCCCCCCAAAACGCTACATTGAGCAAGATGTCTGAAGAAATGGCAAAAAAAAGGCTGTTCCTTATGGATTTTGTCCAAAACACTTCTATCCGGTATTAGACCTTCCCAGGAATGCCCCAGGCAAGACCCGCCGGCGCCAACCCACCCGCAAAAAAACACCCGACAACACCCCCAAACAGCGAAAAAGCTAAATCTCATACTTACAATATCTCTCGGCCTTCGTTCCAAATGCGGCGCTGTTCAGCTAGGTCATCATCATCAATCATCATAACTCCTGTTTTCCACCACGGATTTCCTGAAAAGCAAATGCAATCAAGATTAGACTGTCGCAGCAGTGCTTCGACAGAGACCCCGGCCGCAACCCACCCACGAACAGCAGGAAGCCCCCCAAAACGCTACATTGAGCAAGATGTCTGAAGAAATGGCAAAAAAAAGGCTGTTCCTTATGGATTTTGTCCAAAACACTTGTATCCGGTATTAGACCTTCCCAGGAATGCCCCAGGCAAGACCCGCCAACCCACCCGCAAAAAAACACCCGACACAACACCCCCAAACAGCGAAAAAGCTAAATCTCATACTTACAATGTCTCTCGGCCTTCGGTCCAAACGCGGCGCTGTGCAGCTAGGTCGTCATCATCAATCATCATAACTCCTGTTTTCCACCACGGATTTCCTGAAAAGCAAATGCAATCAAGATTAGACTGTCGCAGCAGTGCTTCGACAGACACCAAAAATTACACACAAACCCCCGGAACCCCGCCAAAGAGCACCTCAAAGGCAAGCAAGTCAGCAAAAACGGCAAGAAATTTCCACCTCATATTTGGTCCAAAACACTTTTGTCCATTATTAGAGCTTCACAGCAATGGGCCCAAAACCGTCAACTCACCCGCAAAGAAGTACAACACCCCCACAAGTGCTGAGTCTTTCTTCATTGTGCGTAATCCAGCACTCTGCTTGGAGGGAAATCGCAGTCTGGAGGAGGAGGATAGAGGAGCATGTTCTTCAGAACTTGTGAACCTGAGGAATGTAGACTGCGGCACCTTCAAATCAATAAGCAAACAAGTGAAGACAGTTCTGATGATGGTCTTGTTTTTGGGATTAGGTGATTAAAGTTTGAATTAAATTAACTGTGCAAAACAAAGAAAGAGAGACACAAAGCACACAGGAATAAAAGTGAATAAGGACGAAAAAGAAAGTTCTTGATTGATTGTCTCATTTTCAGGGCTCGGTGTCAGGGAATAAGAACAAGATTTCGTCATCATACTCTGCGAATTCAGGCTGGATGAGGTCAGTGGCACCGAACAGAGAAAAAATCCCCTCATCTACGTTGCTGTCCTCCTCGTCTTCATGCGGCGTGCTTTCTCGTACTTTGTAATCTGGTGGTATGAGGTGCTGATTCATCTTGATCATTGTCAGCCGCTCCACATTTTTGGGCGAGAGGCGGCTCCGTTTGGGAGTTACAATGCCACCAGCAGCACTGAAAACACGTTCAGAAGACACACTTGCGAGTGGGCAAGACAAATAGTTTATAGCCAGGTTGAAGAGCTGTGGCCACAATTGTTTTTTGCCATGCCAATACTGCAATGGCTCATCATTAAGGAAGACCTCTGTTGAGTCATTCAGATAGTCCTGCACCATCGACTCAAGGTCATCAACTGTTCCTCCACTTTGCTTACTTTTTGCTGTGCCTGTGACATTTTTTCGAGAACCATACCCCATCAAACTTAGCCAATCCTCCTTCCCAGCCACTGTTAGTGTTGTCATTGTGTGTGGTGCAGATGATCCAGTTGCCGGTGTCTTTAACGGCTGAGAGGTCACTTGTGCCCCAGCCACAGGTGCAGAAGTGGATTCTTGTGACTGCGGATGGCCTGCTGATGCTGATGCTGATGTACTGGCTTCTCCTTCAATAACCTGCCGTTCTTTTTCAAACCTCTTGGCTGACCAGGCTAACCAATGTTTGTACTTTTGAACATCTGCATCAGCGAAAGGAAAGAATGCGTTGTCTGCCAGCGCCTTTTTGTAGCGTGGATCCAGAATAGTAGCACAAATGTAATGCTGATCTGAGTTGATGTTTTGAAGACGTTCATCACCACGTAGGCGATGTAATAATTTCTCAGACAAAATGAAATGTTTTTTTTTTTTTTCATCTTTTTCAAACTCAGAAGAAACCGCCATCAGTTGGTGCTCCAGTATGCACAACAATGGGATAGCTTTTCCCAAATTACAGTCCTCCTGGCTGACTGCACGCGTGAAGAACTCAAAAGGACGAAGCATGTCTGTCAGGCTTTTAACTATGTCCCATTGCGCCTTACTCATCCGCAGGTCCTCCTTCTGAGATGTAGCCTCTGTCAAGAAATAGTGATCGAGTACCGTATACTGCTCATGCAGACGCTCAAGCATGTAGAAGGTTGAGTTCCAACGTGTTGCCACCTCCTGGATGAGTGCTTTCACTGGCATTCCACGTTGAAGTAGCAGTCTCCGCAGATGCTTCCGGGCCTTAAAAGAATGGCTGAAATGGTTGCACATTTTGCGGCAGGTGGCCATTACCTCGAACGCTGGACTCTCTTTATCACTCAAGAATTTTTGAACTACCAGGTTGATACAGTGCGCCAAACACGGCACTCTAACATGGTCACCAAGGAACATGGCCTTAACTACATTGGCGCCATTATCCGTGGAAACATAACCAATCTTGCGTTTTAGGGGGGATAGCATTGTCAAGACCTTTTTGTTAAACTCTTCCAAAAGGTTTTCTGCTGTGTGACTTTTCTCCAAGCCAAACATGGCTAGTGTTGCATGTTTCCGAGCAGCTTTGAAAACTTGGTCCGGGTCAACACCTGCGTTTAGCTTTGCTTTAACACCTGAAAAAGAGACCCAGTGTGCAGTGATGCACATGTAATCATCGCCTGGGCCACTGGTCCACATGTCTGTTGTCAGATGTATTGTGTGAACAGCACTCTTCTGCAAAGCTGCCCCAATCGCCTGCAGCACATCTTCATGTAGTGCTGGAACCGCAACTCTGGCAAAATAGAACCGGCTCGGAACCTTCCATTTAGGGCAGAGCGTTGCAACTAATTCAAGAAAACCTACCGCTTCTACAAAAGAAAAAGGTAGAAGGTCCACAGCTAGCATTTTAGCCAGCTTAGTGTTATACAGACGCGTCAGTGGGTGGTTGCGTTCATATGGCACGTCTGAAGTAAGCATTGTTCTAATGTTGCCCTGGACCAAGCATTTACGGGCTGATAATGACTTCGTTGACCCAATTTTGCTCGCTGGTGAACTTTTGTGCGTTGGTGTCTCACTCGCTCCAACACTCTTAGTGTGCCTCACATTGGGTGTGCTGCTGACAGGGGTACTGGGTGTAAGGGAAGTGTTTGACACGTCTTCTTCCTGCTCGTCAACATCAGATGAAACATCAACGTTTCCTTGATTTTGGCCTTTCTTGATCGCAGCTAGGTGCGCAAACCATTTGACAGCGTGCTTTCTCTCAAGATGACCACTCTGGCCGCCGGTACCATAGTTGGTACCTGACTTACCACGACTAACTGCAAGCTTACAAAGGGTACAAATGGCAAACTTTGGATTTTTGGGACAAACAGTAAAGAAGTCCCAAACTGGGGACTTGAAGTGTCTGTGGGACCTGGAGGAGGCGGCGATACTGGTGGTGGTGGTCATGAAGCTAATGCCAGATGAAGTGGAGGATCTGGATTGCCCAACTTTTGTACGTTTTCCACTTTCACCGCCACTAATTAAGGTCGAGGTTGACGAAGGTCTCTTCTTGCCAGAAAGAAATATGGAAGCGGGACGAGTTGGTGTACTACTTAACTCCAATGATTGTGGTGTTTCCACTGCCTCCTCATCGACAACATCATCATCATCATCATCACGCGCAGCAGCTCTTCGGGCTAGGGTCAAAATGTCTGTTTGCTGCATGCCCGCTGGGGCTGCAGTGACCTTTATGATGACTGGGTCGTCGTTGGCAGAGTCTTCATCAGCAGCAGTATCCGCCACTTCTTGTTGAGCCTCATCACACTCCATAAGTCTGAGACTTTGGACGAGCTTCCTTTTACGCTTAAGTACCTTTGTTGGATCATGGTGTGCCTCACTCTCAGACGGCTGTGGTGCTGGTTCCCAAGTTTGATCCGTATCATCAGAAGGAGGTGTGCTTGAAGAGGATGTAGACACCACCCTTGATCTCTTCCTTGCTAGGGTTGTGGAAGACAATGAAGGATCAGCAGGAGGAGTGGCTTCCTCAAATGATACCTCGCCTTGATTGTCGATTTCCTGATGTGCCCCTACTTCGGGAGGAACAACTATTGTGGGCACTTGTGACCCTCCATGCACCTCTGCTTGCGCATCTCCTTGCGCTGCCTCTCCTTCCACATGTACTTGGGCTTGTACTTGCACATGTGATTGTTGTTGCGGCTGTGGTTGTTCAACACTCGTGTCAGATGAGCTACAACAACCTGTGTTGATTGAGGGACATTGCTGCTGCTTTCTTGCGATGAGCCAACATCACTGGTCGATGGTGATTGAAGAACTATACTGGCTGCCTCTGCAGCACTCAAGGGCTTGGACTTAAGTTGGCGTGGTGGTGGTGGTGGCACTGAGCCCAATGGAGCGGGGGGGGGTGCTGCCAGCTTGGTCCCCAGCAGATCCCGCTGCTGCTGCTGCAGGCATACTTTTTTTTTTACTCCCAAAAAAAGGGGCGGGCGGCACACCAGTCTCCTTGGTAACTTGCTTCTTCTGCTCCTTACTGGCACCTTTCTTGCTAGAGGAGCTACGGGTTACTTTTTTTGGGGCCATCCTCTTCAGAGCAGGTCAGCAGGCAGCAGTTGCACGAGTTGCAGAGGGTTCTGTGTCCAGACGTGACGTCGCGTGACGTTATGCTGCACACACCGCTGCAGGACTTCTTCCTGGCACTGGTGGTTCTCTTGAGTCTTCTTGTGCACCTAAAAGCAATGGAAGACAGAGGAACATCAGTTCAGTTATACACCCCAAAAATTCGACAAAACACAGAAAAATGAGCACAATCCCATGCCACCCTTGATGTTTACATTGAAGACACCCCACAGAAAGACTACGGACATGCAAGTATGCAACACTCACTACCCCTGGGCATAATGGATGAAAAGTAGGCAAAATAAGTGCAGGCCTCAGACACTGCCTCTCCTCAAAATGGCCCCTTACACCCCAGGCACATGTTGCCTGTACCAGCCAGCACTCAAGATGGCCACCACCACCACCCACATGGCCAGTCCACATCAACAGTACACCCCCAAAAAACAGAAAAACAGCCAGAAATCACCACAATCCAACGCCATCCATGATGTTTACATTAAAGAGAGTGAGACCACACCACAGGCACACTCAGTCCATGCACCACCCACCACCCCTGGGCAAAAGGCCACACCAGCAGCCCCCCAAAAACGACAAAAAACAATAAAATAAGCCCAATCCCAGCCCATCCATGGCCTCAATTATGTTTAAATTCAAGAAGACACCCCACAGAAAGACTAGGCCCATGCAACACTCACCACCCCTGGGCAAAGGGCCCCACCAGCAGGCCCAAAAAAACGACAAAAAACAATAAAATCAGCACAATCCCAGCCCATCCATGGCCTCAATGGTGTTTAAATTCAAGAAGACACCCCTCAGAAACACTAGGCCCATGCAACACTCACTACCCCTGGGCATAATGGATGAAAAGTAGGCAAAATAAGTGCAGGCCTCAGACACTGCCTCTCCTCAAAATGGCCCCTTACACCCCAGGCACATGTTGCCTGTACCAGCCAGCACTCAAGATGGCCACCACCACCACCCACATGGCCAGTCCACATCAACAGTACACCCCCAAAAAACAGAAAAACAGCCAGAAATCACCACAATCCAACGCCATCCATGATGTTTACATTAAAGAGAGTGAGACCACACCACAGGCACACTCAGTCCATGCACCACCCACCACCCCTGGGCAAAAGGCCACACCAGCAGCCCCCCAAAAACGACAAAAAACAATAAAATAAGCCCAATCCCAGCCCATCCATGGCCTCAATTATGTTTAAATTCAAGAAGACACCCCACAGAAAGACTAGGCCCATGCAACACTCACCACCCCTGGGCAAAGGGCCCCACCAGCAGGCCCAAAAAAACGACAAAAAACAATAAAATCAGCACAATCCCAGCCCATCCATGGCCTCAATGGTGTTTAAATTCAAGAAGACACCCCTCAGAAACACTAGGCCCATGCAACACTCACTACCCCTGGGCATAATGGATGAAAAGTAGGCAAAATAAGTGCAGGCCTCAGACACTGCCTCTCCTCAAAATGGCCCCTTACACCCCAGGCACATGTTGCCTGTACCAGCCAGCACTCAAGATGGCCACCACCACCACCCACATGGCCAGTCCACATCAACAGTACACCCCCCAAAAACAGAAAAACAGCCAGAAATCACCACAATCCAACGCCATCCATGATGTTTACATTAAAGAGAGTGAGACCACACCACAGGCACACTCAGTCCATGCACCACCCACCACCCCTGGGCAAAAGGCCACACCAGCAGCCCCCCAAAAACGACAAAAAACAATAAAATAAGCCCAATCCCAGCCCATCCATGGCCTCAATTATGTTTAAATTCAAGAAGACACCCCACAGAAAGACTAGGCCCATGCAACACTCACCACCCCTGGGCAAAGGGCCCCACCAGCAGGCCCAAAAAAACGACAAAAAACAATAAAATCAGCACAATCCCAGCCCATCCATGGCCTCAATGGTGTTTAAATTCAAGAAGACACCCCTCAGAAACACTAGGCCCATGCAACACTCACTACCCCTGGGCATAATGGATGAAAAGTAGGCAAAATAAGTGCAGGCCTCAGACACTGCCTCTCCTCAAAATGGCCCCTTACACCCCAGGCACATGTTGCCTGTACCAGCCAGCACTCAAGATGGCCACCACCACCACCCACATGGCCAGTCCACATCAACAGTACACCCCCAAAAAACAGAAAAACAGCCAGAAATCACCACAATCCAACGCCATCCATGATGTTTACATTAAAGAGAGTGAGACCACACCACAGGCACACTCAGTCCATGCACCACCCACCACCCCTGGGCAAAAGGCCACACCAGCAGCCCCCCAAAAACGACAAAAAACAATAAAATAAGCCCAATCCCAGCCCATCCATGGCCTCAATTATGTTTAAATTCAAGAAGACACCCCACAGAAAGACTAGGCCCATGCAACACTCACCACCCCTGGGCAAAGGGCCCCACCAGCAGGCCCAAAAAAACGACAAAAAACAATAAAATCAGCACAATCCCAGCCCATCCATGGCCTCAATGGTGTTTAAATTCAAGAAGACACCCCTCAGAAACACTAGGCCCATGCAACACTCACTACCCCTGGGCATAATGGATGAAAAGTAGGCAAAATAAGTGCAGGCCTCAGACACTGCCTCTCCTCAAAATGGCCCCTTACACCCCAGGCACATGTTGCCTGTACCAGCCAGCACTCAAGATGGCCACCACCACCACCCACATGGCCAGTCCACATCAACAGTACACCCCCAAAAAACAGAAAAACAGCCAGAAATCACCACAATCCAACGCCATCCATGATGTTTACATTAAAGAGAGTGAGACCACACCACAGGCACACTCAGTCCATGCACCACCCACCACCCCTGGGCAAAAGGCCACACCAGCAGCCCCCCAAAAACGACAAAAAACAATAAAATAAGCCCAATCCCAGCCCATCCATGGCCTCAATTATGTTTAAATTCAAGAAGACACCCCACAGAAAGACTAGGCCCATGCAACACTCACCACCCCTGGGCAAAGGGCCCCACCAGCAGGCCCAAAAAAACGACAAAAAAACAATAAAATCAGCACAATCCCAGCCCATCCATGGCCTCAATGGTGTTTAAATTCAAGAAGACACCCCTCAGAAACACTAGGCCCATGCAACACTCACTACCCCTGGGCATAATGGATGAAAAGTAGGCAAAAAAAGTGCAGGCCTCAGACACTGCCTCTCCTCAAAATGGCCCCTTACACCCCAGGCACATGTTGCCTGTACCAGCCAGCACTCAAGATGGCCACCACCACCACCCACATGGCCAGTCCACATCAACAGTACACCCCCAAAAAACAGAAAAACAGCCAGAAATCACCACAATCCAACGCCATCCATGATGTTTACATTAAAGAGAGTGAGACCACACCACAGGCACACTCAGTCCATGCACCACCCACCACCCCTGGGCAAAAGGCCACACCAGCAGCCCCCCAAAAACGACAAAAAACAATAAAATAAGCCCAATCCCAGCCCATCCATGGCCTCAATTATGTTTAAATTCAAGAAGACACCCCACAGAAAGACTAGGCCCATGCAACACTCACCACCCCTGGGCAAAGGGCCCCACCAGCAGGCCCAAAAAAACGACAAAAAACAATAAAATCAGCACAATCCCAGCCCATCCATGGCCTCAATGGTGTTTAAATTCAAGAAGACACCCCTCAGAAACACTAGGCCCATGCAACACTCACTACCCCTGGGCATAATGGATGAAAAGTAGGCAAAATAAGTGCAGGCCTCAGACACTGCCTCTCCTCAAAATGGCCCCTTCTTACACCCCAAGCACATGTTGCCTGTAGCAGCCAGCACTCAAGATGGCCACCACCACCACCCACATGACCAGTCCACATCAACAGTACACCCCCAAAAAACAGAAAAACAGCCAGAAATCACCACAATCCAATGCCATCCATGATGTTTACATTAAAGAGAGTGAGACCACACCACAGGCACACTCAGTCCATGCACCACCACCCCTGGGCAAAAGGCCACACCAGCAGCCCCCCAAAAACGACAAAAAACAATGAAATAAGCACAATCCCAGCCCATCCATGGCCTCTATTATGTTTAAATTCAAGAAGACACCCCACAGAAAGACTAGGCCCATGCAACACTCACCACCCCTGGGCAAAGGGCCCCACCAGCAGGCCCAAAAAAACGACAAAAAACAATAAAATCAGCACAATCCCAGCCCATCCATGGCCTCAATGGTGTTTAAATTCAAGAAGACACCCCTCAGAAACACTAGGCCCATGCAACACTCACTACCCCTGGGCATAATGGATGAAAAGTAGGCAAAATAAGTGCAGGCCTCAGACACTGCCTCTCCTCAAAATGGCCCCTTCTTACACCCCAAGCACATGTTGCCTGTAGCAGCCAGCACTCAAGATGGCCACCACCACCACCCACATGACCAGTCCACATCAACAGTACACCCCCAAAAAACAGAAAAACAGCCAGAAATCACCACAATCCAATGCCATCCATGATGTTTACATTAAAGAGAGTGAGACCACACCACAGGCACACTCAGTCCATGCACCACCCACCACCCCTGGGCAAAAGGCCACACCAGCAGCCCCCCAAAAACGACAAAAAACAATAAAATAAGCACAATCCCAGCCAATCCATGACATGAATTATGTTTAAATTCAAGAAGACACCCCACAGAAAGACTAGGCCCATGCAACACTCACCACCCCTGGGCAAAGGGCCCCACCAGCAGTCCCAAAAAAAGGACAAAAATCAGCACAATCCCAGCCCATCCATGGCCTAAATGGTGTTTAAATTCAACAAAACAGTTGTATCATGCACCCCTAACCAACCCTGGTCCTACTGGATACTGTGGCTACCCACAATATAATTTATTTAATGTTCTGAAAAAGTTCCAAAATTTTACTTGCAGCAACTGTAATGCCCCAAACAAACTTACTTGTGAAAGTTGATTTCTAATCCAAAAGTGATCCAAAGACAGTCAAAAAGGCCTCAAATCCAAATATCCAGCAGCACCCACAAAAAGTAATCCTTCCAGCTCCAGATCCAAATGAAAGTGACCAGGAGATGGACAAAGCACTGGGAGGAGCCTGCTGGACAGGAACAGGAAGTTGGAGACTGTGGGGCACTTCCTTCCCCCCCCCCCCAAAATGGACTCCTTGCAAAAAAAAAGGCCATGCAAATGTCAACCTGGGGAGTGATTCTGATAAAAATCATAATTTTCTGAAGGTTTATCCTGTTTGCTGGTGATTTTCTTGTGCGAAATTGCAAAATCTCTATTTCGCAAGTGCGAGATTGTTCCTTTCCGCCGCAACTACGTGTTCGCAATTGCGAACTCTCGCGAGGTGTGCTGTGCAAGGTGGCAAGCCGCGAGTACGTATTCGCGGGCGACAAACTCCCGCGGGAACACGCAGCAAGATCTAAAATGGCGCGTCACTCGCAAAGAAAAACAACTCGGCAAACGCTAAAATGACGGAAAGTGAACGCCGTGCACCACGCCGCGCGCCGCAACCAAGCAAAAAATCCGCCGCGAGCGGATTCACGGATTTTCGACAAATTCGCGAGCGTTCGCGGATTGCGGATTTGCCGAAAATCCGAAAAATCCGCGAGCGGAGCGGATTTTACGCCCATGCTTAATAAAGATGACCATTTTACCAAAAGTTTCGTTTTTATTTAAGACTATTCCCCTTTATTTTGAACCATCATTTTTGTCAAAACTTCAGAGTGAAATCAGTTCTTTCATCTGGGATAAACATATCCCAAGGATTGCTTGGAAAAAACTCAGGCGACGCAGGGAAAAAGGTGGACTAGCAGCTCCAGATCTCCAAACATGCGCATGGGCTTTTCAGTTCTCTCATGCACGCATGTTACTAAAAATGCCCACAGATTTTGGTATCGGACCGTAGACACATCTGCAGCCCAAACCACTGGACACAATTACACCAAATTTGCCAGAAACCTAGAATCTGGTCAGCTGATTGTGCTTTTTTTGGATCACTGAAACAATATCGATGACACAAATATAGAACTACCAAAATATCGAGTAAAAAATATAGAATGCAAAAATATCGACTTCCTATCTCCAAACAGGTAAGTACAGAAATATAGAATCAAAAATATCGTTGTAAAAAACTATAGTTAGTCAAAATATAAATTTTTTAAAAATGCTTTAAAGTAATTAAAAATTAATGAAATAATAAATATAATTAACTTAAACATACTTAAAATACTTAAATAACCTTAAAATTATTAAATAATTAATGTAAGTAAAAAAAAAACATACAAATTGATTCGTTAATACATATATATATATATATATGAACGTAATATTAATAAAAAATATACAATATTTTTACCGTAGGATAGCGGAAAGGGTAATATTTACTATTACCACTCCAGTGAGTGCAACAGTAGAGAAAGCGTTGGATCGCGTAGGGGTAAACATTATTATTCCCACTCCAGTGAGTGCAACAGTAGGGAAAGCGTTGGATAGCGGGAGTGTAAAAATGACTATTCCCACCCCAGAGAGTGCAACAGTAGGGAAATCGTTGGATAGCGTGGGGGTAAAGATTACTATTCCCACTCCAGAGAGTGCAACAGTAGGGAAAGCGTTGGATAGCGTAGGGGTAAAAAATACTATTCCCACTCCAGAGAGTGCAACAGTAGGAAAAGCGTTGTATAGCGGGAGGTTAAAAATGACTATTCCCACTCCAGGGAGTGCAACAGTAGGGAAAGCGTTGGATAGCGTAGGGGTAAAAATTACTATTCCCACTCCAGAGAGTGCAACAGTAAGGAAAGCGTTGAATGGCGTAGTGGTAAAAATTACTATTCCCACTCCAGTGAGTGCAACAGTAGGGAAAGTAAATACTTCATATATTTATAAAAAAAATTAAATATCAATACCAATTACAAATTAATTAAAAATAATTTCCAATTTAATATAATATAATAATTAATCAATTAAAAATAAAAAATAAAATTATTTATTAAAAATCATTACCTATTAATACAAATTAATTACCAGTTTACAATTAATTAATTAGCAATTGAAAAATAATTAACAATTAATTAAAAATAAATAACAATAAATACATTTAAAAATGTAATTAATTACAATTAAATTACTTCCCATCCTATCTATACTAATATAATAAAGAGAGAGCCCAAACCTTTTAGGCGGGTAATCTCAGGAACCACAGCACCAATCACAACACCAAATACAGCGTTGGAAAGGGCAGTTGCAGGAGAAGGACATAGGCTATGTAGACGCCCACCATATACATTTAAAAGGTAAAAGAACCGTGCCAGCAAAGTATTCCCTTGTGGGCGTGTCTGCGTTGTACTGTGGGCGTGTGCTGGGGGCGTGACAAACGCTCCGTACGGTAACAATAAATACATTTCAAAATGTAATTAATTACTATTAAATTACTTCCCATCCTATCTATACTAATATAATAAAGAGAGAGCCCAAACCTTTTAGGCGGGTAATCTCAGGAACCACAGCACCAATCACAACACCAAATACAGCGTTGGAAAGGGCAGTTGCAGCAGAAGGACATAGGCTATGCAGACGCCCACCATATACATTTAAAAGGCAAAAGAACCGTGCCAGCAAAGTAGTCCCTTGTGGGCGTGTCTGCGTTGTGCTGTGGGAGTGTGCTGGGGGCGTGACAAACGCTCCGTACGTTCCGCCCTTCATGCCATGTCTCATATCGTGTGCTAATCCCACCGTGCTCACTTTAAATACCCCTGCACCCCATAATCATAACCCACCCTAACTCCTTAAAATACCCCAACACCCTTAAACACCAACCCATCTTAAGCCTATCAATATACCCTGTACCCCAAAACCCAAACCTATCCCTAAACCCTAAAAATACCCCTGTACCCCAAAACCCAAACATAGCCCTGAACCCTATAAATACCCCTGCACCTCAAAACCCAAACCTACCCCTAAACCCTAAAAATACCCCTGTACCCCAAAACCCAAATCTAGCCCTGAACCCTAAAAATACCACTGTACCCCAACACCACCCCTGAACCCTAAAATACCCCTGTACCCCAAAACCCAAACCTAGCCCTGAACCCTTAAAATACCCATATACCCCAAAACCCAAACCTACCCCTGAACCCTGAAAATACCCCTGTACCCCAAAACCCAAACCTAGCCCTGAACCCTAAAAAGAACCTTGTACCCCAAAACCCAAACCTACCCCTGAACCCTAAAATACTCCTGTACTCCAAAACCCAAACCTAGCCGTGAACCCTAAAAATACCCCTGTACCCCAAAACCCAAACCTAGCTCTGAAACCTTAAAATACCCCTGTACCCCAAAACCCAAACCTACCCCATAACCCTAAAAATACCCCTATACCCCAAAACCCAAACCTAGCCCTGAACCCTAAAAATACCCCTGTACCCCAAAAACCATACCTATCCCTAAACCCTAAAACTACCCCTGTACCCCATAACCAAAACTATATCTGAACCCTTAAAATACCCAAACACCCCAAAACATATACCTCAGTACCCCAAAACATATACCCCTATACCCATATTTACCTTATCCAAACATTGAAAAGAAACATGCTTTTACCATTCATGCATTTACAACGAATTTCGTTGTAAATATATCCGTGGTAAAAGCATATAAAATGTAATGCCATGCGTTATAATGGCATTGCGGAGTCATGGTACTTTCGTAATGAAAGTATGCGGAGTGATGGTATGCTGAAAGAAAGTTGCAGAATAATGGGTGTTTACCCTCCCCCGGTAAGTACATTGGTGGCACGGTGGCCCATATCTCCAGCAACATACTCATATTTTTTCACCACCCATTTGAAAAATGCACAGGTCTCTCTAATTGATGGCCAGCACCGACATACACTTTTAGACACACCTCCCGCCAAAAGTTCTAGAATTGCGAACTTTAGAGCTGGGGAGCTACGTTCGAATCTCGGCATCAGCTCAACATCCTGTGATTCCAGGCAAATTGCTTTGTCTCCCCGTGCCTACCACAAATGAATGTGTTCTTCTGTAATGCAAATTGTGCTCATGCCATGTTGTCGAGTTCGCGCTATATAATATTGCAAGGAAAAATAAAGTAGGGAAATTCGAGTTCACACACTACTGAACGCGCACTCTTAAGTGCATCAGCAGTGCACTGTGAATCGGAGCGTTTCACAGGCCTGTCACAGATAAGAAATGCTATCAAAATAAAATCCTACAAAACAATATACTACTGGCCGGCAGCAATTCATACCCGGACAACGTCGGGACGGGCTGCTTGTTCCCCTATAAACCCACAACCCGCTACAGTAAATAAATAAATTAAATTAACATAATTATCAATTAATCAATTAATAAAAATTAATTACCAATTATAATTTAATTAATTACCAATTAAAAATTAATTAACAATTAATTTAAGATAAATACCAATAAATAAATTACAACATTTAATCAATTATAATTAAATTATTTCCCACCCTATTCCCCTATAAACCCACAACAAGCTACAGAAACAAATTAATAAACTTAAAATAATTATCAATTAATCAATTAATAAAAAATAATTACCAATTATAATTTTATTAATTAACAATTAAAAATTAATTAACAATTAATTCAAGATAAATACCAATAAATAAATTAAAACATTTAATCAATTATAATTAAATTACTTCCCACCCTATTCCCCTATAAACCAACAACCCGCTACAGAATTAAATTGCGCGAAAATTAAATACAATAAAATTATATACACTTTTCACACATATACTAAATTAAAAAACACTTTAAAAAAATGGATATTATTAATAAATCGATATATTTAACATCTATATTATATACTTCAATATTTTGACTTTCTATATTTATGTAAAGCGATATTAACTTACTTACCTCAAATTCGATATTTTTGTTGTCTATATTCTGTCGATATTTTGTCCATTACATTTGATATTTTTGTTGTCTATATTCTGTCCATTCGATATTTTGTCCATTCTATATTTTTAATTCGATATTAATGCAATTCATTTACTCGATATTTTGACTGTATACCACTTTTTTTATTTGGTGTAAATCTGTTAAGTACTTGTTGAGAAATTCTAGAAAATACAGCTAGTGAAATCTGTATCCGCAACGACTTCAAATGAAAGAACAAGATTGTGCAGGGAAATGCCGAGCTTTAATAATAGCAGTCAAGGAAGTGTTTTGAAACCTTTTTTAATCCCAACACATTTCACCCTAACGGTCTCTGTCAAAGGCAGAAAGTCCACCATCTCCCCTAAAAACGTACAAGGACATAAAAAGCATACTTCTGGCAACTTTTCGGAATGATCAGAAAACATTTAAGGTACAATGAGAACGTGAAAAACTCTTGTCATTTTTTGAGTACATGTGCTAAACAATTCTTTACTTCCTTTGAATTCATTAGATTATAAATCACATTAATAACTAACATGTTTCTTATTTGCTAACATATATGGAGAACTGATGATATTTCCCATTAGGTAAAAATTAAATATTCAAATGTATACATTAAAAAATGCACTGCATTTAGGACTACTTCAAATGAAAGTGCTTGGGCAGTGAAAATATCAACCCATTAGTCATCTGGCCAAGGAGCCAAATCTCAGTAATCAATATATTATACATGCAACCATCAAAGTGACTAAATCCAAAATACATTTCTAAATGAAATAGCTGATAAATATATCATACGCCATCTAGGTAATCAGGTAGCATAGCTACTCCTGACATAGTGTAGATTGGAGTGCCAAAAAGAAAATACCATATGTGTTTAATTAATGCTCTGAACGACACACACAAAGAGAAAAGAAGATCCATTAATACATTCCCCAAGGCATTTCTCATTTCCAAACTCTCAATAGCCATTACATATTCAAACAAATCAAACAATAGAAATGTCCTGATGTAAATATTCTGCAGATTTACAAGAAGATGTGATGGTCTTTTAAGTATACTAACCAGATTATGTACATTATATTAAATACTTAATAGTGTGTACAAACAATCCCTCATCCATATTTAGCCCTCCATGGTTTTTCTGTGTAAACAGATGTTGTAGGCAGATTCCAGTTTTCACAGTTTTTTACTATTCCTCCTCTCTGTGTAACATCAATCTTGTCAATTCCCAAAAATTAGTGTGTGTCATGGTTTTGATCATGCTTCATTTGCCAATGTCTGGCTACTGAATGATTCAGACTGCTTGGGACCGGTAGTCATGCCATAGTGCTGAAGGATAAAATAGCCCCTCCTGCCAATCAGAATGCTCTATTTTTTAAATTTGCAGTATTACAGGAGTATTACAGGACCAACTGTCCAGATAGCACTATATTTTGAAGCTTAATATCTAAAAATCAGATTTATATCAAATTACAAAATCACGCTCTCTAAATAAAGATTTACCTTTCTGTCAAATTTGGTGTAATTATTTTCAGCTGAGTGATCTGTATTGCTTCACAAAATTCCAATGGGAGATTGTATTGGGAAAACACACTTTTGAAACCTCCTTCTTCTCAGCCCCCACTTGATGGATCACCCTGAAACCTTCCAGGAAGGAAGCAAAAGAGATGAAACCACCACTTTGATATATATCTTTGGAGGATCGAGTGGGTTTGTGAGTACTGTTATGGGTCTGTGAATGGGTATGTGAATGATTGTGTGGGTGTGTGAGTGGGCAATCAAGATGTTGTATGGGGTGTGAGTAGGTATGGAAGTGGTTCTGTGGATGATGTCATGAGTGATGTCATTTGAGAGGTAATGAGTGATGTAATATGTGAGGGCATAAGAAGTGCATTGCTGGGACTTATGTTATAGTGAGCTCAGGTAACTATAACTGCTGAATTTCACTGGTTAAATATGAGTGAAATCTGAGCCTAACTATAACGTCCCTGTAACCTTCGTTTTTTCAGTGAATTTCAAAGGTTTTTTTAAATTCTATTTCCTAACTATAACATCCCTGTACCCTTTGTTTTTCTAAATGAATTTGTAGGGCTTTTTAACTAATAGTAAAGTTCATAATTGTGCTCAGAGAGGTCGCCCAAAAGACCAGCAGATGATAACTTGTCACACTTGTGATGTTTGACCAATTGCCCTCATCCAGAGATGTGTATTCTAGAGTCTGACCATTTTGGGGATGACATGTTTATTAATTTTAATCATTGTCAGTCTCTTAATGTTTCAAGGAGAGGAACTGATCATTTTGACCATGACCACTGCTGCACTTAATACTCACTCTGACAGTATACTGGTTATCTGACATCATTTGTTGTCAGCCTGCTTAATTATGGCTACTGCTCCTTCCTTTCATGCCAATAGGTCAATGGTTTCTGGTCGAGGTACACCTCTATTGAGTCAACCAGAGAGTCTTGGACCATCTTCTCAATATCCATTGACACTTGCTTTGTCTATGTTGGCTTTACATTTGATTTGAGTCCTGCCATATCAAACCAACCCATTGCAGATGTTGGAAACGAAAGCTCTTGTTGTTGGTTTCATAGAAGTCAGCAATGGTGTTGGGTGCTGCTGATGCAGTTGTTGTAGGCTTTCACAGGACTCAGGATCAGCGACAAGACCCTCTCCAGATGTTGAAGGCTGCACTTCAGTTCTGCCATGGTTTCAAAACTGCATAGTTCAACTGCTGGATCTCCCACTTTCCCGAAGATCTAACTATTGTAAATTGGGACATCCATAGTTGGGCAACGAATGAAAGAGGTCAAGCTTTTTTGTTCTGTGGTTCCAGAATTGTGGCACAGATGTATTGGTGAGAGAACACGATCTCTTTTTGCTGCCTTTAATTGATATTCCAGTGAAGTATAAAGCTGTCCACTAAAGCAATAGATTTTTTATTGAAATTGCTAAGCATTTCTTTCCCCTTTTGCAAATGTTTTGCAGCAGGTGAAACAACAGGATTGCTTGGCTCATGGTACAGTCCTCTTTTCTGACTTCCTGTGTCATGCTCTCGAAAGGCACTGGCAGTAATATTAGGAACAGGCACTCAACTAGCCCTTATGTGTCTACCTCAGTCTTCTTGGCTTTGGCAGTTGCATCCCCACTCCTTTGTGGTTCTCAGACATAGGCCTGTTCTGCTCAAACAGGAGCTGTGGCATGTATTAGGTGGGGTTCCAAAATGTTGGCATCTTCTGTATGAAGGCTTTTACAGGGACGCCATTAGCATGGTGGATGATTGTCAAATACTTCCTGGCTTTGAATAAATTACTAAATGAGTGCACATTTTGTAACAGTGACTAGTATAATGTTGACTACATTTTGAGGTAGCCCTGCACAGATAGGTTTATGCAACGTGCCAAACACTGGACTCTGAAGTATCCTCCATCAGCCATGACTTTGACAATATTATTGCCATTGACAGTGTCAATGAATCCATTGTCGATATCTCTTGTTTGTAGCCATTCTTAGACTTTAGTATTAAACTCATCCAAGATGTTGGCAACTGCATGCAATTTGTCCATGGCAAACAGTGCAGCTGTTGCAGGCCACTGAATGCCTGGAAAGGCATCATCAGTTGCGAGACCAGTGTCTAGCCGTTGCTTCACTTCCTTGAAGGAGATCCAGTATGCAGTGATGCACTTGTTATCTGTTGTTTGACAGCTGGTCCACATATCTGTCATGAGTTGGGTGGTTTGAACAGAGTTTTCCTTCATAGTTCTGCTAACCAATTGTAGCAGGTGCAGTGTTGGCAGAGGAACAGTGGAAAAATAAATTCAACTGAGAACCTTCCATTTTGGGCAAAGGTACTTCACAAATGTCAGAAGACCACCCTTTTTATGAAAAAAGGGAGGAGATAAGGCATTAACATGGTGTCCAGCATCCCATTGTACTGATGGATTATATGTTGGGTTAGTGGTGCGACGACTCCTTGGCGAACATCACCTTGATAGTTGACAGTTTTCTTTGTGATACCTCCACTAGCGGCCTACGGGGAGCTGGTAGGCTGCTTTGGTGCTTTGGGGTGACTTTATCCTTCTGTCCATTGTGCCATTCTGTGGTTGCTACGGTTGATGACTGCATAGATCAAGAAACAGTCATAAGGCTGCTACGCAAGACTCTGACATCCTTTCTTTCTCACCCCCACCTCCTATCAGTTCAACTTCTTCTATCTCACCAGCATCTATATTTTTGAGGTACTATTCCCACATGATTGTGTGTTGTTTTTTCAGATCAGCCAGTTGGCCACCACTACTGTAATACCTATGTGGCTTACTACAACATACTTTTTTGCAGGAAACTGGGCATTCTGCAAGGTGTTCCTCATGCGGTCTGACCATTAAGAAATCCCAAGCTGTCAAGGAGTGCTTTCCTATTGAGCTAAACTCTGAAGAAATTGTTGAGGTATCACTAGCCAGTTTTTATTGCCATTCTCTGAGAGGGCTGTGACTGTGGTAGGGGTGGTTGTTGCTGCAAGTTATTGGGGTATTGAAAAGATAGAATCAGACAGTGTGGATGAATCTATTCACCTAAGAGCAGATTAAACAGATGCAATCTGTGCTTGCCCTGTGCCATCCTCTTCATCGCTGCAAGGGTTTTCATTCCCTTCCCTTGATCTTGTGGGTTGCTATCCATGTCAATAACCATTAGAAAGGGGCTTGAAAAAAATAGGGGAGTGTTTTTCTTGCATTTCCTTGCTGGAGATTGTGAGGCTGATGCGTCACATGGAGGAGCAGTCATAATATACTGCTAGGAAGCAAGCTCAAAGTGCTACTAACTTGACCCACCAACAGAAGACGAGGCTGCAACAGAGGCTTTTGACAAGGTCCTGGGCCAGGCATGGGCCATGAAGCAGTAGAAGGAGCACCATTGTCTCTAAGAAGAGCAACTCGCTTACAATAAGAAGGGTGGGTCCACTTCGCCAGACCACGACAGTTGGCAACTATGGTTGTCATGAGTAGGAATTGATATGGTACACACCAGCGAGGTTTTGGTGCAGTCTTCCTCTTGTAAACTCAAATGCAACCCCATTCTCCAGACTGGAGGATTCTCCGGGCTCTGTTAGAAACTCAGGTGTGGTGGCTTGCTTCTAAGACCGGAATCTGTTAAGACATTGTATACGCTTTCTGCATTATTGCATGATACCATCATCATTTACATTTAAATTTGGCAGAAGATACAGGGGGTTTCAAGGAAGTATCATGAGTCAGCCCATGACTATTTCATAAGGGCTCAGTTTTGTCTTCTTGGGTGGATTCACTCTTGATGCCTAAAATGCTAATGGCTCTTGAGGACCAGAGCGCTAATGGTAGGACAGCGGGCAATTGAAACTGTGTCTTCAAGCAAATTTTTATCATCCCTTTTTTTCTACTTTGTCCACTGACTGGGCGCTAAGCACAATGAAAATGCTGGTCCACTCCTAATGCCTTACAAACTGACTGCACTACTGCTAACATAAACTGTGCTCTTCCATCAGTACTGATTTGGCTTTGCACCCCGACTCGGGGGATAAAATCTCTGAGCAATGGTTTAGCTACCATGATGGCGTTTGTCCAGGGGAATGTTTTCTCTCACCCTGAAAACCTACTACAACAAAGACATAGGAGTAATTTGCACAAATGGCCATCAAATAAAGTCTATCTGAATGCGCACAAAAGAACCTCAAGTGAGAGGGCTGGCAAAGGGTGTGCCATTATCGAAAAAAGAGATTGCCAACCTTATATTTCTTTTATCCTCACAATTGAGGAAAACAAACCGCAATTACTCTGTGATCTTTTTGTATATCTACTTGATACCTTTTTACTTTTTATTTCAATATTTTTAGATATTTGTTGTTTGAAAAGAACACATAGACACATTTAACACTTTAAACATTACGGACAATTGGATTCCACATTACATATATATACATTGGGTATTTCGTATCAAATTTTATCAACAGTACATTCGTATTCACACAATGGTCTCTAATTTTAATTAAAACCAAAGGACAAAGTAGACATTTAGGTACTTATTGTTCAGTATATAGCAGTTCTAATTTCAAATATCATTTTAATATACTGCAATTTGATGCATTCTTGTTTTAATGCCTTTGATGCATTCTTATTTTAATGCCAACGCGTTTCAAACCCAGTTCATTGCTTTGTGGGTTCTCATCAAGGCTCTGTCTCTTTCGTGTATCTGAATTCCAGAATACAGCCAGTCGTTTGCTTTATATTTCAGTTGCTACCTCGTCTGTTTCATTATCTTCACGGATAAAAATCCTCGTGTAAGCACCCTTATCACTTTTTAACCTCTTCCACGGTGTGTTCAATGGCTGCTCTCAACTCTGCGCTCTCATGCGCGGAGTGCTGCACGTCTCGGCTTGTAGGAGTTTTATCTGTATTTTATCTGCTTTTTTCCATTTGCGCGATCCCGCGCTGAGCGCTTTGCTTGTCTGTGCAATGCTCGTTTTATTTCCTCACTGCTGGGGGTCGCGTAACTAGTTAGCATGGAGGAGTCTCGTTCGTTATCGGAATTAACCAGACAAATCGCTCCACCAACTAAGAACGGACCTAACTCCTTTTTGTAAGAAAATTATCACTTTTCCAGCACTGTGGTACTGGCATGTGGCATAGGACTGGCAATAGCTTGGGATAATAGCAGCGGCGGTTTCTGATAAAGGGCGTTGGGGCTCCGCCCCCTTTACTTTCATCCCCACAGCCTCGTCATTGCTAAAGTGAAAAAAACCTCTTGACATCTAATATTAAAAAAAGTGTATAGACATTTGTGTTGGGGACAGAGCTGTTGATGTACTGACACACTGCAGTGAGTCCGATATATTCCTAACCTTTCTGCCTCTGGGCTGGCCCTGGCGCTTGAGTCTAATATATTTTCCGAGCGGATGAGCTCACAGCCCTGAGGCCTGTGAGTTCATCAAGGGCTGTGAGCTCATCAGCTCGGCAAAGACATAAACTCGAGTTGCAGTCTCCACCCCTTGATGACATGTGGGTAAAGTTTGCCCCAGGCACGTCAGGTTGAAGCCCTGTAGCACTGGGGATTCACTGTGGAGATGATGGTCACCCCACCCTTTCCCAATTCGTCACAGGGGGGGGTCTTGCCCTATGACGAGTTGTGAAGCGGGAGTGGTAGAGGCTGCAGGCAGGCGGGAAGCTCAAAAGTCGATTGTGCGCAGTATGCCAGAAACTTTGTAGACTTGAGGAGGTGTCTGCTTCCTGTACTGCTAACTGCAGGACTGTGTGGAGGCTGCCATTTGATCTCCAGCGCTTCAACTTCGGAGAGTGATAAGAATGGTATTTTGGGGCTGTAGTAAGAGCGGAGACAGAAGCCCTGCTAACGGGACAACACCTCTGGCAGGCTTCATTCACACTGGCATCATAGAACAAGCCCTCAGGAAGGTAAGCGCCATGGGGAAGCTTGGCAGTGCATACAGTTGAATTCATTTGCCATAGTAGTATTTTTCAGTTTTGTTAATTTAGTGCACATGTGATTGTTTTTCAAAACACTTTTGTTGGACTTTTTTTTTAAGGGAATGGCATGTTACTGGGACACAACATCCTAATTTAGTGTTGCAGGGTTTGTGGGAGCTCAACTGTAAAGTTTAAAAAGGAATATATGCTTTTTACGACAGAGGGAATGAAAGAATGCCTAAATGGTTCATATTTTGAAAAAAAGGCATGCCTCATTGCCAAATGTAATGGTATTCGGTTTACCCTCATCGGGACGATTGAAATTTAAGTATTTCTTGCTGGTATTCGAACTCATGACCAGCAGATCACCTCCTGCTTAAACAGAAGTGTTCAGCATGCTGCAAACGCATTATTAATGTGTAACTGTAAGGCATTTGCTTTTGCACACATTAGGAAAGCAAGCATTACTGCAAACAATGTAAATATGATTGGTATCTGAGAGCAAGACTTGAACAGAATGCGGCAGCGAAATAAACACATACCTACTGCCGAATAACAAAAAAATACGTAACAAGCTGGCCTGCCATGTGCTTCAAGCAGAGTTCTACCCACCTCTGTCAGAACCATCTCTTGAGTTAGAACCATCTTAGCCTTTACCCCTTCTCACAGGCCACACACCAAACTATCTGTCACCAGTGGCTTCCTCTCTCTGTTTCTGCTCTGTCAGAAAGATGTGTAAACGTCCGTCTTCATGCAACACTTCATTCCATAGCGCTAAACTTAAAGCTACTGCCATCCACCTAGAAGCACCCATTCAATCCGCTTCTTAGATCTCAGAATCTTGAAGCATTTCTTACTCCTGCACAGCATTGCATCACGTCCGAGCTGTGTGTGTGCTGTATAAGTACAGATACACACATACAGGAGTAGAAAGACACCCTTTCCAGATCCCACAGCGCAGCTTCCACTGTTTGCATTGCACTCACCCCATTGCAAAAGCCAGGGTGCTGCTGAGCCACACAGTTTAACATGTGCGATGCTGTGTCTGAAGAGACCCTGCATGCTAAGCTGCTCTATAGTCCGGAGGAGCAGCTGCTGGCTTAATTTTCACCTATGACTATTTAACATTCTGCTCACGAGGTCATGCTCGAGCGGCCAAGAGAAGCCTCAGACCAATTGCAGCTGCTTCTGCATTATGAAAGGATGGCCAGAAAATTCACAGGGTGAAAACACATTTCGACACCCATCCCTAGTTAGTGGCTGTGGCAGTAGTCCTTGGCAGTGCCCTGAAGCTGCCAAGCAAAGGGTGCTTTTCTCAAAAACTTGTTTCTGGAAAACTTTGCAAGTTCTGCAAACCACCAGCCAAATGGTGCGAGGCAGGTGCTGAGTGCACTGCTCTGTTCAGTGACAAAATAATTGCTCACTGTTAGATCTGGGGGCCTCTAGTTGGCAGAGGTAGGTACCAATGTCCAAATAGGGACCCTTGCTTCGAGTCAGGGTAAGGGGATACACTCTTTGGATAACCCCTGCTCACCCCCTTAGTAGCTTGGCACGAGCAAACAGGCTTATCAAAGTCAATGTGTAAAGTATTTGTACCAACGCTCACAGTAACAGAGTGAAAACACCACAAATGGACTCCACACCAGTTTAGAAAAATAAAGTATTTTTGGGGCGTGGCTTAGCGCCCGGCGAGGACGGCGGCTCTTATGTGAGCGCTCCGGGTCCGCAGGGGTTTTCGCCTTGCTTTCTGACTTCTTGTCACCTGCTACGCGGCTCAAACTGCATCGGAGACTGCAGGCACCAGCGGGCTTTGGAAGACGGCTTTCCTGACCGCCGCAATGCTCCATTTCGCTACTTTGTAGCGGACGCGGCTGAGTGGAAGTCGCGTCCGCCATTTTGTCTCCGGCTACCGCGCACTGCGGCGCCTGCGTTAATGGCCAGGCAAATGCACCGTGGAGCTCCTCGGACACAGCGTCCCACCTGGTGAGATGACTTTCGCATTTCAGCATTAGGATGCCGAATTTTTTTCTCCTCTCATTATTTCTTTTTGGCCTCAGCTCCTCTCAAGCTTCCCTCACATCTCTTCAACTCAGGCGGCCATCTTAGAGGACTGGTGCTTCTTTCCTTCATTTGACCTGCACGCACGTATCTGCGCAGCCTACTCTCTGTCAAGAGCGTTTTCCTTTTCACGGATGAATGCAACCTTGCCCACTTTCTCTGCACCTCTTTCCACCGTGCTCTTCTTCATCTATGAGGCTCCTCTCCTGAAGGACTTTTTTAGCTCTATAAGGTGCCGTACTTCCTTATTTACAAGCTGAGGTGATTTTCTCCTTCCATTATCGCTGTGCTAATTTTTTACGGCGACTTGCTTCTTGTCCCACTCAGTTGCTTCATTCCTGGACATTCCTGGCTTCCGCACAAACAGCTTCTTTCCCTTCTGAACCTGCCTTTCATCTTTTGGTCAGCAGCTCCAACGTGCATCTCCGCCTGTATATGGGCCCAAAGTGACTGTTCTTGCTCTCACTTTCGCTTTACCAATATCTCCTTTTATGGAACGAAAGGAAAGCTCTCGCACTCCCAAAGCTCCACGACACGTCTTCATCAAAAATTCCAAAGTTTTCTCAGCCCTGGCGCACCTCGAAAATTCTCAAGTGCTCGCCGAGATGTCGCAGTCTAGCACGGAGCGTCCCGCTCAACCTTCAGGGAAAGCTGCGGTGAAGCGCCTTAAAAACACTCCTCCATCACCACCTGGATCAGCCTCATCTGTCTCCATGGAGCTCCTGTTGGAGGAAATCCGTGCTCTTAAACCTTTTATGGAAGACACTAACTCAAAATTGCAGGTTCTTACCGATAGCTGGTCTCAGATGGATGCCAGGGTGACCACGGTTGAACATTCTCTGACTTCTCTCCAGGAATCTTCTTCCAAAGTCTCTCATATGCAGTCTCAGATTTCTTCTCTTCAGAAGCAAGTTGAAGAGTTGGAGAACCGAAACAGACGCAACAATCTCCGTCTCTACGGCCTGGCAGAAAATTGCGAAGGGACTGATCCCATCGCTTTCTTCAAGTCATTTTTGCCCAAACTTCTTCACCTGCCTGAGGGTACCATGCTCAACATCCAGCGAGCACATCGGCTAGGCCGTCTCAACTCTAATCCTTCTCCTTCTTCACGACCAAGGGGCGTCATCATGTACTTCCTCGAATACACTGATCTTCTCAAAGTCATCTCAGCGGCTCGTGCCTTACCTCGACTCCAATGGTCAGGATCCAACCTCTTCTTTGCACAGGATTATGCCAAAGCCACAGCCAGTCGTCGCAAAGCCTTTTTAGATATGCGTCCAGAGCTACGTGCGATTGGTGCTAGATACGGCCTTTTTCATCCTTGCCTGTTCAGAGTCACCCACAACAACAAGACCACGACCTATGAGGATCCTGTTCGTCTCAGAAGTTTTTTGAATGCTGCACAGTCGTTTGACATGGATTTCTTTAGCACCTCATCTGCTTTTCCTCCGTAAACCCTGTTAATATGACTTCATTGTCTTCCTCACTCCACATGTTTTATGGTTGATGTTTGCTGTTTCATAGTTTGCCTTTTCTAGGCACCTTGTTGTCTTCCATCTCTGTGTTCCCCTCTAACTCTTTTTTCCCTCTTATGCATCCTTATTGGATAGAACGGTAACCTTCCCCACTGTTTTTCTATGTTGCCTCACTTTGCATCGTTGTTTCATCTCATTTCTCTCTTCTTCCCGTTATTCCTCTACACTCTTTTACCTTCTAACGCTGTGCTGTTTTCTTCTTTCTTCAGAAGTCTCCCTCATTTATGTTTTTCCTTCCTTTTTCTTGCAGGTTTATCATATGTGTGGCGTCTTCCCCTCGACTTGTTGGTTCGCTTGCATTGGACGCTTGCTTCCTTTGCCTGGCGCTCCCCTCCCACTCTTTCTTCTCGTCTCCTTTCCCTGGTGATCATTCCTCCCCGCCTCTACCCTACGTAAGTATGTTTTCCCCTTTCTCCCGAATGTTCACTTTCCTTATTTTGACTTTTTCTCCTTCCAGCTCAATAATTTCCTTTCTTCCACAGGTGTCTCTCTCTCTTCTTTCTCGACTACTCTTCTCTTATTATCTCCTCACTGTCATTCTCGCTACTTTAGGGTCTACCTTCTCATGTTTCTCTTATCAATTGCTTTTTTCTCTCCTTCTTTTGCTCTTTCTTATTCTCCATCACCCTTTTCTCTATCATCCTACTGTATTGCCTTTCATTGACTTTCTCATTTTCTCCGGTTTTCCTCTTTTTTCAGATTCTTATTGCATTTTCTTTCTTTCTCATGACCTTTCTTTCCTTCCTTATTTGCTATGTCTCTGAAAGTTATTACATGGAATGTAAGGGGCGTTAATTCCCCCATCAAACGGCAGAGAATTTTGTCCCACCTTGCTCGTTTGAATGTGGATATCGCTTTTTTACAAGAAACTCACTTATCTGCTGAAGAATCTGTCAAATTAAAAAGAAGTTGGGTGGGCGATGTTTATTACTCTCCTGGGGATGGTAAACGTAATGGTGTTGCTATTTTATGTCACAAAGCTCTTTCTCATTCCTTGCTTGCTCAAGAGTCAGATGCTGAGGGCCGATGGATATATGCTAAACTCTCTGTCAAGAATGTTCCAATTTCTCTCCTTAATGTTTATGCCCCTACCACCGGTGATCCCACTTTCTGGCAATCGTTCTCCCAGCACATCACCAGATTCATTGATGATAATTTTATACTAGCGGGAGATTGTAATCAGCCCCTAGACCCCTTTTTAGATAGGAACTCCAAAACGCATTTCATCCCTAACAAATCTCAAAAATCCTTTTCTCAAGCTATTTCCCAACACAAACTCACGGACGCTTGGCGCCTTTGCAATCCTGACCTTCAGGAATTTACTTTCTATTCCCCATGCCACCATTCCCAATCCCGAATTGATTATGTTTTTGTTACCCACAACATTGCCCAAACTCTCACTCAAGCGGAAATTGGTCCGATTTTACTCTCTGACCATGCCCCCTCATTAGTTCAATTGGACATTTTACCCAAATCAACAGGTCCCAAACGCTGGCGTTTCAACAACTCCCTCCTCTTGGACCCTAAGTTCACTACCTCCTTCACCTCCTTTTCCAACGAGTTTTTCTCCATTAATGATACCTCCCCTGTCCCCAAACACACCATTTGGGATGCCTATAAAGCAGCAGCAAGAGATTTCATTATCCGCTTTGTTTCTAAAAAGCGTAGAGCTGCTCGCGATTTTACCAAGGCTATCCTTCTGGATATTAAGAAATTGGAGCATTCTTATTTTACTTCTCGCTCACAGCAAACTTTAACCGCCCTGGTTAATGCTAAGATGAAATTTAACAAGCAATCTACGGACGATGCATCATTGTACTTACTTAAATCTAGTGCCAAGTTCTATGGTGGCAAAAATAAGGCAGGCAAGATCTTAGCTAACTATCTCAAGGTGAAACACAATAAATTGAATATTGAATCTATTTACGATGCCAACTCGAATCTTAAACACACTGATGCAGACATCCTTACTGAATTCTCTACCTTCTACCAGACATTATATTCTTCAGAAACTCAGCCCTCTTCCCACTCTCTAGACACGTTTTTTTCCTCCATTCAAAAACCTTCTCACTTTCCACTTGACCTTTCTCACTTAGAACTTGATATATCCCAACAGGAACTACTTAAAGCACTTCAAACCCTCCAGAAAGACAAGGCCCCTGGGCCGGACGGCTTCACAGTAGAATTTTTTCTTCATTTTTCCAACCTCCTCATCCCTAGACTTCATTCCCTTATTGGCACTTTCCTCTCCCTGGGTTCCTCCTCAGGTTCTTTCTCAGATGCCCACATCTGCCTCATACCCAAGGAGGGGAAAGATCCTCAACACTGCAAGAATTACAGGCCAATTTCTCTGGTCAATATTGATTATAACATTTTTGCAAAATCTCTTGCAGCACGTCTCGACCTTCTTCTTCCAGACCTCTTGGGCGAGGAACAGTCGGGCTTTGTCAAGGGTCGTTACATCACTGACAACACCAGACTCCTCTTCAATATTCTTTCTCAATCCCGCCTTCTGCCCCATCCCCTAGCGGCCATTGCCCTGGATGCCGAAAAGGCGTTTGACAGGGTAGAATGGACTTATCTCTTTCACACCCTACGCTGGTTTGGTTTTGGTCCTATTTTTATATCCTTAATTTCACTACTTTATTCTCATCCACGAGCAGCGGTCTGTGTTAATGGCCAAATATCCTCCTTTTTTGATTTAAACAGAGGCGTCCGTCAAGGTTGTCCCCTATCTCCCTTTCTCTTTAACCTGGCCTTAGAACCCTTCCTCTCCAAACTCCGTCAACATCCCTCCATTCACGGTTTCCAACTGTCAGATTCCCACATCAAATTAGCTGCTTATGCAGATGATATTTTGCTCTTTGTTTCCAACCCTTCCGTTTCCATTCCTGCCTTTCTCAGTGAAGTCCGTGCTTATTCACAAATATCTGGCTATAAACTTAATCATGACAAATGCGAGATCCTTCCCCTGACTAAATTCACTTTTAAACCCGATTTTGCCGCCTCTAATTTCACGTGGAAACCCTCCAATATTAAGTACTTGGGAATGCATATCACCCCTGTCATCTCAGACACTGTCTCTCTGTGCATGTCTAAATGCATTCAGAAATTAACGGATCTCACTTCTAAGTGGCATCCCCTTTACCTATCCTGGTGGGGTCGCCTTGACACTATAAAAATGATGTTGTCTCCCATTGTTCTCTACACCCTATCCAACATTCCGGTCCCTATCCCCTCCAAATTTTTCAAAAAGATCAATTCTATTCTAGTGTCTTTTCTCTGGAGTAAAAAGAAACCAAGAATGTCTTTAGTACGTCTGATTCGTCCTAAAACTGAAGGTGGGGTTAATTTTCCTGACTTCCCAGCCTACCACAAGGCGTTCCACTTGAGGCAAGCTTCTTTGTGGCTACAAGATCCTGCGACCTCGTGCCCTCTATGGACCAAATTTGAACGCATCCTTCTTTCTCCCTTCTCCTTTGCTGAATACCTCTCCTTCTCCCGTAAACCCACTTCTATCTCTACTCCGATTCACAGATTTACCACTAAACTACTCCTCTCTTCCACGCACTTACCTCCTCCTACCATTGCTGCTTTCCTCTCCTTTCCCATATGGCATAACACATCTTTACTCATACGTGCCAGACCCTTTTTTTGGTAATCTTGGCACTCTCGAGGCCTTCGGTGGATCTCCCAACTCTTTTCTCATTCCTCTTTCCTGTCTTTCGACACCCTTCGCTCCCTCTATGACCTACCCACTTCCTTTGCACGCAAATATCAGTTGCTTAAAGATGCTGTCCTCACGAAATACACTACCCTCTCCCGGGCTTGCCCTCCTCCTCCTTCTTCCACTCCCACTTCCACTCTCCATTCCTTCTTACGTACTTCACCGAGAGCTGCTGCTATTTACAGATACCTTCACGCTGGTGAGACTCCGAGACCCAAATCTAAAGTGGAGGAGTCCTGGGAGCATGATTTATCCGTCTCTTGGTCGGTTTCCTTCTGGGACAAACTCTGGACCAAACTTCGCAAATCCTCCAGAGCAGCAACACTCATTCAGACTCTGTTTTTTATTTACAATAGGCTCCTCTTCACACCCTATGACCTTCACAAACGCTTTTCTAGTACTCCCCACACATGCTGGTCTTGTTTGTCACCACAAGCTGACTTATTTCACATGTTATTTTCATGCACCCATGTTCGTACTTTTTGGCTACAGGTTTGGGCTCAAATTAACTTAATTTTCCACACCACTATCCCTTTTTCCCACACACATGTTTTTATGGGCAGCCTTTCTCCTTGTTGGGATGATGTTGATCTAGAGCCTCAGATTGTTGATCTATTACTTGCCGCTGCCTTCCAACAAATAACAGTTAATTGGAAAGACTTCTCCAAGATTTCCTTCAAGGCGTGGTGGTTTAATGTCTGCCATAACCACAGACTTGACACTGCTTATGTTTACCCGGCTTGTATGGCAACAAAACCTATGATCTTATGGACTCCCGTTACGCTTTATTTGGACTCATGTAGTGCACGCTTGTTTCACCCTCTGCCTCCACAACAGAAAGTTCCTTTACCACCTTAGCTCCGATACATTCCACTTATTCTCCATTGTATCATTTTGTTTGATTTTTTATCCTGTTTCCATGCTTGTCGTATCTCATGTTCATGTGTTATTTCAATGCCTTTTTTCTTCTTCCATTTTGCAATCCGATTTCTTTTATTATACTGCTTGCTTTTGTCTATTCGTTTTATTTTGCTCAGAGTTTTTATCTTAATATCATATTGTACTCTGTTTTGACACCTGGTTTTCTCTTTTATTATCATCAATAAAATTTTCTTGAACTTAAAAAAAAGAAAAATAAAGTATTTTTATCTATACTACCCAAGACCAAAACGACTAAAAAGAGTTCCAGAACTTGTACCAAAATAATCCACAGAGGCGTCCTGTTTTGCCCAAAGTACCTGTATCTGTAGTAAGAGTTCCAAAAACAGCTGCAGCGTCAAAAAACAAAGAGGTGCGGCACTCCTGAGACCTTGGGGAGGCGAGGCTGCGTCGAGCAGCATCAAGCAGCGTCGAGTCCGGTTTGTATGGGGAGGGTGTTGAGTCTTTGTGCTGGTTCCGTTGCGCTGGTGATGCAGAGGTACGATGTGTAGATCTTCGGGATGTGACGGCATCGATGAGCTTTGTCGTCTTCGGTGTCAATGCAACGTTGGTGAGCTTCTTGCTTCAGCCCTGGCAGTTATCGGCGCCGCGATAACCAGAGGCCGGCCTCCAGCAAAGACCCGGAGTTGATGTGAGGCACTGGCGTCAGTCATGCCCGATCACTGCTGGCGTCGGTGGGCGTCGTAGGGGTTCAGAGCTGCAGAGCAGGGCAAGCGCTGAGTCGCTGACTTCACAAGCGGCTCCTCGGCCTCAGTGCAGGTCGCAGCGTCACAGCGGCAGCGGCGATGGCGTCGGAAATAAAGTTCTTTGGCTTCTTTTCTCTTAGTCAGCTCCCAAACAACCTCCAGAGGACCCACAACTGGATCAAGCACTCTAGGCAGAGTTCTGGGGGAAGCTGGGTCTGACGTCTTTTTGTGCCTGGGACTTCAAAACAGGAGGCCAGCTCTTCTCAGGCCCTCAAGCAGGGGGACACAGCAACAGCAAAAGTCCTTCCCCTCTCCTTGGCAGGTCAGCCCAGGTCACCTCCTTCCTTTGAGAGAGAGTGGGGCAGGGTTGTCAACCGCCCAGCAGGTGGTGGGGCCAGCATTGTGGAAGGCAGGCACAGACCTATTCAGGCCCAAGTGCTATCCCCTCCCACCACTCAACATGCAGATGGAGCTTTTCAGCCTAGTGCTGACTCACCCAGCCTCCTGGGGCCACCCCAGACCCTGTCATTCACAAACCAGACAGTCAATTCACAAAAAGGGAGAGGCACACAGAAAGGTCAGACAAAAAAACAGCCACTTTCTAAAAGTGCTGTTTTCAAACACAGGATTTAAAAACCATCCTTCCTAAAAGATGGGTTATTAAATTCTGAGTTCAGGGATACCAGACTACAATTTTCTATCTTGCTACTACACGAAAATATGCATGTAAACATTAAACACAGCATTCCCCAATCTAGCCTATGGACAAGATAGCCTTTCAATAGTGAAAAACGAAATTGTCAGTATTTCACTATCAGAGCATGTCACCCACACTAGTACATGCTCTACCTTTCACATACACTGCACCCTGCTCAGGGGGGTACCTGGGGCCTTCCATATGGGTGTCAAATATGTACAGAAAGGGAAGGGTTAGGCCTGGCCAGTGGGGACACTGGTCAGATCAGTATGGCAGTTAGCAATTGCGCACAGGCACTGTGGTGGAAGGCCTGATACACCATTTTAGGGCTACTCATGTAGGTGGCACAATCAGTGCTGCAGGCCCACTAGTAGCATTTGAATCACCAGCCCTGGCACACTCAGTGCACCTTACTAGGGATCTATTGATGAAACAAATCTGCCAATCATGGATAACCAATCATAATTACAATTTATACAGAGAGCATATGCACTTTAGCAATGTTCAGCAGTGGTAAAGTGCCCAGAGTCCTATTGCCAACAACCACAGGTCAGGAAAAACAAGGGAGGAAGAATCAAAAAGTTTGGGGATAAGCATGCAAAAAGAGCCATTTCCAACACTCGTATTCTGAAAGCTGGCCTCAGAGTGCAGCTCTTCCTGCCAGGGGTCTAACAGATCTTTAGGCCGGACTTCCTTGAGCTACTGGAGAGGCAGGTACACGGATCCCTGGCATCCCATTCAACGTCAGAATGTCTAGCTCTTCTGCTTACTCATCAGTTAGACTAGTGCTGGTGCTTTGAGGGGTAGTCTGACACCCTCTGCCTTTCAGGGTTGAAGGGGCTGGGGCAACTGTTGTACCGGATTCAGCCGAGGCGTAAGGTTAATTATTTATTGACCCTTCTTCACTTTGATTCACAATATAAAAGCAGTAACTAATACAAATTGACATAATACATATCTCTTTTTAACTTGCAGTAAATATGTGGTGTAAAATCCGCCATTCGAATCACATTTTTCCTCCCACCACTTTTAAAGTCCACCAGCCCCCACTGGATAATAGGGGAAATGAAGGGCTTAGACTAATGGGTTGCAGCAGCACATATCATGCTGTCCCGGCCACAACCTAAGGTAATGGTTGAACCATCAGCCAGACACCCTATGTTCAATGAACACCCAGCCCCTTCTGCACACAACCTTGGCCAAAGGCTATGTGTAGTATAGGTTTGCTGAAGTAAGGGGCTCCGCCTTTTGCGAAGCCCTGCACGCATGCCTCCACAAGTTCCCAACCCACAGTCTCGTCCCTTTAAAAAAAACTTTTTTTAACATGTCATAAGTGATCTAATATGTGAAGTCACAAGCAGTGTTGATGAGGGCGCAAGTTATAATTAGTTAACTAAACTATAACTGGTACATTTCAGTTTTTTAATATTTCATGTCTCTTTCCAAAACAAGACTGTAACATAATTTTAACCTTTTTTTTTTTTTCAGTGAATTTTTGTTTTTATTAACACACGTTAGGAAGTTGCAACCTAACCTATCTGTAACATCCCTTTAACTTCTATGTTTTTCAGTACATGTCTAGGATTGGTTGATCATATTCTAAATTGGAACAGCTGCCAACCATTTGCATGCAGCTAACCACCACAGGGCATGGCCTGTGGCTGTAGGGCCTGGTCTTTGGCCTAACCACCCACATGTGCACAACTCATACTGCACATGGCCTTTGGCCATGCACAAAAGGTGTTGGCTGCAGAGCCTCAACTTTAGACAGGCCCTGTGTTCAATGCCCCATGTGTCGACACCCCTCCTTGTGCACAGCTTTTGGTCAGTTGTACCAAACCCTCATTGTCTTCTACCCTTTTTTAATGTTTACTTTTTTGAGGGGTTTTGGGCTTGGGCAAGCTTGCATAGTACCAAGGGGTGGATGGTGGCACAGCAGGTTCCGTGAGTGTACTGTGGCATAAACACTAGTGGATGGGGTCAAGGTGTCCTTACCATGCCCCATTATGCATGTTTTTTAAGCCATTACAGGACACGATGACCGAGTCACAAATCCTCTTATGGCTGCCACGACATTTTGCACCAATGTTGTAGGTAGTCAATCAGATGCCAAGGGGCCACTGTACCACCCAATTATCCTGGTACCGCATTGGCTAATATGAAAAAGCCCCCCTAAGTGATTGGGATATGAGTTTCTTTTCAATTTTCGTACCTCAAGAGTCCCATGGTACATAAGCATCCAAATTGCACTAACTTTCCAACGAGATTAACCCCTTGTTGATCGCCAGTGTGGATCCGAGAGACCTTGATTACAAAGAAAGGGCCATCCCTTTGTGTCACCACCCTGACAGACTCCTATAAGTGGATGCCTTTGGAAAGAAACCTCTTCTGATGTAGGAAAATTGAATGGCCAACAAAACCTACAAAGTAGACTCTAGAAGGCCAGGACTCAGTAGATAGGACCAAATTCACCTTGACAAAAATACTGGGGAAATACTAGTTAGAATAAAACAGAGCAAAACTAAACTAGTAGCATGCACAGAATCAAGAAGCAAATGCTACAAAACATTCCTGCAATCCTCCTCCCCTTATACACCCTAATTAAACCTGTAAGGAAAAAGATGATCACCTGAAGCTATTGCTGCCATGATGGTTAGAGCAGACAAGGCAAGACAGTATTGGCAGGCCCCCACCTTGGTTTGTAAGATATTAGACCTTCCAAGATGGTGCCCACTAGTTAAGGATGCCTTGGAAGCTTGGAAGACCAAGAAGGACTCTTTGTGCACCTGATCACCAACCCCAACTTAAACCAGCAACCTAAAATGCTCCTGAGCCAGATTGCCGCCCCCTCCCAATAGGCACCATGCTGAGCTCCATGTCATACATCTAACAAGGAGGAGTCAATGAAAAAGTGGTAAACGTGGGGCACAGAGCCACCCAACAACTCTTCATGAACACCCTAGCACCTTTTTTAAACCCAAATTCCTCAAACTACTGAATGGATTTACACCAAATACTTTCTGAGTAACTTTCTGCCAAATATGCAGTAATTCTGTCATGCCATTTTTTGGTATCAGGCAACAAAGTTTCCCAAGGGAATTCAAATGGAAAATCAATGTTTTGGACTCCCTCCTTTTTCTTGACACCTGCTTGATAGATCAGTGTGAAACTTTCCATGAAAGACCCAAAGTGAAAGTTTTGTCCAGATTTGTGAAACAAAGACTTTGGGGCATATTAACAAGAAATGCGAAAAAATATCGCCATGCACACTCATCGTCATTTTAATTATTGGCGGATTTTATCACCCAGTTAGTTCGTTATTAACAAAGCACATCACCCAGGCGATAAAAATCTAGCGATAGTCAGCGAAATGCGGGAATATTGCTGGTAAACCAGCGATACTCCTGTAGCGATAGGGAATTCGTAGTTGATAGCCCATGGTGGTCGTAGCCTAACAATCCACCCCCCTTTACACGTATAGCTAAGTCTGAAATGTATCAGACGTTAGCTTACAGCTATAAGCGGGGTTAGCGCGAGTTTCAATATCGCTAAGGGTGTCAGGGCATGGCCTTGTTAATACCGCGATGTGTTGTTCGCGAGTTGTTCCCTGTTGTGTTGCCCGGGAACGCCCTCTTTGCTTCTCATTAGCGATGCGTGACACGGCGTAACTGGAATGGGTGCTAAGACAAGGAAACACCCGCTAGCGTGCTGTTGGTAATACTGCGATGGAAATATTGCCGCTTTTCGGCCGAAAACGGCCACAATCGCGGCGAAAATGGCCTTGATAATATGCCCCAAAGTCAGTAAGAGATAAATGCATTTCCTATTGAAAATCAGACCTAACTGGTGATAGCGCCGTCAGTGTTATGTAATGCGAGTCTGTTGCGTGCTGCTGTCTATAGAACAGAACTGAAAAAATAAATAAAGTCTTACATCTTGATACCAATCCAATAATGTAATTCCATTTAATTCAAACGAAAACTAATGCTCTAAAATATTAGGAGAGTCCACATAAATTACTCTAATTTGTTCATCTGTGAAAAAAGTCGCTTACTGAGTTGAAACACATTGTTTCCTGTGAAAGTCCAATGAAATTACCAGTGAACTAAGAAATTAAACCCTTGTGCATCAATACATATGTATAATGCCATCGTAAATAGTTTCCAACCTTAATGTTGTAGCGTCTAAAGAGCAGACTTTAAAATGTGTCGATTATAGTCACAGGGGTAGTTCTGATCCGTCTCCAGTTTTTATTGTCTAAGCATTTCCAGCTTAAAACAAACACTAAATAATATTTGATTAGCTTTAATAAAAACTATATTTTCGGTAAAAAAGCATCTAATGTATTCTGAAGTGCACTTGTCTCTACACATTATTCAGTTTTTCAGGAAAAACAGCAAACAAAATCCGTGCTTCCACGAGGCATTTGCCTAAGGCAACAAACTTTATTTACTGACAGCAACAACACCTGCTTCCAGCAATCTGTACATTTAAAGTCAAAATGTGCAGATGGCTTACAACCTTTTTATTGGTACAATATTGTGATACTTTCAGCTGAATGTAAACGATACATGTGCAAAACTTTCATTTAGCGACGAGACAGATTAGTAAACTATTCCACAACTCGAAATGTAATTCCTATCAGATAGTGCGGGGCAAAAATACTCTGACATTGTTTTGAAATTTATAACGGAATTCGTCCTGAAAAATACAGAGGCGTAAAACCCATGCACCAAATGAATAATATTTAAGATAGAAAAAATGGTAGACGATTACAGCATTTGCACTATAATTCTCGAATGTTACAGTGAGATTGACTAATGTACCGCAACCATTAAACTTTGAGTGAGAGATAATGTTAAAGGATCCACGTAATATCTAGCTTTAGAGGGTTTGCACAAACATTAGATGGCAATCCCAAAACCATAGTAATCGCATTTAGATATTAAGTATAGGACGACAGCAGTGGGACTTGACAGATATCGGTTTGATAAGCAGGGGTGTTTGTTGATGCCCCATCCATGTACATGCAATGAAGTCCAGGCATCCTAGGTTTCATTGGGAAGCTTTTTTAGCTTTGCATTATTTTATTTATACAATGACACGAGGGACAGGTAAGATTTCCACCTATAGAATACACCATCTCATCTTGAAATAAGGGCTGTCCTGCAACTAGGTGCAGGCATGCAAGCATGGCCGGATTAAGCGCTGTGGCGGCTGGTGTGACATTTTTTGGGCATCCCCCCATGAATTTCTTCTCCACGAATTCCCTCATTACCACCCTCCAACGGTGCCCCTCATCCCTCCAAAGCCCCTTCCAGCCATACATTTCAGTTTTTTATATCGCTACTCATAGTTCACTCGCACTCAATTCTGTGGTCTGCATTGTACAAGTTTGTTGCAGCAGGCACATTAACCTTCGACTCTACTTTAGGATGAGTCAGAATTGCCACCAGACAGAACTCTCATCTCTCTCCAGCAGACACATTTATTTATTTATTTTTTCAGTTTGTAGAGCGCGACAGCTACCCAAAAAGGGTTTCCCGGCGCTAACGGAGGCAAGAGCCGACATAACACGACAGAGCCACAGGTTATTGATTAAATAGCCAGGTTTTAATGGCTTCCCGGAAACGGCCATGACAGCTTATAGAGCGGATGTCCAAGGGGAGGAAATTCCAGAGCCTGGGACCCATAGAGGCAAAGGACCTCCCGCCTATCCTTGCGAGTCTGACCTTAGGCACGCAAAAAAGAACTTGGGAGGATGAACGAAGTGTGCATGCAGGGGAATATATGTTTACTAGTGATTGCAGATATCTGGGAGCCGTACCAGTTTTGATTTTATACATATAATTCAGGGCCTTAAACTTCACACGGCTCTCCACTCTGAGCCAGTGAAGCTCCCTAAGGCGCCCTGAAATATGTTTGTTTCCCTTACAGCCGCAGAGTAAACGCGCCGGAGCGTTCTGGACCATTTGAAGGTGCCTAGTGACTGCCTTGGTAGCCCCCAGGTAGAGTATGTTACCGTAATCCAAACGGGAGGTCACCAAAGCATTAACCACAGACCTCTGGGTGTCCACGGGCAGCATCCACAAAATCTTCCTCAGCCAACTCAGGATTGTAAAGCTGGTGGCTGCCACTTTCTTCACTTGGGCCTGTATTGTTAGCCCATTATCTGTAGTCACCCCCAAGTTGCGAACGTGCTCAGATGCAGATGGAATAGGGCCCATTTTGGTCGGCCAATGCTTCGAGCACCACAGGTCTTGCTTTTTCCCAAGGATCAGGATCTCGGTCTTCCCCCCATTCAGCTTGAGCAGATTGTGATTCATCCAGATAGCTATTTCTCTGAGGCCCGACTGAAGGAGGGAGGTGGGGGACCGATCCGATTGAGATAGGGAGGAAACGATCTGCGAGTCATCCGCATAGGTGAATAGTGTGAGACCTGTGCACTCGGCGATATAAGCCAAAGGAATAACATACAGGTTGAAGAGAAGGGGGCTGAGGATTGAGCCCTGAGGCACTCCGTAAGGAGAGGAGTGAACCTCAGATGTAGGGGACTGAGAGAAGATTTGGAAGGTCCTATCAGTCAGGAAAGATTCCAGCCATTTTAGCGCGTTGCCGCCAATGCCTAGGGCGGCCAGTGCTTTGAGCAGAATGTCATGGGAGATGATGTCGAAAGCCGCACTGAGATCAAGAAGAATCAGTGCGGCTGTGTCCCCTCTGTCGAGCATAAGGCGGAGATTCTCAGTGACACCCAGGAGCGTCGTCTCAGTTGAAAATCCCGGACGAAATCCTGACTGAGAATAATGCAATAGATTGTTTGAAGCGACAAACTGGGCTAAGTGCTGGTGAATATGTCTCTCCATCACTTTAGAGAAAACCGGCAGTAATGAAATTGGCCTAAAGTTAGAGAGGACTTTAGGATCCGCCATAGGTTTCTTCAACAAAGGAGACACCATGGCATGTTTCCAGCACGCAGGAACACTGGCGTGTTGCAGTGATAGGTTGAGTGTGGAGCAGATCCTGGAGAGTTGAAGCTCGTCCAGAAGTCTGAGAATAGAAATGGGAAGAGGATCGATAGGTGAGCGGGATCTAATTTTGGACAAAGGCTCTGATAAGGTAGTTAGATGAAGGTCAGGCCATCTGTAAAGGGGAGCATGTGTGACAGTAGGCAGGTTGCTGATATTGCCGGAGCTAACAACCGCGGAAGGGGACATATCGCCACCGTTAAGCTCGGATATGTCTTTGTAAATCTTCTCGATCTTTATGGTAAGGAACTGAGCAAGTTCTTCACACTGGGTACTATCAAGGAGCTGCGGTCTGGCCACTGTACCGGATCCTGCTAGGTCCTTGACTAGCCCGAAGAGCACTTTAGATTTGTTTACTGCGTCGTTTATGGTTTTCGCGACGTAGGTGGCTCTGGCCAGGCCGCACGCTCTATGATAGTGCTTCAGTTCTTTTTTGTAGGCCTGATCTGCCGCAGGAGAGTAATCCTTTCTCCATATTCTTTCCAATTTTTTACAGTAAGATTTCTCTGTTTTTAATTGTTCATTAAACCATGGAGCTGGTGGTTTGTGAGTGACTGGTTTCTTGTGGGAAGGAGGGAGGCAGCTATTGATGGCTTCGGAAAGCCAAGAATTGGTTTGCGCAGCTGCTTCTTCTACGTCATCCCACTTATTCGGATCAATTGGAGGATGGGAATTTAAGTACTGTTTAAAAGAAACCATGTCTAGCTTTTTCCAGTCCCTCCTGAGGGTGGTCGAGGAGAGTTTAGGCTGGGCCAAATTGTCCACGAGGGAGAGGTTAAAACAGACCAGCCAGTGATCTGACCACTGAATGGGTAATGCTGGGCGGTATTGTATGTGCGCAAGGTTGGAGAAAATTGGGTCCAACAAGTGGCCCCCTTTGTGTGTGGAACCATGATTGTGTAGTACCATGTTCATTGCTGCAAGATCATAAATTAGATTCGTACTCACGCTGTTCATAGGGTCATCCAAGTGGATGTTAAAATCCCCTAAGATCAGGAAATTGCTGGAATGTAGCAATAAGGCAGCTACATACTCTGCGAGCTGCGGGGCCCACGTATTTGCAGGGCCTGGGGGACGATAGACTAACAGTCCTGTGAGAGTGCATTTAGGATGGAGTGACAGTTTAAAGTGAACTGCCTCTCAGTCTTTAAGGTTTTTTGGTTCTAGCAAGCATTGAACGTTACTCTTTACTATGATCACTATGCCACCTCCCATTCTGTCGGGTCTATCATGCCTTAGAATAGTGTAGTTAGCTGGTAATGCTTCGGCAATGTCTGGCCCTGAGCTGCCGTGCAGCCATGTTTTGGTGAGAAACAGTGCATCAGGGCGCTCATCCATGAGAAGATCAAAGATCTTGCGTTTATGCTTGGCTAGAGGTCTACAGTTTAGACTAATAAACGTGAAGATAGTATTACTGGGAGGTCTGATGCAGGGCGCACAACGCCGGCATGGCTGTGCGGCTTCCAGTCCAAAAGTGCAGTTCCTGCAAGTCCTAGGGGCCCTATCACTGGGATCGAAAACAGTGCAGTCAGACTTTATAGTTGGTCTGAGAAAGAGCAGTTGGTCGTCTGAGTATGAGAACCGAGTATTACAAATTAGAGCAGGGGATATGGCCCCTGGCCTCGTTTGGGCGCGGACGGGCGCAGACGGGCTTGCCTTTGGCGCGCCTTCAGCGCGCCGCCGGCGCGCCTGCTGCGCGGCCGAATGAGGATCGTCATTTGTACCTAATGAGGGCGGGAGCTATTAACAACTAGTCCGCACCCAAAGTTCCTCCTAACATGGCCGCTTGCCCCGCTTCCCCTTGTGTGTCCCGCGGCAGCACCTAGTCGGCTGCAGGGGACCAGGGTTCAAGTGCGGTGGGTGGCGGAATGAGGACTGTGCAAATGAGCAAGATAAAATCAGTTCGAGTAAACACAGAATAACAATTTTAAAAACAGACTGTCAGTGCAATATTTATCCCGGCTTCCGCCTCAGGACAATAGAGTGTGCTCTGGTGTCAACATTAATCACCAGTGTTAACTCTGCAGCACCTGCTTTTAAATCCGTTGTTTTTAAATACAGCACCCCTACCACCCCCAGGGCAGCAACGGCTGTGTCTTCACCAGTTACACCACCCTAAAGTCAGCCCTGTCTGAAAGGTATGGAATGTTCAGGTGTTTTGGTGCAGCTAGCCTAGGAGAAGGGGGCACTGATAGAAAATAATTTTGCAAGGGATGGAGACGGTTTTCACAATGAAGGAAAATAGTGCATTCCCTGGGTTCCTTGGATCTGATCTTTGTTGTGGAGGTCTCAAGGGACAGCTGCCAAGTGGCCATAGCCTTTATACCGCTGACGTGCCACCTCATGCATTGACAGGCTCTACTCTGCAACAGAAGGGTGGTGAAGCTGCCCATCTTCCATTAAACTGTGAAACTTCACTGTTGGATCGGGCCCTTTCTGCAGGGTCACCTCAGAGTTTTGCCTTTCTTTGTTTTCCATTGCTGAGCCCATTTTTGTTGGCTTTGAGGATTCATCATTTTACCCCCGGTAGGTAGTGCTAAAGTGCTTGAGCTTGCTCCTTAAAACATGGTAATATTGGCCTACACCTGATTGGCACATTTAATTTATTTGTAAGTCCCTAGTAAATGGTACTACATGTACTACATGTACCCAGGGCCTGTAAATTAAATGCTACTGTGCCACCCACTTAAGTAGCCTTTTATTTTATTTATTTCTTTCTTTAAAGCTTTTTATTAAAAAATGTCATTCAAAATCATACTGAAAACAAGACACATTTGCCCCACTGAGGAGCAGCCCTATAAATTACATAGTTACATACTCATACATTCCTGCAGGATATAAGAAAGACAAAGAGAAAAACAGCACAGGCAATGTTGACATTAGGAAAAATTCTCACCATATCTTGAGACGTACTTCCTCTATGACTCCTCAGTCAGTGGCAAAAGATACACAGTCATGAGCACCCAAAAGTCGTTGGGAGGTAAGGTCCTTGGCACTTCTTCTGCATAGGTCTCTAGCTGATCTCTGCAGTAGGCAACATCTCTGAACCATTGTTTCAGTGTTGGATACGTCCCCCCCAATTAATAGACACCTGTATCTTAGCTGCAAAAGAGTAACAGCAACCAGCCTATGATTGACGGGCTGCAGAGGATTAACATAACCCAACAGACATGTGTGCGGGTTGCAGGATACAGGCTCAAGTGTCCCAGCAGTCAGTGTCTGTGTGATTTGTTCAAAGCACTGATAGATCCTGGGACACCCCCAGAATAAGTGTAGGAATAGAGCACTTTACCCACCACATCTTTCACATTTGTCCTCATGTCTAAGCCCAAATCTGACCAGCGGTGTGATGTATAGCAGATATGCTGCAAGAATTTGAAATGAATACTATACAAATTCCATTAGCAGCAAGATACCCAGTCAACACACATCAAAAGGCCCAGTCAGACTCAGTGAGGGGTGTATCTTGCAGAGCATTCCACTTGTCTAACACTGCACTAGTGGTTTGTGCCTCATTAGCCGGTGCCACTTTGTAAAGGGCAGTCATAAGGCCGGTATGGGTGGACCTGGTCAAGAGAGACTGAAGCGATTGCAACCTGGAGGGGGCCTGGAAAAAGTATCGGTAATGTTCGCACAGGTCAGCCAGTAACCTTATATAAGGGAAGTGCAAGAGGGCGAGCAGCGACTCCTCTGTGGCAAATCCAAAAGGTTAGCAAAATGATCATCCAGATATACGTCCCCCCATCACTTTGAGCCCCCACCGGCAGACAGTACTGGGTATTAAGCCAGCAAAAGTGCTGGGGCATAGAGCGGCTGTTTGGCCATGTGCTTGCCAAGGCCATAAAGTACAGTTGATGGTACGAATGCAACCCAGTAGACCCTTTGTCCAACCACATGTAAGCAGCAGTGTCATACGATAGGCATCATCATGCTCGATTGCCACGTGTGGAGAATACGGTTGGGCGTGCACCCAGTAGTGTGCATGTTGAGCCTGACTGCACTGATAGTAAAGGAGGAGGTCTGAGGCGTTAAACCCGTCCCAGTCAAAAGGAAATGGAAGCTGATGCCATGCTATTCGGGGCTGTTTCCCAGTCCAGACCCAAAATAGTAGGGTGGATTGAACTGTCTTGAATAAGGCCTGAGTGAGGGGCACCAGTATAATAATAAACAAATACAGCAACAGAGGTAATATCACAATTTTCAGCACTGCCACCTTATCTTCTAGGGTTAAAGACAACCTCTGCACTCAAGCCTCTATTTTGAGATCGTCCTGCAGTAATTATACCTCACAACAAGGTCTGGATCTTTATTTACCCAAACTCCAAGATACTTAATCATCTCCGAACACCACTACAGAGAAAACTCCACAGGGTATTGGGTGGTAGTGACAGTACAGGGCAGGACATTCGATGTTCTCCCGTTGATGCTGTTGCAAAGTTATCCTGTTCTTGGGGTCCATCCATTTGTTTTGCTGACTGGTTCTGGTGATAACTGACACAGACTGTCCCTGGACTCTGCCTAACAAGGCCGAGCGCTAGTGCTATGGTGGAAATATAGTTATAACACACACACATTAGGGTACACTATGGGTTAGGGTACCCCTATGATAGGCATGACCTACCCGATAAGACCCTAGTACATAATACGGCAAGGGGATTAACACTACCTTCTACACAAGTCCCTAGTATATAATAGGGCATGGCCGTTTAGAGGTCAGCAGCCCTTTCTGCACTTGCATGTGTGCACTGCTGAGAGCCCAAGGTCTTTTTAAAAGCAGTCCTGTATTGCAGGAATGCTTTTTAATGTAAATTGCACCCAAACTCAAGTTTGGTGGTAGGGGCACTTACAAATTGATCAACTACAATTGGCATATTAGGTACCAACAGGGTCTCCTCTAGGTGTCGGCGTTTGTGCTAGGAGCACTGTGGAGTGAGGATCTACATTATGTCCCAGGGATGGGAGACATGTAGCTATAAGCAGGGTCCTTATAAAATATGTCATTTTCCCCATTGTAGATCCCCGGCCACATAGGTTAACATTGCAATATTTATTAACTAATAACTATAGCTAGGGACTACTGACAAATATAATTCAAGAACTTAGGAGAATTGTACTGAAAAAAACCAACAATATGCTATTGCTGAATTTATCCTGAAATATACAGAAAATAAGTTATAAGATTTTCTTGTCTGTAAGCCAAAATTCAGCCTTCATGTGGTACCCCCTGATTGGTCAGAGTTAACAGGATTAATCAGGCTGTTTCGATGAAGTGATAAATGTCACCCAGGAAGAGAGGCTATCTGGTAGGAGAGGGCTCTGCTACACAGGAATGCCATAGCAGGGGGTAAGGGTCATAAACCATGAGCTTTAAAGGAAAAATGGGACAGGCAAAAAAGCCATGTACATCTACCCCATCCCCTCCGAACCCAGACAGATGGTAGGCTTAGGGAAAGTATTTGCAGATGTCCAGGGGAGGAGAGCTGTGGAAATGATCCATACTGGAGGTTAGTTTACCTAGTTCTTGCTCCTCTGTTGAGTTTTCAGCCATATTGAATTTTGGAGGAATGGTGCTTTTCTGGGAGACCATTATGCCACACTTTGGAAGTAGTGGCCATGTTCTGGGGTATTTCCCTGCACCTCATTGGACCGGAGTGTCCTCCTGCTTGACCCCAGAGAACACTGAATAAATATCTGAAGGGTACAGACCCTCTCGGATCTGCTGCTTGGAACTAAGAGAAGAAAGGTCCATGCTGGAAATTTGATTTGCACAAACCAGGCCCTGCACTCTGACTGACTGCACCAGCTGCACAAACTGGAAGCCCAGACCTGTGGACCTAACTTCCTTCAAGTGGAATAAAGAGTGGACTCCCTGCAAGCTACAGTTTAACAAAGCTCACCTGGACCATCACCACCAAGAATCACCCTTTACACAGGTCCTAAAGGTTCATAGGGGAGAGTGCATGGTATTTGAAAAGTAAGGCATGTGTGTTTCAGTTTGTTTATGTCCCGACATTGAAAAACTCCTAGTCATTTTTAGAGTTCACATACAGTGTGCATGCACTGTCAGTGAAAGCTATAATAATTTTTTTTGTAATTAAAAGTCTTAAAATGGGTTTAGAGTTGGCTCATACTTAACTTTATGTACCATTGGTTGGCTGCCACATCACTCTTATTTCTTTATGTAAAGAAACTCAGCGCCTCCCTTTTTGCCTCCTCCTTCATTCTGGGCTTTGACGCTTTGTTAGTGAAGTGGTACAAGAACCAAGTGCAGCTTCCTGTGGCCAGTGTCCTTACACTGGCCGCACATTCCTGCAGATAAACGTTTGTTACTTTTGGACATGAATGGTTATTGGGTGCATGTCCAAAAGGTACTTTTCTTCAAACCAGGGGTGTTTCTCCCACCATGCCTGCCCTCCATTGTTCTTCAGCCTCACCCAGACCTTCTCCAGCTCTCCGATGTCTTAACCCACCCCAAACACCAATGTGCTGCTTTTTTTAACATGTTGCATAGCAGCATCCTGTTAACCCTATCTGTGTCATATTACTTTTTTTTAAGACATTAAAAAAAAGTTGGCAAAGCCAATAGATATCCTATAGGCAAAATCCTTTCTCTTTTCCAGGTCTTGCTCACTGTTGTAAGGCCCATCTCTCCCATAGGGGCCCCAGGGGTTGGCCATTGTTTGGGAGTCAGAGCATGATTATTTATTTGTTATTCTCTGAGACGGGGCATGTGGAGTCCCCTCTCCTCATTCTAATTCTCACCTCCCAGGTGGTTACTGCATTACTGTGGTCCGGAAGACTGAGAAGCCACTTTAGGGCCCCGGGTTTCCAACCCTGGGACACCGAGCTAAGAAATGAAATTGTGGGAGCGCTGCTGCACCTCCACCAACAGTGCCTATCGACTGCCTCTGACCCCTGCCCATGTCTGTGGGAATCGAGGGCTGCAACACCCGCAGCTCATGTGTCCAGGATAAAACGAAAGTCAGTTCCAGTGCCAGCTCAGCTCTGTGGTGGCCAGGTGGGGAGCTGGCCATCACTGAAGTGGGTTTCCCACGCTACCCCAACCCAATGGAGCCTGGGGAGGTAAAGTGGGATTGGGCAAGTGGAATCGGGCACCCTATAACCAAAATATAAGGAGACACGATGAAGAACAGGAAAACCAGCTCTTTCAAGGGCAGCGCGAGAACCATTCACAAGATATTCACAGTTCTTCAGGACACTCCTAGAATTTCGTTATTTCTCAAAACACTTCCCAGGCTGAAGATTTTCCTCACCATCTGGGAGTGCTGTGCATTTTATGTGTCACAAGGGGTGGTATGCACACCGTGTTCATCAGAATATAATCCATATTTTTATAACTTTAGCCCGTTGCGTGCGGAACCGGGCCGTGCTTTGCCCTAGATGCACCAAAGATACTAAAATGCTGTGGGGAGCGCATTTCGCACTCCACTCCCGGTCGCACTGCATCATTGGATACTGGATCCTTAAACTTTTACAACAATTGACCTTGCTTTGGAAATTAATCTTCTATTGTAGTGCACAATTTATTCACGAGTTTTTGTGTTATCTTTTTAAAATATGATCGGCAAATCCACATGTATCGTAAAGTGCATTTCATTCAGCTTCACATCATCCCATGTGCCCATCCGAGCCTCTTTGAGAAAATGATCACAAAATGCACAAAGTAGTTCGAAGCAGCCATTCTTTTATTCCAACCCAATGCATTTCTGGCATATTTTCAGCCCTTCATCAGGGGTGGCTGTGAATCAATAATAAAAATTACATCATTACCATTATATCCCCTGATTTACATTGCTACAAATATACGTGATGAATCTGTGTTAAACTACTATCCCTATTTAAGTTCTTAAACATTTATGTTTTTCTAGTAAAACCAAATCCAAAACTTCCCGTATTTAACACCCGCCCCTTCACCAGACGAACTTTGTTGTGCTGTCCATATGCGTTCCCACAATCACTACGCTGTTAAGCCGACTAACACATTCCTTTTCCTCCCTGTCCCCTTTCTACTGAATCATTACGCGATTAATGTCACTCCGCCAAACTTCATTCCCCTTTAAACTTTCAAGCTCATTCTTTCATCCTTTCCCATGATTATCCCATTGCTTAATTCTTAAAGCTACCCGCCCTTATCTCCTGCCATTCCTAATGATTTTGGACTTGTGCACGTTCCCCGTCGAGTACAAAAATCAATTTCTCACATACCTGCTCCTGTCACATTATCTCTTTACGCACTGCGTGCGCCAAAAATCGCTCAATGTTTCTCGTAACGGTCCCTCTAATTTGAACCTAATAGCTCCTCCCCTTCATACATCTATTTGTCACCTGACTTGCTCATTTTCCAGTGAACTACCATACCCAAAGTGCACTTTGTTCCACCCTAAACACACGACCTCTTCAGTTGCAAAAACAATCCAACAAAACAAATGTATATGTATTACTACAATATCGCGCATTCTGCATATGTAAAATATTTCAAAAACATTGTATAACACATTATTAATCGATGGCTTTGTTCCCAGAATATTCACTTTCCTGTAAAATTTGCTGCTTTAACTTATGTGGAATCTTTAAATGTGAACAAGTTCATCACTTCAATTCAATTATTCATTCGGGTGCAAAAACCAACTTAATGGGCAAGAAACTGTTAAACATCACAAGGGGTGGTATGCACACCGTGTTCATCAGAATATAATCCATATTTTTATAACTTTAGCCCGTTGCGTGCGGAACCGGGCCGTGCTTTGTGCATTTTGTGATCGTATATCACAGCTTTAAACTGCCCTCCAACCATAGTGGACTCCTATAAATCCCTTAGAATAACCCAATATTGCAGCTTGAATATGCGTGGCCATATCAACTCGATGGCCAAAACAGCCAGATTTCACCTGAGCTACTTAAGAAACCAGAAACCTTTCCTTAACACTCCCGACCTGAAACTGGCAATCCAGGCACTAGTCATCTCTAGACTAGAATATGGATGCTCTACCCTCGCAGGTCTACCCAAGATCTCTTTGGCCCATTGAAAGCCTGCCTCAGCACTGCCACCGGACTCCTAATAGGTTCAAAGCAATTTGACCACATCTCTCCACACCTTAAATCTCTGAACTGGATTCCTCTTGAGGCCAGAATCCAACTGAGACAGGCCTGCATCACTCACAAGGCCTTATACTCTAATTCCCCACATTTCTCAACCAGAAACTCATGGTATCCGGAAGAGCGAGAAACTCTTGGTCCGCCAGAGCCTTATCAACTTCAATTTTTTCCGAAATGTTTTAACATAGAATACCAGGCAGTACCTTTTCTAAATGCTGCCTGCAGTAATTTCCTTTTATGTCTTCAGGAAATAAATTGTATTGACGATTACCATTTTCGAAATCAAACAATAACTTTCTCATTAGTAAAAGTTTTGCTGCTGTTGGTGTGAGGCTAGCAATTTTGGATTTGTTATCTTGAATTTTAATTGTGTTATCAGAAACTTTCATGAGAAGACTAGCCATCTCTTTGCAGATATTTTTAATTTCTGATGCAATGGAATCTGTATTTAAACACACAGCTTGCAATTCCTCCAGCAATGTAGATAATGAAGGTTCATTAGAATCAAAATTTTAGATTTTACAGGTGGAGGATAAATAGTTTGTTTACGCTCATTATTTCCAATAAAAAAATTAATTCCTTCAGAATTAGAAAGTAAATAGGCAAAACTAACTGATAGTCACCACATAAGATGAATGTGCAGCAGCTAAAACCAGCTGTGAGAGTGGTTTAGGCCTCAGCCACACCCTTACCTGATGTAAACTCCACCTTCCTGATAGGAACAGCATTAGAGCTGGAGCAGAAAAACTGGAGATGAGCACCAGAAGAGAAAGAGGCTCAAAACTGCTCAGACTGCCTCTGAAAGCATACATAAACAAAGCGTTGAAGTTGCCAAGCTGTCTCATGTGCAATAAGTAAGTAAATAATAGTCATAAAATAAAACCATAGTCAAAATAGGCTAGTACTAGCATCAGTGTGAGGAAAGCCATTTTGATTTGCTTGCTTGCATGACTCTAAAATTCTGATTTGTGTATGCTACAGATTTAATTGTGCTGCTATACAGTTGTGTAACTAGTTTAGCTGGACTCGGGCTCTGTAAGCAGCCTCATTATGAGTGGCCATTCAAGAGATTCTACAGGAAAAAGACACATATAGTTCCTTCAGGGCGCCACAGAGTCTATTGTATGTCAGCACATGTTTCGAAGTAGTCGGCTCTGGCCCCATTGATAACTGAAAGGTGAGAAAACTGCTAGTCACTAAAAGGTTGTCCACTGTGGCGATTCCACGATCTTGCAAATGTTGAATTACCCACGGCTTGTTGGTCAGTGCCAGTCGAACATTGTGTAGCAGTGGTAAATGCAAGGAGTACATTTCTGTATGGTGTTATAGATTGGTGAGATTCATTAACGCCCATATGATACATTTCAAAGTGTGAATCTTCCCCTGTGGGCACATACTTACATGATAGCCTTACAAAGTGAAGCTGGGGCTATTAGTCCCGCTTTTAGATAATTATTGTTTTCTGATGTGAAATTCAATGGTTTCTTGGTTCTTCATTCTTTTGACGGATGATGTGTGACTTAAACAATGTTAGATAAGGTATTTTGAAACAGGTTGACACGTTTGCCTCTGACACTTGACCACTCCTATTTTTGGTCTTCCAAACAGTATTTTTCACATGACTTTTAAGCTTCTAATGAAGGACAGTGGCATGAAATGCATTGAGCACATATTTATGAAAATTAAATAAGGAACAATACACATTTATCGATTGAATACCTACATGGAATCTACTAAGCTTTGAATTGCTACAGAGCACTACTCTCCATCTAATGAACTTTGAATTGCCTCAGACACTACTCTTTGTACTACAATCTCATCCTGAGATACTCTGCTGCCATTATTGATACTGAGTGCCAGGACATCAAACCAGTGCTCTGAAGATGTTGCAAATACTCTTAACATATGTGCAATCACTTAGTATTTTTCAGGAGTACCTCCATGAGTTAAGAGATTCTTCTTTAATAGCAGTCAGAAAACTTTGGCCAGGGGAAGGTTCACCTTCAGGAATTCTTTTCACGTATTGCTGACTACCTATTGTTGACGCAATGTTTCACTTTCCGGGTTTCCTGGTGAGTTTTATTTGTGACCCTTCACCTAATTCCATTTCCCCCAACCCCCCTTTGTCATCTATTGGAAATACCGAAATGATAGAGCTGAAAGAGAATCAAGGTTCAACACTTAGGGGCCTATTAGGATGGCAGACGGACCTGCGACCGTTCGCCACCCCAGAGGTGGTTGGACCGTCTGCAGGTGCAGCGGTGGTCCCTCCGTGTGAATTAGGATATGACCGTCACCCAGGCGGTCACATCCTGTATTTTTAACATTGCGACAGGTGCTGCTTGAAGCTATTCAGTCCACAGCCTACAGTGCCAGACAGTTGGATAGTTCTAAACTGCTTGTCAGCCTATCACTATAGCACTAGATTCAGATTTTCTCTCCAACCAGTGCTGACTATTTTTCAAATTAGTCTCCTGAGTAATTTCCTTAGTCTCCCTCTGTCAGGTATGCATTATGGTGGTCATCATCACCTTCACTGGAGAACTGTGAGAATGAGACCTGTCTAGTTGGTAAATTAACAAGCCATTTTATTTCTTCTTTTTTGCAACATTTATTGGAAATTAACTTTACAATGCCATAGAAAAAATATGGGATACAGAGAAAGCCATAAAATGAAACTCAGCCCCAGGGCCAAAAATAGATGGCACAATCAGTAAGCAGTTACAAAACAGGGCACTGCTGCCAAGTGCTATGTAGGGAGAGAGTATCCAAGCCAGACCTACAGTGGTGGGCCCGGCCTCTCTAACTTCATCTCCAGGAAGTGAGGAAGGCACATCAGGGGGACTCCTAACTTGAGGACTCCTAAACTGAGCGAAATCCTAACTTTAAGACTTTCGGTATTCACAGAAGGCATTTAGGAGTCCTAAAGTTAGGACTCCAAACTTCTGTGAATACTGAAATGAGTAAGTGCCTTCTGTGAATACCAAAATGAGAAAGTGCCTTCTGTGAATACCAAAATGGTAGTAAGTTTAGGATTGTGCCTTAAGTTAGTTCTGTGAATCGGGCCCTCAATTACTTTCTTTCTCTTTTGTTCTCTCATTCTTTCCTTCTTTTTGTTTCTTTGTTTCTCTCTTTCTCTCTTTCTTAATTTCTTTATTTCCATCTTGCCTTCCTTCTTAAAGACAGCAGGCCAGCTTCCAATACCAGATCATTTAGATTGTTTAGGTCTGTGCTAGCTAAGACCTTTTAATTTTATAACAAATGTGTGTTGGACCTGACATCCTTTATGTGTTTTGCCCCTGACCTTTTGTCTTCAGAATTCTTGTTTTTGCTTACTTCATTTTTGCTCGCCTAAGGAATCTGCACACTTTACTGCTGTAAACCAGTACTAAAGTGTTTGTGCTCTTTTCTTAAAACATGGTATCATTGGCTTACACCCAACTGACATATTTATTTTACATATAAGTACCTAGTAAAAGGCAGTAAATGTGCCCAGGGCCTGTACATGAAATGCTACTAGTGGGTTTGCAGCACCTATTGTGCCACTGACTTACGTAGCCCTTTAAACATCTCTCAGGCCTGCCATTGCAGGGACTGTGTGTGCAATTTTACACTGCCATGTTGCGACCGCTGTGCCTTACCCAGGCCTGGTTGCCCCCACGCTCCTCCTGCTGCCTGCTTTGCTCCTGTGCCCGCCTGCCTGCCTGCTGATTGCTCGCTAGGGCAACCCAGCCGACGCTGAGCCGCCCGCCAGCACCAGACTTTCCCGTCGCTGCCTCCCAGCGGCCCCACCCCCTCCAGCCCATTGGCCGCCACCCAGCTGACCCTCCCTCCCGGCTACCTTCTTATGTCGCCCCCACGCACGCGCAGCATTGACGCGCAGCATGCGCGCCGACTGTGCGCCTGAACCGCACCCAGTGCCAGGACCCCTGGCCCCCACCGATGCAAGACCACCCGACAGACCTACAATGCCGCCGCCCTCAACGCACTCAATGCCGGCCGGAACCCCGCCTGCTGCTGGGCCACCCCGAGACGCATCCACGGACCCTTCACCTGCAAGACCTGCAAGTTCACCTGCCTCCGAACTTGCACCGCACCCGCCAAGCCAAGCACCAGCAAGACCCACCTCAAGTGCATCCTGCTCAACACCCGCTCCATCCACAGACACGCCATCGAACTCTGGAACCTGCTCGACACAACTTCACCAGACGTCGCCTTCCTCACGGAAACATGGATGAACACCTCCTCTGCACCCGACATCGCCATCGCCATCCCAGACGGATACAGAATCACCCGGAGGGACCGCATCAACCAGACCGGAGGAGGAATCACCATCGTACACAAGAACACCATCTGCATCACGACCGACTCCAACGACACCTTCTCCGCCGCAGAGCACCTCCACTTCCAGATCCACGCAGACCCAAAGACGACGCTACAGACCCCCGGGACCACGCACACAATTCAGCGATGACATCACAGACTTCATCAGCCCGCACGCCCTCCCCTCCGCTGACTACATCCTCCTAGGGTCCTCAACTTCCACCTGGAGAACAACAAGGACCTCAACACCGCCGCCCTGCTGGACAACCTCGCCAACCTCGGACTCAAGCAACTGGTCAACACCCCCACCCACTACGCTGGCCACACGCTTGATCCCGTCTTCTCCTCCAGCAAGCACATCACCTTCAGCCACGCCACTGGACTCCACTGGACCGACCACAGCTGCGTCCACTTCAGCTTCAGAAGAACCACGACCCACCTCTACCCGCAACAGGTTCCTCACAGGAGCTGGAGCAAGATCACCGCCGAGCAACTCACCACCTCCCTCAGCCAGAACCCACCCGACAGCACAACAGACCCCAACGCAGCAGTCCGCAACTTCACGCAGTGGCTGACCGCCTGCGCCGACGACCTCGCGCCACTAAAGAAACCTCCCAGCAGACCCAGAAGCAAGAAGGCCTCCTGGTTCACCGACGAACTCAAGGACTCCAAGAAGAACTGCCGCACCCTAGAGAAAGCCTGGCTCTGCAACCAGACCACAGACAACATGACCGCCCTCAAACACGCCACCCGCAAGCACCACCAGCTTATCCGCACCACCAAGAAGAAATCTCTGAAGGAACGACTGGACAACAACTCCCACGACAGCAAGGAACTCTTCAACATCGTCAAGGAGTTCTCCAACCCCAGCACCGGCAACAACGACATCACTCCTTCACAAGATCTCTGCGACTCTCTCGCCTCGTTCTTCCACCGCAAGATCGCCGACATCCACAACAGCTTCGACGCACCATCCACGCACCCTACCGTCGAACCAACGCCCTCCACCGCCACCCTCTGCACCTGGACCACGGTGACCACCGAAGACACAGCCCGCACGATGAGCACCATCCACTCCGGATCTCCAACTGCCCCCTGCCCCCACCACGTCTTCAACAAGGCCGAATCCACCATCGCACCCCAACTCCGGAACATCATCAACACCTCCTTCAACACCGCCACCTTCCCGGAGAGCTGGAAGCATGCCGAGCTCAGCGCCCTACTGAAGAAACCAACAGCGGACCCCACGGACCTCAAGAACTTCCGCCCCATCTCGCTCCTCCCTTTTTCTGCCAAAGTCATCGAGAAGACCGTCAACAGACAGCTTGCCGCCTTCCTCGAGACGAACGGATCCCTCGACCCCTCGCAGTCTGGTTTCAGAGCTAACCACAGCACCGAGACCGCCCTCATCGCAGCCACCGATGACATCCGAGCCCTGCTCGACAACGGGGAAACAGCGGCACTCATCCTCCTAGACCTTTCTGCAGCGTTCGACACTGTCTGCCACCGCACCCTAGTTCAACGCCTAAGCAACATCGGTATCCAAGAGAAGGCGCTGGAGTGGATCAGCTCGTTCCTCGCCGGAAGAACACAGAGAGTCCGCCTCCCCCGTTTCGATCCGAGGCTACCGAAGTCATCTGCGGCGTCCCGCAAGGTTCCTCACTCAGCCCCACCCTCTTCAACGTCTACATGAGACCTCTTGCAGCCATCGCACGCCAGCACAAACTCAACATCATCTCCTACGCCGACGACACACAGCTGATCCTCTCCCTCACCAGAGACCCCGACACCGCCAGAACTAGCCTACACAAAGGGATGAAAAACGTCGCCGATTGGATGAAGAACAGCCGCCTGAAACTGAACTCAGACAAGACGGAAGTCCTCATCCTGGGACAATCGCCCTCCGCCTGGGACGACTCCTGGTGGCCCCCCACCCTGGGCACCACTCCCAAGCCAACAGACCACGCACGTAACCTGGGCTTCATCCTGGACTCCTCCCTCTCAATGACCAGACAAGTCAACGCCGTCTCCTAATCGTGCTTCAACACCCTATGCATGCTCCGCAAGATCTTCCACTGGATCCCGACCGAAACCAGGAAAACGGTCACCCAAGCACTCGTCACCAGCCGACTGGACTACGGAAACACCCTTCACGCCGGAACCCCAGCCAAGCTACACAAAAGAGTCTAACACATCCAGAACGCCTCCGCCCGACTCATCCTGGACATCCCCCGACGCAGCCACATCTCCCGCCACCTGCGGGACCTGCACTGGCTCCCCGTCAGCAAGAGGATCACGTTCAGGCTCCTCACTCACGCACACAAGTCTCTCCACGACCTGGGCCCCAAGTACCTCAACGACCGCCTGACCTTCTACACGCCCACCTGTCAGCTACTTACTACTAGCCTCGCCTTCGCCGCCGTACCACGCATCCGAAGAGCCAACGCCGGAGGCATATCCTTCTCCTACCTGGTGGCCAAGACATGGAACTCCCTCCCCATCCACCTTCGGCTGACCCAGGACCATCTCGCCTTCAGGAGACAACTCAAGACCTGGCTGTTCGAGCAATAGCAGACCCCTTCCCCCTAGCGCCTTGAGACCCGTCCGGGTGAGTAGTGCGCTATACAAATGGTATGATTGATGGATTGATTGTTTGATTGACCTGGAAAAAAAGTGTTGTCAGGCCCAAACCTTCCTTTTTAATGCATGTATGTCACCCCTAGGGTAGGCATTGGTCAGCACCAAGGGCAGAGTGCAGTGTATTTAAAATGCTGGATAATTACTTTTATGTTTTGGGTTTCATCGTAGTGGAAACCTCCTTAATTCACTTTTCACCACTGCAAAGCGTATCTCTCCCATAGCATAACATTGTAGTTGCCTTATTACATTTTATAAGGGTAATTTCCAAATGCGAAGACATAATTGATTCATGTTTGGTATCTTTGGAATGAAATCTAATTCAAAACCTAATTTGTGGTGAAGTCAGATTTAAACTACGGTACTATAAAACTATAAAATGCCCCTTTTTAGAAAGTTGGTGTTTTTATTGCCATAGCTATTTGGGGTTTGCAGCTGACTCTGGTCAGATGATAGGGTGCACTTGGACCCTGGGCTTTGTGTAGTCCTCCTAGATAGCCACACACAATGGGGCCTTAGGTGTGACTGGATCTGCCATTATGGCAAGGTGGGATGGAAGAAATGGTCCCAGCCTCACTTACACCTAAACAGGCTGTGTCCTGTCTCCACACAAAAAAACGCATACCTCCCGTAGGTAGTCTAGAGCCAGAAAAGAAAAGGCAGGACATCTGTTCACTTCAAAGGCAAGCCTCTAGACGTTTATCCCGAATTCAAAGGCACAACTGTGTTTAGAAGAAGGACCTCAGACACCCCCACTTCAGTGGACTTCTGGACCTGTCAGAAAGAAGGACTGCTATGCTGCTACAAGGAAATCCACTCTGCTGGCTTGCATGCATGAAAGAACTGATACCCTGCTGTGCTGACCTGCTGACACTGTCCTTGGGTGAGAAGGACTGGACCTGAATCACTTGAACCTAGAACCCAGAGTGAGTCCAAGGGCTAGTTACCTGGCCTCCTGAAATGAAGCCTAAGAGACATAACAGGATTACAAAAGCCTTGCATCTGCACCGGAAATCTGCCATATGTGAGTTTAGTCTGCCAAGGAGTACCACCCCAGGCCTCGACCCTTGGAAGTGGGTTTAAGGTGCTTTTCCAGCCTCTATGCTACCAGCGGAACCAATGCATCAATGTTGCTGCATGGATTGGACACCTCATAAAAAACACCTGACGACAGGCTCCCCATCACAGCCACTCAGCTCCTCAGAACTGAAGCATAGCCCGACTGCCCGTAGCATCCCCAACACCAGACTTCACATGGCAAGCCCCATTAACAGGATCCTAGATGTTGATGCAAGAGCACCTCCCATCTAGGAACCAATGCATGCCTAGATGCTCAACACATCTTCTACACAGATGTATGCATCGCTCCGCAAACCAGGATCAAAGGTACTTTTGTTCAGCTGGCCTCATTGGGTCCTTGTTGCTAGGCCATGCTCTATTGAGGTCAGCTTGACCTTGTGAGTTTGTACCAGTCTGACACACTCAGAAAACCACAGTTGGTGCTTTATGACTTTTGGCTCTATTTTCCCTAAAAACTTTATAATCCAATATCCCCAGTTCTACTGATTGAAGTTTTGTCTTTTTTGGTCTTGTTGTTTTTATTAAATTAAGCTCTTTTCTTCTAACCTGGTGTGGAGATCTTTTTGTGAGGTGATTTTACTGTTGAACTGTTTGAAGTGTTGCACAAATACTTTACACATTGCCTCCAAGTTCAGCCTGACCTTGCCAGGCTACCAAAGGGTGAGCACAGGATAATTTGGGGTTTGGTTGTGCCTTACCCGAACTTGGATGTGGTTGCTGCTTGACCGGGGCTCACACCCCAGTAAACCAGTAAACTAGTTTCTAACAATGTGTAATACATACTTACTTCTAGGGCTTTTCAGGCATATTTCATCTTCTTTTCTGTGACTGCTGTTAACGCGGGATTTCTGGTCTATTATTACCTTACCAGATCCCAGCTCAGGTCGACTGAATCGTTGGTACCTGTCATTGAGTAAAAGGCAATCCACTTCTAGGTTAATCAAGAAAGAACTTACACCACTCTAAAGAACCACTTACCACTAGAAAAGGTTTAAATGTTTATTATAAAGCCGAAAGTATCTGGAGATACAAACATCTCAGAATAAGGTTCAAAAGATATACGGGTATCAATATAAAAAGATATTCTCTGAATGCTCTTAATCGGCAAAAGGAAATTATCAAAAATATGTCAAATACCATGAGAGTTGCAAGAATCGCTATGAGTTGCAACTTGAGAGTCATTTACAGAAAGGAAAATACAGGTTAAGCTATCCCTACACTAGGCTAAGTGACATCCCTCTTAACAAGATCTTTACCTAAAAAGGTGTCAGCAGTGGTGACTTCCAAAGAAGATCACACACTTCCCTTAATCTTTGTCTCAAAGTCGAAGTCTTGCAATTCCCTATCTGCCTACCCATCCGCTCTCTTAGGATCCTCAGATCATCTGCTCTAACTCCACCCCGGGGTGCTGTCCCTAATACAAAATCACATTTCCAATAGGAACGCCCCTGGAGACGCCTCTCACGTGGTGTAGTTTCTGGCGGCAAATTCCATGCTGGTACTCCTCAGGACTCTTCATTAAAGTTGACCTTGCTTCCCAGGCTTCTCTCCGACCAGGCGGTACCCCCTAAAATTCCTGAAGACTCCTACAGGCCTGTGCCTGGCGTCACTGAACAAAAGTCTATTCATCATTCTCTGATAAAGCCCCTCGCACCTGCAAACAGACACTTTCTCTGTAGGCCCCAAATTCCGGCCTCCACCATATCTTAGGTCGTAAACTATTTTTGAACAGGCTTTACATTCGTGCTCAGTGCGACCTCTCCTTAACGAGCACATGCAGATCAAAGAAGCGACTTTATCTATTCAGACCTACTAGAATTACATGAAACGGGCCTCTGCAATATGCACATTTAATTTCTTGTTTAAACAGTATTCTAACTAACACACATTACTAAAATGCAACACATCTATTTAAAACATATTTCAATTCTACGAGTAATAATACTTTGCAGTAAAATGACATTAGAATCCAAGTTACTTAAAAGTGTAGCAGCATCTTTCGTTTCTTGTGAAATGCCATGTGACCTACACATTTCCATGGTTTGCAGAATTACATTTCTTTTTTCACCTAACCCCATAACGTGTGATTCCAACATCATACTAACATTTCTATAGACCTCTACATTAGTTTCACACTGATATATGCATCCCTATTCTAATTAAACACTCATGTATATATTTTCTCTCTATAAGTTGACACTCTTTATATGTTCTATACTAAACTAATACTACGTGCTTGTAAATATGGTGCACTTCTACATTTTTCAGATTTGTGCTCTCTCAATCCCCCCTTTGATGACTTACAGTAGTCATCATCATCACAACCCCCTCTCTAAGGTATAGAGTATCAAACTGAAGTTGTTGCAATCTTCCCTCGTTTCATCTCCTCTAGAGCCCTCAGACTCCTGTACTGATTCTCCTGCATCGCAGCTAATCTCCTTCCCTGCTCTCGCATAGATCTCTGCAACCTGTTTGCTCTATACCATTTGTACAGTTTCACCAATCCCCACAAAGTGATTATACAAATCACTATTATGATAATAGGTTTCAGTATGTACCAAATGATATTCTTTCCCAGGTTGGCAAACCAACCTCCAACTTACCCATTCCTTGACCTACCTTTTGCCACACTGTTACCTTTGTCAAATCTTCTATCTCATTATGTATTTCAGTAATGTTTCGAATGTACTTTTCAAGAGGTTTTGAATTGTCTGGAATGTAAGTGCAACATTCCTGGACCTTCAAAGCCTTACAGACTCCTCCCTCTTTGGCTAACAGAACGTCTAGAGCAAGTCGGTTCTGAAGAACCATTGCCCTTATCGATTGCATCTCTCCCTCCACCAGCATTAAAGATCTAGCAGTACTGGCGGAGAGTCTATCTACGACTGTTGCCAATCTTCTTATCTTAACATCTTTTAGTGCTATCCCTAAAATAGGAAACATAGCACCAAATACATCTCCAACTACCTCCTCAGCGCTTACATCCCTTCTCCTTCTAGTTTGTTTTCCTCTCTTCTTGGTTTCTAAGTCCTCAGCATGGTATATTTTGGGGAAGACAATTGCTAAGTAACATGATCCATACCAATTATCTGGTAGTTTCACATATGCATTTCTTCCACAGACAAAATATACTATTGGGATCACCTGCATTTCCTTTAAGAAATCTTTGGAGTAATACTCCAATTGGAAAGCATGTTCACAACTGACGGCTCCCACAAACACATTCTCATAATATGTTTGACTTCTGTGTATACATAGCTTTCCCCTTTTCTCTCGGTCTATAGCTATTGGACCACTGCTACCCTTTCTTTGGTGTTCTCTTTCTTCCTGGGTCTAATCTGTTTTCCATTGTCCTGAAGCTTTTAGAATCATTTGTCTTCTATATCGATCATCCACCTGCCCTATAAACTTTTTCTCAATTTCGGATACTTTACAAGTCAAATTATTTCTTCGGGCATGTGAAGTATCTAATGTTCTCCATGGAAGGAAAAATTTCTGTAACCTGTCTTCACTCTTGTAATAGTCCCATTTATTGAGGTGTTTATAATTTGGCACCTCTGGCAATACCGAGTCGAAGTTCGAGAAGTAATACTCAAACCCCTCTCGTTCATAAAATATGCTCAGCAACAAACTACATGAGATTCCATAGGTCAATGGAAGATGATGGTACCTGATGCCTTCATCTACAGAAGCTGGCAACTGCATACAAACATAGCAGTTCTTCGCCTCCATGACATCAATATATTCATAAAGCAATTTAGCATAAGCATTTGATTTAAAATTCCCCTGGGATTCGTCTGCATGTAATCTCTTAATCTCAGCATCTAACAAAGCTTTCTCTTTCGCTGTGTTTTCCCCCTGTTTACCAATCGTAGGAGGCTTCTGTGTTGGTACACTTTTTACTTCTTTTTCTGCTTTCACATCATTTTCATGTCCCACTATATAAGATACAGTAACTACTAAAACTATAAGAGAAATCACTACCCCTAAAAGTGTGCCTATTATGCATTTTGCCCTGCGGTTCGGGTTGCCAGCCTCCATGGTCTCAAAACAGTGTAGTTCTGTTTTTCTTTTACAGTACAAGTCTCTTTTCTTTGCTTCTCCAATCTTTCGAACCACACCTGGAAGCTGAAAAATCCCCTCCGCAACAACAGTCTCTGAGTTCTGTAGCAATAGGCAACCATAGTCCTTCTCCATCCTCTAAAATGGAAATCCCTAATTTCTTCTTCTTCTTCTTGGCACTAGGTTATCTCTCAATCTATATTTACAAAGTTCTTTGCAAAGTCTTTAGTAATCCGAAACTATGCGTGTTCCAAGAAGTTCCACCACTTGCTCGAATATTTCCATACGAAGAAGGATTCCCTCAAGTATTGGACACCTCGAACAACAACATGGAAATTCAACTGTCTCTAGGATCAACTTTCTTATTCCGCTCAGAAGAGGAGGATAGACGATGTTAAGTGTCAGCAGTCTCTCGACCTCCACTCCTGGTACCACCAACTCTACTTCCACTGTTATGAAGGGGTCAGTTCTGGTCAGGGTCACTTTCTTCACCCTCCCAGTTCTGCGTCCCACTGAGGACATCTGTAGCGAGGTAGGTCCACTCAGGAGTAGCGTATCTTCTGCAAGGCACTCGCACCCTCCTTGATCTTCTCGGACCTTCCTGCTCTTGTCCTTGTGCACTTTCTTCTGGATCTGAGTCTTCGGATATAGGAGCAAGAGTTTCCTCTCGAGCTGACTTCAAGCTTGGCCTCCTTTTTCTTTCAGGCCAGGTAGCCGCTCCACGCCTTGTTCTCCTATTTCTCGTCCGTTCACTCAAATCTTGGTCACTCTGAACTTGCTCTGTCTCTGAGTTGGTTTCACAACAGCTTTCTCCTTCAGTAGCAACTTCAGTTTCACTGCCGTTCTGTCTTCCTTCTTCTTCTGGATCTGTTACACTCCCGACTTCTTCAGACACCCCCACAGCTTGACTGATCCCCTCTTGTGATTCTTCCTCCACCACTGGATTTTCGTCTGTGAGAGGAGCTGTTTCTTCCAGGGGTGCTGGAACTCTTCGAGTATGGGAAGCGTGGATCCAATTTGGCAGTCCTCCGCACTTCACGGCAGTGTTCGTGATTAGGATTATCTGGTAAGACCCCTTCCAGCGCACGTCCAAGCAGTTCTTCCGGACGTGCTTCTTCACCAGCACCCAGTCTCCTGGGCACAGGTCGTGGCACTGATTTCTTGAAGGTGGGACTTCTGCGGCCTGTACCTGAAGAGACACAGAATGAATAGCGTCAGATAACCCCTTGCAGTAATCCAGGATCAGGTCATCTGTAATGTTCAATAATGCAGTTGTGGGGACAGTTGGAAGTCTCATTGCCCTCCCCATCAACACCTCGTGTGGAGAGAGACCTGTCCTCCTGTCGGGTGTGCTACACATGCTCATAAGGACCAAAGGAAGAGCATCAGGCCAACTTAGGGAAGTTGATTAACACACTTTAGCAATTCGACATTTCAACGTCCCATTTATCTGCTCCACGATACCTGAAGCCTCTGGTCGATAGCTACAATGCAATTTCTGATCAATGTTCAATGCAGAGCAAAGCATCTTCACAACTTCGCTGTTAAAATGTGTCCCTCTGTCCGATTCCAGAGAGGCAGGCACCCCGAAGCGCGGTATCAACTCTCTAAGCAACAACTTTGCTACTGTAAGTGTATCGCACCTGCGTGTAGGGTATGCTTCAACCCATCTGGAAAATATGCATACTACCACCAGAACATACCTAAGGCGGTTGACCATTGGCATTTCAATAAAATCCAATTGCATTCTGTTGAAAGGCCCCCCAGACCTCCCAATGTGACTCAGTGTAACTGGTGTTCTTTTCCCTATGTTCAACTGCTGACAAGTAACACATCGCTTACACACTGCTTCTGCTGCAATCCTAAATTTTGGGCAATACCAAGTCTGCCTGAACACCCTCAGCATGGCATCCCTTCCCAAATGCACTGGACCATGTATCTGTCGTGCCATTGGACTCGCTAACTCCTCAGGTAACATGGCCCTTCCATCTGCTGAAATCCAAAAGTCCATTTCGCTTCTCACACACCCTGCTGTTTCCCACGCCTGCTTCTCAGATTCAGGTGCATTGTCTTGCATTTGTTTCAAATCTTCCCAAGTATCCACCGTTTCTAACATCATGCTTAATTCTGTCCTTTCCTGAGCCCCACTTACTTCCACCTTCGTGAAAGAATAACCATGCTCCGCACAATAGCGGGCAACTTCGTCTGCATATCTATTTCCTTGTGACACAAAATCTGTATTTTTCGTATGAGCTACACACTTTACAACCGCGATTGCAGCTGGACCCTGTAATGCTTCTAACAACAGCCGCACAAATTCTCCATTTCTAATTGGCGAACCAGAGGAGGTCATGTAACCCCTCTGAGACCACAATTGCCCGAAATCATGAACTACACCGAACCCATATTGGCTATCAGTATAGATGGTGACTCTAATTTTGCTACCTGCTATACAGGCACGTGTCAATGCAATGATTTCTGCTACCTGAGCGGAGTGTACTCCTTCCAGGCAAGCGGCTTCCACAACTCCAGTAATGGTGCAAACAGCATAAGCTGCTCTCAACCGACCAGTATCGTCTCTTAAACATGAGCCATCAACAAAGTAAATTTCATCGGGATCAGTCAGTGGCTCATCCACAATATCTGGTCTGGGCTTCGTGCATAGTTCAGTCACGTCAAGGCAATCGTGATCTTCACAGTCTTCGCCTTCTATGTTATTTGGAAGTGGCATCAGAGTAGCAGGATTCAAGACAGAGCACCTCTTAAGGGTCACGTTCTCTGCAGCAAGAATAACTTGCTCATAGCGCGTGAGCCTACTGTTGGTCAAGTGTTGGGTCTTGGTCCTGGTCATTAACAGTTCCACAGAATGAGGTACATACACCACTAACTGGTGTCCCATCACAATGCTTTCACAACGCTCAATGCTGACACCTGTTGCAGCAACGGATTTGAGACATCCGGGCAACGCTGCGGCTACTGGATCTAAGGTAGCCGAAAAGTATGCATCTGGTCTACGGGCATTTCCATGTACTTGCACTAAGACTGACAAAGCACAGCCCTCCCTTTCGCAGCAATAGAGGGAAAATGGCTTTTCAGAATCCGGCATCCCCAGAGCCGGAGCACGACACAAGTCATCTCTCAACTGTAGGAACGCCATCAAGCACTCGTTGTCCCATGGTACCGGATCACTCACCTCCTTGTGCGTCAATTTCTGTAAGGGTTTTGCTTTCAGTGAAAAGTTAGCTATCCACTGTCGGCAATAACCAACCATTCCTAGAAACATCCTGACTTCTCTCTGTGTTGTAGGCGAGTTCATCTTCATGATTGCCTCTATTCTATCTGGTGACACCTTACGCTTTCCCTTTTCTATCCGATGACTCAAGTACTGTACTTCTGTCAGACAGTACTGCAATTTGCTCGGGGATACCTTGTGTCCATTTTCAGCTAAATGGTTCAGCAAGGCGATGGTGTCTTCCTTGCAAGCTTCTTCTGTTCCTGACGCAACAAGTAGGTCGTCTATGTACTGGGTTCACAACCATTAGCATAAAAAATGACTGTTCACCATAACGTTTCGTAAGTTCATATCTCTCATAACTGTTTAAGAGAGGACGCTAGGACATATCACTGGAATGAAAGAACATGATAGATTATGTGATAGCTGCTTTGTTATTTTTATTGATGTACACTTGTTATAACATTGTAATAATACTGTGTTTCTTTTTAGAAACTGTCCTGATGAAGGTTTTTTAAACCGAAACGCCGCGTCGACCTGTGTTCCTTTGAACATTTTTAATAATTTTTTGTGTATAATTTTATGTATTTGTTGTATTTGTTGTGTACAATGTATCTGCTTTTTTAAAAAAACTCAAGACAAATGTGCAATAAATTTATGACCATTTTATACATACCAAATTTTTGATTTAGACTGCTTCTTGTCACATGAAATGTCTTACACAGTGATATGCTAATATGTCCATGTCCATGACCGAAACACAAAAAAACTTGGTGCTGTGAGAACTTACTCATTGACAACTGAACTCTAGTGGTTGTGTCCAGTAAAGGAATTTGCCTAGTGGGCGGCCTACGTTGTAGGTACCCCACCTTTAGACCATCTTCTAACATAGGGACATTGTTACACTTTTCTCTGTCATTTCCCCTGGTCCCAATCTGTTCCTAAAGGGGTCCCCCTATACTTTTTTTGCATTTTTTTGCGTCTATGTACTGGACCAGAACCGAATTCTGTGGCAGCACTAGACTTTCAAGGTTCTTTTTCAACAGCTGGTTGAAGATTGAAGGGCTATCTGTGAACCCTTGTGGGATTCTACACCATGTTAAGACGCGACTCTCCATTTTAAACGCGAAAAGGTACTGGCTAATGGGATTGAAAAGAAAGCCTGACAAAGATCTATCACTGTGAACCACTCAGCTTGGAATGGTATCTGAAACAGTATCACTGATGGATTCGGTACCACTGGACAACATGAAACAACAATGTTATTAATTTTCCGCAGGTCCTGTACTATCCTAAATTTCCCACTACGTTTCTGCAAACCCATAATCGGGGAGTTGCATGGACTTCCCACGATTTCCTTCAGTATTCCCTGTTTAATCATAGAGTCGATCACGGGTTTTATTCCTGCAATCGTCTCTTGGGACAGCTTGTATTGTGGCGTTCTTGGATAATCAACATTTGGTTTCACTATGATCTTCACTGGCTCTACCCCTTTAACCAATCCTATCTCTTCTCCTGTAAAATCCCATACTTCTGATGATACTGCCTCGCGTAAGTCCCAAGGAAGGTCCTCCACAGTCAGAGTAGGATACAGCTCTATGCATGTTCTCGAATTTACAATTTTGAAAGTAGCGTCATCATCTGTTGTCTCTACCTCTACTCCCTGAGGCGTGCAGTATATGGTACAGTTCAGTTTGCACAACAAGTCCCTTCCTAACAGACACACAGGACTTGAATCACATACTACAAACTGATGTTCATTCATGTAGTTTCCGATTTTCACTGACACTGGTTCCGTCAAAGGGCTAGTCATTCTCTTGTTTGCGACTCCTACCACCTGAATTGTTTCCCCCGACATTGGTAGATCCGGAACCACTGCTGACCTCAAAGTTGATCGAGTAGCTCCAGTATCCACCAAGAACGTTGTAGGACACCCTGCCACTTCAGCCTCAACAAATGGTCCTCTTTGATCCACTTCCAGAACTGCCCCGAGGATACAGTCCTCTTCTTTGCTTACACGTTGTCCAGTCAATGGATCAATGTAATAACATTTTTCCTCATCTATGAAAAGAGGCATTTGTCTAAAGACCTTTCCCCCTGTCGAAATCTTTGGTGGCTGCGGAAACTGAGCTCGTGTAGCCGAAGTCCCCCCTTTGGCCACCTTGATTCTCGGCACTGGTACCCCTTGAACTGGAACCTCTGGAACCTCCTCCTCTACCTCTAATTCTCCATTCTCAGGGTTATAGGGACACTCGCGTCTCCAATGTCCCACCTGATGACACTGGTGGCACTTTGTCATTTTCTTTAACGTAGCAAGGTCTATTCTAGGTCTCGGGCTTTCCTCGCTGTCTCTATTCTGTCCGTTTGGTTTTCGTCCTATTGTCTCTGTTCCCTGTTGGCGCTGTCCACCCTTTCCAGCTGACTGCATCTGCACTACCATCAGCTTCTCTTTTAGCTTCTTTGCTTTGGAATCTATTTCGTCACTGCAGTACCTTGCATACCTCAAAATCTCGTCTAATGGTCTGTTTTGCCAACAAATTAAATGTTGCTGAATCATCAAACAAATATCAGGTCTCAACCCCAAAACAAACTTTGACACAAACTGTCCTATATCCTTGGAGTCCATTACATCGAGTCCACTGTATTGTTTGAATGTTTTCAGCAATCTCTCATAAAACTCATGAACTGTCTCCTTGGGTTCCTGCCTTGTTTGATCTATTTTTACCCAATTTATGTCTTGTGGTGGGACCTTTTCCTTTAGCCAAGTTATTACTCTTTCATATTTCAACATGACAGTTTCAGACGGTCCATTTGTGGCAGCATCCCTTTCTGGTTCTACCGTTGGCCACTCGACACTAGTCTTGCATGCTGTCCACAAATCTCCTGGCACCACAATGTCAAACAAGGTGTTCAAATCAATCCACAATACCTTCGAGATTTTCACAAACCTTTCTACCTGCTTATACCACTCAACAGGATTGTCCCTTAACTTCGGAAATGAGTTTGTAAATGCAGCCAAATCTCCTCTACTCCAGGGCACATGTACATAGTTCCCATTCGATATTTCTCTCAAAGGAAATGCCTCCATCTGCATTACCCTTCCTTTCGGAGACATCACACTCGTGCTCCTCCTGACAGTACCCCTTTTGGACCACCTCTCTTCCCACTTGTCCAGATCTCTCCATGCTCTTATTCCTGTTATCAGCTCCCTAATGTGTGTTTTTAATCCTGTGGTTCTCTTCTCATCTAAGTCTTGGTCTGAATACTGCAACCTATGGTTACTCTGTAATGTCCGTGTTCTGGACAAGTCTACCATATACTTGTCTGCCAGTCCAGACAGTTTCTCATGAATTGCTCTTGCCTTTCGGGTAATATCTTTTGCTATAAACAGTAACTCATCTTGTTCATACAGGTCAATCCTTTCTAAGGGCAACGTCCCATCTATTATCTCATCCAGGTCAGAGTTTAAGCTAGTGACATCAAGTCTTTTGGCCTTTACTGCAGCCCTCAGTATGCTAGTTCTAGGGGGTCCATTCACATCTCTCCCATCCCAGCTCCGAGTCCTACGTCTAGGCTCAGGCGAGTTATGGGGAGTCCTCCCTTGTTCCCATCTCTCCAGGTCCCATGCAGTTCCATCCTCTCTGGGTGTATGGTGAAACACTTTCCCATTTCTCATAATCCCACCAGTCCCATCCTGCATGATTTCCCTAGATGCATGGTAAGACATTCCATTACTCCCCCTTTCTTCTTCATTTGCCGGTGGTCTCTGATCCCTCGACCCATGACAAGATCCTTCACTGTTCCCCATGCTCCCACAACTCCAGTGCTGTACATTCTCATTAGGTGCATGGTGAGTACATCTAAACCTCTCTCTGTATTCTTGGGTCCGTTGGTCTCCCTCGCTTTGAATGAGACGAGACGTCTCCCCACATCTTGTACTTCTCTCACGTCTCTCTTGCTCATTCCCACCATCAGTATGACGTATAACTCCTTTACTCTCCGGCCTGTTACCATCCCACTCCTGACTACTTGCGCTAGCCCCGCAGTGAGACAATGTTCCGTTGCCTCGGCTTCCCCATTCTGCTTCCATTCTTGACCTGTTAGTTGGTGCTTCTGTGGACCCATCCCATTCTCTCAAGTCTGCCCTCAGCTCCTTAAAGGATTTCGGCTGTGGTCCCCTCAGGTCCATCGGTCCTCTCTGACCCCCCTGTTCTGCTGCGGGACCCACTGCTGGATCAAATGGGGTGCTCCACGTCACTGGTCCTGGTAATTGCCTCCAGGCATTTGTCATGTTATTTCTCCTTTCCATTTCAGCTCTCTCTCTATCTAACCTCATCTGTTCTTCCTCTCTGTCTCTCTCGGGGTTGTAAATCGATACTATAGGACCTATAGTAACGGGTACTTGTAGAGCGTCTGGCAACCCATAGGACTCAACCCTCTCTGTTTCCGGTACCTTCTGTACCACAAACCTTCCGACTAATCTCGGTACTGTACAAGACTGAGGTGTCTCCTCACCTTTGGTCGGTGTCCACTCCGATATAGGGAGTGGTACATACCCCTCTATGGCAGCCCCATCATCTCTTGCGAGTCCCCTATCTTCCATTCTCCCAACGTTCGGAGGCGGTCTATCTATTAGCAATCTATTTATCAAGTTGTCCTCTGACTCGCTCTCCTCATCCTCTTCCATGAGCCTCTGTTCTCCTGTCACCTCTCTCACTGGGTATAACTTGTCCACCTCAATAGCCTGTACCCTCCATCTCTTGGCGTCCGCATCCCATTTGGCATCTCGCACTGCCCTTACTGATCGCTTCAACCTTTCTTGGCGCCTGTTCAGATTTCTGTCGTGTGCCGCCCTAAGCCACGCATTAAGGGCCTCAAACTGTGTTGGTCTAGGCGGAGGATTCAATGAGGACATAATTGATTTTAGCCGATGTAACGCCTCCAACCTGAACGTTCCGTACTTAGGGAACGTCAATTCCTCATTCCCTTCCGAAATCTTACTCCATTCACTAATCCATAGTATCGTATGCAAGCCAACATTCGTTGCCATATAGTAAGCTGGTGTACCCTCTGGCGGTGCCTCTTCCCCGTAATAAGACTCTCCTCTTTTTCTCTTAAAAATCCGTCTCAAACATTTAAAACACTTCATGTTCAAAACCTACAAAATTTCTATTTTCTCCGCGTTTGTTTACTTCCTAACGACAATCCACCAATCTCAGCACGGTTCTCGCTAACTGGCCTATCAGAACGCGACTTCTCACTGATGTCACACCAACCGCCCAATCTCAGCGCGGCTCTTGCCGACGTCACACCAACCGTCCTATCACATCGCGGCTCCTCACTAACCGCCCTATCTCAGCGCGGCTCTTGTCGACGTCACTAGTCCCCCTTTGCAGCAGTTCCCCTCCTTTCTCAGCTCGTCTCCGCGGTCATGCATGCGTCCCATTCATACTCCGAAAAATGATTACTTCCGTCCAAGCGATCACTTTTCTTTGACTGTACGCCCACAGTCTATCTGTAATTGTCACCTTAACTGACGAAATGTCTTTCCGTTTACGTCCAGACAATCGCCTTCTCTGATAGGTTACTTACACACAGTAACTTTCGACAAGCGTCCGTTACTCACACACTCACTCTTACACTCCCCCTATCTCGGTCCTGCGGCGGTCAATGGTACCTCATGACCTCCTTACTCTGGTCGACAATTACTCTGGATGTTCGATACACCCGAACCACTTAAGCTCTACCCCGAACTTAAGATTTTACCAGGTTGCGCGCGCTCACAACCTTCTCACAATCACACTACAGGCATTCAACTCCGCAAGACATTACAATACAGATACAACACAAAACACCGCAATCTGTCCACGCATGACCCTTGTTATACTCACTCTCGTCCGATACTGCTGCTTTTCCCTCTCCGTCAGCGCCTTCTTCGGCAGGCCACCTCTCGAGCTCTAGGGACCTTGGGGTAAACTAACCTAGTCTAGATCACCTTCCTCAAGAAGGTAACCATCCTAATCTGCTACCAACTGTTAACGCGGGATTTCTGGTCTATTATTACCTTACCAGATCCCAGCTCAGGTCGACTGAATCGTTGGTACCTGTCATTGAGTAAAAGGCAATCCACTTCTAGGTTAATCAAGAAAGAACTTACACCACTCTAAAGAACCACTTACCACTAGAAAAGGTTTAAATGTTTATTATAAAGCCAAAAGTATCTGGAGATACAAACATCTCAGAATAAGGTTCAAAAGATATACGGGTATCAATATAAAAAGATATTCTCTGAATGCTCTTAATCGGCAAAAGGAAATTATCAAAAATATCTCAAATACCATGAGAGTTGCAAGAATCGCTATGAGTTGCAACTTGAGAGTCATTTACAGAAAGGAAAATACAGGTTAAGCTATCCCTACACTAGGCTAAGTGACATTCCTCTTAACAAGATCTTTACCTAAAAAGGTGTCAGCAGTGGTGACTTCCAAAGAAGATCACACACTTCCCTTAGTCTTTGTCTCAAAGTCGAAGTCTTGCAATTCCCTATCTGCCTACCCATCCGCTCTCTTAGGATCCTCAGATCATCTGCTCTAACTCCACCCCGAGGTGCTGTCCCTAATACAAAATCACATTTCCAATAGGAACGCCCCTGGAGACGCCTCTCACGTGGTGTAGTTTCTGGCGGCAAATTCCATGCTGGTACTCCTCAGGACTCTTCATTAAAGTTGACCTTGCTTCCCAGGCTTCTCTCCGACCAGGCGGTACCCCCTAAAATTCCTGAAGACTCCTACAGGCCTGTGCATGGCGTCACTGAACAAAAGTCTATTCATCATTCTCTGATAAAGCCCCTCGCACCTGCAAACAGACACTTTCTCTGTAGGCCCCAAATTCCGGCCTCCACCATATCTTAGGTCGTAAACTATTTTTGAACAGGCTTTACATTCGTGCTCAGTGCGACCTCTCCTTAACGAGCACCTGCAGATCAAAGAAGCGACTTTATCTATTCAGACCTACTAGAATTACATGAAACGGGCCTCTGCAATATGCTCATTTAATTTCTTGTTTAAACAGTATTCTAACTAACACACATTACTAAAATGCAACACATCTATTTAAAACATATTTCAATTCTACGAGTAATAATACTTTGCAGTAAAATGACATTAGAATCCAAGTTACTTAAAAGTGTAGCAGCATCTTTCGTTTCTTGTGAAATGCCATGTGACCTACACATTTCCATGGTTTGCAGAATTACATTTCTTTTTTCACCTAACCCCATAACGTGTGATTCCAACATCATACTAACATTTCTATAGACCTCTACATTAGTTTCACACTGATATATGCATCCCTATTCTAATTAAACACTCATGTATATATTTTCTCTCTATAAGTTGACACTCTTTATATGTTCTATACTACACTAATACTACGTGCTTGTAAATATGGTGCACTTCTACATTTTTCAGATTTGTGCTCTCTCACTGCTTCATTCAGATTTTTGTTCTGTCCACTTCAGCATGCATCAAGGGACAATGCATCAGCCCACTTTAGTCACTGGCTGACTATCCTGTAAATTATGGCATGCTGTCCTTTCGCACAAAGTATATCCACACACCAAGCAGTTCCCTTCAGTGCCAGTGAGTTCTATGGTGATGTTTGCTTTTTGAGACCCAAAAACATTTTGGCATTAACAAATGTTTTTTTTTGTTTTTTTAAATAATGACAATTGTTTACAAATATACAATTAAAAATAAGATGTACTACAAGAAACGAATTTAAAATTGCCTATAAATGAATGTGGTATTTTCATAATTCAAATTAATTTCTTTTAGTTGGAAAAAAAATTAATCTCAAGCAGATAAAACTATGGGGCCTTATTAAGAGTTTGCCGGTGCGGAGCGGGACCGCCTTTGCTCACACACTGCCAAACCCATGTAGAAACCCTCCACCAGATTAGGAGTTTTCTTCTGTCTGATGGTCAGTTCTTTGCCTTCCTTTGACGGTGCCTATTGCTGCCCCAATGGGAACGTCAAAGGCAGTACCTTCACAGTATGGACTGCTCCAGTCCATGTCGTACAGGTACAGGTATGCATGCACACATGGGCGCACATGGCATGAGGCCGCACCACGATGAAAAGCGTGGCAGTGAGGGAACTCATAATATGCTTTCTGGGGCTGTAGAGGCCCTCCCAGGCACATTGCGGCTTCAGGACCTCTTCGCAACTGCCAAGGAAAGGTAGTTCCCTGATGGATGCGGTGGTCCCAGGGCACTCAGACTTCCCTAGTCATAATAGGGTGGTCGGGAGACTGCCACCATGAGTCTGGTGGTTTTTGGACAGCAAGACTCTTAATAAGGCCCTATGGCTTTCACCAAAGCCATCACATCATGACTTGTGAGTCAAAGACTACAAGCAATGGCGGAATAAAAAAAAAAAAAAAATTAAAGGTGTGCTTCAGAAGTATTAGCACACATGGAAGTAACGCCCAATAAGTTTTGTGAATATTTGAATGCAACGAGATCCAGCTGGCATCATGGTTCCGAGATGTGAGAACTATTATGTACAATAGCTAGAAATGGAAGAAGGGCGTTAGGAAAAACGATACAACAATAACTTATTACTGATATTCTGCAAAACTGTAAACGATCAGTAGCATAGGTTTACATATACTGCGGCACCAGTTATTATCAATGTACAATAACACAGTAAATTGCTAAAAAAAAATATTTTGAAATGAAAAAAAAAAAACTTTGATGGGCCGTCATCATGTAGAACCCTTGCGATAGCACAATTTTATTATTAGCACAATCTGTTACCGGGTAATGGAATTTGTTATAATTGGGTTCTTCCTTACCAGAGGCGACTAACTAAAATGTCTGTCACACTAAACAGATTTCAAAAGTGATTGTCTACATCATTCTCAGAATCAGAGCCGTTTAGCTGTCAATCAGAATTAGAGTGAAGTGTTCTGGAATGACGGTTGCCTGCCTTGTGCTAATACGTTTTAATCTCGCAAACTAATTTTGTCACCACATTCTGACATTCTGCATTGTGTTTGTTGTTTACTGACTGAAAGGTTTTCTCTCAATCCGTCAATCATATGTAGTTGTTCCCCCCACCCCCACGGTCACACCGACATTAAATCGAAATAAAACATGAGTTGCGTTGTGTATTCTGTTCATTGAGACCCATCCTCATTGCTGGCCTTGCAACAGCATGCTGAATATTTAATTATTTAAAAAAAATCAATGTATACGTGGAGTATGAATTTAGGAAAGACTCTCAGAAGTTGTGCAGAAAATGTTTGTGCCCGTCTACATGGTATGAAGCAATTATTTTGCAAATTAAATGAGGAGATATAAAAAAGAAATCTTTACTAGACGAAACTTTGTTGGTCTTAGTCACACATGCAGTTATTTAAAATGCAGCTAACATATCAGGACAGTTTAGGAGAGGGATTAAACACTTTGAGGGTACAAGTCGTAGACGTATCCCAAGCAGGACCTCGCATGAATTGCATAACATTATTGAATGATTCCTCATCACAAAATAAACCCTACCAACTGAAAATGACCAAGAAGGGATCTGACGGTCAGAGAAAATAAACCCCAGCATCAATGGGCATCTGAGACAAAAAACCATGGAAGTGCAACTTTTTCAGTTTTCACTCAAATTACCAAATGATAGTCATGGGGCAGTGCGTTGGTTGAATTATTTAAATGTTTTATTTAATTTCTCAACCACATTGGCAGACATCAAATCACACTTAAACTCACTCATTTTAAGCTTTAAAGGCAAACGCTAACAATAATGTCCAAAGGAAGCAGAAGCACAGTCCTCAACAATCTGGTACCCCCAAAGCAATCATACACAGTATATAAGCAGCCTACAAACAAGAAAACTAATATCGCAAAACTTGGCTCTGAGGTGACTTCACAAAACTAAAACCTTTCTTCTCCTTACCCTGCTATGCACAGCCCAAGCTGGACTAATAGAAGTGAACCCACGGGGGTTGAGGGGCGGGGCATTAATATAAGCAGAGCCCTCCTGGATGCTGTGGAATATCATGAACCTGATGCAAGAGTCTCAGCACCTGGCTCAGTAGTCAGTTCTTCACTAGACGAGAACAAGCGCCACAGTGTACCAGGTTTTTCTGGACGGAGTTTCTCTTTTTATTGTGTCCAGATATGTTTGCTATAGCATGAAAGAGTAACCTCCCCCTCTGTCAGCCCTCCGCAAAACATATGAAGCTAAACCATCCTAAAAATATTCATGCATACAGAATCATCTGACATCATACGTGTCTCCACCTACAAAGACAGCACCTCCTCATGCCCTGTATTAAAACTCTTCTCCCAAAATTACAGTCACAGCCAATCTTAACATAAACATGGCCTCCCTCACATAAGTCATCTTCTTCACTATACTCAAAGTCGGGGCAATCTTTCTGTCAAATATGAAAGGCAAACTGACTCTAACAACCTCCTGAACTGCCTGTCCATCACAGATATTATGAAAATTAGTAAAGATAATTCTGAAATTAGACACAATTCAACTGCTAGACCAGTTCCTGACCGTACCTCACACCACTACCAGTCAGGTCTCAGGCCAACGGCAGGACCAAACAAAATTATGGATATTGCCCTTTGTTGTCACAGACAACAGCATGCCTTCCTTCCTAGTTCTGCTTCATCCCACTTGTCAACAATTCATTTATTGTTGCATTATTGAACCTGCATATACCAGCATCTGCAGGTAATATTAGGAGAACCTTATACATCGAACAGTCTCTGTGATCGATATAGTACAAAGGAAGTGTCGTGGAGTCGTCATTGCAATGTCAAATGTGTCCAGCTTAAATGTTGAATACCTTCCTCAAAATGAATCCTCAAGTTTCAAAAAATGTCGTCAGTATTATTTGTGCCAGAGGTGGCAAATGCATGGCCCGCAAGGATCCGTGGTTCTGAGGGAGATGGTTTTGGATAGGACGAAGGTACAGAGAGGTCCGGTGTTGGCAGAAGGGTTAGGAGGTAGTGAGAGTAAACATATCATTCTTGAATCACATGCAACATTTGGCAATTACTTTTTTGTGTCTTTTAAGTTATGTGCATCATAAAGTACTCGTCAGAACTGACTGGTATTATTTGTTGAAGATCCTGTTCAACATGTGACTAAACAGATAGCTAGTCACTCGAAACGAAACTAAAAACATTTGCATTTCCAGTAGTAATCTTACACGTGGATGTTGGTGAAATCTGTTTACCATGGCTTTTTCTGGAGCACTTGGGGCATCCTCGCACAAAGGGTGTTAAATGAGAGGGCACTCATGCACTGATTCCTAGACTAGACTGACTGACACGCTCAAATGACATCACTGATGACATCATCCACAGAACTATTCACACAACCACTCATACCTCCATACAACCTGTCATTTGAGATGTCATCAGTGATGTTACCGACCTTGTCATGAGTAATTCAATATGTGAGGTTATAAGCAGTGCATTGCAGTAAGTCCCACAGAGCGCGATTGCCGAGAGGACTTTGGAGGCAGCGCCCCCTTCCTCCACCACTCTGCAAACGCACCTCCTGGCACATTGCTGGTTGGGAAATGAAATCCCCTTGGATCTAGAGTGTCTTTGGGGGTCAATAAGTCCTTCTGTTACCTCCAATTAGTCACACACAGCAGACTTGCTGCAAGGTCTTCGGAGGCCAAGCCCTCTTTCTCCACCACTCCTTGTGCACTGCTGGTTGGGGGATGAAGTCCTCTTGGCTGAGGGTTTTTGGGTGCCCAGAATCCTTCTTGCTACATCCAGTAACTTCTACACAGCAGGATTCTTGAGAGCTGGTCGAAGGCTACTCAGCAACCATGATTACTAGTTAAAAAAAACATAGAAATTCACTGAAAAAAATAAAGGTTACAGGACGTTATAGTTTGGCTCTGATTTCACCCGTACAAAATGAGTGATATTCCGCAGTTATAGTTACCTGAGCTAGCTATAACTTATGCCCCTGCAATGCACTGATTATAACCTCACATATTAGAGTTTATGATAGTTAAACATATATACTAGCCTACTACAAAAGTTACATTACTGTAATAGGTGCACTATGACTAAGTGATACAGCTTCTTATATATATTATGTGATTGGATGTGTGACTTTATATATGCTTGTGTGTATGGGTGTGGGAGTGGCTGCATGGGTGTATAAGTGGGTGTGTGAGTAGACCTGTGGGTGAGTGAGATGCTGTGAAAGTGGGTGTATTGGTGAGTGAGTCGGTGTGCCAGTGGCCTTATGGCTGAGTGAATGGCAGTGTGAGTGGCTCTATGGCTGAGTAAGTAGGTATGCAATGACTGTATGGGTGAGTGAGTGGGTGTCTGCATGGCTGTATGAGTGAGTAACTGGGTGTGTAAGTAGCTGTATGGGTGAGTGAGTGTTTTTTTCAGTGGGTGTTTGGTCAAGTGAGTTAGTGTGTGAGTGGCTGCATTCTAAGTAACTGGTTATGAGAATGACTGTATGGATGTGTGAGTGGGTATGTAAGTGTGTGTGTGGCTGTGTGAGTGCCTGTATGGGTGAGTGGCTGTGTTGAGTGGCTGTATGAGTGTGTGAGTGGGTGTGTGAGTGAGTGACTGTGTAGATAAATAAGTGGGTTTGTGACTGGCTGTGTGGGTGAGTATGTTACTATGTAATTGACTGGTGAGTGACTGGTTGTATGAGTAGCTGTACAAGTGAGTGAATAGGTGTGTGAGTGGATCTATGGAGAAGTGAGTAAGTGGATGAATGAGTAATAGTATGGGTCTGTGAATGGGTATGTGAGTCGTGTGGATGTGTGAATGGGCATACAAGAGGTTGTATGGGGGTGTGAGAGTGTGTGTCAGTGGTGCTGTGGATGATGTCATCAGTGATGTCATTTGAAATGTCATGAGTGATGTCATTACCATGTCATGAGCGTAAGTAACTGCTGAAATTCACTGGTTTTGTCTGACTGAAATCTGAGCCTAACTACTACATCCCAATAACCTCTGGTCTTTTCAGTGAATTTCTAAGCTTTTTTAAATTCTATTTCCTAACTATAATATTGCTGTAACCTTTGACTTTTTGGTTTTTCCCATTGAATCTATCTATCTATCTATCTATCTATCTATTTGTATATATATATATATATATCTGCGGCGTGCTACAGGGGCCCCTGCACTCAAGCTGGCCTGGTCTTCACTGGCGCTGTTTTCGCTCCGGCAGAAACATTTTCGTATTCCGAGGTATCGGAAAGACCAGGCCCACCACTGTGCACAGGAGGACAGGAAGCGGTGTCGGAGTCACGGAACTCTGCCCTGGGCGAGGCGCACTGTCGCACTTGCCCCCGCGGAACACATACCTGGTTGCGGTGGTTGTGCAGTCAGGGGACCCAAGGAGCCACGATATTCCTGCAGGCAACACGGGACATTGGGAGAGAGCTACTCGAAAAAACCTGCAGTCCCCACAACGTTGTTGCCGTCCTATCCTGGCAAACCATTGCATGCTGGGAGTTGCAGTTCCTTTGACCATCGGGAAAATGAAGCAGGTGACATCAATTATCGCTTTCAGGGCGGAGACTATTATAACTAGCTTTGTTGGGGCAGGACTTTTTGGCAGCATACTCACCTCCTGTTTTATTCTGGGCGCTGAAGAGGCTACACAGCCGAAATGCATACGCCCATTTGCCAATAAGGAATAGAGACTCCATTGTGTTCCCCTATCGTGGCCTCTGCCTTTCTTTGTGGAGGGTATTTTGGATACAGTTTGCACTGCTAGCCAGCGGCGTGCTACAGGGGCCTCTGCACTCAAGCTGGCCTGGTCTTCACTGGCGCTGTTTTCGCTCCGGCAGAAACATTTTCGTATTCCGAGGTATCGGAAAGACCAGGCCCACCACTGTGCACAGGAGGACAGGAAGCGGTGTCGGAGTCACGGAACTCTGCCCTGGGCGAGGCGCACTGTCGCACTTGCCCCCGCGGAACACATACCTGGTTGCGGTGGTTGTGCAGTCAGGGGACCCAAGGAGCCACGATATTCCTGCAGGCAACACGGGACATTGGGAGAGAGCTACTCGAAAAAACCTGCAGTCCCCACAACATTGTTGCCATCCTATCCTGGCAAACCATTGCATGCTGGGAGTTGCAGTTCCTTTGACCATCGGGAAAATGAAGCAGGTGACATCAATTATCGCTTTCAGGGCGGAGACTATTATAACTAGCTTTGTTGGGGCAGGACTTTTTGGCAGCATACTCACCTCCTGTTTTATTCTGGGCGCTGAAGAGGCTACACAGCCGAAATGCATACGCCCATGTGCCAATAAGGAATAGAGACTCCATTGTGTTCCCCTATCGTGGCCTCTGCCTTTCTTTGTGGAGGGTATTTTGGATACAGTTTGCACTGCTAGCCAGCGGCGTGCTACAGGGGCCCCTGCACTCAAGCTGGCCTGGTCTTCACTGGCGCTGTTTTCGCTCCGGCAGAAACATTTTCGTATTCCGAGGTATCGGAAAGACCAGGCCCACCACTGTGCACAGGAGGACAGGAAGCGGTGTCGGAGTCACGGAACTCTGCCCTGGGCGAGGCGCACTGTCGCACTTGCCCCGCGGAACACATACCTGGTTGCGGTGGTTGTGCAGTCAGGGGACCCAAGGAGCCACGATATTCCTGCAGGCAACACGGGACATTGGGAGAGAGCTACTCGAAAAAACCTGCAGTCCCCACAACGTTGTTGCCGTCCTATCCTGGCAAACCATTGCATGCTGGGAGTTGCAGTTCCTTTGACCATCGGGAAAATGAAGCAGGTGACATCAATTATCGCTTTCAGGGCGGAGACTATTATAACTAGCTTTGTTGGGGCAGGACTTTTTGGCAGCATACTCACCTCCTGTTTTATTCTGGGCGCTGAAGAGGCTACACAGCCGAAATGCATACGCCCATTTGCCAATAAGGAATAGAGACTCCATTGTGTTCCCCTATCGTGGCCTCTGCCTTTCTTTGTGGAGGGTATTTTGGATACAGTTTGCACTGCTAGCCAGCGGCGTGCTACAGGGGCCCCTGCACTCAAGCTGGCCTGGTCTTCACTGGCGCTGTTTTCGCTCCGGCAGAAACATTTTCGTATTCCGAGGTATCGGAAAGACCAGGCCCACCACTGTGCACAGGAGGACAGGAAGCGGTGTCGGAGTCACGGAACTCTGCCCTGGGCGAGGCGCACTGTCGCACTTGCCCCCGCGGAACACATACCTGGTTGCGGTGGTTGTGCAGTCAGGGGACCCAAGGAGCCACGATATTCCTGCAGGCAACACGGGACATTGGGAGAGAGCTACTCGAAAAAACCTGCAGTCCCCACAACGTTGTTGCCGTCCTATCCTGGCAAACCATTGCATGCTGGGAGTTGCAGTTCCTTTGACCATCGGGAAAATGAAGCAGGTGACATCAATTATCGCTTTCAGGGCGGAGACTATTATAACTAGCTTTGTTGGGGCAGGACTTTTTGGCAGCATACTCACCTCCTGTTTTATTCTGGGCGCTGAAGAGGCTACACAGCCGAAATGCATACGCCCATTTGCCAATAAGGAATAGAGACTCCATTGTGTTCCCCTATCGTGGCCTCTGCCTTTCTTTGTGGAGGGTATTTTGCATATATATATATATATATATATATATATTCACTGAAAAAACCATAGGTTATAGACCTTATATAGTTAGGAATTAGCATTTAAAAAACCTTTTTTTACTCACACAAAACCATTGAAATTCCATATATAGTTAGTTGTACTAACTATATATCGCGCACCCGCAATCCACTGCTGATCATGTCACATATTACATCATTCATGACATGGTCAGTGACATCACTGATGACATCACAGATGACATCTCAAATGACATCACTGATGACATCACTGATGACATCTCAAATGACATCACTGATGACAACATCCAGTGACTGTATGTTTCTGTAAAGTTAAAATATGTCTTACATATTGAAGAATGAGTGGATGTATAAGTGTCTGGATGAAGGATTTATTAGGTGCATGATTGACTGTATGAGTGAGTGAATAAATGTGTGTCACTGAGTGCATGAGTTAGTGACTAAACAGTCTTAATTTGTGCATCATTATGTCTGTTGTTCTGTAAACTGCTGCATGTGTTGATCAGTAGCTATATGAGTAAGTATATGGGTTATTGATTGGTTGCCCAAGTATTTGTATGGGAGACTGAGTGTGTGTGTGTGGGGGTGGCTGGGAGGTGTATGACTCTGTGCATAGATGTGCTAGCAGTTAATTCAATAGATGTATGGGTTCAAAAGTGCATGTGGAAACACCTGTATGGGCGGTTGACTGAGTGCATTGGTGAGTGAATGGATATCTCAGTGCTACATGTCAAAGTAAGTACATATGTAAAACACAGTACATGTGACAGTTGACATATATAAATAACTGTGCATAAGAGCCAGTGAATGTGTGAGTGGCTGTATGGATCATTGTGTACTTGTATCAGGCATTGTAAAAGAGAGTAAATATGTGTTAGTATATGTTTGAATAAGTAAGGTGTGTATAACTGTATAGTTGAGGAAATGGAGGTGTGATTGATTCTTTGCATGACTGACTAAGTGTCTGAGTAACTCCATGGATGAGTGACAGTCTGTGAGTGTCTGTTTACACTGAGTGTATCTAAGGTTATATTAGAGTCTGAAGAGGTTCATCGTATTATCACATGAATGATGTCATCAGTGATGTGATCAGTAATGTCAAATGAGATGTCATCAGTGATGTCATTTGAGATGTCATCAGTGATGTCATCAGTGATGTCATTTGAGATGTCATCAGTGATGTCATTTGAGATGTCATCAGTGATGTCATCAGTGATGTCATTTGAGATGTCATCAGTGATGTCATCAGTGATGTCACTGACCATGTCATGAATGATGTAATATCAGTGCTTAATTTGTAAAAAATGAAGTGCAGGTGCTCAAATGTTTGCCAGAGGCCACACCTACTTTTCTCTGGCTCCGCCCACTTCATCCACTGGCTCCACCCACTTACTATATTGGCCCCACCCACATTTTCACTGGTCTGGCCACCACCAGTAAATTAATGATAATTAAAAAAAACACGTAATCCTGCGCCTGCGGCCCCCGCCGCCCCCAGGCCCTGCCAGCCCTGCCTCGCCTCGCCTCACCTCACTCACCTGCCGCCTCAGCTGCCTGCCTTATTTCAAATTCGGCCGGCGCCGGCCTACCCCCAGGGCCAGGCCCCACCGCCCCAGGCCATCTTGTCCCTGCCTCCAGGGCAGCGCCAGCGCTGCTGTAGCAGTGGTAGGTAGAGTCGGTCGGTCGGGTCGACCAATCACAGTGTTAAAAAACCCGACTCACTGGTCTGGCCACCACCAGTAAATTAATCACGCTCACTTCACGCCACGGACCACGGTTCAATAGGCTGGAGCATGTGATTTTTAACAATCGAGAACAACACTCCTCACAAAGTGTACAACATCACACCTGAATAAAGCTGTTTGTGGCTGCATCCCAAAGCATGTTTGATGAGAGAGTGAAAATTGGAGCATCCATGGGCTTTCTACCAGCTGTTGTCTGACAATTCCAATTCCTGACAGGTAGCAAGCTGTGCCGTTGGATGAAGGGAATCTTAAACAGTTCAGATGTGCTCTCGGGAGGCCGCCTGCTTACCCTAATCACTTTGAAGAATCAACGGTATGCCTTGCAAGATACATAAACTCACCACACATGTCTCGCTATTTGTTTATGGACTTTAAGAATGCTGGTCTATAAAGACAAACGGATCGAAATATCAATGCGGGTATAATGTATAATTTTGCATATAAGCGTTGAGACTAACAATATACACCAATGAAAATATGCATAATTATTTGTACTTTGTGTTACTCAAGAGTATTCAAATCTGCATATACTCACGAAACAATTAAAGTATATTTATTTCTAGCTTACAAAAGAGCATAACGAGGAAGGAAAACTAAAATCTAATTTACATTAGCGATAAGTTTTGAAGCTGGCAGTGTTAATCATAAACATTCCATATTTTTCATCGACCAAATTTCAGCATGTGGGAAAAATAATCCTGTATTTTGGCTCCATAAGAATCAGTGTTGGCAAGATTCAGTACGTAATTTCCTAGCTGGTGTCTTCTTTCAGTCAGCATGAATGTAGCTTCTCTAGTGCCATTTTTTAAATTCGAGCCATTAGTATAATCTATAATAAGGGCGTCAGAGCACGAGTGCCTCCGCTCTCATGTTATCCCTCGTTTATGCTCTACCTGCATTATTTTTGTCTTATTTAATTTTGTTAAAAGACACATTAAGTTTATGAAACTCTCCAACAGTGAAATGCTGCGTTCCTCTGGGCTAGCTCTGAGATTTCTAGAGACATGCACATTTTCGCAAAGATATGAGGATTTAAATAAGCAATCTCACCCCACTGCCAGGCCTCTGGCCCTGCCCTGCCTCGCTCGCCTCGCACCCAGGTCGCCCTCACCTGCTGAGCAGTGACTGTGAGCACTCGCAGGGGTTATATCCAGGCTGTTTGTGTTGGCAGTGGCAGGGGTTTCTACAGGGGGCAGGGGTTACATCCATGCAGTTTGTGCAGACAGTAGCATTAGGGTCAATGGGGAGTGGGGATTACATCCATGCAGTTTGTGTTGGTAGGAGCAGGGATTTCTAGAGGGGGTTACATCCATGCAGTTTGTTTTGGTAGCGACAGGGGTTCCTACGGGGGAGAGGGGGAAAGGAGTTACATCCATGCAGTTTGTGCAGGCAGTAGCATGAGTTTAAATAGGGGAATGGGGATTGCATCCATGCAGTTTGTGTTGGTAGTAGCAGGGGTTTCTAGGGGGGTGTTGGCTGTGGGATGCCGCCGCTGGTCGACTCACGGCTCCTACGAGGGGGGGTGGGGGCATCAGTGGCTTATCTGAGGCAGCAGGTCTCAGCGCTCCTAATTACATTGCCTTTTTAATCAATGCCCGAAGCGGTTCCAGACACTAGGTCATAGCAAGGGGGTGGGGGAGGAGTGGGGGTGGAGGAGCAGGTGGGGGTGGGGGGGGAGGCCAGGGGTGCCTTCTATGCCAGTCTGTACCGGGTGTCATGCACCACGAGGGCTACCTGTGCTGCCACAGAGATATACCCGTCACGCACACCCCTGCAGTGTTTTTCTTGGTAATATCGCACTAGCAGCTTATTTATTGAAGGCATTGCAGCATTTGTATGGCGCTTTCTTACCACTAAAGAGGCTCCGCAGTCGCCGGCCGCTCCCAACTCCGAGTCGAGTCTCAGTCCCCGACTCCCCCACCAGCAACTTTGGAGTTTGGGCGGGCGAGGGAAGAGGTGCGGAGTGCGGACGTGCGGTTATGCAGGGGCGGGCAGCAGAGAAAATGCGCGTGCAATGCATTTGCATGCAATCTGCGCACGCGTCACTTCCTCTGGCGCGCACAGCCCCAACCCCCGCAGCAAAGCCCTGCCCAGTGCCTGCCCCTGGCCCCTGCAAGGCTGTAACAAAAGTTACAATTTACAACGGCAAGTCCCGGACTCTCCCGCCCAGGCGGCGCCCACTGGGGCCCTGATCCGCGCCGCGCCTGGGGAAGTGGAATTAATTTGTTCTTCTGAATCTTACTTCTTTTCTTTAAGTAACTCAGTGCCACTGCCTGACAGTAATACACAGCAGCGCCACACTCTGTGCCTGCCAGAGAGTCATCACCACGCACCAGTCAGTGCGCACGCAGACAGAGACAGCCACGAGTCTAAAAAATGAAAATGAGGCAGAGAACAGGTGCACTTTAATGCCGAGTGATAGACCCGGCCCCCATAATTAAGTGCCGGTGCTGAGCACCGGCAAGCTCCGGCTCAAATTAAGCCCTGTGTAATATGTGACATGATCAGCAGTGGATTGCGGGTGCGCGATATATAGTTAGTACAACTAACTATATATGGAATTTCAATGGTTTTGTGTGAGTAAAAAAAGGTTTTTTAAATGCTAATTCCTAACTATATATGGTCTATAACCTATGGTTTTTTCAGTGAATTTCAATGGTTTTTTAATAGCAAATAACAAAAGCTTTAAATGTATTTTTCTTTAAATCAAAAAATATATTTTACATGTTTTTAATACTTTTTTTTTTTTTAATTATATTTTTTGTTTCGCTCCCGGTACGCGAACCGGTTAGCTTCCCGTTAGCGCAATTTGGTGCCGCGACCCGGTCCGCGAACCGGTAAACGTTCCGTTTGCGCAACTGCTGCGTTAGAAAACAACATCGTGACGCGTCGCGTCAGCGTGACGTATTGCGTTGTCGCGTAATACGTCATATGACGCGCCAAGGTAGCGTACCCGGAAGCGAACTGGTACGCGAACCGAGGCGCGAAGCGCTGCTTCCCGGAAGCGATCCGGGACGCGGCCCAAAGCGCGTAACGTAAACACAACAAGTCATGTGACTTGGTAATAACCCTTTTCATTGGTTCATTTCACTTTTGGTTTCCTAATGATGTAAGACTAGGTCATGTGACCTAAAAGTAACACTTTTCATTGGTTTAGAACTATTGTTTTTCCAAATGATGAAAACCTCTCCTTCTTTCCTCACTCTGACTTTCATCTTTGTGAGAGAAAGACCCTTTGTGATTAGTGAGCAATGGCTTCATTAGTAGCTTCAGCTGGTGCTTCCCCACCACCTCCACCACATCCAAAGAAGAGAGGACCACCTGCTGAAGTTATTATTCAGCAAGAGGAGGAAGAAGAGGAAGAAGAGGAAGAGCAGCAAGAGAGGCAATTTTTGCGTGAGGAACCCAGGAGGTCTCATGTGAAAGTAAATTATATTTGGCAATTTTTTAGTTATCCCCAGGGCCAAAAAAAAGTCAATGCACGGTACGTAACTTGCCTTATATGTAAAGAAAGCCTGTCCAGAGGCACCGAGAAGAAGTACAGTTACGGCAATTACACGATGCATCGCCATATGAGTAGGTGGCATCCTAACAACTACAGTGCTGCGCAGTTACGTGACCAGCAAGATAATCCTCCTTCTATGGCCAGAAGATCAGTTGTGCCGGAAGTGACGGGAACAGAGGCGAGGGAGTTGGTCCCAAATATTCAGATGAAATTCGGGGAAGTGAAACAAGTGTGCGTGCATTGCAATGGGTTCATTTGCTACAGAGAAAGTAGCATCACTCTGATCAACAGAGCTATCGACAATCATGATTGTCCGAAACGCCCCAGACAATAAATTCTTTTTTTTTTGTTGCTCCTGTTGAGCCCTTTACAATAAATCGTTTTCGTTTCCCCCCCCCAAAAAAAAGAAAAAAATATAAAACTGTTCAGAAAATACAAAAAAAGTAAAAAAATGTTCAGAAAAATAATTAAAAAAATATAAAACAACAAAAACAATAAAAAAAAAGTTCTTTTCAGAACTACCTCCCTGTTATAAAAAAATTGGTAGAATATTTGGAACTCTGCCAACCTCTATTTCTTTTGGTTCGCTTCCCCGTTCGCTCTCCGGTACGCGAACCGGGAGCGAACCCAAAATTTTTTTTTAAAAAAAAGAAGAGTAATTATAAGGGAAGGAAACAGACAGTTATGTTAAAAGAAAGACAGCTATAGGGAGTAAAGTAGAGATACTGTTTAATAGATCTATTTACTGAAGAAAAGATTTAAGAGAGTATAATTGTGAAAAACAAAATAGATAAGGAAGTGAGAAAAAAAAAGAGAGTAGAAGAATAACAAACAAGAGTTTCTTAGAGAATGTGAATGAATAATCAAATTAAGATTAAAACATCGGAATAACAGAGAGAAAAAAAACAATGCAGAAAAGAAGAAGTAACAGAAAAGGAATGATTGAAACAGCAAAGAAATGTAAATAACATAGGGGCATATTATCAACATAGGCGATAAAAATTTTGCTGCTTTTATCAGCAGAAATCTGACACTAAAGACGCTTTTGCGGCAGTTTTCTGCCAATAATTACTGCTTTTATCGGCAGAAAACTGCTGCTAAAGCCGCTTTTGCGGCAGTTTTCTGCCGATAAAAACACTGATAAATGTATTGCCTGTGTTGATAATATGCCCCTTACTGTGCTTGAACTACAGAGAGAAAGCATAATGAACAAGTAGTGAAAGAGTGATCAGTCAGAAACAGTGAGAGTAATAGAGACAGAGTGAGTGAACAAGAGTGACGAAGTATGAGAAGAGAGGGACTGACAAAAATAGTGGAAGGAGTAGAGTAAGTAAGTAATAGAGAAAGGATTGAGGGAAGTAGCAAAGGCAGGAAAGTGAGGGTTAAAGAAATGAAGTAGTGAAACTAATAGAAGTTAAATGCGATAGAAATGTAACGAAAAGAGTACAAAACATTTACCTTATAATTGTCGTTAACTTAGTCACTTGTAATTTTTATACTTTCAATCTGTGAGAGAGAGAACAAACATTTGAAAAATATTAAAACATGTATTTAAAAATTAGAAAAGACAAGGGAAAAGATTGAAGGACAAACAGTTTTTCAATAACTTTGACACTTACTGAAGCCTCTGCTGCTCCATGCCCCTACACAGTCCTAAAAATATACATTTTAAACTAACAGTATCTTGAATTAAATTACTTCACAGAACACATCTGAAGTGTTGGAATTGACAACCAATGAAAATGTTACTTTCATTTTCTACTTTTTTTACCTGACATTTGATTCGTTATATACCTGAATATATTTAAAGGAAGAGAAGGGAACACAGCCATTTTGACTACTACTTCCTGGTGTACATTTCAATTGGATTTTCACTAATCACTTCAACTTCTTTGTAAAGGTAAGTTGTTATTTTAAAAACTGAAGTATATTGTGCACTATAAGTTAATATGGTAAACTTTTTCTGATAGTTATATACTATCCCTCTGTAGTAGTTATAGATTTATATAGACTTCTCTGTTATAGTTATGGATAGAGTTAGGTTTCTCTTGTATAATTATGAATTTACTTACGTTAAATCACATACACTTTTTTATATTCCTACTTCCACTCTGATACTATACACTGCCCAAAGATAAATTCACTGATAAAAACTGCCTATCTAAAATTAATCCCAACAGTGCCCTATCTCTACTAATATATATTTTTTTTATCCAAATTTCAGGCAACATGGAAGGCGAACAGAAAGTTTCATTTCAAATTGTCCTGCAAGAGAGCAGCCAAGAATTAATTGATCCAAATTATATAGAATTTATGGATGAAACTTGGGACCAAGAACTACTGCAATGTGTGCAAGCAGTAGATGACCTCCTTCAAAATGAGGACATTTTACACACTCAGAGATTACAAGCTATGTTCAATGAAAATAACGACATTTCAGACAGTGAAATGTTAGAAATGTTATTAAATTTTGAAACACAATCACAATAATAAATAATTGCTTAAAAAATAAAGAAATTAAAAAATAATCAACAAAACCAACAATCAATTAACATACAGTATTTGAAAAGTCTATCATTCTTTTTTCCTTATAGTACGCTCCCCAGAACGCTTCCCGGTTCGCGGACCGGGCGCTCCCCACGCAAAAAAACAAATTTATTTTTTATTTATTTTGCCCTGCGGGGCCCTTTTAAAGCCTCCACATCAAACCTAGGGGGTCAGGGAGGATCTACTATGCCCCCTTATGGTCATTTCCCCCTTTGTTTTGGCCTCCTCTTGTCTCTCGATCCTACCGAGAGACAAGATGGCGGCCGCTCCGGACTGTTTAGAATGTTGACAGACACCGGAGAGCCAATCAGCTTCGCTACGCGAAGTTCTGTTACGCGTCAAGTACGCGAACCGGAGCGCTGCCCGGAGCGCGCTTACAGATATATATCTTTTTTTGAACGTTAATTTCTCAAAATCCACTGGAGTACATATATTGAGACCTAGCAAAGGCACATCGGGCTAACAGTCCCTACAATTTTGCCAAGTTTCGTGCAAATCCATTCAGCCGTTCGGCCTAAAAGTGAGGCCAACCGCCCTATGGAAATTAACATGGGAAAAACGCGTTTTGGGACCCCCCTTTTTTCTCGGCCCCCCCTTGACAAACACCCCCCAAATTTCCAGTGGCTGCTCAGAAACAAAATGTTCCATTTTCCTGAAAATTTCAGCCAATTCCGTCCACAAACGCCAAAGTTATTAGACATAGAATTTTCAAAAATCCCATAGAGAAAAAATCCTAACTATATATACCTACTGGCGACCGCCAGTAGGTAATATATATATATATATATATATATATATATATATATATATATAGATAGATAGATATATATATATATATATATATATATATATCTATATTCACTGAAAAAACCATAGGTTATAGACCATATATAGTTAGGAATTAGCATTTAAAAAACCTTATTTTACTCACACAAAACCATTGAAATTCCATATATAGTTAGTTGCACTAACTATATATCGCGCACCCGCAATCCACTGCTGATGATGTCACATATTACATCATTCATGACATGGTCAGTGACATCACTGATGACATCACTGATGACATCTCAAATGACATCACTGATGACAACATCCAGTGATTTTTTGTTTCTGTAAAGTTTAAATATGTCTTACATATTGAAGAATGAGTGGATGTGTAAGTGTCTGGACGAAGGATTTAGTAGGTGCATGACTGACTGTATGAGTGAGTGATTAAATGTGTCTCACTGAGTGCATGGGTTAGTGACTAAACTGTCTTAATTTGTGCATCATTATGTCTGTTGTTCTGTAAACTGCTGCATGTGTTGATCAGTAGCTATATGACTAACTATATGGGTTATTGATTGATTGCCCAAGTATTTGTATGGGAGACTGAGTGTGTGTGTGGCTAGCTGGGAGGTGTGTGACTCTGTGCAGATCAATGTGTACTTGTATCAATGATTGTATAAGAAGGTAAGTATGTGTTAGTATATGTTTGAAAATGTAAGGTGCTCTATGTTTAACTGTATAGACAAGAAAATGGAAGTGTCATTGATTCTTTACAGGACTGACTAGGTGTGTGAGTAACTCCATGGATGAGTGGCAGACTGTGAGTGTCTGTATAGGTGTATGAGTGCATATGATAGTGTTGTAAAGATGAGTGATTGTATGTATGAATGATTGTATGGGTGAATGAGTGAAGGTGTGTGTAGATGTAGCAATCAGTGAGTGCGTATGTAGTAACTAGTATTGGTGTATCAATGGCTTCAAAAATTATACTCTGTATTTAACACTGGGTGAAACAGAGGTTATATTAAAATGTGAGGAGATGCATTGTATTGTCACATGAATGATATCATCAGTGATGTGGTCATTGATGTCAAATGAGATGTCATCAGTGATGTCATCAGTGATGTCATTTGAGATGTCATCAGTGATGTCACTGACCATGTCATGAATGATGTAATATGTGACATCATCAGCAGTGGATTGCGGGTGCGCGATATATAGTTAGTGCAACTAACTATATATGGAATTTCAATGGTTTTGTGTGAGTAAAATAAGGTTTTTTAAATGCTAATTCCTAACTATATATGGTCTATAACCTATGGTTTTTTCAGTGAATTTTCAAGGTTTTGTAAATGCTAATTCCTAACTATATATGGTCTATAACCTATGGTTTTTTCAGTGAATTTCAATGGTTTTTTAATAGCAAATATCATAAGCTGTCGAATGTCAAGTACGTGGTAAGTGAAAACATTTTCGTGTTTATGCACACTGATCTGCTTTGAATGGTGCCCCCCCCCCCCTCATTTCTATTAGGAGTACTCTCTCTTTGCAGATAGTGAAAGGTAGTTAATGCAGGCCTTTGCCCCCGTTGTAATACGTCGTGCCTGCTTCTCTCTCCATTTGATTGATTGTTATCCAAGCATTTACTGTTTTAGAATTGGTTCTCTTTGGTTCATTCTCTATTTACAAACAGACACAGAGTCGCAATACTCTGTTTAGTCTTTGCAGATAACGAAAAATCGTGTAAAAAAAAAGAAAAGGAATCGAGCAAAATCAGTAGGCCACTAATGGGATCTCTTTTTGACCTCGCTAAAATAGAAACATTAGGAACAACCCCTCATGACAAATACAAAACTAGTGAGATGAACTGAACTCCACACAATGATGGCTGCAAAACAGCTTGGCTCCGCCACCCACCCCGCCCAAAATAACGATAAAGAGCGGCTGCCATGATTGGTTGCGGAATGGCCATGACGGAGCTACGAAATGGTGGTGCTCTCATGCTAACCCCAGCTTCAGTCTGAAACATCCAGAAACACTGTAGACTACCAATTCGATCAGTTCCGGTAGCGCCCCAATGTAACCCGGTAGAGAAGAACTAGCCCTCCCCTCTTTGACTGATGGTTCTTGTTGCCTGTCCCTTCTGTTGTCATTTAACAGAACTATTTAGCCTGCTGAAAGGGGTTGTGTTCCGACCGCTGGTTGGTGGAGACATTTTGACTATATTCTGGACCTGCGTTGTCGCGTAATGCGTCATATGACGCGCCGCGTTAGCGCATCCGGAAGTCATCCGGGGCGCGACGCGCAGCGCGTAACGTAAGCATAACAAGTCATGTGACTTGTTAATAAAACTTTTCATTGGTTCATTTTACTTTTCTTATTCTAATGATGAAAGGCTTGGTCATATGACCTAAAAATTACGCTTTTTATTACTTCCGAACATTATTTTTTCTTAAATATATGTTATAATGTTCCAGGCTAATGTACTTTCCCGGAAAATTTACAACTGTCCTGCAAGTAAAATATATTCTTTTTTCGAGAAAAAGAGCGTTTCTTCGTCCCATGACGGAGCCGTTGAGCAAAAGAGGGTCGACATGCTGTCTTAGTCGCCGATACGCCTGAATATGAGATTCTTATCGATCACTTTATGTTGCAGGAGTAGAAAACACAACAGCCCTTGACCATTTATCTTTACTGCGTTCCTGCGTATTATACCTTTTACCCTTCATGTAATTGGTCTGCTTTATTTCACTTGCCTTTTAATGATTCTAAAACAGTGACTATTATTAAAAACTTTACCAATGTATATACTACTAACATGTTTTCTTTTAAAAACCTTTATTGTGAAAATTTCATTATACAAATACGAGCCTATAACCACGTGGGCCGGCCACGGAGCAAACTGTAATAGTATATGATGAGTAGACATTTACACTGTAGAGGAACGTAACAGGCGGGCCATTAGGTTGCAAGAACTAAGGTGTCTAACAGTTGCGGAATCGGTGGACGTACATTTTATAATTAAAATACGACAGGGCCAGTTGCAATAAAATTATCTAGATATACATTTGCGGGCAAGTACCATGGGTGACGTTAATTCGAACTTTCAATAGTACAGTAATCAATAACACATCAGAACTTAATATCAATAGGGATGTCGAAATATTCAATCAATTCTCGTCCCCGCCCTCCATATGCTTCAAAACTGCATACGTATCTCGTGATTTCAAGGTTCTGCAACCAGTACACAACAAGGAGTTACGAGTCCCATTTATTCCGGCGCCATTTTGGGCGAGGACGGGCAGGTCTAGGATATAGTCAAAATGTCTCTACCAACCATCGACTATGATGATGTTCATATGCTGTATTTATTAGAGTAACACTCATCTGTCCACATGAAATTAATTTGCCACAATCTAAACATGTCATTTTAATCTTTCCAAAGTTCTAAATATTTGGGACCATTTCCCTTGCCTCTGATGCTGTCAGTGCCACTTCTTTGATGAATGTACTGGCAGGTCGGGGGTTCTCCTCCAAATCTCTCTTTTATGCAGCACTATAATTAATTGGTGCCACCTCTCCATATGACGATGCATGGTATAGTTACCATAACTATATTTTTTTTCGGTTCCTCTGGAGAGTACATCGTGGCAGATGAAGCGTGTAACGTACCGGGCATTTACCTTTTTTTGCATGTACAGGAAAGGAAAAAAAAAATCGAGCGTCCGAGTTCTAAAGTGTCCCAGGGCCATTTTAGTAGACCAGGCCCAAATCCAAAGAACAAGCCGCCATTTTGAGAGTCCTGTTGCAGCCGCCTGTCGCTGTAGCATCAAGAGCAGCCGAAACTCAGCTGAATGGCAACTGAAACGGTAAAGGGGCGCCCCACTACAGCAGACGAGCCTCCACCTAGGAAGGCCCGTTCACGCCGCCTCCCCCCCCCCCTTCGGGCACCCCACGCCGTTATTCGGAGCAGTATTGTAGGATGGCCACACCAGTGCGGCAACTTGCTAGACATCACCTCGGTGGTAACCGAATCTCAGCGCCTTGTGGTGTCTTCTATTCAGAAAACATTGTTGTGCTGCCTTCGACCTATTCGCCGCAAGTGCGCACTCAACTCAGCTGCATAGCTTGCTAGACACCACCTCGGTGCCATCCGGATCTTGGAATCTCAGCGCCTTTTGGTGTCTTCTCTTCAGAAAATATTGTTGCGCTGCCTTTGGCCCCATTCGCACATCGGTCCGCTACTGACGCCATCTCACAAGCTAATGGGGCACCCCACGCCGAGTTTCAGCATTGTAGGATGACCACACCAGTACAGCAACTTGCTAGACATCACCTCGGTGCCATCCGGATCTTCGCATCTCAACGCCTAGTGGTATCTTCCATACAGAAAATATTGTTGCGCTGCCTTTGGCCCCATTTGCACATCGGTCCGCTACTGACACCATCTCACAGGCCAACAGGGTGCCCCACGCCGACTTTCAGCATTGTAGGATAGCCACACCAGTGCACCTTACTAGACACCACCTCGGTGCCATCCGGATCTTGGCATCTCAGCGCCTTGTGGTGTCTTCTATTCAGAAAATATTGTTGCGCTGCCTTTGGCCCCATTCGCACATCGGTCCGCTACTGACGCCATCTCACAGGCCAACGAGGCGCCCCACGCCGACTTTCAACATTGTAGGATGGCCACATCAGTGCGGCAACTTGCTAGACACCACCTCGGTGCCATCCGGATCTTGGCATCTCAGCGCCTTGTGGTGTCTTCTAGTCAGAAAATATTGTTGCGCTGCCTTTGGCCCCATTCGCACATCGGTCCGCTACTGACGCCATCTCACAGGCTAATGGGGCGCCCCACGCGACTTTCAGCATTGTAGGATGGCCACACCAGTACAGCAACTTGCTAGACATCACCTCGGTGCCATCCGGATCTCGGCGCCCCACTGCAGATGAAGTGCCTCTCAACTATGAAACCACCACGGTGCCATCCGGATCTTGGCGCCTTGTGCTGGTTCCGGCCTATTCACACATCGGTCCGCTACTGACGCCATCTCACAGGCTAATGGGGCGCCCCACGCCGAGTTTCAGCATTGTAGGATGACCACACCAGTACAGCAACTTGCTAGACATCACCTCGGTGCCATCCGGATCTTCGCATCTCAACGCCTAGTGGTATCTTCCATACAGAAAATATTGTTGCGCTGCCTTTGGCCCCATTCGCACATCGGTCCGCTACTGACACCATCTCACAGGCCAACAGGGCGCCCCACGCCGACTTTTACCATTGTAGGATGGCCACACCAGTGCCACAACTTGCTAGACACCACCTCGGTGCCATCCGGATCTTGGCGCGTTGTGCTGCCTTCGGCCTATTCGCACATCGGTCCGCTACTGACGCGAACTCACAGGCCAACAGGGCGCCCCACGCCGACTTTCAGCATTGTAGGATGGCCACACCAGTGCTGCAACTTGCTGGACACCACCTCGGTGCCATCCGGATCTTGGCGCGTTGTGTTGCCTTCGGCCTATTCGCACATCGGTCCGCTACTGACGCCGCCTCACGTGCCAACGTATTTTCTCCGCATTTTATACCCTATGCCGCATAACAGGTCATGTGACTTGTTTATAAAACTTTTCATTGGTTCATTTTACTTTTGGTTTCCTAATGATGGAAGGCTTGATCATATGACCTAAAAACAACACTTTTCATTGGATGAAAACTTTTTTTTTTCCCCAAACGATGAAAGCCCCACCTTGTTTCTGGATGTTTCAGACTGAAGCTGGCGTCACCATGAAAGCACCACCATCTCGTGGCTCCGTCGTAGTCATTCCGCGAGCAATCATGGCAGCCGCTCCCCACCAGAAGCCTGCAGGAGTCGGGGGCCCCCAAAACTTTTGATGAATCCTCAAGGCGGAGGGGACGCTTTCGAGAATGGGGTCCAAGACCTAGCAGACAAGCGTCTGATTTCCAAGGTGTCCCAGGGCCATTTCAGTGGACCAGGCCCAAAAAGGAAACAGCCTGCCGCCATTTTGAGAGTCCTGTGACTGCCGCCTATCGCTGCACCGCAAGAGTGGCCGCAACTCAGCTGAATTGCGGCTTTTGACACAGTGGACCAAAAGCGGACGGAATGGCAACTGAAACGGTAAAGGGGTGCCCCACTACAACAGACGCGACTCCACCTGGAGAGGCCCGTTCACGCCGCCTCCCCCGGGGCGCCCCACACCGTTATTCGGAGCAGCATTGTAGGATACCAAAACCAGTGCGGCAACTTACTGGACATCACCTTGGTGCCATCGTTCTGCTGCCTTGGAACTATTCGCACAACAGTTTGCTACTGATGACCCACCCCCCGCGACGCCCCACGCCGGATGCCGAAATCAGTGAAATCTGGACGTTGTGCTGCGTTGGGACTATTCGCACAGCCGACCGCTACTTCGTTGTTTTTCCCTAAAAATGTTTATATGTTATTACTGTTTTTGTTTTCTTGTATATATTTATAAGTTATTAAAGTTTTATAATCTTACTACTTTGTTGGAGTGCTATATATTTTTAATGTGACACATAATTGTAAAAACTTTGATGTACAAAGAGTCATCCCTGGAATCTTCCGCTTCAGGCTCGGTCCCCTCCCCAATCACAATACAGGATGGTTTTCAGATAATAGGAACGCGTCTGCTGTGACGGATCTCATCGAGTGTGGGCCTTGATCTACTATAACTCCTTTGAAGAGGGGTGATTCTTTACAGCTGGGGCCATAAACTACATCTGCAGGGCTAGCTGATACCCTAGGACCGGCCTGGACAATCGGACACAGAGGAAAAGGAGTGTCAGAGGGTGCGGTAGTGAATAGGGCGAAAGGGAGGTGTCGGGCGGGCACAGGGTGTGATTCTCAGTGAAGAGCAGCGCAGATGGGGGGTGGTTTATTACCCATGCATAAGACAGAGAGCGGGGGTGACCACTGCCTGGGGGAGATGCCTGCGAGGGTGGGGAGCCATGCTAAGGATAGACAGCGTGCAGAGAGTGGGTCTGCTCAAGGCATCTAAAATGACTGCCGTGCACGACAAAAGTGTGGCATTTGAAAAAAGGCAAGATGGCGCAGACAATGTTTTTCAACACTTCCTGATTTCCTTCGAATCGAACGTTAACAGACGTTGGGGCATATTACCAAAGTTAAGCGATATTTATCCCTAACGATGCTTAGCAACAAATTTTTTACCGCTAAGCATCTTCAGAAATTATCGCAGATAAACCTTGCTATTATCAAGGTTTATCGCAAATACGATAAAAAACTACCGCAATGCATTAATATCGCTGAAAACTCAGCGATATTCATGCATTACCGAGCTAATGCACTTAGCCATGTTATCCACCTCCCATTGGATAACATGGCTAAAAACTGCTCAGGGCAGGTGGTAGCTTTTGGAGATATTCGCGCTTATCGCGAATATTTCCAAAAGTTGGTAATAGGAGATAGCGATGTTAGCGACTGTTTCCAGTCGCTAACATCTTGGCATGCCCACTTTGCATGTCATTAGTGATAAATATCACTCACATGCAAAGTGGGGCCCAAGATGGTCGCTATCTCCTACTAGCCGTCGCTAACTGGTGTTAGCAACAGCTAGGTAATACAGAGATAATTTTATCTCCGCGGAGCGGAGCGCTGTTACAGATATATATCTTGTTTTTGAACGTTAATTTCTCAAAATCCACTGAAGCACATATATTGAGACCTAGCAAAGGCACATCGAGCTACCAGTCCCTACAATTTTGCCAAGTTTCGTGCAAATCCATTCAGCCGTTCGATTATTATTATTATTTTTTTTTTTGCCCTGCGGGGCCCTTTTAAAACCTCCACATCAAACCTAAGAGGTCAAGGAGGATCTACTATGCCCCCTTATGGTCATTTGCCCCTTTGCTTTGGCCTCCTCTTGTCTCTCGATCCTACCGAGAGACAAGATGGCGGCCGCTACGGACTGTTTGCAATGTTTACAGACGCCGGAGAACCAATCAGCTTCGCAAACCTCCGTTACGCGAAGCGGAGCGCTGTTACAGATATATATCTTTTTTTGAACGTTAATTTCTCAAAATCCACTGGAGCACATATATTGAGACCTAGCAAAGGCACATCGGGCTACCAGTCCCTAATATTTTACCAAGTTTCGTGCAAATCCATTCAGCCGTTCGATTATTATTATTATTATTATTTTTTGCCCCGCAGGGCCCTTTTAAAACCTCCACATCAAACCTAGGGGGTCAGCGAGGATCTACTATGCCCCCTTATGGTCATTTGCCCCTTCGCTTTGGCCTCCTCTTGTCTCTCGATCCTACCGAGAGACAAGATGGCGGCCGCTACGGACTGTTTGGAATGTTCACAGACGCCGGAGAACCAATCAGCTTCGCTTCACAAAGCTCCGTACCGCGTAAAGTCCGCGAACCGGAGCGCTGCCCGGTCCGCTGTTACAGATATATATCTTTTTTTGAACGTTAATTTCTCAAAATCCACTGAAGCACATATATTGAGACCTAGCAAAGGCACATCGGGCTACCAGTCCCTACAATTTTGCCAAGTTTCGTGCAAATCCATTCAGCCGTTCGGGCTAAAAGCGAGGCCAACCGCCCTATGGAAAACTCAATGTTAAAAACACGTTTTGGGACCCCCCTTTTTTCTCGGCCCCCCCTTGACGAACCCCCCCCAAATTTTCAAGGGCTGCTCAGAAACAAAATGTGCCATTTTCCTGAAAATTTCAGCCAATTCCGTCCACAAACGCCAAAGTTATTAGACATAGAATTTTCAAAAATCCCATAGAGAAAAAATCCTAACTATATATACCTACTGGCGACCGCCAGTAGGTAATATATATATATATATATACATTTCTAGACTATTTTGTATAATTCAAGGGTACTCTTCACAAACATTTCCCTGGGGGCTGCAAAGTACTCTCTGATGACGTGCCCGAGGGCTTCACCGATGCCAGCAGGGCAAGAGTCAGGTGATGAAAGGGGAACATAGGGGGGGAATCGAAACAGCTGCTTGGGGTGGACAATAAACCAAGTCTTCATGTGATGTCTGTCTGCCACCAAAGCTATATTAGCATGCACTAAGAATTAAAGTCAATGAAACGCTTATGCATGTTAATAAAATAAACCCTTTGTAAACTTCAAAAAAGTGTATCATGTTTTTATATGTTTAATGCAAGCTGTCTTCAAAACTAAAGGTGTTCCTAAAGATAAGTTTTCCAGGATACCTTCTTTTCCATTACTTTAATTAAAGTGTAAATAAAGGAAGCCCATTTCTTTCACAGTTGTCTGAATGTTGCTGCTCTGTCAAGGGAGCTCTTTTTGAACGCTGTTCTGCCCTGATATCCACGCCACTAATCCTGCTTCTGGGGACCAGCCTTACCGCCATGCTCGCCGCATATCACTCGAGGTTGCAGACTTTGCCAGGATCGCCGCATCTTGTGCCTTTGGGATGCAGGACCACATCCCGCAGAAGGCTTTGCACCAGGAAGCGCTAGCAGGATGGGGAGGCACCCTGAGGCGCTCTAAAGCACTCGAGGGCTCCCACAACACGGGAGGCGCTGGGCAAAGCCCGGGCCAAGGGCGGGCCCATCTGTGCCCGTCAGGGGCCGGGCTGGGCCACCCTACTGTCATCTCCTATCTGCTGTGCCTGCAGTGGTGAGTGGGGCATTATACTTGTTCCGTGTCTGGGGCTGCAAACCTCATGGACAAACGCAACATTACTCCAGCACTGCGTAACACCACGTCCATAGATAGTATGCTGGAGAGAGCAGTTAGCATTGTCAGCACTGAAATTGAGCTAACTGAGAGGCGCCTGTTCCTGGGCCTAACAAAATCCCCGCTTCCTCTACAAACTGAGAATACTGATAACAGTGACTCTCAACTAATGTTACTCACACAAGCTGATTATAGTTTACATTTACCAGCACGAGAAAGCGTACTGGGCGCTGAGGGAATTGCAGACATTGGACATATTGGGGCAAATGGAGGATTCTGCATCTATGGGTTACTCTAGGGACACTCTTGTATCGGCAACTGTGAATATATCCCCAAACCCAGAAGTCTCCGGGGCAAAAAGAAAAAGAAAAACAGGAAAGCCGGCTTGTTCTAAACGGAAACAACCTCCTCATTTGAATTCCCAACGCACTGCGTTAACTACATGGATCCAGGGTTCGACAGCTCCAGCGGACTTAGTATCTGCTAGTGCCTCGGTTGATTTAACCCCCCCAGAGACATTAAATTATTACTCTGTATATACTCAAACTGAATCCACACCGACACATTTTTCTAATCTTACACTTGGGGATACTGCCATTGATATTATCATAGAGTCAATGTACAATCGAGTTAAAGCACTCGTAGATAAGAATTTTGCTATTCTATGGAAGAGTTTAGACCGTTTAGAATCTTTAACTAATAAGTTAAATTCGCCCAGTAAGGCATCTAAGCAGTCCTCCTTACATGGTAGCACTCATCAAAAACAGACCTTGAGTGACGGAAATCCTAAAGATCCTAAAGACCAACAGGGGCTATAATCCCCATGCAGACACCTGTCTCTTGTGACACCTGTCGTAAAGCTAAAGATTGTATCCCCCTTAAACACTGTCCCGACTCTGTTAACATCCAAAACTTAGCCTTCACCACCAGGCCTCACCCATCTTGCCAAATTGTTGACTAAGCTCTTTGTACAGCTTCCGCCAATTTTGTTAGTAACAATGCTAGTTGGTATGCTGACTCAAGTAAAGATGTTTTAAATCTACCACCAGCAGCCTGTCCGTATGTCCTTATTCTCGCAGGGGTGCCCCAATAAACTGCGTCCTCTGAGCAGAATATTGCTGTGTACAAAAATCGAGTATCAATAGGACGCAATGTAAGCACCTGTAAGCAGAGGTAGGAAGGCAGCCTTTGTAATAAGCCCTCAATAGGTAAATATAGCTCTGCTGCCTAAGGAATAAACTAACAGCAAGACACACAAGAGGATGGACGGAATGTTGCACAATGGCAAAACATTCACCCCCAGTCACAGATCTGGGTTTAATCCATGGTTATTTTGCTCACCAAGCCACCCCAGTTCAGACATGGCCATATGCAAATCAGTCTTGACCATGTGCCTCATGGGAACAGTCCAGCCCGAACTGCCAAGCCATGTCTTTCCTGGACCGGAATCAAGCATCCTAGGACCGGTATCTGGCTATCAGCCGTCTTCAGCCAGGATAGCTTGACTCCAGTGGCTTAGTGAGCAAGGGACCCACGTCGGGCATACCCTTCCCACATAGGCTGGACTGTTCCCATGAGGCACAGGGTCAGACTGATTTGCAAATGGCCATGTCTGAACTGGGGTGGCGGAGTGAGCTAAAGAATGGTGATGGATTAAACCCAGATCAGTTGACTGGGTGTGAGTGTTTGATTGGTTCAGATGCTCCGTCCATCACCACCCCCTTTTGTACCACTTTCTTCTCCATAAGTTGGCAGGGTATGCTCAGACGTGAGTCCCTTGCTCACTTTGCCACTGGATTCAAGCAAGCCAGGCTGAAGACAGCTGAAATGCCAGAAACCGGTCCTCGGAAGCTTGTTTCCGGTCCAGTGAAGGCATAGCTTGGCAGTTCGAGCTGGACTGTTCCCATGAGGCACAGGGTCAGACTGATTTGCATACGGCCATGTCTGTACTGGGGTGGCAGAGTGGGCTAAAGAACGGTGATGGATTAAACCCAGATCTGTTGACTGGGTGTGAGTGTTTGATTGGTTCAGATGCTCCGTCCATCACCACCCCCTTTTGTTCCACTTTGTTCACCATAAGTTGGCAGGGTATGCTCAGAGGTGAGTCCCTTGCTCACTTTGCCACTGGATTCAAGCAAGCCGGGCTGAAGACGGCTGGAATGCCAGAAACCGGTCCTCGGAAGCTTGTTTCCGGTCCAGGGAAGGCATGGCTTGGCAGTTCGGGCTGGACTGTTCCCATGAGGCACAGGGTCAGACTGATTTGCATATGGCCATGTCTGAACTAGGGTGGCAGAGTGGACTAAAGAACGGTGATGAATTAAACCCAGGTCTGTTGACTGGGTGTGAGTGTTTGATTGGTTCAGATGCTCCGTCCATCACCACCCCCTTTTGTACCACCATTGCCCCTAAGGCAACTGTACCCACTAGTTCAGCTCCAAGTGGTGGTTCTCATCAGAAGGGTGTAGTAGGGTTAACCCTGGGAACTGAGATGTACTCTGGCCTAGTCAGAGTGCCAACTCAAGCTGTTTTGATCTGTCATGGGGGCATGGATGTGATCGCCTCTGTGAGTCCCAGTAACCTGGCCAAGTACAGACAAACTCCTTTAGTCAACGAGAAAAAGGTTCAGGCCTATAGGGACACAGGTGCTAGTGTCACAATGGTGATACCTAACTTTGTGGACCCTGGACAAGTGATACTTGGTGAAACTTACCAAGTGACCAATGCTAGCAATGTCACTACCACACAGAGTATGGCAGTTGTTAATTTCTCCTGGGGAGGAGTAACTGGCCTTAAGAAGGTTGTTGTTAGTTCATATCTTCCTGTAGAATGTTTGCTTGGCAATGACCTAGAGACTTCAGCCGGGTCTGAAGTGGAATTTAGGACACATGCAGAAATGTTAGGAATCTCAGCACATGTTCTTGCAGTGACTAGGTCACAGGTCAAAATGTGTAACACTGAACGGGCACTGGATTCTGAAATAATGGCCCAGTTGCCTACCATGAAAAGGAGCAGTAGGGTTAAGGCAGTGCCTTCCCTCCTGACTCAGAGTGAGGATCAGCCTTCTGAGGAAGCTGAATGTGAACCTGTAGAAGGAATTGTCCCAGAGGAGCTTGAACTTGATCAGGTTGAGTTCTTAGGGACAGGGCAGATATGAGTCAGGCGCAGATGGACTGCTCTTGAACCCCTCAGACAGCAAGCTGCTGCTGAGGTTGCTGGGAATGTTAGTGGCGCCCATAGAATCTATTGGGATGAAGGGCTCCTGTATTCAGAGAGTAGAGACCCCAAGCCTGGTGCTTCCAAGAGGTTTGTTATACTTTTGGCATTTAGGGGCTTACTTATGCCATTAGCCCATGATATTCCCCTAGCACAACACCTGGGCCAGAACAAGACTTGGGACAGAATTGTCCCTCACCTTCACTGGCCCCACATGTCTGAAGACAGAAAGGAGGTTTGTCGCTTCTGTGTCACCTGCCAAGCCAGTAGCAAATCAGGTGGTACTACAAAGGCCCCCCTTATATCACTGCCTGTGGTGGGGGTTCCCTTTAAACGTGTAGGGATTGACATTGTTGGACCAATGGATCCCCAGACTGCATCTGGGCACAGGTTTATCCTGGTGATAGTGGATCATGCCACCAGGTACCCAGAGGCAATTAAACTTAGGACCCCTACAGCACCTGTTGTGGCAAGAGCCTTCTTAGGAGTTTTCTTAAGAGTGGGTTTCCCTAAGGAGGTAGTTTCTGACAGAGGTGCAAACTTTATGTCAAGTTACTTAACTGCAATGTGGAAGGAGTGTGGAGTGAACTACAAGTTCACCACACCCTATCATCCACAATGCAATGGTCTAGTTGAAAGATTTAATAAGACCTTAAAGGGTATGATCAAAGGTGTCCCAGAAAAGCTCAGGCAGAGATGGGATATCCTGCTACCCTGCCTTTTGTTTGCATACAGTGGGGTTCCACAGAAGGGGATTGGCTACAGACCATTTGAACTTTTGTTTGGATATCCAGTTAGAGGACTACTTTGTCTAGTGAAGGAGGGATGGGAGTTACCTCTCAAACCCCCTACACAGAATATTGTGGACTATGTACTTGGTCTCTGCTCCCGAATGGCAGAGTACATGAAAAAGGCAACCAAAAACCTTGAGGCTAGCTAGGAATTACAGAAATCCTGACATGACCAAAAGACTGTGCTGACTGTCTAGCAGCCAGGGCAGAAAGTGTGGGTGCTGGAGCCTGTGGCCCCAGCAGCACTCCAAGACAAATGGACTGGACCCCACTCTATTGTTGAACAGAAGTGAGAGGTTACCTATTTGGTAGATCCTGGAACTCCCAGGAGCCCCCATAGGGTGCTTCATGTCAACAGACAGAAACCATATGTCGAAAGGGCAGACATGGGTTTGCTTATGGCTACTGCTGAAGGATAGGAGGAAGAGAGTGGCCCTCTCCCAGACCTGCTCTCTCAGAACCCTGATGATTGGTCAGTTGATGGTGTAGCCTTGGCAGGCAGCCTCACTGACCAGCAGCAAACTGACTGCAGACAAGTTCCGCAGCAATACAGACATATTTTCACTGACTCCAAGTCAGACCACCTGGTGCACTCATGAAGTGAACACTGGGGACAGTCTGCCTGTTAAAAATAAGATTTACAGGCAACCTGATCATGTATGGGACTGTATCAGGACTGAAGTCCAGAAAATGTTGGAAGTGTGTAACAAGGGCGTACCACTTCCCCAGTGGACCGGGAACTCTGTACCCCCTGCAGGGAACTTATGCCATGACCCCCTCCCCTTTTTCTCTCCACAGCACCCAGACTGGACGCATTCCGAAGGACAGTGGTGTGCACACGACGAGGAAGAGGACGGCGGCCCCTTTAACTGGCAGGACCTAGGAGAGTGGGTGGAGCCGACAGCAACGACAAGAGCCGAGGTCGAGGGCGAACAGGTGTGCTTGTTTACCGGAGGAGTAGGCGGAGAGAGAGGAGTGGAGTCGAGCGAGGAGTTGGAGGAGGATGTAACGTTTGGAGAGTCGGAGAAGGGTAGCGAGACCGGAATAACATCTACGGCAGAACGGAGGTTGAGTGAGGACCCGTCGGTGGCGCGGGAGCCAGGAGGCCCTCGGCAATGCGAGCCGCCCAGCCGCACGCCTGGAGGTGTGTGGCTCCGCGAGGTACGGGGTCGAATAGTGGGTTGGGTGGGACGAAAGGGGGGGACCGTGCCGTGACCTGATTCCCTTGGTTGTTTCCCGGTGTTTCCCTTCCTGCACCTTCCCCCCCAATGCAACTCCGTATTGACTCACTGGTGCCTTTTCCCCTTCACTTTTGAAGTTTGACCACAAGGACTGATACGTGTCTTTCCTTTCTCCTTCACGCCTCGAGCACGAAACAGCACAACGGAGCCGTCCGAGACGAAACGCCGGAGAAACCCCGGACGAACACCAAGGGAAGGAGGGGACGAGAGGAGGAGAAGGCAGAGGGAACAAAGCCATTCCCCAAGGAGAGTTCTTACTTGAAAGACTTGCACTGACTATTTGTTATCCCGAATAAATCCTGCTATAACCAAGACTCGCATCTTGCCTTTTACTGCCACGCCCGTTACAGTAGTGGAGAATGCAGGCAAACCTACCATCTGTATAGAAGGGATGGACGCCGTAGTACAGCAACTTATAAAGGGACAAAAGCGCCTGGAATGGGTTATGGAACAACAGATACAATCGGCCCAGGCCGACAGAGAGATAATGAAGGAAGCCATGACCGCCAGGTCCGGACAACCCCCTAGACTCTGGCCAACTACCGGAGGCAGCTAAGAGCGGGCGATGCCTCATGGAACGGCAGGGGTCTCCTACAGAAGTACCAACCGGGGGAGCATCCGGACTCGTTTATGTTGAACTTTGAAAGGGTCGCCCCGGGCGTGTGAATGGCCCCTGGCAAAATGGCCCTTCTTTTTGGCTCCGTTGTTGGTAGGAGAGGCCCAAGCAGCTTACCAAGTGGCCAACCCTATGGGGACACTCCATATGCAGACATAAAGCGTATCGTTCTGGACCATTTAGGCCTTGACGCGGAGGCCTATCGTTTAAGGTTCAGAAAAAAAAGGGGGACTCCGGGAGAGAACCCCAAGACCTTGTACGCCAGACTCAAGATGGCTGCTGACAAATGGCTCGTTCCCAGTGCAAGTACTAAGGAGGAGATTATGGATCGTATTTACTTGGAACAATTCCTGGAAGCATTGCCGTTCGCCACCCAGAGATGGTTACGCCAACATCACAATTTAACCACCACACAGGCAGTGGAGATGGCTGCCACCTTCTCCCGCGCTCAGCCCAAGACCCCCTCCTGGGAGCCAGAGAAAGCCACTCGGTTGGGCCCAAAGATAGAGAAGAGACCGCCCAGGACTGTTGAACCACCCTAGCCATGACCCTGGAGGCCGGAACCCCCTGGACCCAGCGATCCGCAGTGTTTTGAGTATGGCAATTGGGGACATATTGCCCGGTTATGTCCTCGCCGGAAAGCCCCCGAAGAACCCATGGAGGTGGGATACCTCCCAAAGTCAGTACTGTATTCAGCTGAAATGGGGAACAGTTTTCGCGTAAGTGAAAGGATAAATGGGTCCCCCATCCAGGCCTTGTTAGATTCCGGCTGTAGACAGTCGGTAGTACAGTCCCAGCATGTTGAACAGTCCCAGTATGTTCCGCAGGAGAGGGTTAGCATACGTTGTGTGCATGGGGACGTGAAACTATATCCGGTTGCAAACATTCCTCTCGTACCCCTACATGGGGAACCACACACCATCAGAGTAGGGGTCCTGGCTTCTCTTCCCGAGGATCTAATAATAGACACCGACAACCCCACCTTCCTCCGCCTGTTTCACCAAAGCCTAACACCCCCATCACAGGGTAGCCCATATCAGAAAGATACCAGACCCACCCCCCTTCCTGCATTCGTGTCCCCGGATCCCTGGGTATTAGACAGCAGTTTCCGGTTCGCACAGATCAATGACCCCACCCTGTACAATACCTGGGAGAGTGCCCACCGAGATCTAGATCAGGACCCCCAAAGGTTCCCTAGGTTCTTCATTAAAAATGAGCTCCTCTATAGACAGGGACAAAAAGAAGACCCCATACAGCTCCTGGTGCCAGTCTCCTTTAGGGAACAGGTGTTGTTCTTTTCCCATGCCCATCTAGTGGCTGGCCACACGGGAGCAGAAAAAACGACCCAGAATATTCTGCGCCATTTCTACTGGCCCGGTATATACAAAGACACCATGACCTATTGTCAGGAGTGCGAGATCTGTCAAAGGAAAAACATGACCAAACCTCCTGCGGTCCCTCTACAGCCCCTTCCCATAATAGGGACCCCCTTCGAGAGAGTGGGGATGGATCTCATCAGACCGCTGCCCAAGACACGAAGAGGATACCAACATGTATTGGTCATAGTCGATTATGCGACCAGGTTCCCAGAGGCCTTCCCTTTAACAGCTACGACAACAAAACAGGTAGCCGATAGGATGCTAGAGCTGTTTTCACGGGTGGGGTTCCCCAAGGAAATCCTGACCGATCAGGGGACCCCATTCGTCTCACGTTTCATGAAGGAGGTATGTCGAATCCTGAACATACAACAGATAAGGACATCGGTCTACCACCCGCAAACCGACGGACTGGTGGAACGATACAACAGAACTCTGAAGACCACCCTCAGGAAAATGTTGGAGGTCAGCGGCTCAGAGTGGGACCAACTGCTGCCCCTGGCATTATACGTGATCCGGAGCTAGACCCAAAGTAGTTTGGGATTCTCCTCGTTTGAACTACTGTATGGACGACAACCACGTTCCCTGCTGGAAATGACGCGAGAAACGTGGGAACAGGAGCTGCCCGAAGAGACGATGAGGACCCTGGAGTACACGCAAAACCTGAAGTCTAAACTCGGGAGGCTACGTGAGTTGGCTTATGCCAACCTGGAACGCAACCAGATAAAGCAGAAAACAGTATACGACAAGGGAAAGAAATGGAGGAGATTAGCAGTGAACGACTGGGCAGTAGTCCTACTCCCCTCCTCCACGCAGAAATTTAAAGCAGAGTGGGTGGGCCCGTTCCAAGTAGTCTCAACTATTGGCAACACCAGTTACCAGCTGAGAGTGGGCCCCCGGAAGACTCAGATATACCACATAAACATGCTCAAGAAGTGGCTTGGACTCCCACCGAAAGGGGTGCACCTGGTGGCATCGACGCCCATAGAAAACCATCAATCCACCATCAGCCAGCTGATCATCAATGAGGAATTGAGAACATCGGAGGTACAAGGCCTACAAGCCACTCTCAAGGAACACTCCTCTGTGTTTTCGGACCAACCGGAAAAAACCAACCTAGCGGAACATCATGTAGAGACCCCTCCTGGAAAAATCATCAGGATAAAGCCCTACCGCGTCCCGGAAGCCAGGAAGCAGGACATTCGGAAAGAGGTACAAGAAATGCTGAAAATAGGGGTGATCAAACCTTCCAAAAGCGACTGGTCCAGCCCTCTTGTGATGATACCCAAACCGGATGGTTCTCGGAGGTTCTGCATGGATTTTCGCACCCTCAACGAGATCTCCACATTCGATGCCTACCCCATACCATGGATTGACGAGCTTATCGAAAAACTAGGGGAAGCTAAGTATATATCAACGCTGGACCTGACCAAGGGATACTGGCAGGTGCCCCTGAAGGAGGAGGATTGCAAGAAAACAGCGTTTTCCACAGTGGAGGGTCACTACGAGTTTACAGTCCTCCCGTTCGGACTCCACGGGGCACCAGTAACTTTTTAAAGGCTGATGAACAACCTACTGAAAGATATGACCGACTACACATCCGCTTATTTGGACGACATCGTCATTTTCAGTCCGGATTGGGACACCCACCTGAAACATATACACCAGGTATTCCTCACAATGGATAAAGCGGGGCTGAAAGTCAATGCCAAGAAATCCCGGATGGCCTACCAGAAGGTTAAATATTTGGGATACGTCTTAGGGCATGGTCTTATAGAACCACAAATAGAAAAGGTGAGGGCAATAGCAGAAACCCCCTTCCCAAGCACCAAACGAGAAATGAGAGCTTTCCTCGGACTCATAGGTTATTAACTTTGGTTCATACCCCAGTTTGCACAGCTAGCTTTACCTCTCATGGACACATTGAAGCAACAGGTTAAGCAATCCGTGTTTGCCACCCCAACCGTTGAAATGCAGGAGGCATTCCACTCCCTGAAGCGCCTTATCACTTCCACACCAGTCCTTTCCGCACCGGACTTGTCACGTCCCTTCTCCCTACACACTGATGCTTCGGATTATAGAATCGGGGCGGTGTTGTCACAAGTCCGGGAAGACGGACGGACCACCCCATCCTATACATTAGCCGCAAGCTCTTCCCACGGGAACTCAAATACCCCACAATTGAAAAAGTGTTTGGCCATAAAATGGGCCGTAGAAAAATTGGCCTACTATTTAGAGGGCCGTCCGTTTGCCCTCTACACAGACCACGCCACCCTACTATGGATGTCCCGGGCTAAATCGAGCAATGCTTGTGTCATGAGGTGGTTTTTGGCCCTGCAGCCTTATTCATTCACAGTACAACATCGGAAAGGCTCAGAGAACACGGGGGCGGACTTCCTATCAAGACATCCGCTCCCCGAACGGAAGTGTCCAGGGGGATGGTGTGTAACAAGGGCGTACCGCTTCCGCAGTGGACCGGGAACTCTGTACCCCCTGCAGGGGACTTATGCCATGACCCCCTCCCCTTTTTCTCTCCACAGCACCCAGACTGGACGCATTCCGAAGGACAGTGGTGTGCACACGACGAGGAAGAGGACGGCGGCCCCTTTAACTGGCAGGACCTAGGAGAGTGGGTGGAGCCGACAGCAACGACAAGAGCCGAGGTCGAGGGCGAACAGGTGTGCTTGTTCACTGGAGGAGTAGGCGGAGACAGAGGAGTGGAGTCGAGCGAGGAGTTGGAGGAGGAAGTAACGTTTGGAGAGTCGGAGAAGGGTAGCGAGACCGGAATAACATCTACGGCGGAACGGAGGTTGAGTGAGGACCCGTCGGCGGCGCGGGAGCCAGGAGGCCATCGGCAATACGAGCCGCCCAGCCGCACGCCTGGAGGTGTGTGGCTCCGCGAGGTACGGGGTCGAATAGCGAGTTGGGTGGGACGAAAGGGCGGGTCTGTGCCGTGACCTGATTCCCTTGGTTGTTTCCCGGTGTTTACCTTCCTGCACCTTTCCCCCCACGCGACTCCGTATTGACTCACTGGTGCCTCCCCACTCCTTTTCCCCTTCACTTTTGAAGTCTGACCACAAGGACCGATACGTGTCTTTCCTTTTTCCTTCACGCCTCGAGCACAAAACAGCACCACGGAGCCGTCCGAGACGAAACCCCGTAGAAACCCTGGACGAACACCGAGGGAAGGAGGGGACGAGAGGAGGAGAAGGCAGAGGGAACGAAGCCGTTCCCCAAGGAGAGTTCTTACCCGAAAGACTTGCACTGACTATTTGTTATCCCGAATAAATCCTTCTATAACCAAGACTCGCATCTTGTCCTTTACTGCCACGCCCGTTACAAATTGGTAGTGATTTAACCTTCAAAAAGCCCTTGGGCTAGTCCAGTAGTCCTAGTGACAAAACCTCACACCCAGGGTGGTAAGAGATAGATGAGGTTTTGTGTAGATTACGGAGGTCTCAATGCAGTCACTAAGACTGATGACCATCCAATACCCAGAGCAGATGAGCCCATAGATAAGTTGCCATCTGCCAAATTTCTGTGCACATTTGATCTAACAGCTGGCTACTGGCAGATCAGACTAGCTGATGATGCAAAGCCAAATACAGCATTTTTAACCCCAAGTGGGCATTATCAATGTGTGGTGATGCCCTTTGGTCTGAAAAATGCACCTACCACATTTCAAAGGTTTGTGAATAAAGTCCTCACAGGCCTGAAAGACAACTGTGCAGCTTAGCTTGATGATATTGCTATCTTTAGTTCCACCCGGGAAGATCACCTGTTCCACCCGAAAAATGTTTTGGAGGCCCTGCAAAAAGCAGGCCTAACTATCAAGGCTACTAAGTGCCAGATAGGGCAGAGCCAGGTTGTGTACCTGGGCCACCTTGTAGGTGGAGGCCTGGTTCAACAATTGCAGAGCAAAATCCAGACCATAATGTACTGGGTTGCTCCAACCACCCAGACTCAGGTCAGAGTTTTTTTGGGCCTGACTGGGTACTATAGGTGATTTGTCAAGGGGTATGGTTCCATAGTGACACCCATGAATGACTTAACTTCTAAAATAATGCCTAAGAAAGTTCAGTGGACAGTCAGCTGTCAAAAGGTATTTGATGACCTGAAGCAAGCCATATGCACTGCAGCAATTCTGCAAAGTCCTAACTACTCCAAAGAATTCATTGTTCAAACAGATGCTTCTGAGTTGGGTGTAGGGGCTGAGCTATCACAATTGAATGAAGAAGGTCAGGACCAGCCAGTAGCTTTTATTAGCAGAAGGCTGACTCCTAGAGAGAAACGTCGGTCAGCTATTGAGAGGGAGGCCTTTGCTGTGGTTTGGGCTCTGAAGATGCTGAGGCCATACTTGTTTGGTACTCACTTCATAGTTCGGACAGACCATGAGCCCCTCTTGTGGCTAAAACAGGATGAAAATCCAAAACTGCTCAGGTTGTCCATTTCCCTACAGGGGATGGACTATACAGTGAAACATAGACCTGGGAGTAACCATGCCAATGGAGATGGACTCTCCAGATATTTCCACTTAGAACATGAAGACTCAACTGGTCAAGGTTAGTTTAATGTTCCTGCGTTGGGGGGGGGGGGTATGTAGGAGAGTATAGTCTGCCTCCTATGGTTACCCCTACTTTTTGCTGTGTGTCACTGGTTTTTCGACTTTAGTATGGCTGTGGCCCTGCTAATCAGGCTCACAGCCTAGCTGTCCCCTCTCTAAATTGATGCCATGTACTTTAGGTACATACCAGATTGGTTACTGGGTCACCCTTGTGAGCTCCTGTATATGGTACCTTAGGTACCCAGGGCATAGGGACACCAGAGGCTTACCAGGGGCTGAAGCATGAATTGTGCCACCCCTGGTTAGCCTCCCAAACTGACACCACAGGCCTGCACTTGCAGCCTGGGTAAGTGCAGCCTGGGTAAGGTGGTGTAAACACCCCTTACTTAGATATAGTATACCTATATCTACCTTTACATATAGACATATAGTAACCTATGCGTCACTCCTATGGCAGGCCTTGACAATCCTGAAGGGAAAGTGCTTGGTTTTGTGTGAGAAGCTGCCCTAGCATGAGCTGAGCCCCTCTCCAGCTTTCGGAACCATCTCCTTATAGCTGTTCTATGATATAGCCATACCATGTACTCTTAAGTGCATTATAATCCATGCGGTTAATGCTAACTTAGCTTTGGCTTTATGAAAACATGTTGTGTAAGGTGTCAAACACTTTGGAATACTACCCCCCGCTAGTTCTTCCGGCGGGGGTACCATTCCACCCTTCTAGAGGGAGAAGACATGTACTTACCGGTAAACCCGGTCAAAGTTTAACAGAGCCCCAGAATCACAAAATGGATGCTGCTGCCACAGACACGAGTCTGCCCGCCTGCTGCTGGATGAAACTCCGGCAGGGGAGGCCTGGACAATAGGTTTCCTGTCCAGGGAGGTGCTAGCACCTCCCCAGACAGGCTTTAGTGTATTGGTGCAGGGTGGGTTGCATTCAGTGAATGCTTTTAAGACACTGTCTGGGGCACTCAAGGTGGTCCATGCATTTCCCAGTTCAAACCGGTTGCTGGGGCACTCAGCCTCAGCTCTGGCACGAAACTGGACAAAGGGGAAGGGATTTACCCACCCCCTCCCCAGGTCCACCCATAGGAGGGACCTTAGAGTTAGTCCAACCTCTAAACTTACTATAAGTATAGAACCCAGTCCCTAGGACTTTAGATGACCCTGGACGAAACTCTGCAACATATATCGTGGACCTTCGACTTTCCATATCAACTGGAAGACGAAAGAAATCTCCCTTGTGGTCAAGGAGTGACCACCCTGTCCAAACAGGCACCAACTGCATCTTTGCCAGTCTGCATTTATGAGGCTCCTGCCGGATCCTGAAGAATCTGCAACACAGGACACAGACTTCCGACATCTCTGAAGCTGACCCAAGCTCCCTGCAAATCTGACACCCGTAGCTGACACGAGAGACGTGGGACCAGAACTCCTGGACATCCTGTATTTCTGCAACTGCACCTACTTCTCGAGGTATCCTGAAGATGTGCATTGGGGTATTTGAAGCCCCTGCCCGAGCTCCTTTTGCACCAAAGTACAGAGGCCAGCACTCCACGAGTGACCCGTGAGTCCCCTTTCTTCACCACAGCATGAGGTACCTTCGTGGTTCCTAGTCCGTTGGCTAGTGAGCCCCCACGAAGGCCAAGCCTTTGTTTCTTGAGCTTTCATGGTTGCTCCAGACGTGCTCCTTCTCCTCTCCAAAGGGGGAGTCCCTCAGACGTTGCTGGTGTTCGCAGAATCCAAACTTGTCATCTTGCGTGGGTTGCTGTTGCCAAGGCTTGTTGGGTCCAATCCGGATTCTGACACTGCAATCTGCTAGATCTTTTGTGGGACAGTTCGAATCCAGCTCCTGGTTGTCGTCGATGCCTCCTGGTCTTCGTGGCTGAAGAGTTAAGCTTCACCTCTTTCACCTTGTTGGAAATGGGATCCCTGGCTGGCCAGGGCTTTCGCCAAAGTCAGTCAGAGACCACCACACCCAAGTCAGGGCAAGGGAGTTACACGCCAAGATAACCCCTACTCACCCTCTAGGTAACGTGGCGCGAGCAGCAAGGCTAAACTTGGAGGCGATGTAGGCTAAGTATTTGCGCACGCACCCCAGCAACAACAACCAAAGGCCCACCACAAAGGAAACTCCACACAAGGTTATATAAAAATAGCCTTTGTATTACACCAAAACACATTAGATAAAACACACTTTACAATGTGCCAGAGGCACGGGCAGAATTTACAAGGGATTATTTACAAGACAGGGCCACCTGGACCACTGCCAGGAATCAGCACTTTTAGAAGTAACAATGCAATACTTGTAGGCCTAGAACTTAGAACATAGCCTATCAGACAGTACCTTCCGTCCTGGTTGCACGGGATAATGCGAGTGACCTCCTTAGTAAGCTTGAGCGGGCGACCCAGCGAAGCGGCGCGGCTCAGGGGAGAGCGGCGCTGCTCGAGGCTTGGACGGGCTGCCGGCACGGTACAAGCGTTTCTCTGGGGCGACCAATGTGTGCGGCTCAGAAGAGGAGGGGGAGGCAGGATGCGGGCGACCCAGCGAAGCGGCGCGGCTCAGGGGAGAGCGGCGCTGCTCGAGGCTTGGACGGGCTGCCGGCACGAGCTGCCGAGGGGAACGAGCGAGGCACACTTCAGCGAGGCCCCAGGGGCCCAGGGAGATCAGACAAGTCCCATCAATTTGGCAGGGAAGGCACCATAGAGTCCACTGGTCCTGGGACTCTGGTCAGGGGGCAAGCTTAGTATCAAGCCCTTGGGATCACTTATAACAGAAGATCACTGTAACACAAAATAGGACATAAAGCACAAAACCAGTACCCACTGGTAACTGGTAAGTCCCCCCTACGCAATCCTAACCACCCTAGGAACAGGTCACGCAGGGAACCAGGACCTTACTAGCACCACCTGCACTAGCAAGAACAACCACCTCAGTATCACAATACAAGTAGGGGCATAGACCTGGGGACAAAACACATGATGCAGAACCTACATTCAGCGGTGTAAGGAACACATGACGCATCAACACACGTTCAGCGGTGTAGGGAACAGGGCACATAATGTATCAACAACACATTCAGAGGTGCAGAACACAGGGTGCGCAAAACATACTACACATTGTACATTTCCTAACACCCAAAAGCAATAGGACATAGATCATAACAGCATCTAAACCTTTAGCGCAGAACTCACAAAGTCCAGGTTGCGCCACTGCGCCAGAACCTAAACGTAGCAGCTGCCCACTACTTGCTGGGCAGCTGAGGGACAGAACAGGGGGCCTAAACGCGGCAGCTGGCACTAAGTGCTGCGCAGCTGGGGAAAGGCCAGGGATGAAGGAGTGCGCCTCACTCCTAAGTCCATAGTATGTCCCTAGAAAAGAAAAGACCTACACGGTGCAGCTGCCCACTAATTGCTGGGCAGCTGGAAACAAATCTGCGCCAGGGGCCCTCACTGGCCCCTCAGGAACCAAGGACTGCGCCCAACTGCGCAATAGGTTGGAGCCCTCTGGCTCTGGAACATCACTTGCCATCGTTGGAGCCCTCTAGGCTCTGCACACACAGGTGCATTTTTGGGAGCCCTCTAGGCTTTTGAAAATACTGGGGCCTCGGGGCCATGGGGCTCTCAATACCCGAATTGCCCAAGAGCCTCTCGTGGGCTCTAATCAATGACTCACTCCGACGTTGGAGTCCCCTCCGGGTTCCCTGAGGCAATGGGGGCCATTCTGGCTTACAAAGACGTTGGGGCGGCCCACTGCCATCCGGGGCCGCCCTGAAGGCTGAATGCGCCCTGCTGCCCTGCTGCCCTCACACACCCGGAGCTCCCCCCCAAGCCAGCTTCTAGTCACCGGCTCGGGGCAGGACAAGGACGGCAGCCCCCCCCTTCACTCACCGGGCCTGGCGCTTGGCGGCGGTTCTCCTCCTCCACCGGGGCTTTAGACGCGCCGGTCTCTGCCTCACCCGGTCCCCCATCTCGGGACCGGGCCTCGACATGGAGCCTTCGTGGCTCCTGGATAAATCAGTATCCGGGGCTCCCTCCTGGTCACGGGAGCCCCGCAACGCTCGCACCACTGCCTGCTTCCGCCTCGCTCCCCGGCGGGGGCGGGACAGGGGAATCCCCTCGGGCCGGCAGCCAATCACGGCGCGGCCTGGGGAAATCGTCATCAGGGAATCCCGGGCCGGCCAGCCAATCACGGCGCGGCCCCGGGAAGGCGTCATGAGGAGGCTCGGCCGGCTGCACCAATCACAGCGCGGCCTGGGCGGGCGGCTGCTTTCCCCGGCTTCTCCTCGACCCACGGCTGCGGCGGTGAATCTCGGGGGCATTAAAGAGGGGTGGCACCCTCCAGAGATTAAATAAACAGCAATCAAGCGAGGTAGGCACTCGCTGGGGCCCATAATCGGGGTGGCACCCGTCAATTAGGAATAAAGTGCAACGAAGCACTCGGGGGTACCAAAAAGGGCAGGAGCGCTTCCCTCAGAGGGAAAACGACAGCGCTCTGCCCAGGCAGGCAAATAAAAGCGCTCCCAGCGCTAAAAGAGAATAAAAGGGCTCTCAAGCCCAAGTTGAAAGCGCTCCTCCATGCTAGGGCCTCACACGTCCAGTAAAGAGTCCTTCATGAAATGCAGCAGGTAGGGGGGCAAGGCTTCCAGGTCAGGAAGCAGGGCCCACCAGGAGTCCATCAGCAAGCCAGGGGCTGGGCAGGGCCCAGGGAGGCAAGCCTTTCCCTGGGCCCAAGCAGCAGCACGCCCCTGGCAGATTCAAGTCAGCAACCAGAACATTTTCATGGGGTCACAGCCCCTCTTTTATACACCTTTTCCCTTTGTCTTTAGGTGCAGGGTGGGGGCAGAACCAGTCGCAGCTGGTTCTGGAGCACTCTTGATGGCCCAACCACCCATTCTATTCACTGGCAGGGCTTGGGTCATCAGTCACACCACAGGGGGGCGGAGCCAGCATTGTGTGGGGAAAACCCAGCCCATCCAGGACACAGGTACACTCCTCCCACACATCACTCATGCTAATCTCCCACTCACCACCGGGGCAGACCCACACAGACTTCCTGGAGCCTGGCATCCCAGCCAGCTCCAGCCAATCACACGCCAGCACCCTCACAGCACACGTACAGCCATGTCTAGAAATGGCGCTTCCCTTCTAGACACATACATGCTGCATACACCATCTCGCAGCATTCACTCCCCCGAGTTCACACATACCAAACTTGACCATGCACACCTCACGCATCAGGAACTACCAGGGACACAGACATTCCCCATGCATTCCTATGGGAGGGCAGGCCAATCTCACACACGCACTCAGGGAGAGCACGCACTTTACACTGCGCCACAGTGTCAAAGTGCGCAAAGGACAGAAATCACTATAATTTAAGGCAAAAAGTTCAGGGGTGAACCTGCCACAAGGCCCAAGTCCAACACAACCCCCTTCCAGCCAAAACGCAGGGGAGACCAATCACCACCGTGATGGACTTCCCTGCTTGGGGCGATAGAACACGGACGCGGGCCCGCACTGCAGGGACACCCTCCGGTTCTACGCCAAGTTAATCCATAAGACAAGCACAGCCTTAAAAAAAACAGGCCCAACTAGGCTACCCCACTGGTACTCCTTAGTTGTCCACGGCCAGGACCAGGCCCTAGGCCACCCAGATACCACTGGTCCATGCCAATACACAGAGTGGGGGGTAGTAACCCCTGGCCTACAATAGCCATTCTCCACTCCCTTTCTCAGCGTAGTTCCTAACTACCACTGATCCTTCAACCCAGGGTCCGCACCCTCAGGCTGACCAGAGGTCACGGGCAAGAATGCCCCACCCTACCTCTACTTCTGAAGCACCCTCCAGAACACAACTCTCCCACCAGTTTAGGACCTGACTTCCTCAGCAGCAGTGACCACAGTCAGACCAGCACAAGATCGGTGTAGTAAGGCGTTGCACTTTGCGGGTTGCCAGATGCGGCACAGGCGGCGGCTCGCGGACCGCGTCGAGACGGGGACGGCGAGCGGCATAGACTGCGCGGCCGAAGGCAGACGCGGCTTAGCGCGGTGCCTACAGGACACCAGGCTGGTCATGACAGAGTCACAGCTCCCTCAACTGGTTTACCACCTGGGATTCAAATTCACCGGATGCACAGGGGTCAGACTCCATCTGACCCCCTTCCAGAGTTCCGCACCCTCCCACTGTAGAACAGGGTCCCTCCACTTAAGGTAGGCCCCACCTGCTCTCAGGGTAGTACCACAACACTCAGCCAAGAACCCTAAAGATCCCTGCTAGGCCTGTACCACCCCTTCTGGGAAACACAGGGTCTCTTCACTTAAGATGAGCCCCACCTGTGTTCACAGGGGTACCCCTAGAAGACAAACCGGCCAGGACACTGGCTACAGTCGCCCTGCCGTCCAGGACAGGCAACACCTGACCCTGGCTCCCCAACCTAGGGACGCTACCCTTTGGTTAGATGCCTGGCGCACCAGGACTTCTACAAGTTGGAAACAAAAATCTAAGACTTTCTCTCCTCCTTCAGCAGCAAGGCAACCACTGCAGGTCAATACCCCATACAGCTTACCCGGTTCCCTCTCATCAGGCAGGAGTTCCCTCTTGTAACTTCAGGACACTACATACAGTTGTCCTTACGTCCAGATCCGGAAACACCGGCTACTGGCTCCCCAACCGAGGGACGTACCCTTTGGTCAGATGCCTGGCGCACCAGGACTTCCTTGAGGGTGACACAACTAATGTGTCGTGTACAAGTCTGCCTGACACTCAGGACAGAAGTGGCATCACCATGGTCACTCACTGGCGACACAACCCTTCTGGTTGGCCCCTGACCCACTGGTTCTTCCACTGGGGAACCTATCCCCCTCGCACCCCTCCATCTGGACTTCTGCACCCTCCCAACTGGAGCGGTACTGCCAGACACCAGAACTACTGGAACCCTGGTTACAGAGGTTCCACGTTCTCCAGACACTCTGGAAGATCCTCCTCAAATGACCTATTGGTACAGCCTAGGCCCCCGACCTGATGTTCCCTTCAGAAACACTCCAGGCCCTGACACTGGGTTTCGGGCACCTGGAGACATGCAGTCCCACCCACTCCTCCTCCTCTTGAGACAGGACGTGAGCCCCTACACCGAGACCTAGCTGGGCTACACTGAACCTCTTCCACCACGCTGGGCTGGAAGACACCTCAGACACTCCTTTTGGAATCACTCCATCCCCTATGCCTCTCTCCTCCCAGAACATTACCAACTCCAAAATTCTGTCTCTCAACAGACCACAGAAATCAAAAAGCAGGCTCCACTATCTGCAGACGTTCTTGGGAAAAGTTCAACACAAAGGACTTAGGTATCTGAACAAAACTAGCATTCAGCAAGCTCCCCATCCAGAGAACTCACAAACACATCCAGTGCCACACACCATTCATCCACACACACCCCTCCCCAGACTGGTAAGGCAGTTTCTACCACCCCTGACTTCTCAACCTGACCACACTTGACACAGGTACCATTACTCCAGGGCAGGGACGGGGGACACATGCACTGGACACACTTATGCTGCCACCACTGGATCCCACCCTTCTGGTGAATCCAGAAAACACACTGCACTTAGGGGGATGATCTACCCTCCCGAGCTAGGGACACCTAACTCAAAGTGCACAAGAAACACATTTCCATAGAAATGACATTTTCAGCAAACTCCATACAATAATCCCCAAAATGTTTTTATCTAAAATGCAGAGTTTTGTGGTGCAGCCAGCTGCTACTAAGGTACAACGCAAACACAAATCCTTATCCCACCGCTTGCCGCCAATGTTGGAAATGGGATCCCTGGCTGGCCAGGGCTTTCGCCAAAGTCAGTCAGAGACCACCACACCCAAGTCAGGGCAAGGGAGTTACACGCCAAGATAACCCCTACTCACCCTCTAGGTAACGTGGCGCGAGCAGCAAGGCTAAACTTGGAGGCGATGTAGGCTAAGTATTTGCGCACGCACCCCAGCAACAACAACCAAAGGCCCACCACAAAGGAAACTCCACACAAGGTTATATAAAAATAGCCTTTGTATTACACCAAAACACATTAGATAAAACACACTTTACAATGTGCCAGAGGCACGGGCAGAATTTACAAGGGATTATTTACAAGACAGGGCCACCTGGACCACTGCCAGGAATCAGCACTTTTAGAAGTAACAATGCAATACTTGTAGGCCTAGAACTTAGAACATAGCCTATCAGACAGTACCTTCCGTCCTGGTTGCACGGGATAATGCGAGTGACCTCCTTAGTAAGCTTGAGCGGGCGACCCAGCGAAGCGGCGCGGCTCAGGGGAGAGCGGCGCTGCTCGAGGCTTGGACGGGCTGCCGGCACGGTACAAGCGTTTCTCTGGGGCGACCAATGTGTGCGGCTCAGAAGAGGAGGGGGAGGCAGGATGCGGGCGACCCAGCGAAGCGGCGCGGCTCAGGGGAGAGCGGCGCTGCTCGAGGCTTGGACGGGCTGCCGGCACGAGCTGCCGAGGGGAACGAGCGAGGCACACTTCAGCGAGGCCCCAGGGGCCCAGGGAGATCAGACAAGTCCCATCAATTTGGCAGGGAAGGCACCATAGAGTCCACTGGTCCTGGGACTCTGGTCAGGGGGCAAGCTTAGTATCAAGCCCTTGGGATCACTTATAACAGAAGATCACTGTAACACAAAATAGGACATAAAGCACAAAACCAGTACCCACTGGTAACTGGTAAGTCCCCCCTACGCAATCCTAACCACCCTAGGAACAGGTCACGCAGGGAACCAGGACCTTACTAGCACCACCTGCACTAGCAAGAACAACCACCTCAGTATCACAATACAAGTAGGGGCATAGACCTGGGGACAAAACACATGATGCAGAACCTACATTCAGCGGTGTAAGGAACACATGACGCATCAACACACGTTCAGCGGTGTAGGGAACAGGGCACATAATGTATCAACAACACATTCAGAGGTGCAGAACACAGGGTGCGCAAAACATACTACACATTGTACATTTCCTAACACCCAAAAGCAATAGGACATAGATCATAACAGCATCTAAACCTTTAGCGCAGAACTCACAAAGTCCAGGTTGCGCCACTGCGCCAGAACCTAAACGTAGCAGCTGCCCACTACTTGCTGGGCAGCTGAGGGACAGAACAGGGGGCCTAAACGCGGCAGCTGGCACTAAGTGCTGCGCAGCTGGGGAAAGGCCAGGGATGAAGGAGTGCGCCTCACTCCTAAGTCCATAGTATGTCCCTAGAAAAGAAAAGACCTACACGGTGCAGCTGCCCACTAATTGCTGGGCAGCTGGAAACAAATCTGCGCCAGGGGCCCTCACTGGCCCCTCAGGAACCAAGGACTGCGCCCAACTGCGCAATAGGTTGGAGCCCTCTGGCTCTGGAACATCACTTGCCATCGTTGGAGCCCTCTAGGCTCTGCACACACAGGTGCATTTTTGGGAGCCCTCTAGGCTTTTGAAAATACTGGGGCCTCGGGGCCATGGGGCTCTCAATACCCGAATTGCCCAAGAGCCTCTCGTGGGCTCTAATCAATGACTCACTCCGACGTTGGAGTCCCCTCCGGGTTCCCTGAGGCAATGGGGGCCATTCTGGCTTACAAAGACGTTGGGGCGGCCCACTGCCATCCGGGGCCGCCCTGAAGGCTGAATGCGCCCTGCTGCCCTGCTGCCCTCACACACCCGGAGCTCCCCCCCAAGCCAGCTTCTAGTCACCGGCTCGGGGCAGGACAAGGACGGCAGCCCCCCCCTTCACTCACCGGGCCTGGCGCTTGGCGGCGGTTCTCCTCCTCCACCGGGGCTTTAGACGCGCCGGTCTCTGCCTCACCCGGTCCCCCATCTCGGGACCGGGCCTCGACATGGAGCCTTCGTGGCTCCTGGATAAATCAGTATCCGGGGCTCCCTCCTGGTCACGGGAGCCCCGCAACGCTCGCACCACTGCCTGCTTCCGCCTCGCTCCCCGGCGGGGGCGGGACAGGGGAATCCCCTCGGGCCGGCAGCCAATCACGGCGCGGCCTGGGGAAATCGTCATCAGGGAATCCCGGGCCGGCCAGCCAATCACGGCGCGGCCCCGGGAAGGCGTCATGAGGAGGCTCGGCCGGCTGGACCAATCACAGCGCGGCCTGGGCGGGCGGCTGCTTTCCCCGGCTTCTCCTCGACCCACGGCTGCGGCGGTGAATCTCGGGGGCATTAAAGAGGGGTGGCACCCTCCAGAGATTAAATAAACAGCAATCAAGCCAGGTAGGCACTCGCTGGGGCCCATAATCGGGGTGGCACCCGTCAATTAGGAATAAAGTGCAACGAAGCACTCGGGGGTACCAAAAAGGGCAGGAGCGCTTCCCTCAGAGGGAAAACGACAGCGCTCTGCCCAGGCAGGCAAATAAAAGCGCTCCCAGCGCTAAAAGAGAATAAAAGGGCTCTCAAGCCCAAGTTGAAAGCGCTCCTCCATGCTAGGGCCTCACACGTCCAGTAAAGAGTCCTTCATGAAATGCAGCAGGTAGGGGGGCAAGGCTTCCAGGTCAGGAAGCAGGGTCCACCAGGAGTCCATCAGCAAGCCAGGGGCTGGGCAGGGCCCAGGGAGGCAAGCCTTTCCCTGGGCCCAAGCAGCAGCACGCCCCTGGCAGATTCAAGTCAGCAACCAGAACATTTTCATGGGGTCACAGCCCCTCTTTTATACACCTTTTCCCTTTGTCTTTAGGTGCAGGGTGGGGGCAGAACCAGTCGCAGCTGGTTCTGGAGCACTCTTGATGGCCCAACCACCCATTCTATTCACTGGCAGGGCTTGGGTCATCAGTCACACCACAGGGGGGCGGAGCCAGCATTGTGTGGGGAAAACCCAGCCCATCCAGGACACAGGTACACTCCTCCCACACATCACTCATGCTAATCTCCCACTCACCACCGGGGCAGACCCACACAGACTTCCTGGAGCCTGGCATCCCAGCCAGCTCCAGCCAATCACACACCAGCACCCTCACAGCACACGTACAGCCATGTCTAGAAATGGCGCTTCCCTTCTAGACACATACATGCTGCATACACCATCTCGCAGCATTCACTCCCCCGAGTTCACACATACCAAACTTGACCATGCACACCTCACGCATCAGGAACTACCAGGGACACAGACATTCCCCATGCATTCCTATGGGAGGGCAGGCCAATCTCACACACGCACTCAGGGAGAGCACGCACTTTACACTGCGCCACAGTGTCAAAGTGCGCAAAGGACAGAAATCACTATAATTTAAGGCAAAAAGTTCAGGGGTGAACCTGCCACAAGGCCCAAGTCCAACACACCTGAAAACACCCGACATCGGCTGGCATCTTCTCCTCACCATCCTGGTCACTGACTAGTGACCCAGACTCTGTCCCCTCTGCTTTCAGGTTCTTCACATCTCCGATCCACCCTTGGATCCACCCGGCCACTTTTCCTCTGGTCGCCTGCAGCATTTCTTCGCAGCTCTCCATAGGAATCAACGATGAAACCCAATACCAAACGACACCTTTGCACCCGGCTTCCCTGGGTGAGGTACCACGAGTACTCCGGTGCTCCCATTGGTATTGACTCTCGAAGTGTCCTAGTCTAAAAGGGTTCCATCATAGTACACCTCTAAGTGCCCTTAATCTTTAAAATTGAAACTTGTTCGTTCTCAATAGAAAGTCAATGGTGATCCACGGCTGTGTTTAGACACTGCATGCGTCCCCCGTGGGCCTCCTGCATCCTAACCTTTGGTGGTTCTAGGTAGCCCCAGTGGTTCTACAGGCCCTAGGCCTGCTTTCTAACTCTCACGTGGTTCTTATACCACTATTTTAGTATATGGCTTGTGAGGCCCCTAGGGCATAACGTATACTGTGCAACTTATCATATGCTAATCAAGTTCCTTCTATTGTACTTTTACATATGACCTCATAAAGAGTCCAGAGGGGTTGTGTTTAGAATAAATACATATATATTTGATATATGCCTTGTGTGGTGTGCTTTCATTTGATCATTCAAGAGATTATAATTGGTAAAACAACTAGCTTAACTCGCCTCTAAGTCTTAGCCTGCAGGCTGCTCTCCACAGCTACCACTAGGATAGCTTTCTATAAAGGTTGACTTTAAACCTACCATTAATAATGGTCTTTTGGACTGGTGCAAGGTGCCCACTAGAATAGTAGACATCATATGCCAGGCCAACTTCTCACAGTGCTTTTATGGAAACTTTATATCCAAATAAAGATTATTGAATGAATGAATGAAATAACATCACCGATGACATCATCCAGTGAGTGTAAATATTTTCTAAGAGTTCATGATAGTTAAACTTATATACTAGCCTACTACAAAAGTTACATTACTGTAATAGGTGCACTATGACTGATTGATACAGCTACTTACATATATTATGTGAGTGGATCTGTGACTGTATATATGCTTGTGTGTATTGGTGTGGGAGTGGTTGAATGGGTGTATAAGTGGGTGTGTGAGTAGACCTGTGGGTGAGTGAGATGCTGTGAAAGTGGGTGTATCGGTGAGTGAGTCGGTGTGCCAGTGGCCTCTGGCAGTGTGAGTGGCTCTATGGGTGGGTAAATGGATGTACAATGACTGTATGGGTGAGTAAGTGGGTGTCTGCATGGCTGTATGAGTGAGTGACTGGGTGTGTAAGTAACTGCATGGGTGAGTGAGTAGTTTTTTCAGTGGGCGTTTGGTCAAGTGAGATAGTGTGTGAGTGGCTGCATTCCAAGTGAGTGTTTATGAGAATGACTGCATGGATGTGTGAGTGGGTATGTTAGTGTTTGTGTGGCTGTGTGAGTGCCTTTATGGGTGAGTGGCTGTGTTGAGTGGCTGTATGGGTGTGTGTGTGGGTGTGTGAGTGAGTGACTGTGTAGATGAATAAGTGGGTTTGTGACTAGCTGTATGGGTGAGTGTGTGGCTATGTAATTGACTGGTGAGTGACTGGTTGTATGAGTAGCTGTACAAGTGAGTGAGTAGGTGTGTGAGTGAGTCTATGGAGGAATGAGTAAGTGGATGTATGAGTAATGGTATGGGTCTGTGAAGGGGTATGTGAGTCATGTGGATGTGTGAATGGGCGTAGAAGAGGTTATATGGGGTGTGAGTGGGTGTGTCAGTGGTGCTGTGGATGATGTCATCAGTGATGTCATTTGAGATGTCACAAGTGATGTCATTACCATGTCATGAGCATAAGTTACTGCTGAAAGTCACTGGTTTTGTCTGATTGAAATCTGAGCCTAACTACTACATTCCTGTAACCTCTGGCCTTTTCAGTGAATTTCTAAGTTTTTTTAAATTCTATTTCCTAACTATAACATTGCTGTAACCTTTGACTTTTTGGCTTTTCCCAGTGAATATATCTATCTATCTATATGTATAAGTATATATATATGGAAAGAAAGGTTGCCGCACGGGATGGTTCACACTCGCTGGAAGTCTTGGCCTCGGACGGGGTGGCTGCTTCAAAACATCTCCCCACACTCATGCCGCCTACGCGTTTCGGGATGTCTCCCTTCCTCTGAGCGACTTGTGCACACAATGAGGAACACCAGCAGTTTGCATAGGAAATCCCACGTTTATTTTCAAAAATTGTCACTGATAGCACTCAGGTGAGTAATATCGCAAAGGATGATGGGATTTGCAGTCCTGTAGTTTAGCATATCCAAGTGGAAGCCAGCGTCTTGGTTGTAAAAATTAAATTCAATCGTGGGACCAACAATGTTCATGGCGCCACCCCAAGTGAAAAGGCCCCTCCAGCTCCGCACTGCCATGGTAACACCGTAGCTGCAGACCCACTGAATTCTTCGTGGCGGTGCAAACCGTGGCCTGGGCTTGGCCACGTGTATGTGGAAAGAAATGTTGCCGCACTGGATGGTTCACACTCGCTGGAAGTCTTGGCCTCGGATGGGGTGGCTGCTTCAAAACATCTCCCCACACTCATGCCGCCTACGCGTTTCGGGATGTCTCCCTTCCTCTGAGCGACTTATGCACACAATGAGGAACACCAGCAGTTTGCATAGGAAATCCCACCTTTATTTTCAAAAATTGTCACTGATAGCACTCAGGTGAGTAATATCGCAAAGGATGTTGGGATTTGAAGTCCTGTAGTTTAGCATATCCAAGTGGACGCCAGCGTCTTCGTTGTGAAAATTAAATTAAATCGTGGGACCAACAATGTTCATGGCGCCACCCCAAGTGAAAAGACCCATCCAGCTCTGCATTGCCATGGTAACACCGGAGCTGCAGACCCACTGAATTCTTCGTGGCGGTGCAAACCATGGCCTGGGCTTGGCCACGTGTATGTGGAAAGAAAGGTTGCCGCACCGGATGGTTCACACTCGCTGGAAGTCTTGGCCTCGGACGGGGGGGCTGCTTCAAAACATCTCCCCACACTCATGCCGGCTACGCGTTTCGGGATGTCTCCCTTCCTCTGAGCGACTTGTGCACACAATGAGGAACACCAGCAGTTTGCATAGGAAATCCCACCTTTATTTTCAAAAATTGTCACTGATAGCACTCAGGTGAGTAATATCGCAAAGGATGATGGGATTTGAAGTCCTGTAGTTTAGCATATCCAAGTGGACGCCAGCGTCTTCGTTGTGAAAATTAAATTAAATCGTGGGACCAACAATGTTCATGGCGCCACCCCAAGTGAAAAGGCCCCTCAAGCTCCGCACTGCCATAGTAACACCGTAGCTGCAGACCCACTGAATTCTTCGTGGCGGTGCAAACCGTGGCCTGGGCTTGGCCACGTGTATGTGGAAAGAAAGGTTGCCGCACCGGATGGTTCACACTCGCTGGAAGTCTTGGCCTCGGACGGGGTGGCTGCTTCAAAACATCTCCCCACACTCATGCCGCCTACGCGTTTCGGGATGTCTCCCTTCCTCTGAGCGACTTGTGCACACAATGAGGAATACCAGCAGTTTGCAAAGGAAATCCCACCTTTATTTTCAAAATTTGTCACTGATAGCACTCAGGTGAGTAATATCGCAAAGGATGATGGGATTTGAAGTCCTGTAGTTTAGCATATCCAAGTGGACGCCAGCGTCTTCGTTGTGAAAATTAAATTAATTCGTGGGACCAACAATGTTCATGGCGCCACCCCAAGTGAAAAGGCCCCTCCAGCTCCGCACTGCCATGGTAACACCGTAGCTGCAGACCCAATGAATTCTTCGTGGCGGTGCAAACCGTGGTCTGGGCTTGGCCACTTATATGTGGAAAGAAAGGTTGCCGCACCGGATGGTTCACACTCGCTGGAAGTCTTGGCCTCGGACGGGGTGGCTGCTTCAAAACATCTCCCCACACTCATGCCGCCTACGCGTTTCGGGATGTCTCCCTTCCTCTGAGCGACTTGTGCACACAATGAGGAAAACCAGCAGTTTGCATAGAAAATCCCACCTTTATTTTCAAAAATTGTCACTGATAGCACTCAGGTGAGTAATATCACAAAGGATGATGGGATTTGAAGTCCTGTAGTTTAGCATATCCAAGTGGACGCCAGCGTCTTCGTTGAGAAAATTAAATTAAATCGTGGGACCAACAATGTTCATGGCGCCACCTCAAGTGAAAAGGCCCCTCCAGCTCCGCACTGCCATGGTAACACCTTAGGTGCAGACCCACTGAATTCTTCGTGGCGGTGCAAACCGTGGCCTGGGCTTGGCCACGTGTATGTGGAAAGAAAGGTTACCGCACCGGATGGTTCACACTCGCTGGAAGTCTTGGCCTCGGACGGGGTGGCTGCTTCAAAACATCTCCCCACACTCATGCCGCCTACGCGTTTCGGGATGTCTCCCTTCCTCTGAGCGACTTGTGCACACAATGAGGAAAACCAGCAGTTTGCATAGAAAATCCCACCTTTATTTTCAAAAATTGTCACTGATAGCACTCAGGTGAGTAATATCGCAAAGGATGATGGGATTTGAAGTCCTGTAGTTTAGCATATCCAAGTGGACGCCAGCGTCTTCGTTGTGAAAATTAAATTAAATCGTGGGACCAACAATGTTCATGGCACCACCCCAAGTGAAAAGGCCCATCCAGCTCTGCACTGCCATGGTAACACCGTAGCTGCAGACCCACTGAATTCTTCGTGGCGGTGCAAACCGTGGTCTGGGCTTGGCCACTTATATGTGGAAAGAAAGGTTGCCGCACCGGATGGTTCACACTCGCTGGAAGTCTTGGCCTCGGACGGGGTGGCTGCTTCAAAACATCTCCCCACACTCATGCCGCCTACGCGTTTCGGGATGTCTCCCTTCCTCTGAGCGACTTGTGCACACAATGAGGAAAACCAGCAGTTTGCATAGGAAATCCCACCTTTATTTTCAAAAATTGTCACTGATAGCACTCAGGTGAGTAATATCACAAAGGATGATGGGATTTGAAGTCCTGTAGTTTAGCATATCCAAGTGGACGCCAGCGTCTTCGTTGTGAAAATTAAATTAAATCGTGGGACCAACAATGTTAACGGCGCCACTCCAAGTGAAAGGGCCCCTCCAGCTCCGCACTGCCATGGTAACACCGTAGCTGCAGACCCACTGAATTCTTCGTGGCGGTGCAAACCGTGGCCTGGGTTTGGCCACGTGTATGTAGAAAGAAAGGTTTCTTTCCGCACCGGATGGTTCACACTCGCTGGAAGTCTTGGCCTCGGACGGGGTGGCTGCTTCAAAACATCTCCCCACACTCATGCCGCCTACGCGTTTCGGGATGTCTTCCTTCCTCTGAGCGACTTGTGCACACAATGAGGAACACCTGCAGTTTGCATAGGAAATCCCACCTTTATTTTCAAAAATTGTCACTGATAGCACTCAGGTGAGTAATATCGCAAAGGATGATGGGATTTGAAGTCCTGTAGTTTAGCATATCCAAGTGGACGCCAGCGTCTTCGTTGTGAAAATTAAATTAAATCGTGGGACCAACAATGTTCATGGCGCCACCCCAAGTGAAAAGGCCCCTCCAGCTCCGCACTGCCATGGTAACACCGTAGCTGCAGACCCCCTGATTTCTTCGTGGCGGTGCAAACCGTGGCCTGGGCTTGGCCACGTGTATGTGGAAAGAAAGGTTGTCGCACCGGATGGTTCACACTCGCTGGAAGTCTTGGCCTCGGACGGGGTGGCTGCTTCAAAACATCTCCCCACACTCATGCCGCCTACGCGTTTCGGGATGTCTTCCTTCCTCTGAGCGACTTGTGCACACAATGAGGAACACCTGCAGTTTGCATAGGAAATCCCACCTTTATTTTTAAAAATTGTCACTGATAGCACTCAGGTGAGTAATATCGCAAAGGATGATGGGATTTGAAGTCCTGTAGTTTAGCATATCCAAGTGGACGCCAGCGTCTTGGTTGTGAAAATTAAATTAAATCGTGGGACCAACAATGTTCATGGCGCCACCCCAAGTGAAAAGGCCCCTCCAGCTCCGCACTGCCATGGTAACACCGTAGCTGCAGACCCACTGAATTCTTCGTGGCGGTGCAAACCGTGGCCTGACGTGTATGTGGAAAGAAAGGTTGCCGCACCGGATGGTTCACACTCGCTGGAAGTCTTGGCCTCGGACGGGGTGGCTGATTCAAAACATCTCCCCACACTCATGCCGCCTACGCGTTTGGGGATGCCTCCCTTCCTCTGAGCGACTTGTGCACACAATGAGGAACACCAGCAGTTTGCATAGGAAATCCCACCTTTATTTTAAAAAATTGTCACTGATAGCACTCAGGTGAGTAATATCGCAAAGGATGATGGGATTTGATGTCCTGTAGTTTAGCATATCCAAGTGGACGCCAGCGTCTTCGTTGTGAAAATTAAATTAAATCATGGGACCAACAATATTCATGGCGCCACCCCAAGTGAAAAGGCCCCTCCAGCTCCGCACTGCCATGGTAACACCGTAGCTGCAGACCCACTGAATTCTTCGTGGCGGTGCAAACCGTGGTCTGGGCTTGGCCACTTATATGTGGAAAGAAAGGTTGCCGCACCGGATGGTTCACACTCGCTGGAAGTCTTGGCCTCGGACGGGGTGGCTGCTTCAAAACATCTCCCCACACTCATGCCGCCTACGCGTTTCGGGATGTCTCCCTTCCTCTGAGCGACTTGTGCACACAATGAGGAAAACCAGCAGTTTGCATAGGAAATCCCACCTTTATTTTCAAAAATTGTCACTGATAGCACTCAGGTGAGTAATATCACAAAGGATGATGGGATTTGAAGTCCTGTAGTTTAGCATATCCAAGTGGACGCCAGCGTCTTCGTTGTGAAAATTAAATTAAATTGTGGGACCAACAATGTTAACGGCGCCACTCCAAGTGAAAGGGCCCCTCCAGCTCCGCACTGCCATGGTAACACCGTAGCTGCAGACCCACTGAATTCTTCGTGGCGGTGCAAACCATGGCCTGGGCTTGGCCACGTGTATGTGGAAAGAAAGGTTGCCGCACCGGATGGTTCACACTCGCTGGAAGTCTTGGCCTCGGACGGGGTGGCTGCTTCAAAACATCTCCCCACACTCATGCCGCCTACGCGTTTCGGGATGTCTTCCTTCCTCTGAGCGACTTGTGCACACAGTGAGGAACACCTGCAGTTTGCATAGGAAATCCCACCTTTATTTTCAAAAATTGTCACTGATAGCACTCAGGTGAGTAATATCGCAAAGGATGATGGGATTTGAAGTCCTGTAGTTTAGCATATCCAAGTGGACGCCAGCGTCTTCGTTGTGAAAATTAAATTAAATCGTGGGACCAACAATGTTCATGGCGCCACCCCAAGTGAAAAGGCCCCTCCAGCTCCGCACTGCCATGGTAACACCGTAGCTGCAGACCCACTGATTTCTTCGTGGCGGTGCAAACCGTGGCCTGGGCTTGGCCACGTGTTTGTGGAAAGAAAGGTTGTCGCACCGGATGGTTCACACTCGCTGGAAGTCTTGGCCTCGGACGGGGTGGCTGCTTCAAAACATCTCCCCACACTCATGCCGCCTACGCGTGTCGGGATGTCTCTCTTCCTCTGAGCGACTTGTGCACACAATGAGGAACACCAGCAGTTTCCATAGAAAATCCCACCTTTATTTTCAAAAATTGTCACTGATAGCACTCAGGTGAGTAATATCGCAAAGGATGATGGGATTTGAAGTCCTGTAGTTTAGCATATCCAAGTGGACGCCAGCGTCTTCGTTGTGAAAATTAAATTAAATCGTGGGACCAACAATGTTCATGGCGCCACCCCAAGTGAAAAGGCCCCTCCAGCTCCGCACTGCCATGGTAACACCGTAGCTGCAGACCCACTGAATTCTTCGTGGCGGTGCAAACCGTGGCCTGGGCTTGGCCACGTGTATGTGGAAAGAAAGGTTGTCGCACCGGATGGTTCACACTCGCTGGAAGTCTTGGCCTCGGACGGGGTGGCTGCTTCAAAACATCTCCCTACACTCATGCCGCCTACGCGTGTCGGGATGTCTCTCTTCCTCTGAGCGACTTGTGCACACAATGAGGAACACCAGCAGTTTCCATAGGAAATCCCACCTTTATTTTCAAAAATTGTCACTGATAGCACTCAGGTGAGTAATATCGCAAAGGATGATGGGATTTGAAGTCCTGTAGTTTAGCATATCCAAGTGGATGCCAGCGTCTTCGTTGTGAAAATTAAATTAAATCGTGGGACCAACAATGTTCATGGCGCCACCCCAAGTGAAAAGGCCCCTCCAGCTCCGCACTGCCATGGTAACACCGTAGCTGCAGACCCACTGAATTCTTCGTGGCGGTGCAAACCGTGGCCTGGGCTTGGCCACGTGTATGTGGAAAGAAAGGTTGCCGCACCGGATGGTTCACACTCGCTGGAAGTTTTGGCCTCGGACGGAGTGGCTGCTTCAAAACATCTCCCCACACTCATGCCGCCTACGTGTTTCGGGCTGTCTCCCTTCCTCTGAGCGACTTGTGCACACAATGAGGAACACCTGCAGTTTGCATAGGAAATCCCACCTTTATTTACAAAAATTGTCACTGATAGCACTCAGGTGAGTAATATCGCAAAGGATGATGGGATTTGAAGTCCTGTAGTTTAGCATATCCAAGTGGACGCCAGCGTCTTCGTTGTGAAAATTAAATTAAATCGTGGGACCAACAATGTTCATGGCGCCACCCCAAGTGAAAAGGCCCCTCTAGCTCCGCACTGCCATGGTAACACCGTAGCTGCAGACCCACTGATTTCTTCGTGGCGGTGCAAACCGTGGCCTGGGCTTGGCCACGTGTATGTGGAAAGAAAGGTTGCCGCACCGGATGGTTCACACTCGCTGGAAGTCTTGGCCTCGGACGGGGTGGCTGCTTCAAAACATCTCCCCACACTCATGCCGCCTACGCGTGTCGGGATGTCTCTCTTCCTCTGAGCGACTTGTGCACACAATGAGGAACACCAGCAGTTTCCATAGGAAATCCCACCTTTATTTTCAAAAATTGTCAATGATAGCACTCAGGTGAGTAATATCGCAAAGGATGATGGGATTTGAAGTCCTGTAGTTTAGCATATCCAAGTGGACGCCAGCGTCTTCGTTGTGAAAATTAAATTAAATCGTGGAACCAACAATGTTCATGGCACCACCCCAAGTGAAAAGGCCCATCCAGCTCTGCACTGCCATGGTAACACCGTAGCTGCAGACCCACTGAATTCTTCGTGGCGGTTCAAACCATGGCCTGGGCTTGGCCACGTGTATGTGGAAAGAAAGGTTGCCGCACCGGATGGTTCACACTCGCTGGAAGTCTTGGCCTCGGACGGGGTGGCTGCTTCAAAACATCTCCCCACACTCATGCCGCCTACGCGTTTCGGGCTGTCTCCCTTCCTCTGAGCGACTTGTGCACACAATGAGGAACACCTGCAGTTTGCATAGGAAATCCCACCTTTATTTTCAAAAATTGTCACTGATAGCACTCAGGTGAGTAATATCGCAAAGGATGATGGGATTTGAAGTCCTGTAGTTTAGCATATCCAAGTGGACGCCAGCGTCTTCGTTGTGAAAATTAAATTAAATCGTGGGACCAACAATGTTCATGGCGCCACTCCAAGTGAAAAGGCCCCTCCAGCTCCGCACTGCCATGGTAACACCGTAGCTGCAGACCCACTGAATTCTACGTGGCGGTGCAAACCGTGGCCTGGGCTTGGCCACGTGTATGTGGAAAGAAAGGTTGTCGCACCGGATGGTTCACACTCGCTGGAAGTCTTGGCCTCGGACGGGGTGGCTGCTTCAAAACATCTCCCCACACTCATGTCGCCTACGCGTGTCGGGATGTCTCTCTTCCTCTGAGCGACTTGTGCACACAATGAGGAACACCAGCAGTTTCCATAGGAAATCCCACCTTTATTTTCAAAAATTGTCACTGATAGCACTCAGGTGAGTAATATCGCAAAGGATGATGGGATTTGAAGTCCTGTAGTTTAGCATATCCAAGTGGACGACAGCGTCTTCGTTGTGAAAATTAAATTAAATCGTGGGACCAACAATGTTCATGGCGCCACCCCAAGTGAAAAGGCCCCTCCAGCTCCGCACTGCCATGGTAACACCGTAGCTGCAGACCCACTGAATTCTTCGTGGCGGTGCAAACCGTGGCCTGGGCCTGGCCACGTGTATGTGGAAAGAAAGGTTGCCGCACCGGATGGTTCACACTCGCTGGAAGTTTTGGCCTCGGACGGAGTGGCTGCTACAAAACATCTCCCCACACTCATGCCGCCTACGTGTTTCGGGCTGTCTACCTTCCTCTGAGCGACTTGTGCACACAATGAGGAACACCAGCAGTTTGCATAGGAAATCCCACCTTTATTTTAAAAAATTGTCACTGATAGCACTCAGGTGAGTAATATCGCAAAGGATGATGGGATTTGATGTCCTGTAGTTTAGCATATCCAAGTGGACGCCAGCGTCTTCGTTGTGAAAATTAAATTAAATCATGGGACCAACAATATTCATGGCGCCACCCCAAGTGAAAAGGCCCCTCCAGCTCCGCACTGCCATGGTAACACCGTAGCTGCAGACCCACTGAATTCTTCGTGGCGGTGCAAACCGTGGTCTGGGCTTGGCCACTTATATGTGGAAAGAAAGGTTGCCGCACCGGATGGTTCACACTCGCTGGAAGTCTTGGCCTCGGACGGGGTGGCTGCTTCAAAACATCTCCCCACACTCATGCGCCTACGCGTTTCGGGATGTCTCCCTTCCTCTGAGCGACTTGTGCACACAATGAGGAAAACCAGCAGTTTGCATAGGAAATCCCACCTTTATTTTCAAAAATTGTCACTGATAGCACTCAGGTGAGTAATATCACAAAGGATGATGGGATTTGAAGTCCTGTAGTTTAGCATATCCAAGTGGACGCCAGCGTCTTCGTTGTGAAAATTAAATTAAATTGTGGGACCAACAATGTTAACGGCGCCACTCCAAGTGAAAGGGCCCCTCCAGCTCCGCACTGCCATGGTAACACCGTAGCTGCAGACCCACTGAATTCTTCGTGGCGGTGCAAACCGTGGCCTGGGTTTGGCCACGTTTATGTAGAAAGAAAGGTTGCCGCACCGGATGGTTCACACTCGCTGGAAGTCTTGGCCTCGGACGGGGTGGCTGCTTCAAAACATCTCCCCACACTCATGCCGCCTACGCGTTTCGGGATGTCTTCCTTCCTCTGAGCGACTTGTGCACACAGTGAGGAACACCTGCAGTTTGCATAGGAAATCCCACCTTTATTTTCAAAAATTGTCACTGATAGCACTCAGGTGAGTAATATCGCAAAGGATGATGGGATTTGAAGTCCTGTAGTTTAGCATATCCAAGTGGACGCCAGCGTCTTCGTTGTGAAAATTAAATTAAATCGTGGGACCAACAATGTTCATGGCGCCACCCCAAGTGAAAAGGCCCCTCCAGCTCCGCACTGCCATGGTAACACCGTAGCTGCAGACCCACTGATTTCTTCGTGGCGGTGCAAACCGTGGCCTGGGCTTGGCCACGTGTTTGTGGAAAGAAAGGTTGTCGCACCGGATGGTTCACACTCGCTGGAAGTCTTGGCCTCGGACGGGGTGGCTGCTTCAAAACATCTCCCCACACTCATGCCGCCTACGCGTGTCGGGATGTCTCTCTTCCTCTGAGCGACTTGTGCACACAATGAGGAACACCAGCAGTTTCCATAGAAAATCCCACCTTTATTTTCAAAAATTGTCACTGATAGCACTCAGGTGAGTAATATCGCAAAGGATGATGGGATTTGAAGTCCTGTAGTTTAGCATATCCAAGTGGACGCCAGCGTCTTCGTTGTGAAAATTAAATTAAATCGTGGGACCAACAATGTTCATGGCGCCACCCCAAGTGAAAAGGCCCCTCCAGCTCCGCACTGCCATGGTAACACCGTAGCTGCAGACCCACTGAATTCTTCGTGGCGGTGCAAACCGTGGCCTGGGCTTGGCCACGTGTATGTGGAAAGAAAGGTTGCCGCACCGGATGGTTCACACTCGCTGGAAGTTTTGGCCTCGGACGGAGTGGCTGCTTCAAAACATCTCCCCACACTCATGCCGCCTACGTGTTTCGGGCTGTCTCCCTTCCTCTGAGCGACTTGTGCACACAATGAGGAACACCAGCAGTTTGCATAGGAAATCCCACCTTTATTTTCAAAAATTGTCACTGATAGCACTCAGGTGAGTAATATCGCAAAGGATGATGGGATTTGAAGTCCTGTAGTTTAGCATATCCAAGTGGATGCCAGCGTCTTCGTTGTGAAAATTAAATTAAATCGTGGGACCAACAATGTTCATGGCGCCACCCCAAGTGAAAAGGCCCCTCCAGCTCCGCACTGCCATGGTAACACCGTAGCTGCAGACCCACTGAATTCTTCGTGGCGGTGCAAACCGTGGCCTGGGCTTGGCCACGTGTATGTGGAAAGAAAGGTTGCCGCACCGGATGGTTCACACTCGCTGGAAGTTTTGGCCTCGGACGGAGTGGCTGCTTCAAAACATCTCCCCACACTCATGCCGCCTACGTGTTTCGGGCTGTCTCCCTTCCTCTGAGCGACTTGTGCACACAATGAGGAACACCTGCAGTTTGCATAGGAAATCCCACCTTTATTTACAAAAATTGTCACTGATAGCACTCAGGTGAGTAATATCGCAAAGGATGATGGGATTTGAAGTCCTGTAGTTTAGCATATCCAAGTGGACGCCAGCGTCTTCGTTGTGAAAATTAAATTAAATCGTGGGACCAACAATGTTCATGGCGCCACCCCAAGTGAAAAGGCCCCTCCAGCTCCGCACTGCCATGGTAACACCGTAGCTGCAGACCCACTGATTTCTTCGTGGCGGTGCAAACCGTGGCCTGGGCTTGGCCACGTGTATGTGGAAAGAAAGGTTGCCGCACCGGATGGTTCACACTCGCTGGAAGTCTTGGCCTCGGACGGGGTGGCTGCTTCAAAACATCTCCCCACACTCATGCCGCCTACGCGTGTCGGGATGTCTCTCTTCCTCTGAGCGACTTGTGCACACAATGAGGAACACCAGCAGTTTCCATAGGAAATCCCACCTTTATTTTCAAAAATTGTCAATGATAGCACTCAGGTGAGTAATATCGCAAAGGATGATGGGATTTGAAGTCCTGTAGTTTAGCATATCCAAGTGGACGCCAGCGTCTTCGTTGTGAAAATTAAATTAAATCGTGGGACCAACAATGTTCATGGCGCCACTCCAAGTGAAAAGGCCCCTCCAGCTCCGCACTGCCATGGTAACACCGTAGCTGCAGACCCACTGAATTCTACGTGGCGGTGCAAACCGTGGCCTGGGCTTGGCCACGTGTATGTGGAAAGAAAGGTTGTCGCACCGGATGGTTCACACTCGCTGGAAGTCTTGGCCTCGGACGGGGTGGCTGCTTCAAAACATCTCCCCACACTCATGTCGCCTACGCGTGTCGGGATGTCTCTCTTCCTCTGAGCGACTTGTGCACACAATGAGGAACACCAGCAGTTTCCATAGGAAATCCCACCTTTATTTTCAAAAATTGTCACTGATAGCACTCAGGTGAGTAATATCGCAAAGGATGATGGGATTTGAAGTCCTGTAGTTTAGCATATCCAAGTGGACGACAGCGTCTTCGTTGTGAAAATTAAATTAAATCGTGGGACCAACAATGTTCATGGCGCCACCCCAAGTGAAAAGGCCCCTCCAGCTCCGCACTGCCATGGTAACACCGTAGCTGCAGACCCACTGAATTCTTCGTGGCGGTGCAAACCGTGGCCTGGGCCTGGCCACGTGTATGTGGAAAGAAAGGTTGCCGCACCGGATGGTTCACACTCGCTGGAAGTTTTGGCCTCGGACGGAGTGGCTGCTACAAAACATCTCCCCACACTCATGCCGCCTACGTGTTTCGGGCTGTCTACCTTCCTCTGAGCGACTTGTGCACACAATGAGGAACACCAGCAGTTTGCATAGGAAATCCCACCTTTATTTTCAAAAATTGTCACTGATAGCACTCAGGTGAGTAATATCGCAAAGGATGTTGGGATTTGAAGTCCTGTAGTTTAGCATATCCAAGTGGACGCCAGCGTCTTCGTTGTGAAAATTAAATTAAATCGTGGGACCAACAATGTTCATGGCGCCACCCCAAGTGAAAAGGCCCCTCCAGCTCCGCACTGCCATGGTAACACCGTAGCTGCAGACCCACTGAATTCTTCGTGGCGGTGCAAACCGTGGCCTGGGCTTGGCCACGTGTATGTGGAAAGAAAGGTTGCCGCACCGGATGGTTCACACTCGCTGGAAGTCTTGGCCTCGGACGGGGTGGCTGCTTCAAAACATCTCCCCACCCTCATGCCGCCTACGCGTTTCAGGATGTCTCCCTTCCTCTGAGCGACTTGTGCACACAATGAGGAACACCAGCAGTTTGCATAGGAAATCCCACCTTTATTTTCAAAAATTGTCACTGATAGCACTCAGGTGAGTAATATCGCAAAGGATGTTGGGATTTGAAGTCCTGTAGTTTAGCATATCCAAGTGGACGCCAGCATCTTCGTTGTGAAAATTAAATTAAATCGTGGGACCAACAATGTTCATGGCGCCACCCCAAGTGAAAAGGCCCCTCCAGCTCCGCACTGCCATGGTAATACCGTAGCTGCAGACCCACTGAATTCTTCGTGGCGGTGCAAACCGTGGCCTTGGCTTGGCCACGTGTATGTGGAAAGAAAGGTTGCCGCACCGGATAATTCACACTCGCTGGAAGTCTTGGCCTCGGACGGGGTGGCTGCTTCAAAACATCTCCCCACACTCATGCCGCCTACGCGTTTCGGGATGTCTCCCTTCCTCTGAGCGACTTGTGCACACAATGAGGAAAACCAGCAGTTTGCATAGAAAATCCCACCTTTATTTTCAAAAATTGTCACTGATAGCACTCAGGTGAGTAATATCACAAAGGATGATGGGATTTGAAGTCCTGTAGTTTAGCATATCCAAGTGGACGCCAGCGTCTTCGTTGTGAAAATTAAATTAAATTGTGGGACCAACAATGTTCATGGCGCCACCCCAAGTGAAAAGGCCCCTCAAGCTCCGCACTGCCATAGTAACACCGTAGCTGCAGACCCACTGAATTCTTCGTGGCGGTGCAAACCGTGGCCTGGGCTTGGCCACGTGTATGTAGAAAGAAAGGTTGCCGCACCGGATGGTTCACACTCGCTGGAAGTCTTGGCCTCGGACGGGGTGGCTGCTTCAAAACATCTCCCCACACTCATGCCGCCTACGCGTTTCGGGATGTCTCCCTTCCTCTGAGCGACTTGTGCACACAATGAGGAAAACCAGCAGTTTGCATAGAAAATCCCACCGTTATTTTCAAAAATTGTCACTGATAGCACTCAGGTGAGTAATATCGCAAAGGATGATGGGATTTGAAGTCCTGTAGTTTAGCATATCCAAGTGGACGCCAGCGTCTTCGTTGTGAAAATTAAATTAAATCGTGGGACCAACAATGTTCATGGCACCACCCCAAGTGAAAAGGCCCATCCAGCTCTGCACTGCCATGGTAACACCGTAGCTGCAGACCCACTGAATTCTTCGTGGCGGTGCAAACCGTGGTCTGGGCTTGGCCACTTATATGTGGAAAGAAAGGTTGCCGCACCGGATGGTTCACACTCGCTGGAAGTCTTGGCCTCGGACGGGGTGGCTGCTTCAAAACATCTCCCCACACTCATGCCGCCTACGCGTTTCGGGATGTCTCCCTTCCTCTGAGCGACTTGTGCACACAATGAGGAAAACCAGCAGTTTGCATAGGAAATCCCACCTTTATTTTCAAAAATTGTCACTGATAGCACTCAGGTGAGTAATATCACAAAGGATGATGGGATTTGAAGTCCTGTAGTTTAGCATATCCAAGTGGACGCCAGCGTCTTGGTTGTGAAAATTAAATTAAATCGTGGAACCAACAATGTTAACGGCGCCACTCCAAGTGAAAGGGCCCCTCCAGCTCCGCACTGCCATGGTAACACCGTAGCTGCAGACCCACTGAATTCTTCGTGGCGGTGCAAACCGTGGCCTGGGTTTGGCCACGTGTATGTAGAAAGAAAGGTTTCTTTCCGCACCGGATGGTTCACACTCGCTGGAAGTCTTGGCCTCGGACGGGGTGGCTGCTTCAAAACATCTCCCCACACTCATGCCGCCTACGCGTTTCGGGATGTCTTCCTTCCTCTGAGCGACTTGTGCACACAATGAGGAACACCTGCAGTTTGCATAGGAAATCCCACCTTTATTTTCAAAAATTGTCACTGATAGCACTCAGGTGAGTAATATCGCAAAGGATGATGGGATTTGAAGTCCTGTAGTTTAGCATATCCAAGTGGACGCCAGCGTCTTCGTTGTGAAAATTAAATTAAATCGTGGGACCAACAATGTTCATGGCGCCACCCCAAGTGAAAAGGCCCCTCCAGCTCCGCACTGCCATGGTAACACCGTAGCTGCAGACCCACTGATTTCTTCGTGGCGGTGCAAACCGTGGCCTGGGCTTGGCCACGTGTATGTGGAAAGAAAGGTTGTCACACCGGATGGTTCACACTCGCTGGAAGTCTTGGCCTCGGACGGGGTGGCTGCTTCAAAACATCTCCCCACACTCATGCCGCCTACGCGTTTCGGGATGTCTTCCTTCCTCTGAGCGACTTGTGCACACAATGAGGAACACCTGCAGTTTGCATAGGAAATCCCACCTTTATTTTTAAAAATTGTCACTGATAGCACTCAGGTGAGTAATATCGCAAAGGATGATGGGATTTGAAGTCCTGTAGTTTAGCATATCCAAGTGGACGCCAGCGTCTTGGTTGTGAAAATTAAATTAAATCGTGGGACCAACAATGTTCATGGCGCCACCCCAAGTGAAAAGGCCCCTCCAGCTCCGCACTGCCATGGTAACACCGTAGCTGCAGACCCACTGAATTCTTCGTGGCGGTGCAAACCGTGGCCTGGGCTTGGCCACGTGTATGTGGAAAGAAAGGTTGCCGCACCGGATGGTTCACACTCGCTGGAAGTTTTGGCCTCGGACGGAGTGGCTGCTTCAAAACATCTCCCCACACTCATGCCGCCTACGTGTTTCGGGCTGTCTCCCTTCCTCTGAGCGACTTGTGCACACAATGAGGAACACCAGCAGTTTGCATAGGAAATCCCACCTTTATTTTCAAAAATTGTCACTGATAGCACTCAGGTGAGTAATATCACAAAGGAAGATGGAATTTGAAGTCCTGTAGTTTAGCATATCCAAGTGGACGCCAGCGTCTTCGTTGTGAAAATTAAATTAAATCGTGGGACCAACAATGTTAACGGCGCCACTCCAAGTGAAAGGGCCCCTCCAGCTCCGCACTGCCATGGTAACACCGTAGCTGCAGACCCACTGAATTCTTCGTGGCGGTGCAAACCGTGGCCTGGGCTTGGCCACGTGTATGTGGAAAGAAAGGTTGTCGCACCGGATGGTTCACACTCGCTGGAAGTCTTGGCCTCGGACGGGGTGGCTGCTTCAAAACATCTCCCTACACTCATGCTGCCTACGCGTGTCGGGATGTCTCTCTTCCTCTGAGCGACTTGTGCACACAATGAGGAACACCAGCAGTTTCCATAGGAAATCCCACCTTTATTTTCAAAAATTGTCACTGATAGCACTCAGGTGAGTAATATTGCAAAGGATGATGGGATTTGAAGTCCTGTAGTTTAGCATATCCAAGTGGACGCCAGCGTCTTCGTTGTGAAAATTAAATTAAATCGTGGAACCAACAATGTTCATGGCACCACCCCAAGTGAAAAGGCCCATCCAACTCTGCACTGCCATGGTAACACCGTAGCTGCAGACCCACTGAATTCTTCGTGGCGGTGCAAACCGTGGCCTGACGTGTATGTGGAAAGAAAGGTTGCCGCACCGGATGGTTCACACTCGCTGGAAGTCTTGGCCTCGGACGGGGTGGCTGATTCAAAACATCTCCCCACACTCATGCCGCCTACGCGTTTGGGGATGCCTCCCTTCCTCTGAGCGACTTGTGCACACAATGAGGAACACCAGCAGTTTGCATAGGAAATCCCACCTTTATTTTAAAAAATTGGCACTGATAGCACTCAGGTGAGTAATATCGCAAAGGATGATGGGATTTGATGTCCTGTAGTTTAGCATATCCAAGTGGACGCCAGCGTCTTCGTTGTGAAAATTAAATTAAATCATGGGACCAACAATATTCATGGCGCCACCCCAAGTGAAAAGGCCCCTCCAGCTCCGCACTGCCATGGTAACACCGTAGCTGCAGACCCACTGAATTCTTCGTGGCGGTGCAAACCGTGGTCTGGGCTTGGCCACTTATATGTGGAAAGAAAGGTTGCCGCACCGGATGGTTCACACTCGCTGGAAGTCTTGGCCTCGGACGGGGTGGCTGCTTCAAAACATCTCCCCACACTCATGCCGCCTACGCGTTTCGGGATGTCTTCCTTCCTCTGAGCGACTTGTGCACACAGTGAGGAACACCTGCAGTTTGCATAGGAAATCCCACCTTTATTTTCAAAAATTGTCACTGATAGCACTCAGGTGAGTAATATCGCAAAGGATGATGGGATTTGAAGTCCTGTAGTTTAGCATATCCAAGTGGACGCCAGCGTCTTCGTTGTGAAAATTAAATTAAATCGTGGGACCAACAATGTTCATGGCGCCACCCCAAGTGAAAAGGCCCCTCCAGCTCCGCACTGCCATGGTAACACCGTAGCTGCAGACCCACTGAATTCTTCGTGGCGGTGCAAACCGTGGCCTGGGCTTGGCCACGTGTATGTGGAAAGAAAGGTTGCCGCACCGGATGGTTCACACTCGCTGGAAGTTTTGGCCTCGGACGGAGTGGCTGCTTCAAAACATCTCCCCACACTCATGCCGCCTACGTGTTTCGGGCTGTCTCCCTTCCTCTGAGCGACTTGTGCACACAATGAGGAACACCTGCAGTTTGCATAGGAAATCCCACCTTTATTTACAAAAATTGTCACTGATAGCACTCAGGTGAGTAATATCGCAAAGGATGATGGGATTTGAAGTCCTGTAGTTTAGCATATCCAAGTGGACGCCAGCGTCTTCGTTGTGAAAATTAAATTAAATCGTGGGACCAACAATGTTCATGGCGCCACCCCAAGTGAAAAGGCCCCTCCAGCTCCGCACTGCCATGGTAACACCGTAGCTGCAGACCCACTGATTTCTTCGTGGCGGTGCAAACCGTGGCCTGGGCTTGGCCACGTGTATGTGGAAAGAAAGGTTGCCGCACCGGATGGTTCACACTCGCTGGAAGTCTTGGCCTCGGACGGGGTGGCTGCTTCAAAACATCTCCCCACACTCATGCCGCCTACGCGTGTCGGGATGTCTCTCTTCCTCTGAGCGACTTGTGCACACAATGAGGAACACCAGCAGTTTCCATAGGAAATCCCACCTTTATTTTCAAAAATTGTCAATGATAGCACTCAGGTGAGTAATATCGCAAAGGATGATGGGATTTGAAGTCCTGTAGTTTAGCATATCCAAGTGGACGCCAGCGTCTTCGTTGTGAAAATTAAATTAAATCGTGGAACCAACAATGTTCATGGCACCACCCCAAGTGAAAAGGCCCATCCAGCTCTGCACTGCCATGGTAACACCGTAGCTGCAGACCCACTGAATTCTTCGTGGCGGTTCAAACCATGGCCTGGGCTTGGCCACGTGTATGTGGAAAGAAAGGTTGCCGCACCGGATGGTTCACACTCGCTGGAAGTCTTGGCCTCGGACGGGGTGGCTGCTTCAAAACATCTCCCCACACTCATGCCGCCTACGCGTTTCGGGATGTCTTCCTTCCTCTGAGCGACTTGTGCACACAATGAGGAACACCTGCAGTTTGCATAGGAAATCCCACCTTTATTTTCAAAAATTGTCACTGATAGCACTCAGGTGAGTAATATCGCAAAGGATGATGGGATTTGAAGTCCTGTAGTTTAGCATATCCAAGTGGACGCCAGCGTCTTCGTTGTGAAAATTAAATTAAATCGTGGGACCAACAATGTTCATGGCGCCACCCCAAGTGAAAAGGCCCCTCCAGCTCCGCACTGCCATGGTAACACCAAAGCTGCAGACCCACTGATTTCTTCGTGGCGGTGCAAACCGTGGCCTGGGCTTGGCCACGTGTATGTGGAAAGAAAGGTTGCCGCACCGGATGGTTCACACTCGCTGGAAGTCTTGGCCTCGGACGGGGTGGCTGCTTCAAAACATCTCCCCACCCTCATGCCGCCTACGCGTTTCGGGCTGTCTCCCTTCCTCTGAGCGACTTGTGCACACAATGAGGAACACCTGCAGTTTGCATAGGAAATCCCACCTTTATTTTCAAAAATTGTCACTGATAGCACTCAGGTGAGTAATATCGCAAAGGATGATGGGATTTGAAGTCCTGTAGTTTAGCATATCCAAGTGGACGCCAGCGTCTTCGTTGTGAAAATTAAATTAAATCGTGGGACCAACAATGTTCATGGCGCCACTCCAAGTGAAAAGGCCCCTCCAGCTCCGCACTGCCATGGTAACACCGTAGCTGCAGACCCACTGAATTCTACGTGGCGGTGCAAACCGTGGCCTGGGCTTGGCCACGTGTATGTGGAAAGAAAGGTTGTCGCACCGGATGGTTCACACTCGCTGGAAGTTTTGGCCTCGGACGGAGTGGCTGCTACAAAACATCTCCCCACACTCATGCCGCCTACGTGTTTCGGGCTGTCTACCTTCCTCTGAGCGACTTGTGCACACAATGAGGAACACCAGCAGTTTGCATAGGAAATCCCACCTTTATTTTCAAAAATTGTCACTGATAGCACTCAGGTGAGTAATATCGCAAAGGATGTTGGGATTTGAAGTCCTGTAGTTTAGCATATCCAAGTGGACGCCAGCGTCTTCGTTGTGAAAATTAAATTAAATCGTGGGACCAACAATGTTCATGGCGCCACCCCAAGTGAAAAGGCCCCTCCAGCTCCGCACTGCCATGGTAACACCGTAGCTGCAGACCCACTGAATTCTTCGTGGCGGTGCAAACCGTGGCCTGGGCTTGGCCACGTGTATGTGGAAAGAAAGGTTGCCGCACCGGATGGTTCACACTCGCTGGAAGTCTTGGCCTCGGACGGGGTGGCTGCTTCAAAACATCTCCCCACCCTCATGCCGCCTACGCGTTTCGGGATGTCTCCCTTCCTCTGAGCGACTTGTGCACACAATGAGGAACACCAGCAGTTTGCATAGGAAATCCCACCTTTATTTTCAAAAATTGTCACTGATAGCACTCAGGTGAGTAATATCGCAAAGGATGTTGGGATTTGAAGTCCTGTAGTTTAGCATATCCAAGTGGACGCCAGCATCTTCGTTGTGAAAATTAAATTAAATCGTGGGACCAACAATGTTCATGGCGCCACCCCAAGTGAAAAGGCCCCTCCAGCTCCGCACTGCCATGGTAATACCGTAGCTGCAGACCCACTGAATTCTTCGTGGCGGTGCAAACCGTGGCCTTGGCTTGGCCACGTGTATGTGGAAAGAAAGGTTGCCGCACCGGATGGTTCACACTCGCTGGAAGTCTTGGCCTTGGACGGGGTGGCTGCTTCAAAACATCTCCCCACACTCATGCTGCCTACGCGTTTCGGGATGTCTCCCTTCCTCTGAGCGACTTGTGCACACAATGAGGAACACCAGCAGTTTGCATAGGAAATCCCACCTTTATTTTCAAAAATTGCCACTGATAGCACTCAGGTGAGTAATATCGCAAAGGATGTTGGGATTTGAAGTCCTGTAGTTTAGCATATCCAAGTGGACGCCAGCGTCTTCGTTGTGAAAATTAAAATAAATCGTGGGACCAACAATGTTCATGGCGCCACCCCAAGTGAAAAGGCCCCTCCAGCTCCGCACTGCCATGGTAACACCGTAGCTGCAGACCCACTGAATTCTTCGTGGCGGTGCAAACCATGGCCTGGGCTTGGCCACGTGTATGTGGAAAGAAAGGTTGCCGCACCGGATGGTTCACACTCGCTGGAAGTCTTGGCCTCGGACGGGGTGGCTGCTTCAAAACATCTCCCCACACTGATGCCGCCTACGCGTTTCGGCATGTCTCCCTTCCTCTGAGCGACTTGTGCACACAACGAGGAACACCAGCAGTTTGCATAGGAAATCCCACCTTTATTTTCAAAAATTGTCACTGATAGCACTGAGGTGAGTAATATCGCAAAGGATGATGGGATTTGAAGTCCTGTAGTTTAGCATATCCAAGTGGACGCCAGCGTCTTCGTTGTGAAAATTAAATTAAATCGTGGGACCAACAATGTTCATGGCGCCACCCCAAGTGAAAAGGCCCCTCCAGCTCCGCACTGCCATGGTAACACCGTAGCTGCAGACCCACTGAATTCTTCGTGGCGGTGCAAACCGTGGCCTGGGCTTGGCCACGTGTATGTGGAAAGAAAGGTTGCCGCACCGGATGGTTCACACTCGCTGGAAGTCTTGGCCTCGGACGGGGTGGCTGCTTCAAAACATCTCCCCACACTCATACCGCCTACGCGTTTCGGGATGCCTCCCTTCCTCTGAGCGACTTGTGCACACAATGAGGAACACCAGCAGTTTCCATAGGAAATCCCACCTTTATTTTAAAAAATTGTCACTGATAGCACTCAGGTGAGTAATATCGCAAAGGATGATGGGATTTGAAGTCCTGTAGTTTAGCATATCCAAGTGGACGCCAGCGTCTTCGTTGTGAAAATTAAATTAAATCGTGGGACCAACAATATTCATGGCGCCACCCCAAGTGAAAAGGCCCCTCCAGCTCCGCACTGCCATGGTAACACCGTAGCTGCAGACCCACTGAATTCTTCGTGGCGGTGCAAACCGTGGTCTGGGCTTGGCCACTTGTATGTGGAAAGAAAGGTTGCTGCACCGGATGGTTCACACTCGCTGGAAGTCTTGGCCTCGGACAGGGTGGCTGCTTCAAAACATCTCCCCACACTCATGCCGCCTACGCGTTTCGGGATGTCTCCCTTCCTCTGAGCGACTTGTGCACACAATGAGGAACACCAGCAGTTTGCATAGGAAATCCCACCTTTATTTTCAAAAATTGTCACTGATAGCACTCAGGTGAGTAATATCGCAAAGGATGTTGGGATTTGAAGTCCTGTAGTTTAGCATATCCAAGTGGACGCCAGCGTCTTCGTTGTGAAAATTAAATTAAATCGTGGGACCAACAATGTTCATGGCGCCACCCCAAGTGAAAAGGCCCCTCCAGCTCCGCACTGCCATGGTAACACCGTAGCTGCAGACCCACTGAATTCTTCGTGGCGGTGCAAACCGTGGCCTTGGCTTGGCCACGTGTATGTGGAAAGAAAGGTTGCCGCACCGGATGGTTCACACTCGCTGGAAGTCTTGGCCTTGGACTGGGTGGCTGCTTCAAAACATCTCCCCACACTCATGCCGCCTACGCGTTTCGGGATGTCTCCCTTCCTCTGAGCGACTTGTGCACACAATGAGGAACACCAGCAGTTTGCATAGGAAATCCCACCTTTATTTTCAAAAATTGTCACTGATAGCACTCAGGTGAGTAATATCGCAAAGGATGTTGGGATTTGAAGTCCTGTAGTTTAGCATATCCAAGTGGACGCCAGCGTCTTCGTTGTGAAAATTAAATTAAATCGTGGGACCAACAATGTTCATGGCGCCACCCCAAGTGAAAAGGCCCCTCCAGCTCCGCACTGCCATGGTAACACCGTAGCTGCAGACCCACTGAATTCTTCGTGGCGGTGCAAACCATGGCCTGGGCTTGGCCACGTGTATGTGGAAAGAAAGGTTGCCGCACCGGATGGTTCACACTCGCTGGAAGTCTTGGCCTCGGACGGGGTGGCTGCTTCAAAACATCTCCCCACACTCATGCCGCCTACGCGTTTCGGGATGTCTCCCTTCCTCTGAGCGACTTGTACACACAACGAGGAACACCAGCAGTTTGCATAGGAAATCCCACCTTTATTTTCAAAAATTGTCACTGATAGCACTGAGGTGAGTAATATCGCAAAGGATGATGGGATTTGAAGTCCTGTAGTTTAGCATATCCAAGTGGACGCCAGCGTCTTCGTTGTGAAAATTAAATTAAATCGTGGGACCAACAATGTTCATGGCGCCACCCCAAGTGAAAAGGCCCCTCCAGCTCCGCACTGCCATGGTAACACCGTAGCTGCAGACCCACTGAATTCTTCGTGGCGGTGCAAACCGGGGCCTGGGCTTGGCCACGTGTATGTGGAAAGAAAGGTTGCCGCACCGGATGGTTCACACTCGCTGGAAGTCTTGGCCTCGGACGGGGTGGCTGCTTCAAAACATCTCCCCACACTCATACCGCCTACGCGTTTCGGGATGCCTCCCTTCCTCTGAGCAACTTGTGCACACAATGAGGAACACCAGCAGTTTGCATAGGAAATCCCACCTTTATTTTAAAAAATTATCACTGATAGCACTCAGGTGAGTAATATCGCAAAGGATGATGGGATTTGAAGTCTTGTAGTTTAGCATATCCAAGTGGACGCCAGCGTCTTCGTTGTGAAAATTAAAATAAATCGTGGGACCAACAATGTTCATGGCGCCACCCCAAGTGAAAAGGCCCCTCCAGCTCCGCACTGCCATGGTAACACCGTAGCTGCAGACCCACTGAATTCTTCGTGGCGGTGCAAACCATGGCCTGGGCTTGGCCACGTGTATGTGGAAAGAAAGGTTGCCGCACCGGATGGTTCACACTCGCTGGAAGTCTTGGCCTCGGACGGGGTGGCTGCTTCAAAACATCTCCCCACACTGATGCCGCCTACGCGTTTCGGCATGTCTCCCTTCCTCTGAGCGACTTGTGCACACAACGAGGAACACCAGCAGTTTGCATAGGAAATCCCACCTTTATTTTCAAAAATTGTCACTGATAGCACTGAGGTGAGTAATATCGCAAAGGATGATGGGATTTGAAGTCCTGTAGTTTAGCATATCCAAGTGGACGCCAGCGTCTTCGTTGTGAAAATTAAATTAAATCGTGGGACCAACAATGTTCATGGCGCCACCCCAAGTGAAAAGGCCCCTCCAGCTCCGCACTGCCATGGTAACACCGTAGCTGCAGACCCACTGAATTCTTCGTGGCGGTGCAAACCGTGGCCTGGGCTTGGCCACGTGTATGTGGAAAGAAAGGTTGCCGCACCGGATGGTTCACACTCGCTGGAAGTCTTGGCCTCGGACGGGGTGGCTGCTTCAAAACATCTCCCCACACTCATACCGCCTACGCGTTTCGGGATGCCTCCCTTCCTCTGAGCGACTTGTGCACACAATGAGGAACACCAGCAGTTTGCATAGGAAATCCCACCTTTATTTTAAAAAATTGTCACTGATAGCACTCAGGTGAGTAATATCGCAAAGGATGATGGGATTTGAAGTCCTGTAGTTTAGCATATCCAAGTGGACGCCAGCGTCTTCATTGTGAAAATTAAATTAAATCGTGGGACCAACAATATTCATGGCGCCACCCCAAGTGAAAAGGCCCCTCCAGCTCCGCACTGCCATGGTAACACCGTAGCTGCAGACCCACTGAATTCTTCGTGGCGGTGCAAACCGTGGTCTGGGCTTGGCCACTTATATGTGGAAAGAAAGGTTGCCGCACCGGATGGTTCACACTCGCTGGAAGTCTTGGCCTCGGACGGGGTGGCTGCTTCAAAACATCTCCCCACACTCATGCCGCCTACGCGTTTCGGGATGTCTTCCTTCCTCTGAGCGACTTGTGCACACAGTGAGGAACACCTGCAGTTTGCATAGGAAATCCCACCTTTATTTTCAAAAATTGTCACTGATAGCACTCAGGTGAGTAATATCGCAAAGGATGATGGGATTTGAAGTCCTGTAGTTTAGCATATCCAAGTGGACGCCAGCGTCTTCGTTGTGAAAATTAAATTAAATCGTGGGACCAACAATGTTCATGGCGCCACCCCAAGTGAAAAGGCCCCTCCAGCTCCGCACTGCCATGGTAACACCGTAGCTGCAGACCCACTGATTTCTTCGTGGCGGTGCAAACCGTGGCCTGGGCTTGGCCACGTGTTTGTGGAAAGAAAGGTTGTCGCACCGGATGGTTCACACTCGCTGGAAGTCTTGGCCTCGGACGGGGTGGCTGCTTCAAAACATCTCCCCACACTCATGCCGCCTACGCGTGTCGGGATGTCTCTCTTCCTCTGAGCGACTTGTGCACACAATGAGGAACACCAGCAGTTTCCATAGAAAATCCCACCATTATTTTCAAAAATTGTCACTGATAGCACTCAGGTGAGTAATATCGCAAAGGATGATGGGATTTGAAGTCCTGTAGTTTAGCATATCCAAGTGGACGCCAGCGTCTTCGTTGTGAAAATTAAATTAAATCGTGGGACCAACAATGTTCATGGCGCCACCCCAAGTGAAAAGGCCCCTCCAGCTCCGCACTGCCATGGTAACACCGTAGCTGCAGACCCACTGAATTCTTCGTGGCGGTGCAAACCGTGGCCTGGGCTTGGCCACGTGTATGTGGAAAGAAAGGTTGCCGCACCGGATGGTTCACACTCGCTGGAAGTTTTGGCCTCGGACGGAGTGGCTGCTTCAAAACATCTCCCCACACTCATGCCGCCTACGTGTTTCGGGCTGTCTCCCTTCCTCTGAGCGACTTGTGCACACAATGAGGAACACCAGCAGTTTGCATAGGAAATCCCACCTTTATTTTCAAAAATTGTCACTGATAGCACTCAGGTGAGTAATATCACAAAGGATGATGGGATTTGAAGTCCTGTAGTTTAGCATATCCAAGTGGACGCCAGCGTCTTCGTTGTGAAAATTAAATTAAATCGTGGGACCAACAATGTTAACGGCGCCACTCCAAGTGAAAGGGCCCCTCCAGCTCCGCACTGCCATGGTAACACCGTAGCTGCAGACCCACTGAATTCTTCGTGGCGGTGCAAACCGTGGCCTGGGCTTGGCCACGTGTATGTGGAAAGAAAGGTTGTCGCACCGGATGGTTCACACTCGCTGGAAGTCTTGGCCTCGGACGGGGTGGCTGCTTCAAAACATCTCCCTACACTCATGCCGCCTACGCGTGTCGGGATGTCTCTCTTCCTCTGAGCGACTTGTGCACACAATGAGGAACACCAGCAGTTTCCATAGAAAATCCCACCTTTATTTTCAAAAATTGTCACTGATAGCACTCAGGTGAGTAATATCGCAAAGGATGATGGGATTTGAAGTCCTGTAGTTTAGCATATCCAAGTGGACGCCAGCGTCTTCGTTGTGAAAATTAAATTAAATCGTGGGACCAACAATGTTCATGGCGCCACCCCAAGTGAAAAGGCCCCTCCAGCTCCGCACTGCCATGGTAACACCGTAGCTGCAGACCCACTGAATTCGTCGTGGCGGTGCAAACCGTGGCCTGGGCTTGGCCACGTGTATGTGGAAAGAAAGGTTGCCGCACCGGATGGTTCACACTCGCTGGAAGTTTTGGCCTCGGACGGAGTGGCTGCTTCAAAACATCTCCCCACACTCATGCCGCCTACGTGTTTCGGGCTGTCTCCCTTCCTCTGAGCGACTTGTGCACACAATGAGGAACACCTGCAGTTTGCATAGGAAATCCCACCTTTATTTACAAAAATTGTCACTGATAGCACTCAGGTGAGTAATATCGCAAAGGATGATGGGATTTGAAGTCCTGTAGTTTAGCATATCCAAGTGGACGCCAGCGTCTTCGTTGTGAAAATTAAATTAAATCGTGGGACCAACAATGTTCATGGCGCCACCCCAAGTGAAAAGGCCCCTCCAGCTCCGCACTGCCATGGTAACACCGTAGCTGCAGACCCACTGATTTATTCGTGGCGGTGCAAACCGTGGCCTGGGCTTGGCCACGTGTTTGTGGAAAGAAAGGTTGTCGCACCGGATGGTTCACACTCGCTGGAAGTCTTGGCCTCGGACGGGGTGGCTGCTTCAAAACATCTCCCCACACTCATGCCGCCTACACGTGTCGGGATGTCTCTCTTCCTCTGAGCGACTTGTGCACACAATGAGGAACACCAGCAGTTTCCATAGAAAATCCCACCTTTATTTTCAAAAATTGTCACTGATAGCACTCAGGTGAGTAATATCGCAAAGGATGATGGGATTTGAAGTCCTGTAGTTTAGCATATCCAAGTGGACGCCAGCGTCTTCGTTGTGAAAATTAAATTAAATCGTGGGACCAACAATGTTCATGGCGCCACCCCAAGTGAAAAGGCCCCTCCAGCTCCGCACTGCCATGGTAACACCGTAGCTGCAGACCCACTGAATTCTTCGTGGCGGTGCAAACCGTGGCCTGGGCTTGGCCACGTGTATGTGGAAAGAAAGGTTGCCGCACCGGATGGTTCACACTCGCTGGAAGTTTTGGCCTCGGACGGAGTGGCTGCTTCAAAACATCTCCCCACACTCATGCCGCCTACGTGTTTCGGGCTGTCTCCCTTCCTCTGAGCGACTTGTGCACACAATGAGGAACACCAGCAGTTTGCATAGGAAATCCCACCTTTATTTTCAAAAATTGTCACTGATAGCACTCAGGTGAGTAATATCACAAAGGATGATGGGATTTGAAGTCCTGTAGTTTAGCATATCCAAGTGGACGCCAGCGTCTTCGTTGTGAAAATTAAATTAAATCGTGGGACCAACAATGTTAACGGCGCCACTCCAAGTGAAAGGGCCCCTCCAGCTCCGCACTGCCATGGTAACACCGTAGCTGCAGACCCACTGAATTCTTCGTGGCGGTGCAAACCGTGGCCTGGGCTTGGCCACGTGTATGTGGAAAGAAAGGTTGTCGCACCGGATGGTTCACACTCGCTGGAAGTCTTGGCCTCGGACGGGGTGGCTGCTTCAAAACATCTCCCTACACTCATGCCGCCTACGCGTGTCGGGATGTCTCTCTTCCTCTGAGCGACTTGTGCACACAATGAGGAACACCAGCAGTTTCCATAGGAAATCCCACCTTTATTTTCAAAAATTGTCACTGATAGCACTCAAGTGAGTAATATCGCAAAGGATGATGGGATTTGAAGTCCTGTAGTTTAGCATATCCAAGTGGACGCCAGCGTCTTCGTTGTGAAAATTAAATTAAATCGTGGGACCAACAATGTTCATGGCGCCACCCCAAGTGAAAAGGCCCCTCCAGCTCCGCACTGCCATGGTAACACCGTAGCTGCAGACCCACTGAATTCTTCGTGGCGGTGCAAACCGTGGCCTGGGCTTGGCCACGTGTATGTGGAAAGAAAGGTTGCCGCACCGGATGGTTCACACTCGCTGGAAGTTTTGGCCTCGGATGGAGTGGCTGCTTCAAAACATCTCCCCACACTCATGCCGCCTACGTGTTTCGGGCTGTCTCCCTTCCTCTGAGCGACTTGTGCACACAATGAGGAACACCTGCAGTTTGCATAGGAAATCCCACCTTTATTTACAAAAATTGTCACTGATAGCACTCAGGTGAGTAATATCGCAAAGGATGATGGGATTTGAAGTCCTGGAGTTTAGCATATCCAAGTGGACGCCAGCGTCTTCGTTGTGAAAATTAAATTAAATCGTGGGACCAACAATGTTCATGGCGCCACCCCAAGTGAAAAGGCCCCTCCAGCTCCGCACTGCCATGGTAACACCGTAGCTGCAGACCCACTGATTTCTTCGTGGCGGTGCAAACCGTGGCCTGGGCTTGGCCACGTGTATGTGGAAAGAAAGGTTGCCGCACCGGATGGTTCACACTCGCTGGAAGTCTTGGCCTCGGACGGGATGGCTGCTTCAAAACATCTCCCCACACTCATGCCGCCTACGCGTGTCGGGATGTCTCTCTTCCTCTGAGCGACTTGTGCACACAATGAGGAACACCAGCAGTTTCCATAGGAAATCCCACCTTTATTTTCAAAAATTGTCAATGATAGCACTCAGGTGAGTAATATCGCAAAGGATGATGGGATTTGAAGTCCTGTAGTTTAGCATATCCAAGTGGACGCCAGCGTCTTCGTTGTGAAAATTAAATTAAATCGTGGAACCAACAATGTTCATGGCACCACCCCAAGTGAAAAGGCCCATCCAGCTCTGCACTGCCATGGTAACACCGTAGCTGCAGACCCACTGAATTCTTCGTGGCGGTTCAAACCATGGCCTGGGCTTGGCCACGTGTATGTGGAAAGAAAGGTTGCCGCACCGGATGGTTCACACTCGCTGGAAGTCTTGGCCTCGGACGGGGTGGCTGCTTCAAAACATCTCCCCACACTCATGCCGCCTACGCGTTTCGGGATGTCTTCCTTCCTCTGAGCGACTTGTGCACACAATGAGGAACACCTGCAGTTTGCATAGGAAATCCCACCTTTATTTTCAAAAATTGTCACTGATAGCACTCAGGTGAGTAATATCGCAAAGGATGATGGGATTTGAAGTCCTGTAGTTTAGCATATCCAAGTGGACGCCAGCGTCTTCGTTGTGAAAATTAAATTAAATCGTGGGACCAACAATGTTCATGGCGCCACCCCAAGTGAAAAGGCCCCTCCAGCTCCGCACTGCCATGGTAACACCAAAGCTGCAGACCCACTGATTTCTTCGTGGCGGTGCAAACCATGGCCTGGGCTTGGCCACGTGTATGTGGAAAGAAAGGTTGCCGCACCGGATGGTTCACACTCGCTGGAAGTCTTGGCCTCGGACGGGGTGGCTGCTTCAAAACATCTCCCCACCCTCATGCCGCCTACGCGTTTCGGGCTGTCTCCCTTCCTCTGAGCGACTTGTGCACACAATGAGGAACACCTGCAGTTTGCATAGGAAATCCCACCTTTATTTTCAAAAATTGTCACTGATAGCACTCAGGTGAGTAATATCGCAAAGGATGATGGGATTTGAAGTCCTGTAGTTTAGCATATCCAAGTGGACGCCAGCGTCTTCGTTGTGAAAATTAAATTAAATCGTGGGACCAACAATGTTCATGGCGCCACTCCAAGTGAAAAGGCCCCTCCAGCTCCGCACTGCCATGGTAACACCGTAGCTGCAGACCCACTGAATTCTACGTGGCGGTGCAAACCGTGGCCTGGGCTTGGCCACGTGTATGTGGAAAGAAAGGTTGTCGCACCGGATGGTTCACACTCGCTGGAAGTCTTGGCCTCGGACGGGGTGGCTGCTTCAAAACATCTCCCCACACTCATGTCGCCTACGCGTGTCGGGATGTCTCTCTTCCTCTGAGCGACTTGTGCACACAATGAGGAACACCAGCAGTTTCCATAGGAAATCCCACCTTTATTTTCAAAAATTGTCACTGATAGCACTCAGGTGAGTAATATCGCAAAGGATGATGGGATTTGAAGTCCTGTAGTTTAGCATATCCAAGTGGACGACAGCGTCTTCGTTGTGAAAATTAAATTAAATCGTGGGACCAACAATGTTCATGGCGCCACCCCAAGTGAAAAGGCCCCTCCAGCTCCGCACTGCCATGGTAACACCGTAGCTGCAGACCCACTGAATTCTTCGTGGCGGTGCAAACCGTGGCCTGGGCCTGGCCACGTGTATGTGGAAAGAAAGGTTGCCGCACCGGATGGTTCACACTCGCTGGAAGTTTTGGCCTCGGACGGAGTGGCTGCTACAAAACATCTCCCCACACTCATGCCGCCTACGTGTTTCGGGCTGTCTACCTTCCTCTGAGCGACTTGTGCACACAATGAGGAACACCAGCAGTTTGCATAGGAAATCCCACCTTTATTTTCAAAAATTGTCACTGATAGCACTCAGGTGAGTAATATCGCAAAGGATGTTGGGATTTGAAGTCCTGTAGTTTAGCATATCCAAGTGGACGCCAGCATCTTCGTTGTGAAAATTAAATTAAATCGTGGGACCAACAATGTTCATGGCGCCACCCCAAGTGAAAAGGCCCCTCCAGCTCCGCACTGCCATGGTAATACCGTAGCTGCAGACCCACTGAATTCTTCATGGCGGTGCAAACCGTGGCCTTGGCTTGGCCACGTGTATGTGGAAAGAAAGGTTGCCGCACCGGATGGTTCACACTCGCTGGAAGTCTTGGCCTTGGACGGGGTGGCTGCTTCAAAACATCTCCCCACACTCATGCTGCCTACGCGTTTCGGGATGTCTCCCTTCCTCTGAGCGACTTGTGCACACAATGAGGAACACCAGCAGTTTGCATAGGAAATCCCACCTTTATTTTCAAAAATTGTCACTGATAGCACTCAGGTGAGTAATATCGCAAAGGATGTTGGGATTTGAAGTCCTGTAGTTTAGCATATCCAAGTGGACGCCAGCGTCTTCGTTGTGAAAATTAAAATAAATCGTGGGACCAACAATGTTCATGGCGCCACCCCAAGTGAAAAGGCCCCTCCAGCTCCGCACTGCCATGGTAACACCGTAGCTGCAGACCCACTGAATTCTTCGTGGCGGTGCAAACCATGGCCTGGGCTTGGCCACGTGTATGTGGAAAGAAAGGTTGCCGCACCGGATGGTTCACACTCGCTGGAAGTCTTGGCCTCGGACGGGGTGGCTGCTTCAAAACATCTCCCCACACTGATGCCGCCTACGCGTTTCGGCATGTCTCCCTTCCTCTGAGCGACTTGTGCACACAACGAGGAACACCAGCAGTTTGCATAGGAAATCCCACCTTTATTTTCAAAAATTGTCACTGATAGCACTGAGGTGAGTAATATCGCAAAGGATGATGGGATTTGAAGTCCTGTAGTTTAGCATATCCAAGTGGACGCCAGCGTCTTCATTGTGAAAATTAAATTAAATCGTGGGACCAACAATGTTCATGGCGCCACCCCAAGTGAAAAGGCCCCTCCAGCTCCGCACTGCCATGGTAACACCGTAGCTGCAGACCCACTGAATTCTTCGTGGCGGTGCAAACCGTGGCCTGGGCTTGGCCACGTGTATGTGGAAAGAAAGGTTGCCGCACCGGATGGTTCACACTCGCTGGAAGTCTTGGCCTCGGACGGGGTGGCTGCTTCAAAACATCTCCCCACACTCATACCGCCTACGCGTTTCGGGATGCCTCCCTTCCTCTGAGCGACTTGTGCACACAATGAGGAACACCAGCAGTTTCCATAGGAAATCCCACCTTTATTTTAAAAAATTGTCACTGATAGCACTCAGGTGAGTAATATCGCAAAGGATGATGGGATTTGAAGTCCTGTAGTTTAGCATATCCAAGTGGACGCCAGCGTCTTCGTTGTGAAAATTAAATTAAATCGTGGGACCAACAATATTCATGGCGCCACCCCAAGTGAAAAGGCCCCTCCAGCTCCGCACTGCCATGGTAACACTGTAGCTGCAGACCCACTGAATTCTTCGTGGCGGTGCAAACCGTGGTCTGGGCTTGGCCACTTGTATGTGGAAAGAAAGGTTGCTGCACCAGATGGTTCACACTCGCTGGAAGTCTTGGCCTCGGACAGGGTGGCTGCTTCAAAACATCTCCCCACACTCATGCCGCCTACGCGTTTCGGGATGTCTCCCTTCCTCTGAGCGACTTGTGCACACAATGAGGAACACCAGCAGTTTGCATAGGAAATCCCACCTTTATTTTCAAAAATTGTCACTGATAGCACTCAGGTGAGTAATATCGCAAAGGATGTTGGGATTTGAAGTCCTGTAGTTTAGCATATCCAAGTGGACGCCAGCGTCTTCGTTGTGAAAATTAAATTAAATCGTGGGACCAACAATGTTCATGGCGCCACCCCAAGTGAAAAGGCCCCTCCAGCTCCGCACTGCCATGGTAACACCGTAGCTGCAGACCCACTGAATTCTTCGTGGCGGTGCAAACCGTGGCCTTGGCTTGGCCACGTGTATGTGGAAAGAAAGGTTGCCGCACCGGATGGTTCACACTCGCTGGAAGTCTTGGCCTTGGACGGGGTGGCTGCTTCAAAACATCTCCCCACACTCATGCCGCCTACGCGTTTCGGGATGTCTCCCTTCCTCTGAGCGACTTGTGCACACAATGAGGAACACCAGCAGTTTGCATAGGAAATCCCACCTTTATTTTCAAAAATTGTCACTGATAGCACTCAGGTGAGTAATATCGCAAAGGATGTTGGGATTTGAAGTCCTGTAGTTTAGCATATCCAAGTGGACGCCAGCGTCTTCGTTGTGAAAATTAAATTAAATCGTGGGACCAACAATGTTCATGGCGCCACCCCAAGTGAAAAGGCCCCTCCAGCTCCGCACTGCCATGGTAACACCGTAGCTGCAGACCCACTGAATTCTTCGTGGCGGTGCAAACCATGGCCTGGGCTTGGCCACGTGTATGTGGAAAGAAAGGTTGCCGCACCGGATGGTTCACACTCGCTGGAAGTCTTGGCCTCGGACGGGGTGGCTGCTTCAAAACATCTCCCCACACTCATGCCGCCTACGCGTTTCGGGATGTCTCCCTTCCTCTGAGCGACTTGTACACACAACGAGGAACACCAGCAGTTTGCATAGGAAATCCCACCTTTATTTTCAAAAATTGTCACTGATAGCACTGAGGTGAGTAATATCGCAAAGGATGATGGGATTTGAAGTCCTGTAGTTTAGCATATCCAAGTGGACGCCAGCGTCTTCGTTGTGAAAATTTAATTAAATCGTGGGACCAACAATGTTCATGGCGCCACCCCAAGTGAAAAGGCCCCTCCAGCTCCGCACTGCCATGGTAACACCGTAGCTGCAGACCCACTGAATTCTTCGTGGCGGTGCAAACCGGGGCCTGGGCTTGGCCACGTGTATGTGGAAAGAAAGGTTGCCGCACCGGATGGTTCACACTCGCTGGAAGTCTTGGCCTCGGACGGGGTGGCTGCTTCAAAACATCTCCCCACACTCATACCGCCTACGCGTTTCGGGATGCCTCCCTTCCTCTGAGCAACTTGTGCACACAATGAGGAACACCAGCAGTTTGCATAGGAAATCCCACCTTTATTTTAAAAAATTATCACTGATAGCACTCAGGTGAGTAATATCGCAAAGGATGATGGGATTTGAAGTCTTGTAGTTTAGCATATCCAAGTGGACGCCAGCGTCTTCGTTGTGAAAATTAAAATAAATCGTGGGACCAACAATGTTCATGGCGCCACCCCAAGTGAAAAGGCCCCTCCAGCTCCGCACTGCCATGGTAACACCGTAGCTGCAGACCCACTGAATTCTTCGTGGCGGTGCAAACCATGGCCTGGGCTTGGCCACGTGTATGTGGAAAGAAAGGTTGCCGCACCGGATGGTTCACACTCGCTGGAAGTCTTGGCCTCGGACGGGGTGGCTGCTTCAAAACATCTCCCCACACTGATGCCGCCTACGCGTTTCGGCATGTCTCCCTTCCTCTGAGCGACTTGTGCACACAACGAGGAACACCAGCAGTTTGCATAGGAAATCCCACCTTTATTTTCAAAAATTGTCACTGATAGCACTGAGGTGAGTAATATCGCAAAGGATGATGGGATTTGAAGTCCTGTAGTTTAGCATATCCAAGTGGACGCCAGCGTCTTCGTTGTGAAAATTAAATTAAATCGTGGGACCAACAATGTTCATGGCGCCACCCCAAGTGAAAAGGCCCCTCCAGCTCCGCACTGCCATGGTAACACCGTAGCTGCAGACCCACTGAATTCTTCGTGGCGGTGCAAACCGTGGCCTGGGCTTGGCCACGTGTATGTGGAAAGAAAGGTTGCCGCACCGGATGGTTCACACTCGCTGGAAGTCTTGGCCTCGGACGGGGTGGCTGCTTCAAAACATCTCCCCACACTCATACCGCCTACGCGTTTCGGGATGCCTCCCTTCCTCTGAGCGACTTGTGCACACAATGAGGAACACCAGCAGTTTGCATAGGAAATCCCACCTTTATTTTAAAAAATTGTCACTGATAGCACTCAGGTGAGTAATATCGCAAAGGATGATGGGATTTGAAGTCCTGTAGTTTAGCATATCCAAGTGGACGCCAGCGTCTTCATTGTGAAAATTAAATTAAATCGTGGGACCAACAATATTCATGGCGCCACCCCAAGTGAAAAGGCCCCTCCAGCTCCGCACTGCCATGGTAACACCGTAGCTGCAGACCCACTGAATTCTTCGTGGCGGTGCAAACCGTGGCCTGGGTTTGGCCACGTTTATGTAGAAAGAAAGGTTGCCGCACCGGATGGTTCACACTCGCTGGAAGTCTTGGCCTCGGACGGGGTGGCTGCTTCAAAACATCTCCCCACACTCATGCCGCCTACGCGTTTGGGGATGCCTCCCTTCCTCTGAGCGACTTGTGCACACAATGAGGAACACCAGCAGTTTGCATAGGAAATCCAACCTTTATTTTACAAAATTGTCACTGATAGCACTCAGGTGAGTAATATCGCAAAGGATGATGGGATTTGATGTCCTGTAGTTTAGCATATCCAAGTGGACGCCAGCGTCTTCGTTGTGAAAATTAAATTAAATCATGGGACCAACAATATTCATGGCGCCACCCCAAGTGAAAAGGCCCCTCCAGCTCCGCACTGCCATGGTAACACCGTAGCTGCAGACCCACTGAATTCTTCGTGGCGGTGCAAACCGTGGTCTGGGCTTGGCCACTTATATGTGGAAAGAAAGGTTGCCGCACCGGATGGTTCACACTCGCTGGAAGTCTTGGCCTCGGACGGGGTGGCTGCTTCAAAACATCTCCCCACACTCATGCCGCCTACGCGTTTCGGGATGTCTCCCTTCCTCTGAGCGACTTGTGCACACAATGAGGAAAACCAGCAGTTTGCATAGGAAATCCCACCTTTATTTTCAAAAATTGTCACTGATAGCACTCAGGTGAGTAATATCACAAAGGATGATGGGATTTGAAGTCCTGTAGTTTAGCATATCCAAGTGGACGCCAGCGTCTTCGTTGTGAAAATTAAATTAAATCGTGGGACCAACAACGTTAACGGCGCCACTCCAAGTGAAAGGGCCCCTCCAGCTCCGCACTGCCATGGTAACACCGTAGCTGCAGACCCACTGAATTCTTCGTGGCGGTGCAAACCGTGGCCTGGGTTTGGCCACGTTTATGTAGAAAGAAAGGTTGCCGCACCGGATGGTTCACACTCGCTGGAAGTCTTGGCCTCGGACGGGGTGGCTGCTTCAAAACATCTCCCCACACTCATGCCGCCTACGCGTTTCGGGATGTCTTCCTTCCTCTGAGCGACTTGTGCACAGAGTGAGGAACACCTGCAGTTTGCATAGGAAATCCCACCTTTCTTTTCAAAAATTGTCACTGATAGCACTCAGGTGAGTAATATCGCAAAGGATGATGGGATTTGAAGTCCTGTAGTTTAGCATATCCAAGTGGACGCCAGCGTCTTCGTTGTGAAAATTAAATTAAATCGTGGGACCAACAATGTTCATGGCGCCACCCCAAGTGAAAAGGCCCCTCCAGCTCCGCACTGCCATGGTAACACCGTAGCTGCAGACCCACTGATTTCTTCGTGGCGGTGCAAACCGTGGCCTGGGCTTGGCCACGTGTTTGTGGAAAGAAAGGTTGTCGCACCGGATGGTTCACACTCGCTGGAAGTCTTGGCCTCGGACGGGGTGGCTGCTTCAAAACATCTCCCCACACTCATGCCGCCTACGCGTGTCGGGATGTCTCTCTTCCTCTGAGCGACTTGTGCACACAATGAGGAACACCAGCAGTTTCCATAGAAAATCCCACCTTTATTTTCAAACATTGTCACTGATAGCACTCAGGTGAGTAATATCGCAAAGGATGATGGGATTTGAAGTCCTGTAGTTTAGCATATCCAAGTGGACGCCAGCGTCTTCGTTGTGAAAATTAAATTAAATCGTGGGACCAACAATGTTCATGGCGCCACCCCAAGTGAAAAGGCCCCTCCAGCTCCGCACTGCCATGGTAACACCGTAGCTGCAGACCCACTGAATTCTTCGTGGCGGTGCAAACCGTGGCCTGGGCTTGGCCACGTGTATGTGGAAAGAAAGGTTGCCGCACCGGATGGTTCACACTCGCTGGAAGTTTTGGCCTCGGACGGAGTGGCTGCTTCAAAACATCTCCCCACACTCATGCCGCCTACGTGTTTCGGGCTGTCTCCCTTCCTCTGAGCGACTTGTGCACACAATGAGGAACACCAGCAGTTTGCATAGGAAATCCCACCTTTATTTTCAAAAATTGTCACTGATAGCACTCAGGTGAGTAATATCACAAAGGATGATGGGATTTGAAGTCCTGTAGTTTAGCATATCCAAGTGGACGCCAGCGTCTTCGTTGTGAAAATTAAATTAAATCGTGGGACCAACAATGTTAACGGCGCCACTCCAAGTGAAAGGGCCCCTCCAGCTCCGCACTGCCATGGTAACACCGTAGCTGCAGACCCACTGAATTCTTCGTGGCGGTGCAAACCGTGGCCTGGGCTTGGCCACGTGTATGTGGAAAGAAAGGTTGTCGCACCGGATGGTTCACACTCGCTGGAAGTCTTGGCCTCGGACGGGGTGGCTGCTTCAAAACATCTCCCTACACTCATGCCGCCTACGCGTGTCGGGATGTCTCTCTTCCTCTGAGCGACTTGTGCACACAATGAGGAACACCAGCAGTTTCCATAGAAAATCCCACCTTTATTTTCAAAAATTGTCACTGATAGCACTCAGGTGAGTAATATCGCAAAGGATGATGGGATTTGAAGTCCTGTAGTTTAGCATATCCAAGTGGACGCCAGCGTCTTCGTTGTGAAAATTAAATTAAATCGTGGGACCAACAATGTTCATGGCGCCACCCCAAGTGAAAAGGCCCCTCCAGCTCCGCACTGCCATGGTAACACCGTAGCTGCAGACCCACTGAATTCGTCGTGGCGGTGCAAACCGTGGCCTGGGCTTGGCCACGTGTATGTGGAAAGAAAGGTTGCCGCACCGGATGGTTCACACTCGCTGGAAGTTTTGGCCTCGGACGGAGTGGCTGCTTCAAAACATCTCCCCACACTCATGCCGCCTACGTGTTTCGGGCTGTCTCCCTTCCTCTGAGCGACTTGTGCACACAATGAGGAACACCTGCAGTTTGCATAGGAAATCCCACCTTTATTTACAAAAATTTTCACTGATAGCACTCAGGTGAGTAATATCGCAAAGGATGATGGGATTTGAAGTCCTGTAGTTTAGCATATCCAAGTGGACGCCAGCGTCTTCGTTGTGAAAATTAAATTAAATCGTGGGACCAACAATGTTCATGGCGCCACCCCAAGTGAAAAGGCCCCTCCAGCTCCGCACTGCCATGGTAACACCGTAGCTGCAGACCCACTGATTTCTTCGTGGCGGTGCAAACCGTGGCCTGGGCTTGGCCACGTGTTTGTGGAAAGAAAGGTTGTCGCACCGGATGGTTCACACTCGCTGGAAGTCTTGGCCTCGGACGGGGTGGCTGCTTCAAAACATCTCCCCACACTCATGCCGCCTACGCGTGTCGGGATGTCTCTCTTCCTCTGAGCGACTTGTGCACACAATGAGGAACACCAGCAGTTTCCATAGAAAATCCCACCTTTATTTTCAAAAATTGTCACTGATAGCACTCAGGTGAGTAATATCGCAAAGGATGATGGGATTTGAAGTCCTGTAGTTTAGCATATCCAAGTGGACGCCAGCGTCTTCGTTGTGAAAATTAAATTAAATCGTGGGACCAACAATGTTAACGGCGCCACTCCAAGTGAAAGGGCCCCTCCAGCTCCGCACTGCCATGGTAACACCGTAGCTGCAGACCCACTGATTTCTTCGTGGCGGTGCAAACCGTGGCCTGGGCTTGGCCACGTGTATGTGGAAAGAAAGGTTGCCGCACCGGATGGTTCACACTCGCTGGAAGTCTTGGCCTCGGACGGGGTGGCTGCTTCAAAACATCTCCCCACACTCATGCCGCCTACGCGTGTCGGGATGTCTCTCTTCCTCTGAGCGACTTGTGCACACAATGAGGAACACCAGCAGTTTCCATAGGAAATCCCACCTTTATTTTCAAAAATTGTCAATGATAGCACTCAGGTGAGTAATATCGCAAAGGATGATGGGATTTGAAGTCCTGTAGTTTAGCATATCCAAGTGGACGCCAGCGTCTTCGTTGTGAAAATTAAATTAAATCATGGAACCAACAATGTTCATGGCACCACCCCAAGTGAAAAGGCCCATCCAGCTCTGCACTGCCATGGTAACACCGTAGCTGCAGACCCACTGAATTCTTCGTGGCGGTTCAAACCATGGCCTGGGCTTGGCCACGTGTATGTGGAAAGAAAGGTTGCCGCACCGGATGGTTCACACTCGCTGGAAGTCTTGGCCTCGGACGGGGTGGCTGCTTCAAAACATCTCCCCACACTCATGCCGCCTACGCGTTTCGGGATGTCTTCCTTCCTCTGAGCGACTTGTGCACACAATGAGGAACACCTGCAGTTTGCATAGGAAATCCCACCTTTATTTTCAAAAATTGTCACTGATAGCACTCAGGTGAGTAATATCGCAAAGGATGATGGGATTTGAAGTCCTGTAGTTTAGCATATCCAAGTGGACGCCAGCGTCTTCGTTGTGAAAATTAAATTAAATCGTGGGACCAACAATGTTCATGGCGCCACCCCAAGTGAAAAGGCCCCTCCAGCTCCGCACTGCCATGGTAACACCAAAGCTGCAGACCCACTGATTTCTTCGTGGCGGTGCAAACCATGGCCTGGGCTTGGCCACGTGTATGTGGAAAGAAAGGTTGCCGCACCGGATGGTTCACACTCGCTGGAAGTCTTGGCCTCGGACGGGGTGGCTGCTTCAAAACATCTCCCCACCCTCATGCCGCCTACGCGTTTCGGGCTGTCTCCCTTCCTCTGAGCGACTTGTGCACACAATGAGGAACACCTGCAGTTTGCATAGGAAATCCCACCTTTATTTTCAAAAATTGTCACTGATAGCACTCAGGTGAGTAATATCGCAAAGGATGATGGGATTTGAAGTCCTGTAGTTTAGCATATCCAAGTGGACGCCAGCGTCTTCGTTGTGAAAATTAAATTAAATCGTGGGACCAACAATGTTCATGGCGCCACTCCAAGTGAAAAGGCCCCTCCAGCTCCGCACTGCCATGGTAACACCGTAGCTGCAGACCCACTGAATTCTATGTGGCGGTGCAAACCGTGGCCTGGGCTTGGCCACGTGTATGTGGAAAGAAAGGTTGTCGCACCGGATGGTTCACACTCGCTGGAAGTCTTGGCCTCGGACGGGGTGGCTGCTTCAAAACATCTCCCCACACTCATGTCGCCTATGCGTGTCGGGATGTCTCTCTTCCTCTGAGCGACTTGTGCACACAATGAGGAACACCAGCAGTTTCCATAGGAAATCCCACCTTTATTTTCAAAAATTGTCACTGATAGCACTCAGGTGAGTAATATCGCAAAGGATGATGGGATTTGAAGTCCTGTAGTTTAGCATATCCAAGTGGACGACAGCGTCTTCGTTGTGAAAATTAAATTAAATCGTGGGACCAACAATGTTCATGGCGCCACCCCAAGTGAAAAGGCCCCTCCAGCTCCGCACTGCCATGGTAACACCGTAGCTGCAGACCCACTGAATTCTTCGTGGCGGTGCAAACCGTGGCCTGGGCCTGGCCACGTGTATGTGGAAAGAAAGGTTGCCGCACCGGATGGTTCACACTCGCTGGAAGTTTTGGCCTCGGACGGAGTGGCTGCTACAAAACATCTCCCCACACTCATGCCGCCTACGTGTTTCGGGCTGTCTACCTTCCTCTGAGCGACTTGTGCACACAATGAGGAACACCAGCAGTTTGCATAGGAAATCCCACCTTTATTTTCAAAAATTGTCACTGATAGCACTCAGGTGAGTAATATCGCAAAGGATGTTGGGATTTGAAGTCCTGTAGTTTAGCATATCCAAGTGGACGCCAGCGTCTTCGTTGTGAAAATTAAATTAAATCGTGGGACCAACAATGTTCATGGCGCCACCCCAAGTGAAAAGGCCCCTCCAGCTCCGCACTGCCATGGTAACACCGTAGCTGCAGACCCACTGAATTCTTCGTGGCGGTGCAAACCGTGGCCTGGGCTTGGCCACGTGTATGTGGAAAGAAAGGTTGCCGCACCGGATGGTTCACACTCGCTGGAAGTCTTGGCCTCGGACGGGGTGGCTGCTTCAAAACATCTCCCCACCCTCATGCCGCCTACGCGTTTCGGGATGTCTCCCTTCCTCTGAGCGACTTGTGCACACAATGAGGAACACCAGCAGTTTGCATAGGAAATCCCACCTTTATTTTCAAAAATTGTCACTGATAGCACTCAGGTGAGTAATATCGCAAAGGATGTTGGGATTTGAAGTCCTGTAGTTTAGCATATCCAAGTGGACGCCAGCATCTTCGTTGTGAAAATTAAATTAAATCGTGGGACCAACAATGTTCATGGCGCCACCCCAAGTGAAAAGGCCCCTCCAGCTCCGCACTGCCATGGTAATACCGTAGCTGCAGACCCACTGAATTCTTCGTGGCGGTGCAAACCGTGGCCTTGGCTTGGCCACGTGTATGTGGAAAGAAAGGTTGCCGCACCGGAAGGTTCACACTCGCTGGAAGTCTTGGCCTTGGACGGGGTGGCTGCTTCAAAACATCTCCCCACACTCATGCTGCCTACGCGTTTCGGGATGTCTCCCTTCCTCTGAGCGACTTGTGCACACAATGAGGAACACCAGCAGTTTGCATAGGAAATCCCACCTTTATTTTCAAAAATTGTCACTGATAACACTCAGGTGAGTAATATCGCAAAGGATGTTGGGATTTGAAGTCCTGTAGTTTAGCATATCCAAGTGGACGCCAGCGTCTTCGTTGTGAAAATTAAAATAAATCGTGGGACCAACAATGTTCATGGCGCCACCCCAAGTGAAAAGGCCCCTCCAGCTCCGCACTGCCATGGTAACACCGTAGCTGCAGACCCACTGAATTCTTCGTGGCGGTGCAAACCATGGCCTGGGCTTGGCCACGTGTATGTGGAAAGAAAGGTTGCCGCACCGGATGGTTCACACTCGCTGGAAGTCTTGGCCTCGGACGGGGTGGCTGCTTCAAAACATCTCCCCACACTGATGCCGCCTACGCGTTTCGGCATGTCTCCCTTCCTCTGAGCGACTTGTGCACACAACGAGGAACACCAGCAGTTTGCATAGGAAATCCCACCTTTATTTTCAAAAATTGTCACTGATAGCACTGAGGTGAGTAATATCGCAAAGGATGATGGGATTTGAAGTCCTGTAGTTTAGCATATCCAAGTGGACGCCAGCGTCTTCGTTGTGAAAATTAAATTAAATCGTGGGACCAACAATGTTCATGGCGCCACCCCAAGTGAAAAGGCCCCTCCAGCTCCGCACTGCCATGGTAACACCGTAGCTGCAGACCCACTGAATTCTTCGTGGCGGTGCAAACCGTGGCCTGGGCTTGGCCACGTGTATGTGGAAAGAAAGGTTGCCGCACCGGATGGTTCACACTCGCTGGAAGTCTTGGCCTCGGACGGGGTGGCTGCTTCAAAACATCTCCCCACACTCATACCGCCTACGCGTTTCGGGATGCCTCCCTTCCTCTGAGCGACTTGTGCACACAATGAGGAACACCAGCAGTTTCCATAGGAAATCCCACCTTTATTTTAAAAAATTGTCACTGATAGCACTCAGGTGAGTAATATCGCAAAGGATGATGGGATTTGAAGTCCTGTAGTTTAGCATATCCAAGTGGACGCCAGCGTCTTCGTTGTGAAAATTAAATTAAATCGTGGGACCAACAATATTCATGGCGCCACCCCAAGTGAAAAGGCCCCTCCAGCTCCGCACTGCCATGGTAACACCGTAGCTGCAGACCCACTGAATTCTTCGTGGCGGTGCAAACCGTGGTCTGGGCTTGGCCACTTGTATGTGGAAAGAAAGGTTGCTGCACCGGATGGTTCACACTCGCTGGAAGTCTTGGCCTCGGACAGGGTGGCTGCTTCAAAACATCTCCCCAAACTCATGCCGCCTACGCGTTTCGGGATGTCTCCCTTCCTCTGAGCGACTTGTGCACACAATGAGGAACACCAGCAGTTTGCATAGGAAATCCCACCTTTATTTTCAAAAATTGTCACTGATAGCACTCAGGTGAGTAATATCGCAAAGGATGTTGGGATTTGAAGTCCTGTAGTTTAGCATATCCAAGTGGACGCCAGCGTCTTCGTTGTGAAAATTAAATTAAATCGTGGGACCAACAATGTTCATGGCGCCACCCCAAGTGAAAAGGCCCCTCCAGCTCCGCACTGCCATGGTAACACCGTAGCTGCAGACCCACTGAATTCTTCGTGGCGGTGCAAACCATGGCCTGGGCTTGGCCACGTGTATGTGGAAAGAAAGGTTGCCGCACCGGATGGTTCACACTCGCTGGAAGTCTTGGCCTCGGACGGGGTGGCTGCTTCAAAACATCTCCCCACACTGATGCCGCCTACGCGTTTCGGCATGTCTCCCTTCCTCTGAGCGACTTGTGCACACAACGAGGAACACCAGCAGTTTGCATAGGAAATCCCACCTTTATTTTCAAAAATTGTCACTGATAGCACTGAGGTGAGTAATATCGCAAAGGATGATGGGATTTGAAGTCCTGTAGTTTAGCATATCCAAGTGGACGCCAGCGTCTTCGTTGTGAAAATTAAATTAAATCGTGGGACCAACAATGTTCATGGCGCCACCCCAAGTGAAAAGGCCCCTCCAGCTCCGCACTGCCATGGTAACACCGTAGCTGCAGACCCACTGAATTCTTCGTGGCGGTGCAAACCGTGGCCTGGGCTTGGCCACGTGTATGTGGAAAGAAAGGTTGCCGCACCGGATGGTTCACACTCGCTGGAAGTCTTGGCCTCGGACGGGGTGGCTGCTTCAAAACACCTCCCCACACTCATACCGCCTACGCGTTTCGGGATGCCTCCCTTCCTCTGAGCGACTTGTGCACACAATGAGGAACACCAGCAGTTTGCATAGGAAATCCCACCTTTATTTTAAAAAATTGTCACTGATAGCACTCAGGTGAGTAATATCGCAAAGGATGATGGGATTTGAAGTCCTGTAGTTTAGCATATCCAAGTGGACGCCAGCGTCTTCATTGTGAAAATTAAATTAAATCGTGGGACCAACAATATTCATGGCGCCACCCCAAGTGAAAAGGCCCCTCCAGCTCCGCACTGCCATGGTAACACCGTAGCTGCAGACCCACTGAATTCTTCGTGGCGGTGCAAACCGTGGTCTGGGCTTGGCCACTTGTATGTGGAAAGAAAGGTTGCTGCACCGGATGGTTCACACTCGCTGGAAGTCTTGGCCTCGGACAGGGTGGCTGCTTCAAAACATCTCCCCACACTCATGCCGCCTACGCGTTTCGGGATGTCTCCCTTCCTCTGAGCGACTTGTGCACACAATGAGGAACACCAGCAGTTTGCATAGGAAATCCCACCTTTATTTTCAAAAATTGTCACTGATAGCACTCAGGTGAGTAATATCGCAAAGGATGTTGGGGATTTGAAGTCCTGTAGTTTAGCATATCCAAGTGGACGCCAGCGTCTTCGTTGTGAAAATTAAATTAAATCGTGGGACCAACAATGTTCATGGCGCCACCCCAAGTGAAAAGGCCCCTCCAGCTCCGCACTGCCATGGTAACACCGTAGCTGCAGACCCACTGAATTCTTCGTGGCGGTGCAAACCGTGGCCTTGGCTTGGCCACGTGTATGTGGAAAGAAAGGTTGCCGCACCGGATGGTTCACACTCGCTGGAAGTCTTGGCCTTGGACGGGGTGGCTGCTTCAAAACATCTCCCCACACTCATGCCGCCTACGCGTTTCGGGATGTCTCCCTTCCTCTGAGCGACTTGTGCACACAATGAGGAACACCAGCAGTTTGCATAGGAAATCCCACCTTTATTTTCAAAAATTGTCACTGATAGCACTCAGGTGAGTAATATCGCAAAGGATGTTGGGATTTGAAGTCCTGTAGTTTAGCATATCCAAGTGGACGCCAGCGTCTTCGTTGTGAAAATTAAATTAAATCGTGGGACCAACAATGTTCATGGCGCCACCCCAAGTGAAAAGGCCCCTCCAGCTCCGCACTGCCATGGTAACACCGTAGCTGCAGACCCACTGAATTCTTCGTGGCGGTGCAAACCATGGCCTGGGCTTGGCCACGTGTATGTGGAAAGAAAGGTTGCCGCACCGGATGGTTCACTCTTGCTGGAAGTCTTGGCCTCGGACGGGGTGGCTGCTTCAAAACATCTCCCCACACTCATGCCGCCTACGCGTTTCGGGATGTCTCCCTACCTCTGAGCGACTTGTACACACAACGAGGAACACCAGCAGTTTGCATAGGAAATCCCACCTTTATTTTCAAAAATTGTCACTGATAGCACTGAGGTGAGTAATATCGCAAAGGATGATGGGATTTGAAGTCCTGTAGTTTAGCATATCCAAGTGGACGCCAGCGTCTTCGTTATGAAAATTAAATTAAATCGTGGGACCAACAATGTTCATGGCGCCACCCCAAGTGAAAAGGCCCCTCCAGCTCCGCACTGCCATGGTAACACCGTAGCTGCAGACCCACTGAATTCTTCGTGGCGGTGCAAACCGGGGCCTGGGCTTGGCCATGTGTATGTGGAAAGAAAGGTTGCCGCACCGGATGGTTCACACTCGCTGGAAGTCTTGGCCTCGGACGGGGTGGCTGCTTCAAAACATCTCCCCACACTCATACCGCCTACGCGTTTCGGGATGCCTCCCTTCCTCTGAGCAACTTGTGCACACAATGAGGAACACCAGCAGTTTGCATAGGAAATCCCACCTTTATTTTAAAAAATTATCACTGATAGCACTCAGGTGAGTAATATCGCAAAGGATGATGGGATTTGAAGTCCTGTAGTTTAGCATATCCAAGTGGACGCCAGCGTCTTCGTTGTGAAAATTAAATTAAATCGTGGGACCAACAATATTCATGGCGCCACCCCAAGTGAAAAGGCCCCTCCAGCTCCGCACTGCCATGGTAACACCGTAGCTGCAGACCCACTGAATTCTTCGTGGCGGTGCAAACCGTGGTCTGGGCTTGGCCACTTGTATGTGGAAAGAAAGGTTGCTGCACCGGATGGTTCACACTCGTTGGAAGTCTTGGCCTCGGACGGGGTGGCTGCTTCAAAACATCTCCCCACACTCATGCCGCCTACGCGTTTCGGGATGTCTCCCTTCCTCTGAGCGACTTGTGCACACAATGAGGAACACCAGCAGTTTGCATAGGAAATCCCACCTTTATTTTCAAAAATTGTCACTGATAGCACTCAGGTGAGTAATATCACAAAGGATGATGGGATTTGAAGTCCTGTAGTTTAGCATATCCAAGTGGACGCCAGCGTCTTCGTTGTGAAAATTAAATTAAATTGTGGGACCAACAATGTTAACGGCGCCACTCCAAGTGGAAGGGCCCCTCCAGCTCCGCACTGCCATGGTAACACCGTAGCTGCAGACCCACTGAATTCTTTGTGGCGGTGCAAACCGTGGCCTGGGTTTGGCCACGTGTATGTAGAAAGAAAGGTTGCCGCACCGGATGGTTCACACTCGCTGGAAGTCTTGGCCTCGGACGGGGTGGCTGCTTCAAAACATCTCCCCACACTCATGCCGCCTACGCGTTTCGGGATGTCTTCCTTCCTCTGAGCGACTTGTGCACACAATGAGGAACACCTGCAGTTTGCATAGGAAATCCCACCTTTATTTTCAAAAATTGTCACTGATAGCACTCAGGTGAGTAATATTGCAAAGGATGATGGGATTTGAAGTCCTGTAGTTTAGCATATCCAAGTGGACGCCTGCGTCTTCGTTGTGAAAATTAAATTAAATCGTGGGACCAACAATGTTCATGGCGCCACCCCAAGTGAAAAGGCCCCTCCAGCTACGCACTGCCATGGTAACACCGTAGCTGCAGACCCACTGAATTCTTCGTGGCGGTGCAAACCGTGGCTTGGGCTTGGCCACGTGTATGTGGAAAGAAAGGTTGCCGCACCGGATGGTTCACACTCACTGGAAGTCTTGGCCTCGGACGGGCTGGCTGCTTCAAAACATCTCCCCACACTCATGCCGCCTACGCGTTTCGGGATGTCTCCCTTCCTCTGAGCGACTTGTGCTCACAATGAGGAACACCAGCAGTTTGCATAGGAAATCCCACCTTTATTTTCAAAAATTGTCACTGATAGCACTCAGGTGAGTAATATCGCAAAGGATGATGGGATTTGAAGTCCTGTAGTTTAGCATATCCAAGTGGACGCCAGCGTCTTCGTTGTGAAAATTAAATTAAATCGTGGGACCGACAATGTTCATGGCGTCACCCCAAGTGAAAAGGCCCCTCCAGCTCCGCACTGCCATGGTAACACCGTAGCTGCAGACCCACTGAATTCTTCGTGGTGGTGCAAACCGTGGCCTGGGCTTGGCCACGTGTATGTGGAAAGAAAGGTTGCCGCACTGGATGGTTCACACTCGCTGGAAGTCTTGGCCTCGGACGGGGTGGCTGCTTCAAAACATCTCCCCACACTCATGCCGCCTACGCGTTTCGGGATGTCTCCCTTCCTCTGAGCGACTTGTGCACACAAGGAGGAACACCAGCAGTTTGCATAGGAAATCCCACCTTTATTTTCAAAAATTGTCACTGATAGCACTCAGGTGAGTAATATCGCAAAGGATGATGGCATTTGAAGTCCTGTAGTTTAGCATATCCAAGTGGACTGTGGAGCTGGAGGGGATTTTCACTTGGGGTGGGGCCATGAACATTGTTGGTCCCATGATTTAATTTAATTTTCACAACGAAGACGCTGGCATCCACTTGGATATGCTAAACTACAGGACTTCAAATCCCATCATCCTTTGCGATATTACTCACCTGAGTGCTATCAGTGACAATTTTTGAAAATAAAGGTGGGATTTCCTATGCAAACTGCTGGTGTTCCTCATTGTGTGCACAAGTCGCTCAGAGGAAGGGAGACATCCCGAAACGCGTAGGCGGCATGAGTGTAGGGAGATGTTTTGAAGCAGCCACCCCGTCCGAGGCCAAGACTTCCAGCGAGTGTGAACCATCCGGTGCGGCAACCTTTCTTTCCACATACACGTGGCCAAGCCCAGGCCACGGTTTGCACCGCAACAAAGAATTCAGTGGGTCTGCAGCTACGGTGTTACCATGGCAGTGCGGAGCTGGAGGGGCCTTTTCACTTGGGGTGGCGCCATGAACATTTTTGGTCCCACGATTTAATTTAATTTTCACAACGAAGACGCTGGCGTCACTTGGATATGCTAAACTACAGGACTTCAAATCCCATCATCCTTTGCGATATTACTCACCTGAGTGCTATCAGTGACAATTTTTGAAAATAAAGGTCGGATTTCCTATGCAAACTGCTGGTGTTCCTCATTGTGTGCACAAGTCGCTCAGAGGAAAGGAGACATCCCGAAACGCGTAGGCGGCATGAGTGTAGGGAGATGTTTTGAAGCAGCCACCCCGTCCGAGGCCAAGACTTCCAGCGAGTGTGAACCATCCGGTGCGGCAACCTTTCTTTCCACATACACGTGGCCAAGCCCAGGCCACGGTTTGCACCGCAACAAAGAATTCAGTGGGTCTGCAGCTACGGTGTTACCATGGCAGTGCGGAGCTGGAGGGGCCTTTTCACTTGGGGTGGCGCCATGAACATTTTTGGTCCCGCGATTTAATTTAATTTTCACAACGAAGACGCTGGCGTCACTTGGATATGCTAAACTACAGGACTTCAAATCCCATCATCCTTTGCGATATTACTCACCTGAGTGCTATCAGTGACAATTTTTGAAAATAAAGGTCGGATTTCCTATGCAAACTGCTGGTGTTCCTCATTGTGTGCACAAGTCGCTCAGAGGAAGGGAGACATCCCGAAACGCGTAGGCGGCATGAGTGTGGGGAGATGTTTTGAAGCAGCCACCCCGTCCGAGGCCAAGACTTCCAGCGAGTGTGAACCATCCGGTGCGGCAACCTTTCTTCCCCATGTATATATATATATACACACACAATCCTAGACTATATTGTCTAATTCATAGGTACTTTTCCCAAACATTTCCCTGGGGGCTGCAAAGTACTGTCTGATGACGTGCCCGAGGGTCTGCACCGATGCCAGTAACGCAAGAGTCAGGTAATGAAAGGTGGACATAGGGGGGAATTGAAACAGCTGCTTGGGGTGGACAATAAACCAAGTCTTCATGTAATGTCTGTTTGCCACCAAAGCTCTATTAGCATGCACTAAGAATTAAAGTCAACGCAACGCTTATTCATGTTAATAAAATAAACCCTCTGCAAACTTCAAAAAAGTGTATCATGTTTTTATATGTTTAGTGCAAGCTGTCTTCAAAACTAAAGGTGTTCCTAAAGATAAGTTGTCCAGGACACCTTATTTTCCATTACTTTAATTAACGTGTAAATAAAGGAAACCCATTTCTTTCACAGCTGTCTGAATGTTGCTGCTCTGTCAAGTGAACAGCAGCCCAGTGCTGCTGTTCACCAGGGGGCCGCAATTAAAGGTCAGGAGGGTCGCATGTGGCCCCCGGACTGTACTTTGATTATCCCTGGTCTAATTATACTTATATGAAAAGCTGGTATAACACTGCACATGTCCATCTTAAAGCAGAGGTTCTCATTGATCAAGAGTCCATTCCACAGATCATTGTGATGGTCCGGTGGGTAACTAGTCTTCCAGCAAATACTAATAGTGCACAGTTTACTAGCAAATGTTGGAAATACAATACAATTTAATTGATTTGCTGCTAAAATCCCCACTTTAAAGTCATCATAATAATATGGGGATGAGACACAAACTTGACTATTACATATAGTCTTGGTTACTGTTCCTCGCTGCACTAAAAACGTAATTGGATGAACAAGACAGTTGAGCACTGCCAGAGTAAATCGATCAAGCAAGACAGTCAGTGCACTGAGTGGTGACTTTAGGCCAGTGCAATCAGTACTGGCCCCAACATCAAGGGGGTGCCTTCAGCATGACAGGCTGAATTACGATAAGAACAGCCTTCAGATATCCCTGTATGTGCTGAATTTTTCAGGGGATAATTACAACAGCATTATAACTCTGGTGGTTAATGCACACGAGGGAGAGATCTGTGGTTTGTCTAGTCACAGTTTTGATTCATGATATAGTAGCATAGAGAGTAAATATTTCTGCTGGAAAGCACAACGGGTGACATGCAGATCATAGGTTAGTATTTTAAGTAGAAAACATAGTGGTTTATTGCTTTTGTCACAGAGATCCTTTTGTTATTTGGAGTTCATAAGTAACAGTCCTAAAATAGCACATTGAGCTATACACTGGCATTAAAGTGCTGCTTGCAAATCTGATGACATAGGTTTAGATCCTCTTTGTTTTTTCTCCTCAAACATTTGTTAGTCTAAGTTTTCTAAAAGAGATACCTTTGAGTAGCAATGCAGTTTTATTAGTTTGACACCCCAATCGTTGTGTTACGTTTATGGAGTAGGTTTGCTAACAGTTTGCACCTAGTTTGCATCACATTGTGAAGCAAACCTGGTGCAAAGTATTTTGGGGGGGGGGATTTACATTCCAGAACAATTCCTGAATTTCTTTGGACTGTAGCCCTAAACTATTAAAAAATAGAACTAAGCACTTTATGTCAAGGAGGCATACCATGGGTGGTACACAGAAGTTCCTATGCACTCACTCATGGACTTTGATGTTAATTCCTTTCTAATAACTTTGGTAGAAAGGGAGTGCCATCAAACAAATATGCCTCCTTGATTAGGCATAAAGTTAGAAGAAAAGAAAATATGTATTTTCTCCAAACCTCTTCAACTTTACATGTGTGCTGCACCCTACAGCATGCATACAAAGTGATAATCTTAAACTTTGTCAAAGCATAGAGTTTGGGTGGGAAAGATACCCTTCTGGAATCAAACCTAAGCTTGCCATCACTAAAACACCTTTGCACTACGATGCATGGGTGTGCGCATTGGCAAACCCTATGTGAAAGGGCCTGCGTCAGTCTTACGCCTGCTGTGAAGCAGGCGTAAGATATTGACGCATTTGCATCCTAGAAGTGGCGTAGTGAAATCTTATAGATTTCACTGCGTCACTTCTATGACCCTTTCTTGCGTCAATACGCCCCCCTTGCATGCATTATACCTGGTGCAGGCAGGTATAATGTGGCGCAGGGGTTTACAAAGTGACGCATCTACCTAGATGCGTCACTTTGGAAATATGGCACAACAAGGCGCATTTTTTACGCCACTGGTGCGTCACAAAAAGTGACGCACAGGCGGCGTAAAAGTGACGCACAGCCTCATAAATGAGGGCCTTTATCTCTGTATGTTTGTGATGTAAAGCACTCTTACAGTCTACATTGGGATGGACGCTATAAAATAAATAACTATGAGGGAGTGATAAAGGGCACACTAGGAGGGTGGTAGTAAGGGTATCCTTGAAAAAAGTCATTGTATGGCGCCACCAATTCTAAATTCGGCCCTGACCACACACCCTCTGACGTCAATAATGCCAGACTATGGGGACCCCTAACGTTTGTTGGAAATACAGTAAGCCCTCGCTGTATTTTATAATCCAGTTAGTCCTACCTAGGAATCAGGCATGACAAGTTTGTTCTACTCAACATGCTGACATGTTGGAGAATAAGGGGCTGTACTGTGCCCTTAGTAAAGTATTGTCTGACAGGTAAAGCTAATGTATGGGTCAACATAGAAAAGTAGAAGCATACTGTCCTATACATATGAAGTTATGATGCTGGCGGTGTGTCGGTTCTTCGATTATAAAACGATAAACTAATACCAAAAACTGGCAATGATACTTCTCAAAGAATTTACATCACACCTTCTACAATTTAATTAAACAAAAATATGAATCCACCTTAAACAAAATACATTTTTAAGGTGGCGATGGGTGTATCATAACAGTTCACAATCATAATTTCCTTGTTCAATAGCAACAAAATGAAATAACCCCTCACTGTGAAACATACAGAGGTCGACAGGTCAAGAGATCGCTTTGAGGAAAGGCCGTTTCTGCTTTAAACCCACGCACGATACATAAAATGAGTACCCTTAACAGGGTAACAAATAGTAACACCTGTTATTTGCGGTGTTTCGAAAGGGCAGGAGCACAGTATGAATCTTTGTTTAAAAAATATATCCAGAGGAAACACTGATGGAACAATGACATGTAACCTAGTATGTGATTAATATTTCAAATGATTTATACCAATTAAAGGATACATGTAGATTGCGAACGTGCACATTTCTGTTTTTTAAAAATTTGTATCGTAGTCTAAACAGATACAGTTTAGAAACAATATAAGAGAATAAAATGCTGCATTGTTCAAATATGCCACAAGAGGGAGGAAAATGTCAAGAAACGAGTGGTTCGCAACAAGGAAATTATTTCCAATAAACATCAGCACTCGGTTCCCTAACATGCCTTTGAGTAGTTGATCTAGATGATGAAAAACATGCATTTGCCTCCTTCCTTATTTGCTCATTTTAATTCCGTGTAAACATCAGATCAAGGGCATCACGCAGAAAAATGTGTTTACTGAAGCCTGTTGTCAAAATTCATGGTTGTTGCACGAGTATTAATAGAAGGCAAAGAGAAAAGATTCCGTTTTCTAATCATACATTTTATTTTGTATAGTTGCAATATTCTTCAGGATCATTATTATATTTACACTTTATATAAACAAAAAAAATCCACTTGTAAACTATATCATAAAGGTGTTAGTCAAAGAATTGAACCTATTGTTATAGACACTTTAAGTCTTAGTCAGGGACAGTAAGCGCCAACGGAACTGCAATCTACCTAAAAAGGCAACCCGAGTTTGTATTGAATCTTTTTGTCTCACCTACCTCAACGTAATTATCCTCCGTTTTGAAAGAACTGCGGTCTCAGTGGAATATTCATGAAAGCTCCTATAAGAGTCAATAGTCTACTCGTCTCCAACTGTTTGCCTACATAGTCTAGGGAGCAGCGAGCAGCTTTACCATTAACAGCCGCATTGTGCCCATTCCAGGAACAGTACCATACTTGCGTATCTGCATTACTACACACAGCCAACAGTCATTGTATTTTGTGGTGGTGTTGGCCCCAGTTTTATTACTCATTACATACATCATATTTGTACAACTCCCCCGGACACCTTATTGGGGCCCGGGTCATAAATCATTATCATACATTATCGCAAATTGGGTATCACTCAGTGTTGTTTGGACATCATAAATCAGAGGTCATAAATCAACGGGTATCGTAAATCATTCTGCCGCAATCAGCCATTGTTTTTTTGTCATAAATCACTCAGCCTGATCATCAGAAATCAGCAGCCATAAATCATGGTCATAATTAATCGGGATGTCATAAATCATTCTGTCACAATCTGTCATCATTTTGCTGTCATAAATCATTCTGCATGAGCATCATAAATCATCTGCCATAAATCATCGGCTGGCCAGAAATCACTGGTTTGTCTTTTGCTCATCGCATCTCCTAGGGTCGTAAACACCCTGACAGCTCGTAGATTGTTCTTTGTTGTTTTCCACACCACTTTGTGTTTGGGGGGGAAGCCTTTCCCTAGAGTTAGGCCCCAACTCGCTACCTTGCTAGTCTCTTTTGTCCCCTGCCATCTGGCGGGGCTGGGCTGCGAGTGCCGTCTCCGTTTGCTACCTTGATTTTTGTCAGGCGTACTCACCCAGTAGTGAGGCATCCCAGAGTAAGGGGCCCTCCTTCTACACACTGCTCTGTCGGTGTGTTTCCATAACCAAACCAATACACCTTTTCTTTCCGCCCCTTTTTGGTTAGATTTGCACACTCTTTACGTTCTCTTCACGCGGGGGTAGCTTCTTCCCGGAGTTAGGCTCCCAACTCACTACCTTGTTAGACTATGTTGTGCCCTGCCGTCCGGCGGGGGCTGGGCTGCAAGTGCTGTCTCCATTTGGTGCCCCCTTTTGTTAGGCCACTTCACCCAGCCCTGAGGCATCCCAGAGTTAGTGGCCCTCCTTCAACTCCCCGCCCTGTTGGCGTGTTTCCATAACCAAACCAATTCGCCTTTTTTTTCCTCCCACACCAGCAGGGAGGCTTCCATCTTCCTGTGGCTCCCCAACCCTATGTTGTCCCTTTGCGCCTGCCGCTGCTCTCTCTGAGCAGCCTGCTCCTACTGTTGCTCCTCTCCAGTGCTAGGATACCAAACTATAGCTGTGTCTCTGGGAGGCTGACGTCTGGTAAGCTCTGAGGGCAATCTTCCCACAAACACCATGGTGTGCGCCGCTCCAATCTTGCCATTATGTAGTGGTATGCTTGTGTCCTGTTTGGAGTCTTACAGAACTGTCTCCTCTCACCATGGGTCATACATGAAATCAAATATTGGGAGGCAGTCAGATACCGCTCGTGGAGGCATGATACAACATACATTGCTTAAATAAAATCATCTACTTTGCCCATGCTCCTGGCAGGCTCCTCCCGGTAAGTACCGGTCTGCTCCTGGCTGGGGACCGTGGGCCCGATTCACAGAACTAACTTAAGACAAAATCCTAAACTTACTACTTTTGGTATTCACAGAAGTTAGGATTTTGTCTTAAGACAGACTTAAGACAGACTTAAGACAGACTTAAGTTAAGATTCTGTCTTAAGTCTGTCTTAAGTCTGTCTTAAGACAAACTTAAGACAAACTTAAGACAAAATCCTAACTTCTGTGAATACCAAAAGTAGTAAGTTTAGGATTTTCTCTTAAGTTAGTTCTGTGAATCGGGCCCCAAGTGCTTAGCGCACCGGCATGCCTCTCAGCCTACAATGCAGTGCTTTTTTTTAAAATACCAAGTATCACTTCCCTTCCATCCTGCACATTGGAGCAGTTGTCGCGGGCGCCAATCCATCTAGTAACCTGGACGCCTCAGGACACGCTCTCGTAGCCCTTGTCCACCGGAAGCCATCACTGTGAAACTGCCTTTGACTTTCCTTCTTGAAATACAGTACTCATTTCACTCTCTTAGAGTTCGCCTTGGCAAAGCGTTAGCTTAATATTCGTGAGCTCGCGCATTCTCATCTAATATTTTACACAAAAAAACACTTTTTTGGGTGCATTGGCTACTTTATTTTATAGCCTGCAAACGTAATTGCGCATTTTCTTGTTGCACTGTCAACTTAGACAGTTATACTTCCCTACTACACAACTCAATTGTACTTATTGTCTACTTTGGGATGAAAATCCCAGGTTGCCCTACCAGGATTGCGGAAACCTAGCATACATATTTGTAACACACATGTTATCTCAAGGGGCCCCTGGCACTGCATAACAGTTTTTTTTTTTACCCATTCAATGGTACTGATTTTTTACCTCGGTGGGATGAACAGCTGAGAACCCGCCATGTTCGAAACTGTGGTCCTGAGGCCAAGCACAGGCCCCAGAACAGCAACATTACTCCACTAAGCCACCGGATCAGGACAGTTGTTATGCATACCCTATGAATATACAATTTATAATGCACTTGTAGTATTATTCTTTTGTCACAGATAAACTTTATTCAGGCGTTACTGGGAGTGCAGCCAGCATTGGCCCGTGACCTAGGTATGTTGTTTGCACCTATCGCCCTGCGCCTGGGGTCTCTGCAGCCTTCTACTGGTGTCTTGCTCAGCCCGCTATTTATAACTGAGTCTGTCCAGGGTGGGACACCATTCCCTGCCAACTGTGACCCGGCATGACATCAGGGACTTGACCTTGCCTCCTATGCTTGCGTGGGGTTACCATGCTGACTGGAGGCACTGCCGACAGTGCACCATTGAGCCAATTGAGCATCTTTCCCCCTTTTTGTTTTGTTTTGGTAAGTACTCACATGGGTGTTGCATAACTAAGTGTTTCCCCAACTTACGAAACTGTACATTGTTACTGAACTATTGTTCCGCACTAATGCAGGGGATGGTCTAATTATGCTGCATGGTTTAGGAAATTATGCCACAAGATAAAGCAAGATATACAGCGGCTCGAATCAAGCATGCAGCAAATTTATGTTCTACAGGACACCCTGGCTGTCTGTGGGCATGGGGTGGGGGCGCGCAAGAAGAACCAGGGATGCAACTGAAGCCAGAGTGACATTGGAACGCATTGAAAAAATTCATGGCTGTTCCTCGGCGTGAGCCCCTAATCCGGTAGCCGCATTCCGGATGCAGTTTTATATAGCGCGGGCCTACCAATTTGCAGATTGGAACCAGCGCCCGCCTGCCCGAGAGTAGTTATACGGTGTTAGCCCCTTTCAACATAGCTCTGAGCCTTTCTGGTTTATAGAACGTCCTTACTAGATTCACTGCTGGTTCGACCGTCAAAAGAGAAGTAAACTCAATGTCATCACTATACGCATACTTTGCAGTTTACATGCAGATCTTTGCTGAGAGATGATGGCTCATTGTTCTAATATTTTAATTCCAACAGCAAGTACAGCAAGGATCATTCTGACAAAATGCAAGAACTGTGAGAAGTTAGCCTGGCATATGGTGTCCACTAGTTCTAGTGGGCACTTTGCACCAGTCTAATCGACCCTTATTGATGGTGGTTGTAAAGACAACCTTATAGAAAGCTATCCTAGTGGTAGCATGAACCAGCAGTCTTCAGGCTAAGACTTCAGTAGGCGAGTTAAGCAAGTTGTTTTACCATATATAATCGCTTGAATACCAAATGAAAGGACACCACACAAAGTATATATCAGATATATATGTATTTAATCTAAACACAACCCCTCTGCACTCTTTATGAGGTCAGAGGTAAAAATACAATACAAGTCACACAGTTAATATACGATAAGTTGCACTGTATACGTTATGCCCTAGGGGCCTCGCAAACCATATACTAAGAAAGTGGTATAAGTACCACGAGAGAATTAGAAAGCAGGCCTAGGGCCTGTAGAATCGCTGGGGCTACACTAAATAACCAAAGGTTAGGAAGTAGGAGACCCACGGGAGCCGCGTGCAGTGTCTAAACACAGGAGTGGGTTCCCATTGACTTTCCATGGAGTTCGTAAAAGTTACAAAGTTACAGTTTAAGGACACTTCCGGATGGACTAGGATGGAACCCTTTTAAACTAGGACACTTCGAGAGTCAAGACCCACGGGAGCACCGGAGTACTCGTGTTACCTCACCCAGGGAAGCCGAGTGCATAGGTGTCTTTTCGTGTCGGGTTTCGTCGTCGTTTTCTGTGGAGAGCTGCAAAGAAGTGCTGCAGGCGACCAGAGGAAAAGTGTCCGGGTGGATCCAAGGGTGGATCAGAGATGTGGAGAACCTGAAAGCAGAGGGGACAGAGTCTGCGTCACTAGCCAGTGACCAGGAAGGAACCAGGAAGGAACCAGTCGATGTTGGGTGCTTTGCAGGTGAAGAAGGTGAGTTTGTCTCTTCAGCCACGAGGTCCAGGAGGCATCGACGATGACCAGGAGCTGGATTCAAGCTGTCCCACAATGGATCTAGATGACTGCGATGTCGATATCTAGATTGGACCCAACAAGCCATGGCAACCGCAACCCATGCAGGGTGTCAAGATTGGCTCTGTTGCAGACCAGCAAGGTTTGTAGCACGTCTCCATTTCAGGAAAGCTGGAGCAAGCCTGCAGCAACCAGGATAGCAAGATAAATTCAAGATGGCGTCTTCAGAAAGCTCACTAGCCAACAGGCAAGGAACCGGCATGACGCATGAAGCTCAAATGCAAAGGCAAGGCCCACGGGACACTCGCGGAGTGTGGGTGCCTGAGCTTCAATGCAAATGGTGCTCGGGGCTGGGGATTGTCGTACCTCAATGCATAACTTACTGAGGCTTCAGAAAAGGAGTGCAGGTAGCCAAATGCAGGATGTCCAAGATGTCCGGTCTCACGTTTCCCGTGTCCGCCACATGTCTCAGCTTTGCTGTGGATGTGGGTTGGGATCAGAGAAGTCTGGAAGTCTAGTTCTTGAGTTGCAGAGTCTTCGGGCTCTAACGGGAGCCTTGAAACTGCAGACCAGTGAAGTTACTGTTGGTGCCTGTTTGCACAGGGTGGTCACTCCTTGACCACAAGGGAGATGTCTTCCGTCTTCCAGTCAGAATGGAATGTCGAAGGTCCAAGACATGTTTTACAAAGGTTCGTCCAGGATAATCTAAAGTCCTGGTGACACAGCTCCTATACTTATACTAAGAAAGGGGGCTGGATTACCTGACTAGGTCCCTCCTATGGGTGGACCTGAGAAGGGGGTGGTTACACCCTTTTCCCTTTGTCCAGTTTCACACCAAAGCTGGGGCTGGAGTGCCTCAGCAACTGGTTTGAACCGGGCTATGCATGGAGCACCTTGTGTGCTCCAGGCAGTGTCTAGATGCATTCACTGAATACAACCCTCCCTGTCCCAACATACGAAACCCCTGTCTGGGGAGGTGCTGGCACCTCCCTGGACAGGAAACCTATTGTCCAGGCCGCCCTTGCTGGAGTTTCCCCCCAGAAACAGGAGGTCAGGATGTCTGTGGCATCAACATCCATTTTGTGATGCTGAGGCTCTGTTTAAATATAAGCAGGGAAAAGCAGTAAACTACATGTCTTTTCCCTCTAGAAGGGTGGAATGCTACCCCCGCCGCCAGAATTGGCGATGGGGTAGTATTCCAAAGTGTTTGACTCCTTACACGACATGTTTTGATAAAGCCAAACCAAAGTTAGCATTAACCACGAGGATTATAATGCACTTAACAGTATGTGGTATGACTATATAATAGAACAGCTATAAGGAGATGGTTCCAAAAGCTGCAGAGGGGCTCAGCTCATGCCAGAGCACACTCTCACATAAAACCAAGCACTCCAGGATTGTCGAGGCCTACCATAGGAGTGGCTTATAGGTGTGTATGTGTCTATCTGTAAAGGTAGATATAGGTATACTATATCTAAGTAAGGGGTGATTACACCATCTTACCCAGGCTGTGTGAACAGACCTGTGGTGTCAGTTTGGAAGGCAAACCAGGGGTGGCACAGTACATGGAGCAGCCCCTGCTAGGCCTAGGGTGCACCTATGCCCTGGGTACCTATGGTACACTATACAGGGGCTCACAAGGGTGACCCAGTAACCAATCTGGTATGCACCTAGAGTGCATGGTATCAATTTAGAGAGAGAACAGCTGGGCTGTGGGTCTGATTAGCAGGGCCACAGCCACATTAAAGTCGAAAAACCAGAGAATCACAGCAAAAAGTGTGGATGACCATAGGAAGCAGACCCTACTCTCCTACAAAAATTAACTGACTTATCTACAATAGTATGCTTTGTGCTCTGCCTGGTTCAAGCACTTGGCCACAAGAATATTAACAAGCTGTAACCTGTGAATTTAGAGTTGTGGGGCTGAGAGCCTTCAGGCCTTGTATGATGAATCACCGCTGCCAGAGTAATGGGGCTACCGGATTAGGGGTTCACGCCGAGGAGCAGCCATGAAGTTTTTCAATGCATTCCAATGTCACTCTGGCTTCAGTTGCATCCCTGGTTCTTCTTGCGCGCCCCCGCCCCATGCCCACAGGTAGCCAGGGTGTCCTGTAGAGCATAATTTCGCTGCATGCTTGATTCGACCCGCTGTTTAACTTGCTTTATCTTGCGGCATCGTTTACCAAACCATGCAGCATAATTAGACCATCCCTTGCTGCAAGATTTTATAAGTAGGCGTTAACACTAATGTGTCCTGCAGTAGTGCAGAACAATAATTCAGTAACAATGTACAGTTTCGTAAGTTGGGAAAACGCTTACAGTTATGCAACACCTGTGCTAGTACTTACCAAAAAAAACCAAAAAGGGGGAAAGATGCTCAATTGGCTCAATGGTGCACTGTCGACAGGCCTCCAGTCAGCATGGTAACCCCATGCAAGCATAGGAGGCAAGGTCAAGTCCCTGATGTCATGTCGGGTCACACTTGGCAGAGATGGGGCTCTCGACGCTCACTTTTTCTTTTTTAAACATCATGTGCACTTTCATTTTTTTGTAGCCACTATATATTTGAATACCAAATTTATTTTCTCATTACGCGGTCGGGCCCAAACCCACAACCTCAACCTTCAAAGCTATCCCGCTTATCTCCTGTGCTAACGCAGCTTGGTCTATTTAAATAGTTGCCCGGGTGGTGCATATTATAAAGAAAAAATTCTTGTACTGATTAAAGAAAAGTTGTGCTGGTCCTGCTAGGATTTTACCCTGTGATCTGCAAGCTAATGTATTAAATTAACCAAGCACCAGATTTCCCCACAATATTTTGCCATGAAGAGAATTATGAATGACAGGAAACTAAGAACACATGTACCCAATGGCGTCATCAACACGCACTATGCAAACACCATCGACTATATATCATCTTATTTTGCCTGTTGCCTTTAATTTGCAGGAAGTGTACACAGCAGGCGCTTTTAAATAAATGTATTGTAGACTTGCGCTTTTGAACAATGGCCTGAGTCACTTTCACAGTTCGAGCCCCTTGCAAACGATTTATTGCAGTACTGTACACGAATGCGCACACACGCATAACACTTTGAACACATTTTAGACCATGTGCCAGCTGATCAACTTAAAGCACTAAAACAACCTCGTGCCTCTAAATCCAATGAGCCAGTAGTTGCTTCTCGCTCGCCTGTGAGATATATATATTTTTGGGGTAAGTACATTACAGCTGGCTACGGCACTGGAATATATTCCTCTAGTGTGGTATTTGAATGCGGCAAAACAGGAGGGTATTTTTCAAACGCCCACTTTTTTAGTGCTCACACATCCCGGGGGAAGCAGCACGCTTTACCAGGGAGCCTGCCGCATTACCGACGGATATAAAACCTGGGGTGTTGAGCAAGTATATCTACCCGGATATTTTGAAACCGCTTTCGTGCAATTGCACACAATACTAGGAGAGGGAGTCACTATCCCCCTTTCTTTTTGGTAGAGCAGTAAACATGTTAATCCATTTTTTAGCAGTTCTACGCTCCCCTGCGTACAGTGGAACATTTCACCTGTGAATTCTCCCACCACTTACAAAACTGCAGAGGTTACGGCCCTTTCCTACCAGATATCCCCAGTATGCTTTTTTTTTACAGCTCGATGTGGCCTGAGCTTGAGTTGTTGTAATTTGGCAGCGATTGGGGTGAGCATTTAGCTGAAGCCATCTTGTATTCGGCAGCCATCTTGTCTGCCATGTGCTCACCATGTGCTCTGTCCTTCCTTTCTGTCATTTGCTCGTGTACTCTGCTTATAGATAGACTATATTTAGGCTCTGTTACTCTGCACATGTGCAGAGGAAACTGTAACTGTTCATACACATGTCCTAGTTTGGAACTGTCAGGATATTTTTACCTTAATTAGTATACTGCTAAGATCCACCCTACTGTTGTGCATTTCTGTATGACATTTTATGTGTGTAAACCTTCTGTTCTGTACTTGTACCGTCTTCTTCGGAGCACCTATGTGGGTATAAAAGGAGCATGTTCCTTCTGTTTAATGTGCTACTTCATACACTACCAAAGGGTGTTGTGTGTATGTAGTTCCACCTCTTGGGGTTAATAAAGTGCTCTGTTTTGTATTGCAGTTTCCATGACAACTTCTTTCCTATTGGTCTGAGGACTTGTGCAGAGAAGGGCGAACCCCTAGCACTGGTAGGCCTAGCTAAGGCTCACACTACACATGGCGCCAAACCAGTGGGGCTCATCGGCGACTAGGATGCCTGAAGGAGTGGTTGAAACGAAGGATTGGAATCTCGCTACGGACGATCGCTGCACGAGGAGACCCGCGTCTTGGCAACCACTGCTTTTTTCCTCTCTTTCTGATCTGACCCTCCAGGTGGTGCTGGTCCTCAACTGAGATCTCTTCTGTTGATTTGTCGTGCAGTGACCATTTGGTCGATTCAAGAACTTGGCAGTTGTAATCTGGACTCCTGGGATTGGTAGGGTCATTGATGCAATGCTTGCTGTTGGTTTAGAATTTGTACTGGCCAATTTGGGATTTTGATTTGGGTATATATAAATTGCAATTTATATAGGCAGGTAATGAGGAGAATTTTCTCTGTTTTGAATAGGATTTGAACGGCACAACGTACAAGCGTACTTTAAGTGCTACTTTGCATATAGTACTGCATTTACTGCACTATTTTCGGCATGCCTGTTTCTAGCACACTTCATAGAATCTGTGGCTTTTGTAGTGGTACCAGTTTGAGACTTGATGAAAGACAACCGGCCCACGCAGATGGGACGCCTAATAGGGATATGCATATTAAGTATTGTATTTCTTCTATAATGTACAGCACGTTTTGGAATAAATATACTAGTAAGGATCCTGAGTTGTGTTGGCCTGTGCATGGGTCATTTGATTTGCGAAAGATTCAGTATATGGAACAATGTATGTTTAAGCAAAAGGCTAGGCAAGATATGTTTGACTGTATGAATGTGGGAGAAAGAAGTGAGTAAACAAATGAAGCGTGAGCAAGCCTTGATCAAAAAAGACCAGAGAAAATGTATTAGAGTTGAAAAATAAACAAATGAAATAAATAAAAGAGAGAGAAGACAGGGGGCGTTATTTGCAGGTAATTGGCCAATACGCTGTTCGACGACCCCTCTATCCTATCCTTAATAAACCACAAGATGATTCCATTTTATTAGACCGTTCTCCGCCTCTGTATACTTTTTCTTCTGCTCCGCATGAGTCAGATGAGGACTCTGTTTCAGAGCAAGAGAAAGCATGGGAAAATGGTTTATGTTGACCGCTGAACGTGCGTCTGATCTTAGATCCGCTGCTTGCAAAGCCGTTCGTAGTACTGCTCCTGCTTCTGAACTTATAGAAAATATGAAAAGCTGGCAGGAAAGGGAGGAAATATATTTTACAGAGGTATTTGCCACAGAGGTCATTGAGCGGTTTAGGAAACATTCAAAGGAATTAAAACCTTATGATATAGCAAATGATTGTAAACACATGCGCGATGGTCTTTTTGTCTTCTCTCAGGTGGCTGATTCAATCAGACGTTTGGATAAACTGCCTGCTGAAGCAGTCCGTTTGCTAGACGAGAAAAAGGCATCAGAGGCAGCTGCACAAACATCCCAGATCAGCATGGCACAGGCTTCTGCTTCCGAAACAGATAAGACTATGATAGTTCATGCGAAACCTATGCGGGAAGCCGCACCTTTGTATGTTCCTCCTAGAGGTACGGGAACAGATGATAATAGGGATTCCACTGATGCAAAGGGTTATTTTATTTATAATTGGGTCTACACTCCTTGGAATAGAGCAGATGTTATGGCTCTTAAAACTGCATTGCCTGATCCGCGGAAAAATCCAGCAGCTTTTTATGAGGAAGTTGAGGGTGCCGTTAGATCCTGTACTATGACTCTGCCTGACATTGATATGTTTTTCGGATTGATATTACCCCCTGATATGTGATGAACTGTTCGTAACGTTGGTGAATGTGCGACTATTAGGGCGACATGGCAAGATTAAAGGGAACCCGCACAGAAACCATGTCAGCTAATTTTAGATCTCCCAGCAGCAATAATAGTTACATTAAAGACGATTATTCCTCTTAAAAAGATAGACTGGACTATATTAGCATCTTGAAAGCAAAATACAGATGAATCAGTTTCTGACTTCTTTGACGAGGCATTGCACGATTTTAGTGGCCAGTCATTGACAGATGACACGGGCAGGCATCTGTTAGTCGATAAATATGTCACCAATCAGTTGCCAGGAATAGCTAGTCACCTAAAGGCCAGTGAGAGTTCATGGACTACCTCTTCTCCGGTTTCTCTTTTGACTATGGTTCAGTATTATCAGCGGCAGGAATTATAAGCAAAGGGTAATGAGGATAAGAAGTCTAAGGAGTTAAAAACGAAGGTTATGTTAATTCAGGCTTATGGTCCGCCTTCTAGAGGTAGAGAAAGGGGTGGACGAGGGTGTTTTCCTCCTTATACTCATCCGACTTTGTCTGCTGACCAGTGTGCTTACCTCAGGAAAATTGGACATTGGGCTGCCGATTGTCCGGCACTGTGTGCTCAGCAGTATCCACGGGACAAATGAGAAGTTGTTCGGGATATTCAGGACCGAGAGGGAGCACGGATGATCGTGATAGGTTTGATACTAATATTCGTGGACAGGATGGTTTTAACACTTTCGATAGACGGAATCAATATTACGGGTGGGCGCAAAATCCGTTCCGCTCGTGGATTTTGCAGATATTCAGAATTTTTGCGATCTGCGAATCGCACAAAATTGCCGAAAAATCCACAAATCCGCTCTCGGGCGGATTTTCTTTTTTTTGAAGCATCTTCGTTGATAATGCAGGCAGGATTCATTCTGGCACGATGCTCCTGTCACAAAAATTAAACCTCAACAGGAAACATTTACAGATATAAATAAAGCAGGTGACCGAGTTGAAGCTCAAATTCAGTCACGCATTATAATCAGCCCAAACAACTAGGGAGCACGGTCGAGGCTGGGCAGGTATGCTTCCTCCCCATATCTCTACCGCCTACAATTAGATGTAATCCTTGATGGAGGTCTTTGCATCCACGAGTTTCTCCAGCGCAATCCCAGTGTACTTCCTGTGACCAGGAGGAAGCTTCCTTCTCATCTCTGCTCTGATCGGTCTCTGACCCTTAAAGAGGCATGTGAACTCACATGGAAGCCCCGTCCGTTTGGCCCCGCCACACACACACTAGGGTATGCAACGTTTTCGCGCCCTTTCCTCACAATGATGGACAGCTCACTCGAGGGACCTCGGTGCCCAAAAAACTAGTGAGCACGGTCGAGGCTAGGCAGGTGTGCTTCCTCCCCATATCTACTGCCTACAAATAGATGTAATCCTTGATGGAGGTCTTTGCATCCACGAGTTTCTCGAGCGCAATCCCTGTGTACTTCTTGTGACCAGGAGGCTGCTTCCTTCTCATCTCTGCTCTGATCGGTCTCTGACCCTTAAAGAGGCATGTGAACTCGCATGGAAGCCCCACCCATTTGACCCCGCCACACACACACTAGGGTATGCAACGTCTTCCTGCCCTTTCCTCACTATGATGGACAGCTCACTCATGGGACTTCGGTGCCTTTCGACGCAGTGGCAAAGTTACAGACACACGTGTCACAAATGGCAAAAAAATCCGCAAGTTCGCTGGAAAACCCGCAAACTCGCAGATTTTTTTGCCATTTCGCGTGAATTTGCGGACCGCGATTCCGCAAAATTCGCCCATACGATCAATATCAAATGTCTGATTATTTTCCGTCTGATTTGAAAGATTCTGCTTATGCATAGGACTTCCTAGGATGGGGTAAGGAATCAGTTGAAGTTCCAGTAGATCAGAAGGGTCCCTATGTTAGAGCACATGTTTTGGGTTCTACTGATCGGTTTCTGGTTGATACAGGAGCTACTCGTAGCGCCGTATCTAAACAATTGGTTCCAAGGGCTCCCCTGTCTGGATTAACCATTAAATTGATAGGTTTAGATGGAACACCTTCCCTTAGCCCACTATCACAACCACTTGCTTTTCATGTTGATTAATTTACTGCTCCTTGTCCATTTTTGCTTTCTCCAAATACACCGGACAATATTGTGGGTCTTGATACGCTCAAATAATTCAGGGCTACGTTACAATGTTCTCCAGAAGGAGTACGTGTTATTTTGCATGACAACTACCCCGTAATTAAAAGATCATGTCTTGTTATAGAGGACATTGCATTAGCTTCACTCCCTAATACTTTGTGGGCTACTTCAGACACCGATGTAGGGCAAATGGTTATTCTACCAGTATATATTAGTGTCAAGGAGGGTGCTTCATTGCCACGCTTGACTCAATACAAAATTTCTCTAGAAGGCGAAGAAGCACTTGTATGCATTGTCCATGATTTAATTGAAGTGGGGGTTGTGAAAGAAGTTCTTTACAATATTTGCAATAGTCCTATTCTTCCCATGTTGAAAAAAGACACTGACACTAGGATTTACAGATTCATTATTGATTTGCGAGAAGTTAACAAGATTGTAGTACCACAATATCCTGTGGTTTCTGACATTACGGCACTTCTTGCCTTAGTTCCTCTGACAGCAACTACATTTACTGTGATCAACCTCAGGAGCGCTTTCTTCTCGATTTCTATTCATCCTGATAACCGATATTTGTTCGGTTTCACTTTGAATAATCAATCGTACAGATTTTTCAGAATTCCTCAAAGGTATACTTAGAGGCTTAGTATTTACAGTCAAGCATTGAAAAGATAACTTGATTCTTTTACTTTGCCTGAAGGAGTGGCTCTCATACAATATGTTGATGACATCTTGTTGGCAGCTGACACGCCTGAGCAGTGTGAAAAATGTACTTTGTCTTTACTTTCCTTTATTGCTTCACACCATCACAAAGTGTCACGAAAGAAATTGCAATATTGTAGACCAAAGGTTACCTACTTAGGTCACCTTCTGTCTAAGGAGGGACGTGCACTTACACCAGATCCTATTTAAGCAATTTTAGACACACCAGTACCTTCTACCCAGAAAGATGACCGTGCATTCATTGGTCTGACTTCGTTTTGTAGGCAATGGATATTAGGTTTTTCACACATTGTTAAACCCTCGTTATCGATTTTGACTAAAGACACTCCAGTGCCCCTTCCATGGACGACTGAATGCCAGAATGCTTTTCGTCAGCTACGACAAGCTCTTTGCTCTGCACCAGTGTTAGGCACTCCAGATTACACAAAGGCTTTTCCACTCCATGTACACACGAAAGATGGGTGTGCATTGTCAGTTTTAGTACAGACACACGATGACAAGCAGCGCCCCTGTGCATATTTTTCAGCGGTTCTTGATCCTGTTGCTCATGCATTGATTGAGTGCTTTCGTTCAGTTGCAGCAGCAGCTGTGTCTATGCGTCAGAGTGAAGGGATAGTTTTGTCACATAAATTGTTGTGCTAATACCTCATGTGGTTGATGCCCTTTTGAATCAGACTAAGACGAAACATTTGACTAGCCCTCGCTTGACAGGATACGAATTGACACTTTTGGCCCCTCACATTACCCTGAAGAGGTGTGCAACTCTGAACCCAGCTACTCTGTTGCCATATCCAGCGACTCAGACGCAGTCACAGGAGTCTCACAATTGTATATTCCTTACTGAGGAACAGACAAAGGGTCGAGTCGATTTGCAAGATACGCCCCTGTCAGATGTAGATGGGGAACTGTGGGTTGATGGGTCTTGTTTGAAGTTACCAGATGGCACGACTTCAGCTGCATATGCAATTACGACACTTCAGACAGTAGTGGAGACAGCTCGTATATCACAGACGTCAGCTCAAGCAACTGAGCTAACAGCTTCGATATGAGCGTGTGAACTTAGCACTGATTTCTGTGAACATCTATACAGATAGCTGCTATGCTTTTGGAGTGGCCCATGATTTTGGCCTACTTTGGAAGGAAAGAGACTTTCTTACATCACACAGGATGCAGATAATGCACGGAGAACTAGTGCATAATCTTTTGACTGCACTGACATATCCAAAGAAAATAGTATTGTTAAGTGTATCCCGCACAAGAAAGTGACTGATAAGACAGGACAAGGCATGCCTTTACAGATCGCGTAGCTCGTGAGACTGCGATGCAACAAAGCACTACATCTGTGTATGTAGTGAAGTCACAAGCTGAACATTGGCATGATGCTAGACAAGAAGTGTTTGACATACAGAGATCTGCTTCTGTGGAAGAACTTGAGCAATGGTCTAAAGAGGGAATGTTGGATGATGAGGGCTGTTGGAATAATAAAGAGATGAAGAAGTGGAAACTGCCTATAGCCTATTTACAGCCTATGGTTCAGATGGCACATGGGCCAGGACATGTTGGAGCTTCAGCAACAATGAAATTGCTTATGCAAGTTTGGGAGCATCCAGAAATTACCGGTACAGATAAAAGGATAGTACAGTCCTGTTTGGTCTGTTGGCAGTACAATCCTGGCAAAGGGACACAAACTCCTACAGGAGGGTTTTCTACACCAACCGCACCTTTTGAAGTTTTGCAAATGGATTACATCCAGCTTGAACGTTGCAATAACTTGATGTATGTTCTAGTGGTGGTATGTGCCTTCAGTAAATGGATATAGGCATACTCTACAAAGGATAATACGTCTCTCACTATAGCAAAGGTACTTTTAAAGGAATTCTTCCCTAGATTTGGTGTTTGCAAACTTTTATGGAGTGACAACGGACCTCATTTTATTGGGCAAGTTGTTGAGTATGTCCTGAAAGGATTAGGGATCAAACAGAAGTTCCATGCAGTCTTCCACCCACGATTAGCAGGGTTAGTAGAAAGGTATAACGCTACTTTGAAATTGAAATTAGCAAAAATACTGGCTTCCATGTCTTTGAAATGTCCTGATGCGTTACCCTTGGCATTGTTGTCCATTAGATCGGTGCCCCATTCATGATCTGGGCTTACACCATATTAAGTGGTATTAGGGAGACCGATGAACATTGTGTGAGTTCCTAAGCCACGTCCCATACATGATGTACCATGTCTTCTGATGAATGATTACTTAGCACAGTTGACTGAAAGTTTGAGCTCTATTCATCAAGAAGGTCTTCCTGACAGGTCCACGGGTGAGGCCCGTGAGCTCCGGCCCGGATATTATGTGATGGTTAAGATTTTCGAGAGGTTGTGCAAGCTTGGAACCCAGGTGGCGAGGACCGGAGCAGGTGATTCTAGCGACAAGGACAGCGGTTCGAGTGACAAACAGAAAGAACTGGGTCCATAGCACTCACTGCAAGCGAGTGTCGCCTACCTTGTTGGAACCTGCTGTGCTGACTGACCATCAAGAGATTCTGGATACGGAGAAAGGCCACGCCATCTCACCTGACGAATTTGAGGAAGTCTTCCTGGACCACATGATCCCTGGAGTATCCCGATACCCACTGAGACCGAGGAAAGAGTGTGCATTGTTGGAAAAGACTAGTTGAGCTACCGTCCTGGGTTGGTAAAACGGCGCTGATGTGGAAAGGGGGGGAATCAGTCCTACATAGTGAAACCCGTCTTGACCCTCAGTGAAGAGACCAACGGCTGCCCAGGACTTTAAAGCTTCAACGATTGATTCAACGACAAAGTGATCATGTCTGCAGGGAGATCAACTGCTGCTAAGATCTGCAATAAAAAATATTTGTGCTGTAGGATTTGTTGTTGCTATGGAGTTTGTAGCAGTAACAACCTGGTTTGTTGAGAAAGTGTCTCCTGCTCGGCAACTGCTGATTGCCACTACTCCAGTACCAGCTGAACATCATTACCTTACGCTTCCCTACCATGAGCAAAAGCATCGACAATCCTACCTGAACAACACGTTTATTCAGATGTTGAATCATACTCACAATGCCACGAATACTACTGGGTGTGTGGGATGATACCTGCTCACCAGAAGAAAGGAGGAACACCTTTTATTCCTCTTCCTTTCGCGCATAATGGGTCTTGCCAAACCTGGTTTGCGCTTTTGTTTGCTTCTGCAAAAGCAAACATTTCGAGGATGATAGTAGGAAGGATTAATTATCATCTCAATAAAGTGTGTTATCAGATGAAGATGGTTATCCATGAGCTGAAGGGACTAAATGGGAATGGGAGGAGTATCGCCCTGAGAATATTTCTATGCCATATGTTTTCCAAAATATGAGAACTATTAAGAACAATGGACCATTTGTGATTTCTGTTACCAGAGCTAAAGCACACTTATGTATAGGTAGTGTTGGGAGAATTCCAGTGGTGAGAAGTGAGTGTACTGTGGTTTTGACTATTAAAGGTGCCAATAACAGTAGTTCATATCCTCACATAATAGCTACATTGTTTGCGGTAATAATGGATATTACCAACTACCTGTTGGATGGTCTGGAGTATGCTATGTGTCCTTTCTGTTGCCCCCTGTGTTTCTGGCACCTGCATTGTATCATAAAGACTTTAAATTATATAACGATATCTCTAAGAATAGATATGAAAGAACAACAAGTACTGATGAGGTGGACCAGACTGACACCACCTTGCAACAATATGTTGATTTCAATTTGGGCTTGCTTTTCTTTGTGGGTACTTTATTAAACAGCAGAACGATAAGACGATTTACTCGTGTTGTGGAAGCTGTTACCAACAGACAGCTATGGCACTTGGGAACATTACAGAAGAGCTGCAAGTTGCGAGGATTGTAGCACTCCAAACTCGTATGGTTTTAGATGTGGTTCTGGCTGTTCTAGGTGGTGCATGTCACATCATCGGTAACAGCTGCTGTGTCTACACTCCGGATTCCTCTCCTTCAGTGTTTGATGCAATCTCTAAACTGCATAAGATTTCTGCTGAAATTCACCCAGAGACTGGCACCTGGACTTTTGCCAGTTGGTTTTGGACACTCTTTGCCACTTGGGGCTGGAAGCTATTGACCATCCTATGTGTAATACTAGTGACGCTATTTACATGCTGTGTATGTATACAATGTGGTCCAATGCTTTGCTCCATCTGCATTTCTGCCTGTACACCTGCCAAGCGAAATGTTGCAGAAATAAAAGTCCAACGTATGCTAAATAAAGAGGTCACTGAAATGATGAACATAGATGTACCAGATGTGAATCTAGGTTACCCCAAATGAACCAATATGTTCAGCTAATGCTAAAAGGGCGCCTGTTGTAATTAGGCAGGGATTAGGGTAAGCATTGAGCTGAAACCATCTTGTATTTGGCAGCCATCTTGTCTGTCATGTGCTCACCATGTGCTCTGTCCTTCCTTTCTGTCATTTGATCTTGTACTCTGCTTATAGATAGACTATATTTAGGCTCCGCTACTCTGCTCATGCGCAGAGGAAACTGTAACTGTTCATACACATGTCCTAGTTTGTAACTGTCAGGATTTTTTTACCGTAATTAGTATACTGCTAAGCTCCACCCTACTGTTGACTGTGCATTTCTGTATGACCTTTTAGGTATGCAAACTAGGGGTGAGCGCACATCTCCGATGCGCCCACAGAATGGGTGGAGATTTGCCCTTACTTTATTGCGGGCGCATCCTTGCCCATTGTGGCTTCATCTGAAAACTGCACATGCGCGGGAGCCTGCGCATGCGCAGTCCTGGTGAGGAATGCGCTTGCGCAGGCTTCCGCGCATGCGCAGTTTCCAGATGAAGCCGAGATGGGCAAGGATGCGGCCGCAATAAGGTAAGTTTTATTTAAGTTTAATTTTAGGCTTTTAAATATAATTTATTAAGGCGGGCGGGAGGCGGGCGGGAGGTGGGAGGCAGGCAGGCGGGCGTAGCGTAACAAAAATATTCGGAGAGGCGCGGAGATTGGTTCAATCTCCGTGCCTCTCTGCAAAAGTCCCTTACGAGACTTCCGCCCACCCCTTATGTAAACCTTCTGTTCTGTACTTGTACCGCCTTCTTCTGAGCCCCTGTGTTGGTATAAAAGGTGCATGTTCCTTCTGTTCAGTGTGCTACCTCAAACACTACCGAAGGGTGTTGTGTGAATGTAGTTCCACCTCTTGAGGTTAATAAAGCGCCCTGTTTTGTATTGCAGTTTCCGTGCCAACTTCTTTCCTATTGGTCTGAGGAGTTGTGCAGGGAAGGGCGAATCCCTAGCACTGGTAGGCCTAGCTGAGGCTCACCAGGACAGAGTAGCTGCACAAATTGATTCAACCGCACACGCTTTATTGCCGCATTAGCAGAGTCTGCCTCCGTAGCTGTGCAGCCGCTCCTCATTGCCCATTGCACAAAGGTAGGCTGTGGCTTGTCTGGATTCAAAACCATGTCCGCGAAGTACTTCCACCTGGCTGCAGCAAGCGCTTAACCCACTTCGCCATCTGCCTTACCTTTACTACTGCTGCCCTGCTCTACCCAGTTCATCGCTGGAGCTGAGAGCCACTACCACTGTTGCCTGGGGAGCTGGGGGTCGTGTCTCACGCCTCTGGTCCCCTCAGTCTTGGCCTTCCTACTTCCGGCGGGGGTCGTGCTGCAGGTGAAAGGCTCAGAAGACTTCTCCTCCTCAGCTGGTCACACAATTTCTTGGTCTGCATTCTCTGTCTCATGGTAGCTGGGTGGCTACTGGTCAGCTTTATCCGTCTTTTCCTCAGGGTGCCACTATGCCCACCTATGATCCAGGATGCCGCACATTGGTTGAGAGCCTGGCCGCTAACCCAGCTTCGCCACTCCACATCAAGCTGAGAGGCCCCATTGATGTACACGGGGGCACAAACAACTTACGAGAGTAGCCAGGGGAGAGTAACGTCGAGATGAACCCCAGTAAGCATGACCGTGTGACGATCGGCTTCCTCTTCCACTCGAAAATTGTTGGCGCAGCTCCCCCAGCTCCCTGATTTAAAGGTGACTCCCCCGGGGGAGCTTTGCCTTATATCCCCCCTTTCTCAGTTCCTTTTGTTCTTGGAAGGGGGGAGAGGGCCTCAGGCACGTTTCACTTTGCGTCCTTTCCTGGCGGCGCAAACCAGCGCCAACCAGATCCATTACTTTGCTAAATCTCAACCAGTCTAAGGCTCTAGCACATATTGGAAACATATAGGAAACAGTGGTTCAAACACATAATTAAACCCACCTACATCGACATTTGCATCCATTTCAATGAAGGCAAACATGGGAAATCTTTTTTCATGACGCAGACAAAATATGACTATTATGAGCAATTAAAAAAAAAAGATTGTATCATACTGTATTAAACAATACAACCATTAATGTCCATGTAGTTGTGGTCCGGATTACTATGAAACCATTTTCATATTTCCCTGCTGGTAGGCATTACCATTCTGGTACGTATTCTGAGGACCAATGTCGCTATTGAGTCATTTTTATGTAAAGTTCTATTGTAATTTAAGACAAAGCAAAGAGCTTTTGAATACAAGTTTTCCTTCAAAGGAAGGAAAGAATAACCCAAATGCTCCTTAAGCAGTCCATAAAAAGGCCTCCGGCTGTTAACATGGCGCTTGAGTCAGGATTTCAAGTAGTAGTTTTATAAGAAGGCAAAGTATCCGGGCAAGAAGAATCTCCATCCATCTCACTGAGTGTAACCAAGCAGGCTTCAAATGAACAGAAAGGTGCATTCACAATGTACTCACCACAAACCTACAAGCCTCCAAGACTGAGAATAGGTAAGGTAAATGGAGGTAGTGTCTGTTAGCTTTGTGCAGGCTGGGAGTGAGATCACACTGGCAGGCATGCCATTTCAAAGTAAATAAACAAAACTCTTCCGGGTTACAGCTGGGAGCATCAGTAGAAAAAGAGAGAGTGAGCTGAGAGCAGTCCTTGGTATCTTGGCATGTTGCATCAGCTTTCTGCTGCCCAAGAATTTCACACCCAGCATCCTTCAGCATTTATTTTTAATTTTGCCCTTCTTTTTATTGCTGGCTCTTTTGACAGCTTTCCTAATATTCAATACATCTAATTGGAAATCCTCCTGTTCTTTTCATATTCTGGTTAGACTCTTAGATATACCCTCTTTGCTTCTTACTAGTTTGTAAGCCCATTAACTTCATGAAACTGAGGGGTATAAGTACAAGGACTGCCGCTAACTAGCGTTAGCGACAGTTTTCTTAACGCAGCCTACCACCAAAAACTATTGCTCTGCAATATGTTTATAATATGTCACTACATGGCGATATTTTCAGGTAGCAGCAGTGAATACAGCTGCTAACACAAGCGTGAAGGCGACACAAATTCTGACGTTAGCGGGAAAAAACTGACGAAAGGTCCATTAGCAGCAAAAAAAAACACGTTGGTCAGCCCAACGTGACTTTTTTTTGCCTCTAGAGGCAAAAATAGCCTATAAGTCCACTTACAAGGAAGCATAGGAAACAAAACCAATGGAATGCAGAATGAAGCTGCCAGGGCCTATTGCAGCACAGATCAGCAACCCTCCCAAGCCCCCCAACAGCCATTATGACCAGCCAGAGTCCCAGGGGAAGAGGAAAAGCAGGGCTACAATCATGAAAAGAGGCGCATCGCTGAACAAAACCATTGATGCATCACTTATCATTGCACAATCCTTGCAACACCATAGCATCCAAAACCTTGAAAATGCGGACAGTCCTCGGGGCCTAGAGGCTCTGCTGGGCCTGCTTCTGTGACCCGAAGTGGGATGCAGAGGTGCTGTAGAGTTGCTGGGCCATGGCGATAGACATTGAGGGGTCGGTAATCACCCTTACTTAGTGGTGAAGTCTGCCTGGTAGCATGGAGACACATTGCTGCCCTATGTGAGAAGACCGCCTGGCACCCCTTGGGGCTGTGAACAGTAGGGCGCTAGGGTTCACAGAGGAGATTAACAATGGTGGCCCGCGCCTCTCTCAATCACAGGCAATAGGATGTTGCGCTGACCAGACACTGTGGGGTGTGAGGCCCCTGAGCTGCGCCGATCTTGTATGGTGGAAACACTGCATTTTCAGGATTAAGGGGGCCCTGTTCCATCACCTGCATCGGGAGGTTCCCCAGTGGACTTGCTGACTGCTGTACCCAGGCTTATGAAATACCACCTGGCTGAGGTTCCTGCTGGCTGAGTCACAGATTTGGAGAGAATGCAGTGGATTGCGCCATGGTGTCAATGTTGAGGTGAGGAGAAGGTGGGGTGCGTAGCAGAGGAGGCCTGGGGGTTGACTCGGGTCCAGGCCTAGCACCTGTGTGTGACACCCCCAGTGGCGGCTCATCCGCTATGGCAGAAGAACGTCACCCCACTGCTTTCAAGCAGTGCAAGAAGAGGAAACATAACATGATGATAACTTTCAAATGTACTCATGCTATGTTTCGTTTGCGGGCGGGATGGTGGGTGGGGCTTCTCTACTCATGGACCAGGTCAGGGCCGGAGTGGAATGCCCACTCAAGTGTGCAAAGATTGTTTGGTCAGCCCTCTCAGGCCGCACAAAGCTGTCATGTGCACATCCCTGTTTGCAGTGCAGGCTGCATTACAGCCTGCATAGAGAACATGCCCACCCCTCCAGCCCGTGGTTAAAATGCCTTGTCAAAGTGCTCAAGAATAATCACAATGCCGCATTCCAGCTTTGTGATTGGCTTAGGGGAGGGAGCCTGGCTGCCTGCTTCCTGTTCCTGAAAGCAGACTTAGGAGAGCAGGAGCACAGAAGAAGTGGGACAGGGCCTCAAGATAAAATTTACAAGATATATTTTTACAACCCCCACTCACCCCATTTCCCTGCCCCCTGCAGTGTCCTTTCCTGTGTTTCCCACCTCTCAGCAGTCCAGTCCCCCTTGCAGCACTACATAATGGCTGCAGTGTGGCCATGCGAAGAGGGTGTACTGAGCTAAAGGCAAGCCCGTCTGTGTCTGTCTGCCCCAGGACCACACCTAGCACCAAGGACCCTTCCTCTCGTACACTCCACCACTATGATGCCAGCACCCTCCTCGCCATCAACCTGGAAACTACAACTCTTGCCATCTAGCAACACTGTAGAGTTCTCTTGCACCCTGTGCCTTCCAAATCTGCAAATGCACCTCCTGCCACATGAGGACACAAGCACCTCCTGCTGCCCAGCGACCAACAGCGCAGCTGACTGGCTCAACTGCATCCTCCTCAATGTGCGGTCCCCCCACAAACACAAAACAGAAATCTGGGACCTCCTCAATGCCACCTCTTCAGACATCACCTTCTTCATGGAAACCTGGACCAACCTCTGCTCTGGACCAGACATCGCCCTCACCATCCACAATGGCTACAAATTCACCCGCACAGACCGCCCGAGTGGCCAGGAGGAGGCATTGCCATTGTCTAAACCTCAAGTTCCACCTGGACAACCCCATTGATCAGAATACCACCCCTCCTGGGAAACCTCACCCACATCGGACTCAAGCAGCTAGTCACTGCACCAACCCACATAGCCTGACACACTTTTGTGCCCGTCTTCTCCACCAGTGGGAACTTCAACTACAGCCACACCACAGGGCTCTCCTGTACCGACCATCTTTGTTTACATCACCCTTTCACCATGCCCACCGTACACCATGGCCATCATTTCCCCTCCTCCCCAGTCACAGCTGGATATAGGTCACCGAGGAACTTCCTTTCAACTTCCTCAGCACCGCCACTCCCCCAATGCTTACAGGTGCCAACAATGCAGCAATCAGCCTCCAACAATGGATCTCCAACTGCGCTGACACCCTGGAACCCCTCAAGAAATGACCAGGCATACAACACTCTAAGAATGCCAACTGGTTCACTCCCTTGCCCCATAGTCCAGCCCCAACCGCAGACATCTCGATAAGAGATGGAGCTACAATCAACTCCACAACACAGTCAACCTTGCACCATGGCGCAAGGGTGCATGCGTTGATGTATGGCAGCCATTATATGCCAATGTAGAGGAAAAAGAGAGGGGGGCTTATTCATGAGCTCCTTCTGACAGTTTCACCCCGCCTGTGTTTCATTTTCTTGACGTACTTGCAGTATGATTCTTGCACCATGTTGAGCTGTATCTAGGCATATTCATGACCTTGTAAAGCCCTGTGCCACATTATACCTGCATCAGGTATGATGTATGCAGGGTGGGCGTTTCCACGCAACACAGACTCATAAGAGTGGTGTAGAGAAATCCATCAGATTTTGCTACAATTGTAGGACGCCACTGTGCCAATACCTTATGACTGCCTCAAGGCAGGCGTAAGGGTGACTCAGTGCTACAGGGATAGGATAGCCTCATGCATTGCTGAAGTTGTGTCATACTTGTGACACAACTGTAGCAATGCGTGACTTTAGCTTGGATTTAGATCTGGTGCCCACAGGTTGAGAAAGTGGCACCGCCGCCACTGCTGTTGCCTACTTCTGGCATGAGGCTTGGTGAAAAAAAGAAGTAGGACAACACAGTAGTAAAGCAGATAGGAAGAACTGAAGGAAGTGGAACACAAGGAAAGGGAAACAAACAAAGTACTAAAAGTCATGAAAAGGTTTAAAAAAAGCAAATGTAAAATGCACAAATGGAAAGGAACACACTAATAAAAAATAAGTAAATGAGGGGTGGACAGAGAGAGGATACGCATATATTCAAAAATAGGCCCTGCAGCATGCACAGAACACAGAAAGCAGGTAAAACATAATGGCTGTGCCAATGTGCACCGTGTATTGCTTTTCAAGCTGATTGTTAGCATGAAAAAAACAGAACGGAGAGCCAAACAACTATTTTTCCACTAGTTTGCAGAGTTCTGGAGAACCTCACAGAGGTTTTGTTGTAAATCCGTGGAATTCCGCTGAGCAAAACTATAAATTCCACCCAGCCAACTTCTGTGTTCTGACAGACCGCAAACCCCCTAGATGGCTGATGCAAGTGAGGAATGAAAATCCCAAATTGTTGAGGTGGTCCATCTCCCTGCAGGAAATGTACTTTAGAGTGACACATCACCCTGGTACTGACCATTCCAATGCTGATGACCTTTCCCAGTTTTTCCACCTTAGGGATGAGAACGTCCCTTCTTTCTGTTAGGGTCATTCATTAGAGCTGGTATGGACTATGGCATGGTATTCCCTCAGACGTTTGCCTTCACTCCAATATTTTTACTGAACTTTATTTTGGAATTAGAACTCTGTGCACTTTACCCTTCCTAACCAGAGGTAAAGTACTCCTGCTCTCTCCCTTAAACATGGGAAAGTTGGTATACATATAATTTCCACATTTAATTTACTTATAAATTCCTAGTAAATGGTACTACTCATACCCAGGACCTGTACATTGAAGGCTACTACTGGGCTGTAGCACTCCTCTGCCACCCTCTAAAGTAGCACTTTAAAACAGGTTTCAGACCTTTCAGTGCAGCCTGAAGTGCAGTTTTAAGCTGCTAATACACCTCAGCAAAATAAAACTTTTGCCAGGCCTAAGCCTTTCTTTTAATACTCATATGAAACTCTAAGGTAGGCTGTAAAGTCTCATGGGGCAGAATGCATGGCATTTAAAATGTTGGATAGGTGTACTTATGTTTTACATGTCCTGGCAGTGAAAAAATCTAAACATTTTTCACTGTAGCAAGGTGCTCTCTCCAATAGATTGACACTATGTAACCTTACTACACTTATTAAGTGGTAATTTTAGTTTGGGAACAGATAGAGAAATACCCTTCCACTCATTTGAATTGCCCTTTAAATTCTTCTATAATAAAAAAAAGTTGAATTTTAAGTTACTATTCTGAAACTGCCTCTTTTAGAAAGTAGGCATTTTTCTACCTAATCCAAATGTGTGGTTCAGCTAGTGGCTAAGATCACGTAACTGTGAAATTCTCTCCTGTGGTGTGCTGTGTATTCCTTCAAAGCACAACAAGATGATGCACGGAGTGCTGAAACGTTTCAGACACTCAACTCCAGTAACTATTACATGTGGTTTGTATTCATCATCGTTCTTTTGCTCTCTTCGCCTCCCTAGTTCAGACCCAGCCATATGCAAATCAGTCTTGCCACTGTTCCTAATGGGATCATTCCAGCCCAAACTGCTAAGTCAGGTCTTCTCTGGACCAGAAAAAAGCATCCTTGGACCAGTTTTAACGTAACAACCCTCATCAGCCAGGATAGCTTGAATACAGTGGCAAGGTGAGCAAGGGACCCAAGTCTGGGCATACCCTGCCAACTTAGGGCGAGCGAAACCCACTGTAACCCACCCCTATAGATTTCCAACCGCCCTAACATCAGATCCTGTCTGGGGCATGGAAACCCCACGTCCCATTCCCGTTTCCCCTCCCGGGGGTTCAACAAGCTTGTTAATCAAGGGAATTTTGGCTTCTTGGGGGGACTGCGGCATCAAATTCTGAGAAGACACTGCCACTTCAGAGCTCCCAACCTCCCAGTTGACACCATATGCAATGTGGGGGCCTCCATGGGAACCCCTCCTTCAAACAGGGATTTAGGCACTCCCTCCTCTGTCATTCTATGTGTATCACGCTGCCTGTATGAAATCCATGTAAAATGCAACCGTATTGCTTTTCATTTAGGAAGTCATCTTATTTTTTTATGTCTCCTTTTCACAGGCACTGGGAATAAGAATGTCACCAGGTGTAAAAATGGAACCCTGCAAACCGCTCATTAGAGCATTCCTCGACTTGTTGAAGATTCAGGAGGTGGACTGTCCTGCTGTTTGAAGAGGGAAGACTGGATCTGCTATCCTTGAATCAAGTATCTCCAGACGTGAATCCAATGGTCAGTGGGCTGACTTCAGTTTGAGCTAACAGGAAACAACCAGCTTTTGGAGGCCTTCCCTGCAACTGCCCAGCTGACCAGCACTTACTGGACCTACCTGAGCCCTGCTGCTGGCCTCTGCTAGAGTGAGTAATGATCCCCAAGAGGTGCTCCCCAGCTACTGGACTTTTAGCTGCCATTAGCGTGTACTCTTCCTCCTTCAAAACTGAGCCACAAGTGAAAATCCAGACGTTTGGGACTCTTAACAAGCTGGTGCCTTCCATCAGTGATGATCGCTGCATCTCCCCCCAACACGTAGTTCTAATGTCGACCTGCTCTTTACACCAAACAGTATCCGCCCACATCTAATGGCAGTGTGAAGCTCCAGGGGTAAACTGCTCCTCCACTGACAATCATCTCACAGCCCCCACCAACGTGAAGCTATAACTGAGGTGCCTCACCTGAATTTGGACTGACAGAAGGTAAACTATTCACCAGGACAAACCTGGTCAAAGGTTCTGATCCACACTCCATTGCAGTAATCTTGTGACTTTGACTTGGTCCAGTGCAACCAGATCCTGTTTGTGCTGCTTTGTACTTCTTAGTGGTATTTTTACCTAAAGCTTCAAAAATTCATAACTGTGGTTCTACTTATTGCATTTTTTTGTTATTTGGTGTTATTTTATTTATTACAGTTTACTCTATTTTTCTAAATGGTTTTGGATTTTTCTTGTGTTGTGTTTTCACTTTATTACTGTTTGAGTGCTACATAAATACTTTATTCATTTGCCTCTACGTTAATCTTGATGCTATTGTCCCAAACTCTCAAAAGGTTAAGCGCTGGATTATTTAGTGCCTTTGTGGTCCGCCCTCATTGTGTTTATTATTGGAGGGGGATTCTCACCCCTCTCATCTAATAAACCAATGTCCTGCATTCACCAATTAGGCAAATTCCTATTGGTGTGCTAAAGACAATGGTGTGTCCCTCTGATTCCCTGCAGAAAGAAAAGATGCAGCCTGCCTTTATCACAAATAGCTGTATGAGTCTGCATGATACATACTACTGCGCACACAGAAATAAAGTTAGAATATGTTCAATTGTTTGAAGCATATTTTCTTTAGGATCTGTGCAATGCACCTGAGCCATTACCTGAGCCATTAGTATAGTGCTTATGTTTTCAAACTTTTAAACTACCCCGTGTGTGGCACATCGAGCAAACCACACAAAGTAGCCAAGAGCAAACCCACAGCAAATGTTATAGTATGTATTATTCGCCATTTTGTCATTTAATAGTAGTTTAATAAAAAATATCAATATCCGATGTATTTAAAGAGTCATAAACAAAAATGTCCTAATCTACACATTTCACACATTCACACATCAAAAATCACCTGCAAAAGTCACCCCCACGGCTCTGTCGATTCTTGTTTCCAGCTAGTCTTTCTTGCTGAATCTTCTACCTGTTGTTAGTCCTTCTTATATCAACATTGCGCCGAAGGTTTCACCTTTGCTAAAAATGACTTCATGTAACAGTGCCTGTTTTGCGTTTTCGTTACCAAATAGCTGGAAGCGTATATGCCTTTCTAACAGCTGGGAAATGTGAAAATTAGATAGTTGGTTTTCTTATGGATGCTATTTGACTTCTTAAAAAAATTACTTACGTTTTTTAATTTATTTATTAAATCTGGGTTCCAGTTGATGAATGGATTGAACAAGAAACACAATTGTTTAAAACACTTGCAAGCCATGAACTGCTTCTCTGCATAAATGTGACTATCTACACTGAAAGATTTATCCCCAAAATGTAGCTTAGAAGCAGACTTTATTATTTATATTATTTCAGATAAATTACTACCTGTCAAATTTTACTTGTAAGAGCTGATTTTTTTTATTTTCATTTTCTTATTAGTTTATTGTTAGTTGACAACAACAATAGATTCAATAATACTAAAATATCTCGTTTAGGGTAAAAACACAAGTTAACATCAGTTTGGATCATTTATAATATGAAAGAAAAAGTCACAACGCTCCTTTAGAGCCAACATCTGAGACCTGTGCCCTTCACTTCATCAGCCTATAAAAGCAAATGGATTGGTGTTAGACCTGACAGCCTTAGGATGGTCTAATCCCAACATTTGCCTTCCTCCTCCACTTTTTCTGATCTCGTTTTTGCTGGCCTTAGGACTCTGAGCACTTTGCCGCTGATAACCAGTGCTAAAGTGCATGTACTCTCTCCCTAAGACATGGTAATATTGATTAATCCCCAGTTGGAACATTTAATATACTTATATGTCCCTAGTAAAGTTCACTGCATGTCCAGGCATGTAACTTAAATGCTATTAGTGGGCCGCAGCACTAATTTTGACACCCACCTGAGTAACACTCTAACCATGGCCCAGGCCCGTCAATGCAGAGCCTGTGTGTGTAGTTAACACTGCTATTTTGACTTGACAAGATAAACCTTTTGCCAGGCCAAGACCTTCCCTTTTCATACATACAGGTCACTGCTAAGGTAGGCACTGGACACTGGATTCTATGGACATCGGTTTTTTATTACTTTGAATTACCAACTTATAATGAACAGAGGACATTAATGCTTTTGTAACTGTGGCAGTACACTATTATGTGACATATTTGTAGTGCACCCGGTCAACCTGGATACATTTCCACGTATTTCTTTTTACTTTTAGAAAGTTGGCATTTTCCTACTTTGGCCATTTGAAGCCTGCTGCCTAACTCCGATCATGTCTGGGGAGGGTGACAGTTGGGCTTTGTGTATTTCCCCTAGAAGCAACACACAATGGGAGCTTAGGTATGGCATGATGGGCCATTCTGGCAGGATAGGAGAGAGAAGCTGGACACAGCCACACTTACACCTCAATAGGCTGCGTCCTGTCCCCATACAAAGGGCTGCATACTCCTCTGCAGTCAGTCTGGAGCCAGGAGGAAGGCAGGGCTTCTGTACACTTCAAAGGCATGTCTTTGAAGTCTCACCCACTTCAAAGGCACAACTGGGTATAAGTACTGGACCCCGGACACCACCACTTCAATACACTTCTGGACCTGTGAAGACTCTGCCAGTAAGGACTGCTGTGCTGCTGAAGGTCTCCCACTCTGCTGGACTGCTGCTTTGTTTGACTCCAGCCTTGCTTTGCTGCCCTGTTGCCTGCTGTTCCCCTGCATACTTGAGAAGGACTGGACCTGCATCACTAGAACCCAGAGTGACTCCAAGAGCTAGCTGGCTGGCCTCCTCAACTGAAGTCCCACGGACATAAAAGTCTTCCAACCACCCTCTTTCCGCACCTTGACTCTGCAATTTGGGAGTCTGCCCTGCTGAGTGGTACCACCACAGTCCTTGACCATTGGAAGTGGACCTAAGTTGGTTGCTCAAGGCAAATCCATGCATCCTCTATCATACCAGCGCATCACTGCCGTTGCTTGAATCAGAACCGGTGCATCTCATTGGCTGTGTGGATTGGCCATGACACATTGCATCTGTTGATGACATCCTAGATGCCGAACCTCCACATCACAGTTCTTTGCTCATAGGAGCCAACGCATTGTCACAGTTGCGCGGATCAGAACAGGCTCAACACCACCACTACATGGAGCGACCAAACACATCACTTCAGCTGCAGCATGCATCTTCGATGCTGCCAAGATTAAGGTACTTTTGTTTATCGGGCCTCACTGGCTCCCTGTGTCCGGTCAGTGGGCCATCGTGGTCGGCCTGTACATTTGACATTGTCCTGGTCCGGTGCGGCTAGATTTCCCAAGTAAACGCCTAATGCAGTTTACAGTTTATTCTTTAAAAATTGATGTCTCAAGTTCTGCTTATTGGATTTTTGTTGAGTACAAGAGATAAATACATGCCATATGGTGTGTTTTAAAGCAATTTTGGGCCAAATGTCTAGCTAGCTATGGTTTAATATAGGTTCTGTCGGTGGTGTGAACTTGATAGACATAATGGGGCAGATTTACAAGCCCCATTAGTCTCTTTTACCCAGTCATTGCCTCACTTTTGACATGCAAAGGCGGCGTAAAAAATGTGGCAAATTTACAACGGAGTCACGTTGTAAAGCCCTGCATGACATTATACCTGCGTCAGGTATAATGTATGCAAGGTAGGCGTTCCCACGCAGGAAAGCCTTGTAAAAGTGATGCAGTAAAATCTACAAGATTTCACTGCGTAACTTTTAGGACGCCACTGTGTCAAAACCTTACGCCTGCTTGAAACAGGCGCAAGGAGTGACGCAGTGTATTGGATATAGGTCAGAACACGCATTGCTGGTGCTTGTGACACAACTCCAGCAATGCGTGACTTTTCCACCAACAGATGCGTCAGAATTTCTGACACATCTGTCAATTCTTGCGCCATAATGCACCGTATTGTAAATACGGCGCATCTATGGTGGCTCAAGGGTTTTTCACTCAGGCGCAGGGACACTGAGGCATCTATATAGATGTGTCAGTTTCTTGTAAATCTGCCCCAATGTTTGGAATTGCTAGTCATTACTGCCAGCTCCATGCTAAGAACTCCAATGTATGTGGTAGGACTAATCAGTAACCACCTATAGGTCCAGCACCATAGCCAGTATGTCATGGGACCTAGTGCAAGGTAAGAAACGCCCCTTCTTGCTGCTGTTTCAGTTATTAAATACAGCAATAACTAGGGTTCAGTGGACCCCTAGGACTTCTGGGCCCCAATTACACTGTACCTGCTGCACCAATTGAAGCTGCACCCTTAGATAACTGTGTGAAAAGCCTGCACTAACCAATAATTGTCAGTGCCCACAAGTCTACACAAATCCATGGCAATGTCCATCAGCTACCACAGTTATTATTCTGAAGAAAGATGGCAATTATTAGTACACTACAGACCGATATATGCAGATATGCAGATTATGATATTTATTTATTTATTACTATTGTTGAGGGAAGGGAGGGGCATCATGACCCACAAGAAGCTTCACCCCTCATGAGTCAGTACTATCTTCAAACTCCACAGTGCTAATAAATGGCTGGAATATTAAACTATACACACAAGACACTCTCTCTCTGTCTCTCTGACTCTATCTCCTGACTCTATCTATGTCCAAAGACACAGACACAAACAAGAATAAGCTATCTGTGACATCATTCCAGTTGACGTACATATATATATATATATATATATATATATATATATACATATATACATATATATATATATATATATATATATATATATATATATATATATATATATATATATATATATATATATCCAATCAAAATTGCCACAAAGTGAAAACGCCACACAGCAGAGAATTCAATACCTTTAATGAAAGGCTGTGGCACAGCAGGGTAACAGTCTCACTCTCAAGTTCGTAGGCAGCCCAACGTGTTTCAAGCATTACGATGCTCTTGTTCACAGGCAAATGGCAGAGGGAGGTAGCAGGCAATCAATTAGGAACAGCTGATATGCACCCAAACAGTCCCGCCTCAATGGGCGTGTGCATGCAAGGCATGCTGGTAATTTGAGTCCCTGTTGGTTTATTGCCACAGTGGGTGCCTTTCTCTTCACTCACGTAAATCCAAATTTTGACCCCAGTGGGTTGAAAGGGAGCTGAAAACCCCCCGCAGGGCCATATTTCAAAGTCCTTTCACACGGCGCTCCCTGCTCCGCTGAGTTTGCAAGTACAAACCCGGGATCTGTTTAAGAACAGCAGGGCGTCTTCACGACCAGGCCGGCCGCTAAAATCCAATCAAAACTGCCAAAAAGTGTAGACGCCACACAGCAGAGAGTTCAATACCTTTAATGAAAGGCTGTGGCACAGCAGGGTAACAGTCTCACTCTCAAGTTCGTAGGCAGCCCAACGCGTTTCAAGCATTACGATGCTCTTGTTCACGGGCAAATGACAGAGGGAGGTAGCAGGCAATCAATCAGGAACAGCTGATATGCACCCAAACAGTCCCGCCTCAATGGGCGTGTGCATGCAAGGCCATTACTAACTTAGCCTGCCCCCCTGAGTACTCTATGTACACTTTGAACCGGCCTACTAGAGGAGGTGGCATTGCTCTCATAGTTAGGTCCTGTTTTAGCTGTAATTGGAATGGCCTTAATATCGCTGGCTGTGAAAGTGCCTCTTTTAAGATTCTAATCAGCCCCCAGTTTACGTTCTCTGGGATGGTGGTCTACCGCCCTCCGGGCAGTGATGTAATGTTCAGAGACGCCTTTCCAGACGCTGTTAGTACTCTAGCTATGGGCTGTGCTAACTTTTCCATCTTGGGTGACCTGAACCTTCATTTCGATACTCACACTGCCCCGGCGGTGAACAGTTTCTTAGCTGATTTAGAGGCTCTTCAGCTTTTCCAACAGGTATCACAACCTACCCATGTAGGGGGACATATATTGGACCCTTTTTTTTACCAATCTGGCCGAGGCCAGTATTGTATCCATCTCCCCACTAGGGTGGACGGACCACTTCCTCGTGTCCATTCGGTACTCTTTGCCTGAGCCCCCTTCTGTTCCATCGGTCAGGTGGGTTACTAAGCGACATTGGAACAAACTCAGGTTGGAAGACCTGCACCGGTTCCTTCAGGAAGAGCCGTTAGGCCCTCTGGTTAACGTGGAAGTGGGCTACGATCAGTTTTGTAGATGGATTTCTAGGGCGCTGGACTCTCTGATTCCCATCGTCTCGAGTAAATTGAGCTCCAGAGAGTCGAGTCCCTGGTATGATGGTGCATTACGTGCCCTGAAGGGGATATGTAGACGGGCGGAGAAAGCATGGCGGAAGGCGTATGATGCTGATATGAAAGCCGCATATGTTGCCTCCGTCAAGACCTATCATCGAGCTATCTGTAAAGCTCGTGCGGCGTTCTATGCACTGGAATTCCGCAATAGCTCGAACCCGTCTAAGACCATATTTAAAGCCGTTAAAGATCTTCTGGTGAAAAGAACTGCCTCCTCGGCAGTTGGTTCCATCTCCTACTGTGAGGCACTAGCTTCCTTCTTCCTGGAGAAGGTCCAAGCTATCTACCAGGCCTTTCCTAGTACGGGGCCCGCTTCGGGTGTCCACGATGGTATTCAAGGGCACATCACACTGCACTCCTTTCCTCCGATATTTGGGCCAGGCACTCGCCGTGGTCCCTCGGTTTAAGCGCTGTCGTGTCGGTGGCCGTTCCTTTCGTGTGAAGACTGCGGTTATCTGGCACTCTCTCCCAGTTGAGATCCGCATGCTGGAGGATCTTTTGCAGTTCCGAAAAGCCATTAAAACCTTTCTATTTTAGTTCCCCTGTAGTTGTTCCTTTTCAGCTTTTGTGTTGGTAGTGTTGTGTTTTATTTTGTCGGGCGCCAGGACGCTCCTTCGCAGGAGCAGCTGTGCGCCAAATAAATAATATTAACATAACATAACATAACATAACATGCTGGTACTTTGAGTTCCTGTTGGTTTATTGCCACAGTGGGTGCTTTTCTCCTCACTCATGTAAATCCAAATTTTGACCCCAGTGGGTTGAAAGGGAGCTGAAAACCCCCCGCAGGGGAATGGGGTCCCCGGGGCGATTATGGCTTCAGGAGCTGGGCCACGCGGCCCCCTTCCAATCTAAAAAAAATAAATATATAAAATAGGGGTCAGGCCCTGGGGGATGGGGTCCCCTGGGCCAATAAAATAGGAAAAGAAAGGGGGCCACACAGACCCCTTCTTAAAAATACCGGCATTGCGCCGGAGGCCCCGCCCCCTCCCTGCAGCACCCTACGAACGGGCCCCCTGGTGCGTTTGCAGATGGGGAAATAATTCCCTTAGAATACAGGGGGTCATGGGGGCCAACTAGCCCACCAGGAACCTCCAGTATGCGCCAGGGAGATGCGTTGCAGAGAGGTGTTCAGAGGCCATGCCCCTTTTAATACCTCAAGCAGCTCTGTGGCGCTTAATGGAGGTACCTGGTGGGCTAGTTGCACCCCAGGGACCCTCAGGATTTAAGGGTACTTGATCCCCCAACTTAAAATGGGCTCAGGGGCATTTGCATAGTGGTGAAGCGAGGGGCAGGGCCTGATGAGACCTGTAGTATACAGCTTAATTGGAGAGTGGACCCAACAGTATCAGCACCAATCCACAAGTATACAAACCAGAAAGTATTTTGAGTGAAACAAATTACATAGTCCGTGTGCCAGTTCCAATAGGTGTCCCCTGTCCAGAGGCACCACCCTAAAGCGCAGGGTGAAATCAAGTAAATCCAAAAATTGGAACAGCACCACTTGTATTATTAGTCCAAATGTCAATATTTCAAATAACGTCCTTATTGAGACGCTGAATCCTGGTATGTATTCAAAATATAATTTATTTTCTTAGGATTATCAACCAAAGTTGGGGGACTTAATCCCCCAACTTAAAACGCGCCACGGGGTGCGTTTGCACAGTGGTGACGGTAGGGAGCGGGGCCTGAGGTGATATGTGTGCAAACAAGCCCTGCAGCGCGTTTTAAGTTGGGGAATTAATTTCTCTTCAATCCTGAGGTCCCCTGAGGGCCAACTAGCCCTAGTACCTAGTGGGCTAGTTGGACCCTAGGACCCTCAGGATTCAAGGGGACTTAATCTCCCAACTTAAAATGGACACAGGGCGTGTTAACACAGGTGTGAAGGGAGGGGACAGGGGCTGAGGTGCTGTATGCAAACATGCCCTGTGGAATGTTTTAAGTTGGGGAAATAATACCCCTTCAATCCTGAGGGCCCCTGGGGGCTAACTAGCTCGCCAGGTTCTTCCAGTAAGTGCCACTGCGCTGCGTTGTAAAGAGGTGGCCCAGGCCGTGCCCCTTTTTACACCTCTCTACAACGCAGCTCTGTGGTGCTTACTGGAGGTACCTAGTGGGCTACTTGGACCCCAGGGACCCTCAGGATTCAAGGGAACTTAATCTTCCAAATTAAAATGGACACAGGGCGCGTTTACACAGTGATGATGGGAGGGGATGGTGTAGGAAAGTGGATCTATATATAGTGGACCAAAGTAAAATCAGGTGAACTACGAATTCCGATTTACTCAGCTGTTATCAGTGCTGCATCTTTGAGTCCAGAACTGATCCTGAAAAGTAATTCTAACCGTACTTACCAGTAACTTGAATTTCCTTCCATGGGCTAACATTGACTAGTTTCACTTGGAAATTTTTCTAAGTGTGGAGTTTTGGAACTTACAAATATTCCTCTAAAATCAGCTGAACTACGAATTCCGAATTACTCACCTGTTATCAGGAGAGACAACAGTGCTGCATCTTTGAGACCAGTAATGATCCTGAAAGTAATTTTAACCGTACTTACCAGTAATTTGAATTTCCTTCCATAGGCAAACATTGACTGGTTTCACTTGGAAATTCTTCTAAGTGTGGAGTTGGAACTTTAAAATATTCCTCTAAAATCAGCCGAACTACAAATTCCGATTTACTCACCTGTTGTCAGGAGAGACCTCAGTGCTGCATCTTTGAGCCCAGTACTGATCCTGAAAAGTAATTCTAACCATACTTACCAGTAAGTTGTATATCCTTCTATAGGAATCTATTGTGTGGTTTTCTCCCAAAAAGTTTCTGTGTCGAGTTTTACAAACTACAAATATTCCTTAAAAATCGCCGATATGACTTAAACACATTCTTTCAACTGTTTACAGGAGATGCACCAGGGCTGGATCCAGGATCCACCACTGAGTAAGAAAAAGTTAAGATAACACTATTTACATGCTAAGTAAATTTCCTCCCGTAGGATAACATTGGTGATTCTTTGTGAAAAAGTTTTTGTGTCAACTTTTAAAATACAATAATATTCCTTAGAAATCACTACTGTAACCCAAACGCTTTTACTCAACTATTTACAGGAGAAGTCCCAGGACTGAATCTAGGATCCAGTCCTGTGGTTAGAAAAGTAATCCATAAAATAATTTCATTTAACTAGAAATCCCCATTGAGCTCAATGTTGCATTGTGTTTGAAATAGTGTTGCTCATTGCAACAACTGTAACTACTGTACTTAAAAGTCTATTGCATATTTGCAAAGTATTTAAACTAAAGTAATTCTTCTGAGAGAATATATTTTGTAATGTAATGTATAATGTACTTTTAATGTAATTTTAAAAAAAAATCTAAAAATAAATGGTTAAAAAAATGTAGTAAAGCAGTATAAAAAAAATAAACATAACAATTAATACATTTAAAAATTGTCATTTACAAAACCTTTGAAATTCACTGAAAAAAACCATAGGTTTCAGACATGTTATTGTTAGGAATTAGCATTTAAAAAACCTTCGAAATTCACTGACAAAAACATAGGTTTCAGACATGTTATAGTTAGGAATTAGCATGGAAAAAACCTTAGAAATTTACTGAAAAACCCATAGGGTTCAGGGACGGTATAGTTAGAGATTAGCATTTAAAAAAAACATTGAAATTCAATGGAAAAACCATAGGTTTCAGGCAGATTATAGTTAGAAATTAGCATTTAAAAAATATCAGAAATTCACCAAGGGGTGTTATAGTTAACTGGACATTTCACTTGTACAAAACCATTGAAATTCCTCCGTTTTAGTTAGTTCTGCTAACTATAAATCTCACGCCCGCAATCCACTGCTGATGATATCACATATTACATCATTCATGAAATGGTCAGTGGCATCACTGATGACATCACTGATGAAATCTCAAATCACATCACTGTTAACATTACTGATTATATCATCCATGTGACAATCAGATACACCTCATCATATACTAGTATAACCTTTCAGCACTCACTGTAAAATACAGAGTACCATATTTGAATCCATTGACACACCAATACAACTTTCTAAAAATCCACTCAGTGATTCCTAGATCTACACACACATCTAATCACTTACCTATAGATTCACTCATACATGCTGCCAATGATCAATAGAACACTATCAAATATACCTATACACCTAAATAGACATTACACACCAGCCCACATCCTTTTCACTTATGAAGTCATCCTACTCACTTATGCAAACAATGGATCATACTTACATTTACTTAGCTACACACTTATACAAACACCACTTCATTTATTCATATAGATAGCAATTTATACTTACTGTGTTATAAAATCCCTATTACAAGTATACAGGTATCCATACAATCACTCATACAATCACTGAGTCATGTATACTTATTTATATACAACAACCATCACATACACTGCCTTTTATTTTTCTAGTTTGTTGGATATGTACCATTGAGAGATATATTTGCTCATCACCACACCCATAAAGATATTCACTCACCCAAACAAATGTTATAACATGTAGTCTTAACCTCATATACCTACTGAATCAACTATTCACACATCTTTGGGCAGCCACACCCCCCCAGATCGAACCACACACACATTCACTCTCCCATACAAGTACTCATTAACTAATCAGTAACTAATATAGACTTCCACATAGCTAGTAACCAACTGGTGCAGCAGTTTACACAACAACTGACAAAGTGATACAGATTTTCACACAGTCACTATCCAATATATTTAGTGAGACACTATAAATTAGTCAAGTAAACAGTCAATCACACTGCTACTAAATCCTCTATCCAGATATTTATATATCCACTCATTCTTCAATGCAGATTGCTATATATATAATAAATATTTAAATAACAAACCAAACCTCATTCACTGGATGATGTCATCAGTGATGTCATTTAAGATGTCATCAGTGATGTCACTGACCATGTCATGAATGTTGTAACATGTGACATCATCAGCAGTGCATTGCGGGCGCGCGATGTATAGTTAGCAGAACTAACTATAATGGAGGATTTTCTATGGTTTTGTACGAGTGAAATGTCCAGCTAATTATAACACCCATGAAACCTATGGGTTTTTCTGTGAATTTCTAAGGTTTTTTAAATGCTAATTTCCAACTATAACGTACCTGAAACCTATGTTGTTTTTCAGTGAATTTCAAATCATTTTTTAAATGCTAATTTCTAACTGTAACGTCTTTGAAACCTATGTTTTTTTTTTAAGTATGGGCGGATTTTGCGGATCTGCGTTCCGCGAATTCAAGCGAAATCGCAAAAAAGTCCGCAAATTTGCGGATTTTCCCGAGAAATCGTGGATTTTTTGGGCGATTCCCATCTACTCAACTGGAGTACTTTCTACTGGCTAATCAGTGCTACCTCGTTGGGTAAATGTATAGTGCTTTTCCTACACTGCAGCTGCGTAAAGGGCAAGAAGATTTGTCTCCACTGACCATGTGTGCCTGTAACTTTGACACCGCTCCAAAAGGCGCCGAGGTCCCTTGAGTGAGCTGTCCATCATAGTTGGGAAAGGGCGGGAAGACGTTTGATACCGCTAATGTGTGGTGTGGGGCTTCTATGCGTGTCAACATGCCTCTTGTGTATAAAGGGTCGGAGAGCGAGCAGAGCAGCAGGTGAGGAGAAAGCAGCCTCCTGGTCACAGGAACTACACGGGGATTGCGCTTGAGAAACTCATGGATTCAAAGACCTCCCTCGAGTATTACAGCTAATTTTCGAAGGCAGATATGGGGTTAAAGTACACTTGCCCAGCCTAGACCGTGCTCACTAATGTTTTGGGCTGATCAAAATGTTACTGAATTTGAGCTTCAACTCGGGTATCTGCTTAATTTATATCTGCAAGTGCTTCCTGTTGAGGTTTAATTTTTGTGACAGGAGCTTCGTGCCAGAATGAATTCTACCCTGCATAGTTATCCACGAAGATGCCATCATTTTGTGCAATACCTCTACTCAACTGGAGTACTTTCTACTGGCTAATCAGTAAATGCTACCTCGTTGGGTAAATGATAGTGCTTTTCCTACACTGCAGCTGCGTAAAGAGCCAGAAGATTTATCTCCACTGACCATGTGTGTTTGTAACTTGCCACTGCGCCAAAATGCGCCGAGGTCCCTTGAGTGAGCTGTCCATCATAATTGGGATTGGGAAAGGACGGGAAGATGTTTGATACCGCTAGTGTGTGGTGCGGGGCTTCGATGCGTGTTCACATGCCTCTTGTGTATAAAGGGTCAGAGAGCGAGCAGGGCAGCAGGTGAGGAGAAAGCAGCCTCCTGGGCACAGGAACGGGGATTCCTCTCCTTGTAAATATAAAGGAGTACCTGGCGCCATCACTACGTTACAAAAAGTGACGTACTGGTGGCGCAGGGTGCCTGTAAATCTGCCCCATAAGTGCTTAGGTATTGGCAGACTTACACAATAAAAACATAGTGCTGACTGGGTGATTGAAGAATTGCAGGAGACTGACAGGAGGCATCCTACGCTGCAAGGGTACTACTTCAGTATTTAATGGAGTGGACCAATAGTATGTATCTGCTTGGAGATTTGTAGGGATTATGCATAGAATATTTTATGAGTACTTGTGTTGGTGCCTAGGTCATTTTTATAAGAATACCACTAGTAACTGGAATGATGACAGTGCTGCAAACAGAGTGAACACTTAATTTATAAGTGCTTACGTATTGGTGGAGTGATATGATAAGTAGATAGTGGTAGATAAGTGATTAAAGATGTGCATGGGACAGGATGGATGATTCCTACACTGCATGAGTACTAAATAGGTATTTAGAAGAGTGTATCAATAGCATGTAGCTAGTTAGAGGAATGCTTGGATATTGCACAAAATATTATAGCTGTACTTGTGTTAGTAGCTAGGCCATTCCATAAGTTTATGACAAGTAACTAGAATAATTACAGTAATACAAAAAGAGTGTATAGTGAATTTATAAGTGCTTAGGTATTGGTGGAGTGATAGCCAAAATACAGAAGAGGGACCCTGTGAACCTACTGTCCAGTAGGCCAGGGGAGCCACCCACCAGGGAGGACAGATTATATAAACATGAAAGGGTGCTTCCCCAAAGTGAGAATTAATCAATAAAAATCAACCAAGAACACCCACAGAAAAGCTGGGATGTTTTGAAAAATTTATTTTGAATCAATCATTTATAATAAAATTATTTAGACCCTATTTAATAAAGGTCAGCTTCTAGAGTACAAAAATACTTTGAATAATGGAAGCTTGAATAAGCATCAGCCCAAGATACACATAGAGCAATAAAAACATGACAATTCATTCTTTCATTCTAACAGTCATCCACACACTCTCATTCAAACAAAACCCGTTATTCATTATCAATCACAACATCAAAGAACGTCATGTGATGGGAAAAAGCGCCATTGGTGGAGTGATAGGATATTGAGATAGTGCTGGATGGGTGCATGTAGAAGTGCATGGGACAGACAGAAGGATTCCTAGACTGCATAGGTACTAACTGGGTATTTAGAAGAGCGTATCAATAGTATTTATCTGGTTAGAGGTCTGCATGCATAGTGCACAGAATATTTTAGCTGTACTAGTATTGGTGTGTCGACAGTTTTGAAAATGTTAGTCTGTATTTTAGGGTGTGAGGAGGTGCATCAGATGATCATGTGGCTGATGTCATCAGTGATATCATCAGTGATGTCACTGACCATGTAATGAGTAATATTTGACGTCATCAGCAGTGCATTGCGGGCGCGCGAGTTATAGTTATCACAACTAACTATAACGGTCGATTTTCTCTTGTTATGTATGAGTGAAATGTCCAACTAACTATGACGTCAATGAAACCTGTGTATGTTTCAGTGAATTTCTGAGGTTTTTTAAATGCTAATTTCTAACTATAATGTCCCTGAAACTTACTGTGTTTTTTAGTGAATTTTATATATATGTATTTAATCACCTCTTACAAGGAAGGAATCAGCACTCAGGTTGTAGTTTGGAAGCATTTAATCTGTAAAGGACGTTATCCACGTGTTTCGGCTCGTCCGAACCTTGATAACAATACAAGACGTCATTGTAGCACCCTTATTTAAACGTACAAATGCTTAAAGTTGCCAACATTAACAAAGGACTACATATTACTTTAATCCAAAAAGCTGACAGCCATATTGGCCTGGACACAGTGTGAAAATTCAGGAATTGATGCAATAAAGATAAGAAAACAAGTGTTAATATGCACACAATCTCATTTCAGCATATCTTGGCCTGTGACCGCCATACCTGTATGTTCGTCAACGTGACTTATTCATAATATACATACTTGGGATTGCACACATCAACATAAACAATGGACTACACATTACTGTTAAGTGAAAGGCTATTGGCCGTATTAATCTGGGCACGTTGTGTATTATAATGGTTCTAACAGGAAAGAAAAGAAAAAAAGGGGTGTTAATATACACACACTAAAGTTTTAGCCATTATAGTTCCATTCCATTCACAGCTCATTTGAGATGTCATGAGTGATGTCATGAGTGATGTAACTGACCATGTCATGAATGATGTAATGTCTGAGGTCATTAGTAGTACATGGTGGGGGCATAAGTTATAGTTAGCTCAGGTAACTATAACTGCTGAATTTCACTGGTTGTGTATGAGTGAATACTGAGTCCCTGTAATCTTTGTTTTTCTCAGCAAATTTCTAGTTTTTTTTTTTAACGTTAAGTAAGATGCATATCACAATGGATGGCAGGGCCTGGCATTGTGCTTCCCCCACCCAAGCTTGCTGCTCCTGCTTTCACTTCTCCTAGCCATCTACTGTCCATGTCTCTGCTCCCTTATTACAGCTCTGTGTGGCCGTTGTTCTGCCACTGGCCTTCTTGCCTTCTCTTAACAGTTAGCTTGCTGCCCCATCCACGTCCTTCCTATCCTCTGTTGTCTGAATCCATGGACTAGCCTCCTCCCTCCTGCCATGCATGGTATGGTGTTCTGCCACTGCCCTCCATTTAGCATGATGTACCAGTCCACTCCTCCTGCCCTCCATTGCCCAATTCTATGCCCCATCATTGACCTCCTGGTTAGCCTCTGTGCTTAACTTGCTGCCCCTATTCTACTCCCCCTGCCCTACGATGTCTGTGTGCATACCCCGGCTCCATCCTCTTTGCCCACCATGTTCCATGGACCTGCCACTCCTATCTACTTTGAGTGTTCTGTTGATCTTCCACTACCCTCCCACCTGCCTAGCATTGTCAGATGACTGTAACCTGTCCCTGCCACCTCCACCTTGCCTGTCCACATTCCATGCCACTATCCCCTTCCTCCTGTCACCCTATGGTCCATTTTACTGCCATGCCCGTCTGTCCTCCCTGTTCTGTTGTGCTGCAACTGCTCCTCCTGTCTGCCCCATGTGGTCTGTTGTGAGGCCCTTTCCCCTGAATTCTCTTGTCTGTGACCAGGTCCTGACCCTCCCTTTTATCCTCCATGGTCCTTTGTGCATGCCCCTGCACCCTCCTTCTTGCCAATCATAGCCATTGTGCAGCCACTGACCCTCCGCTTGCAGTGCATGGTCTTCTGTGCTGCCATGACCCCTCTCACCTTCCCTGTGTGGTCAGCTAGCTGCCCCTGACCCCCTCCCACCTTCCCTCCATGGTCTGAGTATATGCCATTATAGTCTCACTGTTTCTCTCCATGGTGTGTCTTGCTTCTATTGTCCATCTTGCCTGACCTCCATGGGCATATTGCTGCTCCTGCCCTACCCCCTTGCCCCAGCCCTCTGTTTCCACATGCAGACCCCTATTCCCTCCCTCCTGGCTCGTCTTCTCCATTGTAATGCCCCTGATCCGTCCCTCCTGCCCTTTATGGTCCATTATGCTGCAACTTTCTCTCCTGTCTGTCCATTATGGTCAGCTAGCTTCCATTGCCTCTTTCCCCTCTGTTCTCTGTTGTCAATGTGCATTGCCCTGTCCCCTCCCTATTGCTTTCTATGGATTGTTGTGCTGCACTCCCGTCCCGCATGCCCTGTGTGGTGTATTGTGCTGCTGCAAACCCTGATGCCTGCCCTGTAGGGTCAGTTTGGTGCACCTCTCCATGTCCCTCCTGGCCTCTGTTATCCGAGTCCATGTCCCTACCCCAATTCCTCCTGTTATCAATGATCCAATGTACCATACTTTCTAACATAAGGAACTTGGTAAGAGGGAGATTTTGAAAGAAAACTGTGGTATTGATTTTCCTCTTTGACTTACATTGAAAAAGAGGAGATTGTAGACAGGAGACAGATCAAATAAAGACCATTGGGCTTAAAAACATTGGACGTTTCCTGGCTGAATCGGGTCTGTCGGCATGTATGGTTGTACTACCACTGCCTCTTCCTTCTGCCCACAATGGTCTATTATATTGCCACAGTCTCTCTTGCCAGTCCTGTATTGTTGGTTCGTTGCCCCTGCCCCCTTTCCATCGCCCTCCATAGTCTGTTGTGCTGCCACTGACCTTCCTGCCTGCCCAGGGTGGTCAAATTGTTGCCTCTGCACCCTCCTACCTTGCTTCAATTTTCAGAGTCCGTGCCCCTGGCCTCTGCCTCTTAACAGTATCCTAAATAACAATTAGATTGCTTACATTCTATATTTATTACAAAGGTGTGGAACGCTTGACGTCATCTTGATGTAATCAAAATTGTAATACCTAGAGCATTTAGTTTAGAAATTACATATATGAGAGGGTCTTATTTGCATCAAAATTATGGTTAGTGCTCTAAAAAACTAAAATGAGGACATATTTTCTGAGTTTTCTAATTTTGACGAAGCACTTTTGAATTATTTGTTATCTTTATGTTTTTTTATCCAGTTGACCACTTGATTAAATGTTGCACTTAGAGGACAGGATGTGGTGTTACTTCCAGAGCTGCAAACTTTGCAACTGGGGAACCAGGTTGAGTTTCTGCTTCAGCTCAACTTTCTGTGTTTCTGGTCAAATAACTTCATCTCCCCATGACTAAAACCAAAATGAATTTGTTCTTGTGTGATGTAACCAATGCTCATGTAAATCACTCCAATACCTGACAAGTCTGCACTATATAAAACTGCAAAAACACAAAAAACTAAAAAGTGTTTTGCACACTTCTGTCATTGGGCTACATGTGGGCTACATCTGGATGATATTTGTGCTACATTTGGGCTCTTTTGTCTATGGTGGCCAACTTGGGAGATTTATTTGTTATGAAGTTTCCTAATTTCCTCATTTACTGCAGTCTCCTCAGTAGAAAATGCTTTCAGTTTTTTACTTTGATTCCATCAAGAAGGTATTCCGATATGTCACACATTGGCCACAAATTCTGAATGATAGCACTCTAGTTGCTCATTAGATCATTGTAGTAAAGCTACTGCTCACCACGGAAGTCTGCTGCTGGTATTCAAAGTGCATTTTTCAGTCTGCATGTCAGACTTTTTTAATGAAATAAAAGAGGATTTTAGAAGTGAAAATGTGCCCTAAGTTTTCTTTCTGTAGCACTAATCATAATTTCAATGCCAAAATGAACCCTCTCATTTTGTTCCTTTGCAAATTAAATGTTTTAAGTGTTACCACTGTATTCCAATCAAAATGGCTTCAGGTGTGACATACTTTTGTCATAAGTAAGACTGTTCGCGCTCTAGTTGTTCTTTAGAACACTCTGGGACATTCTGTCATTGGGCTCTAATTGGGCTACATCTAGGTGATATTTGTGCTACACGTGGGCTCTTTTGTCTCTGTTGGCCATCTTGGGAGACTTATTTGTTATGAAGTTTCCTAATTTCCTCATTTACTAAAGTCTCCTCAATAGGAAATACTTTCAATGTTTTACTTTGATTCCATCAAGAAGGCATTCAGATGTGTCACACATTTGCCATGAATTCTGAAAGTTAGCACTCTAGTTGCTTATTAGATCACTGTAGTAAAGCTACTGCTCACCAGGGAAGTCTGGTGCTGGTATTGAAAGTGCATGTTTCAGTCTGCATGTCAGAATTGTTTAATGAAATAGAAGAGGATTTGAGAAGTCACTCAAAATGTGCCCTAATTTTTCTTTCTGCAGCACTAATCATACTTTCTATGGCAAAATAAACCCCCCCATGTTGTTCCTTTTTAAATTAAATGTTTTAAGTGTTATCAGTTTATTCCAATCAAGATGGCTTCAGTTGTGCCATACTTTTGTCATAAGTTAGACTGTTAGTGCTCTAGTTGTTCTTTAGAACACACCGGGAAGCTGCAGTAGAACACAAAGGAATCAACTGACAGTCTCTGTCCTTGTTGGATGTACATGTTTTACTGAGAATGTCAGACTTCATTCTCACATGACCGAGAAAGATAATGTGAATTTACAGAAAATATGCTTTTAGTTTAGCTTATAGATCACCTTCTAAACCTCTGTGGGAAAAGCATGAGAAAATAGTTTTCTCTCAAACATGATTCATGATATCCCAGCAGAAGCCTTTTTTACATGGTAAAATCACCTTAGAACACACCACAATTCCTAAAATGAGTATGTTACCATCAGCAAATGATTTATAATGTAACTAAAGTCTTAAAACCTTCTATTAACTGCAATTCTTTTTAATGAGGTGCTATCATGTATATTGGTCCCAAGATGGCTGCCAATACTTCTTGGATGAAGTGCTGACAGCCAATAAGATCTCACGATGAGATGTGTGGTTAGGCTCCGCCCAGATATTGAAACTTTTTCTTTTTCTAATTTCTCATGTACTACTGAACAGATTTACACCATTTAACAAAAAGGGCTCTTTCCGAACGAAGGGCTACCTTTTTGCCAAATTTGGTGTAATTCTGTTCAGCAGTTCGGGCTGTAGCCGTGTCTAAAGTTTCCCATGGACAATTGCATGGAGAAAACATGTTTTGGGATCCCCTTTTTTCTCAGCCTCCGCTTGCCAAATCACCCCGAAACTTTCAAGATAGGAGCGAATTGAAGCGGGCCATAAGTTTTGCGAAGATTCATCAATTTGCGCCAAAGCTATTGGGAGTAGAATGTTGCGATTTTTCTTTGGTAACTAGGTCCTAACTATAACTACCTACTGGCGACCGCCAGTAGGTAATATATATATTTATATACTTAGAAATGCAATAATATTAACTCTAAACATCAGCTTTTTAATATATAATATGTACAAATTAACATATTTTGCAATCAAATGCAAGCTTTCCATTTTGGGAAAAGGGCCTCAATTTACCAAAACAAATGTTTATCAGTACATGAAAAAAGTAAATTTTCTTCATTCAATACCAGGTTTCTCATTTTCAATAAATGCATGATTGGTGCCCCAACAGCAGTGTGTGACTTTCATCATATGCACATGCATACTACAATGATACAAGGCTATATTCTACCTTGCATGCCCATTTATCATTGTGTCTTGCAACGGATGTCCATAATATATAATAATAATAATCCACATTTGTATAGCGCACAATCACCCGTTAGGATCTCTAGGCGCTGGGGGCCGTCGGGAAGATTAAGCAAGCTATTGCCCAGAGTCGCATGGTGCTGGGCTAACCTGCCGCCGGAGCCGGGGATCGAACCCTGATCCCCAGATTCCAGCGTCAGTCACCCTGGCCGCGGCGCCACACATGTCAAAGATTTTATCCCTGTGTCATGCAATTGATGCCCATAATATTTCATGTCCAGTATATCCCTGTGGTTGCTATTCTTGTGTGCCCAAAGTATGGCAAGAATTATCACCAGTACACTAGGGCCAGTAGTATACAAAGGAAAGGCACCATCATGTTATGAATGCCCAGAATATGACATGAACTACCATCATTATGTTAAGGTTCACATAATAACAGGAGTGGGCATCAACAGGCCGTGGAAGGGAGGACACATCACATGAACTCCCCTCATGCATGCAAACGCACACATCTGTACTTGTCTGCACCCGCATACCAGCAGCATTCAAGTCTTATTTATACACTTGCTCAACTATCCAGTCCAACTTTAGTAATAATTTGAATTGTGACCTCTCATTTATCTCCTGCTGCCTGGCAGACCTTGTTTCGACTGATAGCTTGAACCACATGATGACTGATTGTTGTTACACTGAAACTGTGACACAAGTACTGTCATTGACTTTACAGCTTTGTGGAAAGTTGTATGATATGTTTTCTGACCCTTGTGTCTTTTGCAGAGCTCTGGTACATCCATGTTCCAAACATCAATAACTGTGCATGCATGATAGTCAGATGTTACCTTGTCACCCTAAAGGGGCAGACACCTTTACTACAGAAGAAGTTCAGCAAACGTTCACAGTTTTGGAGTGATGGGAAAAAGCAGGAAGGGCAAAAATGAACAGCTAGCCACCATGTTATAGGTGGAGGCTCCAATAATGTAACAAAGCAGTTAGGAAAATCATGATAAGGCAGATAAAATGTAATAGAATAACAAATTGTCTATTTTGTATAGTGCTTGATCTCTGCTAAAGTGGTGGCATATGTCAGATGTGTACTATTACCTATCTCAGTAGTGCTCCTTTTATGAAAGGAAGGATAAATGGCTGGAGGAATACGTCATGATTTTAACCTGTGACTTGATGGTTATATACATGTTATTTGTAGTGGGCACATCCGGTTACTGAATTACAAGACCTGGGGCGGCTCTAGGCTCATGGCGTCCCTTGGCAGGAAGCGTAGGTAGGGGGCCCCCGGAGGAACGCAGGTGCGGAGGCCAATGAATGGGGGGTCAGGGTGTTTGGAAGTGCAACAGAGCCGGGGGCCGGCAAATCCCTGCCAGGGTCCGCCACGCAAATATGTATCCATCCTCAGAGGATTATTATATTAAGGATATATATTGGTGTGGCGGCCCCTGGGGTTTGGCGGCCCTGTGCAGGTGCACAGCTTGCATGCCTAAGGCTGCCCCTGACCACACTAACAATACTCTTCAATGTTTAAAGATTTAGCAAGGAGGGCTGTTCCCTTTGTAAATTTTATGGACTAACATCGAAAAATAAAATGCTATTATACAGTTGTTAATTCCACACTTTGCACTTTGTAGTGGCTAAAAATTACATGTATTACTGTAACTCAATTTGAAGTTAGTCAGTTTATCGACCTGTGAAGGTTGAAAGATTGAGTTGGACTAGCCAGGAACGTAAAGAGATACCTTTTCACAGAAAGAGGCATTACAATACAACAGTGTTTGCTTGAGGTCTTGTCTGCTCATATGTAGCAGTCCCTATTCATAACGGCAAATTTACTTGTGTAGGTTTACACGTGTAAAATTAATCTTGAGTTAAGGTGTAAATCTGCACTTTTTTGCTTTTCACTATCTCCAGCTGTAAATTTACACCTAAGTATAGACTAGCATGTCTCCACTCCCTGAAAAGTGAATGAAAACATCTAAGATGAAATGTACAAGTGTAAAGTTACTATCAGTAACTTTTCACTCATATGTGGAGGTCTTTACCAACAGGGAGGAAATCTCCCTGTGATAAAGTAAAGGGGATGTAATAAACATCATTTATTCTTAAAAACAATAATAGCTATTTTAATCATAAAATTGTAAATTAAATTGAAATTATTATTAACCTAGAACTAAATAAATTAAGTTACAGAACATATTACACATCAAAATAAATGTTTATTAAATAATTAAAATATGTGCATTAAATGTATAACAATTTTTTAAATAAAATTAAAACAAATCCTACACTCATTATCATTTTATTATTCTACTAATGGTTCATAAATTAAATTAATAGTTAAGTTAAAAAAAATTATTGACATTTTTATTAAACGCTTTTGTATAAAAAAATGTTCTTTTTTTCTAAATTAGAATATACTTAAATGTAAATGTAATATAACTTTTAAACGTAAAATAATTATATTCATAAAATATTATTTTTTTTCTTTTTAGCATTGAAATATTTTAATTATTTTTACATTATTTCATGGGGTATGTTATTTTTAATCCATGCCTCTCTTATTAATTTGTGGCAGTACCTGTGAGTGGTCATATTTGGTGCTAGATTTACTCCAAGGCTGGGTTGGAGTACATTTATAATTGTTTGTGGCCTCTTGGGCTGTAGAATTGTAGTTAGTGAATAGCAATGTTGTTTCTCTTTTTGGGTGGGCAGCCATTCCCCAGGTCCCACTAACATTTACTACCAAGTAGTAAATGTGTGGAGATCTACCCATACAAAAGATAGGAGAGGTGGAGATTTCAACCTGTAGGTTTGTGAGTAGTAGTTTGTAGTAAGTGAGTGATACTACTGTAGTACTTCTTAACGTACTGCAAAGTGAAGCTTGTGAATCAGACCCAATATGATTTCTTAACACAACTGGTACAATCTTTGTCCCCATTGATTTTAGTGCCTCTCTCTTCCTCTTTCTCTACATCCATCTCCTCATCATGTTACTTCCTTTTTTCTATGTTGTTCACAATTGGAGCGCCTTCTATTTTGTATGTTTACTGCTCCCAAAAGTGTCTCAAGTTATTTGTCACAGCTATCTATCTTATTTGACTAACGGTGTTTCAGTGCACCTCTCTCTCTGGTCAGTTTTAATAAGTGCAACTTTAACCCATGAGCCATCACTGGAAGCGGTTGATTTTAGCGCCTGCCCTGCGTTGCAGATAATAAATGCAGTGACCCTGCTAAGTACCAAAAGCAGAAGTACCTTTCTAAGGCAGGAGAGGTTATAACAGCAAAACGTAGAGGATACCATGATGGTGGGTGACAATGAAAGACACTTAAGGGAATATTGTGCTGCTCTACACAGATTTTCATGGCTTTGATGGAAGTAGTGAGTAGGCTCAGAAACTTGGGGAGTGAGAGGTTTATTTGCAGTACTTTCCATGAAACAAATGTTGACAAATGGTTCATTTTCTAGCATTATTCTTCAAATATATTTGCGGTATTGATCCACAGCAGAAAGGTGTGCACAGCAAGCTGGATGAATGACAGCACAACGAGGCCATGCTAGTCTTGGCGCTATACAGATGCTGCTAACAAAACACATTAAGTATAAGCTAATCAGGACAATTGTACACGCAATAGAAACACCAAGTGCAGTGAGTATTCAGTTGGGAATTTACTAATGCCAGGTAATGTTTTCTAAACTATACTGTAATTCAAGAAATAATCATAAAACATGAGCCTTATTGCTTGTTTATAACAAAATGGCCTGTGGTTGGGAGGGGTTAGAGTGGTAGGGGGTTCTCTTTTTTAAATTAATCCATGTTGCAGTTCATAGGTGCAGATTAATGCCACTATACCATGATATCCAACAACAGCGCTGAACCCCAAAATAGGTTAATTTAACGCAGGATTTCCACACCCCAGATTGGAATCATATTTTGTGAAAGGAGTTTAAGTTGACTAAGAATCACCCATCAACCGTTTCTGTTTGAAAATGTTTCTTAGGAGATCACCGTCAGAGCTGCTGAATGCTGTGGTTACCTAATATCAAGTGGGCTCCATCTTGATTCCACCTCATATAGTTTTCTTCCACTGTTCTACACTTCCTATCTCCTTGCCTCACACACTTGCAGGTTCTTTTGCGTCTGTTTTTTCTCCCTTTGTCATTTTTTCCCTATCTTCTCTTCCTGCTTTTTTCTGACTTTTCTACCTTTCTCTCTCTTAATCTGGATTAATTTTTTAGGATGAAAAACAAGCTTTACTCCCTAAAATGAATGCCTGTTCTGTCCACTGGTGTAAATACAGTTGTGCAAACATACACTCAATGCAATGGGCGTAGCTAGAGCTTGTGGTGCCCGGTACTATCCTTCAGATTGCCGCCCCCCTGGGAGGTTGCTGGGGTAAAAGGACGGCGAGCACCTGAAAGAGGTCCGAGACACACGTAGTATCGCGGCTAATAGTTACCTTGATCATGCAAGTTACATGCACATACATGACACGGTCCAGGCCTAGACAGCCCCTGTCCCCAAAATAGTGCCACCTGGGGGGGACCGCCCCACCTAGCTACACCGCTGAAGGAAAAGCAGATGGAAAACAAAAACTTACATCAGTTCTACCTACCCTGTTTGTGACATCTCACTCGTAAAAACACAGCTTGTGCAGGACCCTTGTCCCCTGTCCCCTATCTGCCCCGTCCATGACCTCAGCAATGTCTGCAGACCGGTCGACCACACTGGGTTTGACCACGATTCCCCTGGCAGCACCTTCAGGATACTACAGGTGAGTCCAATGCACCTGATCACTAGACTAACTTGAGTAATGCAGTTGGGGAAGTAGCAGCCCTGCAGTGGAAGCCTTCTTGTTCCACCCATGCCCCCCATGAGAGCTCAGTAGAAGCCATCCCAAATGCCCCTCCCACTAACCACCACCCCACCTGCGGCACAGTAGGACACTTCAAGGAAACGGGTCCTATTCGGGGGGGGGGTGTCAGGCACCATAGCTGATTCACCCACCGTCATCGGGGAGTGGTGGTAGGGGTGCCAACAATCCATGCATTTTCATCACATTCTGCAGCATGCTAGCCAAGTACGTGCAGAGACAGACACATAACTACATACCTTACAACTGGCTATCACATCACGTCATACTTGTCAACAAAAGACAACACATAAAGTACATTACAGAAAGCATCCCTCATAAAGATACGCTGTGTAGTTGGCTATGAGGGGTGACTAAACCAGTATGAACCAAAGCATGTTACATACAACATCCCAAATCATACATTGGAGTTGCTGGCATGCATCCAAGAGAACTGAAATGTGTCATAAACTATCACTACTGACAGTGCCATCATGCCATCTAGATAACCATGCTCAGTCCACTGCGAAATTTAGGGTCAAGGACATATTTAAGACCATGCAATCAGTTGCATCTGAGCGAAATTGATACTGTATTAAAAAACTGTAGGGGACATTAGAACTCATTTATCAAACCATGGACTTTTGAGACTACATACATGAATAAAATATGTAAAAAAAGACATCAGTACAATCCCCATTAGAGTCTAATATATAGCTCTGCAAAGGATTCGAGTAGCCTGCCCGCATAATATAACCAATATCAAGACTAATCTGATCATAAAGTGCTGTACTCGTACATGTGTAAGCAGAAAAATCCATACAGTGCAAAAACCATGCCTGCATTTAGGCTCAAAAGCAGGTCATCCTACCCAAGGATCCGGGGCCAGCCAGAGAGCATAAACCCAATCCGACAGAGGCCCCCATATTCTTTTTCCCTTCTGCCTGGACCTTCTTCCTTTGTGCTCATACAATGCGATTACTAAATTCAGGATAGACAAAACCAGCCCCCTGCCATTGCTGAAATGTGTGAGGCTGTGGATCGCTGATGCGGTGCACATACGAAAACAGCTATGGCCACATATATTAAGGAATCACCCCCTCTAGCCATTTCTGCCTCCTGTATGCCGAGGAGCATAGTTTGAGAGGTCAGAACGATATTGGTGTCGCATATCTGCCAAGGTTTCAGAATGCCCTGTGTGACATTTTTATAATTTAAGTGTAATTATGAATGACATTTCAATGACTATGAGAGACATTTTCTTGCGATCAAATTTTAGCAATGAATACAAGGGAAACATACAAATATCAGAAATGACACCCATATGAGCAATGAAAAACTCTAAGAAGATCTTGAATATTGCTTCAAAGCACCAGAAATGGAAGGGCACTAACTGGAGACGACTCCTTGCAATCCATCTGCACAAACTATCGACACCAACTACATTTACTAATCTGAATGTAATCTAAACTTTATGGGCAAAACAATATTTCATAAAGTAAACAGATTCAGTTATGGTTCAGAGCAGAACTCATTCCAAGAACTTTATTAACGATTCTTCAACAGTCATATTTCGTTAGTACTCCACAGACTTGCAGCAGACCAACTCATGGGGTCTGGAGGTCACACAGACTCTTGGAATGCAGCGCAATACTAAATATATTTGTAGATAAGTGAACCTTTATAGGATCAGGAGTACCACTGTTAAAAACAGATTTGCATGTAGAATACGCTACTAACTGAAAGAAAATATCACAGGCCCAAACTGTATCTTGACATCATATGGAATACAATTGTGTTTTTTTCAGTATAGATTCCATCTGTGGGCATATTAAAAGGAACTACACAAACTCTGCATAACTGGTACATTTGGCTTGAAAAAAGTTTAGGGAGACTACACAATTCAGGTTACTTCGGGAGAAGCATTGTTTAAGTTTTTCGTAATTAACTGAAACAAACAGGTTAGTGCTTCCAAAAGAGGTGCACGTTCACATAGACAGTACTGCTTGCAGATACTTCAGCACTTCAGCATACTTCAGATACTTCAGTACTTCAGCAGTTTGATTCGAACAAAAATGGACTCGTACATGTGCTCCTTTTATCAGAACAGGATTTTTTTCTTTTTCTTATAGCAGTACACTTGTTTTACATTTTGGTGCCTATACTACCACAAACAACATGCACACACCTGACTCATTCACTCAATTGTTTCATGTGATATTAGCAGTTGCACTGTACTCGCCAGCCACACAGCACACCCCGTGATGAAATACTGCCTGCGGTCAGGGATAGGAGAGCCGTGTCAGCAACACACAGGGCATGGATCTTTTGATGCCTACTGACCTGGTGGGAGTAGGAGATCGGGCAAGCTCTTGCTTCAAAAAGAGACGGGACAGGCCCCGGTTAACAGAAGATGACAGCGCGGCAAGGAAAAACAAAACTGCCGCCCCCCTGTGTCTGCCGCTGGCAATTCAGACCCAGCATGGTCACAGCAGACAAGGCGTCACGCACTCAATTTAAATGCACCACACTTGCTGCAGCAGCAGTACTAGAATAATACATCTCACGCTCTGCTAACATTACTATTTGATTCATTGTGTTAATTTGACTAGTGGCTGGTAAACTTACAGCGTTCGTTCTGGCCTTAATCTTCTGCCCCCATGCTGAGGAAGCGTGACTCTAACTCTGCACCGGTGATGACCGGCCCTCAGCCTCTCACCACGCTCAGTTGACTGACTACATGTTGCCTTGAGTTGGCCCTTCCGGGCTCCCGGAAATAATTCGCTAGCGGGCGGCGTCATGACCATTTAGTTCATGGCCTGGTTCCACAGCACGATATGGGCCCAGCTGGGCAGGTCTTAGTGAGGTGCGAATAGCAGTGTGCTGCGGGGCGAGCACCATGATTTTCCGGCCGCCTGCAAACCAGTGAGCAGCCCGGCTAGTCCGCACCAGAGTAAATCCTCCACTCACAACATTTAATCCGCGCTCTCTGTAAGCAGGACATGACGTCAGGCGTCCTCCTGTGATGCTACGGGCGGGCCAGTCTGAGATCACTGCACCTGGGCCGGCTTAATTGACATGATCAGCCTGTCCAATGACTGGGAGCCCCGCTGCGTGCCCCGTTTTCGGTGGTGCGGGTGCTAACAAGCGAAATGGGCTTGCAGTTCAAACCGCGGGCGCGCGGCACTGGCCCATTGTGGCGGCCTTTATAATGTATTTGGGGACACTCAAAGTGTCCCCAAATAAATTATAAAGGCCGAAAGGACGCCGCAACGGGCCAGAGGAGCGCGGCGGCCGCCCTCAAAATAGTGCCGCCTGGGGCGGTCCGTCCCCACCGCGCCCCCCCTAGCTACGCCGCTGGCAATGCAATCATAATCAACTGTAGCTTCAGGAAAGGGATAGTGCGGGGGGATAAACACATCATAGCCTGACTTGGAAATTCCCAAACAAGCCAAAAGTAGTAGTAAACTGCCAAAGTATTACTTCATGACATTTTCTCTTAGCTTCACTTGTGTTGGCTGTATGCAGTAATTACTGGGTTATATCACTCACTGTACAGTTGTCCCCAGTCCAGTCTGGATGTATGTTTTTAAAAAACTGTGGCAGCTTTTTACTTTGCAAAGCATTGAAGTTTAAAATTACGATGTAATATGCCCAGAATCATAATTCAGTTTTCAGGATATCTGTGTTGGTCATTTGTGCATCATAGCACCTAATAAACTCTGCTGACTTCACATCTTTCTCCAGGCCTGAACGTATCCTATGTCAATGGTGTTAATTATTAAAATAAACAATAAGGTAGAGTCCGTGGAGCTGCACGTCCCTGTGAAACACTGAGGAGAAAAATCCTTGTTTTTCAATTTTGAATGGCCTCTGGCGGGCCAGGGTATGAAAAGGGTGGGCCTGGCCCACCTGGCCCACCCTCTAGAACCAGGCCTATGTACCAAGCAGGAGTACGGGCAAGAGGGTAGATTCAAGGAGGTGTTTGGGGTGTGCCACCCCACAAATAAATGTATACTGATACTTTGGCTGGAAGGATCCTTAGTTATCTTTTACTTGCCGGGGTGTCAAATACCTAGCAAAAGTAACCTTTTAATGCAAGCCGATCTAGAGGCCACAAATAAAGCATGATCAAGGATGGCAGGGGTGCCGCATATATGACAAAGATAAATTGGACATTATATCTCGAACCAGATCAAGCTGAAAGTAATCCCGGACTTTTTCAGACACTGCGCAATTGTGAAAGCATTTTACTAGAACCCGCACAGATCGTTTTAAACTGTTAGATTACATTTTCGGTGTATTATAATGTTGTTTCAGATTTTAAAATCTTGGTAACCATGACACTGAAAAGAAGTACTTAATGGAAGATTAAGTTCAAAATTTTTCTTTTAAATAATGTACATTGTAACGATTTTAAGTAATCAAATACAATAAACTATTTGACTTGACTTGAATAAATGTATACTGTAGTAAATAGTTGGGTAGAGGCGCTTTAAGTCGGGTATGGTGAGATTTTTGTTGAATTTCACTTGGAGTTTTTACATACATATACCAACAACTCCCAACCCCCACACACACACTCTTGTCTCCGTTTTAAAGGTCTTAGTAAACGGATAATTGACAAACTATAGAGTTATATGTACACCTCAAAATCCACACTCCTCTCCCTTCCTACTGCTCGTTAAAGCCCCCCTCCTGCCCTGCTTCTCGTATAATATATTTTAACCAGCGTGAATGTTGGGAAATCTGAAGCTCACACCCCTCCCCAATCATACTGACCAATCTACGCCCCTGAGTATCGGCATATGGAGATTAGGGCACCCCAGAGAGAAAACTAATTGCCTTGTTAATTGTTAGGTTTGCTAGGTTTGTACGACCTCATTATTCATGCACAGGATTTAGGACTTGAAAAGTTTAAAGAAAATCTAAATAGTGCTCTATTTTTGTGGTGGGGTTGTGTGTGGAACTTAATTGAACTTGAATCGCCTTTTTATGTTTTCCTTGCAATACCGCAAGATAGCATAGAAGCCTGTTTGACTCGGGTGCACTAACCCTCATAATGTTAGATTTTTACGAGAATAGCTTTTTAACTAATATGCCAGTCGGTATTACATACAAGAGGACCGGCCAACCCGGATGGTCTTCCAAACTAGCCATGTGATACTAGGCCAGGATCGACTACTAAGCACTTTAGTAAATTCACAACTTATGGATTCATGCATAGTTAATAAAATAGTCACAAGATAGAAAGACAAAGCAAAAAAGAAAAATACTGATTCAGGCCTTCAGGTACACCGTCCCCTCAACAGAAGCTAATGAAAATTTTAATCATGATGTTCTGTGTTACATATTTATTTTAACATTACATTTTTGTTAAAAAACAAGCTATTTTGTAAAAAAGCAAGGTCTAAAAAATATTAAATCACATAAACACGTGTATTAGGGCCGATTTTACACCACAGGCAGTCTTATTCAATCAACTGGCGCACTAATCTACTATTAAGCATATGCATCAGAATTCTGTAAAATGAGTCCTTATTTGCGAAAAATTAGGAATCACAAATAATGACTCGTATTCCGCGATGCATCAACAGATTCAGTATTTATTACCGATTCGCTAAAAATCGTTAAAATATACCGAAACCACAATAGCGAGAGTCCAAAATAAAGATTAGCAAATACTGAATTAGCAAATACCGAATCGGTATTTGCGATTTTGGTATTAGCGAATTCGCAAAACAAAAGTCGCGTTGGAAGCAGGTTGATGACATCACAACCAGGAAGTGTTTCCCATGCTTCATTCAGTGCCCTGAGGAGCTCAGAGGAGGAGGCAGAGCACAGGAGCAGAGGAGAGTAACACTGATCCCACAAACCAGCAATACCACTGCATTCCAGGATGGAGAAGGATGCACCCCAAAACAAAGACACTCCCAGAAAGAGGAAGAGGAAGTTTTCAGACAAAGAACTTGAACTTCTGATCGAGGGGGTGAGCAGCAAACATGACAGGTTGTTTGGTAAACTGTCACTAAAGGTGCCTGAGGTGGAGAAGCGCAAGATCTGGCTGCGCATCAAGGAGAGAGTAAATGCTGTTGGAGTAACGCACTGCAGCATAGACAACCTGAAAAAGAGGTGGTATGACCTCAGGAAAAGGGTGAAGGAGAGGATTGCAGAAAGGGTGAAGGATGCAGCTGGCACAGGAGGGGGGACATCCAACGTCACAACCAGCACAGCCCTTGAGGACCTCGTAGAGGGTACCATTGAGCGAAAGGCAGTCGTGGGGGGTCACCCAATTGAACAATTCTGACGCTGCGGCAGGAGAACAAGGTAAGATGCATGCCAGTGCTGATACGCAGCATTTTGTCTACCCCTGCCCATCCCCCCAGGCCAATCACAGTGCACAGGTAGTAGTTCCTAATGCACATACCCTCACCAAAATGTTGCATCATGGGAGTTGTAGTCAGTCATCCAAGTGTGCATATATGATCCCCAATGTTAAAGAAATGAGGCCAGCAGCACAGGGCCAATAGTCTGTCCAAATATGTCATTTAAGTAGTCAAAAGTATGCGAAACATAAACATTTAGACAAAATAATTACAATGCTGTTTCACACACAGATGCATCACCACTGATGATAGCAGACGCCTCATCTTCTCAGAAACCCTGGCAGGGACCGATGCATAGACTCCGCAGGGACGTCATCCCACACCACCAACACCATCACCACCACCACCGCGGACAATACCACCACCACCACCACCGTGGACAACACCACCAAGCCGCAGGGCAAATGTCCCCTCCCTGCAGGTGATGGCGACGGAGCAGAGGCCAGCAGCCACAAATGTTCCACAGCAGTCAATTGTCACTCCGCCAGCTCAAACACCAGCACGTGTCTGAGTCAGACAGCGAGGCAGCCCCTGGGAAGACTTGCAGAGGTATCTGAAGAGCCTACACATGGCTACGGTGTGGTTGAGTCACGGATGCTGCATGTTCAGCACCTGCAGGGGAGACACATGGGAGCAATTAACATTAACATGGCAAAATTGGCTAGCAAAATGGGCACGATGACAGATGCTGTGCGTGAAATTACCATAGCCGTTGCTGAGGGTAACAGAGACATCAAACTGTGCCTACAGGTGCTCACCCGTGCGGTCCTAGCAGGGCAACACAGCGAGAGCAGGAGGCATCTCCAGAACTTGCTCCATTCCAATGCATCCATTAGGGCCATCACAAAGCTCTGCAATAGCACAGCTGTACTTTCATGGAGATCTGTGTCACTGCAGGTTGACCTGGGCCATTACTGTGGTGATGTGGCCAAGGCCTTGGGCCAAGTGACCAATGCAGTGGAGCATCTGCAGTCTGGGACTTTTAGTGAGTGGAGGAGGGGAGTGAGGCTGCATCAAGCGTCAGCAGCGTCTCTGTTCCGGAGACCAGCGATAGGAGGCGCAGTTCGCGCAGCTCCATAACCACTGTCATACATCGTGGTGATGGGGAGGAGTCACGCGACAGGACGCTGGGGGTACGTGGGAGGCCCAAATAGCCATGTTCCATAGGGTCTTTGGCCATGGTGATGTAACCATGGGCCACCTACATTACTTCAAGATGCTCCCGTGATGACAACGGATATGTATCCCTAACTATGTTTTGAGTCTGCGTCATGTAGACGTATCATTAATATTCACCAGACAAGTGCTCATGTGTATTAAACATTTGCACACAAGATCATGTTGTGATGGCTCATTCTTACCTGTCTCTGAAGTGATGTGGTGTGATGTATGTCCGCCTCCTTTGACCTTAAGCTGTGTTGGGCACGTGTGCCTGTTGGTGTGGGGGGGGGGGCGTTGCTGTGCACGAAAGTTGTCATCTCCGCCCACCTCTATTTGAATCCCCCTTCTTGTGGCAATGTTGTGCAGCATGGCACACACCGCTATTATCCGGCAGCAGGTCACCGGGTCATACTGCAAGGCACCTCCTGTCTTGTGTAGGATCCAGAAGCGACTCTTGAGGATGCCAAAGGTTTGCTCTACCACATTCCTGGTACTGATATGTGCTGCGTTGTAGCGCTGCTCCTGAGGTGTTGCTGGGTTGAAGTAGGGAGTGAGGAGATATTCACGCAAGGCATATGCGCTGTCACCTGCAGGGTGGGGAGCAAAGGGTTAGCGGCATGAATACAATTACATATGTGAGGATGGAGTTAATGATGAGGCATAAGTATGTACCTAGTAGGTGTCCCTCTCTAAATTCACCGTTGAGCAGACACCTGTGGATGCCACTGTGTTGGAATATGTATGCGTCATGTGTGCTTCCAGGAAATTGTGCTACAATGTCCGTTATGATGTGCTTGCCGTTGCACACGACCTGCACGGTAATGGAGTGATAGGACTTCCGGTTGCGGAACATGTATTCGTTGGCTGAGGGGGGACAGTTGGGGACATGCGTGCAGTCAACGCATCCAATGACATGGGGAAATTGTGCCACCTGGTAGAAGTCCTGTTTGGTGCGGTTCAACTGCTGTGGGGTTGTGGGGAAGGTGATGTGGGTATGAATCATTGTCAGCATGGCATCTAGGAATTTGCGGAAGAAGCGTGAAAGTGCACTTTGCGACACGCCTCCGGCTACTGCTACAACCCCCTGGAAACTTTCAGACGCTAGCAGGTGCAGGCTGCATAGGACCTGGACATGGGCAGGGATGGCATTGGTCCTATGGGTCTGGTGCTGCAGTAGTGGTTCCAGGTCAGCAATGAGGCGCATGATCATTACCCGATTCAGTCTGTACTTGTCATAGATTAGTTCCTCTGTCTGGCCCAGCAATGTGATGCGCACCTTGAATACCCTCTCCTGGATCCTCCTCCTGCGCTGTGCTGCAGCATTGATTCTCATCCTCCTAGCAAGCACGTAGAGGGCAGCCATTTTGGAAGACATACAGGGTTTCCAGAGGCATATTTGAAGGGTTTCTGATTGTTTTCACCTGTCAGAATTTTTTTTTTATTTTTTTTGTTTCCTTCCACCAACTTTACCTCCTGGTTGTGATTCCCCTTATTTTGTTCATGCTAAATAGCGATCTGGTGCATTTTCGTTATTTGCGATTTTTGGTGCATATCGTAGCGACTTTTTATTAGCGATTCAGTATTTCAGGGGGCTAATGTCATTCTCAGTATTACCGATTTGCTAATTTGCGATTTGGTAATTTACCGCGGCGGTTATTTTGCGATTCTTTATTTTTTTCTGTATTGGGGTTGATGCATTGGGATTTCAGGTTTTGCGTTCGGTAAAGTCCTGTTTTACCAATTCGCTATTTTACCGGGTGCTATTTTGTTTTATGCCTCTGCCAGTATATACTTAATTATGAATGCCTCATGAATTAAACAAACCCAGCTATTAGTTGCGATTCACAAGAATGAAAGCACTCCTCAGTTGCATCTCACAGTGCTAATTCCAAGTCTGCGACAAGATGGGTTTAAAGGTAGGTAGGTTCTGGGGCAAGCGTCTGGCACAGCAGATGAGTACACTCAACAGGTTTATGGTCACTGAAGTGCCCACCCAGCCTATAGCTCGTCTAGTTTCCCCAAAATTAAATAAACAGGAGCTGAGTCACAGAAAACTGATGTTCATGGCCATTTTTATATGAGGTAAAGTATTAGAACCGGTAGCCATACTAGTTGTTTGAGCTTGTCAGCAGGCAAGCCGATTTTCTATTGACAAAACCACCAAAGTCAACAGGAAATGATTTGTGAGTAACTGCTATTCTGAGGTTCTCCTTGAGTAGACTGTATAACAGTCCAAGATATTGGGCCAGTGTCAGCTCTTTCACAGCTGAATTCAAAAATGAAATCCAGTTATCATGTTAGCCTTCCTGCATTTGCAGCTCTTACCACAAACTAACTTTTACATACCCAGCCCTGGCGATTTTGTCTCGAGACCAGCAGACTAGCCTGCCCATCGCTAGTTTAATAAGCTGATTTCCAGCCTGATCTCTCCAAGTCAAATAAAGACTGTTGTGCAAATTCCTAAAACGTTGGACTGCGCTAGATGTAACCATGAAAGAAGCCCGTTCTTTTGTAAGAAAAGGTTCTCTGCCATGACTTACTTCTGATAAAAAAAGGTTTGATTTTTATAACTCTTCTAGCCAGTAAGTGAGAGAGGGACCGGATAGATTTTTAGATAAGGCTATGTATGGTGCAAACGTTACAGCCAGTTTTTGGTTGTTACTAACAAACATGTTGCCTTCTAGCTTTGCACAGACCCGTGTCTTGATATAATCTTTTTATAGCCTGGAGGAGTGTGCGCAGAATGCCCATTCATTTAATTTTCACCACGAAAGGATCTTACCGATGTATTTGAATGCTGTTTGGAAGCCCAGAAAACCCATACATGCGTAGGCTGCCATGTGTCCAGGTGTGGATATTAATAAGCATGGGAGAGCTACGATGTTATCAATTGTTCCTCCGTCTTTACGAAAGCGAGTTTGATACCAGGGTCCCTATTACAGAGAGTGCCCCGGGAGCACAACAGGCATGTGCACCTGCTTTGTGCGCCCCAGGGGTACTTTGGTATTATATAAGGGGTTGCAGACTCTTGTGCTGCTTCTCTGTTATACAGATTGTGCTGATGCACATGTATCAACAGCGCTATAAGATGGTGTTTCCTCATTTGCATAAGGGCATGGCCCATGCAAATGTGGAAATCACCCTGCCTCTGCCACCATGGTTGCATGTCAGTGCTTTAAATGGGTTGGTACTCACCAGTAAAGAGTACAAGCGCTTTTACATTTTCTTCCCTTGAGTACCGGGATCTGCCCCCAGAAAATGAGAGTACCTGTACTCATAGGGGCCTTGCCTTGCTCCTCTCATTTTCTCATGCATCGGCAGCACTTTTCACTTATGACCCTCGCTGATTCATTGTACAATCCTGGGCAGAGCTCGCAGAAGAGCACCAGAACAGCAGATCTTGTCACCAGGACACAGCAATCTTGTTGTGCGACTCTGCAAGTCTTCCAGCAGTGGTGTGGAGGCAGAGTGTTTGGTTTCTCCTTTGATCTTGCACAGTGGGACTTGTGGGTCGACCATAAAAATAAATGATCAGGGTGTGGGGTGTATTCTTCAGGACAATGCAGATTTTTAGACGCTTGTTGTTTTAAATGACTGAAAATATTAGTTCATCAGCAATTTAAATCAAACATTATTACTTGAATGTAAATCCCTGCCCTCTCCACCATTTTTATGATTACCCACAAACAAAAAAAGACCTAAAATCAACACGTACTTTTTTTACTTTTTAAAGTTCTTTGGTGCATTTAACCCCCTTGTTGCATATGGCAAACCAGGCATAACCCAAATGCAACAGGAGGCTCCATAGAAAGTATTAAACTTTCAGACATTTTTTGATTTTTAGCTGGCAGTCTTTTTGCATTCTGGGACTTATAACCTTTCTCATTATAAGAAAGGGGTTCTAAAATTTCCAGAACACAAAATCTTGCTTGTAAAAATCAGACACTGGTTTGAACATGCATGTCACATAACATGGAACCATTTGGGAGCTACAATGCCACAGTCCATGTTTTTTTTTAGGTGTACAGCCACTGTTCATGTTTTTTTAGGTGTACAGACACATCATCCATATATTCAAATAACAATGACCTTAGTTTTGGCTTTTTTTTATAGTGAATAAGGAATCTTTTCAGGACTCTGGGTCTGGCATAGGGTCTATTAATTGATCTTGGCCAGCAGTGAATCCTTCTATCTCTTGGTATCTGTTTAGATAACAGATAAGATCCATCGTGGCAGAGCATGCATCCTCCACACTAGAGGTCCTTCTGATACCTGAAGTGCAATTATGATATGCAGGAGGTGGTTAATTCACTTGCTAGAAAGATTCTCACCCGTTCTAATCAAAGTTTCAACTCACCATAAAATTGCCTTGAAAGTCAATGTGCTTGTTGGAAAGCACTGCATCCAAAAGATTTGATTCTATGTAGATAACTCAGTTGGTTATGATTTTTGTTGCAGAGATCCTTGTAATACCTGCGGGTCACATGTTAAATTCCTTCTTATATAGCTTAGTGAGTTATGACCATGTGTCAAGGCACTGAATGCAAATGACAAGACATACATTTAGAACCTTCAGGTTTTTTCCTAATCTTTTGTTATTTTAAGGTTGCTATAAAAGAGGGTTGCTTTGGATATTAACAAACACTTATTAGTAAAGGCTGCTTAAATGTTTATTAGTGCCATAACTTATGGACATATACTTCCGACTTGATGCATGCAGATTACTTGCATAAAAAGCTTGGAAAGGTAAAAAACCTAGCCCCTCCCCTTGCTCCGCCCTTATGACCACCCACGCTCCACTCCCACTTTCCATCGCTCCTTTTGATGAGTACCTGCAATTATGTATTTTTCCATTTAAAGCATTGTGTATAATGGAAGTGGGTACGGAGGCAAACATGCCTTTAGGAGGAGCACTGAAAGTGCTCCATAAAAAGATGCTGCGATTTCTGTGTGCTTCCTAATGGCAGCCCTTTGGAGGGGAGATGGAGGTCCCATGGAACCCCGGCACACATCCCTTAAAAGCAGCTGTATTCATTCACTACATCTACCTGCAAGGGGATCTCTCTCCCCTCCTCAAACCGCAAGCAAGTTGTCGCCTGCAATGAGAAACACGGAGAGGCTTTGAAGAAGCTGCTCTGTATTTCACTTGAAAGCACTGCCCCCACAGCAGTGTGACTAAGAGGCTACAATGAGGGCAGTGCATTCACTATAATAGAGTACACTTTCCCTGTTTGTGCCTGGTCAACTTGTTTAAGGTACGCAGTGGCACAAACTGGGAAAGTGCGCTCCTATGGTGATATGTGCCTTGGAGATCAATTGATTGTCATTATCCGAGCTTCAAATCTTCAAATGAGGTGAATCTTTGTATAAACATGGATGAGAGGTATGATTTTACAACTCCCAGGGTCTCCATGACCTTTCAGGTACAATGACTGAAGAACAGAGCCAAGCCATGACCCAAAGCAGCTGTTGTACAACTGGATCAGCCATGTTACCTGTGGCGGCTCCTCCACTAAAGCAGAGGAGTGGCACCCCTCTGCTCGTGGGGCAGTGTAATAGAAAAAATTAAATGATAATAACATAAGTTATCATTTTAATTTTAGTTTAGCCAGGTTAGTGCGCGATAGGGTCTGACTCCTGTGATGTCCGAGAGGAGGAGTGGTAGCTGCACTCTAAAGTGCGAAATGATGGTTTGGCCGGCCATCTCGGCCCAGCCAAACCATCATGCGCAGTTTGCATGTTCTCCACCCAGGCTGCATTACAGCCTTAGTGGAGAGCATGCCCAGGCTCCCATTCCCCATCTGCATGCCAAACCACGGCCCTACAGACCAATCACAACACTGCATTGAGGCGTTGTGATTGGCTTAGAGTAGCCTGGGTGCTTACTGGTTGAGGAGAGGAGTACATATGACGTGGGAGAGATGGATGAGAGATGCAGCGATCAGGTAAGTGACATTTTTATTTGAGGTCTTATTCCAGAATGAATTGTCTGATGCCCAGAAGCTGCCTAAGTTGGAAGTTGTGGGCTGTTGGCCATGTCTGCGATGTAAGTGTGAATATTGACTTGATTATAAAGGGTGATGCCGAGTGATCTGGCACTCTGGACAATGGTGTGGCAACCATCCAGACAAGGAAGGCTAGCCATCCAACCAATCTTGTACTGGCAATTTTGCTTTCGGAGGTGAGGTCAAAAGAAATTCTGTTTTAGTTGGTTTGAGTTTTTAAATGATGGTTGGACATCCAGTTTTGAATCTTCAAGAGAGTTTTTGCAAGCACGGCGGCGTCTTATGGGGGAAGAAATTTTCAAGTATATTTGGGTGGCGTTGGTGTAGAGGTTAAAGAGAATCCCAGAGTTTCTGAGAATCACACATAGAGCTTCTAGGTAGTGGTTAAAGACTGTTGGGAAGAGGACTGAACCTTGGTGGATCACTTGGTGAACACTGACTGGTATCAAGAGTGAATTGCCCATTTTCACAATTTGGGAAAAGTTGGATAGGTATGAGGAGAACCAGTTGAATGTGCCTCCACATTCCATGTTAATTTCAAGAGTATGAAGAAGGCCAGGTGGTTGACATTGTTGAATGCCTTGGATAAATCCAGGAATACCCGGAGGCAGGAAATGCTGGAGTCAAGGATTCTGAGGGAGTCATCAGCAATTTGGAGGATCGCAGTTTCTGTTCTGTGACCCTGGTGTAAACCTTATTGGAGAGAGTCTAGGAGGTTGTTTGTTCGAATGAGTCAATCTAGTTGGGACACTACACAGATTTTAATGATTCTGCCTACAAATAGGAGTGTGGAGACTGGAGGGTATTTCTGCAGGTTCTGTGGATCGAGAGGTTGGTTTTTCAATAGAGGGGGATTTGATCCATTTTTAGTCATTCTTGAAAGAGGCCCTGTTTGAGAGGGGAGTTCACCATGGTGGTCCATATTTGGAGAAGGTGTGTGGCAAGAGACTTGCTGATAGAACCTGGGATGGCATCCTAATGGTGGTTTTAGGGTTTTGCTTTGGAGAATGTTTATTGCTTGTCCTGTTCGGAAAAGAGAATGGATGTTGGTTGTAGTTCCTTGCACTGTAAGGTCTCAATCATTTCAAGGGTGTCATTGATGGGCAGCGAGATATAGATGTCTCTAACTATTTTATCAAAGAAATCCATTAAGTTGTTGCATCAGGCAACTCATGACTTAGGAGCCGAAGTGGTGCAGGGGTTAGTAGTCTGTGCAATGACCTCGAACAGGCGCTTCAGTCTATTCTTTGACACGGGAGGATATGGCTCTGAGGATTCTGTCTTTGTAATGTTTTCTCGCTTTGCAGAGCGTAGTCAAACTCAGATGAGATGGAGTATTCTCCATTCTTTCTCACCTTTTTTGATCAGCTTTCTTTCCTCATAAAGCTCTTTAGAGTACCAGGGCCTGGAGGTTTTAGTTCTGGATAATTAGCATTTTCAGGGGTGCACATTTGTCGTATTCCATGCAGGAGTTTAACTAGCCTCTGCCTCGTTAATTTCCATTTGAGGTGCAATCGAAATTAGGGTGGGACGGGCTATAACGGCCATGGCTTCTGTGGCAAGGTTGGATGTGTCTCTCAACCATATTTTCTCTTTCTTGGGTTGCCCGTATGTTTTGGTAGGTGAGCTGGTTAGGGAGAATTGAATCTGCATGTGATCGGAACAGTCAACTGGGATAGGAGTCATATGTCTTTAGGTTGGGGGAGTTGGATATTATCAGATCCAGGATGGCGCCTTTGTGATGTATGGGTTTAGGACAGTGTTGTTGAAGATTATAGGTATTGAGAAAGGAGGTGAAAGTGTCCACATAACTGTTGCTCTCACCTCCCCAGTGGATGTTGAAGTCACTACAGAAGATATTGTTGACTGAGCGGATGAGTTGTAAAGTGAAGAAATACATGCATTCCTCGATGAAGGTCTTGTTTAGACCTGTGGGTATTAAATCACATTCAATCAGAGGCTGGAGGTAGTGGAAGTGGACAGTTCCACCGACATGCATTTGAGAGACTGAAAATGAGTCGTTGGGAAGGTTCGGCATCTCTGGAAGTTTCGGTGAATGAGTGCAAGGCATTCAATGTGTCTATCTTCCCGGTTGATATGCAAGATGTATTAGTTGGGAGGAAGAAGGAGGTCTAGAATGTGGTTTGATGAGACATCAGGCATGTTTTTGTGAGATCATGATGTTAAAATTATAAGTCTGGATTGAATCTGATATCTCTAGATGGTGTTGCACTGCATGCTGATAATTATGTAGTATACAGTAATATGAGAAGTTGTTGTATTTTTGACTTGGCTGTTCTGGGAGGGTAGTTGGGATATGTTTCAAGTTAACAGAGGATGAGCATGCTGTGAGATGGCGTGTGTGAGTTTGAGTGCGATCAGAGATGGGGGTGGAAATCAGGCAGCTCCCTGCGGGAAGATATGAGGAGGGGGTATGGGAATTTGAGGCACATAACTCTTAGGGCGATAGAGTACATCTGAGTTATCTTGGGGTGATTGAGTCTGATTGGGTGTGGGTAGTGGGGTGTCCCTTGGTATGCTGGAAAGATGTGAGGGGAGGGTCCACATGTGGTGATGAGGGTAGCAATGACGAAACAACAGAGAGTCACTTAGATTGAGTAGAGCTGAAGTGAGGAGGTCCATTCTTCGAGACAAGTGTGAAAATGAGGAAAGGAGCTTGTTGAACAGAAGACAGTTATCTTTAGCAATCGTGGGAGGATTGAGGTTGGCTGTCAGGGATGAACTATAAGGGGTTGTGGTGCAGGTAGGGGGAAGGTACTGGTTGTTGGTATCTGGTGTTGGGAGATGTTAGGGCAGGGGGAGAAGAAGGTAGATAGGAGGGGGAGATATATGACCTACTGAGGAGATGAAAAGAAGACAGCGGTGGCAACTGATTTGGAAGATAATGGTTTGAGGGTAGTTGGAGCGGAACAGTGCTGGGATGCTCCGTGGGGAGAGGTATAAGGTCTGGTATTGGCAGTGAGCTATGGGTTGTGGCAGGCCTATTGGATTGTATAAGAGTCCGGGTGAGAGATGCTGTCTGAGAAGACCAGCTGGGAGGAGAATGGGTGACGGGTACAATGGATGGACTGACAGGGGGAACGTGGAGGATCGCCGGAAGGCCTGAGGGTGAAATCATTTAAGTTGATCATGGCCAGGAACGTATCTTTGGCTTGGAACATGATTTTTCCATTGTGGTAAATGGATATAGAAAGGTTACCAGAGAGGCCAAAGGGGAAGAGCATTTGAGTTTATGACCAAAGGGATGCTAGAGAGAGATAAGGATGGGAGAAAATTGCACAAGGAACCGATTCATAAGTCAGTGTTTTGAGTGAAGAGGAGGAGGTCGGTGTTGAGGGAGCATTTGTATTGGCAATGGTATTGGTATGCTAAGATGGTTTTATGGAAACCCGTCAAGGTACTGTCTTCAAGTTTTATTGCATGTTTGGAAAGATTTGGGGGGTATTTGATCTTGACAGCAATAAAGCTAGATCTGGAAAGGGGTTATTGGAGGAGCTGGTGTTAACAGGTGTTGTCGTCATGGTGGAGCCTGATGCTGGTTGGGAAGTTGTAGGTATGATCTAAGCTACTATTGCTAGGCTAAATATAGTCGTCACGTGGTTGTCCACAGACTTGTGAAGTGCTCTGTGTTCTCAGGGTTCGCTAAAGACATAGGCAGCGAGGTAGGGGAACTAGGATTTGGATCCTAAAGACACTGGCAGTAATATGATGAGCTGGTGGAATAGGAAAGTTACCTAAGGATGGATAGGCTTGTTTTGTTGGAGTTCAGGAGCCAGAACAGTTGTAACATTGCAGGAAACCAAACTAAGCGGGGTAGGCTGTGATAATGTTGATGTGGGAATTGGACTTCTAAGGGTTCAAGCCTGAGAACCTAAATGTTTTAGTTTTCCTTCTACGGATTGAGGCTGGCTAGTGGCTGGTACAGCCAAAACTGCAATGAGGTTTGGTCCTGCTAAGTGGTGCCTCCCAGAGCGTTAATGATGGATTACCTTTCCCATGGTAGCAGCTGAAACTTACCCCATGAAGACACCATCACCTTGGCCTGCAGCGGCACTTGCAGCACAGAGCAACAGGATGGGAAGACCTCATGGCCAGGTAAACCGATTAGAGGAGCAGTGGCGCTATGTTGGGGTCAGGCATGGAGCCACACATTACATCCACTACTTATGATTGACTAGATGAGGCTAAGGCTGAAACCCCATGCCCAGCTAACAGCAGCCTCAAGGAAATCACATATGTACATGGAGACCCCCATCACAAGAAAATGCCAGGCATTTGCAAAAGAAATAGGCATGTGAAACGTAGGGGGGGCACCTCCCAACTTCACTCTTTCCCTTCTGGAGCATGCAGGCTTGAAGTTACAACCAGTATTGGACTGGCATTCAGGCACAGTACACCCAGACTGCATAGGGAGCTTTATTCATTGAGTGAAGGGGGGGTACAGAAAGTTTGCGGGTAGGCAATGCAGGAGCCGAGATTTGCGTTCTTGAAATTGCAAGTAGGGTCATGCATCGAGAACTGCTCCACTTCTAAATGGGAAGCGGGCGGTAGCCTTGGGTGTTATGTATTGACTGCCAAATGCTATCGATTAATATAGCCACGGGCACCCCCTCACTTACCTGCAAAGCGTTGATCAGGAAGCAGGGAAGCGAAGTCCATAATTCATTTTTACTGCCCGATGTGTAGGAGGAAGGTGTTGAGTGAGTTGCGACTCAGGCAGACTCCTCACAGCTGAGCGCGGTCACCAGCATCATTTAGGGAGATGACAGTGGCAACACTAGAGGATCCAGCAAGTCACAGAACTCCCTGACCACACAGACGATGCGGTTGGTGGGGAATCGGTTCCCCTCCACAGTCTGGCCATCAGAAGCAGCTCTGCATCTGCAGAATGGGTTTCGTGCCCAAAAGGACTGTCAAACCAGAGGAGCTCAGCGAGGATCCGTCCTCGCTGTTCTTGACATGGGTCTACACTTAAACCTAAAATTAAATAGTTGTATTAAATGCCCACCCTTACTGTGGTATTCCCCCAGATTATGCCTTCTTTTGCTCAACCTGTTTTTGCTGGTCGTAGCACTCAACAAACATATTTAGGGAGAAGAGCACAATCACCTGATAAAGTGATTGTGCTCTTCTCCCTGAATATGTTAGAATTGCCATATATAATTTACTTGTAATTCCCTAGTAAATAGTACCACATGTGCACATTACCTGCAATTTAAATGGTACAGATGGGCTGCAGCACTCACTGTGCCACCCTCTGAAGTTGCACCGTAAACTCTAACTTCAGGCTTGCCCTTGTAGCTTGGACGGGAATTTTTAAACTGACTTGGCAAAATACACCTTTTGCAAACAGTAACTGGTGCATCGTCATAAATTAGCAACAGTCCTGCGCACTCATATCAAATAACACATCATATGGATGAGTATTTAGGAGTAATAAGACCAATCCAACGTTGAAGTCTTTGCTTTGTTTCTTTTCTTTTTAATTGGTCATCAGGCATAAGTTACAAACAGCCAGCTGACACGTGTTTCGTCGTAGAAAACCATAATTATCAGATAATTAGGCCCGGGGGTTACAGATAAAAGCCTGAAAGAGCATGCACTCGTGCACTACCGGGATTGATCCGGTCCTTACCTTACTCTCTCCCATGTTACACGGTCACGGTCACACATATACTGGAACTAAAAAGAATTCTCTTTGTACTGGCGTCACTTCTTAACCGTCCTGCCTATTAGCTTGTACTCAGAAAAGGGGGTGGTGATGAACAGAGTGCCTGAATTAAGCAGACCACTCTTACCCAGTCCAAAGATCAGGGCTTGATCCATCACCGTTTTTTAGCTCACTGCACCATCCCAGCTCAGAACTTGGCTATATGCAAATTAGTCTGTTCCTGTCCCAGTGCATGATGGGAACAGGGCAAACCAAACTACCAAGCCAATTCTTATACTGGGAAGGAAACAAGCTTCCGGGGACCGGTTTCTGCCATTTCAGGCGTCGTCGGCCCGGCTTGCTTGAATCCTGATGGTGCAATGAGCAAGGGACTCACATCTGAGTATACCCTTCCACGCTTATGGTGGACAAAATGATTCAGAAAAGAGGGTGGTGATGAACAGAGTGCCTGAATTAAGCAGACCACTCTTACCCAGTCCAAAGATCAGGGCTTGATCCATCACCGTTTTTTAGCTCACTGCACCATCCCAGCTCAGAACTTGGCTATATGCAAATTAGTCTGTTCCTGTCCCAGTGCATGATGGGAACAGGGCAAACCAAACTACCAAGCCAATTCTTATACTGGGAAGGAAACAAGCTTCCGGGGACCGGTTTCTGCCATTTCAGGCGTCGTCGGCCCGGCTTGCTTGAATCCTGATGGTGCAATGAGCAAGGGACTCACATCTGAGTATACCCTTCCACGCTTATGGTGGACAAAATGATTCAGAAAAGGGGGTGGTGATGAACAGAGTGCCTGAATTAAGCAGACCACTCTTACCCAGTCCAAAGATCAGGGCTTGATCCATCACCGTTTTTTAGCTCACTGCACCATCCCAGCTCAGAACTTGGCTATATGCAAATTAGTCTGTTCCTGTCCCAGTGCATGATGGGAACAGGGCAAACCAAACTACCCAGCCAATTCTTATACTGGGAAGGAAACAAGCTTCCGGGGACCGGTTTCTGCCATTTCAGGCGTCGTCGGCCCGGCTTGCTTGAATCCTGATGGTGCACTAAGCAAGGGACTCATATCTGAGTATACCCTTCCACGCTTATGGTGGACAAAATGATTCAGAAAAGGGGGTGGTGATGAACAGAGTGCCTGAATTAAGCAGACCACTCTTACCCAGTCCAAAGATCAGGGCTTGATCCATCACCGTTTTTTAGCTCACTGCACCATCCCAGCTCAGAACTTGGCTATATGCAAATTAGTCTGTTCCTGTCCCAGTGCATGATGGGAACAGGGCAAACCAAACTACCAAGTCAATTCTTATACTGGGAAGGAAACAAGCTTCCGGGTACCGGTTTCTGCCATTTCAGGCATCGTCGGCCCGGTTTGCTTGAATCCTGATGGTGCAATGAGCAAGGGACTCACATCTGAGTATACCCTTCCACGCTTATGGTGGACAAAATGATTCAGAAAAGGGGGTGGTGATGAACAGAGTGCCTGAATTAAGCAGACCACTCTTACCCAGTCCAAAGATCAGGGCTTGATCCATCACCGTTTTTTAGCTCACTGCACCATCCCAGCTCAGAACTTGGCTATATGCAAATTAGTCTGTTCCTGTCTCAGTGCATGATGGGAACAGGGCAAACCGAACTACCAAGCCAATTCTTATACTGGGAAGGAAACAAGCTTCCGGGGACCGGTTTCTGCCATTTCAGGCGTCGTCGGCCCGGCTTGCTTGAATCCTGATGGTGCAATGAGGAAGGGACTCACATCTGAGTATACCCTTCCACGCTTATGGTGGACAAAATGATTCAGAAAAGGGGGTGGTGATGAACAGAGTGCCTGAATTAAGCAGACCACTCTTACCCAGTCCAAAGATCAGGGCTTGATCCATCACCGTTTTTTAGCTCACTGCACCATCCCAGCTCAGAACTTGGCTATATGCAAATTAGTCTGTTCCTGTCCCAGTGCATGATGGGAACAGGGCAAACCAAACTACCAAGCCAATTCTTATACTGGGAAGGAAACAAGCTTCCGGGGACCGGTTTCTGCCATTTCAGGCGTCGTCGGCCTGGCTTGCTTGAATCCTGATGGTGCAATGAGCAAGGGACTCACATCTGAGTATACCCTTCCACGCTTATGGTGGGCAAAATGATTCAGGAAAGGGGGTGGTGATGAACAGAGTGCCTGAATTAAGCAGACCACTCTTACCCAGTCCAAAGATCAGGGCTTGATCCATCACCGTTTTTTAGCTCACTGCACCATCCCAGCTCAGAACTTGGCTATATGCAAATTAGTCTGTTCCTGTCCCAGTGCATGATGGGAACAGGGCAAACCAAACTACCAAGCCAATTCTTATACTGGGAAGGAAACAAGCTTCCGGGGACCGGTTTCTGCCATTTCAGGCGTCGTCGGCCCGGCTTGCTTGAATCCTGATGGTGCAATGAGCAAGGGACTCACATCTGAGTATACCCTTCCACGCTTATGGTGGACAAAATGATTCAGAAAAGGGGGTGGTGATGAACAGAGTGCCTGAATTAAGCAGACCACTCTTACCCAGTCCAAAGATCAGGGCTTGATCCATCACCGTTTTTTAGCTCACTGCACCATCCCAGCTCAGAACTTGGCTATATGCAAATTAGTCTGTTCCTGTCCCAGTGCATGATGGGAACAGGGCAAACCAAACTACCAAGCCAATTCTTATACTGGGAAGGAAACAAGCTTCCGGGGACCGGTTTCTGCCATTTCAGGCGTCGTCGGCCCGGCTTGCTTGAATCCTGATGGTGCAATGAGCAAGGGACTCACATCTGAGTATACCCTTCCACGCTTATGGTGGGCAAAATGATTCAGGAAAGGGGGTGGTGATGAACAGAGTGCCTGAATTAAGCAGACCACTCTTACCCAGTCCAAAGATCAGGGCTTGATCCATCACCGTTTTTTAGCTCACTGCACCATCCCAGCTCAGAACTTGGCTATATGCAAATTAGTCTGTTCCTGTCCCAGTGCATGATGGGAACAGGGCAAACCAAACTACCAAGCCAATTATTATACTGGGAAGGAAACAAGCTTCCGGGGACCGGTTTCTGCCATTTCAGGCGTCGTCGGCCCGGCTTGCTTGAATCCTGATGGTGCAATGAGCAAGGGACTCACATCTGAGTATACCCTTCCACGCTTATGGTGGACAAAATGATTCAGAAAAGGGGGTGGTGATGAACAGAGTGCCTGAATTAAGCAGACCACTCTTACCCAGTCCAAAGATCAGGGCTTGATCCATCACCGTTTTTTAGCTCACTGCACCATCCCAGCTCAGAACTTGGCTATATGCAAATTAGTCTGTTCCTGTCCCAGTGCATGATGGGAACAGGGCAAACCAAACTACCAAGCCAATTCTTATACTGGGAAGGAAACAAGCTTCCGGGGACCGGTTTCTGCCATTTCAGGCGTCGTCGGCCCGGCTTGCTTGAATCCTGATGGTGCAATGAGCAAGGGACTCACATCTGAGTATACCCTTCCACGTTTATGGTGGACAAAATGATTCAGAAAAGGGGGTGGTGATGAACAGAGTGCCTGAATTAAGCAGACCACTCTTACCCAGTCCAAAGATCAGGGCTTGATCCATCACCGTTTTTTAGCTCACTGCACCATCCCAGCTCAGAACTTGGCTATATGCAAATTAGTCTGTTCCTGTCCCAGTGCATGATGGGAACAGGGCAAACCAAACTACCAAGCCAATTCTTATACTGGGAAGGAAACAAGCTTCCGGGGACCGGTTTCTGCCATTTCAGGCGTCGTCGGCCCGGCTTGCTTGAATCCTGATGGTGCAATGAGCAAGGGACTCACATCTGAGTATACCCTTCCACGTTTATGGTGGACAAAATGATTCAGAAAAGGGGGTGGTGATGAACAGAGTGCCTGAATTAAGCAGACCACTCTTACCCAGTCCAAAGATCAGGGCTTGATCCATCACCGTTTTTTAGCTCACTGCACCATCCCAGCTCAGAACTTGGCTATATGCAAATTAGTCTGTTCCTGTCCCAGTGCATGATGGGAACAGGGCAAACCAAACTACCAAGCCAATTCTTATACTGGGAAGGAAACAAGCTTCCGGGGACCGGTTTCTGCCATTTCAGGCGTCGTCGGCCCGGCTTGCTTGAATCCTGATGGTGCAATGAGCAAGGGACTCACATCTGAGTATACCCTTCCACGCTTATGGTGGGCAAAATGATTCAGGAAAGGGGGTGGTGATGAACAGAGTGCCTGAATTAAGCAGACCACTCTTACCCAGTCCAAAGATCAGGGCTTGATCCATCACCGTTTTTTAGCTCACTGCACCATCCCAGCTCAGAACTTGGCTATATGCAAATTAGTCTGTTCCTGTCCCAGTGCATGATGGGAACAGGGAAAACCAAACTACCAAGCCAATTCTTATACTGGGAAGGAAACAAGCTTCCGGGGACCGGTTTCTGCCATTTCAGGCGTCGTCGGCCCGGCTTGCTTGAATCCTGATGGTGCAATGAGCAAGGGACTCACATCTGAGTATACCCTTCCACGCTTATGGTGGACAAAATGATTCAGAAAAGGGGGTGGTGATGAACAGAGTGCCTGAATTAAGCAGACCACTCTTACCCAGTCCAAAGATCAGGGCTTGATCCATCACCGTTTTTTAGCTCACTGCACCATCCCAGCTCAGAACTTGGCTATATGCAAATTAGTCTGTTCCTGTCCCAGTGCATGATGGGAACAGGGCAAACCAAACTACCAAGCCAATTCTTATACTGGGAAGGAAACAAGCTTCCGGGGACCGGTTTCTGCCATTTCAGGCGTCGTCGGCCCGGCTTGCTTGAATCCTGATGGTGCAATGAGCAAGGGACTCACATCTGAGTATACCCTTCCACGCTTATGGTGGACAAAATGATTCAGAAAAGGGGGTGGTGATGAACAGAGTGCCTGAATTAAGCAGACCACTCTTACCCAGTCCAAAGATCAGGGCTTGATCCATCACCGTTTTTTAGCTCACTGCACCATCCCAGCTCAGAACTTGGCTATATGCAAATTAGTCTGTTCCTGTCCCAGTGCATGATGGGAACAGGGCAAACCAAACTACCAAGCCAATTCTTATACTGGGAAGGAAACAAGCTTCCGCTTTCGAACATTGTTTGCCAAGATTTTAGTTACCCTGCTGGGTTGGAATTATCACCGGATGTGGGTTCTCCAATTTTTTAATTCAGCCACAGAGCCCTGAAGAGTAGTAGAACACTGTCTTCTACGACCAAACATGTGTCGGCCATGGAAGAGAGGAAAGCTGAGGCAGCTGCACCAAGGGCCTTAAAGGAGAAAAAGGCAGAAACTGGGATAGCTTTTAATGAAAAGAGGCTGGCTCTTGAGGTAGAGAAAATTCTGCTAGCGCAGAATGAGATGACCAGAAAGAGAGAAACAGCAATTACAATGAAGCCCGAACAACAAATGCATATTAACCATGCATTCCTTTATCACGCATGTTGTTAAAATAACATGCCTTAGGTAAAGAGGCGTTGAATTCCAATGCTTTCCCTACTGTTACGTGGAGTGGAGTTGGAACAGTAAATTATACTATTCCAAAGTCCAACACTTTCCCCAAGTCAAGTTGTTGTAAAGACTTGCATGGTAAAGGAATGTATTTTTAAGATGCATTCGCTATTCTGACCCTGTTGTTAAGGAATGCAATATTTTAGGCATGCGTGGTTGTGTCATACAATCCTAGGAAGAATTTAACCTGAAAGCCAGGAGGGTCACAGAGTTTACTGAAGATGGTGGCGGCCACACAGTGGTGCCTGGGGAGGTTTTAGGGTTCTTTACTCGTCTGAGTTTCCCGAGGGAGGCTGTGTCTGGCAGACGTACTAACTTCATGTGTACATGTATGAAGTTGATCTAGGATGTGTGTGGCGTAACCTACTTTTTTCCACACCATCCCACGCCAATACAAATGGGCTTGTTGAAGCATTCAGTGAGACCCTGAAAGGAATTATTATAGGCCTATCAGAGCCCTTGAGGCATAATTGGGTCATCCTCTTGTGATGCCTATTTTCCTACTGGGAAGTGCCTCAGGAGAGAGCGGCGTTTATTCCCTTTGAAACTCTGTTGGCCCACCCTGTGTGTGGACCTCTCAGTCTTGTAAAGGAGGTTTGGGAGCAAGCTCCCAGAAAAGCCCTTGAGATTTTGTGAGCAATGTTTGCCATCATGTTTCAGATGAAGCGCATCTGGAAAGTGGTCAGTTAGAACCTAGAGGCCAGTCAGGAAACTATTAACCACTAATGCGATCTGAAGGCCACGCTGGTGGATTAGCAACCAAGCCAAAATTCATGGTTGATGGAGCTGGTGAAGGCCCTGGCCTTGAAGGACTAGCAGATCAGGCCCTATGAGATGAAAGAGCATAAATCGGATGTCACCTACCTGGTGGACCTCAAGACATCTAGGAATCCCTTAAAGGCCTTGCATGTGAACCATCTCAATCCTCATTTTGAAAAGTCTGAAGTCAATAATAGGCCTAGTCATTCAATTCCGCTCTGCTCACAGAGTTTGCGGAGTTTCTCTCACTCAGCCCTCTGCGTAATGTGCGGAGTTCCACATAGCGAAGCAGAGTTTTTTCTCAGTCTCAGAAAATTTTACTCCAGACCACCTCCCGGTGAGATTTCTCGACACAGGCAGTCCCGGATGGCTGCTACCAGTCATGTTGAGAAACCTTCTGTTCGCTTTGCGGATACTGTCGCTTGAGTAGAACATCTACAAAAGTGGCAGAAAGAAACAGCACCCTCTTGCGTTGCGTATGGTGCTGTTCTTAGTAGACAAAACACTCAGCGCTAAAAATCAGCTCAAATGGTGCAACCTAACTTACTCCACCACTTGCAGAACTCTGCATAGGGTAGTGGAGTTTTTTGGTCACTTTGCAGAGTTCTGTATATAGTCAATATGCTCCTGGTGACAGATGATGGAGAGGAGAAGGAGAGTGAACCATTCCCAGATCTCTTGTCTTCCAAGGAGCAAGACGGGTCAGTGGAAGGAGTTGTCCTCTCTTTTAGCCTGACCCGCGAGCAACAGAGGGGCTGTTGCCAACTGCTGGGACAGTTCGCCTCTCTCTTCTCAATTACCCTAAGAGTTACTGATTGTTATACCCATAAGATAGAAATGGGGGACAGCATGCCTGTCAAGAAAAAAATCTACAGGGTATTTGACTATGTGCCCACTAGCATCATGATGAGGTATCCAAGATGCTGGATTTGGTTGTGATTGAACCCTCCTTTAGTCCCTGGGCCAGTCCATTGGTACTAGCACCCAAGGTTACCCAACCGGACACCACCCCAGAATTTGGGTTCTGTGTGGATGACAGAGACATCTATTAAGTCACTAAGACTGATGCTCCCGCTATACCCAAGTTGAATGTTTAGTGATGCCATGTTCCCCGGCACCCATGACTTTTCATTGGGTTATTAGTAGATTGCCTGACTAAGGGTGCCAAGGGGAGGTTGCATTCTACACCCCAGGGGGACACTTTCAGCTCAGAGTGATCCCCTTGTGACTCAAGAATACCCGGCCACCTTGCAGAGGCTGGTCACCTGGGTCCTGGCTGGGTTAGGAAACGTCAGTACTGATTACATGGATGACATTGCTGTTTTGTGCTCTATTTGGAATGACCACCTGCACCCCTTCAGGAAGTGCTAAAGGCCAGTACGGGCCAGATAGTGTAAGAAACAGTGGTTTACGGAGGCTTTTAAGACAGGGGAGGCACATTTTAGCATCTCCAGCCCAAGATACAGACCAGATTGGCTTAGTAGCATCCTAAGACATGGGTGCTACCTGAGACGTTTAGGGATATGGTGCCATTGTTTCCCCATTAACTGTACTGACCTCCAATAACCAGCCAAAAAAGGTGATCTGAACAGAGTTGTTCCAGAAAGGTTTTGAAAACCTGAAGGAGTCCATATGTACAGTACTAGTGCTTTAGGCACACAGTTACTCCAAGGAATTCATGTTGAGACGGAAGCTTTAGAGCATGGCAGTGAGGCTGTTTTGTCACAGCTAAATGATGAGGGCTTTGACCAACCTGTAGCTTTCATCAACAAGAGGCTACTTTCCAGATGTGCAATTCAGAGGGTAGCAATAGCAGTGGTCTGTGCACTGAAGAAGTTGACAATATACCTCAGTTCCGAGTTCAGAGAGACCAAAGACTACTCAGATGGCTGATACCAATGTGAGATGAGAATCCAAAACTGTTGAGGTGGTGCATCTCACTAAAGGGAATGGATGTTGCAATGGAATATCACCCTGATGGTCCCGCCAGGATTTTTGAGAAACCATGAGGGTGGGTAGTTCTCCCTGCATTTTACTGGTATGGATGGTGGGTCCCATATTGAAAATAACCATATTTTCTGTGGCACCCTGGGCACTTTATTCCTGTTAACCAGTGGTAAAGTGCAAAAAATATATACGTTATTAGTGGATTTGGTATGGGCAAGCTAGAGATTGGAGGTGCGCCTGGAGGTGCTGAAGCTGAATCTATGAGAGTGTGGATTAGGGCTCCCCGATCTGCAATTGTACTATTTGGCAGGTCTCTTATAATATGCGGCAATGTGGTGCAATACTGAACCTAGCTGGCAAAAAAGCTTGATGTTGAGGCCTACTGGTCCTGCCCAGCTACCTCAGTTGCGGATGTGTGGCAAGGATCTGCCGCTGGACACTTCTTTTTGCGTCGCCACTTTGGCCCGAGCATGGGACGTGGCAGTTATTAAAGTTATCAAGAGAGAGCCGTGCAACCCGCTTCTCCCGCTTTCCTGCTTATGCCCCTTCCTGCATATTTGCAAATCCATGAATGTTGAGGGTTGGATAACGGGGGTTGTGAGATGATGGGAGATCTGTATATGAATGGTATTTTCATCGACCTGATGGATGTGGGAGCGCATTATGGAGTTGACAATCACAGCCACTGGCCACCTTGTGTGGGGTTCCGCAGGGCTCATCCCTGAGCCCTTCCTTGTTTCACATATATGTCTCCCTGCTGGCCAACCTGATCAGATCTTTTGGGTTGCAGGCATTATCCTATGCTGATGACATACAAATAATCATGGCTATAACAAAGGATATAGAGGCCTCTGCTGCTAATTTTAACAACTGCATGCAGGCTGTGGCCTACTGGATGGTAACTAATTTCCTCCGACTGATTGGGGAGAAAGCTGAGGTTTTGATCTTTGGCAGTCAACAATCTACTTGGACCCACTCTTGGTGGCCTGTAACGCCTGGGTAATGTCCCAGCCCTGCTGACTCGGCAAATAATATTGGTGTCCTAGTTGACAACAATCTGTGCTTTAAATCTTCAGGTCAATAAGACAACATCAGCCTGCTTTTGCGTTATCATGACCCTTAGGAAGGTATTTCCATTTCTTTCTCTCTCTGAGTAAAAACAAGCAGCTGTGGCACTGATTATGTCCAGGATGGATCATTGTAATGCGGTCTACATGGACATTAATAAGACAGCCATTGATAAGTTGCAACTAGGCCAGAATGCTGCAGGAAGACTCTTAGTGGATCTTCCTAAATATCATTCAGTCTCTGCTGCTATTCGGAAACTGTACTGGCTCCTGGCTGCCAAATGAATTAAGGCTGTATGCATTTTTCATAAGGCACTTCACAACTCAGGCCCAGATGGAGTCAGGCATCTCTTTTATTGGTATGTTCCTTCTAGACAGTTGCATTCTGCTGGTAAAAACCTGTTGGTTATTCCCAGGTTTCAACAGGCAAGATGGTTATTGAGAGCCTTTGATGTGGCGGCATCTATGCATTGGAACACTCTCCCTCAAGCCATCTCATGCCTGGAGACCCATTTTCCTTTCTGTAAGTCCTTGAAGACCTGGCTATTTGCCTCGTAATGTCTTTTTAGTATGGGGAGGAGCTCTCGCCCCCAGTATACTAACCACTTTAGCGCCTAAACGCCCTCAGGCATTCGTTCATGTTTCATAAGTTGCCCAATCAATCAATCAATCATGATCGTCAGTTTCTGCAATATGCAAGCATTTCATGCACTTCCCGAGGGAGTTGACCCACCTTCCTGGATGAGTGAAAGAAATCTCATGTACTCCTATAAAAGTACTATATCCAGACTAAATGTAGCTCTGAAGGCTGGTAGGATGACGATTGTCCCCTTACAAGGGTTAAGCGTGGGACAGGGAAGTGGAGACCCCACTATCAGACAACGAATGTTGCAGGGAGTGAGCACAGGTGTGCGAGGTGGCAAGTAACACTGGCTTTAAGCTAGTATACTTTTATTTTCTTTATCAAGCCTACCTGACCCCAGTTCGACTGCATAGGACATACCCACAAGATCACCAGGTTGCATTAGATGCACGACTACATCTGCAGATTTCTGCCACGTGAGCGCCGGTTATACAAGCAGTGTAATCACTCACCACTGACGGACATGGTGTAACACCATTCATCCGTACAAATGAAATGGTACCTTTACCATTGATGTCTGGAAGACCCACCTGTTATCATGATTGAAATTACCAGTGTCTGAAGAACACTGCTCACTAATGGTTATGGTTCCCTGCACTGTAAATGCAATATTGTTCTGATTTTCAAAGACTAGCCCCAGTTTGCTTAAAGATTTTGAGCACCGATTAAACATGTGCGAAAGCGGATTCTTAGTTCGGGTGGATGGTAGTCCACCACAAATGATAATGTCACTGTTCTTGTTAAGTAGGGTAAAGGTTTCAATAATTTAAACCTGCGCTCAACCCCTAATAGCTATTGCATAGAGCAGGCAGTCTTAAGTTAAGAATATGTGTAAAGCATTAAGAACTGTCACAACAGTTAAGAAGAAAAAACACAACACAATAAAAATCCCACTTCAATTCATATAGAATACACAAATGAAAAGACACCACAATGAAAAAAAATCCTATTGGGGGAAGTGGAGATATGAATGTTTTAAATATTAAATTAAAAAAGCACCAAAACATGTTAAGCGCCAACAGTGTTCATCTGATTGTGCTTGATCAGTACTTATGCATCATTTACAACCGACCACGATGGAGCATAGATTGTATACATAATCATGTTCAAACTAGTCAGAAATTTTACCTTCTGATTAGTTTCTGAATTTGTAGTCAAAAATCCTCAGTGGGGCAAGGCAGAGACTGTGAGGGAGAAGAGCTCCATGAGGCCAGTTAGCGTCGGACGAGGTCCCAGTGAAGTCCTTGACTTTTGGCAGGAAAGATCAGAGCTGGAGAAATTCAAAATTTGCACAAATGGAAGGTCCCTCACTGGCCAGATACTTTTGCCACCTTTACCTGATGATGGTTTCTACATTTCTACATTTGGACTTAATTACTTTTTTGCAGCTTGGATTCCTTCAGCAGGGCAATGCTGCAACCTGGAGCTGAAGACGGCTCCACGAGGTTGAGATCCTCCACATGATGTCCCACTGAAATAGATTTACTGCTGCTGAAAACTCTAAGAGAGTGCAGTTAGAATCTTTGGCGCAGTGGCAATGCACCTTCACTTGGCAGGTTTGTTCAGGTCCTTGGGAGGTCTCTGAAGCCATAACGTTTCTATGTCCCAGGTTTTTCAGGCTGCTAGGAGGAGTACCCTTCAACAAAGCAAAGGATCCCAGGACCTCAGGAACAATACTTAATTGTCAAGACTCACTTCTGCAGAAGCTACAAGCAGAATCCTGGCAGGTCCAGTTGGAACTGGTCAGCTTGATTCTTCAAGAAGAGGGTTTCTATCAGCTTTTTGTGTCCCTTTAGATTAACAGGAGGTCACCCAACTGACAATTGGATTCTACTTCTTTGTTCTGGGCAGTGGCGACTGTTCTGCTGAGGTGGATAAGCATTACCCCACTGCCATTTCAGGAGTTAATACGTGTGACTTTTCCTACGTAATGCAAGGTACATTCCTGCACCGGAAATTGCGCAAACAGCACCATGAAGTTCATATGTGCACAGCCATTTTGTTTTTGCTCTGTTAATGGTGCCTAAGCCTAATTTTGAATACCTACTCAATCTCTTTAATCCTACCCCTATCAAACTTAGCTAACCCTCATTCTTATTTATTAGCGTACAAAGTGTCTTTGTGTTTGTATACTTCATGGTTTTTCTAATTTCTTTTGTAATTTTTGCATGATTTTAGTACTTTTTTCATGTTTGCCTTTATTTTCTTACTTTTATTCCATCCTTCCTTCCTTTTTTCCTTCCATTTCCTGTTTCTTCTCTTCTCCCCTCCCAGCACCATGGCAAAGCAGGAGAGCGGCATCGCCAGGCCCCCAAACCACCAATAGTACCAGCCCCCTACCTTGTGGTCGGTGGCACTGCGAAGGGGTGTAGACTCACACCCTTTTTTTCAGAAATGGAAGTGACTGCGGTAGTCTTTTATATGCAGTGCCACCTCCCGTTTACCCTGGCAGCAGGCAGTAAGTCTGAAAGTGACTACAGCCTCTAGAAGCATTGCAGAAAGAGTTTGCTCATCAATGGAAGTTGAGACAGAGATTGAGAATGAGATGAGAATCAAAGATCATTTGCTGCAATTTATTATTAGATCTAAAATGTAGGTTAGGAAATTTGGAATATCGTTAGGTTTATGAAATTAGGAATAGGCGCACAATACTAGCACTATAGGAGATCTGATTTAGAAAAGTTCAGTGTTACTGCTTTTGCCTTTCCTGTCAAAATATTTTTCGGGAGATTATTAACTGTAACACTAATATTTTTTTATTTTATTTTCATTATTTCTTACATCAGCTTTGAGGGACAAGAAGAGGAATGGGCCTGGAACCACCCAGGCGGATGAGGGAGCCGGAAATGCCTGAACAAATGCCGCGGCAGATGACTCTGCTGGCCCCAGTAAGTCCTCCTCTTGTTAATGTTAAAATTATTTCCCTAACCTTTACCACTCAGCATTTAGAACTATTTTTCCTTTTTATTGTGCCTGCCTCCTAATTGTTTTCAACTCCTCTGTATTCTATCTGTTTCCATAAAGGTTTTTTGTCTCTGTATTATCCAATCTACAAATTTTATATATTGTTCTGTACTTGACTTCAAACTGTTTTTACTAGTCTGTCTGTAGCTTCCTTTCTTCTGTTTTGTCAGTAAGCTTTCCCTTCTATACCTTGTGGACTGGTGGTACTGTAAAACCCAGAGAACCCATTATAGGTCAGTTACTATACTGTGAAGATTGCATGCCCAAGTGAGTATGTGATGTAACAACATGATCAAAATGATCGCGGTATGTTACATCGCAGTTTTTACAACGCAAGTCGTTACAACGACTTGCGCTGGAGAGCGCTGGACTTAGGAATAGCAAGATTTACTATTCCAACACCAGTCTACATACAGTAGTGAAGGTGTTGGAATAGTAATTTTTACTATTCCTTAGGTTATAGCGCCATCCAGCGCAAGTCGTTGTAACGACTTGCGTTGTAACGGTTGCATTGCAACTGAATCGCGGTGTACTCACCGCGATGTAAAGGATGTTTCCCTGCCCAAGTATGGTATTCTATGCATGTTTGTTGAGAAGGCTTTATTTTTCTTGCTCATGTTTATACAGTAAAACAAAGAGGGACCCCCCAATGTTGTGTATGTATTATTATCTTAGCTTACTAGTAGTTGATGCCATTGCAGCATGGCTGTAAGCATGAGGGTGCCCCCATTGCATTTGCCAACCAAGACAACATGTCCTTCATTAAACAATTATTGCATCCCTTCATTGTGCTTCAATGACTCAGATTCATCATAGCTTTTCCCCTCCATTACAAAAGGTGTTTGGTTGGCTTGACTACCTGGCTTTTCAAACATTGCCTTCGAACAAAATGCCCAACATGATATTTTGATAGAAGATACTTTAACCGAACTGTAGTGATGTATTGTTGTTGTATTTTGCAATCAGTGAATTGAGTAGTTGATGTTCTCTTCTATATGCAACTCAGCAGAAAAAAGGTTCATAATGAACTTTAACAACGATTGGTTGATGGAAAAGGGAAAAAAGGATGGAAGGAGAAAGGATTGGTGAAATGTATGTAATATGAGTGAAAGGATGCATGAGTGATAGGTAGGCCTGGGCGTCAAATTCCGTTCCGCTCGCGGAAATTGCGATAAGTTGACATTTTCGCGTTCCGCAGAGAGCTCGAAAATGTCCAAATTTCCGCAATCCACATCGTCTCGGAAATTTTTTTTTTGCTCGCTCTGTGAAAATACGTTCTCGCACGCGCGATCGCCTTACTTGAATCCCCGCGTTTGCCAACAAGTTTTCCCGATCCGGGCATTCTCCACGAGATGTTGGATTGTTGGTAGCCATTTTAGCTATCTCGCGAGAGTTTGTGCCCACGATCACGTAATTCGTCTCGCGATCATGTCATTCATCTAGCGATCATGCACCGCGAGAGTATGAGATCTCGAACACGTCATTCTCTACCGCGAGCGAGAACGTGAGGACGGAGACACGTCATATCGAACGCGACAAGGAGCGAGAGAACCCAAACACATCATTCTCCATGTTAAACGAGAGATTGAGGACGCGAGCACGTCATATCAAACGCGACAAGGAGTGAGAGACCCCGAACACGTCATATCCAACGCGACAGGGAGCGAGAGAACGCGATCACGTCATTTTAGGCGTGCCATCGACATTCGGCGGAAGTAATGTGAAGCTCGAGAACTCGAACATGTAAAATGTTCAATTTGGAGAAGAATATCAGCTCTAGCAGCATGAAACCTTCTGCAAATGATGATTTGGATAAAAAACTCCTCAGATTGACATTTGGCTGTTTTTTTTTTTGGAGCAAGGAGTCCTTTTTTAAAAAGGTCGTGAGAGGGAGGGAGTACCACAGAATCTCCAACTTCCTGCTCCTGTACAGCAGGCTCCTCCCAGTGCTTTGTCCATCTCCTGATCATTCTGCCTTAGGATTTTGAGTTGGAAAGATCACTCTTTTTGTCTGCTGCATCATTGCAATTGGATTTGAGGATTTTTGAATTGGATGTTTTACAAGTAAGTGGTTGTTGTGTCTGTTTCATTGGGGGCATTGCAGTTGTTGCAACTACAATTTAATTTTGGTAACTATCATTCCTTTTTTTAAAAAATATTGTGGGTAGTAGTAAACTAGTAGTCAGTAGGCCCGAGCTAGTCATGGACTCATGGGTGTGTGCATGATGAAGCAGCTGTTCCTTTGGTGTTTTTTTTATGTATTTCCTTTTCAAGCATCATTTAGGGCCTGGATGGCATTGGATTGAGTTGGGAAATGTGTTTTTTTGGCGTGGGCTTTCTGTTGTTGGGCCTGGCCTTGTGGCTGGTGGCCATTTAGAAGCCTAGGCTTGCAAGCTTGTCTGGCCTTGTCTGCCAACAAGCCTGCTTCCATCCAGTAGGCTCAGACCAGGTAGCCACAGCTTTATTAATCAAATGTTTCTGTGTGGTCTGTTGAATAGACATCATTTAGGGCATGGATGGCATTGGATTGGGTTGGGAAGTGTGTTTTTTTGGGGTGGGCTTTCTGATGTTGTTGTGCCTGGCCATGTGGCTGGTGGCCATTTTGAAGCCTAGGCCTGCAAGCTTCACTGGCCTTGTCTGCCAAGAGGCCTGCTTTCATCCAGTAGGCTCAGAGCAGGTAGCCACAGCTTTATTAATCAAGTGTTTCTGTGTGGTATGTTGAATAGACATCATTTAGGGCATGGATGGCATTGGATTGAGTTGGGAAGTGTGTTTTTTTGGGATGTGTTTTCTGATGTTGTTGGGCCTGGCCATGTGGCTGGTGGCCATTTTGAAACCTAGGCCTGCAAGCTTGTCTGGCCTTGCCTGCCAACAGGCCTGCTTTCATCCAGTAGGCTCAGAGCAGGTAGCCAAAGCTTTATTAATCAAGTGTTTCTGTGTGGTCTGTTGAATTTAGACATCATTTAGGGCATGGATGGCATTGGATTGAGTTGAGAAGTGTGTTTTTTGGGGTGGGCTTTCTGATGTTGTTGTGCCTGGCCATGTGGCTGGTGGCCATTTTGAGGCCTAGGCCTGCAAGCTTGTCTGGCCTTGCCTGCCAACAGGCCTGCTTTCATCCAGAAGGCTCAGAGCAGGTAGCCTCAGCTTTATTAATCAAGCGTTTCTGTGTGGTCTGGTGAATTTAGACATCATTTAGGGCATGGATGGCATGGACTGAGTTGGGGAATGTGTGTTTTTTTGTGGTGGGCTTTCTTATGTTGTTGGGCCTGGCCATGTGTCTGGTGGCCATTTTGAAACCTAGGCCTGCAAGCTTGTCTGGCCTTGCCTGCCAACAGGCCTGCTTTCATCCAGTAGGCTCAGAGCAGGTAGCTTCAGCTTTATTAATCAAGTGCTTCTGTGTGGTCTGTTGAATTTAGACATCATTTAGGGCATGAATGGCATTGGATTGAGTTGGGAAGTGTGTTTTTTGGGGATGGGCTTTCTGATGTTGTTGGGCCTGGCCATGTGGCTGGTGGCCATTTTGAAACCTAGGCCTGCAAGCTTGTCTGACCTTGCCTGCCAACAGGCCTGCTTTCATCCAGTAGGCTCAGAGCAGGTAGCCAGAGCTTTATTAATCAAGTGTTTCTGTGTGGTCTGTTGAATTTAGACATCATGTAGGGCATGGATGGCATTGGATTGAGTTGGGAAGTGTGTTTTTTTGGGGTGGGCTTTCTGATGTTGTTTTGCCTGGCCATGTGGCTGGTGGCCATTTTGAAGCCTAGGCCTGCAAGCTTCACTGGCCTTGCCTGCCAACAGGCCTGCTTTCATCCAGTAGGCTCAGAGCAGGTAGCCACAGCTTTATTAAACAAATGTTTCTGTGTGGTCTGTTGAGTTTAGACATCATTTAGGGCATGGATGGCATTGGATTGAGTAGTTTTTTTTTTTTTAGGGGTGGGCTTTCTGATGTTAGGCGTCTTAAAGACATGCCTTTCTTGTGTATGTCTGGTGTGTGTTGGTGTGCAATACATGCACCCTGCAGACCTTTTGGGGGCCTGTGAATTTTCGTATTTGCATTTTGTTGCATTAAAAAGGCAGAGCAGTAGGGCAAGATGGCAGTCACGCGTTTGGCCGAGTAAACTGGTGCTCTCCCCCTCCCACGGAACCTTCCCCAGCTGTTTCAATCTCCCCCGGTGGTTTCTCCTGCGCTGTGTCTCCCGGGTGGGGATGCGGTAAAGCGAATTTCTACGCTTTGGTTCTACCAGTATGCTCAGATTTGCTCTTTCATTAACAGGCACCAATACTGCTGGCTTGTATCAGGCGCTTCATCGCGCTGTAGTCGAACTTTTCCAAGAGGCCTTGCCCGAAACCACGCAGTGGGATTGGCAGGTTGAGGTCCTTCGCGCCCATCGTTCTCCCTTTAAACAGCGTCAAAAGACTGGGGATAAGCCCCGTGCAATTCTCATATGTCTCAACAATTTCTTAGCTAGGGAAAAAGTGTACGAGCTAGCAAGGCCTGATAGGAAAAGGCGAAGCAAGTGCTGTGATTTTTTTGTCCGCCCCGATTTTTGCCCTGCTACAGTGGAGCGGAGCTGGCAGCTGCGCCAGCTGATTGCTCCCTTGCAGGCAAAGGGAGCACAGATCTTTCGACATTTTCCCTCAAAGTTGAAGATTATCTGGCAAGGACAGACTAAGTTCTTTTTGTCTGAAATACAGTCCAAGGCATTTCTTTCTATGATGTAAAAAGGTTTAAAAAGGAGGGACCATTCTGGGGTATTTTCACTTTTTTCTTGTTTTTTAGGAGGAGTAGGAGGACGAAGTGGTAAGCACTAGATGTACACTGGGAGAAAAAAGTCATATGGTTGTTTGTGTTCACCTTTTCGGGGAATTTTTCTCATCTCCTGTTGTATCAATAGGTATCTCTTATTTTTTGTGTTTAATTAGTGTTCTTGCCCCTTGCCCTCCCACCTCTTTCGTAAGATCTGGGCAGAGGCAATCCGTGTGGGAGTGGATTACCAGTTTTATCCATCATAAGGACTCAGTCCTGTTGCCACTTAGGGGTGTTGTATGGGAAGGGGGGTTGAAGAGGGGGTGGGGTCGTTTGGGTGGTGGGGGAGGGGAAGGAGCGGGGCTTGGTATTGGTTGGGGGTGTAAGGCAGGGGTAAGGAGTAGCAGGTTTTCCAAAATTTTTGCAGAAATGGCAATGTGCTCTGATCAAAATGATTATATATTTAGCTGTAAGATATTGGCTGAAAAAAAGGGGAGAATTACAAAGCAGGACATGGTTTGGTTGGTTAGATGGGGCAGGATAAACTTGTTGTAGGCACGTGGAATGTGTGTGGTCTCAAAAATGCAAAGAAACGGGTCTTATTCTCTAAAATCTTACAGACTATGTATCTTGATATTTTGTGTATCCAGGAGACACACATACCTTGGGGAAAGCGGGACTGTTTGAAGATACCGGGGTTTGATCTTATAGCTTGTTCTAAACAATCATCTATGATAAAAGGGGTGTCTATTCTTATGAAGTGGGGGGTAGGTGTTTGTAAAAGGATTCGTGAAGATCGAATGGGGAGGTGGGTTATTGCTGAATTTCTGATTAATGATAGATTATTAACGGTATGCACTTTTTATGGTTCTAACGTTGATGATCCCGAGGTGTTTCAGTTTTTAAATATTGAGTTAGCTTTGTGGCCTAGTCCACTCTTGTTTTGCGGGGAAATAAACATCAATATTCCAAGTGATTTTGACTTTGTTAATAATGTAAACTATGGTAGTAGGAAGCCGAAAGTTTTTAAAGCGCTTCAGACTTTATTTCAGGAGCACAGAATCATTGACTTATTGTTCCTAGATAATAAATTGGATGAAGGGTATACTTATTATTCGGCTCCACAAAATAAATATGTTAGGTTAGATTATGTTTTTATTTCAGAGCAGGTGGCAGCCGCTTCTTCTATTTTTTCTCCCCCACGGATCTTAACGGACCATAATCCTTTGATAGCAAAATGTGCATGGCCACGGATTAGAAAACCTCCACGTGAGTGGACGTTCAAAAGAGAATTGCTGTTACATGAGGCCTATTGTACCCATATTAGGGAGTGGTTAGTTGAATTTTTAAACATTAATAGGGGCACTGCCTCTGATCAGATTGTTTGGGACACCCTGAAAGCAGGAGTGCGGGGAGAAACGAAAAAATTTTCCTCCTATAAGTGGAAGGTAGAGCAAGAGATGATTAAGAGCCGTGTGAAGGAGTTAAGAGATGCTGAAATAGAACTCACTGATAAAATCAAGCATGGCTGTAACTCTGAATCTTGTCAACAGAAAATTGCAATCATGAAAGCCTGACTTCTGGAGTTTTTTGGACAGGATCTTGCCACAAAATATCTTCAATATCGTACAAAGATCTTTGAGTTTGGGGAAAATTCTGGTAGGGTCCTCTCCAAGAGACTCCAGCAGCAAAGTGTACAGAGTCGGGTTGTAAAAATCCAAGATCAATCAGGGATAGTTCATGATAAGCAGGAGGGTATAAACGGTGTGTTCCTAAACTATTACACTAATCTGTATAGTCAGGATATCCCAAGCCCTTCCATAGAGAAGGAAATCAAGGACTTTTTACTGGGAATCGACACCGCTAAGCTATCTCAAGAGCAGAGTGAATTGTTGTCAACTCCTATTCAATGGGATGAGGTAGAACTCACGGTGAAGTCCTTAGCGAATGGCAAAGCCTGCGGTCCAGATGCTCTGCCTCTTGAGTTCTATAAGACATTTTTGGATGAGATTCGTATAGATCTGTTAAATGTGCTCAGAGCCACGCAGAAGTGTATTGTTCCTGAATCCTGGAAAGACACTACTATAGTCCTCTTTAAGAAGAAAGGCAAGCCGAAGCTTTTACCCTCATCTTTTCGAGCTATATCATTAATAAACAGTGACTCCAAAATGTATTCTAAAATGTTGGCAGTCAGATTAGCTCGAGTAATTACTCCTTTGGTCTCGCTACGCCAGCATGGTTTTATCCCTGGGCGTGACAAGTCAGATCACGTTAGACGGGTCATAGCTCTTTTGGATTGGGCTCAGGTCACGGCCTCTCCCCTCGGGGTGATCCTGTGGACGCCGAGAAGGCGTTCGACAGGGTCTCCTGGGGGTTCTTGTGGGCTGTGCTTCAGTGGAAGGGATTTGGTATTGAATTTATTCAAGCAATTCGGGCCTTGTATTCTTTCCCAAAAGATGTACTCCGTTTTCTGGGCAAAAGACTCGCTCATTTGTTATAAGTAGGGGCACACGGCAAGGGTGTCCGTGTTCACCCCTTTTATTTGCCCTTTATATCGATCCGTTCTTGAGTAAGATAGAGGGCAACCACGACATAATGGCAATAAGGGCTGGCGGAACGATGTATTCCACTCTAGCGTATGCAGACGATATAGTCATTTTAACAGCATATGTTTCTTCTGCATTTAAAGCACTTAAGACCTTGGCCGAGTGCTTCGGCGTAGTGTCAGGGTACAAATTAAACTTAGCTAAAACCAAAGTAATTCAGACACCCGATATGCCAATCTCTGATGCCCCAGTTGTTACAGAAGCTACATATCTTGGGGTTTGCAAAACGGCCAAAGTAGAAACCATTCCGGATTTAAATATTCTTCCGGTGGTATAGGCAGTTAATATCAAATTAGAACGATTAGATCACCTTCATTTTCTTTATATGGCCGATGTAGTGTTCTTAAAATGGTTGTCCTTCCAAAGTTTTTATATTTGTTCAGGTCGGCCCCCTTAGAATTAACACAAAGTAGTCTTAGTAAGGCAGATAGGATTTGTAATAGATTGTTGTGGGATATAGGCGGTCACGCCGCGCAGCTAAGCTTATGTCCCTTCCCCCGGCTCGGGGTGGTTGGTCAGTACCAAATCTTTTATATATATTTTTTTTTTTTTTTTTGTCCTCATATTCGCCCTTGGTAACCATATAGAGACGAAGAAGTATTGAAGATGACTGAGGCACTGGCCCAGATAAACTGGGGGGATTTAAGTGGTACCTACGATCGTATCCCACAATGCCACGTCTCCCAACTTTATCCTCATCCAATGGTACCGACAGGGTTAGTGAACTGCTATGTACAACCCATTTTATAGCCAGAGTCGCATATATAGGGTATGTAAAGCAAAGAGAAAAAAAAAAAGAGGGATCAAAAGAACAAATGATCCATCCAAGCAGCATAATCATAGGACTTGGAAAAAAAAAAAAAAAACCCTCAATGTTCTGGCCTATGGTTACCAGTTCAGCAGTAGCCAAAATCTCCTTTTGTGTTGGTTGCCTCCTCTAGCCAGATCTAGTTTAGACATCTGTAACATTGCTGCTCGCCAATCTGTATAGAGAGGAGGGGTCTTGTCTTTCCAGCGTTTACAGATTTCTCTTCTAGCTAATAAACAACTATAAAAGACCAGCTTTTTACTTGTACCTTCAATCCCAGGTATAATACCAAAGAAAACTAACGTGGGGCAGGGACTCACTTGTAGATCAATTGCTAGTGAAAGGGAAGCACAGATTTCATTCCAGAAAGATGTTATATAGGGACACTCAAAGAACATGTGTGTATCTGATGCTGCTACTAAACCACATCTGGGGCATACGACCTGAGCATTATTAGAGAACTTTGATAGACGTAATACGCTCTATGCAGTGTCAACAAATGGTTCCGACGAAGGCAGGAAGGTTTTACAATCTCGCCTAGAGTCTTAAATGATTTGAGCCACAAGCCCTCTACATCGGTATTAGGTATATATGTTTCCCAAAGGGAGTGGGGTAGCAGGAATTCGCCATCGATCTCATCTAGTATAAGGTTATACCAAAATGTTATCTCTTTTTTAAATGGGGGTTTGTCCATCAGGTAGGATACTAGATTATGATCAGCACCTAATTTATGCCTACCCCTGCCTAGGCTGTAAGCTTGGGACCAACTCTGGATTTGAAGATATTTAAAGCGTGAAAAGCGAGTTCCTATTATTGAGCTCAAGGTCTCCCATGGAAGTAATACTCCATCAGCAAACAGGTCCCCCCATGCTGAGATCCCGGCCTCTCTAACTGGGAGGGCTAAACTGTCTAAAAGCCAAGATGGGGTACCTGGCGAGTCCCATAACGGGGCCCGACTCTGATAATAATCCAAATTAAGTGTGCGTCTTAAGTTTGTCCATGTTCTAGCTAAGTCCCTCAGCACCTTTAACTTGACCTTCTTAAAGTATTTTGGGTCCCCAAATTTTAGCAAAAAGTTTGTTGGCCCAATTTTTTCCCCTTTGAGAAGTGCTACGAATAATTTTCCGCTCCCTACGTTATTAGGGGTCTTTAAAAGCATCCTAATATGAGAAAATTGGAAAGCCCAGCCATATATCTGGAGGTCTGGTGCTGAGAGACTCCTTTTTCTCGACGCCGTCTGATCTTCTTCCAGGATAACCTGGGTGTACGGCTATTCCAAATGAATCTATTTAATTCCGTTTGAAGTTTGGCAGTCGAGGATGGATAAAAAAAAAGAGGAATAGTGTTAAACAAAAACATAATCTTGGGTAAAATGGTAATTTTGACCAAATTAGATCTACCTATCAGGGAAATAGGAAGAGCTGACCATGATCTCAACAACCTTCGAGCTTCTTTAGCCACACGGGCAAAATTTAACGGGGCGATCTTATTAATATCCGTATAGATATTTAACCCGAGATATCTAAGGGTGGCACTCGGCTGTACTCCTGCAACCAGAGCAGATTGATTCCAAACCATAATGTCGGTTTTTGATGCATTCACTTCGTAACCAGATATTGCCCCAAACTCTTGTGCAATAGATATGACCGTAGGGAAGGCTGAACTTAACTCAGATGAAAAAATAAGAACGTCGTCCGCGTATAGTGCGACTTTCCTCTCCCAACCTTCAAAAATTAAAGGTTTTATATAAATATTGTCCCGAATTAGTTGAGCGAAAGGCTCGATATATAAATCAAATAGAAGTGGTGAGAGGGGACACCCTTGACGGGTTCATCGTGTAATATCAAATGGCTCCGTAAGCTCCCCGTTAACCAGTAATGAAGCAGAAGGATTTTTATATAGTAGTTTTACTGCTCGTCTAAAATTGTCTCCCAGATTGAACTTTTTTAACACTTCTTCTAAATATACCCAGTTTACCCTGTCAAAGGCTTTGGTGGCATCCAGAGTGAAAACTGCTAAAGGAAGTGATGCTGAAGTGGCCATATCTATTGCACCGATGAGGTCATACGTCAGTTCGTGCAATTGCCTCTCCTTCACAAAACCTTTCTGATCCATATGCAAGATGTTATTTGCTACACCACCCAATCTATTCGCAAGTACGGCTGCAAAGATTTTATAATCCGTACTAAGAATTGAAATTGGTCTATATGACCCACAATTGGATGCAGGTTTGCCAGGCTTTAAAATCAGGGTTATGGAGGCCCTGTCCCAAGATGCAGGAGGTAGGGCACCTTCTAATAAGATGTTATTAAACAGATTTGTTAAGTAGGGAAGAATAGTTGGACATATTACTTTGTATATTTCCGAGGGTAACCCATCTGGTCCTGCTGCTTTGCCTTTTTTACTTTTCGAGATGGCAAAGCTAACTTCCTCCGATGTAATAGGGCCATCTAAGATTCCCATTTGTTCAAGGTCCACAGCCGGTAACACGATCCTGGATAACCAGTCCCTTGCTTGAGTGGGTTGTACGTCAGTGTCTTCCTGATAAATCTCACTAAAGAAACTTCTAAAGGCGCCACTAATTCCCTCATCTGTTGAATATAGGATACCGTCTTTACTAATGGAACTAATATTATTTCGGGCCCTATCCGTCTTTGACTTCCAGGCAAGGAGCCTACCGGCACCTTCCCCATATCCGAAGTGGGCCAGTCTACTAGCCTCCCATCTTTCTAAAACCCGTGCACTTAAAACTGAGGAAAGATCTCCCTTTAGGACTGTTAATTTCTCTTGCATCCCATCAGGTGTGGACCCTATTGAGGTTGGATTCGTGATGATCTCTTCTTGAAGTTTTGCTATCTCAAATTCAAGAGAGGCAACTACTTCCCTATAGGTCTTATTTTTATATGCTGAAATATTGGTTAGATAGCCCCTTAGAGTTGCTTTAAATGCGTCCCATGTTATTCCAGGTGGCGCAGACCCCTGATTAAACTCCCAAAAGAATTTAACTTCATGGTTTAATGCCTCAGAGATGTCCGAAGAGGAAAGTATTGATCTATCAAACGACCAATATTTTAACGCGGGCCTAGATGGAACCTCAAGCTCAAGCAAGATAGCAGTATGGTCTGAGAGATGGAAAGGTAAATGAGCAATTGATTTTACGTATTTAACTAAAGATTGATTAATCAAAATGAAGTCTATCCGAGACTGGTGATGAAATTTATAATTTTTAAAAGTGACCCCCTTTTGGGACCCATGTTGAGTCCTCCATATATCGATATAGTTCAATGTTTTCATATTATTTAATAAAAACGTCCTAGTCTTGGATAAAGTTATAGCCCTGTTAGTGGATGACTTATCTAATAGTGGATCTAAAACTATATTACCCGCTAGCATGACCGGCTCTGAAAATGCATACAGTTCTGTGAAAAGAGATGTCAATACAGATGGATCGTCTTGATTTGGGCCATAGTAACCTACTATGGTGAATGGTGAACCCGAAATAATAACAGAAGCAATTGCCCATCGACCATATGGGTCTACCTGTTTAGCGACTAGCCTAGCCTTGATAGATTTTTTAAAAAGAATGGCCACCCCCCTAATATGTGAGGTTTGAGATGTTATAACTCCAAAATCTATCCATCTATTCTTACTCAAGAGGCTTTGCATTTCTGTTTCTGCAAGATGTGTCTCCTGGAGCACTAATACCTGTGCGGCCGAGTCACGTAGATATTGCATGATGTTATTTCTTCTCGGTGAAGTGCGAAGACCGTTAGTGTTCCAGGACAAAATACGTATATTATGCATTACAGCCAAAGAAAAAATATCAGATAGCTCGAAGACCAATACTGCCAAACTCCAAAGAGACAACTAAACTTTGATCGACTCCTATCATTTTTTTTTTTAATGTGCTGTAAAGGACGTTTAAGAGGACTTTTTTTGCTTTCCCCCTCCCCCCTAACCCCCCACCCACCCCATGCCACCCACCCACGGGAAACACCCACACAATCTATCTGGAGACCCAGAGAGATAGCACTCCGCTGTGGACCCCTGCGAATATCAAACTTCTAGAAATTATGGGAGGAAATAGACAAGAGGTAAAGAAACAAGGGCGGGAAAGAAAAAAAAAACTAAATAAGATTACAAAGGTACTATGATTTCCTAAACTAAAGCCACAAGTGAGAATATATCGCCTAGTTTGACAAGATTAAACAGGAAGAATATATATATATATATATTCATTGTTATTTTACATATTTATACTTTTTTTTTTTTTTAATCCTTTAATATTATTTATATATACATATTTTTTATTTTATTTTATTTTTATGTTATTTCTTAAACACCTGCCCGCCACCTATTATGCAGCTCTTCTATTCTTCTATGTACCTAGCTGCAGAATATCATCGTTCTTGCATATTTCTAGGAAATTATTGACCTAAGCTAAAGAACCCAGGCCTAAAAAAAAAAAATTATTAGAGTTAGTTGTGAATTTGTGGATTTGTCAGGAAGCTAAATTATAGTAAGACAGCCTAAGGGAAAAAACATATGGAGGAAAAGGGGCAGTCCTACTTAGCTGACTCTGACCCCCTGCCCATACTCAGCAGAAAATCATCAGCAGCCTGTACAGATCTTATGTTATGCATGGTGTTCTTGTACATAACTCTTAATGCCGCAGGAAAGACTAACTGAGCGACGGCTCCTTGACTCCTAAAAGCTTCCAACCTTTTGCCAAGCTCCCATTGTCTATCAAGTGTGACTCTTGAGAGGTCAGATCTGATCTGAAAATTGAACCCCTGGGCGTTTACCACTTTCTGTTTCAATGCGATGTTCAGAATAGATTCTTTGAGGGAGTATGTAAGAAAATTAACCAAAATCTTCCTAGGTTTTGTTCTCTGCGGGTTTCTCCTAAATGGCTCTCTGTGGATGCGCTGAATGTCCGTAGCTATTTCTTGCTCTGACATATCAAGCCGTAGGGCCTCTTTCAAGAGAGAAACAATAAATTGCTTGATGTCCGAACCCTCTTTCTCCTCCGGTATATTCAAAATTCGGAGATTATTTCTGCGGGCATGATTTTCTAAAGTCTCCAGCCTTTCGGACAAGCTCTGGTTCTCTTGTCTAAGGTTCCTTAGCTCTGCATTTGTGGCGCTTAAGTTAATATTAACCTCTGTAACGGAGTCTTCAAGAGTTTCTGTCCTGGTGGTGAGAGCACCAAGTTTGCTGTCCAATGCCTGACAATAACATCGGATATCTGCTTGATTTGATGCTGAGGTCTCAAACCCCTTTTTGATATCTGTGGCCAGGGTTGTAAACATTGCCTGAAAAGAGGCCTGCAGCGTGGAAACCAGATCTGGGTTCAGAGCCTGGGTAGTATCATCGGGTAAACTAGAATCTCCCCTGCCACTAGTAGAGGAAGTTGAGCCTGTTTCTTGAAGGGCAGTCTGAAGGCTGAGGCTAGATAGTACACTCGGTGGTGCTGGAGGAAATAGGGGTGCCAGTGGTGCGTGCATTTCCAGAGAAGGCACAGATTGCTCCATATTAATGACTATTTGGTGATCTGCTGGATTCAATTGACCTGCTCCTCCTCTCATAGAGGAGAGTGGATGGTCCAACTGGCAGACCTTATCTTTCTTAGGATTGTCATTATTATTGAGGTTGTTATTCATAGTGATGCCGTCTACAGTAGATTCGACAGTGGCAGAGGTGTTAATTTCATTAAAACCCTCAGTAACTTCCAAAAAGGGATCAGGAGTGGGGACATTCATTCCTGCTGTTTCCTCTATAGGAGGCCCTTCCACTTGTTTAGCGGCCATCTGCAGTTTTGATATAATATCCCCTTCCTCCCCATTCAATAAAGGGGAACAGGAATTATTTGCCAAAAGCACCACTTGAGGAATCACTTTAAAATAGGAGCGCAATGAGGGGGTTATTTTTGAGGTAGTAACAAAGTTCTTTGATTTATTTTTTGTGGACTTAGGGGTATAGGAGCGCTTTGCCTTTACCTGACCAGTGAGATATGTTGACAACTTTATTTTATCCGTACTCTCGGCGATATCAGCAATATCATCAACAATATCAGCAGCAGCGGTATTGATTTTAGGGGTGGTATAAGGAATTATACCTTCTGTGCTCAAAACCTCCTTTCCAATGCTGACGGAAGCTGCTGCTGCACTCAGATCACTAGAGTTTAGAGATGCCCCCACTCTCGGGGTGGTTGGTCAGTACCAAATCTTTTATATTATTATTGGGCAGCTATGGTTCAGACTCTGGGCGTACCATTGCTTGGAGATAAGGTAGTTGTGCCTTTATGTAATCGGCCAACTATTTTTGAGATTGGTCTAGGTGTTGAGGCTAAAGGAATTTTATTGGAAGTAATTGAACCAAGTTATTATAAGAGAACACGGTGCAAGGTTATAATGGCTATGGCTGCTATATGGCAGAAAATCAGGCGGAAGATATGTATTCCTAATTTGAATATCTTTACTCCTTTTAAAGCTGCTCGGCTTTTACCTGGTATAAGCCAGGATCAAACGATGATCAGATGGCAAGTGCTTGGGGCTCAGGTTATAGGGCACTTAGTTAGGGATGGTCAACTTCTTCCTTATGTCGCTTTGTAGGATAAATTCAAATTTTCACCACGGGATTTTTTCAAATATCTTCAGATACAAAGTTTTATACATAAATCTTTAAGAGGCACACCTTCTTTCTTAGGTAAACTTCCTGTTATAGAATTAATCCAAAAAAGAAGTAAAATAGGTGTGTTGTATCAATATTTGTTATCCATTCTCCCTGATGATTTATTAGTACAGGGTGCCAAGTGGGACGTCAAGTTTGGGAAGACGGGCACAGATTTAACACCAGCTTTGAAATTCGCTAGTGAGGTTTTGATTTCTGGGACTCTCAGAACTCAAAGCTATATGGCAATGCTAGACTTATATTATACGCCTGCTAAGATTGCAAAATGGGGTAGGGTAAAGGGGGATTCTTGTGCAAGGTGTGGTTTGTTTGCGGCTGATTCCATCCACATGTTTTACACTTGTCCATCTCTTGCTGTTTTTTTGGCAGACGTTGAGCGTTTTATCAATTCCACGCTCAAGATTAACTGCAGTCTGTCACCAAAACTGGTAATATTTGGAGTGGATGAGGGAACTAATGTAGAAGCGAATTTATGTTATTTATTAGCTTTCTTGTTTACAGCTATGTCTCAGATCCGGCTCTGTATAACCTCTCAATCGGTTGTCCCCCGAAGCTCCTACTTTCATGAATTGGCGAGCTAGATTACTAGCTATCCATAGGCTTGAAATGTCAGTTTTTTTCTTTAACACCTTCACTGCGGCGGCTATTCCGCCGCAGTGCTACGGGTTTTGAGCGGCCGCGCGGCGGGCGCATGCTGGTGACGGAACCGCTCAGTCACCAGCATCGGTTGAGCTGTGCTCGTGACGGAGCGGTTCCGTCACGGCCCGCCCCGCTCAATAGAACCCTCAGCGCAGGCGCGGAATTCGCGCCGCGCATGAGCGTTCTATCGAGCTGGGCGGGCCATGACGGAACCGCTCCGTCATCAGCACAGCGCGACCGCGGCTGATGACGGAGCGGTTCCGTCATCAGCACCGAAGGGGTTAAAAGGTAGAAGGAGGAGGGAGATAGCATCTAGGATTTGGGCACCGGTTGAAGATTGGATTAATTAATTGTTCGAGAAATAGTGATTATGGGATTAGTTATTTGCTCCTTATTCATGTCTATGTGCAATGACCCTGTCTCATGACTAGTATCTTATCGATTTTTTTTTCTTTCTATATCGTAATGTATTTGAATATGCTTTCTTTTTCTTCTTTTCTTTTTTTTGTTTTTTTGTCTGATGTATTATTGCCATGTATGCATTGTTTGAGTTGTTAACTCCTGCCAATAAAACTTCTTATAAATAAAAAATGTCATTATCGCAAAGTAGTACACAATCAATGCAGGCAGAAACTCAGCAGATAGGTATGCAGCTGCAACAACAGCAGCAGCCGCAAGAACGGCAGCAGCAGCCGCAATGACAGCAGCAGCAGCTGCAAGAACAGCAGCAGCAGCCACAAGAACAGCAGCAGCAGCCACAAGAACAGCCCACAATAGTAGTTGTTGCTCCTGAAGTAGGGGCATTTCAGGAAATCGAGCTTCCTGCAGACAAAGTGGAGCAAACCACTGTTTCTGAAGATCTATTGCCTTCCACACCACCTGCAAGGAAAAGGAGGCTTAGTCCATCATCTTCTTCTTCAAGCCCTGCTTCTGATGATCGTGATGCAGCCACCAGCTCAGTCTGAAAGTGATGCACTTCACAAGACAATGCTTCTGAAAAGGAAGGTTTCAGAAAAACCTAGAGTTATGGAGGTAGATGTAGAAGAGGGGGATGATGTTGATGAAGACGAGCCAGTCATCACGCACATCACTCCCGCCTCAAAAGGGATGGAGACTGACATTTTCACCCTATCCAGAAAGGCTGCTACTGAGCGGGATGTAGCACGAATACCACCAACACAGGTTACACCACCACAACCTCCAGCTGCCATATTTTCCAAGGCCCGGCAGGGACCTACATCCAGCTCAACCATCTCAGTAGGTAGTGGTAGTAAAGGTCACAGTGTAGCTGCACAGAGTCACATTGTCACATTACAAGCACACCCTCCAGTTCATCTGGGATTGAAAGTGGCACATCCAGCAGTGCCAGAAAGTTCTCCTCCCCAGTTTGGGACTTCCCTTATGTTAGCACCAAGGAGGAGAACGTTCCTATATGATCAATTTGTCGACAAGGTGTTCGGCGGGGTAAGCTTGGTACAAACTATGGTACGGGAGGCCAAGCAGGTCATCTCAGAATACACCACACTATCATGTGGGAGAAGCACCTACTTCACTTAAAACAAAGTAGAAAAACTCAACCAATTGAAGTTGGTCAGGAAGAATCAGGGGACGATATTATTGCGGTGGAAGGTGAAGAAGAGGGAGGCATTTCTAGCCCTGTCCCCAGTAGCGTAGTGGTACCGTCCACATCCTCCTCAGCACCGCAGTAAGAGCCATACTCAGAGTCAGGCTGAGACACCAAGGCAACTGAGTACCGCAATGAGACAAACTGCGTCGTTGAGCCTAAGTGGGTTAATGAAAACAACAGCACCACAAAGGAAAGCAATCCAGCCTACCATTGAGAGCATGCTTAGGTTGGAGGGGCAGTTCCACCCAACGGCACAGTTGTACAATGCACAACTGGCTAAAATGTTAGCACTGGATCTTCTCACTTTTTCATTTGTGGAAAGGGTTGGGTCCCCTTGAATTTGTGTCAGCCATCTGTCCTAAATAGAAGGTTCCCAGCCGTTCCTATTTTGCACAAATTGCTGTTCCGGCACTACATCATGATGTGCTGGAATTGGTTGGACAAGCTTTGCAGCAGAGTGCTGTTCACAATATCCACCTGACAAGACATGTGGACCAGTTGCCAAGCCAGAAATTACATGTGCATCACTGTACACTGGGTCTCTTTTGTGGGGGTTAGAGATAAGCTCTCTGAACAAGGTGATGTTGACACAGCTGAGATTTTTAAAGCTACTCGGAAACATGCAATAGTAGCCATGTTCGCCATGGAGAAATATCATACTGCTGTAAACATTTTGCAAGAGTTTCGCAGCAATGTTTTTGAATGGCTGCACCCAAGAGGGCTTAGTATTGGTTTTGTTGCCATAGATAATGGCACTAATGTACTTAAGGCCATGGACCTTGGTTTCTATTTCAGGGTTCCGTGTTTGGCGCACTGCATAAACATTTTAGTTCAAGACTTTCTGAAAAAGGAACCCATAGTAAGCAACTTACTGACCATCTGCCGAAGAATATGCACTCATTTCAGCCATTCTTTTAAAGCTCGGAAGCAGCGGAAGATCATTCAACGTGAATGTAAGATGCCAGTCAAAGCACTCATCCAGGAGGTGGCAACACGTTGGAACTCAACGTATTACATGCTTGATTGTCTGTTTGAGCAGTACAGGCCACTCAATGAATATGTCATGCAATGACTGGATGCTACTGCGAAGGGCTTGACCCTTCAGATGGACCAATGGTGCCTAGTTAAATGCCTGACTGAGATGCTGTGTCCTTTTGAGGTCTTCACATCTGAAGTCAGCAAGGAGGACTGTACAATGGGCCAAACTATCCCATTATTGTAAATGCTAGAGCATCAGCTGAAGAAGGTGTCTGAATCATACAAAAGTGTAGAGGACAAAAAGGTAGCCTATGACTTGGTGGAGAGCTTAGCCCGTCGCTTAGCTGAAAATACAAGGATGCAAAATACAATTTTGTCACAAGAACATTACATTTCTGCCACAATTCTGGACCCACGGGCAAAATTGGGACTGAAGACATTCATTCCTTTTTCAGAGATGGATGTTGCCCGCTACAAAACTTGGATAGCTGAGGCAGCGAGTATGTTAGAAAATGAACGGCTGCTAATTAAAAGCCCGCAAGATCAACCCACAAGAAGTACTGCAGCAGGGCATGCGGCATCAAGTGCAACTTCGGAGGCTGAGGACAGTGCGCTTGGCTCACAACACTCACTGTCACTATCGGCAACAGCAACAATAACTGTATCATTAGGCCCAGTAGAATCGTTAAACGATTGGTATTTACAGTTAGGCATTAATAAACACAGTGCTGATGCACAGAGAAAAGAGCCTGAAAGGTTAGCAGCAGCACCCCTAAACATTGAGCGGATGGTCCAGGCCTATCTGGATAACCCAACAGATGTGTACATTGATCAAAACCCATTGCAGTATTGGTATAGAAAAAGGGCTGAATGGCCACTGCTCAGCAGGCTGGCAATAAGCTATCTGGCTTGCCCTGTCGCAAGTGTATCTTCCGAACGTATTTTCAGTGCTGCTGGTTCAATTGTAACAGTGAGAAGGACCAGTCTCTCGCCCAAAAACGTGGAGAGGTTAACAATGATCAAAATGAATCCGCACTTCATACCACCGAATTACACAATGCATGAAGCAAGCGAGGAAGATGAGGACAGCGGCTAGGGTGACGAAAGTAGTGTATCACATCATGATTACCTACTACTGGCTGAACCCCCAGAGTTTGAGGATGAGCTATACTTCCCTGATGATTAGGCTTGCACTTACTTTCTTCCTCTCTTTTTTTTCGTTATTTGTGTGTCTATCATTCCAGTTACAAAGTTTGAATCACAACAAATCCATTACCACCGCCTTTTACTCTTCTCATTTCAATATACAAGTTTCAGGTAACTGCATTTGACAGTACATCCTCCGAATCCAGCTCCTCTGCTCCATCATACTGAATCTCCCGCCTAAATCCATTGCCCTCATGATGATTGGCTGATGGAAAATAGAAGAAAAACAAAAACTTTCCTAGTCCTGCCAAAAGAAGTGGAACATGATGACTACTATAGCTATCCTCCTTTCAGAGCTGAGAGAGACTGACCTTTAATGGAACAGGTAATGATTGATGCCATGCATTGGACGCAGAGTCGCAGACTGAGTGATTTTGTTGTTGTTTGTTGTGCATGAAGTTATGTCATTGTGCACTAATCATCTTTCTACAGTACACACTAAACGTAACTCAAGGAAATGTTCTCCTTCTTGCAAATAAGAAATTTGTACTTCTACTGCAGCTTGATACATTTCTTTTGATTGAATACAGGAAGGGGACTCAATCTGCACACTGAGTATGACAACAGCACCGTCCATGATGATGATGGCGAAAAAGACAGCCCGTTAACTTAAGATGAGAAGGAACAGGTAATGAAAATGAATTGCATGCGTTGGACACCTGACTCTGAGTGATTGGTGTTTTTGTTGTTTGTTTGTTGTGCACAAAGTGAAGTCAAAGTGCACTAGTAGTCTTACTGTACACACTAAAGAGTGACTCAAGTCAATAATATTTCTACTCTTTTTGTGTAATAACAACATATTACTTCTACTGCAGTCAGTCAGTAAAAGTATCGGAGATGATTGATGCAATAATAACAAGTCAGGAGGACGTTTCATGAGTGGCATAAAAAAAGCCTAAAGGTAAACATGTCAACAAAAACCACAGTAGACTCAAATGTCTGTGTAGAAGTGGAGTCGAGTGTAGCGGTGGGATGACTGCGGTGCATTGATTTACTAACTTAAATTGTAAAATGCTATTTTTGGAATGGATATGTGCTGTGTCCAACTCTTTAAAAAAAAAGTACTCTAGTCTAAACGGAGGATGTGCTAAGCAACGTGCCGTCACTGTGGGCCTGCTCTGTTCTGTTGTTGTTGAAGGTTGTTAGAAGCGGCTGTCTCTAGTTGGCAGAGGTATACACTTCTGACAAATAGGGACACACCTTTTCTAGTCAGGGCAAGGGGATCACACACTTAGATAACCCCTGCTCACCCCCTTGGTAGCTTGGCAAAGCAGACAGGCTTATCTCAGAGGCAGTGCGTTAAGCATTTATGACCACATACAGTAATAAAGTGAATACACTACAAATGGACACGACACAGTAGTATTATAAAAATAAGGATTTTTATATAAGGCTTAGCACAAGACCAAATAACGACAAAATATACCACAGTCTTAATAAATACTCTTGGAAGGAAAAATAATAGTTCAAGCACGGTTTCTTCTTAGCACAAAGTCTTTAGTATCAAAAGCAACTCTTCTTCTCTAAAACACAGTTCTTGGCAACTATGTAACCCACACGGGAGTCACACGACGTTGAGGCAAAGTTAATCCAAAGGTTCGGCGTCGACCGCGAGGAGCGCTACGTCGAGCCCGGAGTCGCACAGACCCCAACAACACAGTACCTTGGAACAGTGAAGCACTCGATGATCAGCGGCGTCGAGATGTCCGGCGTCGCGTCTTCGGCGTCGATCGGGCCTCGGAGTCGGGGCAATCTGCAGCGGCGTCGACCGAAGTCAGGCGGGAGCAGCGCTCACGGGATGAAGCAGGATACGGCGTCGTCGATGTCGATGTTGCAAGAGTGAGCAGCGCTCACGGCGTCGAGAGGGCTCGAAGTCGATGCGATCAGCAGCGGTGCAGACACGAGGTCACTTGGAGCTGGAGCCGAACTCACTACTCACTGGCGTTGTTGCTGGCGTCGATCAGGCCCGGCGGCCGGCGTCGAGGAAGCGGGACACTGGAGCCGTTACTCACGATGTCGAGCTGGATTCGGCGGCGTCCGTCGGCGTCGAGATTGCTGGATTCTTTCAGAGGTGCTGGATTCACAAGTTCCAGCAAACAGCACTTTAAGCAGATGAAGTCCTTTAGCCCTGAGACTTCAACAGGAGACTGGCACTCTTCCAGCCCTTGGAGATTTTCTTAGCAAAGATTGAGAGTACACACACAGTTCCTCTCTCCTGGTTCCTTGGCAAAAATAAAGAAGCAATGCAGGATTCCCCCAACAAACAGCACTCTGGCAGAAGGGGTAGGCAGTCCTTAGATCAGCAGGCTTCTTGTCCTTGGTACAGGTTTCCTTGTCAGAAGTGATCTAAATTCTTGGTTCAGGGGTCCTTCTCTTATACCCCTTTTTGGCTTTGATCCCTTTGTCCATGCAGGGGAATTTCCCCCCATCTTGGGTTTGTTGTGGGTGTTGCCAGGCCGAAGCACCTGGCCTATTCACTGTGCAGGGCAGAGTCTTCAGCCGCCCAGCAGGAGCGAAGCCAGCGTTGTCACTGGCAGGGGCAGGGCCATCAGTTGCCCAGCAGGAGGTGGGCCAGGAAAGTCCCAGGCAGGCACAGAGTCATCAGCCGCCCGGCAGGGGGGCGGAGCCAGCATTGTATCAGGCAGGGCAGGCTATCAGGAGCTACTCTTCCCCTACTCTCAATGCAAATGCCCCACTCATCCCAAACTGACTCATTCAGACCTCTGGAGCCACCCAGCTCCTGTCACACGCACACCAGAACCAGCAGAGACCGGTAGACAGTTAGGCAAGAAAATAGCTACTTTCTAAAAGTGCTATTTTCAAACACAGAGTCCAAAAACCATCCACACAAACGGATGCGTTATTAAACCCTGAGTTCAGGGATACCAAACTCGACATTGCACCATGCTTCCCGAGCCCGCTAGGATTATAGCATTAATAATCCTGGCAGCCCATTCTAACTGATGGAGAGCAGGTTACCTTACACTAGTGAAAAACGAATATGGCTGTAATTCACTATTAGGACATGCCAACCTTGTCAGGCTTGTCCTACCTTATGCTTACAATGCACCCTGCCCGTGGGCCTACCATAGGGGTGACTAACATGAAGTTAAGGGAAGGTTTAGGGACTGGCAAGTAGGTGTACTTGCGCAGTCTGCGTGACAGTACCAGACTGCACGTGGTCTAGCAATGGTAGACCTTCAGACATACTTTTACTAGGCCGCTCTTATGGGTGGCACAACACGTGCTGCAGGCCCACTAGCAGCATTTGTATTTAAAAGCCCTGGCACTCCTGGTGCACTCTACTAGGGACTGACAGTAAACCAAATAAGCCAAACTAGGAATTCAATTAATACAGCAATTTCACATAGGGAGCACTTGCACTGTGGCACTAATCAGCAGTGGCACAGTGCCCAAAGCATTTACCAGCAAAAACATCGTAAACAGAGGAGGCAAACAGAAAAAATGGAGGAGAGACTCATGCCAATGATGCCAGGTCTAACACGTGTCCCCTCCAGCTGAAATGTGGGGAGAACTACCCTTACCCTAGGGAGTCCTCATCACTAAGGCGGAAAAATCTGGACAGACCATCAGCATTGGCGTGATCTGTGCCAGGGCGGTGTTCCACCGTGAAGTCCATCCCCTGTAGGGAAATGGACCACCTCAACAGCTTTGGATTCTCACCCCTCATCTGCATCAACCATCTGAGGGGCCTGTGGTCTGTCTGAACCCGTAAGTGAGTCCCAAACAGGTAGGGTCTTAGCTTCTTCAGTGCCCAGACCACAGCAAATGCTTCTCTCTCTATCGCACTCCACCTCTGTTCCCTGGGAAGTAACCTCCTACTGATGAAGGCTACAGGTAAGTCTTGGCCCTCTTCATTTACCTGAGCTAGAAGAGCCCCCACGCCATGCTCTGAAGCGTCCGTCTGGACAACAAATTCTTTAGAAAAGTCGGGTGCCTGGAGTATGGGTGCTGTGCACATTGCAGTTTTCAGGGTGTCAAAGGCCGTCTGACAGGCGTCAGTCCAGATCACAAGTCGTGGCTGCTTCCTGGAAGTCAGCGAAGTCAAGGGGTGCACAATGTTACCATAATCCTTGACGAACCTCCGGTAATAACCTGTGAGACCCAAGAAGGCTCTCACCTGAGTCTGGGTTTTGGGCGGTGCCCATGCCAGGATGGTATCAATCTTGGGTTGCAGGGGGGCCACCTTGCCGCTCCCTACTTGGTGCCCCAAGTACACCACTGAACCCTGCCCAATCTGGCACTTACTGGCTTTGATTGTGAGGCCTGGTCTGCGCAGGGCCAACAACACTTCCTGGAGGTGGTGCAAGTGTTCCTCCCAGCTGGCGCTGAACACTGCGATGTCGTCCAGGTAGGCGTCACTGAAATCCTCCAGTCCAGCCAAGACCTGGTTGACCAACCTCTGGAAGGTGGCAGGGGCATTCTTCATCCCAAAGGGCATAACCCGGAATTGGTAGTGCCCATCTGGTGTGGAGAATGCTCACCTCTCTTTTGCCCCATCAGTCAAGGCGATCTGCCAGTACCCAGACGTTAGATCAAACGTACTAAGGTACCGGGCAGCCCCTAACCGATCTATGAGCTCATCAGCTCTGGGGATGGGGTGCGCGTCAGTCTTGGTGACTGAATTGAGTCCTCGGTAATCCACACAGAACCGAAGTTCCGGTGAAGCACCAGGCGCTGCAGCCTTTGGGACCAAGACCACTGGGCTGGCCCAAGGACTGCTAGAGGACTCAACCACCCCTAAGGCAAACATTTTGGAGACCTCCTCCTTGATGTATGCTCTGACCTTGTCAGTCACTCTGTAAGCCTTGTGCTTCACAGGAGTGCTGTCCCCGGTGTCCACATCATGGACACACCACTGAGTGACACCAGGAATCAAGGAAAACAGATCAGGGAATTGTCCCAACAATTGGCGACAAGCCTGCTGCTGTTCAGGGGTCAGTGTGTCAGAGAGGACAACACCATCCACTGACCCATCTTGCTCTTTTGCAGACAGGAGGTCAGGAAGAGGCTCACTCTCCTCCTCCATTCCAGCATCTGTAGCTAGGAGCATGCCCACTTCGGACCTTTCTAAGTGGGGCTTCAAACGGTTGACATGCAGGACCCGCAAGGGGTTCCTGGGAGACTTCAAGTCCACCATGTAGGTGACATCGCTCTTTTTCTCCACAACCTCAAATGGTCCAGTCCACCTGTCCTTGAGCGCACAAGGTTCTACAGGGGACATAACCCAAACTTTCTGTCCAGGCTGAAGCTCTACCAGAGTGGCCTTCTGGTCGTACCACCGCTTCATCTCCTCCTGGCTGCCCTCCAGATTTGCCTGAGCAAGATCTCTGAAGCGCCTAGTCTGGTTCCTAAAGGCCAGCATGTAACTGTATACATCCTGGGGAGGTTTCCTGGGAGATTGCTCCCAGCCTTCTTTGACCAGACTCAAAGGTCCTCTTACCGGGTGACCATACAAAAGCTCAAAGGGGCTGAACCCGAGAGAATTTTGTGGCACCTCACGGTAAGCAAACAACAGGCATGGCAAGAGGACGTCCCATTTACGCCTCATTGGTTCTTCAAGACCCATAATCATGCCTTTAAGGGTACGGTTGAATCTTTCAACCAACCCATTACCTTGAGGGTGGTAAGGAGTGGTAAGTGGTAAACTTGTAAGTTACCCCACACTCCTTCCACAGAGACTTCATATAGTTGGAAATGAAGTTGGTGCCCCGGTCTGACACCACCTCTCTGGGGAACCCCATTCGGGAGAAAACACCCATCAGTGCCCGTCCCACCACGGGGGCCGTCACTGTTCTGAGAGGGATGGCTTCCGGGTACCGTGTGGCATGGTCCACCAAGACCAGGATGAACCTGTTGCCTAGGGCTGTCTTGGGGTCCAGGGGCCCAACAATGTCAATCCCCACCCGGTCAAAGGGGGTACTGACCACGGGAAAAGGTTGGAGGGGAGCCTTCTGCTTCTGCCCGCTTTTCCCACTTGCCTGGCAAGTTTGACAGGTCTTGCAATGGATATCTGTATCCCTTCTCATCTGAGGCCAATAAAAATGGGTGACAAGCCTGTCATAGGTCTTGTCCTGCCCCAGATGTCCAGCTAAAGGAACGTCATGAGCCAAACCCAGTAGGAAGGCTCTGAAGCGCTGGGGTACCACCAGCACACGGGCTGACCCAGGCTCAGCAGCCTTAGGCTCGCTATACAGGAGGTCGTTCTCCCAGTAAACAAAATGTGACCCTGACTGATCACCTGAGGTTTGGGCTGAGGCCTGCTGCCTCATACCCACAAGAGAAGGGCACACTTTCTGTTCTGCACAGAATTCTTCCCTGGAGGGACCACCATCCTGCTGCCAGTGGGTCAGCTCGGGCAGGTCTCCCAGTTCAGCTACTTGTTCACCTGTGGGTTCCAGGGCATACCCCTCAAGGTCTGCCTCCTCCTGGACCACGGGAACTATGGGGGACGGTTTCCCGCGCCCCCTGCCTCTTCTCTTCACAGCTGGGTCCTGGGCCATACTTTTAGGCTCCAGAACACCATCAACACCCTTACTTGCTGTCATCGATCGAGTGGTTGCACACACCCACTCTGGCACACCCAACATTTTCAAATGTGTCTCCCTCTCCACCTTAGCCCAAGGGGAGTCTTCTAAATCATTGCCCAGGAGACAATCAACAGGCATGGCGGGCCTTACAGCAACTTGAAGAGTACCTGAAACTCCCCCCCATTCAAAGGAAACTTGAGCTACCTCACACTCTCTCTGGGAGTTGTCAGCAGCTATCACAGGGTAGAATGCGTGGGGAACAACCTGCTCTCTGGACACCAAGTGACACTTGACAGCTGTCACACTCGCTCCGGTGTCTCTGAGAGCTTCCACTCTATGGCCATTAATGGTCAACCACTGCCTATATTTCTTAGTGTTACTAGGCAGAGGGGGTGGAGGGACCAATTCCATGTCTCCTAGAGAGACCAGGGACATCTCTGCGGGACCCTCCCCACCATGGGCAACCATCTCCTCCCCTCCCAGGGCTACACTCGCCAACTGACGGGGGGCGGCACGTGGTGGTGCACTGGGTGGTGCACTAGAGTTCTTCAAGGGACACTGGGGATCATAAAACCGGTGTCCCACCTGCTTACAAGCGAAGCAGGTCATTGGGCCCCTACGAACAGGTCTACCTGTCGGGGCCTCTGATTTCTTCTCTGGGGGAGGCTGGGAACCCTTCCCTTGGTTCCCTTGGGGATTACTTTGGGGCCCTTTCTGGAACTCCCTCTGTTTACCCTTGTCCCCCCCCACTCTTCTGCTGGGGACCCTGCCCACCTTTGGCTGAGTCTCCCACTGGACCCTTGTGGACCCTGGTACTGACCCAGCGGTCCGCCTCCTCAGCAAGTTTTCTAGGGTTAGATATCTTGCTATCAATAAGGTGCTGGCGCAGCTCTGGAAAACAGTTATTAGACAAGTGCTCCCAAGCAAACAAATCATAAAGAGCATCATAACTTTCCACTTTGCTGCCCTTTACCCAACCATCCATGGCTCTGCAAAAATATGACACATATTCCACCCACGTGGTACCAGGCAACTTCTTACATTCTCTAAAGGCCTGTCTGTACTTTTCTGGGGTTAGGCCATACCTTAACATTAAAGCATCTTTCATATGAGTATAAGACATCCTATCCTCAACAGGCATGTCTAACAGGGTATCTCTTCCCTCATTCACAAAGCGACCCCACAACCCCGCTCCCCAATCCTTCTCAGGGACCCGGTGGGCCAACAATGCTAACTCATATGCTTTAAACCATTGACCAATATCTTCATTCTTCTGAAAATCTTTGATCACATCTTTGGGAAAATAAAACCTACTTTCTGCAGGCACAGATGGGATGCTGCCACCAGAGGGATTCAATTCTAACTCTTTAGCTTTGAGCTCCAACTCCCTCATCCTGGTATCACGCTCAAAAGCTAACTTTTCTCTTTCAAACTCTAACCTTTTGATCTCCATATCAGCTTCTCTCCTGCCTCTTGCATTCTCTATTTCCAACTGCCCATTTATCTTAAGTTTTGCCATTTCCATGTTGTAAGCTCGCTCTTTCTCCCTTTCTTCTCTTTCTTCAGGAGAAAGACCCTTGGAGGAAACACTGCTGCCAGGAGAGGACACATGACCATTCACTGGTACTTCCTCTTCCCCTTCCCCTGGCGGTACCACCACCGCATCAGAGGGATCTCTGGATTCCAACCAGGCCTCCAAAGCTTTGAGATATTCCTCCTTCGCTGAGATGCCTTTGGTAGGGACTTTAAATTTCTTGCAAAAGGATTTCAGCTCCTTTAACTTGTAATCCTTTATCTTACTCCTATCAAATTCCTCCACAACAACAGGGGCAGTGACTCCGGCATCACTCATGGTCAAAACTGGCAGTTTCAAAAATCAAGTTCCAGGAAAGCGGAGAACAAAAATAGAATATCCAACCAAAACAGATTGTGGCTGCGCTATGGTCTGCTTTCACTATGTAGCGTACACTAATCACTGCACATGGGTCATAAATGCAAAGTTCAAATCCTCACCGCTGACCCACCAATGTTAGAAGCGGCTGTCTCTAGTTGGCAGAGGTATACACTTCTGACAAATAGGGACACACCTTTTCTAGTCAGGGCAAGGGGATCACACACTTAGATAACCCCTGCTCACCCCCTTGGTAGCTTGGCAAAGGAGACAGGCTTATCTCAGAGGCAGTGCGTTAAGCATTTATGACCACATACAGTAATAAAGTGAATACACTACAAATGGACACGACACAGTAGTATTATAAAAATAAGGATTTTTATATAAGGCTTAGCACAAGACCAAATAACGACAAAATATACCACAGTCTTAATAAATACTCTAGGAAGGAAAAATAATAGTTCAAGCACGGTTTCTTCTTAGCACAAAGTCTTTAGTATCAAAAGCAACTCTTCTTCTCTAAAACACAGTTCTTGGCAACAATGTAACCCACACGGGAGTCACACGACGTCGAGGCAAAGTTAATCCAAAGGTTCGGCGTCGACCGCGAGGAGCGCTACGTCGAGCCCGGAGTCGCACAGACCCCAACAACACAGTACCTTGGAAAAGTGAAGCACTCGATGATCAGCGGCGTCGAGATGTCCGGCGTCGCGTCTTCAGCGTCGATCGGGCCTCGGAGTCGGGGCAATCTGCAGCGGCGTCGACCGAAGTCAGGCGGGAGCAGCGCTCACGGGATGAAGCAGGATACGGCATCGTCGATGTCGATGTTGCAAGAGTGAGCAGCGCTCACGGCGTCGAGAGGGCTCGAAGTCGATGCGATCAGCAGCGGTGCAGACACGAGGTCACTTGGAGCTGGAGCCGAACTCACTACTCACTGGCGTTGTTGCTGGCGTCGATCGGGCCCGGCGGCCGGCGTCGAGGAAGCGGGACACTGGAGCCGTTACTCACGATGTCGAGCTGGATTCGGCGGCGTCCGTCGGCGTCGAGATTGCTGGATTCTTTCAGAGGTGCTGGATTCACAAGTTCCAGCAAACAGCACTTTAAGCAGATGAAGTCCTTTAGCCCTGAGACTTCAACAGGAGACTGGCACTCTTCCAGCCCTTGGAGATTTTCTTAGCAAAGATTGAGAGTACACACACAGTTCCTCTCTCCTGGTTCCTTGGCAAAAATAAAGAAGCAATGCAGGATTCCCCCAACAAACAGCACTCTGGCAGAAGGGGTAGGCAGTCCTTAGATCAGCAGGCTTCTTGTCCTTGGTACAGGTTTCCTTCTCAGAAGTGATCTAAATTCTTGGTTCAGGGGTCCTTCTCTTATACCCCTTTTTGGCTTTGATCCCTTTGTCCATGCAGGGGAATTTCCCCCCATCTTGGGTTTGTTGTGGGTGTTGCCAGGCCGAAGCACCTGGCCTATTCACTGTGCAGGGCAGAGTCTTCAGCCGCCCAGCAGGAGCGGAGCCAGCGTTGTCACTGGCAGGGGCAGGGCCATCAGTTGCCCGGCAGGAGGTGGGCCAGGAAAGTCCCAGGCAGGCACAGAGTCATCAGCCGCCCGGCAGGGGGGCGGAGCCAGCATTGTATCAGGCAGGGCAGGCTATCAGGAGCTACTCTTCCCCTACTCTCAATGCAAATGCCCCACTCATCCCAAACTGACTCATTCAGACCTCTGGAGCCACCCAGCTCCTGTCACACGCACACCAGAACCAGCAGAGACCGGTAGACAGTTAGGCAAGAAAATAGCTACTTTCTAAAAGTGCAATTTTCAAACACAGAGTCCAAAAACCATCCACACAAACGGATGCGTTATTAAACCCTGAGTTCAGGGATACCAAACTCGACATTGCACCATGCTTCCCGAGCCCGCTAGGATTATAGCATTAATAATCCTGGCAGCCCATTCTAACTGATGGAGAGCAGGTTACCTTACACTAGTGAAAAACGAATATGGCTGTAATTCACTATTAGGACATGCCAACCTTGTCAGGCTTGTCCTACCTTATGCTTACAATGCACCCTGCCCGTGGGCCTATCATAGGGTTGACTAACATGAAGTTAAGGGAAGGTTTAGGGACTGGCAAGTAGGTGTACTTGCGCAGTCTGCGTGACAGTACCAGACTGCACGTGGTCTAGCAATGGTAGACCTTCAGACATACTTTTACTAGGCCGCTCTTGTGGGTGGCACAACACGTGCTGCAGGTCCACTAGCAGCATTTGTATTTACAAGCCCTGGCACTCCTGGTGCACTCTACTAGGGACTGACAGTAAACCAAATAAGCCAAACATGGAATTCAATTAATACAGCAATTTCACATAGGGAGCACTTGCACTGTGGCACTGATCAGCAGTGGCACAGTGCCCAAAGCATTTACCAGCAAAAACATCGTAAACAGAGGAGGCAAACAGAAGAAATGGAGGAGAGACTCATGCCAATGATGCCAGGTCTAACAAAGGTCAATGCTGGAAACTGACTAGAGAAGAGATGATGCATACATGCCGCCTCGGAAAGTGTTCTTGTTGCACTACACCATAACTTGTGCATTTGTTTCAACTTTGTTTCTCAATATCCCCTTTGTTTTTCCATCTACAATTACAGGTCGGGTCTTGCCCTATACTTGGGAAAACATTACAATGCACACTTACCTTACCAATAAATCTACATTTTTTTCGAGGCGGGCAGTGGCGACAGGCGAGTGGCGACACCCAAGATTGATGGACGAGAGGACCAAAAGGAATGCCGAGATGCAAATCCAGTCCACATTTTTGACCAGGATAACACAGTAACAGTATCAACTTTCATCTTCTTGTCTACAATCTTTACAACAGTGTGTTCTTCTTCTTCTTGTTATTATCATTAGGTTTGCTCTTTGTTTATGATTCATCCCTACCAATATTTAAAAATGGTATTTGCTATCTGTAAAAGTATTAAGCCCGGAACAACTGAACAAGAAGTGTATGTAATCCGGGTCTCTTTATCAATCATCATCATGCAAGCATTTCCTTTTTCTCCCTTAACATATTGATATGGATATGGTAGTCTACAAAGATTGTCATTTGTTGTTTGTCCATGTATACTGTTTTTCACTGTCAAACCTTTCCCCAAACCCCCTTCCCATCCATTCAACAAACCCTAACCCTCTTCCCCCGGGCTGTGTAACTTATTGAGTTGTGACTAAATTAAATGTACACCAATAATTAATCACAAGCTTGCTGGGACGGATGTGGCGAAAGCAATAGCACTTCAATTTCAAGGCAGAGCGATTATCTTCTTCTGCTTGCCCACCCATGAGCAGTATATTTTAGAGGTGATTTTTAACAAAGGAACATATACCTTAGCATTAATTGCCGGCATTGATTGGATTTGTTGTCATCCTCATACACAGCACTAACTGTTATGCTGTAGGTCTAGGCAAGTGACTCAACACAACTATCATTTGTAACTCTGTCTAGAGGGCTATCCCCACCACCATTATGTTTTGTTGTACAATATTTTTGCATATTATTGTTGCTCGGTAAGTTCTGCACTGTACTTCATTCTATTACTCCTCGAACAGTCTCTCAAAGGCGATTGACTGCCTCATTTTCTTCTTCTGCAAATGCTGCTTCCCTGCCAGTGTTTAATACTACTACTACCACCACCTCCACAACATGGGATGTTAGAAATAGGAAACCATCATGCAGCCATCGCCGTGCCTAAGTTAAACATCAAGCAAAGAAAGGTAAGGGAAGTTTGGGGAGGCATAATTAATAATGGACATGTTTTCAATCAATTCACACACCCCTTTGAGTCCAGATAAAGAACGCATAGACTAAAAGAGAGAGACTGACAGTACTAGTAGGACAACTCAATCAGTGAGGGGTGTTGCTTCTATCTGTTTGTGTCTTACACAGTCAGCCAATTATTTAAATGAAACACGGTCTATGGACGGACCTGCACCAGCAAGGAAACAGTGTGATGCAAAACAGTAACCCCACCTACAAAACATTAACAACATTGTATGTAAAGTAGAAATATATAGATTTAATATACCCCAACAAATATAAACTATGTAAAAAAAAACACAAAAGCTGACCCACCCCCCTCCCTAACCCCAACCAATGTCCGTAACCGTAATGAGAAAGTCCAAAGGTCCAAAACCCCAACGCCCAATTCCCACCCACCAAAACAAGAATTAAAAAGGGACAAGAGACAGGGTCTATGTGTGGCGGGATTGTCTCTGGAGGACACGTCGCATTTCCTCTTCTAGTTTGGCGATGCGGTGCTTTAGAGTGCGGCAGTTGCAGCCACAGTGGGGGGGGCACCAGAGATGGTAAGGCGGTGGCGGGCGGCCGCCAGACAGTGGCGCCGTAGGGTGGTGGCTGGGGCCCGGGGCACTGGAGGAGTCTTCCAGGGCTGCAGTCTCCTCCTCCTCCTTTTCCAAGACCACCAGCCGCCGATATTCCTGCTGAATTGCCTCCAGCTTGCGGCGCCGTGCCTCGGCGGCCAACTCCTTCCGATCAGGTTTGGAAGGAGTTGCTGTATATCAAAAAGAAAAAACAAGACAATTGTAAAATAAACTCTTAGAAAAACAGTAAAACAAGTTAATTATACACATAGTGGCATGGTAGCACTATAAAGCACAGTACATAACATTTGTGGTATGTATCTATCCTCCCACTTGCTTGGGCTTTAAAACTTGCAGGATTTTTTTCAGGCATTCAACCAACCATGCATCAGATTCTTTACTATCAGCCACCTTTGCAATTTGCATGCTTGCATCACACGCATCCTTCTCTCTGTCAGTCATAAATATTAAATCTCGCCCGTCCTTCCTTCCACCCGCCTTTCACTTTTTAGTTCAACACCAGGTGATCTGATCTGACTCTTAGTCTTCTCCATAAAACTTTCAAAGCGGAGTTGAAATCACAGATAGATGAGGCCATTGCTTACTCAATACTCCCGTCCCTAATGCCTTTACTAATGCCAATTAAAGGGTATCTTTCTTCACTCTTCAAATGTTCACAACACCTCTTACTTACTTAGGGCATCATTCGGATGGCGGGCGGAGGGACCGCCCACCATGAGGGCAGGGGTCCCGTGGCGGCAATTAGGATGCGCCCGCCACAGTCGTGGGCACATCCCGTATTTTTAGCATTGTGCCCGTCGCCATGCTAAAAATACATTTTGTGCTTTTACAAGCACAACGTGACAGGCCCCGCATGGAGCCTGCCACGCTGTGCTTTGAAAGGCAGGGGGGTACCATAGGTACCCTCCATGGGGCCCGCATTGGGTCCCCCAAGCATATTCCGCATGCCTTTCCGTGGCGGCAATGCTGCCATGGAAAGGCATTCCAAAATGCAGATTATATTATACGGCTGGCGGTGTGTTTCAGACACCTCCACCATATTGAACCTTTTCCCGCCCGGTCGACATGCCGACTGCGGAAAATTAGCGGATGGTTTCTATCCGCCGCGGACCCCCCAGCCATTGTAACATGGCGGGGGGTCTTTTCTACAGGGATGGCGGTCACCGCCGGCCCAGCAGGGGCAATTCGCCCGCCATCCTAATGGGGCCCTAAGTCTCAACAGTACAGTATACATACAATACACCCTTGCAGTGAGTGTAATGTCAATAGTTAAGGATTATGAATCTAACTTACCACCGTCCGCCACTGGTGCTGGCACTCCCCCCACCGCTCCATCGGTATCGGCAACTGCCGCATCCTCTCCCTCCGCGTCGCCTTCACCGCTGACCCCGGCAATGGGGGTCGGTAGTGCGCCTAGAAAACATTACACATTTTTTAGGCGTCATATATACCTCCCCCTATTGGTCAGTAGCAAGATTAAAAAATGAGTTAATAATATACAACATACATCACTAGTACAAATCAGGTAGTAGTAGAGTAGACACTAGTAGTTATATATGGTCCCTAGGGTCATTATAGCCTTTGCTTAGTTAGCCCGAGCCATGCAACCATTTTACCTTTGTGTCTTTCATTTTTGCACATGTGAAGTTACCTTGCAGCTTGTTGTATAAGACACCTTTGAGCCCACATGACCTCATACTGCTACTGTCTAAGCGCTGCGTACAAGCGGTCAACCAAAATATTAACAAGCCACTTTTTTGTGAAGTTCTGGTGTACTGTTAGTCCATATTGCTTATCCATAAATGCACACTTTTTGGCACGGCTGAGAAATGCTTGCAAGTTGCAATATACTAACGCGCACCATTTCATTTTTCGCATTACAGATGGAATATTCCCTTCTACGAACCAGAGCTTTGCAGAGCATAATGATGCAACAACTATCAGTACTATGTTCTTCTAAGGTGAGGGGTACCCAGAATTCACTCAGAGATCTTCATTTATAAATCTATATAAACTATATTCCTACCTAGGGGATGGTGGTGCTTCCACCACTGTTAGTTATCATGATTTATTCCCCAACTGTAAGTAAGTGTAACAATGTTTATTGTTTTAATGTTATTGATGTTCCTGTTGGTGCTGTATTATAGAACAACGTACAGAGCTTGTCAATTCAAAATAAAAACTTTGACCTTACGTAGACTCTATTGTATTTGGTGTGGACTTACACAAGTGAGCGAGCGAAAGGAAGGGTGTGCATGTGCCTTGCTTTCACGACTGAGATGTTGGGTGTGTTATGTTCTGGGTTGTCTACTTGTTAGGTATCTTGGGGAGAGGGTTCGGAGAGCTAATAGTTATGACAAGACACTACTATAACTAGTGGGCAGGGGATTTTGGTGGGTTCTGAACTTCTGATTGAGGTGTGTGAGGAAGGCCTAACCTCCCATCACCAACATCCTATTTTCTTGTACAAAGTTCTGTATGTGCAAAATCCCTACAAAAGTAGTAGTATGTCCTATCATATTGAAATAGAAATACATCTGGTTGGACATTTGTTGGTGTGAATTGTCAAAGCCTCAAAATTAACAAAGACTCAAGATCAATAAGACTAGAAGTAGTACAAGAGGACGACCCAAAGGACTGGACTCAATGGCTAGAGCTAGTGGTGAATATGAGTTTTATTTAAAACCTTTTAAATAAAGAGTGGCCAACTGGGCAAGCTTAGCTACTACAGTACAGACAGACTAATAGTAGAAGTAGTACAGAGAGTCATCATAGCAGAGGTAGGGATAACAGGATTTTCGAACCAGTACATATCGAAGGATAATTGTTGGTAAAAAATAGCATTAGGAAACGGAAACAATAGTTCGGGAAAAATATGGTGCAATAAAAGTTATGGAATAAGAATTATTATCAAAAACAAGAAGACTTATTAGGACCAGCAGAAGAGCCCGCGTTGGTGTCCTCAGCTTGATGTTGGTAAGGGTATCCCGCCGACTGCGCCCCTGTCTGCCTGCCCCTGGGTACTGAACAGGAAAGATATTATAAAGAGACAAACATTGATGGATTGAGTCAAACAAATAAAATATTTTTAAAGAACGGTAAAAAAACACTAATGTAAACAACAATTGCATTAACTAAATTGACCGATCTCATCTGGTCAACAAGTAGTATCGGGGGATTCGCAGATCGACTACTTACTATTTATCAACACTAATCCAGTCTTCCATTCTGATTCCAGAATACTAACTAAGCCTAAGTACGACGTACCACCTGACCTAGCCCACCTATTCCCGGTGTGCCAATTGTACATTATGTATGCATTTCCACTTCTTTTAGTCCTCAACAATGCATATGGTCAAATGGAGGACACATGACTACATTTTTGTATACACTAAATTTTTGGTTGATTGATTGATGCTGATGTTCTGCTAGTGCTAAGCCTATTACCACTCATTGAACAAACTAGAAAAGGTTCTAGTAAAGACTAGGGTACTGGCAGCACGTGACGTAACAGGGGGCATCACGCATACCTCTAAAAAATTACAAAGTAACTAAACCTAAGTATCAATCTGCCCCTATCTCTTAGTGACAGGACAAAGTAAGGACTAGAGTCACTATAGCATTACATAACTTAATTTCTCTAAAATAAACTCTTACATAATCATGCTAAGCGAGTGCAAATGCAAAGTTGCAAACAAGTAAGATTAGTAGTAGCGCAGAAGAGCACCTGTGTCATAACAATCACAGTAGACTTTTAAACATAATAATTAACCTGTAATACAAGCAGCAGCATTCTAGCTGGTTGGGAAAAAAAAGATATTCGCAATATAATTATATAACACAGAGCAGAAGAACAGACACAATGTAGTAATAATTAAATAGTTACTCACCAAGACCCGGGACCCCCAATCCTAGCAGGTCCAGCAGGTCCTGCTCCGGGTCCAGAATGTCAGACCACCGGTGAGTCAGCTGGGCCTGGGTGTGCCCCACCACAGAGCAGCGGAACACTGCCCGGCGCACCTTCCCCCACCGCTGCCGATGCTCCCAGAACCCGTACCTGGACCCAGGCCTGCCACCTGCTGCCAGGGTTAAGGGGAGGTGGCACTGCACAAAGAAAATGAGTGAAGCCAACTCCACCTACCCAAATAAGGCCCGTGCCTGCATCCCTTGTGGGCGCCGCCTTCCATTGGACATGACTCTGGGGAGAGTGGGGCGCGAAAGAAAAGGTAATAAAATTTAAAAAGTGAGTAAAAGAAATGAAAATAGTAGGCAATAGAAAAAGAGTGAAAAAGTAGCTAAAACACACAAAAAGTAGACAAAAACCAAAAATATAGAAGCAGGAAAATAGTCTGAGAGATAATAAATAAAAAAGATTTTTTAAAAGTGTCTTGAAACAAAGGATTGGAAAGATAGAGGGAGGATTGAAAATCAGGCCCCAGAACCATATCAATAGAGTGAAAAACAAGATGGGTCCGCCAATTGCGACCACGTGCGCAAGTTCGAGTGATATTTTCTCCCAGAGCATGCAAAAAGCGACGCAAACACGTAAAAGCGTTCCCGAACAGGAAATACGTAACGCGAACGGGCACAAGCATGTATTGCGCAACCCAGAACAGGAAGAAAGCAGCGCAAGCGGGCGGGACAAGTGAAAACAAGATGGCCGCGCCCATGAGCGATCGCATGGGTAAGTTAGCGAGACATTTTCAACGTGATCAGGCAGAAAATACCGCGAACGAGCGGGGAAAAAACTTCTGCGTCTCCGCGATATTTCCGTGTGTTCGCAGATATTTTTAACATTTTCGCGATAGTTTGTGAAAGTGAATTTTGCTAATTCCGCCCCCCCCTAGTGATAGGATGCATATAGGTTGGTGATGGGATGCATGGGTGGATGAAAGGGTATACAGGTGAAAGGATGCCTGCCTGGTTGGGTGAAAGGGTATGGGTGAAAGGATGCCTACCTAGGTGGGAGAAATTAATTCTTTGGTGGGTAAAAGTAAAGGAGGATGAATGAGTGAATAGATGTATGGTTGGGTAAATGAGTGCTGGTGAAAGGTTTGTTGAGACCCATGTTTGGATGGATGGATATATATGGATATATGGTTTTTAATGGTGGAAGACTGGATGAGACCATGTAAAGTTTAAATGGTGGGAATAGAAGTCAAGGGTGACAATTAAGAATACTAGCAGAACAATGCAATGATGAATGGATAATTGCTTGACTTTTGCAGATGGGACATTCTGTGATGAGTGTTCCAAAGCTATATCCCATTTCTTAATCCTTTCACTGTACTGCAGTATATCACTTTTCTCACTGTTGACTTATGGCAGAAAGGATGTACACAAGATTGATTTATATATTATATAAGGTGCCATGGTGGTGGTAGTAGCACCAGGTTATTGCACTTACAGTGAAGGAATCAAAAGCAGTGTCTCACTCCCACCCATGTGAACTCCAACTGTAGGATTCATCGGAAGGACTATTAAACGCAGGCAACAAAATTGAAATAAAAACTGAGTTAGTTAGTAATTGAGACCAGACTACTACACAACAAAGAAAACCTTATGGTGAAAATATACCAAGCAATACTTAATTATTCAGAGAAATGGTAAACAGGTATTTTGCTTAAAACTAAAATTATAAAATACTCGAATAGTGAAGTGGACTCAAAGTCTGGAGTTGACAAGGTTGAGCGTCTATGCAATGCAATGCCTGAGAGTGATGCTGACGAATAATGTTCTCCTATACCTAAAATATCAACCATGTTTTATGCATGGGTGGGTAAATGAGGCCAGTGTGGGCTATTGATTCAGTACTAGAACTGAAGATCCTTCTCTGTGGTGTGTTACTCACCTCAGTAAATCACACAGCCCAAGGGAAGAGGGTTATGGGTTTGATGAATGGATTGGAAAGGGGAGTTGGGGAAAGGTGTGACAAAGACAAACACTATACAAAGACAATATTCATCTGGGCAATGAGCAGCCAATCACCATCAATCTGTTATGGGTGGAAATGAAAGAATGACTATGACACAGTTAACCTAATTGCATTGCAAACAGTCCGCCAGCCCTAGAGAGACCCAAGTTATTTAATATTATTATATATCTAAATGTTCTGTTACCTAAGTTTGGAAAATAGTAAATACGATTATGCAGGAGTGAAGCAAACAATACACACAGTTCTAAAAAATGATTATTAAAAGAAAAATACTGTATTGCCAAATTAGGCTATGCATCTGCATTTTTCTTGGATTGTCCATCAATCCGGGGTGACTGCCTAGCTGAAGCAGTCCAGTGAGGTAAGCATTAGGGTTTTGGTGCTTTTACCTTTTGTGCAGGAGAAGAGAAAGCCTGCAGATTGTAAAACAGAAATGATATTGAAGAATCAAGGAGAAAGATAAAAGGTAAGCTTTATGAGGAGTGCACAAAGAAGATGCAGAGGCTGAGCAAAAGCCTAGTCCTGTGCAAACATTCATTTTATGAGTGATGTGCAATAAATTATGTGAGAGCAATTACAAAAGACAACAATCACAGACAACATGAGATTACCACAAGGTTTGAAGATGATGTATCTGCATTTCTCTAAGATGTGATTTGTCAACATTGTTATAAGTTAATAAAAAGATTCCAAAAATAAAACAATCACAGACATGAGGCTACATGTATCTGGCTGATCAAACTTGCAACTGTCATAATCATCATCATAACATTTAGCCTAGTGTGCATATTGTAATGATGTGACATTATCACATATCTGCCTCCAGTTACCTTCAACAGGCCCCCGACCCAACCACATAGTCTCAAATTTGAGCTAGTTAGCACACACACTCAAAAGCAGTGAATTCCCCAAATCAAGTAATCAACGCACCGCTCACCAGTCCACAGAGTTGAGTAGGCCTCTCAGAGTCATGCCCATGTTGGGTTATGTGAAGTTGATGATAAGTTCCTTCTTCGGTTGTTGAGATAGTCATGTCCTGAGTCCTTCCATCATCCTCCTGACTCGAGTAACAAATATGTGCAGCTCTATATGGATTCCTGACCCAAATGAGAGAAATCAAACAAAATGAGAAATATTGAGTAAATATTTTGTGTAGACTAGATTTGTGTTTGTTAGCTAAACATACTGGTCCGGTCTTTGAGGAATATGAACCAGAAAACAAAGCTGTGTGGACAGAGGCAAACAAACCCCACTAAGTGTCACAGGGGAAGGAAAAAATCACCTTCAGGAATAATATGATCAACTATTAGTCTACCAACATTGTAAATCATCACAAACACAATCAAGCTTACAAATTACAGTTAAACACCCACCCTCACTGTCTGCAACACATGAATCATCTCAACAACACACACAAATGATTGTAACTCATATATCACTCATTGGTGCATTAATTACCTGTTCCAATTCACGCACAGTGGTACGTTACTGATCCACTTTGATTCATGAAACAGACATTGGACAGTATTGTAAATAAAATATCCTGAGGAAGTCTTGCTATGGAATTAAGAAAAGGATAGGCACAAGATGGCGGCAGGCATTGTCCCTCCAATGTCCCTGAAGGGAATGGGGGAGAGGGCTTCTTTACTGCACACTGGTTCAACTCCAATCCGGGCATACATGTCTAAAATAGTGGGGCTGCATTAGTCAGTAAGACACAAACAAACAAAATAATATAATGTTCCCCTAGCTATATCTCTTTTTTTAGGTCAAAGCAGTTCAGCGATAGAAAGTTCTGTGGTGGCCCAGGTCTATTCAGTAGTTAGGGAAGTAGAGTTGGTCCTCAAACTCAGAGATTTCACCTAGAAGTTGGTCACCTAAAATACTACCCTGACCTGAGTCCAACCAATCATCCTCATCCTCCTCCTGTTGTACTTCAGGTATGATGTCATTTTGTGGTATAAAGTTTTGGTTTATTTTGATCATGTTCAAACTCTCCACGTTTTGGAAGAGAGACTGATTCTCACGGTGACAACTGAACCAACTGCACTAAACACATGCTCAGAAGGCACACTGGCTACTGAGCAAGCCAGATACTTTTTGCCAGCCTGCTGAGCACTGGCCATTGGCGCCTTTTCCCATACCAATACACCAATGGGTTTTGATCCAGATAGACCTCTATTGGGTCATCCTGGAAGGCCTAATCCATCCTCTCAATAGTCATTGTTGCTTCACCTTGCTCGACCTCTTTTTTCTTCGCCTCTGCACTGGATTTAAGCCCCGCCTTTAGAAACCAATTAAATACAGATTTTCGGTCCGAGGCTCCGGTTCCTGTTGTTGCTGCCTATGTTCTTATGATTGGTTTTGGATGCTGTGAGCCAATAGCACTACCCTCAGGGTCTATGGAAGGAGAAGGCTGCACCACATAACCTCTGCCCATGAGTGTGCCTCTAATTCCCAATTCGTCTTTTTCTAGCTCACTGGTTTGCTCAGCAATCCACATCTTGTAATTTGAAAAATCCCTATCTGAAAAAGGAATAAAAGTGGGCATTAATTCTTTGTACCATGGATCAAGAACTGTGACACAGATGTAATGTTAGGATGACACAATGTTTCTTTGCATCCTTGTATTAACACCCCAGTGAAGGATTAAGGTTTCCACCAATTCATACTCATCATTTGTTTCGTCCATATCTGCATACATTTCAGACACCTTCTTTAGCTGCTCCTATAGCATGTGAAACAACGGTGTAGCTTTGCGCATGGTACAGTCCTCCTTGCTGACTTCCTCTGTGAAAACCTCAGAAGGAAGCAGCATCTCTGTTAGGCATTTGACTAGGCCACATTAGTCCATTTGAATGGTCATGCCTTTCAGAGTTGCATTCCATCTTTGTATGACATATTCATTGATCGGTTTGCACTGCTCAAACAGACATTGCTACATGTACTAAGTCAAATTCCAAAAAGTTGGCACCTCCTGTAGGAGGGCTTTAACTAGCATTCCATTATCATACTGAATGATCCTCAACTGCTTCCGGGCTTTCAAATTAAGCGCGGGAGGAGAATTCCACTCCACCAGCGGAGTGTGTGAAGATTTGCCTACACCGCGTTCCGCAGAGGATGTCGTGTATAGGGTAAAACTCCCACGCCGCAATGCCTCCACCTCCATCCCCCTTAAAAACATATGTACAAATTAATGTAAAAAGAAACAAAAACACACTGACCTGTATTGCGGCGTCCCTGGGCTGCTCTCCTCCTCCTCGCTGATGTTGGATGTACATCTTGAAAGAACTGCTCATGCACGTTCACACGTGCATGCACATTTCTCACGAGAATTCTTGTAGAACTGCGCATGTGGAGGGGGTGGAGGCGGTTGGCGAATTAGAGCTCCACATAGTTTGTTCCCAACTCCGTGGACCTCAGCGTAGTCATTTTAAGCCAGCTCCGCCCGCCCTTATTTAAAAGTAGAAATGTAACATCTGACATCCCTTAACTATATTACTCTTGAGCAACCAAAGTAGAGACACAGGGGGATTCAGGTCACGGGGTCTGTGCTAATTAGTCACACATGGGGCGCACTGTTTAAAATGCAGTTGGATCAGCAGGGAGTACAAACAGTTTTGTATGAAAATGGAGGTGCATGAGGAGGTTAAGCTGCCGGTCGCGGCATTTGCAAGGTAATTAGTTATAATTTATTGTTGAGTCTGACAGGGATTCGGGGTGGATGGATTTGAAGGGGTAATAAGAGTGACTAAATAGGGAGAAAATCAACGCTAATTGAAGTTTTGAATCTTGAATTTGAGTATTTCAGAGGTATGGGTTGGAGCTGAGGGTGGAGTGGGTTGAACAATAGGAGGGTTTGGGGTTTGTTTTTCATTGGGCGAACTTGTCTTGTTTAGGGGAGAGTGAAGGGGAGATGAGGATGGTGATTATGGGTAGGACAAGATCATGTTGTACTGTGAAGGTAACTAATAAGTAGTTAGTTGAGCTGCCTCTTTTATTTGTTTCAGAGTCCCCTGATGAAGAGCCAATGGGCTCGGAATGCATTAGGCATACTGTAATGAACCTACTTTCATGTATGTTTCACCTATTCGTGTCGCTGTGAAAAAGCCTGGATTGGCACGCAGAAGACATAAGAAAGTGTTAAAAAAAGCAATAAGGTGGAACCACGCTGTCTCTTCAGTGCTGTTATGAGTTTGAAAAAGTATTGATTAAGGAATGGCATTAATATTGGTATCAAGCGATGAAATTGGTGAGTGAAGAGCTAACAAATTAAAAGAGAGGGATATTTTCCCACATCGCAGTGCGACGAACAGGTGCACGAGACACGTGCCCTTTCAATGTTTACTTCTGTATGAGCTGTGATCAGGGGCGTTTCACAGAGCCTGATCGCACGCACGAACTGATGACGTTTGAATTATGAAATTACATAAAGGGAAGGGGTGCACTCGCATAATATTTCCTTGCTTAACAATATTACTACCATTGTCCTTGGCAACAAATCCAATTTTAAGTAAGTATGGGCGAAAGTTGCGAATTCGCGGTACGCAAATTTGTGCGAATACGTACTCGCAGTGCACAAAATTCGCAAATCTGTGCAAATTTGTGGATTTTTTATTTTTTCGTGTTCGCAGGTTTTTTTTCAGCGAAGTTACCCATGCGGTCGTACATGGGCATGGCCCTCTTGTTTTACGTGTTCGCATTGCGTATTTCCATTTCCGGGCGCTAGTTGCATGCTCGCGTTGGGCATAGAATGTCCATGACATGACATCATAGAATGCCTGGGTGACTCTCTGGCTCACAGTGTCAGTTAGTCAACTCAGACTGAGCTGCTTGGAGCTTGCTCCTGGTGGGGTTTTACCTATACTTCCTATCTTCTCCTACTCATCTATCCGAGAAGGAATCTACAATAAAGGATTATCTAACTATACAGCCGGACTGTGTATCTTCCTTTACTACAACTTGGCGACGATTGTGAACAGGATGAACCCTCGCGTGAGCTAAGGAGAAAGGCCAACTAAGGAACCAAGGAACTACAAGAAAAGGAACTAAAGACATTAAGGAATTCCAAAACGTCAATTGAAACCCTAAGGTAACGCCCTGGCTAGCCCCACCAGTGTCCTATACCACTTGGACAGCCTGCACCCTGGGCGTTTGTTCTCCATTATTGTGGAGTCTCTGGTCACTTGGAAGAACTGAACTATCTTCCCAGCAACAAGCTTCTCATAGGCGCAACAGGTGTGTACACTTTGTGATTTTCTCCTGTTTTTTTTTAAGCCTCTATCTGCTTGAAAGTGTCGTGACCATACTTCACGCTTTGCCTGCATCCTCAGTAAATCGCTGATCTGCTTGGTGTTGAAATGTGTTTCTGGCAGCGTATGGCAGTCTATTTCAACAGCGTCTTTATTAAGGTCTAATTGTCCACTTCAACAGCGGTGGTGTATTTTAGGGGAAAGAAGGATTTAATGTTACTTTCCCTCACAGTGAACACTTATTATATGGCTATTTAGTGTGGTGCAGTGTCAGTGACAGTGTTAAACGGACTTGAGGAACTTTCCCATATAGCATGAGGAGCACCTTTTTGAGTGAGTTGGTGCGCTTTATTTTTACAATTGGTGATTCATCTTCTAAAGTGGACATTTCACCTTGGCAAACTGCAGCCCTGTGTTTGAATTCAAAGCGCATGCACGCCCATCTCACCGTTCTTCAGCGCGAAAGCAGGGTGAATCCTTGGTGACGTCTCTTCGTTTCTAGATGATGACTTTCAATTCAAAGTCTCTCAGCTGTCCAGTGACGCCTGCATACAGCAGCGCGCCATGGGCCACCCGGCGCAACGTCTGGAGGCGTGCCGCCATTTTGCATTTGGCCCCTGTTTATGCTATTTTCTTAACAATGCCTCAGATTGCCGGGCATGTTTGTTGTGCTTTCTTCAGCCTGGCAATCGCAGCGAAGAAGTTACGGCAAACGTGGTGCTGCCTGCTTCCCGGCCTGCACGAGTTTGTCCTGCATGCGTGGTGCCACATTTTCTTACGGTTTTGGACAGTCTGGGCAACAGGTTAAACATGACAAATATCGGCTGGAGAAAGAGTAGAAAGCTGAACAATGGAACTCTTGACTCTCCTTATGTCTGACATTTCACTTTTGTGTGGCGAAATTCAGCAGCGACTGCGAGGAGCTGTTCATGTAGACCCTGGGTGAGAGACCGCTCACCGGAGCTCAAGTATTTTGTTTATTTATTTATTCTTTTTGAAATGCTTAACAACTCAGTGCATGTTGTGGGTGGGCGCATATTGAGCATAGTCTCTTGTTTTGGTTACTCTATCTTTGGGAGGTTGTTGAAGTGTTTCCTAGGGCGACATCTTTTAACCCTACGGTGTACCCTTCTTTGGGGAGGTTGTGTGCTTGTGGGTAGTCAATGCTCATGTCTGTTTCCTAGGGTGAGGTTGTACCTTATGGTGTACCCTATGTAGGGGATGTTGTAGTCTTGGTTTACCGGGGTGAGTATCCTGTGTTGTATCCTTCTTTAGTGAAGTGGTAGTGCTTGGGGTTAGTCAATGCCTCATTCCAGTTTCCAGGATGACTATCCTGCGGTGTACCCTATTTAGGGGAGGTTGTGTGTTTGTGGGTAGTCAATGCCCCATTTCAGTTTCCAGGGTGAATATCCTGTGGCGTATATCCGGTCGTGTACCCTATTTAGGGGAGGTTGTGTGCTTGTGGGTAGTCAATGCCCTATTTCAGTTTCCAGAATGGTGATCTTACGGTGTACCCTATTTAGGGGAGGTTGTGTGTTTGTGAATAGTTAATGCCCTCTTTCAGTTCCTAGGGTGATTATCCTGCGGTGTACCCTATTCAGGGGAGGTTGTGTTATTTTACAGGATTAATACTCTGCGCTGTTCCCAATTGTTGGTGGTTCAGTTTTTCAGGGTCAGTATCCGGGGTATCCTGGGTGTACCCTATTTAGGGGAGGTTGTATTATTTTACAGGGTTAGTACCCTGCGTTGTTCCCTATTTTTGGTGGAGATTGTTTAGATACCTTTTCATTTTGACACTATGCTCCTGTCGAAGCTTACCTTCTTGGAACTTGTGGCCAAGGGCTTCAATGGTAGGACTTTGAGCGAGGAGTTTTATCATATTTTCAGTGTCAGTGTGTCTTGACCAGAGGAACTTTTGGTTTCTTCTCAGAGCGTTTTTCTCTAGGGAATTTTTGTTATGGGGCTTACACTCTTCCGGTTGTTTAGAGTGAATTTTATCCCTGTTGCATCCCTCACAAGGGTCTGTGTCTACGCTCATCTTTGTTTACCAGGGTGCTTACCCTGTGGTGTACCCATGCATGGGGAGGTTGTGAGCGTGACCACCTTTCTTTGCTGCATTGGTCTTTATTCATTTAAACCATGCTGTTTCCCTAAGGGAGGGGGATGAGGAATGTAGTAGTAAAATGTAGCATTTTATTGTATTTCTGTTCATCTGATATTTAGCATCTTATTGTATTTCTGCTCATGCTAATGATACCCCATGTTGTACATTATTAGATTTGTGTATCTCATATTGTACTTTCATGCAAATGTTATATTTGAGGTATCTTGCCTCTCTTTCTCTCTATTCTGCTGTCATTCCCTAAGGAAGGAGGATGTGTAGTAAATTACTTCTCTACTCTTCTCCACTGAATAGAATGTCCATGACATGACATGACATCATAGAATGCCTGGGTGACTCTCTGGCTCACAGTGTCAGTTAGTCAACTCGGACTGAGCTGCTTGGAGCTTGCTCCTGGTGGGGTTTTACCTATACTTCCTATCTTCTCCTACTCATCTATCCTAGAAGGAATCTACAATAAACGATTATCTAACTATACAGCTGGACTGTGTATCTTCCTTTACTACAAATTTCCTACGTGCGGGGCGCAATTCGTGATCGCGTCCGTTTTTGCGTGCTGGCGGGGAAATTATCGTGCAAACTTCCCCACGTGGTCGGAATGGGCGCGGCCATCTTGTTTTTCATTCATTGCTTTGGTTCTGGACGTGCTTTTTCTATCCTGCTTTCATCTTTGCAATCCTTTGTTTGCTTGAACTTTTTTTGATCTTTTTTACTCATTACCTATCCCTCTATTTTTCTACATCTATATTTTGTGTTTGTTTCAACTTTTTGTTACTTAAAATAACTACTTTTTTTTGTTTAGCTCTCTCTTTATTTCCCTATTCTTTTCTTCTTTCACCCAGGACCATGGCAAAGGGAGCCAGCAAGTCTAAGGGGAAGGGTCCCGCACCCCGTAGCTGGCTCCCTTGCGGGCGCTTAAGGGGGAAGGAAGTAACTGCCCGGGAGATCTTTAGCATGGTGGAGGTGGCCACACTGGTTTTCTTCGTCCAGCGCCACCTCCCCAAGTCCGTCGCAGCAGGCGGCAGGCCCGGTACTGGGTACGGGCTCCGGGAGCGTCGCCAGCTTTGGGGGAAGGTGTGCCGGGGCATGTATCGGAGTCTGGCCCACCTACAACCAGGCGACACACCGGTTATCCGACATCTTGGACCGGGAACACGACCTGCTCGACCTGCTTGGCGTGGAGATCCCTGGGCTTGGTGAGTAGTAGTAGCTATTTAATCACTACTTTGTTTTCTCCTGCTCTGTGTTATTATGATATTGCAAATATTTGTTTTTTCCAAAGAGCAAGAATGCTGCCGATTACATTGCAGGTAAATCATGTTTCAAAAGCTTCTGTGATTGCAGGTGCTCGCCTGCTCACTGGCTGTGCTACTATGCCTATTTGTTTTTAATTTTGTGCTAATTTGGCCTTGGTGATTATGTATGAGTGTACTTTACACTGTTTACAGAAGCGCGTAATGCTAGACACTAGAGATTACCTTGCAGGTAAATTATGTTTCAAAAGCTTCTGTGATTGCAGGTGCTCGCCTGCTCACTGGCTGTGCTACTATGCTTATTTGTTTTCAATTTTGTGCTCATTTGGCCTTGGTGATTATGTATGAGTGTACTTTACACTGTTTACAGAAGTGCGTAAAGCTAGACACTAGAGATTACCTTGCAGGTAAATTATGTTTCAAAAGCTTCTGTGATTGCAGGTGCTCGCCTGCTCACGAGCGGCGCTACTATGCTTACTTGTTTTCAATTTTGTGCTCATTTGGCCTTGGTGATTATGTATGAGTGTACTTTACAGAACTGCATAATGCTAGATACTAGAGACTCAAGACCAGTCCTTCCTTTGTACTGCTGCCACTAAGAAGAGATAGTGGTGGTGGATTGATAGTTTGAGTATATTATGACTGGTTATTTAGTAGGAAACTTTAGTGGTCTGCAATCATGACGGACTGTGTCTGTCACTTTGCGTGCTGCAGAGTGCTGCCTGCCAGACCCAGTAGAACCTTTTTGTAGTTGGTTTAGTGAGTTACATAACTTTCCAACTAGACGGTCCGCGAATCCAGCAATACTAACATCTATTCCTAGTAGACCACATTAGATAGGTCAATACATTTAGTGCAATTGTTGTCAATTTCCCCGAAATATTTTGTTCTTGTTTTTTTTAAATGTTTGATTTGGTTGACAACAATCATCCATGTTTTTGTCTTTCTTTCAAGTTGTACATCAGCTTCCCCCAGAGGTAAGAGGACAGAGGAGGAGGTAGCGGCACTGGCGGAGCAGGAACAACAACAGGTAGGCCAGGATAGGTCCGCCGAGGGCTCCTCTGCTGGCCTCAGTAAGTTTTCCTGTTAATATTATTAATTATACTTCCCTATCTTTTACAACACCTATTTATTCCAAACGTTCCTCATAATTCTATTTTTTCCTGAATCATCTTTGATCTTCTTGTAGACTGTTTCTAAATTCTTATCCTGCCTCTACTATGAGTCTCTGTGCTACTTCTAGATTATTGTTAGTCTGTCTGTGTAGCTAGCTAAGCTTGCACAGTTGGCAAAAGGTGTACTGTTAAACAAAACTCCTATTCAGCAATAGCTCTAGGCACTGAGTGCAGTCGTCTGGGTTGTCCATAATGTCTATTGATGTCTTCTAAATGTTTATGCTTTGACAATTCCCAACAATAAAATGTCAATGGCCACCAAGAATAAGATACTAGTTTACTTTTTGATTGGAAAGGAGGACATACTACTACTGTTGCAGGGACTATTCTGACAATACAGAACTATGGACAAGAAATATAGGGCATTGGTTATAAATTATAATAGGTGCAGTTAGACTTTCCACATACCTCAGTCATAACAGAAGTTGAACCCCCAATCTCCTTACTGACTAGCTAGTGTGTCAGAGAGTCATTATTTAGCTCCCGAATGCAGCAATGATACTCAATGGTTATACAACACAGAACATAAGACTATGGAGTCAGAGTCCCGGCCTCTCAGAGTCACGGACTCATGCTTGCAAATTGCAAACCCTTTCGCTCACTCACTCATGACCAAAAACCACAGAGTCTATGTAATTTTTAAAGCTTTATTAAAAGTAAAACAACTAGCTCTGTGTGTACTCTGTAAAAATTAAAATTGTGCATTATATAAAATCATTTATTAAAATCAATGTCATATAACAAACGGTGAACGACTGAAAAGTGGCTGAGTGATTTCACACATTAATTGTGGGACAGCCCTCACCATGAATCGTTGACTACTCCGCCTAAGATATGACGATGATCTTGCTCTTGTTCCTAGAAGGGAAGCTTCTGTATGTTATGAGAAAAATGGTGCGTGTTAAAAAGCAAGCATTCATCAGTTGTGCCAAAAAGTGTAGCATCACATGTTATGGCTAAGCATAAATAAAAAACACCCTTCCCTGAAGAAAGGGAAATTTTTAGTTTAGACTAGAGAGTCACAAGTTATTAAATTTGTTTATGTAGTACTAGTAATTCAAAATAGGGAGTGGTGTATATGGCATCTAAAAATAATAAATGTATTTTCTAGGCGTAACACCATCGGCACAGCCATCCCCCAGTGCCGGGGCGAGAGCGGAGGTGGACACTCCTGGGGCGGATGCGGTGCCGCAGCCAGCAGGAACTGCTGTGGGGGATGCCACGGTAGTGGCCGGCAATGGTAAGCTATTATATTTATTCCTTACTTATTGAGATTGCAGAGTAGGCTCTCTGCAGGGGTGTATATCTGAAGTATCTGAGACAATACGTGAGTGTGCGGACAGAGGTGAGGAGTCCATGTTGGTCCTCCTCGACCTGTCCGCCGCTTTTGATACTGTGTCTCACAACATTTTATTAGATCGCTTACAGCAGCTGGGAATCGGAGGCACTCTACTTACCTGGATAAGATCATTCATTACGGGACGGTCGCAGAGAGTACTCCTTCGGCCCTTTCAATCAGAGGATAAACCCCTCCTGTGTGGAGTGCCACAGGGTTCTGCCCTGAGCCCTCTCTTATTCAATGTCTATCTAGGCCCGCTTGCTAGGGTGGTTGAGGCATGGGGGGTCAGAGTGGTTTCCTATGCTGATGATACTCAGCTTGTGTTTTCTTTTAGAGACCACTCTGACTCCCATTTTTCAAACTTCCGCAACTGCCTTAGCAACATCTGTTCCTGGATGGCCTCTAACCACCTGGTTTTGAACACGGATAAAACGGAGGTCCTGTTTTTTAATCAAAAAACTACTCTCTCTGCGACCCTTTGGTGGCCTACTATTTTGAATCCCCCCCCGACCCCTGTTCAGGCGGCCCGTAATCTGGGCTTTCAATTTGATAATGCCATGTCTCACAAGGCCCAGATTAATAAGGTTACATCTGCATGCTTTGGCAAACTCCGCATGATCAAGAAGATCTGTCCGTACCTTCCTTTGGATTCACGTAAAACTATTGTCCATGCTCTGATTACGTCACACCTTGACTATTCAAATAGTCTATATGCCGGTGCCCCCTTGTACCTTATTGAAAGGTTACAAGTAGTTCAAAATGCAGCGGCAAGACTCATTGGAAATATCCCTCTTCGTCAGTCTGTAGCAGCATATCGGAAAGAACTACACTGGTTACCTATCTCCTGCCGTATACAGTTCAAAGTCTTGACCCTTGCTTTCCGTGCCATTAATGACTTGGGCCCGGTCTATTTGAGAAAAAGACTCAAACTATCCTTATCATCTAGATCTTTGAGATCCAACAGCTTGCGTCTCTTAGTGGTACCTAGATTCCGCCGCTCCAGGTGTGGGGGAAGAACGTTTGGAGTAGTTGCTGCCAAGCTTTGGAACACTCTTCCTTTAGATCTAAGGTTCTGTGAGTCGGAACTAGTGTTCCGTCGCAAACTCAAGACTTGGCTGTTCACTACTGCTTAATATAGTTCTTCTAATGATCAGTAATCTACAGCGCCGGGACACCCCCTTCTGGGGGTAGCCGTGCGCTTTACAAGCTTCTTAAATAAATAAAATAATAAATAAATAAATAAATATATGTTGTACAGTACAAGTACACTTTACTGTTAAGAAGTCTTACAAATTTAGAACCAAGTTTTTGTCAAACAAGGTAGAAGACAGTCACCCTTGACTTCTCATTAGCAATAACATTAGCGGCGGGAGTTGACCAGTAACCAATGGCCTCCTCTAAATTTGACTTCAACTCAGCTGTGAATGTTTTATCGAGAAGCCAAGTCAGATCAGAGATGAACTTGATGGATGGGATGAACAAAAAGGGAAAGAAGGGTGTAAGTAAGGATGAGCGAGTTAAAATTAATGACTGGCAAAGAATGATACATGTTTTTGAATGCTGCCCGAGGTGGGTGGGAATCTGATGCATGGCCGGTTGAAGGCTGAAGCAAGGATGGGTGGAAGGAGAAAGAAAAGAGGACTGCCTGGGTGGGTGAAACAGAAACTGTGTGTGTGCGCAATATATCCTTTGGTTCAAATTCAAATGCAAGTCAAGCACGGAGGCATGGCTGGTGGTTTACAAAATAAAATAAAATAAAAAGGTTGTTTTTCGGTGAGAAAATGGAAGGTTTGTCCAGTTGAGACAATTATGAAGAGTGATTGACATTTACTTTGAATAGATGGATGCCGGGATGGTATCTTCCTCACAGATAGCATAGGTGTATGTAAACAGAGTAGATGGTCACTAGATGAAGAGTGTTACTTAGAAGAGAATGTAACTCCGCACCTCCTTGCCAGAGTAGCAAAGCCGAGGAAGGAAGTTGTGATTTTTCAGAATACTACCATGATTAGTAACAGTAGTCTGCAAGCACAGCATATATCCGGCGATTACGGGGAGTCCGGGACCACTCACTACCTCTGTTAATAATCTTTTTACAACTCTGTAATTGACATTTATGTGTGGCCTATCGGTGTTCACTCAATCAAAAACAAAGCACCTAAAGTCATCCCATATGTAAGCAAATATCCTGTGAAGGGGTAGATCATCATATTATCTTCTTCATTTTCCTTTTGTAGAAGTCAGGGGCAGGCCAGAGTGAAAGTTAAATTAATTGAGCAGTAGCCCTTGTAACAGAGTATGGCCACTGCCACCCGTAATAGCAATAACATTAGCGGCGGGAGTTGACCAGTAACCAATGGCCTCCTCTAAATTTGACTTCAACTCAGCTGTGAAAGTTTTATAGAGAAGCCAAGTCAGATCAAAGATGAACTTGATGGATGGGATGAAAGAAAAGGGAAAGAAGGGTGTAAGTAAGAAAGAGCGAGTTAAAACTAATTACTGGCCAAGAATGATACATGTTTTTGAATGCTGCCCGAGGTGGGTGGGAATCTGATGCATGGCCGGTTGAAGGCTGAAGCAAGGATGGGTGGAAGGAGAAAGAAAAGAGGACTGCCTGGGTGGGTGAAACAAAAACTGTATGTGTGCGCAATATATCCTTTGGTTCAAATTCAAATACAAGTCAAGCACGGAGGCATGGCTGGTGGTTTACAAAATAAAATAAAATAAAAAGGTTGGCTTCACCACCTGCATGTACTGGACTGGTAACAGTAACGCAAGTCTGTGTCATCATGGCTTGCCACTGTTTTTCTCGGGTTCAAGTTGACTGCGCTGGCATTATGTGGGCTTCCACAAGTTTACGTACCAATTTCGCTAAAGAAGAGAGAAGAAGAAGACTGGTGTACTGTCTGAGGCTAATGTAGTGAGTCCATATAGTGCTAGTAGATTTCCTGAAACTCCCACTAATGTTATAGCAGAGGCCGACGAAGTGGGAGGTTACAAATGTTATGTACTGTGCTTGTAAGTTACTAGTGCTACTGTGACACAACTTTCTGCTGAATTATTTTGTGTTAATCTTAAAGAGCATTGGTTACAGTATGTTTTTCTTTCTTCATATAGATGCTCCTTCCAAACTAACAAGGAAGGAGTTGGCTAGACAGGCCCGGCAACGGAAGCTGGAGGCAATTGTCACCGAATATCGGTGGCTGGTGGCCCAGGAGGAGGAGGACACGCAGTCGTAGTCGACAACATCCACAACAGCTGCATCCTCCTCCGCTGCCCCTGGGTCATACGGTCAGCGCAAGCCTTAAGCAGTACGGAGTCGTGGTCCGGCTGCAACCCGCCGCCGCCAAGCAGCAAAAAAATCAGCTGCCCCCCACAGTACCTGCAGGTGCAAGGCTCGCGTGCACCGCTTGACCCTCGGAGTGTCCAACCTTGAGCAGAAGGCGGCGAGGCAGAAAGCCCTGCTCAAGGACCTCCGGAGAGAGCTGCATGACCACCTGGCCACTGGACACCGCCGGCGGAAGTAGAGGAGAGACTGTCCCTTGCCCCTTTTTTAAAGACTTTTGGGGGGTGGGAATTGGGCGTTGGGGTTTTGGAACTTTTCTTCGGGACATTTCATGGACATTGGTTGGGGTTAGGGAGGGGGGGTGGGTCGGGTCTTGTGGGATAGTTTATTTTTGCTAGGGTGTAAATAATTATTTATTTTGAACTTAAACATAGCATACGCGTTTTTACTGTTTTGTGGGGGAGGCAGGGGAGGGTTAACTCAACTGTACGTTTGTTTTCCTGAAACTTAACTGGCTGGTTGATTCAAATTGTCTGATCGCCCAAATTTGAACAAAAGTGCCCTGACAGAGTTAGTGAATTCAATTGTCCTACTACTTTACTAGTACTACCGTCAGTCTCTCCTCTCCTCCTTCCCCATTATTCCTTCTCCCCCAAAATGCTTATCTTACCTGTGATTCGTGTTTGAGAATAGGGCTAGGCACAGGGCTGGCTGCATGGCAAATGGCGTTAAGGTTGGCTCTGGAATCCTGGACGGATGAAATGTCATCGTTGTGGTGGTAGTAGTAGTGGTACACACTGGCAGTAGCAGCATATAAAAAAAAAGGAAATGAAACATTGAGTGGCCTGAGCGTAGCATTAGAACAGTTCGATAGATAGTACAGTACACAAGAACAGTGCCATAAATTGTAGCCTAAGCAATGCTAAAGTAGTCAAAATATAAGTACTAGTTGAGTGGAGTATGGCTACTATGAAAAATAGTACTGAAGGTCAAGGACACAGCAGCGTAAACATTCATCACGTGTAGGAGGAGGATGTTGTTGATGATCAATCCACTTGATGGCACACATGTAATTCTGATTTGATTTGCAAATACTCATGGGTGTGTCAACTTCTTTTTTTTTTCTTTTTTTTTTCTTGAGAATAAGAATATATCCTCGGATTCCTTCACCAGCCTTGAAATTGATTTTCAGTTGCTTTGACCTATCCTCCCCAGCAAGTGTGTGGAATTATTGTTGTCCTTTAGTCACACCTCAATGAAAACCACACAGCCCGGGGGAAGAGGGTAGAGTTTGAAAATTAGATGGGAATGGGGGTTTTTGGGAAAGTTTTGTGGAGAGAGGAAAAAAACACAGCATGGACAAACAACAAATGAAAAAAAACAAATATTTGGATACGAAGATATCCATAAATCTTTTAAGGGACATAAAGGAAGTGCACTACTGCATGCATGAAGTTGTGTGCTAAATGGATGATTAGGTTACTGAAAAGTAGTCTTTACTACAATTTACTAACTATGAAGAAACAATTTGACAGTACAGGGGCCTATCTGCCCTCAGAGGGAATAAACACTTATTAGTACATTAAATTAGTTTTAAAAATAGCAAAGAAACTTATCAAATAGCTGGAGGGATGAATTTGAAGCAGAGGGCAAACAAACGCACAGAGTCACACTCATAGAAGTTCACAACAATAACATTATTTAAAAGATAAGGAGAAGTGAAGAGAATACTGTAACTGTATGTTGTAGTTGTCCTGTTCAATTTGGGAAGTTGCATGCATCCAGCCATTCCTCTAATTCGCGTTACTCCTAAATTCCATCTGACGCTTCGTTGATCAATCTTGGTAACCAGACACACTGTCCACTGCCTGCCTGGCGGATGCGGAATTGCGGATTGCTAATGGTAAGCCTGAGTTAATGTTTTTCTCATCACAACAGGGAAAAAGACAGCCTGTAATTGCTGAGGGAAAAACAGGAAGTGGTATTAAAGCACCACGGAGAAAAACATAAGGTACGGTGTGTAGTGCAAAAATAACACTTTCAGTTTCAGAGGCAACAGTAACAAACATCAGAAGAGGTCTAAACACTAGAAAAAAGTTTCTCACAGAAAGTCCTACCAACATGAAACCCTTGGCCACAAAATCCAAGCAAGAGGACTCTGACCGGAGCATAGTGTCAACATGAAAAGGACACTCCATAGGTAGTAACCCTTGAAACTGACAAAACACCTTCCTCCAAACAAGAAAACAACACAGGGTACTCACCCTGGAAAATTACACCACCTCCCCTAAAAAGGGTACACCACGGAATTCTCACCATGGAAAACTATTCAACCTCCCGTAAGTAGGGTTCACCACAGGGTACTCACCCGGGGAACTGGTCTAGGGCATTGACTACCCACAAATAACGCAACCTCCCCTAAGTAGGATAAACCTAGAAGGGCCTGGAAAATTACACCCCCTCCCCTAAGTAGAGTATACCAGGGGTATTGGCCCTTAGAATTTGAATGAGAAACTGAACGCCCACACAACCTCCTCATAAAGGGTAGACAAGGAGCAACTACCCTTTAAACTAGATGAGGCGCTAACCTCACACAACCTCCCCAAAGTAGGGTACACTACAGAATAAACGTTTGTCACCCTAGAAAACCACACAACCTCCCCTAAAAGCAAAAACAAACTGGAATGAAGCAGCGACTGCCCACACCACCTCCCCATAAAAAAAGACACATGGGGTAATTACTGCAGGAACCTCATATAAGTAGGGTAATTAAAACAAGAACTAATGCTCTAAAATGCACGTGCATCAAAACATGCATAGCAATGATAAATAAACAAACGAAGAGAAAGATCTTGAACACCGGTGAGCGGTCTTTCACCCGAAGTCGTCACTGAGGAGAAACTTGTTCCTTGCTCGTTCTGTGTAGCTCCATGTACCTCCAGGAGAGTTGTCCTCTACCAGTATGGACAAGACATCGCATACATTGTCAAAGGCATTGTGACCTGTAGCCGGCAAGTAGTAAAAGTGGCCTAGCTCTAAACGGGCAACCTGGACTCTAACACGCATCAACAGTGGCAATTTAGTAAAGTAAATTCAATTTAATAGAACAATTGTACAGATCATACTTAATCAAAATTTGTAAACAGGTCTCTAATCATACATCTGATTAATTCAAACGAAACCCATAACAATACATCAGTTTTAACAAAACATCAAATTCCAAATGATCATTTTTTGATAACCCAATCCTTTGCATATTGGGACATACGTCGCTTTGTCAGGGGTTTTCTGTGGAAACAAGGAACAAAAAGAAACAATTTCATTTGTAGCACATAGAAAAATGATTGAAAGTGTTAGTAAAGATGTACAAGGTCTACTAAATAGACTCCATTTGTTTGTGTTACCATCACCAAGGTGAAAAAACGGCAAGTGCACACACATGATGCCCCAAACTTACTGAATGATATCTAGGTAATTGCTGCCGCTGGCTGTTTAAACACAAAAAATGCAAATAAAAACTTGAATACTCCACAAGTCATGGGAGCTCCAACATAAGAAACCCGGACTAGAACAGATGCGTGACTAACATACCTGTAACAGGCAAGGACAGATTAGCCTTGTAACTATCTCTAAACTGACAACGTGTTATTGTTGCTGGCCTAGTATTGACTTTGCTTGTGACATATCGCTAACAATGAGTGCAGGCACTGCGCATTCAAGGCAAAAAAGATCGCAGTAAACACACAACGAAAATAAACGTGATTGGAAGAAGAGGCTCACAATGACTTTTCCAAGACGATATGCTGAGGCCAAGCACGAGACATAGGTGTGGAGAAACGTTGCAGCCAGTAGGCTGAAAGCCACGAGAAAAACGTGGTTGGCAGACGGGAGCTCCAAGTAATAGGTCATAGAAGGTGTGCTGTGGCCAAGCACAAAATGGCAGCACGCTTCCTGAAGAGGCGCCGTGTGGCTCACGGCGCGCTTTTGCATGCAGGTGTCACTGGTCAGCTACGAACTAGGGAAGAAGAATGTCATTGTGGATTCCTCCTGCCTCCGCGTGGCACCAAGAGACCAGTAAGGTGCGTGTGCATGGGGTTTAAAATTAAACCAAGTGCAACGGTTTGCCATGGTGCGGAGTCATGAAAGATGCCACAACTGTTAACGAAAAACACTCAGTGGTTCCTCAGGGAAAAGTGCCCAAGGTCACAAGTGGCACAGCTGACACTGCAAAGGTTCATGATGCACGGCAAAAGAATAAACAGTCATTCGCAGAACACACACATATTTTAGCCTCTGTTTGTGTTTATTAAAGACGTTGCTTAACACTTCAAGACGGTCAGTGGCTCCTCCTAAAATAGGAGGCTGTTGGGAGGCTAATTACCACACGCAAAGCTGTTCACGCTGATATACACTTCACTCGCAAGACTTGCTGTCAGACTGCAACGCTTCCCAACAAAGGACCCAGGTAGGGCAGTGAAACACAGCAGGGTGCGCAAACCTGTTGTTCCACTGGGAAACTTGTTGCTTTACAGCAGGGTCTTTGGAGATAGCATAAGAAACACCCAGGTTGCAGGCAGTCCAAGTAGTACAGGACATTGGTGGGGCTGGCTGGGGCATTACCTTTGGGTTTTAATTGATGATTTGAAAGGGATGTATGACGTTACAACGCATACTTTTACCACGCCTACCATTACCACGCAATTTTTACAACGCAGGATCCATTACAACGAAGTACCATTACCACGCATGTATTTACAACGCATATACCTTTACAACGCATACAATGACAACGTAAGTATTGGTAAGTATATAATATTTTTTTAAATTTAATTTAATTAAAATTAATATAATGTAATTTAATTTAATTTAATTTATTGTAATTTAATTTAATTAATCTAATTTAATTTAATTTAATCAATTTAATTTAATGTAATTTAAATTTAATTATATTTAATTTTTACCCTGTACCCTTTTACCCAAAAACCCAAAACTGACCCTGAACCCTAAAAATACCCCTTTACCCAAAAACCCAAAACTGACCCTGAACCCTAAAAATACCCCTTTACCCAAAAACTCAAAACTGACCCTGAACCCTAAAAATACCCCTTTACCCAAAAACTCAAAACTGACCCTAAACCCTAAAAATACCCCTTTACCCAAAAACCCAAAACTGACCCTGAACCCTAAAAATACCCCTTCACCCAAAAACCAAAAACTGACCCTGAACCCTAAAAATACCCCTTTACCCAAAAACTGAAAACTGACCCTGAACCCTAAAAATACCCCTTTACCCAAAAACTGAAACCTGACCCTGAACCCTAAAAATACCCCTTTACCCAAAAAACTGAAAACTGACCCTGAACCCTAAAAATACCCTTTTACCCAAAAACTGAAAACTGACCCTAAACCCTAAAAATACCCCTTTACCCAAAAACTGAAAACTGACCCTAAACCCTAAAAATACCCCTTTACCCAAAAACTGAAAACTGACCCTGAACCCTAAAAATACCCTTTTACCCAAAAACTGAAAACTGACCCTAAACCCTAAAAATACCCCTTTACCCAAAAACTGAAAACTGACCCTAAACCCTAAAAATACCCCTTTACCCAAAAACTGAAAACTGACCCTGAACCCTAAAAATACCCCTTTACCCAAAAACCCAAAACTGAGCCTGAACCCTAAAAATACCCCTTTACCAAAAAACCCCAAACTGACCCTGAACCCTAAAAATACCCCTTTACCCAAAAACCCAAATAATATTTTTAATAAAATAATATACTTACCAATACTTACGTTGTAATGGTATGCGTTGTAAAAGTACCTGCGTTGTAAATACGTGCGTGGTAATGGTATGCGTTGTAATGGATCCTGCGTTGTAAAAAATGCGTGGTAATGGTAGGTCGTTGTAAAAGTTGCGTTGTAAAGGTTGTATACCATTTGAAAGTCCTTAATGTCCTTGGTTTCTTGTCTTTTAGTTCCTTGGTTCCTTAGTTGTCCTTACTCCTTACTCCACACGTAGGTTCAAGATCTTCGCCAAATTGTTATAAAGGAAGATGCACAGTCCAGCTGTATACATAGAGTAATCCTTTATTGTAGCTTGGTTCTAGGATAGGTTAAGTAGGAGAAGATAGGAAGTATAGATAAGCCCCACCAGGAGAAGGCTCCTATCAGCTCAGCCTGAGTTGACCAACTGACACTGTGAGCACAGAGAGACGCCCAGGCATTCCATGATGTCATGGTACATTCTATTCAGTGGAGAACAGTAGAGAAGTAATTTACTACACAGTGCAAAAGTGAGAAACCACTGAAAAGAAAATGCTAGTTGCATGCTTACCAAAATGGCAATCGGAGATTAATGTTTTGTGGGGTGAACATTGTTTTGAAGGAGAGCATGTTCATTGGGAAGGACAGGAAACACCCACTTGCTGACCAGCAAAGAACATTTTGGAAGTATTTGTCCACCCTTGAATGATCGTCATTACCTGAGATACTTGCATGGATTTCCACTGGATCTCCTTTTACTCAGATAAAGACACAATGGTCCTTTTTCGGACTAGGCCCCGTTTATTAGAAGTACTGTGGTGAGAGCCTTTCTTCATTGTGGAATTACCGCCTTCCAAATTCCACAAGTCAGAACGGTGGTTAATGTGACAGTCCTCACCCAATCAGAATGTGGGCCAAGGTGTAGCTTAGCCAATGAGAACTCATTTTTTCACTTCATGAAATACATATACAGTCGAATGTGTTAAAAGACAGCACAGTAGACACACACCACAGGACACTCCATGTTGCACCCAAAGGTTTTGTAAGCACACGTCCGTGGGCATGTTAATGTTGTAAAATATGATTTTCTCCCGTGAAAGAACATAATTACATCTCAATTAAACATAGATCTATAGACACGCATGCTTAAATATGTCAGATGCTCTAAGGTTGCCTTAATGTCTTCAACCACGAGTTAAGTATGTGTCACATACTTGAAAAAAAGCGGGAGTGTAAATATTCATCACAGTGCTTAATTGGTTTGATATAGCAACATGAGTGGAATCAGATGCTTTTTAAGTAGGTCTCGGTGTTGTTTCAAAGTCTTTATTATTGTGACAGTAAAGCCTTGTTCATTAAAGTTTCACAATTCATTTTCATTAGCTTGAAATTGATTCTGTAAATGAACAGTTGCTCTGAAAAAATCCTACCCTTGCAGCTATCACAGGGGAGGTACAAAGTCTGTATTAATTATCAGGAATATGGTGTCGATCGGAGATGTTAATTGCCATGATGGTTAGTTATTTGGGGAATTGCCATGCATTTCATGCAGGGATAATAAAAATGAATTTTTAAACAAAGGGATCTTAAAATAATATCTAATCTGTGGAGGATATAACATCAAAGACTCATCTCAAAGCTTTGAATTTGTATCTTTGTGGCCCAAAATGTTAAAGATGAACCAAGCAGCATTTCGGTTAGTTCAAGTTTTCAAGAGGAAAACACAACAAGGCTTAATTAACTGTTATTACAAACCTTTTCAACTTTAATTTGACTTTCAAATATTAGCATTTAGCTATGAACTGTGCTTCTGGGTTTGACAAATTAGCTTTCACAGAACAACTTTAATTAGGCTTCATTGTGCTTTTATGTCACTTTGTGTCGCTGCAGACAATAAATAGATTAACTTATTAAAAGCCACATGTTACAAAGAATGTGTTGGATGTCGAAAAGGTTGACAACGCTGCCATCTGTTTAGAAGGCGGCGCGGAAAGGGATGCATCTTATTTTGTGCTGCGTGATGTACTTTATGTTTAATTGTTTTTTATGCACTGTACAAATGTGTGCATTTCAGGGGGACCTGTAAGTGAGAAGCATATGGTAATAAAAGAGTAACATGCATATGCACAATCTGATAGCTTGATACAAATCAAGTATCAAAATATAAAACGGCACTTTAAAGAATGAAGAACATTTATCAATGTTAGGTCACATATAGTTTTCAGAAGAAAAAAAGATAGGTTTATTTTTTATACTTTTTTTGTTATTTTATTTCTTTACACAACACATTCTAGCAAAAAAAGGACAAGCAGATATTATAAGTAAGATGCATATTTTAAAAGTACAGCAACACAGTTCTTTCTCTACCACAATATTCAAGGTCACCAATTCTTCCTCGTTTGTGATGTGAGTATTATCCCTCTTCTTCAAAATGTTAAGGAGAAGATTGCATCACGGCTTGCAGATTGAATAACATTTGTTTATACAGTGAGAAAAAGTTCATAAAAAATAAATCAGCCTGAAATCCACCTGCCGTTTAAAGCACTTTAATAGTGACATTTATTTATTTGAATCCTTTCAGTGGTTTATAGTGTAAGGTGATGAGGGTTGAGACCCATGCCATCTGTGGATGATGTCATCAGTGATGTCATGAAAGATGCCAATGACCATGTCATGGGTGATATCATATGTGAGGTTTAATGCAGTGCATTTTGAGGGCATAAGTTATAGTTAGCTCAGGTAACTATAACTGCTGAGTTTTTTTAAAATTCTATTTCCAACTATGTTATGTTATGTTATGTTATGTTATGTTATTGCGTGTTTTGTATAGCGCTCAGCTACTCCGAGGAGTGTCCCGGCGCTTCTAACCTGATGCGGAGCGGGGCAGGCAGAGGAATACCAGATCTACTGAATGAAGAGCCAAGATTTCAGAACTTTCCTAAAAGCTAGCAATGTGCCAGTCTTTCTCAGAGTGATAGGCAAGGAATTCCACAGTTGTGGTGCCATGCGTCTGAAAGAACGGCCTCCAATACGGGCACGCCGAATACCAGGAACGGCGGCCAAGGCTTGCGACGCTGACCTCAGTGATCTAGATGGCTGGTAAAAAGTCAGCCGCTTACTGATATACTTCGCACCAATTCCGTGGAGAGCTTTAAAAGCCAGTGTCATCGTCTTAAAAACAATACGCTTCTGAATGGGAAGCCAATGTAGAGTTTTCAAGAGTTCTTTAGTGGTGGATCTCCGATGAAGGCCCGCGATGGCGCGTGCAGCGGAATTTTGGATTATTTGGAGATGCGATAAAAGGTACTGCGGGAATCCGAGATATAACGCGGTCGCATAGTCCAAGCGAGAGCCTATTAAAGCCTGCACCGTGATCTTTCTATGGACAAAGGACAGCAGCGGGAGAAATTTCCTCAACATCTTGAGAATGCCGAAGCATTTACCAGCTAGGCCAAAAATCTGGGGCTTCAGAGTGAGACCAATTACCACTCCTAGGTTCTTGGCCAAGGTAGAAGCGGCAAAAGAAGGAAACATGGCCGCAGGCCACCAAACCTTCCAACTAGGATCCGAAAGAAAGCCGAAAAAAAGCACCTCGGATTTATCCGAGTTGCATTTAAGGCTGTTGGACTGGAACCAATTGAACAAAGCCTAGAGGCAGCCTTTGATGCTCTCTCCATCGAAATCTCCACCCCTCTTGGAGGAGAAGAGGAGCTGGGTGTCATCCGCGTAAGAAACGATCTGGGCACCGTATGACTCCGCCAGTGCCGCCAAGGGGGTCATAAAGATGTTAAAAAGACTCAGGCTCAAAATTGAGCCCTGAGGCACTCCCACCTCCAATGGCGGCACCATGGCAGAGTACGGGGGGGCCCAGATCGTTTGGCGGCGGATCGCTAGAAAGGACTCGAATATGTTGAGCACCATCCCCCGCAGTCCGATCTCACTAAGTCATGAGAGGAGACCTCCGTGGGGGACGGTGTCAAAAGCCGCCGAAAGATCCAGCATTACCAGCATCGCTTTTCCCCCTGAATCCAAAACCTCCCTGATGGCCTCCGTAACTTCCAATAGAGCCTTCTCTGTGTTCATATTGGGGCGGAAGCCGGACTGGGTGTTATGCAAGATGTTGTTAGTCTCGAGAAAGTTGAAGAGGGAACAGTGGACATGCTTCTCCACGACCTTGGCAAATGCTGGAAGCAGAGAGATGGGCCTGTAATTGGCGTGTACCAAGGGGTCAAGATTAGGCTTTTTTAGAAGTGGTAAAATAAGAGCATGTTGCCAAGCCGAAGGAACCACCCCTGAACTAAGTGAAAGGTTAAGGACTAGATTAATTAAGGCATTGATAGCTTGTGCAGATTTCACGAGAAATTTGGCCGGGCAAGGGTCCAAAGGAGAACCTGATTTAAGTTTGGCCAGAAGATCCAGTGAAACTGGCAGGGAGAGGGCGGGGAAGGAAGAGAGGACAGGAACGTCAGCAGAAAGGAGCGGAGAGGGAAGAACCCTCGCACTGGAAGCCACTGTTGCACCGGAAAGAAGGAAAGAGCTCTGAATGGACTTGATTTTTATTCGCAAAGAAATCGGCAAGTTGAAAGACCCAAGCTTCGGAGAGAGAGCAGGTAGACGTGCTCGTAGTGGGGGACATAAATTCCTTGACGATGGAAAATATTTCTTTGCTAGTGTTCAGAGCTGCTTCAATTCTTCTGGCTAGGTAGGCTTTCTTTTCTGCAATAATGTCACTATGGTATGATTTGATAGATTCTTTATAAGCCAATTTGGCACTGATGTCATACTTGCGGCGCCACTCCCTTTCGGCTTTCTTACTGAACCGCCGCTTCTCCGCCAGCGCTGCTGAAAACCATGGGGCAGATGTGCGGCAGATGGGCCTGCGGGCGGTCACCACCGGGGCTAATTCGTCCAGTGTTTCCACAAACCAAGTCTGAAGAAGGTCCAGATCGGTCTATAAATTACCTGACAGCTCGCAAGGATGGGAATGGAAAGCTTGTGAAAGCATATCAGGGGAGACACGATGATAGGCTCGCGAAGTTTGGAAGAGACGGCCATGCAGATTAGAGGGTGATTTATCTGAGTGAAAGATCTGGAAGTTCACTAGGTAATGATCTGACCACAGGACAGGAACCAGGGAGGAAATACCAATTGGAATGGTGGAGAAGATCTGGTCAAGTGTGTGACCTTTATTGTGGGTGGGGACGGAGAGAAAAGGAATGAGACCCAGCGGAGATGCAATATAATATAATGTCTCTGTAACCTTTATTTTTTTCACTGAATTTCTAAGTTTTATTTAATGTTATTTCCTAAATATAACACCCCAGTAACCTTTGTTTTTTCTGTGAATTTTTAAGTTTTCTAATTTTTCCCCTAAATATAACCCGTCACCTTTAAGAGTGGGTGTGTCAGCAGCTGTATAGATCTGTGTCTGAGAGTGCGAGTGTTTTGCTGGGGTATTCAGACAGAATATTCAGTTGGAAATGTCAACTTACAATAATATCGAGTTGGAAATATAGTCACACAGAAATATCGACAGCAAAAATATTGTGATCAAGAATATCGAATTTAAGGTAAGAAATATAGTTTTCAAAAATATAGAAGTTATTAATATCATTTGCAAAAATATAGGGGCATATTAGCAAGAACCTCGACAAATATATCGCTGTTATAGCGGCAGGAAACTGCCACTAAAACGCCGATAATGGGCTTGCTAATATGAGTTATAGAATTCCAATGGAAACTCAGGTTAGATGTCCTGCACATCTAACCTGGGCTTCTATTGGAATTCCATAACGCATATTAGCAAGCCCATTATTGCCGTTTCAGCGACAGTTTCCTGCCACTAAAACGGCGATAATTTTAACGAGGTTCTTGCTAATATGCCCCCCAGTTGTTTAAAATATCGATTTTTTTATTTAACGTTATGGATGTTTATATTTTAAATGGATGTGATGTATTTTTTTTGTATAAGTATTGTGTATGTTTATTACTATATGGGTTACATTTTTAGTAGTTATAGTAATAGTAATTTTAACCCCTCCGCTATCCGACACTTTCCCTTCTGTTGCACTGACTGGACTGGGAAATTTGAGTTTGAAGATTTTTAAATAGTTTATTGTTTGAATTTATGATATAATTTTTTTTTGATTTTACATTATTGTTCACAACTATATGTATATTTGTACATTTTTATAATAGTTTAAAATTATAAAATAAATTAAAATTAATAGTTGATTAATTGTTTTAAAGTACATATCTATTTTAATTATTATGTATGTGTGTTTAACTGTTTTAATTACGTTTATTTGTTATATTTGTTAAAATTTATATTAAATCCACTTGATTTTTATATTCATTTTATTATTTAACATATTTATTAGTAAATATTGTATTTTATATATATATAGAAATGGATATTTTGTACAACCATATTTTTTTAATTGATATTTTTTTCCTATATTTTTGTACTTACCTGTTTAAGTATAGGGAGTCGATAGGTCAAAGATTTTTGAACATTTTTTGAAGATTCATCAAGCGGCACCAAAGTTATTGGCAAAACAAAAAGAACACTTTTCCTATTAACTATTTGTTTCTGGATTCCTGTGATTTAAAATACTATTTTACAAAGGTGCAAAACGTGTAATGAATTTGATTTTAAGCAAATGCAGTCACTTTATTTATTCCTGCATGATTATATTTCAAACATTTACAGCAAGCTGTGAGGTGTTTGATGGCATTTATCCCATATTGAAACGTACTTCACATATGCTGATGAATTGAGTAAATTATTAATGCATGCTGGGTGATGTATTATATGACTCTTGGGACATGCTGGTGCCGGCATTTAAAAACACGTGATTGCTGGATTTCTGCAATTCGCCTCACCTGGATCAAGGCTCTGCATAGATCTGAACCGCATTAGGAGGAAAAAGTTTTTTTAATGAAATCCTTGCTGCCACTTTTAAATTCTGCAAATAAATATTGGTAATCCTGAAGTAAGGCTTTGCTGCCTTTCGTTGGATATATATATATATATTCATTGAAAAAACAAAGGTTACAGGGGTGTTACAGTTAGGCTGACAAACCAGATATATGATGCAGTTAAAGTTGGCTGAGCTAAATTTAACATATGCCCTCACAATGCACTGCTTTTGACCTCACATATTTCATCACTCCTCATGATATGGTCAGTGACATTACTGACGACATCACTGATGCCATCTCAAAAAAAATCACTGAAGACATCTCAAAAGAAATCACTGATGACATCATTCAGTGAATGTTTTCTAAAACTGTTAACCATATGTACTAAGGTTAGTGGCGGTAGGAGTGCCTGCATGGATGAGTGAGTGGGTGTGTGAGTAGTGTATAGAAAAGTGGGTGGGTATGTTAGAGACTGCATACATGAGTGAGTGGTTGTGTTTTTCCATGGGTGATTGAGGGGGTGTGTCAGTGGGAGTATTAGCAAGCGAGTGGGTGTGTGAGTATCTGTATGGGTGAGTGAGTGGGTGTTTAAGTAGGTGTAATGGTGAAGAAGTGGGTGAATGAGTGACTGTATGGGAGACTAAGCAGGTACATAAGTGTCTGTATGGGTGTGCGACTGGGTGCGTAAGTGGGTGAGTGAGGCCATATAAGGCGTCCCCTGGTAAGCCCTGCCTAATGTAAATACTTACTTGCCTTGGTCTTGCTTCAATCTTGCCCTATGGTTCACTGTAATTTTTTGTCTTATTTTGGAACCCTTTTGGGCTTAATCATATAATTCCTGCGCGGCAATGGTTCCCTTTCACTTTTCAATGCGGCGCGTCTGTTTTGGCAGTCGTTAATTGCACCGTTATCGTCACTCAGTTTTAAATTTCTTTTTCGATCACTTTTTAACCCTTGCATGTATAGGAATTAGATGGTCACTAACATTGTATGGCTCTGATCACTTTTTGTATATGCCTCATTATTTTGGAGAACACGTGCACAATTTTGAAGGACTTGCATGACAGGGGTCTAAAATGGCCGTAATTGTTAACATGCTTGGAATGTTGGACATGCTTTAATACGTTTTTAACTTATTCCTTGTTTTCCCTTCCCTTCCTTTCAATTTTCCCTATTTGTTTATATTGGCAAAATAATCCCACAGTGTGGGCACTATGTATAATTGTGTTCATTAGGCAATTCATTGTTGTCCTGAGGATGAACCTTGTATTTTAATTGGGTTTGAAACGTCGTCGACCTTGATACACTAAATGCATAACTATCATGTGATTTACAATTTGCATATGTGTATAATTTGTACTGTCTGTATATAATTTATGATATTCAGACCGCCATCATTTGCCTTGAAATTCCCCTTTTCGTTTCCCTTGAGTGTGTTAGTTGGACACCGGCTGGTGTCCCACTTGTATTATACTGAATTTTATATGCAATTCATTTATTGAAAATTAAATTGTCCGGCTGGACACACGATATAGAACTATCTAGTCTATATTTATTTGTATACAATTTTTCCTTGTCTAGGGACCATTGTCTCTGTTGATACAAATCTTGTTGAAGCTTCTGAAAATATTGTGCTGAGTTCTCAGTTAACTACTACTGTGCCTCATTCTGTGGTTGCATGCCTCCTCACTGCAAAAACACAGCACTTCTCTATACCCTGATTGTCTTGGTATGAACTTTTACTGTTGTCTCCTTCCTACATTACCTTGAACTTGTGGCCAGCCCTGAACCAGAGAAAGGGAGTGCGTCGGGCTCCAACGGGACTTCTCAAAAATGCGGCGGGGTGGATCGGTGCAACATGCATTTCTATTTAACATTAGCCCCTTTGGGGAGAGGGTGTGCATGGGACCCCCTCCACATACCATTAAATGCCCCTGAAGGCGGACGCAAAAGAAATGCATGGTTGTGCAACACAAAAGTTGCCCAGCGAGTAAAGGACAGGGCCCTAGTACCCATCCGCGGCTGCTGCAGGTAAGAACAGTGAGGCAGTGAGCCACCTGGGGGGGAGTTCGAGAGATGACAATGAGGGAAAATGTATAATTTATTTCATTTTCCCAGGTGGTCGTCTCTCGAAATCCCCCCTCAGCCGCCCCCACCGATATTACCTGCAGCGGCTGCTAGTACCCCATCACTGCGAAAAGGCTAGAAGGCAGCCACAGTGCCAAGGACAGTGCCCCACTCCCCCCACGACCAGATGGGATTGCAGAACAAACTTGCTCCAGCCACACGAGTACAAGTAGATTTTATCCTGCGTGATAAGAGTAGAAAGCCCAGTGCTGCCTCCCATGCACTGGAGGTAGGCGGGAATGGGGAGGCAGTAAAGTCACAGGGGCCTTCGGGCTCCACCCATTGCACCCAACATTTAAACTGGCCTTGGGGTGTCCCAGGTGGGAGAAGGCCACCCCTGCAAAAAATAAAAGGAGAAAACCACTACAGTACAAAGCTGCGAGTGAAAGCAAAAAAGTTGCGTAACTATGCAGAGCTCCTGTCTTGGAGCGCCCCATAATGCCCTATGAGCTCCATATTTTCTATATTTTGGTCTTTATGGTACCCAAAGGAAGAGTAGAGACATCATCAACATTCTTAAGGAAGTGTTTGGGGGAGTGCAGGAGTGCAGGAGCCCCTTGTTAACTTAATAATGTACCCCTATGTGTAGAGTGAATGAACTAAGGAAACTTTACTTTAGTTGGGAGTATTGGAACCCCTACTGGTTTGTCTTATGGTTTCATTATGTGGCCTGATGACCATAAGGGAAGACTCTGACACACTTTATTTGATTGGCAATGCTTTATTTAAAGTATTGTATTAACAATCGTTTTTGATAATGGTATTGAGAAACTTTGCAATGCTTTTATTAATCATGAATACAATACCAATAAGCTTGCCTTCTATATGAATATGATGACCCTGTGAAAACAACTAAGAGGTCTTTTAGTTTCCAGAAATAGGTGGGCGCACTTCCTGAGTATCCGCAAAGTGCTTTCTGAATTTTTAAGGAGTCTAGGCAATGAGGCGGGCGGTGTTACCTCTAAACCGCTCAAAACGTTGACCGTGAGGATGATCAACTCAAATTAAACAATAATAACTATGCCCCTGCACTTAGACATTTATGGGATGACAGATGGTAATTGTAAGAGGAAATTTACGGTTGACAGTTATTATATTTTTATACAAATCCAAACATGTAAAACATCTTCGAGAAAGAGTTCATATTCTTGAGTGTGGGTAATATCAGTAGAAACAAAGTTCGTTCATAGTGTGGATACTTCAGTTTATTTGTTCCAATTCGTAAGCCAACACGTGTTTCATCGCAGGGAACAAGCTGCGAATCTTCAGGGCTGAATGAGAAAAAGCTTTGAAGACTACAAAGAATCTGTATAGATCTCTAGTCTTTTGTCGTTAGGAATTTGGGTTGTTGTAGGTATTACGGCTTTATTCTATGTCCTCGTAGAAAATATTTACGGGATGATCAGTCACAAGAAAACGCCCCGTCCGGGCGTTGCTCGAAAAATCCGGTCACAATCCAAATCGTTAAAAGGGTACCTTGTTATGCACCGTGAGTTGAGTATACCGGGAGGAGAAAACGTTGCGAAGGAGGCGGGTGCGCCGTCTTGTCAACGTCGACAAAGTTTTTGTCAGTGTTAGTCTTCCTCTTTCAAGGTTCCCGGTCGCCGTGTTCCAGGTACATGATGACCCTGTGACAAAACCAATTGGCTTGCCTTATATATTGAAGCTGCAACCCCCTTGACAACGTCAGTAGAGCTGCTTAATTTAAATGACACCCCTTTAAGTTCCATCTGATATAGGTAGTAAAGGCATTTTGGGAAGCTGTATGCATAAACTAGCATTCCCATTGTGCATATCAACCAGAGTCAGCAGGCAAGGTGGAGAGGAGCAATGTTACTATTAAGAACAAGATAGCTAAACTATGCTCAGGCAATCTCCTCAAATCGCCTGATGCCCTGCTTCTAGCACTATGGTTCCTCAGATCATTGCTTTCCCTGAAAACCAAATTGAGCCTATATGAAATAATCAAGAGCCAACCCATCCTGCTGCCCTCAAATCCCTCAGTCTTAGCTTTATTTTGGTTTTAAAATTGAACAATGATGCTTTTTGAAGTATTACGGAATGTTTAGAAGATATCTTTACACTTTCTCTTCTCAAGTTGAAGCAACCTTACTGTGCATTGGACCGAAGACTACCTTTCCCTCCATCTCAGTGACTTGGTGTACTTACTAAAATACCAAAGGAAGACCACAATTATCAGATCCTGCTCATCACAAATTTTGTGGTCTGGTGACTTGGATTGCCTCACCTCACTGCAAGTGAGCTGCTCCTCCTAGAGATGAAGGTGCACCAGCTGTTCAGATCTCCTGCCAGAAGTATTCCTGCTGAAGCCCCATTACATGCCTGATGTGTCAGAATGCAATGACTTAGCAAGCATTTATTTGTGAGCACAAAGAAGCAAAACTCTCCAGGGATTCTGTTGGACGTAGTAAATGTTGTTTAATAGTAGAGAACATTCCTTTTGAGTTACATACTGTTGAGTACTGTCTTTCTCATGGACTGTTGTTTCATAAGTGCCACCATAAAGGAGGTAATGGCTATTCCATTTGCGGGTCACAAGCCTACCTTTGGCTGTCTTTAGATATAACTGGGTCTTGTTATCTAGGCTACAATGTTGTGGCTATAAGAGGCACAGACGATCAAACTTTACGATCAAGGAGGCGTAAGTTAACTGTTTCTACTACTACTAAATCATCCATAATAGAATAGTGTTAGATTACCTGTTACAAGCCAAAGGAGGCGTTTGCATTTTTGTTGGGAGTTAATGCTGCATCTATTTCAAAATACTTTCCTAAGCATATGTGAGCAAAGAAGTGCAAGGAAATTACACGAGATACAGAGTGGGCCAGATTTACATTCCAGCAGGATCTGGATGCATTTGGGAGGAGTATTTGGGCCCCTAGGAATGAAAATATTTGAATCCATTACTGTAATTGTTTTAAATGTGGGTTTCAATATATAAGTACACTTAATATTATGCATCATTCTATGCTTTTGCAAAAATAAAGTAATTGCCAATACTTTTATGTTTGCTGCTTCTGAGACCAGTTCCTGTGAAGTGTAGCATATTTTTTTAACCAGAATGCACTGTTCTTACAAGAACCAAAATTGAGAAATTCTTTCCTTTATGTTTGTGTCGGCGTAACCCAACTCATAGGTGTGGCTAATCTCTAACTACACTCCCCTTCCAACCTCTCTCCCAATTTAATTAGAGTGACTCATATCAGGCTGGGGATCAAAGAAGTGGGGACTGGCCTTGGTACTGTGACTAATGTTCTCCTACTTTTGAAGTACGACTTATCTTCCCAGTCCCTTCATCTCCTTGGCTTCCCCAGGAAGCAAATCTCCTCCCACCAAATGGTTATATTGTTACAGCCCCAGGCCTCTTCACACCTACTCAGGGGGCAGCTTGGCTCAGGCTGTCAAAGGCTGGCCAATCAGAAGAGGCTACTACAAGGCTGCTTTAGGTAACGTCAAGATAGTATGTTATAAAACTACTTTCACTTCATAGTTATAATAAATTCAACCTTGGCAAGTAGTTGGACTTAGTGTAGCCATTATTTTGATACTTTGAATGATAGCCTAAGGGGCTAGCATATAACAATAGTTTTTTATAACAATGCACCCTACCCTTGGGACACCTAGGCCAGACCTGTGTGTTGACTTATATGTTATGAAAAGATAGTTTTGGACTTTGGATGAACTTTTAATCCCAATGTCAAATTTGTACATTGTTTTATCCTAAAACCAGCCTGAAAGGAAGGCCTGGCTTCAAAATGACACTAGACACCACAACAGTGCACACTCAATACTACTGGAATCTCTAATTCTACATGCCCTATTGCATACTAGGAACTTACAGGTAGGATCTCTTTGGCAATTCGAATTATGCCAATTACCATATACCTATAGAGGACAAAGAACTGGCCATGGGTCTGGTTAGCAGAGCCCATGACACTTGAAGAGTCAGTAACCACCAGCAGCAGTCAAGAAATATGGGTGATCAAGGCAAAAAGAATGACTTTACTTCAGACGCATGATTTTATCACATGATTATGTTCCATAGACTTGTATAGACAGTAAACATATTTAAACAGCCCTAAATGTAATGTATTTGACCATTACATGATCCAACTGCCCATATTTGGGAACAAGCTCTGTTCAGGTTGGAATGACAATTTTATCTTGATTATTTGTTGTGCTGCTGGCTATTTTTTCAGGAAATGAAAGTTAAAGTTTTGGCTTTCTGACATATTATCCTTTACTTTAAGACATCCCAAGATGTTTCATGTACATCAACCTAAGTGGGGGATGGATTTTGTCTGGACAGTCAAAGGTCAGACGCATTCAATTTCTTATCAGCAAAATACCTTGAAAAGCCAAGTCCCCTCTTCCTGTAATAATTTTTATTTATTCTTGTGATTACTTGGCAAATTAAAAGCATTTAGCCTCTGTCAAAGGTAAATCAGCTCATGTAAAATTAACAATTCACGATTATGTTATGACCTCACAATAGAAGAAAAGATTCTCACACTGTTCTAGGTCTTTTTTGTCCAACAACAATAAGCATGTGGAGGTTCCTCGTACCATTTTGTGGTACACAATATGGCTGCCTTATGGTGATTTGGTTCTACACAGGCACCTGATAATGTGGTGTGTCAAAGACAGGCATTACAGTATACAGTCAAGGGTGTTGCTAGTACACATCCTAGTACAAGTCAACACCAACTTGCACCGAATGATGGCATCTCTGTGAGGAATGCCTCACTGTGCATATAAGACTGTTATGTCCTCCCACCGAGCACCAAAGTATGATGATATCATGTGACATCAAGCAGGATGTGACCAACACATATTGCTTAGACCAGAAAAATGTCAGACCTAAGTTCCAAGCCCCAGTGGAATTCAGAGCAGCTGCCATCTTGGGTGCAGTTTTCTATTTAGACTGTGCCAATGTCCCAGTTGGTTTCTTGTTATCAGAATATTTACCCGATGAGCAGCATCCTGTTGTGTCCTCCACATCACGGTTGAGTCTGCACCCTTCTTGTCATCTAAATAAGCCTCCCAACCTCTTCATCCTGTTTTCTGATTGATGATGCCCTGGAAATTAGAAGAAAAGAGAAAATAACTCAAATCATTTATTACCTGAAATAAACCTTCCTTGGAGTAAACATTTCCTACTTAGGAAGTTACTCGTTTCATTTGGTAACAAGCTCTCCTTCGCTGGCCCAACAACTGCACACATTTTTTTTTAGCTTGGATTCTTTCCCAGATTGTGCGCTACCTCATGTAGTTTCTGCCTGTTCCTGGTAACATTGTTGAATACGGACCCTTTTATTGCATACCCCCTTCTTATGCCCCCTGGACATGGTTGTTGGGAAATCCTTAGTTTACAGCGGTGCTGCGCGGGGAGTAGAGGGTTAGACCTGTGATCACTCAGCCTTCTGTCGACACAGCCTGTCGTCACCGCATTTACACTTTGTGGCCATCTTGCGGATGTAAGGTTTGGGTCAGGCACGACTGACTTCTATGTCATACGTTGATGCTCCTAGCAGCCATCTTAGGTGCTCAACCAGCCGGTTTCTATGCAGTTCACCTGCATACTCGGTGACAGGCACACCCCATCCATTACCCAACATTAAAGCAGAATTTGTTTGCAGGATTCAGTGACAGGCACACATTTAAGTACAAGTGGAATTCAAGCATTGTGTCTTGAACTACATATGGTGTGTTGGACATAGCACACACAGGTATTTTGGTAGCCTACCTCTACACTCGGTGATAGACACACCAATGTTACTGTTAATTATTTTTCATGTTTATGTAGTTCTCTTGCTTAGTTATTTAAACTGGTTATTGATTTTTTATTGCTTCCTTATATATTTCTAACCCTTATTTTTTTCTTGATATTTATTTATTGACTGTGTGTGCTAATGTCCACCTCTAATTTCGGGGTAAACGCCGGAAGTAATTATTTCATTAGAGGTTTGCAGCAATCTACGACCCAGCCTCCACCCTTTCTAACTCATCCATGCAAACCTGTAATTAAATGGACATATTGTTTCAAGTTATGTGAGTACCATTTGGTTGGCATATATAATACAAGCTACAATCCGGCATGTAAATTTGCCTTATTATATGGAATTCTTGGTCATCAGCGCCATGTATTTTTAAAAGTTTGCCAATTATATTGGCATCCTCGGGTGATGGCCAATGGAACATTTACCTTGAGGCGATTTTTAGATTACAGAAACAGTTTGCTGATGACCTAACATTATGCTTATATGACATGCCTTTTTCAAATGAAAGCAATTTCCAAAGGAAAATGTGGATCAATATGTATCATCTCTAAGAGTTCTGGCATTCACTTGTGACTTTGGTCCTAATCTAGACTAATGCATTTGTGACCAATTCGTTTTTAATTGTTCCTCTAGGAAAATACAGGAGAGACTTCTAAGTTGTAGGAACCCAACACTTATGGAGGTGTTAGGTCTAGGAAATTGCGCATGAACTGGTTTTGTTGCCAGTACACACCTGTGAGTGAGATGAAACTGACAATGCTGAGAGTTTGAAAATCAAAAGGTGAGATTCACAAACGGCATCTGCCGCTTCATTGACTTTCAATATGACGGATCAGTCAAGTGATTTCTCTGCTGTCATTTGCAGGACATACGAGTGCTAGGAAACCGAAAAACAGCGGCATCCATTTCCGCTCCACTTCCGTCCATTGACGAGTAAGTTTCGATTTCCATTGATACATAGGGCACATCAGCCTCTCCTCCTCTAATGTATACTCATGCGACGTTTTGCATTTTTTTTAGAAATGTAATTAAAAAACCGGCACCCCGAGCACATTTGAAAATCACGACGGCCACGCAGCACGCCGCCTAGTTCAACACGATAAAGGTAACATAACAATCCCGTCGTTTTCACTGATAGTAGGGCGTCATCTACACTGGGAATAACGGTTCCCTAATCCGCATTTTACTCTGTTGCAGCGCGACACCCACGGCACTGACGACATGTTAAAGGTCAGCGCAACCTTGGCTATAAAAAAGGTATGCCGCATCTTTTGATGCAATCTATGTTGAGTTAATTTTTAATGGATTGAGGAACGATTGCTAAAAATTCTTACTCGTTTTTTGTCATAAACAGTTGCCCATGGAAATAACTTATTCTGCCCTGATGAGAGTCCTGTGATTCATATAGCGGGACTTGAAACGCGTCGGCAACGGCATTCATTCATTAAAGATATTTAATGTTAATGGCATTCGTTTGCCATAAGGCATTCACTCCCTGATCAAATTGAAAAGATTAAATGTGATACTTGATCAGGCCTTAGGGGTGTTTACAAAAAGTTTTTCTCACCCCCTGGGAATTGAATACATAATTGTTTGTTTTCTTATTGTTCCTTGGCAACTGTATATTAATTTGTGTATAAATTGTCATTATATTTGTTTCGTATTTGGATATATTTGTATATTTTTTTGTGTGTTTCACTGTAAGATTTATGTTTTGTGATTCACGAATTGCAACTGTATGGCAAGACGTTCAGTTGATGATGTTCTTTCTCTGGCAAACCAAAAAACAAGATCATCAATTAATTAAAAAACAAAATGGCATAAATAAAGTGTCAGGATAAACCAATAAAGTTTTGTTTATCCTTGTTCATGCATTAATTGTCTGAAATAACATTAGAGGCATAGGTAAATTCCCCTTTTTGCAGTATCCAGTGGCCCAACCTACCCTCTTTCCCACAGGGCCCAACCCCCCTTTTTCTTCAAAAGTTCAAGAGCGGGTAGGGATTGACACAGTGTGTCTTCCTTATTACCATAAATACAGATTCGTTCTACAGCAGGGGACTTGTCTCCTGCTTAGTATGGCAGAGAAAGATACGTTGTCCTTTACGGAAAGCCACATTCAGAATTTAATTGATTCCTCTCCATTTTCCACCATAACGTTGAGTGCCTCAGCTAAACAGCAGAATGAGGCAGAAAAATTGACCCGTCTTCATAAAAAGCACCTACGAACTGAGCTTCATGGCCATTTCTTACTTAAACACTTGAAGGCAGGGACGATTCCTTGGGGTCTCCAAGTAAAAAATATTCCGGTCATCTTTATTGAAGACGCAGATTACAAGAAAGGGTTCAGTCACATAAATACGAAGTGCAGTAGAGATTTAATGGTGCACACTATAGAGACAGCATAACGAATTTGTAGTCAAGAAGAGAGAGAAATAGAGGAGCTCATTAAGACCATTACAGACAATCAAACAGTAACAGAAGCTAAGGTGCTCCTAGAAAAGATAGAAAAAGAAATCCAGCTTTTCAAGGATAACACTATTAATGTAAAAGCAGCCCAATTTGAGTGAGATTCCAAATCGTTCAAATTAGACCAGGTGTATCCCTTTCTTAAAGAACATTTCTACACTTCAGGGGAATCAAGGGGTGCATTAACGTTATTTCAGGTAGATCGAGAAACAGGTTCCTCACATTTTCTGACACAACCTCCTCTGTTTCCTCTTCGGATTCAAGGCAGGATAATTCCAAAAAGCGAGGGGCTCCCGCTGCATCTTTTTTAGCCAGAGGCGGACGGTCGAGGGTCCGCTTCAAGCAACCATGGGAGATGTGAACTCGCAACAAGTACTACAAGAACTAGAGAAGTCAACTATAGTCAACCTTTCAAATAAACAGCTAACGAAAGATGAAGAAATGGTTTTAAGCTTGGGTCTCAAGTTTGTTCCAAACAAGAGAACGGATTTCACTAAACTTAAGCTAGAGGCATTAGACTTTTGCCGCAAAATAAGGTTGAAGGCCTTTTTCGCAGGCGCTGAAGTGACGTCAAGTCAGGAAACCACTGAACTCAGGGTCAAATCCAGGTTTACCCCCACACAAAATATACCAAAACCAATTTTTGCATTCGAACAAGCGGTCATATCATCCCTCACCAAACTAGAAAAGACAAAAGGTTTTGTGCAGAATAACATCAGTAAAGGCCTAACATCTGCAATTCGTGATCTTAAAGCAGACACATCTATTTTAATAAAACAGGCTGACAAGGGTGGGGCAGTGGTGATATGGCCCCGCACTATGTATCTTGATGAAGGCAAATCACATGTGAACAACCGAGAGTGGTACAGGCCGGTAAAGGAGGACCCTGTGTACGCAATCCAAGACAAGATTGCCAAAATAACTAAGGGAGGACTGGAGGAAGGATTCTTAGGTGCCAAGGAGTTTGAATACTTAAATAAAAAATCGCCAAGAACGCCTGTCCTGTACTTCCTGCCAAAAATTCACAAAAATGATCGGGTACCACCAGGCAGACCAAATTTTTTTGGGCAGTGACTCTGCTTTAGAGCAAGTCTCAAAATACATTGATTTTTTCTTAAAACCATTTATACTGGAGGTCAAATCGTACCTCAGGGATACCACTGATTTTATCACAAAAACAGAAGGGCAGACATTCAATGAAGAAACACAGGTGATGGTGACACTTGATGTCGCCTCACTATATACCCAAATCCCCCAGGACGAGGCACTACAGGTGATGGAACTATATCTAGACCAACGTGACAGACCACACAGGGTACCCACCTCATTCATTTTAGCATTGGCAGAAATACCACTACGTAGCAACTATTTCAAGTTTGAAAATGATTTCTTTGTCCAAATAAAAGGCACCGCCATGGGTTGTCCTTACGCGCTGGAGATGGCAGTGTTATATATGGCACAATATGAAGAGAGATTCATATACAATAATAACCCATTCTCAGGCAACATAAACCAATGGCTCAGGTACATTGACGTCGTCTGGCTCCTGTGGCAGGGGAGCCAGACCGAGCTCGAGCGCTTTCATGAGTGAAAGGGAGAGGAGTTGGCCTAATGGCTAAGGCGCTCGACCTCGGACCTGGGGATCTGGGTTCGAGCCTCGGAAACGACGCCAACAACCTCCTGTGATTCTGGGCAAATCACTTAATCTCCCCGTGCCTAAAAAAATGAAAGTGTGTCCTCATGTAACGTAACTAGTGCTATGTAAAGCGCTCTGATACCTGATTTGGTTTGGGTCTAGTTCGCGCTATATAAAACTCTGCAAAAAAAAAAAAATGAGTGGCTAAACTCCAGGCATAATGACATCAAATTCTCAATGGAATCCAGTAAATGCAAAATGACCTTTCTTGACATCACAGTAGGCACCAGCGCAGAAATGATGACAACTACTATATAAAAAAAGAAACAGATAGAAATACCATCCTTCATTATAGAAGTTCCCACCCACAGTGCTTAAAAGAGAATCTTCCTTACGGAAAACTATTGAGGATAAGACAAAACTGCACAGATGTGGCAGACTTTGAGTCTCATGCAACAGCATTCTGCACGGAAATGGCTAAAAGAGGTTATCCCAAAAAACTATTAAAACATTCTAAGAAACGGGCCAGATTCACTCCAAGAGAAAATCTCCTTCAGATAAAAGAGAAGGGTGAGTTAGACAAATTGGTTTGTGTAACAACCTTTGGTCCACACACGAATCAATTCAAACGTATCATCTTGAAAAATTGGCATTTATTGGAAACTCTTGAACACCCTCTACAAAAACCCAATTTCGCTATGCGTAAAAACACAAGCATAGGCCAGCAACTCGTAAGAGCGGATAGTTATATCCCCAAGCAGAAGAGCGACCTGATAGCGCAGTGGAACTTAAAACCTATATGTGGGTACCACAAATGTGGTAATTGCGTGTCCTGTTCAATGACACTGGAAGGGAATGTGTTTGACCATGACGGGGTCAAATGGAAACATGATATATTTACGAACTGTAAGACCAAGAATGTGGTCTATGCTGTGGTGTGTCCATGCAACAGAGTATATATCGGCAAAACTTGCCAATCCATCAATGTAAGGATTACACAATACCGCTCGAGAATAAAGAAAAACGTTTTATCTGCACCCATGGTTGAACATTTTCTGAGCAAAAAACATGGTGAAAATGATTTTAAGTGGACAGTATTAACATGGATTGACCCTAAACATCAATCGCCATGCGTTGAAAGTGCATTGTTGCGCAGAGGCGTACCTCATTATGAAATTCGATAGTGTAAACAAAGGACTAAATTGCATGAGCGAATTAAATAGGGCTTAGATCCATATGATTCCAGTGGACAACACATGTTCAGCATGACATTTTCAAAATTCATGTATGTCCCAGATACACGAACAATTCTCCATGACTGTTAGATACAGACGCGAGGTACCACTGATCAGAGTACCAGGTTGACACTACAATTCCCATAATACAATGGAAACACCAGCATTCGAAGCTGTTTGGATTGGCCAGATTGGCATCACGTGACCGGGACCCGATTACTGAATTCAATTGCGCATGAACAGGTTTTGTTGCCCGTACACACCCGTGAGTGAGATGAAACTGACAATGCTGAGAGTTTGAAAATCAAAAGGTGAGATTCACAAACGGCATCTGCCGCCTCATTGACTTTCAATATGATGAATCAGTCAAATGATTTCTCTGCTGTCATTTGCAGGACATACGACTGCTAGGAAACCGAAAAACAGCGGCATCCATTTCCGCTCCACTTGATGAGTAAGTTTCGATTTCCATTGATACATAGGGCACATCAGCCTTTCCTCCTCTAAAGTATACTCATGCAATGTTTTGCATTTTTTTTAGAAATGTAATTAAAAAAAACGGCACCACGAGCACATTTGAAAATCACGACGGCCACGCAGCACGCCGCCTAGTTCAACACGATAAAGGTAACATAACCATCCCGTCCTTTTCACTGATAGTAGGGCGTCATCTACACTGGGAATAACCGTTCCCTAATCCGCATTTTACTCTGTTGCAGCGCGACACCCACGGCACTGACGACATGTTAAAGGTCAGCGCAACCTTGGCTATACAAAAGGTATTCCGCATCTTTTGATGCAATCTATGTTGAGTTAATTTTTAATGGATTGAGGAACGATTCCTAAAAATTCTTCCTCGTTTTTTGTCATAAACAGTTCCCCACGGAAACGACTTATCCTGCCCTGATGAGAGTCCTGTGATTCATATAGCGGGACTTGAAACGCGTCGGCAACGGCATTCATTCGTTAAAGATATTTAACCTTAATGGTATTTGTTTGCCATAAGGCATTCACTTCCTGATCAAATTGAAAAGATTAAATGTGATACTTGATCAGGCCTTTGGGGTGTTTACAAAAAGTTTTTCTCACCCCTTGGGAATTGAATACATAATTGTTTGTTTTCTCATTGTTCCTTGGCAACTGTATATTAATTTGTGTATAAATTGTCATTATATTTGTTTCGTATTTGGATATATTTGTATATTTTTTTGTGTGTTTCACTGTAAGATTTATGTTTTGTGATTCACAAATTTCCAACTGTATGGCAAGACGTTCAGTTGATGATGTTCTTTCTCTGGCAAACCAAAAAACAAGATCATCAATTAATTAAAAAACAAAATGACATAAATAAAGTGTCAGGATAAACCAATAAAGTTTTGTAAATCCTTGTTCATGCATTAATTGTCTGAAATAACATTAGAGGCATAGGTAAATTCCCCTTTTTGCAGGTGTAGGAAAGAGCATTAAAAGGTCTCTGATTTCTTCAAAAATATTACATCCGGACTCTGCTATGGTTAATGTTGTTATGTCCATGGAAAAGTACACTGATGTAGTGGGTGCTATTAATTCTCAAGGGAAACCATTTTAACAAGAAGGTCTTTGGCTCTAGCTACAGGTGTGGTTCTAAAACTCATCTTAGTAACTTTCCTAGTTGTCCAGCTATTCGAAAAAAATTTACACTCTGTAAAAAATGTGGTCATTTTCATGGTGTGTGCCAGAGTGCAAAACATATAACAAAAGTGGGGAATGTTGACATAAATGTGGTGGATGGTGTTGACTCACTTAACAATGTTGTGTTAACATTAACCCTGGGCGTAGTACGCATAGTCGCGCTACGCGAAGCTACGCGAAGCTACGCGAAGATGTTCTTGCACTACGCGAGCTTCGCGAGCGTGTGTAGTAGCTTGCTGGACCCGTTCGCGAGCTGTTTTTTTTGCTCGGGAGCGCGTTGTGCGTGTTCGGGGTGCTGTCTGCGTATTCGGGGGATTGTAGCGTGCGACCTTACCCATGTGGTGGGCTATGGGCGCGGCCATCTTGTTTTTTCAATTGTCCCGCCCACTCGCGTCCCCTATTTCCTCTTTCGGGTCGCGTATAACGTGTTCGATTGGTGCACGTCTTGTTCGGGAACACAACTACTTTTTCACGCTGACAAAGTGCGTGTTCGCGTGAAATCGCGCGCAAACTTACCCACGTGGTCGCGATGGGTGCGACCATCTTGTTTTTCACACTCTATGCTATGGTTCTGGGCCTAGTTTTCTATCCACCTTATATCTGTGCAATCTTTACATATTTTCACAGTTTTTCTTACTGTTTTTTACTTATCATCTATCTCTCTCTGTCCCTAAGTTTATATTTTGCATTTTATTTCTACTTTTCCACCTTTTTTAAAACTTTTCTACTGTTTTATTTTACTTCTTTATTTAAGCTCCTACTTCTTCACCCTAATTTTTTTCCTTTTGTTTTAACTTTTCTTTTCCACCGCCACCTCCACCCCAGAACCATGGCAAAGGGGAGCAGCAGAACCGGCTCGAAGGGCCAAGCGCCTGCGCCCAAGAGCCAGCTGCCTTGCAGCAGAATGAGACCTGCACAGGTGCATGCCCGGAATCTTTTCGGGGAGGCGGAGCTGGCCGCCCTGGTTTTTTTCATCCAGCGCCACCTCCCCTTGACCTTGGCAGCAGGCGGCAGGCCAGGCTCCGGTTACCTCCCAGAGGAGCGTCACCGCCGGTGGGCGAAGGTGCGCCGGGCAGTCTACTGTCGCTCGGATATCCGGCGCACCCACCAGCAGCTGGCCCACCGGTGGGCAGACATTCTCGACAGGGAGCAGGACCTGTTGGAGCTGCTAGGTGTTGAGGTCATGGGGCTTGGTGAGTAGCTAGTAATATTAATATTTTAATATATAATATAGTAGTATAAGTATTGTGTATAATTCTTGAATGAATAAGTAACACGATTACCGGTGCGCTTAGTTACATTGCAGATCAATTCCATCTCAAAATCTTCTGTTATTGTATGACACAGGTGCTGCTCGCCACTTCTCTTACTGGTTTGTAACTTTGCGCTAGCTTGGGCTGGTGATTATTGATGTTAGAGTTTTTAGAGAACTGAAGTTAGTTAATGCTAGTGCTGGAGTCTAGTCCTTACATTGTCCTTTAGTGAAATAGTGGTGGATGGATAGTATTAGTTCATATTTTTTTAATGGTCTGCATGACGCCTCCTCTGTCACTGAATGCTTAGTTCTTATTTATCCCACCCCTCCATAGAACCGGTTTGAAGTTTGTTTACTGAGTGGTAGGCTTAGCAGCAATAGCATGGTCACGTCAGTCAGTAGCAGTTCATATGACGCAAGCAACCAAAAATTCCGTGTATGCACACATTTATGCATGTGTCCTCCATCTCATCTATGCATGTTTGCGAGCAAAAATAAAATGGAAATGCCGACTTACTGAACAATGGGCCGGTCTGGATTCTGGAATAGGTGGTGTAGGTCAGGTGGTACTGGCTTTGTTAGTATATTCTATTCTGCAATCAGAATGTTTATGGAACATTTGATTAGTGTTCTATAAGTAGACGGTCTGTGAATCCTGCAAGCCAGTAGTCATTTATACTTCGAAGTCAATTTTATTGGAATTGTTGTTTCCTAAAATGTTTGAGAGGATTTTTGAATGATGTCTTTGTTTCACAGCACTTAATGTTTCTCTTTCTGTATTATTTCTTACATGATCAGCACCACCCAGGGGCAAGAAGACGGGGTCCGAGTTGGCGGGACAGTCACGAGAGGAGCGCTCCTCTACCGAGGATCCTGCTGCTGGCCCCAGTAAGTCCTACAGGTCTTATATTATTAACAATTATATTTCCCTAACTTTTTAACGCACCTTATTTTTTCCAACCTATTAAGCCTCCTTCCTAATTCAATGTTAGGAAAACCTTCTTTGGTCTTCAATTTGTTTTCCAAATTTTGGGTATCCAGTGCCATCCCTGACTTTCAGTTCCTTCAAACTGCCTCTGCCCTATGAGTCTCTGTGCTACTACTATTAGACTGTGTGTAGCTAAGCTTGCCCTGTTGGCCACTCTTTAGTTGAGGTATTCTTTTGAATAAAGCTGTGATAGAATAGCTGTAGCCACTGGGTCCACTCCTGTCTTTTGCGTTGTCCTCTGTAATCTCTAGTCTTTGTCAATTCCCACCAACAAAATGCACAACCAGATGTTTGCCTACTAATTTTTGTTCGGTTAGTATACTACTACTACTGTTGTGGTTATTATTCTCTGCACATGCACATACAGAACTATGCACAAGAAAATAGGATGTTGATGTTGGTGATAGGGAGGTTGGAACTTACTTACACCTTACACCCTAGTCACAGAACTCAGTCAGAAGAACCCACAATCCAATGACCGTCTACCTACCGAAGTGTCTCAGCCATAGTCATTTGTCCCACTCCCGACCCCACACGAGGATAGTTAGATATATATACCCAATGATTTTATTACACAACCCAGAACAGAAGAACACCCTTTTGCTCACTCACTCGTTTCAGTCCACAACACCCCAGACACTCAAAATATACCACAGAGACTATGTGCAAGTTCAAAAACTTTATTTCTTTTAATAACAAGCTTTGTAGTGTTGTAACTTGTAAGTATTTCCATGAAAAACATCCTGCTCCACCATACAAAATGAAGAAGATTAAATACTATACATTTTGTACATCTAATGCACGATAGAGAAATGTGTGAATTGTGGGAGACCCCTCACTGTTGAACGTATACTGCTTACATATGCATCTTTCGAAAGCTCTGCAAATCTCTGGTTCGTAGAAGGCAATCTTCTCATCTGCCTATGAGAAAAATGTTGCACGTTAGACATTGAATACAACTATGGAAGTTTTTAGCAGTCATGGCAAAAAGTGCAACATTATGGATAAGTAAAAGGGACTAACAATACTGGTTTGTCAACCTCTTTAGTTGTATGCAACACTCATGTGGCCTCAAAGGTGTCTTTCTTACTGTGCAACAAGCTACGAGGTAACATGGGCAAAGCAGTAGACCCGGATCTAAAATGGTTATATGGCTCAGGCTAACTTTCCAAAGACTAGAGTAGGAGTAGAGATTAGATGACCCTAGGGACCATCTAATAAATTAAAATTAAACTCTGTGTAATGTGACTGCTGTACAGTAGGACGCAATTTGGACTAGTTACAACGATTTATGTTGTACGTAACTGTTTTTTCAATCTTCCTTCCTGGTGAAAAAAGTACAACTAGTAAAATAGGGGGAGGTGTGCAGGCATCTAAAAAGGTGTACTTGCTTTTATAGGTGCACAATCACTACCAACCACCAGTGCCGACGGGGCCAGCGGCGATGCGATTGCCATCCAGGAGGGGACAGTGGCTGCGGCACCTGCAGGAGCATCAGTGGGGGAGGAAACTTCAGCGGTGGGCGGTGGTAAGTTATGTTCATTACTTATTTGCATTACTAGGTGGAAGGGGAACATTCCCCTCACTGTGCTATGAGACTTATTAAGAAAGTATGAATTTGAAGTTGTACTCGACAATATACAATGGTTGAAGAAGACACCCTTTGCAGCATTACCAGTCTGAGTTGAGTAAACAAGGCCTCTTCTATCAGACTCCAACTCAGCTGTGAAAGTTATGGAGAAGACTAAAAGTCAGATCAGATGACCTTGAGGGATGTGTTGAACAAAAAGGGAAAGAAGTGAACTAGGGTGGAAGGAGGAAGGACTAAAGAGATGTAATAATAAGACTAACTACCATAGAAGGATACTTTGGAAGGTTCATGCACGTGGCTGATATGAATCCGATGCATGGGTTGTTGAAGGATGGGTAGAACTGGAAGGTGAAAGAAAATGCAGGCCTGGTTGGGCAAAACAATACGGGTGCATGGATATAGTGGATAGCAAGAATCATGAGCGGAGTTTGTGTCCATGAAACCAAAGGCAAGGAAGGAGTGGACGCATGGGTGGTTGCTGGTGAAAGTGAAACCAGCTAAGGCGATAATAAAGAATGATAGACATTTACTTTTAATGGGTGGATGCCCCCTAAATGTATTGTATTCATCATAGGTGGAGACTGTCACTGGAAGCAGATTCTTACTTTGAAAATATAAAAGGAGATACAAAAAAGACTGGTGTTCTTCTGTGTACTCAAGTCCACACATAGTACTAGGGCAAGTATAATGCCGGAAAAAACTTCAACAAATGCTACAGGCAGGGGAAGCAGGAGGATAGATTAGATAGATACTAAAAGTTGACACCAATTGTATGTACTGCGCTTGGTAGTGCTACTATGCCACAATGTACTGTTGAATTAATTTTGAAGAGTTTGAGTTACAATTCTGTTTCTTTTTTTATAGATATTCATACTCCTTCCCAAAAACCATCACGGAAGGAGTTGGCAGCCAGGGCCCGGCAAAGGAAACTGCAGGCCATTGTGGAGCAGTACCGCAAGCTGGTGGCTGAGGCCGGGGAGGAGGAGGAAGAGGCGGGGGCAGCAGCTGCTGCCTCTTCCAATGCGTCTGGCCCCAGCAAGGCCCCACCTGCAGGATTATGGCGCCGCGGCCAGGCAGCCGCTCACAGCCGGCATTTAACATCTGCCACCCCCTCACAGCATGGATGCAAATGTAGGTGCCGTGCAATTCGGCAACAACTTCTCCTCCGGGTGGCCAAGCTGGAGGACCAATTAGAGGAGCGCGTCAAGATAATAGTGGACAAACACCTCAAAGCCCGCCAATTGTAATGGACCGTGTTGATTTGCCCCTTTTTAATACTTTTGTTGGTGGGTGGGAATTGGGTGTTGGGGTTATTTTTGTGGGACATTCTTTGGACTTGGTCATTGGTTGGGGTTAGGGTGGGGATAGGGGTGGGATAGGAGGACTAGGAGGATATTTTTTTACATGAATAAATGTTATTTATTTTAAACTTACACATATGATGTTGTTTTGTGGTGGGGTTACTGTTGTACGTCACAAGGTTTAATCTAGATGCAGGGCAGCGGGCAGTGTTTGATTGAAATACTTTATTAATTGAGCACATGTGTAACATGCAAACAGATAGATGCGGTACCCCTCACTCAGTTATATTTGTCCTATTACTACTACCAGCCTCTCTTCCATTATACCTCCAGCAAACTTCTCTTCTTACCTGTGATTGATAATGATTAAGTTTGTCACCGCAAGGGCTGCATGGTTTCCCATGACAACGGAGAATATGCCGTGGTTGTGTGATGGTAGTAGTAGACTAGACACTGGCACTAGCATTGGCAAATAAAAACAAAGAGACAGTCATTTGCCTGAGAGAGAATGTGGGAGAAGTAGAAAATTACAGTACATAATACTGACAAAAAATACAAACAATATTGCAACTGCTAAACGAACTCAAAGAAATCAATGGTGTCGGGGACTGCCCAGTACAAGAAGATAACTGTAGTTGCGTTGGAGTCACTAAAACACAATACAAATCGTAAACTTAAATGCTCTAAAATTAAATTCAAACAATGCCAGCAATTATTTACATTCATTCGTTGGGTCACTTTGGGAAATTAATTGCCTTGTACACAAGTGAGCTTGGGTGGGCAAGCAGAAGAAGATCCTCGCCCTGCCTCGTTGACATTTGATTTCATTAGTGTTGCTTTCACCACATCTGCCCCAGCAAGCGTGTGATCAATTGTTGGTGTAGATTTAATGTAGTAACATCACACCTCAATATAAAACCACACAGCCCGGGGGAAGAGGGTTAGGGTTTGATGAATGGATGGGAACGGGGGTTTGGGGAAAGGTTTGTCAAAGAAAAACAGTACGCATGGAGACAACGTAATCAAAACAATGAAGACGATGATTGATGATCCACTACTACCGAATAAATGTAAAGTCAAGTAAGAAAAATGAAATGGATGCATGATGAAGGTTTATTATTAACTTGATGGTTAATAATAAGTGGTATAATTACTTAACTACTACTACACAATTCAAAGGAAGTATTTCTTATATATGATATTGTGAATATGACTTTTGCCTCGGCTGTATGCCCTCTGAGAAACCGTAATACCTGATGTAGCGGGCTGAAAGCTAACAAAGAAAATTAAGAGATAGTTTAAGTGAACAATCAATTACAAAATGGCCGCAGGAAAGGTGATGCGTCGGTTAATTACAAGCAGAGTAGGTGATGCGTGTGTTCCTTACTGCAGCTCTGGGGAAGTGATGCGTCGGTTCCTTACTACGTGGGGAGTTGTTGCATCTGTTTCTTACTGCGGACCCCAATGATGCGACAGTCTTGGCGCTTCGATGCGATGCGTAGATCCGGTACGATGCATGTATTCGTGAAGTCCCACAGCAGCTTACGTCAGGATCGGTGCGGCGGCGGTGATTTCTCGAGCCGCTAAAGGGGCTGCGACGGTTTCGTCAAGATGCATTGGACAACCAGTGCAGATGCGACACGCTTCTTCTGTGTTATGTGGATTTTCTAGCTCCCAGTGACAAACAGTCTCTACAGGTCCTAAACAGTGGCAGGCACCTCTTTGCAGGTTGGAATTCACAGCAAGGGAATTCAAGAGAGCTGGTGGCGAAGTCTTTGTGTCCCTGAGACTTCAGAACAGGAGGCAAGCTCAGTTTCAAGACCTTGGAGATCTTTTCTACAAGCAGGTGACAAAGCAAACAGCAAAGTCCTTTTTCTCCTTTCCTTGGCAACAAGCAGTCACTGCAGGCCAACCCCAGACAGAAAACAGCACAGGGGCAGTATGCCTCCTGAGCTTATCTGGCTCTCCTCCTTGGCAAAGGTTTCCTCTTGATTTCCCAGAAGTGATCTAAAGGTGTGGGGTCTGGGCCTCTCTTTTTAGACACCAACATCCTTTGCTCTCTGAAGGCAAAACCAGTTCTGTGGGGCACTTTGCAAGTGCACAACAACTTTATTTGTCACTGTGAGCCCTGGTTTCAGACACACCACAAGGGGGCAGAGCCATAATTGTCGAAGGCAGGTATAGCCCTATTCAGGTGGAGGTGCTACTCCTCCCACCACTCCAAATACAGACCAGGCCTCCAAATACTCGTCAGACTTCTGGAGCACTGCCCTGCTCCAGCCCCTGTCATCCAAAAGCCATACATGCAATACACAAACCTAACAGAAGCACACTGGATGTTTAGGCAAGAAAAGACCTACTTTCTAAAAGTGGTATTTTGGAACACAGAATGTAAAAATCACCCTCACTAAAAGATGCACTTTAACATTCTGAGTTCAGGCATACTAAACATTATTTTCCCATCTTGTTCCCAGGGTCAGTTATGTTTATAAGATGTTATAAACAAACTCCCCATTCTGGCCCAGGGGAACAGATAGCCTTGCAATAGTGAAAAACGAAGTTGGCAGTATTTCACTATCGAGACAAGCCACACACATCAGGGCAAGTCCCACCTTTCACATACAATGCACCCTGCCCACAGGGGTACCATGGGCCCACCTTAGGGGTGACTAACATGTAGAAAAGGGAAGGTTTAGTGAATGACGTGTGTGTGCACTTGAATTTCTCCCACTTTGAGCTTTTTCTGACAAAACCAACTGTTTCAGCTTTGTGTGTGTTTTCCATGTTCCATGGTTGTGCAGAGGTGTTTCTCTCTTTCTTCACTATCCCTATTTCCTCAGTTTCCACGGGGCCTATCTAATTAATAACTTTGAACATTAAATAACAGGACTAACATCTTGGGTCTCATGGCGGTCTCACGATTTATATACTAATGAATCCAGTTAATGCGGCCAGCGCTTAGAGGTATGAACATCTCCACACGTTACTAAAACGTCGAGGAGCTATTCAACAACAACTTTTAGAGCGAAATTAGGCGGCAATGTACCATTGGTTTATACATCTTAAACAGCCCATGAGCTAACAGAGGTTACGCATCTCTCAGAGCACAGAGATGAAGGGGTAGAATGTTTCATTTTACTGCAATTTAGCAAAATGTATACAATGGTCACGTTTTTGGTTTATATACGTACAAAGAGCGAGAGAAGATATAGAAATGTTTAATTTCATAAGATTCGTTTGTGAGAAACCATTGAACTTGTAACAATGTATTTATGGGTGGCAATAGTACGCATAGCAAAACATTGAATGTTATATAATTTTTTTGACAGATTGATCCCTTGATAAAGGCCGTTGGCGCCGCAATGCATCAGGAAAGGGAAAGTGGCATATGCATCGATGTTGAACATGATATAAGCACGAATATGCATTATTAATGTGAAGATAGATGTGAAACGAACATCTGAAACAACAAAAAATCGTTCAATAAATGGAACTATAGACAAAAATTACAAAGTACTTTTGTAATCATTATAAATAAATAGCTGGAATTCCAGCACACACAGTGCCCAGGGAGACAGACCAAGGAGTTGGATCTGCTAATCACAGTCTCACGATTTAGCCTGCGCTACCTTGCAGCGCTCTGGGGGTCCAATGTGCACACTTTGCTGTATAAGAGTGATGTTTGCATGTGTGCTTCTTTGGGTTATCTGAACGTAGGTGGTTTTGTGCATTGATGTTACATGTATGTATAGTTTTTGGACTTTAAAGTCATTCAAAGATATCTGGGCGATTTGTGTGCTTGACTGTCAATGTGTATGTCTCATTTACACACATTTCGTCTTGAGCACATCGTCTCAAACTTGTATGTTTTTGTGCAGAGAAAGCTGCACTCACGTATGTAGATTTATTAGATCTGTGTCTTTGACTTACACATACACATCATTCACTTCCCCAAATACACAGAAATGCAAGCATATTTGTCTACGTCTTTTTTTTTATTTGTAATTATTTGAGGTGTGTGATTATGTATATTCAAGTGTGTCAATGTTTAGGTGCCAGAATTTGCGTGTATCTGTGTAGGTTATTTTTATTCTCCTATCACTGCTCTGTTCTGTGATGTATTGCTGACACTGTTTATTTTGTTCTCATTTTCTTCCATCTGCAATTATCCATGACATCTCTGTTTCTCTAATCTCTATATCACGTATGGGACTTTCGTTTATGTTTCCTTCCCACTCTCCAACACTTCTGCCTCTAATCTCCATCTCAGTGATATGCTTTTCTCTCTAATAGTTGTGCAATTGATATCCCTCTTTCTCTCTCTGACGCTTTCCTGTCTTTATCTTTCTCTCGTGTCTGCTGCGTTACACTATCTATCACTGACCTCTTTGCTTTCAATGTGTGCCTTGCTGTCTCTTACATGTGTGTGTAGTTTGAGGACATTTTGTCTTGTTTTTTTCTCTCCTCTCTCACCCCATCTTTCTTTGGCTCACACAGAGTTGACCCACAGTGGAATCTATATTAGCACTGTATCTTTGACCTGCCATTGCTTATAGGATCAATTAATGGCATTATAAAGATAACTCAAGTACAGAATAACAATTCATGGGAGTACTGTACCGCAACAGGGACAGTCTCAGAAATGAGACGATTATTTTCAAAGTTAGAGCACTTATGAATTGTCTTTATTGGTTGAGGGGAATGACTACGTTGTGGAATTAGAGATATGGGCATTTTATCAGACGCAGCACAGTAGACAAGTTTGAGGATGCGTACATGCTCAGAATCAGAAATAGCTGCAAACTCACAAAGAAGACGAGAGCAGTAGAGGGAGAGGACGCAGACAGGCCCCTTGAAAATGCAAAGTAGAATAGATCACTTTAAGATGTGACATACATAGCTAACTAAGTTGGAAGGACGTAACAGAGAGCAGAGGGTATATCCGAGGGGGAAGAGGTGAAGAGCTGGATAAAGATAACAAATATCTACCAAAGTTGAAGAGAGAAATAGAAGTAACGACAGAATCGTAGCACTGTTTTAACAAGATGGAGTATACAGGTATAGGGAGACTAGTTCTTCAACCAGAGTGCTGGCATTGTGTAAGATGGAATGAGTGGATGAAAGAGTGTGGGTTAGCTAAGATTTTGTTTGTTTATGGAAATAAATAAAGGAGGTTGTTGGTATTAAGGATTGTGAAATAAGATATGAAGAAAAGGCAAAGACTTAATGTTGTTTAATGAAAACAGGAGTACAAGTTGGGTATGGCTGATAAAATGAAAAGAGCAGGCGAGAGTGGGTGGGCAGTAGGCAGGTGTCTACAAAATTAAGGTATTTGAGATTCGTGGAGAGAGAAGAGATTGTGGCAAGGCCGAAAGGAAAATATTAGATTATACGTTCAAAAAGGATGGTGGAAGGCTTCAGATGAGTAGACATTGTACAGAAAATGTTTCTAACAGGAAACGAGTCTAAAGGAGCATTACTAAAATGTTAAAGATCATGAGACCAGAATGGGGGATGGAAAGGTGTGATGACAGAATGCAGCGAGAAACAAGTGAGGTAGCAACTAGAAAATACAGAGAGGCTTAACCTCAGAATTATAGGAAGCGACCAGGGGATCTTTAGAACATATGACATATAATGGAGTTTGATGCTCTAGCAGTTTGCAGGATCACAACATTTAAAAAGATTTTTGGGTAATTCTGATGGCCTAGTGCTCTAGCCTACATTGGGAATTGGTCAAACCAGTCCCTTATTCTCACTCACGCCCCTTTATATAGACTCTCTCAGATTTGTGGACAGAAGGGAGAAAACGGTGGAAAAAGTAGAACATAAGGTCTTACAATCTCGGTAGCTCCGTGAAATCTCACTCAGACCAGTTTACTACAATGAGAGGATCATCAGATTTACCTTCATGACCCTTTTCCCAATCATAGACCTTGCTGCTAGTGTGAAGAGGAGTGCAGGTGAGGAGTGATGTGAGCAATAATCACTTTTCTTTGCATCAATTATATCTGCTGAGGTCCAAAAGGGAATATTGAATTCTCTCCTGGTTCCCCCTATCTGCAACTGGTGTCAGCAGTGACAGCCACATTCGAATTTGTCGAATTAGTATTTTTTTCTGCTCTGAACTCAAAAGTCAAGGAATGCCCAACCTACAGCTTGAAACAAGATTGCGTTTATTTCCTACTACTCACTTTTTCCTTTTACAAGTCTGAGTGTTTTGATCATCAACAAATAAATCGTGGCCCTAAATAAAAGTGGGACAAGATTCCTCATGTCATGCAGGGATTCGTTTTCTCTTACCTTTACCTATGCTGTTTGGGAAGGTGGTATTTTTTTTTTTTAAATGGCAAGTTGTAAGATGCTCATCATCACAGCTTTGCACACCCCTTAAATCATTAAATGTAAATGAAAAAAATTACAGGCAACATGCACTCCTTTCTTAATTGATTAAGAACCGATGGAGACAAAAAGAAGGCAGTAAGTGTATTGTAACAGAAGCATGCGTTTATGCTTAAATGACATGACTCAAGAAGTCTTTATCTGCAGATGTGACTTGTTTGGTCTGTTTCAGAGTTTATTTTCTTTATACATTTTTTTAATCAAAGTTCTTTTTATTGAGTATTTTCGAAAACTAAAACGTACAGTATAGTACATTACATCTGTCCCATGAGCCATGCTGAAGCCATTGTGAAATTACAGTTGCTTTCAGTCTGGGAAGTATTCATACATATATCCGCACTTTTTAGTGCTCAACAGTCTGGTACAAGAAAAATAAATGTCTGAAAACAACGAAAACCATCCCCCTCCCACCCTAGCCCAACTACCTCCCGTCAACAGTGACAAGGTGGTGTAAAAAAATAGAAAAGTAGGGGGTGTGTGGGGAAAGGAAAACAAAAAAAGGGAAGGAGAAGAAGGGGAAGGCAGGACAATGGCCGGGATATCAGACTCCAAGGGTTCTTTTCGGTGCCTTGAAAGGGAAAGGCCTCCCCATTGGACGCTTCAGCCTGTGGTGAGTCTGTGTGGGCGGATGGGACATGTGTGAGAGGACCTGTCTATCTGTCGTCTCGTCGGGGAACTGCCATGCGTGCCCATCTAGCTTTGAAACTGGAAGAGAGGGAATGATCTACCTGTGGGGGGAGATTTTATCATTGGTAAACCCCTGGATAATTATGAAAGCAAAGGGCCCCAACTGGCCTCAAATTCTTTTTAATTATCTCGAATGATGTCTGCCATTCGTTCCATTATGAGTGCTTTCCATAGTCTTGCCTGCCAATGAGTCAGGACTGGGGCATCTTTTTTCTTCCAGGCTGCCGCTATTGCTAGTTTGGCTGCTCCGAAGTACATCCACATCACTGCTTGGTCCCCTTTTGTCTTGTTTTTTAAGGTCTCGTCTCTTACTCCTAACAGTGCAAAGTGCAACGTGGTAGGGATTGGCTAGCACAGAATTTCTTTGATTTGGGCTAAGATTTCTGCCCAGAAGGGTCTGATAGCGAGGCAGTCCCACCAAATATGCTTAAAATCTCCTAATTGTCCACAGCCTCTCCAACACAGATCAGAAGTGTCTGGGAATATCGTTTTCAGTCTTACTGGGTGTAAATACCAGTCATAAAGTATCTTGTAGTGTGCTTTCCTCATTCTTATAGAATGATTATTTTTTTGCTACATCCCTCCCTAATGTCTTCCACTGATACTCAGCTCACTCACTCGTGGCTTTCCACAGGGTGATATGTATGGGCCATGGAGAGTGTAATGTGGAAAGTAGGAGTGCATATATAAAGGAGATAACTCCCTTCAAGCAGCACCCTCTTTAGTAGAGAGGATTTAGGTGCATTGATACAGAAACCTGACGGAGGCAAGATGGCGGCGGTGGCGTGGGCTGTGTGAACAGCTCACCCCTCTGCTCCGCGCTCCTGAGAAGAGATCTACTAACCGGAATCGAGACATGGATTAAGTTTGTGTTTTTTCTCCGGAAAGCAATTAATTCCAAAGGCACCTAGTGTCGAGTCTCCGACGGAAAGATTAACATTTTCATTCGGGGGATAACCACTAAAAAATCTGTTAGCTACCGGTCAAGCTTTGGAAAATTTCGGGAGTTGGCTGTTTTCTCCTCACCTGTGGCTACTGCAACCGCTGTGGTACTGCGTCCGGAGGATTGAAAGACATTTTCTGCTGTGGCGTTCTTCTGAGCCAAGAGACGGATGCTGCTGAATCTGTTCTTCCGAAAACGCTCTTTGTTTTGGCGGTTTCCAGGGCTTTTTCCAAGGTTTCAGAGTGCAGTGATCCGAGGACGCGGTGGTTCGCGTAGGAAAAAAATGCCACCGAAAACGCAACCAAAAGCTCTGACCCGAAGCGGCAAAACTAAACAGCTGACCGCGAATGACACGACAAATCAAACGGAAAGAATAGTAAATGAAGCCGCCACTAATATTGAAGGTGAGAATGCTAATAACAAAGGGGGTGATCAGTCTTCAAAATCTTCTCTGCCTCAACGTAGTCTTAAGCAAGGGACTCTTCCACTGCAACATTTTTTTTAAAAGAAAACTACAAAGCAAAAAAGTACTGTATCCCATAACGAACTAAGGGGCATATTATCAAGGACAGGCGATACATTATCGCCGCTTTTAGCGGCAGGAAACTGCCAATAAAGCGGCGATAATGGCCTTGATAATAAGCTCTATGAATTCCAATCGAAGCCCATGTTAGATGTGAACACATCTAACATGGGCGACAAGTGTAGCCGATGTGGATTACCAGGGGCGAATGCAACTCATATGTTCTATCTTTGCCCTCGGCTTACACAATTTATCAGTGATGTTCAAAAGTATTTAAACAATATTATCAATTCACCGATAGTGCTATCTGCTGAACTGGTAATATTTGGAATTCAATCAGACCCGAATAAGACATGCAGTTTTGCGGAGGTAGGTTTTTTGTTTATATCTATGTCCATCTATAGGAATTGCATAACCACTCATTAGCTAGATGCCGATCCTCCTCTATTTCAACAATGGCAATCTAAATTACTAAAGGTCTATCAACTTGAGAAGGCTGTATACCATTTAAAGGGAAAGAAAAAGAAAGCCTTTGGGCTAAAGATTTGGGCCCCTATTTGTAATTGGATTTAATGTCAAATGTTTTTGAAAGTTTATATATTTTATTGATTTTATTGTCGCCAGGTGGATACCTATTTAGTCTGTTATATATTGTATGTATATTTTTTCTTTTTTTCTTTCTTTTTTTGTGTATTAACTATCTACTGCTATAAAACTCAATAAAAAAAAATAATAAAAAAAGATACAGAAACCTGCCACCTCCTCGAAGGCCTGTAGCTCCTTCTGGAGAGCCGGCCATGAGGTCCGAGGTGAAGATAGTGTGAGCAAGACAATGTCCACAAACAACAGGATCGTGTGCTCTATTGACCCAAACTGGATCCCGCTTATCTCTTTTGTTGCTCTAATCTGGGCCGCTAGGAGCTCTATGATGAGGGCAAAGAGTAGCGGGAACAGAGGGCATCTCTGCCTCGTCCCTCTGCTAGGGGAAAAACATGTTTGACCGTACCCCATTTAGCACCACCCTTGATGTAGGGTGAACATAGTTCGCCATCATCATTTTAATAAATGCTTCACCCAATCCGAATTTCACCAGGCCCAACAGAACTGCTGAAACTCAGAAGCTATCAAATGAAGTATCCTATGAACGTTGTCGTGTGTCTGCATGTCTTTAATGAATTCGGATTGGTCCAGTGGCTCAAATCTGGCATTATATCTTCTAACCTCATTTGAATACAGCTTTGCATCTATATTTAGGAGCACGATTGATCTGTAGGATGAGCAAAGTTGTGGGTCCTGCTCAGCTTTTGCTATGAGAGTGATCAGAGCTTCACTCGTAGAGGGTGTCACCGCTGCTTCCGTGGCCATATGGTTTAAAAGATGGGTCAGTTGGGGTTTGATTCCAGCTGCGTATGTCATATAGAAATGGGTCGTTAGGCCATCCAGTCCTGGGGACTTGTGAGGTGTCAGTGCAGATATCGCTATCTGCTCCTCCTCATCAGTTATAGGAGCACTCAATGCCTGGTTTTGGGTGGGAGCCACCTGTGGGAGAGTCCCAGAGTCAATATAAGTTTTCTGGGCTGCTGTGTCTGCGGGTGATGCCCGATACAACTTCGCATAGAATTGTGTGAAAAGCTGCGTCTTTGATTTGTCAGATTCATGCACCCACCATCATTGATCCCTCCTATGTTTTCCCTTTCTCGTTTCACCCTAAGCTGTCTCACTCGGTGGGACCCAATTTTGTTACTGTGTTCATATGAGAGATGATGCAGACAGAGGAGTGTAAATTCCACTCTATTGGTGTATATGGCAGAGAGTTTCCCTTTAAGTGTTGTTAATTTGCGGTGTGTGTCTCATGTTGGTGCTTGTTTATATAGCTGTTCCATTGCCCTTAAGTCTGATTCTATGTCAGTCCGCTCCTTTGCTCTCTGTTTGTTTGACCTAGAAATAAGCTCCATACATTTTTCCCTGAGTACTGTATTAAAGGAGTCCCAGTTATTTAGGGATGAGGTGTCTTCTGTCCTGTTTAATTGAAAGTATTCCTTAATTGCCTCTCTAAGCTCGTCCCTGAGTAACCTATATCACATGATAGATGCTTAGAAAAACCATTGCAGAGATATGGGGAAGAAGTTCCTCAATGAGGCATATCGAGGTGGCCTCCTGGTCAGAGATCGTTATGGAGTGGATCTGAGCATCTTGTAGAATGCCCAGCAGTTCCTGACTTACAAAGATGTAATCCACGCACGAATAGGTGTGATGCATGTCAGAATAGAAGGAGTAATCTTTTGTGGCTGGATATGTTGTCCTTCAGGTGTCCCTCAACCCCATCTCATGTATCATCTTTTTAATATTCCTGAGGAAGCTACCTGTACTGGTGCAATGTGAGTGTGAGCTTTCTAGTTCCGAATGCAATGTGAGTTTAAAGTCTCCCATAAAGATAATTGGGCCCTCAGCTAATCCCCAAACTAAGTTCAAGAGGATGTCTAAGAAGGCGGTTCAACCAGTTTTTGGTTCGTATGCTGCTACGAATGTGCAGTGTTTCCCTTTCAGTCTGCCCTTCTCTATGACCACTCTCCCCACCTTATTGGATTTGACCCTACAGGCTGGAATTTAGTAGCTGCGTGGAACAGTAGTACCACGCCCTTTTGTTTTGTATGTGCTAAGGATTGGTAAATCAAGGGATAACTCCTGTGCTTTAGTCTGTTGCTGTCCTTCCGTTGCAGATGTGTCTCTAGCAACGCCACAACCTGAAAGTGTTGGTCAGAGAGGTATTTCCATACTTTCTGCCATTTAAGTGGCGAGTTTAATCCTTTCACATTCCATAATACTACGGAGACCATGGCTATTTATGCCCTGGAGCCCCTGAGGCCCTTCTTCCCCCTGCCTGGTGCCCCCTTGTTGTGTACCTGCTGCTGAGTCTAACCTACAAACCCGCCGGCCCATCACCCCTGCGCCTCGAAATGTGTTCTCTAGTCCCTGACCTCTATTCTAGTGTATGAACAATGAGCCTGTCCCTCCTTTCCTGGACATAAAAGGAAAAATAAAAAACCCAAGTAACATGAACTGGATAAAAATTACCCAAAAATAGTATGGGGATCCTGCTAACACCCCTCATTGTAAGGTAAGTATTTAACATTCATTGCGACAGGAGTGCCCTATGCCACAGCCATCCACCTTTTCTGTCCCTGTAAAGCAATGCTTTTTGGTTCAGAAAGCCTCTCGCAATTACACTCTTTCTGGGAGGTGTGGACCTCTCTCATGCCCTCGTCTGGATAATGAGGGAGTCTCGTAACAACTCCTTTCCCCCATCTATCCCCCCTCTTAGACTCGAATCTTTCACAATCTCACCAGTGTCTGCAGTGTCCCTTTCTGCAATTTGCATCTTCCTTATCTCTGCTAGTTCTTCAGGTTTTGCTACCTTCGTTGAGTGTGCCATTTATTTTGCTGTCTTGATTCTGCACCGGATCCTGGCATCCGATCACTGCTGGTCGCTGGGCCTGGCAGTGGCAGTCACAGAAGTTACAGCACTTCTATCAAGTCCGTGACATGTCGAGCTTTGTTATTGAACTCAAACGCAAGGCTAAAGGTTATGGCCATCTGTACCTGACGTTGTCCGCTTTTAGTTTCTTGGTTACATGGCTGAATTGCTGACATCGCAGGAGAGTTGCCTGTGCTAGATCGTGATATAGGGAGCAAGTGAAACCCTGGAAGGTTACCTTATCTTTTTTCTGTGCAGCCTGCATAATTGCTTCTTTGACTCTGAAGGAATGAAGTTTAAGCAGGACATTCCTCGTGCACCTATTTTCCCCTTGTGTTGGCCGGCTGACTCTGTGTACTCTCTCAATTTTTAACTTTGTGTGCCCCGGCCTTAGTACTTATCCACACATGCCAATAACTAAGGCCTCCAGGTCTGGTCCCTCCATATCTCGGATCCTTATGTTACCCCACCAGGATCTATTTTCTAGGCCTTCTCCTTTCAAGTGTGCTGCCTGTAGTTGTGAACGGAGCTCTTGAAGTGTTTCCCTAATTTCTGAGGCGCCTTTGTCAAGTTCTTGCATCTTGGATTCCACATCGAGGACCCTAGTGCCCACAGACTCTACATCTCATTGCATGGATTCCATGCAGTCGAAGAGATCTGTTTTTAGTTGACCCATGGAGGCCGCCATGTCCAATTTCAGCTCCATCTGCAATTCTTTTTTAAAATCTTGGAGGGAAGCCAGCATATCTTCCTTTGTAAGTGCCATTTCTCCTTCTGGGTCTGGTCGTACACTTGTGTCTTTCTTCTCCGTCTGCGAGAAATAGCTAGACACTCTATTTATAGATTTTTTGGGGGGCATAGAGGAGGTCTCCCTCTTCTCTGAGGTTTATGTCTCTGATAGGGTTGCCAACTTCACTGTGAGCGACTTTCTTGATTGTTGGCTACAGGGTGCCTCCCTTAAGACACGTATGCATCCTGTTTTTTTGTGGTGGTAGGCACCTGCTTTCTTATAGCTATTATGCCAGAGCCTGTTTTGACCCTCTCTTTGAGAACTTTAATGGGCTGCTTATCGTAATCCCCCTTGTACTGGGCTGCACTTCTGCTTAAGAATTTCTTCCAGTAAAAGACACACAATTGATGGACGGAATGCTGAACAAATCAAAGCATTTACCCCCAGTCAAGAGATCTGGGTTAAATCCATCATGCTTTTGCTCACCATGCCACCCCAGTTTAGACCTGGACATATGCAAATCAGCCTTGACCCTGTGCCTCATGGGTACAGTCCAGCCCAAACTGCCAAGCCAGGTCCTCCCTGGACCGGAAACAAGCATCCTAGGATCGGTTTTGGGCTTTCGGACATCATCAGCCAGAATTGCTTGATTCCAGTGGCACAGTGAGCCCGGGACCTACGTCTGGGCATACCCGGCGCACTTAGGGCGAGAAAGCAAAAGACACACAATTGATGGACAGAATGCTGAACAAATCAATGCATTCACCCCCAGTCAAGAGATCTGCGGTGGGCGGAATTTGCGTAATCGTGTTACGCAAATCGCCGCGAAACAGTAAAAAATCTCCACGACACGCAGAAATTCTGTGAACATGTGGAATTGCTTGTTCGCAATGCTTTTTTCCTGTTCGCAATTGCTGTTTGCGTGCTTGGGGAGAAATATCTCGCGAACACGCATTTTGAGAACGCGAACAAGTAAAACATTTCGCGAATTCACAGAGCGCAGAATTTTGGGCAGTTTCGCATTCTCCCTGGAACACAAAATTACCCAGATTCTGCAAATTCTGCAAGCGGAACGGAATTTACCACCCAGGCCTAAAATCCATCATTCTTTTGCTCACCATTCCACTCCAGTTTAGTCCTGGCCATATGCAAATCAGCCTTGACCCTGTGCCTAATTCGAACAGTCCAGCCCGAACTGCCAAGCCAGGTCCTCGCTGGACCGGAAACAAGCATCCTAGGATCGGTTTCAGGCTTTCAGCCCATATCAGCCAGGATAGCTTGATTCCAGTGGCACAGTGAGCCCGGGACCCACGTCTGGGCATACCCGGCGTACTTAGGGCGAGAAAGCAAAAGACACACAATTGATTGACGGAATGCTGAACAAATCATAGCATTCACCCCAGTCAAGAGATCTGGGTTAAATCCATCATTATTTTGCTCACCATGCCACCCCAGTTTACACCTGGCCATATGCAAATCAGCCTTGACCCTGTGCCTCATGGGAACAGTCCAGGGCTGGACGGTTCCCTTTGGGCACAGGGTCAAGACTGTGTTGCATATGGCTGGGTCAAAACTAGAATGGCATGGTGAGCAAAAAAACGATGGATTTAGGTCCAGATCTCTGTACTGGGGTGAATGTATGACATTGTTCTGCATTCTGTCCATCAATTGTTCTTTTTGCATTTGTCACCCCGATTGGGATGGGTATGCTCAGATGTGAGTCCTGTGCTCTCCATGCCACTGGAGTCAAGCTATCCTGGCTGATGAGGGCTGAAAGCCCGAAACTGGTGCTAGGATGCTTGTTTCTGTCTAGGGAGGACCTGGCCTGGCAGTTTGGGCTGGACTGTTCCTATTGGGCGCAGGGTCAAGACTGTTTTGCGTATGGCTGGGTCCAAACTGGAATGGCACGGTGAGCAAAAAAGGATGGTTTTAGGCCCAGTCTCTGTACTGGGGTGAATGTATGATATTGTTATGTGTTCTCTCCATCAATTGTTCTTTTTGCATAAGAATTCCTTCCAGGCTCTTTCATATTCTAAGCTTTCCTTTTTTAGGGTGGGATGAGTCTGCCCCAGTGGGTTTCTTCTTCCCTGCTTGGTGCCGGGTCTCTCTGTAGTATCTTACAGAAATTAGTGGAGCTGTGTCCCCTCGACCGCCATTTTAAGGCTAGGCCGGTCCAGTGGTGAGCCTAGGCCTTTGTTTGCTGCTTGTGTATTGGCTTCTGCCCCCGCTCTATAGCCGTATGTTCTGGTATCGCCCTTGACTCTGGCATCGGCACTGTGTCCAATGCCTCCTATTTCCATGGTGTTGCGGCTGCCATTTTAGGGTGAGACATCCACCTTTGTTTACTTATTGGTCGGCTTCCCGTGTATGGCCCTTGTCTCTGCCGCTCCACCTCTGCTATTAAGCCACAGCCGATCCCCCGGCACCAGTCTCTGTAGCTATCCGCTCTGGGTCGGCACCTCGCGGCTGCGCCTCCATGTCCCTCTGCTTCCCTCCGCCTGTCGGTGCTCTGCTCACCTCGATTCCACTGAGTTGCGGTTCTGATGCTCTGCAGACGGTGAGGCGTTTGTTGTGGCAGAAGGGGTACGTCTTTGAGTCCCGACCGTTGGGCGCACTTCTCTCCTTCCCTCTCAGATCGTTGCGGGTGCATAACTCGCAACCGCCATCTTGTCGCAGCGGTGTCCTCTCACTTAGGCCCCAATCCGAGAGCATTCCGTCCGATTCAGGGTCTGCTTTTGACTAACCGTGGGCAGAGAACTCCAAATCCTCTGGCGGAGCTTGTAGATTTTTGCATACTCCGCTTTCCATTGAGAACACAAAGTTTATGCAAAGCTCCGACTCTGCAGTGGAGCCAAGTTCAGCCCCGGACCCTCCCCGCCTCCACCCCCCAAATAAATATTTTTAAAAGAAAAAGAAAAATGAAGGTAAATTAAACTCACTTACCTTTATCACGTCGTCTCTGGGCTGCCCTCCTCTTCCTCGGAATGGTCCCGGAGAATCCCCTACATCAGACGTACATCATGGTAGGACTGCGCAATTTTATGCGGTGTTGTACTGAAAAACGTCCTTAATTATATATTTATGACACAATAACAGAGAGGAAATGGTCCTGATGAATGCCATTGCACCTCCCCCAGAGAGCACTATTCAGGCTCAAGTATGCTGACCAATCTGTTGGGTGAATTGTTACTCCCTGTTGTCTTTTAACCCTGCTCGTGGGGCCAACAAGAACATTTTAGACCACCAATACTTCTTTCTCATTTATATTTGTGCAGCACTTTTGTTATACCTCACTGTTAGAAATTGGATTGATGTTTGACTGGGGTATGAGCCCTGGTCGAGCAGAGACCACAATACTTGTCGATGTAAGGCACAAGCAATCCCCACACTAACCATCGCTCACCGTCTGGTAGCTTGGCACAGAGCAGTCAGGCTTAACTTGAAGGCAATGTGTAAAGCAGGGGTCTCCAGCCTTTTCTGTGAGATGAACTACTTTTGATCAGTGAAAATCGTTGTGACCTACTGAAGGCCAAGTAACTCATGCACTGTTTCCTGACACCATTTCGCCCAGCTTCTTTGACTTTAAGCCTTATGTCCATGGAACTCGATACTATGGTTTGAATAAAATATTGTGACTAGGGGTATTATGATTGGGCTGCCATGTTCGTCAGTGAGTGCATGGTCTATGGGGTTGAATGAACATGTATGTAAAATGAATGGGATATAGGTATTTGGGAGATTACATTTTGCCATATGTAGCACTGTTACATGTACAACACAGATATACAACCATGTTCTTATGGGAGAAATTTGAAGTGCGGAAAAACGTTCTGCAAAAAGTTTCATAATAAGCAACTTTATTCTACAATTACAATTTTTTCCATTTTAAAAAAATGGCTGTATTTTTCAGTTAAATATCGTAGGATGTTTACCAGCCCCTGGGGGCAAGATTTCTGCTGTGTGTATGCAATACATTAAAATGAGAGGAACTTCAACTTAAGAGTTAACTTTATGTTTATATGCATTACATAAAACATAATTATTTTAATTTTCTCCAATGTCAAAGTGTTTTGACAGGCATATTACTCAAAGTGGCCTGCAGACATGGTGCCATATCTGGAAAAACCGTTATTTGTTTAAATGTTAGGAATTTAAATTGAAAAAACATGCTTTATAAAGCATGTGGAATTAATTGGCTTAATGTAAAGTTGAGACAAACATTAAGACAATGCTTCAAAGAAACCTTTCATTTTCACTTTAAATTTCTCCCATTTAAAAGAAAATGACTGGGAGCAACTCTGAAGGTTTCTGCGAGCTACTGGTAGCTATACTTCATACAGTGAAATAGTAAAAACTGTGAATACACCACACAAAAGATCTCACACCAGGTTTAGAAAAATATAATATATCTTAAAAAATAAAATGAGACGAAACTGCAAAAATCCAATCTGGGAAAACGGAGATATTGAATTTGAAAGATGTTAGGTAAAATAGCACCAAAAAGCACAAAGCGCCATCTTCCTTCAAAACCGACCGGTACAGTTTTGCACCTTATCTGATTTACCCTTCTATCTGTGATTGTCTTTGCTGACATTCTTTATTGTTCTGTTTATCCTTAAATGTTTGTTCTGTCCTTTTGCTCGTTTATTAAGCTTTTTGATGTTATTTTTACGGTCCTGCTTTTATTGTTTGATATGCCCATACACCTTTATTGTTCGCACTCTGATACCCGCAAGGGTCTTGTTCGAGCTCTATAAAACTTTCAAATAAATAAATAAATAAGGGATATCTAGTCACACTGACATGCGCAAAGTCACAAGTTCAGGGTGACGGTGAAGGAGCATGGGCCAGCTACAGGGACAAGGTTAGGCCAGCTGAACAAAGTACCTTAAATCCTGTTTGCGGAGCATTGTATCGGTCTGAGGCGAAGATTCGTTGCACAGCCGAGCAATGCCTCAGTTCCAAGATGTAGTGAAGCTGCAGTGTGAGGTCTTGTTGCATTGTTGTCGAGGATCTTGTCTATGGGGGCATGTAATGTGAAATCCTGGCGTTGAGGATGTAACGTGCAGCTGAGCTGATGAGTTGGTTTAGAAGACCTGAAAGGCTGCTATGCAGAGAATGGCGTCGTCGTCGAGCTGCCGTCGATGGGGAAAGTAAGGACCTGAGTCAGCGATGCAGTATGCCATCAGTGATGTATCAGTTCTGAAGATGCGAGGGTGATGTTGACCTTCTGTGCAGGGTCAAAGTCATGCAGCCGCAGCGATGCATTGGTTCTGCTTGACGATGCCCCACTTAGCCAAGAAGATGCATCAGTCCAGCCAGAGAATGTGCCACTCAGCCGAGAAGGTGCTTTGGTTCTACTGGTAAGCATCTTGACCCCACTTCCAAGAGTCCAGCACTGGGATGACACCACTTGGCAGGGTAGACTTACATATGACAGAGTCCCGGTGCAGATGTAAGTTTGTTGGAAGACAATTATGTTGAGGCTTCATGTCTGGCGGCTAGCCGACTAGCCCTTGGAGTCACTCTGGGCTCTGGATCCAAGAATTGCAGGTCTATCCCTTCTCACCCAGGCAAGAGGGCAGCAGGCAGCTGGAAAGCATAGCAAAGTAGATGTCAAGCAGCGTGGCAGTCCTTTCTGCAGCACAGCAGTCGTCTTCTTGGCAGAGTATCCACATGTCCAGAAGTATACTGAAATGATGGTGTCTGCGGGCCTTAATTTATACACAGATGTGCCTTTGAAGTGAGTCCAAACTTTTAGAGACATGCCTTTCAAGTGCAAAGAAGGCCTGCTTGCCCCCTGGCTCCAGACAGGGGGTATGCAGCCCTTTGTGTGGGAAAAGGACACTGCCTATTAAGGATTAAGTGTAGCTGGGTCTAACCCCTCCCTCCCATTCTGCAGAATGGCCCATCAAGTAAGTCACACCTAAGCTCCCATTGTATGTGGCTGCCTAGGTGGAATACACAAAGCCCAACTGCTAACTATGAATGGTCAGGTGACCAGAGATAGGCTGTAGGCACCAAATAGCTAAGGAGAGTAAAACCTACGACCCTCGGTCTAGTTCCACTCTCTCCCTGCAGCTCCACTGTGATGTCTCTTACCTCCAGACCCCGACCTCCTCCTTGTCAGGTTCGAGGCTGCTGCCCGCTCCTGCTGCCCGCTCCAACTGGGACCAGTCTGCCTGCAACCACTTTAACCTTTCTCAGCCGTTTTGTTTCTTGTTTCCCTGTTGTGCCACTGTTAATGTTCCCATCTGTGTCTTGCTCTAATTCCACCACTGTTTTTATTTTCTCATGCCTGCATGTTCTTTTCGCCTATCACCACTGCTGCCCTACGCCCCTACCCCGTGAATTTCACCCCGGAACTCCCCTGCTCCCACCTCCCAGCCTCTCCTGCCTCCCACCTCCCCCACTTAATGGCTGCTGCTGTGCTGTCGCGCAGCGGATGCATGCAGCGGGAGTGCCACCAGCGCGCCAAAGGCAAGCCCGCTGCATCTGTCCACGACCCAAACGCGGCCAGTGCCAGGGACCCTGGACCTCCCACTACGCATCGCTACGACACCACCACCCTCCTCGCAATCAACCCTGGAAGACTTAGAGAAGGCCAACAGGCCTCGCTGAACATGACCCACGGCCAGTTCTCCTGCCTCCACTGCTGCCAGACTCTCACCGCCACCCTGGCCCCCAACACCGCAGATGCCAGCACTAGCGACACCCTAAAATGCATCCTCCCCAACTTACTATCCTTACACAAACACGCCATGGAAATCTGGAACCTACTCGACTCTCTCTCTCCCGACATCGCCTTCTTTACAGAGACCTGATTCAACGCATCCTCTGCCCCGACATCAGCACCGCCATCCAAGATGAATACAAGATCCCAAGGAAAGATGGCCCCAACCACCCAGGAAGGGCCCTCGCCATCACCCACAAGAGCACCCCTTGCCTCACCACCTCCAGCGAAACCTTACCCTCCGCAGAACACCTGCACTTCCAGATCAAGACCACTCCCAAAGTCACACTCCGAGGAACCCTCGTCTACAGACCCCCCCGGCCCGCGAACACCCTTCGCCACCACCATCACCGACGTCATCGCACCCCACCCCATCGCCTCAACAAACTACATGCTCATTGGAGACCTGAAATTTCTCCTCGACAACCCCAGCGACCCCAACCCCACTAACCTTTGTCACAATCTCTCCAGCATTGGACTTAACCGTTATCCGCAGCGGCAATTCCTCAATTCCGGACATTCGCAGCACTACAGAGGTAGTGCTTGTGACAGCTGTTGGCCGACAAACACAGTGAAGTGGTTAAACAACTTGTAAACACACCAACCCACAGAGCAGGACACATCCTCAACCCCACCTTCGCTGCAGGAAACAGCATCCAATTCAGCCACACAACGCAGCCGCCATGGACCAACCACCACTGTGTATACTTTGCCATCAACAAACCCAAGGCACCCAAACCAGCCCCATGCCCACCGCCCAACTGCGCAGACGAGCTTGCCCCACTAGGCAACCCCGACAGACAACGCCCAGGAAAGCCACCTGGTTCACCACCACTTTTCAAGTAGCCAGACACATCTGCAGGCGCCTGGAGAAGAACTGAAGAAACACCAAGACAGCCGAAAAGGATGTCCTGACGGACTACCACAACCAGATCAAAGCCATCAAGAGGAACTTCATCCACAACAAAATCCTGGCCAACTCCGCCAACTCCAAGGAACTTTTCAGTGTCATTCAAGAATTCACCAACCCATGCAGTGAAGCCACAGACATCACCCCATCCCAAGACCCCTGCAACAAGCTTGCAACCTATTTCCACCTCAAGATCAAAAACCTCTATGACAACTTCATCGACCATCCACCAGGCACAACAGACCGCCCACCAGAAACACCAGCCAGCCCACCATCTCCAACTGGACACCCTTTTACGGCGGAAGACACCGCCCGACCATGAAAAGCATCCACTCGGGGGCCCCCACCGTCCCCTGCCACCCTCACATCTACCAAAGAGCCATGGCCACCATCACACCCGAACTACAATGCATCATCACCACCACCTTCAAAACAAGTACCTTCCCAGATGACTGGAAGCACACAGAAGTCAGGCCCCTGCTCAAGAAGCCCACAGCTGACCCCACTGACCTCAAATACTATTGCCCCAACCTGCTTCTTCCCTTCGCAGCCAAAGTTGCAGAGAAAACAGTCAACAGGAAACTGACACAATTCATTGAAGAGAACGCCATCCTTGACCTGTCCCAATCCGAAGCAACCACAGCACAGAGACTGCCCTACTCACTGCCAGAGATGACATCTGCACCCTCCTGGACCAAGGCCACTCCACAGCCCTCATCCTACTCGACCTAACTGCGGCCTTCGACACTGTTTCCCACCGCACACTTGTCATCATACTACACGGCATAGGCATACAAGAAACAGCCCAGGACTGGATCTGATCATTTCTCACCGGAAGAAGCCAAAGGATCAGACTCCCACCCTTCTTCTCTGACCCTACGAAAATCACCTGCTGAGTCCCACAGGGTTCATCACTGAGCCTCACCCTCTTCAACATCTACATGGCCCCCTTCAAGCTATTGTCCAACAAAATGGCCTCAACATCGTATAAACGCCGATGACACCCAGCTCATCCTCTCCCTCACCAAAGACCCCACCACTGCCAAACTCAACTTACAGAAAGGCATGCAAGATGTCACAGTCTGGATGACCAAGAGCTGCCTTAAGCTCAATGCTGAGAAGAGAGAAGTCCTCATCCTTGGTACCACCCCTTCTGCATGGGGCAGCACCTGGTGGCCAACTGGAAGCCCACCTACCCCCTCAGATCACGCCAAGAACCTCGGCATTGTACTCGACAGGTCAACACCTTCACTTCCATCTGCTTCAACACCCTCTGCATCCTCTGTAAGACCTTCAAGTGGATTCCCCTGAGTCAAGGAAGACCGTCACCCACGCACTCATCACCAGCAGACTGAACTATGAAAGCGCACTGTATGCCGGCATCAACAATTCTGTATTCGCAAACTCCAGACGATACAGAACATCGCTGCCAGACTTGTCCTTGCAAAAAACACAGTTGATGGACAGAATGTAGAACAATGTCATACATTCACCCCAGTACAAGGATCTGGGCCTAAATCCATCGTTTTTTTGCACTCCACACCACCCTGGGTTAGACACTGGCTATATGCAAATCAGCTCTGACCCTGCGCCTCATGGGACTTGTCCTTGGCATCCCCTGATACGAACACATCAGCCAACACCTATGAAGTCTCCACTGGCTCCCCGTGGAGAAAAGAGTCACTTTCAAAATGCTCACTCACTCCTATAAATGCCTACACAACAATAGACCAAACAACGACAGAATCAATTTCCACGTACCCAAAAGAAACCTCCTAACTCCCAACCTTGCATTGGCCGAAACTCTGCGCATCCACAGAGCCAGAGCAGGCAGAAGATCCTTCTCTCACATTTCAGCCAAGACCTAGAACGAGCTACTGGCAGACATCAGACGAGCTCCCTCCCTGAACACCTTCAGGAAAACCCTCAAGACCTGGCTCTTTGGCTAAAATGATCTGCGGACCCCCCGCCCCCCCAGCGCCTTGAGACCTTCACGGGTGAGTAGCGCGCTTACAATTCCCTGATGAATTGATTGATTGAAGGCAAAAAAGTCGCAAGAAAAATCCAAATGTTGTGCTGCTTTCCATTAGCAACCAAGACCAAACTTCCCAATAAATTGGTCTACATAATTTATTATGTCAATTCAGTTTGCAATTTTTGAAATTATTCAAGTAATTTTTTTAGACAGATCAAGATAACACATCTTGCTTACATGAAAACATTACGCAAAACATAACAGTAATTTCAACACAAATAACACATTCATTTCTTGTGACAAATAACACAAACAGCAAAAACAAAATTAGAAAATAAGATCAGTCAACTTTTTAACAGCAACCCTATTAAAAAGTTAATTGCCAGGTTTAAACACATTCAGGGGTTGCCTCCCAAAGGGAATAAGAATTCAAGCCAATAGGGTCACGCATTCAATGATGATTTCCCTGTAAGGCTGCCTTTATCTTTCAAAAAGCTTGTTTATCCCTTGGGTGATAGATGCCAATGCTTTTCCAGTCCATAAACAATTTAGAAGACTATCTTCAGGGCAAGGAATGGGAATGTCTACAAAAATAAAAATAAGGAGGATAGTTAATATATTGTCCTTCCTTTTCTGATACATTGAGTTAATAATAATTAACACTCTGGGATCGTCTTATTTTGTTAGTGTTGAAGCGCTTATGTTGCCGACCATCGGGTCTGGAAACACAAACAATTTCATTTTACCATTGGTTTACATATTTCATAGAAAACACAGAGGAGTTATAATACTTAAATGGTGTAAGAAGTACATGGACTTACTATAGGTCTGTGTTTGAACATCTTAAGCGTCTGCCATTGAATTTAAATGATGTGTTCTCTTTGGACGACTTCCGATTAATTCAAAGGCATTATTAGTTTTCTGTAACAACACACAAGTGTTTTAATTTACGCCTTGGGTTACAATGTTGCAAACATGAGTTGCAGTAACACTCACTTACTTGAAGAAGAAAACGGATCATGAAACTGATTCGCCTAATCGCTCGCGGCGTGTTGCTACATTGAGTTAAACATTCAGCGCTGCAACATCTTCTTTCTATTATTCTTCCAGGTACGGGGGAGAACTTCACCGTACCGATGGAGCCTGGTTCTTGTAATTCCAAGTTAGAAGATGTAATCTTACATTTGGCAGAACTGCTGGAGACTTTCCATCTGTTCCTGTCAATATAGCTGCCCAGACTCTTAATAGAGCTACAATTTATATCAATGTTTCAGTTAGCGCCCTATTCATGTTCTTGAGATCTCAGACAATTCATTGAGGTCTGTATTGGCCGAGTTGAATTTGAGTATTAGCTACGCTTCCTTGTGTAATAATTGAGCATCACTGTCGCCCCCTCTGGGACTTTGTTTGGTGATGTTCAATACTGTCCATCTGAAATCTTTCTCAGTGTGATTAGCCTGAATGAAATGGGTAACCAATGGAGCATTTTGAACCTTTGTCTGGATTCTCGAGGATTTGCACCCTAACTTCTTTGCTAGTTTTTCCTATGTAGATTTTTTTACAGGCACAAACAATTGCATAAACAACATTCTTTCTCTTACAAATACAAGGTTCTAAGGGTTCATTTAACTCCATAATGCTCGAATAGCAATCCTTCAATAGTAGAGTCACAAGAGACGCAATTTCCTCATTTATGGTGACCTTGAGGTGTTTTTTCCTTTTTCATAGCAAACATTGGTTGATGAAACGGGCATTCCAAATAACTCAGAAGGTGCCAGTTCTTTAAAATTGTTTGTCGAAATCTATTTGTGTGGGGACCATAAGTCGATACACAAACCAATAACGACTTCACCATAAGTTACGATTTTTCATTACAATTTCAAAGACACCAAACATGCACTAGGTGCCTGCTTCCATTTAGGAAATATAGTTTATAAAACATATTAATGTCACTTCAATGTTAGTCAATAGGAGAGGTAGACATTGCAGCATGGAAAAATCCAATGTAAGAGTTTTCACTACCAGGACATATAAAACTTAAAAATGCATGTCAAGCTTTTTAACCTCATGGCTTCTGGAGCGATTCCCCTGCAGTGCTGGGCCGTAATAAAAATGGGTGTGGTCATGGTGAGCTCAGCTCGTCATGAGCACCTGAGAGGTATATGCCACGATGAGCTGAGCTCGTCATGAGCACCAAAGGGGTTAAATACGTACACCCTACCGGACGGGCTGTCCAGGGCCTACCCTAGGGGTGACATATGTATTATAAAAGAAAGCTTGGGCCTGGCAAGAGGTTTAACTTTAAAGGTTGACGAGGCAGTTTAAAACTGTGCACATAGGCTCTACAAAGGCAGGCCTAAGACATGTTCAAAGTACTACTTAAGTGGGTGGAACAGTCCATGCTGCAGTCCCGCTAGTAGTATTTAAGTTAAAGGCTTTGAGCACATGTAGTGGGACTTTACCAGGGACTTATAAGTAAATGAAATATGACAATTGGAAATAAGCAAATCTTACCATGTTTTCAGGAGTGAGCACATGCACTTTAGCATTGGTTAGTGTAAGGGAGTCGCAGATGCAGTTAAGATGAGATAAAATCTTCATTGAAGTCAACAGGACATCAAGTGCGCTCCAACAGGAAGCTAACATCCTCCAACTTTCCCCCACAGAATACTCGTACCACTAAAGTTCCTTCCATTCCCTTGATGCACCGGAGTTCCATACATCAAGGAAATGGAAGAGAACCTAACGCATCTTTACCCTTAACACAACACAATAACCAAAATGATAAAGGAAATAATTATGTACATGAATAAGGAATACATTTTCATTGTGGCAAAACATAATTCTTGTATTCTTTGGTTTGGCCTGTGTGTCTGCAGTCTTTCAGAAAGTGGTTGAAAGTATGTTAAAAGACATGCCTGATGTTATGGCATTTCAGGATGATGTTTCAGTGTATGGAGAGGATCAATTTGAACACAATGCCAGATTGAGGCAAGTTTTGTCTTTGGTAAGATTAAAGAGGGTCACTCTTGGCATTGATAAGTGTAGATTTAATTGCACTACTGTGGACTATTTAGGGTATAGATTATTCGCTGATGGCATACAACCTAAAGAAAGTTTAGTTAAAGCAATTGAAAATGTCAAAGTTCCTGAAGACAAGGATCAATTAAGTTCTTTTATGGGCCTCATAGAATTTTATGCTCGGTTTATTCCCAATTGTCCATCTAAAACCAACAACATTAGATCTCTTCTTAAGAAGAACGTTTTTTTTTCTTGGAATGTAGAGTGTACTAAGGCATTTGATTCAATTAGACATGAAGTAGCCTATGCCATTCCACTTACAGCATTTGATCCACGTGATAAGACCATAATTATGACAAATGCTAGTCAAAAGGGTGCTGCTCTTTTGCAAAACAGGGATGGCAAAGATGAAGTGATTGCATTCGCATCAAGAAGTCCGCAAGGAGCTGAACCTTCCTAATCTGTAATCGAGCATGAAGCTCTTGCATGCTGGTGGGGCATTACTCATTTTAAATATTACCTGTATGGCTCCAATTTCACCGTATGTGTGGTTCCCAAATCACTTATTGATTTATTCACTACAAAAGGGGGAGGAAAAGCTACTCCCAGATTTGCCAGGTGGCAGTTCAGGCTAATGGAACACAACTTTAATATTGAGTATGTACCAGGCAAAAAGAATCTTCTTTCCAATTGTTTATTCCGATTACCTGTTGATAACGATCAATCTGTTGAAGTGAGGGATACTTATAATGATTTTGACTTAGTGTGTTGTGTTTTTGGCCAATCTGAAGATGTAATTTCGGTTCGGAAAGAGAGTGGAAAGAAGCTTCAGAATCTGATAATGAATTTAAAGAAGTATCAACATATTTGTGTCAAGGATGGACTCACAATGTAGATGAACACAATTGTGCACATACATTCAAACATGTTTTTGATGAGTTATCTACAGTAAATGGTCTTTGTACAGATCTTCATTATTAGTGGTCCCACAAGCCATGAGAAACAAGGTTCTGATGTTAGCACATGAGGGTCACTTAGGTATGCGTGCCATGAAAAGGAGAGTAAGAGAGAATTTTTGGTGGTCAGCCTTAGACAAATAGGTTGAACATTTTCTAAGGGATTCCAGATAAACCTTTGATTAAAATTGGCATTGATATTATAGGCTCTTTGTATTTATCTGCCAATTTACCTGAGTATGGCATTGTTCTCATGGATTTTTACAGTAGTTGGCCTGAAATTAAATGGGTAAGAAGTGTTGATTCAACTTCCATCATTACATTTTTTCAATCACTTTTTGCCAGAGAGGGAGTTCCTAAAGAACTTCTCTCTGATAATGGTCCTCAGTTTATTCCAATCCAATCTGAACATGTTCTACATTCTGTGGGCACTATACATGTCAAAACTTCCCTTTATCACCCAAGGAGCAATGGTCTTGTAGAACGTTTTAATGGGGTCATCAAACAGAATGTGCAATTAGCTAAAGCTACTGGATTGAATTGCAAGGCTGTAATTGAGAAACTCTTATGGGCAATTCGCACCACTGCCAATTCTGATACTAATGTGTCTCCTTTTATTTTATTAAGAGGTCGCATACCCACTTCTAAAATTTTAAGAAGATGGATGGGCGAACAAAGATTTGTCTTGCCTAAAGTTAAAATTGATAAAGTTGGTAAGAAGCATGTTGAATCACAGAAAAAGTATGATCAAGCATTGTCCGATCCTGTTCCTAAGCAGTTGAATGCTTGTGTGGGGGACATGGTAAGGGTGAAATGTTACCCAAACGAGATTCCAAATTTTCTACTCTCAAGGAGTTAGTTAAGGTTAACAACTGTACTGTCAAATTGAGTGATGGCAAGTGGTGGAACAAAGGGAAGATTTCTGTGTCGAGGATAGATTTGAGTGTTCAACCCAACAAGAATATTAACAGTGACACCAATTCTAGGTCACCAACGGGTTTAAGTGCTCAAACCAACAAAAATGTTAATGATGATACCAATTCCACTGTTCGTTCTCATTCTTCTAGGATCATTAAGTTACCGTCTAAATTGCACGATTATATTTTGAATTAATTCTTGTATTTTGCCACAATGAAAATGTATTCCTTATTCATGAACATACTTATTTCCTTTATCATTTTGTTTATTCTGTTGTGTTAAGGGGAAAGATCTGTTAGAGCTTTGATAGCAGTAGCATATTCATCAATAGTGTTATTACCTTCTCCATTGCCTACGATGACAGTTTCTTTGGGAATGTGTTTTAATATGTTTCAGTGCCTAAAGAAATATCTGAGAACAGCATATTTCTTTTTATAGGTAAAATACTCCCCATCAAGAGCTTCAAGAGAGGCTTCAAATCCTTCTTTCCATTTTTCCCAATCAGTTTCTGGAGAAGCAGGATTGAGCAGGAAAGGCACAGGTGGAGAAATACCTTGAAACATTTTGGATACTAGTAGATTTAGAACAAAATAAAATGTCTCAAAAATTACAGCAGGTAAATAATGGATGAAAGCATAAACAGAACGTTGCAATATATTAAATTCTGTGGAAACACTTTGTAAAAACTGTGCGCATAAGCACGTAAATGTAGATAATGTGCACTGTAGCTGGATAGTTGAAAACTTAAACAGAACGTGGCACTTTGTAAAAGCTGTGCACATCAGCGCGTAGATATAGGCAATGTTTATATTCTATTTATATATTTATTATGCACTTTAGGAGGATAAGAAAGTCAACGTTGTAAAAATGTAAAATGCCTGAGATTGAGAATATTAATTGTGGGCAAAGTGCTTGATAAAATGACATCTGTCCGAAAACAAACTTGACGGTGAGTCGTGACAATCAAACTGCTGTACCGTGTCAATTACGGTTGCAAAAAGCGATGTAGAAAACGTGGTTGGCAATGGTTGGCAAGATTGTATGAATGTGTCCAAAATTGCTGCACGCTGCGTACAATGTGGGGGCGTGATGACATTGTCATTGGCAAAACAGCAAGATTGTATGAATGTGTCCAAAATGGCCGCACACTGCTTACAATGCGTGGGCGTGATGACATTGTGGTTGGCAAAACAGCGCAGTTGGCAACAATAGAGAGAAGTTACGGTTGCCAGGCAACAATGCAATGACATTGTGGAGAGGCGCACACAGGTGAATTGCCGTGTCGTCGATTATTAAATAAAAAGGTACCTTCTGGGCAGGCAAACTTGACTTGCCACGAAAAATTGTCACCAAAGACAGCAGTTACCACGAAATTCCACAGGAGGATGTCATCAAAAGCAACTCCACTTCAGGAGGACAGTTACACCGGAATTACGAAGCCGACAACAGCAGCACTGCACACGTGGAAGTCCCATTGACTGGCAGCCCGTCGCCAGTGTAAGAAAGTCACAGATGCAGGTTAGATGAGATAAAATCTTCATTGAAGTCAACATGACATCAAGTGCGCTCTGACCTGGAAGCTCACATCCTCCAATTGTCCCCCACAGAATACTCTTACCACTAATGTTCCTTCCATTCCCTTGATGCACTAGAGTTCCATACATCAAGGAAATGGAAGAGAACCTAACAGTTAGCAGCAGTAAAGTGCACAGGGTCCTAAGGCCAACAAAAACAAATTCAGCTAAAAACTAGGCAAAACGTTTAGGGATGACCTTGCAGAAAGTGCCAAGTCAAACAACCTCCACCATGTGAACATCCTAACTGTGGTTAGAAAGTAGTGATGAAATGGTAGGAGCTTTTTCCTCAGTCAGAGTGGTCCAGTGGTTGATAAATGCAAATGAAAACGGAGGATTCCATAAGGAAAATCACTCATCTCTCAGGACTGTCTCATTCCAAATCACAGCTGGTGCCGAGGTACCTACAGAGACAGCATCAGTCAACAACAATGAGTTTATGCCAGAGCCCCAGCATTGTTGCATGTATGTGGCAATTTCTATAAGGCAGTATTAGTGGAGTAATATAGTCACAATCAGAATAGTGTTCAAATATGTTGGCAGGTATATCTCCTCATCCACCCTCACATATTTCACAGGGTCCTTTCCTGTGGTTGTTAGAGGAATGTAGCTACAGTTGTTTGCTTGCACCATCAACAAAACTTAACATTAGTTGTGGTGCGATCAAGTTCCTACTAGCAACAGAGACATTCTTGGTTATTGTTTTTAAAATAGTAAATTCAGTTGTTATAGAAAAATGCAGTGTTTAATCTGTTTTGTTTGCCCTAAAATGAAAAACATGTTTAAAGGAACAATGATGGAATAAATAGGGAAAAGAAGTAACCCTTGCTATACATTATAATAATTTTGCAAATCACCAAACAGTTCAATATCAATACCAAACTTTATAGGGTTAAGGAATTCTGAGGTGACCTGCAATATCCTTATTATATATATATGCCAGGCGGTACTTTATCAAATATGATACATGGTCACACCATCACCTTTCCAAAAATCCACTTAAAACCTTGGTGCATAGCTCTTTCACATGAATGTGTGAGCATGTTTTGAAACATGAAAAATAAAATAAAACCTCTTGTGCAAAATAAATACACACGAAAAAGCTTTGCATATTTTTGGGACAAAGATATTAGAAATTTCTCTAGCTAAGGAGTGTAAAAAGTAAACATATTTTGTTTGCTTGTCATTTTAAACTATGAAAATAGAGCAGAAGAATGGAATGCTATGTTTAGTTATTTGTTGTTTTAAACAGCTGCTTCAAATATGCTTCATGCTCTGATCTGCCTTTAACCTTGGCTGCTGGCAACAGGCATTACAATGTCAGAACTTGACTGGAATAACTTATAATACTCAAGTTCAGACCTCTTTTCTTTTTAACCAGCATATGGGGGCATCAGAAGTCACCAATTATAAAGAGGTCAGAGACTGATGTTTATATAGAAATTACAAAACCCCATGTATTTATAACATACATACTTCAGTAAGAACAAGAGATGGCAGTTAATATTCTAATATTCACATTTATATCAAAACAGGCTAATTAAATTTGATGCTGCCACTCGTTATCACATTGTCAATAGATGTTGTTGTAAAAAAATTAGAATGGATTCACATTTTAATACACTTGAACATTTTCAAGACAGTTTATGGCAACTATGACAGACCATGGAGGATCATAAACAGATTTCAGGATAATATTAGATTATTATTTTAGAGCTGATTTAGTAATTACTATGGAGAATGGGAGGACATGCATCTATTTAAGTTCTGTATTCATCATACCTAACAACAAGCTTCATTAATATAACTCATGATTCGTATCACTCTACAGGAAATATCCTATGAACATTAACCGTTTCAGACACCCATAGTGCTATTTTAATAATTTTATATTATTGAACGGACCACTATACCTGGTCTTATTCTCTGTTACAGTAGGAGTGAAACTAACTTGATGGAGCCAGCAGAACTGATTTGAATAGGTAAAAGTTCTCAAACAAATTCACTACTGTAGCAGTTAAGGGAGGGGCCCACCCTCGCGCCGAAGGCCGTGCGCTGAGGCCTCAATGCACACTGCAATAAATACACTCACTCACGGTGGTAGTGTTAGGTGCGGACTGCCATCGCAGCTCCACTCATCTTCATTTATATGTGCGCTCACGCCGGCCAGCGTGAGCACAGGGGCTCTAACTATTACATCCCATCTTAACTCAGTCCTTAACTGGCTCCCCAGAGTCTCGTAGTTCACTTACTTGACAGGCAAAGTCCCTCAGGCGGGTGCTCGGTGGAGGATTCGCTCTCAGGGCATACCTGGATGGGCCCCTGCCTGTGGCGGAGGCAGGGACCTGGGGGATGGGTGCTGGAGGCGGGTCAGGTTTCTCACAGGTGGGCTCTGGACTTACAGGCACAGCAGTTGCTTCTGGTTGAGAGTCGTCAGCTACTCGTAGCTCCGTTTGGCTGACCTCCGCTTCCCCAGTGTGGTTCATGATATCAGTAGAAGGGTCCTGCCCATCCACTTGTTTGAACCACGAGATGTTGCGGCTCATGGGTTCTCCCTCTTTCTCGACAGTCACCAGGGTCCCTTGTCGTTTGATCACAGTCCAGTACCCCTGATTGTTTCTGGCCTGGATCATTCCCCCGGGCCTCCGGTCCTTTATGATGACGGTGTCCCCTCGCTGTAGTTGTCGGGATACTGCTCATCGAGCTTGGCTAGCGGTGGTATTGCGTTTTTCTCTCCTCCGGAGGGCATGCTCTTCATTAAATTGGGGGGAAACTATCCCAGTGCAGTGGAAAGCCCATTCCGTCAGGTGCCATTGAACATTAGCTCCCAGGGTGCTTGGTGCGTAGAGCAGTGCAGTGTGCTTCGATACTCCCGTAGGAAGCGTTGTAGCTCTTGTTCCAGATCACTTTGTTCTGCCAATACAATAGGAAGAGGTTTTTTTCATCATTCTCATGAGGAGTTCAATCTCCCTATTGGCTTGGGGCCACTGCAGGGTGATGCGACAGTGCCGGATTCTATGGTGATGCATGAACTCGCAGAACTCGTGTCCTTGAAACGGGGGCCCATTGTCGCTGCGGAGCTCCTCCGGGCATCCAAACATTCCGAACACCTTCTCTATGGCAGGGCCAACATGCAGGAAGGCCGTTGAGTTCACAACTTCCACCACTGGATACTTGGAGTAGCTATCGATAAGGGCTAGTGTGACACGCCCATCGGGGAAGGTCACCTTTTCCCATGGGCTCTGGCCTTGTTCTTCTGTGTGGATGGGCGCTGATCTTTCGGGCCCGCTCGTAAATTGGCAAGATCGGCACTTCCAGGGGGTCTCTTCTACCCAGGCACCCATCCCTTGGAACCAGACCTTTTCCCTCATGCGGGCCTTCATCTTTTCCACTCCTTGATGCCCTCTATGGGCGAGTTGTGTCGCCTGCTGCTGAAGGGATGCTGGGATGACGATCCGGGGTCCTCTGAGGAGAATGCCTCCTTGGGTGAGGCTGAGCTCATTCCTGACCCTCCACATGTGCATCAGGTCTTCCTTCTCTGGGCCCAAGCATGTGTTTGCTGATTGTAGGAATTGGCGCCACAGCCCTCTTTGGATAGTGTCCCGAACTTTGACCATGACTGGGTTGTGCTCTGCTGCGATAGTTACTTCTTCAAGCATCAGCACTCGAGGGCACATCAGTGATACAATCATGTCTATGTGTGCCTTGGTGTCATCACTGCCGGGTTCTTCACTTACTCTTCTGGCTGTGTCTGGATGCATCGACAGTAAGTCGGCCTGGTTCTTGGCACCGGGCCGATAGACCACATCCATATCTTGATGTTGGAGCCCGATGGCCCACTTTTCAATCTGTGGTGGTGGGTGAGGTGCTGACCGTCTGAATAGGGGAACCAGAGGCTGATGATCTGTGACAACGGTGAACGGGTGTCCACAGATGTATAAGTGGAAGTGCCTGCAGCCCCACCGGATAGCTAGGGCTTCTCTTACAATTTGAGAGTATTGTTTCTCTGTTGGAGAGAGAGCTTTGCTGGCACATGCAAGAGTGGTCCATCGACCGGACTCCTGTTCCTGGGTGACGACTGTCTCTAGGCCCATGGGGCTAGCGTCTACATGGATCTCGGTCCTTTTTGCGGGGTCAGAGTACACCAGCATTGTGTGGTCAAGGAGGACTCTCATGACGGCTTGAAACGCTGTCTCTTCGGCTAGGCCCCATTTCCACATGGCATCATCCCGAATAAGATTTCGGAGGGGTTCCGCAAGTGTGGCTAGATCCAGAATGAAGCGTCCACAGTACATGGCTATTCCCAGGAAACTGCGTACCTCTGCCATGGTAAGGGGCCTGATACGGCCTTGATCACTTGGGACTTCTGGGGCTCAACCTGTATGCCCTCTTGGGTAAACGTGTAGCCAAAGAACTTGATCTTTTGTTAACCAGCACTTTTGTCTGTGTAGGGTAACCCCATGGTCCAGGAGTCTCTTCAGGGTGGCTCTCAGGTGCAGGTAATGTTCCTCTGCTGTCTTCAAGTGAATAAGGATGTCATCACTTACGTTTAGGACACCGGGTAACCCAACCAAGATTACCTTGATGACGTTTTGGAAGATTTTGGTGTCCGAGGATATGCCGAAGTTCAACCACTTGTACCTCTTGTACCTCCGGAGGCCTAGGTGTGTGCTAAACGTATTTATGTATCGACTGTCTTTAGCGAGATCTAGTTTGTAATAACCCGCTTTCAGGTCCAGCTTCGAGAGCCATCTGTATCTTTTCAGGTCAGCAACGATGTCGTCCATAGTTGATTTTATATGGAGTTCATATCAGATGGCCTTGTTTGGGAGACGCATGTCTATGCAGAGTCTGATCTTCCCTGGTTGGTGAGGCTTCTCTGCAATCAACATGGGTGACACCCACGGCATAGGTCCGGACACTTTCTCTATTACCCCTTGGTCTTCGAGCTTTTGTAGTACTTCCTCTACTAGTGGTTGGAGATGAAAAGGGATCCACCGGTGTCTTAAGGCCGATAGTGGGACAGCCGAGTTGATATGTAGTCGGATGGGAGCTCTCTTTATCTTCCCTATGCCCTTGAATAGGTCTTCAAAGTGGCTCAGCAATTCTTCCATCTGGTCTGCCTGTTCTTTCTTGGTAAACATCACCAGCCCTAGGTCTTCAGCCGCATGGCTGCTGAGCAGCTTGTCCACTTCCTGGTTTATGACATGGATGACAATGGTGATCTTGATGCCCTCTGACCGTACTGGCGTAGTCATTCTGCCCAGGAGCGGCAATGGTGAGTCGCTCCCATATACGAAGATCTGGGCTTTCGATGGTCTGAGTTCCGGATTGGGTCTTAGCTTATTATATTGCTGGATCACCATTACTGTCACTGAGGCTCCTGTGTTGATTACGGCATTGACATCTGACCCTGCAATCTGTACTGTGCAGTAAGGTTGGAGTCGTCTCCTGCTTTTGCAGGGCTCAGGTGAAAGAAAATAGGTGCGTTTCTCCTTCGTCTTCCGATGTGGAGTTGGTAAACTGTTTGTTCTCTCTTCTTCCCTCCTGGTTGAGATGCGAGCGAAACATTCAACAGTTGGCGGACCATCCTCATTTCTTTGGGCCAACCCCCTTCCTTACGTTGTGTCTTCCTTCTGCACACTGACACGAAATGGTTTGCGATAGCACAGTTGGTACAGGTCTTCCCTTGCTCCGGGCATGACTGAGTGGGGTGCTCCTTATACCCACAGTATCCACAGTGATTCTTTGGGGTTTGTGGCTGGCGATCTTGTGGTCTGTATGACTTGCCTCTTGTTCTGGCTGCATCAGTCCTTTCCATTTTGACTAAGCTCTTTTCCGCCCCACATACTAGTGCCATGTCCATCTCTTGCGCTTTTGCTGCCCAAAGGTCGTGGGACCGCGCCAGGACAAGTATGTCGTTCATTGGTATGTTAGGCTACCTGAGTATGAGGCCTTGCTGGACTTTGCCACGTATCAGCTGGGCTCTGATCTCTTGTGCTGCACGGTCCCCCATGTAAGTATCGGCCAGCTCCCTGAGTCGCGCGTGCAAACGTCTACTGCTTGGCTTGGCTTAGCTTCAAGTGTTCGAAATCCGGGTGCATTTGGGGGTCAAAGTGAGCATTTAAGGTGGTAACCGCTGTGGCATAGTCTTTGAAAGGGCCGTGTTCATTAGGTGCTTAAATAGGAGAAAGATCTCTCCTCCTGCAGAGTGGAGCAGCAGTGAGCGTTTCACCACCCCATCTTTCTCCCTGGTGGCAATGAAATAGTTCTCCAGGCAGCCAAGCCAGGTCTGCCACCTTGGCGCTGCTGTGGTGGGGTCTACTGACTAACTAAATGGAGGTAGGACACCCAAGGGTGGGTGATGCAGAGGTGCCGGTGGTGGGCCTGGGCCGCGTTGTCCTGATCCCCAATGGTGGCAGGCGTGTACACAAAGAAGCAGTCTGACGAGAGTGTTGCACACTAGTAATGGGTTCTGATGCACCAGGTGGTGGTGCGAGGCTGCGGGGCGTAGCCTATGCCCATGTGCATCTGGTCGGGTGTCATGTGGTCGAGCTGACTGGGGACAAAGCGCTAGTGGGCCTTCTCTGCGTTTTGCAGGACTCACCCAGCCTGCATGTTACCGGACTTCTTGCCTGATGGACACTGGAGCATAAAGAAGATGCTATATGCTGATGCCCTGTATCAGCTGCTTGAACTGGGGTTGTGGCGTGGCAGGGGTAGCTGCAATGTGGCTTCAGCTTGTGGGTACTGCCCACGTGGTTCAGGTTTGCTGAGGTGCTGCGCCAGAGCAGCGCGAGTTGCTTCCACTCCTCGTCACCAATGTTGCATTTAAGGTAGGGGCCCACCCTCTCGCCGAAAGCCGCACGCCGAGGCCTCTGTGCATGGTGCAATAAATACACTCACTTACGGTGGTAGTGTTAGGTGCGGACTGCCGTCGCAGCTCCGCCCGTCTTTATTTATATGTGCGCTCACGCCGGCCAGCATGAGCTCAGGGGCGGGGAACCGCTGGCGCCCATCAGCGGTAAACGTTGATGCACTACCTATTACAACTACGACAAGCCTGAATTCGCTTTTGCCATACTACACATAGACGCTGGAAATATGTGTGCGAGGGGTGCTGCAGCACCCCTAACATGCTGAGGTTTGCAAGGTGAATGAGCAATAAAGATGTGTGTTTTTTTATCTGGGTTCATTACATGTGGCATTATTCTAAGAAATAGATATGCTTAAGGGGGCTTTCAGTCAGCTCTCTTCTTCCATTGGTCGCTTGTTGTGTTATTCACATTTTGCTTCTGGCTACTACATCATCATGCATGCGGCAGTGGATCAACCTTCTTGAGTCACTGGTTAACCTCAGTTTGACAGACTGCATTTTGCTCTTTCACAAGGAGCACAATCACACACAATTTAGTTCCCTTCAGTGCCAGTGTTTTGCTTTTACTTTATAATTACTTTAGTGATGCTTTTTGTTCTTATAGCCTGATGTAAAAGCAGGACTCTTTCCATGTCAGGACAAAGCACATTGCTGTGTAATCACTTCTTGTCTACTACCAATGGTGTTGTAAATTGCTTTTGGAGTCTCTTGTTTATCCTACTACTCCTATTCCACAGTTAAATATACATGGGGTGAACTCGGTAACTCACTGAATCTTGGTCTATTACATTTAAAGTTCTAGAATGATTTTATATGGAATTTCTGACTGAATCATTATGGAATTTGATGTGCTGCTATTTCACAGCATAACAGATTGTGTCCCTTTGAAACGGTTGAGTATTAAGTATTGAGCTATGCCTTCTTTCTTACTTCTTTGCTTTTTTCATGTTTGTTCGGCCCTTCTTTCTTTCTTTGCCATGCCTTTTTTTTCTTTTCTTTTTTCTTCCCTTCTTTCTTGTGTGCTGTAATTCCTTCTTTTCCTTCATTCTTTTTGTTCTTTCTTTCTCTCTATCTTTGTTTCTTTGTTTCTTTCCCTTTCTTTTTTCTTTCTTTCTTTCCTTCTCCTTCAATACTTCCTTCCTTTCTCCCTTCTTTGTTTCCTTCCTTTTGTCTTGCTTTTTTTTCTTTTTTTGTCCTTTTCTTCTTTTCTTTCGTTCCTTCATTTCTTTGTTCTTTTGTTCTTTCCTTGTTTTTTGTCTTTGTTGTTTTTTCCTTTCTTTCTTTGTTTCATCCTGTTTTTTTTTTGCTTGCTTTCTGTCTATCTTTCTTCGTTACTAGTGTCAGTGTCAGGGCGGGGGCACTTTTGCTTCTGAAAATTTCCGGGCCCTCCACTTCCAAGGTTAGAGTGTAGCATCAAAGGGGCAGGAAGATGAGTAAATATATTCATGAGCAAAAAGTGCTCTAAAAAGCAATGGGCTATGATCTCACCAGCTCCTCCCTGGATTGCCAGTATGTTTGGGACAAAGGTGGGGGCATGTGGCAGAGACAACAGTGAGAAATGAATGCTCCTAATACTCTCACAGTGCAAAGGTACTTGCCCCAAAGAACACAACAGCATTCGTTGAAAACAGCATGGGTCAATATAGTGGTTAAATTGTGAGAATGTCCACACTTAGTATATTGTATTGTATTGTATGTAGTGTATCCTTAACTTATCTGTGACTGTTGACAGTTTTAACTACACATCCACAGGAAAATAAGTAGATCAGTACAGCAGTCAGGGGAAGACAGGAGAGTTGATGAGAGACAGCGTTCATTTTTTATTCATAGAAGCAAATGACTGATGCACTGCTTCGGAGAAATAACGCAACCTGAAGTGTTGGATTGTTTAATTAGTTTTGGTGATTTTTTGACACTGTTACTGAATCCGATGCATTGTCAGCAAATGCATTTTGGACAGTGCGTTGTACTTTGAATTGATATTTTTCCTAAGAGTCTATATGGTCTGATACTTACCTAGGTCCCCTACTCCAACTACAGACTCTGGGGTATGGATGGCACCTCCCTCCCCCTGGCTAACAGTATTTGAAACCACACCAAATTTTTTATATTTTTTGGATTAGGGGGTGTAACCCCCCTGGACGTATTTATTAAAACATTTAAAAAAAACATTATATACAAATAATTACGCAGAAAGTACAGATACATTGATAGACAGGTGTTGTTGCGGGGCTAACCTTAGACAGTTTATTACACAAGACACTCCTACCATAAATCTAACAATGCATACATTTACTTTCTGCGTGTCCCATCTAGAGCCTACGGCAAAGTCAATGACTGGCAGCTCCCCCGATCCCAGTGTACTACCAATACTACTCCCGGAGTAAGGTTGCGCAGGGGGTACAGCTTATCGGACGGAGACTTTCCCCCGGGCCCCGCCTATGCCCTGCGCCTTAAACTCCTTTATGGGGGCTGCAGACGTCTGCATATTGGTGCCTTGATGCGCATGCGCGTGCGGGGTGGCCCCAGGCCCACTGGGAAGGAAGACTCTCCCGGCCCCCGCACCCTGACAGTCTACTTACCAGCTGTCACTACCCCTGGAGTTACATGGTGCTGACTGCTAAGGACCGAAGACTATGCTTTCCAATCATGACCTTACCGCCTGACCAGAGACACCAGTAAATACGACAATATTAACTGAAACAATTAAAACCTTCACACTATTTATACGCTCATACAGAATTATTTATATTCAATACTGTATTACCTGAAAATGAAATTGGTCAAGGGAAACAAAAACAATTATCCATACCACACAAAACAAAAACTACCAACAAACTCTGCCTTAGGGGATGATGGGTGGGAAAGAAAACTGATTACGGGCCTGCAAAAGGCCCAGTGAGTGTTCCTGTGGGGAGCAAGAACAAGAGACTGTTCTGCTCCCCACTTCCCCCTTATAAAGGAGGAGCGTCCAGGCAGTCAGGAACAGACCGGTCTGCCTGGTCGCAGGCTGGACGTTTTTGGGCCGGAAGCACCGAAGTGCTTCCGGTTCAACAACACTGCCTCTTGCTACTGGATGGCAAGTGGGGGGGGGGGGATCGCAGCATCATTGCTGATGCGGCTCATCCCCCCCCTCTCCTGGACGGGGACTAGTGCGACTGCCATAAAGGTGTCGCGGGCTATGCTAGCGCTCGCCTTCTCGATTCACTTCTCCCCTTTAGTAGTCAGAGTATTGAAACTGTGACCGTAAGCAGGAAAAGGGAATGAGAAGGCCAGTGAATTCACAACATGGGACTGGCAGAGGAGAAAGGGTGATATGAATGAGCACATCTGCCCTGTGTCCCTAGCCAGGCTCTGAGAGTCGTTCTTAAGTCATGGTAATATTACCTTGTGTTATATCCTGTTGTGAGACCTTCTATAGTGCACATTTGCAAGAAAAATGCACACGTACCACTGACATACCAGTTATGTCTAAATTAACAATTTACACATGGTGCAACGTGAGATCTTTGAAAATCAAATCATATATTATGTCTGCATTATTTGCTGGCTTAAATCCAGTATTTACTTCTTTATAATAGCTCTATAAGCCCACAAGCCAGCACCACGCCCACACCGTCATCCCTAATGAGATGCTATTGCTGGAATGTAATGTCTTTCTACAAGAAGCACACACACCTGTGCATCACTGTGACCTGGGATACAGGTATGGGCAGGCGCTGACAGTAGGACAGAGTCAGTGACCCTGGAACAGGGAATATACTGGGGCCCGGGTTCAGATGCACTGGAAGAGGGATTATACCATTGCCAGGACAGGAGCACACTAACAATGCGAAAGAGAATACACTCACTAACACCGGGGCAGGGAGGCCCTCGCGGAGATTATGGTCTGAAGGCAGGGAAACAAGTACACTGACCTTCATTAGACACAGTGGGACAGTGAATAATCAGACACCAGGAAGGGGTACATACAGTGTGTGACGCTGGCACCGTAACTGTGAGAAACATACACCGTTGCTGAAAGATACACACACTGCATAAGAGCTGATACTGCGACAGAGAATACATTTTAATGCAGACACACATACATTTAAACATGCACTCACTCATACAAGCATACATGCACACACGACATGCACATGCACTCTAGTCATGCAGGCATACGCACACTTGTACACATTTGGAGGCCGAGAAACACAAAACGCATGTGGTGCTTTATCCGACCTGCAGGGCAGGCCCATGATTCCAGACTCCTCCGTCCTCTCAGCACAACAGAGGCAGACCCACAAACTTTCACCAAATCTGAAGCCGGAATGCAGTAGGAGGTACCGAGGTACACCCTATTTCACTATTCTGACTTCTGATAGAGTAAGAGGGCGCATGATTGGCAAGCCCTGAAACTTTGTTATCTGGCATGCTTCACCGTCTTACGCTAGTGCAGCATGTCAGCTATCTATTGTGACTGGGTGAGGCTCGGCTATATCAACCCCCACCTGACTCATGCGCAATACAGCCAGTGGAGCCCTCGTCTGCTGGCAATGCGATATTACAGCTTTTACATGCAAATAAATGATCCATGAGATCATTTTGTTTTTATATAAAAGCTGTACATTCTAAGCAATATGTGGCAGAGCCAGGTGGTGGGTCAACACCCTGGCACTTCCTATGGAGCAGCCACTCCGGATAAAGCAACTACAGAGCAGAAGCGTAGCCCCACTAGCTAATAAATAAAGCAATATTTCATTATCGTTTTATTTTTTTGCAGCTGTCCCTCCCAGTTTGTGCAGGCAGGGCCTGGGAATGGGAAGAGGAGGAGGAATGCTATCAGAACTCTCTAAGTGCCCATGTGTGTTTGGCAGGACGCCTCAGACCGGCCAAACACACATGTGCACTTATGTTTCTCCAAGCCGGCTGTATTGAAAAACACCACAGACTCCCTGAGCGTAGCATCTTTTCAGCCCACTCAGGCCAATCCCTCCGCTGCTCTTAGCATGAGAGCAGCGCGGGGATTGGACAGGGAGTCTCTGAAGAGGTCCTAGTGGCTGCTTGGACATGGAAGAACCAAAAAGGAGGCGCAATACTGGAGGTGGCCGACAGCAGGTAAGTTTAACTTAAAAAAAATATTTATTATTTATGAAGTCCCCCCCCACAGTGCTTACCCTCTGGCGCTCCCCCATCCCCACCATGTTTTCTGTGTGGTGTCTGCTGCTGGTCACTAGACAATATGATTTAAGATTTTGTGCGGATAACTGGAAACAACTACTTACAATGGCATTGACCTTGTTTTTGGCCACTAGTTCAAGGAAGGAAATGGGCTGCATTGCCACTGTTTGATCTGTCAAATACAGCAATGATAAGGACTCAATGGGCCCCCCAGTCCCAATGCCCCTGCTTCTGCTGCACCAATGGCAGCCACACCCCTGACTACTTACATGTGAGAATAACAAATGCCTGCACCGCAATGTCATATGTACAAACTCAAACTTTGCCTTCTCACATTCCATTTTCCCTCAAACCAGCTATTACTTCAAGGCTCAATGTCACAAATGCCCTGGCCTTATCCTTCGAGAGCAGAGAAAATCTCTAGGTCCTTTTTCACATAGAGCATCATTGGCAGTTGCAGGGAAGACATGTACCTTCCTAAAGCCATTGGGCATAATTCAAGAACTGTGTCCCCACATTCTCAGACTAAGGAGTCTCCTAAAATGTTTTGGAACCTATGTTTCCGACCAATTCAGAAACCTTTCTGACTGACAGATTATAATAGAAGTTAACCATTTGGGCTCTCTTAATCTGTTCCGATCGGCATTCAGAGAGCCTGTATCAGTCAGAGCCGATTCATACAGCTCTATGGAGACACCCTTTCCAACCGAGCGATTATGATAACTGAATCTGACAGTTGTACCGAGTCGGCCTGCCAGACACGATACAGCTGTCAGAAACTGACTTCATCCTGATGTCTCTGTTTGTGGTCCGTGGGTGTACCCAAGGGACCCCCCCCCCTTAAAAATCATGCACAGTGTGGCAGGCACAATGGGGTGCCTGCAACAGGGTGCAGGGTTTTCTACAACCACCCCTTTTTTTCAATGGGAGCCTGTGCTTTCGTTCAGGACACAGGCTCCCATTGACGTCAATGGGAGTCCGACCAAATGGTGTTCGTCAACATCGTAATAGGTCGGTCGTACTCGCCTAACCTGAGTTGGTCGGAACCGAGTTCGAAACCGAGTTGCTCAGAAGAGTTTCTGACCTACATCGTAATCGGCCCCTAAATGTTGAAATGGTGGCAGTCACTTTTGACTACCCAAGCCAGACAAAATCATATATTCCAATGTATGTGTGTTCAAATGTACTCTACCATAGGTCCATTACTAATTCAAATCTTTCTTGGATTCACAACATCTCAGAAAAACGTGGAAGAAAATGGCACTGAATCAATAAGCATAGGTCAAATACAATTTTTGCACGTTAGGGAGAACCACCTGTCACTGCCATCACAGTGGCACATACCACCACAGACCTGCTGTTCTTTGTTCTGTCCTTGACTGCCATGATAGGCACCGGTTACAAACAGGAAAACACCCAGAAAAAAAACTCCCTACATCGTGATTTTTTGGATTTTTCAGCAATAGGCCCCCACTTTGTATTTCTTCTGTTAAACAAAAATATTGCAAACTGGTGACTGGCTCGAATTATCCTTTTCGTGAAAGTTCTTTTGCTGCAATGCCAGAAGCACTTTTCACTAAATCAATTCTCAACGACACCGCGGTGATCCTTAATGCAGTCAGTCTGCCAACCAGAGGGGAAAAGCAAGTTCCTTCGCCAACATGGCAGGCTCTGAAAGCCCCCCATTGATCACTAGAACCACTCATTAAACAGCTAACTTATTGGAACCCATTTTTACTTTACAATATTCTATGTGTTGGACTCAGTGGTACTGGTACAGTAGGACTGTGTCATTCTGCAAACAATTTCGTAATTTCTGATGTTCTCATTAGGATTCCTGCCCAGGAGACTCCTAGCATAAGCCCCATGTCTTTGATGGTGTCCTACATTATGCTGTTAATGAGGTGCACATCTTTTCCGGAACTGGGTAGGCCACACAATGGTACCTTTGTTTAAGATGGGTGACTATCATCCAGTTATGAAATCACTAACCGTCAGGGTAGGACAGGGCTTTAATTTTACCGGCCATTTCCCCGTTGGAATGGAGCACTGGGAGGCTGGTTTTGAAAGCTCATGGTCACTCCTGGTGCCTCGGGCATCTTCTCCAGCTCCAAAAGATTAATTACAAAGGCACGGAAAGATTCTAGAGAGAAAGAGAGGGAGGTAAGATATAGAGAAAGTGATCAGACGCAGAGAAGAGAGAGAGAGGGAGAGAGGAGAGAGGGAGAGAGAGAGCGTGAGCGGAGAGGGGTCTTGTTTACGAATGTATGGCAGGGCTGCTTTTGGTACTCCAGTTTTGTCCGGCTAACAGATGGTTGCAACTGATTATGTAATCATGGGCTTCAGGCATTTTTCTAAAATGCTGATGTTCGGAAGGATGGCTACTGTCCCCTTCTTTTAAATCTGTATAATCTATCACGAAAGGAGGCCCTCATTTCTTGGTAGTACTTGTATCCCATAACTTTGTGTTACATAAGGGATTGCTCCAAAGTATGTGTAGATTCAGAATGGGGAAAGTAATGAGAGGCAATTTATGTAGTGAGAAAATTGTTTCTGCTTTCCACTTCCATGTCTTTCCACCCCTTGCTCAGCCGATTGTATCCAGCTTACTGTATTTCTACTCCTGATTCACAAAACTCTTAAAAGGCAATGATCTTTTGTGACTACTCCACTTGTTATGACAAGTTTGGATCAGTCAGCTTGTGGCCTGGGAGTATGCATTAGCTTGTTAAAAACCACTGTGAACTACAAGTACATGCAGCAACCAGGCACAAAGAGATTTGTTGAGTGGCCATTAACAATTCTTGTCGCCAGCTCTGTTGGAAGAGGCCTGACATCCAGCAGTAAGTACCTGATTGGCTCAAAGGCTTTATTGGTTGAATCCACAAGCCCTATGAGATTATGGAGAACGTGCCCTCTGCTCCTCTAATCAACATCTGTTACGTGGTCCCCGAGTTAGAAGAGCACAGGTCAGTCATTCCAGGCTTTAGCTTTCTCACTTTGGAATGCTCGCCCATGCACTAAGAGGGGCATACAGAATCATGGGGTTTTCAGGAGGGCAGTTAAGACCTGGCTCTTCCCTGAATAATCCTCTGCTCCGCATCCTTTCTTTGCCTGGTATCTGCGGATCTAGCGCTGGGACACCCTGTCAATGGGGCAGACATGCGCTCTTCAAATCTGATACCATTACATAAAATGGTATGCCTGCCAACACAATTGGAAAACTCTGAGAACAATGTGGAATGTTCCAAGTGGTCTAACTAAACTTTCAGCAAGATGCACTTGAATCCAATTGGGCACTGCAAACATTCAAGTGCTGCAACAGTTCTGAGTGTCTGACGTGGTCACCCTACTAGAACTGTATAAGAATAAGCGTTCTCACAATCCCGTTCTTGGGTCTCGCGCCTTTTCTTTTATTTTCTCTTTTTTCTCCTTTTACAGATGCCTCCCGGAAGATCTCTTCCTCCCTCAAATTCCTGTGTTTGTATCCGTTTAAGTTCAATTTGCCATCAAGTCCTTTTGCCACTAAAAGGGTGCCTTGTTTTGTTCGCTTTAGCCAGAAAATGATCATAGACCTAATGAAGCCGTTTGATATATATATAGCAATAAATGCAAATCTGTGGCTAATGAATAATTATCTTTGTAAACCATAGAAATCTCCACAATGCAACAATGTACCCTGGGGGAAGGCTACATCAAAAGCTTTCCTTTTTTATGTCTACATTATATTTGCCTATAATTGAGTCTTAAGAATCTTGTAGCACTGGGCTTAGGGATGCTGCTCGAGAAAGGGACAATAACTCCTTGCTCGTTGTTAAGATCATTACATTTAGATCACAACATTCTTGCGGGCATGCAATTTCAAGCGCCACCAATACAAAAAAATGACAATCTTCCCCCTTGTATTTTTCGTGTAGAGTGGCATTAAAGGCAGGGACCCCTGAATGCATTCGGAATATCTTGTATTGTGTTAAAACCTTTGCATATTTTAATATCTCATTAAAAAAAGTGTCTGTTTCTGTTAGCAACTGAAATAGCCACTTGAACAATGTTTTGAGTCTCTTTTTAGGAGCGTATGTTCAAACCGATTAGTTTTCATATAAATCTCTATAATAACAGATTTGTGCACTAAGAATTTGTTGTTCTCGTCTTGTAATTACCTAATAGAATGTTGTAACTGTTGCTATATGACATTACTTAGTTTGTCTTTGTGAAAAATAACATTTTAATATTACTTTATATTGTTGTACCATTATCTTTCTCTGGATAAAAAACTTGCTTTGGCTAAGCATAAAAAAGAGATTCTAAAACAATCATTGGCGAAGCCAAAAGATGTAGTTTTTTTAATAGGGAAAATGTTTGGTATGGACTCTTGGATTGTTTCTTAAACCAGTTAAAAACGTGGTTATTTGTGCAGCCTTAGACCCCCTGAGATCGTCTGTCAGCTTCAGCAATCCTTAGGATATAGTGGGCCAACAACTCGAAAAATCATTCAATCAGTCAAAAGTTAGGTGATTTTGTGTTTGTTGCACCCTAATGTACTAGACAGCACATTCCATAATGGGACAACATATTGGGCTGCACCAATGTAGACGCTGGTAGTTGAGCCGATTTCCTGAACAGGTTGCATTAGCAGAATGAAGTTGTATCCTTAACAGATTTTATTGAAGGTTTTGTCAGTAGTACATCCCATATCCATTCGCAACATCAGTGGCCATGTGGCTGTTTTGAAGTTACAACAATCAATCGCAAAACCTATTACAAACATCTGCTACATTTGCTAACTCCCCGCCCCCCTCTTGGTGAGTCGATCCCACTGTGCAATTTAGGAATATGGAGGACTACCACCTTTTTGGTCGCCTGTATGCTATCCATAAGGGCTTCATAGGCTACAGGAGGTGCTGCACTTACAATATGGGGTAACTAGTGTATGGAATGTAGCACAGTTCATCACTGTGCAGAGGGAATCGGGGCAGGGGACCCCTCCGGTGTTGGGTCCTGTCAGTGCAGGTCTGGTTCTTTCAGGGAGTTTTCTAGCACCTCCCAAGCCCATGCCACCTCCTGGTTTCTCTATGTAACACTTCTCTCTCATACCCTTTTATACTGAGTGTTATGAAATTAAGCCAGAATATGACGTTTGCACTGTAAGTGGTAAACCTACAGCAACATCTTATTATGAATGCACAGTACACTAAATGAATATGCAACCACAATTACTGAAATGGGCTCTGTTTTTATAGTAAGCTAACACATCGAAATAGCAAGCACCTGCTAAACAAAGAAATCCATAAACCAACAATTAAAATAATGTGTCAGAAAAGTCGACTTAAAATGCATTGAACAGCATACATTGGCTCTAGTAGAACAAAAATACTACGTGAGCCTCATCAAGAAAATGGCGCTAGTGGACAATTGTACCTGTCTCCTATAAGCTATGGTCAACCATCCAGGAAAAAGAAATCCACTGACAAAATAGGAAACCCAATGGCAGAAGGGCCTGTTCCAATACCTAATTTCCCTCTGCAGTTCTTATTGTACGTTTATTCAATGTTCTTTGAATAACTGATGGAATAAGGTCTTAGCACATTGAGGCCTGAATTTAGTTCCTTGCACCCACATACAGCCATTTCCTAGTCTTGAAATACTATATGTGATTGCTGGAAAAAGGGTTTCTGTTTGGCAAAGGTATGTACCTTTTCCTAGCGGGATCCACAGTCCTAGTCAGGGTAAGTCAGTTTCACACCATAAATTATCCTATGCTCAACCTCTGGTAGTTTAGCACAGAGCAGGCAGGATTCATTTAAGAGGCAATGTGTGAAGTTTTAGCTCAACACTTCAACCAGTAACACAGTGAAAACATCACAAAAAAACTCCACACCCGTTTAGAAATATATATTATGATTGTATAAATAAAACAAGACTAAAAAGACAAAAATACAATAAGTAAAAGTCAAGATATGGATTTAAAAAAGAATAAAAGTGTAAAGGGTGCTTAAAAGCAATAAGAGCCTATGGGTGCTATCAGGTTGTGCAGTACCTGAGCAAAGTCAAGAATTCAAGCCGACCACGATGGTTGCAGGCCAGGTACAGCAGTCCCGCGAGGCTCGCTGAACAAAGTACTTTGCTCCTGGTCGCAACAGCGAGATGCAGGGTGCAGCCAAGCGATGCGTCAGTGTCGATCGTGCAGTCAAGGTGATGTGCCAATTTTCTCCTTACAACAATTGTGATTTCCCACTTCTATAGACAAAGTGCCAGAGCTCAGAGGCGTTGTTTCCAATACCAATGCATCAATTTTCTCCACACAGTCGAGGGGATGCGTCAATCATCTCCCACTGTAGAAGTAGCCACGCAGCAGTTCAGATGCATCAGTTCTGGAGGCGATGCTCTGATTCCAAGTGCACTGTGCCAATAATGTTTCCACAGCAGTGGTGATGCATTGAGTTTGCTTCATTAAGCAGAGGATGCGTTGGGTCCACTAGATCAAGCACCAGGATTCATTTCCAATGGACCAGGCACAGGCGCTTGAGGTAAGGCTTTGATACCTCTGAGTCTCAAAATAGGAGGCAATACAACAGGCCCTTGGAGATCACTCTGGGTTCCAGCTAGAGTCCAGTTCTTCAGGCGCAGAGGGTACAAAGCAGCGGTTCAGCACAGTAGAAAAGCAGTTCTTCCAGAGCAGCAGTCCAGCAGAGTGGCAGTCCTTGTAGCAGTACAGAAGTCCTTCTTGCTGGAAGAGTTTCTTTACAGGTCCAGCCATGTCTGATTTGATGGAGTTAGAGACCCAATACTTGTACCCAGTTGTGCCTTTGAAGTGAAGGTGATTTCATTTCAAAGAGGGGCTTTGAAGTGCATAGAAGTCTCCCTTACCAGCCTGAGCTTCAGATTCACAGCATGGAGGTATGCAAACCTTTGGGTGGGGTCAGGGCACTGCCCATTCAGGCGTGTCAGCTCCTCCCTCCCATCCTGACCAGGATGACCCATCAGGATGCAGATGGCCACTAAGTCACACCTAACCTTCCTTTTTGTGTGACTGTCTAGATGAAATACACAAAGTACAGCAGCCATACACCCCATACATGTATTGGAGACAAGCTGCAGGCACACACAGCTTTAAGAACAGAGAGACACCATGGGGTCCATTAGGATGACCCGTCATCCTACCGGTGAATGGGACCACCCGCCATAAGGGCGGGGGTCCCGTTTTACATATTAAGATGCGCCCGCCACAGTGGCGGGCGCTTCCCGCAATGCTAAAAATGCACGTTGTGCATTTCAATGCACAACATGACAGCCACCGCGAGGTGCCTGTCACGTTGTGCATTGAAATGCAGGGGGGTACCATAGGTACCCCCCATGTGCACCCCCACCCCCATGGAGTCCCTGGGGGCCGGCAACGAGCCCCCGCAGGGGGAAAGGCATTCCCAAATGCCTATCTTAATATGGCTGGCGGTGTCTAATAGACACCGCCACCATATAAACCCTTTTCCGCCCCGGCCGCAAGGCGACCGGGGCAGAAAAGCGGCGGACGATCTTTCCGTCCGCCGCGGCCAACCATGCCATGATAATATGGTGGGGGGTGTTTTTAGTCAGGATGGCGGGCGGATTGCCCCCGCCAGGCTGGCGGTGGCTACCGCCTGCCTGGCGGGAGCAATCCGCCCGCCATCCTAATGGACCCCCATGTTTCTAAAAGTGTCATATCTAAAAACAGTAATGTTAAATCCAACTTTGCCAGCAAAGAGGATTTATCATTACCATTCCAATGATATTAAACATGTAGATCTACTCCTCTTCAAACAGGAATTACAGCTTAAAAGTGTAATAAGGAATTCCCAATGTTAACCTATGTGCGGTAGACCTCATAGTAGTGACACGTTATTTTGGGTGTTTTTCACTACCAGGACATGTAAAAATTAAAAGTAAATGTCCTACATTTTACTTACACAGTACTCTGCCCTATGGGCTGCCTAGGGCCTACCTTAGGAGTGATTTATATGTAAAATATATAATAAAAGAGAAGTTTAAGGCTTGGAAAGGGGTTTTAAGTTCCAAGTAGACAAGTCAGTGTAAACTGCACTGCAGTGGCAGGCCTGTGACATGTGAAGAGGGCTAATTGTGTGGGTGGCACAATCAGTGCTGCAGCCCACTAGTGTTAACAGACAATTACTTGAATGTAAAATAAATTATGAGAAGAAGACAAGAAAAGGTAAAAACACCAAAGTTGAATTTTCGCGGTCCGTATTAGAGTTTATGAAGAAAGCATTAACTTTACATCGCAGTATTATATTTCATTTAATGTGTAATCCTAAACATACGTGCACACAGAGTGCTTGTGGCAATGTGAACGGTGCAAAGTGAAATGGTGAACAAAACAGCATGACGGCGCAGTTTGAAATTAGTACATAACATGAACACTATAATAAAAAATTGGTTGGAGACATGGTAAGAGCCAAGGAAGCCATAATTCTGCTGAGTTGTGTTGACAACGTTTAGACCTGTGTTGTTTCATGTCATCATCAGAGCGGAAATACACACATTTAGTTTTAGCAATAGCTGGTACACAGTTTGGAAGCATGATAGTAGTGTAGACTTATGAAGTGCCAAGGCTCTCCTAGGAACATCATTCAATCATAGGGACCTGCAGTTAGGGTAGCGTCCAGGAGTGCGTTCATTGCACCAGAACAAGGGGAATGCGGCTGGGTGTGCGCAGGCTACAATGGCATGGTAGGCGCCAGAGATTAAAAAGAGTGGGGGTACTTTCCTGCAGTAGACTATGTGTCTGGTAAGATTAAATTAAGTATCTCATATGAGAGGAGTGCTGTCAGGCAGGCATACACTTCGCCGGTGTTTGCCTGCCTGATAGCACTCTTCTCCTATGAGTCTCTGTCCATGATACCATGTATACTAATTCAGATTTTTGGTCTGATTGGCTACCTGACCGCTTTACCAGGACTTAAGGATGTGCAGGCCTGTCCTACATATTCTCAAAATAAGGCCTCTCATTCTGCCCCCATCAGTTTATTTACAAACCTTGCCTGTACCACTTCATCCCTGTCATACCATCAGCATGGATTTTATTACTGACCTTCCCAATTCCAATGGCTATACTACCATTTGAGTGGTAGTAGATCTTTTTTCCAAGATGTAGCAATTTGTTACCTTTAAGGAAAGGCCCACCGCCAAAGTCCTTGCCAAGCTGTTCATTCCACAAATCATGCGATTAAACTGGTTCCCTTCAGTCATTATTCCTGATCAGGACCCACAATTCATTTAATAATTTTGGCCCAGTCTTTGCACATCATTGGATATTGATGTTTGACTCTCATCTGCCTAACACCCTCAAACAAATGGGCAGACAGAGCGTGTAGATCAGATTTTGGAACAGACACTGCCATGTCTTTTGACCTTTACTCCCAAAGGTTGGGAATCCTTGTTACCTTTTGCTGAATTTGCCTACAGTAACACAGAGCATTTTGCTACTGGGTTTTCATCCTTCTATTGCTTAATGGGTATACACTCACGTTTGTTGCCTGAAAATATTGTCATGAACTCTGAAAATGTACCTGCTGCACAAAACTTTTTAAACATTTGGTAGATTCCTAACAGCAGGTGCTGTCACACTCGTATCAAGAAAAATTGAATATGGAAAAGTATGCTAACAGACATTGACAACAACAGCCACACTATAAGGTTGGAGACCAACGGTCTCATTAACGAGGCTCTAGCAGCACTTTTGCACGACCGGAGCACCACTTTTTTGAAACTCCAGTGAAACAATTTGCTGCAGCATATTTACAAGGCCACGCCAAGCACTATACTTGGCTTTTCATGGCCTTGTAAATATGTGTTTCTTTCACGCAGAACAATGTGTGAAAGGGGCATTACATAGGTGTTGCTGTGGGTGTTCCTACACAACACCCATGGAATCTGAGACATACCCAGATTTATTAGGAACTGTAAACCTGGAAATGCGTCAGATCCTATGCCTCCTCAGGGGAGGAGTAAGAGTGGTGCAATGAGGAGAAATACTTTTATTTCTCCTTGTTTTGAATATTTCTATGCATACTGCATTTTGCAGCATGCATAGAAAGAAGAAAATGCCATCAGTGATTGTTTTTGTGCAGAAAGGTGTCCCTTCCTGAACAAAACAAAGTTTACCCGCAATGCAGGCACTCTTGCACCATGACACACGGGTGTCTGTGTTGGTGCAAGGCTGCGGTTTTTGCACCGGTGCAGGGAAGAAGGACAGGAATGTGTTGTATCTGGTAGATAGTGGTCATTTTTCCCTTTTCTTTTGACGCACAACAGCGCAACAGGAAGGCCTATTGCACTGCCATGCAGGAAACATTTATAAATGAGGCCCCAAGTTTGGCTGGCCACTAAAAACTTGCGATTACAGGCACCACATGAGTTACCACCCAGAATGTTTGGGTCCCGTGCCTATTGAATGAATCATTAAATCCATAGCTGTTAAGTTACAGAAACCACAAGACTTACCCATTCATCCATTGTCTTTGTTGAAGTCTTATTGTGCCCAGACCCGACCTGCTCCCCCTTCCACACCTTTTATGTCAGATGGTCATTTAGAGTCTGAGGTTCAGAGAATCCTTAATTCAGAACATGAAAAATGATGTTTGTTTTACTTGATTGATTGGATAGGTTATGGCCCTTAGGAGCAGGAGAGGGGAACTGTCCCAACCCTCTCATACACCCTGTGTGTAGTGGGCCTGGCATGCAAGGCTCATGTTATGCTACCCCCGTGGTGCTTTATGGCGCACTATGATTCCACGTGTAAGTTTCCCCAAACCTATTGATTCCATTGCGCCTGAGCTTGCATGCATTCCTTGAACATGTGAGCCAATGGCTTCCCCTGCTCTGGCTGGTGCTAGGGTCTTGGAGTGTTTTTCCCATGTGCATGTTTAGACACAATTACTCATTTGTTTCCTATTAATTGATTACATCTGTTAGTTCGCCCCTGCTCTTCCTGTAAGGTTAAAGCTAGTGTACTAACGCGTGTTTCCTTCAGACGTCTTGGAGAACCTTCAAGACTGCCATGTGCACAAAGTGCCAAAGATGATCCGGCGGTATCCATTGGAACCTTAAATTGTTATTTATGATGTGAGATCCTTGCTTGGCCTACACTCCCTGTGGAACAAGCTTCCTTTTTTATCCTCTGACCTTAAGAATAGACCTGGGCAGCACACTTCTCGGCTGCAGTTCTAAGCTCCTCCAGTGGTTTCCCTGGCTCAAGCTCCCTTGAAACATCACTCATCTCCCACTCCTGCTCAGCTACTCCAGTTCCTTGGTAACTTCTTGAGTCAAGACCTCAAGACCTTCTTCGAACTTAGGACAAGCTGAATTACTAGTCTAAGTACTTGATATCATGTTACTGCGCACTATCGTTTTATAGTAGTAAGCATGCAAGCATATTCAAGACTATAGGCTCGCCTTCAAGTTCCCTATCAGTGACTTCCCTCCAGTTACTTGATTGTTCTTTCTCTGGACTCTTCCTGCACCCTTGGCCTATTGAACTATGTTAACACATGGACTAGAGACTTTACTCTGTGTTTCTCTGATAATGATTAGTGCCAAGATATTTCTCTTCAGTGCTTGATTCATGTATGAACCTTGCACTAAGATCTATCTTCTGAGTTTATTCTTGGTAGTGTCATTAAGTCCAATCTGCAATTCAAGTTATTCATTGGGAGTGTATTGCTCCAATCTGTGTTCGGGTATTCTATTTCCTTACTGTTTTTCTGAAAGAGATTGTAAGTGTGTGTTACAGAAGTTATTGCAAATTCATTGTTTGAGAAGCCTGCAGTTTATTGGTGGTATTGCCTCTTCTTATTGGTCTAGTGCAATGAGTCTTTGCAAAATCAGAGGTGATGGTTCTGTGCACATTTACCTAGCAGACTCAGAGGGTTTCCAGTTAATGCCATTCTCCACAGTTGCTTTCCAGAACCAGTACTCTATTTTCTTATTTTGTCCTAACCAACCTTCCCCCCAAGGGCATTGCCTTGCTTAGGGCAAAGTGATTCCTTAAACAGGCCTGGCCCTGTGGGGATAGGAGGTTTAGCATCAGTTCCAGCATCGTGTTCACAGTTGGAACCAGGTGAGGGCATGACATGTTCCACGACAATTTGATAAGTCACTGGGCTTTGTCGGACAATGGGAAGCAAAACTGCCCTATAAGGCCATTTCCGCCCCCTATGTCTGTATAAAGCTTCACTGCAGACAATACTGTAAACCATACTGACAGTCCCTATAGTGTACACTAACATTATAAGGCCTACTCCATGTCAATATCTAACCCTGCAAAGTCCCCACTGCACCATGCTACCTATGCGCACTTACCGGTCTGAGCACCAACTGTAGACTCTCATGCGCAGTCCCACACATGTGCACACACATGTACACATGTGTTCACGTGTAACAAATAAGTGCCCCTTACCCTAGCTACATTGCAGCAGCCTTATCTCAAAAGGCAGACACTGGCGGTAAACAAGCACAGCCCATTTGCCATGTGATTATAGTGGTTGAGGCACATGTAGTTAGACACACCCACTGTAAAAAGTCCAAACCCAGGTGATTCAAAAAGCAAATAATCCGGACATACTGAATGGGTGGAACCCAATTCCAACAGTTATGTGCTATGCTTTTGTGAAAAGGATCTCAACTGAATGAGGGACATAGACAATTAAGTATGCCTCATCACAGTTCCTTTATTTTGTTCAACTGACAAACAATCAGCTGTAACCAATTTTAAACAATCTGGAAGTCGTTCAGCCACTGGGTCCTATACTTCTAAAATATATGCCACTGAGTGCATGAGTACTCCATGTTTCTGAGTGAGCATTCAAAGTGCATATCCATCATGGCAATTTAGAAAAAAAACATTATAATGTAACCAGACATGCATGACACAAACTTTCTTTCAATTTCTTAAATGCATCAAGACACTCATCATCAGATGATAGTGGATACTGTACATCATTGCCCATTAACCTTACTAAGGGTTTTACAATCATGGAAGAGGTTGGAATCCACTGACAACAGCACCCAACAACAACTCCAAGAAACTACTAAACCTCCCTATGGTGATTGGGGACTCAATTTCAGAATTGAAGAAACATATTCTTTAGAGACTTTCCTTAACTCTTTACAATATGGAGTAAGAGAAAATTATTTATTTTTGACACCACTGCAGATTAGTCTGGGCTATTTTATGCCAATTCTCAGCAAGTGGTTTACCAGATCAATTGTATCCAGTGTACAGTCCCTTTTGTCTTGGATGCTGTTAGCAAGTCATCAGAACATTGAACTAGGACTGAGTTATATGGCGATTTTAGCCTTTCTAAGTCTTTTATCACTATTTGGGAGAAACGGTAATGACTTTTGTATACCCATGTGGGATTCAGCACCACAAGAGAACATTCTTCGAAAATTGAAATGCGAAGAGGAATTATGAGTCCTCATGTCGTGGGCCTGAAATAGTTCTTGGCATAAGTCAAGAACTTTATACTATTCTGCTTCTGATGGATTGTGTAACAATATTACTGCTGGGTTTAGTGCCACTGGACAACAACGAACCACAATGTTATATATATTGCGGAGATCCTCTACAAATCTCCATTTGCCTTTAGGCTTTTTTATTTTCTTTACAAGAGAATTGCAAGAACTATGAAGCACTTCTCGGAGGATTCCATCCTCAATCATTTTCTCAATCACTGGTTTCATTCTTTCAAGTCTATACTGCCTAGTGGTAGGAAATATTGCATCTGGGTTAATCTTTAATTTTACTGGTTCTGATATTTTAATCAATAAAAACTATTTACCAGTGTAATCCCATATTTCTTGTTTGACAGTATATTTTAAATCCAGAGGTTGATCTTTTTTCAAAACTGAGTACAACTCAACTCTCGTAGCTTCTGAACTTAGTTCAAAAAGGAAATCCTTATCTTGTTTTTCTATTGAAACACCGTCCAGTGTACAATATATCATGCAGGTAAACAGACATAATATCGAATCAAAAATATAGAATAGCCAAAATATCGAAGTCAAAATATAGAATGGACAAAATATCGAATGGACAGAATATAGTGGGGAAAAATATCAAATTGAGGGTAAGTAATGTAATATCGATTTTTAAAATATAGAAAGTCAAAATATCAAAGTATATAATATAGGTATTAAAATATATCGAATTTTTTATAATATCGAATTTTTAAAGTGTTTTTTTATGTTATTTAATTTTTGTGTAATTTAATTCTGTAGCCGGTTGTGGGTATATAGGAAAATAGGGTGGGAAGTAATTTAACTGTAATTAATTAAATATGTTAATTTATTTATTGGTATTCATTTTGAATTAATTGTTAATTAATGCTTAGTTGGTAATTATTTAATTTTCAATTGGTAATTAATTTTTAATTGGTAATTAATTTTTATTAATTGATTAATTGATAATTATGTTTAGTTTATTAATTTATTTTCCATTGCGGGTTGTGGGTTTATAGGGGAATAGGGTGGGAAGTAATTTAATTGTAATTAATTAAATATGTTCATTTTTTATTGGTATTAATTTTGAATACATTGTTAATTAATTATTAATTGGTAATTAATACATTTTAATTGGTAATTAATTTTTATTAATTGATTAATTGATAATTATGTTAATTTTCTTAATTTATTTTCTGTAGTGGGTTGTGGGTTTATAGGGGAATAGGGTGGGAAGTCATTTAATTGTAATTAAGTAAATCATTTTTATTTATTTATTGGTATTGATTTTTTATTTATTGTTAATTGGTAATTAATTTGCATTCATAGGTAATTCATTTTAATAACTAATATTTATTTGTATTAATTGATTAATTATTTTATAATATTAAATTGGTAATTTATTTTAATAATTGTTTTATTGGTATTGTTATTTTATTAATTTTTATTAATATATTAAATCTTTATTTACCCTACTGTTGCACTCTCTGGAGTGGGAATAGTAATTTTTACTCCTACGCTATCCAACGCTTTCTCTACTGTTGCACTCTCTGGAGTGGGAATAGTAATTTTTATCCCTACGCTATCCAACGCTTTCCCTACTGTTGCACTCTCTAGATTGGGAATAGTATTTTTACCCTCCCGCTATCCAATGCTTTCCCTACTGTTGCACTCTCTGGAGTGGGAATAGTAATTTTACCCTCCCGCTATCCAACGCTTTCCCTACTATTGCACTCTCTGGAGTGGGAATAGTAATTTTTACCCCTACGCTATCCAACGCTTTCCCTACTGTTGCACTCTCTGGAGTGGGAATAGTAATTTTTACCTACCCACTATCCAACGCTTTCCCTACTGTTAAACTCACTGGAGTGGTAATAGTAATTTTTACCCCTACGCTATCCAACGTTTACCCTACTGTTGCACTCACTGGAGTGGTAATAGTAAATTTTATCCTTCCACTATCCTATGGTAAAAATATTGTATATTTTTTATTTATATATATATATATATATATACTGCTCCTGGGTCTGCCACAAAGTAGAAGGATCACTCGAACAACTGATAAAGGTATGACCCTTAACCTTTATTTAAATGGTATGAACAGCAGCGCGTGCAGTCAGGATATGCAGGAACTCCGTCTGCCTGACGCGTTTCAAAATTGATTTCTTCCTCAGAGGCTTTAATGGCGAAGTTCACGTGCGTCACTACCACGCACTGCCTTCTGGGAGTGGTAGTATTCTGTACCTCAGATGGTTGCACTAGATTAACTGCCGCTCTGAATGAGCCCCAAGGCTCCGAATGAGCCTCCGCACGCGTTGTTGTCCTCATCCAAATCAGCTGCTCCATAAAGAGAATGGTGAGATTCCATTCTCCTGGTCCCCGTGTTTTTTATCAGGGTGGTGCTCCTTCGCGGCTAGGCTACCGCTTAAACATACTGCTCCTGGGTCTGCCACAAAGTAGAAGGATCACTCGAACAACTGATAAAGGTATGACCCTTAACCTTTATTTAAATGGTATGAACAGCAGCGCGTGCAGTCAGGATATACAGGAACTCCGTCTGCCTGACGCGTTTCAAAATTGATTTCTTCCTCAGAGGCTTTAATGGCGAAGTTCACGTGCGTCACTACCACGCACTGCCTTCTGGGAGTGGTAGTATTCTGTACCTCAGATGGTTGCACTAGATTAACTGCCGCTCTGAATGAGCCCCAAGGCTCCGAATGAGCCTCCGCACGCGTTGTTGTCCTCATCCAAATCAGCTGCTCCATAAAGAGAATGGTGAGATTCCATTCTCCTGGTCCCCGTGTTTTTTATCAGGGTGGTGCTCCTTCGCGGCTAGGCTACCGCTTAAACATACTGCTCCTGGGTCTGCCACAAAGTAGAAGGATCACTCGAACAACTGATAAAGGTATGACCCTTAACCTTTATTTAAATGGTATGAACAGCAGCGCGTGCAGTCAGGATATGCAGGAACTCCGTCTGCCTGACGCGTTTCAAAATTGATTTCTTCCTCAGAGGCTTTAATGGCGAAGTTCACGTGCGTCACTACCACGCACTGCCTTCTGGGAGTGGTAGTATTCTGTACCTCAGATGGTTGCACTAGATTAACTGCCGCTCTGAATGAGCCCCAAGGCTCCGAATGAGCCTCCGCACGCGTTGTTGTCCTCATCCAAATCAGCTGCTCCATAAAGAGAATGGTGAGATTCCATTCTCCTGGTCCCCGTGTTTTTTATCAGGGTGGTGCTCCTTCGCGGCTAGGCTACCGCTTAAACATACTGCTCCTGGGTCTGCCACAAAGTAGAAGGATCACTCGAACAACTGATAAAGGTATGACCCTTAACCTTTATTTAAATGGTATGAACAGCAGCGCGTGCAGTCAGGATATGCAGGAACTCCGTCTGCCTGACGCGTTTCAAAATTGATTTCTTCCTCAGAGGCTTTAATGGCGAAGTTCACGTGCGTCACTACCACGCACTGCCTTCTGGGAGTGGTAGTATTCTGTACCTCAGATGGTTGCACTAGATTAACTGCCGCTCTGAATGAGCCCCAAGGCTCCGAATGAGCCTCCGCACGCGTTGTTGTCCTCATCCAAATCAGCTGCTCCATAAAGAGAATGGTGAGATTCCATTCTCCTGGTCCCCGTGTTTTTTATCAGGGTGGTGCTCCTTCGCGGCTAGGCTACCGCTTAAACATACTGCTCCTGGGTCTGCCACAAAGTAGAAGGATCACTCGAACAACTGATAAAGGTATGACCCTTAACCTTTATTTAAATGGTATGAACAGCAGCGCGTGCAGTCAGGATATGCAGGAACTCCGTCTGCCTGACGCGTTTCAAAATTGATTTCTTCCTCAGAGGCTTTAATGGCGAAGTTCACGTGCGTCACTACCACGCACTGCCTTCTGGGAGTGGTAGTATTCTGTACCTCAGATGGTTGCACTAGATTAACTGCCGCTCTGAATGAGCCCCAAGGCTCCGAATGAGCCTCCGCACGCGTTGTTGTCCTCATCCAAATCAGCTGCTCCATAAAGAGAATGGTGAGATTCCATTCTCCTGGTCCCCGTGTTTTTTATCAGGGTGGTGCTCCTTCGCGGCTAGGCTACCGCTTAAACATACTGCTCCTGGGTCTGCCACAAAGTAGAAGGATCACTCGAACAACTGATAAAGGTATGACCCTTAACCTTTATTTAAATGGTATGAACAGCAGCGCGTGCAGTCAGGATATGCAGGAACTCCGTCTGCCTGACGCGTTTCAAAATTGATTTCTTCCTCAGAGGCTTTAATGGCGAAGTTCACGTGCGTCACTACCACGCACTGCCTTCTGGGAGTGGTAGTATTCTGTACCTCAGATGGTTGCACTAGATTAACTGCCGCTCTGAATGAGCCCCAAGGCTCCGAATGAGCCTCCGCACGCGTTGTTGTCCTCATCCAAATCAGCTGCTCCATAAAGAGAATGGTGAGATTCCATTCTCCTGGTCCCCGTGTTTTTTATCAGGGTGGTGCTCCTTCGCGGCTAGGCTACCGCTTAAACATACTGCTCCTGGGTCTGAGGAAGAAATCAATTTTGAAACGCGTCAGGCAGACGGAGTTCCTGCATATCCTGACTGCACGCGCTGCTGTTCATACCATTTAAATAAAGGTTAAGGGTCATACCTTTATCAGTTGTTCGAGTGATCCTTCTACTTTGTGGCAGACCCAGGAGCAGTATGTTTAAGCGGTAGCCTAGCCGCGAAGGAGCACCACCCTGATAAAAAACACGGGGACCAGGAGAATGGAATCTCACCATTCTCTTTATGGAGCAGCTGATTTGGATGAGGACAACAACGCGTGCGGAGGCTCATTCGGAGCCTTGGGGCTCATTCAGAGCGGCAGTTAATCTAGTGCAACCATCTGAGGTACAGAATACTACCACTCCCAGAAGGCAGTGCGTGGTAGTGACGCACGTGAACTTCGCCATTAAAGCCTCTGAGGAAGAAATCAATTTTGAAACGCGTCAGGCAGACGGAGTTCCTGCATATCCTGACTGCACGCGCTGCTGTTCATACCATTTAAATAAAGGTTAAGGGTCATACCTTTATCAGTTGTTCGAGTGATCCTTCTACTTTGTGGCAGACCCAGGAGCAGTATATATATATATATATATATATATATATATATATATATATATATATATATATATATATATATATATATATATATATATACATATACATATACATATGATGCCGCCCTCTTCCCGGACATTTTCAGTTATTCTGAATGTGGCATTCTGGGACATGTAGGCGATATTATACTTGCCACAGTTTTGATTCACCATGAAGGCGGAGCTATCACTAAGGCAACAGGGTGCAGCTGGGTATTTCAAACCGTGATTTGTGTTGCGCATCCTGTGAACACCTCAAGGCACTGAAGAAGGCTGTGATGTATGCCGAAATGCATTTGCCGTTTTTGTGTTCCGAGTAAAGTGCTTCCAAACGTCCCCGCCTGTGGTCTCTTCTTCTTCTGGAGAATACTTTGTATACTTTTGCGTGAACGCCAACATTCACGCGTCAGAGACCCACGCATTACAAAGTGGCTGCGGTGTTGTTGGCTTCTGTTTCGACGGACTGCTGGTTTCCAGGGTACTGGATTTGCGCTGTAACCCACTTCCAATCTCGGGAGGAGCTGGGCGGTGGGCTATGTGGAATTGATTCCCGATGTCCCTGCCTCCATTTGGCCCGGAGGATTGGAAGTTTATGCGGTATTGGGGACCCGAGGAGGCATTAACTTTGGGAGGCACATAAACATTGAGGATGGGAATATGTGATGCCGCCCTCTTCCCGGACATTTTCAGTTATTCTGAATGTGGCATTCTGGGACATGTAGGCGATATTATACTTGCCACAGTTTTGATTCACCATGAAGGCGGAGCTATCACTAAGGCAACAGGGTGCAGCTGGGTATTTCAAACCGTGATTTGTGTTGCGCATCCTGTGAACACCTCAAGGCACTGAAGAAGGCTGTGATGTATGCCGAAATGCATTTGCCGTTTTTGTGTTCCGAGTAAAGTGCTTCCAAACGTCCCCGCCTGTGGTCTCTTCTTCTTCTGGAGAATACTTTGTATACTTTTGCGTGAACGCCAACATTCACGCGTCAGAGACCCCCGCATTACAAAGTGGCTGCGGTGTTGTTGGCTTCTGTTTCGACGGACTGCTGGTTTCCAGGGTACTGGATTTGCGCTGTAACCCACTTCCAATCTCGGGAGGAGCTGGGCGGTGGGCTATGTGGAATTGATTCCCGATGTCCCTGCCTCCATTTGGCCCGGAGGATTGGAAGTTTATGCGGTATTGGGGACCCGAGGAGGCATTAACTTTGGGAGGCACATAAACATTGAGGATGGGAATATGTGATGCCGCCCTCTTCCCGGACATTTTCAGTTATTCTGAATGTGGCATTCTGGGACATGTAGGCGATATTATACTTGCCACAGTTTTGATTCACCATGAAGGCGGAGCTATCACTAAGGCAACAGGGTGCAGCTGGGTATTTCAAACCGTGATTTGTGTTGCGCATCCTGTGAACACCTCAAGGCACTGAAGAAGGCTGTGATGTATGCCGAAATGCATTTGCCGTTTTTGTGTTCCGAGTAAAGTGCTTCCAAACGTCCCCGCCTGTGGTCTCTTCTTCTTCTGGAGAATACTTTGTATACTTTTGCGTGAACGCCAACATTCACGCGTCAGAGACCCCCGCATTACAAAGTGGCTGCGGTGTTGTTGGCTTCTGTTTCGACGGACTGCTGGTTTCCAGGGTACTGGATTTGCGCTGTAACCCACTTCCAATCTCGGGAGGAGCTGGGCGGTGGGCTATGTGGAATTGATTCCCGATGTCCCTGCCTCCATTTGGCCCGGAGGATTGGAAGTTTATGCGGTATTGGGGACCCGAGGAGGCATTAACTTTGGGAGGCACATAAACATTGAGGATGGGAATATGTGATGCCGCCCTCTTCCCGGACATTTTCAGTTATTCTGAATGTGGCATTCTGGGACATGTAGGCGATATTATACTTGCCACAGTTTTGATTCACCATGAAGGCGGAGCTATCACTAAGGCAACAGGGTGCAGCTGGGTATTTCAAACCGTGATTTGTGTTGCGCATCCTGTGAACACCTCAAGGCACTGAAGAAGGCTGTGATGTATGCCGAAATGCATTTGCCGTTTTTGTGTTCCGAGTAAAGTGCTTCCAAACGTCCCCGCCTGTGGTCTCTTCTTCTTCTGGAGAATACTTTGTATACTTTTGCGTGAACGCCAACATTCACGCGTCAGAGACCCCCGCATTACAAAGTGGCTGCGGTGTTGTTGGCTTCTGTTTCGACGGACTGCTGGTTTCCAGGGTACTGGATTTGCGCTGTAACCCACTTCCAATCTCGGGAGGAGCTGGGCGGTGGGCTATGTAGAATTGATTCCCGATGTCCCTGCCTCCATTTGGCCCGGAGGATTGGAAGTTTATGCTGTATTGGGGACCCGAGGAGGCATTAACTTTGGGAGGCACATAAACATTGAGGATGGGAATATGTGATGCCGCCCTCTTCCCGGACATTTTCAGTTATTCTGAATGTGGCATTCTGGGACATGTAGGCGATATTATACTTGCCACAGTTTTGATTCACCATGAAGGCGGAGCTATCACTAAGGCAACAGGGTGCAGCTGGGTATTTCAAACCGTGATTTGTGTTGCGCATCCTGTGAACACCTCAAGGCACTGAAGAAGGCTGTGATGTATGCCGAAATGCATTTGCCGTTTTTGTGTTCCGAGTAAAGTGCTTCCAAACGTCCCCGCCTGTGGTCTCTTCTTCTTCTGGAGAATACTTTGTATACTTTTGCGTGAACGCCAACATTCACGCGTCAGAGACCCCCGCATTACAAAGTGGCTGCGGTGTTGTTGGCTTCTGTTTCGACGGACTGCTGGTTTCCAGGGTACTGGATTTGCGCTGTAACCCACTTCCAATCTCGGGAGGAGCTGGGCGGTGGGCTATGTGGAATTGATTCCCGATGTCCCTGCCTCCATTTGGCCCGAAGGATTGGAAGTTTATGCGGTATTGGGGACCCGAGGAGGCATTAACTTTGGGAGGCACATAAACATTGAGGATGGGAATATGTGATGCCGCCCTCTTCCCGGACATTTTCAGTTATTCTGAATGTGGCATTCTGGGACATGTAGGCGATATTATACTTGCCACAGTTTTGATTCACCATGAAGGCGGAGCTATCACTAAGGCAACAGGGTGCAGCTGGGTATTTCAAACCGTGATTTGTGTTGCGCATCCTGTGAACACCTCAAGGCACTGAAGAAGGCTGTGATGTATGCCGAAATGCATTTGCCGTTTTTGTGTTCCGAGTAAAGTGCTTCCAAACGTCCCCGCCTGTGGTCTCTTCTTACTTTGTATACATATATATATATATAGAGATATATATCTCTATATATATATATATATATGTTGAAAAATAAAATTGTATGTTTATTTTTTTAACTTAAATTAATTATTTAAGTATTTTAAGTATCATTTAGTTAATTATATTTATTAATTTTACATTATTTTTAAGAGATTTAATAAAAATTAATATTTTGACTAACTATAGTTTTTTGTAACAATATTTTTGATTTGATATTTATGTACTTACCTGTTTGTAGATAGGACTTCGATATTTTTGTATTTGATATTTTGTCATCGATATTTTGGGTATTCTATATTTATGTATTCGATATTTTGTCAGTGATCCATTACGCAATGTATCTTACAAAGAAGGTTCCTTCAAAGTAAACTCACACGACTAGAATCACATAATATAAACTGATGTTTATTCTTTAATTGTCCACTTTTGGCTGGACCATCTGCTGCAACCTGATTAACAATTTGTTTATTTCAGATCCCTACAACTTGGACTTCTCTTTCTGGGCAGGGTAGGTTTGGTACTGCCCCAGAACTAACTGTAAAATGGGTAGCCCCTGTATCAATCAGAAATTAAACGGGATGGCCATTGTCATCTCCGTCACTATATGGGCCACACTAGTCTACATTTAGGACTGCTTCAAGTAAGAAATCCTTCTCCCCCCTCAGGCACCACCAATGCAAACCTCTTCCTGCCTTCTTGCCATACCAAATCATAGTATTTGGATGGTATACTACCTTGTATGGCATTTGATTTCTCATGTTTTGTTGTATTACCGGGGCTGTTGGCTTGGGCATTCATAATGATTTCTGATTCTGTGTATTCTGCTCTGAGCTTTGTATATTCAACATGACATTACCTCACTGTATCTACTGAATGTATTGCAAATGCACCTGAATCCTGTTAGGATACTGTTGACACTCTCTTTTTCATTGTCCAATCCTCCCACAACAATGACACACAGTATTCCCTTTCAAAATCTCAACATTGGTGTTCATCCCATCTCCACTACCTCCTTGCATTACTTGATTCTTTTAATTCATTCTGCACAAAATTCATATTTGAACCAATTTTATTCCATAAGCCTCTCTCATACCTTCCTATCTGAATGATCATCATCTTCTCCTTTAACTTGTTTTGCCTTGTCTGAAAATAGTCACTACCATTTTTTGCCAACATCAAGTTCTCATCGATGTCCTTCATCTGCCAACACATCACTCTGTTGAATATGATTACTATCTCCGATCTTAATCCATTCACAAGAGCAGAGACAAAACCAGTAACTCCATCTTTCTCTTGATTTTTGACTCCGCTATTTTTCTTGTAAGCACGCATCAACCTCTTATAATACGAATGCACTGATTCTTTGGGTTCCTGTGTCAATCTCAAAATCATCTCCCAATTTATATCCCTGTCAGGAATTCGCTTTTTCAAATACACAATCACAGCCTTGTATCTGTCTGATATCTCCATTGATGACGCATTATTACGACCAAGTCTAGCAGGTTCTTCTGTCGGCCATCCACAACAACTTTACACTCAAACCATAGGTCTTCAGGAATACAACTTCAAAAATCATCTTTAAATCAGTCCATAATATCGGGGAAATGTGTGCCAAATTCCCTTCATTTACTTCCCTTTAAGACAATTCTGTCACTGAATTTGTCCCTATGTCTGAATTGCTTGCTATATTTATTGCCTTTTCCTCAATCCATTTATTTCCTTTTTATTTGCTGTTCCTTTCTTCAACTTCTCCAGATATTTCTTCAAGTCCTTCCAGTCTCATGTTTTCTCAATCAAATCTTCAATATGATTCCTTAAAGTAATCAAGCTCATTTCCTTAACCTCATCATGAGTTAAATCCAATTTAAAATATTGTTTTAGACTTTTCATTTTGCTAAGTACCAACCTCTAATTCATTGGCTAATTCTTACAATTTTTCATGCGCTTCATTAGCACATTCAGCTATATCTTTTAGCAAATACCTAATTTCATCAGCATTATAAGCCAATAGTCTGTTCAAATACACATTTCCTTGTAGCATTTCACCAAATTCTATTTTTAAAATTCCTTTTTAAAAAAAATATTTTTATTGACAACACGAGAAAAACAAATCAGAAAGCTCATTGAGAAGCATTTTAAGATAAAAAAATACGATAACAACAAGATTTGAACAGAGATACAATATTTGCTAGATCTAAGGAATTCAGTCATTTATAAATGTATACTAAACTTTATAAAATATATAAATTGCAGCCTTCCCAGTCCATAAGCCTTAACATTCACTAAATACAGAGGGGATGCCAAAATATCATTATAAAAACATTCCCCAGATTTTATCCACTTTCTTCATTGATCGCACTCCCCTTATTTTAGCTAACGCTCTCTCCATGGTGTATATTTCATTAGCCAGAGTCCACCATTCCATAATGTGTGGTGGTTTCGGAGAAATCAAAGCCCTGGCAATAGTCAGCCTAGCACATGAAAATAAGATAGTAATTAAATCTTTATGTTGACAATTTGATGATTGTATGTCTAGTAAAACTGTGCTCGCTGACATGGGAGAGAGAATAATCTTTTTTTGTTTAAGAATATTTCCGAAACCAGACCAGAACTCAAACAATGACGGGCATAAAAAAAAACATATGTTCCAAATCTGCCGCCATTAGGTCGCATTTGAGACATTAGAACAATCATTTGATAGAATATTTTGAGACCATTTTGATATCCTTTGTGGGGTATAGTATAAAAAGCATGGTTTTATATAGTTGAAGCCTCAGGCTAGACGACTGAACCACACGATTAATACTACTAAATGAGGCTGTAATCTGAGTGGGAGTCATATCAGTGCCTAATCTGACAGTCCATATTGTAGCTAGTTTTATACAATCATCCATCTTGTAATGATTAAGACAGTCATAGCCCTCACTGATTAGTGATTTTGTTTTTCCAGAGTACAAGCAGGTCCTAAGATCCGAGTCTAAGACTTCATTCAACTTGAGCTTACGGATGAAAAAATCTCGAATTTGCATATACTTAAACTGCATAGAATCAGTCAATTTATAAAGAAGTTTAAGTGTTGTGAAATCTAAGAATCCACCTGAACCTTAAAAATCCCCTAAGTTAGTAATACCAAAGTTTGCCCAAATAGTCCCTGCACCTTCACTAAAGATTACGGGATGCCCCGGATTGCCCCACAGCAGTAATTTAGGATGATAAAAAGAAATCTTACAGAAAGTTAAAATCAGATTCCATATTTTAACTGTCTCCCTAGCAGTCTTAAATGTAGCCCGTTTAAAGTAGTTAGGGTCATTTACACTTGCTAAAAACTGGTTAGAATCTGTGCCCAGTATAAATTGATGAAAAAAAAATTGGTTATTAGAGTTAAGCAAGCTACGAAGGCGACCAAAAAAGGTGGCGAAAAAGTATAATCTAAAATTGGGGAATTTTAACCCTCCTTTGATAGTTGGGAGCTTAAGCAGCGAGATCGATCTACGAGCTTTTTTATAACCCCAGATAAAGCTAGAACAAACCCCATCTAGTCTTTTAAAAAAAGATTAGTAACACATAAAGGAATTGATCTAAATAAATAAAGAACCTTCATTTTTATTAAGTTGATGCGACCGACAAGACTACGCGGGATCTTGTACCATTTTTTTAATAGAACCGAAATTTCTTTTAATAATGGATCGTAGTTAAGTGCAATTATTTCTTTTATTTCAGATGAGATTTAAATCCCCAAGTATATAGCAGTCCTACATATCCCTTGTACAGGAGTCTGAGGTTTGTAATTCATGATAACCTGTGTTTTGTTTATATTTAATTTATATCCAGAGATTGACCCAGAACTGTTAGCCTCCTTTGTTATCCCTAATAAAGCTTTTACCACATCAGTTGAATATATGGCGATATCATCCGCGTAAGCCGGTATTTTAGAGAATTTGGGCCATATTCAAATGGGATAATGTTCGTTTGAGCTTGCAGTGCATTAACAAATGGTTCGATAGATAATGCGAACAACAAGGGTGACAACGTACACCCTTGTCGGGTGCCCCTTGTTATTATAAAGTTGGATGAAGTCATGCCAGCATAACTGATTTTTGCTGTAGGATGATTATATAATGCCTGCATCCATCTTAAGTATTGTCCCTTAAAGCCATATGCCTTCATTACAGCCCAGATATTGTCCCACCCCACTCGGTCGAAAGCTTTCTCCGCATCCAACAATATCATACCGAGTGGGGTGGAGCCAGTCGGTGCTACATCAAAAGCCGCTATCGCCATATTTACATGTGCTGTGGTATCCCTACCGATAATCAATCCATGCTGTTGTGGATTAACTAATTTTGGCATCAAGGGAGCAAGTCGTATGGCTAAAAATTTCGCGAATGCTTTTGCGTCCGCGTTGATAAGAGATTGGGTCTATATGACCCACACTCGTTAGCAGGTTTTTTTTTTCCAAAAAGAACACTATCTTAGTTGTATTCCATGAGTTAGGAGCTTTTCCGGTTTCGCCAATCCAATTGATAACTAAACTGAAAAGAGGGAGTAATTCATCAATACATATGTTGTAGAGTTCTATTGGTAACATATCCTCCCCCGCGACCTTGCCTGAGGGGAGAGAGGCAATTGCTAGCATTATCTCTGCATCAGTGATGTTTTCTATCAATTGCGCCATTCCTTCTACTTCTCTATCCCTCATCAGTTTATTATTGATGTAAGTTTGTATATTATTCGAAGTGGGATAATTTTCAGGGGTATATAGATTGCCATAATACTTGACAAATTGTTCCATTATTTGCGCTGGTTGATTATAGATAACATTATTCGGTCCTTTAATAGACTTAATTAAAGTATTAGCCTTCTCATCCGCTACTTTGTAAGCCAAGATTTTCCCAATTTTGTCGCCACTCTCATTTTGAGACAGATGGTACTTATGGAGTTTAATACTACTTTTTTCTCTAAATGTACTTTTCATAACAGACTGCAGACTCCCTATGCTAAGTCTTAATGTGACAATATTTTGCGATCCTTGACACAGGGCTTCTACTAGCTGATTTTCTAATGTCAGGATATTTTTCGTCAAAGTCTTAATCTCATTTCTACGCTCTAAGTTTTGTTTCAGAATAAACTGTTGAGCTAAGCCCCTTATACTGGCCTTACAAGCATCCCAAACAAAAATAGGTAAAGTAGAATTCAAATTAATTTTAATAAATTGAGTAATATGTTCCTTAAATTGTAAGATGAATGCTGATTCTAATAATAAATACCTAGGTAAGGTGAATAGCCTTGGGCCCTCTTTCGTGGACTCAATATTAAAAACAAGAAGAAGAGGATTATGATCTGAAGTGACCCTTCGACGCATCTCTATAGAAATAGAATCTAAGATCTTATCCGACAAACAGGCCATGTCAATACGTGAGCATAATTTATGGGGCGCAGAATAGTAGGTATACCCTCCCAAATTAGGGTATACAGTCCGCCAGGCATCCTTTATATTGTGTAGCCGACTTAATTCTAATATAGCAGCTCGTGACATACGCATTCGCTGGAAGGCGCCCCGTCTGGTAGTATCTAGCTCATAGTTCATTACACAATTAAAATCCCCCATAATTACCAGTTCACCTCCCCAGTCCAGCAATTCAACATTCAGACAGTCCCACATAGATGCATCGTCTATATTAGGTCTGTATACAACACAAAAAACATATTTACAGTTTTCCAAATCCATTTGAACCGCTGCCCATCTACCCCCTTTATCAACAGCAGTTTTGATAATTCCTAATCTTAATTGTTTTCGTTTCAAAATAGCAACCCCTCTAATAGAGGCACCTAATCCAGAACAGACTATTACCTCATAGCCTAGTTGCCGTAGTAATTTCTTATCTTGGCAACAAATGTGAGTTTCTGATAATAGAGCTAGATGGGGGTTATACATTTGTAAGCTCTTCTTGAACTAAACGCCTCTTATTCATGCTGTTAAGGCCTGCGACATTCCACGCTAAACATCTAAACTGATACATTTCCTAAATAGACCACCGCATTCTCTCTGTACAAAAATATAAATGTGCAGATACAATACACATATTTCAACATAATCTTCTTCCATAATTTTAATTCTCGTGTTATCATTTTCATCCCCCATAGAATCCATCCCCTACCCCTACGAATCTTACCCCCCACCCATTTGTCCCTTAGGGGGAAATACCCCTCTATTTCCTGCTGTCGCTGTAGGGGCAGCCTGACAGAGAGGTAGCGTCAAAGTCCCACACATCCCTCAACCAAATTAAGGACTAAAAATGATAAGAAAAAGGAGAATACCTAGAAGAAAAAAACAAAAATAGGAGACAGTTTCTGCAATTACCTCATTCATTCATATTTTATTCTTATATCATAAAGAAAGAAAGAGGCAATAAGCCAATATAATGCGGACTCTTCCTGCATGAGGGCCCTCAACCATTTTTCAAAAAAGATTAATTAAGGACTAATCTCATACCTCCTATCGGCCCCGTGTCGCCCCTTTTAGAGAGAAAAAAAAAGCCAGCTAGTCGGAATTAGATAGAAACAAATTCCCCCCCTTCCTTTCCTTTTCTTTTCTTTTAGCCAAACTTGGAGAGTGCTTCCTCAGCTTCCTTAGCATCAGTAAAATAATATGTATGCCCCGATTTAATTATTTTGAGATGTGCCGGTTCCTGTAGATACTCCTGCCCCCCCAAAGATTTAAAGGGGTCAAAGAGCTGACGCAGCTTCCACCGCTTATCCATAGTAGCCTTACTCAGGTCAGATCTAACAAAAAAGGTAATGTTCTCAAATATACCAGGAGAGTTAGGCCTAGATTTAAGAGATACTGCTTGCCTGAGTAAAAAATTTCCAAAGTAAATCAGAAAAGGACGGGGAAATCTGCCTTCTTTGTTTCTGTTAATTAATGGTAATCTATGTACTCTTTGGAGCTGTGAGTCCCAGTCCAATCTGCCAGATCTGGAAAAGCCCGCTGGAATAATTTTACTACATATACCCGAGGATCTGATCCTTCTGATCCCTCTGGTATGCCAAAGAGTCTGAGGTTCTGCCTCCTTTATCGATTTTCCATATCTTCCAGCTTACTCTGAAGGGTCTTAATCTCTGTTTCATGCTGGTGAGCTAGAGTCTCTGTACTAGCTGATGTTTCTTCAACGCACACCACCCTCTGTTGAAGTTCCTCCATTTCTTGTGTTATTCCTCCAAGTTTGCTAGTCACCTCTAACAGAGAATTATGCACTTTACTATTATCCTCCCTCAACTGTAAGAAGTGCTGTGGTGCCTCCTGTCGGTATTCTGTTACAGTTTTTAAAATCAGAGCGAAAGGAGAGGGTTCCAAGACAGTTGGAGAAGGCATGCTTGTTATATTCGTTATCTCTTCTACAGCTGGAGTTGACAGGATTGGCAGGTTGGATATACCTTTTTTAGTTGCCGCTATTGTTGTTGTAATATCCCTGATAGCTTCTGATTGATTTTTAGACACAGCTGTGGGAGTTGATTCAGGACCTGTCTGTAATAGAGTAGCTGCAGGTAAAACAGGAGGGGGTATATTACAGCCTACAACCTTAGAGCAATCTTTCGGAAATTACCCCTCCGGGGGCTAGTGCCCGAAAGTCGCAATGCCATAATTTTAACCCCCCCATTTGGCTTGAATCCATTTTCGTAAAGGGCTTTCATCGCTGATAGGCTTTACTCGTAGGTTTAACGACGAAATAGAAGTGGAAAGAGCTGAAGAGTTAACATTCCTTCCTTCCTTTAGTTTATTTTTCACCTTAGACCTCTTCTTTTTGCGCCCTAATTGTTTAACTGTATCAGCGGGGGAACTAGTTAAAACTTCCCCTTCCTCCTCTTCATATTCATCATTAGAGCATTCCTCGGCTCGCTCAGCTCCCTCAGCCCCTTCAGCAATAGTAATAGCACTTTTGCTCATGCCGTCCATGCTGTCCTTTGTCTCTTTGGCCACAACTTCCACTGCTAATTCAACTGTTCCTAAATGTACAGAGGGAGTTGCCTTGAGAACCTCAGAGCTGGTATTTACTAGGGTTGCACCCTTTTCAACACTTTGCAGAGGCTGTAGCATTGATTTAGCAAACTCAGCCCGTACTGTTTTTTCTAGAGTGCTGGGATCATATATTGGCACCCCAAAGCCTCTACTAATTTTTTTTCTGATTTCTTTTCTGTGTCCAAATTCATTACATACTCCAAATCACAGTTAGTCCCATGTTCCTTGTTCCTAAACAGGCTCGACTTTCCATCAGAGTCGTTGTTTGCCCTTCCTTTAGCCTCGTTCTCCTTGTCTGCGACATTGTAGCACGCTCCAATTATACAGCGAGATATTGCAACACTGTGACCAGACCTTTCACATGGAGCAGCGATGTTTCCAATACCAACAGTACTCCTTGTATTTTTAGTGCTGCTTAAAGTCTTATCAAGGCGACAAAGAGTGGGAGACAAATTAACTGCTGCAACCCTGCTGTAGACCGGGTCTGCCAGGTTTCTCCGGTTTCGCAAGAACTGTGGGCGGTAAAGGTACAGCTACAAGCGTTACCTCCGTTATTGCTCCTTCCGTGATGCCCGACCCATCTACAGCTGCAGCTGCCGAAACCTCCACCGGAGCCCCCCTTCCTGCCCGTGTGGACCTAGGGATATTCTTTGGTGCCATATTAGTTGATGACGGGCGATTCTGCTCCTCCGCAGCCCTCGATGTATTCATGTTGTTAGAAGCGGAAACTGGACCAGACCCGAGCAGTCGAGCCACGAGTCAAACCTCCAGCCAGCAAAATGCGGCGTCCTCGAGGGTCGGACAGTCCGCCACTTCCAACCGTGCCATCCGCAAAAAAGCAGAAAATGTAACATTCGGCAAGTCAGTAAGTAAAATAGCCGCTCAGGAACTACTGCATACGGTATTCTCCCTTAGAAATAAATGAAGGAACAGGGAGTCTTCGACAGAGCTACCGCTCTGTGGCGTCTTCAATCCGCCATCTTACTTTTCCCCTACAAATTCCAATACAAATTTATTTAGGAGGTGGCTCTACTGCCACTATTCTCACAGAAGTAGCCTGTATCTGATCCTTTAGCACCCCGCTTCCCCTTGCACAAGGCGTTGCCATTGTCATTGTCTCTATAACTTCTGTTGTGGCACTTGGTATAACTAATTGTATACGAAGGGCTTCTAGAACTCATCAACTTACTTATGAATTTGTTATCAGCATCATCTAGCTCTTCATTCCTTTTTTTGTTTTTCTCTTTATCCTGCTCCTTTCAAGTAACGTTGGCAGGAGACATTTTTACATGTTCAATCATATCTTCTCATCAACCTTTCTCTTGGCAATCTAGTTTACTTTCTAGCCAACTCTTGAATGACTTTTTTAAAGTTTTTTCTTTCTTTACCATCACTTTTTCAGTCACCATGCGATCCCTTTTATTGAGTGCCTCGAACTGTATTGTGCAAGGCATATCATACATGGATTGCCTCGGAAAATCTAGCTTTTTAATATAACAGGTGCCGTACATTGGAAACTGTAAGGCCTAATCATTTATTGTGTTCATTTCCATTCAGAGATCTATGTGCAAGTATAATACCTGCCCTCTCCCATCACTTAATATGCTGGCATTCCTCCACTCACCAATTTTTGTCCCTTTCTAGGTATATCAAAAAGCACAGATGATGGGCAGAAAGCGGAATAAATAAAACATTCACCATGAGTCACGGATCTGGGTGTGAACCATTGTTTTTTTGCTTGCCACACCAACCCAGTTTGGACCCAGCCATATGCAAATCTGTCACCCCATGGATGACCACTCCAGTCCAGAATGCCAGGCAAAGTCCTCCCTTGACTGGAAACAAGCATCCTGGGACCAGTTTTGGGGAATCACTCCTCATCAGCCAGGCTAGGTTGAATCCATGGGTAGCATGAGCACGGGACCCACATCTGGGTATACCCTTCCTACTTAGGGCAACAACAAAAAAAAGAACAGATGGTGTATGGCATGCTGAACAAATCAGTTTGGACACAGCCATATGCAAATCAGTGTTGCCCCTATGGGAACAGTCCAGTCGAACTGTCAAGCCAGGTCTTCCCTGGACCAGAAACAAGCATCATGGGACCAGTTGTGGGCTTTCAGTCCTCTTCAGCCAGGCTTGAATCCAGTGGCACAGTTAGCACAGGTCCATGTCTGGGCAAAACTTTCCCCCTTAGGGCGACAAAAGCAAAAAGAACAGATGTTGGACAGAATTCTGAACAAATCAAACATTTACCCCCAGTCACAGATCTGGGTTAAATACATCTCCATGCCCCCCCAGGTTGGATCCAGCCATATGCAAATCAGTCTTGACCCTGCTCCCCATGGGAACACTCCACCCCAAACTGCCAGTTCAGATCCTCCCTGGACCGTAAACAAGCATCCTGGGACCGGTTTTGGAGAATTACCCCTCATCAGCCAGGCTGGGTTGAATCCAGTAATGAGCACTGGACCCACGTCTTGGTATACCCTTCCCACTTAGGGCAACAACAACAAAAAGAACAGATGATGGATGGAATGCTCAACAAATAAGTTTGGCCCCATCCATATGCAAATCAGTCTTGACCCTGCTCCCATGGGAACAGTCCAGCCGAACTGCCAACCCAGGTCCTCCCTGGACCAGAAACAAGCATCCTGGGACCTGTTTTGGCTGTCACCCCTCATCAGCCAGGCTAGCTTGAATCCAGTGGCAGATTGAGCACAGGTCCATGTCTGGGCAAACCTTTTCCACTTAGGGTGACAAAAGCAAAAAGAACAGATGATGGACGGAATGCTGAGCAAATCAAACATTTACCCCCACTCACCGATCTGGGTTAAAACCATTGATTATTTGCTCACCATGCCCCCCCAGTTGGACCCTACCATACGCAAGTCAGTCTTGACCCTGATCCCTATGGTGTAGTGTAGTTCCTATATTCCCAATAGGCTCTGCGCATTGGAATAATATATCCTATAGATTTGACATAGGACTGAGGTCTACTAGGTCTTTATCAAATATGCTAGACTTAATTGTGAGTGCCAGCTAGCTCAGAGATCACCAGAAACTTTCTCGAATACACAAGAAGGGATTAGTTTCTGATAACCGCATAAACATGACTACTTTGTTTCCCAAGAATAAGAAATGTATCTCTAGAGTCGCGGAAACAATAGAGAGTTATTTCACTCAGTCAATCGTGCATGCTTCGTTTCACCAGAGGTGCAGAGAAATAGAGAACGGGCGTTTTCAATAAAAGAGTATTTATTGAACAGTCTTCTTTCTCATGCAGAGGAAATGTACTGCGAAAATCGTAATACTGGTTGCAAAGTACAATGCGTACAGTACGAAGAGTACTATAAAATAATACTGTAAAAGCATGATATGGTTTTTAACCCATAAAATGCATAGAAACATACATTAATAAATAAAGACTAAAAGTACTCAACTGGTGCTTCTAAAATACGCCTACCCCAGTGTACCTTACCTAGGTCTAGTACAAGGGAAGAAGTAAGTGAGGTGTAGTTTAGTTTCAGTATTATTTGCCAAGAATCTAATCCAAGAATTCTCTAAGGGTCTAATCAGCTCCGTAACTTTGTTTAGAATGAAGGAGGTCTGGTATCTCTCTCTTAGGACTCGATTTCCCAACAACCCGCAAGGGTCGGTTGGAAACACTGGAGCTGGATTTCTCGGCAAGAGAAAAGACAGTGTCTCTCTCAGTGCGTCTGCTGGAGGGTCGGCTTCCTTCGGCAATTGCTGTAGCAGGGCGTTGGGCAAGTAGATAGTCGAACTGCTCCAAACCACCGTGTGTTTGCGTGGGCAAGTGTGGGTATATTTATTCCTTGAAGGTGCCTAGTTTGATGTAAGGTTGGACATAATAACGTCATCAAAGACTCAGTTCTTTGAAAACTGCATGAGTTCTTGGATAAATCAATATTCAAGCAAGGGGAAGTCCCTGACGGCTGAAGGCGGGTTTTTCCAAGAAATCGTTGTGGATTTTCGGAACTAGTGAAAGTAGCCATGCCGTATTTGGACTGCATAGGCTAAGTCTAAATATGGTTATGATTTCTATGCCTATATAAGGATTGGGTGATTTATACCTATGTATGGGTATGAATCGGGAAAATTACACGAGGGTCCTAAATTCATATACAACAATGGGAACAGTCCAGTCGAACTGCCAAGCGAGGTCCTCCCTGGAGCAGAAACAAGCATCCTGGGACTAGTTTTGGGCTGTCACCCCTCATCAGCCAGGCTAGCTTGAATCCACTTGCACTGTGAGCATGGGTCAAAGTCTGGGCATACACTTAGGGTGACAAAAGCAAAAAGAACAGATGATGGCCGTAATGCTGAACAAATCAAATATTCACCCCTTTTACCGATCTGGGTTTAATCCATTGTTGTTTTGCTCACCACGCCACCCCAGGTTGGACCCAGCCATATGCAAATCAGTCTTGGCCCTGTTCCCCATTTGAAAACAGAGTATCAGGAAGAAAATTAGAAGTTTCCCGAACCTTCAAAACCAGGGGATTTTTATATACAAATTATGCATAACAATTACCAAAACTGCATTATCAGCTTGGTATGATAACAAGTAGGTTGCATTGGCAATCAAAAACAACCATGTGATTATTAAGGTTTCTTAAAGCAACAGTGTTTTGTAAAAACCCTGCATAATATCAAAAACCTCATCCCCACAGGACTCCAGCAGCATCAGTTTTCTTTGAGAGGTAAATTTGTGAAGGTGGAGTCTGAGTATCTAGAATTGACAAATGTTGATAAAAATCCCTCTTTTTGCAAGATTACCCCCATTCTCTGCTGACTGGTACTACTGTTTTTTCACCCTCTATGTCATAGCTCTACAGCCTGTTCCCAGTGCATGTGCTCTGTCCCCTGAAACATGATACAATTTGTTAAATTCCAATTGGCATTTTGAACTTCACAGTAAGGAACATTGTATATGGTGCAGGAACATATTCCTGTGGCATGGAATATTAAATATCACCCAAGGACTGCTGCTCATTTTTGGCCACACAGGCTGACAAGAAAAGACATGGCTTCAGACCTACATGTGTAGCCCGACTGCTGCAGGTTTTAAACCTGCAGCCAAACCTGTAAAAAATAACCCCTTTCGATAGGGAGGAACCCTACTTTTAAATATTAAATATGTAACCCCTAAGTAGGTCATGGCAGGGTGCCTAGTATTAAAAAGTAGAATTGTATTTCTTCATGTTTTTGCACTAACTAGTCCCCAGACCTATTGTTACTGTAAAAGGGGTGAAACCTATGAAGAAGAATAACGTGAAGATAAAATACGTATTTGCCAACCATGTTTTGAGATAAGCTATTGATATGATTCAACTACTGTTTTTAATATTTATTATAAAATCAAACTCAATGGTGATTTTGGATTTTTGTTCATGAACTGTAACTTTTACAAAATTAAACTGTGCCTGCCTGAAACTCCAGTACACTAATTAGCATTATCCTGCCAGTAGCTGCTTCTGTCAGTTCTTTCCCATTACAGAGGTGTGAAAATGGATCCCAAAGCATAAACAAAGGCTTATGACTTTTGCCAGGAAGACCTGGGTGTGAAGTATGGGAATCCTCTAATCTCAGGAAGGGAAGATCAGGAGGCTTCAGGATGTTCATTAACTTGAAAGGGACCAAGGTTTCTGCCCGCCCAGTCATAGTTGAGTGTGAAGAAAGACCAGGGGAAGGGAAGCTTTGTTCCTGTGTCCCACTGTAGCCAACTTTGCATCAGCATAGTGGAAAGGGGATCGGGTCCCAGGACCAGTATGAAATGGTTGAGAAGGAGGGACTTCTAATTTCCATAGAAACATCCCTTGCTGGGACACCACATACCTCTGAGTACTAAAAATTTCCTCCATGTTAGATTTTATGCTGTAGGATAGTTTGCAGTGAAGCAAATAGCATACTTACGTATACCAACTGCATGTAGGGCGGAAATGAAGGCTTTCCACTTCTATAAGTCCTGGGCAAGTTTGTGTACGGTACCCTACCTGTGGTCAGGGTCTTCATTTCTGTTTCTAGAGTTAGACTCCAGGTTAATCTTTGTCCTCTCTCTTTTTCTTCTTAGTTTGCCTTCTCATGGTTCTTGTGATGGTCTTGTAATCTTTCCTGATGGTGTGTCCGATGCATCTCCATCTTTTCCTAATGATGATGGTGTCTATGTGCTCTTGCTTGCATCTGGTGAGCAGTTCTAGGTTGGCTATTGTTCACAGGCAGGAAATGTGCAACAGTTTTCTCGGGTTAGTGGTGTGGAAGGCCGACAGTTTAGTGAGTTCTTGTTCATCATTCAAGAGAATTCTGATACATACAAGAGTGTGGACAGAACACAGCACTGGTAAAGCTTTATCTTGGTGCTGGTGCTGCACTGGTATGACCTCTATACATTGTTCATCATTAGCATCCTAAAGGCATTCCTGGCTTTCTTCAGTCGACGTTTAATATTACTGCCTGCCCCGTTCTGTCTGATAGTACTACCTAGGGAGGTGAACTCTTCAGAAATGGTTAGGTCCTATCCATCCACCCTGAATGGTTAAGGGTTTCAAATATTAAGAGCACTAACTTCTGATTTATTCACATTGATCTTCAGACTTTTGCTGGTGTGTGTTAAGAGCATCACCCAGTCAATATGCCCTGTATCCCTCCTTGTAAGTGAAATTATCATGGAAGCCCTTCATGAGGAGAACTATCTGCTGTGGTATTCCATAGGCTCTCGGTATACCCCAGAGGCTGTCATGGTGGATACTAACCCTGGGCGAAGGACTTCGCTACGCCACGAAGTGGGCCTAGTGTTGACTACTTCGCCCTTTGCAAAGTAGGCGAAGCAGGCAACACTACGCCCACTCCTTGGGAGTAGCGAAGTTGCCCGCCTCCCGCCTCCCTCCCGCCCTCCCGAACATACCTAAATTTAGTAAATGGGCAATTAAAAAGAAATAAAAGGCACTTACCTTGTCCTCGGTGTCCGGGGGCTACCTCTGCTTGTTCACGCCGCAGTTTTGATAACCAATGCGCATGCGCGGCCGCCCGCGCATGCGCATTTCTCGCATGCGCATTGGTTATCAAAACTGCGGCGTGAACGAGCAGAGGGAGACCCGGGAGGCCGCGGACAAGGTAAGTGCCTTTTATTTCTTTTTAATTGCCCATTTACTAAATTTAGGTATGTAGGGGAGGGGGGCATGCGGCGCGTAGTGGGGCTACGTGAAGTGCCTGGGTGGGCGTTGTTTCTCGCCCACTTTGCGTAGCTTCGCGTACCCCCACTACGCACACTAAGCCCAGGGTTAGTGGATACTGTCAAAGGCTTTCTAAAAAACAATGGAGTTTCTGTATAGATGTCCCCGAAACTCTGTGTACTTCTCTGTGATGCTGAGTAGAGTAAGATTCTGCTCAACAAACACTCTGTGCTCGCAGAACCCATTCTGTTCTTTTCTTAATTGTTTGTCCAAGGCATCAGGAATGCACTGTAAATAGTTTTTTAACAAGTCTTTTTATTGAACATATTAAAACAAAGTGCAGTGTGTAGTGCAGTAATCAGAGAACATGAGTGGGAAAAACATTGTATAATACAGTTCTTCTTCATGAGTAATCTATTTGCCGGATCCCTGGACTGACAGTACAATACAGGCTGTTACAAAAGTTCCTACGCCATCTAATGGTCGTACCCCCCACCCACCCCTCCCTTTCCATTACATTACAAACCCCTATGAGCAGCCCAATGATGCCACACCACCTCCCACTTCTTGGGGCAGCCCCTGCTCTCATATACGACTTTGCCCGCTATACAGCACCAATCCAAGTCAGCGTTCCACTGATACACGCGTAAAATATTTTTTATCAGGATTTAGAGAAGGGTATTTCCATGCCAGTTGTTACAGTTGGTTAATGCTCTCTTCATTGGAATATTGACTATGATGAAATGGTTCAATGGATCTAGTACTTACTTTCCGTTCCAAATCAATGTGTAAACAGTGGTTGGAGGATTTTGGCCGATATTTCTGGGTCTACCTTGCAAATTTATACATTCAGCCAGGAGCTTTTCTGTTCTTGAAAGATCGAAATGCAGTGACAATTTCTTCTTTCTGTTGTGTGGTGGTGGTCACATCCAAGTCTGTTTCTTTTTCTTGGATGTTCACTTTGTTTGTTGGTACTATTCTGTTCAGGACTTCTTTGAAGTGTTCGGCCCAGCATGCTTCTGTCTCTTTCTGAGATGTGAGTAGTTTGCCTTCCTTGACCATGATAGGGGTGTTGTATCTTGAATGAGATTTACCACTGATTGATCTTGCAGATGTTCTGCCATTCTCATGTAATGGCTTCCTCCTCTGTTTGGCTGGGAAGGTTATCCATGTTTATCTGCATGTCAGCTATTGTCATTCTTTTGACGTCTCTGTTTACTTCAATGTGCTGTTGCTTGTACTTCTCCTGCAGCTTCTCAGATCGGGCCTCCATACATTTCTTTTATTTTTGCCCTCCTGTTTTCAGTAGATTGCCATGTTTCTTTTCTAATCCATTCCTTCCCCTTCATTGTCTTGGTCCCTAGGCATGTTACACTGCTTTACACATATATTGAAGAGACGTGTTTCTGTTTCTTTTTCACTGCATCTGCAGCTGGTTCAGACTGGTCTTCTGTGTCTGCCAGGATTTGGAGCATGTTTTTGTCTTGTAAATCAAATTCCTTCTCCGTCTTTCTACATCAAAGTATGTTGTTCTGATGATTTGCTTTCTGTTTTTCTAAGCATTAGCCTCACATGAGCAGTCACTAGATGGTGATCACTCCAGACATCTACTTCCCTTCTCACTCTGACATCTTGCAGTGAGTATCTCCAGGTGCTGGTGGTCAATCAGGTTTCTATTTCTGCATTGGGTTAGCACCAAGTTAGTTTATAGCTATCATAGAAGAGAGTCCTTCTCATGACCAGATCACTTGTGGCCCAATATTCCAACAGTCTTTGTCATTCATTGTTCCACGACCTTCCTTCACCATGGCTCTGTCATGGTTTCATATTGTCATTTCCCACAATAGCATTCAAGCATTCCAACACAATCTTTGAGTAAACACAATCTGTGAGTCATTGGTTTAGCATGGCTTCAAGCTCAGCTTGCATTTGTTGGTAAAATGAGCCCATGCCTGTTTTCTCTGTTCATTTGTTGGAGCATAGCACTAGATAATCGTGGTGTTGGTGTGTCTTCCCGTCAACCTGGTTGTCGTAAGTTAACTATTGACAGGCTTCCACCCAATTAGGCATTTTTTTTCCCCTTGCTCAGGATGTTGTCTACTCCTTTGTGATTATGGTCATGGTGCTTTCCCGAGTTTAGTACTGTGTCTCCTGTGGTGGTTATAATTCTGACAGATCCGGTCCACCCACTTTGACTTACACCCAGAATGTTCAGGTTGTAATGCCTATCTCAGATGTGACTTGAGCCAGCTTTCCTTTGATGAACATAGGCTGTAGATTCCAGAATCCGACTCTGGTATTGCACTTGGCACTCAGGACTTTGGTCATCCTGTCAGTAGTTTCTTAGCTGCTTTGGCTGCTGTCACTCATGTATTTCTCACACTGAGACTCTGGAAGTCCCTTGTGCCTAGAAGATTTAGTGTTTTTGCTACTGTTTAAGTAACAAATGTTTTTTACAGGACAAGGTTGTTAGCCTTGTACCCTACCCCCATCCTGGAGAACAAGTGGATCATGCTTTGTCTCCTCTCTTTCCTTAGACCTGCCAGGATAATAAGCTCCCCCCAACATAGCTATCCTGGTCAGTAAGACATGCTAGCTCCAAACAAGATGAGCTGTATAAGTGTTCGAGCTTGCCCCGGGGAAAAATAATTCTCATTTGTTCAGAGAGTGTCTACGAGTCATACCTAAATACTGCACTGATTATTTAATTCTACAAAAGTGGCACCTCTTCCCCAGATCATGAGAACACTTTCTGAACATATGGAAAAGCAAAGTAGGACTGGACTTCCAGTCTGTGATGTGTGTGGAGATCTACAGGGCTGGACCTGCTCTCACATGTACCTAAAACTTAGAAGTGAACTATAAGGGCCAGTTCACTAACCTCCTGTATGGCCACAGGAACACTAAAGACTGCAAAAGGCACTTTTTGATTAGGTGATCAGTATCAACAGGATTTGGACTGGGTCCAGCTGGTAGTCTCTGCTCTAATGTGACCTGGGCCGTAAAGGCTGCTTCTAATGTCCTAGGACCCTTATAGGTGACCAAGAGGAATTGCTTCAGAACTTAAACACTTTTTGGACTACCAGGACCGCCAGAGCTTTAGTGGAACCTTGTGGCAAAGGTGTCCAATTTCAAGAGGATTTCATCGGAATCAGCTTCCAGGATTTCCCTGCTAGAGGACTTGGAGATTAAAAAAAAGCATAAGTCTGAAGGAAGACATCTTGACCATTAAAAGGAGCAAAACGTATCTGACCAACAAGAGGACTTCAATGGGTGTGAAATGTCCAACTTGGAGCTAAAACCAGTGGCTTTAGCTGGATCTCTTCCAACTTAGGTCCGACTTTAAGAGGTCTTCAAGAGGTGGCCTGCATCCCTGCCCCACAGGAGGATTTTGATTTCCATTTCAGAGACTAATTCAGAAGCTAAAATATTTGATTGGGATAACTCACTTGGTGTATTTGACTTTTGTTACATCGTAGTCAACCTGAAATCTCACCAAGCTTCTGGGGACTTGCCATCAGTGGCTTCAGCTTGGTGCTTCTCTTATTCACGTTTTCCCTAAAACTTTGAAAACCCAAATCTCATGGCTCCCCTGTTGTTTTGTTTTTAACAAATCATTTGTGTGGTATTTTTCTTTCTGATAAAATCTTTCCATACATTTTGAAATTGGTTCTATTAGTCATATGGTCTGCAAAAATAATAGGTCCACAATTCTCCTTACTGATAACAAAGCACCCCATTGCACTTTATACTCTCAGGGTAGCGAGGCAGAACAGTCCAAGGACTACTCAGGGGAGGTGGTGCGGGTTAGTAATCACAGTTTGCTAGCACACAATAATATCACCCAATAAATGATTGTCCCGTCAGTGCCTTTTCTTTAGAAAAAGGAAAATCACATTTATTACAACACACTACGAAATACTGTGCAGTGGTTTACAAATATGTCCATTGGCAGATGGGAAATACCATAGATTGCATTGCCTAATCACCCTTAACTCTGTAAAGGGGGATCATACAAACATATAAGGTAAGTCTAGGAGCTTGGTCAAAGGTTCAAGGTTAACAAAACCCATAGAAAAGACATCACTTTGTAGGAAAATGCAATCATCAATAATAATAATCAGTCGTAAATGTCGTCAATAAACACAGCCAGTATTATTATGTCAATAAAGCATTTTAAAAATGTATTTGTGCTTTTGTATACTTTTCAAACCATGAAAATGCAATCATAAGAACAGCCCATAAGGGGCGTCATATTTTGATAACATAGTACTGCAACCATAGACTTAGCCCCTGACAGCGCTTTGGTACATGTATCACCTTTATACACCTTCAGGCCACAATAACTGCAACCATAAAATAAACCCATAGAGGGAGTAGCACTCCCAGCTGTAGAGCAAAAGCTCCAGCCTTGGGAGTGCTTTGAAAACATTAAGGACAATTCGGGAGGTGTCCTGGTTTCCTGAACACTGCAAACAAAGGATCAGTAACTTAAAAATGTTTTAAGGGGCGAGTTGCAGTGCTCCTGCAGGCCCTGTCCCATGCTTCCTGCAGTTTACTGGTGGGTGCCCCTGCCATCCTGGGGCCACCATGAGTAGGAATAAATGTCTGAACTGAATTGCCCCAAATGGCACTATGGGGGCCCGTCTAGGAGCAGGGAATAATTAAGAAGAGGCTCTGTCACTGTACCAGGGAGAGCTGCTACTTTGCTTTTGCACACAGCCTCGCATAGCTCCTCCGCTTGCTTGTTGCTTTTCTTGGAGAGTGGTGCAACCTGGTCACCCACATGCATTCCTCTGTGCTGCCATAGAAGCTGGCAGTTCTTGGTCTCTGCCCACTCCATCAGTGAGTCGTGGATGGGGTCCCAGCCCTCTCCTTAACTAATACATCCCGGGGATGGGCTTCCAGGGTAAGGGGAGATTCTGGAGAAATAAATACATTAATAAAAGAAGAGTCTGAGGAGGGGTCTCATGCACACACCCTCCTTGGAAAAAACTGTAAGTGTGGATTCCTAGGAAGATGGTGCCCCTGGGGGCAAGAATGAACCTGAGGAAGGCCCCAAGCCCACTCCCTTCCTGGCTGTCAATAATGAAACACTCCTTGTGCCGACCCACAGGCCCTGGCCCACCCAGGGGAAATTGGTGAACTCAGTGGTGGGTCAACACAGGGTTGCTCTGTAAAAAGAGGTGAAAGGTTGCCGTTCTTTAAAATGCTATCACTCAGGTTCTGTTGGATTGATATTGGTGATCCTGAGCTCATTCTACTCCTGGTGAAGAGCTCTAGCCAAAGGTGAGTCTCTTCCTGTGTTGGCTCCAAAGGTCTGGGCTCCCTCCTTTGTTCAGTGGGATTAGGCAGCCCCATCCCTGGCACAGTGTGACAGCTGATTGATTTAGGAACATCCTCCTGTCCCAACCCCTGTCCTACTCATGGGCTGGGTAAAGCACTGTTAATTGTACAGATATCTTTTTTGAAATTGCAGAATTTATTTTCACTTACAGGTTACACACCATTTCGATATGTCACTGGTCTCTGTGGGCCAATGGAAGCGAAATTGTAATCCAAGGCAGTTTTCTGCCTATTTGTGCAATAAAGTCACTGTAGACAAAACAGTAAATCACATTGACTTTACCTATTACTGTACACTAACATTATAAGGCCTACCCCTGGTCAATATCCAAATCTGCAGAGTCCCCTCTGCATGAGGCTAAATGTGCATATTTTCTGGGCCGTGCTCAGTGGTAGTCTCACTGGTGCAGCCCTCACACTTGTGCACAGGTGTAGACGTGTAACCAGCTGAGCGCCGCTACCCTTGCTGTATTGCAGTGGCCTTATCTTCCTAAAAGGTGCACAATGGCGTAAACACGTGCAGTCCATTTGTCATGTGATTACCGTGGGTGAGACACATGTAATGACACACCCACAGCAAAAAAAAAAACTGGGTGATCCAAAAAATAAAAAAATCCATGCGTATTGAATGGGCAGATCCCAGTTGCAACAGATGTGGATGTTTATTTTTTTGTGTTTTTACATTTTAACTATTTTGGTACTGCTAAAAATATTGCACACTTTTTCTTAAGCTAAGCCTGTCTCCTCTATGCAATAACAAACATGGTTGAGACCAGGCTTATTTACTGAACTTGTGTGTTTGACTTGATAAGATGTTGGATTCACATCATACCCAACAAATAACCCATTTTCATAGAGGGAGTCAACAAGGAATGTAAAAATATGAATAGCATTGCTATACCCACATCCTATGTAATAGCCAAATGTTTAGCAAAATATTAAACTTCAAATAATAAGTTTTGGCCTCATTTAGTATGAATATACCTAGGCACTATACAACACTACAGACTATACCTGAAATTATAAAAGTAATGCATTACAAATATTCAAATAAATATGCAATTGTGACACATCTGATTTCTACAAAATCCCCCCTAAAATGTAAAACACACATCCTTTCATTCATATGTTTTAAATCATTTTTATATATTGGAGTTCAAATCAGGGGCAAGCAACAGTAACCTAGACTTGACACCTCCAACAGGAAGGGAAAGTAGTGCAAATGTGATAAAGCACAGCGTACCTCATACACAATATACCAAACAAGATGGTTAGCTACTTTCCCATTGCACCACTATTCCCATACCAGTTTCCATTCTGTTCAACCTCTTTCTCTTCAACAAATGAATGATGTTTAACCCAGCATAGCTCCTGAGCATGCATCACTCTACCATGCAGACCCTGGTCCCCACAGATTCCAGTGCCCAATCCCTCAACAAATCCTTTTCTCAGAAGGTAAGTGGACATGTGGAGCCTATTGAAACACTGCAACAGTTGTGAATCTGGATTGAGGCTGAATTCTTCTGGCATTTGAATAGACCTAAAGAATGTATTGTATTTCAGTCAACAAGACATGTTTGTTGCAACAAACATGATCAAATATGATTAAAATATGTCATGTTATTCTAGTTATAGGAGCTAGGACTAAGTTGGATTTATTTTACAATATTTTTGGCGGACATTTATTCAAAGGTGGCAAATGTCATCTGCATTAATGATCTCATATTCATTTCTAATTCTCATCAGATCAATTTTGTGACAATTCATTTAAATTAGCCCTGTACTTGGAAAACCCATTCTGTCATGTGTTCATCCTAAGTGAAGTTATATGTTGCTGACCTTTATCATCTGCTTGCATTTGAACCTCAGCGAGTGATTGTACATGGATAGCCAGAATATGAGTTCCCAAAAATATGTGATTCAAGTAAGTTTCAAGATCATCTTCAATTTCTGATCTTTCTTATGAGTGCTCCTGAAAGTTGCTTGTTCAGATTAGCTTCCATTGTTGTCCGTTGTTTCTTTCAATGATGCCCCAGGAAGCTAGCACACTGTTACATGTGTGATGAGAGCTTACCAGAGATTGCTAGCATTCATGAGATGAAGGTAAACTTCTTTCTCAGTCAAGCATCATTTATTGACACTGTGCTCAGTGCAAGGTTAAGTATTCTCCCCTCTGAGACCGCTCTAGCATTTCCAAAAGGGCTGTCACCTTGAGTAGTGTTCCATGAGCTGCATAAGGCCTTTGTTAAGTAGAGGAGGACTTTGGAGATGCACATTGCCAAAGGATTTCACAATTGGGCTTCTTCGTTATGTATCAAACCAACACAGTTAGATTTAGGACAGGAGTGTGGCCAAGCCTTATAAATTGCTCTTTCCAAGATGGTAATCTGTCCGTAGAATTCTATCCAAGATAAAGGATTATTTTCATGTGGTGATATTTCCTGTTTGAATCAAATACAAGGAGCCATGTCCAAATGCTGGATGTGTTGCAACATATTTGTTCCCTTATTTTCCATTGCATTTACAACCCCTTGCTGTTATTTCTTTCCCTGAATTTTGCTTCTTGCAGTTGAGATTACTGCTGCATTTTCATCTGGATGCCCTTGCTTGTCTCTTTCCTCTTTCTTAATGTCAGAGCCCGAGGGAGTTTGGTGACTCCTATTCATTTCTTTATTATCTTCATCCTCAGTCAAGAGCTACAAGATTGCTGAGTAGGTTCATGTATCCTTTCCTAACTAGTACTCTCTTAAAGAAGCATTTAACCAATGTCACGTGTGTTATTAAGTGCAGTGCTGCTCTAAGGCTACTGGGAGGAGACACCTTTTCCTCTGGCACTCAAGAAGGAAGCTCCACAGACCTTCTCAAAATTCAGTTTTTGATACACTCTGATGTGAATGACGTCTTAGATTTGAGCCTTTGATTAATAATTTCCAGGACCTAACACAAGAGTTGCAACAATCATGCTTTGAGAATGTGGCATTAAAACAGATGTTGATATTAAAGGCTACAGATATCCCAGTAGTACCTTCTGGAGACCCAGTGAAGTTGAGAGAATTTTTTGAATCTCTGATGCAATTTGCTTTTCACACTGCAGAGTTTAATAAAGATTGAGTAAAATTGTTGATTGGTTGCTGCACTTGAGCTGCAATGGCCTGGACAACTTCTTAAGTAATAACATTCAGGTGCTTCTTTAATGACATGTTATGCTTTCTGATTATCATTTAAGAAGATATTTGAATGTTCTGACTTTTGAGTATTCAGCTGATGAAGAAGTGTGCTACATTCAGCAACGTGGAATGGATGCATTACTTTATACAACTCATTTTTGTCAATTGGCTACTCAAACTATTTGGTCTGAAAGAACTCAGATGACACTTTCATGGCATGGTTTGAAAAAAGAAATTAAGAAGAAGACGTCTATTCACAGTGTCCCATTTCATTTTCTAAAGATATTTATTTAGTAACATTGAGGGGCTACGGATTAGAAGCCAGGCTAAAGGAAAATCAGACGACCTGAGGAAGTCATTCTAATAATGCCAGAGTTTTCTCATCTGGTCTGTCAAATGTTTCAATGGACCCATTGTACTAAGAAAAACATACGCAATAGAGACAGGTAGTGCCCTGTAAAAGAAGATGGAAAGGAACACTGCTGAAAGGCTGGGTCATGTTTCTTTCATATTCATTGAATTATTCAGGCTTGTGCTAAATTGCCTTAGAAGGAAGACCTCAATAACTGGGTAAAACAGGAGTGCATTGGTTTCCTTTATTTGTTCTTCTATGAATTATACTGATAATCATTTGTTCTTTAACAGATTTTTATAAGAACAGAAGAAGTAATATTGTTAAAACCCCTGGATTGATGTGTAGTGGTTCCCATGGAATGTTCACAGAGCAGACTTAGGTTAACTTTTGGTTAAATGCAAGAGGCCTCGTTCCCACTACAAATCTCATTTTTCAGATCATACTCAAGCGTTATCTTTTAAAACTGTTGCATCTCTCAATTGTGCTGTATTTTTGGGAAATCCTTGGTTAAAGAGATATTTTCTGTAAATCAATTGTCTACTCGAACCGTACTTTTTTAACACACATTTGTAATTGGTACGGTTAGAAAAGTGTTAGTTGTATAGTTACAGAATAATGAACTCCATATCCAATTTATTAGTGGCTAATCATTCTTTTCTGCTACTGAAGTACAATGATTTGTCTCTACCTTTGATAATTAAAGTCTGTACACTTTCCCCTCATTGGGATTAAAATTGAACCATGCAAATCTAACAGTCCATTATTGTTAATTTTTTCAGTATTTCTTGCTTAACAGCGAAAGAGAATTATATCCTGAAGGATTATATACAGGAGAATTTGCTGAATATTTAATTCCCCTGATTGATTGATTAATTGATTGATTGATTGATTGATTGATTGATTGATTGATTATATCATCTTCATCACCTGTTAGGCCATTTTTGTTTTTTTTACTAAAGAAATATCAAGTAATTTGACCATGTGTTGATTATAGAGATCTAGTTACGATCAATGAGAGATACTATTATAAAAGACGTCTTGGAGTCAGTTCATGGAACACACGTCTTTTCCTAACTTGATTTGTGAGGTGATTATCATCTGGTGTACATTAATGAAGGCAACAAGTGGAATACAGCTTTCTGTACTCGATTTGTGATTTTGAATACTGTATACAACCATTTAGATTGTAAAATCCTCCATCCATTTCTCAGTAATTTCTGATGTCCTAAATCAGTTTATATTGTTCTGTTTGGATGATATCCTAGCATTTTCAAAGACTCTGGTAGAATATCAAGAAATGTGAGCTTGGTGTTTTCAAGATTGTATCTACATCCTTTACCTCTGAAACCTGTGATGTTTGAGCTTGAGAACAAACCATTTGTGTTTATAATGTATGTTTCTGGCCATTGTGCGGTTCCAAAAAAGGTTTGATCTTTTTTGCAGTGGGCTTGACCTACCAATGTTAAAGAGACTCAAAGTTTGTGATGGGTGGTGGTAGGCATCTTAGCACGTGCTTCACATGTGCAATGGCCTCTGTCCAGCAGGACTTGATGCATTCCACTAGACGGAACTGGGACTGGGACATTGGCTTCAAAATAAGGCATAAAGAGTAGGAGCGGGTTCTCATAGATCCATGCAGTTTTTTTCGCAATGAAAACTTCCAATATATTAAACACAACATTTTATACAGAGCATACCTTACACCAGCACTATTGCAGAATGCATATAGTAGTGAGTCCACAAGCCCTAGATGTGAAGCTAGCACTTCAGATATGGCGCATATGTTCTGGAACTGTCTGGAGGCACAGTTACTGTGGGGGGAGATCACAGACACCTTGCTGGCACTCACAGGAAGAGGGATCGACATACTTTGGAGGCGGGTCTAATGGGCTGTATAGGCACCAGAGGAGGGAAGGTGTCACTATTCGGTTTATAGACTTGGTCCTGATTATAACTAAGAGAGATATAGTGATGAAATGGAAGGATGCTGGCCTTCCAGGTATCATGGAAATGATAGGCATACACTGGATAGTACGTATGTCCTTTGTCCAGCCGGACAGGATTTTATTAGTTTCAGTGTGTGAAATAGTTCATATAAGCAACATATATTAACAAGTGGGCACAACCCGTGACCCACAAAAGACAAGACAAAACAAGAAGAGAAGGTTTATACAAGGGCGCACAAGGCGGTCTGTACTAGTATTCAGTTAAACAGACTTGGTTCTGTTTTAACACACCATTGTAAATAACATTATATGACATTTGGTACATATGGTGCTCATTGGTCGACGACGTTTCGATGCCACCACTCAAATAAAAGGCATCATCATCAGGACAAAAATATTAATCATGTTTGTCTTTGAGAACATTTTCAACTTGGTCTATATGACATTTACATAAAAACCATTAAAAGGAGTAATGGGAGAAAAGACGGGGGGAAAAAGAGAGAAACATATGCAGATTCCATTAAGTTGCTATGCATAAATTGAGTACAGATGTTTCATCATACGAAAACTGTCACACTGTGTTTCCAGAAGGCGGAAAAATTAGCTCTAATAAGACGAGGTGACAAAACTGAGATATGTGCAATTTATAGTTGCCACGTGGGAGTGGTGGGCCCGGTACCTGTAGCGAATGTGCATCAAAAAGTGTGTTTGTTGGATCGATAACCAACGCATTTAGGGCTGACACAAAGTACGATCTTGAAATTGATGCGGCGCAGTGATAAGTGGCCATGATTTCTGCAGTAACGAAGGTTGGTAGAAGAATTTGCAGGTGTATGTGACAGGCAATTAATAACTTTTCGGCGCAGTGATTCGAAATTTAAGCGCAAGGCAGGGTGGTACAGGGTGGGAAGGAAAGTCGGAGAGGGTCGGATAACTATCTGCGTAAGATTCACGCCTTTTCCGGAGCGGAAATGTGAAAATGCAGTCTTCGTTCTGCTCACTGTGCAGAATTGAACAGTTCTATGTTGGTGGGCGAGATAAGGGTTGGGAATTACGGTTCTCTGGTAGACTGCATAGTGTGCATTTTGGTTAGAGAAACGGATACTTACTTATCCGGCCTGTCGCAGTGATGGGCGGCACGGCGGGGCACTAATGGGGATCACTGTGGGAAAAGAAGGGGGGAGTTGGTGTGGTGGAGATCAAGGGCAGCGACAGGGGATAATGCGGTAAGCATGCAGACTAACAGTACTTACTTAGCGGTGTGATTGTTCAAAGGAGAATTTGCGGCAGCAATTAGCTCGGGCCGGGAGTGATTTTATGAGATTAAAAGGAGCATAGGAGTACACACGGGGATTCTTGGCGGCAAATAGCGCGGAGTAAAGATGTACAGCGGTACTTACTCGGTAGTATCTTGCTCGATGGCAGATAGGGTGGGGTTCTGGCGGTGATCGCTGCCTGTGTGCTCGCGGGACACTGTTTTATGAAAACCGGCAACAATAAAGATAAAGGAAGGACTCGGAGGGTTAGTGTAAACCGTCATGAGTGACCCGGATTGGGAGGGTGGAGCAGCGGCCATATTGGAGTGGGGCTGGCGAACAGGTGATTTGCGAATTGTGACAATTGGAAAATTACAGTGCATAGAGTGACTTATATATATTCATAAGCAACAAGGATAATTATACATAAGTTACATTTTCGTCTCGAGGCAAGAGTACAATTATTTTTGGAAGTCTCTTTTACGAGTGGGGTCACTCGATCTGTTTACAGCAGTGAGGTCCAGTCTTCCACTTGGTTCAGGCCTTTCCGTATGCTGTCCGTCCTCAGGATCCAGTGCAGTTCCTCTTTGTTTAGGAGTTGGGAAATGTCTGCTCACCGAGGGGGGGGCTTTTATCTGTAAGATCACTGCCCGTGTAAATTCATTTTCTGTGTGACCTTTGTCCAGGAAATGTTCTACAAGGGGCGCATTGGCTGTTTGACAACGGATCCTACTTCGGTGTTGTCCCATCCGGAGTTTAATCTTCTGACTTGTTTGTCCTACATATATTAGCATGCATAGACAGAAAATTGCTTAAACTACATTTGTTGAATTGCAGTTGGTGAAGTAGTGTCTCTCATATTTAATTGTACCAAAAGAGAAGGTCTTGCCTTCAACAGTTGACTCACATGAGGTGCAATTACCACATTTTGCGTGACCTTTGAGGGCTGGAAAGTTCCAAATGTCATTAAGGGTAGTTTTGGCAGCAGATTGTGGTAGTGAGGCACAAACTAGGTGATCTTTTATGTTTTTCGCCCTTTTGAAGGCAAACATTGGGCGTTCCAAGTTAAGTACACCGGTATTCAGTACTGGCCAGTGCTTCAGAATGCTTTTCTTTATGGCATTAGATGCCGGGGAGAATGTGGTAACACAGGTGATTCTGTCCTGGTTTTTCTTGGTTTTTAGTTCCAGTAAGGTCTATCGTGGGCAGTACCATGCCCTCTTTAGCGAGCGGCGTACCAATTTGCGTGGGTAACCTCTTTGTCTGAGTTTGGCACTAAGGGTTTTTGCTTCTGTGAAGTAGTCTTGTTTAAAATAACAGTTTCTACGAATACGCAGAAACTGTGAGTATGGTAGAGAATATCTAAGGGCACGGGGGTGGTGGCTACTGTAATTCAATAAGGTGTTTCGCTCTGTGGGCTTACGATGAAGACTAGTCGTTAGCCGACCTTCAGTGTGCTTTATCTCTATGTCAAGAAAAGGTATTGATTCCTTGCTTGTGGCCAGATTGTATTTTAGCCCCCCACTGTTATTATTCAACCAGTGCAGGAATTGGTTGAGTAAATCCTGTGAGTCAGTCCATAGCATGAAGATATCGTCAATGTACCTTTTCCACACAGCAATGCCGCTGTGAAAAGGGTTAGACACATCTAGAATGTTGGAGGTTTCTAGGTTATCCATATAGAGGATAGCCAGATTGGGGGCAAAAATAGCCCCCATTGAAATTCCGCGGACTTGCCCATAAAATTGCCCTTCAAAGAGAAAGACATTTTTGGTTAGGCATATTTCAAGCAGTTGGAAGATGAAGTGGGATGGAACGTTATGTGGTCGAGGTCGTGTCTCAAGAATCTTCTCAATCACACGTAGGGACTCAAATTGGGGTATGTTAGTGTAAAGTGATTCCAAATCCAGCTTGCACATAGTGCTGGATGTGGGATCAAATGGGTGTTCTTCAATGAGATTAATCATTGACATGGTATCCTTTATATAGCAAACAGTGTCGGAGACAAATGGCTTGATGAAATAATCGATGTAGTGTCCTAGGGGAGTTGGCGTAAGATTTAATTCTTATATTGGTCAATTTCCTGGATCACAATCCCACCGCCCTTGTCGGCTGGTTTGATGACCAGAGTCTGGTTGTTTTTTAGAGTAGATAAGGCATTTTTCTCGTGGATGGTAATGTTGTAGGGGATAAAAGATTTTTTGTTCTCCAAGATAGCTAAGTCTGTCAAACTGAATACTAGTACAGAGTGACCGCCTTGTGCGCCCTTGCATAAACCTTCTCTTCTTGTTTTGTCTTGTCTTTTGTGGGTCACGGGTCATGCCCACTTGTTAATATATGTTGCTCATATGAACTATTTCACACACTGAAACTAATAAAATCCTGTCCGGCTGGACAAAGGACATACATGTATGTATGTATAAAATATTTTATTACGCGCTCTGCTACTACAGAGTATCCTGGCGCGATATGTGAACTAAAACAGAGCCGAACCAAGGGAGAAGGAAAGCAACTAGATACTGAGATTAAAAAGGTGGGTTTTTAACCCCTTCTTAAATTCTGTCAATGTGGCTGAAGCTCGCAAAGAGAGCGGCAGGGCATTCCAGGATCGAGCTGCTTGGACAGAAATAGACTGACCACCCAATCTCACATATCTGATTTTAGGCGTAAACATCAGAAGGAGATTAGCTGATCGGAGAGCACGGCGAGGGGTATAAAACGTGAACCTCTTGTGCAAATATTGTGGTCCTTGTTGGTGCAGGGCACGAAAGGCCAGGACCAGAGATTTGAACACAATACGATGGGCCACTGGAAGCCAATGGAGCTTTCGGAGATGAGCAGATGCGCTAGTTCTTCTCGGGAGATGGAATAGAAGTCGAACCGCCGCATTCTGGATAATCTGCATACGGTTGATGAGATATTTTGGGAGACCGCTAAAGAGGGCATTGGAATAATCCAGCCTTGATAGAATCAGAGCACGCAGAACCGTCTCTTTAGCTTCCCTATGGAGCAGTGGAAGGAACCTTTTTAGTGACTTGAGGGTCGAAAAACAGGTCGCCGTAAGTTTTTTTAGATGTACTTCAAACTTAAGATCCTGTCCGAACCAGACCCCCAAGTTTTTGGCCGGGCCTCCAAGAGAGCTGGGACAAGCAAAATCAGGCGGCCAAATGAGATCCTTAAAATTGGCCGGAAAGGTGCCATAAAACAACAGCTCTGTCTTGTCCTCGTTGCATTTAGGTTGGGCTGAAAGGAGCCACCGAAAGACGTTGGATAGACAGGAGCAGACGACACTAGCATCTAGGCAATTCTTAGGCCAGGTAAACAACAGCTGAGTGTCGTCGGCATACGCCATTATTTTGGCTCCCCACTGCTCAGCCAGATGGATCAGCGGGGTCATATAAACGTTAAACAACAGGGGGCTTAACGTCGACCCCTGGGGGACCCCTGTGCTGAGCTTCTTGGGAGACGAGGCGTAGGGAGGCATCCAAACTTGCTGCGTCCGTTCCGACAGAAACGAGGACAGCCAAGCCAGAACCGCGCCTGACAGTCCCACCTCTGCCAGCCGATTCAGCAGCAGAGCATGGGGTACCGTATCGAAGGCGGCAGATAAGTCCAGCAAAACCAGGACCGCTCTGCCGCCTCCGTCCAGACACTCCCTGATGGCCTCCGAAACTTCCACCAGAGCCGTCTCGGTGCTGAAAGCCGCCCTGAAACCCGATTGAGCCGGGTGCAGGGCCTGAGAGGACTCAATAAAATTATTCATCTGCCTAAAGACAACCTTTTCACAAACCTTCGCCAGTGCCGGGAGCAGCGATATCGGACGATAGCTGGACGTGGCTAGAGGGTCCAGGCCAGGCTTCTTAAGGAGGGGAAGCAATTTCGCCTGTTTCCAGCAAGGGGGCACAGAGGCAGAGGCCAAAGACATATTGACCACCTGAGTGGCCTCCTGGTATACCAAGCCCGCAGCTCCCCCCAGAACCCTGGCGGGGCACGGGTCAGAGGGTGAACCCGACTTTAGTGACTCCAAGATGGCCAGCACATCCGCTTGCAAAGCTGGCTCAAAGGTGGAAAATTGGCTGGTAGATTGCTTCCCCCCAGAACTGGCGAGGTGTGACAAGGGCTGAAGAAGACCACTGGAATTTTGGAGCTCCTCTTGGATTTTGATGATTTTATTATCAAAAAAACAGGACAGTTCTTCACACCAGAGATCAGAGGCCGGAAGAACTGGGAAGGCAGCACAGGGAGAAAGGAAACTCTGAACAATGGCAAAGACTTCTTTGCCATTGTTGTCCGCCTTCTCTATCCTTTCTGAGAAGTACCTACTTTTGGCAGCTTTAATTTCGGCATAGTAAACCTTCTGCGCCCTCCGCAGATCGCTCTTCAGATCAGGGCGGAACTCACGGCGCCAGGCTCGCTCCAGTTTTTTGCAGCCGGATTTAAGTTCCCTGAGAGCGTGGAAGAACCAGGGTTTAGAGGGCGATGACCTGACCCGTTTACTGCCACCTTTATTGGTGGGCACAACGGCGCTTTGTTTAACCCAAGCATTGAATAAATCCACTGCAGACTCAAGGTTAGACGGCAACGTTGGCCGGTTAGCCGAAAGCGAATCTGAGAAGATGGTTACATTTATTCTCTGGGCGTGAGCTTGAGGGGCAGGCAAATCCCTTAGCACTTTAGAACCTAAGGGCCATGTGAACAAGATTAAGGCATGGTCCGACCAAGTAACCTTCAAAGGGGGTGACATAGTGATCTCAAAGTTAGAACAGACCAAATCTAACCAGTGACCAGCCTTATGAGTGGGAAAGTTCACCCATTGTGTCAGGTTCGCCAGCGCAAGGACATCAGCCAAACCCCTTGATTCAGGCAGATCCCCGGTGTCCATATGGATGTTAAAATCACCCAGCAGGAGATAGCGAGAAAAATTAAGGGCACGGGGAACAATAACCTCCTCAATATTGCCCACGAAACTACCGGCATAGCCGGGGGGGGCGGTAGAGTAGGGTGCCTCCCAAAGTGAAGTGGGGGGAAAGGACCACAGCGAAGTGTAGCATTTCTGAATCGCCAAGTAAATCAGGCGGTTCACTCACCACTGCCCAGTGGTCACGATAGATTACAGCCACACCGCCGCCCCTGCCAGATGGTCGATCCATCCTCGCTATCCTAAATCCGCGTGGAATAGCAAGTTCGATCACCGGCATGCAAGACTCGGTGAGCCAAGTTTCGGTAATGAAAAGGAGATCCAACTCCTGGCCATCGAGCAGCTCAAAAATATCGGCCGCGTGGCTGACCATAGATCTTGAATTAATCAGTCCAGCTTTGATATTATCTAAATTGGTCCTGGGTATAGTAGCAGGGGAAGGTTACATACTATCCAGTGTATGCCTATCATTTCCATGATCCTGATAAACTAGGGTCCACTGTTCCTTAAAATAGACTACCGCCCAAGGTCCCTAGTGCAACTCCCTTTGGGTTTCCCTTGTTCCTTATAACGGCCTTCCAGGTATACCCTACTGGTATGTGGCAATGCTGAAGTGGAGAAGGGCCAAATCAGTTGCCCTCCGCAGGGAGGAGGTCAGAGAACTGCACAGGGTTCCCATGGCATTGGAATGGGATGCCCTCACACACGAATTGAAGGTCCTCCCTGAGGTGCCTGAGGGGAGGGGCCAGAGGGGAGAGTTTGCTTGCTCACTTTGAGCCAACACATTTATCCTTATGGTGTTGTGCCCCCTCATCCACTTTCCCTTCCTCTCTCCCCCCTCCTTGTGTCCCCCTCTCCTTTCCCCCATTGTTATTATATCCCTGAGACTACATTCTCTTGTTTATTGAAAAGTGCACTCGCCAGCTCTAATGCTGGAGTGCTGTGCCCTTGTATGCTGTCTGCATATAGAATGGCACTATAGATGCTTACCAGACTGTGCCACAAACATCTTCTTTTCTGGAAGCACAGATCTTGATGGAACAACTCTTAGTGTCCTGCTAGTTACTCGTGTTGTATGTATTGCTTTTAAAGTATGAAAAAAGGAGCCAATGTCTCTTGTCACAGCTTTCATTGCTGTAAATGCTACTCTGACCCATTGGGAAAATGTGATCTCTGTCTGTAAACATTATCATACTGAAATACCTACGTCTTGTATAATTTGCTCCTAAAATCAATAAAATTGGTTAATAAAAAAGATAACCACATTTTGTTGGATTTACAAACTTCTATCATTAAACTACTAAGAAATGTGCAGAGATAGCCTGTGACACCACCTGTGTTTTGAAACATATTTATTATTTTATTTTATAGCATTTGTAAGGCGCGCAGCTACCCACAAAGGGTTTCCCGGCGCCAGAACTGCAAAACACTCAAATATCACTGGGGAGAGAACAGACAAAGCAATTATTTATTAAACAGCCACGTTTTTATGCTCTTTCTAAAATTCACGTAGCTTTCCTCCTTGCGTATGTGGATGGGCAGTGTGTTCCACAGCATTGGCCCTAGGTAGGAGAAAGATCTCCCGCCTATTCTGGCTCGTTTAAACCTTGGTACTACAAAGTTTGCCGCTGTACCTGAACGCAGGTTGCGGTTTGGGAGGTAAGGCTTAGCAAGGGCCTGAAGATATTTGGGGGCCGTGCCAGCTTTGATTTTAAATAGGTAGCTCAAGGCTTTGAAACGAATACGGTTCTCGACCTTAAGCCAGTGCAGATCCCTGAGATGTTGGGTGATCCTAGCCGATCTGGGGATTTTGCAAAGCAGTCTAACCGCAGCGTTCTGCACTAGTTGCAGACGCTTTATCACTGCCTTATTTGAGCCCAGGTATAAGATGTTACCGTAATCAAGCCGCGATGTCACTAAGGCGTTGACCACGGTCTTCTGGGTAGTAGGTGGCAGCATCCAGATGATTTTGCGTAACCATTTGAGAATGGCAAAGCATATACCTGCTACTTTGTTGGCTTGCTGGGACATGGATAAACAGTCATCAATGATGACCCCAAGGTTTCTAACCTGAGAGGCTGGAGATGGGAGTTTACCCAATGATGGTGGCCAATGGGAATCATTCCAGAGATCTTTACTATTTCCCAACAGGAGAACCTCTGTTTTATCTCCATTTAGTTTAAGTTGGTTGTCTGACATCCAACAAAAAATTTCTTGGAGGCCTACTTTTAGTGCAGATGGGGTAGAGACATCAGATTTAGAAAGTGAGAATAAGACTTGTGAGTCATCTGCATAGGTCATTAAACTTAGGCCAAAATTTTCTGCAAGGTTGGCCAGTGGGCGTAGGTATAAATTAAAAAACAGAGGGCTCAAAATTGATCCTTGTGGCACACCGTGAGGAGAGTGGAATACCTCAGAGCATGCCTCCGAAGAGGAGATCTGAAAAGTGCGGAGGGATAGGTAGGATCTAATCCATTCCAGAGCTCTGCCTTCGACACCATTCTCCCCCAGCCTGTCTAACAGTATGGAGTGAGAAATGGTGTCGAAGGCCGCACTGAGATCTAACAAGACCAGTGCTACTGTTTGGCCATCATCCATAAGCTCCCTGATCTTTTCTGTGACCCCGAGCAGGGCCGTCTCAGTAGAAAAACCACTCCTAAACCCAGATTGAGACGAATGTAGGAGATTATTGTTTTCTACATAGGTTGAGAGTGCCTTGTGGATATGCCGCTCTAAGATCTTGGAAAAGGCAGGTAGCAAAGAGATTGGGCGATAATTAGCCAATATCATAGGGTCTGCGCCTGGTTTTTTAAGTAGGGGGCTGACCATAGCATGTTTCCATAGAGCAGGAACTATGGCTTGCTCTATGGAGGCATTCAGTATTTCTGCTATGGGAGTTAAAGCAGCATCCTTTAATTTGTTTATGATACTGACAGGAATAGGGTCCCGTGGGGAACCCGATTTGATTGATTTTAATAGTTCCTTCAGTATGTCTAATTTAATAGGCGGCCAGGCTTCAAGACGACAGTTTACTCTAGGGACTCGGGTGGTGTTCCCTTGTTCGTCTGTTGACATGTTGGCATTTTTAATATTAGAGACGATGTTCTCAATCTTATTCGTGAAGAAAGAGGCCAAGTCCTGGCATTGCTGGGTATTAAGAGGGGTAGGTTCTGCTCTAGCGTTCTCCCCAGCTAACTCTTTTACCGTGTTAAAGAGAGTCTGGGATTTATTTACGGCCATGTTAATAGTATTGGTGACATAGCAAGCTTTAGCTTTCATGCATGCTGAATGGTAACAGTTTCTGGCCTTTCGGTAAACTTCTTTTTGATAAAGGTCGTAATTTTTTCGCCACTGCCTCTCTAGGTTCTTACAGGTAGATTTTTCTTTCTTCAAGGCTTCTGTGAACCAGGGAGCAGGAGGGCGATGGACTTTCCCTTTGCAACGAGCTAGGGGCAAGCAAGTGTCAACGGCACCAGTTAGCCACTTTTGTGTTAACTCTGCAATGCTATCCATATCTCCATCCAAAGTCGGGTGATCTTCCTTCAAAGCATTGTTCAGATCATCCAAGTTTAGGAATTTCCAGTTTCTTCTAAAAGATTCTGCGGGAGTCGGATTTGAACCTTTCTTGGGCTCTAGCAAAATGGCGAAACTTTGAAGAAAATGATCGGACCAAGGAACAGGCGTGGTGTTAAGCCATGAAAGTTCTTTCATGTTTGATATTATAGGGTCCAACAAGTGTCCGGCTTTGTGAGTTGGACCACTATTTCGTAATGTCATGTCCAACACCATGAGGTCATCTATTAGATTTTTACAGGTCTTGTTTTGGACGTCATCTAGATGAAGATTCAAATCTCCTAGTACAGTATAGTTTTGGGCTTTTAGATGTAGGGGTAGGATAAAGTCTGCCAAGTCGTCTGACCAAGAGGGGTTGTTTACTGGTGGTCGGTAGATTAATAGGCCGGAAAAGGTGAAATTTGGACTAAGGGAAATTTTGAAAGATGCAGCCTCGCAGTTAGGGATAGCTGCAGGTTCAAAAGTGCACACGTAGTCTCTGCTGTAGATGATAGCAATACCCCCTCCTATTTGTCCTACCCTATCTCTCCTAGCTATAGCGTAGCTCGGGGGGAGGGCGGTTGCAACATCAGGGCCCGATCCATCATGAAGCCATGTCTCAGTTAAAAATATGGCGGTGGGCTTTATGTCAATCAATAGGTGGAAAATTTCTAATTTATGCTGGGGCAGTGAACGGCAGTTAATCAGAAGGAATAAATATTCTTTCGAACTCACTTTCTGTTGATGGGATTTAAAAACAGTCCCCTGTGGGGTATCGGGATAGGGCTGGTAATTAGTCAGGGTAAGGCTACACTTCGGGCATGTTTGTGCACCAGCTAGTAGAGGATTCAGAGTTATACAGATGTCATGGCTAAAGGGGCGTAATGCCCTGAGTTGGTTACCTGTTAGCATATCTTTACAGAGAAGTGGGCAGAGGGTTGTGCCCTATGTCCCGGCCTGGCCCGGACGGGCACAGACGGGCTGACTCTGGCTGGACTCCGGCGAAGACGAGGCGCGTCCGCTCAAAACGAGTCCGCTAACGCGGAAGAGACCGTTTCCTTATAAAGCCGAGACTAGAGCGCTGTCACCGCTCTATCCCGCCCCAAAATGGCCGCCACGAAATTCCCTACTGCTCGGTGATTTGCCCTGAAATGGCAAGAACGAGCGTGTGTATGCTGGGGTGACTGCGTGTGGGCGACAGGTATGCTGAATGCAGTTTTGTGGTTTTTAAAAACACAGGAAAACAATTGTTATTTACAAATTCTAATTTTAAAAATTCGAGTCAATAAAGCCTCCTAAAACATTTCCAATTCCTCTGACAAAGTGTACAACAGAGAACGATTTTGCCTGTCCTCTCACAAGCTATTGGCAGAAAGATGAACACTGCCGAGTGCTTGCTAACTCGCAAGACACTGCCTGGGGGCTCCTTATAAAGCCGAGACTAGAGCGCTCTCACCGCTCTATCCCGCCCCAAAATGGCCGCCACGAAATTCCCTACTGCTCGGTGATTTGCCCTGAAATGGCAAGAACGAGCGTGTGTATGCTGGGGTGACTGCGTGTGGGCGACAGGTATGCTGAATGCAGTTTTGTGGTTTTTAAAAACACAGGAAAACAATTGTTATTTACAAATTCTAATTTTAAAAATTCGAGTCAATAAAGCCTCCTAAAACATTTCCAATTCCTCTGACAAAGTGTACAACAGAGAACGATTTTGCCTGTCCTCTCACAAGCTATTGGCAGAAAGATGAACACTGCCGAGTGCTTGCTAACTCTATGAAAATAGAATGAGAGGCATTCCTCAGGATGATCAAGCTGAAAAGATGTTCATACATAAACTCAAATAGATATTTTTTCAAACACCTGTCTTATGCCATCCTGATATTCAAAGACAGTTCCTATGGAAATGAATGCATTTGAAAGATAATTTGGCACAGTTTAAAGAGCAAAAAGATGACGTACAAGAACATCCTGTCTTCTCTATCTCATGTAGTGTCAGAATATTAAGGAAACAACTTAGTTCTTGAAAGAGAACTTAGTCGAGAGGATTGGCACTAGCGAAACTTTTGAAATTTAAACTGATCATCACAATTTGCAGTGTTTTAAAATTCCTCAATGTAGGAATAGCTGTCCAGCTGCATGGTCATTTTTCTTTGTGTGGTATGATTTCACTATCACTTATAATGGTGTTCAAAATGTTTTAATGGATGTTCATGTCGTCATTGTCCCGAGTCATCACTTACTTATAACCAGCCTGTACGTGTCAAAGGCTTGTTGCAAGAGTCGACCCTGTACCTTTTTCTTAATGGCTCTTAGGAAAGGGTAACACTTTCTGAAGCCACACTGGTTGTTGCAGTTGTAAAACAAGTTACAGAGAGGATGCCCTCTGAAATATAGTGCCTGCCAGCACAAGGAGGATAAAGCCAAAGGCACATTAAACCTCCATCATGCTGTGTCCTAATAGTAAGACATTTCCTCTAAGGCAGACGTTTAAATTTGGGTAAGACATGCTTGGAGCAGGGATGAAGTAAGACCTCAACTTGAGCAAAACAGGAGCTGACTTTCCTGGTGCTGACAAGCCTGGAGCAGAGCTGAAGTAAGACCAGGACTGGAACATAGCTGCAACTGCCATGCTTAGAGCAGGACTTGAGCTTGGAGATTGAGCAACCATAAGATGGAGCATAGCAGGAGCTGTATCAAACAATTCAAAAATAAAAGCAAGTCAGATGATTGTGCTGCACTGGTACTCTGATCGGAGGCTCTATATGTACAGTTAGGACAGTAACCAACTGAATGAAAGGGATCGATCTCTAAAATTAAACCACTTGACAGGATGAGACTGGTCTCAGCAAAAAACATACAGGAATTGTGTTGAAGGTTGGTGGCCATCTTAGAGTGGATCGTGTTTGGTGGCCATCTTGAAATGGAGTTTCACTAGTCTAAAGGAAAATTGGACTGTAGCTTCGTTTTTACTGCCGCCATATTTGCTCGTTCAGGACAGTAAGAGTAATTCCATCTCAATGTGTATCTTACATAGTGCAGACATTTTTATAGACACATTTAGAATGGATAAAAGTCTATTGGATCCCAAGGAATTCATGATCTTCCTAAGAATGTATTTGAGCTTGTAAAGCGCACTGCTACCCATCCGTAGGTTTCCTGGCGCTGTATAACTCTGGGGAACCCGTCCTGGCTTTCCCTGTGGGATGGTCCCTGCTGGGAGTCCCCAAGGTGGAGCCAGGCATCCCTGGAATTGATGGGGCCGTTGTGGAGATTAGGCAAGCTAATGCCCAGAGTTGCCGAGTGGAACCCCTGATTAGAGTAAGCACCAAAGCGAGAATTATCGAGTCGCTGACCCAAGTCCACGACCCTGCCGTGTCGGGAATTGAACACTGGTCCTGGGCTGACTACTGCTCCCGGGTCTGCCGCCTCTAAACAGTGAGCCACACTACTCCATGGTAGAGAATATCTAAGGGCACGGGGGTGGTGGCTACTGTAATTCAATAAGGTGTTTCGCTCTGTGGGCTTACAATGAAGACTAGTCGTTAGCCGACCTTCAGTGTGCTTTATCTCTATGTCAAGAAAAGGTATTGATACCTTGCTTGTGGCCAGAGTGTATTTTAGCCCCCCACTGTTATTATTCAACCAGTGCAGGAATTGGTTGAGTAAATCCTGTGAGTCAGTCCATAGCATGAAGATATCGTCAATGTACCTTTTCCACAGGGCAATGCCGCTGCGGAAAGGGTTAGACGCATCTAGAATGTTGGAGGTTTCTAGGTTATCCATATAGAGGATAGCCAGATTGGGGGCAAAAATAGCCCCTATTGAAGTTCCGCGAACTTGCCCGTAAAATTGCCCTTCAAAGAGAAAGACATTTTTGGTTAGGCATATTTCAAGCAGTTGGAAGATGAAGTGGGATGGAACGTTATGTGGTCGAGGGCGTGTCTCAAGAATCTTCTCAATCACACGTAGGGACTCAAATTGGGGTATGTTAGTGTAAAGTGATTACACATCCAGCGTGCACATAGTGCTGGATGTGGGATCAAATGGGTGTTCTTCAATGAGATTAATCATTGACATGGTATCCTTTATATAGCACACAGTGTCGGGGACAAATGGCTTGATGAAATAATCGATGTAGTGTCCTAGGGGAGTTGGCGTAAGATTTCATTCTTATATTGGTCAATTTCCTGGATCACAATCCCACCGCCCTTGTCGGCTGGTTTGATGACCAGAGTCTGGTTGTTTTTTAGAGTAGATAAGGCATTTTTCTCGTGGATGGTAATGTTGTAGGGGATAAAAGATTTTTGGTTCTCCAAGATAGCTAAGTCTGTCAAACTGAATACTAGTACAGACCGCCTTGTGCGCCCTTGCATAAACCTTCTCTTCTTGTTTTGTCTTGTCTTTTTTGGGTCACGGGTCATGCCCACTTGTTAATATATGTTGCTTATATGAACTATTTCACACACTGAAACTAATAAAATCCTGTCCGGCTGGACAAAGGACATACATACTATCCAGTGTATGCCTATCATTTCTCCGAAAAGACATTTTCAGTTTGACAGAATGAATTGTATAGCCAACAAGCTACTTTTGTGTGTATCTGGGTATGCTTGACATTTACACCATGCCTGTGTTTCAGTGTCCAGGCTTAGAAAAAAGGCTGGTGTCGCTGCATTATAAGGACAGACCATAATGTACTTTTTGAGTGTGTAACTCTTTGTGAAATTAGTTATGACAGCATTTGGAATACTCCAGTTTTAGGAGATATGATTTTACAATGGGTTTGAAAGCTATTATAAAGTGACTGGCCCTGATGTAAAAGGTTGTGCCTTTCACTGCAGTTTTCCAAATAAGTAGAGGGAACAGTACCTGGTAGGAACATATGAGCACTTACACACAGGTACCAAGAGGAGAAGAACAGATTGTAGTGACTGAGAAGGAGAATAGAGGAGTATAAAGTTAAAAAGTTAAAAAGCTACAGGGTGGATAACAGCCAACTATAACCTAAACAAGCAGACTGGGCTAGATCGTGGTCACACGTCCCTTTCTCTGGGACACATCGGTGCATGACCAAACAATACTGTATGAGTGTGCCTTTGAAATAGACTCCAACAACTCACTCATCAATATTTGGAGGCAAAAAAAGGGCTGTGTGCAATCCACATGCAGCTTCCTTTGATGAAGTAAGTGCTTTTCTGAACAACGCTATGGGTGAGGTCCCTCCTTTTTGTCTTCCCTCTATATCCCAAACTATCACTAGTAGACTAATAGAGGTTTATCCATTCCTTGTCAAATAGGGTTTGGCTACAAGGACGGGTTGTTCTAATCCCATGTGGGAAGCCCTACCAGAGTTTGTTTTCTAAAAAAAAGAGTTGTACATCCATACATGTACTATGTTTAGTCTTATTGCTTTGTGTGTCTTTTCCTTCACAGCTTTGTTAAAACCTTATCACTTGCATGCTGTGCATTGAGATCTGCTCACATATCTTGTACATTTCTCTAAATGATTTTCATTTTTTACTCCTGAATTCACAAAGAAGAAACTGTTTTTCTCCATTTGGAGCATACATATACATGAGTGTGCAGCCTGAGTGTACATTTCCATCACAAAGTTGAGTTTAATTAAACAAATGAATTACTGAGTGTGAATAGAACTGATCTGTTGAAATGTCACTGTGGTTGCAGCACATCCCCAGCACTGCACTGCTGGCACCTAGCAGAGAGAGAGATTAAAGAAAGACCAGTGTTACCCAAAACAGTGGAAATGGAAAGAGGACAAATGAGTGCGTGCACCAAAAAAAGAAGAAGGATTGTTGTGGCTCATGCTTGTTACTTCAAAAGCAAGGACATGGTTGGAGAGGCAGCAGCCGGAAGAAAGCCCAACACAGTAAAGGACGGGCTGGCTGCCCAGCCAAGTAAGACTTTGCAGAACTAGAGGTGGGTGGAACTCCCAGAGTTTCACTCCACGAGTGGGTGGAAAAGGTACGTTGCCCTGATTTTGGCAACGTACGTAGCTTGCTCCACACTGCAAAATCAGCACAAAAAGCACCACAGAGCGTGATAGAGGGTGGTGCTTCTTTGATGCTGCTCGAGTAGATTTTATCTCGAGTGGCAGCTTTCCCATCGTGAGTTTCAGCTTTCTCACCGTGAACTATTGCGTCTGTCGGGTGCCGTCTCAGGGCCCTAACATCACGTTACAGGATTCTTGCTCATGCATTCCACCTTAACATTGGTGTGCCACAAGCGAGAAAAATCTCCTCCATGCAGTGGTTGCCGGAGTTTTGCTGGCACCCCACTTTACAAGCATAACGCAGACTGGACAAAACTCCCCGAACTCTGCCAGCGGAGCAGAATCTATTGCCCATTCTACGTAGAAACCTCATGAACCTGCAGAGCCTATAACACTGGCCGATGAGGAGGAGGCAGGTCAGGCTTACCCCCTTCCCAATTCACAAATCTTCCACACCTGGAACTACTTATGTTTTACCAATGGGTTCTCTCTCCTCATCAAGGTTTTCATCTCAACTTTGATATTTTTTATATGATAACCTGGAGACCACTACCATCGTGGCCCCTTCAAACCCATTTAGAAACCAGATTCTATTTTGGAAAAGATATATTGAAGATATTTTTGTTACACAGGAAGGGACACGTTCTTCTCTCATTTAAATCCAAAATTCACTATGCATTACAGTAATGTTGAAATTCTGTTTGCTGATTTAACAGTAAAAGTGGAATACAATCAACTTGATATTGCTCAATATTGGAAACCTACATAGAGTAATACACTACTTTCCTACAAAATTTTCATCCATGCTCCATTTGGGACTCATTGTTTTATAGTCGGATTTGGAGAATCTGTTGTTATAGGTGGATTTCTTTAGAAAAGACAAGATTCAAACTGATAGATTCCTAGTACGAGGCTAACTTAAACACCTGGAAAAATGCTCAGTAAAAAGAGCTTGGTATTTCCCTATTTCCCTTATTGACACCGCTGACAACAACAAAAAACTTAGGGAGACTAGTATGTGTCATTACATTTTCCTCAGCCTCAACATTTGTCTCTAGATGTAGCAGAAAACACTGGAAAGTACTGGCAGATGGTGCCCTTGCATTTGAGACTCTAATGTTTACATACAAAAAAAGGTAAATAGTTGAACTTTGTCCATGCGGCCCTGCCTTGGAAGAGGACTCCAATCACTGTCACCAACCACTTGGGCATTCCTCCACTGATTGGACATTACAAATGTGGAAATGATGTTGTATGATCCCTATCGAGATTAAGGTCTTTGGCCACAATTATATGACGGTTCCTCTCAAGCTATTCTCCAGTTGCAAAACATGTAATGTTGTTTATGCCATATTTTGCCCATGTAATCTGCTTTGCTTTGGTCAGACTACACAAAAAATTCAAATCCACATTTGTCAACACAGAAGCAGGCTCAGATGGAAAGTCCTAACTGAACCATTGGGCACACATTTCATTATATATGGGCAAACAGAGGATGACATGAGATGGCAGGTGATTGTGTCTGTTTACATCCCTGAAAGAAAATTGAAACAACTCTTGATAAAAAAAATTATTGAGATGGATTCTCAAAATGAACACTATGCAATCTGGATTAAACAGACAAGAGGACTGACCATCAGTGATATGCTGATTGCAATAAGAACGGCATGCACTTCATGTGCAGTAGCCATAAAGATTTATAGCTTTCATGTGGTGAATAGGAACTTAGGGTATTCCACTACTAGAGGACATTAGCAGATATTTTGCAATACACATGCTTTGTGGGGGCACCCTGTTGAGCCCTGAGTGTCCCCATTGGGCTTTAAAGACTCTTGAGATGTCCAGGGAATTTGTCCTTTAGGCATGTTATTTACATTGATTGTTTTTCATTGTTAAGTATGATTGAATTGGTTATGAATCATTGTCCCAATTCTTCCTTACCTTCTTTTCCATCTTTTCAATTCTACCTGTCGCCCCTGTTAGGAGTATTCTTTCTGCTTTATCCTTTTTATCACCACCGTTCTTGTCTGCCCTAACATATCAAGGTGCCACTCCCTCACATTCCATTTACACTCCATCTCAACTACCCACTCCTAGATGGCCACGACTAACTCAAACACATTGGTCCCTCCTTGATTTTACTCAGTGGCTAATTTGTAAAAAAATAAGTGCCAGGGCTCTCATCAGGAGGCAACTTGCTCCAGCCCATTCTCCTGTTAGCACCGTCTATAACAGAACCAACTACTAACCGAGAAAGTGGGGAGAGGATGTGGCGTAATGGCTGCAACTGCTGACTTCGAGTCTCAGCATCCACTCAATATCCTGTGATTCTGGACAAATCACATAATCTCCACGTAAATTAATGTGTCCTTAACTGATGCTCCTGAAAAGTGCTGATGTTTTTGATTAAGTGGTGGTGCTGAGCACTGGAAACCACAGACTCAAATTAAGTACTGATTTTACTACCCCAGTCTATATAATTTTGAACAACCACCTATAGGCCAAACTTGCTTCCCCCAGATTTCAGCCATTCCCTCCCATTGAGGAAATTATAGGTTAGACAGAGGACTGCTTTTAGCAGGCCTACAAAAGGCCACATTCAGAAAACTATTCGGGTAACGGTGCTCAGCATACTGCCCACACCCCCTTGAAATGGTGCATGCTGTAACTTTACTGTCACCACCACTGAGCGCACACATCCAAGAAACATTCTGCACAGTGGCTTTACAATGGAATGTTATTTTTCAGTCTCATAGGGGAGTCATTTTTCCTTGTTTCACTCTCTATTCCGCTACATAGACATAGACATGATAACAAAGGAGTATCTTCTAAACTTTCAGGACTTGACTAATTTGTGACACCATTTAATTGAACCCAGGGACAATTAACACCATGACATCTGATGAACATTTTTCCCATTGTTTACTTTATCTGCTGCTTTTTCCTTTGAGGACAATTTTCACTCACTTTTACCCTCTTTTGAATATTTCCTAATCTTCTCCCTTTTTCACATAGTTCCATTGTTTTTGCATATATGCAAGTTTTAAATGGAGCTCTATGCCCTACATATTAGCCTCTTTTTTATTACTTACTAACCACAGAGAGGCTGACATCCCCAGATTGTCTAGTTTGCACCAACAGGAAGGCAGAGAACCCAGGGAAATCTGAGACTAAGAGGGTTTTTTTTCTTTGGAGTTTCAAAGTCCAGAATTCCAGGAGGGGGTGGGAAATAATGCACAAGGAACAAGGGTGAGTATACTGACAATACCCTGAAGACAAAATAATAAGAATACGAACATTGTTGAATATTTATTTTTTTATCCCTTTTACTGATACCTACCATTTGTTTTTCTGAGGTTCCTTGGAGAGAAAAGGTTCTCTGGACATCGTCCTGGCCCAAGCACCTAAAGGGAAGAACAGGGAAAATCCTTAGGACATACAGACTTGGAGACTGCCATAAAAATGTTAAACACAGGGGCACCTGCTACACTGAACTGTTTTCTGTGACACCTCAGCTATAATTAATAGCGTTTAACCTCCCAAATAGTCGAATCTGCTCTGTAATGGCTTGGCCCATGTCTCACTATGGATGGTTGGCTCTTTTGAAGCCCACCTGACATGCTGGGCAAATAAAACGGCTGTAACATGTAGACCTTTTGACCCAGGAGTAATAATCTCCTCCCTGCACTAACATGTATATTTTAAAAATGTTTTTTTTTTATCAGAAGACCACACTAATTAATGTACTAAATGTGATATCCTACCAGGTAATATTAAAACAACCCACAGAAGATCAATCAGACCTAGACTTTCAAGTGCCCCCTCATACAGGTCAAGCCCATCCAAATGCACCATCATTCTGGAAAAAAGATTCCATGATGAGGCATGCCACAGATGTTCTGTGGGTGCGAGTCCTTTTTTGCCTTGTGGCAATGAGCAAGGTTTCAAGTACTAGAGTGGATATGGTAACTTTGTTTTTCTTAAGTAGGACTTACCTCTTTTGAGTTGCATAGGTGGTAGTCGGCATGATACATCAGAATATACAAATCACTATCAAACATTGAATTAACGTTGATGAAGGGAAAGTAACAAAAAAAGTTTTACAATGTGGTACAGATGCACGGTGGCACAGCCAACATGAAATAAGGAGTGCACAATAAACAAGCATACAAATTATTTGTGGTCTACTGTTCAACTGGGAACATCAGACTCCAGAAAGGTAGATGAGGATGTAGCTGTGCGTAGTCTTCATTGAGTTTGTCACAGTGCGACATGCTTTTGAGCCATGCAGAATCGGTGGGGACCCTATGGCTACCCACGTGTAGTTGCCAGTTCACGTTATGCATGTAGAAGTGACACAGAGGTGAATCTGCAAATAGATTTGGTAATATCATGGGTGTACCCCAGTAACACCACCAGGGGTCAAGTATAACTGTGGTGTCTTTATGGTAGAGAGAAGAGAGAAGATAGAGGACCTGTATTGACCTATGAGTGGGTACACCCAGACTAAATGTCCAAAATTGGCATCTGGGCGTGGCATTTGAGGCCTAGGGTGGAGTTTGTAGGATCACATTTTACAATATCAGTAGGGGTGATATATGCTTGATTAAGCAAGATTGTTGATCCCCCGGATATTCCCGGCAAGTAGAGGTATGTCTGCCACTCTTTACCTGCTGCCACGTACCAGCTTATGAAATGGGACCAGTAAAGGGAGTGTACAATGTCAGTAAACAGTTCAATAAACAATCACTATGCAATGTGAAACCAACAAAAACAGAACATATCATATCAAGAGCCCCACCCAAACCAGACGAGAAGGCCTCCAGAGAATCTCTAATATAAAAATCAGTAAATTATACAACTCCATAGAACAAGTAGTTATACACCACTGAAGGGAAGCAATGCCTCAGGCGGTGTGGACCACATAATGAAGATACTTGGTAAAAAAAATGAGGATCGCAAATAGAATCATAAAAATAGTAAGCATCAACAATGTGGAAACAGCGTTAGCTGATAGGGCAACCATTTATCGTCAACGGCAAAGGAGGCTGCCCATGAAGAGGACAGTCATTTATGAAGAAATACTACATTGTTGCGTTGTAGAAGGTGGTGGGCTAAAACGATCCAGTGTGGTACAACTGGAGTTGGATACTGACAAGCATATTGTTTGCAGAAATCAATCGCCTCCAATGGGGTATCAAAAAAGTTAGGTTTTCCAATGGCCTTCAAACGTAGTCTTTCTGGGTAGAGCATGGCATATTTGGGGCCCAACTTGTGTAGCAAGTTCTTGGCGTTGGTGTACGTTTGTCATAATTCCTGCATAGTGATGGTGAATTCAGGCCAGAATGAGATAGAAGAGGGTTGATATTGTAAGGGGCCTTGCTCACAGGCCAAGCAAAGTAGAGTGTCCATGTCCGGGTAGGTGGGAAGGCCTGCAAGTAATGGCCGTGGAGGAGCACCCACTGGTGGTCACAGACTAAGGGTGCGATGTGCGCGCTCCACGGCAAATCAGAGCACGAAACTGCTGAGGTCAAAGAGTTCCATAAGTAGCTGTTCCACATATGTATCTGGATGCCCCATGTTCGTCGTGTCAGCAATGTCCAGTCTTCATTTTTTAAGCCACCTTTTTCAGAAGGCGTTCCCACTTTTTACTCATTTCAACATGGATGTAGTGCCATCTTCTAGACCAGAGATACGTTGTTCGGCACTGTCCAGGTCATGGTTTGAGAGTACACGTGCTCACCCATGCGGTCTATGAGGCTGGTGAGGGTATCAAAATGGGTGTTGATGGAGTGAAACCCAGCCCAAAGCTCTGTCATTATGGCAGCCACGCCAACTCTGATGTCAGAGTTCGCCTCCCTATCTGCTGGCTCATCGGTGTCAGAATGGGAGTCTTGGCGGCCGATGAGCTTAGGTTGCTCAAAGAGCAGTTTATGCTGTTTGGGGTTCCCTCTGCCCATTATGAGGGGTAAGTATGGAGAGCAGTAGGCAAGCTGGCAGACTTGTTAGTACAGCGCAGCTTCACCCAGCCAGTGCAAGACCCATCTAAGCCCTACAGCGAGATCGCAATCTAAGTGAGGCAGCGGAAACAGTCTGAGGCACCGCAAGTAAGGGCTGTTAGGTACTGAGCGGCATGGGTGCCTGACAGCACTGTAGGGAAGGATGGAGATGCAAGTCCAAGCAGGATGACAGCCAGGCCTCCTGAATGGGACCACTACCCAGGTCATAGGTGGGTAGTAACTGTGCAGCAATACCATGGGTATCTCCCAACATAAGAAGCCAGCTCCACGAGTTATCAGAATTGGGCAGGGACCGGTGTTGGTCAACCTTGCCCAGTGCCAGTCTCTCGGGTAGTGTGCAGTAGAATAGGCCCGGCAGAGTGAGATGTGTGGCTGGCCACATTAGCCAATCTGGCATCAATTAGGGATCCAGAAAAGCAATGTTCTGAGGCAGATGCAGTAACGAATGGGCAGGTCCGCTCAACCCCAGTGGCTGTAGCATATCATCGTCATTATTGTAGGATGGAGCCCAGCAAGGTCGCAGACAGAGCCTCAGACCAGCAGGTACAAAGCACCAAAAGCCCAGCTGCAAAGAGTCAGAGGAGATAACCTGACCCCATCGTATATGCAGTGGTGTGGGCCCTGTCCACTTGAGAACACCGCTCACTCACCGGACACTGTATGGATGAAACAGAGGCCTCCATTAGTCGTGATGCCACTCCTGCATGAGGGGTAGATGGCTTGTGGGTGACAATGTGTCTGGCCACTGAGAAGCCAGTATGGGCTCAGCAAACCACAGCGTTGAGCAGAAAGGTCAGGGTCACCCCACAGAATGCAGGCAACGGGACTCTTGTGGCCCTGGCTTGACTCAGTAGCCTAAGGCTTGCCCACTGCCCCTGTCGCAGGGGGCCTCTCAGGTGAAGCCAGCTGGCACGGGTCCCCCTCAAGGATATCGGGTGTGCAGGAGATCCAATGAGCAGGAAAACTGTCCCCCGGCATCTTGCTACCATCAAGGGCATAATGGCATGCCATAAGTGGGGTTATATGACCTAGGGGAGGTGAGCCATGCATACCACCAAAGCTCCACAGTCTAGTGGTCATCTTGGTCACTGCTCACGGTAATGACCCCAGAGAGAGAGAGTGGTGCTTAAGAACAAATGACATTTCTCCGTAGATATAAGAGGTGAAAACTTCTCAAGCACGCTTACATCTGAGTTTCACCAAACTCTTGCACTCTTTACAGCCACATATGCCAATTTAAATACAAAACTGTTTTTAATTTATGGGGCAGAGGACATGGGCAGTCAGTCTACCTCAAATGTCAAAATGACAAATGACTGGAGTAAAAAAAGAAACAAATCGGGTAATGCATTGCAAAAAGATGTACCTCCTACAAGAGGGTCAAAGTTTGTCCTTACTTGAAACATTGTTCGTAGATTGGTGGGAAGCAGTGATTCTGCAGTCCCCATATTATAAAATACAATAAAATACACAATAGAATAGTACATAGGATTAGACATGTAGGTGACTTTACCATGGTAAGTTCGATGACAAAGAACGATTTTAATATGTGGAATGGCTCAATACTTACACAAAAGTAAAGGGGCACATAGGCTTCTTTGACAATGCTCGCTAGATAGATTTTACATTCTAGTGTATGATCTACCCCAAAGATGTAGCACCTAATGGTTGTTCATGCCTCATGTACCTACCTCCATTAACTGATTAACAAAATACCACATGGGTTGTTGTGAAACTGTACTTCCTTACAGGGTCTTAGGTCATAGTCACAGAATAACAAGGTTACACTTAAGAACTGTCATAACATTCAGGCACAGAATGGCCATGAGAGACGTCAATGACGATCCATAGCCAACTTAAGTTGATGATTACGAAAACTGTGGAAACAAAGTGGCATATTACCTAGGGCCTTATTGGTGCTTTAGCGGCACTTTTTGCCACTAAAGCGACGATTATTTTATCACCCTATCAGCAAGCTGTCCCTAACTATCGTTAGCAACAGCTTTCTGGCCATAGCGGACCGTTTTCCTGTCGCCTTGCATGCCAGCGATAATTATCACTAATGACATGCAACGTAGAAATTCCCAACTGAAAGCAACTGAAAACAGCCGCTAAACCAACTTCCCCCTATTAGCAACACAGGCGAAGTGATGAAGAAAAGTCGTGCTAAGCGCGATTACGCTAGAATTTAACACCTGCTAAAACATGACTTACCCGTTTCTTGAATGGGAGGTGGATTGTCAGGCTAAGTCTACCATGGCGTTAATACGTGAATATCGCTGGATTACCAGAAATATTCACGCATTTAGCCGCTACCGCTGAAAATTTTATTGCATTGGAGATAAACGTTGCCAATAGCATTTATCTCCGCGATAATATCCAGCGATAGGCAGCGATTAAAAAAAACGCGCTAAAATCGTTTTGCGATAATTATCACAAGTTGTTGCTAATATCCCTCAAAGTTGCTAAATCGCTTGTATTTCAGAATATTTTACCTCAGGAAAAATGTAACCGACTGATCCATGTGTTCCCTCGTTTTAATTCAGAAATGAAATAACTTATTCGGAGGCCGTGGAACCAATTGAGTGCCCATTATGTAGACAAAAACATTAGTAACATTATGGACCGTGTCTGACGACTACATGTAAGACATTGCCAATATTACCAAAATTCTGTGACAAAATAAGTAGCTGTTAATTATGATTCTAATCTTTAAGTGATGAGGGTAAATGATCAAGGTCAAGAAGCCAGAAGGCAATATAATGGGTGTGAACTTGTGTTTAGAAACATAACATATTTCTATATTAAAGTTTTGACTAGGACATGGAAGACTGACAAGTTCATAACTTGCGAATAGCAAGATCCCCTTTCTGCATTGTGAAATTTCATGATGATTGCACAAATACAAATTGATTAAACTCTATGTGATAAACTGTGTAGAAACAATGACTGTAGGTACTTGAGTTTTTATGCAATAGGAATGGTACATAAAGGCATTAAGTGTGATGAGAAAATTAAGGAACTTTGACTAGAGATGTTCTGTTTCATTCTGTGCATGTGAACCCATTCTGTCTTCAGTGATGATTTGGACATTGTTTTCATACTGATCTATATCTATAGCTGCCATAGTGTGAGTGTCTGTAATAATATCTCATTACAATTACTGATTACAGCATGCTTTCATAACTAAAACATTTTCTTCTTAACCTTTATTTCTTTCTTACTTACCTATCTTACTCATAAACTGGGCTCTTGACAACTTTACTTGTAGATTCCACCTTTCAGCTTGATTCCCTACACGTAGAAACGTTGGGCAAGCTCACCACAAAATTGAATAACATTTTCTTTTTTTATATCATGTTTATTCTGATTAAACCCATTAAACCATTATACAACGTCAGAAACAACATAAGTTAAAAACACATTAGAAATAAATGCAAATAAAACAGAGAAATTAGTTACAAAGTGCGTAGGAGAATTTTAGCTTAAAATATCCAAGTTATTGCTACTTCTTCCAATTAATGGTAGAAATGGGTATGAAAGCAATAGTGGATCCTGGAAAGCTATACATTTTAGAAAAGAAGACACAATTCTGAATTTAGAAAGGGGTAATTTGTGTAACTCCTTCAAGGTTTCTTTATAGAAACTAACTGTTGAATATAGGAAAAATTGGAAATTAGCTGAAAAAAAAGCCATTTCTGTCAACGTTTTCACCTGTATCTTCTTCGAATTATGTCGGATGTCTGAAAGCAATATACTGTTAAATCCACTGGACATTTCTGGTTGTGGGGATATATAGGACTTGTAGGTTCACCAAGAACCCGATGAACCTAGAGCCTATAACTGAGCAGCGACTTGCAATGGTTTTTTATTATGTACCGGGCATATAGCAATTATTCTGGGAAAATGTATACACAGGAAAATCGGTATGAAAGACAGCTATGTATTTCTGAAATGGGAAAAAAATATAGAGTTTAGAAACAGTAGATATTTGCACATTTCCGAAATTGGGAATACCTATACTAGCATGAGTATTATAGGTCATTTTTCAAAATGACTTATTTATTTACACATTGTCTTTCATTTGGAAGTCAATAGGTAATAACAGTTGCTCTACAACACTGTGTTACCCTAAGTCTCCCAATAAAAATGGTACCTCACTTGTGTGGGTAGGCCTAGTGCCCACAACAGGAGACTGCTTAAAACGCAACATGGATACACCCCATTTTCACAATGAAAAAGTACCCTTTTTTTTAAAGTGCTTAGATGTAATTTTTGAACCCTAGCTCTGCTGGCAACTAGGAAAACCTAGCAAAACTATACAGTTTTGAAAACTAGACACCCAGGGAAACCCAGTATGGGGTGACTGGACTGGCTCTCACCAGGTTCTGTGACCCAGAATCCCTTGCAAACCTAAAGATTTGTCAAAAAAACACATTTTCCTCAGATTTCTGTGGTGGAAAGTTCTGGAATCTGCGTGGACCCACAAAATTCCACCCACCCCACGTTCCCCAAAGTCTTCCTAGAAAAATTGTACCTCACTTGTGTGGGTAGGCCTAGTGCCAGCAACAGGAAACGGCCCAAAATGCATCATGGGCACACCACATTTTCGCAGTGAAAAATGATCCTTTTTTTGCAAAGTGCCTAGCTGTAGTCTTTTAACCCTAGCTCTGCCGGCACCAAGGGGAAACCTAGCAAACCTATACATTTAGAAAAATTGGCACCCAGGGGACTTGACTGCCTTTAACCAGCTTCTGTTACCCACAATTCCTTGCAAACATAAGAATTTGTAAAAAAAAAACAAATTTTCCTCACATTTCTGTGGTGGAAAGTTCTGGAATCTATGTGGATGCACAAAATTCGACCCACCCCACGTTCCCCAAAGTCTTCCTAGAAAAATGGTACCTCACTTGTGTGGGTAGGCCAGCCCTTTTTAATGCTTATCAGTCACTTCTAAGGTAGGCCCAAATGTCTCATAGGGCACAGTGCATAGCATTTAAAAAGGAAGACATGTAAGCTTACTCTTTATATGTCCTGGCAGTGAAAAACTCCTAAAGTCGATTTTCACTACTATAATGCCTATCTTTCCCATTGACTAACATTGGGTAACCTCATTACATTTAATAAGTGATACTTTAGATTGGAAGCAGATAGACACATGCTGATTACACTTAAATTAATTGTAATTTGAAATCCTCTTTAATCGTGAAGTCAGATTTTAAGTCACAATTCTGAAAATGCCACTTTTAGAAAGTTGGAATGTTTTTGTCCCAACCATTCATGCCAATGTCCTGGGTCATATCAATGTGAATGGCTCTGTTGGGGTTTTTTGTATTGCTTCCAGACAGTAACACAAAGGGGGATTAGATGTGGACAGGACGGGCCATCCTGGAAGGATGACTGAGGATGGGCTGCACCCAGCCCCTTTTATACTTCAAAGGGCTTTGGCTCTGCACACACAAAGTAACCGGGCCTGCCCAGCCTTTTGTCACCACCAGATAGTTTGGAGCCTTGACATGTACAGCTAGAGATCATGGAGAAAGAGGCCAAACAATGCTCTAGTGAGAAAAACTGTGCGGGAGAAAACAATGACTTGAAATTGGCCACAATAAATGCACAGGGGCCTTATATTATTCACTGTGCAAGACCCCACCTAATCAAAAACCAGTGAGATTTGGCTCTTCCACGGGCTTAGTGGCCATCTTGGGTACATCTTACTATTTAAGCCTCTGCCAGACCTTCCAAAGCGGCTTGCCGTTCAAGAACTCACCAAACAGGATCCTCATCGATGCCGTCCCTATGTTGATGTACCGAGCAGCTTCCAGCTCCTGTTTGCAGTTTGTCCTGGAAGAGTAAACACAGATCAGCATGAAGGAGGTAACGTGCAAGCGGTTCCTCATGCAAAAACTAAAGTGCTTTTGAACTTACCTGAACTCTGATCCCGAATAACCCACCAGACTCTGAAAAACACAAAGGGCATTTTATATTGTATCGTGGGTGAACTAATTACAATGTAGACTTACAGCCCTCTGTATTCATGTTCCTGTTTAAATTCTACTATGGATACATTACAAATAATACTGAACTTGAATAATGACTTAGTTACAGGGGCATTGTATAAACAAACTTGATGCAGGAACAATACGCTAACATTTTTTTTTGCACTCAACGAGAGTGTTACTATAAACTGAGAAACAATTTGATACAAAGACGTTGTGTCAGAACTCTTCCTGAGTGTGAAAGGGGAGCACTTTCATCAAAGCAATACATATAATTTAAAATTGCTGAAATGGTATCTGTGAACGCATATGTATGTTTTTTGGAAACTTCAGATTTCATTGGGACAGAGTTAGACAGGTCAACTGTGTATTCTGAGTTTCTGGTCCTGCTGCATGATTTGCGTGCACAGCTTTAAGAATGTGTTCACAGATTTCTCTGAAAATGTGCGGTATGTAAGTGACTCTGTTAGTGGTGTTAACTAATGTATGCCACTTATTAAATGTAAGAGCAGTGTTTGATGCATGTCTTGATTCTTAATAAAAGTGTATTAACAGAGATTTCTCATTGGGTTCCGTAAAAACAGAAACAGTGGGAAGGTGGGAATACACAGGTACATGAGAAAAACAAAGGAACACGTGGTTGTATACTTTGGGTGATTGTTCCTATTTTTGCATACAGACACACCCAAGAGATAACAAGGGCCAGTCTTCTGATTAACAGACAAACTTTCCAGAACAAAATGTAGGGGTAGGACAGGGAGCCATAAAAGGCCGTCACCAGGTATAACCATTGGGCCTTCATTGCCACTCATCAGAACACTCCTGGACTTATAGAAGATACAGAAAAAGGACTACTTTGCTGCCAGAGGACTGCCTTTCTGTTTAATGGACCTGCTGATTAATGGACTGTCTTTCTCTCTGGGAATACAGATCTGCTTACCTCCATCCTTGGCTAACCAGAGAAACTACAAGGATCAGTTGGCTGACCTCCTGTGTGAGCTACAGGAACACAACAAGCTTCAGAGACCTCCCTGCAACTGCCCAGCTCATCTGCCGCAGCTGGACCTACCTGAACCTGCAATGGGGCCTGCCTGAGTGATGCTGGCCTCTGATCCCCAAGTGATGTCTCCCCAAGTCTTGACTGGCATTACATCGTAGTCCTTTTAAAGAAAAGATGAAAATCCTGATGTTTGGGCTGCTTGCGACCGTGAATGGGCTGGTTAACTGCAAGATCCCGCTGCCCGCGATGACCCCCAATGCGGTGAGACCTTCACTTTGGGCTGACAGTAACCGCCAGCCAACAAGAGCTACACTTCACACTACTGCAATGACAGCCAGCGAAGGTTATCAACACAAAGCTACAGCAATGACTGTCTGCGATGCTTGAACAGCTCTTCACGCTACTGCAATGACCACCCACGACGCGAGGCCTGCTCTTTGTAAAACAGCTACTACCATCTGCAATGTTCAGTCTCCTCCACCATGAACAGAACTCTTGGTGCTGGACTTTGAAGGTAACTTTTTAACAACTGGACTCACCTGGTCCCTGTATCTGACCCATACTTCATTGCAGTTGGTCTGAACTTGTGACTTTCCACGGTCTAGTGCAACTAGATGGCGCTCGGTGTTTTTAGGCACTATATTTGCTAACAATTTAAACATTTAATATCTTTAGTTCTATTTATTGGATTTTTGTCGTTCTACTATCATTTTATTTATTAAAATGTACTCTAGTTTTGTAAATTAGCGTGGTATTTTTCATGTGTCATTTTTAACTTTCACACTGTTTGTGTGCTGTCTAACTACTTTACACATTGCCTATGAGTTAAGCCTGACTGCTTGGTGCAGCAATAATAATAGTAGTACATGGGGACTATGTACATTTTCCTACATGACTCTGGAATATTTCCAGTTCTGTATTGTGTTAGTGGTTTTCAATGCTATTCAGTCATGTGTACATTGGTCTTATTAACTGCATCTTTCTTGGCAATCTCACACTTCATATTAGTCAACAATATTTAACCCCTTTGGTGCATGCACCAGCCAGTTCAGCCTGTCATGGAACATTTGTCTGCCACGTTTCCAGAGGTTTATACTCTGGGAAATAATATAACCATGGAGGAGTACTTGATTCAGTACAAAGAGTGGCTGCTGTTCAGGCAGTACATTGCAAGCAAACAACTGGCTATGTGTATAGCTTGAGAGTGTATACAGGGAAGGACTCCACTCTAAACCCTGTAGGTGCCCTACTACATCAGGGGTCACAGAAAATATTGTATGGGAGCTTGTCCAGCCACTCCTTCACAAAGGTTATTTTCTTTATGTGACTGTTTCTATTCAGGAGTAGAGCTGTTCAGTGAGTTCTACAAACCTGGCACTATGGCCTGTGGTACAATTCTTTGTCGCTACAAGGGATTCCCGCAGGAGCGTGTTTGCAAGAAGCTTAAGAAATTCCAGAGTACAGAGTTGCATTCCAACAAACTACTCACAGTCAAGTTCTCGGATGGGCGTGATGTGTAATTGCTCACTGCAATTCATGAATACTTCCCTCATCACAGTTTGGTATCAGATGGATGAAGTCCACAAGCCCACCTGTATACATGACTACAACAAGCACGTTGGCGGAGTGGATAAGAATGACCAGGTTCTTCAATCATACAATGCGAGTCATATAACCCACACTTGGTATAAGAATCTGTTTACCCACCTGATCCAGATGGCAACATACAATGTGAGTGCTGTTCATCATGAGAGAACCACAGGATGACTCATGTATTTTAATGGCATTCAGTTGTCTGTGATTGAAAGTCTGACTGCTATAGAAGCAACAGCCTCCACTTCAAATGTTCTGGAGGACGTGGCACAGCTGCAGGCGTGACACTTTGCTGAACGCATTCCTGCAACACCCAAAAAGAAGCGAACATGTTGTTGTTGTAAAGTGTACTCAATACAGAGAAAGAGGCAGGAGAGTGGTGTTTACTGTCCCCAATGACCATCTCAGCCAGCCTTGTGTTTTCCTACTTGCTTCATGTTGTATCATACTAAAGCAAAGTGCTCGGAAATTGACTGAGGTGGAGTTGCTGTTAGGTAGACCTTTCAATGGCTGTGAATGGATATTTACTGTCTATGGGCCACTACTTCGCTAGGCAAGCAGTGCAGAATTTTAGTTCCTCAGCTTCAGGAAATCATGAAATTCTCAACACCTTTATCCACCCTCAGAACGTGGTAGGTGTTCTGTTCACCGATCATTGAGAGACTTGGGGAAATGGCGGGATGATGGACGTTTGTGGCTCCCCACAGATTCCAGAACTTTCCAAAACAGAAATGTTAGGAAAATTAGTTTTTTTGTCAAAGTTTGAGGCTTTCAATGGAATCTTGGTAAAGCAACTTGGTGAGTGCCATGCAAGTCAGTCCCCCCTGGACACTCCTAGGTGTATAGTTTCTAAAAATATACAGGTTGGCTAGCTTTCGCTAGGTGCCAGCTGAACTAGGGCCCAAAATATAGGGCTACCCACAGTAGGAAAAAAGTCAATTTCCAGTGGAAAAATGTGGTGCGTCCATGTTGCCTTTAGAGTCATATCCTGTTGCAGCCTCTAATCCTACCCACAGCAGTGAGATACCATTATTGTCAGGAGACTTGGGGATATGCCGGGTGAAGTAAGTAAGTAATATTTATTTGTATATGATTAATTAAAATCTTTACAAAAATATAAAACGCCATATGACAGTACAAATGATTTAAAATACAGCAATTACTATTGTCAATTCAAGGTTGTTATTAAGTCCCGATGAGTCTTTCAGGTGTGCTTGAGTCTTTCCTTCATTAAATCAAAGAACTTCACAACCTGACAGTTCAGTTTAATGTCACTAGACGAAAAACACAGTTTGACTGCCTGCCTACAGGTCCGAACGGCGTGTGATCTAAAAAAAGGTAGCAGCCGCTTATGCCGCAAGTCCATTAGTCTCGGGCAAATGCACATCACGTGGATGATGTCCTCCTTGCCAGATTTACACAGGCGACATAGAGCCGAGGCATGAGTTCTCTCCCATGGCGGCAGGTGCGGTAATATCGGGATAGCTCCAAGGCGCAGTTTCAGGAAATTTTCTTTGATTTTTATTTTCATCCCGATGTTAAGATATGCCTGTGGCCGTATTTTGCCATAATCTCCCACCGTTATCCATCCATGCACCCTGTTGGCTAGGTCTTTCTTATCTTCTGTTGCCGAAATTATTCGTGCAGATTTTTTTGCCACCTTTTTGAAGGACTGGTGATCTATAGCTGTTTCCCAAATATCGGTTAAGCCTAGCACATCAAGAGATCCAAATAGGTAGTCCCTCGGCAGTGAAGTGCGACATCTAAGTAGCTCTTCCCAGACGCTAACATTTAAGGAGTCAGGATCTGCATCGCGAATCTTGCGCCAGTTAGTTACATATGCACTCCGTCTTTCTAGTGTTTGTTTGACCACCCCTAATTCTAAACGCATTTGGGCCGGAGACGCGTATTTGGGAAGGTTGAAGATGGCCCTGTAACAATTGGCTATAACTGTATCTAGCAATGTAGCCTCCTTCCCATGCAACGATTCACTCCCATAGGTGAGCGTTGGTTGAAGTTTCACTCAGAGGATTTCAAGGAAGGGTTTAAGGGAGAGGTCAGGGAGTTTAGTCTTTAGTGATTTCAGTGCGTGGTGGGTCATTGTTGCCTTCCCACAAATAGACTGGAGCTGAGGCCTAGACGTGTTCTTGGAATCCAACATGACGCCAAGGTACTTGTATTTGGCTACCCGTTCAAGCTTTACTCCGTTCAGGTACCAACAAGGGTTCCTTTTCTTCCTGTAGTTCACTGTCATGACCTTAGATTTGTTGAGGTTTATTTCTAGGGCATTCTTTACCGAGGAAGGCATGGGTACAATTCAAAAGATGCTGAAGGCCTATTGGCGACCGGCTTATCAGCACCAAATCGTCCGCATATAATAGACTAGGGAGGGTGACTTTTCCTAGCTTGGGCGCATGATTGCGGCATTTGTCAAGTTCCTCCGGTAAGTCAGAAATAAACAGATTGAACAGAATTGGCGCTAATAAGCACCCCTGCTTTAGTCCTTTAGTTGTCCTAATCTGCTTCGAGAGGTGCTGGCCAGTTCCGAGTTTAATTTTAACCCAGGTGTTAGAGTGGAGCAGTATTAGGGCATCTAGGAGGTGTTTCGGAATGCCCCAATTGAATCGTTTTTCCCAAAGTGTATTCCGGTCCACATGGTCGAAGGCCGCAGTGTAATCAATGAATGAGAGGAATAGCGGTAGCTTGGTGGTTTTTGCTTCGCCCATCAGTAAGGACAGGGCCATGATGTTGGTTGTTGTCCCTTGGCCTTTACGGAAACCTGTTTGATTGGGAGGGATAATGGCTTTTTCGGACGTCCACCCCGACAGTTCTTCCAGAATGAGACCGCTGAAATATTTTGCTTCTATATCAAGCAAAGCAATAAGACGGTAGCTGTTCGGATTACTCTTGCTCCCATGTTTGTATATTGGACTAATGATGGACCCATGCCAGGAGTCCGGAAGGGATAAAGTAAGTCTGGCCTCGTTAAAGACCTGACCCAAGGATGCACTCCAAAATGCTACATCAGATTTGTACAACGTGGGGGGATTCCATTCGGTCCCGGGGCCCCATTCGGTCGTCCCTTGGTGATTCGCCACCCGATGTCTGCTGGGGTGTATTCCGTGAGCCCTGTCTCCATGTTCTTTATAGTTCTGCCTTCCCCTTCTAAATGTTCTAGTTGTGGTAAGGTCATACCCTTAAGCTCCCCCAATCCACACCTGCTTGTCCTGCTTTGATTGCCGGGGTTACCATCACGACCAAGCTTTGTGATTTCCATGCAGGGGGACTTTGTTAAAGTGTGACAATAAGTATTTGGTCCATACTTCCTCTGCTATGTGCAAATTGTGCCCCAAATGGTCAGGGTTCTGGATTCTTTTCACCATTTGCCAGAACCTAGAACTGTTTTTCTGCTTTCCTTCGTGAACAAGTCTCCCCCAAAGTTCTTCATTCCTTTGTTTTTGACTTAACCATTTCAGCCGTTTGATTTGCTTTTTTGCTTCCCTCAGCACCACTTGCAAACTAGGGTTTCCCTGATCCTTTCGTATCCGCCTCAGAGTTTGATTAATCAGGCGTTTTTGTGTTTTCATATCCAACCACATCTGTCTCGTGCTTGAGGGTCCCCTCACAAGGCGAGAATTGGTGGGCCTGGTACTACCCAGTTGTTCCCCGATGGTGATGATGAAGTCATGCCAGACATTCCCCAACTTAGATGAGCAGTGAATTTGGTGGAAGAGGGTTTTCGCAATTGAACCAATAAGGTCGATGTTATCAAGACTACACCGTATCTGTTTTAAGTTTGCACTGACTTCTGTTTCTGGGCCAATGTAGCGTTCTTTTTTCTCTGCCAAATTGGATTTTATCTCAGCCACTAAGGGCAGGTGGTCGCTCAAAATCACTCACGTCTATTTTAAATGAAGTTATCCAGCTGAACATGTCTAAGGACATGAACATGTAATCCAAATGCGAGGATTGTGTGCTAGAGTGGAAAGTGGCTGCCGGTGGATCGTCTTCAGCATAACGTCCGTTTAGGGCCCTTAAGTTATGGGTGTTCAATTGCCAAAGAAGGTTTTTTGAGTGTTTCGTTAAGTTGTTATTTTTTGCTCGACCTTGCAGCGGCACGCCCCATGCTGTATCTAACTCATAAGAGAGGTCAGTGCCTTGCTCATTGCCGATGAGAAGCATGTTAAAGTCACCAGCCAGGATGAAGGAGTCTGACTCCCCGGAGTCCCTTATTTTTTGTAAAACGTGCCACAGCTCTTCCACCGATTTTTGTTTCCATTTGGGGTGAATGTATGTGTTTATAATAATAACTTCCTGGTGCTGCTTTGTTAGAGGGAGTGAAAGCTTTACCACCTGTATGACACTTGGGGGGGGTTATATGAAAGTCCAGAGACCTAATTTTGCCTATTGTCGTTATAGAGGCGAATACCATCAATGCCGGGTGGACAGAGGTTTGTGGCTCTCCACAGATTCCAGAACTTTCTACCACATAACTGTGAGGAAAAGTTTTTTTTCAGTCAAAGTTTGTGGTTTGCAAGGATTCTGTGTAAAAAACGTGGTGAGAGTGTATGAAAAACATTACATTTAGAAAAATACCCACTAAATCGTACTGCTCCTAAAATCCATATCTTTTTCCCATTTCAGAAATACACAGATTTCATGCATACTCATTTTTCACTTTGCCTATTTCACTATATGAATTGGTCTATACTCTGTACTCAATGCAAAACCATTGCATGGTGCAGCACAGTTGTTGGCTCTGAGTACCTTGGGTTCTTTGAGAGCCTACAAACCCTATATATTCCCATAGCCAGAAGGGTCTAGCAGACGTAATGGTATATTGCTAAGGTAAATCAGCCATCATGACAAAAAACTGCAGATGAAAAAGTGGATCTACGCATATTAGCCCTTGTTGAATTTAGAATTTCATCTATTTTCCATAAATCTATAGCTTTTCTGCATCACCCATGAGTTTCACACGGGTTTCCACCATAAACTAAAAATAGGTTGAGAGCACCAAATAGAGAACATAGGCTACCTCTTAGAAAAATGCAAAAACTGTGGTACAAAATCAGGTTTTCTGATTCAGCTCTGCATGTTCCTGAAAGCTGGGAAGATGGTGAATTTAGTACAGCACTTTTTTCCTAAAAAAACAAATCATGCTATATTTTGCCTATTTTCTCGATCCCCTCCAAGGAAATCCACAAACTTTGGTTACCTTGAGAATCCCCAGAATATTGGAAAAAAGGATGTAAATTTGGCCTTATATGAAAAAAAAAGTTAAGGAGCCTAAGCACAAACTACCCCAAATAGCCAAAAAGGGCTCAGCACGGGGAACAGGGGTTGGGAGGGTAGCGGTTAAGATTAAAATCTCCTGCAATCAAGGTCAATAGGCTTGCCCATTTCATAGATTGGTGGGGTTGCTGTAAGCCATCATTGAAGAAATACCAATGAAGCTCTTCAAGACGACCCTGGTCAACTCATTACCCATAAGAGCACTATTAAGTGCAAAAAAAAGCTGTGCTTTGGTATTCTGAATTCAAAACTTGGTTGCTAGGGGATTGTATGTAACAAATGGAGGACACATAAGTTCTATTTTATTAGTCACTGAAATTTATACCATCAGTCCACCAGAAGGCTGCCTCCTGTGGTTTTTGACTGGAGGAAGAAAATCAGTGCAGTAGTCTTCATTGATATTTGATATTTATTAGTTTATATAGTGCCCAAATCACCCTGTCGGGTGTATCTCCGCACTGGGGCATTGTGCTTCAGTCAGACGAACACACCTCAGAAAAGATAGGTTTTTAGTAGCTTCCTGAAATGTAGGAGGTTCTGGCATTCACATAGTTGGCAGAAAAGTTTATTCCAGAGAGTGGGGGCAAGCTAAATAAATGCTCTGCCACTCATGCAAGCCTTTATAATTCTCTGGGTGCTGAGAAGTAGTTTAGATCCTGACCGAAGAAGCCTAGTAGGCATGTACCCAGCCCATTGAGAGCTTTGAAAACAGTACAGCAGATTTTAAATTTCACTCGTTTCCTCAAAGGGAGCCAGTGGAGTTTGTTTAGAAGCAGTATAGAGGCCGTTCTGGGAGGGACATTCGCTACTAGTCAGGCCGCAGTGTTCTGTCTGGAATACTTGCAATTTGTCCATTGTTGCCAAAGCCAACAATGCATTGCAGTAGTCCAATCAGCTTAACACTAGAGCTTGCATCAGTGTTTTTCGGGTGGAGGATGGTAAAAGAGGGAACAATCTTCTAAGGAGGCTGAGTATCTGAAAACATGTTCCTGTGCCGGTGATGGCATGTGCTTCGAGCATGAGTTTCTGGTCAATACGGATTCCCAGATTCTTGACCACTGTTTTTGAGGAGGGGGCCGGGCCCAGTTTCTCCGGCCACCAACTGGGTGTCCAGCATACTGCCGGACCTCCAAACAACATAATTTTCGATTTCTCTGCATTCAGTTGAAGGAAGTTGGTCCTCATCCAGGCAGCAATGGTCTTCAGCCCTCTGAGGAGATGAGATGTTTTTTTTGGCTGGATTTATCAAAAGAGAGTAAGAACTGGGTGTCATCCGCATAAGAAATGGAACTGAACCCTAGGGTCTTCATTAGTTTGGCCAAGGGAGTAACATAAATGTTAAAAAGGGTAGAGCTCAGCCAGGAGCCCTGCGGTACTCCCTTGGTTACTTTGGTGGTCTTGGATATGAAAGTGCCAATTGTAACTGTCTGAGTTCTGTCTGTTAGGAAGTCTGTCAACCATTTCAGTGCAGCTCCTTGAATCCAGATTTCATGAAGTCTCTCCAGTAGGATTTGGTGCGAGATGGTGTCAAATGCCGCTGATAGGTCAAGCAGCACTAAAAGTGCGGCCTGACCCTTCTCTAGTGCCATTCTGATGTTATCAGTTGGTACTGTGCTTGGCCCGGAAACCTGGCTGGGAGACATCCAGGCAGTGCAAGGTTTCTTCAAACTCAGATAAGCTCTTGTTAATGTGTTTTTCTTGTAAAGGGGGAGCAGAGAGATGGGACAATAATTAAACAGTTTGTCTACGGGAGCTTTGAGATTCTTACGGATGGGAACAACTAGTGATGCCTTCCATTCGGGAGGGAGTCTGCCATTCCTCAATGAAGTATTGAGGATGGTGCAGATAGGAGTAGCGAGTTGCTTGGCAAGCAGGGAGGTGACCCAGTAGTTCTCCTAAATGCCTTTTGTGAATTCTGAAAGTTGTGAAGTTAGGATTTTGTCTCAGATTACTTTTGTGAATCAGGCCCTTAGTTTTTGATAGAATAAACTCTAGGGATTCACTGTTGTTATAGTTAGGCCGTTTAATATTATGAAAACTATTGTTTTAAAGTAAAATACACTGAAATTCACCAGATATACTGTAATGAGATAACTAACATATTGGGCCTTACAATGCCCTTCTTATTATCTCACATATTGCATCACTCAGACATGTGCAATTACATAATTGATGACATCTCAAATGACATAATTATTGACAACACTGATTACATCTTTCAACCTAAGTATAGTTAACCAGTACAGCATTTTACATATAAAATGTAAATACTAAATGGCATAGCTTACTCAGGAGACACACAAGACCACTAAAGTGAACCAAGCTCCTGCTGCACGCAGTCTTCTCCCTGTACTTAACTGAACAATATGTAGCTAGGGAACATCCTGGGAGTAATCAAGCAGATGCAGGTGGACAAGCCGCAGCTGCACACCGACTTTGCACTGTGAATAACTCTTCATGAAGAACCCAGCCCCTCCAGACATCCTGGCTGCATTAGGTGGCCATGCCCCTAATATGCACAGTCTTTGCCTTGTATTAAACAGATGTGGGCAATGAATCAGACCTGGGTATGCAAGTTCCTACTGCAAATAGTATTTGCCTTTGCAGAACCCTTCTATGAAGAGCCAACTTCCACTAGAAACCCTCGGCCCTTTAGATGGTGAAGAACCTACTACAAACAGCGTTCTCTCTGTACCAAGCACTTTGCAGATAGCCATATGGGCAATCAAGCACACATGGATGAGCAAGTACCGGCTGTGTACAGTCTTCAATGGTATGCCCAACTTCATATGCAGAGCGCCCACTCTCTCTGTATACTTAAGGCCCCTTAGTATAATTGGCATCTATGTATCAAAGCTTTTACATTTAGCCAAATTCTTGTGTGCTGTCATTGAGACATGATTTGGCAACCCTTTGCTGTGCAAGGCTATCACCATGTGCATGACTATTCATGGAAAGCACACTCCCTTAACACACATCCAAAACCATTAGGAGGCAAAGCTTGCTGCAAAAGAGTACACCCTTTAGCAGTAAGGAGACTGTAGAAAATTAGATTTAGCTATACCTTGCTAAGTACCTTCCAATATGATAAGCATATATCAAACTGTCACAATGAATGAATGATGTGTTCAGTAATATCATGAGTGTTGTGTAGGGAGGCAGCCGTGGGCAAAATAGTAAGACGTCTGTCAGGGGGTAATCAAAAGTTAAGCCCTCTGGTTCATGTACCATTCTGAGGATTGATTGGCTTCTTTTCAACATAGCAATTTCATACACTTCTTCCTAATTTGTGGATATCATTTGGGAATGGGCAATGACTTACCTGCTTGAGAATAGGGATTTGGTGCAGCATAAGGAACAGATTGATTGTAATACACAGTTCTGTGGTGAGGGAGAGTTCTCTTGATGATCAACCACAACAACTGCCAGGGTCCTAAGATTATATGAGCTATTCATAACTTGTGGCTTTGGGATGTCTGCTGTCATAGAGCATTTTTTTCATGATGATCCTGAGCCTGTCTACATTTATACAGAGCAATCTACATTGAATGAACTATTGCTTTAGGGTATGGGATCTTAATGATGAGTGCTTTGGTTGTGACAAACACTTTTACTATTTCTGCTATGCAACACTTTATTTAAAACAGTTGTTTAGTGCATTGCATTTGTTATTTGTTTCTTATCTGCATTATGTTGTGTGTAAAAAGCTTGATACTTGAAGACCTTGAATAAACTATATAAAAAAAATATTAAATATCAGTGACTTGTCTCCATTGTCTCTCTCCCAGTCTTCTTACCTTTCAATATCTGATTGCGCAGAATGAGATTATATGGAAGATATTTATGTATGTATAAATCAATAATGGATGTATGTTTTATTGAAGGCATTGGCTAACCTATTGTTATTTAATTTAAGGTGGGAAAATGTTCACTTTTAAATGCTTTAATGAGACAGATCTGAGATTGTTTTAGCCAACTGGCTCTATTTGACAATGTGACAGATGTCTCGCATATGATATTGGAATTAGTTTGAGCTGAAGACTCCAAGTGGATCTATCAAAATAATCTGATGATGGCATTGACATTTTTGAATTTATTGGAGCTATGAAATCCTGTACTTCTTCTAAAATTGTCTTTGAATTGATATTTTGTTATATAAGCATTATTGTATCTGAATTCAATTTTAGGAACTGTAGGTATATATTTGGCATTGCAATGTATGTTGTGGGTATCGGGTTAATTAATAGGCAGGCAGAAGAGGAATGGTTTTTTTGAACTGCAATAAAGCCTGATTTGGCACAATAGTTGTGTGTCTATGTGTCAAAGTTGAGCTCTTGAGCAGGGTGAAATGCACAGGCAATTGTTTTTGCAACAAAACAATCTTCAATTTACACTACAATGTGTAACTGTTATTATAAAAGAAAGGTTTTCCACATCTGAATCAAGGGTGAAATATTGTGCATTGTGTAGTGATATTTGACACATGAGAAAAAAGCGGAGTTAGACTAATTCAATTTGGGGACTATCACCTCCTTAAACTACAAGCAATTCCATTTTACATGTCATTCCAAAACTTTGTAAAAAGTTGTAAATCTACCTGAGTGGTGCTAGGGGATGCCAAATCTCACTTGCTTTTCTGGAGTCACGTTGGAAATTATTCTGCCATGTGGTGCTTGGTAGTATTTGGCCGGAACCCTTGCAATGCCAAAGTCTGACAATTCTGCAGGCAGAATATAACATTCCGCACACCACTAGTCAAAAGGAAGAGTAGACAGTTATCCTGAGGATTTTGAAAATGTATTCCATGTATTTTAGATACAGGTAAAAGAACATTAGAACAATCAAGTATGTCAAATTCTTTCTTAACAGTGGTGGAGAAAGCATTAACGTTAACCGAGGTACCAACATTCTAAAGTGGGAGTGAATAGTTTCTTCACCACAGTGTTAAAGAAATTATTCTGCTATGAGTATTGGAAGGTTTTACTTTCTACAACACAATGTTGGGACACGAAGGGAGAGCTTTGAATTTTGTGATTCATTTTTTAGATCAGTGTGAAATGCAACAAGCTCACATCTATGTGACTGAAAATTATTCCCGTCAGTGCCAGTAGGAACAGTTTGGTTTCACTTTGACTGGTGCATTGGATTGGTGCCACAGGAGTGTGCTCTCCAACCATTTGATAAACCACTACAGGCTAGAGAGCAGGAAAGTGGCCGCAGTTATGTGTACTGTTTTTATCAGATGTAGTGTAGGAATGCTGGTGGTACAAATGGTGTAGATCCCAATCAATTCTGGTACTTTCTCACATAGAAATCGGAGGAAAATCTATCAGGTTCCCAAATGTTTGAGGTCTGCAGGACATTCAGGGTTGGAATGTGTAGTGGGATCCATGCAAGTCACGCCCCTCTGGATTCCCCTAGTTTGTCTAGTTTTCAGAAATGTCTGAGTTTAGTAGGTTTCCCTCGAGCTAAAATGGGCCAATTTTCAAGTAGAAACCTTGATGTTGCCACCTAGTGTTTTGGATTCGTTCCTGCAATGGGCCACAAATATGGTATCATTTTTATCTGGAGAAGTAATGGTTTATTTCTTTTGTAACTAAGTCATTAGGGCAAAAAAGTATATGTGGAACTTTTGTCCCTGTTTTTTGTTCCTATTTGTTTACATTATTTTTTATTTCAACAATTAGTTGATTTAGAAAAAAGGTGCATGAGCTACACAAATGACCCCTTGCTGATTTTTGATTTTTTTTGATTTTCAGAAGTGTATGCCTTTCTGGATTCACCAAAAACTGGTAGGTAGAAACCACAAAAATTAGGAAAATCGACTGTCACTGAGGAAAAAGCAGGAAAATAGTTGTTAAAAATGCTTATTTTTCTACTGTGCTTGTCCTTTAAATCTGGGAAGATCGTGAAATTAGCACAGCACACTTTTGTGTATGCCTTTTTTGTAAAAGACAAATATGGTCTCTTGTACATCAGTTTTTTTTCCTGTTTTTCTAAATAAACTCCAAAATGTTGCCATATTTTGGCTATGGCTCTTTAGAATCTCCAACATGTGGTTAAAGAGATGCAAACGTATTCTGAATCCACGTCGTGTCAAAAAAGTTATGAAGGCTTAAGCGTGAAGTGCCCTGAACATCAAAATTGGGCTCAACGTTATTTTGAAGCCACAGCAGCTAAGGAATTATGTCTAAAAAATCAGAACAACTTTTTTTACCTTCAGAAATGACAGGAAGCTCCAGGAACCAGGCTTGCCCTCTTGAGAAATCATTCCTGGTGCTTCGTGCAACTTGGAACATTTTTCCAAATTCTTATGCTGTAATCTCACAAATTCCTCATCAAAAGAGATTTCATCATGATTCCTGTGTATTTTGGGTTGTTTCATTGCAATATTCTTTTTAGACACACTAGGGTAGAGTCTATGTATCTGATTCGCAAAGGTAAACATACACTTTTTTAGTATTCACAAAGGTTTTTTACTAGTAGCATCTTAACGACCGTGGAGTTTCTTTTCATAAAAAGATAGAACAGTCCAATCTTGTTATGTGTGGGGACTCCGCATGAGTCAAATACCTTTGTGAATAGCAAACAATTGTTAATGTATCCAAAAGTGTATGTTTACCTTTGTCAATTGGGTCATTCATGTTCATGTTTCATTAAATCCTCTCAGTCATTGTGATTCGCTACTTTATTGCTTTAATTTCCGTAAAATCAATTTTGCAACCTCACTTTGGAGAGGTGTGGTGCAGCGGCCAAGGCCGCTACCTTCAAAGCACAGGGTTCATGGTTCGATCCTGGGCTCTGGCTGCAGCTCTGCTCAGCACCATGTGACTCTGGGTAATAGCTCACTTAGGGGCAGATTTATGATGACTGGCGCATCCCCAGGGATGCGCCAGTCATCCTGCGCCGCTGCTCCGCCACCCATGGTGCGCCGCATTTACAATGCGGTGCACCATGGGGCAAAAACAGCACAGATGCGTGACGCATCTGTGGCGTAAAGGTGGCGCATTGCTGGAGCTGCATCGCAAGCGCGACGCAGCTCCAGCAAGGCTCAGGGGTGCCCCATCTCAACAATGCTGTGTCAAGACCTACGCCTGCTTCAAGCAGGCGCAGGGTTTTGACGCAGCATTGTCCTGAAAGTGACTGAGTGAAATCTCATAGATCTCACTCAGCCACTTTTAGGAGGCGTTCCTGCGCAGGAACCCCCCCCCCCTGCGCAGGAACACCTCCTTATGGCGCAGGGCTTGACAACGTGACGTATCTCCTAGATGCGTCACGTTGTAAATAGGGCGCATTATTTGCGCCGCCGTTGCGTCAAATAAAGTGACGCACCGGCGGCGCAAGGCCTTCATAAATCTGCCCCAAAATTTCCACGATGGCCCCCAGTGCCTAGAGACCCATAAGGGCGAGTAGTTCACACTTTACAAATACGGATTTACATTTACACCTATGTTTTGCAAAGAGAACAAAGCCAATGAAACCTATGATGGCAATTATTTTTCTGCATCCTGGTTCTACTGGATCGCTTCAAATGGGGATACAGATCTCCATACAGGCTGTCACCTTTAGGACATTTATTGACCGGATGATGCACTTTCTTTCAATGTGTCACTCTTTTCTTTCTGTATTTCCTATAATCACCTGAGGCCAGATGTACTTAACATGCACTAAAGGAATTTAAGGAGCCCGTAAATGTTTACCAAACATACGTGGTTTGGGATTCTATACCGAATTGCTATTCAGAAGGGACTTTATCAAAAGGTGCTCACAGAAATGTTGGTCTGCTGACACTTGCAAGCCATCATTCATGTGGTAGCTACCAATCAGTGTTAGTTTAAATTTGTGGACTACATATTGTTTATGAGGTAGGTCAAATTGTAACACTCTGACCCTGAATTTTGAGAACCAACCTTTTAGGACCTAGGTAGCGGAGTAAAATTCTTTACTGGTCGCAAATTGTGACCAGTGTTAAATACATTGGACCCGTAGTCTTCTATATCATTAGTGAAAGCGAGGCAGTGGTTTATCCAATGAGTCTCCGTGAAAGTCTTTTGCTGTGAGGTGGATGTAACTCTTTGTTTCTATGGCCCTTATATGTTCTAGAAAGGTTTTTGGGGAGTTTACATGTGGTGCTCTCAATGTGTTCTGAAATGTAATTCAATCTTGAACACCCTTTGCATCCGGGGCGTCTGATGTGTCACTTTATGGATGCCTTATTACATTATTTACAATTGTCATACTTCCAAATTATTTTTTACAACGAATATCATTTACTATTCCCAAGCTCCTTGTCTGTAAAGTGCGTTTTCATCAGAATATCTGTTGAAGAACATGGATTAAATCATATTATTATGGGAATGTCAGCAATCTTTCTGCTAAAGTCCGGGAATTATCCTTCAGTATCCCATTTGCCTCTTAACTGTAAGTCATAATAAAGGTGATCGCTTTGCTTCCCAGCGTCTTTGGATTTTTCTGCTTTTGTCAAAAAATAGATTTTGCCTTTTTTTCAGAGGTTTTAAAATAATATTTTTTGAGTAATCTTCATTCAAACTGTTTCGTTACTATCTATTTTATGCTAGACTACTCCTTTTCTTATAACAATTTCTTTTTATACAAACGGTTCATAATATGGCATTTTCAATGTTAAAGATGAGGGTTGGTGACTGGTAGCATGCTATTTATTACTGCAGTTTTTCTACACACCATGATTCCTATTTCACTTCTTGAGCGTGTATATTTCCAAGTCAAAATACATTGCTGAGGTCTAGTTCAAGAAACTATTGTGATAATTTATTTTGAATTTTTCAAATGAGGACTACAATTCTCGTGTTTTTCCTGCCCACATAGTGAAACTCTTCACTGTATGTACTGCAGCCAGGTTACTATTTTATTTTACCTCAGTTCCATTTTTAATATTCAATATGGTTTCAATAATACACCGCCAGCATTTTCAATTTGACATTTGCATTAACACAGATTTCATTAGACACGTCTTTATTGAAAAGAAAACGCTGCAGATGTAAAACAAATCTTACTCATTGTTAGAAACATTTTGGTATGTCTTATTTTGTTCACTGATATCATTCCTACAAATTAGGTGAATACTTGAAATCCTGTATCATGGCTCTTAAACTATTCAGTGATTATCCAACCATCTTGACAACTTTTGTGGTGATTGAGTAGATTATTTGCGTTGGGCAGATTAATGTTGGTTACCATGGGAGCGTGAAAATTGTCAGTGCATCAAGATGTTTTCTCTGATAGTGAATTCAATTAATGGATTCAACAATAAGTTGTTCAGGTCAGTTCCTTTGATCTGTGCTATTAGTAAAAGTGTATGTTGAGCATAAATTTCTCTGAGGTGCATACTCATATTCAAATATGTGTATATGGTATTTCTATAGTGTAAGCCTAGCCAAGAGGCCGTCAAGCACTGTACATGGTCAAAAGCCAGAATACAAAACAACGAGCAGTGGAATAGGAAGCTGGGTTGTGGATGGTTCATACCGATGAAGGGTTCTTTAAAGCAGTGAGTCTTCAACGCTTTCCTAAATTGGAGTGGCATTGTGGCAATTCTAATGGATACGGGGAAGTTGTTCCAGATCTTCGGTGCATAGATGTAAAAGGCCTGCTGTCTTGTTTTATTCTTTTTTACATATCTTAGTCTGTGGTCTGACTGTGTCCTGGCTGCAGGTGTGCTGAGAGCCACTAGAGTAGGTGTGCTTGTCTGCAAGTAAAGTAGGGGTGCTGGTTGTGATTGTTTTTGTAAATTATGCAGTTGATTTTGAAGATGGTGCGGGCCGGCCCAGAAAGCCAATGGAGCTCTATCAAGATGGAGGAAATGTATTCCTATTTCTTCAGGCCCTAGGTGAGATGTGCTATGGTTTGGAGGGTGCCCCCAAGGTGCCAATATGGAGTCTGGGAGGCCAGGGAGTAGAAGAGAGAGCTGGTTTCTGACAACGCTTTCCTTGAGGTTGAGGTTTGTGTCCATGGTGAATCCAGGAGTTTTGGCGTTCACTGAAAAGTTGTAAATGCTCATGTCACAACAGGGGTTCTGTCTTGGTCTCTTTCAACTAGTTCATACTATTTAAATGTTTTAGTTTAAAAAAAATTAAAACATCAGTATCATCCATGGGTATTGTTTACAATTTTTATTAACAATCTCTCCGTCTGTTTTACAGCTGGCATTGCTCAAAGCACAGTACAACGATGTGACCAAGGTTATCCCATAGTTTAATATTCAGTGGAGTGTCGAAATGTATTTTCTTCCAATAGTCTCACTTAAATGTTCTCATTTCTCCTTTTTCTTTATTTTAACCCGTTGGCCGCTGCCGTGATTTCGCGGCAGTGGGGCCATTTTAAAAAACAGCGGGGTTGCGTCGGCCTTTGAACGTGCGCAGCACCAGCCAGGTAGTGCTCCGAACGTTAAACGGTCTACGGCAGCACTTATCGGGTTAATGATTCATAACATGAGCAGATCTTTGGCAACCAGATCACAATAGACATCATCAATCATATCTTGTACTGGAATTTTGGGACATAATCTTACTTTATTATCTAATGACCACTGTGGCGTTCACAGCTCATAGTAATGTTTGCATGAAGTACTAGCAATGTTCAACAATTTCCTCAATATTTCTGTTGTATTCCCATCTTTGGGCTGTTTAGGGTTATTATATCTTCCAAATCTATTATTTTGAGATGTGATGATTTTCTCTTTTTGTTGCTTTCCATTATGATGATGTTCTCTCTCTGTGGTCTGGCATGTTGCTAATTTTAACTTCCATATTTACTTTCATATGTTTGGACACTATGGTTACTAACTATTTATAGGCAGAACATGAGTCTGTGCTTTAATGCTTGTTCTTCTTCCACTTTTTATACTTTATTTGGAAATTTAATTATTGCACTTGGTAGGTATTTCTTGCTACTGAATGTTTCTTACTTTGTCTCTTTGGACAGTTTTCCCTGCCTCTTCTCATCTTCTGGTTTTGTTGATGTAAGTGTAACAACCTCATCTCATTTAAAAAAAAAAAAAGAACCATTTGTTATGGGTTCTGCCACCCTCACCATTTCATGAATCTAAGTAAGAGCTGCTTTTGAATTGTGTTGTCTCTATCTCAGTTATAGGGTTGTTAGTTGCATGTATTTCTCTTGATGATTCAAAGTATTTCTTGTAAACCCCATCCCTTGTCTACCTGAGGCTGTGAAGCTTCCATTGGTTTCCTCGCCTTTACGTCACATTTTGAAGATATAATGTTTTTAAAAGCCTAATATAATGTTTTTAAAAGCCTAAATGAAGAAATGGCCAAACAGTTCTGAAAATAAATACTACTTTCTGGACTTGGCACTCTCTGCAGGGTCACTCCCAAATGTTATTCCTTCACCCCTCCTGTTTTCTGAACGCAATTTTTTGCCGTTTACAACTCTGTACACTTTGCCACTCCTAGTCAGTGCTAAAGTGCTTGTTCTCCCCTCCTAAAACATGGTACAATTGGCCTACATATGATTGGTAAATTAAATGTACTTATAAGTCCCTCGTATATTGTCCTACAGGTGCCAAGGGCCTAAAGATAGCCTTTTTAAACTTGTCTCAGGCCTGCCATTGCAGCATATAGTGCACTCTTAAAATGCCAATTTAACCTGGCAAAATAAACCTTCTGCAATTTTGAAAATGCCACTTTTATAAGTTGGCATTTTCCTGCCCTAAACGATCTGAGGCCTTCTAGGAGTTTCCAGATGCCTAGGCCTTCTAATTGCTCCACCATCAACAAAGCATCTTGGGCCCAGTCAGTGAACAATATGACATTTTGAAAATACCACTTTTATAAGTGTACATTTTCCTTCCCTAAACGATCTGAGGCCTTCTAGGAGTTTCCAGATGCCTAGGCCTTCTAATTGCTCCACCATCAGTAAAGCATCCTGGGCCCAGTCAGTGAACAATATGATGAGTGTGTATCTGAGAGAGGTCCATCCTACCAGAATAGGAGGGGCAGAGCTGCTCACTGCCTCACTTACATTTTAAGGGGTTGCCTCTAGCACAGCCATAAAGGGACATGACAGCAGCCTTTTGTAACCCGAGCCCACTTTGAGCCTGAGCAGTGGAAGGAATGTAGTTTCCAGAACTAGATGTGGATGTAGACTAGAAGATTTCCCCACTTCAAAATATGGCACCAGGTATACATATTGGACCTCGTGATCCACTTATTAGTACATTGAGGGACCTACTGAGGACCCCAAGAAGGGCTGCTTTGTACCTAGGAGGACAGCCCTGTTGCTATCACAGGACTGCTCTGCTGCTTGAAGTCTGCCTTGTTCCTTCTGGGACGTCCTTGTTGCTTGAGGCCTGCCATGCTGCTTCATCCTAGGTCTACCAGGGTGACTACAAGGGCTAGTAGTCTCCTATTCTGAATTACAGTAGCACAACAAGCTACAACAGCCTTGAACCATGCACCTTGACCATGCCTGAATTGAGTCCTGCCCTCCAAGCGGTGCCCAACCATTTCTGGAACCCTGAAATGGGCTCAATTTTCCCCAAACAGGTACAACTTGATAATTGGGACTTGAACATTTACCCCTAAAAAGTGGCTTCAGAACTGACAGGAGATGGGATCTACCTGCTCGCTGATCTGCATGGGTGCACCACCGGTCATCTTAACTTTACCGAACATATGTCTTTACAGTGACTACGTCTAGTGGTTCCCAGACAATGACGCCTCCCCCTCGACACCACCAAATGCTTTGTCCCACTGAACTTTACCTTCTCAGAGGCTCTTTCTTGGAAATTCTTCTATGTCTAAAGGTAAGTCTGAGCCCAATTCACCTTGTGTATCCTAACCAGGCTCCATCATGGTCAGCCATGACTTTTGACTTTGCCCCAATCTTGCATGGCTAGATGCCCGGTTTGGAGCTTTGATTTTTAGGCAATATTGTTTCACTAAAAACCTTAACATTTCAAAACTCCTTTCCTACTTATTGGATTTAATGTGTTCTATTTATATTTTACTTTATTTTCCTAAATTGAAATGGGATTTGTTTAGTATTGTGCTTTCTCTTTGTTACTGTTTTTGTGCTGCATAAATACTTAACACAGTGCCTCTAACGTAAGCCTGACTACTTTTGTGGCAAGATACCAGAGGGTTAAGCACACGTTAATTTAGGGACTTTTGTCATTCACACTGACAAGGATTGTGGTTGTTTTCAGCCCCTTAATCAAAAACCCTGGAAAACCAATCACATGAATTTTTAATTAAGTGCTGCAAAACTTTTGTAATACTTACACGCCTACACATCATCTATACAAGTGTGCCTTTTAGGATACTGAAACAATTCTGTTGTACCCTGCACATAGAGACACTTGTAGCCATTTTGATTATTTCAAGTCTTCTTTATTGATTCCAGTTAAGGGTAGTATCAATCTCTGTATAGCCAACTCTAGTCAAGTAATAGCCATGTATCAGCTCCTACATTTCCTACACCAGCCCCAACAGGAGCAGCCTTCCTAACTGCTCAGCCATATTAAACAGAAGATAATCCTAGTAAGCCTCTAGTTTATGGAACACTTTAACTAGCATCACTAGATCCTTTTTCTTCCAGGTTTTAGTGATCTTAAGATTTACCTGTTCCAATCTCATCCTTCTTAATTTTCAAATTGCTAAAAGAAATTGGTTGTTGGCTACTTCTAGGCCTGGTTTACTTTGTTGTGTATGCAATTTGTTATATCCTAAGTATTACATTTACATGTAATCAGCCTAGGTTCTCCTCGCTGCTCAGCCAGCCAGAGTGAGAGATGGTAATGGAATGTTGGTGTGACTCTGATGAATGGAATGCCTGGGTGACTGTGTGGATGAGTGGTGACAGTTGGAGATGGGCTTGTCCTTGTCGCCAAAATAAATGTTGTACCCTGCACATAGAGACACTGGTAGCCATGTTGTATATTTCAAGTCTTCTTTATTGATTCCAGTTCAGGGTAGAATCAATCTCGGTACAGCCAACTCTAGTCAGGTACTAGACATGTACCAGCTCCTACATCTCCTACACCAGCCCCACCAGGAGCAGCCTGCCTAGCTGCTCAGCCCATCTACAACTGTCACCACTCATCCACACAAATTAAGAAGGATGAGATTGGAACAGGTAAATCTTAAGATCACTAAAACCTGGAAGAAAAATGATCTAGTGATGCTAGTTAAAGTGTTCCATAAACTAGAGGCTTACTAGGATTATCTTCTGTTTAATATTATCACATATTTTCCAGTGGTGGCAGGTGACATTTAAAAGTGGTGGGGTATAAAACCTGGTGATGAGTGTTCCGCAGCTAGCGAGCGAACTGAGAAAGCCCAACCATCATAAAAGGGACTTTGAGGATGTGGGGGCTCGCACCTGAGAACATTCTGAAAAAGCTGGTAGGAAATAGAGCATTCTAAAGCAAATTTGATAAAGCAAGAAGGTTTATAAAGCAATTGTGAATGTGTAGACTTGAAATATTCAAACACTTTAAAAAATGCCACATACCTTGCTGCATTAAATATGGCCAACAGTGACTGCATGTGTGCAAATTGTACAGTGCAACACATAAGTTTTTAAGTTATCTTCCCAGCCTTACCACGTTCAAAACTTTTTGAGCACTCAGGGTAGGTTATGCTTCTGAGCACAGTGGACGCTTTCTGAACAAAGGGCACCTTCGAAGCAGGACACACGATCTGGACATCATGAGTGGAGCTGACATTCAGGGGCCAGGTTTAGCAATCCTACTTCAACTTGAAAACATTTATTGAATGCCTTATGAAAATAGAATGAACATTCTAATTTTATAAGGCCTTCCATTATTGCTTGCAAGTTGCTAAATGAGTGCCACTACTAAACCCGGAATCACTAGGACTCTTGCTGTGGCAGTGCTGGAACCAAAATACAGCTTGTTGCCTATGCCATATCATCCTATACAACCACTGGTTTAGGCACCAACCAGAAGTACCTGTAAGCACTGCAGTCACCTCAACATTTTACAGACAGCAGCCAGAGCTCTGTAGTGGCGTAGCTAGACCTTTGGCCACCCATGGTGGACTGGGCGTTTGACACCCGTTGCAGAATTTAAGAGCGGGGGGAGTGGGGAGACTCTGGTAGATTCCCACACGTCTGACGTGCCGGCCACCGGTACGAGAGGGTGTGGGGGTAAGCCGCCTTCCCCAAACCTTGAGTCACCCTGAGTGGTCCTCCTGCGCTCCCCCTTGCTACGCCATTGGAACCCCGCCATCATAATTACCATCACTTTCTACCTGCCAAATCAAACGCAGCCAGCCATGTGCTGCAAGGCCCTTTTATGACCTTGCAAATGTTTTTTTACTGCTCACATTTTGACTGCCAGCTTCCAGAGATTCACTGTTGTCAGAACAGAAGCACAGGCGGGGACCATAAACACAGAGATATACATTTTGGTGAAATAAATCACAGTTCGAGAGAGTTCACAAAAAGTTTGTGAAAAAAGACATCTTAAAGTCATAAACAATACTTTATTTTGTCATGTTATGTAATCTACTGAGTATTGGCAGTGAACGGAGTGAGTGCTCTGCAGTGAGGCTCGGGCAGACAGTATGATGCACACATTCCCCCATAAGATAGAGTGAACATGCACTTATGCATCACGTCTGCACTAAGTGGATTTAACATCCATTCCGTGCATTCACCTGGGTGGCTTTTAAATGCTACGTGGCTACAGTAATTTTTTTGTCAATGTTTTTTCTGATACAACAGCACGCAGTCCTCTACCAGCTCCCCCTGCGACAGTTCTCCTGTCCAGCTTGCCTGCAGTCCGCCACACTCTGCTGTCTGTTTACCTGATGCCCTCAGTTTGTGTCTCCTCTGTTTGTTTCTTGCCCTGTTCTGCCTTTTCTGCTCCTTTTCTGCCCTTTGTTTTGCCTTTCCTGCTAATTTTCCTGAACTCTGTTCATTTTTCTGCTTGTTTTTCTTCCTTCTTTTTTTGCTTTTTCTGCTCATTTTTCTGCCCTCTGTTTTGCCTTTTCTTTTCATTTTTCTGCCCTCCGTTCTGTCCTCTTCTGCTCTGTTTTGCCTTTTCAGCTAGTTATTCTGACCTCTGTTTGGCCTTTTCTGCTCCTTTTCCTGCTCTCTTTTTTGCCCTCTTCTACTCTGTTTTGCCTTTTTCTGCCTTCTCTTTTGTCGCTTCTGCTCATTTTTCAGTCCTATGTTTTGCCTTCTCTGCTCGTTCATCTGCCCCCTGTTTTTTCTTTGCCTGCTTGTTTCTTCCCTCTTCCCTCTGTATCCTCAAGACCTTTCTTTTCGGCGGAGACCTCGCACCCCAGTGCCAGATACCCCCAGGGGTGATAGTGATGCACTCTACAAATGCTCATTAATACAGTGCTATGGAAATATTGCTTAAATAGTTCCTACAGTGTTCGCCATGCATGCTTGGTTGATGAATGGTGCATTGGCAACTGAAGCAGGCTGACTGCAATGGAAAGAGGATATTATCTCGCACAGTCACAAGCTGTCACAGATGATCCAGGGAAACAAGATTGTGGGCTACCATAATCTTTATTTTTCTTACTACCCCTTGCTACAGCTTTTAGACTCTCATATGCCATTTCCCATGTCTTCTGTGTGGCAAAATCTAGCATAGTTCTATTCCTTACACGCTGGAGGTGGGACCTTTCCAACAGGGTGTTAGTGCCCAAAAACTACACCTTCCCTTGAATTAACATTGTTACCAAATCTCTAACATGAACAGTTACATTTCTTCAAATTGTCTTTGGGGCAGACGCACTTGCTTTCCTGCTCTTAGGGTGACTACTTGATGAGGTGTGTCTTAACACTGCTTCAATTTTTGCAGCCCAGTATCAAGAGGCAATGATGGTTGAGGTGATCTTCTTCTGTCTGAGTTTGATGGCTCCATAGAATGGAGTATTTGAGTGAAATGGGACATTTCTTGGGTAATGGATTATCCATCCCTGGATGACATGACGATGTGTCCTTTTCTCTCTATTACATGTAGAAGATCCTTAGCAAATAGGATCTCAGTTTTTCGTCTTTGTCGAACAAGTACAGAGTCTCCTCTTCCAAAGGCAGTCTAGAACCTGTTGTCATTTCTTCAGCATACATCTTCATCTTCTCCTTTCAGAAAGAATCTGTGGTTTGGAGCCTTTTTGCATCCACTTGCCTTTCAGCAGTCCACTGAGGTATTTTAGCTCGAATCGCACAGCCGAACATGAGAGTGGCCGTACTCTCACCGGTCATGAAGTGAGGACTTGAGCGATAGGCTCTCAGGACTTGATACATTGCCCAAGATTACGCCAAGGCCACAGCAAGTCGACGAAAAGCGTTCCTGGACATGAGAGCAGAACTTCGTTCTATTGGAGCAAGATATGGCCTATTCCATCCTTGCCTATTCAAGGTTACCCACAACAACAAGACCACGACCTACGAAGATCCAGTGCGCCTTCGCAGTTTTCTCAACTCCTGTGGTCCTGGTAACATGGAATTCTCCGGCTCCGGTTCTTCATCATCATTTCCTCCGTGACTTTTTTGCACTGCTGTCCTTGGATTTCCTGATGCTCTGTTACCTCTTTTAGCCCTGTTTTCCTCGTATTACTGATTGTTATTCCTTCACCTGGTTCATGATTAGTCTTTTTTTGCTCGAGACCCTGTTTTGATGTCTCTTGCATCTTATGACACGTTTGTCTTATTTTTACTGTTTTTCTCTGTGATATTTCTTCTCATCTAATTGTGCTGTTTTCCCTCTTTTTGCAGATCCCTGTTCTCGCGCCCCGTCCTGTCTCCCTGGCTGGACGTTTCGTTGCCCCGTTTCCTGCCCTTCGTTGGTTGGCCTTACCCCCCTCATCTTGTCCCCGTTTTCATCCCTTCCGTCCTCCTTCCAGATTTCGTACCCTCATTCTTCACCCTTGTAAGTATCTGGCCATTTTTCCCTTCCTCTCTAGTTATCAGTCTTCTCATCATTGTTAGTCGGTTTTGTTCACCTGAATCTGTCCTTTACATGTTCCTTTTCCATGTTCTCTCCCTTTTTTTACGCTTTTGGTCAGTTTCGTATCTTTCTTCTTGTCCTGTTTACGCTGCATTTTCTATTTGTTTTCCTTTCATTCCTCTTTCTAGTGATCTCTTTTCCTTTTGGTTCGCCTTTTTCTCTCTTTCCTTCTCACAACTCCATTATCTTACCATACGTTTCTTCTTCTTTTTCTTTTTCTTCAAATTTCTCGCCATGGCTTGTCTTGCCGTTCTCTTTTTCTGGCTCTTTTCTTCTTTCTTTTCCTCTTCGTCCCATCAGTTTTCTCCACTTTTCCCACAATATTTGTTTTCCCCTGTAGTCTTCTCTTGTATTACCTCTGCTGCACTCTTTTCCGAGTTCTCTTGTCTTCCAACATTTTCCTCTCTTTCTTTCTACATTTTTCTTCCCTCCTTCTTCCCCTTTTTCTCATCTCTTTTCTTTTCTGAGGCTTTCTTATGTTCTTTCTCATCATTTTCACTTTCTAATTATTCTTGATGTCAGTACGCGTTGTTTCCTGGAACATTAAAGGTTTACATTCGCCCATTAAGAGGCAAAAAATCCTTTCTCATTTAGCTAAATTGAATATAGATGTCGCCTTCCTGCAAGAGACCCATTTATCTGATACTGAGGCTGCTAAGCTTCAGAGAGGTTGGGTAGGAAAGGTTTTCTCAGCTCCTGGTGATGGCAAAAGGAATGGTGTTGCTTTGTTACTCCGAAAGTCTTTCTCCCACTCTGTGTTGCACTCCGAGTCTGACCCTGATGGTAGGTGGTTATTTGTCAAGCTGTCCTCCAAAGGTGTTCCTATTTCCCTGCTTAATGTTTACGCCCCCACAGGCGGAAACCCTATTTTTTGGAATGCATTTGCCTCTCGTATTACTGAATATATTGACGACAATTTTATTTTAGCAGGTGACTGTAACATGCCATTGGATCCATTTTTGGATAGACACTCCAAATCTTTTTTCACTCCTAACAAGTCCCATAAGTTGTTCACACATGCCATCTCCCAACACAACCTGGTCGGCGCTTGGCGCATTTGTAACCCCACCAGTAAAGAATTCACATTCTATTCCCCGGTTCACCATTCCCAATCACGTATTGATTATATTTTTCTCTCTCATCATATCTCCCAATCCCTCACCAGGCTGAGATTGGTCCCATTGTTTTTTCTGATCACGCCCCAGTTCTCATTCAGATTGATATTTTACCCAAACCCACCGGTTCTAAAAGATGGCGTTTCAATAACTCCCTTCTTCTAGATCCCAAATTTACTGCCTCCTTTATTGAGTTTACTACCGATTTTTTTGCCATCAATAATACTCCCTCCTTAGCCACTCATACTATTTGGGACGCTTACAAAGCGGCGGCCAGAGACTTTATCATCAGACATGTTGCCGCTAAGCGTAGGCTTGCTCGTCAGTGCACAAATGACCTCTTATCTCAGATCAAAGCTCTAGAACACTCCTTTTATACCTCGCATACCCAGGACAGTTTAACAGCCCTTGTGAATGCAAAAATGAATTATAACAAACAGTCTACTGAAGATGCATCGTTGTACCTATTAAAATCCAGTTCGAAATTTTATGGGGGGAAAAATAAGGCGGGGAGAATCCTTGCCATTTATCTGAAAGTTAAACAAAACAAATTGAATATTGAGTCTGTTTTTGATGTTAATTCTGTTTTGCAACATAAAGATACTGCTATTTTGGAGGAATTCTCTCATTTCTATTCTACACTTTACTCTTCTGAAACTCAACCCTCTGCTCATTCTCTTTCCTCCTTCTTTACGAACATTCAACCTCCTCCCAACTTTCCTGTTGACTTGTCCTCCCTTGAAACTCCCCTCACCATTCGAGAATTACATACTGCACTTCATTCTCTCAAGAAAGACAAGGCCCCTGGCCCAGATGGCTTTACTGTCGAATTTTACCAACACTTTGCCAAAATATTATTACCCAAATTGCATCACCTTCTTGATTCCTTCAAAACCAGTGGAGCCTCCTCGGGTACCTTCTCAGACGCTTATATATGTATTATACCGAAGGAAGGGAAGGACACCCAACACTGCAAGAATTATAGACCGATCTCACTCGTCAACATTGATTATAAATTATATGCCAAATCTTTAGCCATCAGATTGGATCCTTTTCTTCCAGATCTCCTTGGTCCAGAACAATCAGGATTTGTTAAAGGCCGCTTTATTTCGGATAACACCAGACTCCTCTTCAATGTTCTCTCTAAATCATCACGATTTAATGATTCCCTAGCCGCAATCGCCTTAGACGCCGAGAAGGCATTTGATAGGGTTGAATGGTCTTTTCTTTTCTCTGCGTTAAAATGGTTTGGGTTTGGCCCTCACTTTATTTCCCTCATCTCCTTCCTTTATACCAACCCTAGAGCAGCAGTTTGTGCCAATGGCCTAACTTCCTCTTTTTTTAACCTTCGCAGAGGCGTTAGGCAAGGATGCCCTCTTTCCCCTTTTCTTTTTAATCTTGCCCTAGAACCCTTTTTATCCAAGCTCCGTCAAAATCCAAACATCCATGGTTTTTCTCTTTCTCATTCTCAAGTTAAGTTAGCTGCTTACGCAGATGATATTTTATTATTCATCTCGAACCCTTCTGTCTCCATTCCAGCTTTCCTTGCCAAAGTTAACGTTTATTCCCATCTTTCTGGTTATAAACTGAATAATGATAAGTGTGAAATTCTTCCCCTTACTAAATTCACCTTCAAGCCGGACTTTGTGGCGTCCAACTTTAAATGGAGTCCGACCCACATAAAATATCTCGGTTTGCATATCACCCCTTCTATCCCAGACACCATCTCATTATGCCTCGCTAAATGTACCCAGAAACTAACTGACCTTACCTCCAGATGGCACCCCCTTTATCTCTCTTGGTGGGGCCGTCTTGATACTATCAAGATGATGCTCTCCCCAATCGTCCTCTACACCATTTCTAATATCCCTGTTTCCATCCCTGCCAAATTTTTTGCAAAAATCAATACCACCTTATCTTCCTTCTTATGGTCTAGCAAGAAACCGCGCATGTCCTTATCACGATTGCGTCTCCCCAAATCGGAAGGCGGGGTTAATTTTCCGCATTTCCCTGCTTACCACAAAGCTTTCCTTCTGAAACAAGCTTCTATCTGGCTCAAAGATCCTACCGAACCTCTCCCCCTTTGGGCTGAACTTGAACGTCTTTCTCTTTCCCCCTTCTCCTTCGCTGAATTTCTTTCCTTCTCCCGTAAACCCCAATTCTTATCCTCTCCCATTCACAAATACACTGCGAAACTACTTTTAGCTTCCACTCCAGTTCCTCCCTCTTCCACCACTGAATTTCTTACCACCACTATCTGGCATAATGCTAGTATTCTCATCAATCTGAAACCTTTTTATTGGAAAACTTGGAGACAGCGCGGTTTAATCTGGGTCTCCCAACTATTCACGGGATCTACCTTCACAACTTTCTCTGACCTTAGCCGCACATTCTCTCTCCCCCCCTCCTTCATTCATAAATACGCCCTACTCAAGACTGCAGTTATGTCTGTATTTGACTCCCTCCCTCACTCTTCTCCTATTACCGTCGATAATACCGCAATTTCTTCTCTACACTCTCAACTACGCTCCAATCCTTCAGCATCCTCCATCTATCATTCCTTTCATAACCCTCCGTCGCCTCGGCCAAAAACCATAGTGGAAGAGCAATGGGAATCTGACCTTGCTGTATCTTGGCCCACTTCCCTATGGGATAGAATATGGACTAAGCTTCGCAAATCCTCTAGAGCTGCCTCTCTTACTCAAACCCTTTTCTTCATCTATAATCGACTTCTTTACACGCCATCTATTCTCCATAGGAGATTCCCTTTGATCCCGGACACCTGCTGGTCCTGCTCCGTCCCCAATGCCACGCTTTTTCACATGCTCTTTCTCTGTCCTCTCACGCACGCATTTTGGATTAGGGTATGGACTCAACTCAACTCTATTTTCCACACTTCTATCCCCTTTTCTCTTCCTGACCTTTTCCTTGGCTCACTTTCTTCTTCTTGGTCCGCAGTTGAAATGAATGTTCATATTATCGATTTGTTATTAGCTGTTGCGTTTCAACAGATTACTGTGAATTGGAAAGACTCAAAGAGTATTACTTTCAAAGCTTGGTGGTTTAATGTATGCTATAATCATAGACTGGACACTGCCTTTGTTTATCCCCTCACCCTAGCCCCGAAAAGACATGCGCTATGGCTTCCTGTCACCCTTTATCTGGATGTCTGTGCCAAGCGTCCCTCTCATTTATCCCCAATTCAACAAGAAGTTTCGAAACCCCCTTGAGTTGCCTTTCGTTCATTCTATTTCTCTAACATTTATTTTTCTGCGTATATTTGCATTGTTTCCCATGTTATTATGCCTCTCACAATGTACATTTTATGCCTTTAGCCTCATTCACTTTTTATTTTTCTCTTTCTTCTTCTTTTTCCTTCGCCCCTTCTGCATTTTTTCCCCTTTGATACTTACTGTGTCCTCCTAATCTATTACACTTGTTGATGATACTGTATACCGTTTCAATTTTGTACTACCAATTTTGTTTCTCCTAATAAAATTCTATTTGAACTCAAAAAAAAGTCATTGCCTTCTATTAAGGCTTTCTGGAGGGTTCTCTTGAGAGTGCCCATGAACCTTTCAACAATGCCATTGTCTTGAGGCCATAGTGGTGCTATTTATTGGAGTATTACACCCATCTGGGTCAGGAATTTTTAGAACTCTTTACTGGTAAACAGAGGGACATTGTTGGACTTTAGTATTTGAGGAATGCCCAATGTTGCAAAAATGGCAACTAGTATTTTTATACTTTTTTTGTGTCCTCTGGATGAGATGCTTTTAACTAGAGGAAAACAAGAATACTCATCCATGAGGACCATCAGATTTTGCTCATCTGCTAGCAGTCTGAAGAAGTCAATAGTAACTCTCTCAAACTTGAGCAAGGAGTCTGACATTGTTATTGGTTAGTGTGTGGTGTTCGGTGATGGACGTTGACATATGTTGCACTTTCTTAGCTTCTCCTCAACTCTTTCATCTAGCCTTGGACACCACACTCTCTCGCAAGGCTCTTTTGGTGGCTACTATGCCACAGTGGGCTTTGTGTTCAAGTTCAATGGCAATATGTCAGACTTTGTGGCAGGACAATGCTGAGAAAGTGTGGGCATGTAATATGAAATTGAGGTTTTCTTCCCCTGCTAAGGACCGTGGTAAGTCAAGTGCAGAGAAGTCCGTGAGAAGTAGTTTTTCCTGGCTTGTGAGTAATAGTGCAGTCATATTCTTGAAGCCACAGACCCCAGCATTCATTATTAGTGGCATCTTTGCCTTTGGATTTCTTAAGATGGTTAGCAGAGCCTGGTGGTCAATGATGATTGTGAAATACTGCCACATAGGAAAACATGGAAGTGTTCACAGGTCCATACAATCGCCAAGCTCTCTTTCTCTGATTGAGTCAGTCTGACTGCAACTGACATATATGCAGCTGGCCGTGCCAAGGGGAGGATTGTAACATGCTCACATCTTAAGGGGGCTTGGCTTCTGAGAGAGACTTTACTTTCTCCAGGTCAGCTATCATGCCATTTTCTGAGAATATGAGTATGAAAACTCAAGTTGTGTTTAAAGAAATCCACACTTGTGGATGTTTAAAGTGAGGCCGGCATCATTAAGCAACTGACATACCTTTTAGAGCACTTTATTATGTTACTTTCTAGTACGTACAAAAATCAGGATGACATTGCTGTAATTAAAGACATTTGATACTGGCTAGATAAATCTGTAAATGGTGTCTTGAAAGATTTCAGCTGCTGAAGAAACACCAAAGCTGAGTCTTTTGTATCTGAACAGATCCATGTGTGTTGAAAATGTGGTTATATATCTACTGTTTTGTTTAAGTTCAAGTTCGTGGTATCATTTGTTTAGATCAAGTTTTGAAAATACTTTGGCACTATTGAGTAGCATAGCTCCGTTGACTTGAGCGTTAGCTTGTATTTGTCAGAACTGGTCTTAGGGAGGCTTCTCATGGCAAGTACTATTTTGTGAGGTGAAGATCCTGCCACCATGGCAGCTGCTTGTCTCTCTGCTCTCTCCTCCACCCATGATGCTAGTAATATTTTGTCCAAGCTCAGGGTGTCATGGAGCATGCATCGGCAGAATGAATCGGACAGGCACCCATCTATGATTCTGAGGCACATGGCTTCTTCGTCATTAAATTTGTTGAATCTGCAATGCTTTATGAGGAATCAAGTTTTTCTGCAAACGCGTTCATTGTTTCACCTTCTTGTTGACATGCTCTGTAGATGATGTATCACTCATAATCATCAACATTTGGCGTTGGATCAAATGTTTTCACCAGCGCTCCCTTCATTTTTTGACAAGAGAGGATGTCTTCACATTCTAATTTCTTAATGACATTTTTGACCCTTTCTCCCAACAGGTTTTTGAGATACTTGATTATCTTTCCATCACCCTGTTCTTCGAGTTCGTCCATGAAGTCATCGAACACGTCGATTCACGTGCCCATCTGGTGCCAACATTTTGTTTCTTTGCAGTGTCGAATGGGGAAGGCAGCTTCAGGAATATGGCCATGTTGTGTTTGACCCCTCCATCCTGCGCATTGGTGGTGCGGGTTAGATGGTGCTTGCAAGAGGTTTAATTAACCAATGCTGACTGGTGATCTTCAGTGAGTTCCTGGTGCTCTGGGGACTGCATAAAAAAAGGGCCAGCTGCACAAGAAGAAGAAAATCATCTTTGTAAGTTGAGGGTAGGCTCTGTCTATCAAGTGAAAAGAAAGAGCAGTAGTTAAAAGATGACCAATATGTATGGCTGCACATCAGTTTTTTCAGGGAAATGGCATGCTAGCCTCTATATATGTATATCTCTGTAAGCATGTAGAAGGAAAAACCATGTGTAGCAGAGAGCGCTGCATCCGTTGGCAGTGTTGATGCAGGAAATTCAAAAGGCAGTCTTGGCACTCCTTCAATCTCAGCAAAATAAAACAAAAACTCCCTTGTGTCCGTGGCAGCGCAGGAAGCTTTGTGATGAGAGGTAGGGCAGTTGAGAGAGCCCCAGTGGTGTGCAATGTGAGCAGAAAAATCAGCACACGATCTGAGTCTCACAGTGCGGCGGCATAAGGACCTGAAGGCGAGAGCGGAGCCAGTATTCGTGCCTGCTTACTCTGTAAAGGTGCTCCCATCCGACCATTGGAAAAAGCGGATGCAGTGTCCAACGAAGCTGGAAGGCAAGGAGAGGAGGAGCATGGCCAGCAGGCATCATAGTAAATGCAAACTTTGGGCAGCCTTTCCAGCAACCCCTAAAGCCTGACACCGAATTAAGTGTCATCATGCACTGCATTTACTATGATGCATCGGGGCAAACTGAGTCCCAGGATGTGAGGCAGTGTGCGCCCACACTCCTCCTGTTTGAAAAGGCTCCCTTGAGCTAATAAGCTGGCGAGCTATGTTTGATGCACCTGCAGCCAGCAAGTGGTACAGAGGCCTGAGAAGACTTTGGGCAGCATTTCAGGCACCCCCAAAAAGAATGTGTTGCTCTCTACTGAAGAAGGACAACTATCCTGAAACACGTGTCTGGAGATACACAGCACTGGCTGCACCAAAAAGTGTGAAAAACAAAAGCCTGACACTGAATTAGGTGTTATCATGCACTGCATTTACTATGATGAATCAGGGCAAAATTTGTGCTTGGATGTGAGGCAGTGGACACACATCCTCCTCCTCAATGCTGTTACTGGCGCTGCGCACAAAGAGGGAAGAGAGCAAGGGACATAAATAGCCAATTACTGCATGGCTTCATAATAAAACCATTCAGTGATTAGATATGTCCTGGGAACCTGAGCCTCCCACCCCCTGCTGCCTCACTTGTAGGAATGGAGGCCTACCAGAGTCCCATAGCCAATCCAGATACTGCTCACTTGCTGTTAATGCTACCAAAACAACATGAGAGCAGCACCAGGATTGGCTCGGGAAGGGGAGTCCAATGCTCCTTAGGAGAGTGGGAGCTGTGGCTGTGATCCCATCCTGACTTACTAGTTGCACAGGTATGGAAATGCCTCTAGTGAACAGGTCAAGTTGGTCACAGAAAGAAAGCCATCCAACTCAACAGGATTACTTTGAAGAGTGAGTGTGAGTGTCTGTCGACCCAGGAGAGCCTGAGCCTGTGTATTGTAGTAGTGCTCATTAATCCATTACTTAAGTCCTACCTCCGCAGGCCTGCCCTCATCATGAAGAGGTGAATTGGCCCATGGTTGGAAAAAAGCAGCAATGCATCTGAAAACCTCTAAAAATGTAATCTACAGAGATAATTTGACGGCTGCTGTGGGCAATAAATATGGGGGGGAGGCAACACCCTGGCGCCCTAAAGGAGAAATTGGCCCTGATATTTATATGACAATATTGTAAATTAGAGATCTGTTTGAACTTGAGAAGGGACAGCACTACCTCCACCAGAGTAAATCACTACTAACTCCATCACACCAGCCTCCCCCCACAGACAATGGTGACATTTGCCCTTAACTACAGTAATAGTTGGACCAAGACAAAAGAATGTTTGGCTTGAAATTTCAAGCATTTCTATGATGTTTTACCGAGTGGCCCAGCAGCATACTTGGGGCCCTGTTACACGAGAGTGCACTTTTAGTGTTTGCACCACAGTGCATTTTCAAACAGATATGCAAACAGGGAAAGTCCACCCCATTATTATGAATGTGCTTCCCTCAGGACATCCGCAAGCTAGTGCTGCTCTGGGGGCAGTGCATTTAAGTGAAATACAAAGCATCTGCTTCAAAGCTGCTCCATGTTTCACCATACAGACAGCAACTGGCCTGCACTTTTAAAATGGGAGAGAAATCTGTTTGCAGGTGGGTGCAATCAGTAACTGCACCCGTCTGCAGGGGATGTCTGGGGTCCACAGGACTCCCTTGCCCCCTTTTAAGAGCTGCCATCAGGGGGCGCACTGACAGTGTGCCACCTTTTTGTGGCACATTGTCAGTACACCTCCTGACAGCTTCTATTCCCTTGTGCCTGCATCCCTAATACGGCATGGGCAGAGAGGTAAATGGAGTACCTCATTTGCATAATGCCTCGCCCCCATGCAAATGAGGGTACACCTTCTTGAGGTAGAGCTGGTTCTACATGTGCGCTAGCACTATCAGTAATACAGAAGGGCTGTACAAGTGTCTGCAGCCCCTTCTGTAATGCCAAAGTGACCCAAGGTGCGCAAAGTGGATGCACATGCCCGTTGTGCCCCCGGGATACTTTGCATAATACTGCCTCAGGTGACTCCAGCATGTAGCTGACATTTAATCAGAGCTAACAATAATTCACAGCTTTGGTTCCATTTAGTGTAGAAAGGATCGAGAATCTCTGGGATTCACCAGACCCAAAGGACCACAATATTCCAGAGGACTGCTTTATTTTGAATGCACATGCATCCCCCGACAAAAGAGAATTTGCAGAGTTCCAATTTGCTGGAAGTAGCTCTCCACAGGACATAATCATAAGAACTGTCTTGATCTCCATGAATGCAAGGTTGACAAGAGCTATTTTCGACTCTTGGTGCTTATAGAATTTCTTTAGAGCCCCTCAGTTTCTACCACAGCACACCTGGGAGAATCTAGGGAGACCCCCCTCAACCATGGCAAGGGGTCTGACAGAGGGTATCCCTAAACCCAGCAACTCTGCTTCATGCACAGAATACTGACACATTCTCTTTTCTACAATAAACCAGTGTAGTTGATAAAAGACATGCTTAGCACAGTGGTATTTAGATTTGATACATTTCTATGTACATCAAAATCTATCCTCATAATCAAGTTTGGGTTTTGAGGCAGATCAGTGATCCACATTCTGCGCTGACGGAAGGAGGAGAAAAGTGGGAGGAAGATAATTAGCACCCTTTATTAGAAAAAAATGTTTTAATTGTGACTAGTTGTAAGGCGAAACTCAACCAGAGATAAAATCAGGTTACAGAAAAGCTAAAGATTTTTTCCCTCAAATGCATAGCCAAGAAGCTGTCGTCATTCAGAAGTCAGAATATTTTAAATCTATTTCTATTTTGCACGACAGATTTTATTTGTTTCTTCTGTTTGTCTACAGAAGTAGCACATTGTCCAATTAGTAGGAGAATGTTTTTAGATCTTCTTTCAGTGTGACAGGCAAAAGTGGGCAGATTCTCCTTGCTGGACCACGGCTTCTGCCGAGTTTTGAATGTCCTCTCTGTGGTTAGTCAAAAAGAGAAAGATGGCTCTTGTAAACAAATCAGTTACATTTCACACATACTTTCTGGTACTGTTAAACCACAAAAATGCAGTATACAACTGGTTCTTTTTTCAGAAAAAGTAATTAGCAGGTTTTAACGTTCACTCATTGTCAAAAAAGGCATTACTGCTTTTAACACTTCAGTGGGTGAAATAATTCGAAACACATAAAAATAGTGTTATAGTAAGAGGGGGAGGACAGTATGTATCCATCTGGGTGATCTGGTAAACATCCCAGGGGCACCCTTCAGGACTAATTTATTCGCTTTGTTTGCACCTCCAAAAGCATTCTGAAACAGATGTTCCTTAAAATATTTACCCGAAATGACCAACGAGAAACAAGAACAAGCTATGGATTTTTTCCCCAATGTAATATGTCTGTGCCGTTTTTTCCTGTATACAGCCACCTCGGACACTTAAAACCACAGTCAATGCTGGTTCACCCAGTCGGGAATGTCATGGAAATTTTTTAAATTATATAAATATTTGAGTCCCAATATTTGGGGTTTGGTTTTGTAGATTGTACTTTATGCATTACGCTGGTCCTGGTACATTTGTGCACGGATGTTTGCACCAAACTGACAAATGGAAAAATTATATTTACACTCAATGGGACATATTCACAAGCCCCTATCTCCACCACAACGTCACTTTTAGTGACGTTGTGCTGGCGATAGGGGCTTCGCCTTATTCACAAGGCAGTTTTAAGTCACTTAACGTGGTTTAACACTGCCTTGTGAATAGGCCCCCTTTCATGCTGTGTTAAGCGTGAAAGGGGCATGCAGTGGGTGTTGTGATGGGCGTTCCACCGCAACACCCATTAATATTTACGCTGCCCCTTTTTCACAAGGCGAGTGTAAATAGGAGCTAACTCTAAACTTGAGACCAGAAAAACCCTGGTCTTAAGTTGGCGATAAGAGGAGAAATGCTTTAATTCTCCTCGTTTTTGCATTTTCCACGTGTGCTGCCTTGTGCAGCACACATGGAAAATGCAAAATGCCATGGTTTGTTTGTGTACAGGAAGGTGTCCCTTCCTGTACATAAACAAACCTATATTAAAAATGCTGGGGCATATTATCAAGACAGGTGAAAAAATGATCGCCGTTTTGGCGGCAGAAAACTGCCCCTAAAATGGCGATAATGGGCTTGATTATATGCTCTATGGAATTCCAATTGATGCCCATGTTAGATGTCCTTCACATTTAACATGGGCTTCAATTGGAATTCAATAGAGCATATTATCAAGCCCATTATCGCTGTTTTAGCTGCAGTTTTCTGCCACTAAAACAGCGATATTTTTTTGCCAGTCTTGATAATATGCCCCGCAGTTTTGTAACTTACATGTGTGCTGTATGAAGCAGCACACATGTTAGTTACAAACTGGCATTTTAGGTTTGTTTATGTGCAGGAAGGGACACCATCCTATACATAAATAAACCTCCCTGTGTGCAGACACCCTTGCACTCTGGTGCAAGGGTGCGTGCGTTGGCGCTAAGTTGTGAAACTTATCACCATCGCAGGGGGAAACGCAAGGCTGCACCATATCCTTGTGAATATGGTGCAGCCTTGCTTTTCCGAAGTAGCGGAGAGATGCGTTAAGCGAAGAAGGCTAACACCTCTCTCCACCACTTCCTTGTGAATATCCCCCAAATGCATGAACAACATTTTGCGCAGGTTGAATCAAATAGTGGTGCAAAATCTATATGACCCAGAAATACAGATACACAATTTCACTGATGCAGTCTCTATAATCAGGACTTTGCAGTATTTATAATTCATTATACATTTTATTTGAGACATTTTGATAGCACTCACAAGCTGTGAGGTATTGAGTTGCTTTTCATTTAAACTTGAGGTATTGGTGCAGTTACATTAAATTATTTAATAAAACAAGATAGAAAACGCTTCCATTAGTAGGGTGGGTAACAGAAGAGAGCATCTATTTACTCCTTATGAAGACTCGAAAGATTCAGAGATGGTTAATTTGGCTGAAGAATTGCATGAGATAGAGGAGCTCGACATGAATTTCATTGGATGATTCATGGTAAGAGAAGTAACCAAAGAATGGTCTGCAAGGAGAGCCTTAAGATGCTTCCTGAAGGTGGAAAGAGACATTAGCTTTTATTTGTCAAATGGCAAAGAGTCCCATGCTCATGTGGCAGCCATTGAGTAGGATTGGTTGAGGGCTAGGATGGGCCTGAACTGGGGTATGTCCAGGAGTAGTGTGCCTCTACTTTTCAGTTCCTTTGAACTGCAGGAGCTTGCAAGAAAGTTAGATAGGTAGGGTAGGCCATTTTCATCAATGAATATGAGCAAAGAACTTTTAGAGATCTTAGGAAATAGTCACTCCAAGGTAAAGTTTCATAAATACACTTGGGAATTGGAAGTACATGAAGGTTTGTTATTACAAAATAATATCTTATGCACACGGTCTAAAAACCTTTAAAGGCTCTGTTTAAATAGCTCAGGCTTAATGCATTTGTCTTTGAGCTGAATATCAATAAATCCAGTCCTAGAGGAGCAAAAACATCTAGTTGGTATAGCATATTAGATCCATTATTTTATTTAAAAATATTTACATTACAGGAGAAATATGGAAAGTATAAAGATGTCTACAAATACTGTGTTTGCTCTTAGGGAATAAAAATAACTATGTTTTCATGTATTTTAGTCCACAGATGTAGCAATAGTGGATTCTCTTAAAACGATTGAGAGACATCTAACTCCTGACTTCTAGTTGACTCTGGGTTGCATAAGAAGGCAGCAAAAAAGAGGGAAGCTTTATATTAAAATTGATATGTCATAATATTTCAACTGATGTTGGCTAAACAATGATATTTCTTTTTTGTAGGCAAAGAATGATTTATGTTGGTTTGTAACCAACAGTGTATATTTAATATAGATGCACTGATCAGATCCATTCCTACTGATACATGCAGACATTCGTATGACAGTTCTTAATCTTCCTTTGTTTTTGTCGGTATTCAGACATAATATTGAAAAACATATAGATGAGCAGAAATGTTGAGTTTTAACTACTGTAATCCCCTAATGGCAGCGGTGCCTGCTCAGGCTCCGCCGTCGGGATTATGATGTCCATTTCCCACAGACTTTCCATGCTGGCCATTTTGACATGGAATGTCTGTCGGAAAGTGACTTTGGGGGTTATTTAGGTAATAACAAACAAAAAAATATTATTCTTAAAAAAGTGTCATGAATTAATTGTGTTATGATTTTTAATTGTAAATAATTTTGTATTTGTTGGTTATAATTGGGAAAATATGGTGTGGTATTTTTATTATATAAGTAATGTTTGTTTTAATTTGACAAAATTGAACGCCGCGTGAACATTTCCCGCACCATTCTGACCCAGGAAGTTATTTTTCTTCCTTCAATCTGTAACTTTGGCTGCTGTGATCTACAGTGTGCCGGCACGGGTAATATCCGTGAGTAACTACACTTTAACGATTTTTTCTATTTTTCACATTAAGTGCCTCACGGGAGGGTGTACCTTAGCGCGTACATACCACCGGACTGCAATTTGGTTGTGGTCATGACGAATGCTGTGCGATCCTGCTTTTTCACAGCAGAAACATGTTGACCAGATATCTTAATTAAGGACACAGGTCTCCTAATACAGAACCTTTGATTGTCCGCCTTTCACAGTTTTGAACTCTAATACAGGTTGGCCCGCATTAAACATTTTGTCTGGGTTCCAACCGAGTATTTTTTAATCCTGCACCCACATATTCTGCACTTCTTTTGAGTTAAATCACTATTACACTCACCACCTAACCCGCTCCGCTGTAACTCAGGCGTTGTAGCACGCTGGGGGGGCATTCGGCCACCCCAGCGGGGACCCGATGATGAAGCATGTCACCAACTAGTGGTGAGTGAGGGTCCTTTTTAACAAGAGGTTACTTGTTCTTCCCTGTTGGATTCAGTCATTCCGGTCCACTGGGTTGCTACCTCCTGGTTACTGAGATTGAAATTGCCCAATCTTATAGTTGTTCTAATCAGGTAGGGGCCTCTGAATAATCTGACACTTTTATTTTATTTTCCTTTTTCTCATCACACGTATTTTACGTCTCCTTAGTTGAACATGGTATTAGACCTCAAAGTCTGCTTTTCTGGACACGTTATAGACCTCCAAATGACAGATTTATTGCTAGATTTTTTTCTAAAGATATACCAATTGTTTTCTCTTTCTCATATGTAAGATTATTAATCATCTAACCTCTTATGTATGATCCTGAGCTTTTCGATGCTGTTTTCAATTCTTTAAACACACATCTGGCCGGCATTCCTGCAAGCAGTGTTTATGAAAGAAAACCCTGTCTAAGTTGGTTAACAGTGTGTAAGAATGTATGATGATTCATGAACACATGTGCCCTGTGATATATGTGTGCGGAGATGGGTAGGTGATCCCACGCGGACACGGGCTGATTGAGGTAAGATGATGATGGGGGGGCTCGCTACGAGACTCGATCACTTGGAGGCTTGAGTACCGGCTTCTAAAACCCTTTTACAGAGCTGCCGCGCTGTAACCAAACCTGAGCATTCCGTAGCGTTTTCTATAACCTCTTTGCAATACATCTACCTTTTAGCTAAATCTGAAGGCTTAACCTCGATGTACTGACCCGCCGACCACTCATGTGGCTCTTAGCCCTTAACCCTTAGGTGAGTTCGGCGCTTATTATCTTGTTTGGCACCTAGGTTTGACAAACCACTTTGAGTACTAGATGTTGTCACTCACACAATCAGTGTTCGACATGCCACTCTGAGCCATTATGGTGTTATTTAAGTTGCCTGCTGTTTTAATAAATTGTTTTTAATTCTGTACCTTCCCACTGATATAGTCTTAGTGTGTGTGCACCCCACACTGCACGCTGAAACCACTTGACATGGAGAGGTAGTGACTATTTCCCACACCGCCCCAAGCATGCCTTACTATGTTCACATTCTGGCGCTGACAATCCGTGCTGCTAAAATGAGAAATGTACTACTAATGTGTATCTCCTTTCTTTCTCATGATTCAGGCATAGGACTTTCCACAGAGGTAAAATATACCCACACCACATACATGACACTGGCATGTTTTTGTGTTTCTTTACTTTATAGTTTTCACTTTTTAAGGTCCTGATGAATCGCAGGAGATTTACCCAATTGCGAGAAACATGTTGACCATTTGTTGTTTTTCTTAGCTCGACATGGGTCACTCTACCTAACGAGGTGACACCAAGCGAGCTTGTTTTCACGATTTTAATTGTAGTAGGGGGACCACCAGAATAAAATAGTTTCCGGCACCCCTTGCTGCATTTTAACTATCACACCAGGCTCACTTGCCTTCCCGCCCACACACCCACACTTCACCATAGGGCAGTTGGATACAAAAGATCTCCGCTAAAGTGCCCCTCTTTGAGGTGTGCCCGTCGGGGATTGCACCGCCCCCCCGACGAGGAGCAACCGCCGATGATGAAGCATGACATCCTTCGGGGTGTGTGAGGCAAATACATCCAACAAAATGGATGCCCAAAGGTGTTATATTTACACCTCCGGTCACGCCAGCTTTTCCTAGTCCTTTCTTTAACTTCCCACTTGTTGTAGGAACAGTTCAGCACCTCCTTTGTTGAATACTAATCACGGACACATGCTGTAACTGGACCTTCCACTCTTAGAAGTGGTAACTAGTGTCCGTTGATCTATTGATCACCCTCCCTCCTTTTGATAAAGATATTTGCACGGTGCAAACCGTGGGAGTCTCATACCGGCGGGTTAGTATTGACATATCCCCCATTTTAGCAACCCTATATCTATTAGGTTGTTGCTCACTATTCACACCCCCAATTGGGGTTTGGATCCTTTTCTTCACGTTCTTCTGAAGATCCTCCTTTTTGACCCGGAGCACGACCCATATTTCCTTCCACAATGGAGGGACAGGGCTTGAGCTTCGGTGAAGAAGATGCAGCAGCAATTATGAGAACACCATCACTTTTCGGCATTGACGTTGAGCCAAGCTCAGCGAGCAACTCAACTGAATGGCAAACATTGTCAGATCTCAAACGAGAATGGATAAGAATAACAATACATGGGACCATGATGGCGGAATATTTCAAGGCCAAAATTGCTCCTAACGGCTTGATCGTTAAATATTTTCCCAGAATCTTTTGGGAAGACGGCCAATTTAAGATCGAGTGGTCACAGGTTTCTTGGAAATGTACCCATGACCTTTTGATTCTGATCGTAAACACGGCTAAACGATTAGCTGATGCTCTATTAGTCCGCATCCAAGCAGCAGAGGCGGCATTAAAGAATGCGGTTCCCAATCCTGGTTTTAAAACTAAATTGGCTGATTTAAACAAAGAGATTGCGGAACACAAAGAGTATCTTATGAATCTAAAAGTGGCTAAACTGCAAAAGGACATTAAAAGATTCTCTAAAGAAAAAGTCTATCCTTATTTGAAGGATGATTATGTCCCCCCTGGAACAAGTTATAACTCGGACTCGAGTGCTACTTCTTCAAGAAGAGGATCGAATAGTGGCTCTGATAGTAGCGAAAACAATGACCCCCAACAGATGCCACCTAAGCCTAAAAGGGGAAGAGGCCGTGGGCAAAACAGTTTTCAAAATTACCCATATCAAGGGCAACAAATGGGCCCGCCCTTTTGGAAGTTTCCACAATTCCCACACTTTCAACCGCCACTAACCCCACAATATCCCCCGTTCTATGCCACTCAAAACCCTACACACCCTCCTTTTTTAGGCAGAGGTTGGGGCAGAGGGCGAGGGCGAAGAAGAGGGAACGCGCAAGAAAAGAAAGTACAGTGGGAGGACAAACGCCCACAAGGGATGGACACGAGGACCACGACCCGCTCAGGACCAAAATGAGTCTAGTGGTCAACTTGTCAGACCGTGTCTTGACTGAGGGAGAGGAACTTGTCCTCCAAAAAGGGGTAGGCTTCGTCCCAACCCCGAGGACAGACCCTTTTCAACAAACAAGGGAAATTAAGTCACTCTTCAGAAAAATAAGGCTTAAGGCCTTCTTTGATGGCAAACCCCTTGAACCCACTGAGGACTCGGGTTTACATAACCCTTCAACCTTTACACCTCACAATGGGATGGTGCCTAACGAAGTCTTGACTTTTGAGCAAACAGTTCTTAAGGAGATAAACCAACTGGACAGACAGTCACACTTTTCTAATATCTCCAACAATGAAATGTTGGTCCTAAAATCACTGGCTAACGATCGCCTCATTACCAATAAACAGGCGGACAAGGGCGGAGCAACAGTTCTTATGAATACTGCGGATTATGATCTGGAATGTACCAGACAACTGAATGATCGCAGATATTACACACCTATTCCCGGTGATCCACCTAGACGCCTACAGACCATAATAACAGGTCTAGTGATGAGTGCGGAAAATGAGGAATGGATCACTAAAAAAGAGGCAGATTTTTTGACGAAAAGGGACCCCCGGGTACCATATTTCTACATCCTGCCTAAGATCCATAAAGGAACCAATCCAGTACCAGGGAGGCCAATCGTGTCAGGGATCAATTCGGTGCTGGAGCCACTTTCACAATTTTGTGACCATTTCTTCCAGCCTCTGGTGAAAAGCATCCCCTCATATATCCAAGACACTACAGATGTCTTACGCCTGTTGAACTCTATTCAGGACACAACACAAATCGATCTCTTAATTACTCTAGATGTGGAGGCCCTCTATACCAATATCCCTCAGAGGGCCACCCTAGAAGTAATAGAGGAAAGACTAGGCCTTGAAATGTGGAACTCTAATACACCACAGACCTTCATCATGGAGTGTGCCACCTTAGCACTTACCGAGAATTACTTCGAATACAAGGGACAACACTACCACCAGACCCAGGGTACATCTATGGGCAGCACCTTCGCCCCTTCGGTGGCCTGTCTGTATATGGCAGAGTTCGAGGACAAACACATACATCACCAGTCTAACCCCTTTCGAGACAACATCATAATGTGGAAACGTTTTATAGACGATGTCCTAATACTCTGGACGGGCCCACTGACAGCCCATGACGAATTCTTTGAATGGGTAAATACATTGAACCCATTCTTGCACTTCACCATGTCCTCTTCACCGAGAGAAATTGCCTTTCTCGACCTTACCATCAAACTGGAAGGGGGGTCCCTCAAGACCACTATGTACAGAAAACCCACAGACCGGAATAGTCTACTCCATTTTCAGAGCCACCATCCTAAGGCCTTACGCTCTAATCTACCATTCGGACAATTTCTCCGGATAAGACGCAATTGTAGCGAAGTATCTGATTACAAGAAGGAATCCACTCTCCTATCCAGGAACCTCCTGGACAGAGGGTACCCAAAGAGTGATGTCTATAAAGCCAGGAAACGGGCTCGGAATAATAACCGAGAAGCTCTACTTGAGAGACAGGAGAACACATCGGTTGAGAACCAACTTATCACCTGTGTTACCACCTTCACCCCCCTGTCTAACAAAATCAGAAACACCATCAAACGCCACTGGGGAATCTTTAATACAGGCGATCTGGATCTAGAACAACCCCGGTTTCTTTCAAGAGATCACAGAACCTAAAGGATATCCTGATCAGCACCAGGCCCAAGATAACTACGAAAGAGACTCAACAAACTCTTTGGCATCTACCACCGGTCACGGGCCATTACCCCTGTGGCTCTTGTGTTGTCTGTAGATATACCCTGACACTAAAAACCATCAAGCTCTCTGAGACTTCCAATTGGGAACTCAGGCACCATACTAATTGCAACACGACACATTGCATCTACCTATTGACTTGCCCGTGCAATTTGCAGTATATTGGGATGACCACTCGCCCATTAAAAACCCGCATCATTGAACACTGCAGCAATTTTCGCTGCAAAAAAACCCATACTAAAATGTGCAAACACTATGTGGATTCCAACCATAACGCGGACTCCATGACATGGGTAATTTTGGAATCGAGTCCCAACTGCCCGAAAAAGGCACTCTTTAGGAAGGAGCAGAGATGGGTCCATCGACTTTCCTCTGACAGCCGAGGGCTGAACGAAGAAATCCCCTGGCATTCATTATAAACCATTCACTAGCTATTCTGAGATATTTGGCCCCCTGTAGTCCAAATAGACACGGACATTTGGTTAAGTCCACACTGACTCACAATGATTATAACCCTCTTTTGGGCGAGTCATAAACCAGACTTATAATACCCACTGCCTGTTACATCATAACCGATCAGGTTACACACTAAACCACGTGACCACCTGAATTTTTTAAAACCAATTGTACATTTAAGCAATTTCTTTGGGGGCTTATTAATGGGTCAACACATAACTTAACCCGGTTTTATTAAACCGACTCACTATGGATTCCACTCCCATCTCGTATTCCACCCACGAACGAGTAGGTGCACTTGACCCTTACATCATGGCTAACCCAATTTTGATGGTACTACATATTACGTCCACAATGTTTCCGGCCTCCTACATCATGACCGACACGGTTACATACCGGACCACGTGATCACCTGAGTTCCTACAAACCTATTTCATAATGAAATATTTTCGGAGCATACTTCATGGATCTAGACACAACACAACCCGGTTTCACAAAACCGATGTAATATACACTTTAATTCCCATTCGTACTCTACTTGTCCACGAACCACGCGGTTCATTTGACCATTACATCATGGCCGACCCAGTCACCGCCCGTGTCACATGACGTTTGCGGAAGGGCGGTAACGATTAGGATCCCCTGAGTCAGTTTACAATAAAAACAAACGCCGCGATCACTACCCATCTATCCGAGCTCGGCGGAGATGGGTAGGTGATCCCACGCGGACACGGGCGGATTGAGGTAAGATGATGATGGGGGGGCTCGCTACGAGACTCGATTACTTGGAGGCTTGAGTACCGGCTTCTAAAACCCTTTTACAGAGCTGCCGCGCTGTAACCAAACCTGAGCATTCCGTAGCGTTTTCTATAACCTCTTTGCAATACATCTACCTTTTAGCTAAATCTGAAGGCTTAACCCCGATGTACTGACCCGCCGACCACTCATGTGGCTCTTAGCCCTTAACCCTTAGGTGAGTTCGGCGCTTATTATCTTGTTTGGCACCTAGGTTTGACAAACCACTTTGAGTTCTAGATGTTGTCACTCACACAATCAGTGTTCGACATGCCACTCTGAGCCATTATGGTGTTATTTAAGTTGCCTGCTGTTTTAATAAATTGTTTTTAATTCTGTACCTTCCCACTGATATAGTCTTAGTGTGTGTGCACCCCACACTGCACGCTGAAACCACTTGGCATGGAGAGGTAGTGACTATTTCCCACACCGCCCCAAGCATGCCTTACTATGTTCACATTCTGGCGCTGACAATCCGTGCTGCTAAAATGAGAAATGTACTACTAATGTGTATCTCCTTTCTTTCTCATGATTCAGGCATAGGACTTTCCACAGAGGTAAAATATACCCACACCACATACATGACACTGGCATGTTTTTGTGTTTCTTTACTTTATAGTTTTCACTTTTTAAGGTCCTGATGAATCGCAGGAGATTTACCCAATTGCGAGAAACATGTTGACCATTTGTTGTTTTTCTTAGCTCGACATGGGTCACTCTACCTAACGAGGTGACACCAAGCGAGCTTGTTTTCACGATTTTAATTGTAGTAGGGGGACCACCAGAATAAAATAGTTTCCGGCACCCCTTGCTGCATTTTAACTATCACACCAGGCTCACTTGCCTTCCCGCCCACACACCCACACTTCACCATAGGGCAGTTGGATACAAAAGATCTCCGCTAAAGTGCCCCTCTTTGAGGTGTGCCCGTCGGGGATTGCACCGCCCCCCGACGAGGAGCAACCGCCGATGATGAAGCATGACATCCTTCGGGGTGTGTGAGGCAAATACATCCAACAAAATGGATGCCCAAAGGTGTTATATTTACACCTCCGGTCACGCCAGCTTTTCCTAGTCCTTTCTTTAACTTCCCACTTGTTGTAGGAACAGTTCAGCACCTCCTTTGTTGAATACTAATCACGGACACATGCTGTAACTGGACCTTCCACTCTTAGAAGTGGTAACTAGTGTCCGTTGATCTATTGATCACCCTCCCTCCTTTTGATAAAGAAAAAAAACGTATGTGCAATGAGACACAGCAGCTGTTCTGATATAATAAGTTTACATTTTTAGAAAATCAATTTAATAAGTAACAAAACAGGAAAGCATATTGTGTGCCAGAAAGAAATAAAGAGAGTAGCCCAGTAGTACTTTGCAACTGTGGGCTATCATAAACAATTAATAAATAGGAAACTAAAAAAAATGCTTTGCATAGGGAGTGGGGCAGGAAGCAGAACAAGGAGTATCAAGAAGGGTAGTAAAGACAGAGAGTGCAGGGAGAACGCAGGGGAAAAGCAGAAGAAAGAGCGAGGAAACATGTAGATAAGAAAGAGGGGGCCGCTCGGACCCCACGTAAGCATGGCGGGCGGGCCCCCACCCCCTCCTGCAGCCATTGGGTCGCGCCCCCCGCGACCCGGAAGCACTATCGGTGTTTCCAGGCCGTGGGGGGCGTGGCTTGCGGGTTAAATGCCCGGCGAGCGCGCGAGACGGTCTCTTTGTCCCCGCGCTCGCCCCAGACAACAGCTTCGCTCCCCCCACCAGGGCCGGGGAGCCTTTTAATTTAATCTTTATATTCCAGGTTCCCGACGAACAGGAGATTGGGAGTGGGACCGCCAGGTTGAGCCGAGCAGTCCGACGTGGGACCCGGTTTAATCCCGGTGGCTGCAGTGTTCGTGGTGTCAGGGGTCGAGCAAGCGGTCAACAGAGCGGTAATCCAGGACGGGGGAGCATAAACCAGGTTCTTTTACCCCTTCGTGGGGAGGCAAAGGGGAGGGTCGATTTGCGTGTTGCACGGAGGGGTTTAGGACACAGTTTTTGTCATAGAAGCGAAGCAGGCTTCTCCCCGGCAGCAGTTGGATGGGAGACCTCCAGTAAGATACTCTAGCAGGGGGATAATTGTACTTTTAAACGCTGAATTTTTTTTAACATTGGTGGTTTTAAAAAAGGGCAGCGTTTTTGGTGCTACTCTAGCAGGGGAAACATGTTTTAACATTGCTTGGTTTTAAAAAGGGCAGCGTTTTTGGTACTACTCTAGCAGGGGGATAATTGTACACTTAAACGCTGGATTTTTTTTTAACATTGGTTGATTTTAAAAAAGGCCAGCGTTTTGGTGCTAGAAGTACACGAGGGACATTGTTGGGGCTGGTATTTACAACATTGTGTGCGTAATACAGAAAGGGTTGCAGATATAATTTAGTTATGGCTGCACGGGGCGCGAGAGGCTCTAAAGTAGAACGCATGTTACAAACAATGATGCGCAGGATGGAAGCAATCGACAAAAGGTGGGGGAAAGTGGATGCGCTGGGGAGGACTGTGGCTGAGATGGGTGAGAGGCTGGAGGCTAGCACGGGGAGCAGGCCTAAGCGAACGATAGTACCACCTAAACCTAGAGGAGACTGGGAGGTCCCCCCCACGCGCGGTAGGGCCAAAAAAGGAGGCAAGGGGCGTAATAACCCCAGACCGGGTGGGGAGTCACCGGTAACAGGGCCAGTCGATGCGCCAGCACCCGCCCCAGCACCCGCGCCAGCACCCGCCCCAGCACCCGTGATTCCCCCGGTAGTGCCAGCAACCCCAGTGACTGCACCGGCGGAACCGGCTCCAGCCACGCCGCCGGTGATAGTGGTGCCAGCAGTGGTGCCACAGGGGAGTCCAGCAGGCCAAATCCCGGGAGTGGGGCCGGTTCCCCCGGAATTGGAAGCCCAGATAGCGGCGCTGGTCCCATGGTTGGGGATAGGGGGTGTCTTACCGGCCACAGCAGATCCCTTAGCAGAGGCACAGAAGGTGGTGGCCCGAATTATGGTGGCGAGGACAGGGGGTAACATGTCAGGCACTCCGATTTCTCCCCTAACAGGCGCAGCAGATGACGGGGGAAAGAATAAGATAATTGAGCCTACACGCAGTGCGGAAAGTGGTAAGGAAGTTGCTTTACCCCTTTTGGGGGTAGGCGTGCTGCCATGCAGGGGGGAGGACCTGGCTCAACACGTGGCCCAAGCTGTGAAAGAGTGCATCTGGGCAGACAAATTTATCAATATGTTTTCCTTGCTCATTGATAACAGAGAGTGGGAGTACGCAAAGACCCAGAAGGATATGTTACTGTCTAGCGAATGGCGATCCCAGTTGTTGAAGTTTAGGGTGGAAGAGACCCTCAGTAACTGGCTCAAAGCGTTTTCAGTATTTGTAGCAGTAATCGCTGAGCGTACACCAGGGATGCAGGCCCAATTGGCCTGTTACCAGAGTAGGATCATAACGTTAAGCGAGAAGCATGGGGAGGCATGGAAAGAATATGATATTGCGTTTAGGAAAGCGAAGGAATTTAACAAATCTTTAACATGGGACAAAGTTGACTCGGCATCATGGCACTCTCAGTTCTCCGGGGGGCAGGCGCCGGGTGGGGCCAATACTTGGAGTAAAGGGTACCCCTACAGGCCGCAACAGCAATTCCAACAGCCAGCCCAACACTCTGGCCAGCAGCCCTTTCGTGCGGGGCTTGGGTGGGACCCGTCCAGCAGACCCAGGGGCAATGCGGGAGGAAAGGGGGTATGCTGGGACTTTAATAAGGGGGCATGTACTAGGGCCCCGGGCACATGCAGATTTAAACATGCATGCGCCAGCTGTGGGCAGGCTTCCCACACTGAAGCCAACTGCAGGGGAAAAGGTCCTCAGAGCGGTAGAGGGAGGAGGAGACCAGAGTAGGTCTAGTCACACCCTGGTTGCCCACACCCCTATTGACATATCAGTGATGATCCCATGGCTGAATAAATACTCAGACCATGACTCTGCCAGGTTACTACAGGAAGGTTTCACGCATGGCTTCAGGATTCCAGCCGCAGGCTATGTGGGTAGGCCACAGTGCAGGAACCAACTCTCAGTTAAACACAACCCGGGCGTAGTGGAGGAAAAAATTGGAAAGGAATTGCGCCTGGGCAGAGTGGCGGGCCCCTTTTACGATATCCCGTCAGCAGATTTTGTGTGTTCACCGCTGGGGGTGGTCCCGAAGAAAGATAGGGGTGAATTCAGGCTGATCCATAATCTCTCAGCACCCAGGGGCAATTCATTGAATGATGCAATTGATGATGACATATGCAGCGTGAAATATGCCTCTTTCGACCAAGCAGTGGAGATGTTGAGAGCACTGCGGCATGGGGCATTGATGGCGAAATCTGACATTGAATCTGCTTTTAGACTACTGCCAGTCCATCCCGAGGATCAACACCTATAAGGTTTCACCTTCCAGGGGAAATACTATATGGACAGATGCATGCCCATGGGTTGTTCCATATCATGTTCATACTTTGAAACTTTTAGTTCATTCTTGGAATGGGTTTTGAGACGGTCCACGGGACACCGACATGTAATGCACTATCTGGATGACTTCCTCTTCCTGGGGGCGGCGGGCTCACGGGAGTGTGCAAAGGCATTGCAGGATTTTTGCGTGCTGATGCGTGCTTTCGGAGTCCCGCTGGCTCAAGGCAAGACGGTGGGCCCGGCTACTTGCCTGGAATTCCTAGGTATCGAGTTGGATTCGGTAGAGGGCTGTTTCAGGTTGCCAGGGGAAAAAATAGCCAAATTCAGAGCAGCCTTGCAACAATGCTTAAGTAAAGAGAAAGTGACATTACAGCAGTTGCAACAGACGGTGGGCCAACTTAATTTTGCATTGAGGGTCATACCCATGGCACGCCCCTTTTCACGCTCTATTGCCCAGGCCATGAAGGGTCTGAGAGAGAAAAACCAACCGGACCAGGTTGTCAGCAGAGGTTCGCCAGGACATGCTCATTTGGATAGCATTCCTGGAGGATTTCAATGGCAGGGTGGTGTGGGGGCCCTCACCTGCGACGTCGGCGGAGTTGGGTCTGTGGACCGACGCCGCCGGCAGCGTAGGCTTTGGCGCCATCCTGGGCAATAAATGGGTGGCGCAGAAATGGCCGAAATGGTGGGAAGAAAATGGGCTGACTGTCAACATAAGTTTCCTGGAACTATTCCCCATTTGGGTGGCATTGATGGTGTGGCCCGGACAATTGTCCAACCGGTCAGTGGTATTCTGGTCGGATAACATGGCGGTGGTCGAGTGTATCAATCAGCAGGCAGCACGTTGTCCCTTGATATTGCGCCTCATGAAAGAAATTGTCATTGCATGCATGAGGTTGAACGTTCAATTCAGAGCCACACACGTCCCAGGGGTGCTGAATAATGCGTCTGACGCCCTTTCTCGCTTCAAGATGCAGGTGTTCAGGGAGCAATTACCAACTGCAGAGGCGTCACCGGCACACTTCCCCACAGCGCTCTGGCAGATTGGTGCCCCCGACTACAGAACCTCGTGGCAACGAGCCTAGCCCCCAGGACCAGGACGGCCTATGAAGGGGCGTTCAGGTCGTATTGTGAATTTCTGGGGCAAGAGGGGGAAGAGACTTGGGACCAGGAAGCGAGCTTCACTCTCTATTTAGAATCAATGCGCGAGGGGGGGCGTTCAGCGGCCACAGCTAATAGACACAAGGCGGCGGTGTCATTCTTCGCACAACTAAGGGGCGTCAGGGATCCCACAAACAGCTTCTTTGTGCGAAAGGCATTGAAAGGGTGGCGGCAGGAGCAACGGCGACCGGCGGATGGCCGGAGGCCGATAGGCCTAGAACGTTTGGCGAAAGTACTGGTTGCCCTACAGGGCATATGCAGCTCCCCTGGGGAGGTACTCTTGTTTAGGGCAGCTTTCACACTGGCCTTTTATGGGGCACTGCGGATTAGTGAACTGGTGTCCGCCAACAAAACAGACATGGCGGGCGGCATTCAAAGGTGCGATACAACGATCCGGGGCGATGCATTATGGATTACAATTAGGAAGTCTAAGACGGATCAGGAGGCCCGGGGGGAGAGTTTGGTGCTGCATAGGGCACGCAGTAACCCATGCTGCCCAGTAGCCAGCATAGAGGCATTCATCAATCAGAGAGTAGCAACACCAAGTGGACCTTTACTGGTACACGCGGACGGGACCCCTTTGTCCAGATTTCAATTCCAAAGGGTATTGTCATGGCTATTAGAGAAGCAGGATTGGACCCCAAGGAATTCGGTACCCATTCATTCAGGATTGGGGCGGCGACAGAAGCCGCGGCTAGAGGTTTGCAGCCAGGCAGTATAAAAAAGATCGGAAGATGGTCTTCTGACGCCTATAGGCGCTATGTGCGGCTGCACATGCTGTAAGGTGGTAACATTTCTCAAATTGACATTTGCCTTGTTGTGTGCTTCCCTTCCAGTTTCCCGGATCTGCCACGCAGGACGGGAAATTGCGCAAAGTCACCCGACGCCCACACCAACAAGGTTGCATCGCCAGGAGGAGCAAGAGAATAAGCGGATAATATGGGTTGTAGGTCATTCTTATGTGCAACGTGCTAATCATGCTTTTATTTCAGGTGGGTTTAGATGGCGGGCGGAGGCACAGGGCTCCAGGGTGACCTTTTTCGGTAGAGGGGGACTCTGCATTAGTCAGCTAAGGGGCTATATGACTCAGTTGTTGCAAACACACACGCCACCACCCTCAGTGGTAATACTGCACTTGGGGGGGAATGATCTGGTGAGACTGAACAAAAGGGTTTTGGTGGAAGAGATAGTCTCCGCGGCTGGGTGGATAGCTAGGGAATTGCCAGGGTGCACAATAGTGTGGTCCCACCTCATTCCACGACTACAATGGAGGGGGGGCAATTCAGTAGCGGCATTGAACCACTCGGTAAAGAGGGTCAATAACAAGTTGGAGAAACTCTTTCGCACCACAGTACTACAGAACATACCGCACGGATGCATCTGGGGCAGCCAATTTTACTTGAAGGACGGGGTGCACCTGACTGAGGAGGGCAATGACTTATGGGTGAGAAATATAATGGCATGGATTGTGAGTTCTGGTAAGTAATCATGGCCTTATAAGCGTAGGGAGGTTTTGTGGGGGGGCCAGATAGCCGGTTGACTATGCTGGCCCGTGGCGGTAAGGTCATAATCGGTGAGCCCAATTGGAGGTCCTTAAGGGGGGGGCGGCACCATTAGCATATGGGCTCGCCCAGGGGGAGGGGCCACTGGTATCTCCCAGGGTACCTCTCAGAACTCCAGGGGCAGGATATACGTTGGCTTACAGGGGTGCGGGGGAGGGAGCAACGCTCTATCCTTTTGTGGAGTAGCCACCCCGCGCATACACTATGATGTCGGTAAATGACGCGAGTGTAAGGGCCCTCCTATCAGGGGTTAAATGGAGTTCCCGGTGTGTCCGAGGGTAAACAGGGTACAGACTCTCCCGGTGAACGGGCCCTCGTGGCGCATGCGCACTCGGTGGGAGAGTGCAGCAGATAAGGATCGGACACCGGTTAGCGACCTTGCCGTAGGCCCAGTAATTATAAAACTGCAAATGATGTGAAATTAGATTCGGTTAGGAACACGCTGTATTAGACAATTTGTTAAGGTTAGCCCTTTCAGACATGTCTATCACACTGTAATCTATTGTGGATATTTGCCGTTTTATAATTGTGTAAAATACCGTTTTTAATTTTGACAAGTTTAATTTTGTTTTCATATTTAATAAATACGGCCGGGGGATCTCCCCCGCTTCCAAAGACTCCAACTGTTTTCCTCCAGTTCATTTCATTGTGCTTTATCTGTGTCAGGTGGGGGGGGTGGCCGGTAGTCCCTGCCCATGTCACAGTGCTGAATAGAAAATAAACAAGAAAGTGTTCCCTCGAGTCAGAAGTGAAAGGATACAACTTATCCAATCAGAACAATATGAGACTGAGATGTTTCTGAGTGGCAAAAACACAAGAATAGTGAGGACAGCCATTTAATCAGATCAGACCCCTGAGGTGGACAACAAACAAATCCAGTTGTTAACCAAGGGGCTGACTCAAAACTTTAACTATGTAGTGTTTTAGAAAGAGTCAGCCTTGCTAACAGACAGCTAAAATAGTACATAGCTGAGATCTAAAACAATACTTTTTAGCTTAGTCAGAAGAAAGAAGTTTAGCCTAGTGGGATTATCAGTACCACCAAAAATAGAAAGCAAAAATCATCTATTCTGCCAGCGATTAAAGCCTTGTTGTCACTAGCGATGAGAGTAAATTGAGTAATTCAGTGTAGCATAATCGCACGGAATTACCTAAAAATTCTGTGAGATTGCACATAATTATTGAAGAAGAGTAATTCTGTGTTTAGCCCTATTTCTTAACAGAAAAATGCCCCCTCAAGTCCAAAACAGGCACATGAATGCATTTTACACTAAGAAATAGCACGAAACGCAACAGAACATGAATAGCAGGCGTTAGCAGCCTTTCATGCTTGCTAAATGTGCTCTTGGGGTAATATTTCCCCCAAAATGTATTCCTGTCATTTAATGCAATTTCCAAGCACAAAATGCCCCCCTCGCATATAATATAACCATGAGAAATGCACCCTTATGTCCAAAATGGATGCAAAGGTGCATTTTGCGCTAAGAAATAAATGCAGCAGAATACGGATAGTAAGCGCTCACGGCCGCTCGTGGTCGTGAAATGTGCTCTTGTGGTAGGATTGTTTTCAGACAAATGAAAATAAAATAGAGTAGATAGAACAAAATATGTTGTTATTGTACATCTGATCTGATGTAATGGTGAGGACATCAATTAAATTGATTGAAATGAGTCAAACAAATAGGATAAATGGTTGCAATCGTGGAGCAACTTGTCATTAATCGTCAAAATAATATATATTTTTTATTGTTATACTTCATTTTTCGATCTTTACAGATTTTATTTTTAAATTTTAGGTAATAGTTTCAGGTAAAAAGCATTGTTCAGAAATGTTGTTAAATCACAGTAAAGGTGTGAATGTGTTAGGCAGCCAAAGGCAATTTGTGTGACTGTCACAGTGGAAGTGAAATGCATATATTATCATGGAAGTTTGACAGCAACTTGTAATGTCTGAGAAAAAATTAAACACATTTATTGGATTATTTGACAATAAAGCAAGATTCCTACAAAGTAAAAATGATGCTAATAGAATATATAATGTACGAGTTACATAATATCAATAATCAAAAAGTAGATACCTGTACACATGAGATAAAGCTCCCTTGTCCTACATTTCAAGTCACTCAGGTGATCTGTGACAACAAGTAGCAACAAGGCCAAAGGTTGAGTACCTTTACAAGGTCATGGAGCTCTGAAGTGAATTGCAATATCCTTTCAATTTATATCAGCGAGCATTTTATTCCTTATACTACATGATCAAACTATCACCCATTCCACAAACTGATCAACTTCTTATTACCTTGCTCCTTCACATCAAAGGGATAGTTTGAAGGAAAAAGTGTTCCCTTTACTATGAAAAATCACTTCACCACAAAGCAGTTAGCGCCTCATTATTATGTCGGTGGGACCGCCACCGACAAGCCACCGGTGGTGATCCCACCAACAGACAGCCCTTCGGTCCAACCACCGTATTACAATGCTGGCAATCGCACCCTGTCTGTCGGGGACAAACTGCCGCCTCCGCCAGGATCAGTGATCCCAAAGGGTCAACAGTCGGATTTGTGATCCCGACTGGATGCTGTGCCAAGGCAGGCACTGCTGTTGGAATTGTGATGTCCCTTACCCACAGCCTTTCATGGTGGTCCGACTGCCATGAAAAGGGTGTCGGAAAGGGACTTTGGGGGCCCCATCCCTTGTGCCCCCACTCACATCCATGCACTGTATGTCATGCACCACATGGTGCATGGCACACGGTGAATGAATGTGCACAAAGTGCTCTTTAACACTGCATCTTATGCTGCAGCCCTTTTCCTGGGCCGCAGCACAAGCCGCCCTGTTAAAGAGCACAGCGGTCCTATCGCAATTGGTCGGTCACAATGCAGCCTGCTTTTTGGCCAGTCTCCTGACTACCGTGATAGCGGTTGGCAGCCTGACCTCCTGCTGTCAAAATAAGGCCCTTAGTAATTTCAGGCGCAGCGAGAGCAGGTAAGAATATAGTGGGGTGGGGGCGGAGAATCGACAGACGACTGAATACAGAAAATATTATTTTTTTTGAGAATACCGCTTACTTAGGGATGCGGCGAGCGCAAGGTAAGTGGTTTTATTTATATATTTATTTTCCCTATTCTGTAGTCTGTTGATTCCCCCAGCCCTGCCCCCGCCCTGCCTCACCATCTGATCTGAACAGGCTGTGCCCGAGTAATTTGTTGCACAAATACACGTTAGTGGCATCATAACTCAACTATAAAAAGTTACAACAGTTGAGCATTTATGTCATTTTCTTTTTACTGGTGTCTTGAGATGTCACAACTCGACTGTAATAATGGAATTTAGAGACCGTTTTGTATACTGAGATAGCAGCCTAATTAGGACTGTGTGGCACAGGGTGGATCTTTAAATTAAAACGTTCAGTTGATCATGATTTCGTAGATTTACGTCAAATATATTTACTACTTTTTGTGACATTGGCCAGATACCTTTTTCTTGGAATCCTTTCTCTAAATTACTGGCATTGTTATTTTTATGAATTTATTATTTTTTAATAGTTTTCTACTAGTGCTCTGACTGTAGAACAACAAAGTGAAGAACATAGGGGCTCATTATGATGGCAGAAGGATCGCCACCACCCCGCTGGCGGTGGTGGTCCTTCTGCCATCATACTGAAAATTCCCACCGCCAAATTAGGATGGCGGTGGGAATCACAATGGTTCCGCGGTGGATGGAAAGTACGTTCACCATGGTTCCGCAAGGCGGTCCTTTTCCGTCCGCCGTGCGGAACCCTGAACCAGAGCAACATTGCGGCGGTGCCATCCAGGCACCTCCATAGGGATTACAGTGTCCCTTTCCACCTATCTGGCCACCTCTGTGTGGGGGGTGCACTGGGGGGTACCATGTACCCCCTGCAGTTCCATACACCAAGTGGCAGGCACCGCGTGGTGCCTGCCACCTGGTGCAGGGAAATGCAGTGCATACAACTTTATCATTGCGGACAGGCTGCAGCCAAAGGCACTGCCCGCAATGATAAAGGCCCAGGATGCGCCCGCCAGTATGGCAGGCGCATCCTAATAGCAATGATGGTACCACCGAATGTCTGGCGGGCGGTCCCAAACACTGCTATGGTGGCGGCCATCATAATGAGCACCATAGTTCAAGAGACTTCTTCGGGTTGGATAATGAAATAAGATCATACAGTTAAGATATTTGAGTGGTTGCTGATGTATTTTGAACTTTTTTCTAAAAGAAGAGTACATTATTAAGTCAGGTGGGAGAGATTTCCATAATGATATTGTCGCAACTCTGAAGGCCTACTTTTGAGTTACTGTTTTAAGAGGACTATGCTGGAATATATAAATATCTAAATGCATGTGTAGCACCGATTAAACAAATGAGACGGGCAACACAAGTGAGACTCCCTTCTGAACCCCTTGTGACATCACATAGATGGACTCCCTAGCCCCTAAATTACTTCGGTAACTAAACATGGTTCTGACAGATCTGTTTACCTCCTCCTCCCGATGCTGCCTTCATGACCCCTAGGAAAGGGAATAGCATGGTCAGAGTTAGGGACACAAATGGCAAGCGTGTATTACCCTTAATTAGCGTTCATACTGATACTGATTTCGTTAATTAAATGCATATTTCAGTCTATTGATAGTTATAATATGACATTGGAAGAAGAGACATCACTTTACACTGGAGCTGTATTAATGCTTCCCACATTTCTCATTTAATACAAATGTTTGCAATGGGAGTAATACCCCTAAATGATATTCATCCAAAATTTTAAAAAACACGTGCTCATTACAACGACATTTCATGTACGCTGGAGTGCCTCTTTGATTCTTGCGTGTGTTTTGAGGTGTGCATGCTTGCTTAGACCCTCACTGCATCGTATTGTTGCTGAAACTCTAAATAAGAACAGATTAAAAAAATGCACTAATTTTTATGAATGATGATAAAGGCACAGAAAGGCTTGCCCTTGGACTTAATATTATATTAGAATAACAAAATGTCACTGTGTTTTTCTTGTTCTCTAAATAAGAACATTTCTCTTTCCTACATTTTCAATTTTGTGCAATGTCCTAAATGATTAAGGAAGCACTGGCATCATAAATACGTCATTCCATTGTATCACAGGCGAACGCAAAATGTGTACAATGTCAGATGCTCGGATTTTTTTGCTTCAACAAATGAAAGAGCGAACTGGATGAGAACCGGCAGCACCTCCGCGTGCGCTGGCGATAGTCGGTCTCGACACAAACTGAGAAGCATTCTCTATAGCTTCTATCTATCGGTACTTATATAAATTGAGGAGTCGAAGAAAATTATTTGCTGCATTTCTTTTATCTACCGGTTGGTGGTGCCAAGAAATCAGTTTACAGAAGTTACCGCTTTAACTTTATTCATGTAACTAACCGCAAACTAACTGTTTCAAGCCTGAATTTACAATCTGTTGAAAAAAGAAACTTTGGCGATAACTCCAACTGTCAAACTTTTTTTATAGGAACAGTAGGACAGAGAATGTGGTCTGTTTTTTGTCTTGCTATTTTATTCAGAATGTTAATAATTTAACCGTAACTGTTTTGTTTTACCTCAGTTAATTGGACTTCTTGATGTCCTCTCTAATTATATACTTCTTTAAGTGTTTTTTTTTGTTAAAAAGTAGGAATGTGTAACAGCTGGATAAGCAATTTAATGTTCTTGCCTGAAACAAGATTAGTGTTACTAGAAGCAGCAAAGTCTTTGGCATGACTAAGCAAAAATATATCATATGATAGTAATTCCTTCTCTGCTAGTCTGCGCAACATTAGATGCTACTTTCGTTTAATTCATTAACTTTACGCGGTTAAACAAAGAACAACAACTCTAATAAAAACAGGAGCAATCGGGACGTGGCGAGAGCAAATGATTTACTTGATTGTATCTCGCGCGTGATGCGCGACGCATTAAAAAAGTGGGACCGACAACAGGCCTGGTAAAATTATGGAACCATCAACGCCACTGGTTTGAGAACACCTCAAGCATCTCCAGGAGAACACGGAAGGTGAAACAAGCGCTTTAGAATACATGTTTTTCTTAGATCTTCGGAAAAAAGTAAAGTTTTGTCTGCACAAATCACACTTGTCCTGTGTGAAAAATGGCTGGCTGACAAGAAGAACTTGTTGGCGCCATTTTCTGTTGGGACTATGGCCTCTAATATAACTGTCCCTAACCCTCATATGACGCCTGCGCAGATGGCCCGCCGGAAACACCCAGTATGAGCGCCTGTCTCAGACTTCGTGGGCCTCATTTATGGAAAGTGACGCATCGCTGCATGAAAACAGCGATGCGTCACTTTTCAATGCGCCCTCCTTGCGACACCAATGATGCATCATATTTACAGTATGACGCATCATGGCGCAAGGTGTTACAGATACGTGAGTATTTCTGACGTATCTGTATAGCGCAAAAGTGACTCATTGCTAGAGTGTGTCATAAAAGTGGCGCAACTCCAGCAATGTGTCCTTTCACATGGGGCAAGCCCCATGTGAAAGGTCTTGCGTCAGTCTTACGCCTGCTGTGAGGCAGGCGTACGAAATTGACACATTTGTGTCCTAGAAGTGGCGCAGTGAAATCTTGCGTCACTTCTATGACCCTTTCTTGTGTCAGAACGTCCCCCCTGCATACAATGGGGCATATTTACAATAAGTGGCGCATCCCTGCATATCAGCAGGGATGCGCCACTTATTGTGCGCCATGCCTCCGCCACCATGGATGCGCCGCATTTACAATGCGGTGCCCCATGGGGCAAAAACTGCACAGATGCGTGACGCATCTGTGCTGTAAAAGTGACGCATTGCTGGAGTTTCATCGCAAGCGCGACGCAGCTCCAGCAATGCTCTGGGGGGCCCTATCTTGTTAATGCTGCGTCAATCCTTAGGCCTTCTTCAAGCAGGCGCAGGGTTTTGACGCAGCATGGGCCCCAAAGTGACTGAGTAAAATCTTGTAGATTTCACTCAGCCACTTTTAGAAGGCGTCCCTGCGCAGGAACGCCTCCTTCTGGCGCAGGGCTTTAAAACGTGACGCATCTCCCAGATGCGTCACGTTGTAAATACCCCGCACCATATCGCATCTTTTGCGCCGCCGCTGCATCACAAAAGTGATACAGCGGCAGCGTAAAAGACGCGCAAGGGGCTTGTAAATCTGCCCCATTATACCTGGCGTAGGTATAATGTAGCGCAGGGGTTTACAAAGTGACGCATCTACCTAGATGCGTCACATTGTAAATATGGTGCAACAAGGCACATTTTTTACGCTGCTGGTGCGTCACAAAAAGTGAGGCCCCATATGCGCTGATAGGCTATTCTTTTAGTTATTCATTTTTCGCAGCACCAAACAATTGCGCACTGGGCATCACCAGCCTACTCTATCTCAAACCAGGGAACATGTCCTAAAAAAGCACAGGATTAATTAGCATAGCCAGTAGTGCTCTTCCTCATAGCAGGGGTTTTCGCAACATTATCAGGCCTTTCTTTGGAGACACAGCTGAGAAACCTGCAAAGCATATCATATATGAATGTAAATACTAAATATACATTGTACATTTTCGTGGATAAAACACATACCCATATCGATATACTCGCTTCTACAATGGAGTTAAAGTTTTAGTTAATACACATGTCCACATTTACAACATAATGCATGTGTCAATAACAATTGATTCATAACTCCCATGCAGTAAAACACAACTAAGGAATGCAAGAGCTGCTTTGAGAAGATAAACACTGCTGTTATTCGCCATATTAAGTACCCATCAAGTTTATCTCAGTGATGCTGCATCATATCAAATAGTATTATTTGTGATACATCATCGAAAGTTTGCATACCTGAGAAGTTTAAAATCAAGTATTAATCGTTTTAGTGCTCTAAAGGGGTCTCCTGTCTGTGGTAACACTATTCAAATACAAAAATAAAAGGGATATCATCACAAATGTAAATGTAAAAATGCCATTTAAAATTGATTTTGCCTAAGTACATCACGTGCATCTTTTCCACGTACTATGGGGTGGTTGACCTTATGAATTAGGCTAAATGATAATATTATATAACGACCGGAGGTAAACGTTTTTGGAGAAAGAGCCTTTTTATAACAGTAAAAAACAAGTTCTGCGTTTAATGTTGTAATGTTTTGGTGCTAATGCCCTTTCCTAATCCCTGGGTTCCGAACGTAAATTGATAATTGGAAACCGGCCCCATGCCATGAGCCCTTGTAACTTAACATCTAGGATTCCTCATCCCTGCAATGAGAGTTTATGTACCCAAATGTAAAGGCAAAGCTCAGGGCCAGTGCCCCAAATAGTGCAAGCACCCATATATGATTCTCCAAAAGGCAGAATTGTGCTTCAAGTTCACACCTATTACAGAAGCGTAGAGTGAGGAACAGAGGACTTAATTCATAAACATGTCATAAATCTACACCTGCCTATTTATAACCACAAATGAGCACAGATTTAAGGCTTTCAATTATCAGCAAAACCTTCCCGGGTTATACCTTCGATTCTCAGCTTCCCAGGCGTAATTATGGAAAGATTTTGTGAATTCCTTTGTGTTATGTCCTAGAAAACCCCCCGTACTGTAATTACACTATATAATTACACTTCGTTGAATGTCAGTGCCTTCATACAATTGCCCAATTTTCCCTTGGAGAAACAATTTGCTCACGATGGATGGGGGTGTCCCCGTCACATTCCTACACACTAAATGGCCTTATTGGTATACAAACATAACAGCCAACAGCCAACTCTCTAGGTCTACCTCACGACTCACATGGTAGGTTAAGGCATTCTTAAAGAGGCCTATCTTGGAACCATTCACCACAGTGGCTCTCAAAGTGTCTCTGCTGGTGGTGCTGCATCTGCATGTTGTCCTGAAAACTCACTATGTCTTGATCCATGACCAGGAGGGTGCTTTTGACCTGCACGTGTGCTTGAAAGATTAGTTGAGGTCTGTCATTGGCAAGTTGCAAATCAACCAGCTTACACTTGGCAAATGTATTTGTCTGGTTGATCAAGTTACTTGAGGCATGTTCAAGGGCAAGCTATAATTTGCATTTCATGTTTGTAATGAGCCCCCCCCAAAGAAACATGCATTGGCAAAGCCAAAGGACTTGACTCGTAAAGACACATAAAGACAGTTGGTGGTGTTCCCAGTGCTTTTTGATTGGCAACCATATATGTATGCATGCATCATGACGCATTCCACACACCTGGCCAGCATTCTTGCAATCGGAGTTTATAAAATAAAACCCTTTCCAAACAGGTCACCAGTGTGCAAGAATGTATTGTGATGAACGAACACTTTGTGCATCGTGCTGTATGTTTGTGTATTTGCGATGAGATACTGCAGCTGTCCTAATTTAATAAGTTGTCATTTTAGAAAACAATTTAGTAAGTAACATAACAGGAAAGCATATTATGTGACAGAAAAAATAAAGAAATTGAATAGCCCAGTAGTACTTTGTAACTGTGAACTATCATAAAACATAAATAAATTGAAACTAAAAAAAATACTTTGCACATGGAGTGGGACAGGAAGCAGCTTTGGGAGCATCAAAGAGGGTAGTAAAGACAGAGTGTGCTGGGGGAAAGCAGAGGAAAAGCATAAGAAAGAGCACGGAGACACATGCAGTTCAACAGAGTGCTGAATACAAAATAAACAAAAAAGTGTTCCCTCAAGTCAGACGTGGAAGGATACAACTTATCCAATCAGAACAATATGAGACTGAGATGTTTCTGAGAGGCAAAAATACAATAGTGAGGACAGCCATTTCATCAAGATCAGACCCCTGAGTTGGACAAAAAACTAATCCAGTCGTAAACCAAGGGCCTGACTCAAACCTTTAAGTATGTAGTGTTTTAAAAAGAGTCAGTCTTGCTAACTGACAGCTAAAATAGTATATAGATGAGACCTAAAACAATACTTCAGGACTTAGTCATAAGTAGAAATTCTGGCTAGTGGGGTTATCGGTACCACCAAAAATAAAAAGCAAAAATTAACTGTTCTGCCAGTGATACATGAAATTGACTAAAAATTCAGTGAGATTGTGCATAATTGTTCGAGAAGAATTAATTCTGTATTTAGCCCTATTTCCTATCACAAAAATGCCCCATCAAGTCCAAAACGGGCACGAAAATGCATTTTGCGCTAAGCAATAGCGCTAAATACAACAGAACATGAATGGGAAGCGCGAGCAGCCATTCATGCACGCTAAAGGTGCTCTTGGGGTAAGATTTTCCCCCAAATTACTCCTGACATTTAATGCAATTTCCTAGCCCAAAATGCACCCCTCACATTCAAAATGGCCATGACAAATGCACCCGTATGTCCAAAATTGATGCAAGGGTGCATTTTGCACTGAGAAACAAATGCAGCAGAATACAAATAGTGAGTGCTCAGGTCCGCTCGTGGTCGCTAAATGTGCTCTACCGGTAGGATTGTTTTTGCCCAAAATACTCCTAATTACACAAGCATCGTATCAGTAATTCCACATCAAAGAGTAACATGGATGATAAACGATCTTTGACAAAACCTGATTGTTCTGGGCCAATAATATTTGGTAATAGGGAATCCAATCTAAGAGCTAAGATTTTGGCGAAAATGTTATAATCTGTGTTTACAAGGGAGATGGGGCGATAGTTTTTACATAAGGTATGGTCCTTTTCTGGTTTGGGAATTAAACAAATGAGTGCTTCCTGAAAGGTTCCCCGGGAAGAACCAGAATCAACAAAAGATTGAAATAATAGGAGTAGTTTAGGAAGGAGAAGGGAGGAAAAATGATTGTAGAATTCAATAGTGAAATCGTCAGGTCCAGGCACTTTACCACGACGGAGGACAGAAACAGCATGAGAAATTTCAGAGAGGGAGATATCCGAATCAAGTGAATGAAAATCAATATGAGAGGAGGGAGGGGGAGGAATGTCTTGAAAATATGTAAGGAGGTCAGTGGGATCAGGAGTGGATTCAGGAGTATATAAAGTTTGATAGAACGAAACAAACTGATTTAATATGTCTTTATCTTTAAACAGAGAAATTCCCGCCGGTCCTTGTAGAGATTCAATCTTTGTTTTCTCTCTTCGTATTTTAAGATAGTTAGCTAGTAATTTGCCCATTTTGTTTTGGCCTCCATAATAACGAGAGTTACATTTAAGGAGAGAATTAGAGGCTGTATTCGTGGTAAATTTGTTAAAATCGAATTTGGCTGAAATAAGCTCTCGAAGGGAGGATTCAGAGCTAGAGTTATAATAAGTATATTCCAACTTCTTAATTTTATCTAAAAGTTGAGTTGACTTTGAAATCGACTTCTTTTTCTTTTGAGAGACAAAATTAATGACAAATCCCCTAACAGCTGCTTTAAAAGAATCCCACACAATGACAATGGAAGATTCAGGGAGATGGTTAAGTGTAAAAAATTCAGTGGCAAAAGCAGTAAATTGAGTGCAAAAATCAGAGTCAAGGAGTAAAGAATTATTAAATCTCCAGCGCCCAGAGTGAGGAGAGAAGGGTTTTTTTTTTTTTGGTCAAATTTTGTCAAAGGTCGTTTATCATCCGATAACTCCCGTGTTTTCTTTAATATTTTGAGTAAAGCTCCCTCCCTTTCTTATCCTTTGGCTGCCATCTCTCTCGATGCCGAAAAGGCTTTCGATAGAATAGGATGGGACTTTATGTTTCAAGCCCTTCGTTGGATCGGTTTCTCTCCTAAATTCATTTCTCTTCTTTCTTTACTTTATTCTAGCCCTCATGCTTCAATTTTTGCAAATGGTCTAACATCCGATTATTTTCCCCTTCAACGGGGTGTACGTCAAGGCTGCCCCTTATCCCCTCTTTTGTTTGTTTTAGCTTTAGAACCTTTTTTGACTAAGATCAGACTTGATGAAAGTATTTCTGGTTTTCATTACGGCTCCCAACAACAGGTTAAACTATCAGTTTACGCAGATGATATTTTGTTATACTGTTCAGACCCACAATCCACTTTACCTTTCTTTTTGAATCAAGTTTCCTAATTTTCTAAAGTTTCTGGTTACCGTCTTAATATTGATAAATGTGAAATCTTACCCTTAAACCCTCTATGTCAAAAACATCTCTTTGACAATTCTGGCTTTTCTTGGCAGCCTTCCAAGATTAAATACTTAGGTGTTTGGTTTGCTCCTCGTCTCTTAGATACTCTTCAGTTCAATTTCGATTCACTTTCTGTTAAACTTAATGCGGCTATTACTCGCTGGAACCCTCTCTTCCTTTCTTGGTGGGGTCGTCTTGATTCCATCAAAATGATGTCGGCACTTCTAGTACTTTACTCTATCTCCACGATTCCCATCCATATTCCGGACTATTATTTCAGGTCGATAGATTCTATTTTGCTTAAATTTTTGTGGAAAGGTAAGAAATCTCGAATAGCCCTTTCTGCTTTGAAAAAAGATAAAGCATTAGGAGGGGTTACATTTCCAAATTTCAAATCTTATCATACCGCTTTTTCATTAAAGCAAGTTTTGCGTTGGCTCTCCTCAGACCTCCCCTTTTATCCCCCTCTTTGGCTAAAGCTAGAATCTTCTTTCCTTCATCCTTTTGATTTTAGCGAGGTTCTTTCCTTCACTTCTAATGTAACGTCTCTTCGCTCCCCCATTATCTCCCGCTCTCGTTCTCTTCTTCAACCGTACTTGTCATCCTCTTATCCATCTGCTTCCTCCACCCATATTCAGCCTATTTGGCATAATAAATTCCTCAAAATTCGTAATCTCTCATTATATTGGAAGACCTGGCATTCTCTTGGTCTTAAATGGATCTCTCAACTTCTTGTGGATAATCAACCTCTTCCTTTCCAGGACCTCCAAAAACAATTCTCGTTGCCCTCCTCTTCTCGTGCACGATATATGTCTCTGATTCCCCCTCTCACCCAATACCTTTCTTCACTTCCTACTACAAATTCTATTCCTACAGCATATCTATCTGTCTCCAACGCACTTGCTCAATCCCCTTCTGCCTCTTTTCTCTATAAATCTATTCAATCTTCTACTGATCGTATCAAATCTAAGGTTGAGTTGGCTTGGGAAAAAGATTTATCTCAAGTTTGGTCCTTCACTTTGTGGGATAAAATTTGGTCAAAAATTCATAGTACCTCCAGAGCTGCAAACACTACCCAAACCTTATTTTTTGTTTATAATCGCACATTATTCACTCCATTACTTCTGTCATCGTTTTCCTCAGACACTCCCTCCACTTGTTGGTCCTGTTCTTGCTCTTCAGCTGATTTGAAGCATATGTCGTTCGATTGTCCTCCTATTTTTCGCTTTTGGCAACTAGTGTGGTCCCAGTTTAAAAAGATTTTCAATTTTTGTTTTTCCTTTTCCATTGTTAACATTTTTCTAGGTTCTCTTTCTCCTGTTTTTGCCAATTCGTCCCATAAACATAAATTAATTGACCTCCTGATAGCAGTTGCCTTACACCATATTACATCTCATTGGAAACAGGCTAATGATGTTTCCTTCAATGCTTGGTGGAATGCAGTCTGTTTTAATCATCGTCTAGACACTAATTTTGTTTCCCCCATTTCCCTCGCAATCAAACGTGATCTTTTATGGCTTCCCCTCACTGAGTATTTATCCAGAATTGCCCAGGTCCCACCTACCTCTCAAGTTCGCACTGTTGAAGTCCAAAAACCACCGTGATTACATTTCTTAATTGCATTTAATTTTTCATATCACTTATGTGTTTTATTCTACTGGTTATACCTCAATTACCTTGTGTTCATGAGCATTATCATTTGCCATGTTTTATGTATAGAGTTATTTATCAATTCTACTTTTTTTTTTTTTTTTTTGTAAGAGAGATTTCATGTTTTTTGTAACTTATGATTGTTTCTTCATTTTCTGTCTTTGCTTCTTTATACTTTAATAAACTTCAAATAAAAAAAAAAAAAAAAGAGTAACATGGAATTTGGAAATTACTCTGATTAATTCAGCATAATTAAAATCATGCCTGGGCCTAGTTGTCACTTCGAGGTGGGGCAGAGGTGGCTCCTCTGCGAAGGCGGAGAAACATTGTCTCATTGCTCTCAAAGCAGAAAAAAAGAAAAAGAAAATGATAATAACAAGGTTATTATCATTTTCTTTTTTTGTTGCTGTGGGATGGGTTAGGGTGGGCGGGGCTGTGGCACAGGGAGGAAGAGTGGTTCATGCACACTAAGGGGGCATGACTGCTTGGCAGGCCGTCTTGGGATGGCCGAACAGTCATGCGCACTTTGCATTTTCCCCATCAGGCTGCAGTGCACAGCCTGGTAAAGAATATGCACAAGCTCCCTGTCCCCGACTGAGCACCAATTCATGACATTCAGACCAATCACAACACTGCATTGCAACGTTGTAATTGGCTTAGGGGGGCCTGGGTGCTTCCTGGTTCCGCGACTTGCCAGAAAAGAAGCAAGGATGGCAATGTGAAAAGTTAAAAATATTTTCCAACGCCAACCCGCCACCCCGGTTCCCTGCCAACTGCCACTGGGTGGCGGAACACTGGCCACAGTCTTTGAATAAGCTTTGTTCTCATGGACATGATCAGTGAAGAGAATTCCTAGTGTCAGCCTGTAAAATAAACTAAAGGGGTAGCGCGTTATTTGCCTCAATGGGGCACTATCAGTCTGTAATAGATGTAACACGGTACAAGAAGACCCCTACGAAGAGTATTAGAAGTCCCTGCTTAAGTTTCTTAAAATACATGTAACAAATGCACAATGTGCATAGCTAGTCCACTCGTGTTTTGTAAGGGCCTGGGACTTAAGGAAAAAATGTGATTGCATTCAAAACCTCTTTATTCTTGGACTAACAAGGAAAGATAGCACATAAGTGATGTAAGTTTAATTATGTATGTCAGTGTAGGAAAGGAGAAATACACTCAGTGTTACAATGCATTAAAATAGACAGAGAATAATATCTCACAACTAAAACAATTTGGAGACGAGTTATTAATAGAAAAAATGCATGGAAGTTTAAGATGTTTGACCTAGGAGAATAATATTGAATAGTAGATTATCTCAAATGCCATATTATTTTAACTAACTTGGATGGAGAATTATAAATAGACAATAAATAGCTTATGGTGCAGCGATATAGAATTTACATCCCATGTTTTACTGCATGTCCAGAAATAAAAGAGATGCACATATAACTAAAACTACTCTTTAGAAAGAAGATGTTTCACATATCAAAGAAACTTTTAACCTTTTCTATAGTTGACTTAAATTTAATGCAAGTGCATATACATATTATCTTCACAGGGGCTCTTTTGTATTCTCAGACAAGGTGACACTTATACTTATCTGCACTAGAATTAGATAGTTTGGGTTAATAGATAACCATGTATGGTCTTCTTGTCCTGACGAAAGCCCAAGGATGCTGATGGGCACCCAGGTAGGGCAGAAACATGTTGATCTTGTCATGTGTGTGAGGCAGGAGTCCTAATAAATATTGAATGTGCTTCCATTGCTTTTTCTTGGAATCTTGCATAGTATGTGTTTCACATATCGAGATTATTACTACAGGAGTAAACGTATCCATCCTTATGCAATGTTAACATAACCCTAGAGACGTTTTCTTTAGACTCATTTATTTGATCTTCACAAAAGGAGTAACCACAATGATGTAGCATGCCACCTAGTGTGGCTGAGGAGTCTTATTTAAGAATGGTCTTTTTCACGTTTTATAATAATAATTTAACACACACAAAGGCCAATGAGTTTGGGCATAAAAATGTTTGGATAATTAGTTAGATACAGAAAACCCATGAAACACTCAAGGCCATATGTATAAGGACTGGCAAAAAGTACACCTAACGCTAGTTAGTGGCAATTTTGTTACCACTGTGTCCTACTGAAAACTATCGCCTTGTTAGTGACGTATATATAAAATGTCACTAGATGGCTATAACTTCAGGGATCAGTGGTGAAAACTGCTGCTAACATTAGCGAGATGGCGATAGGAATTCCGGCGTTATTGGGAGAAAACCAACAAAGTCCCATTAGCGGCAAAAAAAACGCACGTTAGTCAGCCCAACGTGAGTTTTTTTGCCTCTATTGGATAAAGTAGCCTATCAGTCGACCTCCAATAGAAAATAGGCCAAAAAACAATGAAATGCAGAATGGAGCAGCCAGGCCCATGTGCAGCAAACATAAACAACCCCCTCAAGCCACTCAACATCAAGGAAGACCAGGATGAGAGCCTGGATGCCTCACAGGACCTGAGTCTGGAGCCCAGATGCCTCGCTGGACCTGCGCCTGGAGCCTGGATGCCTCACTGGACCTGCGCCTGGATGCCTTGCTGGACCTGAACCTTGAGCCCGGATGCCTCCCTGGACTTGCCTATGGAGCCTTTAATCGGGGTTTGCCAGAGCTGTGAAGTTGATGACCCGTACCTGGTGGCAGTCGCAGCTCGTGGTGGGAGTATCTGCGGGCATTGACGTGGGGAGGGTCAGGGTGTGGGGTAGTAATGTATGGATTACGGAGTTTAATAGGTAAGTTAACATATATATGAATACAACGAATTTCATTGCGTGCACTGCATCACCAAATGCGATGCAGTGCGCCCACCAAATTTAGTTTTATTTATATCTTTACTTACCTGTTAAACTCCGTAATCCATACATTACTACCCCCTGACCACGTCACCGCCCGCAGGTACTCCCACCACCGGCCGTGGCTGCCTCGGGATGAAGTCTGGCCGGTCGCTTGGAGACAGATTGCTGAACTGCAGAACGTTTTGTGCTAGTCACAATTGTGAGAGGGGAAAACATAGCTTCACGCCTACTATTATAGCATTTAACCATAAAATACATATCTATGTGGGGTTTTGCAAACGTTAAAGTATGCATGTCATTTCATAGGCTTCTGTTACAGGAATCCGGACTCATTTGTTAAGCATTACATCATAACTGTGCTAATGGGAATGTTCCAGGCATTCATTCACTATTGGTTCTAGTACACACTTAAGTCCTCCCCACAAAGTTCTGGAACAGCCTTCCTCTCCACCTCCGGACCTCACCTTCTCTCAAGGATTTCAAAAAGAGACTCAAGCTGTTCAATTGATTCCATCCTCAGCGGGAAGGCTCTCAGCACCTGGATATCTTAGTGGGTGATTAGCAGCATTCTATACATTTTGTTTGATTAATTTATTGATTTAGTCCGGCATTGCAGGATAATTCTTAATTCGATATGCAATCATTTGCACTATAAATCTGCATCCAATTAGGAAAAATGAACATACTACGTAACAAATAGCAAAATGGTTGCTGAGTGTATTTTCCTATAGGAACGTATGCTGCAGGCAGGTGCAAGAACCTCCGATCATCCCTCTGTATCACCTTGGTTACTGTTGCAGGCCAATCCTACAGTTTAACCTGCTAAAATAACTGTTTTTCACACGTAAAAACCTCCCTTTTAAGAATTAGTAAGTTACCCTATGTAGGCCTTTTAGCCCTCAAGGTAGGATATATGGTATTTAAAAGTGGGACATGTAGTAAATTAGTGTTAATATGTCCTTACAGTGAAATTAACAAAACCACATTATCACTATGTCAGGTCTAGCTGTCCTACGTAGAAAAACTGAGTGCAGATTAAAATACTAATACTGCTAACTCACAAAAGGGACTAGCTAGACATATATTTAACAACTACTTTTAATAGTTATTAATATTCCAATTCAATGGTGAAGTCGGATTTTTAATACATTTTCAGCAAGGTAACTTTCAGAATGTTACCTTTTACCTGCCATAAATTTGCATTGGCTTTCAAGATACTCAAAGCCAGTGCTCAACCTTAAATGAGGTGTGAAGGAGGTGTAAAATTCCTCCCAGAAGGACACAATAGGTTGTCCTGAATGAGCAGAGATGACTCCTCTAAGCTCAATAGAATAGGTGGGTGTACAAAGGTTCTCCCTGAGCACTCAAAACCCAATTATAAAATACATTTCTATTCAAAAGCATCAAATTCTTCAGATTTGCAGGAAGACAAATATATTCCAGTCCTTATATTAATCCAGTCAATACAATCCTTGTATTCCAGTTAGATTTTATTCATCCACTGTTTTCTTCAAAACGCAGCCCACCATATGTCCACTACTAAAACTCACAATAAGGTCGACAGACAGTGAGGTGAGATAAAAGAAGAAAAATAAATATATAATAGAAGACGAGGATAGGCAATCGGGATACGAACACCAGGAACCGAGAAGGAGGTACCAAAAGACAAGGAGAAGGACAAGAGGAAAGGATGCAGCAAGGAGGAAGACTGGGGATGAGGACCAGGTCTTGGAAAAATGTATTGATATTGATGATGTACTGGGAAAGGAGATTGAAATTATCAACCTGTCATCACACGATTTGTCTCAAAATGTGATTTCTTTGCTTAAAAAGGGATTAGGTTTTTGCCCTACTATATTACCAGATTGGTTTATGACAAAAATTGATGTTTATACATTTGTGAGACTCTTGAAGTTGAAGAAATATTTTTTGAATGTACCAGAAAAAAGAAAATACATGGGTTCAAAAAGGAAGCAAGTGAATTGACCATTGAAGGGAGTAATGCTACTAGTATTCTTATGTCTTTAAACGAAAATGAAGATGATCCAGTAACAGTATCTAGACTCTTGGAAGATCTTGAAGTTAACAGATATGAAAGTGGGAGCAGTGGCCCTAAATTGAAATCCAGGTGGACACCGCAGTTGACGACAGGGAATACAATTGATGCTTTTTTAGGTCAGTCAATTATGATCTTGATAAATTGATTGACAAGAAAAGGAGTACAAGACCTTTTAGGAATAAGGACAACCTTACTAAAGGTGAAAGACAGTCCTTAAAGGAACTAGAAGCCAATAAAGATTTAACAATACGTATGGCTGACAAAGGGGGTAACAATGTTTTGATGGATACAAGCAAATATAATGAAGAAATCATGTCACAACTTAATAATACTGTTTACTATAAATCTTTAAAGAGTAATCCCCTTGTAGAACTTACAGACAACATAAATAGGCAACTTAAAATATGGTATGACCAAACACTGCTGGATCTGGATGAATACAATTAATTACTGTCATCCTGTCCTAGAGCACCATGCATGTACACCTTACCCAAGGTACATAAGAATAGAGAAAAACCTCCAGGGAGACCCATAATATCGGGTATTGGAGGTCCAACTGAGATATCTCAGTATATAGATACTTTCTTGCGACCTTATGTGCAGAACCTTCTGGCATATATACAATATACAAAACACGTATTGAATATTATGCATGATTTAATATGGGAACCAGGTATGTACCTGGTTACCCTAGATGTTGTTTTTTTTACTCAAATATACAACACCATCTGGGGATCAAGGCTATTGAGACATTTCTGAATGAGAGACCCACAGAATTGTATGATCATACTATGATGATTTTACAGATGACTGAATTGGTATTGAAAAATAATGTGTTCTTGTTTAATAACAAATGGTACAAACAGTGCCTCGGTACGGCGATGGGTTCCAGATTCTCTCCGTCTTTTAACAACCTCTTTATGGGGTGGTTTGAGGCGGAATAGATCTGGGGACGTCGTGGACATAGATGGATTGAATACATCCATTACTGGGGTTTTATTGACAAATGCTTGTTGATATGGACTGATCCTGAGGAGAAACTTAAAGAGTTTTTTACTTATTTGCATGATAATTATGTAAATTTGAGATTTACTACACATTTTGACAAAGAACGTATAGCAGTTTTGGATATTGAACTGTTTGTTTGTGGTGATAAGTTGTGTAGTAAAATGTACAGGAAGGAGAGGAGTTGCAATGCTTTGCTACATGCGAAGAGCTGTCACCCTAAAAGCCAGATAAATGCGATACCTTTTGGTGAAATGGTGAGAGCAAGATGAAATTGCTCTAATGACAATGATTTTGTTTGGCATGTGGAGGATATATCAAGGAGATTTCAGGCAAGGGGTTATGACCAGACGGTCATAGACAAAGCGAGGAAGAAAGTACTTAGTGTGAAACGAGCAGGAACATTGGCACCCAAGGGGACTGATTCTAAGAACAAAGAAGGTGATAAGATCAGACTTATTACACGCTATAGTACTGAGAGTCATAGAATATACTCCATTTTGAACAAACACTGGCACCTGTTGACAGCAGATAAGGATATATCCCCCTATATTGGTGAACGGCCTGGTTTGACATTTAAAAAGGGAAGGACATTGGCTAATTCAGTCAGCCCTAGCTACCCAAACAAGGGTGAGAGTACTTGGTTGAGTAATAGAATGAAAGGCTTCTATAAATGTGGACGATGTAGCTCTTTTAGGTGGGCTGACAACAGAGTTAGGACATTTTGTTACAACAATACGGGGACTTATGAGATCGATGTTTTTATCAACTGTGACACCACCTATGTGGTATATGTGATAGCATGCTCTTGTGGCCAGATATATGTTGGCAGCACAATCAGGAGATTGCGGGATAGAATGATGGAGCATTTTAGAGCGTAGAAGAATGGGGATACTAGATATCCTATTGCAGCACATGCCGTTGAGAACCATGATGACCATAGAGAGCACACATTTCGATTCCATGGTATTAACCATATTAGCCAGGACCCGAGAGGGGGTAACAGACAACTTAAACTCAGACGGAGAGAGGTTATCTGGCTAATGAAATTGAAAGTGGTGGAATGTGGTATGAACATCGATAATGAATATCAGTACTTCTTGGGACATGAATGATAGTGACAATGTATTTATCTTGAGTGCATTAGGCTAGCCTTAAGAATGATATTACTACATGTGTCTATTATTAGAATGAGATTATCTAATTATATTGTATTGTGTATTTTCTGGTGTGTTAAATGAGTATTGTACCAAGACTCAATCATTTACAATCAGTGTAAGTAATAAGGTGTAATAGCCATTGCCATTATGAGATGTAATATTGATCACGATAACCCCATTTATGTATATATATCTAGTTAAGCTCGAAATTAATTTCTGATGATAACTGAGAGAACTAGATGTTAAGTACATTAATGAATATATTATGGTATATCATGTTGAGTTACATATTAGTGATTTTTGCCTTCTTACTTTTATTATATATTTATTTTTCTTCTTTTTTTCTCACCTCACTGTCTGTCGACCTTATTGTGAGTTTTAGTAGTGGACATATGGTGGGCTGCGTTTTGAAGAAAACAGTGGATGAATAAAATCGAACTGGAATACAAGGATTGTATTGACTAGATCAATATAAGGACTGGAATATATTTGCCTTCATGCAAATTTGAAGAATTTGATGCATTTGAATAGAAATGTATTTTATAATTGGGTTTTGAGTGCTCAGGGAGAACCTTTGTAGCTTTTGTATCAGTTCTACGTGAGTGGAACTGAGTGAGTATGTATGGTAACCATACTCTTCACCCTTAGGAGCACCGTGGGTGATACTTTTGTGTAACTTTCCCTTACTTGAGCTGAGCACCCTGTCTAACTGGTTACCAACTGTGTTCATTGATATGTGGGGGGAGGGGCTTTGGCTCTCATGTGGACACTCAAGTGTCATATCCTGCATGACAAGTCTTTCTAAGTAAAAGTTGTTGCCTGTGCCTATCTGGTTGCTGAAGAATTCTGCTTTTGTCCTACCAGATACCTGTCTTTGGGTACAAAATCATGTGGCTCACCTGAATATGGGTGTCAATAACCTTTCCAATGCCAAACCTCTTCTGGTTCCCTTTGAACTTTGTAACTTTCCAAGTCATTTGACAGCTGATTATTTAACGATATTGCATCTCTTATGCTGTTTCTTACGCCATGAAACCTGATTTCTGCTTATTTGCTTTAGACAAAACTTTTACATAGAAAAACTTAGTCTGGGTGAAAGATGTGTGTTTTCAGACTTTGCATCCTTTTCTTCAAGGATCAGGAAAGCAATAAGTCAAATGGCACACATGGTTTAGAACCTTTTTTAATTACGTCTTGACAGTTGATGTCACAAGGTTTTAGCCAGAAAGAAAGAAGACTTTGTCACATGGGTGAACCTGGTCAGTACATTTTTGAACATTTGACAAAAGTTTAACTTCCTCAGGATAGTTTTGGATCCTGAGATGATTAAAGGGAAGCAGTCAAAAGACTAGAACTGTCAGGAACTCTAGCAAGGACTGGTGACAGTGTAGACAAAGTTCACTGAATATTGAGTACAGACCTGCCAAGATCACACAGGAGAGAGGGGATCCAATGGGAAGCGCTGCATTAGGGAACACGAAAGTCAAAGCTTAGATACCCAGCAGGCAATTTGGCATTCACAGTAATTAAAACACTCAGGGCGGACCTGCAAGACATATATATATATATATTACAACAGGAACCATGAAAGGAATTAAGGGTAAAGAACTCAAGAGGTTCACATGGTATGACTAAAGCTCAGTAAATACCTCAAACACAATTGCTTACAGATACTGACTGCAAAATATATACATACCTATAGAATATACATGCATTGACAGGGTCTGTGGATCTTATACATGTAGGGATGTTATAAAAGTTACACAAAGACAATACTCACAATGAACAAGAAACACCACCTATGGGGTCAGCTGTGTCTATGAATCCTGGTGATCAATCAGGAACACACAAGATGGTAACAGCAAGGGTGTTGAGCTAAATGCACATCCACAATAGAAAAGGAACTTCCAAGGAGGGGTGGTTAGCAGGAGAAAATGGAAAACAAAGAGCACGCCAGGCAGAAAACAAGTAACAAACCACACAAGGGGTCTGCAAGCTAAGATGGCAGGAACAGGAAGGTAGAAAACTAGAAAGTGGAACTAAGGTAAATGGGAAGAAGAAGTGAAAGTTCAAGAATCAATTATGCAGTAAATAGTGCTGGCTCAGAAATCAAGGAGGCACTGCAGACAGTGCTAGTTCATGAACAAGGATTGACTAAAGCTCAAGAACTCAGGCAATAAGGGGTAAGTCAAACAAGAACACAGCTACAATGACCAATGCTGAACTCAAAGAAACTATGGCTTAAAATAGCTCACTGTGATCGCATTCCTCAGCTGAGAGCAGGCTAGCACCTGCAAGCCACAGATATGCTTGGAATCTCCCACCCAACATTCATAACTTCTCACTAAATGTATCAATCCTTTTGATGTGTACACGTATGTTAGGTTGCCTTTTGGTCTGGTGTCTGGTGCCAGTGCATTACATAGACTTATGGATTGACGTTCTAAGGATTTGTTGGTGTTATGACTTATCAATATGACATTGTTGTAGTTGCTTTGACTGTGTCTCAACATGATGAGATTTTATGTTTGTTTTATGTATTTTACTAGAGTGTGGTATGGCTGTGCAAGAATTAATATCACTTTAGAGTAATTGAAATAGAGTGATTAGATCATTATAATTCTGAGAAAAGGCATTGAGGCTAGATAGGATTTGATTTAAGCGATTAAGGAAGCACCCATTCCATGGATAAAGATACCCTACATTCATCCTTGGGCTCCTGAGCAATCAGACTCCCTCCTTAGTGATTGCTTAGCTCACTACTTTTTGATCTCTTTAAAGCAACAGGATACCCCTATGTGTTGCAACGCTTGACTTATTGAGGAGCATGTATGTGCTCCATTTTCTAAGTTTTGGATTTAGGCTATTAGGGAAAGTTTACCACCACATTCAAGGGTCATAACTCACTCAGGTTGGGAACAGGTGCAGTCCTTCTGCAGGTCCAAGTCTGAACTAAAGAGTGGGTCTGAGGGTCTCATTTGAATACCTTGAACCTCCTATCAAGTGGGAGAAACTTCTGGAGGCTTCTTCTCACAGAAGTATCTGGATTTTCCTTCCTGGTTTGTCTGTTGACACAAAATGCTAGTATGAAGTTCTTTCTGTGAGAGTAGGCCACAGTTTATTGAAGTGGGGATATACATAGTTCCTCCATCAAGCCAGTGATGACCCTATGAGGTACAACCAGTACCTCTATAAAGTGGCTGCCTGGGAGAAACATACAAAGGCAGACTGCCACTCACATCTAGCCATGTGATCCAAGAACAAGCAGCAGGCATCAAATGATTAAAACAAGAAAATACCAACTTTCTAAAAATTCAATTTTCAAAATTGTGACTTAAAATCCGACTTTACAATTAAAGATACCAAACATGATTTTTCTGCCTGCTCCTAGTCAAACATTAGTACTTATGAAATGTATTAAAGTAACTAATTGTTATCCTGTGGGAGAGATGAGCCTCACAGTAATGAAAAACAAATTCATGAGATTTTCACGAGCAGGACATGTAAAGTTGAGAGTACATGTCCAACCATTTAACTACAGTGCACACTACCGTGCGTGCTATTTAGGGCCTACTTTAGGGGTGACATATGTACTTAAAAGGGTGATTTATGCCTGGCAAAGAAGTTATTTTATCAAATGAAATTAGCAATTTGAAACTGTCTACAGGCTGCTATGGCATTCCTATCCTTTTGTGTAACTTAACTCACACGTTAGGAGACGCTGAGCCTCCGTACAGCAACCTTGAGACACTGATAGTCCTCTGTGCCTGCATTGTTCATGTTCGGCATGAGCCGGTACGTTTCCACTGTGGGCTGGATGGAGGCTCTTGGGAAGAATCATATTGTGTTATAGACTGTTGGGGGGGTCAGTCCCTCAGCAGACATCTTAGGGTGCAGATCAGATTGGACTCCTCTGCTAATAAAAGTATGTTTGTATTCTCTACAGTCTGATATTACTTGAGCAGGCATAGCAGGTGGTTGTAAGTAACCCGTGTGCCCTCTAAGGGCCACTTCCTTCAATGGTGCCTGAACAGGAACCCCGCAAGGTGACCCCATTCACCCGCAAACAGGTTGCAGGGTTGGGGTTGCGTCCGGTCGGTTGGGAGGATCGTGGTACCCCATATGATCGAGCTCGGTTCTCGCAGCTTCTCCGCCCACGTGATCGGCAGACTACTCGTCTAGTGGTCACTGAAGTTGACCATTTGATCCGAACAGTCAGCAGTAGAGAATAATTGGACTTGACCTGAGTGCAGCAGGTGAGTGATTTGATTCTTGGAAAAATTTAGCCATTCTTGAATGCCACAAGCCTTCGAGCTGTACCTTGATACAGTCTCCTGACTGTCTTGGTGCAGTTTTCAGACTGCCTTACTTGAACAACATGAGCTGATGGGCTGTGTCTTGGTACTGTCTTTGGGCTGCCTTGGTTTGAACTTGGCGGGTATGCGGACCCTTTAAAAACACAGGGTGTTTGTGAACAGTCTACCAGGACATCTGGAAATTTGGGCTATTCTTGAAAAGGCCTGGGACTGTTTGTGAACAATCTGCTAGGTCAACTGGAAATTTGGTCTACTCTTGAAAAGGTCTGGGGCTAGAGACTGTCTTCCTGAACTTGGTGCAGTCTCCGGACTGTCTTCTCGTCTTGGTGCAGTCTCTGACTGTTTTGTTCTGATACAGTCTCTGGGCTGACTTTTAGTTTGATTGTTGTGTTTGGGTGCTATGAGGTTTGTGGACCGACGTCGGTGGTAAAGCTTGTGAAATGCTTGTTTGAGTGAGTAGCGACTGTGCTCTTCGTGTGGAGGTAAGGATGCCTTGCCTCAGCAAGCTGTTTTGTGTGGGTTTTTTGTTTGACACGGAGGACCGTCTTTGGCAAAAGTACTTGCAATTCCTTTGTCAGGCAAAATGATGAGTGTTGCTCTTCTTGAAAATGTGGTCTCTAGTTGTCGTTGTTGTTCTGCAGATGCTTATTGGAAGGAGGTTAGCTGGCGCCTCCTGAGAACACTTTAAATTTTGAACAATAAAAAAATAATAAATACATAGAAATCTGATTTGAGCAGAAATACTAGCAAGGATGTACATTTGTTTTGACATGGGAAGAGTAGAACATGAGAAAAATGAAAGACAGGGTTGCACATTTAAAATGAAAACAGTGTTGTGTCGATTCAAGGTAAAGTATATTGATGCAGAACAGACACACATTCTAAAAAGGTGCATTAGGAGAGGTGAGATACACAATCATAATTCAGTAGCTCTGAAAAGGGGGCAGGAGTTCTGGAAAGCGAAAAAGAGAGCAGTGGGTTGGACTTAGAGCTTTCCAGCTTCAGACACAAACTGCATCCTGAACATTGGTACATAGACATTCAGTGCAATGCTCAGAAGTTAACTTATGATTGATTTGAGTGGGTGTATTTAATTTGGATTTTCCCACAATAGAACATATATTTAAATGTGGAAAAAGTGTTTCAAGCACGGTTGAACTGCACTCATGACGAGCTGAGCTCGTCACAGCCATTGGAATGTTCGCACGCGGGGATAATTACCCCGCTGTGCTGAACGTTTGAAAAACGGGTATGGTTATGACGAGCTCCGCTCGTCATGAGTGCAGCTGCACTGTGCCGTATGCCGAGCTCGTCAGAAGCACAGCGGCGCCGCGCGCGGCCTCCCTTTCCCCGCACAGGGGGGGAAAACACCCCGCAGCGAAGGGGTTAAGCATTTTGCCACTGCTGATCAGTGTCACAGTGCAAGTGCTTTCTGTATAAATGGATACTGTGCTTGGTTCTCCCTGATTGGCATATTTGTTTTACTGGTAGATCCTTAGTGAAGTTCATTGATTTACCAGGGCTGGTAAATAAATATCTACCAGAAGGCTTGTGACACTGATTGTCCCACCCACATAAGTTGCCTGGAAAAGATGTCTCAGGCCTCCCACTGCAGTGCATGTGTGCGGTTTGTGCAAAGGACTCCCCTTTGGTAGGCCCAAGGGACCACCCTTTGTAGGGTGCAGTGTATGTGACAGGTAGTATATGTACTGGTGTGTGTAACATTCCCTGATAGTGACATACTGCCCATTTCGTTTTTCACTATTGAAAGGTCATCTTGCCCATAGGACAGGATGGGGAACGTGTCGTAACATTTTACAAGCATATCCTGCCATAGGGATAAGGTGGAAAATTGGAGTTTCTTATCCCTGGACTAAGAATTTGATAACGCACATTTTAGTAAGGATGGGTTTTATAGTCTGTGTTTGCAACAGGCACTTTTAGAAAGTGGCTATTTTTTTGTTTTTTTGTGTTTTCCACCTGATTGTGGATTGACTGTTTGGGTTCAGTAAGACAGAGACTGAGGATGTGCATTAGGTGTGGGGTCTTTTTGTGGGGTTTTTGATTTGTGCTGTGAGTGTTGATACAAATACTTGACACATTGCGTTTGGGATAAGGCTATCTGCACATGCCCAGCTCCATCAGGGGGTAAGCAGGGGTCATCTACAGTGTGTATTCAACATTCGCTGACTGGAGGGAAGGGTCCCTATTTGGACAAAGGTACCTAACTTTGCCCACTAGAGACACTCGTTTTAATACATTGTTCTTATCTTTAGTTTTGACTGAGCAGGAAGTTTTTTTTTTTTTTTTAAAAGGGGTAAGTATTTTTGACAGGAGGTTTCCTTCTACGTCACCTACTGTCAAAAGTGGGGTAAGGGATTAGCTCCTTGGTGACAAGGGACTAACATATTAAATTAGGTGCATGAGCCTTAACTCTGAATGCCTAACATTTGAAACTGCGTTTTTCTTCTTAGGCTCCTGTGCTTGGTACATATATCGCTTTAGGCTGTTTTGTGTTGTAAGTACACAAGACGGCTTGTTGTGTGCTCACTGCTTTCTGTCTTTTGAGCCCGCCCAAGCTGTCTAGAAACAGTCATGACGGTGGCCAATCGGTTAGACTTGCTTTAGCCACTCATTTAACAGGATGCTGTGAACAAGCCCTTGAATAAACAGAGATACAGCACCTTACCAGTGCAGTTTACCTATAAAATAGCACTGTTTGAAAAAATTGTCATAATTAGGAAAATGTGTCACCTTGGAGTCCATGTTACTGTGATCCAGCGACCTATAGGAAATATGTCATAAGCTACGTTACCCAACTTTACAATTTTCACCATTAATCATATATCAATTACAAGGCCCATTATCTAACATGACATATTTTGACCAACCGAATCATGTGACCTAATTAACCTATTCACAAACTATATACATTTTATATACAACCGCGGTAAATGAATTCATCATATTTTACAAACTCTACAAATTAATTAAGCCACTGTGGCGATAAGATCTTGCTAATGGTAACCTAAACTCATGAAATAACAAGACCAGCTTGTTTTCCAAAGTAAAGATTTATTTATTATTTGTTTAGAAATTGCATTTGTAATCTTTATTAGAACAATCTTATTAGAATGTTTGTAAAAAGTAACGTTGGTTTAAGAAAATTCAGTAACATGAATTAATTAAATTCAAATGACATTTGGTATTATCATAATCCTAAGTTCCTAACTACACTTACTATAATAAAGAATAATGAATAAAAGACTTTTTGGGTTTCTTACGTGCTCCAAGAGTAATCTGTCTGCACGATACACCCATCCAAAGTTCAGCGGGAAAAAAGCCAACCTCTCTTCCACGGGGAAGAGTTTTTATACCTTTCTACACTAAACTAATCTAAGTAAAAGTATATTTTCTGCTAAAGTCGGAGTCCCATTGGCTGTCAAGTGACAGACCATCGTGTCACCACATTCTTTTAACATCAGTTCCGTCACTTTCTTAGAGTCCATTGTCTCTAGTTTTCGCACAGCGAGGCTTCCTCCAGTTTGCAACATTAACTGAAAGAAAATCATTTGCTTCCTCGGATATGAAATTGTCGCACACTCTTCTGCCGGTTCCTGGCCTTGGCCTTGCTTGACTGAGGAACAGTCAGCTCATCCCAACAAATTGTTTCAGGCAGTAGAAATTTTTCCATCATGGACTCTCTCTTGCTCCGAGCAGAATTTTAGCAAACACGAAAACACTAGGCCCAAAATCATTTTCCGAAAACTATCATATAAACAAACACAAGAAAATAATTAATGCGAGAAATACAGTTTGTTCCGTTGCCACCCACCACAGCTAATGATTAACTCATTAGTCTAAATTACCTAGCTGAAGCATACAAATAAAGCAGCATTTATATCTAGTATTCTTCAATTAATCCAGCATAGATTCTTTATGCACCTGTAAAGAGTAAAGTGACACCACATAGACAAGAAAGCAAAATAAGCACATGCCATTGTTTAAAACAGCTGCTATTAGTTAAGACATAACAATAGACAAGATTAATTTATTATTTTCCAGATAAATGAAAATGCAACATAACGCACGTTTATGAGCACACATGTTAATAACCCTTGTGTCTTTTGTCAATGCAACTTTTTTAAAACTAGGTTGAATTAATACTCACACAGCACAAATTATTAGTATAATTAATTAAATTATAGAAGTGTGACTTCACGAGTTGAAATGAAAACATTTCTGAATCTCGCTCCATCAACTCCCTCATCTGGTGATTTCCAAATCACCACACCACACCCAAAATTTGGCAAATTTATCTAAAATGAATTTGGTTCGATTTCACTGTGTTAGTATTTCTAAAGACTTGTTTCAGCAAAATCTTTGCAACTATTATATTGAGTTCTGTGTAACTCCTCTAGCTCTATCTCCCTTTCCTGTTCCTTTCTGATTTTGTAAATTCTTTTCTTTTCCTTCATATCCTTCTTTCTCTTGTGTAACATGCAACTGATCTTCGTCAAAGCTATCACAAAAATTATAACAAGGTGTTAGAATCTTGCCAAGAACTGAACCACCAATTTCTTGAAACCAGGTTTTAATAGCTTGAAATCTTCTTGAAAGACGTTCTGTAAAGTCATTCTCTTCTAAGGGAACTATTTCTGAATGCATTTCAGTGATGTTTTTAATGTACATTTCAATATTCTTGCTTTCGTCAGGGATGTATGCACAGCAGTGCTGAACATGTAAAATGCCACAGACTCCTCCCTCTTTTGCTAGGAGTATATCTAAGGCAAGGCGATTCTGCATCACCATTGACCTAACCGCAATGACCTCGGTATCCAGTAATTGGAAACCACCTGCTGTGTCAATGGACAATCTGTCAACAATTGTGGATAATTTTCTGATTCTTCCTGCATTCAGGGTTATACCTACTAAAGGTATCACTGCTTCAAAAATGTCTCCCAAAATTTCTGAGAAACTTTCTCTTTTGAACCTATTTACATGATTACTAATTTCAAACGAACCTTCTGCATTTCTGTCGACATGAAATATTTTTGGAAAAACAAGACCAACATAACATGTCCCATACCAATGATCTGGAAGATTATAATAAGCTTTGTCTCCACAGATAAAATAAATCCCTAAGAAAAATTGGATCTTTGCCACCTTTGAATCCCCAACCTCACATGATTTGGTAAGTATCCTCACAATTGCTAGCACCTACAAAATAATTATCAAAAAGAGTATTATCTCTTCTAATGCAAAGCTTACCACTAATTGGTTTATCTATATGAATTGCAACATTGTCAAAAGATTTGCCATTAAGCTTCTCATCCTCTTTCTGCCAAAACTTGGATTTAGTTTGTTTGACCTTTTCATTTCTTTTATAAATTGCCCTTCTCTCTTCAACTAAATTCAGGAAAGTCTTTTCTTCTGTTCTCAATTTGCAAGTTAGATTATTTCTATAGGCATACTCATAGGTGAGTTCATTAGTAACTAAAAAGAAATCCCTCATCTGTTTAGCTTGCTTATGTTTATTTAAAGCATTTTAAATTTTTAGGTTAGCAAAAATCTCATCAAAATTTGAATAATAATACTCCAAGCGACCCGTCTGATAAAATAAGCTAGCTATCACACTGCAGGTTATGCCATAAGTAAGAGGAAGCATATTGTATGTTACTCCCTCAGAAACAGAAGCAGGTAACTTTACACAGATGTAACAATCTTTGACACTCATAACCTTAACATATTCTCCCAAAAGTCTCGAAAATGTATTACTAGAAAAATCACTAACAGACCTATCTTGATGAGCCTCTGGTCTGTGATTAATAACTTTGTTAGCTTTGTTTGTTGCTCTATGTTTATCTTGACTAACTTAAGTTTTGCTTGTCATATTGACTCTGTACATCTCCTTATCAATCCGGAAAGGAAAAATGACAGTTAACACTAACCAGAGCAGAATTAATATGAGCATACATATCAGAGTCATCTTACAGCAATTTTTAAGAATGGAACATTTTGAAGTACTACGCTTCAAAAGAACAGGCATTCTAGCTAACCTTAACTTTAGAAAAAGAAAACAAAAAATTTAAAATTATGTCTAATAAAAACCTGTTTTTTTTTTTTTTAAACTCTCTAACAACTTTTCTTCGACCTTGCGTCACAAGTTATTTTCCAACTAAACACAATTTCTTCGACCTTGTGTCACCTAACACAATTTCTTCAGCCTTTTGCCAAAAACAGTAAACTAAATTCTAACATATTAGTACTTCAATCATTGTCACTATTGTCTTCAACTTCTTCCTGACTACTGCTATTTATCTCAATTACAGGTGAAACTATAATATAAGCCCACTCAGGAGACTTATATTTTTGATTTGGTCTCAAAACTCTCCTTGTTTTTCTAGAGATAACCTCTATCTTTTTTCCTTTTTCTGCTTTCCTTTCAGGATGCTCTTGACTAGTTATCTCATTTACCTGCTCCTTCGATCTTTTTATTAACCTGACTCTCAACCCTCCGTTTTCACTTGGCCAGGTTTCACCTTTTCTTAAAATTTTTCTTTTTGGTTCAGTCACGTTAGATTCTGTTTTCCAAGATCTTTTTCTCAAACTTTTTCTTTGACAATCTTCATCACTTTCTCCAGAATCACTGTCAGTAATTTCAATTCTTGACTCAGGATCTTCTCTAATCGGCAGCTTCACTCCGTTAGGAACTGTACTTTTTATTCCATCACTGGTACTTGGCAATTCGTCTTCCTCCACTTCATCAATTACCTTCAACTTCCCAGTTCCAGATTTCTTGTTCCTGCATTCAGAGCGTAATCTCTGCCTTTCGATACTCTCCTGGTCTTGCTTCTGAACTTGATCAGATTTTTCTCTCTTCTCAGCTTCTCTTTCTTTATCTTGATTAGATTCTTTTGCAGATTCTTTTTCTAGCAGATCTTCATCATTTTCAGAATCTATTTCAATAACTTCCAAATCCTTTCCATTCACTAAAGGTTTTTCCAGATGTCGACGTCTCTGTCGATCTTCAGAATCTGGATTTTCCTCAGCTTCTTCTTCAGAATCTGAATCAGCTGTTGTATCACTCTCTTCATCAGAGTTTTCAGGTGTAGGTATCGGAATAGTATGGCTTGGATGAATCCACCTTTTTATTCCCCTACACTCTATTGCATTTGTCGTTACAAGTATCACCTGCCTTGGTTTCTGCCACCTCGGGACCAGACAGTTTCTTCTTCGATGAACTTTTGTTCTGACCCAATCTCCAGGTCTCAGATCATGAGTTTGCACTTTATCTTTTGACTGTACTTCAGTTCCCACCTGATTAGACACAGAAGTCACGACGTCAGACAGCTTCTTACAATATTCCAAAATTGCACTGTCATTAATGCTCAACAGTTTTCCTACTGGTATGAATGCTTGTCTCATGACTCTACCCATGAGAATATCATGAGGACTTAGACCTGTCTTTTTATCTGGTGTACTTCTCAGAGTCATCAAAACAAGTGGAAGAGCATCTGTCCACTTTATGCCTGTTTCTAGACACATTTTTCCAATTCTATTTTTAATTGTTCCATTAATTTGCTCTACAACTCCAGATGCCTCTGGTCTGTATGCACAGTGCAACTTCTGCTCAATGTGTAAAGCTTCACAAATCAATTTCAACAACCTGTTATCAAAATGTCCTCCTCTATCACTCTCTATGGTCACAGGAAATCCGTATCTTGGAATAATCTCACGTAGAAGCAACTTCGCTACAGTAATTGAATCACTGTGTCGTGTGGGAAATGCTTCTACCCATCGTGAAAACAGACAAACAATCACCAAAACATATTGTAATCTGTTGTGTTTCGGCATCTCAATGAAATCCATTTGTAACCTGGTGAAAGGACCACTCTCTCTACCTATTATTCCCGTTCCCACAACCGATTTCCTGTTTGGGTTCATTTGTTGACAGATTAAACACCTTTGACAGAGAGACTCTGCAATTGTTCTAAACTTAGTATTAAACCAAGTTTCCTTGAAAAGTCTAATCATTGAATCTCTCCCAACATGACCAGGGCCATGGTACATTCTGGCCACGTCAGCAATCATGCAATTTGGTAAAACTACTCTGCCATCTTTGTAAGTCCAAACTCCATCCTCATCTCGCTGTCTACATTCTGCCTTCAACCATGTGTTTTTCTCATCATCATCAGCTTCATTTTTTATATCTCTGATTTCTTGCCATGTCTCAACAATTGATGTTAGCATCAGTGAACTCGAAACAAATTCTTTGTTTTTCTCCCGATTAAGTGCATAATTATTTCTTGCACAGTATTTTGCTATTTCATCTGCGTAAGCATTCCCTTTGGTGATAAAATCCTCACCTTTTCTGTGAGCTGCACACTTTACTACAGCTATTTCTTTAGGCAACTATATGCCATCAATTAATCTTTTAATGAACTCTGCATTTTTAATTGGTGAACCTGCTGATGTCATATAGCCTCTCTGAGACCAGAGCTGTCCATAATCATGCACAACTCCGTACCCATACTGACTATCAGTAATTATAGTGACTCTCAGATCTTTTGCCAATTCACAAGCACGAATTAAAGCAATTAATTCAGCCACCTGTGCTGAACGAATTCCTTCAAGACACGATGCTTCTTCAACATCTGCCACTGTGCAGACTGAATATGCTGCTTTCAATATACCTCCCTCTGATCTTAGACAGGAGCCATCTACAAAGTAGACATAATCTGATTCAGACAATGGTACATCTTTAATGTCCTGTCTTGGCTTGGTACAGTATTCCATAACATCCAAGCATTCATGTTCCACATTATTTTCATCACTAATTTCAGTATCAGGTAATAGTGTGGAAGGATTTAAATTCACACAACTTGCAATTGACACGTTGTCTGATCCTAAAATTATCTTTTCATATTTGGTCAATCTATTGCTTGTCAGATGTTGTGTTTTGCTTCTTGTAAGGAGAATTTCAACTGAATGGGGAACATAGACTTTTACAGGAAATCCCATTATGATCCCTTCACTCTGCTCAAGGCTAACACTAGTTGCTGCAACTGCTTTTAAGCAACCTGGTAAGGCCTTTGCAACTGGGTCAAGAACTGCTGAGAAATAAGCAATAGGTTTTCTCATGTTTCCGTGTCTCTGAATTAACACGGACAAAGCACATCCTTCCCTTTCACTGCAGTATAACTCGCAATCTTTCTCATAATCTGGCATGCCTAGAGCTGGAGCTTCACATAGACTTCTCTTTAACTTTTCAAAAGCTTCCAACTCAATTTCATTAAGAACAATTGGATCTTTTATGTCTGATTTTGTCAGTCTTTGTAGTGGTTTAGCAATTACTGAAAATCCACTAATCCATTGGCGACAATAACCAACCATTCCCAGAAACATTCTGACCTGTTTTTGTGTTTTTGGAGGTTGCATTCCCTGAATCATTTTTATCCTCTCAATCGTCACCTGTCTCATTCCCTTTGCAATTCGATGACCAAGGTATTTTACCCCTTTTATTGACAAAACTGCAATTTTGCAGGGGACACTTTATGTCCTTTATCTGCCAGACGATTTAAAAGAATAATCGTATCTATTACACAGTTCTCTCTAGTTTTTGCTGCTATCTACAGATCGTCAATATATTGCACTAATGTCGATCTGCCAGGTAAAATTAAATCTTCCAAAGATTTCTTCAATAACTCATTAAAAATAGAAGGACTCTCTGTATACCCTTGAGGAATTCTACACCATGCGAGGGTCCTATTCTGAAATCTGAAAGCAAAGATTTCCTGACTCTCTGGATGTAATGGAACGCATTGCAAAGATCAATAACAGTATACCATTCTGCATCATGCGGAATCTGATAAAGAATGACTACTGGATTTGGAACAACTGGACAACAAGGAACAACAATTTGGTAAATTTTTCTCAAATCCTGAACTATTCTGTACGTTCCATTTGACTTTTTGATCCCCATAATCGGTGAGTTACAAGGACTGCGTTCAATTTCTTTTAAAACACCTTGTTTAATGAATTTTTCAATCACAGGAATGACACCTTCAATTGTTTCTGCTTTCATTTTATACTGGGGAATGTTTGGAAATTCAACCCCCTGCTTCACTATAATTTTGACTGGATCGACATGTTTCATTAGACCCATTTCATTTCCAGTCAAATCCCAAATTTCAGTTTTGACAGTCTCTTTTAATTCCTCTGGTAAATTTTCTTTTTCAAATGCAGAAAATACATTTGTTTCACTTGCTTCAACTAACAACATTGTCAATCGGTATAACCCATCTTCTTCCATGGTTTGTAATTCAATTCCATCAGGTGAACAATATATTTTGCAATTAATTTTGCACAATATATCTCCTCCCAATAAGTTTACTGGACTGCTGTTGCAAACTACAAATCTATGTTCGTCTTTAAAATTGCCCATTTCAACCTTAACAGGATCAGTTAGATCAGTTTTAATCTGTTGATTACTTACTCCGACTACTTGGATGGTATCCCCAGAGAGAGGGAGGTTTTCAATTTCCACTGATCTCACAGTAGAACGGGTAGCACCAGTGTCCACAAGAAAAGTAATTTCTACATCATTTACTTTTCCATTTACAAATGGACCAGACTGGTCAACCTCAAGAGTGGCTCCAATTACACACTCTTCCCCCTCTCTCGGGCACCGTCAGAAACAATCATCAGAATCACTTCCTTGATTTTCTGTCAACAAAAATTTTCCTGTAGTATTTTGCACATTAGATCTTTGAGTTCTTATTACCTGATCACATCCTCTGAATCCCACACCTGGATTATATTTTTGACCTACCCCACAATTTGGAAATGGAGGCTGTGGAATCTGATTCTGTTGCTGCGTTAACTGATGCTGTAGCTGTTGCTGAAGACTCAAGTCATTCAACTGTCGCTGTAGCTGTAGCTGTAGCTGTTGCTGCAGATCAACATCGTTCTGCATCTGTGGGTTTAACGATGTATTTTTAAAATTTCTGGGTGGGTTTTTACACTCACTTTTCCAATGCCCGATTTCGCCGCAATTAAAACAAGGCAATTTCTGTTTTAATTCTTCAACTTTAGCATTATACTTTGATTTGTTAAAATTAATTTTAGATTTTCCTTGACCTTGATTCTGATTCTGATTCTGAGCAAAATTTACATTTTTATTCTCAAGGCTTGCAATTTGTTGTTCGGCCACCTTCACTTGTGCCCACATTGCTTTTTCTTTTAACTCATCACTGCAGTATTTTGTTTTTCTCAAAATATCGTCAACAGAATTAGATTGCCATCGGACAATATTATTCCTGATCATTTCTCCAATTTCTGGTCTGAGACCATAAACAAATCTGTAGATAAAATGACTCGTATCTTTTTCATCTAATTTTTCATAACCACTGTACTGTTTGAAAACCAGTAATATTCTTTCATAAAATGAATGAACTGATTCTTTTGGTTCTTGATTTGTCCTGTCTATTTGAACCCAATCAACTTCCTTTGGGGCAATTTTATTTTTCAACCAGTACATCACTTTTTCATATAAATCCATTACTACAGGGGCTGGAGCACCTGTTTCTTTAATTCGCTCTGGTTCCTCTTTTGGCCAACTCACAGCAATTTTACATTCTGTCCAAAGATCTGATGGGACAACAATGTCAAAAAATCCATCCAAATCAATCCACAGAACTTTTGAAAGTTTGATGAATCTGTCTACCTGTCGGTACCATTCCACAGGTTTTTCTCTTAACCGAGGAAAGTCATTTGTGAAAAGCAAAATATCTTGCCTTGACCATGGGACATGAACATATCCTCCACCTGCAATTTCTCTCATAGAAAATTGTTTAGACATTTTATCAAATTTATCCAATCTTTCATCTTCCTTCTTTTTAGTCCACTTCACTCTCCATTTACTCAAGTCTCCTAACTTTTTGATGTAAACAGTTAATTCTTTTATGTGCGTTATTCTTCCCATTGTGTTAAAATTTCCAATGTCCCTTTATGTAAAATCTAATCTGTAATGTTTTCCAACATTTTTTTGTTTACTCAAATCGATTTCCAGTTTAGCTGCCAGTTCTTCTAACTGATCATATTTATTCTTTGTTTTCCATTGAATGCTCTTACAGATAAACAGGAGTTCATCGTCCCGATAATATTTCAAACTGTCAGGACCAATTGTGCCAATTATTAATTCTTCCAAGTCTGCTTTTAATTTCGCAACATCAAATTTTGAATTTGAATCTCTTTTCTCAGAAGTCTCAGTATCAGATTCTGCACCCATTGGTGACTGGTTAAAAAAACCTTCATTAAAAGTTAAATCAGGCATTTTTGTTTTTTCACAATGAATTTCAGATAAATCTGAATAAAATTTCTCAGCTACTCTTTGAATTTCTGTATTTAATGGAATTGTCAATCCTGTTTGTTTAATTTCTTTATCATCAAAAACAGGTTGAACAGGACCAATCGTTACTGGAACTGTCACTGCTTCCATGCTTTTAGTAATCTGCTGAATTAATTTTTCTTTTGATCGTAAATATTCTGAACTATTTGTAATTTCCTCATCTCTGTCAACTCTCGTTAAATTTCTAGAAGCTTCTCTTTCCATTGGAGTTTCTGAAAAATGTCTGCTTTCATTATAACCTCTAGAACTTGATCTGATTTCTAATCTTTCTGGAGTTTCAAAAGATTCAGAATTATTAGGGTACAATTTGGGTGATTCATTTAATGGAGGTGCACTTGGTGTGGTTCCCGTAGAAACCATCGGAGTAGACCATGAACAAGGCTGTCTAAGTGGAGTTTGCTTTTTATTCGTAGTGAAAATTTCTTCTAAAACGACATCTTCTGATTCACTTTCTACAGTAACATTATTTTTCTTTTCAGTTCTCTTTTCACCTGGAGACCCTAAAACCATTTCTCTAATTAAATAGAGACCATCGCACATATCTCCCTGTCTCCACATACGCATTCTATCTTCATGCGTTTCTCTTCTGTAACTCGGTGTTTTTAGTGGTCTTTTTATTCCACTCGCTTCTTTCTGAAGTTGAAACATTTCATCTTCCCATTCAACTAAAGCTTCAAATTGTGTTGGTCTAGGCTTGGGTATAAGAGCTGACATCTTTTCTCTTAAATTCCTTAACATTTTCACGTTAAATGAACCATCATCTGGCCAAATCAATACGCCATCATCTTTTGTATAATGTTTCCATACATCAAACCACAAAACAGTATGATAACCATATTCACCTTCCATATACGCTGCAGGTGTTTTATATTTATGAAGTAATTTACCACCTCGCGTTTCAATTTTCTTGTCAGGTGAAAATAAATTTTTCAATTTCTGAAACGTTGTAAGCTTTTTCTCAACATGTTTATAATATTAACTCATTTTTAAATCAAATCCACTTAATTGCAAATGATCGTAAAAGTTTCCTGGTTATTTCGTAACACTAACCAATCCGTGCGCGAAACACACCAACAAGCCAATCAGGTTCGAGCTACGTCACTACTTTGCTCGACCAATAAGAACGGAACTGTTCTTAAAAGCCAATCAGTTTCTAGCTCCACTAAGTCACGTGAGCCAATCAGAGTACAGCCTGTGACGTATGATATCCAATCACTGCGCGAACCGTTTGACGTACACAACTGCTGCAGTTTTTCGCGTCTCTCTCTTAGCGCTCACCCCTCCTTTACAAAAACTTTTCACAGCGCCATTTTAAGAACAATTTTCAATGACAACAAAGACAAAAGGACGACTCATTTGTCTGTTTCTCTAAATAAAATGACAGAATTTTACAGACATACAAGAATTCTTTTACGTGGAATAGACGACGCTATTCTCACAGAATATACACTTGCCGATAAAGTAAATTTTTACTTTACCCTTCAAACAGGTAAATAACAAACGCGTTTCCCTCTGAATGCACTTAAAGTAGCAATTCAAAGTTTGACTCGAACGAAATTACAGAATCAATTACGCACTTTCAAATGGAAAATATCCCTAACCATACTCACATGAAATCTTGGCAGGACTCTAACCAACCACGGATAACATGAATCGTTAATGAAATAAACAGCGTTATTTTATCCTTCACTCAAGCTTGAATATATTCTATTACTTTTTCACAGTGAGTTTTAGAACGGGCTCATTGTCCCTATACTCAAAGTCTCAATTTCATAGACAATGTAAATGTTGTAAATGTTTTTGTACTTGTATAGAGCACAGCTACCCAACAAGGGTCTCCCGGCGCTTGTACTCATACCGCTGAGGAACCCTTCCTGGCTTTCCTTGTGAAGTGTCCACTCCTGGACACCCCATGGTGAAACCAGGCATCCCCAGCGCTGTTGGGGGCCGTTGTGGAGATTAAGCAAGCTATTGCCCAGAGTTGCAGCGTGGGGCCCATGATTAGAATAGGCGCTGAGGCGAGAATATCAGGTCAGAGGAATTTGTGAGCCAGAGACCCGTCGAGGCAGGAATCAAACCCTGGTCCCGGGCCTGAGCTCTGCATCAAGGTCTGCCGCTCTAACCATTTGAGCCACACTTCTCCACACTATACATACACTCTATCTAACACACCTATATCCCTAACATGTGCTGTACGACCACAACACTTGTGATATACGATGATATCACAATACTGAAACAGATCAAATGTACTGTGTGACTACCCTCTCGTCACACTACTCTGTACCGGTACAACTAGGATTTTTCACACTGCAGGAAAAAACCTTTCAACTACATGTAACAAGAGAACGAACTCAACATATGTTAGACATCAATCCTATGTAACTACCATATAGCATGTTGGTTACCATAGCAACCATCAAGTCTGCTACCAGGAAATTGATCCAGCGGCCTATAGGAAATATGTCATAAGCTACGTTACCCAACTTTACAATTTTCACCATTAATCATATATCAATTACAAGGCCCATTATTTAACATGACATATTTTGACCAACCGAATCATGTGACCTAATTAACCTATTCACAAACTATATACATTTTATATACAACCGCGGTAAATGAATTAATCATATTTTACAAACTCTACAAATTAATTAAGCCACTGTGGCGATAAGATCTTGCTAATGGTAACCTAAACTCATGAAATAACAAGACCATCTTGTTTTCCAAACTAAAGATTTATTTATTATTTGTTTAGAAATTGCATTTGTAATCTTTATTAGAACAATTTTATTAGAATATTTGTAAAAAGTAACGTTGGTTTAAGAAAATTCAGTAACATGAATTAATTACATTCAAATGACATTTGGTATTATCATAATCCTAAGTTCCTAACTACACTTACTATAATAAAGAATATTGAATAAAAGTCTTTTTGGGTTTCTTACGTGCTCCAAGAGTAATCCGTCCGCACGATACACCCATCCAAAGTCCAGCGAAAAAAAGCCAGCCTCTCTTCCACGGGGAAGAGTTTTTAGACCTTTCTACACTAAACTAATCTAAGTAAAAGTATATTTTCTGCTAAAGTCGGAGTCCCATTGGCTGTCAAGTGACAGACCATCGTGTCACCACATTCTTTTAACATCAGTTCCGTCACTTTCTTAGAGTCCATTGTCTCTAGTTTTCGAACAACGAGGCTTCCTCCAGTTTGCAACATTAACTGAAAGAAAATCATTTGCTTCCTCGGATATGAAATTGTCGCACACTCTTCTGCCGGTTCCTGGCCTTGGCCTTGCTTGACTGAGGAACAGTCAGCTCATCACAACAAATTGTTTCAGGCAGTAGAAATTTTTCCATCATGGACTCTCTCTTGCTCCGAGCAGAATTTTAGCAAACACGAAAACACTAGGACCAAAATCATTTTCCGAAAACTATCATATAAACAAACACAAGAAAATAATTAATGCTAGAAATACAGTTTGTTCCGTTGCCACCCACCACAGCTAATGATTAACTCATTAGTCTAAATTACCTAGCTGAAGCATACAAATAAAGCAGCATTTATATCTAGTATTCTTCAATTAATCCAGCATAGATTCTTTATGCACCTGTAAAGAGTAAAGTGACACCACATAGACAAGAAAGCAAAATAAGCACATGCCATTATTTAAAACAGCTGCTATTAGTTAAGACATAACAATAGACAAGATTAATTTATTATTTTCCAGATAAATGAAAATGCAACATAACGCACGTTTATGAGCACACATGTTAATAACCCTCGTGTCTTTTGTGAATGCAACTTTTTAAAAACTAGGTTGAATTAATACTCACACAGCACAAATTATTAGTATAATTAATTAAATTATAGAAGTGTAACTTCACGAGTTAAAATTTAAACATTTCTGAATCTCGCTCCATCAACTGCCCCTCTTTTCTGTAAATTTATGGAATTGGAATTGAGCTGGAGATGAAAGGACGGGTAGACTTGACTCATGTTCCCTTATCTAATCCTTAAGGGGAACAATATGTCGGTGGCTTTCGTTTGAATGCCTAGGTGGCACCACCATTATTGCTCATGGTACCACAACACTACATACAGTTGTAGAAAAGTCACAAATCCTTTATTAATTATCCTAAGTAACTGGGTTGTAACAGATGATGTGGGAACGAATAATGTGTTTGCAGAAAATGATTAAAATGAAGTAAAAGAATTTTTGCAGTGGACCCTTCTGGGTGTGTACTGAAGTCAAGTTGTCTAAGTTGAAAGTAAGGCACGTTGTCAGGATGAGACATTGCTCAGTTCATGTACTGTACGGTGCACATGATGCACATTACTAGGAAGGGTACCTGTATGCCTCCATAATTGCGCTCCACACATTTTAGTGGTTAACAGTTTGAAGAACACATAGCTCTACAAGAGATTGTTTGGAACAACACGTTTTGCTGGAGAATTCATGTACTTGCTATATTATGCTCCATTTGCCAGTCATTTATGTAATTAGGATCTCTGTTAAATTAGCAAATTTTAATTTTCCTCCCCCAACTATAGCTTGAGAGCATGGTCACAAATGCTATATATATGTTGGCTTCCTTGGAAAAATAATTCTAGAGGTGTCTGCAGAACTGCACAGCAGCGAAGGTTCGCAAAGTAGAAGCTGTGTCTTGATCTCTATGACTTATTGAACACAAGCTTGCTAAGACAAGAAACACAAACAAGCCATTGCTTTTGAAATCCCCTTTTTGATTATCTTCAGATGAATAATATAGGAATGGACAGATGCAATGATTCAAGTATGTCCGGATTGTTCTTTAGAAGCTTAGTAAATGAATTAGGGCTTACCCCACTACTTGGTGTTGGGAGAGAAAACAATTGATTGTATAACATTTTATCCTTGCCAGTTGATTAAAATTCTGTATTCTACCCACTAATAGGTCCGGGACACCCTGCAGTCATTAAAAGAAAAGGGTGGCCCAGACGTGATGAACTACCTGGTTGCTTGTTATAGAACATCCATGAATATGATTGAGGAGAGCTGCAGAGCAAAGAAGTGCTGGATGGGGCACTACCAGTGAAAAATGAAAGAAAGAGGGGCTATCCAGGAGCCCCAGCCCGTTGGTCCACCTGTTCTTGAGTCCTAGCCCATTGAGCCCAGCCTGTGGGCTCACCTGTGCTTGAGTCTCTGCTCCCTGGTCCTCTTGAGTCTGACCCCATTTTTCCATGACCCCCCTGTTCCTGGAATATTAATTAGCGCCCCAATGGAAGGACAGTGCACCAGAGGGAAAATTGTATTAGTAGGGATAGACTTCATGAATGAAGAATAGGATGCAGGTACTCTGTACAGCGATAGAGTAGGGAGAAAGAGATTAATGCACTGGCCTGACACTGGACAGGATTAGTTGAGAGTGTCCTCAAGGAGGGAGGGTGCCCTATCCTGAGTGAAGAGGATTTTTCCAGAAAGAGCTAGATGAGTAGATCCACTGCCAGTGCTCAACAGCACCTACCCCAGATGAACAATAGGAGCCTACCAGTGTTGGCTCCCTGAAAGACACTGGAAAGAAGAGTTTTGCCCATCCTGTTCCCTGGTTACCAATTCCATTGTGTGACATTTCTCTCCCACTCACCATGTATCCATTTGGTCTCTCAATTGATGAGGAAAATCGCCTTTTGCACCTCCCTGTTCAGAGTGGGGTCAGTACATAGAAAGTGCAGGTTGCATCCCTAGTTGATATTGTGCTAATAATAGTGTTAGGAACATCCTACTCCCTGAATGAGAAGTATCCTGTGCACTCTCAAGTTCATTCAGCACCTGCGTCTCTTCTGAACTTGTTTGTTACTTTGGCTCCTTGCAAAGTGGAGCACAGGAGGACATAAAATTATGATACAAGTGTCTAGATTGGTGTACCTTTGATTCTGTTCTCCAGCCCCAGATATGACATTAATTGATTTCCGCACTGCAAATGAATGTGTACATTGTGCACCGTTTATGATAGTTAATATGACAGTTAATTTTTGTATCGAGGTGCGGGGGAGATTAAAAGGGGTGAGAACATGACTTAATTTACAGATGGAACATGACAATAGGCCCATCTTAAATTCTGTATCATAATGTTCACCTTGCCCGTGGATCACACGTTCATACTTAGCATCCAAGGGGATGATTTACAAATGTTGCCTTTCTTTTCTGTTTTTCCCACTGTATTTGTTGCCACATCTACATATTGGAGATCCCATCAGCTACAATGTAAAAATATGTTATACAAGAAATAGGCCCTTGTATGCACTGTCTCCTAGTTTGTTGTGTCTATTGAGTATGTACATTGACTCCTAAGAACAGAATATTCATGCAATACAAATGTTAGGATCATGCTTCTGCAAGAGATCGATGGGTTGATGAGCATTTATGTTGAAATTGTTTAGGTCAACAAGTCTCTTATAGTTTCCCTTTTTAAAAGCGAGCATTTGAACATTTCTAAGTAATAAGATATTGATCATGTGCATAGGGATTTCTCCTCCTGACTAGAATTGTAAAGACCCTAATAAATAGCCTCAATAAAACCTTTAACCACAAATGTTAAAAGGAGGATCTGTTAGATTCCAAAATCCCATTCCTGCTATGCACTCATTTTCGTCGCCACTTATATTCACGTTATGCAACCCACTGAGTTATCCTTGTAATGTATAAACTTCAGTTAGCACGTGTGACTCCATTTTGTATTTCATAATCCTCATTAGGCTGTGTCTGAACTAGGCCTCATTATTCGTATTGCTTGCCTCACTAGAACACTGTATTCAGCTATTATTTCCTTCCATGCTCAAGGTTGGATTTCGACTTTCTAATGAATAGGCCATTCTGCCCTCACATTCCCGTCCTTGTGTGTAACTTTAGTCCCACGTTAGGAGACGACGAGCCTCAGTACAGCAACCTTGTGACACTGACAGTCCTCTGTGCCTGCATTGTTCATGTTTGGCATGAGCCAGTAACTTTCCATTGTGGGCATTGTTGGAGGCTCCTGGGAAGAATCATATTGTGTCACAGACTGTTGGGTGGTCAGTCTATCGGCAGACATTTTAGGGTGCAGGTCAGATTAGACTCCTCTGCAGAGTATTGCACATAAATGTATGCTTGTATTCTCCACTGTCTGACTGACGCTTCATAACTTGAGAAGTGGAAAGACTAAAGAATGCCCCAAAACCACATATCTGAATTGTATAGCTATTTCACAGTAAGACCAATTGAAAATTAATTAAACCTGGTCAGGTACTTTTATTTATACCTTTCACTCATGTTTTTACTTTTTTAAAGAAACTTGTTTTTTAAGGCAAAAAAGATATACATTTATACCATGACATTACGAACTACACAATCTTCATGACAAGACATAAATCAAGAGTACATCCACATAACACAACACATTATACATAAAAAATTCAGTGCATCATTAATTCCAAATCAATTCACGCGTTTCAGGCTCGAATAACCAATTTATGAACCCTCATCAGGGCTTTGTCAATTATCTGTGTAGGATGCAAAAAAACAATAAAGTTGTCTTGACAACCTGTCCACCTTTAAGCTACCACTCTTAGAATATAGAGTCATCGTGATCTACCTGTATCTTTTGAGATGACGTTGTTTCCAGAACAAAGGGGGACGTTTTTGCCGGGCTTCAAGTCCTATTTCTACAACAAATGAAGCGCATATTATATGCCAAATAATAGCAACAGCGCTGGAGTTTATCACTAAGAAGTGAAATTATCGTTTCTACATACCTCCATATGCACCATTCGGCGCTCCTATGGAGGGAGGAGTTCGTGGTAGTTGTGTTGAAAATCCTAATTCAAGAGAAGGATTTTTCTTAATACCATTCTGCTACATTCATGGAACATCTAATTCGACAACATGGCCATTTCTAACAAATTCCATACCTTATGTCCGTGTTTGTGGTTGGGGAGACGTAACCCTGTCCCTGGGCGAATATTTAGTTGTTTGGCAACCTATTGAAAGGTAGAAGGCCAATTACATGTAACTCGTGGCTTAGCAGTTAATGAAACACCACGGTAATCATATTTCCAAATTTCATACAATGATTGAGATCGTACCTGTGTTTACGATCAATTTCTCCTTCGGCATAGTTTTCAAATTTTTTTTCAAAGCAAACGAGTCCCCCCGGGGGTCAGATATGTTGTTTGTCTCTCCCCGCGCACTATGTAAAAGAAAATAGTACCCATAGCTTAAAACCTATTTTGATCGTAATTGTGGCGGAAGGTTTAATAACTCCGCCATTCCTACCTGAATGCGCTAGTCTTAGCCTCCGCTGTAGACGCTCCCGCTGGATCGCCTCACTGAGCTGCGGCAGCCATCTTGGATAGTTTTAAAACCGCTAGTTCAGCGCCCCGGTGCATTGTGGGAATTACAGTTCGAGCCAATTTAAATTGAGTACTACCTCGTGTTTTCGGAAAAAATTGTTAATATGTGCATTTGTTTGGGGTATACTTTAGTTGTTCTGGATGATGTCCATTACGAATTAAAACACAGTCTAATGAAAGGGAGGATCTAAGGGGGGAGGAAGGGGGAGGGGGGGCAGGTGGTGAGAAGGGGGAGGGAATTTTTTAACTCGACATGGAGATATTATTTTCATGTATAACTAAATTTGCTGTATATGTTGCCAAAAGAATAAAGGCAACCCCAACCAATTTTAGAGTAATGTAAGGACAAATGAATGGGGAATTTACTCACGCGGCCATTGCGAATATCATGCTACTCAGATCCTTGATAATTCAGACATGCTGTTGAGGCCTGTCATTGTGCTATTAAATTTGAGAATGAGGTATGCTTCTTTTTGCAACAACACCCTATCGACATCAGCGGGGCGCTGTACTGTACCTATTGTGAATAGTACTGACCATTTACACTCGTTCTCGGTATGCGATTTCTCCATTAAATGTTCCACCATGGGGGCATTTAATACCGCCTTTTTGATCCGTGACCTGTGCTGGCTAATACGTAAATTCACCTGCTGGTTTGTTTTGCCAATGTATATCTTTTTACACGGACAAATTATCACCTACACTACGTTTTTTGTTCTGCAATTCGAGAAACCAGAGTGTTTCCACTTCACCCCCTGATGTTCAAACTCTGTCCCTTCAATTGGGTTTGGACATGCGACACAATTGCCGCATCTATGATGGCCATCAATCGGCTTCATATTCCACAAAGTTAGAAGGTCATGTTTGGGTTTGGGCTGTATTAAGTTTGCCCTCACAATTCGCTGTCCAATACTTTTGTTTTTTCTATACGCAAAAATTGGGCGGGGAAAGGGGCATTCCAACCCCTCTAGAAGGTGCCAATTTTTTAGAATTGTTTGTCTCATTCTGTGCGTGTCAGGGCCGAACGTTGTCACGCACACCAAACGGTCCAGCTCTTTCTTTTCTTTTGTTTGCAATGAGCACTTGCATGGCGTATAGCGAGCTCTTTTTTACGAGTGTTTTAGTAGTTTTTTCGAGTAGCCCCTCTGGATCCTTTCTTGGCAAAACGCCTCTGCATGTTGGTCAAAATCGCCAATCTCCGTACAATTTCTGCGTATTCTTAGCAGTTGCCCATAAGGCAAATTTGCTTTTAAGTTTCTGGGGTGATGGCTCCTGTGATGCAGGATGGTATTTTTATCAGTTGATTTCTTATATAATGATGTTTTTAAGAAGCCATCAGTACAGGTCACTTCCACATGCAGGAACGTCATTTTCGTTGAACTTGCTTCCATGGAGAACTTGATGTCATTGTGTCTGGCATTAATCCACTTGTGGAACATCAATAGGTCAGTCTGGCTCCCCTGCCACAAGAGCCAGACGTCATCTATATAACGCCACCACTTGGATTGATTTGGAATTAATGATGCACTGAATTTTTAATGTATAATGTGTTGTGTTATGTGGATGTACTCTTGATTTATGTCTTGTCATGAAGATTGTGTAGTTCGTAATGTCATGGTATAAATGTGTATCTTTTTTGCCTTAAAAAACAAGTCTCTTTAAAAAAGTAAAAACATGAGTGAAAGGTATAAATAAAAGTACCTGACCAGGTTTAATTAATTTTCAATTGGTCTTACTGTGAAATAGCTATACAATTTAGATATGTGGTTTTGGGGCATTCTTTAGTCTTTTCACTTGTATAACGGTCCAGCCCAACCTAGGTCCCGACAAGGACCTAACTCCTTTGTGTGTCATAACTTGAGAAGGCATAGCAGGTGGTTGTAAGTAACCCGGGTGGCTACGATGGGCCACTTCCTTCAACCTTTTTTCCCAATTTATGCATGATCATTGTCATGTCTGCCCTTAGATACAGATGTAGTCCAAACTTTTCTTTCTGTGATTGTGAAGGTGTCAGTCATTTGATTAATGGCATATGTACAGCAATTAAAGCAACATTTGTCTTGGTAAAATGTCTGCTCCTCAAAGTTTAATAAGAACACATAAAGACATATCACTAAAATAATGCGGTCTGAATAAACATCCTTTTATCTTGTATATTCATAAGGAAACTTCTGGGATGCACACCTTGATATACATAATCTATGTCAGCCATTCCTAAATTTATATCAGAAATTCAAATTTCCGAAAAGATTTAGCATATAAAGACTGCCGCTACAAAAAAAAGGTCCTTCGCCCAGATTATAGGCCAAGATTGTTCCAGAGATGGTCTCACATACTGACCGCACACTTCTCACTTTGCAGATGCTACATCTCGCCTGAAGCTTTTTTACAAAATGTATTAAAGTTGCACCACCTCCTAAATTAGTATACTCAATCTATAATATACAGTTCACTCAATGAATGCAAATTCGTTCTCCTGTGTATTTTTCTTCTTTTTATCTGTTCAATCGCAGCCAACGCGTTTCGTTCTGAAACCAGAACTTCTTCAGGGCTGGAAAATTAAACCATATACAAGCGTATAAAATCACGCATACATATATCTAAAACAAACAAAGACAATAGCATGTACATAAAAATATATACAGAGTGCCACATCGATATAAATACCAACAATGCAATACACAAAAAGAGCTTAAAATACATCACACATTGTGATTGTTACAGTGAGTAACTTGCAATGATCATTTCATTATTTCATATAGAAACATTTAGGCCAAAAGGTGGTGTCAGGTTCATACGGGGAAGAACAAATAGCAGAAAGTAGAATAAAAAAAATATATATAGAAAGATCAGACCATAAGAAACTGCTACAAATCATCACAGTACATTCTTCTATCACGACCAAGCTTTAAAACGGGTTGCGAGGAACCTCACATACTCAAAAAAAGAGTGTGCTCTTATGCAGATTCACAACCAAAAACCATGTTCACTGAAGTACAATTCCCCAAACAGATTAGAAACAACAAACAGCCCATATATCAGGCTAGTTCTAGAAATGCAAAAGCATATATAACTGGAGCTTGTGGTCCCTTCCATAGTCTTCTAAAGGATAAAAATAGATAACCCGTGTAAAACAAAAAAGTCACTACGTGAATGGTCTACAACTATGCCAATGCTATTTGAGTAAGTAGGATTTGTCAACATGCCTACCTGGAAGAGTTTAATCCAATTCTGTTTAGTTTTACTTTTTCCTTATTTATTTTAACAATTGGTCCATAAAGTTATAGCAAGCAATGGTCTTCCTTTTGTTTGCATTTATATTCCAAAAGGATTTCAGAGAGGTGAATTATGTACACATTACAGACCCGGCATTCAATATTAGCCTGTTGAAAAGGCATACACATATATGAAATAAAACTTATCAACGATATATCTAGTTAACTTGCTACATATTCAAAAAGTCTGTTAAGCCGACCCTTTTCATATAAGAAAGAAACCAAATCCGACGGTACCTCATGCGTAAAACAAACAAGAGCATTAATATTCCATTCCAGTTAGACATATACCATAATGATGCTTTATTTATATATGCTCGTGTGCAAGAGACGCAATAGACATATAATATCATAATGTCATATTTCGTACTTGACAAGTAAAGTTACGAACTTCAATTAGAAAAAGTGTGTATTTATTCCCTGCTCCTTAGAAAAAACAAACCCCAGATTCAAACCACTGTTTTTCGAGGAATAGGATAATTTCTCCTGCAATAAGTGGTAACTTCCTCTCGATTACAAAAGCATGCCAATGTATTTACCTTAAGTATCGGTCCGGACTCTCCCCGAGTTTTCGAAAGAAACCGCCAAACCGCCAAATCCGCAGCCTACCGACATTGCAAATTGGCGTCTAGAAGTAATGAAACTCGGCGTCCCACGTGATCCCTGCTTGTTTCCTAACAAGCCTATACGATTATCACTGCAATGGTAGCGCCATCTTAGAATATTAAACAGTGGCTTTTAGCTCATAGAAAATATAAAAAGGTGCTAGAAGCTGATAAAGTCAGCTCCTGGAGGAAAATCGGCTGACTGCCACTGCAGTGTGCTTTTGCCTTCACTCCTTCACTGATAAAGACAGTCCTTACCTGTCAACATTATATGCAGTGTGTCTCTTCTCCCTCTTCTATGTGTCTGTTATTTGGATTGAAAAAGGATAGTGGAGGATAGAAGGGGAAATGGTTTGCATTTATGTAGAGCTTGGTACCCCTGATGAGTCTTCAATGTGCTTTTCATCGAGTAGCATGCTACTCTGGAACCCAAAATGGATTAGTGGTGAATTAGTATAGGGAAATATGAAATTCATTTGAGCTGTGGACATGTGAGTCTGTTAGTTGGATTGAAAAGTATAGTAGAGGGATAGAAGAAGGAAGGGTCCAGAAAGTGTTTATTTGGGGATCATAGCAGCAGGAGAAGGTTTGGATGAGTAGAGGGGAGGGGGAAGATTCAGAGGGAAAGGTTTGTAAAGGTTTGTTTGGGAGATCTGAATAGGAAAAGAGGTTTGAAATGATGCAAGGAGGGGAATAGAAGATAAGAGTCTTAAAAGGGTTATTTTGGAATCATATAAATAGAATGTGGTTTGGAATGAGTCAGAGAGTGGAGGTAGAGGATATATTGAAAGAGGAATATGGTGAGAAGGGTAGTGCATTGGAGAGAATAGTAGATTGAAGTTTAGTATGAGTCAGAGAGTGGAGATAGGGGATATACTGAGCAAGGTATACAGTGAGATATAGGGTAGTGCATTGGAGATGCTGAATCAGGAGTAAGGTAATCAATATAAAGATACAAAAGTACATGGAAGGTACATCTGGAAGATGATATAACTAGATTTAAGTTGTATTTAACAAACTCAGACTTTCAAGCGACACTGTATTTTAAGCAAATGTACGTTTTTATATATATTTTTCGATAGTTAAGAAATTCTTGATGAATAGTTATGTTAAAAATGTACTTATTTATGCAGTGACCTATATATGTGATAAACATAGATTAATATAACCAATAGTAATATTTGTTCAGAAGAACATATATACATTTATAAACGTGATTTTTAGACACGTTTATACAAAGAAATTCACATATCTAGGTGCACATATATAATCCAAATACCTGCTTAAATATACAGGGATATGCTATATATTTATGTTTGATGATGGTGGTTTTGTGGGGAAGAACCAACTCTTGGGTAGTCTTCCGAAGATAAGGTAGTTATGAGTCGATCTTATATTTGGGGGTAAATAGTTCTATAGTTTAGCTGCTTCAACAGAGAAGGATGTGCCACCTATGTTTTTTTTCTTGTATGTGGGATTTTGAGGTGAGGTGCCGCCAATCTAGAGCTGGGATTTTATTCTTGATGAAGAGCAGCCCTGTTCCATGTATCACTTTGTGGATGATACAAAGCAGTTTGAATGTGGATCTTCTGGTAACTGATAACCAATGTAGGGCCTTTAAGGCAGTAGAAATATAAGCTTGTAGCTTTATATGTAAGAGTAGGCTGGCAGCAGAGTTCTGAACCCGTTGAAGTCTTTTCGTAGTTGTTAAAGATAATCCGTAGTAGAGGCTAGAGTGTAATTAAATTTAGTCAGAAAAAGAAAGATAGTGGACTGGACCTTTTGTGCAAATCACAGGTGGGGTAACATGCATCACAGAGGTTTTATAGTGATGAAGCTGGATCTTGCTAGTTTGTCCATTTGGTTATGCACTGATAGCTTGGAGTCCATGCTATTTCTGAGGTTTCTTACTTTCTTAGAGAAATCCAAAAGCAATGCCTTCATGTCAATTATACATTGAAAAGCATCTTGAGGTACTACAATCACCTGTCTTTCACATTCATCACTGGTACATTTGAACCAACTTCACTCATGTCACCAGTGGCTGGGAAAACACACCTTTTAGAGTTATGCCAAAGTTGTAACACCTAAGGGGGGACTTCCCCCAAACCTTTTGCCTGCACCCTCTTATTTTTCTGAAATAACTTTTGCTGGACACTACTTACTAGTGCCAACGTGTGTGTGATTGCTCCATAAAACATGGTAAAAGTAGCTTACATCTGATTAACCTATTTAATGCCCTTATAAGTCCCTAGTAACGTGATGTACCATATAACCAGGTCCTGTACATCAAATGCTACCAGTGAGCCTGCAACTAGTCTTGTGCCACCCACTTAAGTAACCCTTTAAAACATGCACCAGGTCATTGCAGCCTGTAAGCAGTTTTAAACTGCCATATATCTCATGCTAATCCTGAAACTCCCCTTTAATTACATTGAAGTTGCCCCAATGTATACCCTATGCAATCCATAGGGCAGAGTGTATTGTAATTAAAAGGATGGACATATCATTTAAAGTTTTTCATGTCCTGGTCGTGAAAATATCATAAAATAATTTCCTCTCCCTTAGGATAACATTGGGCTGCCTTATTTCATTTAATACGTGCAAACGTTTGATTGGGAACAGATAAGGAATTCATGTTTGGTGTCTGAGAAATTGTAATTTAACATCCTCTTTAATGGTAAAGTCTGATTGTAAGTTACACGTTTGAAATGGCACTCTTAGAAAGTTCCCTCGGTGCACAATCTTGACCTATAACTCCTTAGAGGATTTTTCAGTGTGATTTTACGAAAAAACAGTAATCAAAATATTTTTTGATCTGATTGGTTTTATTAGAGGAATTTAAATTCAGTCCATTATTATATTTTATCAATAATGCCATTGTCATTATCCTTTTAAATTTCCGAAATCTAATGCATTTTAGGCTGGTGTCCTTCTTCAGGGATCGCTCTAAAGTTAAAAATGAAAACATACCAGTGAAGAATAGAAGAAACCATTGTATCAATGATGCAGTGTAAAGAAATAAAATTCATATTCAATACTATACTGCAATTCTGATGGATGTAGTAGCTGAACAATTGGTACAATAAACAATAAATGGCTGTGTTAAACAGGAGTCAAGTTCAGAAACTAACAAATAAAGAAAATGAAATTGAGCAATTCTGACAATCTGATGATATATTAAAAAGAAGGAACAATGTTAGCTCTGAAGGTGTATCCATTTTGAATAACTTGTGTATTGGTGCTTCAGAAACGTGCCCATTGCTAGGTTAAGTGTTCTGATCTCTGGAAATGAGAAAATCCTCCCTTTGTGAAAGATATAGCGCATATCACAATAATAACGGTGAAATCTATAATTTACCATAACGTGGTGTTGAGTTAATAAAGATAAAAAAGCGACGTGCTTTATCGAAATCATATGGGTCATGCCATGACCGTCAATAAGACCTGGTAGAAAGGTTGGTACGTGCAAAATCCATAAGTTGATGTGCCGTGACTTTAAGTCAGTAAAGAAAAACGTTCTTTATCAAAGTTGTGCAGTGACCGTTAATAAGAACTGATGTGAACATAGTGAAGCACGAACCTCAATGCTGTGAAAACGCGATAGCCAGCTTATACGAGGCTTTGGAGTGAATCCTGTGCCGTAACAAACAACGGAGATGTTATTGCACTTCTCTGAACGAGGATATCCAGATCTTAAGCCAAGCTCAACAAAGAAGTCAAATCAAAACTCGAGAAGAACTGTTAAGAACATCATCCAACTCCACGGAGAATCGTGTGGTGGTAGTGTCTAAATTTTCCACACTCAGTCATGTACATAAGAGAATCATTAAAAAACACTGGAAAATTTTAAGTACGGAACCAGATTTCAAAAACATATTCACGCAACCACCAATTTTTGCCTATACTAGAGAAAAAAATCTTGGAGAACTACTGAAAACACCTGCAAATAAATCCCTAAACATTCAATCCTTAGGAACTCAAGCATGTCATAATTGCAACATTTGTAATAACATCATCCCAGGAACCAAGATAACACATCCAAGGAAGGGTACTACCTTAAACTTGAAAGTCGCCGCAACATGTGATTCTATGAATTTAATTTACCTCTGAAAGGGCCCTTGTGGCATGATATTTGTAGGAAAGACTGAGAGGAATATAAAACAAGGCTGAATGAACATAAAAGCGACATTTGGAATAAGAACACCAAGTCCACAGTAGAATGCCATTTCAATGAACACAGAAACAACATCAATCAATTCAAATTTCTCGTTCTTGAAATCATGGAGAAGACTGAAGGGAGAAACAACACCAACTTTTTGATTCAAAGTAAAAATGTATGGATTCATAAACTGGATGCACTCAGACCACACGGAATGAATGAGAGGATGGAGTTTCAATGTTACTTATAAATACAGTATTTTCATTAATACACACCTTTGAACTGTTTTCGAGAAAACATGATGTGTATTCCGATATCATCTTTAGTTTATGTTATCATGATCCTCTCAACCCGCTTTAGATCACCACTGATTGACTCTTAAGTACCACATCTTATCACATTTTTTCCCACTTTCAGATGGATGACACATCACTCATTTAGTCTTTATTTATTCATGTGCAAGTATTTTTGTTTATGTAAGTTTAGCATATTTGACAGTTTTTTTGTAATCACTAAGATGCTGCATTTCAGATCAAGACATACATTTCACATGCCCCATGACACCTTAATCATACTGTGCTACAAGCATTTGCATTCTTAGAATTCTCTACATTTCCTATTAATGCACACCATTTTTTTCACATTTTCTGCCACAGTTATCAGTCAGTCAGAATATCTTTATTCGACTTTTTACAAGTCATACAAAGAACAAATAATAATGGATACAATTACATTACAATGCAATACATACTATACATCTATCTACATTTTACAAAAAGAAGATCCAGTTAAACAAAGAAAAATTTTAAACATGGATGGAATAATTTATACAAATCCTGCACAAAAGACATCCTAAAAAGCTAATAATTTTAAGGTAAAATTTGACCGACAGATTTCGCCCTCATTGCAGCTACCAAAAAGTTTGCCATGCAAAAAGTAATATGTGTGTTAGGTAGAAGTTGTAAAAAGAGCAAAGCTGGTCTTACTTGAACGAAACCAGCTTTTTTCAAAATAGGGAGCAAATATTTCTTTCTCTGCTCATGGTACAAACTACAAAACATAACAAAGTGCAGGGTATCCTGCACCGAAAAGTTATCACAGCAGCACGGTGGGGCCAGCTCAGGCTTCTGCCAGCTCTTGAAAGAACCCAAATAAAAATGTATCAAATTAAATCGAAACTTTGTTAATAAAAACCTATGGTATGGGAATGTGACAAAGCTCAAGTAAGGGGCGAGTGAGGATGTACAAACCAAAAGGTTATGGGACCTTACCGCAGGTTTCAGCAATTCGTATTCCTCCCGCCGTGCTTCCTGCCTGTCCCTAAATAATTTTTTAATAATAACTATGTCCTGTCTCCTAATTTTTTCCGGGGATGAAAAAAGTTCTGGGCGACCAAGATCTGCAAAAGTTTTCGCTACATAAGCCAGCCATGGGATGCTGTTATGTTTATCCAAGGATAAGACGTCATGCATAATTTTGTGGTTCAAAGGTAGGTCTTCGTTTGTCCACATTTTCAGCCACAAAATCAGCGGTGCGAGGCTCAGGGTATCAGACAGATAGGGCAAGCCCACCTCTTTATGGATCGAATATGTTGGGGTGGATTGCGGAACTGAGAGCAGAGATCTAATGAATCTATTTTCTGCTCTCTGAATTGGGTCAAGATTTACATACCCCCACAGCTGGGAACCGTAGGCCGCTATGGCCACCGGTTTACTCTTGTAGATTTTTACGAGAGCTTGCATGGGCCTAGCCCCTAACTTCCCAGCAAAGCCCAATACCGCTGAGGAAGATCTTATTACAGCCAGCCTTTTTGCTCTAATCTGAGGGCCCCAAGATCCTTTCTGGTCAAACATTACCCCCAAATATGGGAATGTGGTTACATTGGTGACGGGAACTCCCCTACAAAAAAATGTTTTATGTCTTTTTTTGTTACACTCACATCCCATTACCATCGTGTGTGATTTAGAGGCATTAACCTTAAGGTCCAGAGTCTCCATAAAACTACCAAATGCGTCCAGGAGATGCTGTAAGCCTACACCAGTACGGGCTATCAACACTGCGTCGTCCGCATACAGGAGTGCTGGGATTTTAACGCCTCCTGCATGCGGTACGTCGGCTGCCTGTCCCCGCAGGTGACTGCCCAACCCATTAATATAGATGGTGAATAGTAAAGGGGCTAAAATGCAGCCTTGCCGCACCCCCTTTAGGGATTTAAACAAGGGGGTGCGTCTACCATCATTTGTAACTCGAACAGCTGCAAAAAGCTCCTGATGCAGGTTAGCCATAAACACAACCAAAGACTCATCAATACCCATCTCCAACAATAACTGCCACAATTTCGTCCTATTCACCAGATCAAAGGCAGAGGAGAGGTCCATGAATGCAAGAAACATGGAACCCCCCTTTGCCAATGTATATTTAGATATCAAAAGGTGCAGATTTATGCATTGTTCGATTGTCCCTTTTCTTTCTCTGAATCCATATTGTAATTCAGACAGCCCGCCACAGTTCTCAACATTTTCATTAAGTCTGGCCAAAAGGACTCTACCTAATATTTTTATGGTTGAGTCCAAAAGAGATATGGGCCTATAGGAGGCGGGATCATCACGCTGACCTTTGTTTTTATAAATAGGAACAATGGTGGATGTGGACCAGGAACTAGGGGCTTGATTATCATTGGCTGCGTTAAACACTTTAGACAAGACCTCCGCCCACAGTTTAGGTGAGTACATAAAGAAGTCGGCAGGGACACCGTCGGGGCCAGGTGCCTTATGTCTTGTTGTGGCCATTAAAGCTTTTTCCACTTCTTCGGGATTAAAAAGAACAGGGTGTACAACTATCGCAGTCAATGAGGCATCTACAGTTCCTTCAACCCCGCCCTCATAGACATTTTTGAAGTGATTTAGCCATTTTTCATCAGTGATCACACAGTCCATAGGAGCATTATTATCATTGGAAAATAACGGTTGTCTAATAATCTCCCAAAATCTCCTACTGTCCTTCAACACTGCCGCTGAAAGGAGATTTTCCCACGATTCGCATTTGATAATTTCCTTGCGATTCTTAATAGCTGCCTTATAGTTTTTCCTTAATCTGACAATATCATCCCCGACCCTGGGGGAGATTTTTAACGCTGTCAACAATGCTCTGTGGGCTTTTGAACATGCAGAGTCAAACCAACGCTTTGTTCCAGAAAAACCTTTTTTTGGTTTGGCTAAAAGGTCCTTAGCCACCTGGCCACAAATTGCCTCATAAGCCGCTAATATTTCTTTACCTTGCGCGCCAATTTTTTGACAGATGTCCACTTTGTCTTTTATTTTAGGGAAATTTTTTTCATAGAAATTTTCCGGGATCACTTTAGCCCATTTCAATCGTCTGTCTTGGTCATGAGGTTTCAGGGGATGTACTGGTTTAAGTGCTGTTGGTGGTGCTCCCATCTGGCCACCCCAGGCCACTTCAAGTAATACAGGGATGTGGTCACTATAAGGTGTTATGACTGTTCGATAGTCCATAGTCCGATTTAGAATACCTTGTGAGACAAAGATGTAGTCTATCACTGAGCCATGATGGATGCCAGCGAAGGTTGGCGCCCTTACGCCCTTGTCGGGTTCATACAAGTCATGGTTTGCAAGTAATTCTTCTAACTCGGACCCCTCTGTGGAATGTTCAAAGTGGGGACCCCGGGGGGCCTCCTCGCCCTCCTCAATTGCATTATCACTCCTTCCCATACAGGCTAAATTACACAAATGAATATTAAAATCTCCTAATAGGATAAACTCATAAACTAAATTGATATTCTGAGACACAGTGTTTAAAATACTGTCTAGGTTAGCGACATTACTACCTCTGTGTTCGCTGTTCCCAGAGTTATAAAAGTTGACATATATCGTCCTGCTATTGTTATTAGTCACCCTTTCAACCATTAGGATATTTACGGAGTCGGTATTTATCTGCCTGTAGCTTCCCTTCAAATCTAGGGCAAACATAATGGCCAAACCACCTTTGGCTCTACCCATACGGCTAGGGACGGCAGAATTAGTGAAGCAAGTGAATCCATCCCACCAAAAATTAGCGGATGTGTCCCACGTTTCTTGCAAGGCAATTATATGGTATTTAGAAATAAAGCTTAAACAGGCATTATCCTGTCGTTTTGCATTTGAGCCAGCAATGTTCCAGCTTATAATTTTACAGGAATCGGTTGGTATCCTAGGCTCTTTTTCCCCCACCAAACACCCTTCAGCTAAGCTTGAAGATATGTTCACCTCATTCCGTTCCACCTCAGAGGGGCTCTGTATTAGGACGGTGTTCAGGATTGGCTTTTCACGAACCACCCCCTGACACAATAACCCAGGGTGGTCGTTGACTAAGGACACATATCTCTCTGGTGTTTCGTAAAAAGTGGGCACACTAAGGTCTACACCAAAATGACGTTGGCTACAATTTATTAAGGGTATATTTATGGTCTCGCTTACTAAGACAGTTTCAGGTTTAAGTCAATCACAATTGTTTAAGTCAGATAAAGGAGCATACCTATTCCCCATTCTGCACCCCCAATCAAAGGGGGTAGCTACCTGACCTTGACCCATGACTGAGGTGTTCCACGTAGGTAGTGGGGTATTTGGGCGTAACAGAAACTGGTAGTTTCTCAACCGTGGTATAAACCTGTTGTTCCGACCAGTAGGGTCTAGGCCCGGCAAACCAGGACCCCAACCATTGACGGCTGGGTCAAATGGCATGGAAGGCCAGAAATTTGTCTCATGCGCATGATTAGGTCTTCCATACTCAAAGTTAAACATGGGCCCTAAACGGTCGTTAGGATATCGATGTCTGGAGCCCCCTTCCCGGTTTGAGGCATTATACGCTCTCCTAACTCTAGGGGAGTTTGAAAAAGTAGGGAGCTGAGCCTCACTATAAAAGAATTTTAAAGTGAGCGGGATTATAGAACCGCTCCGCCGTTGGGGTGGGAAGATATTAGTCAAAATGTTTGGGAGGACGTCTGCATCGGCAAAGTTTATAATCACACAATCCCCCTTAAATTTTTTAGGCTTAGACCCGATCCAAGAAACCCTCCTGGTCATAACAATGTCCCTTGCTAAACTATCCATCCCTTGATGGGCCATGATCATATTAGTGGTGAGCCAATGTAGTGCTTTATCTTTCAGGTCCTGTTTAGATTCTATTTTGTTTTGTGCTAAAACTGGGACATTTGCCAGTACTAGCACAACTGGAGAGGCTTCCAAAATGAATTGGGCTGAAATGTCCTCGTGTATTGGACCTCTTATGTCACCGGATGTCGAGGACGAAGCGGCTCCTCCTGCTACCTCCTGACTAGGTGCCGTTAATGAAGTTAATGGTAGGGGGTGCTCTGGTAGGGTGGACTGTGGTGCGCTCTCATTAGGTAGAGCCTCTACATCTCCAGTCGCCAATTTTGTAATAAGGGAGGATAGATTTGCCACCTCTTCAACCAGATTGTTTTGTACTACCCCCGCCTTTTTAACCTCCGATGTTAATTTGTCCAGTTTCCCAATCAGGGGCTTGATGATTGTCCTGATTTTTATGTCGATCATATCTTGTATCCGGTTGAATAATTCATCGTCTATGACGCGTCTAGACTCTGCTTCAACATCAAACTCCATATGTTGCCCTTCGCGTCTTGGGGGTGGTGTAGCCAACTTTTTCCTGCCTTGTTGTTTCCCCCCTCGCTTTGTGTGAGATTTTCTACAGGCTCTCACTGCCCGTGGTGCGGGCTGCTCCGGTGATGGTACTTCCTCCACAGTAAATGACTGATGGTTTCGATCAGAGTCATTATCATTATTGGCAGACGAGTTTACCAAAACATGGGGATCTTCTTCGTCGCTGCCATGGTCTTGTGAGATGTGGTCTAATCTATTTAACTGGGGAGTCTCTAACGGTGTAGCCAGCATCACTGTAGATGATGCACTTGAGGACGGGCTTTCTGGCGGCATGACTGGAGATTGGCTCAAGCCTAGCGATTGCCTCCTCTCATTAGTGATCTTACTGACTTTGTGTACCACATATGAGTACATAGTATTAAGAGGCTCCGTAGCGGCGGGTGCCGACTTTTTCCCTACCATATTGCCTACCAGGTGAGGCAAACTAGCAATATCCCAAAGTAGGTGTCAGAATCGACAGACAAATGGCAGCTGGGCAGAGGGTGATGATATGCGAGCTTAAACAGTACCTTATGAATGCCAGGCTGTAAACCTCAGGGGGGTGGCCTCGCCTTGCCTTCTCGTGCCTCTGAGGGCCTCAGAGGGCCCGCCCTTTGCCCGGGCTTCGCCCCGGGCACTCCCGCGCAGCGGGGTTTGTTGCTTCTTAAAGGCGTCGGTTGAGGAAATTATGCGGGGCGGGGTGGTCAGGGAGAGCGGGCCAGGTGACTTGGCCTCGGGATCACCGGGACTCCTGGGAAAGTGAGTCCCGGTTCCCAGCGCTCGCAGCCCTGTCACTCGCACACTCGCCCCGCAGAGGCCAACACTCGGATGGGCAGCCTTGACGATGCGGGACCCGCGAAGCGGGTTCCGCGAGGTGTAGATGGGTCCTTCCTTCAGCAGCAACAAATCCTCCTACAGATAGCAGGGCAAGGGTCAGTATCACGTCCCAATTTCCTGCTGGGGCGGGTTCCTTTTCTGCTGCTTTTGCGGGGCGGGGCGGTCAGGGAAAGCGGGCCAGGTGACTTGGCCTCGGGATCACCGGGACTCCTGGGAAAGTGAGTCCCGGTTCCCAGCGCTCGCAGCCCTGTCACTCGCACACTCGCCCCGCAGAGGCCAACACTCGGATGGGCAGCCTTGACGATGCGGGACCCGCGAAGCGGGTTCCGCGAGGTGTAGATGGGTCCTTCCTTCAGCAGCAACAAATCCTCCTACAGATAGCAGGGCAAGGGTCAGTATCACGTCCCAATTTCCTGCTGGGGCGGGTTCCTTTTCTGCTGCTTTTGCGGGGCGGGGCGGTCAGGGAGAGCGGGCCAGGTGACTTGGCCTCGGGATCACCGGGACTCCTGGGAAAGTGAGTCCCGGTTCCCAGCGCTCGCAGCCCTGTCACTCGCACACTCGCCCCGCAGAGGCCAACACTCGGATGGGCAGCCTTGACGATGCGGGACCCGCGAAGCGGGTTCCGCGAGGTGTAGATGGGTCCTTCCTTCAGCAGCAACAAATCCTCCTACAGATAGCAGGGCAAGGGTCAGTATCACGTCCCCACAGTTATGTTTAATTATATTTTTTAAATTCACGACGTTCATTAGATCAATGATCACGATATAACTACATTCAACATGGCCGACATATGTGAAGCCCAAATTTAGTCCTCTTTCAATGGCTCAATCAATGCTCACTAGATTTTTCAAACACATAAATACGTCACAAAACAGGCCAGCACTATTCGTAGCTTCGACCGGGAAGCAAGTACCCAGCTACAGACACAGTGATATCCGACCATCTCTTCTTTTAAGTAAGATTCAGCTCATTCCAACCAAACGATCACCATCATCCTTAATGCTTCCAGGATTGTGGAGGTTATTACTTCCATTTACCGTATAATGAAATGAGCATTAAAATCTGCTTGTTTAAATTTTCGTTATGGCAAGGGTTTCACTCCAAAGCCTTATATAAGCTGGATATTGCATTTTCACAGCATTGAGGTTCCTGCTTCAATATGTTCACATCAGTTCTTATTAACGGTAAACCTGGGTGTAGTTTACGAAGTAGCGCTATGCTTGGCTACGCAAAGTGCAATTCGCACTATGTGAGCTATGCGTAGCACTAAGCGGACTGCGTAGTGCCCTGTCCGCAATGATTGCACATTGATGGATGCTTGTCTTTGAAAATAGCATCTTGCACAGTGCGAACTGTCTTTTACTGCCGCTCGAGTAGATTTTTACTCAAGCGGCAGCTTTCTCAATGCGGACTGGTAGTTTCTCGAGCATACGCGACCACTCGCAATGAGAAACATGACCTCCCCGCATTGAGAATCTCGCCCAGAGGTTTATTTTCCACACTCGTGATCGGCAACTTGATGTTGCTGATCGCAAACGAGGAAAAAGTCTCGCCAGGATGTCATTTTCCTTGCTCGCGGTCGCCAACTTGACGTTGAGGACTGCGAGCAAGCAAAAAATGACCGCTGCACTACGCTACGCGTGTTTACACTGTGCTACGTGCAATTTGCATAGTGCGAAGTAGCGCAAACTTCAGCAGCAACAAATCCTCCTACAGATAGCAGGGCAAGGGTCAGTATCACGTCCCAATTTCCTGCTGGGGCGGGTTCCTTTTCTGCTGCTTTTGCGGGGCGGGGCGGTCAGGGAGAGCGGGCCAGGTGACTTGGCCTCGGGATCACCGGGACTCCTGGGAAAGTGAGTCCCGGTTCCCAGCGCTCGCAGCCCTGTCACTCGCACACTCGCCCCGCAGAGGCCAACACTCGGATGGGCAGCCTTGACGATGCGGGACCCGCGAAGCGGGTTCCGCGAGGTGTAGATGGGTCCTTCCTTCAGCAGCAACAAATCCTCCTACAGATAGCAGGGCAAGGGTCAGTATCACGTCGCCACAGTTATGTTTAATTATATTTTTTAAATTCACGACGTTCATTAGATCAATGATCACGATATAACTACATTCAACATGGCCGACATATGTGAAGCCCAAATTTAGTCCTCTTTCAATGGCTCAATCAATGCTCACTAGATTTTTCAAACACGTAAATACGTCACAAAACAGGCCAGCACTATTCGTAGCTTCGACCGGGAAGCAAGTACCCAGCTACAGACACAGTGATATCCGACCATCTCTTCTTTTAAGTAAGATTCAGCTCATTCCAACCAAACGATCACCATCATCCTTAATGCTTCCAGGATTGTGGAGGTTATTACTTCCTTTTACCGTATAATGAAATGAGCATTAAAATCTGCTTGTTTAAATTTTCGTTATGGCAAGGGTTTCACTCCAAAGCCTTATATAAGCTGGATATTGCATTTTCACAGCATTGAGGTTCCTGCTTCAATATGTTCACATCAGTTCTTATTAACGGTAAACCTGGGTGTAGTTTACGAAGTAGCGCTATGCTTGGCTACGCAAAGTGCAATTCGCACTATGTGAGCTATGCGTAGCACTAAGCGGACTGCGTAGTGCCCTGTCCGCAATGATTGCACATTGATGGATGCTTGTCTTTGAAAATAGCATCTTGCACAGTGCGAACTGTCTTTTACTGCCGCTCGAGTAGATTTTTACTCAAGCGGCAGCTTTCTCAATGCGGACTGGTAGTTTCTCGAGCATACGCGACCACTCGCAATGAGAAACATGACCTCCCCGCATTGAGAATCTCGCCCAGAGGTTTATTTTCCACACTCGTGATCGGCAACTTGATGTTGCTGATCGCAAACGAGGAAAAAGTCTCGCCAGGATGTCATTTTCCTTGCTCGCGGTCGCCAACTTGACGTTGAGGACTGCGAGCAAGCAAAAAATGACCGCTGCACTACGCTACACGTGTTTACACTGTGCTACGTGCAATTTGCATAGTGCGAAGTAGCGCAAACTTTGCAAACTACGCAAGCTTAGCATAGTGCTTTGCCCAGGGTTAATTAACGGTCACAGCATGACTTCGATAAAGCACATTTTTATTTACTGACTTAAAGTCACGGCACGTCAACTTATGAATTTTGCCTGTAGCAACCTTTATACCAGTTCTTATTAACGGTCATGGCATGACCCATATGATTTCGATAAAGCACTTCGCTTTTTTATCTTTAATAACTCAACACCATGTTATGTTAAAATATGGATTTCAATGTTATATTGTAATATGTGCTATATCTTTCACAAAGGGAGGATTTTCTCATTTCCAGAGATCAGAACACTTAACCTAGCAATGGGCACGTTTCTGAAGCACCAATACACAAGTTACTCAAAATGGATACACCCTCACAGCTAACATTGTGACTTCTTTTTAATATATCATCAGATTGTCATAATTGCTCAATTTCACTTGTTGTTAGATTCTGAGCTTGACTCCTGTTCAACACAACCATTTATTGTTTATTGTACCAATTGTTTAGCTACTACATCCATCAGAATTGTAGTATAGTATTGAATATGAATTTTATTTCTTTACAATGCATAATTGATATGATGGTTTCTTCCATGCTTCACTGGCATTTTTTCATTTTTGAACTTTAGAGTGATTCCTGATGAGGGGCACCTGTCTGAAATGCATTGGATTTCAGAAATTTAAATGGATAATGACAATGGCATTATGAATAAAATATAATAATGGACTGAATTTAAGTTCATCTAATAAAACAAACTGGATAAAAACATATTTTGATTACTGTTTTTTCATAAAATCACACTGAAAAATCCTCTAAAGAGTTAGAGGTCAAGATTGTGCACTGAGGGATCTTACCCAAGTTAGGTTACACTATAGATTTTGATTCAAACTTGCTCTTGATCAATTAGCGATACCTCAGAAGCACATCAAATCTGGATCAACTATACCCAACGAAATATTGAGAAGACAAGGCTGTGCACGTGCACTATTTCAGACTCTTAGAAAGTTGACATTTTCCTGCCCTCACCATTTGGTGCCTGCAACCCGTTCTTGGGTCACATGACTGGATGAAGTTGCCAGTTGGATTTGACTTATTCCGTACACACAGCAACACAGTAGAGACATTAGTTGTGCTTGGATGAGCCATCACTGGCAGGATGGAGGCAGAGCAACTGAATAGGCTGTGCACTGCCTTGACACAAAGGACTTGCCACCCCTGCATTGCCATGCAGACAGCCAAGAGCCAGGGCAGGTAAATCAAGAAACTTCAAGTAGTTGATAGGGAATTCTCTAGTAAATTCTCCTACTTCAAAAAAGGGAATAGGTATAAAAACAAGACCCTCAAACCCACTCTTCAGTTTACTTTCTGGACCTTTGGAAGGAATCTTAGAGGATTGCCTGCTACTGTGGCCTGCTGTGAACTACAGAAATCTGATTTGCTGCACCTGGAAGATTCCTTTGCTGCCTGAAGCCTGCTTACAACCCTCAGAGGCATGCACTGATATTTGAGCCCTGTTCAAATACTTCTAAACCCAGAACAACCAAAGTGACTTCAAGGACTAGTTGACTGGTCTCTTGATTAGAGCAGAACTCACAAAAGGGTAACTGGATGGTGTATCTACACTACTCACCAGTTCTATCTTGTGTGGGTAGAGGGACAGACAAACACATGTGTTAAGACAAGGACCCTCACTCACCAGAAGGTGACATGCTTCATCATTGGGTTCCCTCATGCACACTGGGACCGCAAGGTACCCAGTGTGTGCTACATGTCCCCCACTGGTGATGAGAGTGAGGTGTTTTATGTCATCCAATGCAGGTTTTTGCGAGGGGCAGAGTGCAAAAAACCCAAAATGTGTGTTTAAAACTATCTCCTGGTTGACAATGTCAATCCTTTATTCGTGTCCTCATTGGATAGATTAAAAGCAGCTAAGTGAGATAGGGATATGGATGTTCCCTATTAGGATCTGGTCAACATGTTTCTGCCTTTCTCTACCAAAAGGTTCTTGGCATTCCTCAGGACCATTCACCTTGTCACACTGCTAGATAAGTGTGAATACATCTTAAAACATTTAAAGAAAATACCATACTTGAGTGGTATGGCAATGATCAGTGGTACCAGCTTGTAGTCATGTCCACAGTCAATTGGATACTACTAGTCTACATCCACCTTCTTCAGTCATTTAGTAGCAGGTGTCACGACTCTAAAGGTATAAAAAGGTACAGTAGCACATCATCAGACAGAATAATACTAGATTCTAGCCAACTCTTCCTATTGAATCACTTAACATTCTTTCTAATATCAATTGGCACCTAATGTGTCCTATTCCACGTATCATCAAAACTCATGTAGGGCATTGTGAGGTAGTGCGTGCCAGGATGTATTCAGTGGGCATCTACACTCCACTAGTCAATTCATATCATTTCTATAGATAGACCATGGTATATGTGGGTTAGTCTCACCTACAACAAACGCAGTTTCTTTGTTTAATGAGACAGCTCATATTGCCCCAACCAGCTTACCCGAGTGCTCTCTTGAGCCTGTATGCCCTCTCTAGTGCACAGAAAGAGTTTAAAGCCCCAAAAAGCTGTATGATATCAGTGGTGTGATATCAGTGGGAAAGACGGAGTCCCCTGCATCTCTCAATTCATGAAACAGTATTACAAAGGCGACGGTATGCCCATGGTACACTCGTCTTTTACCAGTAGTGTGGAAATGAAGGTTAAAATTTAAACAATTAGGACATGGTCACTTATGTTGAGAGAGTACGTTGCTACCATCAAGCATTCTGATGAAAGTTACATAAATAAAAGTGCTGCATGCTTGTCAGATAAGTATACTGAATGCGTTTAGTATCCATATGTAAAGTGGGACCATGTTAAAGAATCTCACATATTTAGAGCGCAGACTCCAGTGTAAGCTGCCTGTATATGCTACACCAAATTGGAGAATCAGCGCATTCCAGTCATAAATAAATAAATACGGAGGTTCGTCTATATCCTGGGGGCATCTACAATCATAGATGTCTCCAAAGGTGTGTGCAGTCGTACCCTAAGGCATATCTGACTAATGACGCGAGTGCTAACAATTATGAATGCACAAGGGGTGCGTGCAGTCAGGCACCAACATCACATGCGACTCGCTGGTTAGATAACAAAAAGAGCATAGCTCGGCACTCGCACCAAACTGCAGATGCAGCGCATTCTGAACATGAATATATTCGGAGGTGCGTTTCTATACTGGGCATCTACAATGTACAGTGCGCACGCTTGCCCATTGGGAAGAACTGGACAGCTACAATGGCGACGGTGCGGGGCCAGGCTCCACCGACATGATTATGATGCTGGCGGCAGCCAGCCTTTCTGTGGCGGTGGGACCACCTTGGAAAGGCATGAGGAGAATGCCTCGGGGGACCCATTGGGGGCCCCCAATATGTTGGGGGATGTGTGGGGGCACTCGGGGGTACCCAGGGTAACTCCCTACATGTCCCTGTACCAGGTGCCAGGCACTGTGCAGTGCCTGCCATAAAGTGCAGTGATATGCATGACATGCTCCTTTTCACATTGTATACTCAATGTATGACAGGGGAAACCCATTAAACCAAACGGTACCTGGGTAATATAGACTTAAATACAAAAATGGTACCTTGGTGCACACGGTATGTATACTAATTTGAAATGATAAGGAATAAAAGTAAAATACTCCCTATATTAGTGTTTGTATCACTGTGACCAAACTAAGTATATATATCTCTTTTTTATATATATAGTCTCCTATCTCATCTTGACCCACAGACACGTTAGAGGTTATTATCAAATGATTTTTATTTTTTATTTTTATCAAATAAAAAAGTTTATATATCTCTCAATTATAATTTCAAACACATTTGTATATACAAATACTTTTTACATATATACAACAAAATAGAAGCCCTTCGTTTTAAGTTAGGATGTCTCAACAAAACCTAAAACAGACATTCCTATTGAGATCACGCAGACTCATATGAGGAAAACAATTAGGTCGAAATGATTTAAACCCAATGTCTTAAAGATCCCTCATCACACTATTCAAATTAATCAAAATTATTTATATGTATCTGCCGTCTCTTTATGGTCGACGCGTTTCAGCCAATCAATTCTGGCCTCTTCAGGACTAGGGCTATTTACAATCCATCTGTACAAACAACAAATAAAAGGAAAGGAAACAGACATCATTTTTAAGGTCCAAACCTTAATAGCCAAAATATCTATCTACATATTTACATGTGCATTTTCAATCAAACAAAGTTTTTGAGATCTTCTTTCTGTGAGCGAACTGACCATTATAACCTGCCATTTGTTAATATAATACAATTGAATTCATTAAACCAGTCCGGGCATGGTATCTAGATAAAGTTGATTTCTATAGTTGATTATTATAGTTGATTTTTATAGTTGATTTATTATAGATACTTTCTGTTGTTATTGGTCATATGTATTTTACAAAGAACCATCTACCCCCGTTGACATTATCAAAAAGAGTGGTAGTTACCGTGTATTCGATTCGGCAACCCTTTACAACTATTCAATTGGCTCTTATATGTGTGTAAACCCTCTCTGCTCGCTTGGAAATCCAAGTCAGGGTAACACTGCAATATCGGTAAACCTCACGACTTCAGCGTCTAGGGTAAAGAGACCACTATAAGTACATCATTCATTTGACTCCCGGTTCCCACCAAGTTAACTAAATGAAAGGGGAACGAACTTACTAGGCTCGCGCTCCAAGCGCTTCTTAAAGTATTTATAAATCACGGGTGAAAACCTCAGTCATGCGCGTTCCTTTTTCCCCCGGTGTCTGAAAAATATAAACATGACCCGCTTTCATAAATACCGCGTAGCGTGCATACCACATTTGTACAATCTTTAACAGGCATACAGCACTTACGTTTTGTGTTGTCTCTCCTAGTTTTCAAAAAAGGTTGTCTCTCTGTCGTGTTTGAAAGTGTCCGCCTCTACAAGTTAACGACACTAAGGAAGGACTCCCATTTCCGTAGTAGTTTATATGGAAACTGAAAAGGGGGACTAATAGTGCTTCCTGTTTTCCTGCATTGACACAAATGAGGGACTATTTCGGTTCTCTTATAAAACAGGCATTACTGATGCCTACCCTCATTAGGATACAACAGATTTATTAAAAAGTCGGGTTATAAGTTCTATATTTTATTTAGGGTCATGTTATATTTTAAGGCTTATCTGATTATATATTCTAAAATAATAATGTCTATAATTAATAAAATGGTCAGTCGCTCCTCACAATCTAAACAATGTTTTCTTTACTATATTTCCACAGTATCCATTACATGTCATATCAAGGAACAAATTAACAGTTGTTACATACCAATTTCACACAGCTTTACAATAAAGACCAGATTTCATCTTTTTCATTCAACCCTGTGGTTGCTGTTTTATATTTTTCAATTAGTCTTGCTTCTAATCTGTTTAGTTTAGATTCAAGTTCTTCTGGTTTGGTCTTTTCTAGTACACATAACACTGACCAGATTATATCCTCCTCTGAATGATGATACATTTCAAAATGCTGAACTAAAGGAGCCCCTGTAGTTTTGCATTTGATACGTGACTTGTGTTGCAGGATGCGTTTCTTGACCATTTGGGTAGTTTGCCCAATATATGTCTTTTTGCACGGACAAGTAATACAATAAATTGTATTCTTTGTGTTGCAATTAGAGAAACTCTTTTGTTGGTGCATTGATCCATTGATCTCTATTTCTTTTGAGTCAGATGATAAATTGCAGGCCACACAATTCAAACACCTATAATGGCCAATTATAGGGGGCAATTTTAACATTCCTCTCAAATCTGTTGTTTTTTTGTCCTCTTTTCTCTCAGCTCTCACAAGCATTTGTCTTATATTTTTGCCTTTCTTAAACGCAAATAGAGGTTTCTGGATTCCTAGATGTTCTATGATTTTCCAATGTTTTTGGATAATCTTTTTGATTTTGTGAGCTTTTGGGTCGAAGGTCAAGACACATGTTAACGGAGACTCTTTTTCCATTGTTTTAGGTGTTAAAAGATTTTCTCTTGGAGTAAACCACGCTCTTTTAAGAGCGTTTTTTACTAACCTCTTTGGGTAACCTCTGTTAACCAATTTTTGTTTGAGGATTTCTGCACTCAAAAAGTAGTCCTCCTTTTTACTGGAGTTTCTTTTTATCCTCAAAAATTGGCCATAAGGCAAGTTTTCTTTTAAGGTTCTGGGATGGCAGCTGGAGAAGTGAAGCAATGTATTCCGGTCTGTCGTTTTAGTATACAGGCTCACTTGTAGTTCTCCTTCATTACAATATATATTGACATCTAGAAAGTTTAACTTCTTTTGATGGTATGCCATAGTGAAGTTAAATTCCACTGTACGGGAATTGAGCCAATTGTGAAAATCCTGTAGCCTGATGCTATCTCCCTCCCAATGAGGAGAATGCCTCGGGGGACCCATTGGGGGCCCCCAATATGTTGGGGGATGTGTGGGGGCACTCGGGGGTACCCAGGGTAACTCCCTACATGTCCCTGTACCAGGTGCCAGGCACTGTGCAGTGCCTGCCATAAAGTGCAGTGATATGCATGACATGCTCCTTTTCACATTGTGGCAGTGCTGCTGGCAGCAGCAACCGCCACAATGTTAATGGCCACAATCATAACGCCGCGGTCTTTTCCCCGCACCCATGGCGGTCGGTGTAATATTCCGACCTCCATCCTAATAGACCCCTAAGGGCCCCATTAGGATGGAGGGCGGCACCCAAGCTGTGCTGGGACCGGCAGCCAGGGGTGTGGTGGCCCCGCACCACCAATTAGGATGCAACCGCCACCCTGGCAGTCGTATCCCACATATTTGATATTGGGGCGGGTGCTGCTGTAAGGAGCACCCACCGCAATGCCAAAGAGGTATGCTGTGCATTGCCATGCACAACGTGGCAGGCACTGGTTGGTGCCTGCCACCTTGTGCATGATAATGAAGGGGGGTACCATAGATACCCCCCAAGTGCAGCCCACCACACCTCCACCCCGGGGGCACATAACAGACCCACAAAGCAATTCCCACTGGCCTTTCCATGGGGGCATTGTCGCCACCATGGAAAGGCCTGAACGGCCAGGCATCATAATATAGATATCGGTGCCTTCCAGGCACCGCCACCATATTGTGCCGATTTCCACCCGGCCGGCAATCGTGATGATTGCAGACCAACCGAAAAGCGGGGGACGGACTTTCCGTCCGCACGGTCCTCCCCGCCATGGTAATATGGCTGGGGTAAATGAGGTTGTGATGGTGGGCGGATTGCCACCGCCGGCCAGGCAGTGGCAATCCACCCACCATCATAATGGGGCCCTGAATGCCTAAAAACGTTAGGCTCATGGCATATTCTTCCACCACAAAGAGCCTGTGTAACAATCTGGGTTGTCTTTGAAAGGAGTGGAAGCCCTGCTCAAACAACAACCACTACCCTTGTCTGGGTTATCCACAAAGTGACTAAATCACCCTGTGCTTTACCCCTGTTAGCTTGTCATAAAAGCAGCCAGGCTTATCTTAGAAAAAATATATAAAGTTTTATGCACCATACAAACAGTAGTAAAATGATAACACAACACAAGAAACATCTCAAACCAATATTAGACACATAGAGTAAATTTTAATAAACAGAATGTATATCATAATGAGAAAAATCAATTTAGTAAAACAGGTGATACTGCTTTATAAGGTATTGACTGAAAATAGTGCCAAAAAGCACAAAGCACCACTAACGGTTATCAGGCTGTGCTATACCGTGGAAAGTCACAAGCCTAGGCTGACTTCGTGGGATCAAAGATCAGATATGGGGTCACAAGCTTAGGCTGACTTTGTGGGATCAAAGATCAGATAGAGGGACTAGGTTAGTCCATCTGAAGAGTTATCTTTACAAATCCAGCATGGAAAGTTCCATTCACATTGGAGGGGGCCATGAGGATCAGGACAAGCCTTGCAGGTGGTTGTTGCTGTAGCATGAAAAGCCTGTTATCACTGAAGCTTCGTATTGGTTGATGATTGCAGACAGTTGCTGCGAAATGCTGGTCTATTGTTGATGGTCATTGCAGATGGTCTGTCAAGTTTTGATGCGAATTGCTGTCAAGAATATTGATGTTAAGGTAATATAGAATACAATATCGTTTACAAAAATATAGTTATTTAAATTATCGATTTTTCTATTTCTGTTCTGTATTTTAGTATATATTTTAAATGTATGTGATGCATTTTTTCTATAAGTATTGTTTATGCTTTTTAATATATGCTTTCAATTTGTAGTAGTTATTAATTTATTACATTTCAATTTTTTAGTTCCATAATAGGTTGTGGGTTTATAGGGGAATAGGGTGGGTAGTAATTTAATTATACTAAATTAATGAGTATTTTTCATTTATTAATATTTATTTAATTGATATTTTATAATGTTAATAGTGCTTTTAATTTTTGGGGGTACACTTTAGGTGGGGGCTGTGGGGTGATAGGGGTAAAGGGTGTGATGTAATATATTTGTAATTAATTCATAATTAGTTGTTAGTTAATATTAAATAATGAATTGACTAATAAATATGGAAATTGTGTAATTAATTTTAGTTGTGGGTTGTGGGGTTTTTAGGGGTACAGGGTAGGAAGTAATTTACTTTTAATTATTTAATAATTACTTGATAATTAATATTAATTAATTAATTGATAATTAATTAGGGTGAGTGTTTAATTTTTTGAGGTTTGGCTTTATAGGGGTGAAGGGTGGGGAGTAACTTAATTTTACTTACTTTATAATTTGTTGTTAAATACTATTAGATATTTATTTGTGTTATTCATTTTTTTACAGTTTAATTTTAGGTGTGGGTTGTGTGTATTATAGGTGTAGAGGGTGGGAATTTAATTACATTTTATGTGTTTTAATTTGTTTTTTAATGAACAATATTTGTTCAATTGATAACTAACTTTGTTAATTATGCATATATATATATTTTTCTCGATGTGGGTTGTGACTTGTGTGGTGTTATAGGCTAGGAAATAAACAGACAAAATTTATGTAATAATTAATGCTTTTGTTAATACATAATTTTTAAATATATATATTTATTTGTTTCAAAATTATTTTTGTATTTTATTTAACATAATATTTATAGGCTTTTGCGCTATGTTTTTAACATTATATTACGTTTTCATAGTTCACTTTTTAATAAATATGTTTTTATTTCAATTCTTAACATTTATATTTTTATTTTAACTTTAACAAATTTTTTTTTATTCGGTTGATATTTTGTTTATTTTAAATTTTGAACTGGCTGGAGTGAGAATAGTAAATGTAACCCCTCATTTTATCCCTCCACTTTCCAACACTTTCCCTCCTGTGGCACTCACTGGATTGGGAAGAATAATTTTTACCCCTCCGCTATCCAACACTTTTCCTATTGTTGCACTCATAGGAGTGAGAATAGTAAATTTAACCCCTCTGCAATCCAACACTTTCTCTATTAATGCACAGACTGGAGTGGTAATAGTAAATTGTATCCCTACACTATCCAACTCTTTCCCTACTGTTACACTCATAGGAGTGGGAATAGTAATTTTTATCCCTCCGCTATCCAACACTTTTCCTGCTATTGCACTTACTGGGAAATTTAAGTTTAAAGAGTTTTCAATAGTTTAATTTTTGCATTTATAATAGAATGATTTTTAAATTACATTTCATGATAATGGTTATTGATATATATATAAATATATATATATATAGATTTTTATTTGTTCTATTTGTTAAAATGTATGTTGAATCTAATTTCTCTTTTTTAATTCATTTAATATATTAATATTTAATATATTTAATATTTATTCATTTATTTATATCTCTCCTGCCGGCGAGAGCACCTCAATCGAAGAGTAAGACTTTTTTTCCGTACATTTGTGGCTGGCCCAGGTCACGAGCTTGCACCCTCCCTGGATCTGAGGGGGTTCGCTGCTGTTCACTGTGACGGCGCAGCGTAATAGGCAAAAGCTGTATGACAAGCGAGAGATCTGGAGCACAATATTTTGTTTAGGAATGGTGGCGACCCACTGGGGATGAACCATAAAGACTTCCAGTCCCAAACTTCTAAGTTTTGATACTCACCTGATGTGAATCGTATAAATAAAAGGGATTTTCTGGAAGTTATACGCTTGTCATTTCCTTGTGATGTATGCCATGAAGAAGGGTGTTCAAACTTCAAAGCCCGAAACACGTAGGCATTTTTAAGATGGATGAGTGTGGAAATTTTACTCGCATAAAACCATTGAAATTCCCACGTTATAGTTAGTTGGACTCACTATAACTTGCGCGTGCAATGCACTGCTGATGACGTCACATATTACATCACTCATGACATGGTCAGTGACATCACTCATGACATCACTGATGACATCTCAAATGACATCACTGATGACAACATCCTTTCGACAAAGTGGCAGACCTCAGATCAGCATAAAATAACCTTTGACACACACATTCAAAAATAGAAACTAACATTTTCTTAAAAAAGGAGAAACCAATACCAATTACAACAACTTATTAGGTAATTCCAACATCTACATACACATCCACTCATTCACCAACAGTTCTATATAGTCACTCATGCATGTACTTACTCATCATATGTACTCATACACCTATACATCCTGTTACACACTAATACTCATCCATATAGTTACTCACACACAAATTCACACATGCAAATAAACTATCAAAAAAACATTTACTTGATTATACTGCTATATACACACCACTACACATACTTCTACAGAAACGGAAACATATTTACTCTCTTAAACAATCAATTATAAAAACACATACTCACTAACGCACCCATACACACAGTCATCCACCCATACAGTCTTGCACACATGCTGTCTTCAAAATACATACAAATAGTGAGTCACTCATTCATGCATCTGTGCTCTAAGTATTATCCCCCACCGAACCATACAGACACTGATACTGATACTCAAAAAAACAACTAATAACCCATATACACACTCATGCAGCTACTCACCAACCCATGCAGCCACTTATACACAAAGTGAGACACAGATACAGATATTTAAATATTTAAACATTACTCGCTAATATATGTATTCACTAAGATACATTTAACAGTCAGTTAACCAATCAATTTTACACAAAAAAACATCCATTTAGACATTTATTTACCCATTTATTCTTCCATCAACCTTTAGATATACATATATAAAAAATATTTATTTTTCAGAAAGATACACATTCACTGGATGATGTCATCAGTGATGTCATTTGAGATGTCATCAGTGATGTCATGAGTGATGTCACTGACCATGTCATGAGTGATGTAATATGTGACATCATCAGCAGTGCATTGCACGCGCAACTTATAGTGAGTCCAACTAACTATAACGTGGGAATTTCAATGGTTTTATGCGAGTAAAATTTCCACCTAACTATAACTGGTGTGAAACCTATGGTTTTTTCAGTGAATTTAATAGGTTTTTTAAATGCTAATTCCTAACTATAACTGGTGTGAAAACTATGTTTTTTTTTATATATATATAATTTATATGGCAAAATGAAACCCCTCATTTTGTTCCTTTTCAAATTAAATGTATTAAGTGTTACCACTTTATTCCAATCAAGATGACTTCAGGTGTGCGATACTTTTGTCATAAGTAAGACTGTTAGCGTTCTAGTTGTTCTTTAGAACACTCTGGGACATTCTGTCATTGGGCTATAGTTGGGCTACATCTGGCTGATATTTGGACTACATTTGGGCTCTTTTGTCTCTGGTGGCCATCTTGGGAGACTGCATATCAGAATTATTTTAATGAAATATAAGAGGATTTGAGAAGTCACTCAAAATGTGCCCTAATTTTTCTTTCTTCAGCACTAATCATAATTTCTATGGCAATATGAACCCCCTCATTTTGTTCCTTTGCAAATTAAATGTTTTAAGTGTTAACACTTTATTCCAATCAAGATGACTTCAGGTGTGCCATACTTTTGTCATAAGTAAGACTGTTAGCGCTCTAGTTGTTCTTTAGAACACTCTGGGACATTCTGTCATTGGGCTATAGTTGGGCTACATCTGGCTGATATTTGAGCTACATTTGTTTTTTTTGTCTCTGATGGCCATCTTTGGGCTACATTGGGCTACATTTGGGCTCTAACATATATATAGCCCAATGTACCCCAATATATATTTTTTCAAAGTTAATTTTTGTAAAAACCACTGGAGCATATATCTTGAGACATAGCAAAGGCACATCGGGGTACCAGTCCCTACAATTTTGCCAAGTTTGGTGGAAATCCATTCAGCCGTTCGGGCTAAAAGTGAGTCCAACCGCCCTATGGAAATTACCATGGGGAAAACACGTTTTGGGACCCCCCTTTTATCTCGGCCCCCGCTTGACGGATCCCCCCGAAACTTTCAGGGAAGGAGCGGAGCGCAGCGAGGCAAAGTTAAGGGAAATTACAGGCAGATCCCTCATTCGGCGCCAAAGTTATTCCCAATAGAATGTTGCGGATTTCCTATGAAAAACAATCCTAACTATAACTACCTACTGGCGACTGCCAGTAGGTAAGATATATATATATATATATATATATATATATATATATATATATATCTTACCTACTGGCGGTCGCCAGTAGGTATATATAGTTAGGATTTTTTCTCTATGGGTTTTTTGAAAATTCTATGTCTAATAACTTTGGCGTTTGTGGACGGAATTGGCTGAAATTTTCAGGAAAATGGCACATTTTGTTTCTGAGCAGCCCTTGAAAATTTGGGGGGGTTCGTCAAGGGGGGGCCGAGAAAAAAGGGGGGTCCCAAAACGTGTTTTTAACATTGAGTTTTCCATAGGGCGGTTGGCCTCACTTTTAGCCCGAACGGCTGAATGGATTTGCACGAAACTTGGCAAAATTGTAGGGACTGGTAGCCCGATGTGCCTTTTGTAGGTCTCAATATATGTGCTCCAGTGGATTTTGAGAAATTAACGTTTAAAAAAAGATATATATCTGTAACAGCGGACCGGGCAGCGCACTGGTTCGCGGACTTTTCGCGCAACGGAGCTTTGTGAAGCGAAGCTGATTGGTTCTCCGGCGTCTGTCAACATTCCAAACAGTCCGTAGCGGCCGCCATCTTGTCTCTCGGTAGGATCGAGAGACAAGAGGAGGTCAAAACAAAGGGGGAAATAACTATAAGGGGGCATAGTAGATCCTCGCTGACCCCCTAGTTTTGATGTGGAGGTTTTAAAAGGGCCCCGCGGGGCAAAAAAAAAACAAAATAATAATAATCGAACGGCTGAATGGATTTGCACGAAACTTGGCAAAATATTAGGGACTGGTAGCCCGATGTGCCTTTGCTAGGTCTCAATATATGTGCTCCAGTGGATTTTGAGAAATTAACGTTCAAAAAAAGATATATATCTGTAACAGCGCTCCGCTTCGCGTACTTTTCGCGTTACGGAGCTTTGCGAAGCTGATTGGTTCTCCGGCGTCTGTCAACATTCCAAACAGTCCGTAGCGGCCGCCATCTTGTCCCTCGGTAGGATTGAGAGACAAGAGGAGGCCAAAGCGAAGGGGGAAATGACCATAAGGGGGCATAGTAGATCCTTCCTGACCTCTTAGGTTTGATGTACCATTTTGCCAAGTTTGGTGTAATTCCGTTCAGCCATTCAGGCTGTAGACGTATGTAAATGTCCTATGGAAAATTGCATGGGGAAAACACATTTGAAAGTGTTGAAATTTAGAACCAATTAAAATGTTACTTTGGTTTTGTATTTGTGTGTGATGAAAGTTAATTGGTTATGTATATATGTCAAATGAGAGGAAACCACAGCCATTTTGTGATACTACTGTCTGAGGTACATTTGTGAGGAATTTTTGGTGGTGAATTTCTGGTGTTTGATTTACACAGTACTAACACTTCTGCTACTTTTAAAAAGGTGAGTTGTTAATTTGTAAGGGGAACTATGTTGTACACTTGAAGATAATTTGAAAAATGTTTTCTGTTATTTATTTGCAGTCCTTCTGTTATACTAAATACTTGATAAAGTTAGTTTTATATTATGTATTACTAAAAACGATAAATGAAAGTGATTATTTTTTTCTGCAATTTACAGCAAGCAATTTCAAAATAAAATGGCTCACAATGAAGAGACCGTGGCAATTTCTTTTGAATTGTCCAACACATTGATTGAAATTGAGAGCACCAATAATGAAATATTGTCACAAGGAGGACATGACTTGTATGATTCCATTAGATTGATTGAAATGGACAGCACCAAGAATGAAATATTGTCACAAGGAGATGACTTGAATGATTCCACTACATTGATTGAAATTGAGAGCACCAATAATGAAATATTGTCACAAGGAGGAGATGGCTTGTATGATTCCATTAGATTGATTGAAATGGACAGCACCAATAATGAAATATTGTCACAAGGAGGAGATGACTTGAATGATTCCACTACATTGATTGAAATTGAGAGCACCAATAATGAAATATTGTCACGAGGAGATGACTTGAATGATTCCACTACATTGATTGAAATTGACAGCACCAATAATGAAATATTGTCACAAGGAGGAGATGACTTGAATGATTTTTTTGATCAATCTCTTGATGGCGAATTTATCGAGTGTTTGGAGACCATAGAGTTACAAGAATCATCATTGGAGACTTTTAATGAGGACATTGCTGATGAGGACATGTTACTAGTTCTTTCAAATTTAGAAAATTCTGAAGAATAAATTTATATTTAGAAATCAAAAATTGTTTGAGACATTATTCATTTTTATTTTTAATTTATGAGGTTGTAGCGAAGTGATTGTAGTATAAAATGAGACTTATAGTATAGAGTGCAACATTTTTATGTTACATGGTAAGTTTACTCATATTTACTTCCCTTCTGCCACTATATTATCTCCAATGTGTATTTGACATGTCTTCTTCATCTCCGGCCTCCTTTCTCTCACTGTGTGTCTCCGATGCATCTTATCGCTGGTATTTTGTGTAATTACAGAAGAGAGTAAAATAAAATAGTTCGGAACGTGAAAAGGGGGCAAAGTAGAGTACTCCTCACCCCCTAGGCCTTTTTAGGCGGTCCCAAAAGGATCAGTTTCTGCTTTCCTGAGAGATTATGGTATGAGTTCCATATACCACAATAACTTGCATTACAACATGCAAGATATCTATCTCCTATTACCAACTTTTGGAGATATTCGCGCTAAGCGCGAATATCTCCAAAAAGTAACACCTGCCCTGAGCAGTTCTTAGCCATGTTATCCAATGGGAGGTGGATAAGATGGCTAAGAGCATTAGCTCGGTAATGCATGAATATCGCTGAGTTTTTAGCGATATTCATGCATTGCGGCCGTTTATTATCGCATTTGCGATAAACCTTGATAATAGTAAGGTTTATCTTCGATAATTTCTGACGATGCTTAGTGGTAAAAAATTGGTTGGTAAGCATCGTTAGCGATAAATATCGCTTAACTTTGGTAATATGCCCCAACGTCTGTTAACGTTCGATTCGAAGGAAATGAGGAAGTGTTGAAAAACATTGTTTGCCCAATCTTGCCTTTTTTGAAATGCCACACTTTTGTCGTGCACGGCAGCCATTTTAGATGCCTTTTGCATCGGCCATTCTCAGCCAAGCAGCTAACACTCAAAACGAGTCTGAAAAATTACTCCGATTGCGTAAGAAACAAATCAGGACGGATCTCCACGGACATTTTCTTCTTCAAAATTTAAGAGCTGGAACCATACCTGCCGGTCTCCGAGTCCGTAATATCCCAGTAGTATTCACGGAAGACACTGAGTACAAAAAAGGATTTAGCGGCATAGAAACTAAGTGCAGCAGGGACCTAATGGTCTTGACGATAGAAACAGCTCACAGAATATCTGTCAAGGAATTGGAAGAAATTGCAATATTGGAGAAAGAAATTCAGGACAATCAATTGATCACCGACTCCAAAGCACTTCTTGAAAAAGTAGAAAAAGAAGTTGCAGAGTTTAAAGACTTTACAGTAGCTCAAAAAAGCAACAAATTTGAATTAGATAAGAAGAATTTTTCCCTAGAGTCCGTCTACCCGTACCTAAGGAAAGATTTTTAGAGCAACCCAGAATCAAGGAGATTCCTACAGGACAATCAAGGACGGTCTCGCCGCAAATTCATTGCATTTTCTGATACATCCTCCTCAGGGAGTGAAGCAAATAGCTCAAATAGATCATATCAGAATAGACAAAGCAACCCATCAGAACAACAACAAAGACAACAACAGAACCAGAATTCTTTTTTAGGCCAGGATCCACAGAGGGGGAGAGGCCGCACACGCCCAGTACAACCATGGGAAATGAGGACACGATCCCGATTCTACAAGAATTAAACCTTCCTCCTATATTTAATCTATCGGAAAAAAGTCTAACAGAAGCGGAAACATCGATCCTTACCAAAGGTTTAGCCTTTGTTCCATCTAGACCAACAGATTTTGTTAGAATGAAATTAGAGGTCCTAGAATTCTGTCGCAAAATCAGACTGAAAACATTTTTTTCGGACATTACTGAGGAACATCAACTAGAAGTGTCAGGGTTAAAGAATAAATCCACGTTCTGCCCTGCTGGGTCAAAAATACCTAAAGAAGTTATTACCTTTGAGCGCACAATTCTATCAGGAATTTCTATGTTTGAGAAAAAAAGAAGCTATGTAAAATACAATTTACCAAAAATAGAAAAAGACGCATTACTAGCCTTAAAAAATGACAGATCAGTGGTCATAAAGCAGGCGGACAAGGGGGGTGCAGTGGTGATCTGGGATGTCAATAAATACAAGACGGAAGTCCACCGACAACTAAACGATACCACCTGTTACAGACGGATTACAAAAAACCCTACGATTGATTTCCAAAACCAACTATTTCCAATCATACAAAAAGGACATGAACAAGGTTTTGTCGGACCAAAGGAATTGGTTTTTCTACAAAATAAAACCCCCAGAATTGCAGTATTTTACGCTCTCCCAAAAATACACAAAGACGAAAGCAATCCACCCGGACGTCCAATAGTTTCTGGATGCGAATCTCTTTTTGAGCCAATAGCCAAGTACATAGATCATTTTTTAAAACCATTCATTGAATCCGTGCCAGCTCACCTAAAGGATACAACTGCTTTTCTTCAAAGAATTGAGAATGTACAATTTGATCAAAACCAACAACTAATGGTGACATTAGATGTTGTTTCATTGTACACACAAATTCCTCAAGACCAAGCCATAGAGACATTAACATTTTTTCTGGACCAACGAGAAAGACCTTTTCAAGTACCAACGGAGTTTCTGGTCGATTTGGCGACAATGGCCCTACAAAAAAACTTCTTTACTTTCGACTCAGAATTCTTTTTACAGGTTAAAGGAGTGGCTATGGGGTGTCCTTTTGCCCCAGAGCTAGCGGTATTGTACATGGGGTTGTATGAACAAAAATTTATTTATAATGACAACCCTTTTAAAGAGCACATTTCCCACTATATGAGATACATCGACGATGTATTCCTCATCTGGACTGGCAGCTCCGAGAGCCTAAATGAATTTGTGAACTGGTTGAATGCACGAAGCCACGACATCAAGTTTAGTTGCACTTCATCCAGTAGCTCAATTACATTTCTGGATGTCAGAATAGAACCATCAGATGGAGGTCTAGCAACCACACTTTTCCGCAAGGCGACCGACAGGAATAAAGCATTACTATATTCCAGTAACCATCCGCGTGGCCTGAGGCAGAATTTACCCTTCGGCCAATTTCTTAGAATACGAAGGAATTGCTCACGTAAGGAGGATTATTTTGCACATGCACACCAACTGAAAGATAGACTCCTCCAACGAGGTTACCCCAACAAACTACTAAAAAACTCTTTGAAGAGAGCATGGTGGACGCCCCGTGAAACTCTTCTACAAAAAAGGCCCAAAAGAGAACAGAAACGGATTGTCTGCGTGTCGACATTTTGCCCGGCATCAAACCAACTGAAGAAGCTAATCACATCTAACTGGCACCTGATAAAAGGGCTACATGAAGACTTGAAAGCATTACCGCTGTTTGCACATAAGAAAGAAAAAAGTGTGGCGAATTACATTGTCAGAGCCGCCCTACCCAGCGAGAAAGTCCCGACATTGAGAAGCTTGTTCGGGTTTCCACCGATCAATGGCCACCACAAATGTGGATCATGCACCTGTTGCGAGGAGACAATTGAGGAGTCAGTGTTTTCTTTTAATAACATTAATTGGAAACATGAGACGTTTACAAATTGCAAGACAAAAAACGTTGTGTACGCAATAATATGCCCATGCCCGAAGCTGTACATAGGGAAAACTACTCAAGAAATCAGGCAACGCATTACCCAACATAAGTCGAGGATACGGAGGGAAGTAGCGAATGCACCCTTGGTCAACCATTGGATTACCATGAAACATGATAAAGCCAGGATAAAATGGACTGTAATCTCCAAAATTGAAAATGACCCAAGAGGTGGGAATATCGAACTAAGATTAAACCAGAGAGAAGCGATGCTCATAATGAAATATGATGCAGCAGTGAACGGACTCAATGAACTGTCAGAAATTTATAGACCAAGCAGGTAAATTTCTTACAAAATCCGTCATGGACTACAAATCCCACAATCCTCGGGTTCTAAGCCACGCCCACAGCGCGCGCCTTTGGTAGGAGCCGCATTCAGCGTCTGCATCCCAAAGAGGAAGGAGTGAGAACCAGCGCGGCATATACTCAACACGGCATTCAAACCAATGGTAAGATCTCCAATAGATCGACCGCTTCCCCGCGGTCTCCGTTTTGCATGAGAGAAGTGCGAGACACAAACAGCTCGCTCACACGCCTCCCAATGTTGTCTTTCAGGGCATTCATTGATCACAAAAGACGACCGTCTTCACAGTCTTGGACTGGAACGAGAGCCGACCCCCCAGTAACGCGGAGGTTTACTCCACAACTGGTAAGCCCACGCCCGCTTACTCGGCGAAAAGCTTCAAAACGCCCCTGCCTATACTCATGTCTTCCTTATCCTGCCCTTTTTGCAGATCCCACCCGCCGAACTGAATTCACATACTGATCAGGTAGGCTCACCACACCACGCCACCCAAATTAGTTGAATGTGTAAGCATAAATGTTGACCACTAAATGGTTTTCTTTTCAACTTGTCCTAGCTTTCTCCTCTTTTCTGCATCACGGAACACCGTGTTGGAGTTATGACCCACATTAGAGGTAGGCTGAGATAGTTGTTGGTGCTCTTGTGGTGTTTGAACCCTTAGTACCCACATTGATTAGTTTGTTCCTTTCCCTTACAGTAAATGTTTGGTCCTGAAGAGAACCCTGACAATCACAGGGCTCGAAACGCGTCGACCGTCCAGGTCCCAGGTCATCATCTAGAGTTCACCTCAAAGGAACCCCTTAGGGGAACACGATAAAGAAATTGATTTCCTTCCTGTTTGAACAATCAAAATTCAACTTAAAGTAGAGCAATATCAGACTGGACAGTGGCTGAATCTAACATTTTATTTGACACTGGGACCGAGTGTATGTTTTGTATGAATGGAAGGCCATGAATGAGTTGTATGGAAGTTGTTTATTCATTGTACATACCTAATCACCTGTTTATTTTGTTTTTGTTTGTTTAAAAATGTATATAGAAAGTGTTTGTTGTTCCCATGCATGAAATCAAAAAATGATGCAGATCTAAAAATTAGACAACAAAAGAAATAAATAATCATTGCAATTTATAAAGCAGGTGTGTATGTCCTTTGTGATACACACCATAAGGTTGAATAGTTTGTTTCAAAGAAATCTCCCAGCACTGGCAATTGTTGTGTTTAGTACATAGTTTATTGGTTCAGCCTTGCTGTAGTTAGGAGCCAAGACCCGTTCGGTTTCCTACACTTTTGTCGTGCACGGCAGCCATTTTAGGTGTCTTGACCAGACCCACTCTCTGCACGCTGTCGATTCGTAGCATGGCTCCTCACCCACGCAAGCATCTTCCCTAGGCACTGGTCACCACCGCTCTCTGTCTTATGCATGGGCAATAAACCTCCCCCCATCTGCGCTGCTCTTCCCTGAGAATCACACTCTGTGCCCGCCCGACACCTCCCTTTCGCCCTATTCACTACCGCACCCTCTGACACTCCTCTTTCTCTGTGTCCGATTGTCCAGGCTATCAGCTAGCCCTGCAGATGTAGTTTATGGCCCCAGCTGTAAAGAATCACCCCTCTTCAAAGGAGTTATAGTAGATCAAGGCCCACACTCGATGAGATCCGTCACACCACACGTGTTCCTACTATCTGAAAACCATCCTGTATTGTGATTGGGGAGGGGACCGAGCCTGAAGCGGAAGATTCCAGGAATGACTCTTTGTACATCAAAGTTTTTACAATTATGTGTCACATTAAAAATATATAGCACTCCAACAAAGTAGTAGGAATATAAAACTTTAATAACATATAAATATATACAACAAAACAAAAACAGTAAAAACATTTAAACAACGAAGAGACCGTGGCAATTTCTTTTTAATTATCCAATAGATTTATTGAAATTGACAGCACCAATAATGAAATATTCTTGTCAGTAGCGGTCTGTTGTGCGAATAGTTCCAAGGCAGCAGAACGCGCTGAAATCTAGATGGCACGAAAGTGATGTCTAGTAAGTTGCCGCCCAGCAAAAAACGGCGTGGGGCGCCGCGGGGGTGAGTGAGTCCAGTAGGCACCACAGCTATTCTTACCGGCATTGCAGAATTACTGCTGGGGACAATGCCTGTGCTGTAGCAGGGTCACAGCAGAAACAAAAAGGATTCTGTTGAAGATGTTGTTGGTTTTCAATTTGAAAACAGTTCTGGTGTCAACTGCTATGCTAATGTAGTGGTTAATGTTTCGTTTTTTCTAGAAAATGTAAAAGAGGGGGAGGCAGTCCAAAGTTCCGTTAAAAGGGCAAAGGAAAGGATCGGTGGTTTGAACTATCAGTCAAAAAGGGGAGGGGGTGCAATAATTTTTCCTACCGGGTCACACTGTGCTTTCACCGGAAGTGAGGTCTGCAGGATTCTAGTAATTCAAAGTGAGGCTGGCGCCAGCATGGGAGCGCCGACGTCCCGCGGATACAGTTTCGTCACTCCACGGGCGATCATGGCAGTCATTCCCCATCGGGGGTCGGAGACTCCCGCGGCTCCTCTAGAATCTTCAAGGTCGTGGAGGACTACGGTGGTGGAGTCAACCAGTGACCGGGCCATTTCTTTATGCTGGGCCCGCTCTTGCCAGGTCGACCGCCATTTTGAGAGTTCGGCAGCTACCGGCGATCGCGGGGTCACATGAGCGGACGGGCTCCACCCTGCCGGGCGAGACGTTGCAGCATGGCCACAGTGGAAGAACCGTTTTCCGGGCGCCTGGAGCGCTGAGGGTGCAGCTGGGAAGTCTCCACCTGGGGAGGCGGGAGAGGCCTGTTCGCACCGTCTCTCCCTCCCAGTGCACCCCACGGCGTCTCGCTTGAGATTTGTTATGGCCGGACCAGGCGATGAGGACGAGGGGGGGGTCGGAGGCATGTGCAAGACATCCCCCCCCAGTGTTGTCGCAGCCATTATAAAAGAAAGAAGTGTCCCGTCCGTCTTCGGGCCGGGCTTCCGGTGGATGTCGGCCAGACGCCCCTGGCTCTGGCCCCATGAACGGGTTTCTTGGTTTATCGGCTGCAGCCGGATCCCGTCGGCCTCGGCCCCCGACCGTTGGTGGTCGGACCGGAAGAGCATGTGGCGGGACTACCTGCAACTCTCAAGGGCCACCGCGGCCGGACTGGGAGAGAGAGGGGAGGGTCGAGGAGACATTCCCCCCCCCTGCAACTGTTCAGCATTGTAAAGGCAATCCCCTGGCCGGGTCCCGCTGGCCTCGGCCTCTCCTTCGGCTACACCCTACGTTAGGATCTCCTGGCCGAGGCGTGGCAGCAGGACCTGCCTTATATGGGCTGCTCCCGGCTGGGCGTAGCCGGAACCCTGCCCCACCTTGGAAGTTTCCAGAGTGGGGGTGGATGTTCTACTGACTTGCATTTTCCCTAGTCTATCGATTTTTTTGGCGTGGCAGGCGGTGGGACAGCGAGGGGTGATTTGGTTTCTCTTACTGTTTTTCTGGTCTCTCACCACTGGCATATTTTAACGTTTTCTTGTTTCTAGGACATTAATAGGTTTTATCATTACGTTATGTTATCGTTTCTTTGTTCGTTGTTTAATAAAAGTTCATGTTCATCAGTGGCCTACTGATTTTCGTTTTCCTATTTTTTTCTTTCCAGGTTGTTTCATGGTAAAGTTTCTGTTAACAGGATACAGTGATCACTTCGTTATTATTGCATATGTCCTTTTCACTAGGGGTGCTCTCTGGTCGGGCCAGATGACGTATCTCTAGTAAATGGTCCGGGTGAAAAAGGTGCATCAATCAGTGGGGAGTAGATAGGCATGACAGATTACAACGGGGGAGAACGGTCCGCATTACGTACCCTTTCACTACTTGCAAAGATTTTCCTACGTTTATTTGCAAACAGGGAATACCTCCAAAAAGAACTAATTCCAAACAGTCAATGTTCGGACAATCAATCAATCAATGAGGAATGAAATAGGTACGACGTGTTAAAGGCTTGCGTTACCTACCCTTCACTATCTGCAAAGGGAGATAGAATATTCCTATTCTTCCTCGTTTGCAGGTAGAGAAGATCCTTAAGAGAATTAACTTCGAACAATTCAATGCTCGATTGAAACAATCAACAAGGGGTACTGTGAACACAAATGAACGCCGCTTATATACATACGCATTGCTATTTTCAACAGGTTGTTCCTAATGTTTCTATTTTAGCGAGGTCAAAAGAGATCCCATTAGTGGCCTACTGATTTTGCTCGATTCCTTTTGTTTTTTTACACGATTTTTCGCTATCTGCAAAGACTAAACAGAGTATTGCGACTCTGTGCTTGTTTGTAAATAGAGAATGAACCAAAGAGAACAATCAATCAAATGGAGAGAGAAGCAGGCACGACGGATTACAAAGGGGGCAAAGGGCTGCGTTAACTACCCTTCACTATCTGCAAAGAGAGAGTACTCCTAATAGAAATGAGGGGTGGGGGGCAGCAATCAAAGCAGATCAGTGTGCATAAACACGAAAATGTTTTTACTTACCACGTACTTGACATTCGACAGCTTATGATATTTGCTATTAAAAAACCATTGAAATTCACTGAAAAAACCATAGGTTATAGACCATATATAGTTAGGAATTAGCATTTACAAAACCTTGAAAATTCACTGAAAAAACCATAGGTTATAGACCATATATAGTTAGGAATTAGCATTTACAAAACCTTGAAAATTCACTGAAAAAACCATAGGTTATAGACCATATATAGTTAGGAATTAGCATTTAAAAAACCTTATTTTACTCACACAAAACCATTGAAATTCCATATATAGTTAGTTGCACTAACTATATATCGCGCACCCGCAATCCACTGCTGATGATGTCACATATTACATCATTCATGACATGGTCAGTGACATCACTGATGACATCACTGATGACATCTCAAATGACATCACTGATGACATCACTGATGACATCTCATTTGACATCAATGACCACATCACTGATGATATCATTCATGTGACAATACAATGCATCTCCTCACACTTTAATATAACCTCTGTTACACCCAGTGTTAAATACAGAGTATAATTTTTGAAACCATTGACACACCAATACTAGTTACTACATACGCACTCAGTGATTCCTATGTTTACACACACATTCACTCATTTACCCATACAATCATTCATACATACAATCACTCATCTTTACAACACTATCATATGCACTCATACACCTATACAGACTCTCACACTCTGTCACTCATCCATGGAGTTACTCACACACCTAGTCAGTCCTGTAAAGAATCAATCACACTTCCATTTTCTAATCTATACAGTTAAACATAGAGCACCTTACATTTTGAAACATATACTAACACATAATTACTCTCTTATACAATCATTGATACAAGTACACATTGATCTGCACAGATTCACACACCTCCCAGCCAGCCACACACACACTCAGTCTCCCATACAAATACTTGGGCAATCAATCAATAACCCATATAGTTACTCATATAGCTACTGATCAACACATGCAGCAGTTTACAGAACAACAGACATAATGATGCACAAATTAAGACAGTTTAGTCACTAACCCATGCACTCAGTGAGACACATTTAATCACTCACTCATACAGTCAGTCACGCACCTACTAAATCCTTCATCCAGACACTTCTACATCCACTCATTCTTCAATATGTAAAACATATTTAAACTTTACAGAAACACACAGTCACTGGATGATGTCATCAGTGATGTCATTTGAGATGTCATCAGTGATGTCATCAGTGATGTCACTGACCATGTCATGAATGATGTAATATGTGACATCATCAGCAGTGGATTGCGGGTGCGCGATATATAGTTAGTGCAACTAACTATATATGGAATTTCAATGGTTTTGTGTGAGTAAAATAAGGTTTTTTAAATGCTAATTCCTAACTATATATGGTCTATAACCTATGGTTTTTTCAGTGAATTTTCAAGGTTTTGTAAATGCTAATTCCTAACTATATATGGTCTATAACCTATGGTTTTTTCAGTGAATTTTCAAGGTTTTGTAAATGCTAATTCCTAACTATATATGGTCTATAACCTATGGTTTTTTCAGTGAATATATATATATATATATATATATATATATATATATATATATCCTACTGGCGGTCACCAGTAGAAAGTTATAGCAAGTGCTGCAAGGAGCCCACGTCCCCTCCTTGCAGCACTCTGCAAGCACACCCCCTGGCATGTTTGCAGTTGGGGAACTAATTCCCCTTGAATACTGGGGGCCCCTGGGGGCCAGCTAGCCCACCAGGAATCTCCTGTATGCACCAAGGGGCTGCGTTGCAGAGAGATGTTTTGAGGCCATGCCCCTTTTTACACCTCTCTGCAACGCAGCTCTGTGGCGTTTAATGGAGGTACCTGGTGGACTAGTTGAACCCCAGGGACCCTCAGGATTCAAGGGGAGTTAATCCCCCAACTTAAAACACGCCACAGGGCGCGGCGCGTTTTCACAGTGGTGAAGGGCGGGGTGGGGCCTGAGTTGACATGTGTGCAAACGCACCCTGTGGTGCATGTAAATTGGGGAATTAATTAATCTTCAATCCTGAGGGTCCCTGGGGGCCAACTAGCCCACAAGGTACCTCCAGCAAGCACAACGGAGCTGCAGTGCAGAGTGTTATAAAAAGGGGCATGGCCTCTGAACACCTCTCTGCAACACAGCTCTCTGGCACATACTGGAGGTACCTGATGGACTAGTTGACCCCCAGGGACCCTCAGGGACCCTCAGGATTGAAGAGGAATTAATTCCCCAAGTGCCCGCAAAGGCACTTACTGGTGCTTCCAGTATGTGCCATTGCGCTGTGTCAAGGCCGTGTCCCTTTTTACACCTCTCTGCAACTGCGCTTACTGGAGGTACCTAGTGGGCTAGTTTGACCCTAGTTTGACCCTAGGGACCCTCAGGATTCAAGGGGACTTAATCTCCCAACTTAAAATGGCCACAGGGCGCATTTATACAGTGGTGAAGGGAGGGGATGGGGCCTGAGGTGACGTGTGCAAACAGACCATGTGGCGTGTTTTAAGTTTGGGAAATAATTCATCTTCAATCCTGAGGGCCACTGGGGGCCAACTAGTCCACCAGGTGCTTCCAGTAAGCACCACAGAGCTGCGTTGCAGAGAGGTGGGCTGAGGCAACGCCCCATTTTACACCTCTCTGCAAAGAAACTCTGTGGCACTTACTGGACATAACTGGTGGGTTGGTTGGCCCCCAGGGACCCTCAGTATTCAAGGGGATTTTACCCCCCAACTTAAAACGCCCACAGGTCGTGATTGCACACATGTCATCTCAGGCCCCCCTCCCGTCACCAGTGTGTGCAAATGCGTCCTGTGACGCGTTTTAAGAGGTAGTTTTAATCCTCCTGCTCTATTACATACTAGGGGCTTACAGAGGAGGTCATGCTAATCACAGGGGGACTCCAACGCATAGTATCCCCTAATGTATGTAGGTATTTTCACTGTATTCTAAGTGTCTTTTAACATAGCACTGGCTCTAGGACAGGTTAGTCAGACTTAGTTACCACCAGTACTCGTCTGAAAAAGTTGAGGGTACAGGAAGATTTTGCAACAAGGATTCTTTCTGCTCCTCTGTTTGTTCTCTCTGCATTTTTCTTCATCCTTGAGGACTTCTGTTGCTTCTTTCTGCATTTCTTTTTTTTTCTTTCTGTGCGTTTTTTCTTCTTTCTTCACTTGTCCTACCTCTGTACAAACAAATGGCGCATTTGGCCTGAACAGGACTTCTTTTATGCTGGTAGTCAGAGTGTACCCTGCATTTTCAAGACACATCTAAAAGTGGGGTTGGCTTTAGAAAACAGGTGTTTCTTTCTTCTTGAGTTGTTTCCTTTGCATACTTTTGAGGTTCTTTCTTTGGGTTCTGTTAAATTGAATTTCAGTGACAATCTGTTGACCATATAGGAGTTATTGGTATGATAAATTCATGGTAAAGGAGGCATGGAGACGATTAATATGGGTCATGTATCTGCTAGGAATTCCCAGTCCTCTAATGAGAGTGTCTAGGTTCTCTCAAATTATAGATTGTGATACTAATTGGGTTACATTGTATAACATTCTTTATCTCATGAATAATGAAGTTGTCTTGTGTTGTACTGCAAAGATGCCAGATAGAAAAAGACACAAGACTTTCTGTCTTTAGAAAGGCGGCTTTCATACATGTGTTGATCGTGGAACAATCCTGAAGTGTAGCTCAGTGGCAGAAACTTGTCCCGGGACTCTTAGACCTAGGAAGGTGAATGGTGAGTGTTGTTCTGTCTAGCAAGTGACCCAATCTAGGACACCCCCGCGCCGCACGGCCACCAGCTGTCGCGTGTGCCCCCCGCCTGCCGCTGCTCTCAGCCTCGCTGAGCCTTCCTTCCTCCTGGCCACGCCACCCGCCGTCGCTCGTTGTTCTCCCGCATTTCTTTGCTGTTCTGTTTATAGTGTAATTGTATTGTAACTGCTTTTTATTCCTATTTTTGTACCTTTTTGCTTGTGTTGGTGTCCCCCCCTGTGCAGTCTTCCCCTGAAGTGCCCCCTGCGCCCACCCGCCCCGCTCCCCGCTTCCCGCCGCCGGGAGTGTGGACACGCCCCCTTTCCTTCTGTACCCTCCCCGCTCCCGCCTCCCAGCTGCTCCTCCCTCCCTGCACTTGGCCATAAATGGCGACCGTGCGACACAGGTGAGTGTGACCTAATCTAGGACACCCCGCGCCGCACGGCCACCAGCTGTCGCGTGTGCCCCCCGCCTGCCGCTGCTCTCAGCCTCGCTGAGCCTTCCTTCCTCCTGGCCACACCCCCCGCCGTCGCTCGTTGTTCTCTCGCAATTCTTTGCTGTTCTGTTTATAGTGTAATTGTATTGTAACTGCTTTTTATTCCTATTATTGTACCTTTTTGCTTGTGTTGGTGTCCCCCCCTGTGCAGTCTTCCCCTGCAGTGTCCCCTGCGCCCACCCGCCCCGCTCCCCGCTTCCCGCCGCCGGGAGTGTGGACACGCCCCCTTTCCTTCTGTACCCTCCCCGCTCCCACCTCCCAGCTGCTCCTCCCTCCCTGCACTTCGCCATAAATGGCGACCGTGCGCACGCACAGCATTGACGCGCAGCGGGCGCGCCGATTGTGCGCCGAAGGCGCGCTAAAGGTAAGCCCGTCTGCGCCCGTCCGCGCCTGGACCGCGCCCAGTGCCCGGACCCCTGGTCCCCACCGCCGATGCCATACTTCACGACTGACCTACGACGCCGCCACTCTCAACGCACTCAATGCCGGCCGGAACCCTACCTGCTACCGAGCCACCCCGAGACGCACCAACGGACCCTTCGCCTGCAAAGCCTGCCGCTTCACCTGCACCGCCCCCGCCGACTCCAACACTAACAACAACCACCTGAAGTGCATCCTGCTGAACACCCGCTCCGTCCACAGGCACGCCGTGGAACTCTGGGACCTGCTCGACGCAACTGCACCGGACGTCGCCTTCCTCACCGAACCTGGATGAACGCCTCCTCAGCGCCCGACATCGCCACAGCCATCCCGGACGGATACAAGATCACCCGGAAGGACCGCATCAACCAGACGGGAGGAGGCATCGCCATCGTACACAAGAACACCATCCGCATCTCGACTAACTCCGACAAAACCTTCCCCGCCGCCGAGCACCTGCACTTCCAGATACACACCGACCCCAAGACCACCCTCCGAGGCACCCTCATCTACAGGCCACCGGGACCGCGCACGCTGTTCAGCGAAGACATCGCAGACTTCATCAGCCCGTACGCCCTTCCCTCCGCCGACTACATCCTCCTAGGGGACCTCAACTTCCACCTGGAGAAAAACAACGACAGGAACACCACCGCCCTGCTGGACAACCTCGCCAACCAAGGACTCAAGCAACTGGTGGACACCCCCACCCACTACACCGGACACACGCTGGACCCCGTCTTCTCATCCAGCAAGCACGTCTCCTTCAGCCACGCCACCGGACTCCACTGGACAGACCACAGCTGCGTCCACTTCAGCTTCAGCAGAAATACGACTCACCACCAACCGCAACGGGTCCCCCGCCGCAGCTGGAGCAAGATCACCACCGAGCAGCTCACCGCCTCCCTCAGCAAGAACACTCCCACCAGCACAACGGACACCAACGTAGCAGCCAGCAACCTCACCAAGTGGCTGACCGCCTGCGCCGACGACCTCGCACCACTGAGGAACCCTCCCAGCAGACCCGGCAGCAAGAAAACCCCCTGGTTCACCAACGAACTCAAGGAATCCAAGAAGAACTGCCGCACCCTCGAGAAAGCCTGGCGGCTTGACCACACCACAGAAAACACCATCAACTGATCCGCGCCACCAAGAAGACGGCACTCAAAGAACGACTGAACAACAACGCCCACGACAGTAAGGAACTCATCAACATCGTCAAAGAGTTCTCCAACCCCAGCGCCGGAACCAACGACATCACCCCCACGCAAGACCTCTGCAACTCCCTCGCCTCGTTCTTCCACCGCAAGATCGCCGACATACACAACAGCTTTGACTCACAGACCACGCACCCTACCACCGAACCAACGCCCACCATCACCACCCTCTGCAACTGGACCCCGATCAGCACCGAAGACACCACCCGCACGATGAACTCCATCCACTCAGGATCACCAACCGACCCGTGCCCACACCACGTCTTCAACAAAGCCGGCGCCACCGTCGCACCCCATCTCCGAGACACCATCAACTCCTCCTTCCACACCTCCACCTTCCCGGAGAGCTGGAAGCACGCCGAGCTGACCGCCCTCCTGAAAAAAACAACGTCAGACCCCACCGACCTCAAGAACTACCGTCCCATCTCGCTCCTTCCTTTTCCGGCCAAAGTCATCAAGAAGACCGTCAACAAACAGCTTGCCGCCTTCCTCGAGACGAACGGATCCCTCGACCACTCGCAGTCCGGATTTCGGGCCAACCACAGCACTGAGACCGCCCTGATCGCTGCCACCGACGACATCAGAACCCTGATCGACAACGCTGAAACAGCAGCCCTCATCCTCCTGGACCTCTCCGCAGCGTTCGACACGGTATGCCACCGCACCCTAGTGAAGTGCCTCAGCAACATCGGAATCCGAGAGAAAGCACTGGAGTGGATCATCTAGTTCCTCACCGGAAGAACCCAGAGAGTCCGCCTCCCTCCGTTCAGATCCGAGGCCACCGAAGTCATCTGCGGCGTACCACAAAGATCCTCTCTCAGCCCGACCCTCTTCAATGCCTACATGAGCCCCCTCGCAGCCATCGCACGCCAACACCACCTCAACATCATCTCCTACGCCGACGACACCCAGCTGATCCTCTCCCTCACCAACGATCCCACCACCGCCAGAGCCAACCTACACGAAGGGATGAAAGACGTCGCCGACTGGATGAGGAACAGCCGCCTTAAACTGAACTCAGACAAGACGGAAGTCCTCATCCTGGGATCATCACCCTCCGCCTGGGACGACTCCTGGTGGCCCCCGGCCCTGGGCACCGCCCCCAAACCAACGGACCACGCACGCAACCTGGGCTTCATCCTGGACTCCTCCCTATCAATGAGCAGACAAGTCAATGCCGTTTCTTCCTCGTGCTTCAACACCCTGCGCATGCTCCGCAAGATCTTCAGATGGATCCCCACTGAAACCAGGAAGACCATCACCCAGGCACTCGTCACCAGCCGATTGGACTACGGGAACGCCCTCTACGCCGGAACCACAGCCAAACTCAAGAGAAGACTCCAACGCATCCAAAACGCCTCCGCACGACTCATCCTGGACATCCCCCGACACAGCCACATCACCGGACACCTGAGAGAACTGCACTGGCTCCCCGTCAGCAAGAGAATCACGTTCAGACTCCTCACCCACGCACACAAGGCCCTACACGACCTGGGCCCCAAGTACCTCAACGACCGCATGACCTTCTACACGCCCACCCACCAGCTACGATCGACCAACGACGCCCTCGCCACCGTACCACGAATCCGCAGAGCCACCGCCGGAGGAAGATCCTTCTCCTACCTGGCAGCCAAGACCTGGAACTCCCTCCCCATTCACCTTCGACGTACCGAAGACCATCTCTCCTTCAGGAAGCAACTCAAGACCTGGCTGTTCGAGCAGTGACACACCCCTCTCCCCCAGCGCCTTGAGACCCTCCCGGGTGAGTAGCGCGCTATATAAATGTCGTGATTGATTGATTGATTGATTGATTCATCACTTTAGCTGAATATATGATGTTACCACGCTGGCAAACACTCCCCATACCATTACCACACATTTTTGACTACGCAAATCCAATGACCCCAGAAGTTTTGACAATGCAAACTTTTACAACGACTATGCCTTTACCACACATTCCATTACTACGCAAAGGCATGCATGGTAAAGGTATACTAATGGTAAAAGTTTGAAAAGTAAGTGACAGTACCCTACCCTACCGTACACCCTAATGTAGTACCCCTTCCTGACCCTCCCCACAACACCCAGTCCTCTCTCTATATTTGCACTACCCAGCACGACCCCCCAACACTACTCTAAACCACTACTCCGCACTGCAGACACACCACAACACTACCCTAAACCCTCTACCACTACCCCAGCAAGACCTTCCCCAACCCTCAGTCCAGTCCCTACCCTCAAACACTACCCTGCACGACCACCCAACACTGCCCTAAACCCTAAATGACTACCCTACACTACACAAACACCACAGCACTACCCTAAACCCTAAAACACTACTCCCAGCACGACCCCCCCACCCCCAGTCCCGTCCCTACACTCAAACACTACCCTGCACGACCCACCAACACTACCCTAAACCCTAAAACACTACCCTGCACTACACAAACACCGCAACACTACCCTAAACCCTAAAACACTACCCCCAGCACAAACCTCCCCTGACCTCAGTCTGGTCCCTACACTCAAACATACCCTGCATGACCCCCGACACTACCCTAAACCTTAAACCACTACCCTGCACTACACAAACACTACCCTTAAGCCGAAAACACTACCCCAGCACGACCCCCACAACCCCGAGTCTGGTACCTACACTAAAACACTACCCCCCGCGACCCTAAAAAAATTAACCGCCAACCCAGGCCCAATCCCCCTTACCTCTCTCTCCTCGTTGTTCCTCTCTCCTCCTGCTTCCTGCTTCACGTCATCTGTCTCTGAGGGGCAGTGCACATTGTTGTGAGGAAACGAAGGGCCTCTGTTTCCGAACAACGATGTGGATCGCCTATATATTTTTTTATTTTGTGTGTGCATCATTGTAAAGGCTTGCGTTGTAAATGCACATGCATTCTAAAAAAAAAGTGTGTAACGGTATGCGGGGTAGGTGCACCATGCGTAGTACTTGAAGGCGGAGTAATGGTATGCGGGGTTAAAAATTCATTGTGAAGGATATTTTCCCTTTAAGCTTATTGGCAGCGACATTACAAAAGCAATTTTTAAGCTTTCAACATTCTGGGGTAGGTTTAGTCTTGCTGGAGTGTTGTCCATATTTGCAAAGGGGGCATGTCACCCAATTTTTTACATTTGTGGACACCGTGGTCTCTGGAACTAGGGCAGTGGTTACCTTTACAAAAAAGCTTCAGGGTTTTAGGTCTGATATGCAGCACTGATTCCTGTTCCACTGGGAATATTGGGTCTAGGTAATGTTTTATGTTTATCAGTCACCAGCATTTCATTGACTCGATCTTTTTGTGGTACTCATATAACAGTCGTGTATCTGTAATAACTAATAGTTAGGCCCACAGAAATGCTCACTGATTTAAAACATGTTTGAATATAATGTCTAGAAAACTGCTTTAGTTATGTAGGTTGTTGAGTTACATGGCTTCTCAGAGATCCTCACAGACACTATTTCTGTCCCTACCAGGGCTGGCATACTTAGTGGATTTATGCTAAAATTATTTTCATATGTTTTTCCGCCTTCTGCAAGCCATGTTTGTCTCAACCTTCCTAAATGTATATAAATAAACCAATAAAGCAAATGTATCATTAGGCAGTAGTGGATATGAACCACAAGTCCTTAAGGGTACAAGGTATTATAATAATAAAACGTTATTTTGAATAATAAGTTGCTTTGTGATATGCATGTAATATAAACAGCTACTTTAAAAGCTGAAAAAGCTGGGAAAAAGATGTGTAATACTGACAAAAAAACTAAAATTACACAGGTCATGGTTTAACACTGTTGAAGTGTTTAGCAGAGACTAGCAGCAGTGTACAATTGTGCTCACTCGCATTTATCTGTAATTGAAAGCTCAAACAGGGGCCTTTTGTTATTTCTGATGGTGCCCTGCAGCTAACCAAGTTTTCTGTGTATTTTGGCCCATTCTCCTCTGAATAAAGGAATCTAATTACCTGCAATTTTAATTGCACAGTCTAATACTAAAAGTGGTTAATAAAACGACATTTGTATTTACAGAAGAGCACAGCTTGTGAGAGAACCCTCAAAACATTTGGCAGAAATCCCAGTCTATGAAGCGCTGGAACCCCTAATGACTGCAACATGTAAACAAGTGTTTTGTTTCAACTGATAATCATTAACTTCCAGTGGTGTCAGATTTATTCCATGAGGTTTTGTTCACTTCTCTATCAGACTGCATTACAAAGGCATCTGCTGCTCTGGAAAAGAAATGAGAGCGCGGTTCATGCTGTTGTCACCCTTAAGTGAAGTGTCAAGAGGCGGTTATGGGGTAAATGCTAGTAACAAGCAGAAATAAGCAATGCAGTTTGCACTATGCCTTTATTCGGAGTTTTTCTTATATATTTGGCGATGTAATTATTACCATTAGGTTTAGCGTTTTGTGCAAATGGGGAAAACCTCCCTTGGCAAGATTCCGCCATGTTTTCCCTGATATAATAATTGTGTCAGATTTCAACAAGCATTCACATGGACATCGATTCACACAAATGCCAAGAGTAGCAGCGTTAGTGACATCATACACCCCATGACCTCAATAACATCAAAGGAAGTGTTATCATGTGATCTCTGCCTGTGAATCTTCCCAGGAAGTGATGTCACCTGATTATATCAACATAACTGACATCACTAACGTTCAATCATAACTGCATGACTAATGTTACAACCACAGAACATAGATTTTGTTTTTATTTCAGATAACACCTATATTTTAATTAGGGTGCTTACATTAAAAAGTATGTGCTTGTTTGATGAAGAGTATGCAGAGCTATAATATACAGAAAAACTGTGGAAATGATTAAATTATTCACATCACAAACTGTGATTATTTAATGGTTCCACTAATGTATTCCTCAATGAGAAATGTATTGATACACCATAGGGAGAGTCTGCGTTAGAAGAGCATCTACTAAGCTCCATGAAAGGTTGAGACGATTTTAACAACAAATGTTTTCCCTATAAGTCAATACAACTTGATACAAAAAGACCTGCAGTCAATGGCGACATTATTGTACGGGGCACCATTACCCAGATCTTCCTGGTGAGGAAATGGCTAACAAAAAGGTTCTTCAAATAAGAGAATGTTTCTCCTAATGCTTCCTCTAACGGCTTAAAATGGGACATCAGTACAAAAGTTAAAAGCAAAGGCAGATTATAAGAAGTACACAGAATCTTAGTCCTTGGTCTAAATAAAACATTTAAAAAACAGAATAGTCTCAAAATAGAGTTCTTTAACTAAAGAAACTCCAAATCAGGAGGGCAATGAATCGTGCAGCGTTTTATTTCTGTACCCTGAAGTTTCAATTTAACCAAAAAACGTTTTTAGCCAAGCCCTTCCTGTTACTGGTGAAATAGTATTTGTGGTATACCAATTGTAAAAAAAAAAAAAGGAAATCAACGATGGTTGTAGGATCTTCTTGTAGAAGCTCTAATAGACACTTTAATACATAGGGAAAAAGGAAGGGGAAAAAAGAATTTAGGAGGTCAATGTGCTGAACTCCCAAAACAACGTATTTAGCATTGTCTGAAAGAGAGGAACATCAATGTCTTCCATTCTTAGAAAGATCGAAAAAACGGAACCAAGTACCACCTGGCAAAAAACTGTGGGCCATAAAAAGTTTGCCTGCTCTCTAGGAATTTTGTCAGAGCCTTGGAAAGAGTGGCATCAAAGGAAAGGAATGCAATAGGAATTTTGTCTACTTGATCCTGAAAACCACAGAGGAAGGTTGAGACAAACATGGCTTGCAGAAGTCGGGAAAACATATGAAAATCTTTTTAGAATAAATCCCCTCAGTATGCCAGCCGTGGCAGGGACAGAAATGGTGTGCATGAAGATCTCTGAGAAGCCATGTAACTAAATACCCTAAATGACCAAAGCAGTGTCCTAGATGGTCTATTCAATATTTCCAAAATCAGAGAGCATGTCTCTGGGCTTAATTAGAACTTATTATCCACACACGGCTGTTATATGAGTATCATAAAAAGATCTAGTCCATGAAATGCTAAATACTAAAAAAAAATCTAAAGGTTACAGGGAAATTATAGTTAGACTCAGATTCCACTTGCCCAAAACCATTGAAACTCAGCAGTTATAGTTAGCTGAGCTAACTATAACTTATGACCCCATAATGCAATGCTCATGACCTCACAAATTACATCACTGATGGCATGGTCAATGTCATCACTGATGATATCACTGAGGACATCATCCATTAAGTGTAAGTGTTTTCTAAAAGTTTATGAATGTTAAAGATATATACCAACCTACTACAAAAGTGTACTACTAATGAGTGATACTACTTCTGACATATATTATGTGAGTGGCTGAGTGACTGTGTGTATCAGTGTGTGAGTGGGTGTCTGAGTAGCTGTTTGGGTGAGTGAGTTGCTATGTGAGTGACTGTATTGGTGAGTGAGTGGGTGTGTAAGTGGCTGTATGGGTGGGTGAGTGGAAGCGTTTGTGAGTGCATGTCTGAATGGTGGTATGAGTGGTATGAGTGAGTGAATGGATGTGTAAATAGCTGCATGGGTGAGTGAGTGGGTGTTTGAGTGGTTGTATGGGTGAATAAGTAGGTGTGTTAGAAGCTGCAAAAGTGAGTGTGGGGGGGTGAATGTTTGTGTAAGTGATTGGTTGCATGAGTAGCTGTATGAGTGAGTGAGTGATTGTGTGATTGGCAGTATAAGTGAGTGAGTGGGTGAGTGAGTGGCTCTATGGATAAGTGAGTGGTTGTGTGAGTATTTGTATGGGTCTGTGATGGGTATGTAAGTGGATGTGTGGATTTGTGAGTTTATGGATTTATAGAGCGCACAGCTGCCCAAGGGCTTCCCAGCGTGGAGAGAAATTGACTGAGGAAGTCTAGAGGATTACGGGAAGAGCCATGTTTTGTGCTTTTTCCTGAATGCCAATTTACCAGTTATCATGTGCATTTCCCTGGGCAGGGAGTTCCATAGTCTCGGGGCCAAATACGTGAAGGATCTTCCTCCCCATCTGGCTCTCTTTATCCTGGTCTGTTTCATAAGTAGAACTGTGGAGGATCTAAGGTGTGACAAGTTGTTTAATTAACGTTGGGCCTTTATCATAAATGGCTCTATGAGTGATGCAGAGTGATTTGTACTCTATTCTGGCCTTTATCGGGAGCCAGTATAGTGTCCTCAGGGCTGCCCTAGCTCACTGCTGTTTGGGGATGCGGAGTAGTATCCTGGCTGCTGCGTTTAGTCCCTTTTGTAATCTGTTTATGACATATTTGGGTGCTCCAAGATACAAGGAGTTGCCATAGTCCCGCAGTGACAGTACTAGGGCCTGTACCACCGTTCTCTGTGGTTTCAGGAATGAGCGGTAGGATCTTCTGTAGCATTCGCAGTGCTCCTTGGATGACCCTGAAATTTTCTTCCTTGAATCTCCATGGACAGATTTGTGTCCAGCCAAATTCCCAAATTCTTTACCTCTGTCTTTGGGGGATCTCCCAGTTCTGAAGGCCAACAAATTGTGTTTCATGGGACCTCCTTATTACCCAGGAACAGGAGCTCTGTTTTGCATCCGTTCAGTTTTAGGCAATCATTGTTCATCCATTTTGCTACTTTCACCATGCAAGGTGCCAGGTTGGTAGATTGGGGCCCTCCGTCACAGATAGTATCAGCTGGGTGTCATCCGCCTATGACACTATTGACAATCCCAATTGCTGCACTATTTCTGCTAGTGGTTGCATATATAGATTGAATAGTGTTGGGCTTAGCGAGGAGCCCTGTGGGACTCCACAAGACAGTTGGAGGATATCAGAGTAATGCTCACCTTCCATTAGCTGGAAGGATCTTTTCTAGGAATGAGGTTATCTACTTTAGTGCATAGCCTGTGATGCCGGCTTCCTTTAGCCTGCGTATCATTGTCTTCACTGTATCAAAGGCTGCTCTGAGATTCAGGAGCAGAATAGCTGCTGTACCTCCCTAGTCTAGGATTCCCTTCAATTCCTTTGTTGCCACCAACAGAGCTGACTCAGTGCTAGGTTGGGGTAGAAAGCCCATTTGAGTGGCATGCAGTATCCGATTATCCTCTATGTATTGGCACAAAACCTGATTGACATATTTTTCGGTTATTTTACCTAGTAGTGGCAGGAGTGGGATCGGTCAGTAGTTCCCTAGTTCCCTAGTTCCGATGGATCTAGCAGGTGCTTTTTTAACAGTGGCAGAACTATAGCGTGTTTCCAGTATTGGGGAATGGTCCCTTGTGTCAGGGAGAGTGATATAAGTGTTGCGCTTGTTGAGTGTGTGTATGATAGGTTATATAAGGGTATGAGTGGGTGTGTGAGTGCTTCTGTGGATGATGTCATCAGTAATGTTGTCATTGATATGATTTGAGATATCATCAGTGACATGATGAGTGATGTCACTGACCATGTCATGAGTGATGTAATAAGTGAGGTTATAAGCAGTGCACTAGGGGGCACAGGTTATAGTTAGCTCAGCTAGCTATAACTGGTGAATTTCACTGGTTTTGAAATCTGAACCTAACTATAACGTCCCTGTACCTTTTGTTTTTTTCAGTGAATTTCAAACGTTTCTTTACATTTTTTATGCTGTTTCCCAAATATAATGGGACTTTGGTTGTTTTAAGGGAATTTCTAAGGTTTGGTAAATTTTATTTCCTAGATGTAACCACTAACCTTTGACTGTGAGTGAATGCATAAGTGACTCAGAAGTCTGTGAGTGGGTGTTTAAGTATATGAGTGGGTCTGTGAGTGGGTGTGTGAATGTCTGAGTAGGTCTGTGAGTGGGTGCGTGGGTGTCTAAGTGGGTCTGTCAGTGGTCGCATGAGTGGGTCTCTGAGTGAGTGCATGAGTCTCTGAGTGGGTTTGTGAGTGAGTGCATGAGTCTCTGAGTTGGTCTGTGGCTGTATGCATGAGTGTTTGAGTGGATCTGTGAGTGGGTATATGAGTGTCTAAGTGGGTCTGTGAGTTGGTGCAGGTGTTTCTGGCTGGATCTTTGAGTGGGTGCATGACTGTATTTGAAGGTCTGTTAATGGATGGATGAGTGTCTGAGTGGGTCTGTGAGTGGTTGTGTGAGTCTCTAGGTCTGTAAGTGGGTGAGTAAGTATCTGAGTGGGTCAGTCAGTAGGTGTACGACTCTCTGAGTGGATCTGTGAGTTGGTGCCTGGGTCTCTAAGTGGGTCTGTAAATGGGAAAATGAGTGTCTGAGTGGGTCTGTAAGTGGGTGGATGAGTGTCTGAGTAGGTTTGTGAGAGTGTGCAAGAGTCTGAGTGGTTCTGTGAGTGTGTATGTGAGTGTCTGTGTAGATACGAGTGGGTGTGTGAGTGTCTCAGTGGGTCTGTGAGTGGGAGTATGAATCCCTGAGTGGGTCTGTGAGTGGATACATGAGTGTGTGAGATGGTGTGTGAGAGAGTATCTGAGTGGGTCCTTAAGTATGTACAAGTCTTTTAGTGGGTCAATGAGTTGGTGAATGAGTGCTTGAATGTATCTGTGAGTGGGTGCATAAGTGTCTGAGTATGTCAGTGAGTGGGTGTGTGAGTGTATGATTGAGTCTGTCAATGGGTATGAGATCAAATTAGTAGGGGGACACTTGGGAGCAGGTCCTCATGCCAGCTCCTCATGTGATGGTCGTCCTGTTCACCTTGCCTGCAGTCCGCTACCAACTGCTACCTTCAGTTTTATGCCTCCTCCGCTCATTTCCTGCTTGTTTTTCTGCCTTTTCTCTCCTGCCCTCTATGCTAATTCTTTCTGCTCATTTCTCACCTTTATTGTTTGGTACAGGCTTCAGACTTCTATTCTGTCTCTTTCTGCTTTTTATCACCTCTATTTTTACTCTTTGTGCTCATTGTTTAGCTCTATTTTGCCTCTTGTTGCTCGTTTCTGACCTCTATTTTGCCTATTTATGCTCCTTCTGCCTATTATTTTGCCTCTTTCTGCTTGCTCCTGACCTTTATGTTGCTCTTTACGGTCATTTCTGACCCTTATTCTGCCTCTTGCTGCTAGTTTCTGACCTGTGTTATGCCTTTTTTGCTCCCACTGAACTTTTTTCTGCCTCTTTCTGCTTCCTTCTGACCTTTATTCTGCTTCATTTAACTTGTTTCTCAACTTTACTCTGCCTCCTGCTGCTCATTTCCGATCTCTATTTTGCTTCTTTCTGCTTGTTTCTGACCTTTTGTCTGCCTTTTTACTGCTTGTTTGGGACCTGCATTTTTGCATCTTTCCACTCATTGCTTATCTTTATTTTGCTTTCTGCTCATTTCCCACCTTTATTTTGCCTCTTTCTGCTCGTTTCTCCCCTGTATTTTGCATCTTTCTGCTTTCTTGACCTATATTTTGCCTCTTTCGGCTCATTTTCTCACATGTATTTTGCATCTCTCTGCTCATTGCTGACCTTTATTATGTCTCTTTCAGCTTGTTTCTCACCTTTATTTTGCCTCTTTGGCTCATTCCCTGACCTATATTTGCCTCTTTCTGCTTGTTTCTCACCTGTATTTTGCATCTTTCTGCTCAATGCAGACCTTTATTTTGTCAATATCTGCTAATTTCTTACCTTTATTCTGCCTCTTGGAGTTTGTTTCTGACCTCTATTTCGCCTCAGTCTGCTAATTTCTATACTTTACTCTTCCTCTCCCTGCTCGTTTCTCACCTCTATTTTGCCTCTTTCTGTTCATTTCTCACATTTATTTTGTGTCTCTGCTCATTGCTGGCCTTTATTCTGCCTCTTTGTACTAATTTCTCACCTTTATTTTGCCCCTTTCTGCTCATTTTTAACCTTTATTTTGCCTCATACTGCTGGTTTTCCACCTTTATTTTCCCTCTCTTTGCTCGTTGCTGACCTTTATTCTGTCTCATTCTGCTCCCTTCTCACCTTTATTCTGCTTTTTCTGCTGGTTTCTCACATTTATTTTGCCTCTTTCTGCTCATTACTGACCTTATTTTGCCTCTTTCTGCTCATTTCTCACCTTTCTTTTGCCTCTTGGTACTTTTTTCTGAACTCTTTTTTGCCGCTCTCGACTAGTTTATCACCTTTATTTTTCATATTCCTGCTGATTTCTCACCTTTTTTTGCCTGTTTCGCACTTTTTTCTCACCTTCATTTTATTTATTTATGCTTGTTATTCTCTTCTATTTAGACCATTTATGCTCGTTTTCTACTTCTATTTGACCTCTTATTGCTCATGTCTGACCTCTATTTTGTCTCTTTCTGCTCATTTTGCCTATTATTCTGCCTCTTTCTGCTTGTTCCTGACCTTTATTTTGCCTCTTTCTACTTATTTCTGACCTCTATTCTGCCTCTTGCTGCTGGTTTTTGATCTATGTTCTGTCTCTTTTGGTTCCCTTCTGACTTTTATTTTGATCTTTCTGCTCCCTTCTGACCTTTATTTTGTCTCTTTCTGCTCATTTTTCACCATTGTTCGGCCTCTTGCTGCTCATTTCTGAACTCTATTTTGCCTCTTTTGCTTAATTCTCACCTTTATTTTGCCTCTTTCTGCTTGTTTGGGACCTGCATTTTACATCTTTCTCCTCCTTGCTGATGTTTATTTTACCTCTTTCTGCTTGTTTCTCACCTCTATTTTGCATCTTGCCGCTCATTTCTGACTGTTATTCTGTCTCTTTCTGCTCATTACTCACCTTTATTTTGAATCTTTCTGCTCGTTGCTCAACCTTTGTTTTACATCTTTCTGCTAGTCCCTTCTGCCCTTTATTCTGCCTCTTTCTGTTAATTTCTTACCTTTCTTGCCTCTTTCTGCTCATTGCTGATCATTATTTTGCCTTTTCTGCTCATTATTCACCTTTATTTTGCCTATTTCTGCTCTTTCCTGGCATTTATTCTGCCTCTTTGTGCTGGTTTTTTACCTTTAGTTTACCTCTGTCCACACAACCTGCATTTTGCCTCTTTCTGCTAATTTCTCACCTGTATTTTGCTTATTTATCCTCATTGCTATCCTTTATTCTGCCTACTTTCTGCTCATTTCTCACCTTTGTTTTTAATCTGGGTGTTTGTTTCTGACCTCTGTTTCACCCCACTCTACTCATTTATGTCCTTCTCATTGCCTCTTCTTGTTTATTTTGACTCTCTATGCTCCCTTCTGACCTTTATTCTGCCTCTTTCGGCCCCCTTCTGACCTTTATTTTAACTCTTTCCTCTCGTTTCTCATCTTTATTTAGCTTCTTGGTGCTGTTTTCTGACCTCTATATTGCCTCTTTCTGCTCCTCTAGCATCTTTCTTTTTCCTCTTTCTCCTCGCTTCTCACTTTTATTTTGCCTCTTGCTGCCAACTTCTGACCTTTGTTCTGCCTTTTTCTACTCTTTTTTACCTTTTACTTAGCCTCTTTCTGCTCGTTGCTGACCTTTATTCTGTCTCAATCTGCTCCCTACTCAACTTTAATCTGTCTCTTTGTGCTCATTCCTCACCTTTATTTTGCCTCTTTCTGTTCGACACTGACCTTTATTTTGTCTCCTTCTGCTCATTTCACACCTTACGTGTCTTTTTTCTGACCTTTATTTAGCCTCTTTCGGCTCATTTATCAGCTTTCTTTTGCCTCATCCTCCTCATTTCGCAACTCTAGTCTACCGCTTTCTGCTCGTTTTTCACTTTTAGTTTGCATCGTTCTGCTTGTTGCTGACGTTTGGCTTTGTCTCTTACTGCTTCTAACCTTTATTTGGCCTCTTTCTGACCTTTATTCTGCTTCTCTCTGCTCCCTTCTTACCTTTATTCTGCCTCTTTCTGCTCCCTTCTGACAATTAGTCTGCCTCTTTCTGCTCCTCTAACACCTTTCTTTTTCCTGTTGCTACTCACTTCTCACTTTTATTTAGCCTCTTGCTGTCGATTTCTAACCTTTATTCTGCCTTTTCTGCTCTTGGATTACCTTTATTTAGCCTCTTTCTTCTCGTTGCTGACCTTTATTCTGTCTCAATCTGCTCCCTTCTCAACTTTATTCTGTCTCTTTGTGCTCGTTCCTCACCTTTATTTTGCCTCTTTCTGTTTGACGCTGAACTTTTTTTCTACTCTTTCTGTTCATTTCTCACCTTTATTTGTCTCTTCGTGCTTTTTTCTGACCTTTATTTTGCCTCTTTCGGCTCATTTATCAGCTTTATTTTGCCTCATCCTCCTCATTTTGCAACTCTCTTTTACTATTTACTGCTCGTTTTTCACTTTTATTTTGTATCTTTCTGCTTATTGCTGACCTTTCACTTTGCCTCTTTCTGCTTGTTTCTCACTTTTATTCTGCCTCTTAATGCTCATTTCTGACCTTTATTCTGCCTCTCTCTGCTCCCGTCTGACCTTTATTCTGACTCTTTCTGCTCGTTTCTCAGCTTTACTTAGCTTTTTGGTGCTGGTTTCTGACCTCTATATTGCCTCTTTATGCTCCTCTAACACCTTTCTTTTTCCTCTTTCTACTCGCTTCTCACTTTTATTTTGCCTCTTGCTGCCAATTTCCGACCTTCATTCTGCCTCTTTCATCTCATTACTCACCGTTACCTTGCTTCTTTCTGTTTATTTTTTTACCTTTTTTCTCCTTTTTCTGCTCGGGTCTCACCTTTTTTTGACTCTTTCTGCTTGTTGCTGACCTTTATTCTGTCTCTTCCTGCTCATTTTTTCCCTTTATTTTGCCTGTTTCTGCTCCTTTCTATCCTTTATTTTGCCTCTTTCTGCTGGTTTTGCACCTTTATTTTGCCCCTTTCTGCTTGTTCATCACTTTAATTCTGACTCTTTCTGCTCCCTTCCGACATTTATTTTGCCTCTTTCGGCTCCTTTATCAGCTTTAATTTGCCTCAACCTGCTCATTTATCAACTCTATTCTACGGCTTTCTGCTTGTTTTTCACTTTTATTTTGCATCTTTCGGCTCATTGCTGACCTTTTGCTTTGCCTCTTTTTGCTTGTTTCTCACTTTTATTTTGCCTCTTCTTGCTCATTTCTGATGTTTATTCTGTCTCTTTCTGTTCCCTTCTGACCTTTATTCTGCCTCTTTCTGCTCCCTTCTGACCTTTATTCTACCTCTTTCTGCTTGTTTCTCACCTTTAGTTAGCTTCTTGGTGCTGGTTTCTGACCTCTATTTTGCCTCTATCTGCTAATTCCTCAGCTCTATTTTTCCTCTTTCTGATCATTTCTGATTTTTATTCTGTCTCTTCCTGCTCATTTCTCACCTTTATTTTGAATCTTTCTGCATGTTACTGACCTTTTGTTTTTCCTCATTCCTTTGCTCTCTGTCTGACCTTTATTTTGCCATTTCTGCTCATCTCTCACCTTTATTTTGACTCTTGATGTTTGTTTCTGACCTCTAATTTGGCTCAATATGCTAGTTTCTGAACTTAACTTTGCCTCTTTCATCTCATTTCTCATGTTTATTTTGCCTATTGCTGCTTATTTCTGACCTTTATTCTGCCTCTTTCTGCTTGTTTCTGAACTTTTTTCTGCCTTTTTCTGCTAGTTTCTCACCTTTATTTGACCTCTTTCTGCTAATTTCTCACCTGTATTTTGCATCTTTCTGTTCAATGCTGACTTTTATTCTGCCTCTCTGTTCTTCCTTCTTACCTTTATTCTGTCTCTCTCTCTGCTCCCTTTATTTTCCCTCTCTCTGCTTGTTTCTCACCTTTCTTTTGCATTTTTCTGTTTGCTCTTGACCTTTATTTTGCCTCTTGGGTGGAATTGTGCCAGGGTTCTTGTAGTGCAGCAGGCATTTGCAGTAGATTTTATCCTTTCCAGGGGGTATTTTGATGTTACAGTAAATGCCAAATTTGTGATTGTTCAAGATCAATGTGGGGGAAGGGAGGAATACGTGATCCGTTCAGTTTCCTGTAATCATATAATATCTGATCAAATGAGAAGGATCACTTGTCCTGCATAACATCGGGTATGCGGGAATGGTTCTCTCAAGTCCCAATAAAAAACCCTCATGCAAGTGTTGGTTGATGGTAACGTTAAGCGGTATATCTTGGTTCTCCGCTAGCCCTCACACGTGTCTGCATAATCATAGGGTTTAGTGGTTATGCAACCTCCACCAGGAGGTAATACCCTTTGTTAAAAACAGTAGTGACCAGTGATGGTGCCCGTGACGTGATATGGTGAAGGTTTATTAAAAGTCTCTGGGTTCCAGACACAATTTTTTTATTTATTCTGGTTTCAAGAGGCAATAAAAATAATGTAGGTGACTTAGAGTTTTTATGACTCATTCACACTAGAAATGTGGTATAGGTCAACATGTTTCAGCCCTCAATCGCCAGAAGGTCGGGTGGGCTTTCTTAAGGACCAGGGGGTGAAGTGTATAAAGACATTGGACGTCTTTATATGTGAAATGTACTCCTAAGAATTTCTTAGTGTATCAGTATTGAAGGAACATCACTCGATGTAGTTCCTGAAGGTCATTAGGTACCTGTGAAGATAAAAATACAAACAAACTAGACAAAGGTAGAGGTTTTTTTTTTGGTTTACACAAGACTAATAAACTGGTATAAATATACCAGGGACATATAGAACACACAATGGCGTAGCAACTAAAAAATGGCAATACTTCTAACGGATCTCCCTATTTCCTGGGCAGGGTCAACTTTCTCATAAATGGCAAATTTGTACAACGTAACTTCGTTTAAGTTCAAGTTTGAATTAGGGGTTCTTTCTCCTCTAATTTATTACGTGCAAGGGTTGATAATGTGTCTAAGGTTAGAGTTGATATAGAGCTCCTATTGTTTCTATGTTGAAGGGTGGTGATTTACTAGTATGGGTATTATGAGGAGCATTGTGAACTGAGTTCCATTATACCTATGTCTTATGCATCAAGTATACTTTATCATCACACAGTAGGGATGTACGGTGCATCATACTGGTATTCCTACCTATGTATTATTATTCCAGTTTGACTTCAATACGGTGTTTCTTAATTCTTGTAGTTTATTTGAAATTGCGATTATGATAAACATTGGGATGCAGACAAGGCACATGTTGTGCTGGAGTCTACATCGTTCACGCTCAGTTTCATGCATTCAGATTGTAAAACCATGCAGAACTCAGACTCATGAAGGCGCATTTCATATACCTTTGATAGCGGTTTTCATGCATTCAGATTGTGGTACGTTAAATCCAGGCACATGTGCTGGAGTCTACATCGTTCACGCTCAGTTTCATGCATTAAGATTGTAAAACCATGCAGAACTCAGACTCATGAAGGCGCATTTCATATACCTTCGATAGCGGTTTTCATGCATTCAGATTGTGGTACGTTAAATCCATGCAAAACTCAGACTCATGATCGCGCATTTCACGTACCTTCGATAGCGGTTTTACTAAAACCTCATCGGGATCCGTGTGGGTCAGCGAGGCCTGCTATAATAATAGGTCATAGTTCAGTAAATATATAAAGATATTTCAATACGTTACAGTTTAGTCGGCGCTGCGCTTCCTGCTTCCTGCGGTCACTCCGTCTCTGGACTGGTTCTGACTCTGCCACTGTTGGTCCCGGAAACACAGTTACTTTCGGGTTCATGAATTTATACGAAAATGGCAGTGTGGACAGACGAATGGTTGTCATTCATAGTCTTTTTTCTAATATTTGAGATGGCAAGCGTCCTGATTGAAAGCAAATTTGCGTTCTATGGCATTTTGCGATTACAACATTCATCTCGATCTGAATTATTTTGGCTACCACAATATTCTTTGTCCCACAGTTCTCATAAATTTCAGTAATCCATCTTAAAAAAGATGTCAACAATTTCTTAAAATAGGGCGGATTACTGATATAGCGTTTTTCTTATAAGAATTTCTGAATCAGTATTGTTGCCTTATTCCAGATCTTTTCTTGAAATCTGTCGTGTTTGAAGAAATATATTAGTCTGTATCAGCATCCAAGTGGTTTTGTAGTTTGTTGTGACCATCGTTTCGGCTCTTTTTTCGATATGTATAGGTTGCTGGTAGAGAACTGTTTATTCGTGATGGCTGGTTGGAAGGCTCATTGCCTGTTACCTATTTGTAAATACTTCCCCACGGAATATTATCGTTGAGTCCATCTCGGTCAGTTCCCAATCTATGCACCCATCGTTGCTCTTTCTCAAAGAGGATCCTTTCTGCATTGTGGTCTCGATTACTCAGTGTTTCCAAAACAACCCACTTAAGGTCATTGATTGTGTGTCCTGCTTCCAAGTAATGATTGGACATCTTAGTCGTGATTTTCTTACATTTGATATTACTTCGATGTTCACATAGGCGTTGCTTGACCTTTCTGCATGTCATGCCTATGTAGCGTTTCCCACATGGGCATGTGATCATGTAGATCACATGGCTCGTATTGCAATTTGTATGGTTCAGTAGTTTCCATCTCAAGTCTGGCAATAATTGTATTTCTTTGGTGACTTGAGTTAAAGAACATATGGAACAAGACCCACATGGGTAATGTCCAACAACTGGGCGGGCATCCCATGGTGAATTTGTGACAGCTAGTGTTTTTTTAGGCGGAGGTCTCGTATGTACCAATATGTCCTTTAGGCTTCTAGTTCTTTTGTTTGCAAACCTGGGTTTAGGCCACTGTATGTTAGCTGAGGTTAGAATTCTCCAGTTTTTATTAATGATCTTTAATTTGTTACTAGCGGGACCATAGGTAGTTACACAAGTTAAAACATCGGGTTCTTGTTCTCGCAGTGTTGGTTCAAGGAGCCCGTCTCTGTTTTGATTTTGTGCTCTTTTCTTGCATCTTTCAATGACTCTTTTCGGGTAGTTCCTGTCTTCAAGTTTTTTACCAAGGTCGTTCGCCTGTTGTTTATATTCAGTTATTTTACTGCAATTCCTGCGCAACCTCAAGAATTGACTGTAAGGGAGATTCTCCCTTAACGGTCTGGGGTGAAAACTTTGGTAAGAAAGTAGGCTATTTTTAGACGTCGGTTTGTAAAACGTTTTGGTTTGTAGAGTCAGGCCATATGCATAAATGGTGATATCCAGAAAGTCCAATTGTTTATTGTTGGCTGTGTATGTAAACTTCAGCCACTCATCACATGTATTGATCCAGGTGTGAAAGTTTTTGAAACTCTCCAAGTCTCCTTCCCAGATTAGGATGACATCGTCGATATATCGACGCCAGAATAATATCTGTTCATAGTAGGGATTGATGGGGTTGTTAATGTGCTCCACCTCAAAATTGCTCACATATAGTCAAGCTACACTTGGAGCAAACGTGCTCCCCATAGACATGCCATGGCATTGTTGGTACATGGTGTCATTGTACTTGAAATAGTTCTCTGTAAGGGCCATCTTGCAGCATTCTAAAACAAAATGCCTGGGTGTCTTATAGCCCCAGTCCATGTTGGTATAAAGGCTTTCGACGTCGAGTCCAACTAGAATCATATTCTCCTCAGAGTAATTGAAATCTTTCAGGAGGTTAAGAAGTACCCTTGTGTCTTTCAGGTAAGTTGGTGTTTTTTGGACAATTGGTTTGAGGTATTGTTCCGCAAATTGTGACAACGGTTCTAAAACTGAACCAATACCGGAGACGATTGGTCTGCCTGGTGGAGGGATACGTTCCTTATGTGTTTTTGGTAAGGAATAGAAATAGGGTATCCGAGGATTCGTAGTCTCTAGGAACTCTGCCTCCTTTTTGGAGATCCAATCATTGGTTTCTGCCTCACTCGCCATTAGCATGATGGTCCTTTGTAGTCTAGGTGTGGGGTCAGTGTTAATCTCTCTGTAGAATTTTTGATCAGATAGTGGATCTAAGCATTGTCTATTGTAGCCGTCTTTTGAAAGGAGGACTACCCCTTCCCCTTTGTCCGCTTGTTTGATAATGATGTCACCATCATTCTTCAGTTCGTTTAACGCCTGTTGTTCGGCTCTTGAAAGGTTCTGGAAGGGTTTGTTCATGGTATCTTTCAGGTCATCTATGTCTTTCATTATGGCTTGTTCGAAAGTCAGTATTTCGATAGGTACCTGTGAGTTCAGAGGGCAATAGGTAGATTTCTTCTGTAGGGTTGTGTCACCATCCGGTGTTTGAGGTGCTTGGTTGCTGAAAAAAGCTTTTAACTTTAGTTTTTGGCAAAATTCTGCAACCTCACACTTCATTTTAAAAGTGTCCAAGTTTGGTGTTGGGACGTACCCAAGGCCCTTATTGAGAACCTTTTCTTGGTCTTCCGTTAAGACTTTGTCTGTAAGGTTTATGACGAGGCTGTTGTGCTCGTTCCTGCTTTTCCTCTGGTCACACTCCTGGTTTGTACCTGCCGTACTTGGTCCTGCCAGGTTACACCTTTTTGTCTTGGTCCTCGATTGTTCTGGCCTCTCCCTAAAAAAGGCGGCCCTTGTTGGTAATTTGGTTGTTTCATTTGGTGGTTCATTGGGGGGGGACCCTGGAAATATGGGTCTACCCAACCCTGAAAATTTGTGATTGCACAGAACATCTGCAATCCACACTACATGGATGCCAGTTTTGTGCCTTTGCAATGTTAAGGGGATGTTACTTCATCATTATGGTGGTGTTGCCCTCTGTAAATAACTGGGTTATCGTGAGATTTCCTAACTCTTTATAATATAGGAGGAGCCCCTTCTGAGTCCTCTGGAAAGGGGAATATAGGATTTCAAGGACCCCCCTCAGGGACTCCCTGCAGGTGTTTGCAGTCATGAACTGCCCCCCTCCTATGGTCACTAATCGAAATAAGATCACTAGCATACCCCAGATACAGACCAAACTGTACCTGCATTGAAAGAAGAATGTCAGTTTCAACCACAGCACAATATTTCACTTCTATGTTGTCATTAGGACGTGTGTTCTCAGCGATGGTATGCATTGGATAGAGTGCCTTTTTAGATCAGATGCATGGTCAGCCATGTTCACCTAATGAAGGTGAGCACCAGTGCACTCTGAAACTGTGCCCCTGGTTATATAATCTCATCCTGAGTGTCATATTCTGTCTGAGACATGCATGCAGATGTGACAACCAGCACCTTCACTGGGTGTGTTTGGTACTGACATTGACTATGTTCAGATTATATAAGAAATATGATCACTCCAGGGCATATACTAACTGTCCTAACTGACGCACAAGGAGCAGTGGTTCATTCTTTATGAGCAGAGCCCGTCTGTGCTTAGCAGTGGCCGTTGATTGGTCTACAGAAGCATGCATTATCTTGTGCGGGGTGGTGTTACTTGTCACAAATTGGAGCCCTTCAAACAACCTATATGGGACAAACAGGGGTGATGCATTGTATGAACCAGAAGTGGCACACAGTTAGTGTCCCCAAGGCAATCTGCTTGTGCACCCAACCAAGTAACATGGTAAGGTCCCAAAAAACCTGTTAATTCTTCAATTTGTTATGTTATGTTATGTTATGTTATTTATTCTTTTATATAGCGCACGGCTACTCAAAAAGAGTGTCCCGGCGCTTTTATTGGAGAGGGAAGGCTGCCACACAATAACATAACACCGAATAAAAGAAAGAACAGAAATACAGAACAAGTACAAACAGGAAACCGGCTACTGAGTGAACAACCAGGTTTTCAGACCTTTTCTAAAAGCAAGGAGACTAGAGGCTCCCCGGAGGGCAAGCGGCAAAGAATTCCACAACTGTGGTGCCAGCAAACCAAAGGAGCGGCCTCCCAGGCGCGCTCTCTGCACACGCGGGACGACCGCCAAAAACAGAGATTCTGACCTCAAGGACCTAGTCGGTTGATAAAAGACCAGTCTCTTTTGAAGGTATTTAGCTCCCACCATGTGGAGAGCTTTGTAGGCCAGAGTCAAAGCCTTGAAGGCAATCCGTTTCCGGATGGGAAGCCAGTGCAGAGTTATCAACAGGCCAGATGCACTGGCCCGCCTGTTTAATCCAAAGATTGCTCTCGCGGCAGCGTTCTGCACCACTTGAAGCCGCTGCAGCAAGTACTCTGGAAGGCCCAGGTAAAGAATGTTGGAGTAATCCAACCTGGACCCAATCAGAGCCTGCACTGTCACTTTCCTGTGCTCCTCGGACAACAGGGGAAGGAACCTCCGCAGCATCCTGAGGATGCCGAAGCAAGTGCCCGCCACCCCAAGGATCTGGGATTTCAGTGTTAATCCTTTGTCCATCTTGACCCCCAGATTTTTAGCGACATGGGAAGAGCAGGATGGAGGAAACATATTAATCGCCCACCAGGCCTGCCAGTCTGGCTCTGTGTCACACCCGAAGAAGAGTACCTCGGACTTATCGGAATTGCACTTGAGGCTGTTCAGATGGAACCAATGAAAAACAGCCCCAAGGCAATCCCGGATACTCTCCTCCTCAAAGTCTCCTCCCCTCTGACAAGAGAAGAGGAGCTGGGTGTCATCAGCGTAAGACACGATCCGGGCGCCATACGACTCCGCCAACGCCGCCAATGGGGTCATGAAGATGTTGAAAAGGGTTGGGCTCAAAATAGAGCCCTGTGGGACCCCGACTCCCAGAGGCGGCATCACGGCGGAGTCTGGCGACGCCCAGACCGTTTGCCGGCGGCCGGCTAGGAAGGAAGAAAACCAATCGAGCACCGTCCCCCGTAGACCTATCTCAAAAAGTCTTGCGAGAAGGCCATCATGGGGGACGGTGTCGAATGCCGCCGACAAGTCCAGCATCACCAGCATGACTTTGCCCCCTGAGTCCAGAACACCTTTAATGGTTTCTGAGACCTCAAGGAGCGCAGTCTCTGTGCTTAGATGGGGACGAAAACCAGACTGGGTGGCGTGCAAGATCTCATTGGTTTCAAGAAAATTGGAAAGCACAGCCTGAACGTGCTTTTCCACAATCTTCGAGAAAGCCGGCAGCAGAGAAATAGGCCTGTAATTGACCGGGGCCTTCGGATCCAGGCCAGATTTTTTCAACAATGGAATCACCATCGCCTGTTTCCAGGCTTGCGGGACCACTCCCCTACTCAACGAGAGATTTAACAGCGGGTTTGCCAGAGGGTTGATCACCTCCGCAACTTTCGCTAAAAATTTAGCGGGGCAAGGGTCGAGGGGCGACCCCGATTTAAGATTGCCCATTATCGCTAAAGAGTCCGGGGCAGACATCGGTGGAAACACATTCAGCGTCACAGCTGGCAAAGCCAGCGGGGATAAGGTGATCTCAGGATTAGTCTGGACCATAGGTCCAGGCGATGGAAAAGAATCCTGTATGCGTTGAATCTTGCTCGTAAAGAAATCAGCAAGGTCCGAAGCCCAGGTGCCAGACGGTTTCTCATCCGAGGTGTTAGACCATGGGGAGATACATTCTCTCACAATGGAGAAAATCTCCTTGCAGGAATTAGAAGCGGCTTCTATTCTCCTAGCAAGATATGCTTTCTTTTCCAGGCGAATGTCCCGGTGATAGGCTTTGACCACCGTCTGATAGGTCAGCTTGGCTACCGTATCATATTTTGCCCGCCAAGCTCTTTCGGCTACCTTACACTGCTGCCGCGAAGCCGACAGTGCAGCGGTAAACCAAGGCGCAGAGACCCGTTTCGGTGTCAGGCGTGGTGTCAATTCCGGGGCCAGATCATTTAGCCTGTCTAGAAGCCAATTTGCAAGGGGTTTTTTCTCCATGAAAATAAGGAAATGCCTCATCCACACTGAGTGAATGTGAAATGTGTCCCTGCAAGCATCTAGGACCACTACTTAAAACCGTTATGCTTCTGGAGCATAACCAGCTGGCACAATCATCCAGTAAACTCCCCGGCCACTTAAGTGGAATGAGTGAAAGCATAAAACCTATTACAAAGAAAAAGGTTACAGAAATGTAACTATTAATTGATAGCTTGTAAGTATTGAATATATTAATTTATTATTCAAATGCCATATCACAATGCTAACACAAAATTTTTGGGAGGTGATAATAGTATCTCCTTTCTAAACCACTGAATGGTGCTCAGTTTCTTAACATTGAAAGGATATTAGGCTGAGAGGAACTGGTAGGGCTCTAATGTGTCATGACACAGTTAAACAGAGATCCCTATGACAGATGTCTTAATCCAGAGGGGTACTAATTAGACAACCTTTTCTGACAGGGGAGCTCACTTAATCTCCATGTAGGATGCCTGAAAATCTTTCTCCGATTCAAGGTGCACTGAGAGGGTGAAATTACTAGAGATAAACAAGAGCACCCTCCAAATATTGCTTTGAGACAATAGCTGCTGCAGTTTTAAACCTGAAAGGTTTACATGTGCTCAACTTCATTCTAGTTACAATCAAGCAGTCAAAGTTTGGCGAGAGGACCACAGTATTGGCTCATCCGCCAACATGTAAGACAAATGTATAAATCTTCATGCACACAGTACAACACGTGTAATATGTTATGCACATGCTTAGGAAGGAAAAAATGGCTATTGTGTAGATTTGCTCTCATTTAGAAGTGCTTACTGTTGGTAGTGCTGTCAGATGTTACACACACAAAACCATATGAACTCAGCAGTTATAGTTATTCTTATCTGAAGAAAATATAACTCATGCCCTAAGGTAACTATAACTCAACCCCCCTGTATATATTACAGATGGGTGGTAGTCACTCTGTAGTTATAGTCAGAGTTACTAGAGATAGGGATTTCTTGGATTTTTTATCCCTTAATAAATTTGTAACGGTTTGACGAATGTTTGCGAAACTTTGTAGACCTGTTGCATCCATTACATTGTTGGAGGATTGAAAAAGTCACAGTGTTTGGTCAAGGAGGTGCAAAGACAAAAGAGGGGGGGGGGTCACAAAACACATTTGAACTTCAATGCATTTTATGTTGACTTTTGTGTTTCACGTAGAGCCAAACGGCTGAGTTGACTGTGATAAAATTTCACAGCAATGTAAATTAGACTATGTAAATGATTCCGTTTGCTATTGCAATTGACATTATGAAGTGATCATGAAGTTATAAGGACCAACACATTAGTGATATCTTGTAGCACGACCTTCTAAAAGCAGCAAGGAAAACAAAAGAATAAATTAAATGACAGATGTAAAATTTCAGATTTACAACAAGAAAAACTGAAACACCCAGCTATGGTCACATTCTAATGGAAACCTATAGCCAAATAGAAAACAAACAGAATGCATCTCAATCTGTATATGTTTGTTTTGCATGCTCTCAGGCTCACAAGGTAAAAGTGTGCCCAACAAGCCAAACAAAAACAAAAATCTTATATACTCCTGTGAAAAAACATGGAAAAGTGACCTAGCAGTGAGCTACACAAACTACTACAGGGGCTGGGGGGGGCACAATAAATGGCCATTAGGAAAAAGGAATCTACATTTTTATAATAACAATGATTGACTTTCATTCACTTCAGGATTTATATGTAGCACAATCCAGCTAAGAGTAGGAAGGAAAATATAAATAAACAAGATATAATTACTACATGAACAATTACATGGCAAATTTATGGTAACATGATTAAGTAACCGAATAAACAAATGTGTAACAAATGCAATTGATAAAAAGAGAGAAATCAAATTAAATCTGATTGCCACTCTGTAGGTATAGTTTGTATTCTCAAAGAAAGAAATTCCTTGATATTAGCTCCCTAATAACGTTTTGTCCGTGTCACAAATCACCATAAAACTGCCCAGACCTACAGCATTTTCTACATTTTGAGATTATGTACATGTTTGTGGTGAATTGTTAAGAGGGTGCAAAGATAAAAGGGGATCCCAAAACACATTTTTCCACCAATACATTTTCCACAGACGAAAACGGCTGACTGGATTTACATGAAATTTGGCAGGATTATACTTTATGGTGCAGAGATGATAATATTTGGGTACTGCATCTAAGTATAGTACTTTTTTAAGCTATAAGGTATTTAAACGTAGTGATATCTGCCTACTCTGCCACTCCAGCATACGCTACACCACTCTACTCTATTCCAACTTAAGCTACACAAGTTATGTTACTCCACTCTACGCCACTCCAGCATACTCTCCTCCACACTTTATAACTTCACTCTACAAAACTCCACTACACTCCTTGCCACTCTACTAGACTCTAATCCACTCTATCCTCATACACTCCACTGTCCAAATATGCACTCAACTCTATACCTATACTCTCTATTGTACAACACTTTACTCCACAGCATTTTCCAACACTGTTCTACACAGCACTCTACTGTATGAGACTCCGTTCCAATTTATAACAGTTTTCACAAATCTATGCCTGCCACTTCAATATATGCCAACCTAATCTACACTAATCTACTGTACCTTACTCCACTCTACATTACTGCACGGTACACCATTCCACTCTATGCTGTTCCACTTTATGCCAATCTGCTCTTCTATACTCCATTGTACAGTATTCCACTGGAGGCTATTCCACTGTATGTTACTATACTTTACGGTAATCCATTCTAAGCCACTACAGCATATGCTGTTTTACTCCATACCGCTCCACTGTTTGGAACTCTCCTCCAATCTATATAACTCTACTCTATAAAAGTCTACCAATCTTCCTGGCACTCTGCAGCATTCTACTCCACTCTAAGGCCATACACTTTAATGAACAACAATCTATTATACTAAACAACACTTTTCTACATGACACAGCTCTCCAATCTATTGTATAAGACCCCACTCCAATTTGTAACGGTTTCCTACCTAAGCCACACCAGTACACACCACTCCATGCCACTTTACTTCTATGACACGCCAATACACTCTATTGTACTTTACTGCACACTATGTTATGCCACTCTACTCAACTCCACTGTACAATACTTTATCTCTCTTGCACTTCTCCAAACACTACTGTACTTTGTGAAACTCCACTCTACAACACTTCACTGCAGTGTATGCCACTCTACAACACTTTACTCCTGTCTATACCCCTTCACTCCAATGTACTCTACATCACTACACTCCACATCACTCCACTCTATATTACTCCACTGTACGACACTAGGATTTACAATACGCTCCTTCACAGTAGGATACTACACGCCACTTTAAGACACTCCAATTATTGACACTCCATACTACGATCTGAAATACATTTTTATTAAAAACTAAGAACCATTAAAATATATTGGAAAAAACAAAGGTTATGAGTAATTTATAGTTAGAAATACCTTGTGTATTCTTTCTTTATAAACCCAACTTAAAATACACAAACATTATAAATTGTGAAGATACAATTATAACTTCAATTTATAATTTACATACCACTTTCAAATAACTATAGTGTTGTCTGGCTAACTATAACTCACCACTCTACCATGCACTGTGTTATCACAAATTATGATACTCCTCAGTACATCACTACACTTCACGAGACTCTCCGCCACTCTACTGTATGAAGCTACAGTGGAAAGCACTGAACTATACGACAATCAACTCCACTGAACTTTACTCTCTGCCACTGCACTCAATAACACTCTGCTGCACTCTATGCCATTCTGTGACACTCTACTCAATGATACCCCACCCCATCCATTTGATGACACTCCAGTCAATGACACTCCACTGTACAACACTAAGCTCTACTGCTCGACACACCACTACACTGTACAACACGCCGCTCCACTCATACTCCACTCCACGGTATGACACATCATGACACTTGTTGAGAGTGTTGTAAAGTCTATTGTCATAGAGAAGAGAATTTTTGATTGGAATAGAGTGTAGTAGAGTGAAGTGTAGCAGCGTCCTAATCAGTGTGGGAAAGTGTTATACAGTGTACTGGCGTGGTGTCTCATATACAGGAGTCAATTATCATAGACTGGAGTAGTGAGTTGAAAAGTGGAGTGGTATGTCGAACAGTAGAGAAGGGTGTCGTAGACTGTCACAGTGAAGTAGAGTGTTTTAGAGTGGAGTAGGGTGAAGTACACTGTCATAAAGTGAAGTATCGGCAAGTGAAGCTATGTAGAGGTCAGTAGAGGAGAGAGGAGAAAAGTGGAGTGAATTGTTATATAGTTGAGTGGCGTATTGTAGAGATAAGTTGAGTGGCATGTTGTCTAGTCTCATGCAGTGTTGTACAGTTATGTAGAGTGGATGGGCAAGTGTCATAAAGCAGCATAGAGTGTAGTACAGTGTGGAGTGCTTATAGTGGAGTAGCGTGTCAGACTGTGGAGTGTCATAGAGCAGAGTATAGTAGAGTGGCCCAGATTGGGATAAAGTGTGGTAGAGAGGAGTGGAGTGGAGTACAATGAGGTGGTGTAGCATACACTCAAGTAAAGTGTCATAAATTGGAGTAGTGTATTGTACAGTAGAGTGGAGTGGGGTGTCGTACAATGTTGGAAAGTGATGTAGACTACAGTAGAGTAGACTGTCATACAGTCTCGCAAAAATTTGTGGCCTGGAGTAGTATACAGTCCAGTATAGTGTTGTAGAGTGTTGTAGAATGGTTTTGCATACAGTGTGATAAAGTACAAAGGCATTGAATGGCGTAGAGTGAAATGGTGTACAGTGAAGTAGTGAAGTAGAGTGGAGTACTGTGTCAGAGTAGAGTGGATTTGTGTGGGGTGCAGTGGCATACAAGGAGCTGTGTACAGTGTCATGTAGTGGGCCAGAGTATCATAGAGTATAGTGAAGTAGAGTGTTGTGCAGTGGCATAAATTATATTACAGCGTTGTGCGGTCGGGTAAAGGGCTATAGACAGGAGTATAGTGTTGGAGAGTAGCACAGATTAGTAGAGTGTTGTAGAATGGAGATGCACGGATTACAGTAATATCTGAAACAGTGGAGTTGTGTAGAGTGGAGTGTTGTATAGTAGCATAGAGTGAGTTATAGTCTTGTACAGTGGAGCAGAGTCGAATCGAGTGCTGTGCTGTATATAAAATTGTCTTATATTTTTCCTTTAATTGGTGTTCCTTATATCAAACTTTTACTGACGCTATTGCTGATATGTTGATGATGGCAGTAGACTCTGGAAGTCAGAGCTTTGCATAATATGTATGCTCAATAAATAAAATCTGTTTAAAAAAAAAATTGTCTTATATTGAAATTGAGTGTTGTACATTGTAGAGTACAGGCAGAGAGTGGAGTATAGAGTTGAACAGTGGTGTGTATGGTATAAAGGGGAGAAGAATGTTATAGAGTACCATTAAGTGTGGTAGATTTTTATAGAGTGGATTTATATAGACTGGAGGAGCGTGTCATACGATGGCACTGTGTAGAGTGGAGTGGTGTACACTGTAGTGGCATAGAGTGGATAAGTGTAAAGTGGAGTAGCATGTGGTGCAAATGCGAACAATGGAATACTGTACAGTGGAGTGCGAAAGAGTGGAGTGGCATAGAATGGAAGAGCATAGAGAGGAGTGGTATAGGGTGGAGTAGGGCACAGTGGATTAGCATAGAGTGGGGTGGGATACAATGAAGTGGCATAGTATAGAGTTAAGGAAACGTATAAATTGGAAATGCGTCTCATTCTGTAGAGTGAAGAGCTGTGTCGGACAATGTTGGAAACTGTCATAGAATGGAGTAGAGTGTTGTACAATAGTGTAAGGGCATAGATTTGAGTTCCAATTTGGACAGCAGAGTTTACAGGGATAGAGTTGAGTAGAGTGGCTTAGAGTGCAATAGAGTTTCGTAGAATGGAGTAGTATAGAGTGGAAGAGTACACTGAAGTGACGTAGAGTGGAGTAGCATACAGCGGAATAGCATGAAGTGGAATAGTGTATAGTGCCGTAGTGTAGCCTGGAGTGGCGGACTGTGGAGTGGCATAGAGTGTAATAAGGTGTAGAGTAGTAGCGTACAATGGAGTGGCGTAAAGTGCAAGGGTGTATAGTTTAGTAATGTATAATGGAGTGGTGTATAGTGAAAGTGGTATAGACTGGAGTGTTGTACAGTGGAGTGGAGGAGAACGTAATAGCATACAATGGATGGGCATACAGTGGAGTGGGGTAGAATGGAAGAGCATACAGGAGATGTAATACAGTGCAACAGTGTAGAGTGGAGTGGCGTAAAGTGGATTGGCATAGAGTGGAGTACAGTGGAGTGGCATAGAGCAGAATAGCGTAGAGTGGAACGGCGTAGAGTAGAATACTGGTGTAGACTGGAGTGGTGTACAGTGGAGTAATGTAGAGGGAAATAGCATAGAGTAGAATGTCATAGAGTGGGTAGGCGTCCAATGGACTACCATAGAATCAAGTGGCGCAGAGTGGAGTCGAGTACGTAGGTGTGGCTTATACTAGCATATAGTGTAGAAGTATACAGTGGAATAGCATACAGTGGAGTGGTGTAGAGTTGAGTGGTGTCGACTGGATTAGCATATAGTGGAGTAGGATAAAGTGCTGTGGCTTACAGTGAAGTGATGTAGACTGGAGTGGCATACACTGAAATGGGGCAGAGAGTAATATCATATAGTGGAGTGACGTATAGTGATGTGGCATCCAATGAAATAGTGTAGGATTGAGTGGGCTAGAGTAGAGTAGCATACACTGGAGTAGCATATAGGAGAGTTGCCCGGAGTGACGTACACTGTAGAGCTGCATACAGTGTAATAGAGTAAAGTGGACTGGCATAGAGTGGAGGTGTGCACAGTGTTCAGGGGGAGAGTGGAGTGCCATACACTGGAGTGGTATAGAGTAGGGTGGCGTAAAGTGCTGTGGCATACAGTGGAATAGTGTACACAAGAATAGCATATAGTGGAGTAGCATCCATTGGACTGGCATATAGTGGAGTGATGTAGACTGGAGTGCTGTAGGGTGAATGTGCGTGCAGTGTAAGAGTAAAGAGTTTAGTGACATACAGTGTTGTTGAGTGTAGTGTAGTAGTGTAGAGTGGAGTGGCATAGATTGGAGTGGTGTAGAGTGCAATAGTGCATAGTGGAGTGGCTACAGTGTTGTGTCATATGTATGCATGTGAAATGCAGCAGCAATGTAGAATATGGTGTGCAGAATAACCCAAAACAGCAAATTGTGCTGCCTTGCGTTTCTCCGGGTTTTCCAATCAACACAGGGCCATGCCTTGACATCTAACTCAGGTGTTGCATTGTCCATGTAACACCATGCATGACACAATGCACTGTAACCCGATAATACCGGTATGCCTAGTTATATTTTGGGCCATGGTATACCGACTTGACTTTGTAGTATAATATGGTACATTACGATGGCTAAGCCTGGGTGCAGTTCACATAGTTGTGCTATGCAGAACTCTGACCCGCTGAGTTCTGAGAGCGGGTGGAGTTTCTTCTACCATCCCTTTGCATGACATTTCCGGCGTACGTCATTATGAATTGTGTGTTCGGGTGGAAATATTGCGCGAACTGCCCCACACGGTTGCACATGGGTGGGGCCATCTTGTTTTTTACTCTGTTTATGGTGCTGGGGCCTACTTTTCTATCCTTATTCAATATTTGTAATCCTTGCTTTCTAAAACTTTTTTCCGATATTCCCTATTTATTATCTTACCTTTAGTCGTTCGAAATGTGTATTTGTGTTTAATTTCTACTTGTTTGTACTTTTTACTTTTTTAGCTTTCATAATTTCTTATTACCCTCCTTCCATATTTTCTCCATTTCTTTTTTTTCTCTCTTTCCCCCCATCCCCCTCATGGCAGATAAGGGTGCACCAAGGCACGCAAGTATCAGCTGCCTTCCTCGTGGAAGGTGGCGCCAGGCAGTGGTGCAGCCTCGTGCCCAAAGTGGAGGTGGAAGCACTGTTTTGTATATCCAGTGCCACCTCCCATCCACCCTAGCTGCAGGCCTGGGTCCAGGTACGGGATGCGGGAGCATCAGTAGCACTGGGCGAGGGTGCGCCAGGCAGTATACTACTGTTCTGGGGTCCGGCACACCAATCAGCAGTTTACGCACCGCTGGTCCGACATCCTGGACTGGGAGCAAAACCTGCTGGACCTGTTTGGAGTTGAAGTCACAGGGCTAGATGAGTTGCTAAGTATTTACTAAAAATATAAATTTGTATTTTTACTTGTATGTTCTATTCTATAGCTAATATTTTCCCAAATAATAGCAAGCATGCTGCTCACATGCAGGTAAGGTAATTTTTCAAATATTATGTAATAGTCTGTTATTCCACACAGGTGCTTAGCTTTCTTGGCTCTAACTTAACTAGTTATCAAACCGTAGTTGTTGGCGCTTCCATGGGCTGATGAGATTAGTGATGATTATGTTAGAAGTCCTGTAATAAGTTATTTTTAATTTTGTAACCGCATGGTGCATGCCACATGGACAGTGCAGGGATGTTTGAGAACAACAACATCTATTTTTAATGGAAGCTTGTCCTGCGGGCCTTTTCTGGCTGCCATGCAAGCTTCCATTGACAAATGGAGGTTTGTAACCGCCCTATGGGCGATTGCATCCATTTGTAATAGACCCGTGTGGGCATTGTGACCGCCGAGTAAAGGTCAGGCAGTTCAAGAACCGCATCCATATGGCATCATTGTAATCATTAATAAGGCTCTTTGTGATTAGGGAGTTGGCCCATCAAAGGGGGTTGAGAGACTGTGAATGAGATTTGAGACAAAGCAAACATAATTTTTTGCATTTTATTATTAGTAATTCCCAAATGTAGTTTACTAAATTTGGAATAGGGCTAGGTAGGTAGGTTTTGGAAATTTGGACTAGATTAGGACGGTCCGCGATATACTACTACTAGTTGATCTGATTTAGAAAAGTTCAATGTTATTGCCTTTGCCTGTCAAAAAATATTTTGGGGAGGTATTTATTTACCACTAATCTTTTTTTGTCTTTATGTCTTACTTCAGCATCCAGGAGCAAGTAGAGGGCAGATGAGGGTTGAAGGTCCAGGAGCTGGAGGTGCCTCCCAGAGTTCCTCAGACAATGGCTCTGCTGGCCCCAGTAAGTCCACTTGGTGTTAACATTAATATATTTATTCCCATAACTTTTCCACTCCTTTTCAAATAATGTAGTGTCTTTCCGTTTTATATATTTTTTCCAATTCCTTTTCGATCAATCTGTTTCTAAATTCTTGTTATGCATGTATTATTCTATTTACTTATTTTCTATATTTAAAGTTTCTGTACTTTACGTCAAACTGTCTCTAGTCTCTAGTATATAGTTACTAGTCTGTCCGTAGCTTCCTTTCTTCTGCTTTTTCAGTCAGCTTTCCCTCTCCCGTTTTGTGGACTACTACTACTACTACTCCTCTGCCATTCAGATTGCATGCTCATTGCCCAAGTAAGGTATTCTACGCATGATTGTTGAGATGAGTAGGCACAATCTCTAAAATAAGGGAGTGGCCATAGTCACGCTGTACACCCCAAAGTTGTGTCTTCTTATTAGCTAGGCCTAGGATTATTAGCAGCAGTTGGTGAACTGATGACTGTGTACCATGTCTGGAAGGAAGTACAAGGAGAACGGCCAAAATGCCCAACCTGATATTTTTGATAGATGATACTGTCTGTAATGTATCCAAATTATAGTGAATGGTGTGTGTGGTGTATTTGTAGTTTGCTATAAAACAATTAATAGGGGGAGGCATATCTGGCATCTAAGAAATGTGTTATCTTTTTTCAAGCCGCACTGACCACCAGTGCTGGGGCCAGCAGTGACAGTGCCAGCCAGTCAACATATGCGGCAGCAGAAGGGGGTGAGCCAGCGGTAGCAGTGGGTGGTGGTAAGTCAGATTGTTTGCTTATTGACAATTATTTATAAACTCACTGTAAAGGTGTACTGTTGTTGACTTGTGAACAATGTAGCAGCTGAGCTGAGTAACTAATAGCTGCTCCTATCTTCAACTCAGCAGAGAACATTTCATGAACAAGACCTTCAAGTATGGGTTGATGGAAAAGGGAAGGATGGAAAGGGAAAGGATGGTTGAAATATCATATATATGACTGAAAAATAAGGATGCATGGGTTCAAGCACCGGATGCATTATTACTACAGTTGGCTGATAGCTATGATGCATGCATGGGTGAAAGATGGATTAAAGGTATATGGATAGGAAACCTGCCTGGGTGGGTGAAAGTGTATGTGTGAAAGGATGCCTGCCTGGGTGGTTTTGTTTAATTGAAATAAACTTAAAGACGTATGGGTGAGTAAATGACAAGTGTATGTTGCTGAAACGTTTGTTGAGATGAGACTTGAGACAGACAGAGAGCCGTGTTTGGATGGATGGCTATATGAATGGATGGCTAGTTTCAATGGTGAACAGTGGATAGAGAGGATGTAAAACTTAAATGGTGGTAAACAGAAAAGCCATAGGTGAAGAATAAAAAATAAAAAACAAGAATAACAATGCAATGATGAACGGAAACATCCTTGAGAAGGAGAACAAGGCACTAGGGTGCTCCTCTGTAATGGTGTTCTTCTCACCTTTAATTGCCTGGAATGGTTTTTTCAAGGTTTTTTTTAGTCAAAGAGTTGAGAACTGTAGGTGGTATTTCAGACTCCTCCCTGGACTTACAGTAGTTTTCAAGCGCAACATTATGTATCCATCCTACTCATTCATTATCAATCACCTCCTTTCTTCCATACCCATGGCATAATTTTCTATGTTTTTTGCTGAGAGCATTGCTTACAATTTGTCTTTTTTCTTTCTTGACATGTAGCTACTCCTGCAGCTGATCCAAAAGCACCTATTAGGCAGGAGATTTCAGCTTGGACCCGGCAGCAGAAACTGGAGGCCATCAAGGCTGAGTAACGGCAGCTGGTGGCCTTGGAGGATGACGATGCAGAAGCTGCTGCAGATGCTCCGGGACCCAGCCAGGCCACAACAACAAACCCACCACACCATCACTGTGGTCCAATGGGCGGCCGCCACCATTACACCATCAATGCTGTTCCCCCTTATTTCTGCCGATTTGAGCACCGCATCATGCTAGGGCTGGCGAATATTAAAGACAAGCATGAACGGATGGACAGGCACCTGAAGAAGCTCCTAACCCGGAGTTAGTGCCCTCTTCAGCCCCTTAATCTGTTTTTTCGGTGGGTGGAAGTTGGAGGATTGTTGGGTTTTTCTTTATTTATGGATAATTTATTCTTGGACATTACTTGGACATTGGTTGAGGTTAAGGAGAGGGGTGGGCCAGTTGTGGGTTTGTTTTAGATTTTTTCAGGGAATAAACTTTTCATACTTGTACATTTTATGATTCTGAATGATTTAAAAACAATTGTGGGGTTATTGTTTTACTTTACACTGCTGCCTTTGCCACAGCGGCTTTAAAAATCTTCTGATAGTTTAAACAAAATAGTTATGTGGTACCCTCCCTAGTCCTACTACTCTCTCCCCCTAGTCTCTGCAATCTACTCTGCTACTATATATTAATATTAACCCCTAAGGACTCGGAGGGGGTGTGAATTTCTATTGTATAGAATGATTGCTGTTCAACAATGAATCAATCAACCACAGTTTACTTCTCTTGTCTGATTAGATGAAGCGGGGCTCCATGGTTTCCCAAGATGCCATTGTTGTGGTAGAAGTAGCAGCATGCATTGCTAGCGTTTCTTTTGATATTTAAGGCAAACTCATAGGAACTGTAACGAAGTCCCACTCCCTCCTAGGCAAACTAGATCTGTAGAATAAGGACTCAGAGTGTGGGGTCTATTCATCACAAGGAAGTTATCGAAATGAAATCAAAACTAGGTTAATGCTGGTATTATCCGCAAGCTTGATGACGGTCACCAGAGACTAGACTACTAGAACAGACTCAGACACAAGAAAAGAGTATGATAAGCAATGAAAAATTGAATTAATCAGAACAATGTTGAGCTACTACAAATTGTATGAAGTGGACACGCTTAATCTTAGACACAAATTAATACAGTGCCTGAATGATGATGCTGGCAATGAGTTGCTCCCTTGAAAAAAAATATTGTACACTGTGCAGAGGTGGCTAATAAAATTTACTGCCAGTGTGGGCTATATGAGCTTAAGATAAGAATAAGATCCTCCTCGCCATGCACTAAGTTGGTGTTTCTTTGACCACATTTGCCCCGCCAATTGTGTGATTAATTAATGGTATAAATTGTTAAGTCACACCTCAGTAAATCACACAGCCTGGGGGAAGCGGGTTAGGGGTTTGATGAATGGTTGGGAAGGGGGAGTTGAGGGAAAGGCTTGACAAAGTCAAACACTACACAAGAATAGCACAACCATCTTGGAAGCCAACCATCACAAATCTGTTATGGGAAGAAAAGGAAATGCATGCATGATGATGAGTACTAGACTAGTACAGGTAAACCAAATTAAATTGTCCGTCTGTTCCCAGAGAGACCAAAGTTACATTATGTTCTGTTGTACTAGGCTTTGAAAGATAGCAAATAAAATATATATATCTGTAGGAGTCAAGTAAACAAACATAAACAACACTCACAGTTGTAATGAGTGAAGAGAAAAAATTATACTGTAGTGCCAAATTGGGAATTGCATCTCTGCATTCCTCTTGGGCTATCCATTAATCTTGGGGGTATGGCGGATGCAGTTCGGTAAGGAAGTGTGAGTTGTTTTCCAGTATGGCGCAGGGTAACGGGCCTGTAGATAGAAAAACAAAAATGACATTGAAGAATCAAGGAGAAAAGTTAAACTGCATAAGGATTGCAACAAGAAGACTCTCAGAGGCAGCAGGGCAAAATGTCTGTTTCCAACAGTTACCTCCAACAACAGGCCCCCCCCAACCTCCACTTTGCTTCGAATTTGAGCCAGACAGCACTGAGCACACACACACAGCAAAATACAATTTTTCCAATTAAGTAAAAAATCAATGCACCACTGTTAGTCATACCACACTCACCACCACCACTACACAGACATGTGTAGGTGTGGTGTTGTTGTTTACCTTTAGGTCACTTCAAAGTCAGCATCATCCAAATTGGTTGGTTTCAGTGAAAACTTACACCTTCTTGTTGTGGCATTTCTCAAAGTAGCCTCGCTCACGTCCATGCCCTGAGTCATTCCATCATTTCTGATCATCCTGAGCCTGACTCCGAGTATGGTCTCCAACTCTGTACCAACAGTGTCCCCAGTATGTCCTACCTTGTCCCTACTCAAAAAATGCAATGGATTGTCCTGTGGTAGTACGAATTCTGTTATTGAACAACAAGAAGGGAAAGAATGACTTGAGTCACTATATGTGTATAGACTGGAGTTGACTAGATTTGTGTTTGCAAGCTTTGAAATATCTAAGTGACTGGCCGGGTCTGAGTCTTTGAGGAGTATAAAGCTTAAAATAATTTTTTAAAAAGCAATGTGGACAGTGTGGAGTGAACCCGGTGAAGGAATCTCGCTATTCAATCTCTCAAAGGGGAAGGAAAAAATTACCTCAGGGGAATATTATTGATCAGCTGTCAGTAGGCCATCAACATTGTGACCCCCAGTCCGGTCCGTACACTGAAACGATACCCTGCACGACCCCCCGGCACTACCCTAAACACTTAAACACTACTCTACACTACACTAACACCACAACACTACCTTAAACCCTAAAACACTACCCCCAGCACGACCCTACCCCTACCCTCAGTCCAGTTCCAACACTGAAACACTACTCTGCACGACCACCCTAAACCCTAAACCCAAATACAGTCCGGTCCCTACACTGAAACACTACCCTGCATGACCCCCGGACACTACCCTAAACCCTAAAACACTACTCTACCCTACACTAACACCACAACACTACCTTAAACCCCAAAACACTACCCCCAGCACGACCCTACCCTACCCGTCCGGTCCCTACACTGAAACAATACTCTGCATGACCACCCGACACTACCCTAAACCCAAATACACTACGGTACAGTACAAAAACACAACTACACTACCCTAAATCTTAAAAGACAACCCCCTGCACGAACCTCCCCCTACCTACCCTAAATCCTTAAAAACTAAACAACCCCTCTGACCTCTCTCAAGTGTGGTTCCTCTCTTCTCCGGCTTCCAGAGTTGTCAGAGGTGAACGTCGTTGTGAGGAAATGGAAGCACGTCCGTTTCATCACAACAATGTGGATTGCCATTACAACACATGCGATGTAACAAGTTGCATATTAAAGGCTATTGTTACATCGCATGCGTTGTAACGCTTGTGAAGTAATGGTATGCAGAGTATAAGCCGCGAAGTAATGGGTGATTACCTTTAGGGCGAGTCAGGACTTCTTCACAGCACATAGTTGCAACTCCAAGCCGGCAATAAAATGTGTCTAAGAGTAAGATGGTGGGAATGGATTGGTTAACCAAGCACACGCAAATACAATTAAGGAAAGATTGTTCTTTAGCTATACTTTTTTGGAGGGGGTTTGGGTGTCAAAGAAAGATAGAACCTAGAAATGCCTAGTAGTTAGGGAAGTAGAGCTCGTCGTGAAACTCTGGTGGTTCGCCCAGAAGTAGGTCATCTAACACAATACTTCCATGACCCGAGTCTGCTTCATCTTCCTCCTGTGGTAATTCAGGTATGGTGTAATCTGGTGGTATAAAGTGCTAATTCAGTTTGATCATGGTTAATCTCTCAATATTTTGGGGCAAGAGACTATTCCTTCTCACCGTCAGAATGGCACCAGCAGCACTGAAAAGTTGGCAGCAGATCGGCACTGTTTACAAGAAGGCAAAATACAGCTCGCCAAAGTAGGAGAAGCCATTGTCTCGCAAGTTACTTTCATAAAGAAATTATTCTATACACATTTCCACATTACCATCCAACCTACCTTCACCATAATGAAAAACTAGCGTTTCCCCAGTACCCATGAGTACCTGCCTACAATAAACACCTAGGACCTAATTTTATGCTGGCAGTAATGAAACATCTGTCAAAAATTGGTTGAGGCTACATCAGTCAACTCTTGGTTCCCCACATCATGTACAAATAGAAAGAATTGTGTTACTGATGACAGAGCGGGCAAGGGTTATGCTGTTGAAAATACTTTTATGTTGCTGGATCAATGAATGCCATGACATTGAAAGACATGCCATATTTCAGTTGGGGTCTCTGATGCCATTTTATCACTCTTTTTTCTTGTTCACATTAGCCATGCATCATACATATATCGGATAGGAAAAAGTGAATAAAGTTACTCACACATTGTGAAAAACTGCATAGCAATACATCGACATTTTTCGTTTCCAAAAACAAACACCAGCTTTTGAGGTATTTTTTTAGAAAACAACAAAACATATTCTGATTAGTCAAGAGACACATTCTCTCATTTGCAACTCTTTTTAGGAATCTTTGCCAATGAGTAGGACAAAAATAGATGTAGTCATTATATTTGAACTCCTTGGGACTTTAATTTATCAGAAATATCATGACAACATTTTTACAAAAGCAGCAAAGCTTCGAATTCAGTTTTATGTAATGTAATGTAATATAAAGGGACCTTGTATGGGTGTGGTCTGCAGCCCAAGATAGTGGTCGCTTAAGTGACGAGCTCTGGGCCGGGGCACCTGATCTGCACATCAACCATCATTCCCTACCTTTATTGTAAACTGGCTGCAATATGGGACGCTCATTGCCATTGAGCGGCTTCCACTGCCGGGCCCTCCGGCTCTCAGAGTCGAACAGAGAACTGAAATATTGATGCGGCGATCTCCAGCGCGTCTCAGGGCCTGTGCTGAGGATGGAGCCTCATCGACCTCGGGCTGGTTTGCAGAGTGGCCAAGCTGTGTGATCCTGAGGCCGGCTGCTGTAACTACTCATAGCCCTAGACTGGAGGCCCTCCCACCCAATGTCTGCCCTTTCTCCCGATGGAGTCCTGCCTGACTGAGGACTGCTCGGGATTACCCGTGCAGCCCTCCCGATCGCTGCTGCCGGGGTACGATGCATGGGCACCAGTACGTTTGGGATACATGGCCTGCCATTGCTTGTGGGATCCTCATCTCTTTAGAGGACCGCATCGTGCCACACATTGGTGGCGGGTCTCCTGCTGTGCCCGTGTGCACTCAACAGTCCGGTGGAAGTTGTGGGTGCTTGGAGAGTAGCGGACGCCTCTTGCCTTCTCCCCTCCCCGATTCAGCACAGTCCCTGGGAGCATCGGGCCGGGGCACAGTGTCACTTGAATCATCTGCTGGTGACACTATAGATTTTGCCCGTACCTGCAGCTGAGCACAGTTGGCGAACACGAGGTGGGGGTGTGGAAGTCGATGGCTGGGAGACATTCTGCACAGACGTTGCTGAAGGCGTTGGTTTCCCCCCTCCCCCCGAAGCCAAATACTGGAGTTTTTTCCCTTGCCCATGCATGGCCAGTGCTCCAGCCCGTGTGAGGTGCTGACCCCCCACCTGATGTCGGCGTGGATTGCTCCTCACTGCCCAGCTTTATCACAAGAAGTCTAACACTATAAACACTACTCGGCTCCTTATCCTATAAGAGGCATCCTGAGTGAGACTGGCAGCTTTGTTTCTACTGGTTCAGAAAAGGGGGTGGTGATGGACTGGGTAGGAGTGTTCTGCTTAATTCAGATACTCTGTCCATCACCACCCCCCTTTTTGAATCGTTTTGGCCACCACAAGTGTGGAAGGGTATGCTCAGATGTGAGTCCCTTGCTCACTGCACCATCAGGATTCAAGCAAGCCGGGCCGAAGATGGCTGTAATGCCAGAAACCGGTCCCCGGAAGCTTGTTTCCTTTCCAGTAAAGAATTGGCTTGGTAGTTTGGTCTGCCCTGTTCCCATGATGCACTGGGCCAGGGACAGACTAATTTGCATGTAGCCAGGTTCTGAACTGGGATGGTGCAGTGAGCTAAAAAACGGTGATGGATCAAGCCCTGATCTTTTGACTGGGTAGGAGTGTTCTGTTTAATTCAGATACTCTGTCCATCAACACCCCCCTTTTTGAATCGTTTTGGCCACCACAAGTGTGGAAGGGTATGCTCAGATGTGAGTCCCTTGCTCACTGCACCATCAGGATTCAAGCAAGCCGGGCCGAAGACGGCTGTAATGCCAGAAACCGGTCCCCGGAAGCTTGTTTCCTTTCCAGTAAAGTATTGGCTTGGTAGTTTGGTCTGCCCTGTTCCCATGATGCACTGGGCCAGGGACAGACTAATTTGCATGTAGCCAGGTTCTGAACTGGGATGGTGCAGTGAGCTAAAAAACGGTGATGGATCAAGCCCTGATCTTTTGACTGGGTAGGAGTGTTCTGCTTAATTCAGATACTCTGTCCATCACCACCCCCCTTTTTGAATCGTTTCTACTGGTGGCTGGTTTGCAGTAAGGTCATGTGAAGCAACATTAGCTCTGTAGACCATTTATGCTGAATGAGACTCCGCTCTTGTACAGCGGTACTGCATGGTGCGTGTTTAACTAAACTTATCAGTCCCTATTGGTGGTTACTGTAGATGGAGCAACACCACGATGTTGTTTTGAGTTGGGGGCACTTCTGTTCAATAGTGTAATATTCACGAGACTACTGAATTCAATATCCCGCCACGCCCCCTTACGCCATATAGTCGCATAATTGCCTGTTCTGTGTCATTGACTTGCGATTGGCGTCCTCAGCTGTTGGTGCTTGTGCCCTCTGAATTTCGACTATACATATACCTGTTGCCAGGTATCCATCGCACCTTTGTGTAGTCCACTGGCATTTCATTGTCAGATTTACCAAAAATCATGGGCAGGGGAAGGCACAAATCAGCCTCTAGGTCTGGGAGGACAGGTTGGCTCTCTCCACCCTCAGAGCACTCATCTAGTCGATTGCATCGAACTGAGGGAAGAGCTGACACCAATGCTTCAGGGGATAAATTGGACATGATTTTGCAGGAAGTCCGTGATTCCCGCTCTGCACTAGAAACTCAATTGGGCATGATCTCAGTGGATCTCAATTTATTGAAAGACCATCGTAGAAAATTAGCCAAGAAAGTGAAATCTGCAGAACACACCATGGAAACCATGGTACCATAAGGGAAAGCCCATGCAGAACAACAGTTTAATTCCCTGCAGGTTCGGGACGATGCGGAAGGTTGGGCCCGAAGCAATAATCTTAGAATTGTTGGATTTCCTGAAGGAATGGAGGGCCCTGACCAAACGTCTTACATAGAGACCTGGCTGAAAGCTAGTGTGGCCCCTATCGGACTGTCTGCACACTTTACAGTTGAGCGGGCTCATTGTGTCCCTACACATCGGCCAATACCAAGTGCGAACCCCCGTCCAATATTAGCCAGGATTCTGAATTATAGGGACCAGGATCACTTCTTACAGGCAGCGAGGGATAACAGCCCATTGCAAATCGACAACTTGAAAATCTCGAAAATCCCTGATTATACTCTGGCTGTACAGAGTAAAAGGTTCTCATTTATGGAAGTGAAAGCGTGGGTCTGGGCAGCGGGCCTTACATCTGCTTTATTGTTCCCAGCAACATTGAAAATCATATATAACCAGCACTCTTTATTTTTTGATAAACTGGACAGTGCTTGGGACTGGCTGGACAAGACCTTCCCCGATATCCTGTCCACTAGACAACTGGATTTCTCGCAACTAAAATCACAGCCTACCCCCTGAGGCGTGGAAGAGGATTTCTTACACAGAGTACAGGCACTAGTCCCCGACCTCAACAGCAGGTGATGGAGGGCAGGCAAAGGGCTCTTCCATGCTGCTCATCCACCCATTAGCACCAGCCCTTCTGATGAGACCAACACGGACTCGGGCTCTGGCGGTAGTGTGGCACTGTTCCCCTTGGTGGCTACGTAACTCAGCAATGATCCTTTGGGGTGAATTGTTTATGTATCATATTGTCAGGCTCAGTCGTTCCTGTCTTCGGGATTGTGCTGAAGATATATGGGTTCCACCTCCCGACGTCCCCGGTGTCTGGCTGAAAGCATACGGATCACCAAGGCAGTCGAGCGAGGGAGGGCAAGGAAGGGGACAGCGGGGAGGGAGAGCTGTAACAACAATACAAGTGCACTAAGTATACACACCATGGACCGTACACATGTCAACAGAATTTCCTTCCTTTACCTATAAACCACAGTATGCCTAAGGTCCTACCTGGAAGGGAAAAGGTGATGGCCTCAAATACCAGAAGAGATAAGGGAAATACCAAAGACCAGACCTACCATAAGGAAACAAAGAACAAACTAAGAACACTGAATTGTTAACACTATAACATGTAATAGGTTCTTCGCATCATACCAGCATTATCAGGTACAGTACTTCGGTCCGTGGTTTCCCTGTATCCCCTGTGATCTCTCTTCTGAGTTTTAAGGCAAAATCAAAAGGTTGTGGAGACAAAAATGAAGATGAGGGCAGCTAGATCTTATTAATACTCCTTAATACGATCGGTACCCTACTACTGTACAGGTTCCTTGTACATATGCAATGTTTATGTTGCTGAACGAACTATCCTGAAAACAGCTGAACCCGCTATCATCACTCCTCCGGACAGATAGCCATAAAGTCTGGTTCCCACACACCGTCTTCATAAGGCAGTTCAAATGTTTGTACAAAAACAGGAAAACGAAAATAATAATAATTCACAGCCCTCAATGTTCAGGATTGTAGAACCCCAAAAGCGGAATCTCTTGCTCCATGAGATTCCTTACCGTAGTATGTAACACACGAAAGGACCACAACGAGGAATAGAGCTCTCACCTCGCTGTAGACCGATAAAGCTGTAGAAGGTACCCACCCCAACACGGGGTACAACAGAATGCGAGCAGAAAGCAGTTCAACACTTACTTTATTCTTTGCCGAATGCTCACCACAAACGCCGGTTCTCATGTGGAATAATCGGCAGCGTCTGTTTTCCTCGCTGCATATTTATTTCCTGGTTTGAGCGCGTTGACGCGCGTCACGCCCCTGACGTCTTGAGCATGCCGGGAATTGTAGTTTCGAGTCCCGCATTGACACGGGGAAAACTAAAACATAAACAAAGTCAGCGGCACATACACTGATCGTGACAGTACATCCCCCTTCACTGGCACGCTGACTGGCACCAGGTTTACCCGGGCACAATTGATGAAATCTAGCCACCAAACGGGGAGCATGCACCTCACGGGCCGGCACCCATGAATTCTCCTCAGGTCCATACCCCTTCCAAGAAATCAGATACTGCACTCCACCCCTCACCAGCTTAGAATCAAGCACCCTCTGAATCTCATACTCATAGTCCTGCTGCACCCACACAGGCGAGGGGGCACGCCGCACCGGACAATGTGAGGGCTTCAGGAGAGACACGTGGAACACTGGATGTATCCTGAGTTGCGCCGGTAAGCGCAGCTTCACAGCCACAGGGTTGATATGTTTCAACACACGATACGGACCAATAAACCTAGGGTTAAAAACGCTATGTCTCTGGAATCGTATATGTTTGGTGGACAACCACACCCTATCCCCAGGACTGTATGCAGGGCCAGGCCTACGCCGCTTATCCGCCTGAACCTTGTATTTACTTTTGGCTCGGATAAGATTTGCACGAGTGGCAAGGAGAATACGGCGGACCCTCAATATCCTTTCCCTGACATCAGGCAGTCTGGCATCGGATTAAACCGGGGATGATGCCCATAAGAGCTGAAGAAAGGGGTGTGAAGTGTAGATGAATGTTGTGTGCTGTTGTACGCTATTTCCGCCACCCACAACCAATCCACCCAGGCATCAGTGTTGTCCTGCACATAACAAAGTAGAAATTGTTTGAGAGTCTGATTAAGACGTTCGGTTTGCCCGTCGGTCTGGGGGTGAAAACTAGTGGAAAGAGAAGAGGAAATCTGTAAGGCTGTGCACCAGGTCTTCCAGAAGCGGGCGGTGAATTGTGTACCCCTATCTGAGACTATGACCCTTGGGAGTCCATGTAAACGGACAACATGAACCAGAAGTATTTGTGCCAACTGTCCTGCTGTGGGAACTTGGTTACAGGCTATAAAATGACCCATCTTTGTTAGGTAATCTATCACTACCACTATGGCTGTTTTGCCCTGGTCTTTGGGCAGGCCCACTATGAAATCAACAGAGAATCTTTCCCAAGGCAGTTCAGGAGTGGGCATAGGAAGCAATAATCCTTGGGGTTGTTGCCTATCAGTTTTCATCTGGGCACATTTGGAACACTCTTTCACCCATCTGTGTAGATCAGGACGTATGGAGGGCCACCAGAACTGTCGTAACGCCTTTTCCAATGTTTTGACGTATCCGACATGACCAGTACATGGTGAGTCGTGGCACCATGAAAACACAGTCTTACGCAGTACGATGGTAGGGATTAACACTTGTGACCCTTTCATAGGGATGCCATGTATCATTTTCCAGTCTTTATGGTGTCGGAGCCACGTTCTCCACACACAAGTCTGTGTCCCTTGTCTGACTTTCATCAGGGAATCGTCGGTGTGTGTAGCGCACACCACCTTGGATGGTTCGATAATGGCTCTTTTTGGTGTGATGGCATGCAGCGTTGGATTCTCCTGGCGTGTTAAGGCATCCGCCTTCTTGTTGTTCACCCCTGGTCTGTAGGTTAGCAGAAAATGATATTCCTCAAAAAACAGCATCCAGCGTAATTGCCTTGGAGTAAGATGACGAGTGGCTCGCATGAACTGCAGGTTTCGGTGGTCAGTGTAAATGGTAATCTGGTGACGTGCTCCCATAAGCCAATGCCTCCATTCCAAAAAGGCGATTCTTATAGCCAGGAGTTCCTTCTCCGCTATCGTGTAGTTCATCTCATCAGAGCTGAGCTTCCTGGACATAAACGCTATGGGGTGAAGCTGTCCGGTGTCCTCGTTTCTTTGGGACAACACCGCTCCCAAGGCGACTTCTGGTGCGTCAGCCTCCACCATAAAGGGCAAGTCAGGGTTGGCATGCACAAGGACAGGAGCCGAGGTAAACGCGCTCTTCAACTGGGTGAACGCGGTTTGAGTGTCTTCGTTCCACGTAAACTTCAGTAGAATCAGAGTAGATAAGAATGTCGTCAATGTAGACAACAACGTATCGATCAAGATGTTCTCTCAAAACCTCATTCAGAAAGAATTGAAACGCGGCTGGGGCGTTACAAAGCTCAAAGGACATCACCAGATATTCGTAGAGCCCATACCGCATCTTGAAAGCCGTTTTCCATTCGTCTCCCCGTCTAATACGAACAAGGTGGTAGGCTCCCCTTAGGTCAAGCTTGGTATATATCTTCGCCTGTCTTACTTGTTCTAGTAAAACAGGGATCAATGGCAACGGGTACTGATTCCTTACTGTTATGGCATTAAGCGCTCTATAATAAATGCAGCATCTTTTTTCTCCATTCGCCTTCGGAATAAAAAAGAGAGGGGAAGCGGCAGGGGATCTAGATGGCCGAATAAATCCTGCAGCTAGATACTTGTCCAGGTAACTTCGAAGATGCTCTATTTCAGGGAGAGTGAGAGCGTATATCCTACCGCTAGGAATCACGGCACCTGGGAGAAGGTCGATTCGACAATCGTATTCCCTGTGAGGCGGGAGGACCTCAGCCTGCGAATCGCTGAAAACGTCTATGTAGTTGTGGTAGACAGTGGGTAGAACCACTTCCTTCTCAGCTGCTGTGGCTATATGTTGCAAGGAAGCAAGTTCTCTGGAGGGTTTGTTCGGAAGTAGGATACAGCGAGTGATACAGTATTCAGAATCGAACACCACCGTACCGGAGGACCAGTGTATCGATGGTTTGTGTTTTTGCAGCCATGGAAGGCCCAATATCACCCCGTATTGAGGGGCTCTGATGATATTGAACAACAGGGTTTCTTGATGGTATCCTTCGTAGATAAGTACATAGTCATGGGTATGTTGTTTAATGGGGCTTGCTTCCAACTCCTTGCCATCCACCGCATACACCGTCTCTGGCACGTCTTTTGTCACTAGGCTTGCTCTCAACCTTATGGCCACATCATAATCCATAAAACACCCTGTGGCTCCTGAATCCACCATAGCTCTTATTTCCTTTTCCACGGTATCAATCACCAGAGACATGACAATAAACACATGGTGCTTCTCTTGTGCATTAAGTGGTGTTAACGAAGGTATGATGTTCACGCTCGAGGGTTCCCCTTCTTCCACCCTCAAGCTTTGGAGTTTTCCGACTCGGTTTCTGAAATTCCAGCAACTGATTGCCCAGGTCTAAATCTCCCAGGTTTTGGTTTAACCGGGCAGTCACGGAGATAATGTCCCTTTTTTCCGCAGTAAAGGCATAACCCCTGTTTTCTTCTATGGTCCCGTTCACTCAGCGTCAAGGAGGCTCTCACCGCCCCTATCTCCATGGGTTCGGCAGACGTGGTTGTTTTGTCACCCTGCCCCACACGATCAAAAGGTTGTAGAGGACGGTCTTTCAGTTTATGATCTCCTTTTCGGTCTCTCAATCTATGGTCGAGTCGGAGAGTCAGCTCTATGAGCGCCTTACACATGTGCGGCTGAGGATCGATGTGGGCCAAAGCGTCTTTAAGCTCATCGTTGAGTCCTTGATAAAACACAGCCGATTGTTTAGACTCGGGCCACTCTGTTTCGGCTACCAACCGACGGTAGTGGTTAAGGTATGTCAGCAAGTCGGACGTGCCTTGTTTCAATTGCAAAAGATCCCTGTCGGCAGAAAACGTTTCTGCTCTTCTATCGAAGGTTTTTTCGAACTCACGACGGAATTCATCCCAGTCATACAAAAGCGGATCTCCACGTTTCACTATGGGAACTGCCCACTGTGCTGCATCTCCCCCTAAATATGAGATAACGAATGCCACCCGGGCGTGGTTGGTGGCAAAAATTTTGGGTTTGCACATGAAGTGCAGCAGGACTTGAGTCATAAAGACTTGTACCTTCTTGTTATCACCTAAGAAACGCTCTAGGGGAGCCAAAGGGATTTGAGCAGGCATTTCTACAACCACTGATGTCTGAGGGGCCTGATTCCCGCTAGCATTAACAGGATTCCCCTGTAACCTGTCCACTCTGGCCTGTAATTGGGCAGTTTCAGCCCTTGAATCAGCTACTTCCTGTCTAGATGCAGCTAGCTCCGTCTGTACCAGTGCCAGGGCTGCCATAACATCGTCAAGGGAAGCCATGATTATAGTTCAGCACAATGAAGAAGATGATAATACTTTGGCCGATTATTCTGTCAGGCTCAGTCGTTCCTGTCTTCGGGATTGTGCTGAAGATATATGGGTTCCACTTCCCGACGTCCCCGGTGTCTGGCTGAAAGCATACAGATCACCAAGGCAGTCGAGCGAGGGAGGGAAAGGAAGGGGACAGCAGGGAGGGAGAGCTGTAACAAAAATACAAGTGCACTAAGTATACACACCATGGACCGTACACATGTCAACAGAATTTCCTTCCTTTACCTCTAAACCACAGTATGCCTAAGGTCCTACATGGAAGGGAAAAGGTGATGGCCTCAAATACCAGAAGAGATAAGGGAAATACCAGAGACCAGACCTACCATAAGGAAACAAAGAACAAACTGAGAACACTGAATTGTTAACACTATAACATGTAATAGGTTCTTCGCATCATACCAGCATTATCAGGTACAGTACTTCGGTCCGTGGTTTCCCTGTATCCCCTGTGATCTCTTTTCTGAGTTTTAAGACAAAATCGAAAGGTTGTGGAGACAAAAATGAAGATGAGGGCAGCTAGATCTTATTAATACTCCTTAATACGATCGGTACCCTACTACTGTACAGGTTCCTTGTACATATGCAATGTTTATGTTGCTGAACGAACTATCCTGAAAACAGCTGAACCCGCTATCATCACTCCTCCGGACAGATAGCCATAAAGTCTGGTTCCCAATCACCGTCTTCATAAGGCAGTTCAAATGTTTGTACAAAAACAGTAAAACGAAAATAATAATAATTCATAGCTCTCAATGTTCAGGATTGTAGAACCCCAAAAGTGGAATCTCTTGCTCCACGAGATTCCTTACCGTAGTATGTAACACACGAAAGGACCACAACGAGGAATAGAGCTCGCACCTCGCTGTAGACCGATAAAGCTGTAGAAGGTACCCAACCCAACACGGGGTACAACAGAATGCGAGCAGAAAGCAGTTCAACACTTACTTCATTCTTTGCCGAATGCTCACCACAAACGCCGGTTCTCCTGTGGAATAATCGGCAGCGTCTGTCTTCCTCGCTGCATATTTATTTCCTGGTTTGAGCGCATTGATGCGCGTCACGCCCCTGACATCTTGAGCATGCCGGGAATTGTAGTTTCGAGTCCCGCATTGACACGGTGAAAACTAAAACATAAACAAAGTCAGCGGCACATACACTGATCTTGACACATATGGAGCACTGCTCCTGAACGTGTCTGTTGTGCACTACAAGCTTCTTGTATGGGTTGAAATGTTGTTATTACATTCATGCTTGCCACTTTTCCATGCTGTGAAAATTGTTGGTACTGTACTTGAATGACATGTAGGGATGGTTTAGTATGTCCCCTGGCCCAGCCCGCATTTTGGGCATTCTCATGTGTTGCTCATTGTTCTTGTTTGGATACTAATAGTGTTGGTGACCTCCCCCACAGGCTTTAGCAACTGTTGAATGCTAACTATGTTAATTTTGTTTACATAGTTTGGTCGAGCGAAGTTTGGTCATTGGACCCAGTATTGGGATGATGTTGAGTTGTTAGTATTTCTGCTGCATAGTCCGTGGTCTGGAGGCGGAGTTGGGTTGGGTGGCATGGTGGTGAGGACTGGGGGGGTTTGTAATTATCTCCTGATGTCAATTGCCAAATCTTATACTTTTATATCTTGGAATGTCTGGGGTATGGGAACCATTCACAAACAGCATAGGATAGCTTCACAGTTACACCTCAGAAAAGCCCAAATAGTATATTTCCAGGAGACTCACTTACTCCCATCAGAAATTATGACGTTACAAAGATGCTGAAGGGGTCAATTTTATGCGACAACCTATATTGCCCTTTCTGGAGGGACTGCAATATGGATATAGGTGGGAATCCCCTTCTTCCTTAGCGAGAGTAAGATAGATGACCAAGGACGATATGTCCTTCTTCGTAGTGCATTGGATGGTAGACAGGTGGTATTAGGGTCCCTTTGTGCTCCGAATACAAATCAAGAAGCTTTTTTATCATGAGTTTCCCTAACGCTCTCAGACTGTTCGCATTACCCATGGTTTCTAGGAGGGGACTTAAATGCAGTATTTGATGTGTATCTGGACCGCTCTCATCCTCCCCTGTCGAATACTACTGCACGTTTGCAGGCTGCTAGCTTGACACATTGGGCATGTGGCTGGAATTTATTGGATGTTTGAAGATCCCTGGATGTTAATATGATAGAATATTCCTTCTACTCCTACCCACACAGGTTTCACACCCGCTTGGATCATTTCATTTGTTCCCCAAACGTATCTTCTTCCGTTGTGCAGTGTACCTAACTGGGAAAGACTATATCGGACCACAATCCCATAGAATTGACACTGACTTGGGGCCTTTCTCCTGCTCCCATTCCGATTTCGCATCTACAGCCTATACAATTAGAGGATCATGTATATAGAGCCACATTGGCTATGGCTATATCTACATATTTTATAGATAATGAGGGCACTGCCTCTTCCAGATCGTAGGAATGGGAGGCCTTTAAAGTAACTAGCCATGTGGTCTCTCTGGGTTCAATGGTGTGGTTCAGATGGGAAATGATCAGGGACATAACAGATCTAGAAGGTGAATTATAGGCTTTGGAGGTGGATGTCCAGATGAGTGAAGATGGTTTAGAGCCTTTACAGGCTGCCAGGATAAAATTCGCTGAGTTATTGTAATGCTTAAGAACGATCGACTCTAAAGCATACACCCTGCGTATACATTCTGAGGCGGATAGAGCAGGCACATTGTTAGTGTGTTTGATTAAACCAGATACTGTCCCCACCCCCATATTGATAATACATAATGACCAACACACACTGCTGACCTCTCAGGCCAAAATAAATGCTACATTTCAGGAATATTATGCAAATTTATATACCACTCCTCTCTTAGATGTGACAGATGTTACCGCCTGCTTTCTGGCTAATGGTAAACTTCCCACTATATCGGACTCGGCTCCGATTACTGCCGCTGAGATCCGTACTGCAATTAATGCGTTAGTCCGTAAAAAGACGCCGGGCTCGGATGGCCTCCCTGTTGAGTTTTACTCAACTTTTGCAGCGACGTTGACTCCTAAACTGTTGCAACTTTATACCTCCTCACTGGAGGAGGGCACTATGCCTCCCACTACCAGAGAGGCATTGGTCACATCCCTGCTGAAACTGAACAAGGATCCTACCAAACTTATGTAAATGTAAATGTAGGTGTACTTATATAGCGCAAACCTGTCACCCAAAGGGCATCCTGGCGCTTGCTTAGGGAACCCGTCCTGGTATTCCCCTGTGAGAAACCCCGGCAGGGTGTCCACAAGGTGAAAGCCAGGCATCCCGCCGCGAGGGGCCGTAGTGGAGATTAAGCAAGCTATTGCCCAGAGTTGCAGAGTGTGACCCCGTGATTCGAGTAGGCACCGGAGCGAGAATTGTCGAGTCTGTGGAATTTTGAGCCCGAGACCCGCCGAGGCGGGGAATCGAACCCTGGTCCACGGTCGATCTCAGCTTCCGGGTCTGCCGCCTCTAACCACTGAGCCACGCTTCTCCACAACTTACTGTCCTATAGACCTCTCTTGATTCTTAGCAGAGTGTACCAGGTACTTAGTAAGATATTGACATCACAACTTCTCCCCTTCCTTCCCCAGTTAATCCATACAGATCATACCCAAACACAGCAGCTCACTAAAAATTTGCCGGCTACATATGGCTTCAGCAATTGCACCACATGCTGGCTGTTTATCTTTAGATGTGCTGCAAGCTTTTGAAACCTTGAGCTGGCCCTATATGTTAGCCGTATTGTCCAAATTTGGGGTATCTCTGTCCTATTGCAATTGGATCAAACTACTCTACACTCACCCTACAGCCCATTTTAAGCCTGGGGCGACTATCTCTACCTCTTATGCTATTTCTTGTGGGACGCTCTGGGGCTGCCCCCTATCACTCTTGTTATTTGTATTGGCTCTTGAACCTCTTGCACAAAATCTTTGCCAGATTATAGTCCCTTACAGTATTCCATTATGCGGTACGTTACACTCTATATCGCTTTATGGCGATGACATGCTGTTTTATTTCCGTGATTTGAATGAAAGCAAGCACACGATAGCAGCCCTGTTCTCACGTTTCGGGGAAGTGCCCGGTGTATGTCTTCAAGCTTCCAAAACCACTGCATACTCATTTTATGATACATATGCTTCTCATTTCATAACATTTGGTCAGATGGAATTTAGAGTAGAACCCATAACGTTTAAATATTTAGGTATTCACATCTACAGAACCAGTGCTGAAACCATTGATGGCACTTTGGTGCATGCTATTAATTCACTTCGCTCCCAGATTTCCTTCTGGAACATTTTGCCATTGACAGTGGCAGGCCGTTTGGCCAGTTCTAAAATGGTTATGCTACCCAGACTCCCTTACCATTTTGTGAATCTTCCAGTCATCCTCCCCGCCTGGATTTTTAAGATGTTGGACACCCTGTTATCCTCCTTGCTTTGGGGATCGGTTAGACATAGATTGGCATTGGCTAAATTTCAGCTTCCTAGTGCTGGGGGAGGGATGGGAGCACCTGATTTTAAAACATACTGTATAGGTGGTAAATTACAGTGGTTAGCATACTGGTTGGGAAGCCAGAATTTGTTTGAAATTCGACATTCCCCTGTCCGTTTACAACATGGAAATCTTCAGGCATTGCTATGTCTGGGAGATGCAAAATCCGCCTTATCTCCTACATATAGCACTTCGTTATTGGAAACAAGCCCATATGGTCGCAAAGCTACAATTCCCGTACACCCTGAATATCCTGCTCTGTGGCTTACTCACTAGACGAGGAATAGTATCCATGGCTCAGATAAGGGGTTGGTCACAAATGGGTATAGGGACGGTTGGTGATTTTTCTTGAATGGTAACTTGATGCCCCATGAGGAATTCGTACACACTCATTCAGTTCCAGACACCTTGTTTCTTGCAAAAATAATGCAATTTATTCAGAAATATTGCCTCATGGACCAGAAGGAACCCCCCACATTCCAATTATTGAAATCCCTTCATATAATGGGGCATGGCTGCCACCTGGTTAGTTGGCTCTACCGGGGATTGAGAGAGCATCTAAATACCCCACTACAACATCTTAGACAGAAATGGGAAATAATATTAGTACGTGATTTAGAGGATAGAGGATTGGGCCTCAATGTTGGAACATCCCCGACGACATTCCTGTAATTGCTGATTAAAAAAGATACAATTATTCATTTTACACAAGGCATATCTAGCTCAGATGATATTACGGAAGATGTACGACACTGCGTCCTTGGGATGTCCAAGATTAACGGCTCAGGAGGCTGATTTCATCCATATGTTATGGTCTTGTCCAGTGTTGTGTAGGTTTTGGTCAATCGTTACTCGGAGTCTAATGTCACTGACAGAACACACACCCTGGAACACGATAGAGGCCTGTGTCCTAGGACTTTTCCTGCTCCCCAAGAAGGCAAAAATACTACGCGGTTTTGCAGGATTAGCCCTAATGCTTGCCAAAAGATTGATTATACCACGCTGGAAATTTCGAACAGTGCTTCGTGTAGACAAGTGAAGGGAAGAAGTTATTAGATGGGCGAAGTATTTCAGCGTGAAGAATACAGGGGACTAAGGCAATGACGATATCCTTGGATAGGGCACACCTGATAGAACCTTTTAAGGCGGGTGGGGGAGATGAGTCAGAGGACTCGCATACACAAGGATAGCCTGTAGAGAGGATGATTGATTTCCACATGTGCATTGACCAGTTTTACGGGGTATGTCCCGATTTTCTTCCTCCGATCCCCCCTCCCTTTTTCTGTTTCCTCTCTGCTTCTTTCCTGCCCCCCCCCTTCCTCGTGCCTTTCGGATCTCTTTCCCCCGAGGTCTCGGATGGGCCTGGCACCCGATACAAACCATCTAGTAAGGCGTAAGGTCACTGTAGCTGCAATAGTATACTTTGTTTAGACTTAGTTTATTCGGGGGTGGGTATTGGTTGGGAGGGGGTAGTGGGTACTGATGACTATGATACTAAATACAGTATTACTGATCCCTTTTTTATATTGCGCGTATATTCCCGAAACTGTACTCTATGTACAATTCATATTAAGTTACTTACGGTGCTGCATAATGGAAATGTTGATTACTTGTACATGTCAAATGCCATCTTGACGTAGGAAAAAATAACAAAAAATGTATTTGTTGACATAAATATATGTATAACATCCTCTGTTCTCAATAAAGTTTGTGGTTAAAAAAAGGGACCTTGTCTATCGCTCTGTTACTCCAAAGACTGTCCTGGCGCTTTGTACCTCAAATATTGACTGACAATTAATCTATTAATCCATTAACCAGCAGTCTCTCAGAAGGAGCATATTAGATGACAAAGCATTGTTTGAAACTCAATGCTGATAAAACTGAGATTCTACTTTTCTACTCCATTGAATATGGTATTCATCTTGCTGGCCCACATCTCTATGAGAGGCATGGAGATCCAATAAATTAGCAAACAATCTCAGGATTATTATTGATGACTTACTTTCAATGCAGGAGCAAGTTAAGGCCACTTGCAGAAAATGGTATGGTAACTTCAAATTACCCAAACTACTCAGATGAATGTTCTGATGGATACCGGTTGCTTGGCATAAAACAACAGTCCAGACTCTGATAACCAGAAAATTGGACTATGGTTATGCCCTTCACGTGGGTATGGCTGATTATCTTTTTACCAGGCTCCAGGTGATCCAGAATGCGGCCACTAAACTGATGTGCAATCTGGATTGATACAGCTCAACATCAGCCTGCTTGGCAATCCTTCATTGGATGCAAATGAGGAAAAGGGCTAGCTTTAAGCTTCTTTGTCATGCACACAAGACTCTACATAAGACCGGGCCTGAAATTCTTCAAACCAGAGTGGAATTTTACAAGCCAGCAAGCGAACTGAGGTCAAGAAACCTTGCACTTGCCAAGGCCAAATGAATAAAAACACAAGAACTGGTGGCTGCTTGTTTTCACATCTAGCAGAGACCCACTCGAACACTTTACCATTAGACCTTTGCTTGACTGATAACTAACTGTGGTCTAGGAAAAAAAAAACTTGGTTTTTTAAAGATTAAGATATTTCAGCAGTTGATTCAAAACCAAATGTTCAATTCTCATAATTGGAAGATAGGGAGCTCTATAGCGCCGTGACATCCTTTCGGGTGAGAGTGTTTGTACATTATAAATGAAATAAAATGAATAAATAATCCTGATTAAAGAGCTGCGTTTTCAGTTTCTTCTGCCAGTAGCTGAGATGGCCCACAACTCGAGGAGTAGCGTGTCCCATGCTGATGATCCTAAGAAGGGAAAAGAATTCCTCCAGCTCTGAAGCGCTGGATCCAAGGGCTTTTGGCCACAAATCTGTTAGCTGAACAAACGCATCTAGACGGAGCACAGGGAATAATCCTTGCTCTCAAGTACCGTGCACCTTTTGTACCAGTACCAGGATCATGAAAAGAATTGTCTTCTTAATAGGGAGCCAGTGTAATGCCCTCAAATGGGGAGTCACATGTTCTCAATGGTAGACCCAAAAGAGTGCTGGCTGCTGCTTTTTGGACCACTTGCAATTTATTGCAGACATAGTCCGGAAGACCCAGTTACACTGCATTGCTGTAGTCAAGCCTCAATGTTATTAGGGCCCTTACTGTCTTTTTGTAAGCTAAGAAAAAAGGGAAGAGACCTTCTAGCACACACAGCCATCCAAAATAAATTCCCACCACCACATTGAGCTGAGACAAAAAGGAAAGACAGTCATCAAATATAATGTCTAAATTCTATACTGAGCTAGCCTGAGGGGAATCAACTGGCCAAAAGGATTGCCAAGGTTGAAAGGCCATAACACCAAAGAAAAGTAACTCAGTCTTTTCTGCACTGCATTTGAGATGGTGGTGCATTAGTCACTGAAAAACTGCTGTCAGACAGGCTCTGACACTTTCATCCAGAAACGCTTCATCCCTGCCTCAGGAGAACAATAGCTGGGTGTTCTCAGCATTGGAAATTATATTTGCTCCCATAGCCTCAGCAAGTAGGGCCGGTGGTGTAAGATGGATATTAAAAAAGGATGGGCTCAGAGCTGAGCCTTGTGGCACTCCCACTTGAAACTCTCATGTCTCAGATGAGAAAGGAGGAATTCAAAGCTCTTGACCTTGATCCTCAAGGAATGAAAGCATGAACCCAAATCCTGATGTATTGAGACAGGGCCAAGTGTGTGGTGTGGGGTACATGTCATACGTGCTTCGAAATCTAACATAATCAGCACCACCATGCCCCTGAAATCTAATTGTTCCCAGATGAAGTCTGCCACCTCCATTAACGTTGTCTCTGTACAGCAAATGGGATGAAAGCCATGTTATCTCATGGAATATTGTGTTTCAACACAAAGGGGGGTCATTACGATGGAGGGCCCACCACCGTAGCGGTGCCTGGGACCGCCCACCTACAATGTGGCGGTCCTGTACATCAGATTACGATGTGATTACCACTGTGGCGGTCGCCACCTCCACTAACGTTGTCTCTGTACAGCAAATGGGATGAAAGCCATGTTATCTCATGGATTATTGTGTTTCAACACAAAGGGGGTCATAACGATGGAAGGTGGACTCGAGTCCGCCCACCACCGTAGCGGTGCCCGGGACTGCTCACCTACAATGTGGCGGTCCTGTACGTCAGATTACGATGCGATTACCACCGTGGTGGTCACATCGTGCATGGTTAACATTGTGGTGGATGCTGCTGGCTGCAGCACCCGCTGCAATGCTAAACATGCAGGTCGTGCTTTTCAGTGAACTACGTGGCAGGCACAAAGCAGTGCCTGCCACTAAGTGCAGTGAAATGTAGGGGGAACCATGGGTACCCCCACAGTGCACCCCCACCCCCAACAGAAGGTTGGCCCACAACAGCCACCCAAATGCATTCTTTTCGCTGTCCTGGCCCACTTTGGATTGGGACCATACTTTATTAGTATAGTACGAATGCTATACCGCAGCCCGACGGTCTGAGTTCGAACGGGCCCTATATTTCAGATTCCATTCAGGTGCAAAGTGGGACCGAGCAGGGATGCCCGCTGTCTCCTCTCTTGTTCGCGCTAGCAGTGGAACCCCTGGTGGCTCATGTCCACGCTTATGTTGACATGGGTATTGCTCTAGGGGATGGCACGCACACTATTTCATTATACGCGGACCTGTTGTTGTATGTCCGTGATCTCTACAATATCGCACCCTCTCTGGATCAGGCCCTAAGTCATTTCGCACAAGCCTCAGGACTGCTGGTTAACACAAAAAATCTATTCTCTCGCCATTCCTACAGGAGACTCCTGATCTGGGATATGTCTTGGGAGGAGCCCCAATAAAGTGGTGCACATATCCTTTCCTACATTTAGGGGTGCATGTATACCACACCAAGGCACATCTATTCAAAGAGAACATACTTAGGGCCACCTCAGTCATTTAGTCGAAAATTAATTTCTGGACAACCCTTCCACTGGCAATCTCCGGGAGGATTTCTCTCATTAAAATGGTACCCCTCCCCCGCCTTCTCTACTATTTCACCACTCTACCTATTAGTATCTCCCCTCCCTTCTTCAGACAATGGGAGGCAGTGGTGAGGGACTTTATATGGGGGACATGAAGGCATAGGGTGTGAATGGGGAAACCAATATTTACCTACTGTCTTTGGAGGACTGGTGGTGCCTAATTTCGAGCATTATTACTTGGCCTGCCAGCTGCAGTGGGTTGCTAGGTGGCTTTCATCTCGATATTTAATGGAGACAGTTTCCTTACAACCCCCAATAGCTCACCATGTATTGCTACAGATCTTCCTCCGCTGCACGAAGCTCAGATCCCCAGATACCCTACTACTCACTTTAGCCTTTAAATGCTTTCGTAGGAGTCTCTTCCTCACCAGAGCCACCACCCCATATGCACCCACTATCCCATTCCTAGGAACACTGCGAGGGCACATTCCTACTACAGCGGCCGAGTTACGACACTGGGCCTTGAAGGGCATCCAAGACACGGGAGATCATTTCCAGGACGGCTCAGTCATCCCATATCAGGAACTTATAGTGGAAGGGAACCTATGCCTGGGGCAGTTGTTATTGCATTGTGTGCGTATAGCTTTGTTATCATTTAAGTGGGGTACACTTGCTCAGGAACCGCCTACACATCACACATTGCAAAACCTCCACGTGATGGGAACCGGGAGGCACTTGACACAGTGGTTTGCGTCCTCCGTCAACACACGGAGGCCAATCTCACCCATCTGAGGCCTCACTGGGAGGGGGCCTTGGGGAGGGCATTCACAGATATAGAGTGGACTACAATCTGGTGCAGCCCGACATACATCCTGCATAATCAGAGGTTTAAGCAATTCGAATTCTTTGTGTTACACCGCGCTTATCTCACCCCAGCTCACATTAATAAGTACTTCCCCTACACGGATGCGGCCTGCCCTCAGTGCCATCAGTTAGACGCCAACATTCTTCACATGCTGAGGCATTGTCCGGACGTAGAAAAATATTGGAGCAATGTGACAATCACACTGGCCGCCTGCACACGATTGCTTGTGGCTGAACTATGGCGGGCGGTCTTTACAACCGCCACAGTACCGGAACGATTCTCCTCGCCATCATAATATGGCAGGGGAAAATTGCTGTCCGATGGCGGAGGGTCCTCCACCGCATGGATGGCAGTGGCTGGCCTTCCGCCATTGTAATCAGGCCCTAAGTTTGATAATGGTTCAGTTTTAGGTTTGGTATAGCATTAAAGTACCACAGATACTGACATGTGGATATAAGGTAGCGTCACTATCTCACTCCAAGACATTGTTGACGTTACCTTCTGTCCTAAACATTTCACCCACAAATCAGTATTTCTAGTTGTGTTAGTTTTGTTAAAAGAATGGAAGCAAATCAAGACTGCAAGACCCATGAAGCAATAGGTTATCACACAAACGTCACCCTAATAAAAGCCAGCCTAATAGAGATCTGGCTTTCTGCCACTGGTAAGGTATACGGCATGGTAGAAGGGATGGCCTTGTGTTGAATTTTAGGTATAAGAACCATTGGACCTATTGAAGTCACCCAGTTGAAATTGATTCTGGGATCATGTCTCAATGGTTGCACCCCTCTCCGTTTAAATTGGAAAGTATGCCTTCCACCTGTTAAGTGAACTATAGGGGATTTAAATGTTTCACATGATCCTTTTTAAGACTAACAGTCACCTAATGTGATGGTTCAAAACAGATGACCACCTAAGTATGTAAAATATACATATGCAATACTGTCAAGGGGAAAGTTCAAATTATAATTTAATTACTAATGTTGGACAATGCGATTAGCCAAATATATAACACTTGTTGTTCATTGTTTTATGCTGTGGTCTACTGATATCATTTATGTGCATTGTATAAAGGCCCCAGAGTGAATACAATAATTATTGATCAACATCACAAAAAACAAAAGAAAGCTTATATATTTGTATAACTGTGCTCTCTATTCTGAGATTGAATTAAAAAGAGAAAGTCAATTTGACTGTCATCCCCCAACTAATGGGTAGCCCACTTCCAATGAGAAAGTCACATTCCAATTAATACTTTATCAAATGGCGGAGGGTTGACTTGTGAAAGTTATAGATGACTTTTGGATCTATATGAATTTCTGATCCTCCTTATGACTGTCACAAGGACTTATGATTAAAATTTATATATTCAGAATATATATATATATATATATATATATATATATATATATATATATATTCACTGAAAAAACCATAGGTTATAGACCATATATAGTTAGGAATTAGCATTTACAAAACCTTGAAAATTCATTGCAAAAACCATAGGTTAGAGACCATATATAGTTAGCTGGACATTTTATTGACATAAAACCAATGAAATTCCATATATAGTTAGTTGCACTAACTATATATCGCGCACCCGCAATCCACTGCTGATGATGTCACATATTACATCATTCATGACATGGTCAGTGACATCACTGATGACATCACTGATGACATCTCAAATGACATCACTGATGACATCACTGATAACAACATCCAGTGATTTTTTGTTTCTATAAAGTTTAAATATGTCTTACATATTGAAGAATGAGTGGATGTGTAAGTGTCTGGACGAAGGATTTAGTAGGTGCATGACTGACTGTATGAGTGAGTGATTAAATGTGTCTCACTGAGTGCATGGGTTAGTGACTAAACTGTCTTAATTTGTGCATCATTATGTCTGTTGTTCTGTAAACTGCTGCATGTGTTGATCAGTAGCTATATGAGTAACTATATGGGTTATTGATTGATTGCCCAAGTATTTGTATGGGAGACTGAGTGTGTGTGTGGCTAGCTGGGAGGTGTGTGACTCTGTGCAGATCAATCTGTACTTGTATCAATGATTGTATAAGAAGGTAAGTATGTGTTAGTATATGTTTGAAAATGTAAGGTGCTCTATGTTTAACTGTATAGACAAGAAAATGGAAGTGTCATTGATTCTTTACAGGACTGACTAGGTGTGTGAGTAACTCCATGGATGAGTGGCAGACTGTGAGTGTCTGTATAGGTGTATGAGTGCATATGATAGTGTTGTAAAGATGAGTGATTGTATGTATGAATGATTGTATGGGTGAATGAGTGAAGGTGTGTGTAGACGTAGCAATCAGTGAGTGCGTATGTAGTAACTAGTATTGGTGTGTCAATGGTTTCAAAAATTATACTCTCTTTTTAACACTGGGTGAAACAGAGGTTATATTAAAATGTGAGGAGATGCATTGTATTGTCACATGAATGATATCATCAGTGATGTGGTCATTGATGTCAAATGAGATGTCATCAGTGATGTCATCAGTGATGTCATTTGAGATGTCATCAGTGATGTCATCAGTGATGTCACTGACCATGTCATGAATGATGTAATATGTGACATCATCAGCAGTGGATTGCGGGTGCGCGATATATAGTTAGTGCAACTAACTATATATGGAATTTCATTGGTTTTATGTCAATAAAATGTCCAGCTAACTATATATGGTCTCTAACCTATGGTTTTTGCAGTGAATTTTCAAGGTTTTGTAAATGCTAATTCCTAACTATATATGGTCTATAACCTATGGTTTTTTCAGTGAATTTTCAAGGTTTTGTAAATGCTAATTCCTAACTATATATGGTCTATAACCTATGGTTTTTTCAGTGAATTTCAATGGTTTTTTAATAGCAAATATCATAAGCTGTCGAATGTCAAGTACGTGGTAAGTAAAAACATTTTCGTGTTTATGCACACTGATCTGCTTTGAATGCTGCCCCCCACCCCTCATTTCTATTAGGCGTACTCTCTCTTTGCAGATAGTGAAGGGTAGTTAACGCAGCCCTTTGCCCCCTTTGTAATCCGTCGTGCCTGCTTCTCTCTCCATTTGATGGATTGTTCTCTTTGGTTCATTCTCTATTTACAAACAAGCACAGAGTCGCAATACTCTGTTTAGTCTTTGCAGATAGCGAAAAATCGTGTAACAAAACAAAAGGAATCGAACAAAATCAGTAGGCCACTAATGGGATCTCTTTTTGACCTCGCTAAAATAGAAACATTAGGAACAACCTGTTGAAAATAGCAATGCGTATGTACATAAGCGGCGTTCATTTGTGTTCACAGTACCCCTTGTTGATTGTTTCAATCGAGCATTGAATTGTTCGAAGTTGGTTCTCTTAAGGATCTTCTCTGCCTGCAAACGAGGAAGAATAGGAATATTCTCTCTCCCTTTGCAGATAGTGAAGGGTAGGTAACGCAAGCCTTTAACACGTCGTACCTATTTCATTCCTCATTGATTGATTGATTGTCCGAACATTGACTGTTTGGGAATTAGTTATTTTTGGAGGTATTCCCTGTTTGCAAATAAACGTAGGAAAATCTTTGCAAGTAGTGAAAGGGTACGTAATGCGGACCTTTCTCCCCCGTTGTAATCTGTCATGCCTATCTACTCCCCACTGATTGATGCACCTGTTTCACCCGGACCATTTACTAGAGATACGTCATCTGGCCCGACCAGAGAGCACCCCTAGTGAAAAGGACATATGCAATAATAACGAAGTGATCACTGTATCCTGTTAACAGAAACTTTAGCATGAAACAACCTGGAAAGAAAAGAATAGGAAAACGAAAATCAGTAGGCCACTGATGAACATGAACTTTTATTAAACAACGAACAAAGAAACGATAACATAACGTAATGATAAAACCTATTAATGTCCTAGAAACAAGAAAACGTTAAAATATGCCAGTGGTGAGAGACCAGAAAAACAGTAAGAGAAACCAAATCACCCCTCGCTGTCCCACCGCCTGCCACGCCAAAAAAATCGATAGACTAGGGAAAATGCAAGTCAGTAGAACATCCGCCCCCACTCTGGAAACTTCCAAGGTGGGGCAGGGTTGCGGCTACGCCCAGCCCGGAGCAGCCCATATAAGGCAGGTCCTGCTGCCACGCCTCGGCCAGGAGATCCTAACGTAGGGTGTAGCCGGAGGAGAGGCCGAGGCCAGCGGGACCCGGCCAGGGGATTGCCTTTACAACGCTGAACAGTTGCAGGGGGGGGGAATGTCTCCTCGACCCTCCCCTCTCTCTCCCAGTCCGGCCGCGGTGGCCCTTGAGAGTTGCAGGTACTCCCGCCACATGCTCTTCCGGTCCGGCCACCAACGGTCGGGGGGCCGAGGACGACGGGATCCGGCTGCAGCCGATAAACCAAGAAACCCGTTCATGGGGCCAGAGCCAGGGGCGTCCGGCCGACATCTACCGGAAGCCCGGCCCGAAGACGGACGGGACACTTCTTCTTTCATGAATAATGGCTGCGACAACACTGGGGGGGGATGTCTTGCACATGCCTCCGACCCCCCCCCCCCTCGTCCTCATCGCCTGGTCCGGCCATAACAAATCTCAAGCGAGACGCCGTGGGGTGCACTGGGAGGGAGAGACGGTGCGAACAGGCCTCTCCCGCCTCCCCAGGTGGAGGCTTCCCAGCTGCACCCTCAGCGCTCCAGGCGCCCGGAAAAGGGTTCTTCCACTGTGGCCATGCTGCAACGTCTCGCCCGGCAGGGTGGAGCCCGTCCGCTCATTTGACCCCGCGATCGCCAGTAGCTACCGAACTCTCAAAATGGCGGTCGACCTGGCAAGAGCGGGCCCAGCATAAAGAAATGGCCCGGTCACTGGTTAACTCCACCACCGTAGTCCTCCACGACCTTGAAGATTCTAGAGGAGCCGCGGGAGTCTCCGACCCCCGATGGGGAATGACTGCCATGATCACCCGTGGAGTGACGAAACTGTATCCGCGGGACGTCGGCGCTCCCATGCTGGCGCCAGCCTCACTTTGAATTACTAGAATCCTGCAGACCTCAGTTCCGGTGAAAGCACAGTGTGACCCGGTAGGAAAAATTGTTGCACCCCCTCCCCTTTTTCACTGATAGTTCAAACCACCGATCCTTTCCTTTGCCCTTTTAACGGAACTTTGGACTGCCTCCCCCTCTTTTACATTTTCTAGAGAAAACAAAACATTAACCACTACATTAGCATAGCAGTTGACACCAGAACTGTTTTCAAATTTAAAACCAACAACATCTTCAACAAAATCCTTTTTGTTTCTGCTGTGACCCTGCTACAGCACAGGCATTGTCCCCAGCAGTAATTCTGCGATGCCGGTAAGAATAGCTGTGGTGCCTACTGGACTCACTCACCCCCGCGGCGCCCCACGCCGTTATTTGCTGGGCGGCAACTTACTAGACATCACTTTCGTGCCATCTAGACTTCAGCGCGTTCTGCTGCCTTGGAACTATTCGCACAACAGACCGCTACTGACAAGAATATTTCATTATTGGTGCTGTCAATTTCAATAAATCTATTGGATAATTCAAAAGAAATTGCCACGGTCTCTTCGTTGTTTAAATGTTTTTACTGTTTTTGTTTTGTTGTATATATTTATATGTTATTAAAGTTTTATATTCCTACTACTTTGTTGGAGTGCTACATATTTTTAATATGACACATAATTGTAAAAACTTTGATGTACCAAGAGTCATTCCTGGAATCTTCCGCTTCAGGCTCGGTCCCCTCCCCAATCACAATACAGGATGGTTTTCAGATAGTAGGAACACGTGTGGTGTGACGGATCTCATCGGGTGTGGGCCTTGATCTACTATAACTCCTTTGAAGAGGGGTGATTCTTTACAGCTGGGGCCATAAACTACATCTGCAGGGCTAGCTGATAGCCTGGACAATCGGACACAGAGGAAGAGGAGTGTCAGAGGGTGCGGTAGTGAATAGGGCGAAAGGGAGGTGTCGGGCGGGCACAGAGTGTGATTCTCAGGGAAGAGCAGCGCAGATGGGGGGAGGTTTATTGCCCATGCATAAGACAGAGAGCGGGGGTGACCAGTGCCTGGGGAAGATGCTTGCGAGGGTGAGGAGCCATGCTACGAATCGACAGCGTGCAGAGAGTGGGTCTGGTCAAGGCATCTAAAATGGCTGCCGTGCACCACAAAAGTGTGGCATTTCAAAAAAGGCAAGATTGGGCAAACAATGTTTTTCAACACTTCCTCATTTCCTTCGAATCGAACGTTAACAGACGTTGGTGCATATTACCAAAGTTAAGCGATATTTATCGCTAACGATGCTTACCAACGAATTTTTTACCGCTAAGCATCGTCAGAAATTATCGAAGATAAACCTTGCTATTATCAAGGTTTATCGCAAATGCGATAATAAACGGCCGCAATGCATGAATATCGCTAAAAACTCAGCAATATTCATGCATTACCGAGCTAATGCTCTTAGCCATGTTATCCACCTCCCATTGGATAACATGGCTAAGAACTGCTCAGGGCAGGTGTTACTTTTTGGAGATATTCGCGCTTAGCGCGAATATCTCCAAAAGGGGATAGATATCTTGCATGTTGTAATGCAAGTCATTGTGGTATATGGAACTCATACCATAATCTCTCAGGAAAGCAGAAACTGATCCTTTTGGGACCGCCTAAAAAGGCCTAGGGGGTGAGGAGTACTCTACTTTGCCCCCTTTTCACGTTCCGAACTATTTTATTTTACTCTCTTCTGTAATTACACAAAATAGCAGCGATAAGATGCATCGGAGACACACAGTGAGAGAAAGGAGGCCGGAGATGAAGAAGAGATGTCAAATACACATTGGAGATAATATAGTGGCAGAAGGGAAGTAAATATGAGTAAACTTACCATGTAACATAAAAATGTTGCACTCTATACAAGTCTAATTTTATACTACAATCACTTCGCTACAACCTCATAAATTAAAAATAAAAATGAATAATGTCTCAAACAATTTTTGATTTCTAAATATAAATTTATTCTTCAGAATTGTGACAATATTTCATTATTGGTGCTGTCAATTTCAATCAATGTAGTGGAATCATTCAAGTCATCTCCTCGTGACAATATTTCATTATTGGTGCTCTCAATTTCAATCAATGTAGTGGAATCATTCAAGTCATCTCCTCCTTGTGACAATATTTCATTATTGGTGCTGTCCATTTCAATCAATCTAATGGAATCATACAAGTCATCTCCTCCTTGTGACAATATTTCATTATTGGTGCTCTCAATTTCAATCAATGTAGTGGAATCATTCAAGTCATCTCCTTGTGCCAATATTTCATTATTGGTGCTGTCCATTTCAATCAATCTAATGGAATCATACAAGTCATCTCCTCCTTGTGACAATATTTCATTATTGGTGCTCTTAATTTCAATCAATGTAGTGGACAATTCAAAAGAAATTGCCACGGTCTCTTCATTGTGAGCCATTTTATTTTGAAATTGCTTGCTGTAAATTGCAGAAAAAAATAATCACTTTCATTTATCGTTTTTAGTAATACATAATATAAAACTAACTTTATCAAGTATTTAGTATAACAGAAGGACTGCAAATAAATAACAGAAAACACATTTCAAATTATCTTCAAGTGTACAACATAGTTCCCCTTACAAATTAACAACTCACCTTTTTAAAAGTAGGAGAAGTGTCATTTGAGATGTCATCAGTGATGTCATCAGTGATGTCACTGACCATGTCATGAATGATGTAATATGTGACATCATCAGCAGTGGATTGCGGGTGCGCGATATATAGTTAGTGCAACTAACTATATATGGAATTTCAATGGTTTTGTGTGAGTAAAATAAGGTTTTCTAAATGCTAATTCCTAACTATATATGGTCTATAACCTATGGTTTTTTCAGTGAATTTTCAAGGTTTTGTAAATGCTAATTCCTAACTATATATGGTCTATAACCTATGGTTTTTTCAGTGAATTTCATTGGTTTTTTAACAGCTAATATCTGTAGCTGTAAAATGTATTCTTCTTTAAATCCAAAAATATATTTTATATGTTTATTAATAATTTTTTTTAAAATATTTTTTTTTCTTCGCTCCCGCTTCGCGAATCGGGAAGCTTCCCGTTAGCTGACCTTGATGCCGCGAAATAGACCGCGAGCCGGTAAACGTTCCTTTACCGCAACTGCCGCGTTAGAAAACAACATCGTGACGCCTCCCGTCCGCATGACGTTTCGCGTTGTCGCGTGATACGTCATATGACGTGCTACGTTAGCGAACTGGTACGCGAACCGAGGCGCAAAGCGCAGGTTTCTGGAAGCAAACCGGGAGGCGGCGCAAAACGCGTAACGTAAACACAGCAGGTCATGTGACTTGGTAATAACACTTTTCATTGGTTCATTTCACTTTTGGTTTCCTAATGATGTAAGACTAGGTCATATAATCTAAAATGAACACTTTTTATTGGTTGAGAACTATTGTTTTTCCCAAATGATGAAAATCCCTCCTTCTTTCCTCACTCTGACTTTCATCATTGTGAGAGAAAGACCCTTTGTTACCAGTGAGCAATGGCTTCTTTAGTAGCTTCAGCTGGTGCTTCCCCACCACCTCCACCACATCCAAGGAAGAGAGGACCACCTGCTGAAGTTATAATTCAGCAAGAAGAGGAAGAAGAGGAAGAGGAGGAAGAGCACGAAGAGAGGCAGTTTTTGCCTGAGGAGCCCAGGACGTCTCACCGGAAAGAAAACTTCATTTGGCAATTTTTTTAAATTCCCAAAGGTCAGAAAAAAGTAAATGCAAGATACGTAACTTGCCTTATATGTCAAGATAGACTGTCCAGAGGGACCGAGAAAAAATACAGTTTCGGAAACTACACAATGCATCGCCATATGACTAGGTGGCATCCTAACAACTACAGTGCTGCACAGTTTCGTAACGACCTAGATAATCTCCCTATTATGGCCAGAAGATCTGTTGTACCGGAAGTAACGGGACCAGAGGGCAGGGAGATGGTGCCAAATATACAAATGAGATTTGGTGAAGTAAAACAAGTCTGCGTACATTGCAGTGGATTCATTTGCTACAGAGAAAGTAGCATCACTCTGATCAACAGAGCTATTGACAATCATATGCAAGTTTGTACGAAACGCCCCAAATAATAAATTCTTTTTTTTTTGTTGCTCCTGTTGAGCCCTTTACAATGAATCGTTTTCGTTCCCCCCCCCGAAAAAAAACAAAAAAAAATATAAAACCGTTCAGAAAAATTCAAAAAAAGTAAAAAAATGTTCAGAAAAATAATAAAAAAAATATAAAACAACAAAAACAATAAAAAAAAAAGTTCTTTTCAGAACTACCTCCCCGTTATTAAAAAATTGGTACAATATTTGGAACTGTGCCAACCTCTATTTCTCTTAGTTCGCTTCCCAGTTCGCTCGCCGGTACGCGAACCGGGAGCGAACCCAAAAAAATTTTTTAAAAAAAAGAACAGTAAGTATAAGGGAAGGAAACAGACAGTTATGTTAAAAGAAAGACAGCTATAGGGGAGTAAACTAGAGATACTATTACCCGTAATCCACTGCTGATGATGTCACATATTACATCATTCATGACATGGTCAGTGACATCATCAGCAGAGGATTGCGGGTAACAGTATCCCTAGTTTACTCCCTATAGCTGTCTTTCTTTTAACATAACTGTCTGTTTCCTTCCCTTATACTTACTGTTCTTTTTAAAAAAAAATGTTTAGATCCGTCAGAAACAGTGAAAGTAATGAAATATAAAAGACTACGTAGAATATGAGCACTGTATGCAACAACTTTGACACTTACAGAAGCCTCACCTTCTCCATGCCTCCTACACAGTTCTACATGTACATCATAAATGCAAACAGAACAGAATTAATTATACATGTTAAATGGTTTATTTTTGCTGTTCTCAGAATGTATCAAATTTCACTAAAACAGTGACTTGAAGGTATTCATCATATAACAGCGGGGAAAAAAAAACACAATCAAAATGATTGTGTTTAAAAAACCCATACAACATAACAAATCAGAATTCAGAACTCCTTAAAGTTAACTTACTTTCCATGACGGCGAAGGATGTCCTATGAACAGCTTACACTCTGTTGTGCTGTTATTACTTTCAACCCGCCACTTTCTGAAAGAAAACCTCCATCGTTTTCAAAAACATGTTACATACAATAAATGACTTCTCGCTCTCTACCACACGTTTCCACAAGGCCAACTCGTGTCTGAGCCATTTATAACTCTTAGAATTCTTTTAAGCCAATCCCGTCATGTTGTATTTCCGCAACTTTCACAATTAAAATGTTGAAGATCATTTTCACAATCCTGGACTAGTAATATCTTCCCCTTCTTGCTCAATCATGTTCTACATTTCCTATCACACTGATACTGCTTACTATGAAGCAGACTTACACTACCTTTATGACTAGTACAATTATTTAATTCTCTACATCACTTTTAATCACAAAGCAATGTAAAACAGTAGACAGCATTGCAGACTTACATTCCCTCTACTCCATGTTTTGATTGGCTGCTTCAATTAGCTTATAAAAAGAAACAGTTTTTCTGAACTCATTCAAAGTGCACGTATTTCTCCATGACGTCCAGTGTTATGGTAAGAAGTTATGTCCCTGTACTACACTTATCCTCAAGGCCAAATCGTGTAGGAGCCATTAGAACTTCTTGAAATTCCTCAGAGCACATCCCGAGATTCTTTCCCTAAAATTTTGGTTTTAAAAACACCAGGTAAGAGTTTTTAAGGTCATACGGCAATTTTTTTTTTTAAATTAAAACAGAATCATTGCAGAATGACCAGCCATTTCTACACTTTAAATAAGCTGTGTAATGTCCTGATGTTATTGAAGGACCATCATGATATATAATTGCTACAGTTACAAAAGTCCTTCCTGATATTGACAACTGTGAAGCCACAACATTTTTAATTAAAGTTGTCAATTTTGTTCCATCAGGCCTACATCGTTGGAACATTAAAATGACATACTGGCCATATGTTCGTATAAATAATGTGGACATCATTTCAGATTTACATTGGCTACACTCCATGTTGTGATCAGCTGCTTTTACTAGCTTATTAAAAGAGACTGATTTACTGTCTGGCAAAGTTAAATATATAAATCTTTCTGAGTCTACACTAGTAGTACTTGATACCCTACAGTTCTCGCAGTCATGCTGCCATTGATAAGAAAGCCCAAACAGGTGATCTACATCTACACCGTCATCATGCAATACATCAAGCATATACATTAAAAACTCCTGACAATCTTGCTGACTATTTTGAGAGAATTGTGTTTGGCCTGAACATCTGTCTAACAGATTTCGAATTTCAGACACACTTTCTATGTTTGTTCTATCAGTGCTACATTTCTCTAACACAGAATTTAACAAACTGCAAAATCTTTGATCAGAATTGACCACAATCTCTTCTTTTACATTTTCTAGAGAAAACAAAACATTAACCACTACATTAGCATAGCAGTTGACACCAGAACTGTTTTCAAATTGAAAACCAACAACATCTTCAACAGAATCCTTTTTGTTTCTGCTTATAATTTCAGGTTCATCGACTTTTCGTCTTTTTGCTACAACCTCCCCAGTATTGGTCACATTTCTTCGTTTCCGGCCTACCACACGTTTCTCAAACAAAGGATACTGAGGCAAATGTGGAGCATACTCTCTTCTTAACCTATTGTATTCCTTAACACAATCTAGATCCGCACAAATGTTTGTGACATCACACTCAATCAAGTACAATCCCGATAAAGTTCTAACTCGTGACAATGCCACATATGCCATACCCTCCTTGAACACAGAACTGCCAATATTCACCAATGCACAGTCTACACTTAAACCTTGCGATTTATGGATTGTCACCGCATATGCCAAGCAAACAGGAAACTGCTTACGACGAACATATAAGTCTTTTACAAGCAAAAATCTAGCAGAACAACGACCAATTAGCTGTACTTCCTCAATGCCATCAAATTTAATTTTTAAAAATTCAATTCCATCTCTATTTCTGTATTTCACAAAATCAACAACATTACCCATTGATCCATTTACCAGACCTCTTTCAACATGTAAATTCCTTCTTAAAATTATACGGCAGTTCAAGCACACATTCAGAGTCTTTTCAAAACCTGCAGTTTTAGATATACTCTTCTCTAATGAATCCAATTTTGTTTTCAGATTCTCAGACAAAATAATTGTTGATCCCATATGTTCTACTCTGTCAATAGCTTCCAGTTTCACAATCTCTTGCTTTTCTAAATGCAACATTTTGTTGTTGAATTTGGTACATTCTGCAAGAGTTGGCATCAAACATATTCCAGATTTTTTCTCAGTAATTTTCTGAAAAATATTCTCAGGCACAACATCTTGGTCTGGATATAAATTTGTCAGTAATCGTGCATGTAAAGCTTCTTTCCCATGCTCGGTCACTTTTCCAATTCTAACATCTTGTAGAATAGTCTTGTAAACTTCATCCTTTGCCTGACGCATATTTTCATGCAGTTCAGCATAATTGAAGTTTAACCATATATTGACGTTGCCAATGCTCCCTAAGCACTTCCTGGTATCTTCATGCGTGAGCATTTTGAACACAGGTTGCCCTTTCACTGGTGTCAGCTGCAGAAGATCTCCGAAAACAATGATGTGTTTGCCACCAAATAACACATCATACTCTGTTTTGAGAACTTCTTGCATTCTCAAATGCACAAAGGCAAGCATGATATTGGAAACCATGCTTACTTCGTCAATGATAAGAAGTTTCATTTTCCTCAAGACTCTTGAAACTTCAAAACAAGCATCTCCAGATAGCTTGTGATATTCTAATTTGTTGTCATGCTCCACTGGCAGCATCAGTAAACGATGTAAAGTAATCCCTTTAATGTTATGTGCTGCCAGTCCAGTTGGAGCGGTGACAACACAAGACAGCGATGACTCTGTCCTTTCCTGCAAATAACATGAAATTGCTTTAATAAGGAAACATTTTCCAGTTCCCGCTTCTCCACTCACGTACAGTCGGACAGGCTTCAACGACGTACATGAGCACTCTTTCTTGTCATGACTTAATCCATGATCAATTTGCATGGTAAGTTCGTCATATATTTTCCTCTGCTCAACGTTGAGTTGTCTTTCCAACTCTTCTAAGTTAACCGCATCCTCCTGAGCATGTGCCATGGCTCTTTCCACTTCATTCATAGCAGTGGCAGCTTCATTTTCGATAACAGGTCCTCCTAGTGGATCCTGACTCAATGAAGCAGAACTCTGACTGTCCTGAGAACTGTCTCTGGCAATCTCGGCTGCAATCGTTGCTTCCTGCTCAATTTCCACATTCAACATTTCTACATATTTGGGAAAAGCAGGACATTCTATGGTCTCCTTGGCAGCATTGAAAGAGTCTTCGTAACAAAGGAAATCTCCAAGCAGTTCCTCTTCTGCACGCCAAGGCTTAAAAAGTTGCAAAAGTGCTAAATAGAAAAACTCCTTTTTTTCAGGAGATTCGCCACTCAATTTTCGATGGTTTATCAAGTGGCATTTTCTTTGCTTGACCAGACATCCCTCACTTCCTATTACAGCATACACTCCTTTCTCAGTATCTTCTTTGATGTTCCTCTTGAATATGTAATTTTGCAGAACCTCATACAGACAAACATTCTCGAGGTGACTGCTTCGATTTGGATAATATGTATCCAACATGTTGGTCTTCAAAATGTCGGTACTGTTTGGCTCCTTTTCCGCCAAATACTCAATTTCCCGCACAGGTTTGAGAACTCGATTACGCGTTGCAGCAAGACCAACACTCGCCCAAACGATACTCCTGGACTTGGCATAGAGACTTGCTGAAGACAACTGGTCAGAACATTCGTAAGCTCCGATTTCTCGATGAGACAACATCTTCAGACTGAAACTGTACAACTTCTTGCTGAGGCTCTTTTCATGGGAAATGTCCTCCCACATATCCTTCAATTCTGTCTTCTCTTTTTTGGTGATGTAAGATGTCACATACCGAGCCACAGCCATACAGTTATCAGCCACAAACTGTATATCCATGTTAGCATTCCACATGGACAAAATCACCGGGTTGTAGTCGTTGATGTACTTAGACTCTTCGTTCCTCTTCAAATTGTATGTGTTTTTAGGTGATTTCTTCATCACATTATGTCGCAGCGAAGACATCAAACTGTTCACTCTTCCTTTAGAAATCACCGGTCGTGGAAAGCCAAAACGACATTTGGTGTAGAACTTGTCTTTGTTCCGGAATTTACGACGACAGTACTTTCCACATCGATGGCTTTGGAAACGTAGAACTTTTTCTCTTAGGCTTTTTTTCTCCTTTGCGTTTGGAACAGCACACGTAGAATACTGTTCTATGAAACTCATCACTGAGTCTTCTGCATCCGTTCCAAATTTAGGTGCATCCTTGATCCACAGCAACATATGTATATGAGGAGCACCTCTTGCATGGTACTCCTTCCTCCAGAAGAAATCCAACACCTCTCCAAGAGGTGGATTCTTCTTATTCATGATGAAAGACATCATACCTTCAAATCTATGATTGAAGTACCTACATACATTGACTGGATCCAAAGAGCACAGTTCTCCGGGTGTCTTGAATTCGATGTTTTCTACGTTAGCATTTGCCTCTCGTAGAAATTCAAGTAAGTCTTCCCAGCCATACTCAGCACAGCTCAAAGTGAGGAACCATGTGGGAGTTCCTAAGTTCCTCAGCATACATTTTAAATCACCATGACGACGGTACCAGTACTCATTAGTACCACGCTGACACGCCATGAGATTAATCAGGTGATAATCCAAAATACTGTCTTGGACATTGACTTTATCCATAAAGTCACTTGCCGAGATGTTTTGCATGTGTATACCACTTTTCAAGATGTGGTTCACTGCATATGACAGTCCAGACAGATCGCTTTCAAACAGGAGATGAAACAAATAAGGAATGCATTGTCGAAACCTAGGATCTCCTGCATACAATCGCAAAGTCCGGTATTCAGAAGCAGGAATTTGATGAGGTCGCTCATCATATCTTCCTCCCTGACCTGTTGGAAAAAGCTGTGGGAAACACCGAGCTTCCAAACTTTCCTCCCAAACACTAATGGGACTCCCTTTCGCTTGTTTCATTTGAAACAACTCAATAGCATTCCCCATGACTTCCTTGGAATGCAAAGGATGAACACTATAATGTTCATATATTTCTTCACTAGTACAGGGTTCTACTTTCTCAATTTGACCAGCACACAAATCGCTATCCTCTTCCTCACTTACTTCTTCTTCTGCAACATATACATTTTTATAGTATTTATTATATTTTTTCAAATACAATGTTGCCCTTTTGACTTTCCTAACATCTACTAAATCTTGCATATTTTCTTATTCTTTGTCGGAACCCCATTAACTAAGATAACAAGAGGTTCCTCTTCCACTTTTTCTACTCCAATTGTTTTAATGTTTTTCTTCAAATCTAGAGGCAAATAAACAACTCTTCCCTTTAATCCTCTCTGTAAATCTGATGGAGGCAATTTCCCTGTCTTTGGCTCCATTCTTACAATAGCCTGAAAGGGATGGATACTTTGAATCAAAATAGATTCATAAGTATTTAAATCCTTCAATTCAGAAGGAATCTCAACCAATTCCAGATTATTATGAACTGCTCTAGCAGGCATCTGGTTTTAATTTAATTTGTTACAACAATAAGTACACACACGTTGATCCAATCCCAAATCAAAACAATTTTCTACCATCAAGTATGTTGTAAAATCCTTCCATTCACTATTATTTTCCCTTTCACTTTTTCGATATAAATCCACTAACTTAGTCTGATTCTTATAATAAGTGCGTCGACAACACACACAAGTGAAATTTGGCCTCTCACTTGATTTCACCTCAAACGTCGCAATTTCCCTCTGGAAATTATCTGTACTGGAAACCTGTACACTATCTTCCACATTACTCTCTTCTTCTTGGTCAATTTCAACATTCTCCTCTTTACTTCCAAAGTAACAAAACTCAATTTCTTCACATATATTCTTCACATCTATTTCAGAACCATGCAAAAGAGCAGCGCATAATTGTTTAAGCATAATTGCTGGACTCTTAGCATAATACAACATTCTAACTAATTTCCTCACTTTATTATGATGCACTGCTAGCATCCTGAAATGATGAAAAACACTCTGGCATACTCTCCTGGAAAGACAAGCCAGTGAATGACCATGCAAACCTATCACTTCTCTCACTCTGCAAGGATCTAATTCTTGCAACAACTTCATTTTCTGCTTCAAACTTTTCTTATTAAATGACCGTATAAAATCACAAAGCAAATTGATGGAATCCTGTCGTACACTGCAAATACTACTACACTTCCAGGTGTACACAGGACCCTTAGGACGTCTCCCTAAAACCTCATTACCTAACACCTCTTCTATCTCTGTTGTCACAAGTTTTTCTTTTTCAACTGGACAACCATCTTTCACTTCATAAGCTCGACCACTGGTGTCAACTGCATGCACCAAATCATTATCCTGGAAATAACTCTCCTCATTAAAAAATGCCTCAGAGCTTGAACTATGCATCCATTCTCCAGAAAAAACTTCACAAAAATTACTACGATTAACTATTCTCTTCCATCTACTATTTCTTTTGAAATCATAAATTGCCATGTTTAGCTTCCTAATTCTATTGATTGTCAAAATAAATAACTTACGTTTAATTTCAAATGCCTGATCAATAACTTTCTCAACTATTTTTTTTCTCTTATAAAAAACCACTTTCTGTTGACCTTTCTTAATATTTTTTAACAAATTGCCAATTATCCTGTTGCGGAACATTCGTTTACGAATGTCCCTAAACTGTTGTTTCCTTCTACTTTCATGCATAGAGTTATCTCTTACTCTAGCAGTAACATTTTTCATTGGCCTTTCCTTACCGTTTGAATTGCTTCTCCTTTTCTGGACTGAAACATTTTCTGTAGTAATATTTTTTTTACTACAGATATTTCTTATGAATGTTTTTGTACTCTTACCCGGTGCTTTCTTGGTGACTTGACAAATCTTTTTGTTAGAGGACTGCTGCTTTTTTTCATTCACCTGCTGTCTTTGACGTTTTGCAGCCTTTCTCACTCTTTCTTTGGTTGGCATGCTGAAATCTTGAAATGATCTGCAGTTGAATCTGTGGTAAAATATAATAATTTTTTTTATTAACCACTATTACCCAACAGTAAATTAATAACAGTCATCAAAAACTTAACACACTACTTAACATTTTTACATAGAAGATTTTTTTGTACATGGCAAATTTAGAATACAGAAATAGCAGAAAAGAAATGGAATTTATATTCATTTTACCTGTGCTGTTTTATATATGAATCTGATCTAATTTTATGACCATATTTTAATATTTTATTGAAGACACTACACATAACCTGTTTTTGAAGGTGTCTTTATTTTTAAATTAAACGGTTTACATTTTTACTTTTTATTTATTATAAATTTATAAAATAAATGTTTATAGTTCCATAGGCTCAAGCACGTCAGCTTCCCATCCTATGTCATACAATTCTGACAAATCTGCATCCTCATCACGTTGTTCTTCATCCTCAGGATTGAAATCATCCAAGGGATCAACATCCACTGATGTTTCAATTACGAGTTCAATGATGAGGTCGAAATCAACTGATTGCTGATTGTCGCTCATGTTGATGTTGTCTTTATCTTTAAAGAAAGATAACAACAATGAGATGTTGCAGAGTAAGAGACAAATCTCAGAGATTATAATAGTAAAATTGTTTAACAAGAGTAACATTTTGCAGCTATTATTTAACCATGTCCAAGGATGCTGAGGAGGCAGCCGCGGGCCGTGGAGGGAGTTACGGTGGAGCAGGGAGGCGGGAAGGGGGAGGGGCAGGGTGGAGGGACCTAAAAACTGGCATATGAATAAATGCAGGTAAGTACACAATTTAATTATTCAAACGAATTTCGTAGCGCGCACTGCATCGCAAAATGCATTTTGCGATGCAGTGCGCGCTACGAATTTCGTTTAAATAATTAAATTGTGTACTTACCTGCAATTATCCATATGCCAGTTTTTAGGTCCCTCCACCCTGCCCCTCCCCCTCCCCGCCTCCCTGCCCCACCGTAACTCCCTCCACGGCCCACGGCTGTGAGGAGGTGAAGCCTATCTCCAATTTTTCACTGAACAGGACTCATCTCTTCTTAACCTTGGATAAACCTCACCGACTCTGTGTCCCCTGCACATAATTAAATGTAAAGGGGCAGATTTATATTAACTAGCACATCCCCAGGGATGCACCAGTTAACGTGCACCGCTGCTCTGCCACCCACGGTGTGCCGCATTTACAATCAGATAGGACAAAGCTGCATCAAAACCCTGCGCCTGCTTGAAGCAGGCATAGATCTTGACGCAGGTAGGCTGAAAGCTAAAGCAACAACTAAGTGTCGTGTGCAGAAGTTGCAAAAAAGAAAAAATGGCGTTTAAACCAGTAATGAGCCCATGCTAACTTAACACAGTGTAAAGATATCCAGGATCTACATCAGTTTGGGGTTCACGAACCTGGCAGGTACAAGGCACTGAGGCTTTGCACCGTGCATGTCTCATCCCAAATCATATGTTGTTTGTGAATGAAACAATTTCCCAGACCAAATGCTTTGGATTGGCTACTTCTAAAAAATTAAACACCCCTACTATCCCGGAGTTAGAGGAATATGATGGTTGGAGTAATTTTACTCGGTTGTCCATTAGTGATTTACAGGCCCTACTCCGTAATTCTTCCTTTAACATTTCCAGTATAAATCCAAAAGGTTGGCTGCTTTGGCAACGTGCCTTATCCACGGTTTAATAACGCTGCCTTTTGCTTTATATAAGTTTTCAAATTGTATGAAATATATACCAATAGGTCGTTATGAACCTTTAGGTAGTGGTTTTCTTCATGAGGTCTGGTCGCTTCCATACACATACAGATGTTTCAAAGATGATCAAGAAGTTTATCTGAATGGAGAGGAATGCACTGAGACGCCAGATCATTCACTAATGTGTAGGCACATACAGTTACACGGTTCATGCAACAAAGACCGACCAAATATGGCTTGCGTGTTGCAAGGCACGCCAGTTCCTGCTATCATCCCCACGTTCAGTTGTTGGAAAATGGTAGTTATTTGATGCTCAATAATGAAGATTGTTCTGGGTTAATTAAAAGTATTCCTTTTATCGTAACAGTAAGTAAACGGGTTATTTGCTGCAGAAATGTTCTATTTCCTCCCACACATGAACATAGGGAGTTTTCAATCTGGCCACAAATACCAACCTTGGGAGCAGATTTCAACGGCATGGCAAGAATAAGGGCTCTTTTGTCTCAGAGAGAGGTGGCCTTGAGTTCGGCCCGTGAAACTTTCGTGCTTCACATAGCGAACACCCGTACAGAGGTGCAGACCCTTTTAAATACTGATTCGCCTTTCCATTTCAGCAAGATGGTTCGGACTATCTTTAACGCGTCCTCCACAAAGGGCCTGGCGCACTTTTTTAAAGTTGTTACCAGTGGTCTCGTGACTTCATTTGAGAAAATCTTTGGAGTCATCCCTGCTTTCTTTCATTCTATTTTTTCCACTGTGCTTGGTGGATTCCCATTTTTACTTGCATTAGCAGCGGACGCTCTTGTGCTTTTTTACATTTTTAAATATGGATGTCCCTCCTGTGCAAGCTCCCGCCCTGCAGCTGCTGACGCTGTTCCGCAATCGCATGCTTGAATATTATGGCACAATGCCATTGGCGATATTAAGCACGGCATATGGATTATCTTTTCGATTCTCCTACTTCACCTGTGTCCAGCCTGTATTTCACTGCCTGACCTGTGATTTCGATTGGGCCATTGATTTGTGTCTCTGCGGACCGGTTTCTCCTGACGTCGACTTTAATCAGCTGATGAGTCCTATCATTACTCACGAGTTGGTTTGTCCTGGCGAAAGGATTATGGCTGTGGCATTGATGCATGGACTAATTGGTCCCTGGAATTTACTGGCGGCAACACAGTCTTTCTTGGAACAGAGCTTTCTTGAAAACCCACCGAGCTGTCCTCTGATGGTGATAGAGGATCCGGTGCTGGGAGAGCACGTATGTTCTTTTCCGCTTTTAAATTGGATGGCTGAACTCTTTTCGGATGAAGACGGTGACTTCCTATTGGAGGCTGTTGCAGCTTATTTTGCATACACAGTTATGTCATAGACCTTTTTCATGTTTGATATGCTGAGTACTAGCATTTCATTGACAATTCATTGACTTATTTGTCAAGTTTTTATTATTTAGCTTGCCTATTGGCTTAAGCCTCGATAAAGTAGTTGGCTGTTTTATTTTTCTTTAGCATTAAATTTTCCTAGTTTTTAATGTTTTACCTTGCGGACCGTCCACATATAAAGTTGCAATCTGCTCTCATGAGATGGCACTTCTATTATCTTATTCAGTTCGTTTCCGGATCATGGGGAGGTGTCATCTAGATCCTGGATATCTTTACACCGTGTTAAGTTAGCATGGGCTCATTACCGGTTTAAACGCCATTTTTCCTTTTTTGCAACTTCTGCACACGACACTTAGTTGTTGCTTTAGCTTTCAACCTAGTAGTTCATCGTGGTTTACATGAGAATAATATGTTATTGCTCTACTATCTGCTTTGCTTGTTAAACTATATCTGTACAGCGAGTGCTGAAGTTTCAAGAACAACACGATACAGAATTGTTATGAGGTCTGATCTCCACGACTTCATACTCATAACATAAGTGCAGCTTCTGCCAATTCTGGGCATGAGGCGGGTTTTATATTGCTTTGCCGAACACACATACACAACACTTGATGCGGTTCACATGAAGAGAGAGCTGGTGTATGCTGATGTGATTCCTTCAAATCTAAGACACTAAAGTATGGGCACGCCCTAAACCAACACAAAGAGACCTTCTTAGCAAATAATATAATATGTGTATTAGGGAGGGTGAGATATAAGCAGCCGCGGGCAGTGGAGGGAGTTACGGTGGGGCAGGGAGGCGGGGAGGGGGAGGGGCAGGGTGGAGAGGGCTAAAAAACGACACCTGGATAATTACAGCTAAGTAAACAATTTAAATAATAAAACGAATTTCGTATCGCGCACTGCATCGCAAAATGCGATGCAGTGCGCGCTACGAAATTCGTTTTATTAATCAAATTGTTTACTTACCTGTAATTATCCAGGTGCCGTTTTTTAGCCCTCTCCACCCTGCCCCTCCCCCTCCCCGCCTCCCTGCCCCACCGTAACTCCCTCCACGGCCCGCGGCTGCTTATAAGTGTTGCTAACTCTTATTCATTTACAGCATGTTAACATACTGTCACCATTCGCTTTTTATGTACTAGTAACTATGCTGGTAATTTTGCTACTGATAATATGTGTACTTGTATTATCTAAAATACTACGCCTGAGAAGACGGCATTAGTAAATAAACATTTCAAATACACATGTGTTCTTCTTAACTCCATGTTCTAGTTTCTAATAAATATATAACGACCGAGTGTTCATGAGTTCCACGTATCCTGAGGTACTATAAGTTCATATTCTGGATTGTCTAAACATTGAGAGTTTGTTATATCCAATGTGACACTGTACCTAGCTTGCTAAGGGGTTTTTGAGTACTAAGGTGAGTTTTGGGGCACCCTAATTCACCGAGGTTCCAATCCTCTGTGCACACTTCTGTGTGAGAACAGAAACCCTGCGACAGGGGCACCCCTGAGCCTTGCTGGAGCTTCATCACACTTGCGATACAACTCCAGCAATGCGCCACCTTTACGGCACAGATACGTCACGCATCTGTGCTGTTTTTGCCCCATGATGCGCCGCATTGTAAATGCAGCACACCATAGGTGGCGGAACAGCGGCACAGGATGACTAACACATCCCTGGTGATGCGCCAGTCATCATAAATCTATCCCTATGCTTCTTATCTTGTTAGAGATGAACCGCCATATGTATCATCAAAGTTTTTTGCATTTCCTAAATAGCGAACTTTAAGGAATAAATAGCGATTCTTTACCATTCCTAGTTTGCGATGAGCTATTTGCTAATTACAAATTACCCATTCATTTCCATGGAGCAGGAGGCCCATAGGAATGAAGGTGCAATTTGCGATTAGCAATTACCTCATCGCAAATTACGAATTTTTCCGAGGGTGCAGGGGTGTCTCAAGAACACCCTGCTGCACCCCTGAAAAAGAAATTTGGGGGCATATGGCGCACATACATTTTGAAAACATTCCTTTACCTCAAAAACGATTTTCAACTCATAATTTGAAAACACTGCCCACGGGGAAATGACTTAAAATGTCCTCAAGACACATGAAAGTGTTTTTTTAAAGCCTTTGCAACTTTTTTGGGTCACTTTTAACATGGCTATGTAACTCAAACAGTCAAAATCTAAATTCACCATGCACAGGTGGGAGCATATTTACAAGGAATTTGCTCCACGGGGAAAGGTCTTTTAATTTAATATTGGAAAAATAACATCAGAGACACTGAAATGCCTTATAAAGAAGCATACACCATTATGTCCTTGTCATAAATTTTAAAAGCCTTCATTTTCCCCAAAAACGATTTTCAAGTCATAATTTAAAAACACTCCACATGGGGAAATGACTTAAAATGTCCTTAAGACACATTAAAGCGTTTTTTGATTGCCTTTGCAGCATGTTTCGGTCACCTTTAACATGCCTATGTAACGCAAACATTCAAAATCTAAATTTGCCATGCACAGGTGGGAGCATATTTACAAGCAATTTGCTCCACAGAGAAACTTCTTACATTGAAATGGGAAAAATAACATCAGAGACTCTCAATTACCTTATAAAGAAGCATACACCATTATGTCCTTGTCATAAATATTAAAACCATTGCTTTTCCTCAAAAACGATTTACAAGTCATAATTTGAAAACACTCCACAGCTCCTATGCACATAAAAACCCTGTCAGTACTAATACTTCACATTTTCTCCAATTACAATTTCTCAAAGAAACAAAATCTATTTGTAAAACACTTGAGACAAACCAACATTTGAAAAACACAACTTTCTTCATAATTTTCTCCTTAAAGCACACTATTTTCTATCTAACTTAAAGAAATCTTTTCTCACCTTAGCAAATACTTTGAGTTTCAAAACAGTCTCAGAAACACACCAATTTGTCTTCAGCAGAGCAAAAGGTATGCACTCCAGAGTCTGCAGCTTTCAAAAGCACAGAAATGCTGTAATTCTTCACACATATCTCTCATGTCACCCAATCTAAACTCTTCCCTCACTTTTTTTCAAATCAAAACCCTTCCCCCCCTCTGCCCCCTCTCTGCTTTTTCTGCATAGCAACCACCTCTTGCAAGACCTCTGGTGTTTCCAAGTTCACACAACAATGTTGCAATTGAACTCTGAACTCTCAGTGCACCTGCATATCCAGTGCATACTTTCATTTAATGATTTTTTCTTCGCCACTCAAAATACATCTTTCAACAAACTCATCCATGCACCCTAACTTTCTGTTTTCAGCAATCAAAATCCACCAATCACTGCTACTGCTTCATTAACACAGAAACTCCTCAGTTTTTTTCATTTTACACTCTCATTTTTTCAACTGCCATTTCATTGCCACACTTCATCTGACTGCAGGAGAACCTTCTCTCGCCATGTTTTCTGTCTGGATTGTTGGACATAGTTACATCTATTGGGCTCAGAGGTACGCTGAAAACAGGAATTTACCTAACCTCAATTTACAAGATGTGGAAATTAAGTGGTTTGGCCACAGAGGATTAAAATGTCACCAATTGATACCATTGGTGAAAACCTTTATGCATTTGCCAAAACCTGACCTGTTAATTGTGCACTGTGGAGGTAATGATTTGGGCACTTTGACTGGGGTAGGTCTGGAAATGCTTTTAAAGGACACCTTTGAGCAATTGATGGCTCCCTGTACAACAATAACTTGCGTTACTACATGCAAGATATCTACAGAGGAGATGGAGTTCACTTCTCAGATGAGGGCAACAGAATTTTCACTCTGAATTTAAGACTGTGCATTGGTACCTACTTATAAGTACCTAAATGTACCATAAACCCAAAAGCTCTTCTCAGAGCTACCCTACATCTGATCACTCACAATTATTATTTTACTCTAACTTTTTTCACTAATTTTCAAGAAAGTACGCTCCCCAGAATGCTTCCCGGTTCGCGAACCGGGCGCACTCCACGCAAAAAAACTAAAAAAACGATATATTTTTTTTTTGCCCTGCCAGACCCTTTTAAAGCCTCCACATCAAACCTAGGGGGTCAGGGAGGATCAACTATGCCCCCTTATGGTCATTTGCCCCTTCGCTTTGGCCTCCTCTTGTCTCTCGATCCTACCGAGAGACAAGATGGCGGCCGCTACGGACTGTTTGGAATGTTTACAGACGCCGAAGAACCAATCAGCTTCGCAAAGCTCCGTAACGCGAAAAGTACGCGAAGCGGAGCGCTGTTACAGATATATATCTTTTTTTGAACATTAATTTCTCAAAATCCACTGGAGCACATATATTGAGACCTAGCAAAGGCACATCGGGCTACCAGTCCCTACAATTTTGCCAAGTTTCGTGCAAATCCATTCAGCCGTTCGATTATTATTATTTTATTTTTTTTTGCCCCGCGGGGCCCTTTTAAAACCTCCACATCAAACCTAGAGGGTCAGGGAGGATCTACTATGCCCCCTTATGGTCATTTGCCCCTTCGCTTTGGCCTCCGCTTGTCTCTCGATCCTACCGAGAGACAAGATGGCGGCCGCTACGGACTGTTTGGAATGTTTACAGACGCCGGAGAACCAATCAGCTTCGCTTCACAAAGCTCCGTAACGCGTAAAGTCCGCGAACCGGAGCGCTGCCCGGTCCGCTGTTACAGATATATATTTTTTTTGAACGTTAATTTCTCAAAATCCACTGAAGCACATATATTGAGACCTAGCAAAGGCACATCGGGCTACCAGTCCCTACAATTTTGCCAAGTTTCGTGCAAATCCATTCAGCCGTTCGGGCTAAAAGTGAGGCCAACCGCCCTATGGAAAACTCAATGTTAAAAACACGTTTTGGGACCCCCCTTTTTTCTTGGCCCCCCCTTGACAAACCCCCCCCCAAATTTTCAAGGGCTGCTCAGAAACAAAATGTGCCATTTTCCTGAAAATTTCAGCCAATTCCGTCCACAAACGCCAAAGTTATTAGACATAGAATTTTCAAAAATCCCATAGAGAAAAAATCCTAACTATATATACCTACTGGCGACCGCCAGTAGGTAATATATATATATATGAAAGCTCCAAGGTACCCACAGGTTAAGGATGCACTCATCGAGCAGCCCTTGTTTCAAACGGGTAAAAGACATCACCGCACCCCAGTCTGCAGCTTCTCGTGTCTCGATTGAAAGCCTGACGCGTTTCTGAGCCTACGCTCGTCTTCAGAGGATCGACTTGAGTTTCTGACGCTTTGACACTCCCACTATTTAGCCGCCCTCAGATGAGCGAACTCGTGTGAGTTGGAACGCACTGCCTTGTGGGACTTGTAGTTCGTGTCTCTTCCCTGTATGGGTGCGTATTCTGCCATTTCATAGCCCTGGATGGGCCCCGGGATGCAGATGTCCATAGATCCCTCGGCTGCTGCTTCACAACAGGTTCGGCAACTTCCGACCCGTGACCCCCATAGATCTTCTGCGGGGGGGTGCACCCTTCGCGTCTGGGCTGCCGCGTGTAAATGAAAGCTCCAAGGTACCCACAGGTTAAGATGCACTCATCCAGCAGCCCTTGTTTCAAACGGGTAAAAGACATCACCGAACCCCAGTCTGCAGCCTCTCATGTCTCGATTGAAAGCCTGACGCGTTTCTGAGCCTACGCTCGTCTTCAGAGGCTCGACTTGAGTTTCTGACGCTTTGACACTCCCACTATTTAACCGCCCTCAGATGAGCGAACTCGTGTGAGTTGGAACGCACTGCCTTGTGGGACTTGTAGTTCGTGTCTCTTCCCTGTATGGGTGCGTATTCTGCCATTTCATAGCCCTGGATGGGCCCCGGGATGCAGATGTCCATAGATCCCTCGGCTGCTGCTTCACAACAGGTTCGGCAACTTCCGACCCGTGACCCCCATAGATCTTCTGCGGGGGGGTGCATCCTTCGCGGCTGGGCTGCCGCGTGTAAATGAAAACTCCAAGGTACCCACAGGTTAACGATGCACTCATCCAGCAGCCCTTGTTTCAAACGGGTAAAAGACATCACCGCACCCCAGTCTGCAGCTTCTCATGTCTCGATTGAAAGCCTGACGCGTTTCTGAGCCTACACTCGTCTTCAGAGGCTCGACTTGAGTTTCTGACGCTTTGACACACCCACTATTTAACCGCCCTCAGATGAGCGAACTCGTGTGAGTTGGAATGCACTGCCTTGTGGGACTTGTAGTTCGTGTCTCTTCCCTGTATGGGTGCGTATTCTGCCATTTCATAGCCCTGGATGGGCCCCGGGATGCAGATGTCCATAGATCCCTCGGCTGCTGCTTCACAACAGGTTCGGCAACTTCCGACCCGTGACCCCCATAGATCTTCTGCGGGGGGGTGCACCCTTCGCGGCTGGGCTGCCGCGTGTAAATGAAAGCTCCAAGGTACCCACAGGTTAAGGATGCACTCATCCAGCAGCCCTTGTTTCAAACGGGTAAAAGACATCACCGCACCCCAGTCTGCAGCTTCTCATGTCTCGATTGAAAGCCTGACGCGTTTCTGAGCCTACGCTCGTCTTCAGAGGCTCGACTTGACTTTCTGACGCTGTGACACTCCCACTATTTAACCACCCTCAGATGAGCGAACTCGTGTGAGTTGGAACGCACTACCTTGTGGGACTTGTAGTTCGTGTCTCTTCCCTGTATGGGTGCGTATTCTGCCATTTCATAGCCCTGGATGGGCCCCGGGATGCAGATGTCCATAGATCCCTCGGCTGCTGCTTCACAACAGGTTCGGCAACTTCCGACTCGTGACCGCCATAGATCTTCTGCGGGGGGGGTGCACCCTTCGCGGCTGGGCTGCCGCGTGTAAATGAAAGCTCCAAGGTACCCACAGGTTAAGGATGCACTCATCCAGCAGCCCTTGTTTCAAACGGGTAAAAGACATCACCGCACCCCAGTCTGCAGCTTCTCATGTCTCGATTGAAAGCCTGACGCGTTTCTGAGCCTACGCTCGTCTTCAGAGGCTCGACTTGAGTTTCTGACGCTTTGACACTCCCACTATTTAACCGCCCTCAGATGAGCGAACTTGTGTGAGTTGGAACGCACTGCCTTGTGGGACTTGTAGTTCGTGTTTCTTCCCTGTATGGGTGCGTATTCTGCCATTTCATAGCCCTGGATGGGCCCCGGGATGCAGATGTCCATAGATCCCTCGGCTGCTGCTTCACAACAGGTTCGGCAACTTTCGACCCCTGAGCCCCATAGATCTTCTGTGGGGGGTGCACCCTTCGCGGCTGGGCTGCCGTGTGTAAATGAAATCTCCAAGGTACCCACAGGTTAAGGATGCACTCATCCAGCAGCCCTTGTTTCAAACGGGTAAAAGACATCACCGCACCGCAGTCTGCAGCTTCTCATGTCTCGACTGAAAGCCTGACGCGTTTCTGAGCCTACGCTCGTCTTCAGAGGCTCGACTTGAGTTTCTGACGCTTTGACACTCCCACTATTTAACCGCCCTCAGATGAGCGAACTCGTGTGAGTTGGAACGCACTGCCTTGTGGGACTTGTAGTTCGTGTCTCTTCCCTGTATGGGTGCGTATTCTGCCATTTCATAGCCCTGGATGGGCCCCGGGATGCAGATGTCCATAGATCCCTCGGCTGCTGCTTCACAACAGGTTCGGCAACTTCCGACCCGTGACCCCCATAGATCTTCTGCGGGGGGGTGCACCCTTCACGGCTGGGCTGCCGCGTGTAAATGAAAGCTCCAAGGTACCCACAGGTTAAGGATGCACTCATCCAGCAGCCCTTGTTTCAAATGGGTAAAAGACATCACCGCACACCAGTCTGCAGCTTCTCATGTCTCGATTGAAAGCCTGACGCGTTTCTGAGCCTACGCTCGTCTTCAGAGGCTCGACTTGAGTTTCTGACGCTTTGACACTCCCACTATTTAACCGCCCTCAGATGAGCGAACTCGTGTCAGTTGGAACGCACTGCCTTGTGGGACTTGTAGTTCGTGTCTCTTCCCTGTATGGGTGCGTATTCTGCCATTTCATAGCCCTGGATGGGCCCCAGGATGCAGATGTCCGTAGATCCCTCGGCTGCTGCTTCACAACAGGTTCGGCAACTTTCGACCCGTGACCCCCATAGATCTTCTGCGAGGGGGTGCACCCTTCGCGGCTGGGCTGCCGCGTGTAAATGAAAGCTCCAAGGTACCCACAGGTTAAGGATGCACTCATCCAGCAGCCCTTGTTTCAAACGGGTAAAAGACATCACCGCACCCCAGTCTGCAGCTTCTCATGTCTCGATTGAAAGCCTGACGCGTTTCTGAGCCTACGCTCGTCTTCAGAGGCTCGACTTGAGTTTCTGACGCTTTGACACTCCCACTATTTAACCGCCCTCAGATGAGCGAACTCGTGTGAGTTGGAACGCACTGCCTTGTGGGACTTGTAGTTCGTGTCTCTTCCCTGTATGGGTGCGTATTCTGCCATTTCATAGCCCTGGATGGGCCCCGGGATGCAGATGTCCATAGATCCCTCGGCTGCTGCTTCACAACAGGTTCGGCAACTTCCGACCCGTGACCCCCATAGATCTTCTGCGGGGGGTGCACCCTTCGCGGCTGGGCTGCCGCGTGTAAATGAAAGCTCCAAGGTACCCACAGGTTAAGAATGCACTCATCCAGAAGCCCTTGTTTCAAACAGGTAAAAGACATCACCGCACCCCAGTCTGCAGCTTCTCATGTCTCGATTGAAAGCCTGACGCGTTTCTGAGCCTACGCTCGTCTTCAGAGGCTTGACTTGAGTTTCTGACGCTTTGACACTCCCACTATTTAACTGCCCTCAGATGAGCGAACTCGTGTGAGTTGGAACGCACTGCCTTGTGGGACTTGTAGTTCGTGTCTCTTCCCTGTATGGGTGCGTATTCTGCCATTTCATAGCCCTGGATGGGCCCCGGGATGCAGATGTCCATAGATCCCTCGGCTGCTGCTTCACAACAGGTTCGGCAACTTCCGACCCGTGACCCCCATAGATCTTCTGCGGGAGGGTGCACCCTTCGCGGCTGGGCTGCCGCGTGTAAATGAAAGCTCCAAGGTACCCACAGGTTAAGGATGCACTCATCCAGCAACCCTTGTTTCAAACGGGTAAAAGACATCACCGCACCCCAGTCTGCAGCTTCTCATGTCTCGATTGAAAGCCTGACGCGTTTCTGAGCCTACGCTCGTCTACAGAGGCTCGACTTGAGTTTCTTTTTTTTTTTTTTTTATATTTTTATTAAAAAAAAATATACAACGTTTATTCCCCTAACTTCTCCCCCCCTCCCGCCCCCGCACAGGACATGAAAAATGCAAAAAACAAATACAATCACATTTTGTTTTTTCCACAACATTTCTATATCTCAGGTTACAAGAACTCTGCCTGGCAAATTATACTGGGTTAGCTAGAGCATCAATCAAAACAGCTGGAAAGAGAAAAAAACCACAAAAAAAAAACAAGTAGGGCGAACAACTAAACATAACCCCATGGATACAGCTTGATTAGTATTCCTGATTTTCATTACACACCCGACTTGAGGCCCTATGGAAATTCTATGTTTCCTGCCACCCTATTCTTCCAATCTGTTATTGGTTTCCAGATCTGCAGACCGAGGGATCTGCCCTTCTTCCCTTTTCTGGCGTATAACGCTTTTTCCATTTTGTATATATGTAAAAGCCTGGCCAACCATTGCTGCATAGTGGGGGGGGGGTGCTTATCTCGCCATGCTGAAGCTATGCATAGACGAAATACTGCCATGGCTACAAACAAAAAGTTCTCAAATTGTGATTGCTCTCCAGTCCCGTCCAGTCCCATTAATATTACTTCGGATGTCATCGTTAACTTACAATTCAGCGATCGATCTAAAAACTCTTCGATTTCTTTTATCAGAGGGAGCAGGTTGGGGCATTCCCCGAACATGTGGACTATGTCTCCCTCCAGGCTATCACATCTTGGGCATGTTATCCCTTGTGTGCCCCCCCCACTGTGCAATTCTGGCTGGGGTGTAGTATAGCTTGTACAAGGTCTTGTAGTGCTGGGATTGCAATGAAGAAGAGCGGAGAACCTCCTGTCCCATCTGCAATGACTTATCAAAGATCCCCTCAGTAATCCCTAGCGCATCAATCCATTTTGCTTCAAATTTACCCAGGTCATCTCCCCTGTGTGCTATAAGTTCAGCATAGAACCTTTTTATCGTGCAGCCGTGTCCCCCTTCTATTACTTGTAATATTGTATTGTCTCCAAATCCTAGAGGTCCTCCTCTCTTTCCAGCCAATAAGCTTCTTATCTGTAAATATTTAAAAAACGTCCTTGTACTGAGCCCAAATTTTCTCTGTATCTCTGAGAATTGGCGCACTCCTAGCGGGCCTATCAAATCCCCCATTCTTTTCACTCCTAACCGTCCCCATTCCTTAAAAACAGTATCAGAAAAGATCTCTGGGGGTAATGTGGGGTCGTTCCCTAACCTAGTATATGCATGGTATCTACCCAGTCCAAAGCTCTTTTTAAACGCCTTCCACACCTTATAAGCTGCCTCCAGGGTCTTGAATCTGGTCCTCTTAAAGTAGCTCGGTTCAGTGTATCTCAGGAATACATTCTGTGCCTCCTCACCTAAAATCAAACCGTATATCTCTAACGAGCCGGTATAGAATTCTCCTTCCATCTCGGCAGCACCAATGAGGCCCGTTATTTGCTGCAGCACTGCTGCCCAGTAATAAAGTCTCAGATCCGGTAGTGCCCACCCCCCCCTCTCTCTTGGTAATGCCATAAATTTTAGTGCCCTTCTTGTTTAACCCTGTGACCAAATAAACCGGTTTATTATGAGCTCTATTCTACTAAACAAATGTGGGTTAAAAAATAGAGGTATAGTTCTAAATATATATAGAAATTTCGGGAGGAGATTCATTTTGATATAGTTTACCCAACCAACTATGGACATATGCAGGTTATGTATCCTATCCAAATCCTTCTTCGCTTTCGCGATGATAGGGGAAGTGTTTAAGTCCACTAAATTGCCCAGGTCAGCAGTGATAGTTATTCCTAAGTAAACCCCCTCAGCCACCACCCGTGAATCTGTGCATGTTGCGTATGTGTTCTTTATAATTTGTGTCTTAGTTTTATTTAGTGCGTACCCCGCGACCTGCCCAAATTGCTCCGCCTCCTGTTCTATTTTACTGATGGCCTCTGCTGGTGAGGGTGTGATAATCGCGATATCATCTGCGTATGCTAGTACCTTAATCAGTCCCATCTTAGTATCTAGCAGCCTAATTCCATCATTTAGCTCCAGTTTCTTAATTAGTGGATCTATGTAAAGTGCAAAGAGCAAGGGTGAGCATGGGCACCCCTGTCGTGTGCCCCGTGTAATTCTAAATGGGGTAGTGCGGCTTGCATTCACCCTTACACACGCCGTTGGTCCTACATACAATGATTGTATCGATTTTATAAATCCTTCTCCAATTCTCCCTTTCCTTAGCACTGCCCACAGAAATTCCCATGCCACGCGGTCGAAGGCCTTTTCGGCATCTAGTAACATAGCTGCCATAGGTTTCTCCTCCGTCCCTTTTACATCAAATAGCGTGATCATTTTTCTAACATGGAGTGTAGTTCCTCTATGTGGAATAAAGCCATGCTGATTAATGCTTACTAATTGCTCTGTTACCCTAGCAAGTCTGTTCGCTAATGTTTTAGAGAAGATTTTTAGGTCAGCATTAATCAGTGTAATCGGGCGGTATGATCCGGGCTCTGCGGGGGGTTTCCCTTTTTTAAGGATTACAACAATATCTGCCCCTGCCCAGCTGGCTGGTATATAATGCCCCAACTGTGCCTCTCTAAGTGTCTTAACTAGCTCTGAGATAATTGATGCAAAAAACACTTTGTAGAATTCCCCGGGTATCAAATCCGGCCCGGCAGCCTTGCCGGAAGGCAAACTGAGCATAGCCTCCTTAATTTCTTCTGCCTCTAAGCAGGTCTCGAGAGAGTCCCTATCTATCTCCTGTAGGGTTTTAATTGGTAGGTCTTGCAGGTACCTCTGAATATCGGCAGGATCCCTGTCCTGCTCCTCCTCATAAAGCTTGCAATAGAACTCCCTAAAGACCTCGAGGATACCTTCCCTATCTGAAACCATATTACCCCCGCTGTCTCTTATCTCTTTAATTTCCCCTTTTGCCATCCTCTGTCTCGTGCGTGTTGCAGGTGTCCGCCCTACCCTTTCACTATATTCATAGCATTGCTCTCTCTTAGCATTGTAAATCTTAGCTGATTTTATTGCTATACTCTCTTCTGCTTCTGCTTTAGCCATCATGGTCTCCATTAGATATTGTTCCAGCTCCCGCCCCTCAGTAATAGCCTGTTCAAGTCTCTGCTCTGCTTTCAACAGGTCGCTATTTACCCGATCTACCTTGGCTTTCTCCTTTTTCTGATTGGCTAGACTAAAGCTCAGTGTTTCACCTCGCACCCCGGATTTAAAGGTATCCCAATCATTTCCTGGATTAGTACTCCCTCTATTGATATCCCAGAAGCTCTTTATCCAAACGTGCATGTGTGTAATGTAGTCTATATCCGTCAGGAGTTCTCTTTCAAATGTCCATGATTTAACCTGTCTTTTAAGCCCACTGCCCGTTATTGTCAATAATAGAGGGTTGTGATCAGACAGAATACGGGGTAGCCTCACTATAGTGAGGATATTTGAGGGTAACCTGGAGGTGAAGAAGTAATCCAGACGGACGCACTTCCTATGGGGGGCCGAGTAGTAAGTGAAGCCGTCCTCGCCCGCTTTAAGCTCTTCCCAGACATCTATAAAGGCGTTATTACTGGCCATACTTCGGATTGCTCTACACATCCTCTTTTTCCTTCCTTGTTATAGGCCTCTATTATTCAGTCCCAAACCTGATGCCCCGTCGATGTTGAAGTCTCCTGCGAGGATCACTCTTGGTACCCAGGTAGCCAGTTCTATATCTAGGAACTCGAATACTTCAGGGTCATCCTCCGTTGACCCATAGACGGACCCTAAAGTAATCCAGTCTTCTCCAATCAGACACTCAATCAGGGCCCACCTGCCCCAAGGATCTTCTAATTTCTTCCTAGTGCTAACGTTAGGTAGTTTAGTTAGTATGGCCACTCCCCTGACCTTTGCCCCATGTTTTGAATATGCCAGCAAGCGCAGCCCCAATTGTTCCAACAAGAAAGGCTTATTGCCTTCTATGTGTGTCTCTTGTAAACATATAAATTCTGCCTGGGTGTTTTTAATTAATAGAGCTACCTTTTGCCTTTTCAGCCTATCATTCAGCCCGCATACATTCATTGTTAACACCTTAACTTTTGAGCTCATCCTTAATCTTTATTATTCCTGAGCCTTTTAAACCGAAGAGATAAAATTTATTTTCTGCCCTCGATACCATCTTTGCTGCTAGTGCCATTGTCTTTGCCTTTAGGTTTCCAACTAGCTTTTGCCAGATCCAGCTGATTAGTCTAGCCAAAATTAACTCTTTAAACTTATATGCAGTCCTTCTTTCCCTTACATGTATCCTGAGTTCCTTTTGTGTAATTTCCTTGTTTGATATGTCCCAGTCCTTTTCCCTATATTCTGTCCTGTGCCCCCTCCCCCCTCCCCCCTCCCTCCCTCCCCTTGAGGCATCCTGGGTCCAGCCGGATCCAGGTGTGGGCGTCCGTTGACCAGTAGGCCTCAGTGCGCTCCCCCCCAGCCCCGCATGAATATTATGATTAGATTAGGAGAGAGTCTATGAGAAAAAATAAAAATAAAAAAAATAAAGGGGTTCTATACCCAGTATTGAAAAGAATTGAAACTTATTATCCAGTCCACATCCTAAGAGAAAATTTTGTTCTTGGTCATTTTCCGGTATTATCTTTTGCAGTCTCTGAAATTTCTTTAAGGTAATTTTCGGCCTGTATTTCGCTGGTGAAACTGCGAGTTGCTCCCCTAAAAATTACTTTCAGTCGGGCAGGGTTCTGTAAAAAAACTTTAGCGCCAATTTGCTCAAAGGGAGAAAATAGCTGTCTCAGCCTCCATCTCCTTTCAACGGTAGCGTGGGCAAAATCTGGTCTCACAAAGAATGTGGAGCCGTTATATTCTCTCTTACTCGTGGGACGAGCTAAGTCGTAGATGGTATCACGAAGTAGAAAGTTTCCAAAGAACACCAGCATTGCCCTTGGAAATTTAGGTTGATTCTGTGGTTTCTTAGACTGAGTGAGGGGGAACCGATGGGCGCGTTGTACTTCTCTCTCTAGTTCCCAGGTTTGAAGTTCAGGGAAAGCTGATTTAAGAAGTTTAATTACATACCCCCTGGGGTTGTTTTCTTCAACGCCTTCTGCGAGCCCCAGGAAGCGCAGATTGTTTCGTCTTGATCTATTCTCTTGTTCCTCGACCTTTATCAGTAGATCCTGTATGATTCCTTCTTGGTTTTTTTCCTGCTTTTGAAGGTAAGTAACATCGTTCTCAAGATGGTTAGTTCGTGATTCAACTGACACCATTCTTTCAGATATCTCTATACATGTACTTCCTACCTTATTTACAGCGCCTTGCAATAGTTGTATGGCTGAATGCTGCTTTTGGGTTTCCATTTTAACGTCTTTATGCAGTCTTTTTATTGAGCTTAATATATCTTTTAGTGATGGCTCGGCCACTTCTCCTATTTCTTCATCATATTGAGAGATGTCTCCAGTTGGATCCTCCTCGCTTTCTTGAGCCAGTATTTTTTCCCCCTTTAATTTATTTTTGGGTTTTGGGATTTTTTGGGGATTGATGGATTCTGGGTTACTTCCTTGATCGGTTGTTTCTTCATAGGTACTTTTATTTAATCTTTTATTCCTTATTCTTCTTTTCTCTAGTTTTTTCCCCCTTGGTGTATTTCCTTGCCCATGATTGCTTATGTTCCTTGTGCCTGAACAACCTGATATTTCCTGGGTTGATACTTCTTGGTCTTGTTCCTTGTTTACATTGCTTGCCTCACTAGAAGTTGATATGCCAGTTTCGTATATATCTGCTTCAGATTCATCTGAGTGTGAATCAGTTTCTGGCAAAGGCAGTTTGTCCGTTGGAGGATTCAATGTTACATGAGGGTTCATCCCCTGAGCAGGTTTTTGGGTTGCCCTGTTCTTTATCATTGAATCCAGAACCACTAGCCCTTGTCTTGGCCCTTTATTTGCCCTAGCTTTGGGCAGTGGGCTAAAGATGTTTAATATACTAGGCTGCGAAGTAGTTGGTTGTCCCGTCGAGGTTGCTTTTGCATTTGCTTTCAAATCCTTGATGGTTTGTAACCGTTTTGCTTTTTTTGCCATTAATTCCAGCTCTTCAGTGGCTTCAATGTCTTTCTCCCTCTCCTTCTCCTTGTTTCTCTCCTTGACTTTATCTTTCCTTTTCTCTATTTCTATGCCATTACCTTTAAGTGCATATTTATCACTCTTCTTCTCCTTTTTAGATTTATCATGGTCTCCCTGTTGCTCACTGCAGCTCTGGATGACACCTTTGTCCTTGTCTTTGTCTTTATTTTTCTCTTTTTCTGGACCCTTTTTATTTCCTCTGTCCTTCTCCTTTTCATTATCTTTTTCTCTATCTTTTCCTTTGGCTTGTCCTTGATCCTTATTTTTTACTTCCCTTGCTTTAGCTCCTCTAGTCTCTCGTCGCTGCTGCAATGGCTGTAATGGCTTTAGTAATTGGGCATTATCCGATTCTTGTGCCTCATGTGCCTCATGTATCTGCTCGTCAGGTTCAGATTCTTCAATACATTGGGTACTCATGACATTCAGGGTGTTTGATCGGGGCATAGGTGGCATAGGTGGATCGGGTAGGTCAGGCACTGCATTTAGATCACGTGATTCCATCTGATCACACTGAATACTCTCCACTTTTTCTGTGCCCATTTCCTGCATTTTCACTGTTTCTTCTTTCCCTATAATCTGCTTGTTAGATTCGTTTTTTTTGTTCTGCTCAATTGCTATTGTATGGGCTATTTGAGCTGGTTGCAATGCAACTAATCCACGCCCTGAGTTGGCCAGTTTTGTCAATTCTTCTACTACACTCAAAAGACTCAATGTGATGCGCCGTTCTTGTGCGTTTCGATTGTGATTCAATTGGCACAGAGGAATGAGTCTAATGATATTACTTTCAAGATTTCGTTTTATTTGCGCCTGCTGCCTGTCAGATTGAAAGCACTTGAGGGACCCCTTAAGTTTAGTTGCGATATTCAAGGAGCACGATATAGAGATTTTTATCTCTCCCTCTGCCAACTGCTGTCGTGTAGGGATATTTAGGCACCGCGGGTAGCGCTCTTGGGTTTTCCGCCGAGGCCCCTCTCGCATTGTAGTGTGTTGGGATTTTTTTTGTGGCTTTTTTTTCCCTTTTTTTAAGAAAAGTCCAGGTTTTCTCCCCCCCTCAAAAATGTCAAAAATGTCCTACGCAGTGTTTAGCACAGGTGACAGGTGATTGGTGACAAATTCAGAACGGGTACAAAAGCCTCCTTGCACCCCTGATAGAACCGGCAGAGCAAAGCTGAAAGCAAAAAAGGGGTCGTTGTATTGTAATTAGCGCTACAACAGTTTAATGTCTATCACCCACAGCTACACCTTATTGTTTAGCTCCTGCGTGTAAATGGTGGATGGTGGATGTAACAGATCAAAAGTGGTGACCTCAGCAGGACACCCTCCCTCGGCTTTCACTTGTTTTCTTATTTTTCTTTTCAGCGCTCGTAAATCTCAGCGCTCTTTGAAGCTGAAGGTTAGAGTCTCTGAATGCCGATTAATGCTGATTAACTACACACGATTGAAGGCGTCCAGCTGGTTAATGGGCCGTTGGTAGAGATCCCTTTTTTTCCGATTAATCAGTTTATACTACTTATGCTGCCCTGCCCTGATAAACATTGACAGTCAAATAATATCGCCACCACACAATGCGCCCTGCTCCTCACCTTCTGTCTGTCTTTCACCTCAGCACCAGCACCAGGCTCCAGCAGGCTGATCGCCGAGTCGGAGATTGATAGCTCCAAAACACGAAACGGAGTTAGGGCAGGGGCGGGGGGTAAAGGGCAGCCATCTGTGTCCTTTGAGCCTCTTTTGAAATTCCGCAGGTCTCTCTCCAGCGAAGCTTTCTCACAGACCACCCTGGTAAAGAACACCAGCTGGCGTTATCCGAGAGTGTCAGCGGCATCCGAAGGTATCTGCACCGATGCTCGACTGAGAATCCATTAAAAAAAGGGCCAAGGGTTAGCTGGGTCAGCTACAGTCTTTTCCGCAGTTCCTTTTGCAGTCCCTTTCAGTAGATTATTTTTTCCCCTTTCCACAAGTTATGAGTTATCTCATAACGGTCAGACCGGCAGGTTTATCTCTCCATTTTCGCTCGGTTTCTTGGTCTCTCACGCAGGGGGCAGGGGTCCAGGAGAGCAGAGAGCGCTCAGTCAGCGACTGACCACGCCGACGCCATCTTACCTCTGCTCGGCTTGAGTTTCTGACGCTTTGACACTCCCGCGGGTTTTGTATTACACCCATCAAGGTAAATAGTGGGAGTGTCAACATGCTTTTAATCACGACGAGCCTCTGATGACGAGCACAGGCTCAGAAACGCGTCAGGCTGAAGATCCGAGTGAGCTGTAATCATCGGCGTACAGAGATGTCCTTTACCCGCATTAAAGCAACTACGCTGCTGCTTAGGTGCTCCCTCGCCTGTGGGCAATTTGGAGCTTTGACATTTACAGCGGCGGCCCAGCCGCGGAGGAGAGCACCACCCCATGAGGACTGGGGGTCACAGGCCCGGAATCTGCCGTGCCTACTTTGTGAAGCAGCAGCGGAGGGATGAATGGCTACTCTGCACTCTGAGACCCATTGCTGGTTTTGTATTACACCCATCAAGGGAAGAGACACGTACTACTAGTCCCACAAGACACTGCGTTCCCTACATATGAGTGGCCCATCTGTGGGCAGGTAAATAGTGGGAGTGTCGACATGCTTTTAATCATGACGAGCCTCTGATGACGAGCACAGGCTCAGAAACGCGTCAGGCTGAAGATCCGAGTGAGCTGTAATCATCGGCGTACAGAGATGTCCTTTACCCGCATTAAAGCAACTACGCTGCTGCTTGGGTGCTCCCTCGCCTGTGGGCAATTTGGAGCTTTGACATTTACCGCGGCGGCCCAGCCGCGGAGGAGAGCACCACCCCATGAGGACTGGGGGTCACAGGCCCAGAATCTGCCGTGCCTACTTTGTGAAGCAGCAGCGGAGGGATCAATGGCTACTCTGCACTCTGAGACCCATCGCGGGTTTTGTATTACACCCATCAAGGGAAGAGACACGTACTACTAGTCCCACAAGACACTGCGTTCCCTCCATATGAGTGGCCCATCTGTGGGCAGGTAAATAGTGGGAGTGTCAACATGCTTTTAATCACGACGAGCCTCTGATGACGAGCACAGGCTCAGAAACGCGTCAGGCTGAAGATCCGAGTGAGCTGTAATCATCGGCGTACAGAGATGTCCTTTACCCGCATTAAAGCAACTACGCTGCTGCTTGGGTGCTCCCTCGCCTGTGGGCAATTTGGAGCTTTGACATTTACCGCTGCGGCCCAGCCGCGGAGGAGAGCACCACCCCATGAGGACTGGGGGTCACAGGCCCGGAATCTGCTGTGCCTACTTTGTGAAGCAGCAGCGGAGGGATCAATGGCTACTCTGCACTCTGAGACCCATCGCGGGTTTTGTATTACACCCATCAAGGGAAGAGACACGTACTACTAGTCCCACAAGACACTGCGTTCCCTCCATATGAGTGGCCCATCTGTGGGCAGGTAAATAGTGGGAGTGTCGACATGCTTTTAATAACGACGAGCCTCTGATGACGAGCACAGGCTCAGAAACGCGTCAGGCTGAAGATCCGAGTGAGCTGTAATCATCGGCGTACAGATATGTCCTTTACCCGCATTAAAGCAACTACGCTGCTGCTTGGGTGCTCCCTCGCCTGTGGGCAATTTGGAGCTTTGACATTTACCGCGGCGGCCCAGCCGCGGAGGAGAGCACCACCCCATGAGGACTGGGGTCACAGGCCCGGAATCTGCCGTGCCTACTTTGTGAAGCAGCAGCGGAGGGATCAATGGCTACTCTGCACTCTGAGACCCATCGCGGGTTTTGTATTACACCCATCAAGGGAAGAGACACGTACTACTAGTCCCACAAGACACTGCGTTCCCTCTATATGAGTGGCCCATCTGTGGGCAGGTAAATAGTGGGAGTGTCGACATGCTTTTGATCACGACGAGCCTCTGATGACGAGCACAGGCTCAGAAACGCGTCAGGCTGAGGATCCGAGTGAGCTGTAATCATCGGCGTACAGATATGTCCTTTACCCGCATTAAAGCAACTACGCTGCTGCTTGGGTGCTCCCTCGCCTGTGGGCAATTTGGAGCTTTGACATTTACCGCGGCGGCCCAGCCGCGGAGGAGAGCACCACCCCATGAGGACTGGGGTCACAGGCCCGGAATCTGCCGTGCCTACTTTGTGAAGCAGCAGCGGAGGGATCAATGGCTACTCTGCACTCTGAGACCCATCGCGGGTTTTGTATTACACCCATCAAGGGAAGAGACACGTACTACTAGTCCCACAAGACACTGCGTTCCCTCCATATGAGTGGCCCATCTGTGGGCAGGTAAATAGTGGGAGTGTCGACATGCTTTTAATCACGACGAGCCTCTGATGACGAGCACAGGCTCAGAAACTCGTCAGGCTGAGGATCCGAGTGAGCTGTAATCATCGGCGTACAGAGATGTCCTTTACCCGCATTAAAGCAACTACGCTGCTGCTTGGGTGCTCCCTCGCCTGTGGGCAATTTGGAGCTTTGACATTTACCGCGGTGGCCCAGCCGCGGAGGAGAGCACCACCCCATGAGGACTGGGGGTCACAGGCCCGGAATCTGCCGTGCCTACTTTGTGAAGCAGCAGCGGAGGGATCAATGGCTACTCTGCACTCTGAGACCCATCGTGGGTTTTGTATTACACCCATCAAGGGAAGAGACACGTACTACTAGTCCCACAAGACACTGCGTGCCCTCCATATGAGTGGACCATCTGTGGGCAGGTAAATAGTGGGAGTGTCGACATGCTTTTAATCACGACGAGCCTCTGATGACAAGCACAGGCTCAGAAACGCGTCAGGCTGAAGATCCGAGTGAGCTGTAATCATCGGCGTACAGAGATGTCCTTTACCCGCATTAAAGCAACTACGCTGCTGCTTGGGTGCTCCCTCGCCTGTGGGCAATTTGGAGCTTTGACATTTACCGCGGCGGCCCAGCCGCGGAGGAGAGCACCACCCCATGAGGACTGGGGTCACAGGCCTAGAATCTGCCGTGCCTACTTTGTGAAGCAGCAGCGAAGGGATCAATGGCTACTCTGCACTCTGAGACCCATCGCAGGTTTTGTATTACACCCATCAAGGGAAGAGACACGTACTACTAGTCCCACAAGACACTGAGTTACCTCCGTATGAGTGGCCCATCTGTGGGCAGGTAAATAGTGGGAGTGTCGACATGCTTTTAATTACGACGAGCCTCTGATGACGAGCACAGGCTCAGAAACGCGTCAGGCTGAAGATCCGAGTGAGCTGTAATCATCGGCGTACAGAGATGTCCTTTACCCGCATTAAAGCAACTACGCTGCTGCTTGGGTGCTCCCTCGCCTGTGGGCAATTTGGAGCTTTGACATTTACCGCGGTGGCCCAGCCGCGGAGGAGAGCACCACCCCATGAGGACTGGGTGTCACAGGCCCGGAATCTGCCATGCCTACTTTGTCAAGCAGCAGCGGAGGGATCAATGACTACTCTGCACTCTGAGACCCATCGCGGGTTTTTTATTACACCCATCAAGGGAAGAGACACGTACTACTAGTCCCACAAGACACTGCATTCCCTCCATATGAGTGGCCCATCTGTGGGCAGGTGAATAGTGGGAGTGTCGACATGCTTTTAATCACGACGAGCCTCTGATGACGAGCACAGGCTCAGAAACGCGTCAGGCTGAAGATCCGAGTGAGCTGTAATCATCGGCGTACAGAGATGTCCTTTACCCACATTAAAGCAACTACGCTGCTGCTTGGGTGCTCCCTTGCCTGTGGGCAATTTGGAGCTTTGATATATATATATATTCACTGAAAAAACCATAGGTTATAGACCATATATAGTTAGGAATTAGCATTTACAAAACCTTGAAAATTCACTGAAAAAACCATAGGTTATACACCATATATAGTTAGGAATTAAAATTTACAAAACCTTATTTTACTCACACAAAACCATTGAAATTCGCATATATAGTTAGTTGCACTAACTATATATCGCGCACCCGCAATCCACTGCTGATGATGTCACATATTACATCATTCATGACATGGTCAGTGACATCACTGATGACATCTCAAATGACATCACTGATGACATCACTGATGACATCTCAAATGACATCACTGATGACATCACTGATGACATCATCCAGTGACTGTGTGTTTCTGTAAAGTTTAAATATGTTTTACATATTGAAGAATGAGTGGATGTATAAGTGTCTGGATGAAGGTTTTAGTAGGTGCGTGATTGACTGTATGAGTGAGTGATTAAATGCGTCTTACTGAATGCATGGGTTAGTGACTAAACTGTTTGAAAGTGTGCATCAGTATGTGTGTTGTTGTGCAAGCTGCTGCATGTGTTGATCAGTAGCTATATGAGTGGCTATATGGGTTATTGATTGGCTGCCCAAGTATTTGTATGGGAGACTGAGTGTGTGTGTGGGTGGCTGGGAGGTGTATGACTCTGTGCATAGATGTGTGAGCAGTTGATTCACTAGATGTATGGGTCCAAAAGTGCATGTGGAAACAGCTGTATGGGCGGTTGATTGTGTGCATGAGTGTATTGGTGAGTGATTGGATATCTCAGTGCTATATGTCAAAGTAAGTACATATGTAAAACACAGTACATGTGAGAGTTGACATATATAAATAACTGTGCATAAGAGCCAGTGAATGTGTGAGTGGCTGTAAGGATCAATGTGAACTTGTATCCATGATTGTATAAGAGAGTAAATAAGTGTTAGTATATGTTTGAATAAGTAAGGTGTGTATAACTGTATAGTTGAGAAAATGGAGGTGTGATTGATTATTTGCATGACTGACTAGGTGTCTGTGTAACTTCATGGATGAGTGACAGTCTGTGAGTGTCTGTTTACATTGAGTGTTTCTAAGGTTACATTAGAGTCTGTAGAGGTTCATCGTATTATCACATGAATGATGTCATCAGTGATGTGATCAGTAATGTCAACTGAGATGTCATCAGTGATGTCATCAGTGATGTCATTTGAGATGTCATCAGTGATGTCATCAGTGATGTCATTTGAGATGTCATCAGTGATGTCATCAGTGATGTCACTGACCATGTCATGAATGATGTAATATGTGACATCATCAGCAGTGGATTGCGGGTGCGCGATATATAGTTAGTGCAACTAACTATATATGCGAATTTCAATGGTTTTGTGTGAGTAAAATAAGGTTTTGTAAATGTTAATTCCTAACTATATATGGTGTATAACCTATAGTTTTTTCAGTGAATTTTCAAGGTTTTGTAAATGCTAATTCCTAACTATATATGGTCTATAACCTATGGTTTTTTCAGTGAATTTCAATGGTTTTTTAATAACAAATATCAAAAGCTTTAAAATGTATTCTTCTTTAAATCGAAAAATATATTTTATATGTTTTTAATACAAATTTTTTTTGTATTTTTTTCTGTATTATTTTTGTTTGTTTCGCTCCCGGTCCGCGAACCGGGTAGCTTCCCGTTAGCTCAATTTGGTGCCGCAACTCGGTCCGCGAACCGGTAAATGTTCCGTTTGCGCAACTGCCGCGTTAGAAAACAACATCGGGACGCGTCGCGTAACCGCGACGTATCGCGTTGTCGCGTAATGCGTCATATGACGCGCCGCGTTAGCGCACCCGGAAGTGCTCCGGTGCACGAAGCGAGGCGCGAAGCGCAGCTTCCTGGAAGCGATCCGGGGCGCGGCGCGGAGCGCGTAACGTAAGCATAACAGGTCATGTGACTTGTTAATAAAACTTTTCAATGGTTCATTTCACTTTTGGTTTCCTAATGATGTAAGGCTAGGTCATGTGACCTAAAAATAACACTTTTCATTGGTTTAGAACTATTTTTTTTTCCCAAATGATAAAAACCCCTCCTTGTTTCCTCACTCTGACTTTCAACTTTGTGAGAGGAAGACCTTTTTTGATTACTTAGAAATGGCAAGTCTTGTAGCTGCAGCTGGTGCACCCCCACCACCACCACCACCTCCTAGGAAGAGAGGACCACCTCCTCAGGTTATCGTACAGCAAGAGGAGGAAGATGAGGAAGAAGAGGAAGAAGAGCAAGAGAGGCAGTTTTTGCGTGAAGAGCCTAGGAGGTCCCATGTCAAGGAAAATTTCATTTGGCAATTTTTCCAATATCCCCGGGGCCAAAAAAAAGTAAATGCCCGCTATGTTACTTGACTTATCTGCAAAAAAGTTCTGTCCAGAGGGACAGATAAGAAATATAGCTATGGCAATTACACCATGCATCGCCACATGGAGAGGTGGCACCCTAATAATTATAGTGCTGCGCAGGTACGTGACCTGCAGGATAACCCCCCTCCTGTGGCCAGAACATCAAATGTAGAGGCAGTGACGGGACCAGAGGCGAGGGAGACGGTCCCAAATATACAGATGAAGTTTGGGAGTGTGAAACAAGTGTGCGTTTATTGCGGCCAATTGATTTGCTACAGGGAAAGTAGCATAAATTTAATCAATGTAGCTATTGACAATCATAATTGTCCAAAATGCCCCAGAAAATAAATTATCTTTTTTTTTGTTGCTCCTGTTGAGCCCTTTATAATGAATCATTTTCGTTTCCCCCCCCAAAAAACAAAAAAATATATAAAACCGTTCAAAAAATACAAAAAAAGTAAAAAAATTCAGAAAAATAATAAAAAAAATATAAAACAACAAAAACAATTAAAAAAAAGTTCTTTTCAGAACTACCTCCCATTTATGAAAAATTGCTAGAATGTTTAGCACTCTGGCAACCTCTATTTCTTTTGATTCGCTTCCCGGTTCGCTACCCGGTACGCGAACCGGAAGCGAAACAATTTTTTTTTTTTAAAAAAAAGGAAGAGTGAGTATAAGGGAAGGAAACAGAGAGTAATGTGAAAATAAAGACAGCTACAGGGAGTAACACAGAGATACTATTTAAATAGATCTATTTACCAAAGAAAAGATGTAAGAGTGTATAATTGAGAAAAACAACATAGATAAGGAAGTGAAAGAAAAAAAGGAGAGTAGAAGAATAATAAACAAGAGTTTCTTGGAGAATGTGAGTGAATGTTCAAATTAAGAAGAAAAACAGTAAAGGATGTGGAATGAGAGGTAGGGATAGAACCGGACTAAAAGAACAATCCTGAGGGAAAGTGTTAAGAAAACAGTGAGCAAAAGTAAATAGGAATAAAACAAGATGTATGATAGTGACTAAGGTTAAAACATGTGGAATAACAGAGAGAAAAAACAGAAAGCAGAAAAGAAGAAGTGACAGAAAAGGAATGATTGAAACAGCAAAGAAATGTAAATAACATAGGGGCATTTTATCAACACAGGCGATAAAATTATCGCCGCTTTTATCGGCAAACAACTGCCGCTAAAGCCGCGTTTGCGGCAGAAAACTTCTGCTAATGCCGCTTTTGCTGCATTTTTCTGCCGATAAAAGCAGCGATAATTTTATCGCCTGTGTTGATAATATGCCCCTTAGTGTGCTTGAACTACAGGGAGAAAGCATAATGAACAAGTAGTGAAAGAGTGATGAGTCAGAGATAGTGAGAGTAATAGAGACGGAGTGAGTGAACAGGAGTGAGGAACTATGAGAACAGAGGGACTGAGAAAAGGAGTGGAAAGAGTAGAGTAAGTAAGTAATAGAAAAAGGAATGAGGGAAGTAGCAAAGGCAGGAAACTGAGGGTTAAACAAATGAAGCAGTGGAACTAATAGAAGTTAAATGTGATAGAAATGTAACGAAAAGAGTACAAAAAACGTACCTTATAATCGTCGTTAACTTAGTCACTTGTTATTTTTATATTTTCAATCTGTGAAAGAAAGAACAAAATTTTTCAAAATATTAAAACATGTATTTAAAAATTAGAAAAGACAAGGGAAAAGATTGACAATCATCCAATTTTACAAAGAAATAAAGTTAGAGATAAACATGCAGAAAAAAAAGAGAAAGAAACGGTGATAGACAGTCAGAGACAAAAAGAAATTGTAATAGAGTAAATTACTAAGAGAAAAAAAGGAAGATACTTTCAGTGACAGAAAAGAAGGATAGAAGAGAAAACTAAATTGAAGTTGTGTAAGCTACTAAAAGAAAGTGAGTAAGGTAAACTATATAAGGAAAGGGTGAATAAGGAAAAGAGAGTGAGGGAGAGAGGAGACAGAGGAAGTGAAGGAAAGAGTGTCAGATACAGACTGAGTGAGGCAACAAAGAAAGATAAATGAGTGAGGGTGAGTTATAATAACTGATTGAACCAAAAAAGGAGAACCCAAAAATATTTAATTTAGAAAACAAAGGGAGGAAAGATGGAAAAGACAAGCGAATCAGAAGGTCTAAAAGCTGGAAAATGGTGCAAGGGAGAAAAGAAAAAAACAGAGTTGGATTAGGGAAACAAAGGTTGAAAGATAAGTGGAGTTAGAGAGCAAGGGTGAAAGAGAATAAAACAAAAGGCAATGTGAGTATGTAAGGAGGAGTGATAGAAGGTAGTAAAAGATGAGTGAGCATGAGATAAGACGAGTACAAATTAAAATTCACTATACAAAGTACAGAATTAATTATACATGTTAAATGGTTTATTTTTGCTGTTCTCAGAATATATCAAATTTCACTAAAAACAGTGACTTGAAGGTATTCATCATATAACAGCGGGGAAAAAAAAACACAATCAAAATGATTGTGTTTAAAAAACCCATATAACATAACCAATCAGAAATCAGAACTCCTTAAAAATAACTTACTTTCCATGACGTCGAAGGATGTCCTATGAACAGCTTACACTCTGTTGTGCTGTTATTATTTTCAGCCCGCCACTTTCTGAAAGAAAAGCTCCATCGTTTTGACAAATATGTTAAATACAATAAATGACTTCTCGCTCTCTAGCGCACTTCTCCTCAAGGCCAAATCGTGTAAGAGCCATTTATAACTCTTGGAATTCTTCTAAGCAAATCCCGTCATTTTCTTTTTCCGCAACTTTCAGAAAGAAAACGTTCAAGATCACTTTCACAATCCTGTACTAGTAATATTTTACCCTTCTTGCTCACTCATGTTCCACATTTCCTATGACACTGATACTGCTTACTATGAAGCAGACTTACACTACCTCTATGACTACTACAATTATTTAATTCTCTACATCACTTTTAATCACAAAGCAATTTAAAACAGTAAATAAAATTATACCAACTCCTAGAATCATTATAGGCCAGTTACCTACCCAAAATTCTTTCTTCTAAAAACAGAAAGTAAGAATATTTTTAAGTCAAAAGGCAACATTGTTTCATAGTCAAATGTGAATCATTTCCGAAACATCAGCTTTTTTTACATTTTCAATAAGCTGTGTAATAAGTGGATGTTGTCAAAGGACCATCATGTCATATAATAGCTGCAGTTAGAAATGTTCTTCCTAAAATCAACGACTGTGTAGCCACAACATTTGTAATTAAAGTTGAAAACTTACTTTCATCAGGTTTATATAGTTGGAATTTTTAAATGACATTATAACCAAAGGTTTGTTCAATAAATGTGGCCAGCATTGCAGACTTACATTACCTCTACTCCATTTTTTGATTGGCTGCTTGAATTAGCTTATTAAAAGAAACAGTTTTTCTGAACTCATTCAAAGTGCAGTTATTTTTCCATGACGTCAAGTGTTATGGTAAGAACACCGTTTGCTTTGGGAAATACTCTGTTGTCCTTTAACTAATCCATGCCCACCACTTTCTGTAAGAAAACCTTCTTTTTTTTCAGGAACTACTTAAAACTCAAAAATAACTTTTTACTCTGTACTACACTTATCCTCAAGGCCAAATAGTGTAGGAGCCATTAGAACCTCTTGAAATTCCTCAGAGCAAATCCCGAGATTCTTTCCCTAAAATTTTGGTTGTAAAAACACCAGGTAAGAATTTTTAAGGTCAAAAGGCAATTATTTTTTAAAGTTAAAACAGAATCATTGCAGAATGACCAGCCGTTTCTAGACTTCAAATAAGCTGTGTAATGTCCTGATGTTGTTGAAGGACCGTCATGATATATAATTGCTGCAGTTACAAAAGTCCTTCCTGATATTGACAACTGCGAAGCCACAACATTTTTAATTAAAGTTGTCAATTTTGTTCCATCAGGCCTACATCGTTGGAACATTAAAATGAAATACTGGCCATATGTTCGTATAAATAATGTGGACAACATTGCAGACTTACATTGGCTACACTCCATGTTGTGATCGGCTGCTTTTACTAGCTTATTAAAGGACACTGATTTACTGTCTGGCAAAGTTAAATATATAAATCTTTCTGAGTCTACACTAGTAGTACTTGATACCCTACAGTTCTCGCAGTCATGCTGCCATTGATAAGAAAGGCCAAACAGATGATCTACATCTACACCTTCATCTTGCAATACATCAAGCATATACATTAAAAACTCCTGACAATCTTGCTGAATATTTTGAGAGAATTGCGTTTGACCTGAACATTTGTCTAACAGATTTCGAACTTCAGACACACTTTCTATTTTTGTTCTATCAGTGCTACATTTCTCTAACACAGAATTCAACAAACTGCAAAATCTTTGATCCGAATTGACCACAATCTCTTCTTTTAAAGTTTCTAGAGAAAACACAACATTAACCACTACATTAGCATAGCAGTTGACACCAGAACTGTTTTCAAATTGAAAACCAACAACATCTTCAACAGAATCCATTTTCTTTCTGCTTTTAATTTCGGGTTCATCGACTTTTCGTCTTTTTGCTACAACCTCCCTACTATTGGTCACATTTCTTCGTTTCCGGCCTACCACACGTTTCTCAAACAAAGGATATTGAGGCAAATGTGGCGCATACTCTCTTCTTAACCTATTGTATTCCTTAACACAATCTAGATCCGCACAAATGTTTGTGACATCACACTCAATCAAGTATAATCCCGATAAAGTTCTGACTCGTGACAATGCCACATATGCCATTCCCTCCTTGAACACAGAACTGCCAATATTCACCAATGCACTGTCTACACTTAAACCTTGCGATTTATGGATTGTCACCGCATATGCCAAGCAAACAGGAAACTGCTTACGGCGAACATATAAGTCTTTTACGAGCAAAAATCTAGCAGAGCAACGACCAATTAACTGTACTTCCTCAATGCCATCAAATTTAATTTTTAAAAATTCAATTCCATCTCTATTTCTGTATTTCTCAAAATCAACAACATTACCCATTGATCCATTTACCAGACCTCTTTCAACATGTAAATTCCTTCTCAAAATGATACGGCAATTTAAGCACACATTCAGAGTCTTTTAAAACCAGCAGTTTTAGATATAGTCTTCTCTAATGAATGCAATTTAGATTTCAAATTCTCAGACAAAATAATTGTTGCTCCCATATGCTCTATTCTGTCAATAGCTTCCAGTTTCACAATCTCTTGGTTTTCTAAATTGAACATTTTGTTGTTGAAGATGGCACATTCTGCAAGAGTTGGCATCAAACATATTCCAGATTTCTTCTCAGTAATTTTCCGAAAAATATTCTCTGGCAGAACGTCTTCTTCTGGATACAAATTTGACAGTAATCGTGCATGTAAAGCTTCTTTCCCATGCTCGGTCACTTTTCCGACTCTAACATCTTGTAGAATATTCTTATAATCTTCATCCTTCGCTTGACGCATATTTTCACGCAGTTCAGCATAATTAAAGTTTAACCATATATTAACGTTGCCAATGCTCCCTAGGCACTTCCTGGTATCTTCATGTGTAAGTAGTTTAAACACTGGTTGTCCTTTCACTGGTGTCAGCTGCAGAAGATCACCGAAAACAATGATGTATTTGCCACCAAATAACACATCATACTCTGTTTTAAGAACTTCCTGCATTCTCAAATGCACAAAGGCAAGCATGACATTGGAAACCATGCTTACTTCGTCAATGATAAGAAGTTTCATTTTCCTCAAGACTCTTGAAACTTCACAACAAGCATCTCCAGATAACTTGTGGTATTGTAATTTGTTATCATGCTCCACTAGCAGCCTCAGTAGACGATGCAAAGTAATACCTTTAATGTTATGTGCTGCCAGTCCAGTTGGAGCAGTGACAACACAAGACAGCGACGACTCTGCAAATAACATGAAATTGCTTTAATGAGGAAACTTTTTCCAGTTCCTGCTTCTCCACTCACGAACAGTCGGACAGGCTTCAACGACGTACATGAGCCCTCTTTCTTCTCATGACTTAATCCATGATCAATTTGGTTGGTAACTTCGTCATATATTTTCCTCTGCTCAACGTTGAGTTGTCTTTCCAAATCTTCTAAGTTAACCGCATCCTCCTGAGCATGTGACATGGCTCTTTCCACTTCAATCATGGCAGTTGCAGCTTCATTTTCGATAACTGGTCCTCCTAGTGGATCCTGACTCAATGAAACAGAACTCTGACTGTCCTGAGAACTGTCTCTAGCAATCTCGGCTGCAATCGTTGCTTCCTGCTCGATTTCCGCATTCAACATTTCTAGATATTTTGGAAAAACAGGACATTCTATAGTCTCCTTGGCTGCATTGAAAGAGTCTTCGTAACAGAGGAAATCTCCAAGCAGTTCCTCTTCTGCACGCAAGGCTTGAAAAGTTGCAAAAGAGCTAAATAGAAAAACTCTTTTCTTTCAGGAGATTCGCCACTCAATTTTCGATGATTTACCAATTGGCATTTTCTTTGCTTGACCAGACATCCCTCACTTCCAATTACAGCATACACTCCTTTATCAATATCTTCTTTGATGTTCCTCTTGAATATGTAATTTTGTAGAACCTCATACAGACAAACATTCTCGAGGTGACTGCTTCTATTTGGATAATATGTATCCAACATGTTGGTCTTCAAAATATCTGTACTGTTTGGCTCCTTCTCCGCCAAATACTCAATTTCCCGTACAGGTTTCAGAACTCGATTACGTGTTGCAGCAAGACCAAGACTCGCCCAAATGATACTCCTAGATTTGGCATAGAGACTTGCTGAAGATAACCGGTCAGAACATTCGTAAGCTCCGATTTCTCGATGCGACAACATCTCCAGACTGAAACTGTACAATTTCTTACTGAGGCTCTTTTCATGGGAAATGTCCTCCCACATATCCTTCAATTCTGTCTTTTCTTTTTTTGTGATGTAAGATGTCACATACCGAGCCACAGCCATACAGTTATCAGCCACAAACTGTATATCCATGTTAGCATTTGACATGGACAAAATCACTGGGTTGTAGTCGTTGATGTACTTGGACTCTTCGTTTCTTTTCAAATTGTATGTATTTTTGGGTGATTTCCTTGTCACATTATGTCGCAGCGAAGACATCAAACTGTTCACTCTTCCTTTAGAAATCACCGGTCGTGGAAAGGCGAAACGACATTTTGTGTAGAACTTGTCCTTGTTTCTGAATTTACGACAACAGTACTTTCCACAACGATGGCTTTGAAAGCGTAAAACTTGTTCTATTAGGCTTTTGTCTTCCTTTGTCTTTGGAACAGCACATGTAGAATACTGTTCTATGAAACTCATCACTAAGTCGTCCGGATCTGTTCCAAATTTGGGTGCATCTTTGATCCATAGTAGCATATGTATATGAGGAGCACCTCTTGCTTGATACTCCTTTCTCCAGAAGAAATCCAATACCTCTCCAAGAGGTGGATTTTTCTTGTTCATGATGAAAGACATAATAGCTTAAAATCTATGATTGAAGTACCTGCATACATTCACTGGATCCAAAGAGCACAGTTCTCCGGGTGTCTTGAATTCGATATTTTCAATGTTTCCATTTGCCTCTCGTAGAAATTCAAGTAAGTCTTCCCGGCCATATTCGGCACAGCTGAGAGTGAGGAACCATGTGGGAGTTCCTAAGTTCCTCAGCATACATTTTAAATCTCCATGTCGACGGTACCAGTACTCATTAGTACCACGCTGACATGCCATGAGATTAATCAGGTGAGAATCCAAAATACTGTCTTGCACATTGACTTTATCCATTAAGCCCCTTACTGAGATATTTTGCATCTGTATACCACTTTTCAAGATGTGGTTCACTGCACATGACAGTCCAGACAGATCGCTTTCAAACAGTAGATGAAACAAATAGGGAATGCATTGACGAAACCTAGGATCTTCTGCATACAATCGTAAAGTCCGGTATTCAGAAGCAGGAATTTGATCAGGTCGCTCATCATATCTTCCTCCTTGACCTGTTGGAAATAGTTGTGGGAAACACCGAGCTTCCAAACTTTCATCCCAAACACTAATGGGACTCCCTTTGGCTTGTTTCATTTGAAACAACTCAATAGCATTCCCCATGACTTCCTTGAAATGCAAAGGATGTTCAAAATGTTAATGTTCATATATTTCTTCATTTTTAGAGGCTTCTACTTTCTCAATTTGTCCAGTACACAAATCGCTGTCCTCTTCTTCACTTACTTCCTCTTCTGCAACATATACATTCTTGTAGTACTTATTGTTTTTCTTCAAATACAATGTTGCCTTTTTGACTTTCCTAACATCCACTAAATCTTGCCAGATTTTCTTACTCTTTGTCGGAACCCCATTAACTAAGATAACCAGAGGTTCCTCTTCCACTTTCTCTACTCCAATTGTATTAATGTTTTTCTTCAAATCTAGAGGCAAATACACAACTCTTCCCTTTAATCCTCTCTGTAAATCTGATGGAGGCAATTTCCCTGTCTTTGGCTCCATTCGTACAATAGCCTGAAAGGGATGGACACTTTGAATCAAAATAGATTCATAAGTATTTAAATCCTTCAATTCAGAAGGAATGTCAACCAATTCCAGATTATTATGAACCGCTCTAGCAGGCATCTGGTTTTGATTTAATTTGTTACATAAATAAGTACACACACGTTGATCCGATCCCAAATCAAAACAATTTTCTACCATCAAGTATGTTGCGAAATCCTTCCATTCACTATTATTTTCCCTTTCACTTTTTGCATATAAATCCACTAACTTAGTCTGATTCTTATAATAAGTGCATCGACAACACACACAAGTGAAATTAGGCCTCTCACTTGATTTCACCTGAAACGTGGCAATTTCCTTCTGAAAATTATCTGTACTGGAAACCTGTACACTCTCTTCCACATTACCTTCTTCTTCTGGGTCAATTTCAACATTCTTCTATTTACTTGCAAAGTAACAAAACTCAATTTCTTCACAAATATTCTTCACATCTACTTCAGAACCATGCAAAAGAGCAGTGCATAATTGTTTAAGCATAATTGCTGGACTCTTAGCATAATACAACATTCTAACTAATTTCCTCACTTTATTATGATGCACTGCTAGCATCCTGAAATGATGAAAAACACTCTGACATACTCTCCTGGATAGACAAGCCAGTGAATGACCATGCAAACCTGTCACTTCTCTCACTCTGCAAGGATCTAATTCTTGCAACAACTTCATTTTCTGTTTTAAACTTTTCTTATTAAATGTCCGTACAAAATCACAAAGCAAATTGATGGAATCCTGTCGCACACTGCAAATACTACTACACTTCCAGGTGTACACTGGTCCCTTAGGACATCTTCCTAAAACCTCATTACCTAACACCTCTTCTGCCTCTGTTGACGCAAGTTTTTCTTTTTCAACCGGACAGCCATCTTTCACCTCATATGCTCGACCACTGGTGTCAACTGCATGCACCAAATCATTATCCTGGAAATAACTCTCCTCATTAAAAAATGCCTCACAACTTGAACTATGCATCCATTCTCCTGAAAAAACTTCACAAAAATTACTACGATTAACTGTTCTCTTCCATCTACTATTTGTTTTGAAATCATAAATTACCTTGTTTAGTTTCCTAATTCTATTGATTATCAAAATAAATAATTTTCGCTTAATTTCGAATGCCTGATCAATAATTTTCTCAATGTTTCTCTTTCTCTTATAAAAAGTCACTTTCTGTTGACCTTTCTTAATATTTTTTAACAAATTGCCAATTATCCTGTTGCGGAACATTCGTCTACGAATGTCCCTAAACTGATTTTTCCTTCTACTTCCATGCACAGAGTTATCTCCTGCTCTAGCAGTAACAATTTTGAATGGCCTTTCCTTTCCGTTTAAATTGGCTCTCTTTTTCTGGACAAAAACATGTTCTGTACTGATACTTTTTTTCGGTAAATGTTTTTTAGGAAAGATTTCGTTCTCTTACCCGGACCTTTTTTGGTGACTTGACAAGTTATTATTGTAGAGGACTGCTGCAAGCATGTAGTAAGCTGCTGTGTTTGACGTTTTGTAGCCTTTCTCCTTCTTTGCTTCGAAGGCATTCTGTAATTTTGAAATGATCTGCAGTTGAATCTGTGGTAAAATATAATAAAAAATGTTATTAACCACTATTACCAAACAGTAAATCAATAACAGTTGTCAAAAAATTAACACACTACTTTTCAATTCTACATACAATAATTTTTATTGCATTGGCAAATTTAAAACTCACAAATAGTAGCAAAGAAATGGAATGCTTCTACATTTGACCTTTGCTCTTATATATGTCAATCTGAACTAATTTTATTACCATATTTCACTATTTTATTAAAGACACTTCACACAAGCTGTTTTTGAAGTTGTGTTTAATTTTAAATGAAATGGTTAACATGGATACTTTTCATTTCCAGTAACTTTTAAAAATAAGTCTTTACAGTTCCATAGGCTCGAGCAGGTCAGCTTCCCACCCTATGTCATACAATTCTGACAAATCGGCATCCTCATCATATACTTCATCATCCACAGGATTTAAATCATCCAAGGGATCTACTTCCACTGATGTTTCAGTGACAAGTTCAATGATAAGATCGAGATCAACAGATTGCTCATTATCACTCATGCTTGATGTTGTCGTTATCTTTAAAGAAAGAGAACAATAATGAGATGTTGCAGAGTAAGAGACAAATCTCAGAGACTATAATAGTAAAATTGTTTAACAAGAGTAACATTTTGCAGATATTATTTAACCATGTCCAGCGATGCTGAGGAAGTGAGGCCTATGTCTAAGTTTTCAGTGAACAGGACTCATCTCTTCTTAACCTTGGATAAGCCTCACCAACTCTGTGTCCCCTGCTCATACTTAAATGTAAAGGGGCAGATTTATGTTAACTGGCGCATCCCCAGGGATGCACCAGTTAACGTGCGCTGCTGCTCTGCCACCCATGATGTGCCGCATTTACAATGTGGAGCACCATTGAGCAAAAACAGCACAGATGCGTCACGCATCTGTGCCGCAAAAGCGGCACATTGCAGGAATCACGTAGTAAGCGCGACATGTCTACTGCAATGCACAGGGGCAAGCCACACATTGCATGGTGCATCACTCCTTATGCCTGTTTCAAACAGGCGTAAGGATTTGATTCAGCAATGCCATAAAGCTGACTCAGTGAAATCTTCTAAATTTCACTGTGTTAGTTGTACAGGGCTTTCATGCAAATGAATGCCCACCCTGCAACAAAACGCCCACATGAAACCTGACGCAGGTTTCATGTGGCACAGGACTTTACACCGTGACACATCTGCCTAGATGCATCAAGTTGTAAATATGTCGCAACATAGCGCATCTTTTGCGCCGCCGCTGCGTCACAAAAGTGATGCACAGCGGCGCAAAAGAGGCACACGGCCATCATAAATCTGCCCCTAACATTTTAAATGATTGTTTCAGGATGCCGATAAGGTGTGGCCTATCCAGGGGTTTGTTTGAGGTGAGGCCTACTCAGGGTTACAGATGAAATTTAGGCTTGTTGAAGAGTACAGAGGAGATAGTACATGTGCAGGCCTACCAATGAAGTGAGTCATGTCCACTGCACTCTTGAACAAAGGCCAGACCTCCTCTGTCTCCCTGGACAGGCCTAAACCTGATCTGCACAATGTGATTCGTAATGTTAGGAAACACAGGTGATGTAATTGAAAAACGTTCAATTTTATTTGCTCATTTCACAATCACATCACCTGTGTTTCCTTTGCTTAGGTATCTCATTGTGCAGATGTAGTCTAGCATATGAAAGAGTACGTAGAAGGTGAGCACTGTATGCAACAATTTTGACACTTACAGAAACCTCAGCTTCTCCATGCCCCCTACACAGTCCTAAATGTATACAGTTTAAACTGACGGTATCTTGTTGCGGATGAAGTGAGGCCTATCTTGCAACATGGTGCATCTTTTGCACCACTGCTGCGTCACAAAAGTGACGCAACAGCGGCGCAAAGAGATGCACGGCCATCATAAATCTGCCCCTAACATTTTAAATGAATGATTCAGGATGCCAATAAGGTGTGGCCTATATAGATGTTTGTTTGAGGTGAGGCATACTTAGGGTTACAGATGAAATTTAGGCTTGTTGAAGAGTACAGAGGAGATAGTACATGTGCAGGCCTACCAATTAAGTGAGTCATGTCCACTGCACTCTTGAACAAAGGCCAGACCTCCTCTGTCTCACTGGACAGGCCTAAACCTCATCTGCACAATGTGATTCGTAATGTTAGGAAACACAGGTGATGTAATTAAAAAACGTGCAATTTCTTTTGCTCATTTCACAATCACATCACCTGTGTTTCCTTTGCTTAGGTATCTCATTGTGCAGATGTAGTCTAGCATATGAAAGAGTACGTAGAAGGTGAGCACTGTATGCAACAACTTTGACACTTACAGAAACCTCAGCTTCTCCATGCCCCCTACACTGTCCTAAATGTATACAATTTAAACTGACGGTATCTTGTTGCAGATGAAGTGAGGCCTATCTTGCAACATGGTGCATCTTTTGCACCACTGCTGCGTCACAAAAGTGACGCAACAGCGGCGCAAAAGAGGCGCACGGCCATCATAAATCTGCCACTAACATTTTAAATGATTGAATCAGGATGACGATAAGGTGTGGCCTATCCAGAGGTTTGTTTGAGGTGAGGCCTACTCAGGGTTGCAGATGAAATTTAGGCTTATTGAAGAGTACAGAGGAGATAATACATGTGCAGGCCTACCAATGAAGTGAGTCATGTCCACTGCACTCTTGAACAAAGGCCAGACCTCCTCTGTCTCCCTGGACAGGCGTAAACCTCATCTGCACAATGTGATTCATAATGTTAGGAAACACAGGTGATGTAATTAAAAAACGTGCAAATATTTTTGCTCATTTCACAATCACATCACCTGCGTTTCCTTTGCTTAGGTATCTCATTGTGCATATGTAGTCTAGCATATGATTATTTGTCCTATGTAGAAGCACACCCTGTCAGTACTTAAATTTGCCAAGCACACATGGGGGCGTATTTACAAGGACCTTGCACCACTGGGAAATGACTTAAATTAAAATGGGGAAAATAACATCAAACTGACTCAAAGGCCTTCTAAATATGCCCCAGGCAGCCTATGAAACTCTAGTAGTACATATCAAGAAACCTAATTGACTTCAAAAAACGTTTTTAAACACATCAAAAAAACAAATTATTTTCCCACATTCATGAGGAAGTGACTTAAAATGCCCTAACACACATGAAAGCGTATTTTTAGGGCCCTTGCACCATTTTTGTGTCACTTTTAACATGGCTATGTAACTCAAAGAAACAAAGTCTAAATTTGCCAAGCACACATGGGGGCGTATTTACAAGGACTTTGCACCACGGGGAAATGTCTTAAATTAAAATGGGGAAAATAACATCAAAGTGACTCAAAGGCCTTGTAAATATGCCTCAAGCAGCCTATGAAACTCTAGCAGTACATATCAAGAAACCTAATTGATTTCAAAAAACATTTTTAAACACATCAAAAAAAACAATTATTTTCCCACATTCATGAGGAAGTGACTTAAAATGCCCTAACACACATGAAAGCGTATTTTTAAAAGCCCTTGCACGATTTTTGCGTCACTTTTAACATGGCTATGTAACTCAAAGAAACAAAGTCTAAATTTGCCAAGCACACATGGGGGCGTATTTACAAGGACTTTGCCCCACGGGGAAATGTCTTAAATTAAAATGGGGAAAATAACATCAAAGTGACTCAAAGGCCTTGTAAATATGCCTCAAGCAGCCTATGAAACTCTAGCAGTACATATCAAGAAACCTAATTGATTTCAAAAAACGTTTTTAAACACATCAAAAAAACCAATTATTTTCCCACATTCATGAGGAAGTGACTTAAAATGCCCTAACACACATGAACGATTCAGAAAAGGGGGTGGTGATGAACAGAGTGTCTGAATTAAGCAGACCACTCTTTCCCAGTCCAAAGATCAGGGCTTGATCCATCACCATTATTTATCTCACTGCCCCATCCCAGCTCAGAACCTGGCTATATGCAAATTAGTCTGTCCCTGGCCCAGTGCATCATGGGAACAGGGCAGACCAAACTACCAAGCCAATTCTTCACCAGAAAGGAGACAAGCTACCGGGGACCGGTTTCTGGCATTTCGGCCTTTTCGGCCCGGCTTGCTTGAATCCTGATGGAGCAGTGAGAAAGGGACTCATGTCTGAGTATACCCTGCCACACCTATAGTGGCCAAAAACGATTCAGAAAAGGGGGTGGTGATGAACAGAGTGTCTGAATTAAGCAGACCACTCTTTCCCAGTCCAAAGATCAGGGCTTGATCCATCACCGTTATTTATCTCACTGCCCCATCCCAGCTCAGAACCTGGCTATATGCAAATTAGTCTGTCCCTGGCCCAGTGCATCATGGGAACAGGGCAGACCAAACTACCAAGCCAATTCTTCACCAGAAAGGAGACAAGCTACCGGGGACCGGTTTCTGGCATTTCGGCCTCTTCGGCCCGGCTTGCTTGAATCCTGATGGAGCAGTGAGAAAGGGACTCATGTCTGAGTATACCCTGCCACACCTATAGTGGCCAAAAACGATTCAGAAAAGGGGGTGGTGATGAACAGAGTGTCTGAATTAAGCAGACCACTCTTACTCAGTCCAAAGATCAGGGCTTGATCCATCACCGTTATTTATCTCACTGCCCCATCCCAGCTCAGAACCTGACTATATGCAAATTAGTCTGTCCCTGGCCCAGTGCATCATGGGAACAGGGCAGACCAAACTACCAAGCCAATTCTTCACCAGAAAGGAGACAAGCTACCGGGGACCGGTTTCTGGCATTTCAGCCTCTTCGGCCCGGCTTGCTTGAATCCTGATGGAGCAGTGAGAAAGGGACTCATGTCTGAGTATACCCTGCCACACCTATAGTGGCCAAAAACGATTCAGAAAAGGGGGTGGTGATGAACAGAGTGTCTGAATTAAGCAGACCACTCTTACCCAGTCCAAAGATCAGGGCTTGATCCATCACCGTTATTTATCTCACTGCCCCATCCCAGCTCAGAACCTGGCTATATGCAAATTAGTCTGTCCCTGGCCCAGTGCATCATGGGAACAGGGCAGACCAAACTACCAAGCCAATTCTTCACCAGAAAGGAGACAAGCTACCGGGGACCGGTTTCTGGCATTTCAGCCTCTTCGGCCCGGCTTGCTTGAATCCTGATGGAGCAGTGAGAAAGGGACTCATGTCTGAGTATACCCTGCCACACCTATAGTGGCCAAAAACGATTCAGAAAAGGGGGTGGTGATGAACAGAGTGTCTGAATTAAGCAGACCACTCTTACCCAGTCCAAAGATCAGGGCTTGATCCATCACCGTTATTTATCTCACTGCCCCATCCCAGCTCAGAACCTGGCTATATGCAAATTAGTCTGTCCCTGGCCCAGTGCATCATGGGAACAGGGCAGACCAAACTACCAAGCCAATTCTTCACCAGAAAGGAGACAAGCTACCGGGGACCGGTTTCTGGCATTTCAGCCTCTTCGGCCCGGCTTGCTTGAATCCTGATGGAGCAGTGAGAAAGGGACTCATGTCTGAGTATACCCTGCCACACCTATAGTGGCCAAACACGATTCAGAAAAGGGGGTGGTGATGAACAGAGTGTCTGAATTAAGCAGACCACTCTTACCCAGTCCAAAGATCAGGGCTTGATCCATCACCGTTATTTATCTCACTGCCCCATCCCAGCTCAGAACCTGGCTATATGGAAATTAGTCTGTCCCTTGCCCAGTGCATCATGGGAACAGGGCAGACCAAACTACCAAGCCAATTCTTCACCAGAAAGGAGTCAAGCTACCGGGGACCGGTTTCTGGCATTTCAGCCTCTTCGGCCCGGCTTGCTTGAATCCTGATGGAGCAGTGAGAAAGGGACTCATGTCTGAGTATACCCTGCCACACCTATAGTGGCCAAAACGATTCAGAAAAGGGGGTGGTGATGAACAGAGTGTCTGAATTAAGCAGACCACTCTTACCCAGTCCAAAGATCAGGGCTTGATCCATCACCGTTATTTATCTCACTGCCTCATCCCAGCTCAGAACCTGGCTATATGCAAATTAGTCTGTCCCTGGCCCAGTGCATCATGGGAACAGGGCAGACCAAACTACCAAGCCAATTCTTCACCAGAAAGGAGACAAGCTACCGGGGACCGGTTTCTGGCATTTCAGCCTCTTCGGCCCGGCTTGCTTGAATCCTGATGGAGCAGTGAGAAAGGGACTCATGTCTGAGTATACCCTGCCACACCTATAGTGGCCAAACACGATTCAGAAAAGGGGGTGGTGATGAACAGAGTGTCTGAATTAAGCAGACCACTCTTACCCAGTCCAAAGATCAGGGCTTGATCCATCACCGTTATTTATCTCACTGCCCCATCCCAGCTCAGAACCTGGCTATATGCAAATTAGTCTGTCCCTTGCCCAGTGCATCATGGGAACAGGGCAGACCAAACTACCAAGCCAATTCTTCACCAGAAAGGAGACAAGCTACCGGGGACCGGTTTCTGGCATTTCAGCCTCTTCGGCCCGGCTTGCTTGAATCCTGATGGAGCAGTGAGAAAGGGACTCATGTCTGAGTATACCCTGCCACACCTATAGTGGCCAAAAACGATTCAGAAAAGGGGGTGGTGATGAACAGAGTGTCTGAATTAAGCAGACCACTCTTACCCAGTCCAAAGATCAGGGCTTGATCCATCACCGTTATTTATCTCACTGCCCCATCCCAGCTCAGAACCTGGCTATATGCAAATTAGTCTGTCCCTGGCCCAGTGCATCATGGGAACAGGGCAGACCAAACTACCAAGCCAATTCTTCACCAGAAAGGAGACAAGCTACCGGGGACCGGTTTCTGGCATTTCAGCCTCTTCGGCCCGGCTTGCTTGAATCCTGATGGAGCAGTGAGAAAGGGACTCATGTCTGAGTATACCCTGCCACACCTATAGTGGCCAAAAACGATTCAGAAAAGGGGGTGGTGATGAACAGAGTGTCTGAATTAAGCAGACCACTCTTACCCATTCCAAAGATCAGGGCTTGATCCATCACCGTTATTTATCTCACTGCCCCATCCCAGCTCAGAACCTGGCTATATGCAAATTAGTCTGTCCCTGGCCCAGTGCATCATGGGAACAGGGCAGACCAAACTACCAAGCCAATTCTTCACCAGAAAGGAGACAAGCTACCGGGGACCGGTTTCTGGCATTTCAGCCTCTTCGGCCCGGATTGCTTGAATCCTGATGGAGCAGTGAGAAAGGGACTCATGTCTGAGTATACCCTGCCACACCTATAGTGGCCAAAAACGATTCAGCAAGCGTATTTTTAAAGCCCTTGCACCATTTTTGCGTCACTTTTAACATGGCTATGTAACTCAAAGAAACAAAGTCTAAATTTGCCAAGCACACATGGGGGCGTATTTACAAGGACTTTGCACCACGGGGAAATGTCTTAAATTAAAATGGGGAAAATAACATCAAAGTGACTCAAAGGCCTTGTAAATATGCCCCAAGCAGCCTATGAAACTCTAGCAGTACATATCAAGAAACCTAATTGATTTCAAAAAACGTTTTTAAACACATCAAGTAAATCACTTATTTACCCACATTCATGGGGAAGTGACTTAAAATGCCCTAACACACATGAAAGTGTATTTTTAAGGCCCTTCCACCACTTTTGCGTCACTTTTAACATGGCTATGAAACTCAAAGAAACTAAATCTATTAGTAAAACACTTGAGACAAAGCAACATTTTAAATACACAACTTTCTTCATAAATTTATCCCTAAAGCATACTATTCTCTATCTAAATTAAATGAATCTTTTCTCACCTTAGCAAATACTTTTTGAGTTTCAAAACAGTCTCAGACACACACCAATTTTTCTTTAGCAGAGCAAAGGGTATGCACTCCAGAGGCTGCAACCAACAATGGCACAGAAATGCTGTAATTCATCACACATATCTCTCATGTCACCCAATCAAAACTCTTCCCTCACTTTTTTCAAATCAACACCCTTACCCCCTCTGCCCTTTCTGCCTTTTTTCCATAGCAACCACCTCCTGAAAGACCTCTCATGTTTACAAGTTCACACAACAATGTTTCAATTGAACTCTGAACTCTCAGTACACCTGCGTATCCAGTGCAATCTTTCATAAAATGATGTTTTCTTGACCATTCAAATTACATCTTTCAAAGAACTCAACCATGCACCCTAACTTTCTGTTTTCAGCAATCAAAATCCACCAATCACTGCTACTGATTCATTAGCACAGAAACTCCACAGTTTTTTCATTACATACTCCTACTGTTTCAACTGCCATTTCATTACCACACTTCATCTGACTGCAGCAGAACCTCCTCTCACCATGTTTTCTGTCTGGATTGTTGGACATAGTTACATCCACTGGACTCAAAGGTATGCTGATAACAGAAATTTACACAACCTCAATTTACAAAATGTGGAAATCAACTGGATTGGCCACAGAGGATAAAGATGTCACCAATTTATACCATTGGTGAAAACCTTTTTGCATTTGCCAAAACCTGACCTGTTAATTGTGCACTGTGGAGGAAATGACTTGGGCACTTTGACTGGGGTAGGTCTGGAAATGCTTTTAAAGGACACCTTTGAGCAATTGATGGCACTTTATCCTCAAACTGCCTTGGTATATTCAAATATATGCCAAAGACAGAAATGGAGGTGGTCAAACGAATTTTGTCCACAAATTGAGAAATCGAGGAAGCATGTAAATAAGTCTGTTTCAGCTTACATGAGAGACCATGGAATGGGCTCCATCTACAACAATAACTTGCGTTACTACATGCAAGATATCTACAGAGAAGATGGAGTTCACTTCTCAGATGAGGGGAACAGAGTTTTCATCCTGAATTTAAGACTATGTATTGGTACCTACTTATAAGTACCTAAATCTACCACAGACCCAAAAGCTCTCCTCAGAGCTACCCTAACTATGATCACTATAAACAAATGTTAAATGTAACTTTTCTTTTTACTAATTTTCACAATTTACGCTTTCCGGAGCGCTACCCGGTACGCGCACCGGACGCTAACGGCGCGAAAATTTGAAAAAAAATGGGTTTTTTCGCACATATGGGCCTCCTCAGCCACCCTCAGAAAACCTAGGGGGTCAGGATACATCTACCGTGCCCCCTTCTACCCATTATGAACATTATTTGCCCTCCATCTTGTATCTCAATTCTACCGAAACACAAAATGGAGGACTCCCGTAACGCTGCCGGTTCGCGTACCGGGGCGCGCACCGGGAAGCGCTCGCTGAAAAAAGGTGGGAAAGTAATTCACAGAAAAACCACTGGAGACACTTTCACCAAATATAGATTAGCTCATAATACATATTAATCCCTACCATTTTCACAAATTTGATTGGAATTCCATTTAGCCATTTAGCCTGTAGACCTCTCTAAATACCCTGAGGTAAATTACTTCACAAAACACATCTGAAGTGTTGGAATTGACAACCAATTAAAATGTTACTTTCATTTTCTACTTTTTTTACCTGACATTTGATTGGTTATGTACCTGAATATATATAAAGAAAGAGAGAGAAACACAGCCATTTTGACTACTACTTCCTGAAGTACATTGCAAGAGCATTTTCACTGACAACTTAAACTTTTTTTAAAAGGTAAGATGTTATTTTGAAAACTGAAGTATATTGTGCACTTTAAGTTAATATGGAAAACTTTTTCTGATAGTTATATACTATCCCTCTGTAATAGTTATAGATTTAGATAGACTTCTCTGTTATAGTTGTGGATGGATTTAGGCTTGTCTTGTATAATTATGAATTTACTTAGGTTTCATCACATACACTTTTTTATATTTCTACTTCCAGTCTGATACCATACACTGCCCAAAGATAAATTCACTGTTAAAAACTACCTATCTAAAATTAATCCCAACAGTGCCCTATCTCTTCTGATATATATATTTCTAATGCAAATTTCAGGCAAAATGGAAGGAGAACAAAAAGTGTCATTTGAAATTGTCCTTGCAGAGACCAATCAAGAAAACATTGAACCAAATGACATTGAATTCATGGATGAATCACGGGACCATGAACTACTACAATGTGTACAATCTGTAGATTTCCTCCTTCAAAATGAGGACATTTCAGACACTTATATGTTGCAAGTTATGTTCACTCAAAATAAGGACATTTCGGACACTCAAATGTTGGAAGTTATGTTCACTGAAAATGACGACATTTCGGACAGTCAAATGTTAGACGTTCTATTAAATTTTGAAAAACAATCACAAAAATAAATTTATATTTAATTATCAAATAAAAAAAACAAAAAAAAACAACAAAACGAACAATCAATAAACATACAATATTTGAAAAGTCTATCATTCTTTTTTCCTCATAGTACGCTCCCCGGACCGCTTTCCGGTGCGGGGCCCTTTTAAAGCCTCCACATGAAACCTAGGGGGTCAGGGAGGATCTACTATGCCCCCTTATGGTCATTTCCCCCTTTGTTTTGGCCTCCTCTTGTCTCTCGATCCTACCGAGAGACAAGATGGTGGCCGCTCCGGACTGTTTAGAATGTTGACAGACACCGGAGAGCCAATCAGCTTCGCTTCGCGAAGTTCCGTTACGCGTCAGGTACGCGAACCGGGGCGCTAACCGGAGCGCTGTTACAGATATATATATTTTTTTGAACGTTAATTTATCAAAATCCACTGGAGCACATATATTGAGACCTAGCAAAGGCACATCGGGCAAACAATATCTACAATTTTGCCAAGTTTCGTGGAAATCCATTCAGCCGTTCAAGCTAAAAGTGAGTCCAACCGCCCGATGGAAAATTGCATGGGAAAAACGCGTTTTGGGACCCCCGTTTTTTCTCGGCCCCCCCTTGATGAAACCCCCCCAAATTTTCAGGGGCTGCTCAGAAACGAAATGTTCCATTTTCCTGAAAACTTCAGCCAATTCCGTCCACAAACGCCAAAGTTATTAGACATAGAATTTTCAAAAATCCCATAGAGAAAAAATCCTAACTATATATACCTACTGGCGACCGCCAGTAGGTAATATATATATATATATATATATATGTGTGTGTGTGTGTGTATTACATATGTACATGATGTGTAGCATCACACAGAATAAACCTATGCAAAAGAATACATATAAAAAATATTAAATTTGACATTGGGCATAGAAAAAAGGGGGAATCTTTCACACTGAGTGCATTTCCATGATCTTATTAGGAAAGCCTTGTGCATGTGATGTGAGTTTTTCTTAAAATATTTACAAGTGATTCAGGGAAGTGCAAAGGGGATTCCATGTCTCATCAATTGTGATGCCTTGCTGATCATTAGTACAAGGCATGCTTAGCATCAATTGTTTGACCAGGTATATCAGGATTCACAGTGGGTTGCTAAGTAAAGAGCTATTGTCTGTATTCTACCACTAAAGAAAACACCATTAAGCACATTGAAATGGCCCTTAAATTAAATCTGGAAGGAATAGTGGGGCAGGGAGCTGCTCTGAACACTTGCTTAATTCCACATGTGTCCAAGGAGTATTTACTCTATGCCAGTGGCGGCTGCTGATGTTATGAAGTGGGGGGGGGGCAATGCAGGGGCAGCGTGGGGGAAAAACAATTTTTTTAAAAGTACACTTAAACTTCCTGCTGCTGGCCGCCTTTGTGATCCTGTGCTCCAGCACCTCCCCTCAGTTATCCTCTGCTCCAGGAAGTGCAGTCCCTATGAGCACAGACTCCCAGACTGCCATACGGCCATTCCCAGCACTTCTTGAGAAGTGCTGGGACTGACCTGAGTGGGCTTGTTTTCTGAAGCCTGTGCCTGCTGTTCTCTACACATGGCAATGCAGCTCGGGTTTGGGAGATGTCAGTGCGCATGTCGGTTTAGCCGTCTTGAGACAGCCAGCCAAACTGACATGCACACTGACAGACATGCCTTGTGCCCACCACACCTGCTCCTGATGGCCCCACCCCCAAGACTAGGCTGACGGCTCCGGCTCTTACGGCTATAATAAAATGATAATAAAGCAGTTTTATTCATTGTTTTATTATCATTTAATTTTACATTTTGATCTGCTGCTTCCTGCAGTGGGGCAATGCTTCTCTGCCATAACGGAGGAGCTGCAACTGCTCTGTGCTCTCCATGTCTGGCATTGTATCTACTGCAACATGATTTTATCAACATCAATATAGTTACAACTGGTGGCATGCTAACAAGTGGATATGAGGTTAATTATGTCCACAAGGTCAAAACCTAGGTGCTGCTGTTTTGGAATAGTGGCAATGAAATTATATGAAATGAATAAAATGTAAAACCACTGCCGGTGTCAGATTTTAAACTAATGGAAATAATTTGAAAAACGTATATTGTTCTTTATCAAATCAATTATAGCATATACAAAATAGAACTTGATCACACGAATTGCACATATTCCAAATACATCCAGAGGTTGTGAATCAAATTAAGATTTTCATAGAAGGAACTTCTTCCTAAAGAACATGAGCTAATATTTTAGTACAATCAAGGATTATTTTACAAATAGCTTTAGGAAGCATACAGATTAAAAAATATGGGGCACGATGTAGGTAAATCCCAAATACTGTTTCTTAAATACCGAATTTTAACAAATTTTACAGAATCTGTTATAAGAATTCAGTATTTGTGATGTAGGTAATAATTCGGTAATGTTTACCGAATCGGTATAGTTCGGTAAATAAATACCGAATTCCCAACACCGATTGGTAAATACCGATTCGGTAACATCCGAACCTGTATATTCCGATTATGTATTTACCGATTCGGAATTTACAGAATCGGTAAATACCGAATCGGCTATTCAAGTAAAGAAAAAATGAAGGAATCAGCCAATCAGGTGCAACCACCCCTCCTCCCAACCAGGAAGTGGCCACACCCATGCAGGTGCAATCAATGTGAAGCTGCTGGAGAGGCTGGGAGAGCAGAGCAGAGCCCTTGAGCCACTGAGAAACTTTCTCCTGGAAAATTTCAAAATGGCAAGCAAACACACTGAAAGGGAAGAAGCAGAGAGAAAGAGGAAGCTGAAATTCAGCAACATGGAGCTGCATGTCCTTGTGGAGGAGGCAGTGAGGGAACACCACAAGTTGTTTGGGAAGCAGTCCCTGCAGGTGGCAGAATCTGCCAAAAGGACGATTTGGCTCTCAACACAAACAAAGGTCAATGCAATTGGAGTGACCCCAAGGGACATTGATGACCTCAAGAAGAGGTGGTATGACCTCCGGACTGTGACAAAGCGGAAAAATGGCTGAGCTCCACAAACAAGCAAACCTGACAGGAGGAGGAAGGAACAGGGCACATGTGCTGACACAGCTTGAGGAGGTGGTGGAGTCCACCATTGAACCAGACAGTGTCTGTGGGATTGGGGATGCAGACAGCTCAGCCCGAGCTGCCGCCAAAAAAGGTAAGAAGCATGCACAGCTATCACCTCCAACCCTTCCCCTTCCCTTTCCCGGTCCCCTATGTGTTAGTGTGAAGCCCACTCCAGTACAGGTTTTAGTATACACCAGCAATGCATTATGGGAGATGTAGTCAGTGAAAGACCTACCATGTCAGACAACGCACCAAACAACAAGGCGACACACATCAGTGATGAGCAAGCTTAGGCAATAACTACAGTGTTTCAGAGCTGAGAATGTATTTGTATAAGCAGGGTTGTAGGACCACATAGTTAATGTATGATTTTCTGTCCACAGGCGAGACATCTTGCAGGCGTCCCAAGGACAGGGAAGCTAGTGCACCACGGAGGGAAGACACACAGGAGGCGAGTACCAGCGCAGGGCAAACCACACAAGCTACAGTGGCATATCCGACACTGCCAGCCTCCCAGGAACTGCCAGCCTCACCACAGCTGCTGGCCTCCCCACAGCGGTTGGCCTCACCACTACTCATGTCCTCACCTGAACAGGTAACATCACCGGCTGCAAGAACACCTGCAGTGCAAAAAAGCAAGAGGCATGTCGTGACAGCACTCATGGAAATGAAGACTGCTGAGGGGGCCCACACAGGTGCCAGCCGCTGCAGGGTCAGGGACAACAGTCAAAACCAAAATGGCGAGGGTGCAGCTGTCTTCTGTGGACTGGACACCACTCTGGTGAAGGTGCATCGCATGCAGGGGAAGGCCATCCATTCGGTCCAAAGGCAGGTGAAGCACCTAAATGAACATGTGAAAAACATTGACAAGGGCATCAGCTCAATGGCGGAGGGAAGTAGAGAGATGGCTGAGGGCATAAGAGAGATGGCTTCGGGCATGCGGGACATGTACCAATCAGTGCTGCTGCTGTGCAGCAAGCTAGACGAGGACAGGGCAACGAGGCACAAGGCGAGGCAGAGGTCAGAACAACACACAAGGGCATTGAACCGCCTAGCCATTGCCATTTCTCAGCTTTGCAGGCGCTGCGTTAACATGCAGGAGGGACTGGCACACAGCAGCAATGAAGGCTTTGTGAGGGTGACAAGTGCAATTGAGCTGCTGCTGACTTCTCAGTTGGCAACTAGTGTTGCTCTGGATGTGGGGGAGAGCGAGGAGACCACCAGAAGAAGCAGCAAAGTGACCCCCCCTGTCACTGACACCCGGAGGAGCAGCAGGCGCCATGGGGCTGGCACAGCCCAAACAGCCAGTGAGGACAGCCAGTCAATGGCCTCCAGCACCGGTGGGCGTGCCCGCAAACACTGATTCTGCCCACACCCCCTGACCTGGAATAGGTGAAGTAACCCAGAACTTCCATAATGGATGGCAACAATAGGACTGGCACATTTGGGCCTTTGTGTACTGAATTATTAAAACTACGTCGTGTACATACTACAACTGGCTGTGTCTCCTTACTTACTTGCGTGTGATCTCTGCCCGTCTCTGTCTCCCATCTGTTGCTCGTGCCACTCCTGCTGTGTTGGCCACAGGGTGTTCAAATTCATCATCATCATCCTCAATGTCTGTTAATTCTACTGCTGTTCCTTTCTTAGTGGCAAGGTTATGCAGCATTGCGCAAGTTGCTCTGATTTTACAGCAGATGAGGGGTGAGTACTGAAGTGAGCCTCCGCTTTTGTGGATGCAGCAGAACCTGCTTTTTAACAGCCCAAAGGTGCGCGCAACAACGTTACGTGTAGATTTGTGTGCCACGTTGTATCGTCTCCCACTCGGGGTTGATGGGTTCAGGTAGGGTGTCAGGATGAACGAGAAGATGGCTTATGCGCTGTCGCCTATGTGGAAAAGAGAGAACCATTAATCACATGCACAACAACACCTACATCTGATGTATCTATCAGGGTGTGTCACAGTGTGTTACCTAGAAGGTATCCTTCTCTAAATTCCCCCACTGCCAGGCGTGTGTAGATCCCACTGTTCTGGAAGATGTAGGAGTCGTGGGTGCTTCCTGGGAATTTAGCCACGATGTCTGTGATTATGTTGGCAGCATCACAGATTACTTGCACATTAATGGAGTGGGTGGACTTTCTGTTCCTGTAGATGCACTCTGTGGCTGCAGGTGGGCAGATTGGGATGTGTGTGCCCTCAATACAGCCGATGACATGTGGGAACTGTGCCAGTTGGTAAAAGTCAGTCTTGGTCTTCAGCAGTTCCGCATGTGTGTCAGGGAAGCTGATGTATTGATGCATTCTCTACATCATGGCCTCCAGGAACTTCCTGAAGAAACGGGATAGGCAGCTCTGGGACACCCCACCTATCGCAGCTATCACACTCTGGTAACTGCCAGATGCAAGCAGGTGTAGGCTACAGAGCACCTGCACATGTGATGGTATGGCGTGCGCCCTTGGTGTTGGGTGCTCCAGGAGTGGGTGCAGGTCCCTAATCAAGTCCAGGATGTTGTGGGGGTGTAGCCTGTACCTTTGATGGATCTCTGACTTAGTCAATTGGAAGAGTGTGATCCGCTGTCTGTAGACTTGCTCCTTCCGTCTCCAGATCCTCTCTCCTGCTGCCTGTAGCCGTAGCCGCCTTGCTATCACATAGAATGCAGCCATTCTGATCACACTGTTGCATTTTGGGGCCTTTTTTATGGCCTGCACCTGGTTACCACCTGCTTTAAATCTATGGTAATTACCGACTCTTAAATACCGAATTTCATGTAATTCGGTATTTTAAAGTTACCTACATCTCTATTCTCATTTTTACCGTTTCTTATTTACCGATTCAGTAAATAAGAATTCAGTATCTACCGAATTGGTAATTTCGTTTTCGGTAATGATGAGTCGGTATTTACCGATTCATATTTACTGAATCCTTAAATTTTGCCTCCTACATCTCAAATTACTGGATACCGGTCGGTAACGCCAAATTTACCGAATTTTTGCCGTTACTGACCGGCATTTGGCTACCTATATCTGGCCCATGATTCCTAGTTTTTGTTTCCTAGATAAGTTCTCTGACCTCCACACCACCTCATCGATCCAACACTTCCACACCACTTTCCTCAGAGACTTTAACCCCCTGAAAACCCAAGCACAAAGAAAACAAGAAGCACTCCACTTCATCTCACAAACACCCTCAACACGGCACAGAATGTTTTTCAAACAACCCCATTCAAAGGCCATACTCTTGATCTGGTTCTCTCAAAAACATTAACCACTCAACCCAAAACTCCTACACCTCTTGACTGGACCAACCATCTTGCCATCCTCTTAGCCTGTTTAACTCTAATCAATTGAGATTGATTCAAAAGAAAACAAAAAACTGATGATCCTTTAAGACTTCTCTATCAAGCGGAATCAACTTAAACTTCTCAATTACACTTCCATCGTTCTCCCCAGCTTCTAATGCAAATATTTTCCTCAGTAACGTCAACAACTCATGTACACATTCACACCAGTAAAAACGCATGAGTGTAAATCAAAATAACAGCTCCCTGGTAATCAAATAAATCACCTAAAACAAGTTTATCAGTTACAAATGATCTCAGACTACTATAGTCCCTCTGCTGAACATGCAACACAACGTATCATGTCTTCCAAAGCCATATGCACACCAATGACTTAAATTAAGCAACCACCAGATACAGGTACCCTTTTTAACAGTGATATGCTTGATTGCTTGATGAAGAAGTGCTGACAAAAAGGCTGTCCATACCTGATTTCCACTACAGGAGCACTATGGGGTGTTTATGATTATACACATCTCTTCCACCTGAGCCTGAATCCTCCACTTCAAATATTGAAGCAAAATAGATCCGTTGGGAAAAGGGCGTGTGGGACAAGAAATCACAGCCAGTTGGCAATAGAAAAGTGAAACTCTGGTCTATAAGAGAGAGAGAGAGAGAGATAGAGAGAGAGAGAGGGAGAGAGAAATAATTACTTTCTGCCTTAATCAAATGTCGCTACAATAACCTTGCAGTTATTGTAACCACTCACCTCTGTCTCAGCCACCTCATTTTGGCCATGTGTTTCTTAAAGACAAAACAAGCCATGTAACATGCAGACAAAACAATGACATTTGGTCATCTTTCAAACTATTGTGTGACTCCAAAGATTTGGAATGCCAATATAGTCTATATACCAGAAAATTATGGGCTGAATAATTGCTTGGCGTGGAATTGCATAAATATGTCTCTATAAAAGATACATCTCTCGCCTTTCAGAAACATTTCTTAATTAAATACTTTCTTTGTAAGTGAGAGGTCTTAATACCAAAATAATTATTTTAAAAAGATGCTTGAAAATTACACTTTTGAGCATTGAACAATTTATCAACAGAAAAAAGGCCAATACTGTCATTTTCAATTTTGCATCTAGACTGGGCAACACACACATCGGGCCCTCCTACAGATCTATAAGGCCTAGTGTATCACTAAGGTGGCCTACGGTAGTGAGATCTGGGGGTATACGGAGCACGAGGATCTTCAAACTGTCGAAAACATATTTTAAAACGTCTTTTATACTTTCTGCAGTGTATCCCCTCTATTGTAGTCCATGAAGACCTGGAGATGGTATTCTTTCTGACCTGCTGTCTTACCGCCCCCTATCATTGTGGATGAACTTGTGGCTCAGGGAGGGAATTGCTCTTATCAAGGATATTTTAACTGACTGCCTTTCCCTAGATCATTATCACCTTCTTCCTTGGTCAAGTATATCAGGGATTGCTTCACAGGATTCGGAAGGGTCGACCTATTCACCAACCCAGGGAGTATGTGTAGAAGAGACGTGTACTGGGTGAAGGAGAATTTCTTTAAAAAATGGCATCTGGGCAGGGAAGAAGGGGAGCTGAGGAAGCCCATATGTACTTTTTATTGAAAACTGTGCCATTGACTGAACTCTATCTTCTGTGGTTTAAGAGTATACACAATCAATTTTTACTGACAAGGTTCTGCTTGGACCTGTAATATTATCTGCTGGCCCACCCGGGTGAAGCCCATAGAGGCCAGAGTCTCCCTCCCTGTGCTTGTGACGGAAAGTCTCCACCAGACATGATGCATTTTTTCATGTTTTGCAGTTCTTATGAGGCCCCAAGTAAGTCTTACCTCATTCCTATTTCAAAGAAAGCCAACTTTAGACGATTTAGACTGCTTTTATATTTTTTACAAATGCTCTTGAGTAGTTCTGTGCTATATGTCCTTAGCTTCTTGAGGTTGGCGGTCAGGCTTAGATCCAGTTGTGAGTAACATATATGGCTGTGGCTACTAAAGAATTGTGGGGACTGTTATAGATGATTGTTTTAGTTTGTGTCATAGCCCGCTCTATTGTTCCTGTAATTTAGGGGTCGGCATCTATGAACTGTATCACTAAAGGCATTTACAGCCAGATTCATCAAGCAAAATTGCGATCGCAATAGCTGCGAATTAGCTATTGCGATCGCAATTCAATGAAAAGCAATTCATGATTGGAAAATATTAAAATTGCGAAATCGCAAAAAAATTTGCGAAATCGCAAAATAATTCGCAGAATCTAGGAGGATCCCCTATAGCGATTCGGATTTAGCGAGAATCCATGGATTCTGCGAAATATTTTGCGAAATCGGAAATTAATCACAAACGCAATTAATGAAAACTCGCAAATTGCGAAAAATCAGAAAATCGCAGTTTGCGAGGCGCAATTTAAGGATACACCAAACCAGGTGGTAACCATCAAGGCAAAAAAAAAGGGGAAAAAAATCAACTAGCCACAGGTGCAGGCCTCATCAAACACACTTAAGGATACAAAGTAGGAGCATGAAGACTCTCATAATGCCTGGACTCTACATGGTGGTCAGATCGCGAAGGCTCCAGGCTGCAGCAAGGAACAGACGCGGGATCCAGGAGCGAAACTTCCGCCAGCGGATCACCCTTCTGGGCCAAACTGAGGAGCAAATCTACTTCAAATATCGCCTGAATGGGGCAATGATTACTAAGCTGAACCGGGACCTGGACTCCCTGATGCAGCACCCAACAAGGAGGACCAATGCCGTGCCCACCCATGTCCAGGTCTTGTGCAGCCTGCACCTCCTGGCCTCCGGAAGCTTCCAGGGTATAGTCGCTGTTGCAGGAGGGATCTCCCAGAGCACCATGTCCCTCTGCCTAAGGAGTTTCCTGGAGGCAATGCTGACCCAGCTACACCATTACATCACATTCCCGACCACCCAACAGGACTTGAATCAAACCAAGCTTCATTTCTACAACATTGCGCAATTCCCACATGTAATAGGATGCATTGACTGTACCCACATCCACATCTGCCCACCTGCACAAACAGAATACATGTATCGGAACCGCAAGTCCTTTCACTCCCTGAATATCCAGATGGTGTGCAACGCTAAGACAATCATCCCGGACATAGTGGCACAATACCCGGGGAGTACACATGACTCCTTCATATTCCGGCACAGCGGCATGCACACACGACAGGCCAGGGGAGACTTTGGCGAAGGACACCTTGTTGGTAAGTACACATGCCACCAATATCTACACTGAGACCATGTAGCTGCGCATACCAGGCACTCACCCTCTGCTCCTTACATTCAGGTGACAGCGCCTACGGTCTCCGTGAGTACCTCCTCACCCCATACCTCAACCCTGCAACATCACAGCAACGGCGTTACAATGCTGCACACATACGCACAAGAAATTGCATTGAGAGGACATTTGGCCTTTTGAAGAGCCGATTCCGCATACTTCACAAGACTGGTGGGGCCCTCAAATACGAGCCTGATGTCTGCTGCTGCATCGTGGCCGTGTGTGCAATACTCCACAGCCTTGCTACCAAGCGCAGGATACCTGTAGAGATCTCTGGCAGTGATTCAGAAGGGGACAACCGCCCACCTGCACATGTGCGTCATGCACGCGGGGAGAATCCTGTAGAAGGACACAGGCGCCGCAACCAAATCACAATGAACTGTTTCTAGTGCACCCACTCCCCTCACCCAACACTTCACTCATGCATGACAATTTAAATAATGACATGAGTCAGATTAACTGGTACTGAATATTTGTTATTGTTTTGTTCACAATAAAGTGGGAATTTCTCACACAGTAACATGAGAGCTATATTGAGTCATATGTCCCCATGTATTTGAGGAGGGCATGCTTATGTCAGCAGCATGGCCCTTCATGGTACTAAAGAAATGGTCAATGGCGCCTCCGGGCGGACGCTCCAAGTCGTCTTTCCAGCTCTTTCTCAGGATTTGGCCGTGTTGCAGCAGTGGGCCTGGTGCTGCGGCGGGGTACTATCACCAGTGGCACTGATTGGCTGCTGTGGCTTGAATTTGCCTCACTAGTGTCATCCCCCCACCTGCCTGGCCATGGCCAGTTGCCTGCAGACCCTGCACTGCAGTGGTCACTTGCTCCAGTGCCCTTGCGACATCCTGGCAGCACTGGACCATTTGTACTTGCATGGCCAACGAGGGTCGTGAGAGTTGGGAGGTGGCATTCACTATGAAGTAATTTGACTGCGTGTACGCAGACAGGCGGATCAGCAGCTGCCGGTGGCGGCGTCGGTTGACGTCCCGCTGGGTCAACATGGCCTGGGTGTGGTCCTCCACTGCAGCGGTCATCCTCTCCATCCTGTCTGACAGCTGTCCCACATTTCTTTCGGTCTTGTGCAGCTGTAGGTGTATTGCTGCGAGATGACGGGCTTGCTTCTGGTGTATGCGGAGCATACAGCGCTCAATAGAGAGCCCAGGTGCCCGCACATTCACCCCCCTGCCAGCGCATGGTGTAGTGTTGCGCGGCTCCCTCACCAGCCGCTGGACTGGGTCCTCACAGCGGCAGTGCGCCGGGTTTGTTTACATGCTGCTGCTGTTGGTGTGAGTCCCACTGGCATGTGTGTCACACGCTGCGGTTGTGGCGTGCCGGTTGCTGCTGAGGTGGCACTGTCCACAGGGGCAGGTGGTGGTACTACTGCTGGTGCTGCAGCTTGCCCTGATGGTCCTGGTTGAGGGGATGGATGGACGTCTCCCTCGGTGTCCTCAGGATCATCAACTATTTGCAGTGCCTCGCTGTCAGTGCTGGGTTCTGCAGCGCCACCTGTGATGTAAAGTGGACGATGATTAACGACATATATCTTGCACATTGAAGGTTGCTACATGCATGCAGGCTAACATTCCCTGACTGGCTGTAGGATTGACTCTCACTGGACAGGACTGGCTGTATGGGGCTAGATGGAAATTTTGGTCAGACTACATGTCCCACAATGCAATAGGGCTTTTCTGGTGTGCATGGTCTGCATGACTGGGGTTGCTGATTGGTTGCTCTGGGGTCATGGCCATTGTCAGGGGACTGGGTCGCAGTTGCATGGCACTTACCTTGTGAATCTTGGGTGGGTCGGGAGGAGTCCAGCTGGGTTACCCCCATGCATGCCTGGGGGTTCAGGGTGTCTTCCACGAGATCCTCAAGTGGGGTGTTGGGTGGGACAGTGGCCTCTCCTCCTCCTGTTGCGACACGCTCCCCCAGCCTCTCTGCGATCCTCTCCTTGGCCCGCCCTCTGAGGTCATACCACCTCTTCTTTAAATCTTCTAGGGAGCGCTGGGTGACTCCCACGGAATTTACTTTGGCGCGGATGCTCATCCATATCCTTCTTTTGTCCGCCTCAGGCACCCTCCCTGAGTCCTTCCTAAAGAGACGGTCGTGGTCCTTGCTCACTCCCTCTATGAGGTATTCTAATTCTTGTTCAGAAAACTTTATTTTGTGTTTCCTTTCTGAGGTACTGCCCCCTGCTGCTTCCTGGAACATTTTCTGCACTTGGGTGTCTCCTGATTTTGAGCTGGAGGTGGTCTGGAGTGGAGCTCTGCACAGTGCTGCTTCCACTTCAGGCTCAGTATGCAGAATGAGGGTGGGAACTGCCTGCTTCCTGGTTGTGATGTCATCACTGTGCTCGAAATGCGACTTCCCGTTTTTGCGATCTCGCAATTAGCGAGATCGCAATTTGCAATTTCGGTAATTGCGAGATCGCAATTTTAACTAGGAAAACGGACGATTCTGCGATTTTTATGCGATATTGGGAAAATCGCAATCGGCAATTGTGGCCGATTGCGATTCGCTTTTTTTATCACAATTTTTCATGAATCCCATTCTGCGATTTCTAAATTGCGATTCAGTATTTCTCGCAATTTAGAAATCGCAGAATTTGGGTTTGATGAATCTGGGGATTAGATCTTAACCCATCCCCGGCTCTACTTTTTTGGATATATCCCGGTAAAAAATTTGTTTTAATTATGGGATATGGTAAACAACCTGTACCACTACAAGTCTTTAATATGCTGTAAACTGTGTGGTTTTAACTTAACATGTTTTTGTCTTCCTTTTTACCTGCTAAATGATATGGTAGTCCCTTACTCTGCAATCCCCGCCTCTCAACTTCCAAACCGAGAAAAAAGAGCCTCTGCAGGGACAGGAAGGAGGATGACCTGACATGGGAGGGAGAGCTACGAATTATCATTGGCCCCTGACTTGCTAGAAATTTTATCCTAGGGAACAATGAGCGCTGGGGCCAAAATGGAACCACCACTACTCTTGCTTCCCACAACAACATCCCCACAAACTTGAGGATGACTGGAATAGGAGGGAACACATACAAAAGCTGGTCCATCCATGGAACAGTCAATGCATCCAACCCCCAGACCCCTTCCTGTGGCTGTGAAACAGAACCTGGGAACTTGCACATTGAGCCGGGAAGAAAAGAGTGTAGAAAAGGCACACTAAACCTCTCGCATAGCTGAAGAAAACCAGTCCTGGTGAGAGAGATCTCCTGGGAAGCAAGAAAGAACCAGCTAAGAAAATCTGTCACCCCATTTTCCACTTCTCTGAAGTAGACTGCCAAAAGGGACTGCAAATTAACCTCTCTCCACTAAAACAGCAGGATAGCCACAGTATTGAGGGAACTGGACCGATCACCTCCTGATGGTGCAGGTAGGCAACCGCAACCTGGTTGTCAGATCGAACCCCAGATTGCAACCCATAAAAAGGTGCCTAACCACATCACTGCTCTGTAAACAGCCAGTACTTCTTGCCAATTGGAGGAGTGCCTGCCCTCCTGCAGAGACCACCATACCTGCAGCAACCTGTCCCCCAGAGTGGCTCCCCAAGCAAAGGAGCCAATGGAGGGTCTGGCTGCAAAGCAATGTCTTTGGAGAGAGATTACTGCTGAGTCAGGGCATTGATGAGCTCCGCAGTCACTGGAACAACACAGTTGATGTTCCCTAACTTTGGGTCCCATAATGAATGAAGATGAAGCCGATGTGTGCACTCCTTGCTTGCCGTGCATGCACTCACAGCAATCAGGAAGTCATGCGTCCATCTTGTGACCAAATACCTGCAATTGCAACACGCCTGGAGAGCAGAAAGTATAGATACAGCAGACATCCCCGAATAGGCACCATTGGAGGGTAGATTACTGCAAGAGGAAATACCCTCTGAGGCAGTCTCCTGGACATACAAACCTTTAATCAATAACATTTCTGATAAATTGAAATCCCTCCAGTCCAAATGGGAAGACACCACTGGTCCACTATAGGATATTGATTGGGAAGGGGCTTTGATGCACCCAAGAGAAGTGCCAATTAAGCTCTGATTAAGACTGATACAATACAAAATCCTCCACGGGGTATACTTTGATAGGGCCCAACTACATACTATGTAGAGAGCAGAGTCACCCAATTGCTTATCCTGCAATATAGAACGGGCACCTATATACACACGTTATGGGAATGTCAATATGTCCAAAGCTACTGGTCACGGATAGTAAAAGAAATGAACGATATGCTGGAGGCTCAGATTCCCAAGGACACTAAATACATATTACTTGGCATCCCCACTGAAGTTGGCCTTCCCAAACACAAACTTCTACTATGTAACTCAGGGCTGATAGTCACCAAAAGAAACATTGGCAGACACGGTTGGAGCCACAGACCCGCCCAAACTAGCATAGTGCAGAGCCAGTATGGGCTTATACATGGGAGCAGAGAAGACAACTTATGCAGCCAGAGGATGCCCCAAAGAGTTAACTAAGATATGGGCTCCATGGCTGAGCTACTATGGTCTAGAAATAGAAAGGGTGGGAGTTAACAAAACGCATCCAACTATGCAAGAGTAGAATATAGTCAGTGGCTCCCATCACTCTTCATGCATATGTTAATAATAAGGGCCCAGCGCTCAGTATGGGGGGGGGGCAATTTCTGGAACATATTCTTTTATCTCTGTTTCCCTGAAGTTCTTGTCCATGTCTCATCATCACATACAACTGATTCTCAGTAAAAGGCATAGTGCCCACACCGTTATCCGCTCCCCCCTGCATTTTATACACTTGCCCACATAAAGATTACACAGGACACATTGTTATGGGTATAGAACTGCTGCAGGTTTATTTTCATGCAACACAAAGTATGACGTTTTTTAGTGGGTTATCTTACGGGCGATCCAGGGCAGGCAGCCCCTAGCTCCCCCGCCCGCCTTAAGAGCCAGCCGGCACGGTGGGCCGACGCCCGGACAGTGCAGCCTTTCCTGATCCCCTTGTGGATCACGTGATCATGTCTTATACATGTCTTATACTCCCGCCCCCCCTTTCAGGGCGGAGCGTGGTATGGCACACCCCCAGTTGGTAAGGCCCCCCAACCGCCCGAAGGACTAACGGGGCGCCGTCTTGGTTTTCCCCGAGTCTCCCTGCGGCTCCAGGTCTTTGGCTCAGGCACCCTTACTGTGCCAGGCAGAGGTACCCTTACTGTACCCGTCTGCCGCAGAGGTACCCTTACTGTACCAGTCTGCCTCCAGATCGCCCTGTAACTCTGCCTGCAACACAAAAGAAAACATTAAAACATCCAAATCAGTATGCCACCTGCCATGGTGCTGGGTACGAAGATAGGGTGGGTGCAGCGAGGCAGGCAGGCGCAGGACAACCGGTACAGCGGCCAGACAGGGACAGCCGGGAGGGCAGACGACTGGCAAAGAGGTCGCGTGCTGGGCGACAGGGGCCTAAGTACTCGGCCCGGCCCCAACGTGCCCTCCCCCGGATGCACGTCACTGGTGCACCCAGCCATGGGAGGGGCAGGTGAACTGCCCGAGCCTCCCCCTCGATGTCCCCCTGTGGGTGACGCAGGCAGCGACATAGTGCCCACACCGTCATCCGCTCCCCTCTGCATTTTATACACTTGCCCGTATAAAGATTATACAGGACACATTGTTATGGGTATAGAACTGCTGCAGGTTTATTTTCATACAACACAAATTATGACATTTTTTAGTGGGTTATCTTACGGGCGATCCAGGGCAGGCAGCCCCTAGCTGCCCCGCCCACCTTAAGAGCCAGCTGGCACGGTGGGTCGACGCCCGGACAGTGCAGCCTTTGCTGATCCCCTTGTGGATCACGTGATCATGTCTTATACTCACGCCCCCCTTTCAGGGCGGAGCGTGGTATGGCACACCCCCGGTTGGTAAGGCCCCCCAACCGCCCGAAGGACTAACGGGGCGCCGTCGTGGTTTTCCCGGAACCTCCCTGCAGCTCCAGGTCTTTGGCTCAGGCACCCTTACTGTGCCAGGCAGAGGTACCCCTACTGTCCCCGTCTGCCGCAGAGGTACCCTTACTGTACCAGTCTGCCTCCAGATCGCCCTGTAACTCCGCCACAGCTCTGGTGGAGGCTACCGTCGATGACAGAGGTCTATTCTACGCGCGGGGGGACTACCTCGTGGTCCGAAGCAAGGACTCGCAATCACGCCGCACTTGAACAACGTTGCGGGTATTCATTTCCAGTTCCCGTACTTCACCCGTGCCAGCCACCACTTACCGTGAGCGCGTCGGCACGGTTACGGTACGGCCACGTGGGCCGCCCTGTCCCAGCCTTACCACCACAGGTGGGAGAGCGGGCACACAAGCTTTCTGCTTGCTCCCGGACCACCCCGACTTCCAGCGTGGGAGACTCGCACGAGTACGTCACGATCTGCGAGCAGCCCCCGCAACCAACCCTGCAGGAACCATACCATGGCCAGGAGGTGGACGGGGAAAACTGTACACATACCCGTTATGCCATGTTTCCCCCCGGTGCTGCTCCAAGCGCTCATCGTGCCCCGTGATGCACACTCGTGCCGTGTCCCACACACACGCAGCCCCAAGCGGCGCGATGAGTGCGGGGTGGTCAACGCTTCCCCAACAGCCACCACATGTTTGCCCAGCTGGAACCCCTCCAATGGTGGAGCGGGCTCGGTTGGAGATCTTAAAACCCCGTTTGTTCGCCTCGCCTGCCCCAATCGTGGCTTTTGCCACAGATACTTCTGGACAGGGCCAAGGCGGGGAGGAAAGGGGCAGACAGAGTCCCCTGAGCCAACAGGGGTCACCTCTCATGTGGGGTTGAGACTGCCCGACCGCAGTCTAGTCAGTCACCAGAGTTGGCGGCCTACGGGCAGCGCCACTAGAATTATGCGACAGAGTGTGGTAAATAAAATAATTACCCTGGCATAATTTCTAGGCATTAACAATTAGTATGTATCAAATGAGAGGCAGAGAGTCCATGGTGTCCAAGTTAAAAGGGCTTTATTCCAATAACTCGAGTTAAGGGAGAATCTGTTCCATCACCACTGAGGTTCAGGAAGGGTCTTCCAACATTTAATAACAATGAACAACATATATACATTTTGTCTTGTACATAGGGCGTAGGAAGGAACGCAGAGCAGAGAAAGAAACAGATAAGAGCATGTGGGCGTACATGTGGGTGTACACTTTATGAGTCATAGGTAGGTGATAGGTAGGTGTCATAGGTGGGTGGTACACAGAGGAGGAGTTTGCATGACCAGCTGGAACTTTGCCCTACTTGTGTGCAACTTGGTCATGACGTGCAATTGACGTGTAACTGGGAGGAGAGCTGACTTTCAGTCTAGTAGAGAAGCCTTCAGTGTCAGGGCGACCAGCACGTCTTGTACTATCTGATATCTTAGAGATATCTAGAGTCGGGGATGTATTATCTGAAGTAAAGGTTGCTCGTCACTAGGAATCAGAAAAAGCATATATTTCTTTGTTCATTGCCTGGGGCTGTGAGCTTTCTATGGATGCAAGCACTGTGATTTCATCTAAACGGAGACAGGAAAGCTAGGCCCTATCTTTACAGACGGGTTCTGTTTACCCTCCTCACTGGGCAGGAATGTGACTCTGTACAGCAGGCAGATAACTGTTATTCATAATAATATCTTGGCAACCCTTGCTGGGTTTCTTTCGGCTGAGCTAGAAGCATGCGAGGTCAGAGATACGTAATTGCAGCTTTCAGTGTGTCAGGAGTCATGAAAAACCCTTATTTCAGAAAGTGGCTCAGCTGAACCACAAAAAAGGTTTCATTATGATTTATTTAAAAGTGCACAATGTAAATACATGGGCCTTCATGTTAGCTTAATATTTCTTGCATGGGAGACTTAATTACTGGCATCCTAAAGCAGGACGTAAATGCAGAGGCCTCTTTGTTCAGGCCACTTAAGGGAAAATATGCATGGGTGACATGCACATATATGTAACACACATGTAACATAGGGTACACGTAGGGGGCATCTTGGTCAGGCAAAATTTCATTTTCCTCATTCCCTCCTTGTCCCCTACGTAACCCTTTAGGATACATCTATATTCATGAGACCGTATAGTTGATCATACAGCATCATTTGTTCGTCTTTGATCCTTTGTATACTTGGATGTGGAACACATGCAGTTGCACACAGGCCGCAAATGGCCGGGCCACACTGCAGACAGAGACAGCAACCAAATATCATGAGTAGGATCATTCCTAGGAAGGACAACACTTTCCATCCCCAAGCAGATATCACACCCCAGAGCCAACTGGACCAAGTCCATGTGCCTGGGATGAAAACGCAACAACTAGATCTGATCACGCTACAAGCTCCGCCCCTATCCGCCAAGATGACGTCTAGAACGAGGCAATTTTGAAGAACGACAAGTCTAATGGCAGACTGCTCCTGGGTCAAGTTCGCCAGGGCAGATGCAGTCACATTCACTAATGCTTCAAGAGTCCTTGTTAACTTGCGTATCAGTTTACTGTTTTGGACAGGACCTATGAAGAAGAAGAATCCTTTGTTGAAATCTGTATATTGCTCCCAAGCTGTTTCAGTCTGATCAATCCCTGAGGCATCTGTCTCTCTCTTTACTCTAACATGTTCTAGTCGTGAATCTCTATGATAATGGGATGGGGCCAAGAATACAGGTGGCAATAAGAATGCTATATAACAAGTCCCACCCCAGTCTAAGGGCAGATGTACATAGGCTGTCTGACCGCAAATGAAATAGGTATGGCGTGATGTTTTGAAAGAAGAAAGTCCTTTATCATTAAACACTACTACAACTTTACACTTGCTGTGTCCCATATGTACTGAACCTTTCTTTCTAACACATAAATCACCTTTTGCTGGTAGAACTGAAATAAACGGTGGACCTGTATTTTGCTTGGGCTGAACATTTAACATTATAAAATTAACGGATGCATTTCCCTGCTCGTACTCTTCATTCTCTAGATCGGTTGCCTTCCTTTGAGGAAATCCGTCTTTGTCTGGAAAACATGCTTCATTCATTACTTTATTCAGGTTTCCATATATCCAGCCACCTGGATAAGCTATGTACTTTCTATCTATTGAGGTCATTAAGGCAAACCATGCTCCACATGAACCATTGTGTGAGAACGGCAGAGGATAGAAGGGCAGAACTCCCTTCGCCTTTTGATAAGGTGGCAGTAGGCCACATACCCAGCAATTAGTCGCATTGCTGGTCTGATGAGAATGGTGTAACATTTGAATAAAAGTATTGTTACGCAATGCAAGTCGATATGACAATTCATGAGGTGGCAGGTCACTGAATGTATGCTCTATGGTGCTGTTACTGGAAAGAGTGCATATGTGAGGCAATAGGAGGAAAGAAAACATGTAGTATTAAACTAACACAGATCATAACAATGCACAGAATAAAAAGAATGATCAAAGTAACTATACATCTACTGCGTAATAACTTGCAGTACTTTTCTCTCATTTTGCTCTTCTTACTATTCTCGTATGTGATCTTATACATGTCAGAAATCTAGTCTAACCGATTCACCACCGAGTGGACTTAGACAATTAAACTACGTCTGACTTACTAGATCTTAACTTAGATTTATACTCCTGCTGTGGAGTCTTTTCTAGCAAAGGCGGCGCAAGCGGCGCAAAGTCTGTATTTATTTTTTAATGTTTTTAGTATCTGTATCAGATTGTCCAAAGTGTCTTTTATAGTGTTGAGCGTGAAGTTTCCCTTGCGTCCTTCGACTTTCAGCGCGGTCCTCGTGGTCAGTAGCACCAACTTCGGCGTCTTCCAACGTGGCTCAAGGGGGCTTGATCGATCAAAGTTCCGGACACAAAAAAATGAAGTCCCCAGGGACTATGGCATGTTCCTTGACCTGGGTGTTGTCAGGGAAGGCGGCAGCAACCTGTGAACGACAAGAGAGTAGTGCAGACATCAAGGAAGCCAGGTAATCTGTCAGCATGTTACTGTCAACATCAGTTATTTTATTTTATTTTTTTTGGCATAGGCGTACCCCACATATTTGGCGGTCTACCGAAGACTACTTCATACGGAGATAGGCCTGTTCTGGAATGAGCTACCATACGCATGTAAAAGAGGGCAACCGGTAAAGCTACCATCCAATCCACGCCTTTTTCTGCACATATCTTAGCAAGTTTTGTTTTGATTGTCTGATTATGTCTTTCTACAAGGCCTGCTGCTTCAGGGTGTCTTACACAATGGAATTTCCAAGTATATCCTAACAGAAGAGACACTTGTTTCATTAATTCAGAGAAAAATGGCTGACCATTGTCTGAGTAGATGAAAGAGTTCGCGCACCAATTGCCTGGCAGTTGTCACAGCAGTATAATCTGGAACTGGATATGCTTCTGTCCATCTAGATAGTGCACACACAACTACCAAGACATACTTGTAACCTCTACATCTGTTCATTTGGATATAATCCATCTGGAGGACCTCAAAAGGGTGGTCAGGAGGATGAAATCCGCCTTGTTCCACCGGAATGCCTTTACCTAGATTGAACTGGCAACAGATCATACTTGTCTATCATTGCCTTTTCTCCCAAGTGTGCTGGACTATGTGCTGTGTTTATGATTACTTGTACCATAGAATCTGGAAGAAACCATGTACCTTTTCCCTTAGTCATCCAACCTTGTTCAGTCTGGACCCCTCCTTGTTCAGTCCATTTCTTTATCTCATCTACAGTGGCATGTGTCTGTATGTCGAGTACATCTTGAGTGGGATCCCTGACCGTCATACATGTTGTAGGTAATGGTACCTCTGTCCTTGTCGTGTCTGTTGGTGTCTGGGCTGTCTGGGCTGTAAGTTTAGCTGTTCGGTCTGCCAGGTCATTACCCTGGGAAATGGAGTCTGTAACTTTGGTGTGAGCTTTGCATTTCAGGATAGCTATGGCTGTAGGTAAATGTATTGCTTCTAACAAGGCTTGAATAAGCGGGCCGTGCTGGATCTTGGTCCCATGGGAGGTCAAGAAACCTCTTTCCCTCCAAAGTACCCCGAAATCATGAACTATGCCAAAGGCATATTGTGAGTCAGTATAAATGTTTACTTTCAAGTGCTTAGCTCTTATGCAGGCTTGTGGCAAGAGAGATGAGCTCTGCTGCTTGTGCTGATAGTGTGTCTATTTTCTGTGTCTCTATGACTCCTGCACTCGTTCTCATGCATGATCCATCTACATAGAGCGTTAAGTCAGGGTCTGGAAGTGCAATATCTGTCAGGTCTTGTCTTGGTTTCGTCACTATATTCATTACTTCCACACAGTCATGTGGTGGTGCATTTACTGTACTTGAGGGCAAAAGTGTTGCAGGATTTAGAATATTACAACGTCTGATCTCTATGTGTGGTTGAAATAATGTCAGTTTATATCCTGTCAGTCTTGCTACAGTCAAATGTTGTGTCTGTGTACTATTTAAGAGAAACTTCCACTGCATGTGGTACACTAAAACATGTGGTCGCTAAAACTGGCGCTTGACATAATGCTCTTATTAATTCCTCAAATGCCAAGGCATGTTCTTGTGTCCAAGGGAGGACAGTCGAAGTGGCTGCCTCCTGTGTTGTCAATTGTATGAGTGGTTTAGCTAGATAGGCATACTGGGGAATCCATTGCCTATAGTATGAAGTGAGGCCAATGAAGGCCCGTACTTCCTTTTGTGTCTTGGGCTGTGAAAGGTTAGAAATTAACTGAATGAAAGATTTGTGTTAGCTGTATACCCTCTTTGGAAAGTAAGTGTCCAAGGTACACCACTTGCTTTTCACAGAATTGCAACCTTGAAAGGGACACCTTGTGCCCCTTGTCAGCCAGAAAATGTAAGACTGTCAGTGATGCAATTGCGCATTCTGGTTCTGAACGTGCTGTAATTAGGATGTCATCTACGTACTGTAGTAGGGCAGTGTTGGCAGGCATATAAATACTGTCTGCGTAATGAGACTGAGCGTGTGTGAGACCGCACTACAGGACGCACGGCTCTAACTGAGTGAGCTGCAGAGCGGGGGGCGAGACTGATGCACCTCACACAGGGCTCTACCTGAGACTGAGCTCCAGGGCTGAAGGGTGTGTGAGACTGGGCTGCAGGGCCCTGGCTGTCTTTTTAATGCCTGACTGTAAATGCTAGGGCTCATTGCAAGAGCGAAACTCCTGCCAATTATTCTGTTTACACTACGAGGGAAAAACTATTCATTTGCAAGCATGCTCTTATCTGAAGTCAATGAAGCTTTCTGTGCTGGCTGTAAGGAAGAGCAACTTGACCCCCACCTTTTATAAACATTTTCTCCGCGGCTCATCAAGTTTTTTTCTCTACACTGCCTTCCCCTTCACCATGATGTCACCCACAGGGCGGTTCCTCCACCCTTTCAAAACTCTGAGAGCTAAGAACAGCTGCCAAGTTACTGACGAGAGACCTTAGTCAAATTGCAAGCATTCTTTATCTGCATGCGAAGGAAGCCTGAGTCAGTTGGAAGACTGCCAATAACTGTCCGCGGAAGAGAATTGGGGTATGGCCAATAATAACAAGACAGGCACTGCTCGGTGCTCCAAGAGGGAAAAGCCCTCCCTTTACAAAATATCTTTCCCCAGGAGTCAGGCCACTGAACCAGTCTGAGCCACTTCAAGGCCGAAAAACACATTCTCTGTAATTCAAAACATATCTGCACCCATGCCAGGGAGCTAACCAACATTCTCTAACTTAACTGAAGCAAATTAAAAACGTGATAAAAAGCATCCTAAAATCAGTAATTAATAAGGACATATTTAACTTATTTCGTAACCTAGACACATGCTAGCATTTGAAAATAATTATATCATAAAATATTGTTACTAGCTGTAAAGGAAAAAAAAGGAAACTTTTTGAAAATAACATGTGAAAACTCCATAATTTTGCATTGCAGAACCAAGATTTTCATAATTAAGTGTGCAAGCTCTTCTATTCTACCTATTAAAAGGGCCAGATTCATCATTTTTCAAAGAACCATGTTTTCTAATTGAGTGGATTAACTGTCACACGCTATACTAAAGGGCAGCTTGCATTGGGAAAAAATAATAATGTATATTTTGTAGAACAAATTTTAATTTAAAAAAAACAACACACGGTTGCATTACACTAATTAAAAGCACATTCTATGATGGGTCTGTTTTATATTTTCTTCTCAACCGTGAAAACATTAAAGCACCCTCCGTGCAAACCCTTATCTCAATCCGACTGGTTTATTTACATTATAAAACACATTAATCAAGTGTTCCAAGGCAAACCTACACAAATACACGGACGCATTTGAAATAGAATGTTCAATGAACACTACTTTACCCTCCATGCAATATGTTACCATTTAGTCAGCAAACTGACAAAGCACATAGGCAGACCCATCAACCAATGAAAAAAAATTAAATCAACCCTTCATTCATCTAAAACACTCACTGACTTTTAGTGTCAGCTCAGTTAAGAACTACTTAGCACACCACGAAATCTCGGCCTAAAAGCACGCACAAATCAAAACAGCTCCATTTTCCAAAAATACACATTAGCCAAACACACCCTTCCACCAAAGATCCCCAAAATTCAGCACACCTGGCCATCCACCTCCTCTACCGCTGATCCAACCCCCGGGCCCCTCAATTTTCAGAAAAACGCCTATTGGATAACATGGCAAATCGCACCTCCGCACAAAACATGCTTTTTCCACCACTTCCACAGCTCAGATTCTTTTCAAATTTGGCATCACAGTAGTCCAAGCGATTCCCTAAATCCTCACCAAAAAGCAACCAAATCCATCCACTGGAACGGGTACGAATTTCCACTCAAAAACATGCCCCCCGCAAACACCAAAAAACGCCAAAATCCCTCAACACCTTGTTAAACAGCATGTTAAAACAAATACTGCCCTCTCAATACAAGATATTAACTCTTTGGCAGCTGAAGCACAATCATTCCCCAATGACTGCAGTACATGGGAAAGTCATGAACTCATCTCTCCACGTTATCACATAACACGTACGCACATCTTCAAAACGTTTTCTCCAAGCACTTGAAAGAGATCCAGCTCTCTCCTGCCTAACGTAATGATAACATGTTCTGCACAAACCATAACCACATGGCACTATTCACAAGCCATATTCACAAGAAACTCAACAAGTTATAATAATGACATGCTCTTCATAAACCATATTTACAAGGAGCTATTTACAAGGAACTCTGATGCTGTCAGCTTCTTTCTACATACTCTAAAGGGTACAGGTGGTGGCGTTCGCGACCTACTGGGTGTTTCTGAGGAGGTCACTCTAGCTAGTTCTTTTTCTTTCGCTTTTTCCGCTGCTTGTTTAGTTCTCTCTACTTTATTAAATTCTTTCTCTATTCTCCTATGTGACTCTTTGCGCCACAATTCGATGGCATCTTTCTGAGAGGGTCTTGACTTCCTTTTCCATAGCGCTTCCTCTACTCTCATAATGCATTCTGAATCCCATGTTCCTGAGATAGGCCATCTATACTTTTCCTCCAAACCCTTGGTGTACTCTACCCATAAGTCTAAAAACAAAATGGCGTCTAGTCCATGCTTATTATACATATAATGACCAGGTGTGTCCCTAGGCGGGATGTTAACTGACTCTTCTAGTATATCTTTTCTGGTCCCTATCTGACGCAATTTTGAAAACAGTGGCATGTTGAAACCAATATTCACAAAATAGACTGAAACAATCAACAATCATTCACACACAAACAAATATTAAACACTAAAACAGTTACAACCTAAACTGATACAGAGAGCTAAACATGTACTTGAAAAACTTTATGCACTGGAATACAGTACAACCATACCGGTCTCAAAAATGAGACACGTCTTGACCGTGCCCACGTTTACCATGGACCCGTCTTGACCGTGAACATGTGAATGGACACGTCTTGACCGTGCTCATATAAGTGAGACACGTCTTTACCGTTTTCACGAATAACGTGAACCCGTCTTGACCGTTTCCACAAATAACGTGGATCCGTCTTGACCGTGTTCATATAAAATGAACACGTCTTGAAACTTTATGCATTCCCCATAGTGGTACTCACCGGGAAGCAAAACTTGAAACTTGAAGGCCTCGGACTTCTAGGCATCTACGTCTACGTCTACGCATCGGAACGGGTGGACCTCTGGAAACCTCGGACCTTGCTCTCTCACGGATTGGGCTCTGGTTGGGATGATCCGCGATCCTCACCGCCTCGTGTGGACGCCTGGTCGCAGTCCGTTTCCTCCGTGGGCCTGAGGGAGTAAGCAGGAAGTCCCGCTGCGTGCACTTCGGAGTCCGTCACGGCTGTAGAAGGGGGCAAAAGCTGGACCTACGTCGCCGGCGCGTGGGGAAAGGGATAGTCCCTGAATTCAGGCGCCAAATTAATGTGGTAAATAAAATAATTACCCTGGCATAATTTCTAGGCATTAACAATTAGCATGTATCAAATGAGAGGCAGAGAGTCCGTGGTGTCCAAGTTAAAAGGGCTTTATTCCAATAACTCGAGTTAAGGGAGAATCTGTTCCATCACCACTGAGGTTCAGGAAGGGTCTTCTAACATTTAATAACAATGAACAACATATATACATTTTGTCTTGTACATAGGGCGTAGGAAGGAACGCAGAGCAGAGAAAGAAACAGATAAGAGCATGTGGGCGTACATGTGGGTGTACACTTTATGAGTCATAGGTAGGTGATAGGTAGGTGTCATAGGTGGGTGGTACACAGAGGAGGAGTTTGCATGACCAGCTGGAACTTTGCCCTACTTGTGTGCAACTTGGTCATGACGTGCAATTGACGTGTAACTGGGAGGAGAGCTGACTTTCAGTCTAGTAGAGAAGCCTTCAGTGTCAGGGCGACCAGCACGTCTTGTACTATCTGATATCTTAGAGATATCTAGAGTCAGGGATGTATTATCTGAAGTAAAGGTTGCTCGTCACTAGGAATCAGAAAAAGCATATATTTCTTCGTTCATTGCCTGGGGCTGTGAGCTTTCTATGGATGCAAGCACTGTGATTTCATCTAAACGGAGACAGGAAAGCTAGGCCCTATCTTTACAGACGGGTTCTGTTTACCCTCCTCACTGGGCAGGAATGTGACTCTGTACAGCAGGCAGATAAATGTTATTCATAATAATATCTTGGCAACCCTTGCTGGGTTTCTTTCGGCTGAGCTAGAAGCATGCGAGGTCAGAGATACGTAATTGCAGCTTTCAGTGTGTCAGGAGTCATGAAAAACCCTTATTTCAGAAAGTGGCTCAGCTGAACCACAAAAAAGGTTTCATCGTGATTTATTTAAAAGTGCACAATGTAAATACATGGGCCTTCATGTTAGCTTAATATTTCTTGCATGGGAGACTTAATTACTGGCATCCTAAAGCAGGACGTAAATGCAGAGGCCTCTTTGTTCAGGCCACTTAAGGGAAAATATGCATGGGTGACATGCACATATATGTAACACACATGTAACATAGGGTACACGTAGGGGGCATCTTGGTCAGGCAAAATTTCATTTTCCTCGGCGTATTGCGGCACACATTGTGGCAGTATCACTTCCTTAGTTGTACCTTTTTACACATTTTCACATTAGCTGGTCAAATGTTACCCCTCGTTAGTACAAGTGTTACGGTCAAAAACAGCAACAGGTAACTGAAAGATTCCACATCAAAGTTGCGGAGGGCGTTCTATTTCACGGGAATTCATCTACTAGCCCACATTCCGTCAAGCTTGGTGAACGTGTGGGGGGAGGGGTGTTTGTTGAACGACTGATTCGCTACACAGGGCACAAAGCGACCGTCCTGAAAGACGTAGTTACCCCCAACGGGGCACCGAGAGCACTGAGATAACCACAGCGAACGAAGGCCTCAGCTGAGATAACCACAGCGAACGAAGGCCTCAGCCCCTACAGAGTTATCGCCCCTGCAAAAGGCCCGGACGTAATGGCCGTAAATCTCCCAGCCCAGCGCAGGAAGGGGGGAGCGGGCAGAAGGGGGGGATATCTGCACATCATCTGGTCTGCCTACCCCAGCCTCAGCGGCCCGCAGCTAAGCGGCCCACCTGTCCCAGCTGCAACCCCTGAAGGGGGGGAGCGGGCACGAGGGGGGCTTTGATATAGGACTCACCGCGTTCGAGCAACCCTGCTACAGCTAGGCATGCAGCGAGGCAGGCAGGCGCAGGACAACCGGTACAGCGGCCAGACAGGGGCAGCCGGGAGGGCCGACGACCGGCAAAGAGGTCGCGTGCTGGGCGACAGGGGCCTAAGTACTCGGCCTGGCCCCAACGTGCCCTCCCCCGGATGCACGTCACTGGTGCACCCGGCCGGGGGAGGGGCAGGTGAACTGCCCGAGCCTCCCCCTCGACCAGGACTGACGGAGGAGGGGGGGGCTCCGACTAATGGGCACTAAGGGGGCTGCTCTGCTGATGTCCCCCTGTGGGTGACGCGGGCAGTGACAGAGTTGTCTACCCTGGGAAGCAGAATTATGTCAAGGATAGGGCTGGGCGAAATTTTAATTATGCCTGCATATTTGGTGTTATTTTTAGTAATATTTTGTAACTAAAGTTACGTAAAAATGGCAAAAATTATGCCAATATACCAAGTCATGTAACAGGACTCGCATTTGGGGATAATTTGTAATGCAAGATGTACCGTTCTGATTTTTTTATGCAATTGGCTGTGTTTTGAAAGCTAGCAGCAGTTCCTTTAATGTGGGCAGTCAACAAACATTGCAGGTAGATTTTTTACCCGAGCAGACTGTTTAGCGCGAACCTACAACTTTGAATGGGAGCAGTGGTTTTTCAAACACGAGTGACCAGAGGTCAACTCGAAAATTACATTTTCATGCAGAATTTTTTTAATCTGAATGGACTGTTCACGAATTTTTTGGAGTGGCAGATTCATTATACTATAGTAAATTAGGCATGTTTCTCACAACCCTAATAAAGAATTGACAATAAAATGTAAAGGAGTGATCACTCTCCTTTCAAAGAACAGTCAAAATCTCAGCAGGAGTGCCTTCAATACGGCAAGTGAACCCGGGCAACTGGACACTGGGCTCATCTCCTCCTGTCAGTGTCGGGGCTCAAGGCAAGATGTTTTCTCAGCCTGAACCTGAGACAAACTGAATTTGGATTGTGCCTTCCCCTATCCCTGCTATCTCCCAGGCATACAGACAGGAATGGGGCCTGATAGGAGGTGCTCACTTTCGCGTGTGTACAAGCACCATCGCAAATGACGTCTTCTAATTTGCGTGGTCCTTAAATGCGCCTGTTGCAAGCAGTTGCAAAACTCGTACTTCAGAGGTACAATAGTGTCGTACTTGTCAAAAAGCTAGTTTGTATTTATTTATTTTTTGCCTTTTAAATCAAAAGATGAATATGTGTAATGAATTTCTGCGCATTTCCAAGTGCGAGATGCAGGCTTATGTAATAACTTGCATGTGTTTTTGATTAATTATTCAGTTGTTTTGTGCTGTGTCGCCGTAGGTCGCCCATTTAATGGCACCGAATTAAGTAGCAGTACAATGCTGGAATACTTTGTTCAGAGTTCATAAAGACAAGGTTCTAAATTAACAAAAAGTTACATCAAAGTAAACTCAAATCTACTTCCAGGGTTCCTAGTCCTCGTTAAATTGTCTACTGCCAGTCTATCAGAGAATTGGCCAAGCCGATCTTTTTACTTGCATGTAAAAAATGTTGACGGTGCTTAATTTGAGCCGGTGGTTGCCGGTGGCGACCACTGGTACTCTTTTTGGGGGAACGACACTTATTTTTTCATCACTATACATTTCCCGAGATCAAGAGAGGGAGAAACAAACACCCGGAAAAGGAGGGGAGGAGAAAGACGGAAAACCGTCACCAGGGCCGAAAGCAGGAACCTCCAAGACTGCAATAAGGGCCAGGCAGTGTCTCTCTGTGGCTCACGGAGCCATGAGATGGATTCAAGACTACATACGTAGCCTTGGTGTCAGGCGCAGGGACAGTGATACCCAGGCTTTTGGGAACTGGTACTCCTTATTTTACTAATTGAGCACTGCAGGTTAGCGTATTGAATTCTAGATATCAATAACTAAATGTTAACACATTTTGGAAGTCTGCCTAGGTGCGTGGCAAGCTCTGGCGCTCTGGCTCTGAATGTCCTCAGCGTGCACCTCCGGAAGCGGCACGTGCTTGTTGAACGAGCTAAAAGCACAGCTGATCTTAAGGAGGTTGACGTTGATGACAGAATCGACCCTCAAATGTAATGCCTAAAGTTCATGAGACCTATGTGCTTAAAACAACCCCCCCCCCCCCCGCCACCCCCCAAAGAAAAAGCCGAGCCCTAGGCCACCCAAAAGAAATATGGAATTTGTAACCCATAATAAGAAAAATCCTGTTGCTTTGCACCTCACAGAATATTTGAATTTAGTGAGCTATGTAATGATCTCGGTCCGAATCCATAATACAGACGGACAAGCGAGTGCTCGAGCTCTGTGCATGGAACTTGACAGCAGCTGAATACTCCGCTAGAAGCCTGGAGTATATTATTTATGTTTTGGGAAACCTTATTTTGTAACGGAATTGTATGGCAGTGAGATAAAAAAGCAAGGATGTCCATGCATATTTTATTCCGCTCTTTTTTTGTTGCCAAAGAAGATCTCAGCCAGCATCTTTTGCTCGGGACTTCTCATTTTGACATTTCCCAGTTGTCGGTAAAGCTAGGCAATAATTAAATATCAGGTGCATAAGCGGTTCTTTAATTTGACATGCATGCTCCAGGCAATAAACACATGCGGTGCAACGTGGGAGTGTTGCCAAGGAATAAAATCTTGTACCAAGTCGGATCATTGTATCAGGTACGTTGTGACAGCTCATGTGATCATTATGCCCAGGCTAAAGAGGTTGTCTAATTAGTTTCCATTAAAAAACACCCTTTAATCAGGGATTAGTCTTGCATGGCGAGTGTCACTTGGTCCAGATGAATGAACAATGGTCCCCCGTGAGATTCAACTACTGTATCTATTACAGTTAGGATGCCATGTGTCTTTTCAGCAATTATGACTGTGGGTTTCGCAGACACTTCGCATGCGCTCTGAACAGGGTTTACATTTTAATATCTGACTGTACCCATGCACCGAGGCAAACTTTGCACGGCTGGTATATGATAAAACAAATTGATAGCAGTTTGCCTTTTAAACATAATCAGGGTATTGTCACATATATAGTTATATAGTGACAGTGCACCAACTACAAGAACAATTAATAAAAATTTGCCTGTTTTCCCTTTTTGCTTCTATCTTCTATAGAGAGTCAGAAGAATGCGTGTTAGCTATGACTACTTTCAGCTTCGTTTTGAGACAGGCAGTCTTGTTTCATGTATTTATTTTCCATTTGTTCTAGTGTTACTTGACTCATAACAGGTGCCAGTGACCTTTAATGGAAAAAAACCAACAGTAGAGACAATGATCTGCTCTCCATTAATACACCATGAACATCTATGGAATTTAGAAATCAGATGTCAAAGTGCAAACGTATTCAGTGTGCAAAATAATGTTTTTTTTGTGTGCAAAATGTAATGGGAAACCTGTTCCGACAGTTTGTCATGGAATATTCTTATTAGGACAGGATTTATGCGTATATGCACAGGGCGGTTTATGCTTAGAGTAGCACAGAGGCTGAAATATATTGACTGGAATGTGCCACATAGTGACTGCCAGTGACTGAAATTAATACAATCAATAACGCCTCGAAAGTTTTTGTTGGAGTAGATGCCCTAAATGTCACATGAACACACAGATCACCATGCCATGGGGCCCACAAAGGACGGAACTGAGTTTGGGTGGCTCCTATTCCCATCTGGAGAAGACATGTCCTGTAAGTTTACCAGGGCTGTTCCTAAAAAGCATGACAAACACTAGTCTGCATAACACGGGCTCTGACTAGAACAGCACAGTGTGTGTAACATGTTGCAAAGTATTGCAGCTCAAGTAATTGTCAGTGGCTGAGATTAATTAAAGCTTACCTTTACTCACCTTGCTGTTTATTGCACTAGCTCATCAGAGAAGGTTCCATGCAGACCTGGGCTAATCTTTTTGAATAATTCCTCAATTTTAATTTGCAGTACTGCACCCATAACTCCTACCCATACCCAACAGGGTACGGAACTAGGTATACTTGAAATACAAATGTGCTTATGAACTTGGTCTGAAAACCAAATGGGTCATAGCCCATGCTTTAAATTTGCATACCTGGGACAGAACCATGCAAAATAATCTGCTCAAACATTGAGTAGATGTAGTGAAGTAATAATTATCCAGTTATAGAAGAGCCCAATCAAAAAATTGGATTGAAAATTGTGGAAAAAACGAGTTGCGTGTATCGTCAAATGCTCATCGGTCGTGTCTCTGTAAGAAAATGAATCATTTTGACTGAACACCCTCATTTTTGTATAACTGATGCAGTTGGTCTTTGGACTCTGTACACTGCGGTCCTGCTAACCAGGCCACATGGCATATACTCCATCCCCTATAAACGTACTGAGTCTGTTAAAAATCGTAACTGGCACATTTACCTTACCTATAATGCCCTGGTATATGATACCCAGCGTACCCAGGGCCTGTAAGTTAAAAGTTACTAGTCGATTGCAGCACCTTTTGCTCCAACACTAGAGTGACAATGCTAAACTTGTCTTCAGGACTGCCTCAGTGTGCAGTATTAAAACTGCAAATTTGCCATGGCAAATAAAACCTTGTGCCATTTTCCTGCCTAAAGCCTCTAGTAGTCTTGTTAGAGTAAATACTCAATTGTCACCTCTCAGCCGCCTGGGCGGTGTGACAGGCTCCTAGAAAATAGAAACAAAAGGCCTTGGCTGGAAAGGAGATGCAACCTCCTCATGGCAGAATCGGGAGAGGATGCCTATACCAAAAACACAAGCTTCATAGGGTCATCTGCTGTCTCAGGCAGAATCAACTCACACCTAGGCTTGACCCTGCCATTGCCCAAATAGCCAGAGTGGCACCAAACCAATCCCAGTGGAGGGAAACATGTTGCAGAACTGGTTTTCTAGGGGACTACTTCATTTTGCTAGAGCACACCTCATGGGAATGCTAGGAGTTCTGAACAAATGAAGAAATGTCCTGCCATATTGGTTATTGATAAATTGGGGCACTGTGTGATAGCTTACAGTAAAACACACAGAAAGTGATGCAATAGTGGGTAGGGACACACCTGGGAACTTTAATCCCATTGGTTAGAGAGCGGCCAAGAGTCCCCCCTACCCACAGACTGGCAATGGGCATAAGAAATATGTCCTCAGTACCTTCTTCAGAACACCTATGGACCCACGAAAAAGAGAAGAAAGCCTGCACCTGCTATATAACCTGTGGAGAGAAACCCCAAGGGTTGGACCTCCATTCCACATGTAGCCAGGACAGAAGAGCAGACTCCAAGTGCTAGCTGACTAGCTTCCTACTAAGCTACAGGAATGCAAAAGCTACAAGAAGCCCACAACTTGAAGAGCCCAATTGACTAGTTCCATCTGGACTTGCCCTGGATCCTACTGGTGGCTTCTGGGGAAATGAGTCCTAACTGCCCAGGAGTGACTAAAAAGTCATGATCCCTTGACTGGTGGTGGAATGTATGTCCTCCCCTTCCAAAATTGCAAGACTGGACACTTACAAAATATCTCTGAACTATCTGCAAAATGAACCTGAGGCTGCCTCCATACCACTGCCCAGCGGCAGACGTCAAACACCCTACTCAACTTGCTAGTTTGCCCCGCTTAAAGGATCCTGACTTCCAGAAATGTTTCTAAGTCCAAACATAGAGGACTTCACTAGAGGTAGCACTAGCATCACCCTGCAGCCATGAGCACCTCCCTGAACCTGAACCTTGAACTTTGCCCACTTGGAGTTTTCCCCACATGGAGAGTCATGAATTTCCCACTGGAGCTGAAGCTCCCACAGAGGTCTCACACTTCTCTGTCAACCACCAGCCCCTCTTCAGATCCAGCCTGCAGCCCAACCTGCTGGCTCCCTCATCAATGAGGACTTTTCTCCAGAAAAATGGGTAGGTCTGAGGGTAAACTTTGCACTGGGACTAATCTGTTCCCTGTATCCGACATGTGCTCCATTGCGATTGACCTTAACTTTTGACTTTGACCCAGTCTAGCGGCACCAGATACCCTTGGTTGGTGACGTGCTTTTTGGCGCTAGACTTATTTAAAACATTTCTGAAAATGATATCTCCATGTAAGATACATGCAATTGTTTTTCGTTTTTGTGCCTGTCTAATCATAAAAATGCAATCTATTTTCACAAATTAGAGTGGGATTTTTACTGTGTTGTTTTTTCTACTTTTAATGGGTTGTGCTGATAAATGCTTTACACATTTCTCCTAAGTTAAGCCTGTCTGCTCTGTGCTACAGCTGCCAACGGTTGAGCTCAGGATTAAATATGGAATTGTGGTATTATTACTTGGTGAGGATCCACATCCTCTCCATCTAATCATCTCTTTTCTCACAATCTCCATTATGTTTAATTTGTTTCCCAGAGATGAAACAGTTTATTACCATCAAATGTTTATTAGAGTATTGATAATTAAACATTTTAGGGCCTTTTAATGTTCTCTCCTAAAAAAACATGGTATTTCATTTCTCTAATATCTGCTGGACAGGATGCTGTTACCTCCTTCAAATTTTTACTGGTTTTCAGAAAAGTCAAGTTCTTCTACTTAATCCTATTTTTATAAACACACATGCCATGGGTTCAGGTTTCTAAACCATCCCCAGGGATTTACTCTTATGCTCCCTACAAAACAGTAAAACCTTTTGAATTTTTCTTTTGGCCTCTTTTAATTTTTCACTGCCTAATACTTAGTTCAATTGATATATATATATGTCTCTATTTACAATCATTTTGGCAAGTGGTTTTAGACAGAAAGGAGTACTTGGATGAGACCAAGAATCATCTCTTTCTTCATAGGATAGTGGCTATAATGTGGTGATGATGTCATCTTTGATACTTTATTTTAATACTTTGAACTTCTTTGTTTTCTTTTTTAAAACATTTTTTCATCCTCATTCACCTCAGACCCCAGTGGGCATACAAGCCGCCCATACCGTTACTCAATTTTATAGAAGCGACGGCTGTTGGATGGGAACCAGGAGGAAGCGCCCCACCTATTGGTACTACAGCAGGCTAGGATGACACTCACCCTAAGGTAAAGGGCAAAGTAACTCTCACATTTGGTCCAGGTGACCCTAGCGACTGTTGGTGTTGGCCGTGAGAGGAAACTGAGAATGTCCAACACAGTCAGGAGAGTTTCAAAGAGGCAAAATCACAGGATCCATTTTTTCTTTCAAATAAAGGAGGCTTCCCAGTCTCGCAAAACTAAGCATTAGACCATTTTAGTAAGAATTCCCATTATGCTTTCTTTTTCCTGCTCTGGGTTCTACCCAAATCCATCTCAGATGTCGCGAACAAAGAGGACAACCACTCAGTGAGGAGGTGCTCATTCTACCCATTTTTTCATATTTCGCTCCTGGACAACAGAATGGCATAGAAGAGGAAAGATTTGGCAGGCCCCGTGACTTCACTGGATAGTCCAAAAATTATCAGGGTAAGGTTTATTTGGATTGGAAGGCCTAGAATATCTGTGGTGGTATTGCCTACTTTTTTCCAAAAGCCTGCTATGGCCTGGCACTCCTTAAACATGTGTACATCAGAGGCTATCTCCAACCCACATATTTTACAACTAACTAGAGGTCTGTCAGACATTTTAGACAGCCTTTACAGAGATAGATAGGCCCTATGAATCGTGAACAAGTGTTTCCTCTTGAGCCAAGCTGGTTTTACGGTGGCAAACAGTTTATTGAAGGATGTTTGCCAGAGATGTTCCCACGGATCATTTGGTAAGCTGACAACCCACAATTCTTTGGCCAATTTAAGATCCCCATCAACAGCCTCCTCAATGTTCCAGTACAAAAAGGAGACCTCCTTCTTCCCAGCCGGTCTTACCACTAACTGTACCTCTAGGATGTTGCCTATGCCTATCGTTTTTTTCAGATTATGAGACCAACTCTGCAGCTGGATGTAACTATCCAAAGAAAATGGTTTTTATCAGAGGGTAAGAACTGGGCGCTCTGCCTCAAGTGTACGCAATGTGTGTTGGAGATATTAAGTTGGCTGTGGTGCAACTGGTGAGTGGAAAAGACCCCGTAACTACTCTAAAGTATGTCAGAAATACCAGACATACGAAAGTACAATATACAAAAATGCCTTATGCAAACACACTCGATATCATTTGCAGTCGTGTCTCTGTATAAACACACAATTGAATTAAGCCAAGGACAACAATATTAATCAAATTTCTTTGCACTTGTCGCTGTAGTTTCAGAGTTTTAATGGTTCCACAACCAGCCGACACGTGTTTTGTCACGTTTGGAACAGTGTGTTCGCGACTCCTCAGGGCTGCGGTAAGAAAAACAAAAGAAAAAGGTCGCTCCACCGGTGATAAATCCGCCCGGCGGGGCCCGTGACCAATAGCGAGGAATATCTTTGGAAGATTGCCGAGTAAGATGGCGGGTTCTGCAGATAAAATCACAAAGGGATGAAGCTCCATCGATAAACGGTCTATGAGCGTGACTCTATGTGGAGATCGCACTTGAATAGTGTATTCTCTGCACTGTAATCCCGGGACGTGTTATCGGCATTCAGCCTAGAGCGGATTACTCCAAGTAGGTGCGTGTTTGGTAAAACGTGAAGCATATGCTGAATCAAATCCTCCCGGGTCGCCGTGTTCCAATTCTGGATCGGTCTGGTCCAGAATCGAACACGGTGACCCGGGAGGATCTGCAGCTGGATGTATTTGAAATTAGACAAATCCTCTTCCGCCCTGTTGTATAGTGATGACCATAATAATAGCTTGCCCTCATGGACCAGATACCCCCACACCTTCAGCCAAGCCACTCTGCGTGGTAATGCTATTCCGTCCTTCAGGCTCTCTGGGGCACCTGGAGAGTCCCACAGGATTGCCAGGCTCAAGAAGTAGTTAAGACCCTTCAACTGTTTGATGCTTGCCCATGTTCTAGCCGTTCCCTGCAGGACTTTTAACTTAATCTTCTGGAAGAATTTTGACTCTCCAAATTTTAACAAGAAGCCCTCTTGAGACAGACCCGCGGCCTTTAACATTGCAGAAAACATGGCCCCACCCCAGTGCTCTCTGGAGTTTTTAAAAGCATCCTAGAATGCTATAGTTGCAAGGCCCAAGCATAATATTGCAGATCCGGCAGTGCAAGTCCTCCCTTCTCCCTCCAGCGTCCGAACTTCTTCCAGGCGATCCTGTTGCCCCTGTACGCCCAAACAAATGAGTTGATTGCCTGCTGGAGCTTAACTATAGCCAGTTTGCCAAAGTGTAGTGGAATGACATTGAAGAGGAAGGTGATTTTTGGGATCACTACCATCTTTACAAGGTTAATCCTACCAAGAACGGTTAGGGAGAGATGAACCCAGGACTTCATAAGTTTCTGACACTCCCTGGAAACGATTGCCAGGTTGGTCCCTGAAATTTTATCGATATCCTGAACTATTCTGACCCCCAGATACCTCATGTCACACTTGGTCTGATGCTGACACTCCCCCAAATTCCAAGTCATGACCTCGGTTTTCTCAGCATTTATCTAATAGCCAGATATCTGCCCAAAATCATGTGCCAGTTTTATAACAGCGGGAAAGGCCATAGAAAGGTCAGAGGAGAGGATCAAAATATTGTCCGCATACAGGGCCACCTTCATCTCCCAAACACCATGCTTGAATGGCAAAATGCTCGACTCATCTCTAAACACGCTGGGCAAATCGCTCAATTTACAGGCAGAAGAGGAGGGGAGAAAGAGAGCAGCCCCGCCTAGTACCCCTGGTGATTTTAAAGGGTCTGGTCAGATTGCCAATAACCAACAGTCTAGCTGACGGGTCTTGATAAATCAGCTGACTGGCTCGGCGGAACTTCTCACTCACGTTCAGCAGCAAGATTGGTCTATAAGACCCATAACTCACTGGGTTCTTCCCTGCATTCAAGATCAAAGTGATGGTAGCCTATCCCCATGAACCTGGCAGCTTTATGCCATCGGAAAGGATCTTGTTAAAAAGCTGTGTCAAAATGGGAACTATCACCTCCCCCAAAGATCTATAAAGCTCTATTGGCAGCCCATCCGGCCCAGCAGCTATCCCCCCTTACGAGCAAGAATGGCCCTTTTCACCTCTTCTTGGATCTTCCTGGTGAGATAAATTCAGGGGGATGAGTGTGCTCCCACACAAACACTCCATGGCCTCAGTTTAATCCACCACCCTATCTTCTTGGTACAAATCCAGGAAAAAATCGAAAGAGGCACCCCCTATCCCTTCGTCTGTGGACAGGGCAGTAGCCCCATCTGTGTTGTAATCAATTTGTTCACTCATCCTGTCTGACTTAGCTTTCCACGCCAGCAGCTTGCCTGTGCCATCTCCATACTCAAAATGGGCAAGCTTACTCGCCTCACATCTGCTTGTAACCCTAGTTTGGAGAATGGTGTCTAGTTGATCTTTTAATTCTCTTAGTTTGTCAAAATGTTCCTGCTGTCTCTCAGAGTTGACCCCCCTGTCAGGCCCAACTCTACTACCTTCATCTCTGCTTCCTTGTGTGCCACCTCTTCTCTATATTGTCTGTTCCTAAAACATACCCTTCTTGTAGTCATGCCCCTTAAAAAGGCCTTTAGGGAGTCCCAAACAATAGAGGTCACAGCCAATCCTAAATTAACATCCAAAAGCACTCAGTCTCCTGGGATAAGTACTTCATCTCCTCACTATCAAGAAGTAAAGTTCAATCAACCGTCCAAACTCTGGAATGCAGACCGTCCACCAGAACCAGATCCATCCTTCCCCTGAATGTTCGGACAGATGAGGAGTCAAATAGCCGATGTCCTTAACTTTACACCTCAGGCTGTAACTAACCAAGATGTAATCGATTCAAGACTTGTGGCCATATTTATTTATTATTTATTATTTATGAGACTCCTAACTGATGATCCGATCTGTCTCTCCAGATGTCACAGAGTCCAGTCTGTGCCCTCATAGATTGGAGATACATCCGGGATCTAGAACCCGCCCTGGCTCTACTGTTTGCAGACTTGTCCAATTTAGTAATCAATACAATATTGCTATCCCCATCCATAATTGCAGGGTGTGGGTAATCCAATAGATTCGGGAATATAGTTTTGAGAGAAGAGGGGTCATCCAGGCTTGGGCCATAGTAGCCCACTAAGGTAAGCAGAGAGCCCAAAATAATCACCTTCAAAATGACCCACCTGCCACATGAGTCAACCAGAGAGCCTAAAATGCAGGCTTTTGCTTGTTTAATTAATATAGCGATGCGCCTAATGTTGGCACTCTGGTTGGAATAGATCAAATGGCCCAGCCATTTTTGATTTTTAAATATCTCAGTAATCTCCCCCTTCAGAAGGTGAGTTTCCTGAAGGAAATTTACCTGTGCGGGAGAATCTCTTATATATTGCAAGATTTTTACCCTTCTGGCTTTCACATGCAGGCCATTAACATTCCAAGACAAGAACTGAATCATTTTCATGGGGTTTAAATGCGAGGTCTATTAATTGAATTAGGTAGCAGAGAGAGCCAACACCAGACCAATGGCAACAAAACTAGGGCAGTCTGAACAGACGATAAGGTGAATGAGGAATTTTTTTGTTTTTTACCCCTATGCTCCCCCACCCCATGTACCCCAACACCCCCCCTATGAACCCCTCCCTGGAGAACCCCCCCATTTACCTGGTCAAATAGGAGTCCTTTTGATGCATCCCGGGGCAACCCACCCTATCCCTTTGTAAACAGATAAAGACAAAAATGTAAAGTAAAGTTTAAGCCCGACTTTTGACCTCCATTGACTGATTATCGGCGTGTGTGTCTTTATGTAGTTATCTTTCCAATTCTGTTTTGAAATCCATAAGACCAATGTTTGTATTTAAATATCCTACTGATAAAGCCCACATAAATGAGTGCCATAGATGAGTGCCCAGCCACCGGAAGACAGACTCACCAAATATACTTCGCCTTTCCCAAAATTTTCCAGTAGCTCATCAGCCTCTCGTAAGGATCTAACATTATGCATTTTGTTCTTGTGCATAATTTTGAAAGTTGCTGGGAATTTAAGTTGGGCCACAGCACCAAGCTTTTTGAAGTTGTCCAACTTCCTGTCCAGTTCCCATTGCCTGTCAAGGGTGGCTCAGGCAAGATCGGAACGTATTTCAAATGAGAAGTGTCTGGCCATATTAAGGATCTTTCCTTTTTTGTTCCTACATGAATAAACAACAAAGAGTTTCTCTTTACATTTTTCAGTGCACCATGGAAGATTTCTTGAAAGAGGTGTATTCAAATAATTATTTAGTAGACATTTTGTATTAAATGACTAGACAACCTGATGAATGCCAGTATCAATAGTACATGGTTGCCAAAACAATTTCATTTATATTTATAACTCTTTAAATATAATCAATAAGGCCCTAAAACATTTTGCTTTAAATTTCATTTATAAAATAATCAGACTCATGTGATCATATTTGAACTGTGTAAAACATTATATTCACATGGTGTTTGAAATTTATGGTGTGGCATTTATGATTTTTAATGTGTATGTGGGAGGCAGGGGGCTGGCTGATACTAAGTGATCAAATGACTAAAGACATCATTTCTAAATGAATACTTAGGAAGCTTAATAAATTGTTATTCAGTGTTTGGAATTCCATGAATTATATGGGGTTCATATTTGATAAAAGAAGACTACATTTTTGCTAATATTTCTTTTTTTTAACCTGACTACTTTTGTCTTTTACTTTGTGAGTTGTTTTTAATTGACTATAGTTTTATTCCTACAAATCATAAAAGTGTACAAATATTTAGCTCGCTGTTAACATCTCCACTGGATAGCTTAGCTCCCCCTAGCTGATATCACTACAAGATCTTTCCCACCAAAATCTCAAAGAGAAGCACCTTTGTATGTTGGCTCCACTTATATGTGCTTCCTCCTTTGTTCAATGGGCCTGGGATGTCCCAAACCTGGTACAGTATGACATCTAACTCCTCCACCCCTTCCTCCTCACGGAGATGAGAGAAGAACTATTAATTACTCTTTTTGAGTGGGGAGGGCTTGTTCCCTCGGCTGGTTAGTAGTGTAATTAACTTGGCACCATGGGGTGCCTAAAGGTCGGCACTCGGCTCCTCAGCTGAGCCAAAGAAATTTGAAAATTCTGGATGACCCATAAGGGGTACATATATAACCTTGGAACCTGCATATTCAAACGAGGCACACATGTTTCACCACCGTTTCATACCTTATGAGACTTTGTAGGCCCTAAGGAAAGCAAACCACACTCTAAGACAGATTTCCCCCATCTGTTTAACAGGGTGTCACTGCAGATAAAATAGTAATTCATACAGACTTTACCTATGAAGCCCATTATTATTAGAAGGCCTATCCCAAACGAACTTCTAACCTAGCAGGGTCCCATCTGCACCAGCATACCTGTGCACAGTTGACAGCCTGACAGCCTACTTACAATGGTAGTCTCACATGAGCTGCCCGCATGTGTGCACACGTGTGCACGTGTAACCAGCCAAGTGCCCCTTATTCTACCTGCACCAGAGCAGCCTTATCTTGAATGGTGAATACTGGCGGTAAATACATGCAGTCAATTTACTCTATGATTACCATGGATGAGACGCAAGTAGTGACACTCACCTCCATTAAAAAGTTCAAAAAAAGCAAAAGATCCTCACAATTAAATTGGAAGGACTCAATCACAACAGATGTGTGTTATTCCTGGCCAATGGCAGCATTGGCCATTCACTCTGCCTCCCACCACCAAAGGGCATCCTAAGGGACCAACTACACTTGCAAAGCTGAGAAAAAAGCTATCTATGCAACAGGATAGCAGTCCCCCTAGAGTCTCTTGTGTAACCAACATTCTATACCCTATCATAGCCAAAACGACCCAGGAAGGAGTCAATCTTAAGAAGGAGTGTCTCTTGAAAGAAGAGCACATCAGTACGCTGCCTCCTAATTAATTGTAAAACTGCTCCTCTTTTGATACAGCCATTAAAGTCATTTATATTTCAAGCCGTTATTTCATTTTCACCATAGTGTGTTATGAGGATAGAAAGATGGGACTGAACAGTCTGGTTTCCCGAAGGTTAACATTTGACCTTTGCTTAATATCATATCATGCAGCACCAGAACTAAGAAAAAACTGCATATCATATCCAAAATGGTCCCTCCCCAACAGCCTGCCACACCATACTTCGTTCTAACTCTGAAGCATCTATTTCTCTGGCAAACAATATTTGCAACCCAATTATTCACAAGGAAGTGGTAAACAACCCATTACCACACAAAAACCCCAATTATTAATCGTTTACTATTTTTAAGTGCATTGGCATTCTGGGCTGAATACATTTGTATTTCAATGGGCGAGTACTCCTGTGGGTGTAGAGACCTTCCTCCGGCCCACAGGCAGCCATCACTTCCACTTCCAGGAGGATCACCCCCGTTAGACTCTAAGGTACCCATGGCATCCAAAGGTGTGTTGCTGTTTTGTCCACATTTTGAATTGGGCCTACAACTCCCATAGCATGATCTCAAGTTAAACCTTGTTTCACATTACTAAAGGCCATTTGCAGAAGTGATTAAGCTGTCTTCTTCAAGTTGTGCTACGTCTACCCATTTCCTGCTACTCAGACCTAAAATATGTGTTCTGTGATAGTTAGCCATAAACCGAAGTTGAGGTGAAAAACACAGGTCAGTGTGGAATTTGTTAAAATACATAATACAACGAAACAAAAGCAAATGTTAAAGTGAGGTTATGATTAGGTTTGCTTATTGTACTATAATGCATGTTTTAAAAAAATCTGACAATCACTGGAGAAACTAAAATACAACTTAGGAGCCCCTGCTGTTAGCCAATTATGTTTCAGACATCATAATTTATGCCCCAAAAGACACTGCTTCTAGCTTCACATATTACATCACTCATTACATGCTAAATTACATTTTTGCTGAAGTCACTTCTCATGATCTTGGAATGGGGATAGCCAGTTCTATGTTCCAGGCCCAGCAGTGTCAAAGGCATTATACATTTCTTAAAAGATAACTAAATGCATATACTGATTCAGTGAGCATGAATGAGATCACCCCTCCTTGCTAGAAACAACTAAAGTATGCATTTCTATTCAACTTACATATGTTTTTCTCCCACTTTGCAAATATGGAGTAGACAGCAAGACATTTGCCAGATGACGTTTAAACAAAACTACTACATTGTGCTTGTCACATATCATTAATTGCTGTTTTCATCAGAATTAAGGTTTGTCAACTTACATTTAGGTTTAAAAGTAAAACTGATTTGGCTAACACCATATCCCTTCGCAATCAATTTAAATTTGACATAAATAAATGGGAACTATCCTCAGCCTTCCACAGTTGTTAAAGTAAAAGATAGACAGGCTTGAATATGAATACAGGCCTAAAATATCGCACACATCAGAATCCACGTGTTTTAGAAATGGAGGCCAAAATGCAGTAGATATTTATCTTGTCTTATTTTCATTGAAACAGAAAGACAAAGTAGTTGTTTTCCATTCCTAGGCCGACACATGGTTATCGCATAGATCCATACAATCACAGGGTGAATTTGCGCATTAGAGAAGGGTAGGGAGGAAAAGTACAACATTTCAATCTACTTGAATACTTCCTTCAAGACTCCTGAAACCAGACAAAAAAGCAGTACCAAGGAGCTAAAGGACAAGCAAGGGGTAGCAGCTTCTACTGATGGCTACTGTTGGACATAGCCCTCTCTGTGGGGTCACCACCAAAAGCTTTTGCTTTTTTCTTTCCACTTTTTTGCTGAATTTGTATTTGCTGACCTTGGGCCTGTATGTGCTTTACCACTGATAATCGGCGTTAAAGTGATTGTGCTCACTTCCATAAAACATGGTTAAATTAGCTTATACCCAATTTCCATAAATATTTGACTCATAATTCACTTATAGAGTGGTATTCCCTATACCCATGACCTGTAAATTAAAGGCTACAAGTGGCCCTGCCACACTTATTGTACCACCCACTTAAGTAGCACCTTAAAACATGTCCCAGGCCTGCCACTGCTGCCTGAATGCAGTTTTAAACTGTCAATGTCGACTGGTCTGTAAAACCACCTTGCCAAACCTTAAACTCTCCTTTTACTATATATATATATATATGTCACCTCTAAGGTAGGCCTTTGGTAGCCCATAGTGCAGGATGCCTTATACTGAACGGTTGGACATGTATTTGGTTTTACATGTCCTGGTCGTGAAAAACTCCTAAATGAATTTTTCAATACTATGCTGACTACCTCCCCCTAGGATAACATTGGAGATTTATTATTACAATTAATAAGCTATAATGTTTGGTGTCTATGAAATTGTAAACCCTCTTTAATGGTAAAGTCTGATTTGTCATTACAAGCAGCAGCAGCTGGCGCAGGTTAGAGTGGCGGGGCCGGGTTCGAGGGGATTCAACAGACAACCATGAGGGAAAATTAAATAAAGAATTAATTTTCCCTTGTCGTCATCTGTCGGAAACCCCCCATACATACACACACGGCCCAACCACCCACTGCTCTTACCTTCACGGGCCACTGCTGCTTGCAAGTTTCAAAATGACAATTTTAGAAAGTTAACACAACGAGATCTCCTTGTGTTTACTTTTAGAAAGTTGCCATTTCCCTTCCTGCAGCCCTTTTATGCCTGTAGTCTGTCTTGGATAACATGACTGGGTGTAAATAACAGTTGAACTTTGTGAATTCCTCACAGGCAGCCACGCAATAGAGGGATCAGGTGTGCTTGAATTGGTCATCTGCTGGCCAGATGAGGGGGTGCAACTGAATAGCTTGTGCTCTGTCACCACACAAAGGACCTAACTACCCCACATTATCACTGCAGTCAACTTAAAGCCAGGACAGGGGAGGCAGGAAATGCCATGCACTTTAAATTTAAAGCCACTGTCTAGAAGCTTCTGCCACCTTTTATCTTGAACCTGCACCAGTACTCAGCCTGAGTGAGCCGGGCCCTCCAACTGGTGCCCATTCAGTCCTAGGTGCTTGGAAGTGGTGCTAAAGGTGACAAGATAGCCAAAATCCAAGAATGGGCACTTCAACATTATTTGGCAAAAAATTGCTCTTAGAACCAGAAGAAGACTGGGCTCAACCTGCTTTCCTATATATCCAAGGAGCATTGCCATGTGGATTGACTTCTATCCCACAGCAGCAAATCCTTTTCAGTGGTCCTTCACTAAAGGGGTAGCCAGCCTTGTTCCACTGGAGATTGTCGACTACCATTTTAGAAAGTAAGTCTGAATGTAGAAATCTTCTCCACAGCTTTGACCCAAGGCTATACGACAACAACGCTTCATTCTAAGATACCTCCTGCAGACTTGCCCTTCTGAACTTTACCTTCTCAAAACATGTTTCTCAGAAAATGTTATAAGTCTCAAGGTAAATGTTGAGTGTCAAAATCCACTTCTTCTATCTGAACCGTGCTCCATTGCAGTCAGCAAAGACTTTGACCCAGTCATGTGTAGCTAGATGTTTACGGTTGGCGCTTTGATCTTTTAGGTGCCTATTTTTACGAAAAACTTTAAAAAAATCATAATTCCGAATCTACTGATTGAATTTGTGTACTTTTGGTGTCAAATAATTTATGAACGTTTACTCTATTTGACTAAATGGGTTTGTGTTTTTTCCTTGTGCTGTGTTTTCACTTTATTATCGTATGTGTGCTGCACACGTACTTTATACATTGCATCTAAGTTAAGCTTGACTGGGTTTTGTGCCAAGCTACCAAGGGTTAGGAACAGGTTAATTTAGTGTCTTTTTCGGGTTCACCCCACAAGGGATTCTGACTGTTGCTTCAATGGGGCTTACACCTCAGGCAATGAACAACCCCATTTCTCACAGCAATTAAAACTGAGAGCCATGAGGCACAGCAAAGCTTGGGCCCATTCAATGCATGTCTGCAGGGGGTGTCAAATTGAACACAACATTGATGGATAGAATGCTTACAAACATCTCAGCCAGCTCACTATTTTGTGCCAAGTATGTCACTTTATATATGGACCTGCTTTCTGCAAGTTAGTTGATGGAGCCAAGTGCAAGCATGACTGCAACATTTAAAAGAATAAATCAAAATAGCAAAACGCAGAGAGTTCATAAAGCGGAATAGAAGTATGGAACCGTATAACAGGAACAATAGATAACATCAAAGTAAAATGAGCATCCAAGGAGTTTGATGAACTGTGTCATAACATAAATATGTGTGACAAATATTATTAATACTGCAATAACATTTAAATTAATATATTAGGGATTCCTGGTAAAGAGGACTGTGAAGACAATATTGGATTCTTGCATAACATTTGTACTGTTGGCTACAAAATCCTTTTGCAGTGTTAAAATTCTGGGTTTCGTTGTGGATGAATCACTATCCATGAAACAACAAGTGACCAAGGTTTACGTACACCTGCTTTGCGGTTCTCAAGTGGCTAAAAAAGGTCCTACGGCTGACTCCTTTCTCAGCTCAGAGGTCAGTGATCCAGGCCCTCATGATCTCTAGACTGGAGTGTAGCAGCTAGGCTTGTTATCGCCTTCCCAAGTGCAGCTCTGTCTCCAGCATTCTTTGTGACCCACACTGGCTGACTGTGTTGAACCGTATGAAGTTCAAAGCCCTCTGCTCTATGTTCAGAGTTAAATCTGGATCTGCTCCTAAATACCTCCGGGATTTAGACCATCTTTACCATCACTCCCGGCTCCTGAGATCTGCTATGCAGATTCAGTTTGTTGTACCAAAAACCCGACTGGCTCACATGAAAGGTCGTTCTTTTTCCTATTGAGTGCCGATTCTATGGAGCGCCCTGACAGCTGCCGTGAAAGATTCAGCATCCCTTCTCGATATGGGCCTAAAAACCTTGCTTTTCTTTCTAACTTGTACTATTGCTCTCTCGCTTTCTGCCCCTGCTCTCGCCCTGCGCCGGGAAACCCTTCGAGGTAGCTGTGAGCATTACAAGTTCCGTAATAATAATAATAATAATAATAAGTCCTGCTGTCACGACATTCACATGGTCACCAGACTAAAAAGAAATAACAGAGCAGGGGAAACCATTTGTCACCTATCTTTTTGCAGGATGAGTAAATGCATGAGATCAAATTGCAGGTCACAAAATCGACCTAGTGTTCCATATATTGTTCTTTATGGACATTTAGCCTGCAGTAGAAGTAGGAAAGGAGGCACTTTAAGGGGTGAAGACGGACTTTGCTGCTAAGGGAGCAGAAGCATGCATCCTCTTTGTGAAGAAAGGGACAAAAACGTTTATGAAAATCAAAATACGGATCACTCCTTCAAACCTGGTGGTGGAGAGCCTTGTAATAAGAGTTTATAAGGAGACTGCATAGCTACTCAGACTTTCAGGGTATTTTTCAATGTTTCCGTAGGCGCACATCAAGAGCAAGAAACAAAGTGCAGGTGCACTTGTTTAGGTACCCTAATTCAGTAAACGGGATAGATGAAAGAATAATCGATGCAGGTTCCAAATCAGGCACATAAAACCTACGGGCCTTATTTATGAAGGCCTTGCGCCACCGGTGCGTCACTTTTAACATGGGAAAAAGTGACGCACCGGTGGCGCAAGGCTTTCATAAATGAGGCCCTACAATTTTAATAAAACTGTTGAAAGAAATATACAGGTATAGCTTTAACCATTTTGAATGAAATACAGTCAGTAAAACTTTGATCGGTTTGTCAAAATTTAATTGCAGGCTTTATTTTGACTAACACTTACCACCGTGCTTTTGTAGCATGGTGAGGGTAAAATCGAAAGTCAGTGCTTTAGCGGTCAGTATTTCACATTGAGGTAAGTGGATGTTTTATTTATGCGTTGGCAGTGATTTAGGAATTAATTAGATTTTAAGGGCACAGTGGTAGGTTGTTAGTTACAGGATAGTTAATTTATAGAAATTACGGATTGGTAGGGTTTAGGGATAATGGGTTTTTAGAGATCAGGGTGGGTTTTCAGTTAAGGGTTTCTGGGTGCGTGTGGGTTAGGAGTGGCAGTGCTGTAGGGGGGTAGTAGGTTTCGTAGGGCTCAGAGCTGGAATTTCAGTTACGTGTTTTTGGGTTTATAGGGTTTTTTGTGGGTAGTGTTTTAGGGGATTAATAAGGCTGTTAGGGTTCGTGGGTTGCAATTATAGGTTTCTGTTTTTTATGGGGATAGAGTAGTGTTTTATATGGTATTGAGTTTTTATAGAGTCCAGGGGTGGGTATTAAGTTACCGGTTATTGGGATTTTAGATAGTAATTCAAAAATATTTAGTTTAAAAATATTATTTAGGAAGGTAAGTAATAGTACAAACTGTTTTTTAAATTTTACTAAAAATCTATAAAACGTGAAAAATATAGAACTCTTAACATTTATCATAAATGCGTGCTTAGGATTGATAATACAATTTTCAAAAATGGGTATGTTTTGAGCAATCCCTCTTAGGGTTGAACACGAAAGCTCAATTGAATTGCTAGCTACTGCATCTATTTTTTTCCAACCGCTTCTCTGATAACTGTATTCCGTGCAGATAGAGGGTGATTATGATTTAAAGGTCCTTTCTACAAAGGCAGCTCTGGGATTGGTGTAGCATTCCCTGCTATAAACGTACTCTACATGGCTATGCAACCTTATACCCCTTTTAGACAATGCACATTTAGCGGGTTTCATGTTCTCTCTTACAATACAGAAATGTACAAAATGCTTAATGCCCAAGTTAAATCGATGTATTCTACTTATCAGCATTGGTTTGAATGACCAAACCTTTTTGGGATTTTTATTTAATAGGCAAAAATAGTGAAGGGAGGATTTTGTTCAAGTAAAAACACCTATTCCGTTCTTGGTTCATATTGTCAGGAGAATCATTCTGATTCACTACAAGTATCAAGTTTGGGATATATCTCTCAGCAATTCCTGAGCTTCTTCTACCAATGAGAGCATGTGAAATTTGCCTTTAGCCACCACCCTTAACTTTGATTGTTGAGCAATGGATGCCTGACCCCCTTGTGCTTTAAATAAAAACAAGAGTGACAAATTACTTGTATCTACGGGCTGCCTTTGCTGACATGTCCGAGAAAATCCGATATTTGGGGCACTCATCAATAACAAATTGTTTCTGCTGAATTGCTTTAGTTAACACGTCTTCTTTGATTCTATAATCTGCAAAATTGATTAGAATTGAACAAGGGTATTTGGAATTCGGAATAGGGACGGGACGCGATGTGCCCTGGTTATTGTAAGATCCCCAGAGAAGTCAGGGTGTACTTTTTGCTTAATAGATGTTTCAACCCAGCGAAGGGTGTTGGTACCATCTTCCCTTCAGGCACTTTCCCAATGCGAATATTTGAGCGGCGTGAGTGATTTTCAAACTCCTCTACTTTAGACTCTAAGGCAATCTTTTACGCTGTCAGCTCATTGATCTTCTGTATTGTAGAGCTCCTCTGATCTTCCAATTGAGCTTTTCTTGACTCCGCCTCCTCAAGCCTTGCGGGAGTGCCAGAGATTGATTCCTCGATTTTTTTGGAGTCTGAGATGGAGAACAGCTATCTCATGTGTCTGGGACTTTTTCATTTCCCGGAACTCCTCCAATATAAGATTGAGCAAATCTTTCACTTCCATCTGCTGTGAATTGACCGTAGGGGATGGCAAATCCAGATTTTCTTGTGGCTTCTCTTGCAAGTTGTTATTCCCATTCTTGCTCGACTGATTAAGAGATACCTGGCCCTTCTCCAGGGATGGGCCTGACTGTTCCTGTATTCGCTGTGGGCTTTCTCGCTATTGTTCTGGGCTATTTATTGCAATGGAAGGTTGAAGTTGCAAATCTGCTCTGACAAGTTTTTTTACTGGGAGGGATGGTATATTCTCTTTTCTTTGATCAGCTGGGGCAGAGGGTGTCGGGGCTAGAGGCGAAACATCAGCAGGTGGAGAGATATGCAGCCTTGCAAAGGAATCAATTGTTACAGCCTCATCTGGTGTAGCAGGAGGGATTGCGGTTACCAGTGAAGGGGATGGAATTGCGGGGGACTTTATAAGCTGAGAGCTCTTTTGGCAAATAACCAAAAGTCTTTGTTGTTTTTTGACTCAGCCTTGTTGCTAGCTGGTATGAGAGGTTCGCTAGGTCCCTCTTGTACTCCATCATGTACTTCATTGGTTTCTAGGCTCACATCCCCCTCCCCTTGTAACCCTTGTGGCTCCGTCAGCTCTTCCGTAGAGTTCTCCGAGCTTGAGATTGATCCTGAGTGAATTAAGGCACCTGGAGCTTTCGCCGGGGCTGATATCCCTTTACCCAGTGTTTTGCGTTTTTTCGCTTTCAATCCTGTCGCAGCTGCCACCACATTCACTTGTCTTAAATGTCTTCCCATCCTGTTTTGGGCTCTTTTAACTTTTTCCCAACTGCTCACCTGTATTCCACTGGCAACGTCAAGTATCCCAAGGAAGTGTCCAAGGAATGTTCGAGACACCACCCTACTGCTATCGCCTGGAGCTGCAATAGGTGAGTAAATGATGTATTACCAGCCTCAAATAGTACAGCTAAAAAAAAAGACAAAAGCGCTAAACAGGAACTAGTAAAGCTCTATTTATAACCTTTTATGATTCAGCTGTTTCTTCAGCCTCTTCAGCCTCCCACAGCGTTGTATTAAAAGCTCAGACAGACAGGTTGGCACATTTAAGGATCCCAAACAGCAAACAAATGAGCTACAGTCTCTAGAGTTTTTCTTTCTTTTTCCTCCCTTTTTTCCCCCGGCACCTGGCTGTGCAGAGCGCTATTCAGCGTGTGATGGCCATCTGTTTCCAGTCAACTCTGACCTCTCCTACCGGTCAAAAGCAACGTGATGTCCTTGCCGGTTTTCTCCTTGTGCTGAGGCAATCTTTGCTTCACTCGGTTGCGCTCACGATCGCACCTGACAGCGAGGGCAAGAAGCTGACTTGGCCTCCCAGAGACTGCCGAGCATTCGCAAGTCCCTTATCCCCGGTGCGCCTTGCGTACCTGGCATTCTCTGCTCTCCGCCATTACCGCTTCATCTTCACAACAGTCTTTCCCTCTGGGGGCGGAGTCTCGCACACCTATGCTACAGAGAGGCAGAAATCTCCTTAGCCGTACTTACGAATATGTATAATGTTTGAGTTCTTATCCACAGATCTTTTTCTTGGTTTGAGGGGTGGGGGTGCTCATCTAGGGTGCAGGACCAGGGCACCCCTCAAGTGGAAAGGGGCAAATGTGGTTTGCGGGACCAGAAGAAACCACGTTAGGGAGGGCGGAAGGGTTTGAGGGGGGTGAAGGCAGTTGTAAAATGAGTCTGGCTTCTGATTGGACTAAGGGTCAGGAGTATGGGAAGTTTTGATGTAGTTGGTATGGCTTATAGATATAGGATTATTAATGATGAGTAAGTGTAGTATTCTCTCGCTCAACATTACATGGAATTTTGAACAAACAAAAATATAGAGGACAAGCTTCCTTAGTACCTCAAGTACTATTTTTACAGAAGAAACATTTAAAAATGAACTCTCCTAGAATATTTCTCCGAAGAATGTATTTGCATGCCTTTTTTGCTTCTGCAGGATTGGCCAAGCGAAGACTAGCGATGTATTTCTGTAGGGGTCTCCCCAGGGAGTTTGGCCAAGTGAAGAGAGATCCTCAGGGGAGATGGGTATGGGTGGAGGCTAAATCAAATGGTACGATATTGCATTTCATCAACTACTATGGCCCCATTGTGGATGACACTACTGCCCTGCGCAAAATGAGTGAATTATTAAGGGGGGTACCCGGGAAATTAATTATAGGAGTGGATTTTAATGTTATTCAGGATTTAAAGAAAAATGCCTCGAATAAAAAAAAAAAAGAGCTCAAACCAAAAACTAAAAAGGTGATTAAGGGTTTAAAACAGGAGCATATTTTGATGGATCCTTGGTGTGTTGCCAGTCCATCGAAATTGGAATTCTCATGCTATTCAAATCAATTCCATACGGCCTCTCAAATTGATTTTTTTTTTTATATCACAATCCCTGGGCTGTACAACTTCAGATATAGATATTTATCCATTCTCTGACCATTCTCTCATTAAACTTAATATAGAAATTGGGGTAAAAAGGAGGCCAAGATCCAGGTAGCAGATGGATCGGCTCCTTTTGCAGGACCATCAATGGGTGGCTGATACAAAGGAATGGATTGTTGAATTTTTGAAGATTAAAGTGAATACAGCAGAAATTTTCTCCGTTTGGGGGGCGTTTAAGGCTGCCCTTCGTGGGTGAATGATTGCACTATCCGCCGCTTTAGTTAAATCAAGGAAAGAGAAACATTTTAAACTCCAGCAGGCCGTTGGAGAAGCAACAAAAATCAGATATGTACAATCTGCAGGTATAGGAAACGCTAAAGCAAAGCTAGACAGGGCCAATTATGAGTTAAAAGAGTTCTTTACTCTGGAAGAGATTGCCAGCTCCAAAACCTATCTACAGCGCGTATATTAGGAGAGTCAGATGGTTGGCAAGCTGCTTGCTAGTAGCACGAAAACCAAAAAGGAGGCATTCACCATTACAGAAATTACAGACCCCAAAACTAGATTGTCTTTAACGGGCAAAGAGGAGATAGCTCAAGTCATTTTAGATCATTACTTACAGTTCTATACAACTAGATATAAAGCTGGAGCAAGTCAAATCAGCAACTATCATGATGGAATCGAGCTTCCTACTCTTTCAGGGCCTAGGGCGGAACAGCTCCTGCTAGACATCTCTGAAGAAGAAATTATATGTGTTATAAAGTCTATTTCAGGAGCAAAAGCTTGCGGTGCTGACAGCCTTCCAATAGAGTTTTATAAAACTTTTTCAAAAGAGCTGACCCTGTTTTTGGTAAATCTTTTTCACAACATCACCCAAGGAGGCTGTGTTCTCCCAAGTTTTAAGGAATCTATATTGATCAGTTTCGTTAAAAAGGGTAAAAATGGCAAAGATATTAACTCATATAGGCCCATCAGTCTTCTTAATGCAGATTTTAAAATACTAATAAAAATCTGGGCACAACGCTTTACGCCTATTGCCCAGGAGCTTATTCACTGTGACCAAACTGGGTTTGTAGCGGGGAGGTACATGTCTACAAATATTCAATTTTAAATTCAAGCTCTTGATTATGTGACAAACAATAAAATACCCACCCTCATTACCATGCTCGATGCCGAAAAAGCATTTGACCTGATAAATTGGGATGCACTTGTTTTTGGTCTAGGTAAATTCGGTATTCTGGCTCAAGTTTTAAATAGGCTGAAAAATATCTACCAAAGTGCTCAAGTCCGGGTGATAGTTAATGGAGACGCAGTAGGGACAGTGGAAATAAACTGCGGTACTAGACTAGGGTGCCCGATGTCACCTCTTCTTTTTACTTTTTTGATTGAAACCCTTGCTGTAAGAATTCAGGGAAATCCCCTTATCAGAGCTCCCTGCGAAGGGATGCCAAAGTTAAAATTATTTGCAGACGATATAATTATGTACCTTTGCCCGTAAAAACAGATCATTAAAGAAACCCTTTTAGAATTTGGCAAATTTGAACAAATAGGAGGCTATAAAATAAACCAAAAGAAAACGGAGATGTTATTATTTAACTCGAATGGTGACTGCTTACCCACGATTTTCAGAACTCAGGCTTTGAAAGAAGATCCAATCAGATACTTGGGTATTAGCGTCTCGTGCCACATAAATAAATTATTCAATCTGAACTATATAGCTGGGTGAATTAAAATTAAAACCCTATTAGAAAAATGGTCCCTTCTGCCTTTGACATTGTTTGTTCGAGTAGCACTCCTAAAATGTCAATTCTTCCACTGTTAATATTTTTGTTTGTCAATGTACCCTTAAAAATTAATGCTGAATATTTAAAGGAAATCAACTCTATGTTTACGGAATTTGTTTGGAATAAAAAGGCGCCAAGGGTTAAACTGCCCATACTACAATTAGAGACAAATCAGGGGGGTTTAGCCCTACCAAACATCCGCACATACTACGAGGCTGCATTATTAGATCTTACGGCATGCCTATTGGAACCTAATGACCAGATGGACACATATTTTTTAAAAGAATGATTGTTGAAGCTGGCACACAAATCCAAGTATTCTTAAAAACATCTAAACTACCGAAAATGTCCTGTTATAAGTCTGTTCGTGACTATTCCAACCGACTCCAGTTGTTTTTTAAACAGGCAAACTCATCCGGGTTTGCCTTCTTGAAATTGGATGAATGTAGGGGGTTTGGCCTGCATATTCATTCAAGCCATTTTAGGAAATAGAAAGATATTGGCTTTGAGAATCTGGGCCAGTTTCTCATTGGTAATACAGTGATTCCCTGGGAAGGAGCACTATGTTGGGCAGGGAACCCAATTAAGCCAGTGTTTTTGGAATATATGCAGGTCACAAACTTTATTAAAAAATATATTTTCCCGTTAAGCTGGGCTCCAACTGCCCTGGCTAATGCTTTATTTAAAGTAAAATTGAAGGGAGTGGGAAATTGGTATTCCTTAATTATGAAGTACAAGGCACTTGCCTTGGTTGATGAATTATTGGGGAAAATAACTCGGGAGATGAATTGTTCCTTCTCTTATCAGGAAAGGCAGGCTATAGCCCAACTAGGAAGCAAGGACCTGAGAGCGGCTAATTTTAAAAGGATGGCCTTCTTGTCACGATGGCTGGCTTATTATACTCCGAAAAAGCTAAAAAAATGTCATCCGGAAGTGGATAATAAATGCTTTCAATGTGTCTCCCAAGGCGATGGAGACTGGCTACATATATTTTTTACATGCCTGAAGCTTGAGACTTTTTGTAAAAACATTTGTTTAGCAATGAGCCAGTCAATTAAAAAAAAGATCATCCCTGAGACAGAAATGTCTCTCTTTGGACTCTCTAAAGCTAGGTCAGATTTGACCAAAGCTGAAGAGACATATATATCAATATGCTCTACAGTAGCATGCTCAATAATTCTCCAAAATTAGAGGTCGGAAGAGATTCCATCTCCCCCTAAATGGGTAAATAAAATGGCAAGAATAAGGAGATTTGAGGAAGCATATGCTAAACGGGTTGGTGCAATAAAAAGGTTTGCAGTGGTTTGGAAGTTCTTTGACAATTTGGCTATGTTGCAGGAATCTTAGCACTTTAGCATGTTTTCACTTTACAAAATTAAGCACTTTAATGCATTGCACGTTAAGCCCCAAATAAGGGGAAAAAGTTGGGTACTGTAGTAATAAGGCCAAGATTTTGTAAACGAAAAAAGCTACTGATAAACCAACTGATTTTACTCGTATTCTTGATGATCACCTGGCACTAGTCACTTTAGTGTAGTTTAAGATGTGGAAGGAGTAATTAATCACTTTCTTGACGCTTATGAATATAGGGTGTTCCGGACACTCTTTCATTTTATTTGAGGATGTGTATATCTTGGTCTGAAGGGTTCCAGTTCTTAATTGTATATATGGTATATGTGTAAATGTATATATGATATATGTGCGTCAAATTTGGAAATATGAGTGGTGTTGCTCCCTGATGACCAATGCTATGTTATGTTTTTGTTCTCAGTTCTGCTCAATAAAAAAAAGGAAAACAAAAAAACTATCAGGTTTGTGGAGAAGGTCTGACATAATATTAAAAGGAAGAATGTCCCCATCAAGAAAAGCTGCCAAAATCTGTTTGTCATTATATATGAAAGTTTACATTCTCTTCTCAGATGGACTAATTGAGCATTTAAATGTTTTTTACACTTCAGCCTGGGATTACAATAGAAACTTGCTTGACAGTAATTTATCCACTTTTTATCAAACCTTTAATTCAATGGTAAAAGTATGTTTTTGCTACCTGTAATGGATAAGCAGCTTTAAAAAATATATAATTTTTGTGACTAAAAGCCAGACTGAACTCAATGATGTCCTATGGCTGCCTTTTCTCTAATGACGATATTTGGCATCACAAATTAATGTGAAGTATGGGACTTATACAGAATAACACAATCACCTTTGAACCCAAGAAGGCTGTTGTAGTGCAAACACTGACCATTAGGTTGTAATGTGCCATCTGTGAAATGTAGGATCAGATGGCATCATTATGAAGAAAACACCAAGGGCCAGATGTAAGAAGCCAATTTGCGATCGCAAATGCTGAAATTCGCAAATTAGCAGTGTGCAATGTAGCACACAAAAACGCCCTTGCAAAATAAGGAATCACAACATTTGTGATTCCCTATTTTGCGATTGCATGTAAGGGATTGCATTGCGATTCCTTAAAAGCAATGTAAGAAGTAAAAAAGAAAGTGCGATTTCGCCTTAAGGAATCGCAAATTACCACCAACTTCAAGTTGGTGGTAGTTTGCGAACTCCATTAAAAAATCACTTTTTTGCTTTTTTAAAAGTGCCATGTGACACACATTCATGCCCTTAGGGCATGGATGTGCGCCACATGGGCAGACATGCACATTTCAGGGGTGCACCAGGGTGTCCCTCTGGAACCCTTGCATCCTTGAGATTGCACACACAATTTGCGAGTACCTATTGGGTACTCGCAAATTGTGTGCACAATTCTCATTCACTCCTATGGGCCTCAAGGCCCATAGGAATGAATGGGAAGGTATTCCTTGATTGCGAATCGTAATTTGCAATTCGCAATTAAGGAATATTAAGGAAGCGCAAAAAATATTCCTACATGGCATTTTGTGAGTCCTTAATAGCGATTCCCTAAAAATCGCTATTAAGGACTCGCAAAACTCATTTTACCTTTGTCTGGCCGCAAGTGCCCAAGTGACAAAAATCACTTTAGCCAAGGAGATTTTTCACACATTCCACCCCGTCTACAGCCGTAAAAGCTGCTCTTCAAAAGGGATAAGGGGTGTTTCCTGTCTTCCACTGAAGTCAAGTTGGGACTACACACAGATCATTTTTTAAGAGCGGTGCTTGGCCAATGTCACATTGATTGAGGTTCTGGAAAGGTGACGTCCTGAACAAAGGTGTTGGTCAAAATCCAACCACGGTTGGACCAACGGTTTTCTCCAATCCTTGGTTAGTGCAAAGGATACAAATACCACATCACCACCATCTCCTCAGCAGATTGCTTCACCTGGAGAAGCACCTGAACAAAGAAGGGAAATTATGCCAGACTCCAGATCTATATTGAGAACAAGGTACTGTGACAGTTCTCCAATGAACAGCTGGGCTTAGTCTTTGCTACTAGAGGGATACAAAAGGCAGAAAAGGACTTTAAAAAAGATCCAGCTGGGCATTTGTTAGTAGACTCAACTGGATGTTATAAGAGCCCTGGCTGCTAAAAGACATGTTTCAGAAGAGCCTGCCCTGATGACTTTGTTAGCGCCCAAGGATTGATAAAATCGGGTCCTAAATTAATCACCCAAAACTTACAGCTTGGATCCTCGGAATCCGGCGGCACTTCGTCAGGTTGTTAGAGCTTTGCCACTGTATTCGAATGGTGCTAAAACAAATGTACAGGTCATGTATATCATCAATTATCAGGAACTTAATTTTCAGTAAATGATGAGAAATTGAAGGAGTTTCAAAACATTCATTTTTTTTTTAAGGAGTTAGTATAGTTTTGTAATTTTTATTCAGATTAGTCCAATTGCATAAATGACAAGAAAAGATTGATTAGTGACAGCATAAATCAACAGAGTGTTCCATACAGGAATTCATTCTGATTCTATCAAAGAGCATAACCTATCCTATCGAGATCCAATGAAGAGTCAGCATAACCTACCCATTGAGATCCCATGAAGAATCTCTTTTGGAAAAGAACAAGATTTTGATAGACAAAGGTTTAAACTTTTCATAAAGGGTCATTCTGGAAACACAGCCTAGTTGCCCACAGTTGCAGTAGCAACCGTTAAAATAAATCACTGATAGAAGAATGATTGCAGCAATAGCATTGATCAAAAAAGTCAAGTAGAAAGAGTGTAAAATCACTGTCAACAGTAGCTTTCAGTTACATGGGCAGAATGTCTGAAATGTCAAGCGTCGTGCAAGGTAGAGGGTCTTTTCTCCTCTCTAGCTAGGAACACTCGATTATAATATGAAACGCACAATAATATAACAAAAATTAGTAGGTGTACATCATCTTCAGCCGATTGAAGCAACTCATCCGATGGTGTAGTTGACATCTGTCGATTATCCTCCTGGTTCCCACGGTAAACATTCATGCCTGTGCATAGTTGACTATGGTTTCAATGTTTGAATACATGGGGAGAGTTCTCATGAGAACCTTCATGCCTACACTACTAGCTGCTTTCAATGTCCGGTTGTGAAGAAAAAGGGCATGTAAAAATGCTATGAAACAAATCTATCGACACTGTCCTGGTTAAGCATACGATTTATGTATCTAATTTGTTCTTTTTCAATATAAATACACAGCAAATTCATTGTTAAAGCAGGGTGGACTAATGTGGTATGATGAGGCAAAAGAGCATAAATCTTAATGTCAGCACATTCTTTAGTAGGATGCTAATGCGAGGCAAAGTATTCTAAATAAATGCCTATTTACCTGTGAGCAAGAGTCCAAATAAAATGGTTTGGGCCTAGATACAGAAGCACATTGAACATGTTAGCCCACTACATTCATAATTTCATGTTAGTTTTCCTACATGTTTAAAGCAAGCACACTGTTCCTATGTCTGAATTCTTTATGCTGTTCTTTTTGCATAGTTTTAAATGCATTCTAAAGTGAAATTGTAATTCATCATGCAAGTCAAATTTTATTTCAAAATGTATTTCTATCAACCTCAAGGATGTAGGACCAACCAGGAGTGACTTTCCTTCTATCAAGAAATATTGGCACCTTTTAAAGTTTTCTAACTTCTGATGGATCGCATGCTTGTTTTAAATTACGACACAGTTAATTGTACTTTTTCGAGTTGGTGGTGGTAATGATAAAATTGGGTACGTAAGAAATTATTTTATATAGAGTTTTATGTTTGATTATAGCCCTGATGTAGTCAAAGGCAAATTACAGTGTTGGTGTAATGTAGCTATGAAGTAACATGGGTTTGTGGTTACAAGAAGCCCTTGGATCTGCTCTGAAGAGCACAATAAAGAATTCTGTAATATTTTTTGACTTGACAACTGAACTTTTTGTAACAAAGGATTCTCAAGGGTCTTTTGTTTCTCTCCCATAGGATAACATCGGGTTACCTGGTTACATTTAGTAAGTGCATACCTGCAAACTTACAAATTAATGCCATCATGTGAGGAGGTGGGAGGCCTTGAAGGGGGTGCGGCCTCGTGCCGAGAGCTACCTAAGAGACCCTCTGTCCCTCACAAGCTACCCACAACCCTTCCAAAAAAAATAAAAACAAACTGGCATTGAGGTTGTGGCCGATGCCATTTGGTGCATTCATACATCTTAAATGACATAAACTAGTTACAGTCTATGAAAACCAGCTGAAAATCCACCGTTCACAGTGGTTTTTATCTAATTTTCCCACCTCCCTGTGATTTCGGCTCCTCACCGGTTGACTGTGTGAATCGTGAATGTCTAGTTTGGTGTCTAAAGCATTAGGATTGAAAACCCAAATGGTAAGGTTGGATTTTAAGTAACTTATAGAAAGTACATATAAGCAACAAAGGAGTGACTGGTGGTACAAACAAATCCAGAGGGGAACTAGTGTTTGCAACCTCAAGCTAAAACCAAAAGAAAAGAATGTTCACAGTGTTTACTCAAAAAAACATTTAGTTTTTTAGAAGAACCCTCACTAACCCCTAGTGGGTGACATGCTTCATCAACAGGTACCCACCTAGAAGACCGAATGTCTTCTCGGTGTGCTACGACACCTGCGATTACAGTGGAGCTGGTTTTCAGTGAATAGTGGTGTATTTGTGAAAAAGGGAATTAAAAGAGAGCAAACTTGTTCCAAAATAAATTTTAATAAAGGAAAAGTAAGTAATCGATTAAAATAAGTGAGGCATACAAGAGGATGGCTATTAAATAGAGCCACCTATGTTCTTAGTATATAAAACGTCGACATGTTTCTGCTCATCTGTGCCAATTAGGCAGAGCTTTCATCAGGACCAAAACGGTGAGAAATACCACCCGGGCGGTATACCCTCCCGCAGGATATGTTGTCCCATAGACCAGCTGGCTCACAGTGCCACCATAAGCCCCCCTAAACCTAGACAAGCAGAGAACAGTTTTGGCAACGACTGAACATGACAACCCTGTCCCCTCAGGACTGATCTAGAACCTTTTGTTCATACACTTATGCTCTCTTTTTCTCAGAGAAATATACAAATAATACACTAAGGGACATTTTTAGTGTTTGTTGAACCAACATGATTCTTATTTAGAATATATGTGGTGCAATGATCAATAGACAGAAGCAGATAAAAGTTATAAGGAGTATCAGGACAGTGAAGAATACAAAAGTTCCACCATCATGCTGAAACAATGTATCTATGAAATAATATAACAATCTGGACTTGCACCAGCCATTCACTCGAACTTTCCTATAACCCTCAGTCCTCCAGCTAGTTTGAAAAATGGGAAAAAATCAGCAAATAAACAAACCGCGACAATGCATAAGATTGCTGGTTGATCATGCTTGATACTCATGAACTATCTTACAGGAGCAATGGGGGCAATTGAAGAAGCAAATCATGACAGTGGAAAAAATACTGCATACAGAAAAACCAGGAGCTCTTGCAATGCCAAGTAACAGGCCCGCAGTATGCAAGGCTGGTCACGCCTGTCCCCCCAAGGTCCCAAAGGCCCAACCAACCCCAAATAGCTGTATTCAAAATCTATCTGATCATATATTAGTCAGCAACCAGGAATGTGACACCCAACCCCCATCAAAGTGCCCCAGAAATGCGAAGACTGCCCCTAAAGCAATTAAGGCCACCCATGCAGAAACTAGACAGGTACCCATAAAAACACATAAAAAAATCCTTTAAACAGGGTAAAACACTAGCTCCCTCTGAGGCATGCCACAGAGGAAGATTCCATGACAACACTCAGTCCTATAACCCACAGGATGACCTCATAAAGCTGACCACAAGGACAGATGATCTAAATAAGTTCCTAAGAGATGCCCTAACTATATTATCTGACAGAGTGGCTCTAATAGAGCAGACCCTAAATAAACATTTAGAAAAAACGTGACACTGATAGTATAGTCATTAAGAATGCCGGTTTAACAATGACCATTGGTAAGGGGACAACACACAGACAACCTACACAATTAGCCCCCACAACAGGCATACAACCCATCAGAACTACAATTGATCCTGCTTTAAATCATATAAACACAGCTAACACTTTAAGAGAAATAACTCCTGGGCCCACATTGTCATTCAGCCTAGTCATAATCCTTCTCCTGTGCCCTTATTCTAAAAAGGCAACTGCCAGATTTGGCTTGTTTGGATTTACCACCAGCAGCCACCCTATATACGATCATTTTTGCCAACGTCACGAGGTTACTGGCTTAGGTATCTGAGTCTTAGGGTAATCTGAGGAATACATTTCTATTCTGGTTGGGTACAAAAACAGGGCTAACAGAGGCACTTTTTGCAGATTTCAAGAAGGCCAGAAGAGTTAGTTGGATTGGTGAGATCGCAAAACCCTCCATGGTGACTGCGTCGTTTTTAACATTTAAAACTTCACACCTAATACAAAGCATCTTGAGGAGAGCTGTCAATTCATTTTATCATGACCCAGGGCAATAATCTAGTGCCCTTGAGTTACTTTTACCAACCACCGACAGGCCCTAAATAAGACCTTCCAGCAGGGACCACCATGATAACGTCCATTATTCATATAATGTCCCAGTACTCGGGTACCTCGGGATAATATTTGACAAAGACATGTCCTGGAAGCCTCAGGTGAATCAAGTGGTCTCTGCCTGCTTCTTTATGCTTAAAGGGCTAAGAAAGATTCTGCCGTTCATTCCTTATCATCTTAGGAAAACTGTCATAATTGCTACCATCTTTTCCAGAATAGACTACGGCAACGCCCTTTACTTAGGAGCAGGTTGTGCTCAAATGGCCAAGCTGCAATCAATTCAAAATGCTGCAGCTAGACTACTCCTTAAACTGCCTACATTTCATCCTACCTCCCATGCCATCAGGCAGCTACACTGGCTCCCAGTTCAGAGGCGGGTTGACTTTAAAACACTCTGTCTGGTTCATAAGGCACTGTCGGGAGACGGGGCCTCTGATCTCCAACACCTATTTATAAGGTACCAGCCAACCCGATCCCTGAGGTCTGCCACGCAAGGGCTGGTCATGGTCCCCAAGAACAAATGACAACGTTGGGGAGGCAAGGGCTTTTCCCATCTGGCCTCAAGGCTTTGGAACTCGTTACCGAAGTAGTTGAGACAAATTCCAAACCGCAGGCTGTTTAGGAAGGAAATCAAGACATGGCGACATGGCTTTTCACCCAATAGGACAGCGGCCAGTTCATACTTAGTTATCTTGCATAGCGCCAAGACGCCTCGGCAATGGGAACTGGGCCAATATATGCAGGAGCTAAAAAGTTTGGGAGCAAACGTCCAGTTGAAATTCCCTGCGGCTTGCGAGTAATGTGGAGAAATAAAATGCATAATTTAAGGGAACCAAAGGACGTAGAAAACTTTATTCAACAAATAAAAGATCAAATCGAAGTAGAAAAGACTAATAAGGAGTAAGGAGTAAGATCTCAAGATATATATCAGTACTACAAAGATGGAATTAAATTCTTAAAATAAAGAGTCAAAAAAAAAAAAAAAAAAGGGAGAACGCTGGCGTAACAATACCCAACAAACTAAGATAACTGGCGAAATGGAGCCCGAAGACGGGTGGGAAAACCACCTAAATGAAGAAAAGGGAGGCTTCCTCAGGGTGGGAATTTACACTCACACTGTATACTAATATACTGTATACAATCTATGTAAGATACATTTGCACTAGGGTGGGGAGCAAAATGGGGGAAAAAAATCAAAAAATAACCTCAAAATTGGTAAACGAAAGGTATTTGATGAGGACTAAATGGTCCTTTCGATCTCATTTTCAAAACAAGACTGTTTTTAATACGGAATGGCAGTGGAAAAGATAGTAAAAATACTCTCATGGAATGTTAATGGACTCAGAACTCCTAAAAGAAGAAGAAGAATATTAGAATATCTGAGAGAAGCTGAGAGTGAGATTATTATTCTTCAAGAAACCCATCTAGTGAAATCAGAATGGTTTCAAATGGTAAAAAATATACGATGGATAGGCTCAAGTATCCACACATCACAAGACTGTAATGTAAAAGGGGTAGGAATCATTATTAAACAATCCCTGAATGCTAAATTGGAGTCTGAAGTAGTAGATAGTAAGGGTAGATGGGCAGTGGCTAAAATCAGGATTGAAGGATCTATATTCGCGATCGCAGGATATTATGGTCCAAATATTGATGACTCAGCTCCTCTTAAGAAATTATACTCAGAACTTTTGTCCTTTTCAGTCCCGATAATTGTAGGAGGAGACTACAATATTATACTAGATCCGAAAGCAGATAGACTGCCCCCGTCTAAACAAATGAAGTCACCAAAGATGAGGGAATGGCTGGGAATATACATAAAAGACCTAAACCTGGATGACATGTGGAAACAAAAGGGAGAGAAAACCCACCCTTATACTTTTCATAATAAAAAGTTAGGGCATAAATCTAGAATAGATTTCTTCCTAATAAATAACTTGCTTCGGGATAAGGTGAAAAGCATTGAGCATCAGCCGGCACACTTATCGGACCACTCAGCAGTCCTATTAAAACTCTTATTACCACAAATCCCAACTCCGAATAGATGGACACTGGACCGGTCGATACTAACGGTGGAAGATATGGTGAATCAGCTTTTAACATCCACCATCAATTATTTCACTGATAATGATATAGGAGCCTCTAAAAGAGTAATATGGGATGCATACAAAGCAGTAATTAGAGGTAATCTACTCAGTTTGGGAGCCTACAAAAATAAGCGAAGAAAATTAGACATTAAAAAATTAGAAGCTGAAAACAAAGAAATAGAAGTACAATTAGATGGTGGGATACCTTCGGCTCTAAGAGAAACACTAAGAGAGAAGAGTCGCAAGTTAAAAGAGGATCTGACAGACTTCTTAGAGAGTATTGTCCAAGAGAAATGGGAGAACAGTAAATTAGCTAATTATGAATATGGGGAAGGCTGCGGAAAGATGTTAGCATGGAAACTGAAAACGGACCAGACAAGAAATATTATACCAAGTATCCATACTAAAGACCAATCAGCACTGTGTGTGGATGATGCCTCAAGAAGACAAGAGTTCTTAGATTTTTTTTCAACAATCTATAAAGAAGACATAAACCCCACAGAAGAAAATATCAAGAAATATTTAGATGGTATACCTTTGCCAAAATTGACTGAAGAGGAAGTGGTATTTTTGAACAGCGAGATAACAATAGAGGAAGTGAGAACTGCTATAAATAGTCTAAAAAGGGGGAAAGCTGCTGGTCCTGACGCACTCCCTAACGAATTCTACATAGCTCTAAAAGAGCCGTTAATTGCTCACCTGACAGAGCTCATGAATAATATCTACATGGATTGTGAAAAGATCCCCGATTCATGGAATGACGCTACAATAAGTCTAATACTAAAACCAGGGAAAAACCCTAAGCTATGTGAGTCTTATAGACCAATATCACTTCTCAATTGTGATTACAAACTGTTTGTGAATGTAATCGCAAAAAGACTATCAAAAGTAATACCGAAATTGATTAATCAGGACCAGAAGGGTTTCGTAAAAGGTAGACAAATTCAAGAAATCACACATGAACTATTAGCTACGATTGATGTAGCTATTTTGGAACAAGTACCTCTTACAGTTATAACATATGATGCGGCGAAAGCCTTTGACCGTGTGAATTGGGCCTTCTTAAACAACATCATAGAAAAAAACAATCTAGGGAGTAAGTTCAGCCACATGGTGAAGGAAATTTATGCGAACCCCAGAGCAAAAATAATAGTGAATGGAAAATTGACAAACAATATTATTATCCAGAGGGGCACGAGGCAAGGTTGCCCCCTCTCCCCATTGCTCTTCAATATATATATTGAACCACTAGCCTGTGCGATCAGAAATCATAGACAAATAACACCATTTAAATACCGGAATTGGACAAAGAAAGTAGCACTATATGCAGATGACCTTATGGTGTTTACGGATAATTACAACTCCTCGGAAAAGGCCATCAATGAAATAACAACCAACTTTGGCAAGGTCTCAGGATATTTGATAAATAATAGCAAGACAGAGGCAATGAGTTGGAACAGCATCTCAAAACCAGTCTTTTCAAAGGAAAAAATAAAATATCTAGGAATTACGCTAATCAAAGATCTGGAGAAAATACCACAACTAAACTTAAATATTGTAGTAAAAGAAATGAGAAGACTTTTTAAAATCTGGTCCGGATTACCTCTAAACTTTCTGGGCAAATCAAACGCAGTCAAAATGACAATCATGCCTAAATTTACATATTTGTTTAATGCCATTCCGTTAGAGTTTAAAAAAGCAGCTCTTAAAAAAATACAAGGAGAAATATCCAGCTTTATTTGGTCGGAGAAAAGCATAAGAATTGCTTGGAACAAACTTAGAAAAAGAAAGGAACAAGGCGGCATAGCAAGCCCAGATGTGTTTGAAAATTATAGAGCTTTTCAGTTCAAAAATTTCAGGATGTTGCTAAATAAACACTGTATATACCCAAACTTCTTCCAACATCTTACAAATGGTGAAGATTACTTTCTTTTTAAATTTGGCCATCCAAAATTTTTCAAGAAAGTAAAACTAAAGATCTTAAATAATGCGGTCAAATTGTGGACTCAGATTAGAAACGTAGTGAAGATCCCATATTACAGCAATATGGCCCCAATATGGGATTCACCTGGGACACCGGAGTGTTTAAAAGATGTATTAGCAAGACCAATCAGACAACTAGGATTTGAAAAATGGGGACAACTTCTATCTGAAAACACCTTAATATCTTGGGAACATCTGCACACAATTACAGAAGGGAAGATTTCGAAATTTAAATATTATCAACTGAATAGCTGGGCTAAGACCATACCAAAAGAAGCAACAAATAAGGGGAACTTTGAGGAAGAGGTGGTCAAGGAATCCACAATAAGAAAAGAAGTGTCAAAATGGTATTGGGCGCTAATTGAAGCTGGAGATGAAAATGTATCAATATCAGAAAAAATTTGGAGAAAAGAATTCCCTAATAAAGATATTGACTTGAATGTGATTTGGAAAAAATCCTCGGAAAAATGCTGGGCATCTGTGAAATCGGCAGCTTTAAAAAGAAATCACCTACTCTCAATCCATAGAGCGTACTGGACGCCAAAAAGACTATCGAAATTTAAAGGTGCAGCAGTAAAAGCATGCAGTAAATGTGGTGAAAATAAGGCGGATGACATTCATATGTTCCATCGATGCCCGGCTCTCTTATGTTATTGGCAAGAGATTAGTAAGACTTTATCGGCGGTATTGGGGACATCAATAACTGTAAGTACGTCTCTAATTATTTTTGGGATTCAAACAGATGCCCTAAGGTTAAGTAAACCTCAAGAAAGCCTAATTTTTGTCTTGATACTATTAGCACGAAGAGAGATCTGCATAAATTGGGTAAAACCAGTACCTCCGTCCCATGAGGACTGGCTAAATTCTGTCATTAAAGTATCTAGACTAGATAGGAAAGGGAAACGTACTAAAAGATCACAGTTCTGGGAGATATGGGAAAACTTTATTAACTCTAGTTGATGACCAAGATTCCTTGTCTTTTTCTCCTCCACTCATCAGACACATCATCGCCTTCTCTCTCCTTTTTTTTCCTTCTTTCTTTTTCGCTCTTCTCTTTTTTCTTTTTTTTTTCTTTTTTTCTTTTTGTTTACCAATGATTAAAGCGGAGACAATAATTTCCAGGCAAGATCGGTAATCTGCCGAGTAGCTATACAGCTAGCTCACTCCAGGAACGTTGGAATTATTGTGATGGATGAAGGTATAATGGAGTATGTTGACTGGTTCCAAATAAAAGCTCGGATTTGACAACACATCGAGTATTGAAGGCATACATCCTGGAAGGACCGTCAATTCTCCCAAATAACCTTTTTATCTACTCTCACGCAAATATGAGGTGAAAAAAAAAAAAAAAAAAAAAAAAAAAGACGCCTCGGCATTAGTGCGCTTTAGAAATACCATCAGTCACTCAGTCAGTCAGTAATCAATTTGTTGGCCTTCAAGCCCGTGAGGATGTAGATTGATTAGACATGACAGGTCCACCCGCCGTAATTATCAGGGAGGGTAGTCTACTCATAACATCATGTTCACAAATGCACATGTACAACTTAGGAATAATGCCTGATATAGGAATTAACCCAGATACCTTAGAAAGGTTTTCACCCTCTATTTGTTTGATAGCTGGAACCTCGTCCCCCATCCATGGCACAACAGCCACCCAAAATAAGTTTCTAAATCCTGTAACAGTTCACATAGTCACAGACCTACCTGAAAAAATGAATGACGTGAATAACACAGATAGTAGTAACCAAGATCTTTGTCATTAGTTAATTTGGAATGACGCAGATTTACCTTCAAAACTTATTGACCCACTATGGCTGTACTTAATAGGGACATTCAACATGCTGTGTCTCCAGGAAACTTGAACAGAGAATACTCTACATATTAATGGCTACAAAACCTTTCATCCCGCCACAATCCCTTCGGAGCATGGTAGATCTAAGGGTGGTCTATGCACATATTTTTCTTAATACAGGTATCTAGCCAAAATCAAATTAAAGAAATCAGCAACATATTATCAACTTGTTATATTTTGTATCGATAATATGCATTGCATTGTACTTCTAAACTTCTATAATAATGTGCTGCTGGATCAGATTGTGGGGGTTATGAGGAAATTAAGTAATGATTTAATAATCATACAGAATGAAATCGCAAAAGATGCATTAATAATTTGGGGTGGCGCTTTAAACTGTGCACTGTGCCGGCAAACCTGGGGGTGTATGTGTAGATTTATGTCTGTTGATGGGAATAGTTATACAAACTTCCCGCATACAAACTACGGGGAACATCTAAATGAAGTCATGTTCGCGACTGATTTAGGATTTGCAAATGAATGATGTAGCACGCCAGTCCCCCTTAGTCCTACATTTAATGGGAGAGGCATCTACCTGACTATTGACTATATATTATTGTCAAAAAGACATTCAACTAGAATGTAGTCTTTAACCATCCATAATAATGCGATGAGTGATAATTTTTCATTAAGTGTATCCTTCTTATTGTTAAATATGGCATTAAATTCTAAGGGTAAAATGGTCCATACCGTACAGAAGGGGCTGAACATAAAAATGGATATTCTTTACGCTTGGCCATGGTGGACCGATAGACTTCACAAAGAAAGTAGTGATCAATTGTGAACTTGCCCTCCTAGCATGCCTAGACGAAACAACCTCTCATGCTGACATTTTAAAATCCTTCTCACAGAGATCGGATACATTAAGAAGGTGCTATTTGTGGAGAATACAATTTTGAGCAATAGGAATCAAGGCTGGTTTGATGCTAAATGTTCAAAAGCATATACAAAATTGAAACTCGCCTTACAAAAGTCAATTAGAAATATCCAAAATATCGGAAAGGCAAGGGGGGAATAAAAATCTGCACTTAAAGAGCGCAAGAGCACCCTGAGAGAAGAAGCATGGTCAGCTTTGCATGAAGGCACTTTAACTAGGAATAATACTGCCTTTTTGAAGGCAGATAATGTCCCTTTTTTGGCTACTCAAGATGTACCTACTATTGAGTTAGCCACTGCTGAAGATCAATAGGTGGAGCATTACACTAACATGTATAACTGTACCACACATGAGAAATCCATGGAAAAACAACAGCTACAACACAAAATATTGCCATCTGTTCACTGAACCAATAGACGTCCAGTTTATATTAGAAGAGGTTAATTGCGCTATTATGACAAGTATGGGTGGGAAAGCCCCTGGGCCTCATGGTGTTCCTGTAGACCTTTATCAATCTAATCTGTTACTATGGGGCCTGATTTTAACCCAAGTAATAACAGCATGCTGCTTTTCTCTTTTTATAACAACTTGGTCCGAATCAATACTTGTCCCTATTTTAAAAAATGGTGACTGTCAGAACCCTGCATGCTACCGGCGAATATCAGTGTAGACTCCCTTGTCAAAGGTAGTGGGGTGCGTCTTACTTAATAGACTACAGGACTGGGCCGAAGACAATAGTATTATATCAGAATTACAATTCCGCTTCCGTCAGGGCCTAGGCACAGTCGAGCAGGGTCCAAATGTAAGCATTTTACTAGGGAATTACACCGTGGCAAAACAGGGCAGGCTATACATAGCATTCGTAGATCTTACATCACCCTATGACTGTGTTAAACATGATAAGTTATGGTTTTGGAGGACTTGGGTGTGGAAACCTCATTTATACTTTTTACAAGGCAACTATATAGCGATGCAAAGGCACAGGTGTGCTATGGGATTAGGGGGGAGTGCACTGGCACTTTTAAAATACAGAGATTTGTATGACAATGCTGTGTCTTGGCTCCCTTTTTATTTACATTGTATATTAACAAACTAGGTCAAGTCCTGACGAATCAGTGTTAGGACTTGCCACAAATTGACAAATGTCCCATACCTGCCCTACTGTACGCAGATGACGCTGTATTAATGTTACGTTTGCAACTTTGGCTCAATAGGGTGGTAACCAGCTTTTCTTCATTTATGCATAATTTGGGTCTCAGAGTGAATACTTCAAAAACTCTCATCATGAAATGCTGGGGAGGTAGTACACATATCATATCAAAATACTTTATTCGGTTTTGCATGTGTTAAAAACCATAAAAGCAACATTACAACATGGACATAAAACTTCAAAAGGGATAAGTAACATGATCATTACCCCAATGATTGTACAATTCATTTAATTTACCGTGGCGCATAGAATATGTCAATAAAATACAAATTTAATAGCAAAGTTAAAAGACTGTCAGGGCTCTCTTACGTTTCTAGATTTTAGTGCTGATTAAAGAAATCCAACCATATATAAAGTGCTTTCGGGTTTTAGCATTTGCAGGTAACACAGGGCAGGGTGGACCTGTTTGAAATTTTATTTTTTTAACCCCTTCGCTGCTAGGCCTTTTCCCCTCCTGTGCTAAGCCTTTTATTGGCGATTTGGGGTAGTGCGCGCTTAGGCCCCTGTAACTGTTCGACCACATAAGGTATCCACGCCAAATTTGCGTACTTTTCTACCAACATCATGTGGATTCTAAAGGTGCCCAGGGTTTGTGGATTCCCTTGGAGGGGTCCCAGAAATTAAGCAAAATACAGTGAAATGTTAGTCTTTTTCAGAAAAATGGGAAAAACGGGCTGCAAATGAAAGCCTCTGGGTTTTTCCCTGCAAATGTTATCAAAAAAGGGTTTGTGGGGCTGAAATCACCATTTTCTAAGCTTTTAGGGAATTACAGTCTTTTGTCAGAGAACCAACATTTTTCACACAGTTTTGGCATTTTTCTGGGACATAGCCTATTTTTGCTATTTTTAGAGCTTTCAACCTCCTTCCAGTTAATGGTAGAAATGAGTTTGAAAGCAATAATGGATCCTGGAAAGCTATTCATTTTCATAAAGTAGACAACATTCTGAATTCATAAAGGGGTCATTTGTCTAAATCCATGAAGATTTCTTTATAGAAACTAACATTTAAATATTGGTATAATTGAAAATTAGTTGAAAAAAACAGCCTTTTGTCTCAACGTTTTCACCTATAACTTCTTGTAATTTTGACAGCCCTTTAAAAGCAATATACCGTTACATCCGTGTGACCTTCTTGGTTGTGGGGATATATAGGACTTCTAGTTTCACCAAGAACCCAACGAACCAAGAGCCAAAAACTGAGCAGCAACTTTCAATGGTGTTTTATAATTTACTGGGTATAGAGCACTTATTCTTGGAAAATGTATACATGGAAAAATCGGTATGAAAGACACCTATGTATTTCTGAATTGTTTACAAATTATAGAATTTAGAAACAGTGTATATTTGTACATTTTCAAAATTGGGAATACTCATACTACCATTTGAATTATTGGTCATTTTTTTTTTTTTACACAATGTCTTTCATTGGGAAGGGGGAAATGCATGAAAATTCGATAGGTAATAACAGTTGATTTACAAATCTGAATTACCCTAAGTCTCCCGATAAAAATGGTACCTCACTTGTGTGGGTCAGCCTTGTGCCTGCGACAGGAAACGCGGCAAAATGCAACATGGTCACACCTCAATTTTGAAGTTAAAAATTGACCCTTTTTTTGGGAAAGTGCCTAGCTGTAGTTTTTGCACCCTAGCTGTGCCGGCACCTAGGGAAACCTAGCAAACCTATGCATTTTTGAAAAGTAGACACCCAGGGGAATTCAGGATGGGGTGACTCGACTGCCTCCCACCAGGTTCTGTTAACCAGAATCCCTTGCAAAGCTAAACAAATGACAAATTAAACGCATTTTCCTCACATTTCTGTGGTGGAATGTTCTGGAATCTGCGTGGATCAAGAAATTTCCACCCACCCCATGTTCCCCCAGGTCTCTCAAAAAAAATGGCACCTCACTTGCCTGGGTCTGCCTAGTGCCTTCGACAGGAAACGGCGCAAAACGCAACGTGGTCGCACCTCAATTTCGCAGTCAATACTGGCCCTTTTTAGGTCTCGGCAACGAGAACTATTGTCGCCGAGTAAGCTCGCAAGTGAGTACACAGCGGTGCACGAGCCGACCAGGGTCTGTAGACGCGCACACAGGCACGCACATGCACGAGCAGACACACACACACTCACACACTCGCAGACAGACACACACACGCAGACACACACACACTCACACACTCGCAGACAGACACACACACGCAGACACACACACACTCACACACGCGCAGACACACACACACACACGAGCCCCCCAAGCCCCACTTACCGCATCAGCGGCCTCAGACGCCACTCCTGACTTCTGCTCTCACCGGTCCTCTGAGCCATCCACCGTGGGCTTCTCGCAAAGACGGAAGTCCCGCCCCAGCACAGCCGTGAGCGTGCACATCCCGAAACCGGAAGTTCGGGAGCTTGCACGCTCACGGCTTGTTCTTCTCCTGACTCTTCTAATATGTGTCCCGTCGCCCCTACAATTTTTTAACATGCAGACAATTAAGACGGCAGGAGAGCGGAGGCGCCAATTTTCATTGCAAAGGCCAGCCCTGGCTGCAAAGTTCGAGAAATGGGGTTCTACAGTTATCAAGATTATCAGGAACAGGTACAATTTGGTGCAGATAAAGTGTAAATGTATTAAAAAGCTGAACCTCTGTGGATGAAATCCAACGAACCTAGTGCAGTCTGGCGCGTTATTACTGCCGCCGGTTCCCATCGCGCTCTCGATGCTCCTCTGCGTGAAATGAGCTCTACCAGCTGCTATGTGGAGATTCCATGTTTTCTCCCTCTGTCCCGCTCGTTTCACGCCTCAGGGGACTCTCGAGGAACGCAGAACTCTTGGATTTAATATTACATGCGCACTACACGCCCAGCGAGTTCTCGCGGCCTTTCCTGCACCGGAGCGCGCGTGGCACCAGGTAAACGATGACGTAGCATGGGACGGGATTTGAGGGTTAGAAGTCATTGTTAATGAAATGGTTCATTATGCACATCTGACTGGCAGATTTTCACATTGCCTTGTGCACACCGATCTTACAAATGCTGTAAAATGCATTTTAATCTGTAAAGATCACACTTTCGTTTGAGGACCTGCCGCCAAACATGAAGTTAGTACGGTCGGCGCTCATCATCATGGCACCAGGCAGGCCGGGCCGGCCGCAGCGGGGGTCCCGACCGTCTGGCCCCATGTGCGGCACCACCGCGCTGAGCCGGCGAATGTCTCCACAGGTGGACGAGCGCGGCTGCAGTGGGGGAGCTGCGCTGCGGTAGTAGAAGCCAGTGAGGACTAGAGTGGAGGACTGCCACAGCAGCTGACCTGAGCTCTGACTGCCAGCCTCAGAGTGGATGAAGACAGCCACTGACTGGCAGTATGGTGGCAGCAGGCAGTGTCTGTGCTGCACAATCGTGGCTGGGCAGCAGGTCAGTCAAGTAACAGTCGAGCACCCCCCACGCAGCGCTGCGCACGCGACACCGGTGGCAGCACTTAGTTATTTTTTATGTAAATGTCACTGCAGTGCACGTCGTGCTCTGCATCAATGCAGCTTGCAACTTATATTGTGTACTAAGAGGCAACTATTGGAAACGAAACCCAGCCATGTGTTTATATGTAGGTTGAGAGAATTCTGGAATCCATAATGTTGCAGAATTATGAGCGCCGCAAGGCTGGTTGTCAGACAGTCACACCGGCCACTGCAGTTACCGTGACCTTACTGGGGCCTGGTAGCAACTCTAGAAAACAGCCTGCAGTGAAGCCTGACACTCAAGGGCTGCACACACACTATTACTATCGGTGCACTGCAGAACGTGATTATCTACTGACTCAGCCATCCCGGTCAGTCATTTCTGGTTTGGCACAGGTGAGTCAAGCAGCAATGAAGTTACCACCAGCCCCCGAGACAAGTGTGTGTGTGTTAATAACACAAATTCCTGAAAGGCAGCGCAGGATCAGGAGGCTGCCTGCAGTCAGTGGGGGGCGGTCGTGTTAGTTACTCTAACACTTCGCAGGTGACACAGGTGGATTAGACCGTGTGCAACTGTTCATGTTGTTGGGACCTCCCATTCCAACACATGGCTGAACTCTGTGTACAATGGGCATAAAATGGATTGGAATACAGCCCGAGTAATTTACCTGTGGCTGACATTATTTAAATCCGGCGGTACAGGCATAACATCTCCCTCTATGGCCCCAGAGCCTGGCAGAGCATTTCCTCTCACCGCACACATTGTGGAAGTGCTTCTAGGAGCCCCAGAATCCACCACAGCTCTTCTTTCTCTGGGGACACCCTGGCAGAATAGTTTATCTCTCTCCAAGCGACCATGACAGAGCCGCTCCTCTCACTGCCAGGCCAGGTCACTTTTAGGTGTGCTCCCAACTGTAGGGTTCTAGGCCTGGCTGTTTCCTTTGGGAAAGCACCAAGGCTGATGTGTAATTAAATGGACTCTTTGTAGCGAGGGCGAGCAAGGATGGACTGGAGCATTCTCAACTCATCATATTTTTGTTCTGCTCCGATACTGGCATTACCTCTCCCTTCAATGCCCCAACAGCCTGGCAGAGCTTCTCTTTTTTTGCCCAGACACTGGCAGTGCTCCGCAGACAGCCAGGATAGATATATTTTTTCAGGATGTGAAATTGAAATGTTAGACGAAAGGAAATGCAAACTGTTATTTTGGTGAGCATTAAGAGACTCAAATATGAAGGCTAAGGGCATAAACATCATTTTGCTCTGGGAGCTGAACATTGTTACCATGCCTGAGCCCAGCTGTGAATTTGGTTAAATGAGAGCCTGTTCGAAAATGTTTGTAGCAATGAGTTCTTGTTGAAATACTTACCAGGTCTGCCAAGAGGTGGAAGTGAACCGAATATAAGGGAAGTCTCATAAGGTAAAGGGAGGGGCGTGGTGGAGAGGAGGGGAGACTTCTGAATGATGGAAGGAAAGAAAGTCTGTTCCAAACACAGGGTAAAGTGGCGGAAACAGGATGGCAGAGGCTCTACGGAGGCTATTTGTAGGCTTGAGGGAAGTCCAGCATTGAGGTGTGGAGACCATCTTGATATTTACCTGATTGAACAGTACCAGTACATACAATCAGAATATAAGGGCACTAGATTAGTGTAGTGCCCTTCCATCCCAGGTGCTTTGCAGCCGTTTAAAGATCTTCTTAGAGTTCCTCGTTGCTCAAATAGGTATAATGTCTGATATTTATGTTTCCTTCATCTTCATTGCTTGATTTTGCTTGCGAGAAAGTGTCACTCATAGTGGTTGAAATGTCACTCATAATTACACTGACATTATGAAAATGTCACACATAGCAATCTGAAACCTTGGCAGCTATGTGAGGTGTGTGGACCAGAGCGTATAGTTAGTTTTTAAAATTAAGGTTTAGGTACAATTAAGGTTTAGGTACCACAGTCTGGAATCTTCGGTTATGAAAGCGTGTTCAATTATACAAGCCTTGTTCGGCCCACAAATACGTTCTCTTTGGAAGCATGCGTCTCATTTATGCAGGAGAGTGTCCGTATGCCACTGTTCGCAACCCCCAGTGGAATAACATAATTTTAAAGTAGATGTACAGTGGTAACTGGAGTGACTTTTGGCTGCATCTGTGCTTGTAGAGGATGTGTCTTCTTTGTAGATCCCTTCATACCTACGGTCTCTGCCACACTGACACATCAAAGGAAGCTGTGGCAAGTTATGTTTCCTGCCTTAGGGAAAGCAACACTTTCACCCCCTCCTCAAAACCTAAAAAACCACGCCACAGCTTTTGCCCAAAGCAAACATTTGGTCAAAATATCACCAAGGAGATTTATGTTCGAAGTTTCAGAGTAAAGATCTAACTGAGATCCAACCCCATATCTCTGTGTCTGTGAGGGATTTGTGCATTAAGAAGACCATGTGACTCCAAGCACCAACATCTAGGAAACATCACAAACGAGATGTGGTCATCATACTGGCTATATCCTGGCAATCAAGCAATGACTATTCCGAAGTTCTGGCATACCCCTAACCTTTTGAGACACCCAATAATCCTCTTTTTTTCAATTCAAGTTCTGTTGTAATATATTTCTTTCAAATATTCTAATGTTATGGAGTATTGCTTTACTTGTTACCACAATAATGTGTTTGCATTTACTGCAAGCAAAACGTATTTAAACCAGAAAGTTACACGTGGCTTTCTTTATATGTGAATGAATTTATTTGTTTCAATTAATAAAAATTGTTACAAAGCTACATAATTTATGATATTAACGCATTCTATATTATTACTAAAAATGTCAACATTTCAATTAATTTGATTCATGTCATACTAATATAATTACAATATTTCGAGAATCGAATCGTCAAAACGATGGGTTTATATACTATCCTAAAATGACAGATAAATTACATCAGAGTTCATCAGTATGGGCTTGTCTTTCAATTAATGACCTTTGGAGTTGTCGTGCAAATATGGCTAGCCATGCCAGTTCCATTGGAATTTCTAGGTTAAAATGGAGCCCATTGCTTCTGTGCAAGTGTGAATGCCATACTTTAAACAACGTGGTTTTAATAAAGTGCAGTGTGCATTCCTCAGATTTGAGCAAATACAGACAAAGTGGGCCAAGGATTCCTCATATAGGTTGCACAGTCTGCAAGAGGTAACTATCTCAAGATGTTTCCAATGGGCATTTATGTCATTTATCGGGAGCGCCAGGAGCCTAATTAATAAAATATGTTTTAAAATTGATTTATTCAGTGCACTATTTAAATAAGGTTGGCATAATTTATTCCTGTAGGAGTTAATTATTATAACCTGGATATTACTTTCAGATTAGGCGCATGTCTTCTTGCCTGGATAAAATTCTCATTTGTTTCCTCAATACTGTTTTTAATATTCCTGGTTGATAGATGAAGGTACTCCAATTTGCCATGTCAAGATTTAATTTACTGCTGGCGGTTGACAAGTAGTCTGGCCAGGGTTTTTGACCTTCTGTGAAGGATTACTTCAAAATATCTTTCATTCTGTTTGGTGGAGCAGCACAGATTCCGCGATAATATCGGATGATGGAAGCACCAGTATTCATACGATTGTTTATTTAAGCCGCACTCTAATCTTACCAAGGCGTTCCGGGTATGGGGGGGATTTGAAAAATCCTTTTGAATGTACGGCTTTGGGCAGTCACCATCTTATTTGCCAATGCCTCTGGAAAAACCAATTGTCCATATGCAATTGAGGAGAGTTACTTGGCCTTTATTACTTTTCGGATTGCTACAGTATATGGGCTGTACATTTTAGCATTGAGCTTGCACATGACGTAAGTCAGAGCTTTGGCCTAGGCTTCTGTGGAGGTGATGTGTTGGTTGGGCGTACCATTACTTGTAAACCACAATTCCAAGTAATTGTACTTGGAGGTGGTACTGATTTTCAGATTGCCCATTCTCCAGTGTTGCTTGAATTTGTTAGCAAATGTTCCAAAAATCACAAATGTTGTTTTATTCGCATTGGCCATTAATTCATTAGCAATATTGTATTTGCTTACCGCATCAAGTGCTTTCTGCAGCCCCATCGAGTGTGTGGTCCATGAGGACCATGTCGTCTGCGTACTGAATTAAAAACAATCTAGTCCGCCCGATTTTTGGGATAAACAAATTAGCAGATGATAAGGAGTTACCCAGGTCTGTAGTATATAAGTTAAAAAGTAGAGGTGCCAAAATACATCACTTTGTTTAAGCCCTTGATTCGTATACACCTTTTTTGTCGCAGTACTCTGCGTGAGTTTGACTCGTACCCATGTTTAGGTCTCGGCCTAGCGTACACTGCGCAGCAGTGTCGCGCAGCTGAGATTTTATGTTAACAGTATTGGGGGCTTGAACCCGCCCCTCTTCTCCATTGGCTGGCTTCCTAAACGGAGGCCAGCCATTGGAGGAGAGGGGCGTCACTCCGTTCAAGCCCTGTCTTTTTCGGATTCGGGGGTGTGTTTTTTGCAGTTTTTAACTCTGTGACGTCATCCGTCATTCAACAGCAAAAACCACGCCCCCGAATGCGAAAATGGCGGTGCTTTTCTGATGCCATTTCTGCCCGACTGCCGCCGGAAGAAGTCGAAAAGCTGGCGAGTCCTCCAGGGAGTGCTCGCTTTTCTTGTCTCTCTTCCTTGATTGTGCCCGTGTGCTTGCCTCTGTTTCCTCGTTGTGCGTCTGACCCCTCGTTGTGTGTCTGCCCCCTCGTTGTGCTTGCTTTCCAGACCCCCTCGCTGTGCTTGCTCCCCTGCCCCCTCGCTGTGCCTTCTCCCCCCCCTCGTTCGTTGTGCTTGCTGTCTTGCCCCCTCGTTGCTTGTGCTTGCTGCCCTGCCCTCTTGTTGCTTGTGCTTGCTGTCCTGCTCTCTAGTTGCTTGTGCTTGCTCTTCTGCCCCCTCGTTGTTTGTGCTTACTGTCCGGCCCCCTCGTTGCTTGTGCTGGCTGTCCTGCCCCCTAGTTGGTTGTGCTTGCTGTCCTGCCCTCTCGTTGCTTGTGCTTGCTCTCCTGCCCCCCCCTGTTGGTTGTGCTTGCTCTCCTGCCCCCCCTCGCTGGTTGTGCTTGCTCTCCTGACCCCCCCTTGCTGGCTGTGCTTGCTCCCCTGCCCCCTGGCTGTGCTTGCTCCCCTGCCCCCTGGCTGTGCTTGCTTCCCTGCCACGGCTTGCTCCCCTGGCTGTGCTTGCTTCCCTGCCCCCTGGCTGTGCTTGCTTCCCTGCCCCCTGGCTGTGCTTGCTTCCCTGCCCCCTGGCTGTGCTTGCTTCCCTGCCCCCTGGCTGTGCTTGCTTCCCTGCCCCCTAGCTGTGCTTGCTTCCCTGCCCCCTGGCTGTGCTTGCTTCCCTGCCCCCTGGCTGTGCTTGCTTCCCTGCCCCCTGGCTGTGCTTGCTCCCCCGCCCCTGGTTTCCCTGCCCCCTGGCTGTGCTTGCTTCCCTGCCCCCTGGCTGTGCTTGCTTCCCTGCTCCCTGGCTGTGCTTGCTCTCCTGTTTGTCTGTGTGGCTCTGGGTGTGTGTGGCTCTGGGTGTGTGTGGCTCTGGGTGTGTGTGGCTCTGGGTGTGTGTGGCTCTGGGTGTGTGTGGCTCTGGGTGTGTGTGTGGCTCTGGGTGTGTGTGTGGCTCTGGGTGTGTGTGTGTGGCTCTGGGTGTGTGTGTGTGTGGCTCTGCGTGTGTGGCTCTGGGTGTGTGTGTGTGGCTCTGGGTGTGTGTGTGTGGCTCTGGGTGTGTGGCTCTGGGTGTGTGGCTCTGGGTGTGTGGCTCTGTGTGTGTGTGGCTGTGTGTGTGTGGCTTGTGTGTGTCTCTGTGTGTGTGTGTGGCTCTGTGTGTGTGGGTGTGGCTCTGTGTGTGTGGCTCTGTGTGTGCGGCTCGGTGTGTGTGGCTCTGTGTGTGTGTGGCTCTGTGTGTGTGTGGCTCTGTGTGTGTGTGTGGCTCTGTGTGTGTTTGGCTCTGTGTGTGTGTGTGGCTCTGTGTGTGTGTGTGGCTCTGTGTGTGTGGCTCTGTGTGTGTGGCTCTGTGTGTGTGGCTCTGTGTGTGTGGCTCTGTGTGTGGCTCTGTGTGTGGCTCTGTGTGTGGCTCTGTGTGGCTCTGTGTGTGTGGCTCTGTGTGTGTGTGTGTGGCTCTGTGTGTGTGTGGCTATGTGTGTGTGTCTGTGGCTCTGTGTGGGTGGCTCTGTATGTGTGGCTCTGTGTGGGTGTAAATGCAATAGGTCATGCATTTGCGAGCTATTAAGCTATTGGCATTGTAAATGACAATGCCATTTATTTAACGATTAAGTTAGTGGCAATGTAAATGACAATGCCATTTATTTATGATTTAAAAAATAAATAAAAATAAATGTCATGAGCAATGCCAATAGCTCTACCTTTAATAATGCCGAGACCATTGCATTGTAAATACTTGTTTGGCTAAGTGCCTACCTGTAGTTTTTGAACCCTAGCTCTGCCGGCACCTAGGGAAACCTAGCAAACCTATACATTTTTGAAAAGTAGACACCCAGGGGAGTTCAGGATGGGGTGACTCAACTGCCTCCCCCAAAAAAATTGGTACCTCACTTGCCTGGGTCTGCCTAGTGCCTGCGACAGGAAACAGCGCAAAACGCAACGTGTTCGCACCGAAATTTCGCAGTGAAAACGGGCCCTTTTTTGGCAAAGTGCCTACCTTTTGTTTTTGAACCCTAGCTCGGCCGGCCTCTAGGGATACCTAGCAAACCTATACATTTTTGAAAACTAGACAGGAAGGGAAATTTAGGATGGGGTGAGTCATCTGCCTCCCACCAGGTTCTGTTACCCAGAATTCCTTGCAAACCTAAAAAATGGACAAACAAACTCATTTTCCTCACATTTCTGTGGTGGAAAGTTCTGGAATCTGCGTGGATCAACAAATTTGCACCCACCCCGTGTTCCCCCAGGTCTCCCCAAAAAAATGGTACCTCAGTTGCCTGGGTCTGCCTAGTGCCTGCGACAGGAAACAGCGCACAACGCAATGTGTTTGCACCGCATTTTCGCAGTGAAAATGGGCCCTTTTTTGGCAAAGTGTCTACCTTTTGTTTTTGAACCGTAGCTCGGCCGGCCCCTAGGGAAACCTAGCAAACCTATACATTTTTTAAAACTAGACACCCAGGGGAATTCAGGATGGTGTGACTCAACTGACTCCCATCAGGTTCTGTTACCCAGAATCCCTTGCAAACCTAACAAATTGACAAAATAACCTCATTTTCCTCACATTTCTGTGGTGGAAAGTTCTGGAATCTGTGTGGATCAACAAATTTCCACCCACCCCGTGTTCCCCCAGGTCTCCCAAAAACAAAGGTACCTCACTTGCCTGGGTCTGCCTATTGCCTGCGACAGGAAACAGCGCACAACGCAACGTGTTCGCACCGCAATTTCGCAGTGAAAACGGGCCCTTTTTTGGCAAAGTGCCTACCTTTCGTTTTTGAACCCTAGCTCTGCCGGCACCTAGGGAAACCTAGCAAACCTATACATTTTTGAAAACTAGACACCGATGGGAATTCAGGATGGGGTGACTCAACTGCCTCCTACCAGGTTCTGTTACCCAGAATCCCTTGCAAACCTAAAAAATGGACAAAAAAACGCATTTTCCTCACATTTCTGTGGTGGAAAGTTCTGGAATCTGCGTGGATCAACAAATTTCCACCCACCCCGCGTTCCTCCAGGTCTCCCGAAAAAAATGGTACCTCACTTGCGTGGGTAGGCATAGTGGCTGCAACAGGAATGGCAACCGAGGAAGGAGTGAAAAACCCATGTAACCCCCCTAGCTAAACCAATTAGTTTTGACAAAATTAGTTGTTTACTTGTGCAGCGTGACAATTTTGGCGCAATATTGCTTAGAAAATATGACGGACATTGTGAGTTTTGCAGGATATTGTGGATACAATTAATTGTTAGATTTCACCAGAGAGACATCACCATGTAGTCCCATAGGTTTTCAAGAATATCTACAATTGGCAGGTTATTCGTAAGCGGAATGTACACCTTGGCACAGAGACTAAGAAAAAAAAGATCCCTACACAGCCATCTATTCCTCAAACACACACACATACTGGTTGGATTTGGCACGAGGGCGAGTGATGGTTCAGTAAATATAATTTTATTAACAAGAGATTTCACAAAAATGAAATGCACTGTCAATTACATGGACAAAAAACTGAACCAATGACTCGCAGCTCATGAGCTGTAAAGCCACGTCAAGGCACCAACTGCTTTACAGGCCATTCACACACCTTTCATACCTGACACACAGAAGACCATTCACACCACCAGGCACAAAAGCAACACATCACAACATTTACAAAAAAAGTGACACGGTGCGTCCTGCTTAAAAAAAAAACAAAAAAAACACTGACAACAAGTTTCAAACACACACACATACTGGTTGAATTTTGCACGAGGGTGAGTGATGGTTCAGTATATACCATTGTATTAGCAAGTGATTTCACAAAAAATGAAATACACTGTTAAGAATGGAAAGGACAAGAAACTGAACCATTGACTCACAGCTCGTGAGCTGTAAAGCCACGACAAGGCACCAACCGCTTTACAGGCCATTCACACACCTTTCATACTGACACACAGAAGACCATTCACACCACCAGGCACAAAAGCAACACGTCACAACATTTACAAAAAAAGTGACAAGGTGAGTCCTGCATCAAAAAAACCACAAAAAAAAAACACTGACATCAAGTTTTCAAACACACACACATACTGATTGGATTTGGCACGAGGGTGAGTGATGGTTCAGTATATACCATTGTATTAGCAAGTGATTTCACAAAAAATGAAATACACTGTTAATAATGGAAAGGACAAGAAACTGAACCATTGACTCACAGCTCGTGAGCTGTAAAGCCACGACAAGGCACCAGCCACTTTGCAGGCCATTCATACACCTTTCATACATGCGACACATACAAAACATTCACACCACCAGCCGCGGACCCATCACATTACTAGACTTCCACCAGCAGACAACGCCAATCAAGGGCCCATCACTTTCACACGCCAACATTCCTGACACAGCAACAACACAAACTCATGGATTACATGGAGTGGCACTCAACTAGCACTGTGTGTAGTAACCAGCATTAAGTCACTTCCCACACACCGCCAGCAAAGCACCAGGCCACGCACACCACCAGCCAAGCACCAGACCACACACACCGCCAGTCAAGCACCAGACGACACACACCGCCAGCCAAGTACCAGTCCACACACACACCACCAGGAAAGCACCAGTCCACAGACACCGCCAGCCAAGCACCAGTCCAGGCACACCACCAGCCAAGCACCATTCCAAACACAACACCAGGCAAGCGCAAGAGCATGCACACCGCCAACCAAACACCAGACCACGCACACCGCCAGGCAAGCACCAGTCCACACACACCGCGAGGACAGCACCACTCCACACACACCGCCAGCCAAACACCAGTCCAGGCAGACCACCAGCCAAGCACCAATACAAACACACCAACAGGCAAGCGCAAGACCATGCACACCGCCAAACAAACACCAGACGACACACACCACCAGGCAAACACCAGTCCACACACACCACCAGGCAAGCGCCACTCCACACACACCTCCAGCCAAGCTCCAGCCCAGACACACCACCAGCCAAGCACCAATCCCAACACACCACCAGGCAAGCGCAAGACCACGCACACCGCCAACCAAACAACAGACCACGCCAGTCAAGCACCAGTCCACAGACACCGCCAGCCAAGCGCCAAACCATGCACACCGTCAGGCAATGGACACTACACGCAAACCAACCTCATACTTTAGGTTTAAAAAAATAAATAAATAAATAAACAAATTACAAATTGATACAAATCTACTAACACAACAGCTAAATCTAAAAACACTACCCAAATGCCAACTTTGAAACTGAACAATAAGTTTTAAAGATTAAAGACCAACCAGTTCACTTTAACACTCATGGATGCTCCCAAAAAATCTTTTGCGTGTGGTACAATCTAAAACAAGCAGGTACACACAGCCCAGGGTTTGAAGGGCAGTCGGGGCAGTACATACGAATCTCCTTCCGCAAACCTCTTCGCCAACAGACTCTACGTCTCCGACTGGGAAAGTCTTTTGAGGTTGTAGGAGGAATTTGATCAGGAAAGTGGCGATCTTTCAACCTGGCAACATTCTCCACCACTCCAACTCTAGGAACACTTGCCTGTTCCACTAAAACAAGGCTGCCTAATACAGACTCCTGAAACTTTACAAAAGTCATCGTTGACTGGGGACAAGATTTCTGGAACACAACAAAAGCATTAAAGGTTGCCAAGTGGAAAAGATGGATAGCCAACTTCTTGTACCAAATGTAAGCCTTACGAAGAGCAGCATACGGTTCCAACCTCTGATCTACCACCCATGTGCCTATTATAGTCCATTAGGCACACAGGTTTGCGCGCTTCTGCAACCTGACCCCAAACAGTCACCGGTTCAGTGCTTTCATCATGTATGGAAGTCAACATGTAGACATCTCTCCTGTTTGAAAACTTCACAGCTAGAAGCTCCTCACAACGCAATGCACTGCACTGTCCCCGAGCAAGCTTTTGACAAACAAGTTCTTTGAGGAAACCTTTACGGTTTGAGCGGATTGTGCCACATGCAACAGTGTCTACTTTGGCCAATTCCCTGAACAACCGCACACCAGTGTAGAAGTTATCTACATATAAATGATGGCCTTTGTTAAAAAATCCACGACCAAGTTCCCACACAATTTTCTCAGTCACTCCAAAAGTCGACGGACAACCAGGAGGTTAATCCTGGATTCCTTACCGGTTTACACCCTGAAATTAGAGACATATCCAGTCAGAGAGCATATAAAGCTTAATTCCATAGTGTGCCCTCTTGCTAGGAATGTATTGCCGAAATACCAAGCGGCCCTTGAACAACAGCAAAGACTCATCCACTGCAATTTCTTTCCCAGGATAAAAGATCTCAAGAAATCGATCGACGAAATGATCAATGACAGGCCGAATCTTGAAAAGAAGGTCACAATCAGGGTGATCTCGTGCCAAAGCAGAACTATTGTCAACAAAATGCATCATCCGAAGCAGAAGCAAATACCTATCACGACTCATGACTGCCGGAAATATAGCTGTTGCCATCAAGGGGCTAGTAGACCAATATGAAGCCATTGATGGATTCCTAAGCAAGCCCATTAAAAAAGTTAAGCCCGAAAACCTTTTCATCTCCTCCAAATTTGTGGGAGTCCACCGGGTAGCTCTAGCGTGGGGCTTAAGTCTGGCACTGTTCACCCTCAAACAATTTTCTGCATACAAATTAGTCTGCTCTACAATCTCAGCCAAAAACACATCATCCATAAACAACTTGAAAAAATCAATTGGCAAAAAGTTTTCAGTGTTCACCCTACACCCTGGAACACCAGTAAATTCAGGCAATGCCGGCTGCAGCATGCCTGGTGCAACCCAGAGGTCAGAACTTTCAACGTCAAGTCTTGCAGCCGCAGGCTGCCGACCAGTTGCCTCTTGTCTCACTACACCAACTGGAAGTCTAGCAGCCCCAGGCTGCAGCACAGATGCCTCTTGCCGCACTATTGGCACAGCAATGTCCTCCGCAACCACAGGCACTTCATCCACACCAAAAGTAGCTTCATCAGCACTCAGAGTATCTTCATCATCAGATGAAGCCATGTGTAGAGAAAACTCACTACCTGAATCTTCACCTCCCACCTCTGGCTCAGAATCAGAATCAGTCTCTGGACCATGGTCAGAGGAAGAATCAAAAAGCATTCCAACAACTTGCTGAGCAGTAATCCGGCGGCTAGCCATTATCCTTACCAATAAATAGTCTGCACAAACAACTCAACAACCACAACACTGGGCAAAGTAAGTAAAAAAATTTAAGCCTTTATCACAAATGTCTATATATTGAAAAGATATACAATTCGCATACAAGAGACAGCTACACTCACCAGTACCTACTCTGCAAAGACACAGAAAATAGGCAAAGATATCCCACTAGAAAGAAAAAAAAAACTTACATCTACTGAAGTACACATCAAGAACAAATGCAAAACATGTTTTACAATCACAAAAAACAGAAACCAAACATACTCGTATTATTACACACTTTGCAAAAAAAACTATTACATTACAATTGAAGAAAAAAAGGTCTCTTACCAAACACATGCAACTACACAAACAGCAGAACAACAGAACCACCAGTAACGGAACCGCACACTGCAACAATCTAAAGAGAAAAAAAACAATGCACATTAGAAGAAACAAAAACAACACACATTACAACAGGCTATGTCACAGGGTATGTCACAAATGGGGTGTCTGTCCCCATGGGGGGCATAATTAAAATCATTATAAATGTGGGCCCCCTGGAAGCAACCCTACGGAGGGCAGAGAGGCCAAATAAAGACACTAATCTGCCCTCAGAGGGGGCAGAACATACTTTTGAAAAAAAATTGGGCCCAAGGAAGCGACCCTTGGCCAAGGGTCGCTTCCTATAAACAAAAACAATCCCTGGAGTCTAGTGGGCTTTTCTATTCCCCCCTGGGTCCAGAAACAATAAAAAACAGCCGATCTGCCCCAGGGGGGGCATAACAGTCTAAAATATTCATATTGCCCCCTGGAAGCGACCCTTGCCCAAGGGGTCGCTTCCTTTATAAAAAAACAATCTCTGATGTCTAGTAAGCTTTTCTGCCCCCCCTGGGTCCAGATTCGGCCCAAAAACTGGCCAACAATTTTTTTTAGAATGATCTGCCCCCAAGGGGGGCAGAAAATTCTAAAAAAAATTGTTGGCCCCTAGGAAGCGACCCTTACCCAAGGGGTCGCTTCCTTTATAAATAAAATAAAATCCCTGGTGTCTAGAGGGCTTTTCTGCCCCCCCTGGGTCCAGATTTGGCCCAGAATCCGGTCGATCTGCCCCCAGGGGGGGCAGAAAAGTCTAAAAAAAATTGAGGGCCCCTAGGAAGCACCCTTACCCAAGGGGTCGCTTCCTTTTTAACTAAAATACAATCCCTGGTGTCTAGTGGGCTTTTCTGCCCCCCCTGGGTGCAGATCGGCCAAAAAAATGGCCGATCTGCCCCGGGGGAGGGGGGGGGCAGAAAAGTCGGTATTTAAATTTGCCCCTAAGGAAGCGACCCTTGCCCAAGGGGTCGCTTCCTGCACACATTATTTAAATAAAGAAACAATCCCTGGTGTCTAGTGGGGGTATTTCTGGTGCAGGATCGCGACGCTGTGGGCGATCCTGAACCAGAAATGCCCTGCATTGGGACATCAGGGGAGAGGAAACACTGTTTCCTCTCCCCCGATGCCTCAAGGCACCGAGAAACAGGCCCCCAGCCCCACCGGAGCACCAAACACTTACCCTTCCTCTGGACGTGCTGGAAACAAATAGGTTTCAGCGCGTCCAGCGCTTCCTGATGACGTTGGCGCGCGCTGTGCGCGCTGATGTCACCAGGGAGCATGGGGGGGCCAGGGGGTGGCAGCGGAGAGTCTTCCGCTGCCACCCCAGCTGAAAACAACAGGATCGATGCCCCAGGGGGGGAGCGCCAGCGCTCCCCCCCGAGGGCTGAGCTGATGACGGAGCGGTTCCGTCATCAGCACAGCCCAACCGACGCTGATGACGGAACCGCTCCGTCATCAGCGTCGAAGGGGTTAATATAGGTTTCAGAAAAAACCTCCGGAGAGCATTATAAAGGGGACAAATAAATAAAAAAATGCACCAGGTTCTGCGGAGACATGTTGTCGCAGCCACAGGGAGGTAACATCTGGCCTCTATATGATCCCCTAGGTACCGCTAGTAAATGGTGGTAATAGTCCAGCCGGAACCTTATTAGTAGAAACCGCTCATGATTTGTGATGGGCCATGATAGGTATGGCTCCATTAGAGATGTGGTTTTAAGCATTGCAAATTTGTGTATGCTATGTTTTACCAATTCCACCTCATCTCTGGCTAGTTTTTTCATTAGTATAAAGTTTTTTTTAACAAACTCTACATCGGTGGTAACTATCAGGTCTGGGTTTGAGAAAAGATCTGGACGCCCCAGCCCAGTAAAACAACGTTTTAGGTATTTAAGCCATGGTACATTAAGCATATGGTCCTGAGACAACACTTCTCCTAACAGCTGATGATTAAAAGCCAGGTCTTTATTTAGCCAGCACTTGAGCCAAAACAATAGAGGCCATAGTGCTATAGTATCGCCAATATGGGGTATTCCAGTTTCCTTGTGTACTATTAGGTTGGCATTTCCCTTGGGTACCCCCAGTAGCTGTTTCAGAAAGGTGTTCTCGGCCACCTCGATGCTTTCAACCGGTGCCTACCCCCATAGTTCACTGCCGTAACTACCCAGTGCAACACTTTTTGCCTGGTATATCTTCAATGGAGCGGGTACTGGACGTTTGCCCATTTTTGCCGCAAAATTGAATATGGCTGAGTTTGCCCGTATTAACTCCCCTCTTTTCCTTTGTACCAGCGGGCCCCATTTTAACTGGTTGTCAAATAAGACTCCCAGGTATGAAAATGATGTGCTTAGAGGTACCTTCTCTGCATTTACCACGAATGGAAACTGTTTCTTTGGGCGCACCCCTTATCTGCATAATATATGATTTGGTGTTATTTATGGTAAGATTGCGGTCAGCCATAAAGCCATGGAAGGCGTTCAATAGAGATTGCAAACCTCTGGGGGTTCTTGCCAGAAGAACAGCGTTGTCTGCATATAGCAAGACGGCCAGACCCCTGCGCCCAACATAAGGAAAATCAGCATCGGTCTTTACCAGAAAAGCGTCCAGCTCGTTAATATATAGGTTAAAAAGGAAGGGGGCCAGAATGCAGCCCTGCCTTACTTCTCTCTCAACGGGAAAGTCCCTAGATACCTTAAGGTCTAGCGAGTATCTTACATTTGCCTTAGTGTCCTGGTGAAGGTCCCTTACAAAGTTGACCAGGGAAGGCTCCACCCCATGGCGCCCATGAGATCCCATAATTTCCCCCGGTTTACACAATCAAACTTTGGAGGAGAGATCCATGAACGCCAGGTAGATGGTGCCCCGTCACGGCCATGGTATACTTTCCAAGGACCATATATAGATTTAGTCATTGTACTAGTGTAGAGTGACCAGGGCAAAACCCGTATTGAATGTCCAATATAATCCTGTTTTCCTCAGCCCAAGTTGACAGTCTATTCAAGACCACCCCTTCCACAACCTTAACCACAGAATCAATCAGGGAGATCGGTCTATAGCAAGTTGTACTGTTCCGGTCTCCCTTCTTGAAAACAGGTACGATCGTGGATGTTCCCCATGACCCAGGGCAACCCAGGGATGCTGCTGCGTTCAGCACTGCTGTGAGAACCGGCGCCCAAAGTGCCATGTTTGATTTATAAAGATCTGGGGGCATGGCATCAGGGCCCGGTGCGTTGTTACCGAGAATGCCGTATTTTTACACCCTTCCAAAGGTACACAAGCCACAACGCCCCCCTCCCGGTAGACCCATCATATCGGGAATTGGTTCACTATTGGAACCCTTATCTACTTTTGTAGATTTCTTCCTTCAGCCAATAGTGCGGGAGATGCCTACTTTCCTGAAGGACACGAAGGATGTCCTAAGGATTTTGCCTGGTATTGAGTTTAATGTAGATCTTGATTTCCTAGCGTCCTTTGATGTGGAGAGCTTATATACCTCAATCCCACAAACTGAGACACTAGAAGCTATTGAAGCCCTCTTAACAACCAGAGATCTGAATTCGATCACCCCAGTCAGTTTCATCATGACTTTGGCAACCATCGCCATGACTGAGAACTTCTTCCAATATGAGGAATCGATCTACTTACAAGTTAGCGGGACGAGCATGGGAAGTGTTTTTGCTCCTAGTCTCGCTAACTTGTATGTGCATACCTTTGAACAAACACACGTACTCGCAGACACTAACCCCCATCTTCGGTGCCTGCGAGTATGGAGAAGGTATATAGACGACATTTTGGTCGTGTGGCGAGGTACGGAAGATGAACTCCGCCAATTTCATACTTGGTTAAATGAAAGAAATCAATTCCAGAAATTTACCATGGAGTTTGATAGACACCAACTAGCATTTCTGGACCTGCTGATTTCTGCATCAGGAGGGGGTCTACAGTCTGAGCTATACCGAAAGCCAATGGCGAGGAATTCCTTGTTAAGCTATGACAGCTTTCATCCCAAAGCATTAAGGGATAATCTGCCCTTTGGGCAATTCCTCCGTATCCAGAGGAATTGTTCCACGAAAATGGCTTTCGGTATACACTCCCAAGCTCTGGAAAGAAATCTACAAGACAAGAAATACCCTAAATATCTCATTAAGCACTCCAAAAAGCGGGCTGCCAACAACAACAGGCAATGTTTGTTGGAACCAACACCCCCTAAAAATCAACAAGAAAGAATTACTTGTGTAAACACATATAGTACACTCTCTAACAAAGTTAAAAAAATTGTCAAGAAAAATTGGAAAATTCTCAGGACAGGTACTGACCCTATACCTCCCCCGCTGTTTGCCTTTAGGAGAGGCAAAAACTTGAGAGACCAGCTGGTCCATACTAGGCCCAAAACCATGATTCCACGAGCTGTCGGTACTCTTTGGGACATGCCCGCAGTCACCGGACACAATCCTTGTGGTGGCTGTGCGGCGTGTCCCCAAACGACCAAAACACTCACCATAGATATAGGCACCGACAGACCTTGGCAACTAAGACGGTTCACTAATTGTAATAGTTCGAACCTGATTTATTTAATAACATGTCCTTGCAAACTGAACTACGTGGGGATGACCACCAGAAAGATAAGGCTCAGAATTTCTGAACATAAAAGTTCAATCCGGTGCTGCAAACAAGCCACCAAATTGACCAACCATTTCTTGCAGGTGGGCCACCAACCTACCGACATCCTGTGGACGGTATTAGACCAACCATGGATTCCACCGTCTGTAACTGACACTGCCAAATTTCTGTTCAAATGTGAACAAAAATGGGTCTACCGTCTTCGTAGTGACAAATGTGGGCTGAATGATGAAATCCCGTGGATGTCCCTTTAATTGCAAGGTGTGTTTCACCAACATACTCATCCAACCCTTATCTCGTTGACAACACAGAATATGTGACTGATAAATGGCCTGTGGGTCACTACTGTAAAAATCATATCTACGTTTGAGTGATGATTTAACCCTTTTCAGTACATATCAAGGGTTGACATGTGTAGCGAGTTCACTATGGTTTGGTCCAGAGGACGAGTTGGTCTTCATATGTCCATATGGAGGGATGACTAGCAGAGTATGGTTATTACCATGTCCATTTGTCTCTTATTGAACGAACGAAAGAGCGGGGATATTGTTGATACTTACTTTTTTCGGCCTTCTTTAACTTGTGTCATAAGATGGCGGACACTGATCGTCTCCTTATGTATAAAATGATTAAAAAATACTAAGGGTGATGAAATGATTAATTCAGTGACATTTGAACTATCACCACTCTTGTTTCACTGACGTCCCTTTTTTGATCTATTTGCAAGAGAGTATACTCCCCGGCACAAACAGGGTGTCTATCAGTAGAAGTACGTCTGTAATATTGACGCTCTAAGCCCGCACTGTGCGCGAGAGCAAGAGAGGCAGTAGCGCGATAAACAATGACTTCGGGAACTACATTTCCCGTTACTAACAGCGCATCTACCTGGGAGAGTGCGTTTGACGTCACTACGCACAGGGCGCGTCGGGACACGTCACGCTCCGAGTGCGGAAGTGAGAGAGGCTTTTTTACCTCGCCGGTGCACCGGGTCGGTTCCTCCCTACGATAGAGCTTAGAGGGACGACCGGTGCACCGACGGAGAGGTAAGGCAATGAGCATGCTTGTGTGTGAGATAGGGGTCGGTGAGTTTTTCAGCATCTGAGTCGATCGACCTGTAACTATCTATTTACAATAAGTCAATGAGCATGCTTGCTTGTGTGTGAGATAGGGGTCGGTGATTTTTTCAGCTTCTGAGCCGATCGACCTGTAACTATCTATTTACAATAAACAGCTAAAGTGACTAGGTGATGTTTCCTGGCACTGGCAGGAATGTGACGCTTGGTGCGGCGCATGCTTAAACTGGTCAGTTTAGGAACATATTTAGATGTAGATACATCTTTTTATTTGTTGTCTTTTTCTAGTGCGGTGCATCCATTAACCTGAGCTCGTGCCAGGTGAGGTGGAGTTGTTCCTTCCCATCAAGTGGGTGAGTGAACTTTAACCTACAAATTTGCTGAATTGGTGATTTGTGACCGATTTTGACGGTCTAAGTGCTGGGCAATAATAGCTTATGACTAGCACATAATAACGTTGGCACAATGTGCATGATAAAAAATTTTTTTTATCTGTATTCATGACTCTGTACCCTTATATCCTTATTTTCTCCCCTATTCATAGGATGAGAAGATGATTATACATACACTTTCAGGTGATATGGTTTATGTTATTTAGATCTAGCAGTAGCACTAATGGTCCCGAAGAAGCAGCAGGAGATCGCTAGACTCCGTGTGTCTGCAGAAACATGTCGACCTTACATCTTTAGTGGCTATTTGTTAAACCACTTTTGCACTGTTTTTATTGACTTAGGAGTGTGAGGGTGTCTATTAAAATTGTTTTCCCGATCACTACCTAATTTTAGAGCCTTTTCTCTTTCTTTTCACAATACACTTTTTTTCTAAGCACTGCTATTCAGTTCCCCACCAGACACGCCATTCTGTTTCACATCTGCAAACAACACTGTGGTTTTTCCTGCGCCTGGCGTAGTCATCTGCCAGCACAGGTTTTTTACCCCTGAATGTGACAGGATTTATGCACAAGAGATCCCAGATGATGAAGGGCGGTCTCGATGGTGGACTGATGGGAACTCGTATAGTTTAATAACTATTTCCTTTGCATCTGTATATTTGGGTACATTGTTTGTTTTTTTGACTCTCTGTTAATTTTAGGTTGGTGTCAATCATGTACAGGGGGCTTAACAGTTAGGGTCGATAAGCTTACCCCTGGGACCTCCTTTGTGTTTGGTAGTTACTTGTCAGCCCCATAATTCCTCTCTCAGTTTCACTTGGGGTGAAGTGCGGTCATATTGCACCCTGCCCGCCCTCACACAGGTCTAACTGGAGAGTGTTGGCCTTAAATATGGAGCTTAAATGCAGTACCCAATCGTTTTCAGGGATGTTAGTGCCTAGTTCGGGTACCCCACCTATGTCAAACAGTGGTCTGTTGACTATACCCCAAAATTTCTCACTGTTGTTCAAAGTGCTGGAATCTAAAAGGTCCTTCCAGATCATTTCTTTTTGTTCACCCTTACGCTTTACAAGCGCTTTTTTATATAATGAGCGTAGTGATCGAATCTGTAAGCGATCTCTAGGGGTGCCTTTCAGGGCTGACTTTAGCTCCCTGGCGGCCCTTGAGCAGTTGTGATCAAACCATCTTGGGTCCCTAGACTTCGGGGCTGTTATCGGGGTGGACAACATCATGCCCACTTACATTGTGATTGTCTCAAAGGCCCTAAGAATGTCTATGGGGGCAGAGGCAGGAGACACACGGGATTAACGTTCCGGAGCACATGTTTTATGAATTCCATCGTAAAGTGCGTCCGGGTTTACTTTTGACCACTAGAGACGGCGCCTTCCGTCTGTGGGTTTCAGCACCCCAACAGGTAAGGTCTTTACCCATAAAGACAATAAGTTCCCTGCCAGATGGATACAAACAGGGTTATGGTCACTGTGTATGCTGTTTAAAATTTTAAAACCCAATAAGCGGGTTCGTATACCCTCCGTAATTAAAATGTGATCTATAAAGGACCCCCCTGAATGGCCCTGGAATGTGGGGACGACCTGTTTGCTACCAACATCCACCACAGACATAGTTCATATCAGATCATGTTCATTCATTAAGAGGTTAAGGGCGTCGCCCCGACTGGAGTGTTTAAAATGTATGCCCCCCATTCTGACACAGCCAAGTTCACCCATGGCAGTTTTTGATGGATTGCCACATGGGTGGGTGTTAAAATCCCCTGCTAGCATCATACAGTGAGAAGCTTTTCTGCAGTGCTGTTCAATAAAGCCACCCAGTTGATCAATCTGACATGTCCCTGATGTATTCACTGCATTATAGAAATTAATCAGATACACCTTCACATTCCCTCGCTTCAGAATGACTGCTTGGATATTACTGTTGATGCTAGTTATAGGGGTGATTACGCATTTCAGGGCTAGAGAGGTATATATGGCCAGACCGTTTTAGCTCTGCCACTAGATGAACGTTCGGCCGGAACAAAAAAAGCCTCATAACCCTCTAAAAAGAGTTTACAGTCCACCAACCAGGTCTCTTGTAAACAGATCACGGGAAATAACCTGATGACCTCTAACCACTTTGGATCTTGGAATTTCCCTGCCAGTCCAGCGACATTCCAGGAAATTACGTTATAAACAACCTTGTTGCCTGGGGCTGCAACCGGAGCAATTTTCGGGCTCTCAACTTGGGGGACAATATAATCTCCACCCCCAGGTTCACCTTGACCACCCTCTCTCATGTGCTGGGGGTTGGAAGGCAGCGTTGACTCTTCAGATGTTTCGGGACTGTTTAGTCAGTCGCAGTGCTCTAAGGAGGAGAGGGCTGCAAATCTATTACATAGGCTAGGTAAGGTAATATGGTTCCCCTGGGGAACATAATTAGCTGGCTGGGAGGTGTGATATGTGGTTCTGATAGCTATTTGACTGCCAATTGGTATGTGAGGGTCGATTGTTTTTAGGTGGATGCTCTGGGTGATAGAAAAAACCCAGGGAGAGGATCTGAATTCCAGTGTTAGTGTTAGGCATGGCAGATCTGTTTCATCTAAATAGCCTCTCGACGAGCATATGGTCATTAAAGTTTACGACAATACAGTCCTCCCTCCAGATTTTCTTGAGTTTCCCACCCATCCCACCCGACGAACCATTATGATGTTACGATTTATTACAGGGCTTACTGATGCATTATTGCAGAGCCAGTAAATCATCTTGTTCTTGAGTTGTGAATAATCTCCGGTGGTACCATGAAGAAGGGGAGGTACATTACCCAGGATTACCTCCAGGGGTGTAGATTGGGGAGGTAGGTCTAGTACTGTAAGATTTGAGGCGTTAATGGACCTTTCACCCTCGGTCCCACTACCGGTGATTCTAGGGCCTTGAGGTGTAAGATTGGGATTTAATGTTGGCGGGGGTCTGTTCGATAACGAGTGCTCAGTGATAGCCCCCGTCTGCTCTGTCGATACCACAGCACCCAAGTCCCCCCCTTGGAGGCCCTAGAGTTAGGTGGATCAATAATTAGGTGTTTCTCTAATGTACTTAGCCTAGCTTCAATTGCATCCAGCTTTGCCATCACAGGATTAATTAGTGCTGATAGCCTCTCTTCCAAGTGTTTTAAAATGTCCGTTGTCCCCTGGGCACAGTTGTGGCGTAACACTCCCACTGTCAAACTAGCACTGTCCCCACCCCCCTTATGAGTATCTGAAGCTGGTAACATAACTACCGGGCCTCCCTGCTCATGCATGACGTTCCTGTTTTTAGCCTGTTTGGTGATCTGCTGACTTGTTTTGGGAGCGCTACGTGCTTTTCTTTTTTTTGACTGGTCTTTTCCTTTGGGCGCTGGCAAGGTCTTCAATTGCCTGGTGCGGGTAAAAGGGGGAGAGGGAGAAGGAGATAGTATTGAGCATAGTGAGTTAACCGATGTTAGTGGATCAGGGGTGGCCTGTAGCTGGGTCAGTACAGGACTCTGTGGTACTATTGGTCTATTATCTATGACAATATTAGGCTCTAGATGGGGAACCTGAGGTAGGTGTGGATTGAGGGGTTCTAATGATAACCTCCGCTCTGTGAGCTGGATCTCGTGCATTAACACGGACTCGGCCCTAGAGAGAAAAGCATCCAGGGTACCCACAACTCTCCCCCCATTTCCTCCTTTGCGTGCTGACTTACTCATGTCCTAAATTATCGCTTTTCTTGGCTGTACACTGATCAATTATCCACAATGAGTCGCTATGTAACCCAAATATGAATAGAGCAATTATTCCGCAGTTAGCTTTCTGTTCATGCTGATGGATAAATGTCAACAATATTCTCCTTGAAACCGGGGCCGAAGTTATTGGACTGCTTACTTCAGATCTTGATGTCAGATTTAGGGGGGTGGCCCAGCCCAGCCACTGTCGGCCGCTGACGGGCGCGGACGGACCCGCCCTTGGCCCGGGCTTTGCCAGGGCACGTCCGTGCACGTCCCGCGCCACGGAAGTCCCCGTGGGTTTCTAAGTGTCCGGGGTCACGTGAGGCAGCTCCTCTCCTCTCGCGAGACCGTGCTGCCCTCTGGGTCTTGTAGTCCGGGCAGCGCGCAGTCCGCGTTCAAGGAGGAGCAAGGAGTGAGACCCCACCAGAGACGAAACAACAGGATTCCCCCGTGTGTAAGGCTTCACCAGAATGCCACCAAAAATGCTGCCAAGAGTCAAGGTGAGTGGATTACAAAGGCGCAAGTACACAATGTGGAGATATTTACATTGACAATAAAAAGGTTGAATTTATAAATGTTCTTATTTAGGCATTGATCAGAAGGGGACATGGTTCCAGGCGCGCCAAGCTAGGATATTAATGTTTATGAAAGTCACTGCTGCATTAGCCAATTTCTCTAGAAAGCTTGGTAGATGGCCTCCTGTAGAGTTATTACACATTTACCAGGCGAATGTATCTCTACTGCTAGGTATGGTGCAGGCGTCTGGGGCTATGCAGATTCACAGTATACTGCTAGACAAAAAAGCCTTTTTCACATTTCTGCTGGTAGTCCCAAGCAGTACATCTTCCTATATTTGTCACTCCGAGCTGCGGATGCTGCATATTTCTGATCTTATAAAAACAGAACTTGTTTTATTTCGGCACAGGATTTGGACCACAAAAAAAACTAATTTTAATCAGGACATTTTAACTGATAGTCTTAAGCTAGAGTGAGTCTCTACCATAGCATGGTTAAAATATGTAAAAAAAATTATGAATGATCTCGGGAATCCTGAATATTATGATGACCCCAGCACCATTAACACTGTTTCTAGAAAATATCTTAAAGGAAACTGTTGGACACAGTTTGACTTCCTACAGAAATAGTGAAGCCAACCGTATTGGTAAATCAAATGATACTAGCTACATATAGTATCCAGCCGTCTTTTAAGAATACTCACGGCGAATATGACAGATTCCTACTGACCTAATTTAGATTAGGGATCTTTTGTAGATTAACAAGCTTCCCTATTACAGATGATTGGTCCAGAGACATGTGCAGGTGTCTATGTGCCGAAGTTGCTCTGCAATCAACATTGCACGTTCTTTTGTTCTGCACATTTTATCATGTACAAAGAAAAGGTGGATCTGACCAATGCTAAAATTACTCAGCCTCAGATCGTGTTTTCCCACATTTATAGTATTGCAATCTCTAAAGAACAAACATTTTATAAGGTCACTATCTGCATTTTTAAAATATGTTATCAAATGTAGGGAAACTATTTTAATGTGAATTGTTAATAATATGAAATTATTTCTTCTTCATGTACAATAGGTAGCCACAGGATGGTGTTTTAATTCACATTTTTTATTGTATTTTAAATAATATTCTTAAAGCAGTACAGATTGTTGTGTGATATTATGTGCTGTTATGATCATTTTGAAAGTAATCAAATAAAGCTTTATTGAAATAAATTGAGTAAGTATGTAAGAACCTGTCTTGGTCACAAGCTGGATACCCCTCATGAAGATGTTAGTCAGCTTCTGGCCGAAAGCATCATCATGTATAGACCTGTTGATGTCAGCAGACGTGCCCTCTCTGTATACACCAGAAATAGATGGTTATTTAAGAAAGAAGACATCCTTGCTTGGGCTGAGATTGTGATCAGTCTGCCATTGTTTGTGTGCTACAGACAGCAGTGCGACCATATGGATGAAAATAACAAACACACCTGCACAGCTTAGCTGTAGGACTTGTGTATAGTGTGAAGGAAATACTATAGTGATCCCACAAAGTTGACTCCTGTAAGCAAGGTCGGTGGATCTAGGAAACTAACCCAAAGTGTAATGAATGCAAATGTGTGTCAAAAGTTGATTTGAAAAGTGAAGGCAACTTTAGGAAAGCCCTGTGCTCATGTTAAAAATGGCACGGTTTCCTTCTAGGCCTAATTGAGACACATGACACCCACTCCTAGGACATAAGTCAATTAAGAAGCAATCTGAAGCTAAAAAGCCTACGAGTAAAAAGCAACAGCAAATGTAAAGTATATTGCTTAAAAATTGCATGTTAGATTAATAAGATACGCTCTTAAAAAGGCACCTATGCTATTCTGAGACCCAAAGCATAAAGAAAGTCATAATTTATTACAAATTATAAAAGCTATAAAAAGAGGTCAACTGAACTTATAACAATTTGGTATATTTAAACCATGCCAAATAAATAGTTCCCACCAAACGGAATAGCCAGACAGTTATGTATTCTGAGTGGTAGACAAATATTTCTGTTCCCAGCATCCGCAGACGATGATCCCAGAGGCACACCAGTATGTTCCCATCCACCCCTCACAGCAGCCAATGCAGGAGCAAGAACAGTTGGCCAGTGTTCCACTAAGACAGTGCCAGGATCCAATCCATTAGGCAAAGAAGCAACCCTGGGAGGCTCGTAGAATGTGGCTAGGAACAATGGAATCCACAACGGATAGTTTTTCAAATGGGCCTTTAGTGGGCCCGTCAGTACATGTATGTCCAAAGGTTCAACCAATTGTAATCTCAAACACAAATCCAGGTCAAACTCGTAAGTGCACATGAAACAGTGGAACACGGGCTGCATGCAGTGAAGCCATACAGACCAAAATGTCCAGAACCAATGCTCATCCAGTTCCTGAAGTATGGATGCCAAAGAACAGAATCATGCACTCACGACAAAACAAGACATGCATTAGGACCAGCTCCATTGGATCTTAATATGGGACATCCATTGTGAAGCAAAAATATTAAAACCACTATCCCTGCAATTAGGAACAGGACCCGTGGAAGACCTCCAAAGATGCTTTAGAGGAAAGATGGAATGACTCTGAACACCGTCTGGATGGTGCTAACCAACCTGGAGCATATGCCTTTGTTAAAAAACGGTATTCTCGTAGTGTGGGACATGTGGAAAATATGATGCACCTATTCTCCAAAATGCTGTTGGAAGGTAGTGCGAAGTAACACATGTTTCTCTGAAGATGACCTTGCCACCTGTAGATCAAATGTCTCCTTAGCAGAAGTAAAGGAACCATATTTTTGAAATAATAAGGCTTTCAGTTTGCTCATGGTTTCAACACGCAAGTTGGTAAGATTAATTGAAGTCCACAGCGTATCCTCCTTAACTGTATGAGCAAGTGGAAACAGGACTTGTGTAACAATGGAAGACACAGTCACCATATGGGCAATCCCTGGTTTCATCCCACTGCAACCTTGGCTGTTCAACATAAGGTAACTCCCATTCAAGAATAATCTGAAAGTCGGACCTATCACAGCCGCTGGGAGCCTTTCAAGTAGCAAGACAAGTTCACCACAGAGGTACTACATGCTCCGTGCAATGAAACATCTTTGCATACTTGAGACCCCCTCAAAGATTTCTTACAGTCAGAACTGCTGAGAAAAACTTCAGTACTCTTATTCTGACACCAGAATTTGGAAGGATGCTCCCAATGTTCATGTATAAACCCTTCACCTAACGATTTTTATCTGCCCACTTGATGGTGCTGTAGGCAGTAGTGAAAGTGGCAAGTCAAAACTGGTAGTGTAATATACCCATGGATTATCCAATCCGAGGATATATTTCAGCAACAGTAGAAGGTATTTTCTCCAGTCTTTTAATGTGTGACATAGTTTTTGCATCTTTACATGCCATAATTAGCTGTTGTTCTGTAAGGTGGTATGGTGAAAACAGATTTGTGGTGTTAATGTGTCATCATGGCACGTGTACAGAACTCATAGCCAGATGTACGACCGTGGAAATAGTGCCTCACAAATTGCAAGTTTTTTGAGACTCACAATTTGGGAGGCGCTATTTCCAGTGTACAACAGTGTATTTCACACTGTTAGCGATTCCCAATGGGGTCGCAAATTGAGAGGCTCATGAATATTAATGAGCCTAATGAGCCTCTCGCAATTTGCGATCCCATTGGGAATGGCAAGCCCTCCCAGGTATGGTGGCCTGCTGGGCTCAGCAGACCACCATGTCTGGGACTGTTTTTAAATAACACATTTTTTTTTAATGCAGTGCGTTTTCCTTAAAGGAGAATGGGATGCATATAAAAAAGAAAATTGAAAAGTGTCATTGGGACCACTGCCTGCCCTTAAAAAAAGATTTTCCCCTGAATTTGCAAAGGGGAAGGGGTCTCCTAGGTAGTAATTTGAAAGTGTTGTGCACCCGCAATTGCGAGCGCAAAACATTCTTACATAGGGTTGTACTCGCTATTAGGAAGGTAACACCCCTTCCTAATAGGGAGTCGTAAAACCCTATTTTGTGAGTCGCAAAAAAATTGCGCCTGCGCCTCTCAAAATAGGGTTTGTACATTTGCCATGGTCGTACATCTGGCCCTCACTGTCTGTAATGTCCCTCTCAATAAAAAATATAGACCTAAGTTTGGACTGTCCGTGTTGTAATGGAGACATGTCTTGCTGTATGTTTTTAAGGATGCAATGTTACCCAAAGAGTATATTCTAAATGATAAGGTGGTCATCTCTTTGCCCACTACTGAAAGAGCCTGTTCTATGTTGGCCCTTTCAATTTCACGCATTCTTTCAGCAGCCTCCTATTCAGATATTTTCCATACCTTATTATCGATGGCATAAATAATGTATATTTGCCGTGGTTGTCAATGACCCGATAAACAGTTCCAGGTCATCAGATAAAAAGGAGAAGTGCTATTGTACCTGAACCAGTCTCAGGGTCTTTAGCCAATCAAGGCACAAATTCCCAACCCCGAATGTTTAGTCTGCACATATAATAGGGAAACATCCTTTACAACGCAACTTTTACCACGCAGTGCCTTTACGAAGCAACTTTTACAACGCAAACCATTACAACGCATTGCGCTGGGGGGCGCTCTACGAAAGGGAATAGATTTAATTTACTATCCAACACCTTCCCTACTATCCACGGGGACTGGAGTTGGAATAATAAATTAAACTATTCACTATCCAGCACCCCAAAGCGCTATGCGTTGTAAAGGCATGCGTTGTAAATACCGCGTTGTAAAGGCATGCGTGGTAAAAGCATGCGTTGTAATGTCATACATCCCATATTATATGTTGGACCTATTTGCTGTAAAACCATTGCTGTTACCTAGGCATCGAGCCTGATATTTGTTTGTGTCTAACGGCTTGGCTAACCATCCCTTCCAGTTGGGGTCTGATGAGTGATGTTTGCCTGCTTGCAGCATGGTATTTATGGTATCCTTATTGAATGATGTTACTTGCAGCCAATGCTCGAATCGTGCAGGAGTGGGAACCTGTGATGTGCTCAGATCATTTATCTTCGCGAGGCCAAGGCACATTTTCTTTTGCTCAGTTTTGTTCTGGAAAATCAATTGTTGTGATATTATGCAAGCTCTAAATAGGGTCTCTGTTCCTTGAACCTGTCAATCTTTAGTTCCCTAGATAGACTTCACATCTATTGTGACCATCCAAAAGTCAAAACCTTGTACAGAGAGTTGGGAAAGAAGCAGAGTAAATCAATTTTGTGTCTGTTAACATAGTTTTATTTGCAGGTGATGGTGCAAGCCTACAATAGAAAGAAGCTTGGTAAGAGATGTCACACCCAGAAAAATAATCAAACTTTTGTGCAAATGCCTTTCGACTACCGTGGTGATGTAGGGCAGTTTTCCTATTGTGTAAATATAAACACTTCATGAGGAATAATAGCTTTGTGTAGAAAATGATGTCCGTAATGTTGAAACAAAACATCTCATCCTAGTTAGCTGTAACCATCATATAACTCATCTGAAGAAAACACTGTTGAATACTCTTGATCTTTTAGCATTTCATACACTGTATAATGTCCCAATTATCAGAAATAGTACTGAGGGTGATGATATAATTTAAAGAAGTGTTTTTAAATTGTGGAATTTGCAAATGTTCAGTTGGACCATACACATCAGATAATACCTTATCCCATAAAATCCCATCCAGAATTGGTACAGCTGAAATATTCACAAGGGAAAGGTCTCTTTGTTCACGGGTTGATGATGCATGTAGTTCCGGAATCAAGTTTACTATTTGTACTACAGAGCATTGTGGGATAAAATGCCCATCCAGAAGCAGAAAGCACACTGTCATAAAACCAATCCAAAGGACCTGGAAAAGTAATGAAATTGCAATCCAAAGGTGTAACCATGGAGAGACAATGTATGTTCTTTTCAGTCAAAGACAGAAAACACATACCTTTAGTCCAAAAGATAAGGGTGGCAGAGACGTTGGTAGCTCTGATGTGTCGGAGGAGAATTCATGTCGATGAAGTAGTAAGAAGCCAACCAGTCTAGCCTTGGCAGTTCAGCAGGTAGAGTTGAACTTGATGGAGACTCGATCTTTTGTATGTTGACACATCACTTGTCCTTTTCGGGATTTCTAACTGAAATTTGTATATATGTACTTGTTAACGTACAATTGTTGTGGTTTTTGCAACAGGTAGAAGACATACTTTCCTGTTGTTTAATGTTGTCTCTCAATAGAATAAACTTCAATTGTAATTTACCCTTTCATCTGAACCTCCTGTACAGTAGTGATAGATGACTGGTAGCTACCCAGGAGACTACATGGCTTACTGTTGAGAATCAGCAACATCATGCAGCTTCATCAGATCAATGTAGACAAACATTTTTTCTCGACTACTGGCAAGGGGCGGAAGAAGTACATTTCTCATTCCTTCAATAGCCAAGACAGGCACAGGTGCTCTATAGGATGGCTTAAACTCTCTCTTATCCAAAATTATTGCTCTGACCAAATCCCCAACATTCGAAATACAACCCGGCCTCGTCAGAGCTACCATTAATATTATCATTATCTAGCAGTGTTAGGTTTTACATGGACATTGCTTTGTTCATCCCGGAAATAATTTGGTTCCTGTAAAACAGGCAAAAGTTCAATGATGTCAAATGGTGTTTCCACTGCTACTGTGCTGCCATTGTCGGGGTCTGGGACCCTTATCTTAACCCCAAACAGGATTTCATAGGGTGTACAACTACCCAAGGATTTTCCTCACAGGTTATTCAAAGCCCACTGGACCCATATAAGTGATGGACCCTACTGCGACCTGAGCCTAGAACTCACGCTGTTAATGGCTGCGTGAAGTCACAGTTTTTCCTCTCCACTATAGCGTTTCCCTCAGAATGGTAGGGAGACGAGAAACGTAGGGTCACACCCAATCTTTCCATGGTCTCTTTGTAAGCCCTATTGCTAAACGATGGACCCTGGTCGGAATGTAAAGTGCCAAATGCATATGTCCCAATAAAGACTTGCAGATCCTTTATAACAAGTTGGGCGTAAGCCGATCGCTGTGGCCACACCCACAGGAATCTGGAGCAGAAATCCACTGCCACGAAGATCTACTTGTAAGCCCTGTCTCATGATTGGGGGCCGCAATGGTCCAAGTAAACATAAGCCAGTGTCTTGTTTAAAATGAGTAGAGTAATCTGTGGTGGATGCGCCATAGTGGAACTCTTCATCTGCTGGCAGATGTCATATCGAAGGAGAAAGTCCTTGGTCTGTTTGTAAAGACCTGGACCAATAGAATTGCAGCAATAATTAAATTGTAGCAACCACCCCTGCATGTGCTGAAGCCAGACCCTCATGTGCAGCCAGAATTAACCCAGTCTGCGATCACTGTTTGGTATTATTCTATTCCTCACTCCTGGAATCTGAGCATGAGGTGTATTTTGTGCATCTTGTAAGAGTGCTTGTGTGGAAAGTCATTTGGCATGTGTGTAATTGTGAGCAGCATTGTCGGCCTCTATGATGTCTCTGTTTAGCCTCATACTCGAATGAGTAATTGTAGCTACCATGACAGTGTGAACTGTTGCTTTTGCAGCTTTATCACCCATCGAATTCCCTGCAGCGTGAACGCCAATAAGTTGATGGCTCAGTGTGTGAATAACATGAGCCTGTGGCTAGCATTCTTTCAGCTTTGCCAATTGTTCCCAAAGCAGCTTGTGCTTTACTGTGCACCCTTCTGAGTCTCCAAATGCATTCTGGCTCCAATCATGTAGATATTCATTAGATGACTCCACACAATATTATAAATCACAGACTATCAGTGTGGGTAATCTAGCATCCATTTTCTGTAGAGTCAGTAATAGAGCAGTTACTTCAACCAGCTGTGCAATCACCTAGTAACTGTGTGTAGGTTTTCTCAGGATGAATTTCTCCATCATGCATATGTATTTTCACCTTTGCCCACACCTGAGTATTGGGGCTTTGACCCTCCAGGAAGGAATGAAAGACGTCGCAGAGTGGATGAAGACCAGCCGCCTGAAACTGAACTCAGACAAGACGAAAGTCGTCATCCTGGGATCATCCCCCTCCGCCTGGGACGACTCCTGGTGGCCCCCGCCCTGGGCTCCACTCCCAAGCCAACGGACCACGCACGAAACCTGGGCTTCATCCTGGACTCCTTCCTCTCGATGACCAGACAAGTCAACGCTGTCTTGTCATCCTGCTTCAACACCCTGCGCATGCTCCGGAAGATCTTCCGATGGATCCCCACCGAAACCAGGAAGACGGTCACCCAGGCACTCGTTACCAGCCAACTGGACTACGGGAACACCCTCTATGCGGGAACCACTGCCAAACTGCAGAAAAGACTCCAGCGCATACAGAACGCCTCCGCACGACTCATCCTGGACATCCCCTGCCACAATCACTTCTCCGACCACCTGAGAGACCTGCAACGGCTCCCCGTCAGCAAGAGGATCACATTCAGACTCCTCACCCAAGCACACAAGGCTCTCCATGACCTGGGCCCCAAGTACCTCAACAACCGCCTCACCTTCTACATGCCCACCCGCCAGCTGCGATCGTCCAGCCTCGCCCTCGCCACCGTACCACGTATTCGCAGACCCACCGCTGAAGGAAGATCCTTCTCCTACCTGGCAGCCAAGACATAGAACTCCCTTCCCATCCACCTACGGCTGGCCCAGGACCACCTCCCCTTCAGGAAGCAACTCAAGACCTGGCTTTTCGAGCAGTAGCGGACCCCTCCCCCCCAGCGCCTTGAGACCTTCCGGGTGAGTAGCGCACCATGTAAATTTGATTGATTGATTGATTGATTATGGCAGGCTGAGTAAACCATCAGTGTAAATGATGTAGTCATAATTATCTAGAGGCAATATTTCATTAGGCAGAGGATATTCTTGTTGGTACTGCAGTAAGGCTGGTGTTGATAGTGTAAGATCAAATCAGTAATCTACATCTGTTGGAGTGAGTGAGTTAGTCCATTGTATTCATCATCGAAAGCTTACTCTTATGACCCCCTCCAGGGTAGATACTGGGGTCACGACAATTATGAGGTTCCCTTCCTCACTACAGCAGTCTATACTGCTGTCAGTATTTTCTCAGTAGGTGCAAAAAACTTCTCAACATTTTTTTATAAATGTGATTTTTTGCAAATGTGTACTGTGTCCCCTTCATTGAACGTGACATAAGTGTACACCCCCGACCCGCAATCACAAGGGTCACCAGCTTTGTTGTGTTCACACGTGTGTGTAGATGTTTGGAAGCTATCATGTCAGTTTGCATTGAATGTAGAATTTCTGTATGTTCCTGTGTCCAGTGTGCGCTTGAAAAGTCTGGACATATCAAATCGTAGAATGATTAACCCATTCTGCGTAATCTGGAAAGTATGTTCTGCCCAAATTTAGAAATCCCAATATACATTGCAATCTTTTTTAAGTTGTTGGTGGTTGAAACAACTCTCATATTTTTTTTAAATGGGTCGCCAGGCTTTTCCTTTCACTTCAAATACACGTTAAACTGGGGGTCTCATAAAATGCCACCAAATGCCAAAGAGAGAAGTGAGAAGTAGGAGTATTATGAAAAAAACAAAAGGAGACCCTTAATCAAAGATTGGATTCCATCAATTACCTTGGTGATCAGTATCATCATCTGGGTATCCTCCCAACCAACTGATATACCTCTCCTAGGGAACAATCTCTCAAGTGGATCGAGAAAGGAGAACCAGAAAAAAAGGGAAGAACAATTCATATGTTCTTCAAAGGTGATCACAGTTGGGTTCACAAGTGACCATAAGAATAGTGCAGTGCAGAAACAATAAGTGCAAGGTTAAAAGAGAATTGATAAGAGAGAAACAGTCTTTATTATAAATATCCCTTAGCATTCTCAATAAAAACAGTGCAAAAAGCAGTGTTCACAAATAACTGCTTTATATTAAGGTCGACATGTTTTAGCCATTGGGGTAAAAATGCCAGAGGCTTTCTTCAGAACCTGTCTATATTAATAGTTTGATACTGCATCAAAAACAAAATGTGACCTAAATAGTGTCAAGTGTAAAATAAAAGAAGTCTTATGACAACATGTCTTCGTTGGAATGACTACAACCTTTCTCTACAGATCCTCCACTTTAAGGGATGCAGATGGCACCTAAAAAATAAATGAAAAAACAAATACTCCTAAATAGTTTATATATAAATGGCCTAAAATCCTCTACTATGCCATGTGGTTTATAGAATGTGGTTTATAGAATGCTATTGCAGCCTGCATACATATCATATAACAGTGTAAAATGTCAATCGGAAATTATTGCTCGCCCGTCTTGAACGGGGAATGGACCTCACCTCGCCTGGTACCTTACTCAGGACTACGAGGCCCCACTCTAAGAAGAAAAAAAGGAGGAATGATAGAGACACTGGTTCTAACAGCAATCAGTTCCTGTCCTCCTACATATCCCTACACCCTCCTGTATTACTTCAACAGGTTCATTGTAATATAAGAGAATACGTTCTGCATCGGTATTCATTAAAAAGTAGATAGACGGTAATGTAAGCATAAGTGTCTTAGGGCCAGATGTAGGAAGGCAATGGACGATTTCGGCCATTACCGACCGGTATTTGCAGATGGAGATGTAGGGGCCTGAAAATGTGACAAATCGGTATATTTACCGTTTCTGTAAATTTACCGATTCGGTAAAATACCGAATCAGTATATTTACAGATTCTGTAAATCTACATGTAGGTGGCACTGTAATCAGTGCCACAGGCCCTTACCGATTCGTTATTTACCACCAAATACTATTTGGTGGTAAATAATGATTTCCTGTGTACATGCACATCTGTGCATGTACACCTGTGCCATGTGGCACACATACATGCCCTAAGGGGGCACACAAGCCAGAATCAGGGGTGCAACAGGGTGTCAAAGTGATACCCTGTCCCCCTTGCAAATTCGGTATTTTTACCGAATCGGTATTTACCGATTCGGTAATTGACATTGATTCCTATGGGCCTCAAGGCCCATAGGAATCAATGACAATTACCGAATCGGTAAATACTGATTCGGTAATTACCGAATCCTACAGATTCGGTAAAAAATACCAAATTTTTAACTACATCTCATTTACCGAATCTAGAATACCGAATCGGTAAAATTCGGTATTCTAGAGTCGGTAAATGAGAATTACCTACATCTAGCCCTTCGTTGGGTCAGTATCTAAGATGTTACCCTCGATTCTGTGCAGTGTAGAACCAGAGTCAAAAGGGCGAAGAGAGGAGCTGTGCCTGAACCATAAGCAACCTTTGGCACAACTCCTACTCAGAGCCTCAATCCCATACACATTGTTAAAACGCTTCAAACATGCAAGAGCCCAAGGAGTAGCGCGGAAAGCGTAGCGTGGTACCATTGGGTTGAATGAAGCAGTGTTGCAGAAGGTAGTCCCTTACCTGTCCGTCGTTGCCTCCGGCGGTGCCTGAGTCGGGAACGGCAGTAACAGGCGGTGCAGGTTACTAGCTTTTTACAATCCTCAAGAGCCCAGACCTATGCTTCATATCCGGGGCTCAAGTCGCGTTACGAACACGTCACAGAAGACAACAAAGTGACGTCAGGTAGTTCCTCTGCTCTGCGCATAACGTTCAATGATTGGCATATGTATCGAACATGTTGCAGAACTACAATATTACGTCAGAGAACCCAGAAGTAGTAGTTCCTCTGATACACCCCTTGTGGTTACTAATTGCCATGTACATGGCTACCTCTTTCATTCATTCTTGGATCATTAAAGAGGTATAATAATGATCATGTCACTATAAACCGATGTCTCAAATAACTCAGGTAAAGTTTACAACCTGCGGATGCCACGCAGGTTCACCACCTGACGTCAGGCCAGACAATAGTTGTAGATTTTTAGTTCTTCAGTTCATTGTGGTTGTTTACCCATCATGATTACTAAATGCCACATACATGGCTAATTCTTTTGTTAATTCTTGGATTATTAAAGAGGTGTAATAATGATCACATCAGTATAATCTGATGTCTCAAAGAACTTCGGTGAAGTTTACATCCTACGGATATCACGCAGGGTCTGAAACTCCCAACTGACATCCGGCCAGACGGTAGTTGTAGTTTTTCAGTTCATTTTGGTTGTTTGCCACTACGAATTTACTCCGTATTATAAGCCTGCAAGATGAAATACTGGCCTAGATGGTGTCCGGACTCATATCTCAAGAGTAAACTCCTATCCAGGTAAGGAGCAGTATATCTATTAAAATCTGCTTCCTCAGTCACAATCTCTTGAAATATGAGGTTCCTAATACAGATATCGCATAGGTAGCTGGACTTCTAGATAGCATAAAAACATTAGGTAGTTGTAGTTATATCCTGCTCAATATGCAATGCCCCCAATTAGGGAATTAGCTGTGTGACCTAATAACTCATTTTTAGAACATAACTCAAAGACTAAATAATTTGCCTGTGTGTTTCAGCCATGTTCTAAAACCATCGCAACTCCATAAGGTGTGTAGCATCTATCTTCAACACACTTGTGAACAATTGGACATGAGTATAGAGGTAGGGGCAGGTTGTTGCCATCACATTATTTCCTAGCTACGTCATCCCCTGTCTAATGATAATTCCTACCTCAATACAGATTTTAAATTAGTAATAGCACGCCTAGAAAAAAAACTTGTAATGTTCCTCTTATAGAGCGGAGCAGAGTCTTATAAACTAGTCCAAGGTATATCGTCATTCAGACCTTTTGTTTCGCTGTGGAGTCTAAATACCCATTTTTGTTCTTTGTTGAACAAAAATCGAGAAACATGACTGATATGTGTTGGTATAATATGTTTCTCCGAGACTGTCCAGCTGAAATCCCCTGCTCCATGTTTTTTTTCAACAAATCGCTTGGTTAGTCTCGTCGTTGTTTTCTTGCACTTGAACGTGTTTTTATGTTCCAACATCTGAGACTTAACTTTGCGGGTAGTCATTCCAACGTATTGGATCTTGCAAGGACATATTATCAGGCATATTGAACTTTGCAGTGATTTTATGGTGCGGTCTAATGATATTTCCTACCTCAATACAGATTTTAAATTAGTAATAGCACGCCTAGAAAAAAAACTTGTAATGTTCCTCTTATAGAGCGGAGCAGAGCCTTATAAACTAGTCCAAGGTATATTGTCATTCAGACCTTTTGTTTCGCTGTGGAGTCTAAATACCCATTTTTGTTCTTTGATGAACAAAAATCTAGAAACATGACTGATATGTGCTGGTATAATATGTTTCTCCGAGACTGTCCAGCTGAAATCCCCTGCTCCATCTTTTTTTTCAACAAATCGCTTGGTTAGTCTCGTCGTTGTTTTCTTGCACTTGAACGTGTTTTTATGTTCCAACATCTGCGACTTAACTTTGCGGGTAGTCATTCCAACGTATTGGATCTTGCAAGGACATATTATCAGGCATATTGAAGTTTGCAGTGATTTTATGGTGCGGGACAAACTCCCTGCACTAAAAATCAGTAATACTAGCGTGAGTTGTCACACTCAGTACTTTGCTAGTTTCCATGGAGTAGAACTCCACAAACTCTGCCTATGCCTAGGTATGTCCCTATCAAACTGTAGTTGGACTTCGTATAGATGATGTGGAACGCTTACCCTGGTATCTTGTGTTTCCATCATGATGTACTCACCCATTACTACTCCCACCAGACAATCCATCTGGTTCTGGGGAAATTTCGTGACTTCTGCTGTGCTGTTAACCCCTTCGACGCTCATGACGAGCTGGGCTCGTCATGGCGTAGCCTCCTCGCACGCTCATGACGTGCCCAGCTCGTCACGTAAAGTGCGATTTTTAAAAACCCAGCGTACGGGCGGAATTCCGCCCGCACGCATGCGGTTAAGCTTTGTCACTGCCCTTTACGGACTCCAAAGCACAGTCCACAATATCTGGTGCATGCCTGATCTTAAGTCTGGCTAGTGTCTTCTTTTTGAATTGAGGTTTTGATGTTTTAGGGTTTTCTTCTTGCTTAAAATGTAGTAAGACAAGCGTTCTGATCATCCTCCTCTCACTGAACATTAATAGGATGCATCCTGGAAGGAACACGATGAATGTGTATCAGCATCCTGATACCTGTCAGGGGGTGTAACATTATCACGGTTCAGCAAGTTATAATGTGTCTCAGTGTATTCCTTTTCTTAAAGACCCACCCAATGATTTTGTTTTAGCTTTGTTTTTCTTATCATCCCATTCCTTTTTTGTAAAAGAGTCAACTGTGAATTCCCTGTCTGGCTCCCAAATTATCTCTACCAAGCGTAGCATAGTTTTCTTCAATAAATTTAGGTAATCGCACTCCTGCTGTGCAGGAGTCAAATCCTTCAGGTGTTGGCGTATAGCTAACACTGCTGCTTCCCCTTTAAGGTTGCTCATCATTATTGCAGATACTCCGGCAAAGTTGCCCATCGGTTTGATCCACAGGTCCAAGGCAGGTACTGCCCTGTACTCATTATGGATCTGTTTCAGCACTTCAGGGAGAACAGCCATAGAAGGGATACCATGTGTTCTGCTATATACTGCTGCAAAGTTAATACCCCAAGTTGCACAGTCCTCCAGAGGGACAGCCATCCCTATTGTCAAGCAATTTGTCGATATTCTATGCTTTTCCTGCGGGCCTGTTTGGGGAAACACTGCTTCAAGCTGATTTGTATTCTGTGTAATCTGAAATGAAATTTTTTCCCTCTTTCCGCGAACTTTAACCATAACTGCATTAAGTGTTTGTGGGCTAATGCCCGATGTAACCAATTGTGGTGGTGCAGCTTGAACAGCCTGCATAGGAGCAAGTGTTAATGTTCGCATCACAAGCTATGTAAGGCATGTGTATATTGTCACTAGGATATTGTACAATCCCTGAATCTGAGCAGTGGACAAGTTATTGTTACCGGGATGTTGTGTGCATCCGGTCAGGCCTGGCCGTGTTGCAACCTCAATGCTGAGTGGGCTCAGTCTCACATTTTCTACAGTGTGTGGAAGGGCACCTATAAACGGAAATGTTCTTGGTAAGTAAAAAGAACGACTATTGCCTCATATGGGGTGTTTTCATCTAGTATTTCATTCTCCGTGTATGTGTGAAATAATCGTGTTACAGCATCTACACCTGGGAATGTAACCCAAGAATAAAACACCTCTGGCCTATATGCTTGGTGTGCCTTAACCATGAAGGTAAGGTCCCTACGATCTAGTGTGGGACCATTTTGTAGTAGTTTCTGTGTAACTGCATATCTGCAGTTATCAGCAATGTTTTGTGCCATGTATCCAAAAATCAAGTACAGAGTAGGCTATCACAATGGGAATTAGATCCTCTTAAGCTTGAATTACCGACAGCCAATGTATAGGATATATGTACTCAGCTGAGGCGGATATTCCCTACCACTATGGACGTCTCTTGTTTAAAGGTGTAGGGGTCTCTGAGAAGGCATGATTGAACTACTCAGTTGATCCATACAAAGTAAGAACTCAACCAACGTTGGTGGCGACATGTTGTGTAGTTTCCAAAAATCAGTAAGAACTGCACGTTTGAGGCAACCTAAACATTCGAATGGTACTAATTCTATGCATCCCTGCTGAAGATGTTTTCCCATAGACCAGCTAGCTCACAGTGCCACAATTACCCCTCTAAACCTAGACAGGGAGCAATCAGCTTTGGCAACCACTAAACATGACAACCCTGTGCCCTCAGGAACCATGATGACAGATCTAGAACCTTTTGCTACTATACTTGCGATCTCTTTTGCTCAGAGAAATATACAAAGAATACACAGAGAGACACTTTCAATGTTTATTGAACCAACGTGAATCTTGTATAGAATATATGTACTGCAATGCTCAATAGACAGAAGCAAATGAAGGTTATTGGACAGTGACCAATACTAAATGTTCCACCATCGTGATGAAACAATGTATATATACAAGCACATGAAATAATATAACAATCTGGCGTATTCCTACTATGTGGCCCAAGCCTACATTTCTAGGGTATATGTGTATGTTCTGCATAGAATCCCCTTACTGGATGATCCAACCCTGTTACCTGGTGGGTAAGTATGTAGGAACCCATCTTGGTCATGAGCTGGACATCCATCACGGAGATGTTAGTCAGCTGCTGAGCGAAAGCATCAGCATGTGGACACCTCTCGGTGTCAGCAGAAGTGCCTCCTCTGTCTACACCCAGAAACAGATATTTATGTATAGAAAAAGGCATCCTTGCCTTGGGCTCAGATTGTGATCAGGCTGCCATTGTTTGTGTGTTACAGATAGCTGTGCCACAATATGGACACAAATAACAAAGACATTTGCATTACATGTGTGTAGGCCTTGTACATAGTGTCAATGCAATATAATAGCAAAGTTGGTATTTCTAGGAAACTAACCCAAAGTGTCGCAAATATGTGTCCAAAGTTGACGTGAAATTTGAAGGCAACTTTAGGAAAGCCATGTGTTCATATAAAATAGCAATGGTTCTTTCTAGGCCTACTTGGGACACATGACACTGCATGTATCCTGGGTCACATGACTTGGTGCAGCCTGCAGCTCGCCTTTCTGTATTGCTCCCAGACGGAGATACAAAGGTGGAGTAGGTGTTGGCAGGATGAACTATCTCTGACTTGATAGGTGGGCAGAGCTGTCACCTATAAAACCTACACATCACAAAGACTTTACCTCGGCACGCTTACTAAGACTTTCACACTACTCTTTTGTGCCCACAGACAAGCTGGGTCCCGGGCAGGAAGGAGGGAAATTACAAACACCTCAGGGGGTGGAACCCTCTAGAAATGTATCCTACTTCAAATCTGGCAACAAGTATAAATATTGGACCCTCAGACCTAAATCTTCAGTACAACTCTGGAACTATGGGAGAATCAGGACTGCTCTGCTATAAGAAGAACAGCTAATTCGCTATCATGCTGCCTGAGTGAGAAGGAGTGGGCCTTCATCTTGAACCCAGGACTACCATAGTAACTCCAAGGGCTAGTTGGCTGGCATACTGATCAGAGCCTCAGGGACTGAAAGGACTCCTACTCTCTTGAACTCTGCACCTGAAATCTTCCAGTGGTGCCTCTCCAGTCTTGGACCATTGGAAGTAGGGATAGAGATGCCATGCCAGCTGTGGTCTTTACCATATCCAGCACAAAGTGACACAAGCCCCGCAAAGCCTTGACGTAGCGCTGCAAGCTTTATCAGAACCAATGCTGAGTGCCAGGGAACCCCAGAGAGTCTTGCTGGACAGCTGACAGCCTCAACCCCATCAACACCACATGACACAAAGCTTCCCATCCTCACATCGCGGACCTTGCAGCCCCTCGGACATGACACTGGGCAGTACAAAGCCTTGCAAAACAACAAAGGGCTCTATGTGCACCAAGTACATAAGGTTCCTTGTTCGTCAAGCCTATATGGGTACCTGTATCCAGCCTCATGGCTGACCTGAACTAGTGACTTTGTCCAGGTACGGCGTGACAAAACAACCACAGTTGACTCTTTGTGCTTTTATGCACTATTTTCACCTAACTATTTAAAATACCTATATCCAGTTGTAATGATTGAATTTTTGTCATTTTGGTCTCAAATTATTTTACTCTATTTTTTTTAATTGGTGTAACATTTTACTTATGTGTGTTTTCACTTCATTACTGTTTCAGGTGCTACATAAATACTATACGGATTGCCTCTAATGTAAGCCTGATTGCTTTCTGCCAAGCTAAAAGAGGGTTGAGCAAAGGGTTAATTTGGGGGTTTGCTTTTGGAGCAGCGTAAGTTTGGCTTCACCCTTGCACATCACAAATATGCAATATAAACGTGCACTAAGTACCTGTTTTCTGTATGGCCTAATGATATTAATATAAAGTGTTGCACATGACATCACTATTAAAGTGCATTCACTGTAGAATTATAGAATTTATATAGATTGTGTGCTGTAATTCATTAAAAAGAAATTTACTGCTTATGTGATTAAATAAACCATCCTCACACTATTAAAACGTATTTATGTTAGAAATGAAAATGACTTGTGTAGTGTGTGCACTAATTTTTCACCTTTGCATTTATAAGGTTGTTCTTAGTTGCACATATATATTTGTACTCAAATTTATTTTACCTTTATGAACCTTAACCTCTTCTGTGTGTTGGATGGCCCCGTCTGTCTGACGTCACCGTGGGCCTGTGCGGAGGCACTGAGCTTCCCAAGATGGCAGAAAGCTGCGAGTGATCCGGATTTGTGACCGGAGCAGCGGCGATCTCAGCTGGTGCTATGGAGGTGCGCACTGCAGTGGGAAAGCTGGGGCGGCTCTGCTCTGTGCCACGACCCGTCTCCATCCTCCATCGCAGCTAAGAGACCAGACGCACCCTGCCAATCCAGCGAGACCCCAACACTGGTGCGGGAGCACCAGGACCAATGGAATGGAGAGCATGAGAGAGGAGTCCCCATGGTCGACTACAGAGAGGCTCTGGGGCCTGTGCAGCCACGAACGAGGACTACACTCAATGGCTGGATCTTCGGAGAAGGCCCAACCTGTAGCATTTAATCGAGAACCCAGACTATGGAGGACCAGGCCTGTGCCAAGTGGCAGACTCCATCAAGTTAAAACAACTTCCGGTGGATCCCCACTGAGACCAGGAAGACGGTCACCCAGGCCCTTGTTACCAGCCGACTGGACTACGGCAACGCCCTCTACGCCAGAACCACCGCCAAGCTCCAGAAGAGACTCCAGCGGATCCAGAACGCCTCAGCCAGACTCATCCTCGACATCCCCCGTCGCAGCCACATCTCCGGACATCTAAGAGACCTGCACTGGCTCCCCGTCAACAAGAGAATCACCTTCCGTCTCCTCACCCACGCACACAAAGCCCTACACGACCAAGGCCCGAGCTACCTCAACAACCGCCTCAACTTCTACGCTCCCAAACGCCACCTCCGATCGACCAACCACGCCCTCGCCGCCGTCCGCCGCATCCGAAGAGCGACAACAGGAGGAAGGTCCTTCTCCTACCTGGCCACCAAGACCTGGAACTCCCTCCCGTCCGACCTGCGCCTGACCCAAGACCACCTCTCCTTCAGGAAGAAGCTCAAGACCTGGCTGTTCGAGCAGTAGCAGCATCCCCCCCCCCCCCAAGCGCCTTGAGACCCTCCGGGTAAGTAGTGCGCTCTATAAATGTCTTTGATTGATTGATAAGAGACTTGGTGACTGGGGCATCAGTCCATTTGGTTTCTCACCCCTGCTGGAGTGTAGCCAGTAAGCAGTGGGCTGGGGGAGTCAACACGCTGGAGGCCCTATGTGTTTGGATCTCCTCGGTGAGGCAACACCGGAGAAGGCGCTGAGTGACTAGGCCGGGAAAGAGCTCCAGAGGTGAGCCTACCCCAAGACTGTGCATACCTAGGAGGGCATTCCTCCTTCTGTTTCTCTGCCGATGCACCAATTTATAACAGCCCTTTTCCTGGAGTAACACGAGGGAACTGTTGAGCCGTGTCCTCGGGCGAAAGGTGTTTGGTGAGAAAGCTTCAGAGTCAGTCCTCCATACTGCCTGGGGCTCAGTGCTGGGAGAAGTGAAGTTGTTGTCAGTGCTGGGTTACCTGTCATTGCTCCCGAGCGGACGGAGGCGGGGGTGGTGGGGAGTGGATTTGCTCCCGTGAATCCTGCGGACGTAGTGCCGGCGCGAGGGGAAGAACCAGACTGGCTCTGTGGACAGCCCGGTGGGCTGGAACATGTGTGTGGTCCCTCTACTCTACAGATGAGCGCTGGATTGTCCCTTTGCCTGCTGCACTTGCATCAGAGGGAGAGGTCGCACTCAGGAGACCCTTGGTAACCGGGTCGACACGTACGCTGTTATATAACGAGTGCCCCGTGTTGGTGTGAGGGGAGAAGCGCAGGAGCCACATTGCTACTGGCAGCAGTGGTCACAAGCATTGGGTGAGATGCACAGCTGTGGCCGGCCCACAACTTGGCTACAATGGCAAGGGACAAGGAGCCCAAAACATTAAAGCAAGGACAGTTGGACCGATTCAATAAGGTACTTTCTGCACCCAGCGGAGCAGAGGGAGGTCCGGCCCCCTTCCTGCTGCAGACACGATACTACAGGCCATCCATGCATCTCAGGAAATTTTGGAAGGTAAGAAGGCAGAGATATGGACAGAGGTAACATTTCTGCACCAGGACTTGCGAAAGGTTTCCCAAAGAGTTACTGAAGCAGAACAAGAGCTAGAAGACATCTCACGCACCACATGTAAAGAAGTGGTAGCACTTTTGGCTACAGTGAAGGAGGTGGTCTGGAGAGTTGATAATGCCGAAAATAGGGCCCGCAAGAACAACCTGAGATTCATGGGTATTTCGAAAAATGCAGAACGCTCTGACCCAGGACAGTTTCTACTGACATTTTTCAAGGATACTCTCCCAGAGGCACTGTTTTCGTCATGCTTTGTTATAGAAAGAACACACAGGATGCTGAATGTCCGAACCGCCACTAGGAGCTACCCCCAGGCCGCTGATAACTCGGTTCTCGAACTATCAAGACAGAGATGTCATACTTGGAGAGATACGAAAGAAGGGAAAGATTAAATATGGAACTTCAAGAGTGATGGTGTTCCCAGATTACTCGCGAGATGTACAAAAACCGTGACACACTTTTGACCCTATAAAAGCAAAACTTTGTGCTCTTGCGGTCAAGTTCATGTTGCTGTTCCCAGCCAAACTTAAAGTTCTCTCTCAGGACACTATGCAGTTCTTCCAGACACCGGATGAGAAATGGTCCTGGATTGAAGAACGGCTTCGGCTGAGGTGTAGGTCAATATCAGTTGCTGCTCTCCCCGTCAACGTACGACCGCGCCCTAGACAAGAGCGTCCTAGTGATAAGATGCAGAGGCGAGTGCTAAAAACATCCTACTGTGGCTACGCCGAGAAGTGTCCATGAAGCTTAGGGGACAGAAAAGCACCATGTCAGATACAGATGATGACATGGCCCAGGATTGTATGTCTTGAACCTCTCGGAAATCAGGCGATAATGGAGACTCTGACCAGTCAGAAAGACATGAATACATGGATGCGGACATTGAACACCCTCTTTTGGACAGCATTCAACGGCTGGAAGCTTCAGGCCGGAGCCTTCTGGGTGAATAACCTCAAGCTTTGCAGCCTCACGACATTGGCGAAGAGGAATGATGAAATGGGACCAGAAGCCCTCCTAGAGACGCTGTAAGATTCCAGAGGCCAGGCAGACATTTGGGACCTTTGGCACGATAATGGGAAGTACACAGTGTGTTGTTGTTACTGTATTTTGGTATAATTGAGTAAGTAGGGGAAGGGGGCAGGCTACAGACCTCTGGATGGTTTACCCGCGACAGTGTTGTCATGTTGACAAAATTGGGGATGGTGGGGGTGCCTACAGAATGTGGGGTGGGGGACATACAGGATATTGTTACATGTTTTGGAGTATGTTTAATGGGAAAGGGGAGAGTAGGTTTGTTCAGCTACTTTGCATGAATACTCAAACTCAGAAGAGATGGCAATGTCTGGATGTTGTTCAGGGCCTGGGGTGGGCATGCAACTCTTTTAACTTCGTTACACAATGGATACACAGTGATGACGTGGAATGTCAATGAATTAGGGAACAAAATCAAATGTGATGTAGTATCTAACTATCTTAAAAGGCACAAACCAGACACTATATTGTTACAAGAAACGCATTTTATGGGCCCACGCTGCTCGTTCCTAGGTAGGGGGAATTACACCACCCTGGCATATGCAGGATTCACGGGGAGTGGCAATCCTTAACAAAAAAATCACCCCCTTTATGGGTCACTCAATGATGGGAGGAGCCAGAGGGCACATATGTAGCAGTCCAGGGCACCTGGAATCACACACCTTGTTTAATTATTAGTGTTTACCTGGGGTGGCTGGTGGAATTTGAAACTGGTGGGGCGTAAGCAGAAGGAATCAATGTTTGCGAGTGAGCACAGCAAGCGAGCTCGACGGCAATAAGGAGGGTTCTGGTGGGTTCTCCCCCCGTGAAGACATTTTTAAAAAATTGACATCTTTTTGCTGTGATTTTCAGCACTATTTCGATGATAAATGGACTAAAAATTCAGTTTTTCTAGGCATTCATAAAATAAAACTCATACATTATTTCAGAGAATTTCTGGGTTGCCAAGCAGTATTAAGAGGTTTGCAGGGCTACTGATTGCTGAACTAATTTGAATCAAAGGAAGCAGTGGTAAACTGTTAGACGTGAGAACTTAAGGAAAACACGTATCCTGTAAATTGTTCAGTGATGCCCTCAGCTGTTATTTTTTAGATATCTTTCAGAAGCTGTGCAGGCCAGTAGAGTTTCATCATCTCTGCTGAAAGGTCAAGTAAGATCTTTCACATTGAGACTGGTGTCTACCACTCAATGAAATGCTGTTCCCTTTCAAAAGTTGTGGTGTTTTTACTGAAGCATCTGTGTTGGTTTGCCACAGTGCAGGGAGAGGAATCCTTTCCAAGTAATATAGCGCATGGTTTCAGACTTAATGATTTTTCTGCTCGTGGCACGTTTGTTTAGTGCTAAAGGGTGGATGGCATCAGTTCAAACTGAAACTTCTTACCAATTCTAAATGGAGTACTACATTTACATAAGTAAAAGTATATAAATATAATCTAGATACAACAATATTTCTTATTGTGCTTTTGGCATGATGGGGCAGAGGCAGTGGATAACTTTGTTTTCACTTTAAATCAGTTGTTAGCGCAAAGTTTCGAGTGCTAACATTTTCGTAAAATTTAATTTTAAATAAAACTACTTTAAATTCCCTATAGAAAGAACTGAACACTAAATCAAGAGCCATGCAGATGTCTGAAAAACATAGATTCCAAAATGGAATTTTTAAATTCACAAAAAGGTCTGAAACTGTCTTCTTTCTGTGTCATGGGGTATTCGTGACATGTAGCCTTCTAACTATAGATGTGCTACCAATCACATTACTTACAGTAGGCTTCTTCAAAAATAAGAGACCCTATAAGCATTCCAACATGCATTATAAATAGGTTGGATTTACTTGTGAGTTGCGCTCGATTCTGTTGCAAATGAAACTGCATGGGAAGTCCTCTTAAGTCAGTTAAATAATGCTTTAGAAATGACCTTTCCCTACACGAACTGAATCCGCAATGCTACTAAAGTTTACCAAACAGCGCAGCTGCTTAAAATATCATCTAGTTATCTCTGATTTCAACGTTCAAAGTTTCACCACATATATCATGCTTCCCATTATAATAATGTAACTTGCTTTGTGGAAATTTGAATTTCTAGACATTATTCACATTTATTTAAGTAAGATATTTGTGTTTAAAGTCAAACATTTTTAAAGACGGGATCCTTTATTAATGTTGCAACAGATGATATGATTCAAGCCATAACAACTTTATTGGTGAATACATAGGGGCAAATATGAGTAGCAATGGAATGGTGCACAAGCGGGGAAGGTAAAAATTAGGGTAGAAATGTATGTTTTCTACTAAGTTTTAAAGGGCTGTTTAGGTAGCATCAAGATACACATACTACTTGTGACTTGCCTATTACACTGCTTTTATAAACCTACTATATTTCAAACTATTCTTAACACGATTCAGGGTTTTGCAAGTTCAGTACCATTATGTGGACTAACTTAGCAAAAAGATGTTTGTGTAAACTGGGCAGAAGAGGTTCAACCTAGACTGAAAAAAGAAAGCAAAATACAATGCGTAAACGAGTATCAGTAAAAGCTGCATTTACATAAGAAATTCAGAGTAGGCAGACTAATACAGTGTGAAAAAGCAACATAATGCAAAGGACTATCCTTCAAACAACAGAAACACGCTAATATAGTCTGGCACTAGAGAACACATAAAAAGCTTCCAAACCCAAAACCAAACTTTGACCGAACACAAAAAAGTACAAATCGAAAGTCCAAAAAATGTAGAAGATAGGACAGCAAAAGCACCTAACAAGGAAGAATTAACTTAAATCACCCAGACAATGCACAACCCAATTATGCAATATACGGAAATGTCATATAAATGTGACAAAAATACTTGAAAAAATGTCTGGGTACAGAAAGGAGCGCATGAACTGAAACATCAGTTAACGTGACCAGCAGTGGCAAAGCTATCAATGCTGAAACCAGTGCTGTGGTACGAGGGTTAAGAGCTGAGCTGGCTGGGACCCACTGCACCAGTGGTTCTACTGTATTGTATGGGCTGCTGCCTCTGATCTCGACTAGCTGCTTAACCCCTTTGGGGCTGATGACGAGCTGGGCTCGTCATGGCGCACACCGGTCGTGCGCTGATGACGAGCCCAGCTCGTCATGAGCCCCACCCTCGGGGGAAGCGCTGGCGCTCCCCCCGAGGGTCTTTGATTTTTGTTTTGTGCTCGGGGATGGTGTTTGGCTGGCGGTGTGCATGGTCTGGTGCTTGGATGGTGGTGTGGGTGGACTGGCGCTCAGCTGGCGGTGTGTGAGTAGTTACTTTCTGTTGGTCACTACACACACTGCTAGTTGAGTGACACTCCACGCAGTCTATCATTTTGTGTAGTTGCAGTGTCAGAAATGTGGGTGTGTGAAAGTGATGGGCCCTTGAATGCCGCTGTTTGCTGGTGTGAGTGTTGAAATGTGATAGGTCCGCGACTGGCGGTGTGAATGTTTTGTATGTGTCACACGTACGAAAGTCGTATGAATGGCCTTTAAAGAGGTTGGTGCCTTGACGTGGCTTTACAGCTCACGAGCTGTGAGTCAGTGGTTCAGTTAATCATACTTTCAATTATACGCAGTGTGTTTCAATTTTGTGAAATTACTTGCGAATACCATTGTATGTACTGAATCATCACTCACCCTCGTGCCAAATCCAACCAGTATGTGTGTGTACTTGTGGATTAGATGGCTGTGCAGTAATATTTGTTTTTTTTCTCTTTCTGCAGTAGGGTGTACCTTGTCCCTTATTGTGATTGTTGTAATGTGTTCTAACTATAGATGTGCTACCAATCACATTACTTACAGTAGGCTTCTTCAAAAATAAGAGACCCTATAAGCATTCCACCATGCATTATAAATAGGTTGGATTTACTTGTGAGTTGGGCTCGATTCTGTTGCAAATGAAACTGCATGGGAAGTCCTCTTAAGTCAGTTAAATAATGCTTTAGAAATGACCTTTCCCTACACGAACTGAATCCGCAATGCTACTAAAGTTTACCAAACAGCCAGCTGCTTAAAATATCATCTAGTTATCTCTGATTTCAACGTTCAAAGTTTCACCACATATATCATGCTTCCCATTATAATAATGTAACTTGCTTTGTGGAAATTTGAATTTCTAGACATTATTCTCATTTATTTAAGTAAGATATTTGTGTTTAAAGTCAAACATTTTTAAAGACGGGATCCTTTATTAATGTTGCAACAGATGATATGATTCAAGCCATAACAACTTTATTGGTGAATACATAGGGGCAAATATGAGTAGCAATGGAATGGTGCACAAGCGGGGAAGGTAAAAATTAGGGTAGAAATTTATGTTTTCTACTAAGTTTTAAAGGGCTGTTTAGGTAGCATCAAGATACACATGCTACTTGTGACTTGCCTATTACACTGCTTTTATAAACCTACTATATTTCAAACTATTCTTAACACGATTCAGGGTTTTGCAAGTTCAGTACCATTATGTGGACTAACTTAGCAAAAAGATGTTTGTGTAAACTGGGCAGAAGAGGTTCAACCTAGACTGAAAAAAGAAAGCAAAATACAATGCGTAAACGAGTATCAGTAAAAGCTGCATTTACATAAGAAATTCAGAGTAGGCAGACTAATACAGTGTGAAAAAGCAACATAATGCAAAGGACTATCCTTCAAACAACAGAAACACGCTAATATAATCTGGCACTAGAGAACACATAAAAAGCTTCCAAACCCAAAACCAAACTTTGACCGAACACAAAAAAGTACAAATCGAAAGTCCAAAAAATGTAGAAGATAGGACAGCAAAAGCACCTAACAAGGAAGAATTAACTTAAATCACCCAGACAATGCACAACCCAATTATGCAATATACGGAAATGTCATATAAATGTGACAAAAATACTTGAAAAAATGTCTGGGTACAGAAAGGAGCGCATGAACTGAAACATCAGTTAACGTGACCAGCAGTGGCAAAGCTATCAATGCTGAAACCAGTGCTGTGGTACGAGGGCTAAGAGCTGAGCTGGCTGGGACCCACTGCACCAGTGGTTCTACTGTATTGTATGGGCTGCTGCCTCTGATCTCGACTAGCTGCTTAACCCCTTCGGGGCTGATGACGAGCTGGGCTCGTCATGGCGCACACCGGTCGTGCGCTGATGACGAGCCCAGCTCGTCATGAGCCCCACCCTCGGGGGAAGCGCTGGCGCTCCACCCGAGGGTCTTTGATTTTTGTTTTGTGTTCGGGGATGGCAGCGGAAGAGTTTCTGCTGCCGCCCCCGCCCCTCCCCATGGGAATCCCTGATGACGTCAGCACGCACAGCGCGCGCTGACATCATCAGGGATTCCCAGCGCTCGGGAAGCCATTTGCTTCCTGCGCGCCGAGGGAAGAGGTAGGTTTCTCGTGCTTGGGGGGGGTTTGGGGCTGCAAAGAGGCATCAGGGGAGAGGAAAGAGATTTTCCTCTCCCCTGATGTCTCTTTGCAGGGCATTTCTGCCTCACGATCGCTCACAGCGTCGCGATCGTGCGGCGGAAATGCCCCCACTAGCACCAGGGATTTAAATTTAGTTTACAGGAAGCGACCCCTTAGGCAAGGGTCGCTTCCAGGTTGCCTCACAGTAACTTTTTGTTTTTCTGCCCCCCCCCCTGGGGGCAAAAAGGCCCTTTTTTCGGCAGAAATTCCCCACTAGCACCAGGGATTTTTTTTGAAGGCATTGTGTTTTTTTTAAAAGCGACCTCATGGGTAAGGGTCGCTTCCTGGCGGCCATATTTTATGTTTACGATTTTCTGTCCCCCCTGGGGGCAAATCGGCCCGTTGTTTTTGCCGTTTTGCCCCCAGGGGGGGCAGAAAATGCCCACTAGCATCAGGGATTTTGAATTTAGCTTTTAGGAAGCGACCCCTTGGGCAAGGGTCGCTTCTAGGTGGCCTCACATTAACTTTTCGTTTTTCTGCCCCCCCTGGGGGCAAATCGGCCCATTTTTCAGCCGTTTTGCCCCCAGGGGGGGGGGGCAGAAATTTCCCACTAGCACCAGGGATTTTTGTTGGGGCAATGTGTTTGTTTTGGGAAGCGACCCCTTGGGTCGCTTCCAGGTGGCCATGAGGGTTTTTTTTTTCTGTCCACCCTGGAGGCAAATTGGCCCGTTTTTTTGCCGTTTTGTCCCCAGGGGGGCAGAAAATGCCCACTAGCACCAGGGAATTTAAATTTAGTTTTTAGGAAGCGACCCCTTGGGCAAGGGTCTCTTCCTGGTGGCAAGTAATTATGTTTTTAAATATCTGCCCCCCCTTGGGGCAAATCGGGCCATTTTTTGACGTTTTGCCTCCTGTTTTTTGGCCCACTAGGCCCTAGGATTTGAGTTTTGTTCCAATGGTGGTTATAATTTTGGTTGTTTTTTACTGTCCGCCTCCCTTGGTGCCAGTTGGTCTTTTTTTGTCCTTACTGCCTTGGCTGGCTGTGTGTGTGGAGTGGTGCTTGGCTGGCGGTGTGTGTGGAGTGGCGCTTGGCTGGTGGTGTGCGTGGAGTGGTACTTGGCTGTCTGTGCATGGAGTGGTGCTTGGCTGACGGTGTGTGTGGAGTGGCGCTTGGCTTGCGGTGTGCGTGGAGTGGTGCTTGGCTGGCGTTGTGTGTGGAGTGGCGCTTGGCTGGATGGTGTGCGTGCAGTGGTACTTGGCTGTCTGTGCACGGAGTGGTGTTTGGCTGGTGGTGTGTGTGGAGTGGCGCTTGGCTGGATGGTGTGCGTGGAGTGGTACTTGGTTGTCTGTGCACGGAGTGGTGTTTGGCTGGTGGTGTGTGTGGAGTGGTGTTTGGCTGGCGGTGTGTGTGGAGTGGTACTTGGCCGGATGGTGTGCGTGGAGGGGTGCTTGGCTGGTGGTGTGTGTGGAGTGGCGCTTGGCTTGCGGTGTGCGTGGAGTGGTGCTTGGCTGGTGGTGTGTGTGGAGTGGTACTTGGCTGTCGGTGTGCGCTGAGTGGTGTTTGGATGGTGGTGTGGGTGGACTGGCGCTCGGCTGGCGGTGTGTGAGTAGTTACTTTATGTTGGTCACTACACACACTGCTAGTTGAGTGACACTCTACGCAGTCCATCATTTTGTGTAGTTGCTGTGTCAGATATGTGGGCGTGTGAAATTGAGGGGCCCTTCAATGGCGCTGGCGGCTGGCGGTGTGAATGTTTTGTATGTGTCACACGTACGAAAGGTGTATGAATGTCCTTACTGCCCCGTGTGATGCGGGTACTGGTAGGAGCAAAAGACCGACTGGCACCAAAGGGGTCAGGCAGTTAAACAAGTTAACCAGTGTCTTGATGTTAAACCTCATCTAATCCCAATTGGTCTAAGCCCTATTTGATGGCCCATCTGGGTGAATGTAAATTTGGGGGGCAAATTTGTATGTTGTTTTTTTAATTGTTATATTGTTTGTGAAATGTGGTAGTAATTTTTTTTTCTTCTCTATTTTTGTCTTGTTCCAGGCTTTTGCTGTTTGGATTGTTGTAGGTTGCGGGTCTGTTACTGCTGGTTTTACAGTTTGTGTAGTTGCTTGTGCTTGGTAAGGGAATGTATTTTGTACTACTTTCCCTTGATGTTTGTCTTTTTGAAAAAGGTTGTACTTATAGCAGTTTGTGTGGCTCTGTATTTTTTTTTGTTTTTTTCTCAGCATTAGTGTTTGATGTGCACTTTGTTTTCTAATCTGTCATTTTTTTTCTTTCTAGTGGGATATCATTTCTTTTTGCTGTGTCTCAGCAGAGTAGGTGCTGGTGAGTGTAGTTATATTTGGTAAGAGTGAAATTGTTTTGGATTGTATTGATCTTTTTGTGAAAGCCTTACCTTGTTTACTTCTTACTTTGCACAGTGTAGGTTGTTGTTCACTTGTGTGTGCAGTCTTCTTGCTTTGTAAGGATAATGGCTAGTCGCAGGATTACTGCTCAGCAGGTTCTTGGTTTGCTTTTTGAGTCTTCCTCTGACCATGGTTCAGAGACTGAGTCCGATGCGGACCCAGAGGTAGGGGCAGAAGATTCAGGCAGTGAGTTTTCTCTTTGCATGGAATCATCATCATCGGATAATGAATCTTCTTCTAGTGCTGATGAAGGGCCTATGGTAGAGGAGGACATTGATGTGCCGGTAGTGGGCCAAGAGGCATCTGTGCTGCTGACTAGGGCCGCAAGGTTTCCTTTCTTTTTACGTCTGCAAGAGGCATGTGGGCTGCAGCCTGCGTCCAAAAGGCTTCACATTGCTGTGGTGCGCCAAGAGGCATCTGGTGCTGTTCGTCTTCCTGTTGGTGTAGTGCAGCAAGAGGCATCTGGGGCTGTTAGGCTTCCCATTGGTGTAGAGCGGCAAGAGGCATCTGGGCCTGCTTGGTTTCCCGGTGGTGTAGTGCAGCAAGAAGCATCTCAGGCTGCTAGGCTTCCCGTTGGTGTAGTGCAGGAAGAGCCCTCTGGGGATGCTATGTTTTCTGTTGGTGTTGTGCAGCCAGAAGTATCTGTGGCTGTTAGGCTTCCCGTTGGTGAACAGCAGCAAGAGGCTTCTGGGCTGCAGGCTGGGGTGGCTGCTCCCCCCGTTGATAGGGATGGCCTCTGGGTTCCCCCTGGCATGGTGCAGCCGGCATTGCCAGAGTTCACTGGTGTTCCTGGGTGTAGAGTGAATACTGAGAATTTTCTGCCAATACATTTTTTTCAGTTGTTTTTTTACGAGGTGTTTTTGCAAGAGATTGTTGATCAAACTAATTTGTATGCAGAACAGTTTTTTGAGGGACAACAGTGCCAGCCTTAAGCCCCATTCTAGAGGAACCCGGTGGACTCCCACAAATGTTGAAGAGATGAAGAAGTTTTTGGGATTAACTTTTTTGGATGGGCTTGCTAAGGAAGCCATCAATGTCTTCATATTGGTCCACTAGTCCCTTGATGGCAACAGCTATATTTCCAGCAGTCATAAGTCGTGATCGGTATATGCTTCTTCTTCGGAGGATGCATTTTGTTGATAATGGTTTAGCGTTGCCACGCGATCACCCTGATTGTGACCGTTTGTTTAAAATTCGGCCTGTCCTTGATCACTTTGTTGATCGTTTTTTCTGAGATCTTTGCCCCTGGTAAAGAAATTGCAGTGGATGAGTCTTTGCTATTGTTCAAGGGCCGCTTGGTTTTTAGGCAATACATTCCTAGTAAGAGGGCACGCTATGGAATCAAACTGTATATGCTGTGTGACAGTGAGACTGGATATGTCTACAATTTCAGGGTGTACACTGGTAAGGAGTCCAGCATTAACCCTCCTGGTTGTCCTTCTACTTTTGGAGTGACTGAGAAAATTGTGTGGGAACTAGGTAGAGGATTATTTAACAAAGGCCACCATCTATATGTAGATAACTTCTACACTGGTGTGCGGTTGTTCAAGGAGTTGGCCAAAGTGGGCACTGTTGCTTGTGGTACAATGCACAGTAACCGTAAAGGTTTCCCAAAGGAACTTGTTTGCAAAAGGCTTGTGCGGGGACAGTCTACTGCATTGCGATGTGGGGAGCTTCTAGCTGTGAAGTTTTCAGACAAGAGAGATGTGTACATGCTGACTACTATCCACGATGAAAGTACTGTACCTGTGCCTGTTTGGAGTCAGGGTGCTGAAGTGCGCAAACCTGTGTGCATTTTAGCTTACAATAAGTTCATGGGTGGTGTTGACAGAGTAGATCAGAGGTTGGAACCTTATGCTACTCTTCGAAAGGCTTACGTTTGGTACAAGAAGTTGGCTATCCATCTGTTCCACTTGGCATCCTTTAATGCTTTTATTGTGTACCAGAAGTCTTGTCCAGAGACGAAGATGCCTTTTGTTAAGTTTCAGGAGTCTATAATAGGCAGCCTTGTACTTGTGGAGCAGGCAAGTGTTCCTAGATTTGGAGTGGTGGAGGATGTGGCTAGATTGAAAGATCGCCACTTTCCTGAATACATTCCTCCCACTACCACAAGAGACTTTACGACTAGAAGATGCAGAGTCTGTTGGCGAAGAGGCGTGCGGAAGGAGTCTCGTATGTACTGTCCTGACTGTCCTTCTAAGCCTAGATTGTGTCTGTCAGCTTGTTTTAAATCGTACCACACGCAAAAGAAGTTTTGGGAGTTTTAATGAGCTGTAAAGTGAATTGCCTGGTCTGCATTCTGTAAACATTTTTTAGTTTGTTTCAAGGATTGGCATTAGTGCAAAGTGTTTAGTTTTAGAATTTGTGTTAGCTGATTTGTAGGTATTTCCATTTGTTTAGTGTTATTTTGAAAAAAGAATTCTAAATGTGTTTGTGGTGTGTGCAGGCTGTTGCTTGGCTGGCGGTGTGTGTGGAGTTGCGCTTGGCTGGATGTTGTGTGTGGAGTGTTACTTGGCTGTCTATGCACGGAGTGGTGCTTGGCTGGCGGTGTGTGTGGAGTGGAGCTTGGCTGGTGGTGTATGTGGAGTGGTACTTGGCTGTCTGTGCACGGAGTGGTGCTTGGCTGGCGGTGTGTGTGGAGTGGCGCTTGGCTGGTGGTGTGCGTGGAGTGGTACTTTGCTGTCTGTGCACGGAGTGGTGCTTGGCTGGCGGTGTGTGTGGAGTGGCACTTGGCTGGTGGTGTGTGTGGAGTGGTACTTTGCTGTCTGTGCACGGAGTGGTGCTTGGCTGGCGGTGTGTGTGGAGTGGCGCTTGGCTGGTGGTGTGCGTGGAGTGGTACTTTGCTGTCTGTGCACGGAGTGGTGCTTGGCTGGCGGTGTGTGTGGAGTGGCACTTGGCTGGTGGTGTGTGTGGAGTGGTACTTTGCTGTCTGTGCACGGAGTGGTGCTTGGCTGGCGGTGTGTGTGGAGTGGCGCTTGACTGGTGGTGTGCATGGAGTGGTACTTTGCTGTCTGTGCACGGAGTGGTGCTTGGCTGGCGGTGTGTGTGGAGTGACGCTTGGCTGGTGGTGTTCGTGGAGTGGTACTTGGCTGTCTGTGCATGGAGTGGTGCTTGGCTGGCGGTGTGTGTGGAGTGGCGCTTGGCTGGTGGTGTTTGTGGAGTGGTACTTGGCTGTCTGTGCACGGAGTGGTGCTTGGCTGGCGGTGTGTGTGGAGTGGCGCTTGGCTGGTGGTGTGTGTGGAGTGGTACTTGGCTGTCTGTGCACGGAGTTGTGCTTGGCTGTCGGTGTGCGCTGAGTGGTGTTTGGCTGGCGGTGTGCATGGTCTGGTGCTTGGATGGTGGTGTGGGTGGACTGGCGCTCAGCTGGCGGTGTGTGAGTAGTTACTTTCTGTTGGTCACTACACACACTGCTAGTTGAGTGACACTCCACGCAGTCTATCATTTTGTGTAGTTGCAGTGTCAGAAATGTGGGTGTGTGAAAGTGATGGGCCCTTGAATGGCGCTGTTTGCTGGTGTGAGTGTTGAAATGTGATGGGTCCGCGGCTGGCGGTGTGAATGTTTTGTATGTGTCACACGTACGAAAGTCGTATGAATGGCCTTTAAAGAGGTTGGTGCCTTGACGTGGCTTTACAGCTCATAAGCTGTGAGTCAGTGGTTCAGTTAATCATTCTTTCAATAATACGCAGTGTATTTCACTTTTGTGAAATTACTTGTGAATACAATTGTATGTACTGAATCATCACTCACCCTCGTGCCAAATCCAACCAGTATGTGTGTGTACTTGCGGATTAGATGGCTGTGCAGTAATATTTGTTTTTTTTCTCTTTCTGCAGTAGGGTGTACCTTGTCCCTTATTGTGATTGTTGTAATGTGTTGCTTTTCCTTCCATATGGTGTCAGTGGTCTGGTTTGTATCAGGTATGAAAGGTGCGTGAATGGCCTGTAAAACGGTTGGTGCCTTGTCGTGGCTTTACAGCTCACGAGTTGCGTGTCACTGGTTCGGTTTTTATGCATTTATTTATTGACAGAGCATTTCATTTTTTTGAAATTTCATGTTAATAAAATTTTATGTACTGAACCATCACTCGCCCTCGTGCCAAATCCAACCTGTATGTGTGTGTCTTTGAGGAATAGATAGCCGTGCTTGAATCTTTGACTTTTGAGTAACTCTGTTATGGTGTATATTATAGCTATAAATAACTTTCTAAATTTAGATATTATTGTTAAATCATGGTAGTATATGGTCATGTCTTTCTGGTGAATTCTATTGTTGTTTTTTGTCCACAATCTCTTGCAAACTTGAAATTTGTCTGTCACAATTTTCATGCGATATTGTCCCCTGAATCGCACGTTCTCCAATTGAAAACTTAATTCATTCAAAACAATTTGGTTTTGCAAGGGGGTTCCCATGAGTTTTTGGCCCGGGGCTTGGCGGGCATCATTGGAAACTACCAAACCCAAACAGTTCTGAAAACTAGACACCCGGGGGGGAGGCGGTAGGGGGCGCACAGCGGAATGGCTGCTTAGACGTGCAGCTCCGCCGGGCGGATCACATTATCGCCGATAATGCGCGGTTTAACGGACCGAAACAGGACATACAGCGTATCATCCTGAAGGGGAAAGAACGGGGCTCCTGCAAGTGGAAATGAGAGAAGAATTGCCGCGCTGAGACTCCGGTGAGGACAGATATTCTGCAGTGTTCGGGAAGACGTAAGATGGCGACCGGTGTCCGGACAGAAACGAGTGAGGAGTGTCCTGGGGGCGAAGACTGCCGGCACTGAAAGAAGCAACGGCTGCGCGACCTGACCAGACGGCAGGGAAGCAGGACGGGACTCCTCCAACACTGGCAGTAAGACGACGCATACCGCGCCAGATCGTTTATATGAAGTAAGGGCGTCCGATGGCAAAATGGCGGCGCTATAATCCCGAAGATTGCTAGCCACCTCGGAACGGATCTAAGCAGGGGCGACTATACAGGTATGCTCGCGGGGATGTCACATACCAGATAAACATTGGATACCCTGGAGAAGGCACACTCAGCGCGATCTCAGAAGCAACGGTGGCAGTATTTTTTTAAATTCATCGGGCACTGCACACAAAATGGTGGCACCCACGTACGGGACAAAACAGCATGAAACGCACTGTACTTAAGTGCTGGTACGGAGGGATGATTCTGCCCCCTTGGCTTGCGCAGCTCAACCAGACAAGTGAATTGTGTGCACTGAGGCAGGGCGCTATGTCACTTGGGACACTTCTGCTACATAACTGGAACGCCAGGACGAATGTAAACAGCTACTGAGGCACGGGATCGCAGGGCGCCTTCCATCACGATGGTGAGATTCCCCAGAGCACCAGAGGCACTCCACAATGATAGGGCACAGGAACGAACTGCCGGCAAGGTCAGCGGTGGAACTCGGAGCTGATGCTACCACCGCCTGCAATAACTGGAAGCGGGAATGTAACAACATTTCCTTCATTCTACAGGTAAAAAGACACAGCTTCAAATGACTTGAGTTCATTTCCAATATATAGTGTGCAGAGGCTCTCGAACTGGCGACAGATCCGTATATCCCAAACCACGTCTGTTACAGCTACGAACACGGAATTGATGGCGTGAACCGTTGGTGCTTGGCAAACCACCTACTCCACTCAGCCGAACACGCACACAAGAGATCTATTACGAACTGATCGCTACGCCCGCGCAGCCACCTAAACCTGCATCATCACTACCAGGCACTGCACAATGGGGAAACCAGACAGACAACAACCCAAACTTACGTTTGAAACGAGGAAGACGACTAAGAGCCAGAATGAGCAGGTAGACGAGGAACAAGACACAGACTCCACGGAGGGCATTGTTATGGATAACATTCTCAAGGCTGTGCAGGCGTCGAGGCAGGAAATTAATGCCAAACTGGACCTCCTGACGGGCAGGGTGGATAGCATGGCGGCGAAGATAGACAAGCAAGGCGAAAGGCTAGACACGGCTGAAAACAGAATTTCCACCGTTGAAGATGAATCGCGCACCACGACAGCCAAATGCACGGGTATGGAGAAAGTCATGGAAGTTATTAAGTCCAAGTCGGAGGAGTTGGATGCGAGATCAAGAAGAAACAACATACGAATAGCGGGTCTGCCGGAATACACAAACACAGGACGCATGGAGCCATATGTGGAAAACCTATGCAAGGAATTATTTGGCGCCGAAAACCTGTCGCCCATTTTCATAGTGGAACGAGCCCACCGCTCCTTGGCCCCGAAGCCAAAACCAGGAGCTCCTCCTAGACCGATAATAGCAAGAGTCCTCAATTACCGTGACAGGGACACTGTTTTAAGACTGGCAAGAGAGAAGGGTGTGATCCAACATCAGGGTAATAAGCTGGAATTCTACCCGGATTTCACGGTAGCAGTACAGCAAGCACGCAAGGAATTTAACGATGTCAAGGCCAAACTACGTGAGCTGCAAATACCATACGCCATGTTGTATCCAGCACGTTTAAAGATTACCTGGGATGACAAACCGGTGTTCTTGGCGACGCCCAAAGCTGCCACGGAGTTCATAAAATCAACGGCTGGTAAAGGTAAAAGACCTAATCGCAAGGATAGACAGCTGGATTCAGAATGAAGGTAAGACTGTCTGATACCACAGGTGGTGAGCCTGACCGCATGAATGCTTTGACTGTTCTAAATACAAGAGTAGCTGTCCTGGAGTGACTGGCCTACCAATCTCTACATTGGAAATCTTGCAGACAGCTAGAGATGTACTGATTTGAACTCCCCTATATGCACAAACTATGGACGTGAGGCACTGATGATCTCTCTCCGTGCTGGCAAAGGGGTTATTTGAACGGATGACGATGTTGTAGCCACTCAGATAGTCACTGTAGACGGTCCAAGGTAGACAATAAGTGCGCTATTGTAAGAAATTGCTTATTTCTCCGCCTTGGCTATCCAGCCCATTCATAAGTACTACTTAGCGTTGGACCTGGATCAGAGGTGGACGCTTATATGTGGAACAATGGGGTTTGTTTACAGCCTATGGATCCGCCCCCATCCTACTGTAAGGATGGCATGTTGTACCCTCGGCGGACCTCTACTAGGGCGGCCCCCACAAAGTTATGTTGATCATCGAAGTTATATGGGCACAATGTCTTCAGCAGGATTGGGTTGCTGAAGTGGGTGGGAAATGGGGTAGTTGGGGTTTGTTGTTTTTTGAGCCAAGGGATCAATTAAGATGCACTGCTGAATGCCTTAGTACCATACACGACAAATGTAAGGAACCTGGTGCCATAAAATTACGTGATATTGTGCTGAGATCAAGGGGATTGCAATGTACTAAACTATGCACTGATGTAGGCCTCAACTACGTTGCTGACAGCTGGTCGGAATCGAGGGTGGTCAGGTTGGGCTGTGAGCTGCTGGGAGGACGGGGGCTGAGATGGGATACACCATTCACTAAGATGGCAGTACTGGAATGATGAGTGGCCGTGACCTGAATCTGATAACATGGAATGTGAGAGGATTTACTAATCCTAAGAAAGTCCGACAAATCTTTGCCAGTCTCGATAGACGTCACATAGATATTGCACTAATTCAGGGAACGCACATAGACCCTACAACTCGAAGATCTATAGGCACACGCTGGGCGGAATCCGCTTATTCGGCAACCTATTCTTCCTATTCTAGGGGGGTCATGACACTGGTTAAAAAGGGAATAACTACAAAATCACACGCACGGTTATAGATACCAATGGCAGATATGTTATTGTGTCGGGGGTGCTGAGAGGGCAAGGAATAACAATAGTGAATGTATATGGACCGAATGTTGACGCTCCGGAGTTTTATCAGGAACTATGGGATCATTTGCTGGGATTCACTGACACAACTTTGATTTGGGGAGGCAACTTCAATGTAGCCCTGTGTAATGCAGTAGATCGATCCACCTCCTCCATAGAACCACACAAAAAGGCCGGGGAGAAAATACGGGATATGATGGTGGAACTGGCACTTAAGGATATTTGGAGAGTACGGCATCCAACAGCGCCTGGCACAACCCACGTAAATTTGGCACACGGAAGTTGGTCGAGAATAGATTATTGGTTGGGAACCGACAATGCTATTTTGTGGGCCACAAACATTGTACCGCTCCCGCGCACGCTATCTGACCACAACCCATTGGCACTGTCACTACAGATACCCCATTACACGCCCCCACCTTTTAGCTGGCGGTTTAATGCGATGGCGCTGCTGGACCCATTGTATCTCAAAGCCATAACTGAGGCCATTAAGGATTACTTTCAATTAAATACAGATTCAGTAGATGATCCCTGTATTCTGTGGGAAGCATTCAAAGCGACGCTCAGAGGAGTGTGTATTAGCACAACAGCGGGTATACTTAGAGACATAAGGGTGCAGATAACCAGGCTAGAACGAGATATGTCGTCCCTGGAACAGGAATACGCCTGTACAGGGAATGTAGACCTACTGGGGGAACTCAAGTCTAAATTTACCGAACATCAGACATTCGCGGAGGACGAACTAAAATATGTCACCAAGCGACCCATAGCTAGGCAATTCGGCGAAGGAGGTAGACCTGGTAGAGTATTAACGAGGAAAATATGCAAAGGGAGAGACTTGCCGGCAATAACACAAATAAAGGACAAGGAGGGTACACTACACTCACACCTTGAGGGGATACTTAACAGCTTTGTTGGTAACTATGCAGATCTGTACACATCTCGAAACCCAGCCCCACCACCAGAAACGTTTAGATACCTACAGGATGTGACACTAGCGTGGTTGTCAGATATTCAACGGGAATACCTGGCACAGCCCATTACGGTAGAGGAGGTTACTGCGATTATCCATGCACTCCCCAACGGGAAGGCACCGGGACCTGATGGTTACTCGTGTGAATTTTATAAACAATTTGCTGACATGCTTGCGCCCCATCTGGTCGAGATTTATGGCGCGGCATTCGAACAGATGATACTGCCGCCGTCACTTCTTGAGGCGGTGATCGTCACCCTCCTAAAGCCAGGCAAACCGCCGGACCACTGTGACTCTTATCGTCCATTATCACTGTTGAACGGGGACTCAAAAATCTTAGCCAAACTATTAGCGGAACGATTACAACCCCTGATGACACACCTGATACTACCTGATCAGGCTGGATTCATCCCCACGAGAGCCACATCGCACAATACAAGAACGTTATTCGCACTATCTCACTATCTTATGCCGCAGGCCAAAGCAGCAGCCGTAATGTTGGACGCTGCTAAAGCATTTGACTCCATTGAGTGGTCCTTCATCCGCACGATTCTACAGAGAATGGGCTTCCCGGTGAGGTTTATAACATGGATTACTCTGCTGTACACGAGTCCTATGGCAAGGGTAAGAGTAAATGGATACATTTCAGAACCTTTTGAAATAGCAAGGGGGACAAGACAAGGGTGCCCATTGTCGCCTCTGATCTTCGCACTAGCACTGGAGCCACTCGCATGTATAATCAGGCAGACGCACAATCATTCAGCCTTGCACTTCCCTGGGAGACCACTGCATATCTCGCTTTATGCGGATGACATGCTCTTATACGTACGAGACCCCGAACAGAACCTGAGCCCACTACTGCGGGAATATGTGCGCTTTGGGCGGCACTCGGGGCTGCAAATTAACTGGGAAAAATCGTCAATAATTCCACTTACTGACTCAACCACTCCTTTCACCCCTGATTTCCCACTAGACTGGCAGACGGAACCTACAAGATACCTGGGAGTCTGGTACAGTCGAGACCCAGAAAAGGTCATTAGAACTAACTATGGAAGGATACAGCTACCACTATCGCCGGCGGACCGAATCGCAATAGTTAAAATGAATATCCTGCCTACATTTCTATATTTATTCAATAATATACCGATCACACCTCCCAAGGCGATCTTAACAAACATAACTTCTCTAGTGTTAAAACTTATCTGGGCAGGTAAACAAGCTCGCATCGATCTGCACACCCTAACGTTGCCCTACGAGAGGGGGGATTTTGTGTGCCCAACTTTAAGCTCTACTACTTGTGTGCACAGGCCCAATATGCATCACACTGGTACCACCCCACGACATACCTAACGCACACAGCGGTTGAGGAAGGAGACGCTTCACCAATCTCACTGACCGTGATAGTGACACATAGGAGACCACCGCTTCACTCAAGGGATATAAACACGATAGACACCACTGCCCGTGCGTGGAGGACACTGGGGAGGATGGCTCACAAGTTACCGCTATATGCACCAGCGCTTCCACTACACTTTCATCCGGAGGTGTCAGTGACAAACGAACAAGTGGGGATGGACCTGCTGAGGAATATAGGTATAGCCACATTCGTAGATCTATATCCCTAAGGAACTTTCCGCACAACAGAAGATCTGACATATATAAGCAACCCAACACTCCTTTATAGATTCACACACTATAGGTTACAAAGGGCGATCCGAGATCTATACCCAGACTACCCGAAAGAACCGCCAACTTTACAATCACTACAATTCATTATAACGTCATCAAACACATCACACCTGGTGTCCAGATTATACAGGGTAGCCCAAAGCGTAATCCCGCATAGCTCCGAGAAAGCAATGCAGAGGTGGAACGATTCTCTGCCTGAAGCACTAGTGGAGAAGGAATGGTCAATAGCCTGCACACTCCTTAAACTGCTCACCCCAAATGGAAATCTACGCATTACACACCTGAAATATCTACATCAAACATATCACACGCCAAAAAGACTACATAAATATGGATTACGAGATAATGCCAGGTGTAAGAGGTGTAGATGCGATGAGGCGGATTTTGTTCACCTAGCATGGTACTGCCCAAAGATACACGAGTATTGGGAGATGGCGACGGTCATACTGGGCAAAATGGTGGGAATGGACATAGAATGCACCATGAAAGTATGCCTATTGGGCCTACTATCCAATGTGAGAGCGGGGAAGGGAAAGTTCTGTGCGGTGGCTCTACTGATTGCTAAGAGACAGATATCCAAATGCTGGCAAGGGAAAAATGTGCCTAATGTCACGACGTGGCTCAGGGACATGACGTACTGCAGAGATAAATTACTTACGAATGAAGAGGAATTGCCCAGTAGATCACGCCCAAAAGACTTTTGGTGTTATTTGTCGGATTACCTATTAACTGCTGAGAGAGACGAGGAGTCATAGTAATTTACTTGGTCTGATAAAGTGGCTTGTACTACAGTGTAATATGGGAGTACTCAACACAACTAGGAATATGGTGACTCACTATGGTACACCAAGGTTATGATACACACAAATGGCAACAGAGTGTGGAATTGCCTTACGGTTCTTAATGTTACTGTTCGTAATGTTATGTTTCTGTAATATTAAAAAAATCAAAAACCAAAGTTTCATGTAATAAAACGAACAGGTGGGTCCGAGTTACACGTTACATCATCATGGACTGGTTCAAAACATGCCGCTGGACCCCTGGGTTGCCAGCTAAATGGCTGTGTGCGAATGAATAATATGCTGCTGCTACATTCGGCCGGCCTCCGGGTTGTAGGCCACTGGCGGTGATAACTGTGATAACTTTATGCCAATAAAGATTTTGTTGAACTTCAAAAAAAAAAAAAAATAGACACCCGGGGGAGTTCAGGGAGGTATGGCATGTTTGGGTCCCCCAATCTATTCCTACCCAGAATTCCTTGCAAACCTTAAAATTAGGTAAAAAAAAACACTTTTACAAACTTTTTTGCGCCGTATCTCTGTACGGCCAAAAAGGTCCTACAACCCAGCGTTCCCCTTGATCTCCCGAGTAAAATGATACCTCACTTGTGTGGGTGGGCCAAAGGCCTGTGACTAAGGTGGGGTGCTTAATTTGTCAAACCTAAAAACTACATTTTTTTAAATTCATTTTTAGCCTGTTCTGCTTTGGGGCACCCACACAAGTGAGGTATCATTTTACTCGGCATCACAAGGGGAACGCTGCGTTATAGGACCTTTTTGCCCGCATGGAGATCCCACGCAAAAAAGTTTGGAAAAGTGGTTTTTTAACCTAATTTTAAGGTTTGCAAGGAATTTTGGGTAGGAATACATTGGGGGACCCACGCATGCCATACCTCCCTGGACTCCCCCGGGTGTCTAGTTTTCAGAACTGTTTGGGTTTGGTAGTTTCCAAAGATGGCCACCGAGCCCCGGGCCAAAAACTCAGGCAGGCGTGGGTCCCCCAATGTATTCCAACCCAGAATTCCTTGCAAACCTTAAAATTAGGTAAAAAAAAACACTTTTCCAAACTTTTTTGCGTGGGATCTCCGTGCGGGCAAAAGGTCCTACAACCCAGCGTTCCCCTTGTTATGCCGAGTAAAATGATACCTCACTTGTGTAGGTGCCCCAAAGCAGAACATGCTAAAAATGAATTTTTAAAAAATGTAGTTTTTAGGTTTGACAAATTAAGCACCCCACCTTAGTCACAGTGTTTTTTTTAACCTAAATTTAACGTTTGCAGGGATTTCTGTTTAGGAAAACATTGGGGGACCCACGCATGCCATACCTCCCTGGACTCCCCCAGGTGTCTAGTTTTCAGAACTGTTTGGGTTTGGTAGTTTCAAAAGATGGCCACTGAGCCCCGGGCCAAAAACTCAGGTGCCCCCCCCAAAAATCAAGGTAGTTTTGCTATAGGGTATTTTAAATTCACCACCGTACGATTTGAACCTTTTCCTGTTGAAGCCACTATGCCTACCCACGCAAGTGAGTTACCATGTTTTTCGGGAGACCTTGGGGAAACCCTGGGTGGGTGGAAATTTGTTGATCCACGCAGATTCCAGAACTTTCCACCACAGAAATGTGAGGAAAATGTGTTTTTTTTGTCAAATTCTTAGCTTTGCAAGGGATTCTGGGTAACAAAACCTGGTGGTAGGCAGTCGAGTAACCCCATCCTGGATTTCCCTGGGTGTCTAGTTTTAAAAAATGTACAGGTTTGCTAGGTTTCCCTAGGTGCTAATAGAGCTAGGGCTCAAAAACAAAAGGTAGTCTCTTTGTCCAAAAATGGCAAGGTTTCACTGGGAAATTGAGGTGCGACCACGTTGCGTTTTGCGCTGTTTCATGTCGCAGCCACTATGCCTACCCACGCAAGTGAGGTACCATTTTTTTTGGGAGATCTGGGGGAACGCTGGGTGGGTGGAAATTTGTTGATCCATGCAAATTCCAGAACTTTCCACCACAGAAATGTGAGGAAAATTTGTTTTTTTGTCAAATTCTTAGCTTTGCAAGGGATTCTGGGTAACAAACCCTGGTGGTAGGCAGTTGAGTCACCCCATCCTGAATTCCCCTGGGTGTCTAGTTTTCAAAAATGTATAGGTGTGCAAGGTTTCCCTAGGTGCTGGCAGAGCTAGGGCTCAAAAACAAAAGGTAGTCCCTTTGTCCAAAAATGGCAAGATTTCACTGGGAAATTGAGGTGCGACCACGTTGCATTTTGTGCTGTTTCATGTCGCAGCCACTATGCCTACCCACGCAAGTGAGGTACCATTTTTTTTCGGGAGACCCGGGGGAACGCTGGGTGGGTAGAAATTTGTTGATCCACGCAGATTCCAGAACTTTCCACCACAGAAATGTGAGGAAAATGTGTTTTTTTTGTCAAATTCTTAGCTTTGCAAGGGATTCTGGGTAACAAACCCTGGTGGTAGGCAGTCAAGTCACCCCATCCTGAATTCCCCTGGGTGTCTAATTTTCAAAAATGTATAGGTTTGCTAGGTTTCCCTAGGTTCTGGCAGAGCTAGGGCTCAAAAACAAAAGGTAGTCTCTTTGTCCAAAAATGGCAAGATTTCACTGGGAAATTGAGGTGCGACCACGTTGCATTTTGCGCTGTTTCATGTCGCAGCCACTATGCCTACCCACGCAAGTGAGGTACCATTTTTTTCGGGAGACCCGGGGGAACGCTGGGTGGGTAGAAATTCGTTGTTCCACGCAGATTCCAGAACTTTCCACCACAGAAATGTGAGGAAAATGTGTTTTTTTTGTCAAACTCTTAGCTTTGCAAGGGATTCTGGGTAACAAAACCTGGTGGTACGCAGTCGAGTCACCCCATCCTGAATTCCCCTGGGTATCTAGTTTTCAAAAATGTATAGGTTTGCTAGGTTTCCCTAGGTGCTGGCAGAGCTAGGGCTCAAAAACAAAAGGTAGTCTCTTTGTCCAAAAAGGGCAAGATTTCACTGGGAGATTGAGGTGCGACCACATTGCGTTTTGCGCTGTTTCATGTCGCAGCCACCTTGCCTACCCACGCAAGTGAGGTACCATTTTTTTCGGGAAATCTGGGGAAACGCTGGGTGGGTGGAAATTTGTTGATCCACGCAGATTCCAGAACTTTCCACCACAGAAATGTGAGGAAAGTGTGTTTTTTTGGTCAAATTCTTAGCTTTGCAAGGGATTCTGGGTAACAAAACCTGGTGGTAGGCAGTCGAGTCACCCTATCCTGAATTTCTCTGGGTGTCTTGTTTTCAAAAAAGTATAGGTTTGCTAGGTTTCCCTAGGTGCTGGCAGAGCTAGGGCTCAAACACAAAAGGTAGTTTCTTTGTCCAAAAATGGCAAGATTTCACTGGGAGATTGAGGTGCGACCACATTGCTTTTTGCGCTGTTTCATGTCGCAGCCACTATGCCTACCCATGCAAGTGAGGTACCATTTTTTTCAGGAAATCTGGGGAAACGCTGGGTGGGTGGAAATTTGTTGATCCACGCAGATTCCAGAACTTTCCACCACAGAAATGTGAGGAAAGTGTGTTTTTTTGTCAAATTCTTAGCTTTGCAAGGGATTCTGGGTAACAAAACCTGGTGGTAGGCAGTCGAGTCACCCCATCCTGAATTCCCCTGGGTGTCTTGTTTTCAAAAATGTATAGGTTTGCCAGGTTTCCCTAGGTGCTTGCAGAGCTAGGGCTCAAAAACAAAAGGTAGTTTCTTTGTCCAAAAATGGCAAGATTTCACTGGGAAATTAAGGTGCGACCACGTTGCCTTTTGCGCTGTTTCATGTCGCAGCCACTATGCCTACCCACGCAAGTGAGGTACCATTTTTTTCGGGAGATCTGGGGGAACGCTGGGTGGGTGGAAATTTGTTGATCCATGCAAATTCCAGAACTTTCCACCACAGAAATGTGAGGAAAATGTGTTTTTTTGTCAAATTCTTAGCTTTGCAAGGGATTCTGGGTAACAAACCCTGGTGGTAGGCAGTTGAGTCACCCCATCCTGAATTCCCCTGGGTGTCTAGTTTTCAAAAATGTATAGGTTTGCAAGGTTTCCCTAGGTGCTGGCAGAGCTAGGGCTCAAAAACAAAAGGTAGTCCCTTTGTCCAAAAATGGCAAGATTTCACTGGGAAATTGAGGTGCGACCACGTTGCGTTTTGCGCTGTTTCATGTCGCAGCCACTATGCCTACCCACGCAAGTGAGGTACCATTTTTTTTCGGGAGACCCGGGGGAACGCTGGGTGGGTAGAAATTTGTTGATCTACGCAGATTCCAGAACTTTCCACCACAGAAATGTGAGGAAAATGTGTTTTTTTTCTTCAAATTCTTAGTTTTGCAAGGGATTCTGGGTAACAAAACCTGGTGGTACGCAGTCGAGTCACCCCATCCTGAATTCCCCTGGGTATCTAGTTTTCAAAAATGTATAGGTTTGCTAGGTTTCCCTAGGTGCTGGCAGAGCTAGGGCTCAAAAACAAAAGGTATTCTCTTTGTCCAAAAAGGGCAAGATTTCACTGGGAGATTGAGGTGCGACCACATTGCGTTTTGCGCTGTTTCATGTCGTAGCCACCTTGCCTACCCACGCAAGTGAGGTACCATTTTTTTCGGGAAATCTGGGGAAACGCTGGGTGGGTGGAAATTTGTTGATCCACGCAGATTCCAGAACTTTCCACCACAGAAATGTGAGGAAAGTGTGTTTTGTTTGTCAAATTCTTAGCTTTGCAAGGGATTCTGGGTAACAAAACCTGGTGGTAGGCAGTCGAGTCACCCTATCCTGAATTTCACTGGGTGTCTTGTTTTCAAAAAAGTATAGGTTTGCTAGGTTTCCCTAGGTGCTGGCAGAGCTAGGGCTCAAAAACAAAAGGTAGTTTCTTTGTCCAAAAATGGCAAGATTTCACTGGGAGATTGAGGTGCGACCACATTGCTTTTTGCGCTGTTTCATGTCGCAGCCACTATGCCTACCCACGCAAGTGAGGTACCATTTTTTTCAGGAAATCTGGGGAAACGCTGGGTGGGTGGAAATTTGTTGATCCACGCAGATTCCAGAACTTTCCACCACAGAAATGTGAGGAAAGTGTGTTTTTTTGTCAAATTCTTAGCTTTGCAAGGGATTCTGGGTAACAAAACCTGGTGGTAGGCAGTCGAGTCACCCCATCCTGAATTTCCCTGGGTGTCTTGTTTTCAAAAATGTATAGGTTTGCCAGGTTTCCCTAGGTGCTGGCAGAGCTAGGGCTCAAAAACAAAAGGTAGTTTCTTTGTCCAAAAATGGCAAGATTTCACTGGGAAATTGAGGTGCGACCACGTTGCGTTTTGCGCTGTTTCATGTCGCAGCCACTATGCCTACCCACGCAAGTGAGGTACCATTTTTTTCGGGAGACCTGGGGGAACGCTGGGTGCATGGAAATTTGTTGATCCACGCAGATTCCAGAACTTTCCACCACAAAAATGTGAGGAAAATCTGTTTGTTTGTCAAATTCTTAGTTTTGAAAGGGATTCTGGGTAACAAAACCTAGTGGTAGGCAGACGAGTCACCCCATCCTGAATTCCCCTGGGTATCTAGTTTTCAAAAATGTATAGGTTTGCTAGGTTTCCCTAGATGCTGGCAGAGCTAGGGCTCAAAAACAAAAGGTAGTCTCTTTGTCCAAAAAGGGCAAGATTTCACTGGGAGATTGAGGTGCGACCACATTGCGTTTTGCGCTGTTTCATGTCGCAGCCACCTTGCCTACCCACGCAAGTGAGGTACCATTTTTTTCGGGAAATCTGGGGAAACGCTGGGTGGGTGGAAATTTGTTGATCCACGCAGATTCCAGAACTTTCCACCACAGAAATGTGAGGAAAGTGTGTTTTTTTTGTCAAATTCTTAGCTTTCCAAGGGATTCTGGGTAACAAAACCTGGTGGTAGGCAGTCGAGTTACCCTATCCTGAATTTCCCTGGGTGTCTTGTTTTCAAAAAAGTATAGGTTTGCTAGGTTTCCCTAGGTGCTGGCAGAGCTAGGGCTCAAAAACAAAAGGTAGTTTCTTTGTCCAAAAATGGCAAGATTTCACTGGGAGATTGAGGTGCGACCACATTGCTTTTTGCGCTGTTTCATGTCGCAGCCACTATGCCTACCCACGCAAGTGAGGTACCATTTTTTTCAGGAAATCTGGGGAAACGCTGGGTGGGTGGAAATTTGTTGATCCACGCAGATTCCAGAACTTTCCACCACAGAAATGTGAGGAAAGTGTGTTTTTTGTCAAATTCTTAGCTTTGCAAGGGATTCTGGGTAACAAAACTTGGTGGTAGGCAGTCGAGTCACCCCATCCTGAATTCCCCTGGGTGTCTTGTTTTCAAAAATGTATAGGTTTGCCAGGTTTCCCTAGGTGCTGGCAGAGCTAGGGCTCAAAAACAAAAGGTAGTTTCTTTGTCCAAAAATGGCAAGATTTCACTGGGAAATTGAGGTGCGACCACGTTGCGTTTTGCGCTGTTTCATGTCGCAGCCACTATGCCTACCCACGCAAGTGAGGTACCATTTTTTTAGGGAGACCTGGGGGAACGCTGGGTGCATGGAAATTTGTTGATCCACGCAGATTCCAGAACTTTCCACCACAAAAATGTGAGGAAAATGTGTTTGTTTGTCAAATTCTTAGATTTGAAAGGGATTCTGGGTAACAAAACCTAGTGGTAGGCAGACGAGTCACCCCATCCTGAATGCCCCTGGGTGTCTAATTTTTAAAAATGTATAGGTTTGCTAGGTTTCCCTAGGTGCCGGCAGAGCTAGGGTGCAAAAACTACAGGTAGGCACTTTGCCATAAAAGGGTCAATTTTTTACTGCAAAATTGAGGTGTGACCACGTTGCATTTTGCGCCGTTTCCTGTCGCAGGCACAAGGCCGACCCACACAAGTGAGGTACCGTTTTTATCGGGAGACTTAGGGTAATTCAGATTTGTAAATCAACTGTTATTACCAATTGAGTTTTCATGCATTTCTCCCTTCCCAATGAAAGACATTGTGTAAAAAAAAAATCTTTTTCAAAAATGACCAATAATTCACATGCTAGTATGAGTATTCCCAATTTTGAAAATGTGCAATTATATACTGTTTCTAGACTCTATAATTTGTACCCAATTCAGAAATACATAGGTGTCTTTCATACCAACTTTTCCACATATACATTTTCCAAGAATAAGTGCTCTATACCCAGTAAATAAAAAAAATCATTGCAAGTTGCTGCTCAGTTTTTGGATCTGGGTTCGTAGGGTTCTTGGAGAAACTACAAGTCATATATATCCCCACAACCAGGAAGGTCGAACGAATGTAATGGTACATTGCTTTCCAAGAGCTGTCGAAATTACAAGAAGTTATAGATGAAAACGTTGAGACAAAAGGCTGTTTTTTTCAACAAATTTTCAATTATTCCAATATTTAACTGTTAGTTTATATAAAGAAACCTTCATGGATTTAGACAAATGACCCCTTTTTAAATTTAGTATTTTGTCTACTTTTCGAAAATGTATAGCTTTCCAGGATCCCTTATTGCTTTCATACTCATTTATACCATTAACTGGAAGGTGGTGAAAAGCTCTAAAAATAGCAAAAATAGGCTATATCCCAGAAAAATGCCCAATCTGTGTAAAAAATGTTGGTTCTCTGACAAAATACTGTCATTTCCTAAAAGCTGAGAAAATTGAGATTTCAGCCCCAGAAACTCTTTTTTGATACCATTTGCAGGGAAAAAAACAGAGGCTTTCATTTGCAGCCCGTTTTTCCCATTTTTCTGAAAAAAACAAAAATTCACTATATTTTGGTTAATTTCTGGGACCCCTCCAAGGGAATCCACAAACCCTGGGAACCTTTAGAATCCACATGATGTTGGAAGAAAAGGACTCAAAGTTGGCGTGGATACCTTATATGGCCAAAATGTTACAGGGGCCTAAGCGCGCACTACCCCAAATCGCCAAAAAAAGGCTTAGCACAGGAGGGGAAAAGGCCTAGCAGCGAAGGGGTTAAGGCTCAGATCTTCTTGTCCCTGCTTCGATAGAAACTGGAGAGAGTTGGATTTTCTACCACGACTACAGACCGGCATTACAGTGCAATGTGAACACTGGAACTCTCGCTACATGGGAAACCTGGGTTTATTATGTGACTGAACAGGCCCAGATGATGATAAAGCGAGCGAGAGGGCGACCGGCAAGCCTTAAAATTATCATCTGATTTCCCCTCTTCTGGCAAAGAAACACTCCATCCATTTTCAGAAATTGCCCACGGAAACATTACATCAAAACTAATCACAACGATTAAAATCAGCTGTTTGTGCACAGGGAGAGAGCGGGAGCAATAGCAAGTTGGAGGCTGGAGCGAGCCTGATTCCCCCCCACACAGCCTTTGAGAGCAATCAGACACAAAAATATGCCACATAAAGATATTCATACTTTTTAAATCAATCCTTCATGCCACCCCAGTCCCTCCATGCACCTACACCACACTCCGTGCCCCGCAGGATTCTGAAAGCTCACAGCTCTCTTGCCTCCCACAGAAATGGGCCTGTTGGTCTGGCACATAACTTTGAGAGGGCTGTTCCACATACATTGTGCCACCTTTTATCATCTTGTTCAAGTGCTGCACAACTCTAAAACATTTTCCAGCACACAAGAGGCATCTTGCATTGAAATATAACAATCAGAGACACGTTTCGTCGTGTTCTTGATTTTCATTTTGATGCACTAGTAATGACGTAAGTAGTGTCAAGGTGATAAATGTGTTCAAGCAGCCACAAGTCCATCCATGACACAAGTGAAAATACCAATTTACAGGCTAAGGCAAATAAACAAACCTCCCCAAAGCCCATTGGAGTGCAACATACATTACATGTGCGTTGTCTGTGATGCTCTCGTGCACACATGCAGATAACACACAAGCAGCTTTGCCTTTAACACTTTATCATTCTTTACAGCAGAAATCGCAGCTTTAGCACAGAGATGCCACTGAGTAGTCAGGAGAGGTGTTTGGTTACTCAGGATTGTGACATTCAGTGAGTGTGATATTACACCGCTGCACGGATGTAAGGAGAGCAGGGCCTAGGAATGCGCCGGGGTGCAGAGACAGCGCAAGCCCCGGGCACCAAGCTCGAAAGAGAATGAACGGATTAGATGGGCTAAATCCCCGAATGAAAGAACCGACATCCTGCTGTAATGATATTATTAACGTCAGTATTAGCGTTCATTTGACATTGTTGGACCATTGCTAAGGTCGGGGAGTTTAATAAATTCACGTCTGAAACAGATCATAATTAAAGCCTAAACAGTTTAGATTGGTCTATTTCAAGTTCTTTCCCTGCCAGAGATAGGTTATATCTAAGCAATGAAGGGAGCGAATGAATTCCACAGATACCATTTTTACTCAACTGCCAAGGTGGTTAGTGAGTTCAGCTTTTGTACCGGACTGATGTTACTTGGATATCTGCGGTGAGAATACAGACAGGGCTGAATGAGCTTTTCATCCTTCAGAACTTGATGCATTGACTATCATTAAACTGGGTCATATTAGCACCTGTATCCACGTGTTTAAAGAAATCGAAGGCCATATTAAGTGAAACCTACACAATAAAAATGGTCTTACATATTTGTCTATTTCCTCACATCTTTCCAGTAGAATGGCAGAGTGTGCAGCCAGATCATCCAGTGCATTAGCAAAATACAAAGACAGCCTTCAGTGGAAGGGGGTTTGCAGAGCACCATCACTCGGGGTGGTACATGCAGCAGGGTTGCTGATGGCCTGTTGAAACCCTTTTGCCCTCGTCCCATTTTTGAGGAATGTGTATGCTTCAGTAACGTGCTGGCTCGGGGTTGTAAACTGCCTGGAATTATTTGTTGAAAGACAGACTGTTCCATCCTCATTACCAGAAGGACCGACATGTTAGGTGCAGATGGAAGGTCTAGTCGCATAGTGATAATTCAGCAATAATATATAATCCATTAATACAATAATAATAAACATAATAGCCTTGGAGACATGGACAAGTGGCCTGGTCTTTCTCTCTCATTCTCTCTCACACACACACCCACACACACATAACTGACATACCCTGAAACATATACCCCCCCAGTGACTGCACACATGCCCAAAGCCGCACACTTTGGACCACACATGTTTCCACTGCCATCCTCACACGAGCTCACATCCAATCACATCAAGTACCACATAGATGGCAATTGACTCAAACACAAATGACAAGTACACACAGGCGCGCATACACACACACTCACAGCTCATATGTGATCGTTGCCTTCATCAAGGCATTGCCTTGTGCCACGCAAATGCGTTACGACGCCCGAGGAGTATCGTGCAACACGAGGATGAAAGCAAAGCGTAGTCCAATTTTGTTCTTCGGGTTTCTTTTCCTTGCCATGTCGCCTTTTCTCCAGTAAATATCGTGACTCAGTTATGACGCAGAAATGGCAGTACACAAGTCAAGTCATAAAGCTTTATTCGGAACATAAAAAATATGTCCATAAAAGCACAAACAGTATCAAATCCATACAATTCATTAATTAAAAAATAAAGAAAACACATAATATATCTGTTATCCAGTGCGGAATGGAATAAATAATTAAAATAGTTAAAAACACATACTTTTCCTAACACCAATGGCCTTGAGTAGAAAAGTAGCCGTAAAATAGCAAATGTCCGGATGGTGCAGATTAAAAAGCAGTTTCATAGAGTCAGTAATTGTTCTTACTCCAAATCTTTTCAAGATCGGCTTTAAGAAGATTTTCCGTAATTCGCTATACAATTGGCAAGATAAGAGAAAGTGCATAGTGCTCTGTTCCGTATTATTATCGCAAGCACAGGGGCCAGTAGGGCGTATTTTTACAGTAGGGCACGCAACCAGATGATGTACAGTTCCCATCCTCATTCTGGTTAGTACAAACTGGTGTGAAGCTCTGGTCACCTGTGTCAGATAAGGATGAAATCCAACAAACTCGTTCATGCTATTGTACAGCTTACAGGTAGATAGTTTTGATTCTTCCAAAGCACGCCTCTCTATACAAAAGTTAAAAAACTTAATTTTCAGATTTGACTTGGAGATATCAGAGGCACAATACCGATCGTTGATCACATTAAATCCAAAGACATTTTTAAAATAATCGATATTATATTTGATCCAGGGGATCTTCAGGTGCTGGTCCAAAGAAAGGCAATCCTCAATAATAGCTCTATTCAATGAGGTGCCTTCATTCAGCCAAACTGAGCGCCACAGTAATAAGGGTCTTAACATGATTAGATCATTCAAAACAAATGAGTCCCTGTTTCCTTATGAACCAAGATGTTGGAGGTAGATTTGGGTAAGCACAGGAGCCTTTTCAGAAAATTATTCTCCTCCACCTGGAGGCTCCCGGCTGATGTCACACCCCAAACTCCTGCCCCATACAGGGCCGCAGATAGACATCTAGATTGAAAGATTTTTAACATGTCCATAATGCGTCTATTCCCCAACTTCTTGGCAAATACAAAAACCCCATTGGCACTCCTAATCATCTTAGTTTTTACTGCTTTATGTTCAATATCCCAGCTACCATTTTTAGTAAAATTGATCCCCAGATAGCAAAAGTTGTCAACTTTTAGGACCTGTTCGCCTTCAATATAATAATGGGAATTAACTTTCGTTTTAGCTCGACCTGGCCCACACTCCATCACATAGGTTTTTGATCTTTTAATCACCAGTTTCCTGTTTTTGATGAAATGCACAAACTTGTCCATTAAACGTTGGAGACCCAGGGGGGTCCTGGACAGCAGCACAGCGTCGTCCGCATAGAGTAACACAGGGATGTTAAGGTTGTTAACTCTAGGTACGTCAGCCATAACTGTCTGCAGGACAGAATCCACCTCATTTATGAAGAGTGTAAAAAGTAGGGGCGCTAAAACACACCCCTGCCTGATTCCTCTCCCGATCCTAAATTTACTCGTACATTCCCCATTAGGTCCATACCGGACACTGGTACTAAGTTTTTCATACAGGCGGGCCAAAAAATAAACTATACCGTCGGGAGCTCCCATTTCGATCAGTTTAGCCCATAATATGGCATGCTCTACCATATCAAAAGCACTGCTTAAGTCAGCAAAGCATAGATATAGAGACCCTTTTTTAGCCTGGGTATATTTCCCGGATCACTGAAATAATATCGAGGGACAGAATATCGACCAACAAAAATATCGTTGACAAAATATCGAGAGACAAAATATCGAGTTTCTATCTACAAACAGGTAAGTACAAAAATATCGAGTTAAAATATCGTTTACAAAAATATAGTTGTAAAAAATATCGACTTTAATAAAAACAATGTTTAATTACATTAATATAAAAAATTAATTACTAAAATATACTTAACAATACTTAAAATAACTTTTAATAATTAAATAATTAATGAAAGTAAAAAAATAATATTTTTTTAATCATATTTCTTAAAACATATATATATATAGTAACAAAATTTTATTAAATAATAGCCAATATTATTAACGTACAAATACAAAAGAGTAAAAATTACTATTCCCACTCCAGTGGGTGCAACAGTAGGGAAAGCGTTGGATAGCGTAGGGGTTAAAATTACTATTCCCACTCCAAAGAGTGCAACAGTGGATATATGATGTTACAACGCAACTTTTACAACGCACTACCATTACAACGTAAGTATTGGTAAGTATATAATAATTTTTTTAATTTAATATAATTTAATTTAATTTAATTTCATTAAATTAATTTAATGTAAATTTAATTTTACTTTATATTTACACTGTACCCCTGTACCCCAAAAACCCAAAACTGACCCTGAACCCTAAAAAAAGACCTTTACCCCAAAACTGACCCTGAACCCTAAAAATACCCCTTTACCCAAAAACTAAAAACTGACCCTGAACCCTAAAAATACCCCTTTACCCAAAAACTAAAAATTGACCCTGAACCCTAAAAATACCCCTTTACCCAAAAACTAAAAACTGACCCTGAACCCTAAAAATACCCCTTTACCCAAAAACTAAAAACTGACCCTGAACCCTAAAAATACCCCTTTACCCAAAAACTAAAAACTGACCCTGAACCCTAAAAATACCCCTTTACCCAAAAACTAAAAACTGACCCTGAACCCTAAAAATACCCCTTTACCCAAAAACTGACCCTGAACCCTAAAAATACCCCTTTACCCAAAAACCAAAAACTGACCCTGAACCCTAAAAATACCCCTTTAATTTAACATAATTAGCAATTAATCAATTAAATTAAATTAATTACCAATTACATTTTAATTAATTAACAAACATTTTTTAATTAACAATTAATTAAATATTACTACCAATTATTAAATTTACATATTTAATTAATTATAATTAAATTACTTCCCACCCTATTCCCCTATAAACCCAAAATCCGCTACAGGAAATAAATTATTTTAATTTACATAATTAGCAATTAATCAATTAAATTAAATTAATTACCAATTACATTTTAAATAATTAACAAATATTATTTAATTACCAATTAATTAATTATTACTACCAATTAATAAATTTACATATTTAATTAATTATAATTAAATTACTTCCCACCCTATTCCCCTATAAACCCACAACCCGCTACAGAATAAAATTACACAATAATTAAAAAAAATCATTAATTAAAAATAATTATAACATAAAATGACACTTTTCACTCATATTATAACATAAAAAACACTATAAATAATTAAATATTATTTAAAAAACGATATTTTTTACTATCTAGATTATTATTATTATTGTGTATTTTATATAGCGCGCAGCTACCCCAACGGGGTGTCCCGGCGCTTCTGAGTGAAAGCAGAGTGATAATCCTGGGGGGGTTAACAAAAGAGGAAAGTTTTTAGTGCCTTACGGAAGGGTAATTCTTCCTGAATCATCCTAATTGCGATTGGGAGTTTGTTCCAGAGAGTTGTGGCACAGACCTGGAAGGTTTTACCTCCAGAACGTGCTTTCCTGAATCTTGGTATGGAAAGCAGATGTTGGGAGTTGGAACGGAGGTTCCGAGAGTTACAGTAAGGACGGATGCTAACAGAGAGGTAGGCCGATCCCCTACCCCTAGTTGCTCGATGGGCTAAGGTCATGGCTTTGAATGCAGCTCTTTGATGGATTGGTAGCCAATGTAATGCTCTGCGATGGATATTTTCACTTTCTATATTATTTACAGTCGATATTACTTCACTTACCTTAAAAACGATATTTTGGCTGTCTATATCCTGTCCTGTCGATATTTTGTCCAACTGATATTTCAAACTCGATATTCTGTCCAAACGATATTTTGGAGTCGATATTATGTCTGTGCACCATATTTCCCGACTAAAAGATCTAAATTCAGGCACTGCTCAATTGTGCCACGTCCTTTTCTGAATCCAAACTGACTATTAGTTAAAATCTCATTTGTCTCAGCCCATTCCTCTAATCTTATTAAAAGGACCCGGCTCATAACTTTAACAGATGAGTCCAGTAGGGATATTGGTCGATAATTTTTTGCATCGCCCCGGTCTCCTTTCTTATAGATAGGGATAATTATTGATTCTGCCCAAGTAGATGGTATTTTAAAACTAACAGCTGCATTAAAGATCTTAACCAGCAATGGGCCCCAGATCTCCGGTGCGGTCTTATAAACATCTATGGGTACCCCATCGGGTCCTTGGGCCTTCCCTCCCTTACTGGCTCTTATGCTGACCATAACCTCATCTAAGGTGATGTTTAAGACAGTAATAGGCCAGCCTATTTCATAAGGGGCTCGTCTATTACCGGAGTCAAATATGTTAGAAAAGTGTTGAATCCATGACTCCATGCTCACATTTGATGTGAGCTCTGGCACCTTCTCGTCCTTGAGGAATGGGCTATTCACTGTAGACCAGAACAAAGTACAATCCCTAAGTTCTGCTGCTTGACTTAACTTGTCCCATGCTTCCTGCTGTAATTCAGCCTTTCTGCTTTTAAGGACCTGTTTAAAATCCTGTCTGAGTTGAATCACTAGACTCTTGTCTCTTGGTTTAGCTGCTAAAGCTTTTTTAAGTTCACTCCGGGCATTTGAACAAGCATGGTCAAACCACCCCCTATTTTGTCTATTTTTGTGCCCTACCTCTTTTGTAAACTTCTTACTGATAGTTGAATTAATTCTATCAAAGTGGTCAATACTGGCAACCGCAATTTCATCCTGTTCGAGAATTGCCGAAATTTCCATCAAACAACTATTGATGATAGAATCTGATGTTACAGCTGCTTTTTCTCCTTTCCACCTCAACCTGACACCATTTGTCCTGTGGGGTTCGATATTAACGATAATACCCGTATCAGTTGTGGTGACAGGTTTCCAGATCTTAGCTTCGGTAATTAAACAGTTATGATCACTAAGCATTACATCAACCACCTTGGGCTCAGTGCACATGGGGATTAGATTGGATGACATGCATATAAAATCAATTACGGTATTCGCCCCCCTCCCTTTGAAAGTCGGTATACTTTCTCCTAGATCATTCTTTACATTTTCCATGATTTCCATGTCATAATCTATCAGAAAGTTATTCAGGGTTTCACCATACATGTGATGAGGAAAATGAACCTCGGCATCCCCTGAATGGTTATAAACACCACATAACTTCTGAGATGACAAGGGGCAAACTGAAACATTAAAATCCCCCACAAAAATAAATTCATAAACACCGTTACAATTTTCCACAAGATTACACACTGCTTTATCTAAATCATTAATGGCTATGTGCCTAGTGCCGTCAAATATATTATTGTAGAAATTAATCAGAAGTATATTTCTACCTGCTTCTTGTGATAGCCATAGGATTTGTGAGTGGACCCCCACTTTTACATACTTTTTCACTAAAATTGGTAATTTAACTGAAATCAAAACTAGCAGCCCTCCTTTAGATCTGCCATAGGGTGAAGCCAAGGCAGGGAGCTCATAGGATACAAAGCCATCACTGCCCTTAAAGTTTTTACACCAAGTTTCCTGTAGGCAAATGATGTCAAATAAATCAATAAAATCTTTCCATCCCAGCAGTTCCTCCTTGGCCGTCAACCCTGCAATATTCCAGCTAACAATATAGCTAGTTGCCCTATCCCTATCATGGACGACAATAGGCATTCCATCATTAGATACGGACATGTTATCGTCTGAGTTAAAAAGCTCTATGTTGTCCATTAAATTCTCCTCTACTCCCCAACAGACATACAATCCACAATCACATTATTATCCAGTTCAATTACGGGCATAGTTGATTCACCAGTATCATCTCTCACATGAACTGAATTAATATTATGTCAGTCGTTTTGATCCAGGAAACTCAACGACTGGTACCTATTCTGGGTTGGGACTTGATAAAACATCCCATTAACTGGTGACAAGGTACTATCACATACTGATAAAAAATTGGGGGTGTGTGTAACAAATCTATTCCCACCAGGGACCGAGTTCAATTTATACATCGGCGGGATTGGTGTGCCATCCTGGGCACCCAAACAAAAGGTAGGTAACCCAGGTCTGTTTGCGATAGATTGATGGTTATTATAATTCCTTGGCCCCTCCCCACTGTTTACAGAAGGCAACCTGTTGAGATGGTTGTAGAAATATCCCAATGGCCTTGCAACGACATCTGTCTCGGACTGCGTGAGTGAGGCCGCTCTAAGTAGGACCGTTGCAACGTGTTGCGGATGTTTAAAGTTAATAATCACGCAGTCACCCCCACAGGTCTTTCTCGTTTTACCAATCCAGTTGACTCTTCTGATAGAAATGATTTGATCAGAGTAGCCCACTGGATAACCACAGTGTCGATTTAGCCAAGAGATTGCTTTATTTTTTAGGGAGTCCGCCGACTCTTGGGTATATGGGGCCTCAGTTATAGTCGGGACATTAGTTAATACTACAACGTAGGGTACACATTCAGGTGGAAGTTCTACGGGGCGCTTACTAATCCTTACCGGTGCCCTATTAGTCCCCCCTGTGGCAGCTGGTGTGCTATTAGTCCCCCCTATGGCAGCTGGTATAGTTGACAGAACTGGCCCCCGAGCAGTCTTCTCCCTATTTAAAGAAGATGATGATCCAACATCCTGGTTTGGAGTAGCCTTCACTACACTAGTTGGCCCCGCTCCCTGCAGCTGAGATGGTTGACTCATATCCTGAGCTGATCTCAATACTTCCACACACAAACCCTCAATTTTAGCTAACAAGGGCTCAACAATCATTTTAAATTTAGTATCGATAGTGCTCACTAACAGGTCTATTTGGTCAGACTTGATAGAAACACAGCTGTCTTTCATTAGTGCCCCTATATTCTCAATGTTCTCCTTGTCAGTAATATCCTTTTTATTTTTTCTGCCAGAATGATGATTTCCCCGTTTGGGGGCTGTTTTCCTGCATGCTCTCAAAAGTCTTGCAGCCCTGATGGACTGTTTAGGGGTACCTTCATAGGTCTTACCCTGATCATCTTCCACTACAGTCACATTATCGGGAGCCTCGATAGAGTCTACATTGATACTAGTGTTATCAGTCTCAACTGCTGTGGCAATGTCATTAGTCGTATTGATGACAACAATGTTGGGATCCAGAGGCACAACCAAAGGGGAATCTTGCATGGTACTTTTCCCTAGCGATTTCCTTCTGTCAGTATTAATTCTGTTGACTACTTTCAGTAAATAATTATCTGGTAGAGTGGATTGGATAGACATGATGGGAGGTAGTTCAGTGGACACAAACAGCAAATATAAAATAAGGTTCAATCCTCAATTTACCACTTGAACGTACTCACACGTGGTGCCAAGGGGGGTGGCCCGTCCCGTCCCTGGTCGTCCCTGGACGGCCACAGACGGCCCCGCCCTTGTCCCGGGCTTCTCCCGCGCGCGACTCGCGGGGCGAGAGAGAGGTCAGCGGTTATCAAGCGCCTCCGGGCGCTCCAAGCGCGTCACGGGCGCGCCGCCCCTGAGGCTGCTGGGGGCTGTGGTACGGCGGGAATGGAAAATGCCGCCGCCGTTCACCTCACGGCCCTGCTCTGCCCGATGGCATTTTCCAGGTAACTCTCTGGTGTTCCCCCCTGGGCTCCTGGGAGGTCAGCGGTTATCAAGCGCCTTCGGGCGCTCCAAGCGCGTCACGGGCGCGCCGCCCCTGAGGCTGCTGGGGGCTGTGGTTCGGCGGGAATGGAAAATGCCGCCGCCGTTCACCTCACGGCCCTGCTCTGCCCGATGGCGTTTTCCAGGTAAGTCTCTGGTGTTCCCCCCTGGGCTCCTGGGAGGTCAGCGGTTATCAAGCGCCTCCGGGCGCTCGAAGCGCGTCACGGGCGCGCCGCCCCTGAGGCTGCTGGGGGCTGTGGTTCGACGGGAATGGAAAATGCCGCCGCCGTTCACCTCACGGCCCTGCTCTGCCCGATGGCGTTTTCCAGGTAAGTCTCTGGTGTTCGCCCTGGGCTCCTGGGAGGTTAGCGGTTATCAAGCGCCTCCTGGCGCTCCAAGCGCGTCACGGGCGCGCCGCCCCTGAGGCTGCTGGGGGCTGTGGTTCGGCGGGAATGGAAAAATGCCGCCGCCGTTCACCTCACGGCCCTGCTCTGCCCGATGGCGTTTTCCAGGTAAGTCTCTGGCGTTCCCCCCATGTGGCAGTACACATTTTTGCATTAAAAAACTATAACAATGTATCGTTTTTCGACTACAGCTTTGTTTATTTTCTTCTGTAAAATGACTTGTGTCTGTGATTTTATTTTACTAAAGCAAATAAACAACAAACCAGAAAAATACCAAAGCAGCTGCATGTTTTCATTTTTTTAAAGAAGAGGAAGCTGGGGAAATGACAGAGAGGTCAGAAGACAACTGGCCATTTTAGAAGAGAAAAAAAACACAGTAGCATTTAAAACTGGCCCGAAGTGCTTGGGATTTCGTCGGCGCCCGCCGCCTCGAGGCAATTTAATTCATGGTGCTGCGCTATATAAAGCGCTAGATTCAATACAGTGCCTCACGACATGTCACTGTTTAAGAGCTGTAATTAAAGGTGACGCAAGAAGGGACATAAAAAACAAAAGAAACGCCCTTCATGTAACTGCCCAAGGCAAGTTGTCTATTATTGTTGCCATGCCTCCGTACTCTGGTTGATAAAGGTCCGGCGAACCCCCCCCCCCCCCCCCTGCCCCCCCCAGGTCATAGATGATAGAGGAAAGCAAAGGAACACGGTATTTCGGAAACTGCACCACAATTGCTCAGTCGTGGCTGGGGGAAGGGTAATCGCGTGGGGGTGTTGCGTGGGGGGTGTCGTGCGGGGAGAGGGGGTCGCATGGGAGCAGGGGGGTTATTAAGATAACATTTTGAAATCCTACCTGAGGTCCTAGGAGGTTCGCGCCGCCCCGAGTCCGTTGGCGCCTACAGGCCCTCTCAGGATTGTCTTAGGGCACGGCTATTCTTCGCACGCCCATTAGGAGTCCAAAGGGCTTCTAATGGGCATGCGCAAACATGTCAAAACACAAGTGCGCATGAGTGGGCACGGTGCGAAAATTCGCCCTCCGTCCCCACTCATGCGCACTTATGTTGTGCTACTGCCTATTGCCCCCCACTGGCAACAGGCAGCAGCACAACACACTTTGAACTTAAGTAAACTGAGACGCCGAGGGAGCTGCGGTGCGGGCGGGGGGGCTACGCCCCTACGCCCCAATGGATGCACCGTGCCTGGTGTTTACACTCCCCCACGTCTCCTGCAGCGTACGCTGGATAAACTGACAGACCTCCTCCTACAGTCTAGCCCGCTACTCAGATCATAGGAGGCAACTTCAATGACGTGAGCGATCCCTCTCAGGATCATACAATAACACGAACAGGGCCACATGAAGCTACTGCACTGGTGAGGTTCCATGCGGCCCTTGAGTTAACTGACCTTTAGGGCGTCACTATCCATCCACACGTGCATACTCATACTTTTCCGGGGCTCACAGGGTGTTTTCAAGGCTGGATTACCTCTTTGCCCCTGCCGGGCAAGATTCAACGGGTAGAGGAGTTGGAATATTTGGCTTGGGGTATCTCAGACCACTCACCACTCTATTTAAGGGTGGGAGGGAGAAGGAGAGGTCCTGGCGCCTCATGGAAACTGAATTCCTGGGCCTTGCAAGATGAAACGGTAGCCGCGAAACTCAGGGTGCATACCAAGCTTTACTTCAGGGAAAACGTTGGGTCAGTACAATTGGTTGTCACTATATGGGAAGCTTTCAAGGTGGTGTTATGCGACAGATCCCAAAATATTATTGCTCATAAAAAACGGCGGGACACTCAAGAAATGTTGGCAATGGAACGTAGGCTGGTAAACCTCGAGCATATGGGTGCCTCCACATTGAGTGTGCATACCCTTAATCAAATTGCCATTGCGAAAAGGAAGTACCAGGCACTGGTTACCAATGAGGCACGGGTTCACTAGCTTGCAGTTCATCACAGGTTATATGAGACTGGAGATAGGGCGGGTAAACTCCTGGCATTGTTGGGAAGGAAGGAATAGGAATCGGGTTGAGTTATGTCCATTAGGCAACAGGGCCAGACCTACACCACACCCCAGGATATTGTGGGGCCTTTGCCCGATACTACTCAGCACTCTATGCAGCTCAGACACAAACAAGAGAGGCACAAATAATCCAGTACCTTGCAGGGATCAAACTTACTTGCCTCGCTTAAGACAAAAGGGATAGGCATGAGGAAGATATCACACTGGATGAGGTCACAGAATCTATTGGTCAGATGGAAGTGGGGAAAACCCCAGGCCCTAATGGCCTTCCAGGGGAATTTTTTAAAATGCACAGTTCCATGCTGGCCCCACACTTACTTAAGATGTTTAAGGCCTCCAAGGACGGTGGGATACTCCCTGCAGATCTTAGAATGGCGACTGTGGTGGTGATACCCAAATAGGGGAATCCCCCAGACGAGTGTGGGTCCTATCGTCACATCTTATTATTAAATATAGAAACCAAGATCCTGGCCACTATCCTTGCGACACGTCTTTTGACTGTTAATACCTCTCTGGTACATGGGGATCAATCCAGCTTTATGCCGAAATGAGCCATAAGATACAACCTACGAAGAGTGGCCAATTGGATGGACGCTGGTCTAGACCGGGAGGAGGCACACCTGCTCCTTTCCCTTGATGCTGAGAAACATTTGACACAATCCATTGGTCTTTTATGAGTCATACTCAGGAGAAATTCGGATTTGGTCCGAGTTTCAGGGACTGGGTGGCCCTGTTATACACTGAGACTGAGGCTAGGGTTAGGGTCAACCACCGAGCCATTTCAGGAACATGGCCAATCAAAGGCGGACCAGACAGGAATGTTCGCATTTCCCCCGTATTGTTTGTCCTTATTCTGGAATCCTTGGCCTGTGTCATCAGAGCCTTCTGGTGGTTTTGTTGATGAATCCCTACTCCTTGACAAAGAACGTATATCTCTATATGTAGACGACATTCTATGTTATGTGACGAACCCGACGGAGACGCTCTCTCGAATCCTGCAAACTTTTAAGGAGTATGGGCGACATGCCGGCTATAGAATCAACTGGAGTAAAATTACCCTATATTAGATAGGGGGGGTGGTGGAGCCCCAGACATACCCTAGTTGTTTGCGCTGGTCGACAGAGATTTTCACATATCTTGACCTCTACATTACCACGGACGTGGCCAGTAGCTTGGCTCGCAATATTAGGCGGGTTCTTGCACACTTCCCAAAGACGTTAAGAGATGGAGGAGACTCCCCTTAACTATTATGGGAAGGGCCACCATGTACAAAATGATCACACTTCCCCAGTTGTCAGTCAGTCAGTCAAACAAAACTTTATTTGGTTTGTTAAAACCTTAAAAGTACATTTTCCACATTCTGCGAAAAGAAGAAAGAACAGCAGCATAACATGACAGTATTCAGCAAAGAGAGAGAACAGCAGCATAACATAACAGTATTAAAAACCAATTACACCTCAAGATACGTGTAATTTAACTTCTCTTGTTTCTTTTAAAACGTAGTGTCATAACATTTATTTGTTAAAATCGCTAAAATCTTACCTATACATAACTTCTTCAGAATGCAGTTTTTACTACTATTATACCTAAGTATCTCTACCTTTATTCGGTGGTAGGGGCTGCACTATACGTGTTCTTCTGCGCATTTGAGGAACAACTTAACTTTATTCATATATTTCCCCAGCGCACAGGCTATATCTAAATTCTCCATTTCCACCAAAAGAGTAGCAGCTTGCATTCTGTACGTAATCTTATATTTTTAAAAAATCGGACATAAAAACTCCTTTCGAAAATGTAAAAATCTCGTGCAATCTAATAAAATATGTAAAATATCACAGGTGGTTCCTAAAGTGCAAGTGCATTTCCCATTACATCCTATCATTAGGTTTCGGACCCCGTTATTCGCATAACCTGGGTTTATACCAATTCGCCTTTTCAAGACTTCTCACCTCAGACTTTGGCTGGGTAGCCGATCCACGTAGGGGAAGTGTTGGCTACTCTCCCAAGCCACTTTCATGTGTGCTACCGAGGACTTTTGAGCAAGGTAGTCCCGATCGTAGCTACGGGACATATTGACCCCATGAATCTTTAATTCTTTTTTCCCAAATATTATGGGGTCTTGCGGAAAGCATACCTTCAAATCTAACACCCCATAAGACTTACTAATTGAAGCTCTCACCTCTTTTGCCCAGGGTAGCTCACTGATGGTAATTTCCTCCTTAGCCCATTGGGAGATTTTAGTAAGTTCCCCTACTCCCAACCGCTGCCAGAAGCGTACAAGGCTCATACAAGCTATTATGGCCCAGGAGGTTATTCCCAACTCCAATCGTGCTGCCTGCACCATGGATGATTTAGGCAGCGCGAATAAGCATTTTAATATATTTTCCTCCTCTCTATCCCAGGAGGTCTTGCCACTAAGGTAAAGAACCTCGGCTCCATACAAAAATTGTGGGGGGACCATTGCTTGATAGGCTTTTAAGACCGGCCTATCTGACCTTTCCCCATGGGTATTATTAAATCTTTTTAGGCCTTTGACCGACGCCAATGCCCTTATTTTTAATGCTTGCAGGTGTGTGTGCCATTTCAAGTTACCTGAGAACCACATTCCCAAATATCTGTAATTGGTCACCCTCTCAAGCAAAACTGTGCCAAGATACCACGAGAACTTCGCTTTCCTTCTCCCAAAACATACAATTTTAGTCTTATCCATATTTACCACTCATTTTTTACTCGTACAATATTCTTTAAACCTATTTAGTTTTCTCTGGAGGCCTATCTCCGTTTGGTCCATAATGACCAGGTCATCGGCATAAAGTAGGCACGATATGTGCTTTCCTCCCAACTTCGGGTTCGCCCCTCTGACATCTCTTAATACTTGGGGTAGGTCAGCTAAAAACAGGGTGAACAGCAGGGGGGCTAGGACGCACCCCTGCCTTAAGCCGTTCCCAATAGGGATTCTCCCAGTCAGTCCTCCATCCGTGTCCAATATTATCTGTGCCAAATTTTCTGTATGTAGTGCTTGGATAAGGACCAGCAGGTCATCCTGTGGTTCATACCCTACTAGTGTTGACCACAGCTGCTCCCTGTCCACAAGATCAAAGGCTGCACGGAAGTCAACGAAACAGCAGAATAAATTACCCCTCTGATCAATCGACTTCCGTACAATGGACCACAGAGCAAAACAATGGTCAATCGTTGAGTGGCCTTCTTTGAACCCCCCCTGCTCTGGGGGTATTATCTGTTTGTCTTCCACCCACTCCTTTAGTAGCCCTAGAATTACCTTGGAAAAGACCTTTTCCCCTATATCCAGAAGGTTTATTAAGCGGTAATTTTTCGGGGAGTTTACATCTCCTTTTTTAAGGATTGGCCTAACAATAGCCCCTTTCCAATTTGCAGGAAATTCACCTGTATTTAGGATCCCTAGAAACATGTTTGAAAAGAACTCTGCCCACCATTCTATGTTTGTTTTTATAATGACAGCTGGCAGGTTGTCTGGGCCAGCTGCCCGTGTTAGGTTTAGCCTAGTTATTATGTTTCTAATTCGATCTGGGGAAAAGCGGATTTTTAATTCTTCACTTATTCCTGGCCAAACATTTGCCATTATTCCCTCCCTCATTGGCCATTTCCCATAAATTTCCTCTAGGTAGGTCAGCCACTTGTCCTCTGGCACTGAGCATTGCATGGTCCCTTGTACTTTTCCCGTACAGTCCTGTATTAACCTCCAAAAGCCTTTCACATTTTTATCTTCAATTACCTTGAGTAAGTTATCCCAACATTTGTCCTTAAAACTCCTTTTTTTATCTCTGATAACTATCTTATATTTTAACTTCAATTTTCTGAGTTCTAATACCACTTCCTTACTGTAGTTACCTCTGAGGCGTCTTTCTTGTTTCTTAATACCGGCCTTTAATTCCCGGCATTCAGCATCAAACCAATGTTTGGTATTGTTAGGGTGTAATGTCGCATTGTTTACTGATTTGTGATTATTACACTTTAATTTAATCCGGAGGCATGCCACCAGTTGCCTTAGTATACCCTCGTACCAGACTATGCTCTCTTCTGGTACAAGGTTACCCAAATTCACAGTAAGCTGATATGCGCTTAGTTTCTGTATGTATTCATCGGTGATTCGTGCTGTTAGCCGCTTAGGGTATTCTACATCTACTAATAGCACTTTTTGTCTTTGCGGGGGGCTATTTACCTGAAGTTCAACCTGTAATGGATAGTGATCACTACCCTCCACCCCCAGAATTTCAGACTGTTTAATAAGATGGAAATGCCAGGCCTGTATGAATACGTAATCTATGGGGCACAATTGTTGCCCTACCTTAAAAGTACGCTTCGCTGGCCTGTCCGCTTTCTTTCTACCGTTGGAACATATAAATCCCATAACCCCCAACAATTGCCCACGCTCATCATCTTTAGTTGAAGTATCGCAGCAGGGAAATTGCGCCCGCTCTATTTTATATGCATCCAACAAATCCTTCAGCCAGGAGTCCATTCTTTTAGGGTTCAATTTATGGTTGAAGTCTCCCAATATCATGAGCACATCCCTTGGAAAACGGTTACACACCTCTTCTAGGTCAGTTTTTAAGTGTTCCAAGTCTGCCTTATACTTATTTGCTTTCCCTTTCTGAATATACACATTTATAATGCCTAGGCTTTCACCTCCCAACATATTATTTATTGTTCGCACTCTATTGCCCAGTGCCCAGTTGCACTTTAGTTCCAGGGGTTCAATGTCCTTGGCTATCCTTGTTGAAATCAACGTCATCAAACCCCCTGAGTGTCTACCCACCATATTCCTTTTAGCTGCTTTTACATAATGAGTGAAACCTACGGTAGCGGGGATTTCGCTGCACAGCCAAGTTTCCTGGAGGCAAACGATGTCGTTTTTCCTCAAGATATTTTTAAAATCCTCCTGTGCCACTATTCTATTGTACCCATTTATATTCCAGGTCATTATAGATAGGCTGTGCGGCGACCCTATTTCCTAATCGATCTCACTCATAGAGCCATCTTCCTCACCACTCATGTATGCCAACTCTCTGTATCTATTCCCAGCAAGTACATCTTCCATATCCCACCTTTGGTCATTAGCTTCCCCAGTTGCTTTATGTGTTGTAAAACACCTACAATAAAATTCCAGAAGTAATGTTCAAAAGTATAGACAATCATTTGCAATTGATCCTCTGGGACAGGGCCCATACACGCATTACACTTCAAACACTGCACAGAAATCCATACAATGGCGGCTTGGCGCTTCCAGATATTAGGGCGTATTATAGAGCATCCCACCTCATTGTAATTAATGGATGGATTCACGCTCCAGGGGACAATCTGACATATCGGCTGGAAAGACTACAGTTTAGAGAACGTACACATCTATGGAGGCAAGGGATGTATTGCTTGTTACATGTGACTCAGAGGACATTAAAGGCTTGGAAATGTGCTGACCGCCAAATGAAGTGTGAACATAGATGTACCAGGAGACCCCTTTGTGGGAGGTGACTCGGTTAGTCGAGATCGGAAAGCTGAGAGGCTTTAGGCAATGGGACTTAATTGGTATTTCCAGACTGGGGGATGTTCTGGAGAATGGGGTGCTGGCCTCTTTCAGCACACTCCAAGCAGATACCAGCTCTACGACACTTAAGCATATGCATACCTCCGTCTGCAGCATGCGTGGCTTGCTGAGGGGTTGAATGGGGAGACACTACTGGAATACACCCCGTTAGAGGGTCGACTCTTACAGGAGGAGAGCCCAGTTAAAGCCATTTTGTTTACTTATAAAGCAATACTTAATAACATGTCGGATAAGTTGGGTTCACTCCGAGCAAAAGGGGAGAGGACCACTGGTGTGATGGAAGATCTAGACTGGGAGGCCCTCTCATGCATCCACGGGAAGTGGCGATTAAACTAAGGCTGCGTCTCATCCAATACAAAATCCTGCACCGCACTTATTTTGATAGAGCCAGATTGCATAAAATAGGGAGAGCTGAGAGCCCAGATTGTCTTAGATGCTGCATAGAAAGTGGAACATTGATACATACCCTTTGAGAATGCAACGAGATCCAGGCATACTGGGGAGGGTTGTGGGAGAGCTTAATAACATACTGGAAATTCAACTAGCGTTGGAACCAAGGTTCCTCCTCCTGGGAATCCCGAAAGACATGGACATTCCGAGATGTAAACTTGTATTAGCGAATTTGGAGTTGGTTGTAGCCAAACAGATTATAGCTAAATACTGGGTGGCCCGCAGTTACCTTTTTTTTATTTTTTTTTAATTTTATTTTCACCTGGTCCGGAACAGACAATTTCACAATAGTTTCACATCATTCTGTGTTTTGATTTAGATGACCTTATCTTTTTTACAAGAGTTTTGTTTAGGTACAGAAAATGTTATTGGTAAGATCAGATATGTCTCGTAAATATACAGAAATTCACAGAAATTCACAAAGCCATAAAAAAAAAAAACCTAAAAATGCATAATCAGTTTGTCAGTCGGAGTTAGTCTTAACGTTATTCAATTCAGTCTAAGTCTCCCCAAATTTTCTCAAATTTCTCAAGCGACCTAGTGCCTCTTAATTCTGCTAGAGTACCCTCCATTGTTTTAATTTCGATAACTAGATACCACCAGTCCATGACATTAGGTATATTAGGGCTAATCCATGCCCTAGCTAGTATTAGTTTAGCACATGAGATTAATATGGATGCTAACACTGATCGCGGCTGATTGGTAAGATATAAACCAAATAGAGCCATAGGCACCGTTATCGGAGAGCTAAGGATATTTTTAACAGCCATTATATTTCCCACTTCTTCCCAATATTTCTCGAGCTTTGGACAGGAGAACAACATGTGCGCTAGGTCAGCCGCATATTTAGCACATTTCGGGCATTTGGTTTTGTCTCCTATAGAGTTGTTTGTAAGCCATTTAGAGAATTTTTCTGGCGTATAATAGAGCATGTAGGTGGTTCTGTATTGTTGTAGTCTTAAGCTAGATGACCGTACAGAATTATGGATATTGGTGTAAGATTGTATTATATGTTTCCCTGTAAAATTAGTTCCCAGTTTAGAATTCCATTTTTGAGCTAGTAGATCGCTGTCGTCAGGTCTAAGGCCTGTGAGAAATTTATACGTCAAACTAATAATTGCTTTCTCTTTTCTAGAATTTAAGTAATCCCAGATACCACCGCTTGACACACTGTTGATTTTATTTTTACGCACTAAAAAATCATATATTTGTAAATATTTAAACCTGTGTATTTCAGAGAGATCATATAAAAGTTTCAGAGTGGGAAAGTCTAGCATGCCTTGGGAGTTGTACAAATCACCCAAAACCTTTATGCCTTTCAGCTGCCATCTGCGGAATTCTCCGTCACTAAAAAAGCTCGGTAGACCGGGGTTGTTCCATAGTATCATCTGAGAATGATATATAGTGGTTTTACAGTATTCAAGAATATCCTTCCATATTCTTATTATATCACGTGCGGTCTTAAACTTGACTCGTTTGTGGTAGTTTGGGTCTGTTATATGTAACAAGAATTGGTTAGAATCTCCTTTTAGCATTAAGTGATGGTAAAATAATGTGTCCTCCATATTTAATAATGACTGTATGCGTCTTACATCTGAAGCCCAAAAGTATAGTTTCAAGTCAGGGAAATTTAAGCCGCCAGACTCTATTTGATTTTTCAGTACCTTTATTGATCTTCTAGCCTTCTTATATCCCCAGATAAAGTTACCAAAGATCCCATCTAATTGTTTAAAAAAAGATCCGTTCAAGATCAGAGGGATTGATCTAAACAAATATAAATATTTGGGTCTAATTTTCATTTTAATCAGATTCATTCTGCCAATTAAATTTAGTGGTAGTCAATGCCATTTTTTCAGAGTAGAGATAGTATTTTTTGTTAGGTCGTTATAATTAATAGCGTTAAGTTCTTTAATATTTGAAGTAATTTTAACTCCGAGATAAGTAGCAGCCTTGCAGATTTCTGGTACCGGTGCAGGGGGAGCAAAGTTAGCTATTATTTGAGTTTTATGTGTGTTCAATTTATACCCTGAAACTGTCCCGAATTTAAGTGCTTCGAGATTAATAGCACTTAGAGACTTAGTTATTTCAGACGTATAAATAGCAATGTCGTCTGCGTATGCAGTAATTTTAAGGCTATGCCGGCCAGACTTGAATGAGGTTATTCGTGGTTGGATATCCAGGTCCTTTAGGAACGGTTCTAGTGAGAGGGCGAATAGCAAAGGTGATAGAGGGCACCCTTGACGGGTGCCCATCAAGATTGAGAAACATAACGAGGTAAGCCCTCCATAGCTAATGTATGCCGTTGGATTGTCGTAAAGTGCGGGTGGCCCGCAGTTACCTATGCTTAATGAATGGAGGGCAAGTCTTGATCAGTAAATGGTGGTGGAACAAGTGACATATAAGGCCAGGGGCTGCCCGCGGACATTCCGGAACATATGGGCACCATGGATAAAATTCTACGATCTAGAAGTGGCAGGGGAAGAGGAGGGAGGGGGACTGCTGCCTAGGAGATGGGGGGAGGAGCCTTGAAAGCTGTGATATTTGTTCCCACTGCCAGTAATCTCGGACAATGTAATTGTGACCCTTTATCTTTGTTCGCCCAAGTCATCCAAGCTCATAATCAGATTCATCTGCACCAGGCATCACACTTTTACAGCTGCCCTATGAGACTATTGTGTATTGACATTCATTGTGTATCGCGTATTCATGCTTTGTTGGAAGTTTTGCTTTATTTTCAAAAGAAAATAAAAATATTTTCCCAAAATGTTTTAACCTGAATGTGTACATGTATATTAGATGTATATTAGATGTGCACCATTGATTTAATATGCAAACTTGACATTGCTACGCCTGTATTTAGTTATACCTAAAATACTGTTTTCTATGTTTCTGTTGTGTGTCTTTTCCTTGTAGGTGGCTTCTTATTTTGGGAATTGATGTAATGCTGTATTAGTGATAAAGGGAGAGCCTGAGAAGAATACCTTGGCAAGGAATATGGAGAGCCATCAACTGGAAGTGTCCATTTATTAATGGTGCAACGGCTCCTAGGTGACAATAGACAATACGATTCCCATGTTTGGTCTGGGAGAAATGGTCGATGTTTCAGCTTACAACGTGAGAATGGAAAGTACAATGTAGACCTGGATAATGTGAACAGAGGCATGTTACCTTGGAGGTTCAGGTCGAAATAACTGAAGTTCACAATGTCTGAAGTTAGGCCACCTTCCTTTGGGCTTTGAGAGATTTAGACCTATATTCTTATCCCTTTGGTTCTTGCAGAGTGTGTCTTAGGGTAACACTCATCTCCCTGCATTCAAGAAGACTATTAACTGAGCTTCTGAAATGCTGACACCTTCCTTTATCTTCCCACACTTTCCCACATTTTGGTATTTTTCTACATTTCCCTAATGTTTTAGATCCTTTTAGGAGTTAAAACCATCCTCCTTAGTTGGGACAATTAGATAGGCAATTTTAGACTTGCTTCATGTATAGAAGGGAGAATCATAAACTCTTCTCTGAACATCAAATTCTGTTATTGATATTTTGCATTGCTGTGACCAAACTTCTTTGTGCCACCTGTTGGTATGCCTAAACTTCTTAAGGAGGTTGGGTTTTCCGGTTGTTATTCTGTATCTTTACAGAATGGTACTAAGATTTATTTATCTTAACCTGGTAACTTATAATAAACCTTCTTAACTATAGTCAGTGATTCCTGGCTGTTCCTTATTGTGTAACTGAATGGGTTGCACTGTTAATTAAATTGATTGATTAAATGTTAACTCCCTTTACCTCTCAGTCAGAAAAGAAAAGGTCTATCCGATCACCAATGGTGAGAGGGTTGGCCCAGCATTGCATTAACTTGGTATCAGAGGCTGTTTCATCACTGAAGTGAGTGAGTTAGGACGCAACATTCAGAAATTGCCCAAGTCCAGTCCAAGCTCTTAAAGCCTGTGGTTTGTTTGAATGATTAATGGAATTCCAGTGGTTTGGAAATGAGTTTTAGCAGTGGTGGTGTGAATATTAATAGGGTTGCTCATTGCAATTGCTCATGCTTAACTTGTGGTATTTTGCAGGAATTGTGTGCTGTTCTGTGGAAATGTTTTAAGTTGTTGTGTGAATGTGGGGCGTAATGCAGAGAAGTTGAAGTGGTTAGCAGTTCCTACTTGGCCTAAGATCCTGTGATAAACAGATAATTTATCAGTGTAGAAGAAACAGTGTGTTGTTTTCTGCTGTGTTGTGGTGCTTGTCGTGAGACGTTGTTGACAGCACTGTTGAGATAGGGACTTTATCTTTGCATGGTTGCGAGACATGGTTGATATAGGGAATCTTAGTGCACCCCATGGAACTGCATCAATCCAGGTGAGAACCCGCTGGTCAAGGTTTTATTTTGAAGTGAATGTCATGATAGGTAGAAAAGTGTTGTTCTGGACCATTTCTTGTGTGATTGAAAACTTTAATTTCTTTAGAAGATCAGACAAAGTTAGTTATTGAAATAGCTTGAATTTGTTTTGTGCATAAATTGCTAAGCAAAAGCGTTCATGGAGCACTCTATAGTATAGGACGTCACAGGGTGCTGCACTGGTAATTGGCGTTGGCGTAGAACCGCGCTGGTATTGGTTGTGAACACCAAACAGAGAATTGTGGTTAAAGAATAATTTCCTAATTTAAACAAAAAGTAGTTTGTGAATTTTGCATATTTTGATCAAAATTGAAATTCTTTAAAGCATTAGAGAGCCTAATGAGAGGCGATGTGACAGTACCTGTGAGAAAGGGGAAAAGGCACCACCCAAAGGTACGGCAGGTCATCATACGACAACAGATGTGGATCTGCATTCGTGTATTTTTCTTGAACAATGGCATAGGATTACTGAAAAAGAAGGTCCCTTGATGTTTCCCCGTTATGGCACATTTAATTTGGAAGTCATTGAACATTTAAGGAGGACATGGTGTGACATTAAATCGGACTCCTAGACCTGCACAATATGAAGCACTTAAAGCCTGGGAACATAAAGCCCACTTTAGGCAGAGAGAGAGATTTCAAGAAAAGGTCAAGAAAGCCACACACACTTGTACGGATGCTAGATAGTATGCAGAACAGAAAACTTGAAGAACAGATATGATCAAGGCAGCAACATTATACCCTGCATTAACAAGTGAGGAAAAGGGGAAAGGTAAATGAAAGGGTAGGAGAAAGAAGAATGATGCAAATGATATAGAAAACATAGCTGAGGACAGTAGTAGTGATTCAAATGAGGATTTTACAACTGAATTAGTATTAAACTGTCCACCCTCATACAATATGAACCAAACTGGAGGAGTGAGTAATGTAAATATTGGTGAGAATTTTGATGTACCCATGGCAACACAGGATGCAAGTTCCAATGCAATGGGAGAGAGTTCAGGGATAACAGTCCCTCTAAATTCAACTGCTGTAAATGCCCCAGATGCACTGACTGTCCCTGTCACAAATGGTTCATCTATATAAACCTGGACTGGCAGGAAATGCTACACATACTTTCACTGTTCCTATTGGAATGAGTACCTGAGTTAGCAATCCTGTGTGCTCGACAATGCAACCAATTTCTCAATTTTTTGGGGTTCCGACACAAGGAAATGCCCCATGTGCTGCAAGTGCAGACCTTCCATTAAATTGGACAGGGTTTGACCCAACGAGAAGGTTTTCCCAACTGGTAATGAGTATCCATGACCAAGTGGAAGACATGTTCAAACACCAGAGAGGGAGAAGACAATATATGTGGCCCAACTGAAACAGGAAATTTGACATGCCCCAATTAAATTCTTACCGAGATGATTAGCTTTTGTTCATGTTTAAGAATATTACTGGATGTAGGGTGCATGATCACAATGGCTGCCTGAATTGGCTCATTGATATGAACTTGATTCGCCGAAATCCAAAGCTTTGCTGCGGAGCTACAGTTTAAGCTTTAATAACTGGGATCTCCCTAACATGAGACCATCAGGAATTAATTGTCTATGTTCAAAAATGGAGTGAGCTAAATAGATGGGAAAGCAGGTGGGCAAAGAAAAAGGAACCAAAGAAAGTAATATTAGCTCTGCCTCCATCTGGAACGGAGGAGGATGAGGATATACATGTATGAGAGAAGTGCCTGGTGGCGGTTATGTCCACATACCTTGGAGCAGGACTGGTCACGCATCATTCGCAAATGATTTTCCAAAATTGAGAGAAAACCCAGTGGAATGGTACAGACAGGTTGACCAGTTTGTAAAGCTATCAAAGGTTCTATGGATAGATCTGAATACCTTATTTGAAATTGTGGTTCCAGGTGACTTGTGGGTCAAAATGCAAAAATTGCTGTGAAGTGGCCTTAGAAAGAGACCCTGAGACATCTCTTATCAAAGGCTCCATCACTAGTGGTGATGAAAAAGTATCATCAGGTGATTACATTTTTGAAATCAAAAATATCTCCTAAAGATATTGATCGTTCAAGATTGACAGAACAACCCAATAGTCCAAAGAAATGATATATACCTATTATGAGAGACTGTTGCAGGTATTTAAGCAATATATTGGGACCAAGACAATTGAAATTAAAGACAAGGGACATTTTGTGTACAGGTTTGATCATGGATTGAAACCTGGTATTAGTTCAATGATTCAACAGCATTTCATTTGTTGGCTTAGTAAGCCCATTGATTAAATATTGAGATATGTGAAATACTGCAGAGAAGAATTGGAAATGAAACATAAGAAATTGAAATAGATGTTGATATTGGCACAGATGAAAGCTGACTTTTTCCAGCAGACTCACCACACGCCGAGAGTGCAGCAGCACCGGCTTCATATCGCCAGCGCCGGGAGGGGAACGGCAGGTCTTCTCCTGGGCACGCCAGGGTGTAGTTCAACCAGGCGAACTACACCTCCCACAAGCCCTGGGGGTGACGCACGAACCCGACGCTCTCCACGCGCCCGGAGGCGCTCTAAGAACTCGGAGCGCCGGACGCTCCTGGGGGCATATTCCAGCAGACTCACCACACGCCGAGAGTGCAGCAGCACCGGCTTCATACCGCCAGCACCGTGAGGGGAACGGCAGGTCTTCTCCTGGGCTCGCCACGGTGTAGTTCAACCAGGCGAACTACACCTCCCACAAGCCCCGGGGGTGACGCACGAACCCAACGCTCTCCACACGCCCGGAAGCGCGCTAAGAACTCGGAGCGCCGGATGCTCCTGGGGGCATTTTCCAGCAGACTCACCACACGCCGAGAGTGTAGCAGCACCGTCTTCATACCGCCAGCGCCGTGAGGGGAACGGCAGGTCTTCTCCTGGGCTCGCCACGATGTAGTTCAACCAGGCGAACTACACCTCCCACAAGCCCCGGGGGTGACGCACGAACCCGACGCTCTCCACGCGCCCGGAGGCGCTCTATGAACTCGGAACACCTCCCGCATCGCGGGACGCGTGAGGGCGGTGCCCGGGGACGACCAGGGACGGGACGGGCCACCCCCCCTTGACCTTGACTCTGACTATTGTGACAGGTACTGTGAAATTGGACCGGCCGTCTGTGCTTGACGGGGCAACTGAATATACTGATATTTAATTGCTCAACACGGAGAAGGGGTGAGGGGCATTTATAACGTGTTATAGGCCCACGTGGTCATCCACAAGAAGGAAGCTAGGATTGTACATATGGGGGGGGGGAAGAGCTAGCCCAACATACTTTCACTATGTCTAATCCCCCAAAAACACGCTCGGCTACGAGCAGAGCACACCTAGCTGAAACCCCTAAACAAACCACGGCTGAAACAAACATCGCACCTCCCAACATAGTTAAAAAACCCACCTCAATTGATTTGATGCTGAGGAAGGTATCTGGGGAGATAGAACGGATGGAAAGGAGTTTATCCGCCTCACCCATTCCTATAGTAGCTACTCCAACGCAATCCAGAGATCAAACATTAGCTGACAGTCCAAATTTGATTGAAAATATGGTGTCAGCAAGTAACCCACTACAGGGCGTTCCCTCTGCCCAACATACATTAACTTCGGGGGCAGAAAATTCATGGCACAGTGACCCCACCGCCCACAGTAAACCCAAACAACGGGGGAGGAGCAAGGGACAACAGAGGAAATACAAATCACTTATAGGAGATGGCCAAAACAAAAACAGGCAAGAGGTTACCCTGGTAGACAACAGAGTACATACAAATGTAAAGCCACCAGGGTGGATTGAGGAGGTTATAGGAGAACTCAAGAAACACATGGAAATTTTTATTATCGCCCAGTTGAAACCAATTGTAAGCAGGGTAGATAAAATAGCTAACGAACTAATTAAACAAGGCAAGACAATGGACCTGATAAGTAAGAAACCCCCTCCAGGTTCTAATCAACCCATAAGTGTGACCACTGATAATATAGCGACTAATAACAATTGTGTTAGTAACATCCAACACACGATCGCCCAGATACATGACGCCCCAAAAGTTCCCCAAGACCTGGGAAGGGGATCAAATCAAAAGATGAGTACCAAAAATATCGATAATGGCCCCCAGCAACCACCCATACAAAGGGACCAGGAAGACCACCACTCAAGTAATGGCCCTTCTAGCTCATCCTATATGGACTTCGACCCATTTTATAGCCCAGAAAGCCTCCCCCTCCACATATAAATCTAACACCAGAAGCCCGCCCCTATGTAATAGTATTTGCAGGGGTACCGGAACTCAGGGCATCAGACAAAGAATCGCATTCTCAACTACATTCAAAAATTGCAAAGTGGCTGGACATCCAGAGGCCATTGAATAACGGGGAAAGGGGGGAGATATTGCATGTAAGAAGAGTTAACTGGCTAGGAGGCAGAAAAAAAGATATAAGAGGGGATTGCATTGTGGCAAACTTCAGAGATGTCAGACTGGTGGAATACATATTGAGAAATCACACCAGCACAATCTGCGCGCTCCCCCTGGGGTATTTTTACCCGAAGAGAGGGAGCAGTAACAATTTCGATTACTCAATCTGGAACTCTGGAAGGTTACAATATACCCAAAGGGGCAGAGCCATGACATACCCCGACCAGCTCTTACCTCCCCGAGATTATCCCCAGTGGAGAAACAGATTTGCACCCCTACAGTCGCTCGATGAAAATTATTGACTGCCCCCTACAGATAACGAGCAAGCAAGCACTGAAACAGGGGAGCAAGTAAGCCCTGTAACGAAGGATGGAATTGCTTATAGTAGGAATGGGGTAGTAATGAGGACACAGGACCCCCCAAAGCAGAGGGAGGAGACCGACAGTGTCTTAAAGACTTGTAAAAAATGAGTGTGTAGATTAACCGACCTCAGTACAGAGGGAAGGAAAGCAAATAGGGCAGAGCTAGCCTTTCTGTCTTGGAATATAGCAGGCCTGGGGGGTAAACTCGAAAACAAGGAATGGAGGGAGTATATAATGGGCTTTCACATTTTAGCCCTACAAGAGACATGGGCACGAGACCCCGACTCCTGTCAACTGGAGGGATATAAATGTTTCTTTAGGCCAGCTCAGGAAGCGAGATCCAGGAGGGCGAAGGGAGGGCTGGTTATATATGTGGACTTAGACTTAAAAGGCATTTGGTCACAACCCACATGGGTATCAGATACCATACAAGCAGTGGCATTCCAGGGACAAGGGCAGAGATTTCTAATTCTAAATTTTTATAACTCAGGCCCATTTGAGGGAAACTTCCCTGTATTACAAGAGCTAGAGAGTAGATTAAACGATGAAACAGACCTAAGGCAGGGGGGCACCGAACCAATTGTTTTGCTGATGGGTGACTTTAACTGTCACTTGTGCCCAAAACTACTCACTATGACCCCGGATTGGTCATCCTGCCCTGAAGAAAGTGGACCACACTTTGAACATAACAGAGAAGGTACACTGCTTATGAAGTTACTTGACAGCTTTGCCTTCACACACACAATGGACCTGTTGTCACTTAAAAAAGGGGATACCCTGATACCAACATTTAAAGGGAGAGGCTGCTCTTCAATCATAGACTTTATAGTAATATCTGCCTTTGCCAAGGAGCAGATTAAAGAGACAAGAACTGAGTTGAGCCACTTTAGCGATCATAACCACCTAACTCTCAAAATAGCTTATAACGATCAACCCGTAGAACACCTCGGGGAGGAGATTGTAATGTGTCCAACTGATCAGGGGAGACGCATAAGATGGACAAAGATTAATCCACAAGACTTTTATAGTACCCTAGTGGAAAGAGGAAAAGAACATATAGAGATTTGCCTTGATCTTGCAATAGAGGGCAGAGAAGTGGTCCTGCCATTTGAGTCTTTAACTAGGGTAGTCGAGGGATTATTAAAAACTAAGCGGCCCATAAAGGAACGGACAACCCCAAGATGGTTTGACTCTAACTGCTCACGGGCACTGAGAGAACTAAAACAGAGCCTTAGGAAGTCACCAAGAGAAAAGAATGAAATCGCCCTCTGCAGACGTAATTATAAAAGGCAGGTTAAGCAAAGAAAGAGTGTAGTGTAGTTCCTATTATCCCAATAGGCTCTGCGCATTGGAATAATATCTTCAATAGTATAGACGTAGGACAGAGGTTAACTAGGTCTTCTACTGTCGATATTAGACTTAAAGTTATGTGTGTTTGCCAGCTAGCTCAGAGTTCACTAGAAACTTTCTCGAATAGACAAGGAGGAGTTTAACCTCCCTGGATAGACAAGTAGGGATTTAGTTTCTGACAACCATAGAACATGACAACTTTGCTCTCCCCTAATCAAGAGTGTATCTCTAGAGTCGTGTGAAAACAAAAGACAACTTATTTTACTCAGTCAGTTCAGTGCATTCTTAGTTTCACCAGATTGTTGAGAAAAGGAAGAGACGGGCGTGTTCAATAAAAGATGTTATTTATTGATCAGTCTCTTTTCTCATACAAGAGAAATGAATCGCTATTATTGCAATACTTATAGTTAAGTAAAGTGCATACAGTAATAACAGAATTATAAAATAATACTGTAAAAGCATTGATATGGTTTCTTAGCCATATGATACTTAAAATGGATAAAATAGATACATACATATATACATTGACTAATCGTACTCAACTGGTGCTTCTAACTACGCCTACCCCAATGTACCTGACCTAAGCCTAATACGTGGCGGGAGTAGATAAGTAGCAGTTTAAGTTAAGTTTGCTTTGCCAAGGGTCTGCTTCAAGAATTCTCTACAAAGGATGATTCAGTTCAGTACCTGGGATTAAGAAGGCTGGAGGGCTGGTATCTCTATATCAGGTCTTGATATTCCAGCTGCCTGTGAGGGCGGCTTCGAAGCGCCGGAGCTGGATTTCTCGGCAGGAGAAAAGGCAGCGTCTCTCTCTCAGCGCGTCAGAAAGGAGGGGCAGCGTCTGTGGGCTTCGCTGTCAGCTGGGCTCCTCGGCAAGTCTCGCTGCTCCAATCTTGTCACCACCTCGTGTGTTTGCTTAAGGCAATGTCGGTATTATTTATACCTGAAAGGTGCCGGGATTGACGTAAGGATGGACATAAATACGTCAATAAGGATGTCATACGAACTGGTCGTTCGCACATTCTTTACTGAAGTTCTCGGCTAAATCAAAACAATGGCTGTGGGGATTTCCCAGGTCGTGGTAGGTTTGATTTGTTTTGAGAACACCGTATGCCTATTAGGGGGCTGGAGAAATATTGCTTGCCTAATGAGATGGCATGCGCTATGACCTAATCAGATAACGGGCTTCTGTGCCGTTGTTTGGCTAATCAGATAACGGGTTTCTGTGCAGTTGAATGGCTGCTAGTTAATTATTAACCAAACAAGGGTCAGAAATAGGGGGATCGATACAGTACCCATAGTAAATACACCACACCCACTCCACGTAATCTATGTCCATATTTACAAGTCTAGGCATAGTAAACAAAACTAGTAGTGCATGTGTATACCGAACCACCCCAAAATACAATCATTTGCATATTGAAATTTGGAAATGCGAAACTCACGAAAAGATGAGTATAGTTACTATATGCACTTCAAGCAGTATAATAATGCTAAATCTAAACGCATATTTTGAAATCAGCATGAACGAAATGCGGAAATTACACATGAAATGGCTCTTAATACAGAATAAAAGGTCGAGACCATCTCATCACAAAAATCATAAATACTTGTGAACATGCTAGAGGGTAGCTAATGTCTCTAGAGTAGCTAAATATAGAAATTTTGTTCTCTAAGAATAGTTTTACTTTAAGCAGAAGATAAGTGTCCCAAAAAATCGTAAATATTTTTGGAACTAGAAGGGGAGAAAAAATTGTCTCGCTCTCCGAAAAAACTGGTGAGAAAATTTCTTATTGCTTTATTTTCAAAGTTGAAGGCCAAATTCAGGGTGTAGGGAACGCCGTGTGCTAGTTTGTTCAAAGTCATTCTTTCTGCTCTGGTGAAAACATCATATTGTTGAGACTTTCGAAAAAACTGTCAACTGCTTCCTGCGAGAGTTCCACTAACTCGGAAAAATTTAGTAACATGCATTCATGAGCATGATTGCCTTCATTGATGTTTCGATCAGCATAGCTGACAGAAGGTCGTACCTGATCGATGCTGCTTTCATCTTGTACTTCACAACTCTTCAATCGTAGTGTTGAAGTCTCCACGAATGCCGTCATCAGGATTGGTAGCCGCTGGGGACAACACAATGCATGAGCCGTTACCGGACCCAACAAAGTCTCTGCGTCCATTGGCATATCCGATTGTAGTGTCAGACAGGTGTCCAACACGCATTCTTCGCCGCATAGCAAGCACCTTAATACAGGCATAACACAACTTTGCCACATCGGTCTGAATGAAAGAAACCAAGTCATGTTCAAATCTCGTAGGCGTGCTAGTCCAAGGACTTTAGTTATGCGGTCCCGGTAGCCAATAGCTCGGATTGTTTTTTCCATTATCGCTGGTGTCTTGTCTGTGACGTGGTTTGCCATAGCGAAGTAACAGGATCAAAAATAGGATTCCTGCCACTAGTCCCAAAAGAAGAGGAAGTCCGCCAAAGATGGAATGGACAAAATCAGGAAAAATACCCAGGATGGCTTTGAATGGGGTTAAAGCTCCCGAAAACACTGTCTTAAATACACTCGCGATTCTGCTTGTATCAGAAATATTTAAGATTTCGCTCAGTATTTCTGCGAAATGTATGGGGGAATTGGTTGATAACAGTGAATGAATCTCAGCAGTTGTCCTTGCAACTTGGAGATCATACGTTTCTTTTGATGACGTTAACATGGTTGGCGTCTGTAGGAGCACTGTCTTCATTCTGCTTAAAGTATCAATTCGAATAGAAGAAATTTTCAAACTGGGCCACAACCTTGCCTCCCTGTCTCGGGCATCATTCGGGAGCAATACTCGTTCACAGCACATGACCTTCGTAGTCACGGTTATGAGATAAGGTTTTCCGGGCAGCAGACTGCAACATCTGCGATCTACAATTAGAATGTAACTCCCGTTCGAGAGTCTCTTAAAGAAGGGAAACAACCATTACATCGCAACTTTTACAACGCACTACCATTACAACGAAACTTTTACAACGCAAAAACCATTACAACGCAGGTATTTACAACGCAGGTGCTATTACAACGCATACCATTACAACATAAGTACTGGTAAGTATATAATTATATTTAAAATGTTATATGTTTGTTTTTTAAATGGGGTATTTTTTGGGTTAAGGGTCAGTTTTGGGTTTTAGGGTAAAGGGGCATTTTTAGGGTTCAGGGTGAGATTTGGGTTTTTGGGCAAAGGGGTATTTTTAGGGTTCAGGGTCTGTTTTTAATTATTGGGTAAAGGGGTATTTTTAGGGTTCAAGGTCAGTTTTCAGTTTTTGGGTAAAGGGGTATTTTTAGGGTTCAGGGTCAGTTTTCAGTTTTTGGGTAAAGGGGTATTTTTAGGGTTCAGGGTCAGTTTTCAGTTTTTGGGTAAAGGGGTATTTTTAGGGTTCAGGGTCAGTTATGGGTTTTTGGGTAAAGGGGTATTTTTAGGGTTCAGGGTAAGTTTTCAGTTTTTGGGTAAATGGGCATTTTTAGGGTTCAGGGTCAGTTTTGGGTTTTTGGGTAAAGGGGTATTTTTAGGGTTCAGGGTCAGTTTTTAGTTTTTGGGTAAAGGGGTATTTTTGGGGTTCAGGGTCAGTTTTTAGTTTTTGGGTAAAGGGGTATTTTTAGGGTTCAGGGTCAGTTTTTAGTTTTTGGGTAAAGGGGTATTTTTAGGGTTCAGGGTCAGTTTTTAGTTTTTGGGTAAAGGGGTATTTTTTGGGTTCAGGGTCAGTTTTTAGTTTTTGGGTAAAGGGGTATTTTTAGGGTTCAGGGTCAGTTTTTAGTTTTTGGGTAAAGGGGTATTTTTTGGGTTCAGGGTCAGTTTTTAGTTTTTGGGTAAAGGGGTATTTTTAGGGTTCAGGGTCAGTTTTCAGTTTTTGGGTAAAGGGGTATTTTTAGGGTTCAGGGTCAGTTTTCAGTTTTTGGGTAAAGGGGTATTTTAAGGGTTCAGGGTCAGTTATGGGTTTTTGGGTAAAGGGGTTTTTATAGGGTTCAGGGTCAGTTTTCAGTTTTTGGGTAAAGGGGCATTTTTAGGGTTCAGGGTCAGTTTGGGGTTTTTGGGTAAAGGGGTATTTTTAGGGTTCAGGGTCAGTTTTGGGTTTTTGGGTAAAGGGGCATTTTTAGGGTTCAGGGTCAGTTTTGGGTTTTTGGGTAAAGGGGTATTTTAAGGGTTTAGGGTCAGTTATGGGTTTTTGGGTAAAGGGGTATTTTTAGGGTTCAGAGTCAGTTTTGGGTTTTTGGGTAAAAGGGTACAGGGTAAAAATAAAATAAAATAAAATTTAAATTAAATTAATTAAATTAAATTAAATTAAATTAAATTAAATTAAATTAAATTAAATTAAATTAAATTAAATTAATTAAATTAGAATTATTTACATTTATAATTTAAATTATATACTTACCTATACTTACGTTGTAATGGCATGCGTTGTAATAGCCCCTGCGTTGTAAATACCTGCGTTGTAATGCCATGCGTTGTAATGGCACCTGCGATGTAAAAGTTGCGTTGTGATGGCATGCGTTGTAAATGCATGCGTTATAACGTCATACATCCCTTAAAGAATGGTTCTATTTGTGTTGCAGGTGTGCCTAGCTGGTGACATGAAAGGTTGTTTGAGTTCCCTTCACATGCTCCATACAAACTAATACCCTGACACAGAAGTGTACCGCTTAGTGACCTTTCACAATTATTGCCACTAAGGAACACACTTTGTCCTTTATTACTAACACATGCGTGTGTATAGGGCAAGTTCCATGTTGACTTAATGTATCCTGTACCCAACCTTTCATACTGGCCTGCCTGTATATATTTTTGGCAGTATTGAAACTGGAAAGTTGTTATCGGAATATTTATTATCCCATGTATTATCCATTCAATGACAGGTCGTTCTGACATTGTCAATGGTAATCTCTCAAGTTTTTCAATGCTCAGAATTGTATAGTCAGCACCCTTCTGTGCCAAACTGATTTGTTTATCAGTAAGGTTAAAGATATTAAATAGTGACGTTGTGTTGATTAAACGCCAAGGCACATAGCCTGAACGCAGATTTTGTAACGTCCAGCCAAGTTGTACAATAGAACGCAATTGGGACTGACCGTGTTGTAACATCAGTAAGTCTTGCGATATTATATCGATTGCTGAAGACACAATACTGTCCAGTGAATATATTCTGGAGGACAGAGTCATTAACCCATTGTCCACGACAGAAAGTGATTTTTCAAAATTAATACGGTCAATTTCCCGTATTTTTTCTGCTGTCTCAATTTGGGTTACTTTCCAAACTTCATTGTAAGCTGCATATATAGAGGCCGCTATGAAACGGTTTTGACGCTGTTTGCGTGGTCCCATAATGAAATCACGCAAGTCAGCACCCTCTTGAAGTAAAGTTAGGTGTTGCTTAATTTCTGCCAGTGTGGATGTTTGTAGCCAATGAAGGCAGAGCTTGCCCACACTGTAAGTAGTTACTATCCCTGGATGTTGTCTTTGGGAATATCTAGGGTCTGGCCTGGTCAATTTGAACCCCTGTATTTTGTTCAGGAATCTGTCTTGACAGGTATTTGTGTCTGTGGGCCAGATCAACCATTGTTTCCAATCAGGATGTGTTCTGTTTTGGTTTAAAATATGGTTCACGTCTATCTCAACATCTATAGAGCTATTACTGTTCGTTGTTGGCTTTGGAATAGACGGTTTGTTTAAGTCTTTGATTTTGGCTAAGCCAAGACAGGTAGTTTGTTGAATGGTGTCATTCAAAAATATAATTTGTTCTGGGATCATGCAGGCTCTGAACAATGATTCTATACCTTGTACATGCCAATCTTTTGTACCCCAAACAGTTTTTGTTTCAATGTTACTGTTCCAGAAATCAAAACCAAATGTATTCATTTGCTTAATAAAAAAAACCCGGATTTTTCAATTTTGTGTTTGTAAGCATGGTCTTCATACCTGTCTTATTTGACAATTTGAAATAAAATGTTTCTGCATTACTTGTGTTAAACCCTGAAAAGTATGAATATTTATCAAAAAATGTTTTGGAACTACCCTTTGGTGGAGTAGCACAATGTTCCCATTGGTTATAATTTAAAACATTTCTAGGTTGTGCAGATTTATGGAGATAATGGTTACCATAGTGGTTATAGCAGAACATTTGATCATAATTAGACGAACCCTGCAAATAATCATGTTCTGTAAATTTAGCAGACATTACTAGGTCAGACATCATATCATTAATACTTTCAAAGTCCCAATCATCAGCAAATGTGCTTGGTTTTACAAAGTCACTTAACGAGATCTTAAATTGGTGTGGATACTTCAGGATTTCAACCGGGCCATAGATTTCATAATCAGTATTGTCCCATGCTACACCGCCTGGTATAGGGTTGGCTGTGAAGTTCACTGAAGAAAGTTCTCTTTTCTTGACATGTGAAGATGTGTGTGGTTTAAGGACCAAGTTGATTTTCTGGCTTGCTGTGTCCATTTTAGCATATTTTCCCTCAATGAAATGTCCCAAGCATAGTACCATGATGAGCCAAAGTATGAGGATAAATGCACTTAATGTCACCAAAATTTCAATCCATGGAGAAGTCAGATAGGTTCCCTTTAGTTGATGAAAAAGTTCCTTTGCTTTGTCTTTAAAAGTTGTTGTTGATGGCTGTACTTCTGGTTCGCTTTGTTCTTCTGAAGAATCATCGAAATTGATGATGTAGCCGGATGCCGTTCTGTCAATTGTTCCAATTGTTTCTGGATTACTTTTTGCTTGTGGATTTTGCTTTGTTTCATTAGTAAAGTCTGTAGTTACATCATCGTAGGTTGTTGTTTCTTGATGAAAAGCTTTTATTTGGGTTTTAAGAGGTTCAAGTTCCATTGCTTTGTTGCATAGTCCTTGTTGTTTCACTGTAGATTTTCCAAATGTGATCAGTCTTTCAGTTTGAACCTCTGTTGATGTAGCAAACTTTGGTGTTCTGCTACTTCTTGGGAGTCCACTTGGCCTACTATTTGTTATCGGCCACATGATTGTGGTTTAACCAGGTCGATGGATATGACTCGGTTCTCCTTTTTACCAGCAAGGGGCGGTAGTACTACTGATCTTGTCCCGTTGATAGACAACACAGGAACTGCTTTTCTGTAAGAAGGCCCAAATTCCTTCTTTACCGCGATCTTTTCTCTGACCAGATCCCCGACTTTTGGAATCCAGGCAGGCCTTGCTGGGACAGGTGGTTTTTCTTCAGTGGTTGTTGGCTGCTGTTTCAACTTTATGTTGCTCAGGTCTTTTCTTGTTTCATTTAAGTCCTGTAAAATAGCCAAGCGATCTTTGATATCAAAGCATTTTTCTTTAACCACTGAAGTCTGACTATCTAAGTCCTGGATTAACATTCTAGTCCCAAACAATAGTTCGTACGGACTGAGTCCTTTCAGAGAATTTCTTGGCAGGTTATTTAGACTACGTTGGACACTTATTAGATGTTTGACCCACCCAGCTCCTGAACCTAATACCTTTGCTGTTATAGATTGCTTTATGTAACGGTTTTTTCTTTACACCATCCCGTTTCCCTCAGGAAGGAAGTGAGAAGAGTCCCGCAATGCAATGTTCATTGTGGCCAGGCACCCCCCATAAGCTGTTTTAGAGCTAAAGGAAAGATTTTGGTCAGAACGTAACATGCTTCTAGCGTATATGCCATTTTAGACTCGCAAATCTTTGTATAACAGTTCCGACATCAGCCGAGAGTTGGGGTCTACATTATAAGTGAAAATAGCCTTTACATGTTAATGTGACGCATTATTCATACTGGGTTTTTATTCTATTGTCGATTTGATACTTTCTGGAGTGAAACGCCATGATATTAAACCGTTTCTCTCGCCACTGCGATCTCTATTGCAGTCTGGGCAGTTTTTTACAAAAATGTGATGATGTAGGCTCATGCCTGGCCACCAGTACACTGATTGTAATTCTTCCAGAGAATCTTTTAGCTTAAGGTGTCTGAGACCCTCACCCATATGTGCGTCTGCTATTAACAAGCCTCTCCTGTCCTTGTTTGGATTTACTCTATCCCCCACTCCAGGGATTCAAGCAAAAGGGACTGAGTTTGCATCGATTATGTATGTATAATTGAGTGGATAGTTGATCGGTAATGCTGAGCAGTCGCCTTTTGATGACGTTTTTACTGCCAGCACAGTTTCACCGTCAATGTATTTTACTGCACGCTTTTTTGTAGCTACGGAAGCCGATTTAGTTGCTACCGCTGTGGCTGTCTCAGCCAATGAATTCCCTACAACGTGAACGCCATCACGCTGATGACTCAGTGAATGTATCACGTGAGTTTTTGGTAGTTCTTTCTGTAAATGAACTACTTGTTCCCAAAGCACTTTTTGCTTTATTGTTGCACCTGTGTCATCTTTGTAACCGTTTTGAATCCATTTCTGTAAATCGTTATTGTATGATTTGACGCAGTAATATGAATCGCACACTATAAGTGTCGGGAATTCGCGATCGGCATTATCTAGCGCCATTTTTAACGCTATTATTTCAGTTTGTTGTTCTGAATTATTTTCTACTGAGTGTGTTTTTGTAAGTAGAGGTCTTAATTTACCTCCGCGCCACACTTCTTTTACAATTTCGCATGTGGCATTGTAAGCCAGCTCTCCCCAAACTGAGGGTTGAGCATGTCCGTCTGTATATATTATACAGGCGTACTGTCGTAAAGGCAGAATGTCGATTGGCAGAGGGTATTCTCTTTCATATTCTAGATATTTTAATTCTTTCATTTCCGGGTCAAAATAGTATTTTACTTTGTCTGTAGCAACAGAATTTACCCATTGTATCCATTCTGGATTCAGTGCCGTTGTCGGTAAATTACATGGTGTTGTTAATGCCTCAAAAGCTGATTCTGCTGTTCTGACTGTAACCTGTCTACTGTCTGTTTGGTATTTTTCTTTTGCTACAGCTGTTTGAACCGCATGAACAATGTTTTCCTTGATGCTGAACCTTTTTTCAGCTTCTGTGTACAAATGTGATTTGTATGCTATTGGTAGCTTCTCTCCCTCATTAGAGGTCAGGTATGTGAACCCGCATCTTCCTGGGATGACTCGAATCGCAAGGTTGCGTGTGTTGTCACGTGTTTGTAATTTTGTTTTAACTAACATATCTGTTTGTAAAGATCTCAAAATTTCTGTGTGTTTTTGAGTCCAATTGATTCTTTTAAAATCTGGTTTTATAAGATCATAGAGAGGTTTAACTCTCTCTGCATAATTTATAATGTAAGTTCTTCCGCAATTTAGGAAACCTAGAATTGATTGTAAGTTTTTTAGTGTTCTAGGTGCTTGGATTACAGCACATTTCTCTAGGAAATTGTCAGCCAGGCTTTTGCCTTCACTTGATAGTTCATATCCTAAAAACAGGACTGTTAGATGGGCAATTCTTGACTTTTTAAAGTTGAATTTGTAACCCTCTGCTGCGAACCCAAGTATTATGGTGTTCACTCTCTTCAAGTGAGTATCCAAGTCATCATCTGTTAGATAGATGTCATCTACATAAGATAATGCCTCATCATCATATATTTGTAGTAACTCTGTTACTCTTGCTGAGAATAATCCTGGGCTGTTCTTAAACCCCTGGGGCAAACGACAAAAAAGTTTTTGCGCGCCATTTATTGAGAACGCGGTCAAATATCTGCTTTCTGGTGCTATATTTTGACAGAAGAATCCATTAGAGATGTCTAATGTTGTTTTGTATTTTTTGGGCACTATGTTATTCATTAGTGCAGCACTATGCGAGTTTTGTACTGCAAAGGTTTTGCAACATGAGTTAAGGTGTCTGTAGTCCAAAACGTGACGATATGAATTGTCTGGTTTGGAGACAGGAAACAAAGGATTGTTCATTTGTGAGGTGCAAGTTTCAATCACCCCCTGGTATTCAAGTTGATCTAGGATCTCTTTTACCCGTTTTTTTGCTTCTTGCTTAATTGGGTACTGCCTCTGAGCAGTAGGTTGTGATTTTAACTGGATTTTGTGAGGAGGAGAGTCCTCATCCCATCCCACATGGTTTTTATATAATGCAGGAGCTTGGGCTACTGCCCACTTTCTTGCAAGTGTATATATTTTATGAATTGGAATATGATTTGAGAAGGCAGGCATAATTATTTCTTCGCCATGAGGGCACTCCCTGACAAACTCTGGTGGCCAGTCTCTTTCAGCTAGAAGGATATCATAGCCCTTAGAGAGATTATCCCAAAAGAGACCCCTTATTTTCCTAGTCTTATCTCCCTCTATACGTAATGTTATTTCGTATATTTTATGAGGTTTGCTAACTCTGGTGTCTGCAGTTTCCACCTGAATGTATTCATTCGTGTCCACTGTCTCCAGATGATTCATAAGGATCTTGCGAGCTATGCTCACTTCTGCTGCGCTGTCTAGCATTGTCTAAGCCCATTCTCCGTTTTTCAGCTGTGTCCTCAGTATTCTCGGCATGGTTGATTACTTTAATACTGGCTACCTTCTTTTTTGGAAACTGTAATTTTTTATTTTGATGATGAGGTTCCTTGTCTTTGGACTTGACGTGCTCTTCCCTGTGTTCTGATCGTCCTCTTCTTTCCGATTTCTGCAAGGAAGTCTGAAAAGATTGAGAGGGACGTGTATCAATATCTTGATATCTATCAGGTTTCTTCAGATTATCCCTATTTCTAAGGTTGTATTTTTTCTCAGAGGGCTCCCTCTGGGGAGACTTGTGCCCTTGGTGTGGAGATCTTTCTCTTCGCCGAGGAGACCTTCCTCTGGACTGGAATCTTTTTTCTTTAGGAGTGGATTGTTTATTTCCATCCCAGCTCTTTTTTGAAGTGTTTAGATTATTCTTAATAAATATTTTTTCGGGTTTTTCAATAAGTTGGGGTTTCACCGGTTTTCCACCCAAACTATCTCTTCCTAGTTCTTCATAGGATTTTTCTATGATTCTGGCAATCTCGAATGGTTGGTCTGCTATATCTGTCTCTTTTAACCTCTGGCGGATCGCCACATTTGCTGCTTCTCCCTTTATATTGGCTAATAATATTGCCGAGACCTGCTTGAAGTCTTTTAGTAATTTTATACCAAGAGTTAAAGCAGGTTCTGGACCGTATTCATCTTGAATTTGTTTTAGCACATCTGGTATTACTGACATGGATGGAACACCATGTGTTTTTGTGTAAATGGAAGCAAAGACTGTGCCCCAAATGTCACAGTCCTCCACATGTGGTGCGATTCCCATTGGAAGACAGATAGTCAGAATCCTGTGTTTCTCAACCGGGGTGGTATCTGGAAATACCGCCTCTATTTGAGTGATTTTTTGTGCTAACCAGAATGGAATTTGTTCCCGTTTTGTGGGTACTTTACCTAGACAGTACTGTATGTTCTGTGGTGTAATTTTATTTGTGTTCCCTTGGTGAGGGATCAGCTGTGGAATTTTAATAGCTGGTTGGACTGTTGAAGTCCGCATTACATATTGGACTAATTGTCTGTGTATTTTAATTAGTTGTTTTAGCTGTGCTCAAAGATCTGGTGCAGACATTTCTTCAATGTCTGGATGTGGTGTGTATCCGGATAGGACCGGCCACGTTGCTCCTGGTCTACCTAGTGGACCGAGCCTGGTGATGTGATTGTTATGTTTTAGGGCGCCATTAAACCAGAGCAGGTGCTCTTGGTATTTGAGTGGTATTTCCACCTCCTCGAAAGGAGTGTACTCATTAGGAGGTTCCTCTATTTTGTAATAGTGGAAGTCCTTTGTTACAGCGTTTGCTGCTGGAACGTTTATCCATGAATAGAATACCTCTGTCTGCCGATATTCGTGTGCCTCAATTACGAATATGACTGTACCACCTCTCGGTGTCAGCCCATTTTCTATAAGTTTTAAAGTTATAGATTTCCTTATGTTGACCGGGATGAGTATTGCCTCCGGGTCAGTTTGCAGCAGAGTATTGTCAGCTGCTATGAGTTCAGCTGCTATTCTAGCTGTCTCCCTTTCTTCTTCATTTTCTGACATTCTACTGTCAAGAGGATTTTTGTTTATTTGCAGATCAGGTTTCTATGGAAACAAAGATTAGATGCACAATATTTTGGAACAGTGTATCCTTCAACGTTGAATAAACCAAGAACCATACATAGGAGTCTCCTCCTACTAAGTTTGGCGGATTTAACCTTTCACCCACTCCAGACGTCTTTGGAGTATTATGGGGAAAAAGGGGTCTGTGTGAAAAAGCACGACTGAGTTACTCTAATGTCTTACGTTAGATTTATCGCCTATCCAAACCGTTGGGCGCCATGTAGTGTAGTTCCTATTATCCCAATAGGCTCTGTGCATTGGAATAATATCTTCAATAGTATAGACGTAGAACAGAGGTTAACTAGGTCTTCTACTGTCGATATTAGACTTAAAGTTATGTGTGTTTGCCAGCTAGCTCAGAGTTCACTAGAAACTTTCTCGAATAGACAAGGAGGAGTTTAACCTCCCTGGATAGACAAGAAGGGATTTAGTTTCTGACAACCATAGAACATGACAACTTTGCTCTCCCCTAATCAAGAGTGTATCTCTACAGTCGTGTGAAAACAAAAGACAACTTATTTTACTCAGTCAGTTCAGTGCATTCTTAGTTTCACCAGATTGTAGAGAAAAGGAAGAGACGGGCGTGTTCAATAAAAGATGTTATTTATTGATCAGTCTCTTTTCTCATACAAGAGAAATGAATCGCTATTATTGCAATACTTATAGTTAAGTAAAGTGCATACAGTAATAACAGAATTATAAAATAATACTGTAAAAGCATTGATATGGTTTCTTATCCATATGATACTTAAAATGGATAAAATAGATACATACATATATACATTGACTAATCGTACTCAACTGGTGCTTCTAACTACGCCTACCCCAATGTACCTGACCTATGCCTAATACGTGGCGGGAGTAGATAAGTAGCAGTTTAAGTTAAGTTTGCTTTGCCAAGGGTCTGCTTCAAGAATTCTCTACAAAGGATGATTCAGTTCAGTACCTGGGATTTAGAAGGCTGGAGGGCTGGTATCTCTATCTCAGGTCTTGATATTCCAGCTGCCTGCGAGGGCGGCTTGGAAGCGCCGGAGCTGGATTTCTCGGCAGGAGAAAAGGCAGCGTCTCTCTCTCAGCGCGTCAGAAAGGAGGGGCAGCGTCTGTGGGCTTCGCTGTCAGCTGGGCTCCTCGGCAAGTCTCGCTGCTCCAATCTTGTCACCACCTCGTGTGTTTGCTTAAGGCAATGTCGGTATTATTTATACCTGAAAGGTGCCGGGATTGACGTAAGGATGGACATAAATACGTCAATAAGGATGTCATACGAACTGGTCGTTCGCACATTCTTTACTGAAGTTCTCGGCTAAATCAAAACAATGGCTGTGGGGATTTCCCAGGTCGTGGTAGGTTTGATTTGTTTTGAGAACACCGTATGCCTATTAGGGGGCTGGAGAAATAGTGCTTGCCTAATGAGATGGCATGCGCTATGACCTAATCAGATAACGGGATTCTGTGCCGTTGTTTGGCTAATCAGATAACGGGTTTCTGTGCAGTTGAATGGCTGCTAGTTAATTATTAACCAGACAAGGGTCAGAAATAGGGGGATCGATACAGTACCCATAGTAAATACACCACAAGAGCACACTTCAAAAGGAAGTCTGGGCAGACCTAAGAGAAGCAGGAGAAAACAGGGATTACACCCAATTTTGGAGGATAATAAATAGACCCTGTTATCAAGACTCTAGCTCCCCTGTAATTAGTACCAACATACTTCCTGAACAATTGATTAACCACTTCAAAAGTTTGTATAATCAACAGGATGAAGAAGTCAGGGATGGAGTGTGGGAGGGCCCTAGAGCAACCGAATTAGAATTCTCTTTATCGGAAGTCGCAAAGGCAATTCAAGGCCTGACGCGTAATAAGGCGCCAGGCCCGGATGGCACCCCCCCAGACCTCTTTTTAAGCAATACTGACTTATGGGCACTGTTAGACCTGGCATCTTTGGCGTGGTTTCCCCTATCTTTTTGCCTCTACCTCCTGTATTTTTGATGCTGTGCTGGATTTCGTTTTTGCTGGTTTAGATGCTTTGGACACTCTGCCACTGCTGATCAGTGCCAGAGTGTAAGTGCTCCCTGTGTAAATTGTTATTCTGATTGAATATACATGTTTGGCATATTTGTATCACCATGAAGTCCCTAGTAAAGTGCACTGGGTGTGCCAGGGCTGGTGATGGACAAATGCTACTAGTGGGCCTGCAGCACTGATTGTGCCACCCACAGGAGTAACCCTAAAATGATGTCTCAGGCCTGACACTGCAGTGCCTGTGTGCAGTTTAGAACTGCCATGTCCTCCTGGTCAGTGTCCCCACTGACCATGCCTAACCCTTCCCTTTTTGTGCACATCAGTCACCCCTATGGAAGGCCCAAGGTACCCCCTTGTCAGGGTGCAGTGTATGTAAAAGGTAGAGCATGTACTAGTGCAGGTGACATGCTCTGGTAGTAAATGGCAGCCATTTTCGTTTTTCACTACTATAAGGCTATCTTGCTCCATAGATTAACATGGGGGATGCTGGCTACAGTGGTTAACAGCATTTCTTCCCATAGGAACAAGATAGGACATAAGTACCTAGTATCCCTGAACTCAGAATTTAATAACACATCTTTTAGGAAAGGTTGTTTTTAAATCCTGTGTTTGAGAACAGCACTTTTAGAAAGTTGCTGTTCTCTTGTCTGACCCTTCTGTGTGCCTGGGCCTGTTTGTGTATTGACTGTCTGGTTTGAGAGTGACAGGGCCTGGGGATTCCCCAGGAGGCTGGATGAGTCAGCACTAGGCTGAATGACTGCAATTGCAACTGGAGTGGTGGGAGGAGTTAGCACCCGGGCCTGAATAGGACTTTGCCTGCCTTCCACAATGCTGGCTCCACCCCCCTGCTGGGCAGCTGAGGACCCTGCCCCTCACTCTGAAAGGAAAGATGCAGCCAGCAAAACAAAGTGCTCAGGATCCACCCAGAACTGGTTTAGACCGGGCTCAGGTCCCACATGCACTAAGAGAACAAAGACTTTAGGGGTATAAGTACAGGACCCCTGACAACAGAAAATTAGATCATCTTGGAATCAAGAAGGAACCTCTGCCAAGGAGAAAGCTGAACTGAAGAAGGAAGACTGTCCTGCTGTTGCTCTGCTAGACTGACCTGTTGCTTTGCTGCCAAGGAGAGGGGAAGGACTTTGCTGCTGAGCTGTGTCCCCTGTCTTGAAGGAATCTCCAAGACCCTGAGTAGAGCTGGCTCCCTGTTTTGAAGTCCCAGGAACAAAAGGACTTCACCCCAGCTTCCCTGAACTCTGCTTAGAGAGCTCTGTCCTTCCTAGAGTGCTTGATCCAGTTGTGGGGCCTCTGGAAGTTGTACCTGTGCTGGGAAGCTTGGAACTAAGCTTGAGTGACTTTTGAAACTGAAAAGTGTTGCATCGCTCGCTTGCGGAGCGCATCCCCGACAGTGCGAGAAGTTTCCCGCCGCTACGGAGGTCGAGATCGTCGCAGCACCTGACGCCGCTGCCAGAGACGTCGCATCCTTCGTTTGCGGGACACACCAGACCGGTGCGGGAGAATCGAACATCGCTGCGAGTATCGTCGCAGAGCCTGTCGTCGCTGGGTGAGATTACCGCACCGCTTGCTTGCGGACCACATCACGTCGCTGCGAGCATCGTCGCAGAACCATCGCATCGAGGAGCTGCGAGAGAGAGGATCACCGCCGGACCGCGCACCGTCGCCCCGGAGATCGTCGCAGCCCCTACGAGATCGTCGCATCGTGACTTTGCGAGAACAAACTTCCTACGCAACCTACTCACCGGAATCCATACAAGTGGCCTTCCTCCCCATACAGACCGGATTCGTCGCAACACGCCCGCTGCTGCAGCAGGGCTGTCGCAAACGCCTCCCCAGGGTCTCAGGAGCAACGCATCGCTTGTTTTCCACCGCACCAGCTTCTGCTTTTGGAACTTTGTTGCAACTAAAAGGTACTGTGAGTAAACATGACGCAACTGTGAACTTTTCACGCATCAGTAGAGAATTCTATCGCAACGTAGAGAATTCTATCGCAACCTAAAGAATTTTAACGCAACCTTAAGAACTCTTTTGAAACCGTATTCTTGCAATACCTTTATTTTTCTAAACTGTTGTGTGGTCAGTTTGTGGTGTTTTCACTGTGTTACTGTGAGTGTTGGTACAAATACTTTACGCCTTGCCTCTGGTTAGCCTAGACTGCTCGTGCCAAGCTACCTAGAGGGTGAGCAGGGGTTATCTCAGAGGGTTATCTCCTTGCCCTGACTAGAAGCAAGGGTCCCTATTTGGACAGTGGTACCTACCTCTGCCAACTAGAGACCCCCAGATCTAACATTGGTGGTCAGGCGGTGGGATTTGAACTTGTATTTGTACTTGACCCACAGTAATTGGTGTACATCACTAGTGAGTGCAGACCACTACGCCACCGCATACTACTGGTTTTTTGATTTTTGATTCTATTTTTGAGTAACTCTTCAAAGCATCATGGCTGCAAAAGGAAAGGCACTCAGTGAGGGGGCAGAAGTAGTGCCAGAGTTTTCCATTGAGGATTTGTATTCCTACCCAGCAAGACATCTTAAGCACTTCTGCCAGAAATTTGGGTGCCCCGCAAAAGGCGCCAGGAAAGAGGAGCTGCAGAAAATCTTGAAGGCCCATTGGGAGGCAGAAGAGGGAAATGATGATGTGGATGTAGAGAATAGTTTTCAAGTTGCAGGTCTGCCAGTGGGCAGAGTAGGCTCAGGAGCTGGCAGCAACCATTCCAGCAGGGGCCTCAGCCCAGAAGAGTTACAAGAAAATCAGAGAGTCAGAGAATATGAGTTGGAAGTTCTGAAAATGAAAATGAAGCAATTTGAAATGGATAAAGAGAGAGAAAAGGCGGCGGAGGAGAGCAAATGTGCCCGCGCCTTGGAGGAAAAGAAATTGCTTTTGGCTCATGAGTTGAGCATGAGAGAACTGGATCTTAAAGCCAAGGAGGTGGATGCCAGTTCTAATGGTGGCAGCGCGCAGCCAGTGCAGGGGGGTAAAGTATACATTCCCAAGGACCTGGTGCAGAATTACCATAGGAGTGAGGATATTTATGCCTGGTTCACTTCGTATGAGATTGCATTGAGGATGAATGGTGTGCCTGAACAGCATTGGGGGGGCGGGCCTGTGGAAACATTTTGAGGCTTCTGGGAGGAGTGCTCTAGAGCCCTTAGAATTAGCAGGTGCCATGACCTACCCCAATACGAAGGAGGCCTTATGTCTCAGGTATGGCCTTACTCCAGAGCAGTACAGACTGCCGTTTAGGAACTCCAAGAAGAGAGAGTCTGAGACTTGGATGGAGTGTGTGAATTTGTACTCGCGTGCACTGGAAGGGTGGATGAAGGGCAGCAAAGTAACTGATTTTAAGGGGTTGTTGCATTTAATCAGTTGGGAGCACTTGAGTAGTCTTTGTGTTCCAGAGCTGCGCCAGCATCTTTTAGACAGCAAGCTGACAGACCCCACTGAGCTTGCTAAGGAGGCGGACCTCTGGACCAGTACCAGGGTCCACAGAGTAATTGTGGGTACCACAGCCAAAGGTGGGCAGGGTCCCCAGCAGAAGAGTGGGGGGGACAAGGGTAATCAAAAGGAGTTCTCACAAGGGCCCCAAAATAATTCCCAGGGAAAGGAGTCCCAACCCCCAAACCTAAACAGCCATGGCCTCTAAGGGCAGGCGGGACAATAGAGATAGAAGGAATAACCAGGGCCCCCCTACCTGCTATCACTGCAATGAGGTGGGCCACATTGCTCCAAGTTGTCCCAAGAAGAAGACCGCACCCACTGGTGCTCCCGCCCCAGCGTTAGCTAGTGTAGCTTTGGGAGGGGATTTGGTTTCTAGTGACTGGGGGGAGCTAGCGGTTATGACCCTTGTCTCTCTAGGAGACCAAGAGGTGGTCCAAGAAACCTTACTGCCCTCTAACACTAAGAAATATGGGCAGAAGGTGACCATCAATGGGAGGGAGATTGAGGCTCTGAGAGACACAGGAGCCAGCATGACATCCGTGAGGTGTCAGTGGGTGTCTGAAGAGCAAATCATCCCTGGTGCGCTCCGCCCTGTAGTGGCCGCTGACATCTCAATGCGCCTCTGCAAGCTGGCGCGTGTTCCCTTTGCATGGGGGGGAGTCTCTGGTCTTTTGGAGGTAGTTGTCAGTGATGTCTTGCCTGTAGACTGTCTGTTAGGCAACGACCTGGAGAGTTCTCCATGGAAGGATGTGGAGCACAGAACTCATTTGGAAATGTTGGGTCTGCCTGTGTGGATCTGCGTGACCACGCGTGCTATGGCAGCCAGTAAGGTTGATTCAGCAGAACTGGAGCCTAAAACAGTGGCCCAGAGACCTGCCAGGAGAGGAAGAGGCAGAGGGCGCGGGAAACCAGCCCCAGCCGTTCCCACGGTCCAGGAGGAAGCAGAACCTGAGGGGGATGCCGTGGAACCTACAGGGGAACAGGTGGCCGAACTGGGAGACTTACCTGAGCTGACCCATTGGCAGCAGGAAGGTGGTCCCTCCAGGGAGGAATTCTGCCAGGCACAGAAGGAATGCCCTTCCCTCATTGGTCTGCGGCAACAGGCTGTAGATCAGGCAGCAGGTGGAGCAGCCAGAGATCACTTTATCTACTGGGAAGACGACTTGTTATATAGCGAGCCTAAGTTTGCTGAGCCCGGTGCAGCCCGGGTGCTGGTGGTACCCGAGTGCTTCAGAAACTTCCTAATGGGTCTGGCTCATGACCTGCCTCTTGCAGGACATCTGGGGCAAGACAAGACCCTAAACCGGCTTGTCACCCACTTCCACTGGCCCCAGATGAGAAAGCACGTTGGTTCCTTTTGCAGATCTTGCCAAACCTGTCAAGCCAGTGGCAAGACTGGAACAAAGTTGAAGGCACCCCTTCAACCCTTCCCAGTAGTGAGCACCCCTTTCGAGCAGGTGGGCATAGACATTGTAGGGCCCCTGGACCCCAAGACAGCCTTAGGCAACAGGTTCATCCTGGTCTTGGTGGACCATGCCACCCGGTGCCCGGAAGCAGTCCCTCTCATGACAATCACAGCACCCGTGGTGGGCCGTGCATTGATGGGGATCTTTTCCCGTGTGGGGTTCCCCAGAGAGGTGGTCTCCGACCGGGGTACCAACTTCATCTCTAAGTACATGAAGTCTCTGTGGGAGGAGTGTGGGGTAACTTATAAGTTCACCACTCCTTACGACCCTCAAGGAAATGGGCTGGTTCAAAGGTACAACCGGACCCTGAAAGGTATGATTATGGGCCTAGCGGAGCCCATGAGACGTAAGTGGGACGTCTTGTTACCATGCCTGTTGTTTGCCTACAGGGAGGTACCCCAGAATGCCTTAGGGTTCAGTCCCTTTGAACTCCTGTATGGCCACCCTGTTAGAGGACCTCTCTCACTGGTGAAGGAGGGTTGGGAAAAGTCCCGTGGCAAAACCTCGCAGGATGTGTTCAGCTATGTGCTGGCCATCCGCAACCAGACACAATGCTTCAGGAAGCTCGCTCAGGCGAACCTGGAAGCAAGCCAGGAAGAAATGAAAAGATGGTATGACCAGAATACCACTCTGGTCGAATTTCAACCTGGGCAGAAAGTGTGGGTGATGGTGCCAGTGGAGCCTTGTGCGCTCCAAGACAAGTGGACTGGGCCATATGAGGTGGTAGAAAGGAAGAGTGAGGTAACCTACCTGGTTAACCAGAGGACTCCCAGGCAGCCCCTGAGAGTCTTGCATGTGAACCGCCTCAAACCACACTTTGAGAGGTCTGAAGTGACAATGCTCATGGCTACAGATGCAGGAATGGAAGAGGATAGTGATCCTCTCCCTGACCTCCTGGCAGTTAAGGAGCAAGATGGGTCAGTGGATGGTGTGGTCCTCTCGCCCACCCTGACCCCAGAACAGCAGAGTGACTGTCGCCAAGTGTTGGGTCAGTTCTCCTCCCTGTATCTCCCTGACCCCAGGAATCACCAACTGGTGCGTCCATGATGTGGACACTGGAGATAGTCTGCCTGTGAAACAAACATTTTACAGGGTAGCTGACAAGGTCAGGGCCAGCATCAAGGAAGAGGTTTCCAAGATGTTGGCGCTAGGGGTGATTGAGCCCTCCAGCAGCCCCTGGGCTAGCCCAGTGGTCTTGGTGCCCAAGAAAGCTTCTACGCCCGGTGGCCCTCCAGTACTCAGGTTTTGCGTGGACTACCGTGGGCTCAATGCGGTCACGAAGACTGACGCACACCCCATCCCCAGAGCTGATGAGCTCGTGGATCGGTTGAGAGCTGCCCAGTACCTCAGTACATTTGATTTGACTTCTGGGTACTGGCAGATTGCCTTAACTGATGGGGCCAACAAGAGGTCAGCATTTTCAACGCCAGAGGGGCACTTCCAGTTCCGAGTCATGCCCTTTGGGTTGAAAAATGCCCCTGCCACATTCCAGAGACTGGTTAACCAGGTAGTGACCGGGCTGGAGGAATTCAGCGCCGCATACCTGAATGACATTGCTGTGTTCAGCTCCACGTGGGAGGAACATTTGCAACACCTCTGCGAAGTGTTGAAGGATCTGCAAAGGGCAGGCCTCACTATCAAGGTCAGCAAGTGCCAGATAGGGCAGGGATCTGTGGTGTATTTGGGACACCAGGTGGGGAGCGGCCAGGTGACGCCCCTACAGGCAAAGATCAATACCATTCTGGCTTGGGAGCCCCTCAAGACCCAGACAGAGGTGAGAGCCTTTTTAGGACTTACCGGGTATTAGAGACGGTTTGTCAAGGGATATGGCACCATTGTCACCCCCTTGACAGAACTCACTTCCAAGAAGTTGCCCAAAAGAGTTGACTGGACTGACGCCTGCCAAACTGCTTTTGATGCCCTGAAAACTGCAATGTGCACAGCACCGGTGCTCAAGGCACCTGACTTTTCCAGTGAGTTCATAGTACAGACAGACGCTTCAGAGCATGGTGTGGGAGCAGTACTCTCACAAATCACTGAGGAGGGAGGAGACCAGCCGGTAGCCTTCATTAGCAGGAGACTACTCCCCAGGGAACAGAAGTGGAGTGCGATTGAGAGAGAAGCATTTGCTGTGGTCTGGGCTCTGAAAAAATTGAGGCCCTACCTGTTTGGGACTCACTTCCGTGTTCAGACCGACCACAGGCCCCTCAGATGGTTAATGCAGATGAGGGGTGAGAACCCAAAGCTGTTGAGGTGGTCCATCTACCTACAGGTAATGGACTTTACGGTGGAACACCGCCCTGGCACAGAACACGCCAATGCTGATGGTCTGTCCAGGTTTTTCCGCCTATGGGAAGAGAACTCCCAAGAGGGTGGGCAGTTCTCACCACTTTCAGCTGGAGGGGACACGTGTTAGACCTGGCATCTTTGGCGTGTTTCCCCTATCTTTTTGCCTCTACCTCCTGTATTTTTGATGCTGTGCTGGATTTCGTTTTTGCTGGTTTAGATGCTTTGGACACTCTGCCACTGCTGATCAGTGCCAGAGTGTAAGTGCTCCCTGTGTAAATTGTTATTCTGATTGAATATACATGTTTGGCATATTTGTATCAGCATGAAGTCCCTAATAAAGTGCACTGGGTGTGCCAGGGCTGGTGATGACAAATGCTACTAGTGGGCCTGCAGCACTGATTGTGCCACCCACAGGAGTAGCCCTAAAATGATGTCTCAGGACTGACACTGCAGTGCCTGTGTGCAGTTTACAACTGCCATGTCCTCCTGGTCAGTGTCCCCACTGACCAGGCCTAACCCTTCCCTTTATGTGCACATCAGTCACCCCTATGGAAGGCCCAAGGTACCCCCCTGGGCAGGGTGCAGTGTATGTAAAAGGTAGAGCATGTACTAGTGCAGGTGACATGCTCTGGTAGTAAATGGCAGCCATTTTCGTTTTTCACTACTGTAAGGCTATCTTGCTCAATAGATTAACATGGGGGATGCTGGCTACAGTGGTTAACAGCATTTCTTCCCATAGGAACAAGATAGGACATAAGTATCTAGTATCCCTGAACTCAGAATTTAATAACACATCTTTTAGGAAAGGTTATTTTTAAATCCTGTGTTTGAGAACAGCACTTTTAGAAAGTTGCTGTTCTCTTGTCTGACCCTTCTGTGTGCCTGGGCCTGTTAGTGTATTGACTGTCTGGTTTGAGAGTGACAGGGGCTGGGGATTCCCCAGGAGGCTGGATGAATCAGCACTAGGCTGAATGACTGCAATTGCAACTGGAGTGGTGGGAGGAGTTAGCACCTGGGCCTGAATAGGGCTGTGCCTGCCTTCCACAATGCTGGTCCACCCTCCTGCTGGGCGGCTGAGGACCCTGCCCCTCACTCTGAAAGGAAAGATGCAGCCAACAAAACAAAGTTCTCAGGATCCACCCAGAACTGGTTTAGACCGGGCTCAGGGCCCACATCCACCAAGAGAACAAAGACTTTAGGGGTATAAGTACAGGACCCCTGACAACAGAAAATTAGATCATCCTGGAATCAAGAAGGAACCTCTGCCAAGGAGAAAGCTGAACTGAAGAAGGAAGACTGTCCTGCTGTTGCTCTGCTAGACTGACCTGTTGCTTTGCTTCCAAGGAGAGGGGAAGAACTTTGCTGCTGAGCTGTGTCCCCTGTCTTGAAGGAATCTCCAAGGGCCTGAGTAGAGCTGGCTCCCTGTTTTGAAGTCCCAGGAACAAAAGGACTGCACCCCCAGCTTCCCTGAACTCTGCTGAGAGAGTTCTGTCCTTCCTAGAGTGCTGGATCCAGTTGTGGGGCCTCTGGAAGTTGTACCTGTGCTGGGAAGCTTGGAACTAAGCTTGAGTGACTTTTGAAACTGAAAAGTGTTGCATCGCTCGCTTGCGGAGCGCATCCCCGACAGTGCGAGAAGTTTCCCGCCGCTACGGAGGTCGAGATCGGACGTCGCATCCTTCGTTTGCGGGACGCACCAGACCGGTGCGGGAGAATCGAACATCACTGCGAGTATCGTCGCAGAGCCTGTCATCGCTGGGTGAGATCACCGCACCGCTTGCTTGCGGACCGCATCACGTCGCTGCGAGCATCGTCGCAGAACCATCGCATCGAGGAGCTGCGAGAGAGAGGATCACCGCTGGACCGCGCATAGTCGCCCCGGAGATCGTCGCAGCCCCTACGAGATCATCGCATCGTGCCTTTGCGAGAACAAACTTCTTACGGAACATACGCACCGGAATCCATACAAGTGGCCTTCCTCCCCATACAGACCGGATTTGTCGCAACACGCCCGCTGCTGCAGCAGGGCTGTCGCAAACGCCTCCCCAGGGTCTCAGGAGAAACGCATCGCTTGTTTTCCACCGCACCAGCTTCTGCTTTTGGAACTTTGTTGCAACTAAAAGGTACTGTGAGTAAACGTGACGCAACTGTGAACTATTCATGCATCAGTAGAGAATTCTATCGCAACGTAGAGAATTCTATTGCAACCTAAAGAATTTTAACGCAACCTTAAGAACTCTTTTGAAACCATATTCTTGAACTGTGTATGTTGGATTTTTGTCGTTTTGGTCTTGTGTAGTTTTAAATTAAATACCTTTATTTTTCTAAACTGTTGTCGAGTCAGTTTGTGGTGTTTTCACTGTGTTACTGTGAGTTTTGGTAAAAATACTTTACGCCTTGCCTCTGGTTAGCCTAGACTGCTCGTGCCACGATACCTAGAGGGTGAGCAGGGGTTATCTCAGAGGGTTATCTCCTTGCCCTGACTAGAAGCAAGGGTCCCTATTTGGACAGTGGTACCTACATCTGCCAACTAGAGACCCCCAGATCTAACAGGCACCTAATATGACCAGAGTACTTAACGCTGCAATTAAATCTGGACTCCCGCGATCTTGGTCAACCGCATTTATTGTCCCTATATATAAGAAAGGCTGTAGGGATAATTCACAATGCTACAGACCAATCTCGCTGATTGATGTCTCAGCTAAACTACTAGGCAGGGCAATTTTAAATCGCCTTGCAGAGTGGACTGAAGTACATCATACCCTAGCAGACACCCAGTACGGGTTTAGAGCAGGCAAGTAAACTAGTGACCAATGCCTTAACTTATATCTACTAGTTGCCAAATACACTAAATCTGATAAAGGAACAATGTATATGGGGTTCATGGACCTGGCAGCTGCATTCGATAATGTAAACAGAACTAAACTCGGGGCACTTATGTTTAAATTGGGAATTGATCCAGATCTTATAAATATCTTAAGGGAACTTCACTGGAACACCACTGCCAAAGTCCGCTATAGCGCGGGAGGGGTGAGCACCGATCCCTTACCGTGCACTGGCGGGGTGAGGCATGGGTGTATCCTGGCCCCCTTCCTCTTTTCCCTTTACATAAATGACTTGGAGAGCTCACTGACGACATTGGGGACTGACTGCCCAAGAGTAGGATCGCGCCATATACCGGTACTTTTGTACGCGGATGACGCGGTCCTGCTCGCACGAACTGCGGTGAGCCTGCAGCAGCTAATTAGTGGCTTTGTTAGGTTCATGGAGAATCTAGATCTCTCGGTAAACCTGACCAAGTCATTTGTTATGGTGGCAGGGAAAAAACCGACCAAGAGATATGTGTTCAAAATAGGAACACATGCCTTAGACACTGTAAATACATTTTCATACCTGGGTCTCTTGTTTGACGAAAATATTAGGTTTGCCCCATTGATGGAGGAAAGGTGCAGGAAACTTGTTTCAGCAAATGGTGCCATTTTAAATTTCGCACGTAGGTTGGGCCGTTGGTCCCCAGAACAAGTAATGACGCTGTACAGAGCAGTTAGTACTGCCAAAGCCACGTACGGGGCAGAGGTGTGGGGCTTTAGGGATGTATACCAGATACAAGCAGAGGAAGATAAATTCCTAAAGAAATTACTGAAGTTACCACAGAGCATCCCAGCAGCAATCACACATAAGGAGCTTGGTACCCCGTACATTTCTGACCTGATTAAAGTGAGACCAATCTTGACCTGGCTTCGAATTTGGTTAAATCCAAATGCTGAACTCAGTAGACAAATAATTAAAGATTGCCTCCTGAGAGATAGGTGCCTACAAATCACATGGCTTAAATATGTGAAAGAAACTTTAGAGTGTATAGACCATCAAATACTATTTACTGACCCATCATTGATTGACACCACCTGTAAACATCGCATCCACAAGCAGCTACTTGACAAATATGATTGTAGTAGGAAACAATTTGATTCTAATAAAACATCCGTAGCAGCGCACTCTCTTGTGAGCAATGAAATTGGTATGGAACCATATCTATTTTTAATGCACAGCCAACAAGAGAGGTTTTTAATGTGTCGTTTTAGGCTCAATTTGTTACCTAATATTTTAGCTTATCCGTCTGGTTTTACTTTAACAATTGAGCAGAATGGTGCCTGCGGCTGCGACAATAGATCTCCGCAGGACACCCTTCATTTTGTATTATTATGTTCCTTTTATAGAACCCCGCGCCGAAGATTTCTTGTGGATATTTTAAAGGAGTCAAAAATCTATCATGCTAAATCTGCTTTATCTTTTCTGCAAAGAGCAACTGACATGCGTACTCTGTGTTCTATCATGAGGTTTTTTTAAATTGTTGTCAAATTACGAAATACTAGGGGCTGATCGAAATAAAGATAAACTGAACTGAACTGAAAGCTGCACAGAAAGCTCAGAATCAGTAGTTTCTTGAGAATACTGGTCACATGCAGGGAGTGCATCAACAGGGAGTTCCTATGATGCAAGGTGAGAATGTGTTTCAACAACAAGGAAGAGGTTGTGGTGTTCCAATTGATCCAAGTACAGGGATTGTTTCAATGCTGGTAACATGGCGAATGGGAATCAAGTTTAGAATGGTGGATTTGTGCAATCTCAAGGTACTAATATTGTTCAGGAACAGCAAGCACAGAGGCAGAGAGTACAAAACTTTAATGTGCCCCAAAATCAAGTAATGCAAGCTCCACAAGTCTCTTTGCCCCCTTTAATGCAAATGCTTCTAGAATTGTTCCAAATCAGGTTCCCAATGAAAACAGCATTCCTTTTGTGAATTAGGGGACATCTCAACAGTACTTTATAATACAAATAGATGAGGATTAAAGCGTGGACCTGTCACAATGATGGTGCCTGAGGGAGAAGGCAGATTGTGTGCTTGCCGCAAACTTAGCGGTTGACGAGAGGGGTCCATTCATGGATGGTGAAGTAAGCGGCCACCCCATATCATTCTTGGTCAATACTGTTGCTAACTGCTCTACTGTGAGAATAGCAGAGTTTCCCAACATGCCCCTCTTGGGAAAAATAATCTACATTCAATAAGTTGCAAATAAACATTTGACTAGCCCTGTTATTGAAGCAGTACTTGCTAAACTAGGGTCCTTTAAGGAGGACATTGATTTGTGGGGTGTGATTCTAGTCCTGTAAATTTGCTCAGATGTGGCCTTTTGTGCAAGCTTAATGGCTCTATTTACTGTACCCCAAATGTAGTTTTAGATTTATGATGAAGATGTTGCCTTTAAATTTGTCATTCAGAAATCAGAGATCAGATGATTTGCCCTCATTGAGCGGCACAGTGTCACCTGAAGTCTTTTCAGGGAAAAACAAAGGTCTAATTAAAGGTGTTGAACAAGTCCATATCACAGAGAAACCTAATGCGGAGTATCTGGGAATCCCACAATATAATATGATCACTGAAACGATTGCTGGGTTTACTCCTATGATTGATTCTATGATTCAGCAAAGCATTCTGAAACAGATTACGGAGAGTCCATGTAACTCACCAAATATGGGTTTGCAGAAAACCCAATGGCATATATAGGATTGTCCAAGATTTTAGAAAGATCAACAACATTGTTATCCCTTGTTGTCAAACAGAACCCAATCCAGCTGTGATTTTGTTTCAGATTCGATGTGAGGCCAAGTGGTTTTCTGTTCTTGACTATTGAAACGCCTTCTCCATTTCGTTGCATGAGGACAGCCAGTTCCTCTTTGCATTTTGGTTCGGCAGCCATGCTTTGGTATCATGCCGAGTTCCACAAGGGAATAGGGAGAATATGTCTATCATAAACCAGATACTTTAAAAGAATCTGAAGTCTTTGGTAGTGCCCGATCACTCAGTGCAGGTCTAGTACATTAATGACCTATCGGTGGTGTCAAATACATAGGAGGCTTGCAAACAAGATACAATTGCTCTGGTGAACCACTTAGCTGAGAATGGACAGAAAGTGTCCATGTCCAAACTGCAGTACTGTAAGAAAGAAGTCTTGTACCTAGGACATCACTTTGAGAAAAGAGTGAGGAACGTGTCACAAGAGAAAATCTCAGCAATTCTGAAAATTAATCCACAGACTACCCAGAAAGAAGACAATGGTCAGTATGGCTTTGTTGTAGTTCTTGACTTTGGACAGTTATGGTCTCAGCGAAGATTTATGACCTCTTTGGGGTCACCTATCAGCAATGGAGAGAGTGTACACAATTTGTTGAAGGAATTACAGTTACCTGCCCAGATTGTGGTTGCTGCACACCGCAACTGAATAAACTATGTCAATGTGGGCAGCAGGTATGCGGATGAAACAGCCAGATATTGTGCTCCAAATTCTTGTACCTTCAATAGGTAGTACCAAAATGAAAGAGCAGATGAGACCAATTGCAATCTGTTGTTAACCACAGTTGATACTTGCGAGAAACATAAGAGGTTACAGGAAAAATTGGCAGAGGAAGAACAGAAAGGTTGGGTTAGGGCTGGTTGTGTCAAACGAGATGAGGACAATATTTGTGTTTCAGGAGATGGAAAACCTGTGTTGCCAGATAGCCTGTTACCTCCAAAGGTGAGACATCATTATGGAGCAGAACATTGAGGTAGAGACAGCATGCTGTGGTAATTCAGGCAAACCTGGTTCAATCACAGGTTCAGATTGGTGATGGAGGGTTGTGTCACAGATGTGTGGTGTGCCAGCAGAAAATTTTAGTCAGGTGAACAGCAATAAGACTAAGTCACATAGGGAGATCAAGTGGTCTCTTCAATAGGATACAACTGGACTTTATTGAGATGCCTGTAAGCAATGGTCTGAGGTATGCCCTAGTGATTGTTGTATCTTCTCACGTATCAACACAAAGTGAGGGGATACACACAATCACTAACACTGAGAGAGTTTACCTGACCAGGAGAAATGATGGTCTCACAGTGGATATGTTGCTGTTGTAAATGTAAATGTAGTTGAGCTTATATAGCGCACAGCTACCCGCAGTGGGTTTCCCGGCGCTTGCTTAGGGAACCCTTCCTGGTATTCCCCTGTGAGATAGCAGGGAATCCACAAGGTGAAAGTCAGGCATCCCGCCGCGAGGGGCCGTTGTGGAGATTAAGCAAGCTATTGCCCAGAGTCGCAGAGTGTGAACCCGTGAGTCGAGGAGGCACTGGGGCGAGAATTATCGAGTCTGTGGAATTTTGAGCCCAAGACCCCGCCGAGGCGGGGAATTGAACCCTGGTCCAGGACCGATCTCAGATTCCGGGTCTGCTGCCTCTAACCCCTGAGCCACACTTCTCCACTGTTGAGGGAGTTAATACCACATTTCTGGTTCCTGACTTCTCTGAAGTCAGACTAAGGAACTCATTTTAATAATGAGGTCCTGAAGATGTTTTGCGCAGCATTATTAGTTGAACAGAGGCTAATTTGCAGTTATCAACTGCGGGTTTCCAAAATTGTGGAACAGGTCAATGAGACTTTCAAATCCACATAAGCTAAAAAGTGTGTGCCTTAACATCTTTGAAATAGCCTGATGCTTTGCCTGTTGTGTTTATGAGCGTACGCAGTACTCTGAATAGGAGAACCGGATTGTCTCTCCATGAGACAATCATGAACAGAGCCATCAAACTGCCAGTTGTGCCTCTAAATGCCTTTGTGAACATTACAGATGACATTATTCTTGATTGCTGCTGAGGACTGGCTGATGCGGTACATACTCTGTTCGAGCAGATTGGAGAGGCTAAAGCCTCACTTCAGCAGGAGCAGTGCCATTACCTCAGTCCCGGCGACTGGGTTATGGTGAAGAAGCATCTGCACAAGTCATGCTTGGAACCTTGGTGGCAACGTCTGTACCAGGTTATCTTGGGCACCACAACAGCTGTGAAATGCGGAGGTCTCCCCAGCGGATGTATGAAATTACAACGCATGCTTTTACATCGCATGCCTTTACAACGCAAGTATTACAACACAGTCCATTACAACGCATAGTGCTTTGGGGTGCTGGATAGTGAATAGTTTAATTTACTATTCCAACTCCAGTCCCCGTGGACACTAGGGAAGGTTATTGGATAGTAAATTAACCTATTCCATATCTTAGAGTGCCCCCCAGAGCAATGCGTTGTAATAGTTTGCGTTGTAATGGTTGCGTTGTAAAGGCTCTGCGATGTAAAAGTTGCGTTGTAAAGGTTGTTTACCCTCCCCAGCAGGGTGCATGCCACCCATACTCGCAAAGTCCCTTCTACCCTTGATGGTATAACAGGAGCTGTCCTGGAATTGCCATTGGTTACAGTGATGGTGAATGTGGGTGAAAGGTGCACTTGAGTATTACTCTAATCTGATTTACACGATATGTGTGCTATGTTGGATTAATGCCTGCTAAGCATTGACAAGACAATATTGAAAGTGGCCTAGCCCCAAATTGGCAGCTAGGACTCCAACATGCAGCAACGCAAAAAAGAAATTTTCATCTATTAACAATTTAATGTTTGTCTTAGTTCAAAGAAATTAACAAGATCATCTTATTCATTGCATACATGATTCAAATGATTGTCACAAATTTATATACATTGCAGGTACATAAGTTTTCAAAAAACAATCTAAATTGATGAGACCCAATGCATTTCGGGACTAATAGTCCCTTCATCAGGGGTATTCTGTGAAAAAGAAGAAAAAGAAAGCATATTCAAAAGATGCACAATATAACTCATATTCAACATTGCAAAAACATATTTCAGTTTGACAGAGGAATAACATCATAAAGCTTCGTCATTACATACATGAACCTCTATTATATTAGCGCACTGATCGGAATGGATGGTCTATTGTATCGTCTCCTACAGAAAGGACACATTTATATGCACTAGCTGACTTACGTATTAATAAACTGCTAGAAGGGAATTTTGAAGCGCAGACGATTTTATGAAAAAGATTTTATGAAAAGGAGAGCTTGTATGCCGACAAACTACCGAAACCACATAGCTACTGACCATGTGTTGCTATTGGTGATACTACGAGAACAACTGTAGGTTTGTGATCCTCAACTTTACCAAATTCTGAAAAAGATATCATTGATCAGTTCGCATTTACATCGCAAACTTTCTAAGAAGAAATATTCGATCTTCCTCTACATGTGCTCACCTTAAGTAAAGGTAGCTGCGGCTTCAATGGAATATAAACTTCCCGTATGACGTCAATCTCTTGTTTAAAACCACTGCAGTAAATCTCCTAGAAAAAGTATTGCAGTATACGGGTAAGTCTCTTTAATATACCCGTTTCAACATGCATTTGAGGATATCACTCCCCAATTTTACCGAATTTTACAACAGATATCATTGAAAAGTTTGCATTTATTTCAAACACTCACCCCAAGTCAACTGATCTGGGTTTAATCCATCACCATTCTTTAGCTCACTCTGCCACCCCAGTTCAGACATGCCCATATGCAAATCAGTCTGACCCTGTGCCTCATGGGAACAGTCCAGCCCGAAATACCAAGTCATGTCTTCCCTGGACTGGAAACAAGCATCCTGGGACAGGTTTCGGATTCATAATCCTCATCAACCAGGCTATCTTGAATCCAGTGGCAAAGTGAGCAAGGGACTCACGTCTGAGCATACCCTACCAACTTAGGGAGAACAAAGCGATACAAAAGGGGATAATGGACGGAGCATTTGAGCAAATCAAACACTCACCCCGAGTCAACTGATCTGGGCTTAATCCATCACCATTCTTTAGCACACTCTGCCACCCCAGTTCAGACATGACCATATGCAAATCAGTCTGACCCTGTGCCTCATGGGAACAGTACAGCCCGAACTGCCAAGCCATGTCTTCCCTGGACCAGAAACAAGCATCCTGGGACCGGTTTCGGATTCATAATCCTCATCATCCAGGCTATCTTGAATCCAGTGGCAAAGTGAGCAAGGGACTCACGTCTGAGCATACCCTGCCAACTTAGGGCGAACAAAGCGATACAAAAGGGGATGATGAACGGAGCGTTTGAGCAAATCAAACACTCACCCCCAGTCAACTGATCTATGTTTAATCCATCACCATTCTTTAGCTCACTCTGCCACCCCAGTTCAGACATGGCCATATGCAAATCAGTCTGACCCTGTGCCTCATGGGAACAGCCCAGCCCAAACTGCCAAGCCATGCCTTCCCTGGACCGGAAACAAGCTTCCTAGTCTCTTGCTCACTTTGCCACTGGATTCAAGCAAGCCTGGCTGAAAACGTCTGTAATGCCAGAAACCGGTCCTAGGATGCCTGATTTGCCTGAACTGGGGTGGCTTGGTGAGCAAAATAACGATGGTTTAAACCCAGATCTGTGACTTGGGGTGAATGTTTTGCCATTGTGCAACATTCCGTCCATCATCTTTTGTGTTTTGCTGTTCACCCTATGTGGGAAGGGTATGCCCAGGCGTGGGTCCCGTGCTCACTAAGCCACTGGAGTCAAGCTATCCTGGCTGAAGACGGCTGATAGCCAGAAACCGGTCCTAGGATGCTTGATTCTGGTCCAGGACAGACATGGCTTGGCAGTTCGGTCTGGACTGTTCCCATGAGGCATAGGGACAAGACTGATTTGCATATGGCCATGTGTGAACTGGGGTGGTTGGTGAGCAAAATAATGATGGATTAAACCCAGAACTGTGACTTGGGGTGAATGTTTTGCCATTGTGCAAAATTCCGTCGATCATCTTGTGTGTTTTGCTGTTCACCCTATTTGGGAAGGGTATGCCCAGACGTGGGTCCCGTGCTCACTAAGCCACCGGAGTCGAGCTATCCTGGCTGAAGACGGCTGACAGCCAGAAACCGGTCCTAGGATGCTTACTTCTGGTACAGGGAAGACATGGCTTGGCAGTTCGGTCTGGACTGTTCCCATGAGGCGCAGGGTCAAGACTGATTTGCATATGGCCATGTCTGAACTGAGGTGGCTTGGTGAGCAAAATAACGATGGATTAAACCCAGATCTGTGACTGGGGGTGGATGTTTTGCTATTGTGCAACATTCCGTCCATCATCTTGTGTGTTTTGCTGTTCACCATATGTGGGAAGGGTATGCCCAGACGTGGGTCACGTGCTCACTAAGCCACTGGAGTCAAGCTATCCTGGCTGAAGACGGCTGATAGCCAGAAACCGGTCCTAGGATGCTTGATTCTGGTCCAGGGAAGACATGGCTTTGCAGTTCGGTCTGGACTGTTCCCATGAGGCACAGGGTCAAGACTGATTTGCATATGGCCATGTCTGAACTGGGGTGGCTTGGTGAGCAAAATAACGATGGATTAAACCCAGATCTGTGACTGAGGGTGAATGTTTTGCCATTGTGCCACATTCCGTCCATCATCTTGTGTGTTTTGCTGTTAATTCATTAACGGACACTTAGGGGTCATTAGGATGGCAGGCGGACTTTGCCCGCCCGCCATCCTCGTGGTAATCAGGACCGCCCGCCATAAGGGCGGAGGTCCCGTGGGGAGTATTAGGATGTGCTCGCCACAATGCTAAAAAAGCATTTCAGCATTTGCATAAGCGATGCCTGCCGCTTTGATTATGCTAATGCAAGGGGGTACCACAGGTACCCCCCGTGTGCACCCCCGTACTCTCTTTCACTCTGGGGGCCCGCACGGGGCCCCCAGAGTGAAGTCTGCCTGCCTTCCGTGGCGGCACTGCAGACGCCCATCCAAATATGGCTGGCGGTGTCTGATAGACACCGCCACCATAGGAACCCTTTTCCGCCCCGGCCGCAAGGCGACCGGGCGGAAAAGTGGCGGGCGGTGTTTGCCTCCGCTGCGGTCCCCCCCCGCCATTGTAATGTGGCGGGGGGAAAAGGGTGGCGGGCGGGCATTTATGTCGGGCGGATTGCCACCACCACCATGGCGGTGGCGATCCGCCCGACATTGTAATGGACCCCTTACTATTTTGCTGATTGAAAACACCATCCTCACACTATTAAAATGCATTTACATTAGAAACAAAACAATTTGTGTAATGTGTGCACTAACGTTTTATCTTTGCATTTATAATGTAGTTCTTAGTCACAATTATATACATGTATCAAACTATTTTATTTTTATAATCCCATGTACTGACAGTTTTATTCATTTGCAAGTTGAATGTGCACACTAATATTAAATGTGCACCATTGATTTAATAGGCAACGTGACATTTCTAGGCCTGTAATTCGTTCTACATAAAATACTGTTTTACATTTTCCTTTTGCATGCCTTTTCCTTGCAGGTGTAATTCACATGGTTTTATAGTTTGGGAATAGATACAACACTGTATTAGTGATAGAGAGAGAGGCTGAGAAGAAGACCTTGACAAGGAACATGGAGAGCCGAAGTGTCAACTGAAAGTCTCCATTTATTAATGTTGCAAAGACTCATAGGTGACAAAGGATAATACAGTTCCCATGTATGGCCTGGAAGAAACGGTCAATGTTTCAGCTTACAGCGTCAAAATGCAAAGGACAGTGAAGCCCCTGATGATGCAAACGGAGGAGTGCTACTTTTGAGATTCTGGTGGAAATAACTGTACACACTGTCTGAAGTTAGGCCACTTTTCTTTGGACTTTCTAGAGGTTTGGACCTCTATGGTTATCCCTTTGATTCTTGCAGAGCATGGATTAGGCTAACACCCATCTTCCTGATCCAGGAGGGCTCTTGACTGAGCTTCTGAAATGCTGACACCCCCCTTAACCTTTCTGCACTTCCCCACATGTTCTTATTTTGCTACATTTCCCTGATTTTTTAGATGCTTTTAAGTGTTAAAACCATCCTCTTTAGTCTGGTCCTTCACGTAGACAATTTTAGACTTCCCTCATGTATAGAAGGGAGAATCATAAACCCATCTGTCTGCATAAAATTCTTTTATTCACCTTTTGTATTGCTGTGAATGAACTTCTTGTTTGACTCCTGTTGGTAAGCCAAAACTTCTTTAGGAGGTTGAGTTTTTTTGAATATTATTCTGTATCCATATAGCATGGTACTAAGATTTGTTTATCTTAACCTGACTGCTAACTTGTAATAAACCTTCCTAACTATAGTCACTGATTCCTGGTTCTTATTGTGTAGCCAAATGGGTTACACTGTTAATTAAATTGTTGGAATAAATTTTAACTCCATTTACCTCTCAGTCAATGAAGAAAAGGTCCATCAGATCACCAATGGTAAGAGGGTTGGTCTAGCGCTGCATCACTTTTGTTTCAAACACAAAGGGAGAGACCAGGGACAAAACAAGGTCCAGCACACATGCCCCATGGAGGTTCCTTTTTTGACAAGAGGTATGCAGTTCCTTTAGAGAAAAGGAGGTTCTTACCAAAAAAAACTAGATGGGAGGGCTCCATATAGGGGCAAGGGCCCTCACACAGCTCGAGGAATGTCATGCTTCATCATCGGACAACTCCTTGTTGGACCAATGCTGCAATTGCTAATGGGCTTTGCAGGGAGGCTCTTTGCTGGAGCGCTTTAATTTTTTGCTATAATGAGTCTGGGGTGCGATGAGAAGGGTGTATGTAAGTGTTGTTCCAAACCCATTGGGAGGGAAGGTGCCACCATTACCATTATTGAGTGACCACAAAAAAAATGGGTTTCCTTGGGTACACCTCAGGTGGGCACCCAGGTATTGAAGAAGAGAGAAAATGTTAGCCCATTTTAGATTTTAGGAGTACGGTGCGCTGTGGGATTGTTTGCAATAGGGCAAACAGGAACTACTGAAAGTAGGTAGAGTTCCCCCTGGAAACATTTACCCTATTGCTTAGGGAGGAGCCAGGCCTCACTCCCATCCTCTAGCTAGTGTGAACAGTAAATGGAGCACTCCAAGGCAGCCTCCTCATTGACCTTTCTGAACCTGTGGAAGAATAGAAACGATAACTAGACACATCGTTGAAGACTAAACTTGCTCCCACATGTACTCAGGATAAAACAGTGGACACTGAGGGTTAGTTGGCTACACTCCTGTGTCGGTTCAAGAGAACAATACGCTGTAAAAGGCCTTTTTCTTGGAGTCACTAGTGACCAGTTGCAACTGGGTGAGAATTGCGCCCTGATGGTGGCCTCTGCTGGAGTGAGTTCAGACCCCTAATTGCTGTAACTGCTGTCCTGGGAACTTTAGTGGTGTCCAGAAGGACTTATTCTGAAATCTCTGAATAATTAGGACTTAGAAAGATTTTGAACTTCCAGACCTCCAGGGGCCCTTGTCCAACTACCCAAGTCGAACCTTCCAGGACGCAAGCTCGCTGGGCAAGCAAATCAGTTTGGTCCTACTTGCAGCTTCTCCAAAGTAGCATATCCAGTTCAGCAGGCCTTTGAGAAAAAGGTATCTAGCCTTTTGGAATCAATCATTGGAAAAAGCCTGCAGCCTTGACCTGCTGGAGTATTCTGAACTCCAAAAATCAAACTAAGTGTGAAGGTAGAAATCTTGACCAGGAGAAGGCACCAAAAGTGTTCAGCTGACAAGATGACTTCTCTGGGTGCAGAGTCTTACTTTTTGTGCTCTGTGTTTTTCCCGCCAAAGTTAATGGCTTTAACGGGACCTCACTCAACTTCTATCCAACTTTGAAGGGTTTTTACTAAATACAGCATTGCCTTGCTTGAGTATTTTGACTTCCTTCTTTAGTCAGAAAGTAAAATATTAGAATGGGACAAACCTGCTTGGTGTATCTGACTGATGCTCCAGCGAGGTTGGTCTGAAATCACATTTCGGTCCCGGTCAGACACTTACTGTACCATCTATTGGTGCTTAAGTTTTCTTGGTTCCTTTTCTCTTAAATCTTTAAAATTCATATCTCAGGTTCCCAATTTTGAATGTTTGTCATTTTCTGTCATTTTAATTACTACATTTCTGCTAATTTTCTAAATTTAAGTGGGGTTTTTATTGTGTTGTGTTCTCAACTTTTTACTTCTAAACGCTTTACATATTTTCTCTTATGTTAAGCATGTCTTATTTCTACCATAGCTACTATGTGGAGTGGAGTTTTGCCTGCGCCTAACAGATCGGCAAATATATTAATTGTGGTGGATTACCAGCCTCCATAATTAATAATTCAGATTGATATGACCATTCCAAAATTAGCATCTAATCAGAAGATAATGAAGGTTGTTTACTAAGGGAGAGTTCATTTGACGTATCACAAAACAAATTCTCTTGTTTATCCAAGATAATTGTTTTGTGATACATTTATTGTATAAGGTACCCTGTCTCTTGGATTAGTGGGGCCACTCTCTTTCTTTTGAGAAAGTTCATTTGACACCATGGAAATGTCTTGCTGAGGGAATGGGTGATAGCCAGGGTCTCAGTTTTACTCTCGCCCAGTGAATTGGAAGACCAGGTGTTAATTAACTATTGTTCAGATATTAATTTTTCATGTATATTAACTATGGTTCATATACATTTTTTTCTCCCAATATCTGTTCTGGTTCTTTCTGTGCCCTTTTGTCTAGGTAATTTACCTCTGCAATCACCTGTTTAAGCTGTATGTCAATGATGTGGTGGATGAACGTATGACCTGCAGGAATGATCCTCCCATCTGAAATGGCAAGAAGGTCCCCACACTCCTATTTGTGGATGATTCACTTCTTATGGGGCTTGAGAACCTGATTGATAAATTTGCTGGGTTTTGTAAAGCCAGAGGCTTTGAGTTGATTGCGTCAAAAACGAAATACGTGGTGTTTGAGACCGGGGTAGCTAGGAGTTGTGTAATAAGGGCTGGCAATGAACCTTTGAAAAGGGTCCACTGTTTTGACTATATTTGGGGTTAAATTATTTGATAAGTTTAAGTGGAAACCCCAACTCAATAGGAGTTCCCTGATAATATAAAATAGACCCAAAGCAATCATTTGATTGAACAAGAGTAGTCACTCCTCAATATTCACTGCTCTTGAAGTGTGCCGTGCTAAGGCACAGAGTGCAGTGCTTTATGGAGCCAAAGTTTGGGGGCAGTGCTGACATTGAAGTTGGCCATAGCAGAGAATAACTTTGTAAGATCGCTTATTTTATTCACTGTCAGCACTCCCCTTGTCCTTCTTTTTCATGTTTTAGGTGTCAATAGAATGCCTGACGTAGCACAAATTAAGCCTCTAGCATATTGGATATGCCTATGGTCCATGCCAGTGCTAATCGAATATAGGGATTCTCTTCAGGAACTGAGGATTATGAACAATGCTATGAATGTTCCTCGGCTTAAGCTTGTATTGAGCTGGTTCAAGAAGCTAGGTTTACAGAGACTATGGGAAGACCCAGTAAATATTTGTAAGACTGAGGCTAATATCCCGCTACTGGGTTTACATTTGTGAACAAAGGGGCATATTACCAAGGGCCTTATCGCCGCTTTAGCGGGAATTTTTCCCGCTAAAGCGGCGATAATTTTATCGCCCTATTACCTAGCTGTCGCTAACACCAGTTAGCGACAGCTAGTAGGAGATAGCGATCATTTTGGGGCCCACTTTGCCTGTCAGCGATATTTATCGCTAGTGACATGCAAAGTGGGCGTGCCAAGATGTTAGCAACTGGAAACAGTCGCTAACATCGCTATCTCCTATTACCTACTTTTGGAAATAATCGCGCTAAGCGCGATTATCTCCAAAAGCTAACGCCTGCCCAGAGCAGTTATTAGCCATGTTATCCAATGGTAGGTGGATAACATGCCTAAGAGCATTTGCTCGGTAATGCATGAATATTGCTGACTTTACAGCGATATTCTTGCATTTCGGCCGATTTTCATCGCTTAGGAGATAAACCTTGATAATTGCAAGGTTTCTAAGCGATAAAAATAGGCGAAGCACGGCAATAAAATGATTGCCTCTAACCAAGCTTAGCGATAATTATCGCATATTCTTGGTAATATGCCCCAAAATGTTGTGAGTGGGTCGAATTGGCCCTTAACATATCCGTTTCTTGAGTTCAAGATCAATCTGTGCTTTGAACTATTCTTGAATACTATTACATCATCTTTAGCCAAGGGCTTGCTGTTCGCTTTTGTCTAGGTAATTTACCTCTGCAATCACTTACAATCAGATGGAAGAAAGGTCAGAGTTCTTATTTGCGCCCAACCTCTGGTTTGGTTTCTGAGACAGAGGAGCATATTCTGTTCTTTGGTTAGATTATCTTGGATAGCACAGCAAGTGGATATGTCAAGTGTGTCTGAATCTAGGGGTAACCCGATATTTAGTTGCCCAGAGAAATTTGAAAACTGATACCTGAGGCCAAATTGTATTTGTTGTCACTTGCTACTTGATAAATGTATGGTACTAGCATGCTAAGTTTCTGTTATAATTAGTCCAATAAGCAGTGGGTTCCAATAAAAACAAAGCCATTTCAGCACTGTTCAGGGCTCGGTTTCTGAAGTATACTTGATACTTTACACTTTGTGAATTCTGCACTTTCTGACTTTGCATTGCCATATTGGTAAATCTACAGCACATACCTTATTTTTCTCTTTACAGTTATAATGGTATCTTTTCAGGGTTGCTGTTTTAATGTGCATTGCTTTATAGTATGACTGGAAATTTCAGAACTCTTCTCAGTATTTTAAGGCGACTAGTATGCATCCCAACGTAGTGTTTGTTCGAATAGACCATCTGAAAATTACTCATTAATAATCAAATATTAATATTTGTTATCTTATATTTATCGTGATTGTTCTCCATTGTGATTTTTATGTATCTTTATTATTGTATGCTTTGATGGGTATGATAAGTGAATATAGTACTTTTGAGACTGAGAATGAGACTCCAAGGGTCAGTTGGCTGACCTCCTGTTGGAGGTAAAGGGAATTTTTAAGCGTGCAGAGGCTTTTTCCTGCAACTGCCCATCTGATCAGCACCAACTGGACCTGCCTGAACCCTGCTGCTGGTCTCTGTTAGAGTGAGTCCTGACACCCAACAGGTGCCCTGGACCCTTGGCTAGAGTTAAAGTGTACTTCCAATCAGTAGCGGTTTGGGGTGGGAGTAGTTGCCAAGCTCTGACGTGGGGAGGGGCAGGATGGGGGGTAGTAATCTATGGATTACGGAGGATTACAGGTAAGTAAACATATAAATAAATAAAACACATTTCGTTGCATGGACTGCATCCCCAAATGCGAGGCAGCACATGCAATGAAATTCGTTTTATTTATTTATATGTTTACTTACCTGTAGTCCTCCGTAATCCATAGAATTCTACCCCCATCCTGACCCTCCCCACGTCACCGCCCGGCAGCTACTCCCACCACCGACCGCTACTGCTTCCAATCCTAAAACTGAAAGAAGGAGTCTCAACATGAAACACCAGAAGCTCTGGGATTTTCATGGCAAAAAGAACCATACTCCGTCTCATTGCAAATATGTGCAGACTTTACCGAGGCCAATGCGGAAACTGCATCCGACTGCCAATGAGACCAGCCTACATACAAATTCAGGACAACATGGTCGGATTTCTTTGGATCAACAACAATCGACAAACATTTCGCAACAATGCAAAGTTCTGATCGTCTACCAGTTCTTTGTGCGGATGATGACTGAAAAGCCAATGCGAAGTTCTGACAAAGCCCTGGGACTTAAGCAACCCCCCTTTGATGAGCCCTTCTCTGGCTCCATCCTGCAGCACGACCGCCCACGACCTTGTTGACAAGAGCTTCTCATGAGAAACTGGACTAATTTAGGAGGTAAACTTTTTTAAGTGGACGAACCTGGGGGCATATTATCAAGACTGGGCGATAAAATTATCGCCGCTTTATCTGCAGGAAACTGCCGCTAAAGTGGCGATAATGGGCTTGATAATATGCCCTTATGGATTCCCATAGAAACCCAGGTTAGACATCTAACCTGGGCTTCTATGGGAATTCTCTAGGGCATATTATCAAGCCCATTATCGCCACTTTAGCGGCAGTTTCCTGCAGATAAAGCGGCGATAATTTTATCACCCAGTCTTGATAATATGTCCCACGGTCCCTGTATCAGACCTACGCTCCATCACAGTAGGCCTGAACTTTTTGCCTTGATCCGGTCGAGTGTGGCCAGATAAGTGTGATTGGTGCAGTGTGCTTTTTCATAATTTTTTTCTGAAAACTTTAAAAATTCATATCTCCAGTTCAGCTGAATTGGATTTTTGTCATTTTAGTGTTATCATATTTATTCAAATTCACTCAATATTTCTAAATTGATTTTAGTATGTTTCTTGTGTTGTGTTTTCACTCTATTACTGTTTGAGTGTTGCATAAATACATACATTGCCTCTAGTACATGTTTTTGTTTTATATATATATATATATATATATTCACTGAAAAAACCATAGGTTATAGATCATATATAGTTAGGAATTAGCATTTACAAAACCTTGAAAATTCACTGAAAAAACCATAGGTTATAGACCATATATAGTTAGGAATTAGCATTTAAAAAACCTTATTTTACTCACACAAAACCATTGAAATTCCATATATAGTTAGTTGCACTAACTATATATCGCGCACCCGCAATCCACTGCTGATCATGTCACATATTACATCATTCATGACATGGTCAGTGACATCACTGATGACATCACTGATGACATCTCAAATGACATCACTGATGACATCACTGATGACATCTCTGATGACATCACTGATGACATCTCAAATGACATCACTGATGACATCACTGGTGACATCTCAAATGACATCACTGATGACATCACTGATGACATCTCAAATGACATCACTGATGACTACATCCAGTGACTGTATAATTCTGTAAAGTTAAAATATGTCTTACATATTGAAGAATGAGTGGATGTATAAGTGTCTTGATGAAGGATTTAGTAGGGGCATGCCTGACTGTATGAGTGACTGATTAAATGTGTCTCACTGAGTGCATGGGTTAGTGACTAAACTGTCTTAATTTGTGCATCATTATGTCTGTTGTTCTGTAAACTGCTGCATGTGTTGATCATTAGCTATATGATTAACTGTATGGGTTATTGATTGGTTGCCCAAGCATTTGTATGGGAGACTGAGTGTGTGTGTGGGTGGCTGGGAGGTGTATGACTCTCTGCATAGATGTGTGAGCAGTTGATTGACTAGATGTATGGGTTCAAAAGTGCATGTGGAAACAGCTGTATGGGCGGTTGACTGTGTGCATGAGTGTATTGGTGAGTGAATGGATATCTCAGTGCTACATGTCAAAGTAAGTACATATGTAAAACACAGTACATGTGAGAGTTGACATATATAAATAACTGTGCATAAGAGCCAGTGAATGTGTGAGTGGCTGTATGGATCATTGTGAACTTGTATCCAGGATTGTATAAGTGAGTAAATATGTTTTAGTATATGTTTGAATAAGTAAGGTGTGTATAACTGTATAGTTGAGGAAATGGAGGTGTGATTGATTCTTTGCATGACTGACTAAGTGTCTGAGTAACTCCATGGATGAGTGACAGTCTATGAGTGTCTGTTTACACTGAGTGTATCTAAGGTTATATTAGAGTCTGAAGAGGTTCATCGTATTATCACATGAATGATGTCATCAGTGATGTGATCAGTAATGTCAAATGAGATGTCATCAGTGATGTCATCAGTGATGTCATTTGAGATGTCATCAGTGATGTCATCAGTGATGTCATTTGAGATGTCATCAGTGATGTCATCAGTGATGTCATTTGAGATGTCATCAGTGATGTCATCAGTGATGTCACTGACCATGTCATGAATGATGTAATATGTGACATGATCAGCAGTGGATTGCGGGTGCGCGATATATAGTTAGTGCAACTAACTATATATGGAATTTCAATGGTTTTGTGTGAGTAAAATAAGGTTTTTTAAATGCTAATTCCTAACTATATATGGTCTATAACCTATGGTTTTTTCAGTGAATTTTCAAGGTTTTGTAAATGCTAATTCCTAACTATATATGGTCTATCACCTATGGTTTTTTCAGTGAATTTCAATGGTTTTTTAATAGCAAATATCATAAGCTGTCGAATGTCAAGTACGTGGTAAGTGAAAACATTTTCGTGTTTATGCACACTGATCTGCTTTGAATGGTGCCCCCCCCCCTCATTTCTATTAGGAGTACTCTCTCTTTGCAGATAGTGAAAGGTAGTTAACGCAGGCCTTTGCCCCCGTTGTAATCCGTCGTGCCTGCTTCTCTCTCCATTTGATTGATTGTTATCCAAGTATTTACTGTTTTAGAATTAGTTCTCTTTGGTTCATTCTCTATTTACAAACAAACACAGAGTCGCAATACTCTGTTTAGTCTTTGCAGATAACGAAAAATCGTGTAAAAAAAAAGAAAAGGAATCGAGCAAAATCAGTAGGCCACTAATGGGATCTCTTTTTGACCTCGCTAAAATAGAAACATTAGGAACAACCCCTCATGACAAATACAAAACTAGTGAGATGAACTGAACTCCACACAATGATGGCTGCAAAACAGCTCGGCTCCGCCACCCACCCCGCCCAAAATAACGATAAAGAGCGGCTGCCATGATTGGTTGCGGAATGGCCACGACGGAGCTACGAAATGGTGCTGCTCTCATGCTAACCCCAGCTTCAGTCTGAAACATCCAGAAACACTGTAGACTACCAATTCGATCAGTTCCGGTAGCGCCCCAATGTAACCCGGTAGAGAAGAACTAGCCCTCCCCTCTTTGACTGATGGTTCTTGTTGCCTGTCCCTTCTGTTGTCATTTAACAGAACTATTTAGCCTGCTGAAAGGGGTTGTGTTCCGACCGCTGGTTGGTGGAGACATTTTGACTATATTCTGGACCTGCGTTGTCGCGTAATGCGTCATATGACGCGCCGCGTTAGCGCATCCGGAAGTCATCCGGGGCGCGCAGCGCGTAACGTAAGCATAACAAGTCATGTGACTTGTTAATAAAACTTTTCATTGGTTCATTTTACTTTTCTTATTGTAATGATGAAAAGCTTGGTCATATGACCTAAAAATTACGCTTTTCATTACTTCCGAACATTATTTTTTCTTAAATGTATGTTATAATGTTCCAGGCTAATGTACTTTCCCGGAAATTTTACAACTGTCCTGCAAGTAAAATATATTCTTTTTTCGAGAAAAAGAGCGTTTCTTCGTCCCATGACGGAGCCGTTGAGCAAAAGAGGGTCGACCTGCTGTATTAGTCGCCGATACGCCTGAATATGAGATTCTTATCGATCACTTTATGTTGCAGGAATAGAAAACACAACAGCCCTTGACCATTTATCTTTACTGCGTTCCTTCATATTATACCTTTTACCCTTCATGTAATTGGTCTGCTTTATTTCACTTGCCTTTTAATGATTCTAAAACAGTGACTATTATTAAAAACTTTACCGATGTATATACTACTACCATGTTTTCTTTTAAAAACCTTTATTGTGAAAATTTCATTATACAAATACGAGCCTATAACCACGTGGGCCTGCCACGAAGCAAACTGTAATCGTATATGATGAATAGACATTTACACTGTAGAGGAACGTAACGGGCGGGCCATTAGGTTGCAAGAACTAAGGTGTCTAACAGTTACGGAATCGGTGGACGTACATTTTATAATTAAAATACGACAGGGCCAGTTACAATAAAATTATCTAGATATACATTTGCGGGCAAGTACCATGGGTGACGTTAATTCGAACTTTCAACAGTACAGTAATCAATAACACATCAGAACTTAATATCAATAGGGATGTCGAAATATTCAATCAATTCTCGTCCCCGCCCGCCATGTGCTTCAAAACTGCATACGTATCTCGTGATTTCAAGGTTCTGCAACCAGTACACAACAAGGAGTTACGAGTCCCATTTATTCCGGCGCCATTTTGGGCGAGGACGGGCAGGTCCAGGATATAGTCAAAATGTCTCTACCAACCATCGACTATGATGATGTTCATATGCTGTATTTATTAGAGTAACACTCATCTGTCCACATGAAATTAATTTACCACAATCTAAACATGTCATTTTAATCTTTCCAAAGTTCTTCTAAATATTTGGGACCGTTTCCCTTGCCTCTGAAGCTCTCAGTGCCACTTCTTTGATGAATGTACTAGCAGGTCAGGGGTTCTCCTCCAAATCTCTCTTTTATGCAGCACTATAATTAATTGGTGCCACCTCTCCATATGACGATGCATGGTATAGTTACCACAACTATATTTTTTTTCGGTTCCTCTGGAGAGTTCATCGTGGCAGATGAAGCGTGTAACGTACCGGGCATTTACCATTTTTTGCATGTACAGGAAAGGAAAAAAAAATCGAGCGTCCGAGTTCTAAGGTGTCCCAGGGCCATTTTAGTGGACCAGGCCCAAATCCAAAGAACAGGCCGCCATTTTGAGAGTCCTCTTGCAGCCGCCTGTCGCTGTAGCATCAACAGCAGCCGAAACTCAGCTGAATGGCAACTGAAACGGTAAAGGGGCGGCCCACTACAGCAGACGAGCCTCCACCTAGGAAGGCCCATTCACGCCGGCTCCCCCCACCCCCCCCTTCGGGCACCCCACGCCGTTATTCGAAGCAGTATTGTAGGATGGCCACACCAGTGCGGCAACTTGCTAGACATCACCCCGGTGGTAACCGAATCTCAACGCCTTGTGGTGTCTTCTATTCAGAAAACATTGTTATGCTGCCTTCGACCTATTCGCCGCAAGTGCGCACACAACTCAACTGCATAGCTTGCTAGACACCACCTCGGTGCCATCCGGATCTTGGAATGTCAGCGCCTTTTGGTGTCTTCTCTTCAGAAAATATTGTTGCGCTGCCTTTGGCCCCATTCGCACATCGGTCCGCAACTTAGACATCACCTCGGTGCCATCCGGATCTTGGCATCTCAGCGCCTTGTGGTGTCAGTCAGAAAATATTGTTGCGCTGCCTTTGGCCCCATTCGCACATCAGTCCGCTACTGACACCATCTCACAGGCCAACAGGGCGCCCCACGCCGACTTTTACCATTGTAGGATGGCCACACCAGTGCCACAACTTGCTAGACACCACCTCGGTGCCATCTGGAACTTGGCATCTCAGCGCCTTGTGGTGTCTTCAATTCAGAATATATTGTTGCGCTGCCTTTGGCCCCATTCGCACATCGGTCCGCTACTGACGCCATCTCACAGGCCAACGGGGCGCCCCACGCCGACTATCAGCATTGTAGGATAGCCACACCAGTACAGCAACTTGCTAGACATCACCTCGGTGCCATCCGGATCTCGGCGCCCCACTGCAGATGAAGTGCCTCTCAACTATGAAACCACCACGGTGACATCCGGATCTTGGCGCATTGTGCTGCCTTCGGCCTATTCGCACATCGGTCCGCTACTGACGCCATCTCACAGGCTAATGGGGCGACCCACGCCGAGTTTCAGCATTGTAGGATGACCACACCAGTACAGCAACTTGCTAGACATCACCTCGGTGCCATCCGAATCTTGGCATCTCAACGCCTACTGGTATCTTCCATACAGAAAATATTGTTACGCTGCCTTTGGCCCCATTCGCACATCGGTCCGCAACTTAGACATCACCTCGGTGCCATCCGGATCTTGGCATCTCAGCGCCTTGTGGTGTATTCTCTTCAGAAAATATTGTGGCGCTGCCTTTGGCCCCATTCGCACATCGGTCCGCAACTTAGACATCACCTCGGTGCCATCCGGATCTTGGCATCTCAGCGCCTTGTGGTGTCTTCTACTCCGAAAATATTGTAGAAAATATTGTTGCGCTGCCTTTGGCCCCATTCGCACATCAGTCCGCTACTGACACCATCTCACAGGCCAACAGGGCGCCCCACGCCGACTTTTACCATTGTAGGATGGCCACACCAGTGCCACAACTTGCTAGACACCACCTCGGTGCCATCCGGAACTTGGCATCTCAGCGCCTTGTGGTGTCTTCAATTCAGAATATATTGTTGCGCTGCCTTTGGCCCCATTCGCACATCGGTCCGCTACTGACGCCATCTCACAGGCCAACGGGGCGCCCCACGCCGACTATCAGCATTGTAGGATAGCCACACCAGTACAGCAACTTGCTAGACATCACCTCAGTGCCATCCGGATCTCGGCGCCCCACTGCAGATGAAGTGCCTCTCAACTATGAAACCACCACGGTGACATCCGGATCTTGGCGCATTGTGCTGCCTTCGGCCTATTCGCACATCGGTCCGCTACTGACGCCATCTCACAGGCTAATGGGGCGACCCACGCCGAGTTTCAGCATTGTAGGATGACCACACCAGTGCCACAACTTGCTAGACACCACCTCGGTGCCATCCGGAACTTGGCATCTCAGCGCCTTGTGGTGTCTTCAAATCAGAAAATATTGTTGCGCTGCCTTTGGCCCCATTTGCACATCGGTCCGCTACTGACGCCATCTCACAGGCCAACGGGGCGCCCCACGCCGACTTTCAACATTGTAGGAAGGCCACAGAAGTGCGACAACTTACTAGACACCACCTCGGTGCCATCCGGATCTTGGCGCGTTGTGCTGCCTTCGGCCTATTCGCACATCGGTCCGCTACTGACGCAAACTCACAGGCCAACGGGGCGCCCCACGCCGACTTTCAGCATTGTAGGATGGCCACACCAGTGCGGCAACTTGCTACACACCACCTCGGTGCCATCCGGATCTTGGCATCTCAGCGCCTAGTGGTGTCTTCTATTCCGAAAATATTGTTGCGCTGCCTTCGGCCCCATTCACACATCGGTCCGCTACTGACGCCATCTCACAGGCCAACGGGGCGCCCCACGCCGACTTTCAGCATTGTAGGATGGCCACACCAGTGCGGCAACTTACTAGACACCACCTCGGTGCCATCCGGATCTTGGCGCGTTGTGCTGCCTTCGGCCTATTCGCACATCGGTCCGCTACTGACGCAAACTCACAGGCCAACGGGGTGCCCCACGCCGACTTTCAGCATTATTGGATGGCCACACCAGTGCGGCAACTTACTAGACACCACCTCGATGCCATCCGGATCTTGGCGCGTTGTGCTGCCTTTGGCCTATTCGCACATCGGTCCGCTACTGACGCAAACTCACAGGCCAACGGGGCGCCCCACGCCGACTTTCAGCATTGTAGGATGGCCACACCAGTGCACCTTACTAGACACCACCTCGGTGCCATCCGGATCTTGGCGCGTAGTGAAGCTGCAGCAGCTGCAAATAAGCTTCAGACAGTGTTACAACCGCTGCTCAGAACTCTCAACTATGACACCACCTCGGTGCCATCCGGATCTTGGCGCGTTGTATTGCCTTCGGCCTATTCGCACATCGGTCCGCTACTGACGCCGCCTCACGTGCCAACGTATTTTCTCCGCATTTTATACCCTATGCCGCATAACAGGTCATGTGACTTGTTTATAAAACTTTTCATTGGTTCATTTTACTTTTGGTTTCCTAATGATGGAAGGCTTGATCATATGACCTAAAAACAACACTTTTCATTGGATGAAAACTTTTTTTTTTTCCCAAACGATGAAAGCCCCACCTTGTTTCTGGATGTTTCAGACTGAAGCTGGCGTCAGCATGAGAGCACCACCATCTCGTAGCTCCGTCGTGGTCATTCCGCGAGCAATCATGGCAGCCGCTCCCCACCAGAAGCCTGCAGGAGTCGGGGCCCCCAAAACTTTTGATGAATTCTCAAGGCGGAGGGGACGCTTTCGAGAATGGGGTCCAAGACCTAGCAGACAAGCGTCCGATTTCCAAGGTGTCCCAGGGCCATTTCAGTGGACCAGGCCCAAAAAGGAAACAGCCTGCCGCCATTTTGAGAGTCCTGTGACAGCCGCCTATCGCTGCACCGCAAGAGTGGGCGCAACTCAGCTGAATTGCGGCTTTTGACACAGTGGACCAAAAACGGACGGAATGGCAACTGAAACGGTAAAGGGGCGCCCCACTACAACAGATGACACTCCACCTGGAGAGGCCCGTTCACGCCGCCTCCCCCAGGGCGCCCCACGCCGTTATTCGGAGCAGCATTGTAGGATACCAAAACCAGTGCGGCAACTTACTGGACATCACCTTGGTGCCATCGTTCTGCTGCCTTGGAACTATTCGCACAACAGTTTGCTACTGATGACCCACCCCCCGCGACGCCCCACGCCGTTATTTGCTGGGTGGCAACTTACTAGACATCACTTTCGTGTCATCTAGATTTCAGCGCGTTCTGCTGCCTTGGAACTATTCGCACAACAGTTTGCTACTGATGACCCACCCCCCGCGACGCCCCACGCCGGAAATGTGGACGTTGTGCTGCGTTGGGACTATTCGCACAGCCGACCGCTACTTCGTTGTTTTTCCCTAAAAATGTTTATATGTTATTACTATTTTTGTTTTCTTGTATATATTTATAAATTATTAAAGTTTTATAATCTTACTACTTTGTCGGAGTGCTATATATTTTTAATGTGACACATAATTGTAAAAACTTTGATGTACAAAGAGTCATCCCTGGAATCTTCCGCTTCAGGCTCGGTCCCCTCCCCAATCACAATACAGGATGGTTTTCAGATAATAGCAACGCTTCTGCTGTGACGGATCTCATCGAGTGTGGGCCTTGATCTACTATAACTCCTTTGAAGAGGGGTGATTCTTTACAGCTGTGGCCATAAACTACATCTGCAGGGCTAGCTGATACCCTAGGACCAGCCTGGACAATCGGACACAGAGGAAAAGGAGTGTCAGAGGGTGCGGTAGTGAATAGGGCGAAAGGGAGGTGTCGGGCGGGCACAGGGTGTGATTCTCAGGGAAGAGCAGCGCAGATGGGGGGAGGTTTATTACCCATGCATAAGACAGAGAGCGGGGGTGACCACTGCCTGGGGGAGATGCTTGCGAGGGTGGGGAGCCATGCTAAGGATCAACAGCGTGCACAGAGTGGGTCTGGTCAAGGCATCTAAAATGGCTGCCGTGCACGACAAAAGTGTGGCATTTGAAAAAAGACAAGATGGCAGACAATGTTTTTTAACACTTCCTGATTTCCTTCGAATCGAACGTTAACAGACGTTGGGGCATATTACCAAAGTTAAGCGATATTTATCCCTAACGATGCTTAGCAACGATTTTTTTACCGTCAGAAATTATCGCAGATAAACCTTGCTATTATCAAGGTTTATCGCAAATACGATAAAAAACGACCGCAATGCATTAATATCGCTGAAAACTCAGCGATATTCATGCATTACCGAGCTAATGCTCTTAGCCATGTTATCCACCTCCCATTGGATAACATGGCTAAGAACTGCTCAGGGCAGGTGCTAGCTTTTGGAGATATTCGCGCTTATCTCGAATATTTCCAAAAGTTGATAATAGGAGATAGCGATGTTAGCGACTGTTTCCAGTCGCTAACATCTTGGCATGCCCACTTTGCATGTCATTAGTGATAAATATCACTCACATGCAAAGTGGGGCCCAAGATGGTCGCTATCTCCTACTAGCCGTCGCTAACTGGTGTTAGCAACAGCTAGGTAATACAGATATAATTTTATCTCCGCGAAGCGGAGCGCTGTTACAGATATATATCTTGTTTTTGAACGTTAATTTCTCAAAATGCACTGAAGCACATATATTGAGACCTAGCAAAGGCACATCGGGCTACCAGTCCCTAATATTTTACCAAGTTTCGTGCAAATCCATTCAGCCGTTCGATTATCATTATTATTTTTATTTTTTTGCCCCGCGGGGCCCTTTTAAAACCTCCACATCAAACCTAAACGGTCAGGGAGGATCTACTATGCCCCCTTATGGTCATTTGCCCCTTCGGTTTGGCCTCCGCTTGTCTCTCGATCCTACCGAGAGACAAGATGGCGGCCGCTACGGACTGTTTGGAATGTTTACAGACGCCGGAGAACCAATCAGCTTCGCTTCACAAAGCTCCGTTGCGCGAAAAGTACGCGTCCTGGAGCGCTGCCCGGTCCGCTGTTACAGATATATATCTTTTTTTAAACGTTAATTTCTCAAAATCCACTGTAGCACATATATTGAGACCTACAAAAGGCACATCGGGCTACCAGTCCCTACAATTTTGCCAAGTTTCGTGCAAATCCATTCAGCCGTTCGGGCTAAAAGTGAGGCCAACTGCCCTATGGAAAACTCAATGTTAAAAACACGTTTTGGGACCCCCCTTTTTTCTCGGCCCCCCCTTGACAAACCCCCCCCAAATTTTCAAGGGCTGCTCAGAAACAAAATGTGCCATTTTCCTGAATATTTCAGCCAATTCCGTCCACAAACGCCAAAGTTATTAGGCCCGATGTGCCTTTGCTATGTCTCAAGATATAGGCTCCAGTGGTTTTTACGAAAATTAACTTTGAAAAATATATATTGGGCTACATTGGGCTATATATATGTTGGAGCCCAAATGTAGCCCAATGTAGCCCAATGTAGCCCAATGTAGCCCAATGTAGTCCCAAAGATGGCCACCAGAGACAAAAAAAACAAATGTAGCCCAAATATCAGCCAGATGTAGCCCAACTATAGCCCAATGACATAATGTCCCAGAGTGTTCTAAAGAACAACTAGAGTGCTAACAGTCCTACTTATTACAAAGGTATGGCACACCTGAAGCCATCTTGATTGGAATAAAGTGGTAACTCTTAAAACATTTAATTTAAAAAGGAACAAAATGAGGGGGTTCATTTTGCCATAGAAAGTATGATTAGCGAATATATGACGAAATCCCGCATACCATCAGTCCGCAAAAAAAAACCCGCATGTACTATTAGGCCGCAAATTAAAATAACGAAAACTTTTAGAACGAATATGCCTTTAGCATACACTAAACAACTAAACTACCCTAAACCCTAAAACACTACCCCCAGCATGACCCAACACTACACAAACAGTACAACACTACCGTAAACCCTAAAACACTACCCCAGCATGACCCTACACTACACAAACACTACAACACTACCCTAAACCCTAAAACACTAACCCCAGCATGACCCTACACTACGTAAACACTACAACACTACCCAAAACCCTAAAACACTACACCCCAGCATGACCCTACACTACGCAAACACTACAACACTACCCTAAACCCTAAAACACTACCCCCAGCATGACCCTACACTACGCAAACACTACAACGCAACCCTAAACCCTAAAACACTACCCCCAGCATGACCCTACACTACGCAAACACTACAACACTACCCTAAACCCTAAAACACTACCCCCAGCATGACCCTACACTACGCAAACACTACAACACTACCCAAAACCCTAAAACACTACACCCCAGCATGACCCTACACTACGCAAACACTACAACACAACCCTAAACCCTAAAATACTACCCCCAGCATGACCCTACACTACGCAAACACTACAACACTACCCTAAACCCTAAAACACTACCCCCAGCATGACCCTACACTACGCAAACACTACAACACTACCCTAAACCCTAAAACACTACCCCCAGCATGACCCTACACTACGCAAACACTACAACACTACCCTAAACCCTAAAACACTACCCCCAGCATGACCCTACACTACGCAAACACTACAACACTACCCTAAACCCTAAAACACTACCCCCAGCATGACCCTACACTACGCAAACACTACAACACTACCCTAAACCCTAAAACACTACCCCCAGCATGACCCTACACTACGCAAACACTACAACACTACCCTAAACCCTAAAACACTACCCCCAGCATGACCCTACACTACGCAAACACTACAACACTACCCTAAACCCTAAAACACTACCCCCAGCATGACCCTACACTATGCAAACACTACAACACTACCCAAAACCCTAAAACACTACCCCCAGCATGACCCTACACTACGCAAACACTACAACACTACCCAAAACCCTAAAACACTACCCCCCAGCATGACCCTACACTACGCAAACACTACAACACTACCCAAAACCCTAAAACACTAACCCCAGAATGACCCTACACTACGCAAACACTACAACACTACCCAAAACCCTAAAACACTACCCCCAGCATGACCCTACACTACGCAAACACTACAACACTACCCAAAACCCTAAAACACTACCCCCAGCATGACCCTACACTACGCAAACACTACAACACTACCCAAAACCCTAAAACACTACACCCCAGCATGACCCTACACTACGCAAACACTACAACACTACCCAAAACCCTAAAACACTACACCCCAGCATGACCCTACACTACGCAAACACTACAACACTACCCAAAACCCTAAAACACTACCCCCAGCATGACCCTACACTACGCAAACACTACAACACTACCCAAACCCCTAAAACACTCCCCCCAGCATGACCCTACACTACGCAAACACTACAACACTACCCTAAACCCTAAAATACTACACCCCAGCATGACCCTACACTACGCAAACACTACAACACTACCCAAAACCCTAAAACACTACGCCCAGCATGACCCTACACTACGCAAACACTACAACACTACCCTAAACCCTAAAACACTAGCCCCAGCATGACCCTATACTACGCAAACACTACAACACAACCCTAAACCCTAAAACACTACCCCCAGCATGACCCTACACTACGCAAACACTACAACACTACCCTAAACCCTAAAACACTACCCCCAGCATGACCCTACACTACGCAACCACTACAACACAACCCTAAACCCTAAAACACTACCCCCAGCATGACCCTACACTAAACAACCACCACAACTCTACACTACACTAACACAACACTACACTACACAACACTACACTACACTACACAATCACTAACCCACGAAAAAATTAACACAAACCCACTTACCTCTCTCGTCATCGTGGTTTTCACAACGCAAATGCATTTACCATACATGCCTTTAAAACGTAATTCTTTGTAAAGGCATGCGTAATAAATGCACATGCGTTTTGAAAAAATGCGGGATAATGGTATGCGAGGTCAATGACCTTGCGGGATAATGGTATGCGGACTGAAAGTCTGCGGGATAAAAAATGCGGGAAAATGGCTGCAAACCATGATTAGCAGCAGACTTCCCTGGTGAGCACTAGCTTTACTACAGTGATCTAATGAGCAACTAGAGTGCTAACATTCAGAATTTATGGCAAATGTGTGACACATCTGAATGCCTTCTTGATAGAACCAAAGTAAACAAGCATTGAAAATGCAATAGATCTCGCCCTCGTTTAAGTTAAAGCCATTCTGTTTGTAATGAGGTGGCTTTTTAGCTTTGCTTTTATTAGTGTTTTTAAAACTTTCATGTAAATAACATGCATATGTATGCATATATGTATATGTATGCATGCATTTATATTTATATAGATATGCAGATTATATATGTTTATATATGTATATTACCTACTGGCGATAGCCAGTGGGTATATATAGTTAGGATTTTTTCTCTATGGGATTTCTGAAAATTCTATGTCTAATAACTTTGGCGTTTGTGGACGGAATTGGCTGCAATTTTCAGGAAAATGGCACATTTTGTTTCTGAGCAGCCCCTGAAAATTTGGGTTTTTGGAGCGTCCGGTTCGCGTACCGGGTAGCGTCCCGGTAAGCGTAACAAGGGGAAAACCAAAAGAAACAGTAAAAAAAGAATTAAGGGAATAGATTTCCAGCAAACTTGGCAAAATTGTAGGGACTGTTTGTTTGATGTGCCTTTGCAAGGCCTCAAGATATGTGCACGTGTGGATTTTGTCTAATTAAGGTTAAAAAAATATATATATCTGTAAGCGTGCTCCGGCACGCTTACGTTACGGGTTTTGTTTGTGCTGCAGAGCCGATACGTCACGGTTATGCGACGCGTCATGAGGCGTCTCACGTGGCTACGTGATACGTCACGTAATAAAGAATATATTTTACAGCTATAGATATTAACTTTTAAAAAACCAATGAAATTCACTGAAAAAACCATAGGTTATAGACCATATATAGTTAGGAATTTGCATTTACAAAACCTTGAAAATTCACTGAAAAAACCATAGGTTAGAGACCATATATAGTTAGCTGGACATTTTATTGACATAAAACCAATGAAATTCCATATATAGTTAGTTGCACTAACTATATATCGCGCACCCGCAATCCACTGCGTGTCATGATGTCATCAGTGATGTCATTTGAGATTTCATCAGTGATGTCATCAGTGATGTCATTTGAGATGTCATCAGTGATGTCATCAGTGATGTCACTGACCATGTCATGAATGATGTAATATGTGACATCATCAGCAGTGGATTGCGGGTGCGCGATATATAGTTAGTGCAACTAACTATATATGGAATTTCATTGGTTTTATGTCAATAAAATGTCCAGCTAACTATATATGGTCTCTAACCTATGGTTTTTTCAGTGAATATATATATATATATATATATATATATATATATATATATATATATATATATATATATATATATTCACAGAAAAAACCATAGGTTATAGACCATATATAGTTAGGAATTAGCATTTACAAAACCTTGAAAATTCACTGAAAAAACCATAGGTTATAGACCATATATAGTTAGGAATTAGCATTTAAAAAACCTTATTTTACTCACACAAAACCATTGAAATTCCATATATAGTTAGTTGCACTAACTATATATCGCGCACCCGCAATCCACTGCTGATCATGTCACATATTACATCATTCATGACATGGTCAGTGACATCACTGATGACATCACTGATGACATCTCAAATGACATCACTGATGACATCACTGATGACAACATCCAGTGACTGTATTTTTCTGTAAAGTTAAAATATGTCTTGAGTGGATGTATAAGTGTCTGGATGAAGGATTTAGTAGGTGCATGACTGACTGTATGAGTGAGTGATTAAATGTGTCTCACTGAATGCATGGGTTAGTGACTAAACTGTCTTAATTTGTGCATCATTATGTCTGTTGTTCTGTAAACTGCTGCATGTGTTGATCATTAGCTATACGAGAGGCTATATGTGTTATTAATTGGTTGCCCAAGTATTTCTATGGGAGATTGAGTTTGTGTGGGGGTGGCTGGAAGGTGTGTGACTCTATGCATAGATGTGTGAGCAGTTTATTCACTAGGTGTATGAGTTCAAGAGTGCATGTGGAAACAGCTACATGGGCAGTTGACTGTGTGCATGAGTGTATTGATGAGTGAATGGATATCTCAATGCTACATGTCATAGTAAGTACATATGTAAAACACAGTACATGTGAGAGTTGGCATATATAAATAACTGTGCATGAGAGCCACTGAATGAGTGAGTGGTTGTATCGATCATTGTGAACTTGTATCAGGGATTGTATAAGAGAGTAAATATGTGTTAGTATATGTTTCAATAAGTAAGGTGTGTTTAACTGTATAGTTGAAGAAATGGAGGTGAGATTGTTTCTTTGCATGACTGACTGGGTGTGTGAGTAACTCCATGGATGAGTGGCAGTGTGTGAGTGTCTGTATACACTGAGTGTATCTAAGGTTATATTAGAGTCTGAAGAGGTTTATCGTATTAGCACAAGAATGATGTCAAATGAGATGTCATCAGTGATGTCATCAGTGATGTCATTTGAGATGTCATCAGTGATGTCATCAGTGATGTCACTGACCATGTCATGAATGATGTAATATGTGACATGATCAGCAGTGGATTGCGGGTGCGCGATATATAGTTAGTGCAACTAACTATATATGGAATTTCAATGGTTTTGTGTGAGTAAAATAAGGTTTTTTAAATGCTAATTCCTAACTATATATGGTCTATAACCTATGGTTTTTTCAGTGAATTTTCAAGGTTTTGTAAATGCTAATTCCTAACTATATATGGTCTATAACCTATGGTTTTTTCTGTGAATTTCATTGGTTTTTTAACAGCTAATATCTGTAGCTGTAAAATGTATTCTTCTTTAAATCCAAAAATATATTTTATATGTTTATGAATAATTTTTTTTTTAAATATTTTTTTTTCTTCGTTCCCGCTTCGCAAATCGGGAAGCTTCCCGTTAGCTGACCTTGATGCCGCGAAATAGACCGCGAGCCGGTAAACGTTTCTTTACCGCAAGTGCCGCGTTACAAAACAACATCGTGACGCCTCCCGTCCGCATGACGTTTCACGTTGTCGCGTGATACGTCATATGACGTACTACGTTAGCGAACTGGTACGCGAAGCGAGTCGCAAAGCGCAGGTTTCTGGAAGCAAACCGGGAGGCCCTGCAAAGCGCTTAACGTAAACACAGCAAGTCATGTGACTTGGTAATAACACTTTTCATTGGTTCATTTCACTTTTGGTTTCCTAATGATGTAAGACTAGGCCATATAATCTAAAATGAACACTTTTGATTGGTTGAGAACTCTTGTTTTTCCCAAATGATGAAAATCCCTCCTTCTTTCCTCACTCTGACTTTCATCATTGTGAGAGAAAGACCCTTTGTGATCACTGAGCAATGGCTTCTTTAGTAGCTTCAGCTGGTGCTTCCCCACCACCTCCACCACATCCAAGGAAGAGTGGACCACCTGCTCAAGTTATAATTCAACAAGAAGAAGAAGAAGAGGAACAGGAGGACGAGCACGAAGAGAGGCAGTTTTTGCCTGAGCAGCCCAGGACGTCTCACCGGAAAGAAAACTTCATTTGGCAATTTTTTAAAATTCCCAAAGGTCAGAAAAAAGTAAATGCAAGATACGTAACTTGCCTTATATGTCAAGATAGACTGTCCAGAGGGACCGACAAAAAATACAGTTTCGGAAACTACACAATGCATCGCCATATGACTAGGTGGCATCCTAACAACTACAGTGCTGCACAGTTTCGGAACGACCTAGATAATCTCCCTATTATGGCCAGAAGATCTGTTGTACCGGAAGTAACGGGACCAGAGGGCAGGGAGATGGTGCCAAATATACAAATGAGATTTGGTGATGTAAAACACATCTGCGCATTTTGCGATGGATTCATTTCCTACGGACAAAAAAGCATCACTCTGATCAACAGAGCTATTGACTATCATATGCAAGTTTGTCCGAAACGCCCAAAATAATAAATACTTCTTTTTTTTGTTTTGTTGCTCCTGTTGAGCCCTTTACAATGAATCGTTTTCATTGCCCCCTCCAAGAAAAACCCAAAAAAATATAAAACTGTTCCGAAAAATTCAAAAACAGTAAAAAAATGTTCAGAAAAAAAAAAAAAAAAAGTTCTTTTCAGAACTACCTCCCCGTTATTAAAAAATTGGTACAATATTTGGAACTGTGCCAACCTCTATTTCTCTTAGTTCGCTTCCCAGTTCGCTCGCCGGTACGCGAACCGGAAGCGAACCAAAAACAGTAAGTATAAGGGAAGGAAACAGACACTTATGTTAAAAGAAAGACAGCTATAGGGGAGTAAACTAGAGATACTATTACCCGTAATCCACTGCTGATGATGTCACATATTACATCATTCATGACATGCTCAGTGACATCATCAGCAGAGGATTGCGGGTTTTTTGGCAACATGCCTTATCCACGGTTTAATAACGCTGCCTTTCGCTTTATATAAGTTTTCAAATTGTATGAAATATATACCAATAGGTCGTTATGAACCTTTAGGTAGTGCTTTTCTTCATGAGGTCTGGTCGCTTCCATACACATACAGATGTTTCAAAGATGATCAAGAAGTTTATCTGAATGGAGAGGAATGCACTGAGACGCCAGATCATTCACTAATGTGTAGGCACATACAGTTACACGGTTCATGCAACAAACACCGACCAAATATGGCTTGCGTGTTGCAAGGCACGCCAGTTCCTGCTATCATCCCCACGTTCAAGTTGTTGGAAAATGGTAGTTATTTGATGCTCAATAATGAAGATTGTCCTGAGTTAATTAAAAGTATTCCTTTTATCGTAACAGTAAGTGAACGGGTTTTTTGCTGCAGAAATGTTCTATTTCCTCCCACACATGAACATAGGGAGTTTTCAATCTGGCCACAAATACCAACCTTGGGACACGTTTCAACGGCATGGCAAGAATAAGAGCTCTTTTGTCTCAGAGAGAGGTGGCCTTGAGTTCGGCCCGTGAAACTTTCGTACTTCACATAGCGAACACCCGTACAGAGGTGCACACCCTTTTCAATTAAGATTTGCCTTTCAATTTCAGCAACATGTTTCCGACTATCTTTAACGCATCCTCCACAAAGTCCCTGGCGCACTTTTTTAAAGTTGTTACCAGTGGTCTCGTGACTTCATTTGAGAAAATCTTTGGAGTCATCCCTGCTTCCTTTCATTCTATTTTCTGCACTCTGGTTCGTGGATTGGCATTTTTACTTGCATTACCAGCGGACGCTCTTGTGCTTTTTTACATTTTTAAATATGGATGTCCCTCCTATGCAACCTCCCACCCTGCAGCTGCTGACACTGTTCCGCAATCGCATGCTAGAATATTATGGCACAATGCCGTTGGCGATATTAAGCACGGCATATGGATTATCTTTTCGATTCTCCTACTTCACCTGTGTCCAGCCTGTATTTCACTGCCTGACCTGTGATTTCGATTGGGCCATTGATTTGTGTCTCTGCGGACCGGTTTCTCCTGACGTCGACTTTAATCAGCTGATGACTCCTATCATTACTCACGAGTTGGTTTGTCCTGGCGAAAGGATTATGGCTGTGGCATTGATGCATGGACTACTTGGTCCCTGGAATTTACTGGCGGCAGCACAGTCTTTCTTGGAACAGAGCTTTCTTGAAAACCCACCGAGCTGTCCTCTGATGGTGATAGAGGATCCGGTGCTGGGAGAGCACGTATGTTCTTTTCCGCTTTTAAATTGGATGGCTGAACTGTTTTCGGATGAAGACGGTGACTTCCTATTGGAGGCTGTTGCAGCTTATTTTGCATACACAGTTATGTCATAGACCTTTTTCATGTTTGATATGCTAAGTACTAGCATTTCATTGACAATTCATTGACTTATTTGTCAAGTTTTTATTATTTACCTTGCCTATTGGCTTAAGACTCGATAAAGTACTTGGCTGTTTTATTTTTCTTTAGCATTAAATTTTCCTAGTTTTTAATGCTTTACCTTGCGGACCGTCCACATATAAACTTGCAATCTGCTCTCATGAGATGGCACTTCTATTATCTTATTCAGTTCGTTTCCGGATCATGAGGAGGTGTCATCTAGGTCCTGGATATCTTTACACCGTGTTAAGTTAGCATGGGCTCATTACCGGTTTAAACGCCATTTTTCCTTTTTTGCAACTTCTGCACACGACACTTAGTTGTTGCTTTAGCTTTCCACCTAGTAGTTCATCGTGGTTTACATGAGAATAATATGTTATTGGTCTACTATCTGCTTTACTTGTTAAACTATATCTGTACAGCGAGTGCTAAAGTTTCAAGAACAACACGATACAGAATTGTTATGAGGTCTGATCTCCACGACTTCATACTCATAACATAAGTGCAACTTCTGCCAATTCTGGGCATGAGGCGGGTTTTATATTGCTTTGCCGAACACACATACACAACAGTTGATGCGGTTCACATGAAGAGAGAGCTGGTGTATGCTGATGTGATTCCTTCAAATCTAAGACACTAAAGTATGGGCACGCCCTAAACCAACACAAAGAGACCTTCTTAGCAAATAATATAATATGTGTATTAGGGAGGGTGAGATATAAGCAGCCGCGGGCCGTGGAGGGAGTTACGATGGGGCAGGGAGGCGGGGAGGGGGAGAAGCAGGGTGGAGCCCTCTCTACCTTGCCCCTCCCCCTCCCCGCCTCCCTGCCCCACCGTAACTCCCTCCACGGCCCGCGGCTGCTTATAAGTGTTGCTAACTCTTATTCATTTACAGCATGTTAACATACTGTCACCATTCGCTTTTTATGTACTAGTAACTATGCTGGTAATTTTGCTACTGATAATATGTGTACTTGTATTCTCCACCCTGCTTCTCCCCCTCCCCGCCTCCCTGCCTCACCGTAACTCCCTCCACGGCCCGCGGCTGCTTATAAGTGTTGCTAACTCTTATTCATTTACAGCATGTTAACATACTATCACCATTCACTGTTTATGTACTAGTAACTATGCTGGTAATTTTGCTACTGATAATATGTGTACTTTTATTATCTAAGGTACTACGCCTGAGAAGACGGCATTAGTAAATAAACATTTCAAATACACATCTGTTCTTCTTAACTCCATGTTCTGGTTTCTAAGAAATCTATAACGACCGACTGTTCATGAGTTCCACGTATCCTGAGGTACTATAAGTTCATATTCTGGATTGTCTAAACATTGAGAGTTTGTTATATCCAATGTGACACTGTACCTAGCTTGCTAAGGAGTTTTTGATTACTAACGTGAGTTTTGGGACACCCTAATTCGCCGAGGTTCCAATCCTCTGTCCACAGTTCTGTGTGAGAACAGAAACCCTGCGACAGGGGCACCCCCGACCCTTGCTGGAGCTTCATCACACTTGCGATACAACTCCAGCAATGCATTCGCCGAGGTTCCAATCCTCTGTCCACAGTTCTGTGTGAGAACAGAAACCCTGCGACAGGGGCACCCCCGACCCTTGCTGGAGCTTCATCACACTTGCGATACAACTCCAGCAATACGCCACCTTTACGGCACAGATACATCACGCATCTGTGCTGTTTTTGCCCCATGATGCGCCGCATTGTAAATGCAGCACACCATAGGTGACGGAACAGCGGCACAGAATGACTAACACATCCCTGGTGATGCGCCAGTCATCATAAATGTATCCCTATGCTTCTTATCTTGTTAGAGATGAACCGCCATATGTATCATCAAAGTTTTTTGCATTTCCTAAATAGCGAACTTTAAGGAATAAATAGCGATTCTTTACCATTCCTAGTTTGCGATGAGCTATTTGCTAATTAGCCGAATGTAGCCCAATGAAGCCCAATGTAGCCCAATGTAGCCCAAAGATGGCCGCCAGACACACAAAAAAACAAATGTAGCCCAAATATCAGCCAGATGTAGCCCAACTATAGCCCAGTGACAGAATGACCAATCAGCTTCACAAACCTCCGTTACGCGAAGCGGAGCGCTGTTACAGATATATATCTTTTTTTGAACGTTAATTTCTCAAAATCCACTGGAGCACATATATTGAGACCTAGCAAAGGCACATCGGGCTACCAGTCCCTAATATTTTGCCAAGTTTCGTGCAAATCCATTCAGCCGTTCGATTATTATTATTATTATTTTTTTTTGCCCCGCGGGGCCCTTTTAAAACCTCCACATCAAACCTAGGGGGTCAGCGAGGATCTACTATGCCCCCTTATAGTTATTTCCCCCTTTGTTTTGACCTCCTCTTGTCTCTCGATCCTACCGAGAGACAAGATGGCGGCCGCTACGGACTGTTTGGAATGTTGACAGACGCCGGAGAACCAATCAGCTTCGCTTCACAAAGCTCCGTTGCGCGAAAAGTCCGCGAACCAAAGCGCTGCCCGGTCCGCTGTTACAGATATATATCTTTTTTTAAACGTTAATTTCTCAAAATCCACTGGAGCACATATATTGAGACCTACAAAAGGCACATCGTGCTACCAGTCCCTACAATTTTGCCAAGTTTCGTGCAAATCCATTCAGCCGTTCGGGCTAAAAGTGAGGCCAACCGCCCTATGGAAATTAACATGGGAAAAACGCGTTTTGGGACCCCCCTTTTTTCTCGGCCCCCCCTTGACGAACCCCCCCAAAATTTTCAGGGGCTGCTCAGAAACAAAATGTGCCATTTTCCTGAAAATTTCAGCCAATTCCGTCCACAAACGCCAAAGTTATTAGACATAGAATTTTCAAAAAACCCATAGAGAAAAAATCCTAACTATATATACCTACTGGCGACCGCCAGTAGGTAATATATATATATATCCACGTGCATTTAGCAAAGTTCATTTTTGCACTTTCCACAGGTTCAATGTCAGAATATGCACTATTGCTAACTACACAAAAGCAACGCATACTTCGGTCCTGAGCATAGCAAACCTGCGAGCAGGAATAGAGAGAGAGCAAACAAGGGAAAAAGAGAGACAGAGGAGGGTATACCATTAATATATAAACTCCATCGTAATTTTTAACGGATGGCTAAATACCATTACCAATACCAGTAAAAAGTTCTCTGGAGTCAGGCGAATGCACAATGAACTTAAGATCTTAAGTGGTAGGAGAGTTCTGGAACCCCTGGCCGCCACGAACGATGGGCTGGCTTTACTCGTGGCAAACACGTTACATGAGTTCAAACCTTGAAGCTATTATGCTTGAATACTTTCGGATATTAAAGCATGTTTTAGCGTCTGCAAGGAAATTGTCTTTATGGTAACTTAAAAAAGGTGAGGGATTGCTGGCGTGTTTTCACAAACGACTTCCTGTGAAAGCTTTTTGTGATCAAGCTCCCTTGTGGAGCTCTGACCACCAAATATGTACAGTCTGCTTAGAACGGACTCCCAGCTTCCTATTCCATCTGTACCAAAGTTGTGATGCACTTATTGCTCTAAAGGATATCAGTAAACAAATGTAACAGAAGAAACCCGTGCCTATCATGAACAATCTACACCTGTCCAGAAGTGGGCTGCGCACCTCCATTTGCACTAGCAAGTGTTCGTGCACGCTCGTGCGTGTGTGTGTGTATGTGTGTGTCTCTAATCACCAGTTTGGACACATGCCCACAGTTGTGATAAGTGCATATTTACATTTTATAGTTAGCATCAGTTAGTGTTTTGACCTTGCTGTTAATAGAGAATGTGTCAAAAAATATAGGCATTGGTCTTCCATTTTTTGGGGTTGAAAGCCTCTTCTTAAAATTTGCACTGACCGATAAAAAATAATTTTGCACTGATTAAGACAGAGGCATGCGAGCAAACTGACAATTAGACTATTCATCATAGAAACGAGGCCTAGCTGCACCTTGTTCATAAGATGGCCTCTCTATTACAAGCGTTTGTAGACCGACGTACCTCAAAATACAGTCCATTTTCTGGTGAAATTAAAAGATTTGATACTCTTTTTAAAATGGACTGGGGCCTGCACTTTGAATCCAAGCCTCTGATGCATATTGAGGCTGTCAACATTTGTAGCTTGACGGAAATATCTTGGTGAGCTACTTTTAAGCGAGAAATGAGGTAGAATCCAGTTTATTGAGAGACTTTGCTGAGGTGTTGTGATTTCTACTTCAAGAACAAACGCAGCTACACTTTTCCACTGCGCGCTTTACCTAACGGGCAAAAGTTCAAACAAAATATAGCTGAAATTATACTGTAAGTAGTCTGCAGTGTGTGGAAATAACGGCTCAAAATACATTTGCATTCATTAGTTAACTACCTGCAAAATCAACATGCATCCTTTAAATTACAGTACATAAAGAATGCAATGGCGCCTGTCACTAATTCTGGTCGGGAAGAGCAGAGGCTCAATGCGCTTGTTTATGACTGTTGTTAAAAACAACCTCTGGAAAACTGCAATGCTAACTTGATTGTTGCTGGCAGAATGCAAGGAATTTACACGCTGCGACAACGTTCGCATATATAGAGAAGTTATACCGGAAATAAAACGGCGCTTACAACGTAAAACTGGAGTTGTGGTGGTAATGAAATGTGGGCTACTGTACAGCCATTTGTATAGAAAATTGAAACATCCATTGCTCATCTCTTGCACTTGTAAATAATGTGAGGGCATTCACTGCTCCTGAATTCCTAATGGGGTTCTGATGCACAGACTCATTTATATCTTTTAGATTATTTTACAATGCCACTGAGTAAAGTACGCACGAAAAACAAAAATGACATTGAGGAAGCTGTACGCAATAACATTCTATTACACTAAACAATTTGAAGTCAAATATACCTGGTAAGATCAAAAGTGACTGTCTGAACTTGTGCACGGAGGGTATTAATGGAACTCGTTTTGTTATCAGTCTTTACCGAGTCATTTAATGCGTGCACATTTTAAATGGGGTATAAAGATTACATTTAATTAATTTGCAACAATAGACATTGGCGCTGTAATACAACGAAATTGGGCTAATTATTGAAATGGGAAAACAACATGTAAATAGGGGTGTTCGGAAAAGTAATTTGGTGGGGAATATTCTACATTGGCTGGTTAAAAATAGTGTCAAACATAAAAAGGAAGACAAAAGGAGACTTTGAAACTTATGGTGATGTTAGGGAATTTTAGCCATAGATCGAAGGATGAGGAATAATAAATATACAACGCTGAAAGAAGGACATATTAGCAATTATGTGTTGAATCACAAAATGTTCATTGATTTGGAACACACACATTTCTAAGGAAACGTTTCTCCTAATTCAGACATATTGTGAAAATAGATTTTGGATTTTTTTCTTTTTTTAAAGTAAAGCATTTACAAGGCCACAGTACAGAATAATTTAAAGCCACAGCACGTTTTAAGTTTTTTTTATTTCAAGTTTATTTTTTATGTATGCTATTGAACTCCGAAGAGATAAACATAATATCGCTCGTGAACTATGCATATACTCATAATACATAAAAATGAATTTAAAATTCATCAACATTCCCAGTTTACATTAAAACTGTAAAGCAATACAAGTTTAAAAAGCACCTAAAAAAGTAAACTATTTTATGACAAAACATGTCATTAGGAGGCGCATAAAGTGACTGTCATTTTTCCAAAACCAATCGTATTGATTACTGCAAGCATATGGTCCTCAACCATTTTCAACGGTGTAATAAAAGCGCCGGCCAGAAAAAAAGGACATGATTTAGATCTTGAGTCTCATTATGGTATAAGTTACATTTAGAGTAGGTTCCGTGCCCCATGACCAGGAGGGGATTACGCGGGAGCATGCCCAACCTCAGCAAGATCCGCATACGTCTTATCCGATGAGGCAACTTTCAATTAATATATGGTTTAATTCTTTTTGCTGTGATAATGTCAGTTATGTGTTGAAAACCTCCCTGTCCAAGCAAAAGCTTAGTGAACACGTGGCCTGCTTTCATCTAGCTTTTAATTCTGTTGATGTGAGGACCAAGTTGGAATCTAATTGAAGCTGATCAATAGCAACAATGGAATTTCTGTGTACTAACAACTTATCTTGTTTACCTTCCAAGATTTATTTCTTCTTAAATGACCTTAATGTGTCTTCTTCACTCCTCACTAGACAGGCAACCCAGAGTACCACCCCTTCCAAGCCCTGGACAAAAGCACTTCTTTGACCCATCTCCAACCTTAAGGCAGCCACTAAAATCTCAGAGCTAACAGATGTTGGATTTCTTAATACTCGCCCTTGCATCACATTTAAAAAGCCCCATTTAGCATTTCCAATTAGCTCCAGACCATAAAGTAGTGAGACAAGGATTTTCGCTCTGTAAACCTCTAGGAGGTATGCAAAATGCCTTATGTCCATTGCCCTGTGGATCTGTGTTTACTCCTGTTATTCTCAATATGGACCTTATCACTAAGATTTGCTTAGATTATCTTCCCCAAAAACGTTTAAGATTTTATATTTCTAACTTTTGGGAGCCCAGAGACCAAGCAAAATTAGTGGATGTAGGTTTCTTCTTACCATGGAAACACATGATTTTACTTTTCGAAATGTTAATCTTCAATTGACGAGTATCGGCTAATTGCTACAAAGCATGCAGACAACTGTTTAGGCCTTTAGGAGTAATGTCTAAGATTATTATATTGTCTGCATATAGTAAACAGGCTATTGCTTAACCTCTAATTAGTTTGCAATCGTGACTCGATCTGAATTATGAGCTCTACTCACCGCGGTGCAGGCCGGAGCAGCGGTCAGGAAGGGCCCACAGCCACGCGTTGTTGACTTGAGCAATGTATGTTGCCTACTGGACTGCGTCATCTGCAATCGCGACTCGATCCTTGTGAGCCTTGCTGTCCGAAGTGTATATCGACGACAGTAGTTTGTACAGACATTAGCCTGTGGTGCTGTACTGCTGGGGGCCTGTGTGGAGGAAGCCAGCGATTAGCTGAAGAGGCTAGCAGTCTCATCGGCGGCCTCGTGGCAGGGTGTTAGAACCACCACCCTGGCAGATGCTTTGGCCTTCCCAAAGTGAACCACGCCCAGAGCTCTGGCCTATTTATTCACACTCCTACGCTGAAGAGGCGTTTGTCGGACCGGCCCACTCTGGTTACTCTTATGCTTACAGGGGGGGACGACACAGTGACATGACTGAGATCTTCCCTAGTGTTTGATGTAACATGGCTGGGTCCACTGTCCACAACACTACAAGCACCAGTAGTATTTGTGCACATGGAGAGGTGTGTGTTCTGCATACTCAGATGCGTACAGCACATCACCGCTACACTTTGCATTGTGTGCATTGTTATTCATGGGTGAATTGCTTCCTTCACATATAGTTTGTTCACACCTGTCCCAATATTCAGCTATTGTGTAGCTGAGGGGCCATGACAATTTCGGAAAGTTTTCTGTCTTGTTCTGCGCTGCCTCAGTGGTAGAGTGGGGGTCCTGGGGGGGTAGTGAAGAACATTGAAACCTGAAACAGGGGGTCCCACTGATACTTGGTCCTTTTAAACCATCAAAGAAGAAATTGGCACAGAAGCTGAAATATAAAAGTACATCTTTAATAACCTCAAATGAGTGAGACTACATCACACAGAAGCCTTAGCAACTGAATGAGGCAGTCCAAGGAGTACAGAGAACTGTGGCTTTATATATGCTTAGAGTTACATAGTAAGCATACAACCAAGGGTCAGTCCTGGCTCATGTAAGCATGCAAAATGACTAAGATGGGCATACAAGATCTGCTTGCTCAACAAAGTTGGAGGAGAGTTACTTCTCCATGGAGCAGCAAAAATAGCCTGACAGTTATACTAGAGAAGCAGGTGCATTCTACTAGCTAGGCCCTTCTGGGCATGTGCGAAGGTGGAAGATGCTAAATATAATTTGTCTCTAGGCAGACTTCAAGAGCAGTTAACACTGAGGGAGGACAGAGCACATGGCGAGCACATGGCAAACAAAATGGCTGCCGGAAATACAAAATGGCTTTCAGCTCATGCTAACAAATCCGTCCAATATTTAACAGTAGTGAGTGTTGGGGCGTTCAAAGGTGTCGGAGCTGCTTGATCAGTGTTGGTCTTCAGATGTGGCTATGGGCGGGGCCCCCTTTCATACTGTATGTAGTTATTTAATATTTCAAAACAAGAAAACATAATATAGTTTAAATAACAAATTTAAAAAAATTACAAAAACTATTTTTAGGATATTAAAGTTACAAAATATCACTTTTTTTTAAATTACTGAGAAAAACATAGGTTTTATGAACATTATGATTAGAAATTAGTATTTAAATTACCTTTGCATTTCACAAAAAAATATAGGTCTCAGGAACATTAAAGTTAGAAATTAGTATTTCATAAAAACATTCAAATCTGATGCACCTCCTCACACTCTAATATAACCTTTGATACACCCACTCTAAAATATAGAGTATCATTTTCGAAACCATCGACACACCAATTTCCAGTTACTACATACGCACTCACTGATTCCTAGGTGTAGACTCACATTCACCCATACAGTCCCTCATACATGCAGTCACTGATTTATAAATACCATCATGTGCACTCATACACTTATACAGACATTCACACAGCGCCAATCATTCATTGAGATACTCACTCACCTAGTCAATCATGCAAAGAATCAATCACACTTCCATTTCCTGAAAAAACCATAGGTTTCAGGGACGGTATAGTTAGTTGGACATTTGACTCCTATAAAGCCAGAAAAATGTGCAGAGTTATAGTTAGTTGAGCTAACTATAACTCGCGAGCCTGCAATGCACTGCTAATGACCTCACATATTGCATCACTGATTACATGGTCTGTGACATCACTGATGACATCTCAAATGACATCACTGATGAAATCATCCAGTGAATGTGTGTTTCTGTAAAGTTTAAATATTTTTCATATGTGGAGAAGTGTGGCTCAATGGTTAGAGCGGCAGACCCTGATGCAGAGATCTAGCCCGGGACCAGGGTTCAATGGTTCAATTCCCCGCCTCGGCGGGTCTTGGGCTCAAAAATTCCACGGACCTGATAATTCTCGCCTCGGTGCCTATTCCAATCATGGAGTCCCACTCTGCAACTCTGGGCAATAGCTTGCTTAATCTCCACTACGGCCCCCACAACGGTAAGGATGCCTGGCCTCCACCTTGGTGGTGCCCAGGAGTGGACACCTCACAGGGAAAGCCAGGATGGGTTCCACAGCGGTATTCATACAAGCGCCTTGAGACCCTTGCTGGTGAGTAGTGCGCTATACAAGTATCAATTTACATTACAATTTACATTTACATATATATCTATGCCAAGGTGTATTGAAGAATGAATGCATTTACAAGTGCTTGAAGGGATTATTTAGTAGGTGCGTGACTGACTGTATAAGTGAGTGATTGAACGTGTCTTACTGAATGCATGGGTTAGTGACTAAACTGTGTGAAAGTCACTGTTAGTCTCTCAGTTGCTGTGTAAGCAACTGCATGGTTTGGTGAAAGCTACATGAGTGTCTATATAGGTTATTGATTTGTTGTCTGAGTATCCATTGGTCCCTGACTGTCTGTGTGGCTGGGTGGGGGGTGTATGAGTCTGTGCATAGATGTCTGAGTGGGTGATTCACTGGTTGTATGGATTTAAAAGTGCATCTGGGAAGGGCTATATGGGTGAGTTAGTCTGTATGGGTGTGTTGATGAGTGAATGAATGGCTCAGTGGTATATCTGTGATTACCTACACACGTTTTAGGGCACTATATGTGAGTGTTGGAGTATATACTATATGTGAGAGTAAGTTATTTGAAGAGTGGGTGTATAAATAAGTGTCTGTTTCTATAAGTGATGCCCTCGAGGTTTGGAGCCTCTTAGACACTGAGCGACCTGACATTTGTTTCTTTACTGAAACTTGGCTACATAGCCATTCCTCGCCTGATGTGGCTATCGCCTTTCCCCAGGACTATCATCTTACCAGGCTGGATAGAGTAGGTAGGAGAGGTGGAGGCGTGGTGGTGGCAGCCAGATCTCCTATCTCCATTACCCTGCTCGATTCTTTTGTCAATCACATGCTTGAAATACTAATAGTTAACATCTTGTATAATAAAATGTCACTGGGAAGGGCCGCCCTAGTTTACAGACCTCCAAGAGACAAGACTAAATTTGTCAATGTCCTTCTTGACATTATAGCCTCTCATGTACTGGCCACAGATAATTTTATCTTGGTAGGTGATTTTAATTTTCACGCAGAAGTTCCCCACGATGAAGACACTTGCCATCTATTCTCTACCTTAGAAACGTTATCATTGTCTCAAAGAGTCACTAGACCCACCCACCAGGCAGGCACACTCTCGATTTGATCTTCACCAATCTTCCTAGCCTTAATTGCGAGCCTCCATTACCTATGATTTGGACCGATCACCACCTTGTAAAGTTTAGTTTTTGTAAACCAACTGATTCTAGGCCCTTTGACCGCTTAGACACTAAGCTAATACGGCCCTGGCGTAAGTTGACTCCGGAAGCATTTTCATCCGCTTTTATACCCCCAAACCCTCATCTTATAAATATCAACTCAACCTCAGTCCAGCTAGAAGCATCAATCAGGGGCACTTTGGACATTATTATACCTGAAACCACAGTCAAGGTGAAATCAATAGCATCACCTTGGTTCACGGATGAACTCAAAGTGGATAAATCCGCAAGTAGATCTGCGGAAAGACTGTGGAGAAAGACTGGAACACTTGAAAACCGGCTGAACTATAAACGGGTTCATGCCAATTACTTAAAAAATATAAAAGCTGCTAAATCCGCCTATCTCACCCTCAGGATCAATAAAGCCGCCCACTCAACTAAAGAACTATATAAAATAGTTAATGAATTTACTTCTCCGCTGGGGGAGCAGTCGGCATTTTCGCCCACTGCTCACTGGGTCGACTCACTTGCAATTTATTTTGATAATAAAATTAAGACGATCTACTCCAAATTTGCTGCCCCTAAATCAGATATCCACCAAATCAGAGAGAACCCTCCCTGCCACTTCTCTTCCTTTACCAACATTGAGTCCCCTTCCATTGTGGAATTTGAGCCCGCCACCAGGGCGGAAGTATTGGAAGCTCTTTTGAAGGTAAAATCTGGTTCCCCTACAGATGCCTTGGTCCCGCTTAAGTGTAATAAGATCTTTCTGTCACTGATTGGCTCCCTTACCAACATTGTTAATGCCTCTTTTGACCTGGCCTCGTTCCCCAGCTGTTGGAAGGTGGCCCAGATCAAGCCTATTCTTAAAAAACCAAATAGTGACCCCACCATCCTGTCCAATTATAGGCCAATCTCGCTCTTGCCTTACTTCGGGAAGGTACTGGAATATCTTGTTAATAAGCGAGTTTCTACTTTCATAGAGAAACAGGGTCTCTTCGATCCCTTGCAATCGGGGTTCTGGCCTACCCACGGGACAGAGACCGCAGTGATGGAGGTAGTGGACAACATTCGCCTCACTCTTTACAGGGGTGAGTCTGCTGTCCTTATCTTATTGGATTTATCGGCTGCCATTGACACCGTCTCCCACAGCATTCTCCATCAACGACTGTGGGAGATTGGTGTCAGAGGCCAAGCCCTTGCCTGGTTTGAGAGTTATCTGGCAGGCCGGCACACCTATGTAAAGGTTGACACCCTGGAATCCAGTAAGATCCCCCTTTCTGTTAGAGTCCCCCAGGTATCAATTTTAAGTCCCCTGCTTTTTAATCTCTATCTCACGCCTTTGGCCAAAATAATAAAATCTTTTGGTTTTTCTACAGTGTCTTACGCCAATGACACTCAGGTGTTGGTTACCTGCAGCTTGGACTTTCTTGATACCCGTTCCAGATTCCAGAAATGTATGATTGCGATCAAGGACTGGATGAGTACCAATAAACTCCAACTGAATTGCAGCAAGACAGAAATAATGCTGTTTGGTAAGGCCAAGCAGATATGGACACAAGATTGATGGCCACCAGAAATGGGACTCTGCCCAGAGCCCAAAGAAGTGGTACGTGATCTGGGAATCATGATTGAACCCACCCTTTCTATGAAGTCCCACGTCAATCTTGTGTCTCGCACCTGCTATGGCATTTTACGCAGGTTGCGTAAAATATTTAAATGGCTCCCCCTTGAATCTAGGAAACCCTTGATTCAGGGGCTTATCATCAGTCGATTAGACTATGGTAACGCACTGTTTGCCTCCATAAATGAGTGTCTGTTGACCAAGCTACAAACGGTCCAGAACACCGCAGCTCGTTTGGTGCTTGGCCTGCCCCCCAGGTCACCAGCCCTGCCCAGCCTCAGGGAACTACATTGGCTCCCTGTGCGCCAAAGAAGTAATTTCAAAATACTTAGTATCGTTCACAAGCTTCTTATGGGAATTGGTCCCTCTTACCTAGCAAATAAATTGGTTTGGTATAACCCTTCCAGAGTCCTAAGATCTAGTTCTAAATGCCTCCTTGTCCAGCCAAGGGCCAGGACCGCGAGAAATGGCTGTCGGGCTTTTTCCTATATAGCCCCCCTACTCTGGAACAAATTTCCCCTCCATCTGTCGTCCATGTCTAATCACCTGGCCTTTCGGAAGGGCCTGAAAACATGGCTCTTCCCTAATTAACCTGCGTCACCTTCTTTAATTCATGGGTACTGTCTCTCTCTGCTAAGCGCCTTGAGACCTTTTGGTGAATCGTGCGCTATATAAGAACTTATGACTTATGACTTATGACTTATTGTATAACACAGTAAATATGTGTTAGTATCTGTATAAATAAGTGATGGGGTGTGTGTGTAAATATTGGAGTTGGTGTGTATAACTGTACACATGAGTAAATGGGTATGTGGATGATTCTTTGCATGACTGACTAGGTGTGTGTGAAACTCTATGGATGAGTGGCAGAGTGTGACTGCATGTATAGATGGGTGAGTGCATATTATAGTTCTGTATTGTTGAGTAACTACATGTATAAGTGACTGGATGTGTGTGTAGACCTAGGAAATATAGAGGGTATGTAGTATATAGCATTCTTGTGTGTATGGTTTCAAAAATAGTAGTTTGCATTTTAGAATGGGTGTATCGAAGTTTATATTAGGGCATCAGTATGTGCATCAGATTATCGCATGGATGATGTCATCAGTGATGTCATCAGTGATGTCATAAGAGATGTCATCAGTGATCTCATCAGTGATGTCACTGCCCATGTCATGAGTGATGTAATATGTGACATCATCAGCAGTACATTGCGGGCCTGCGAGTTATAGTTAGCTCAACCAACTATAACGGGCAAATATCCCTGGTTTCCCTGGAGTCAAATGTCCAACTAACTATAACGTCCCTGAAACCTATGGTTTTTTGGGTGAATTTCAAAAGTTTTTTAAATGCTAATTTCATATTTTAATGTTTATAAAACCTATATTTATTCTGTACTATTTTGGAACTCTACTATACTTCTTTTTTTAACTTTAAAAATCATGTAATGTTTCATATCTTCCCCAAAAATATGTATATATTTTTTTTGTATAACTGCACTCCCATACCGGTAGTGTACCAAGCTCCATCACCACGTGCATCCTATCCGCCATATTGCTAAACTCTTAAATAATGCGCATTTTGTACCCGACGTGTTCATGGCACCGCGTCACGCGTAACATCATATACGAATGAGTCACGCCAGCTGCTACTGTGGTATCCGACTGGTACCACAGTAGCAAGCCGTGTGTTACGTCATGTACTTATGGGGTCGCGCCCGCTGCACGTTGCATATGCAACGAGTGCACACTGCCAGGCCCTGTGTAATGTCATAGACAGATGGTGTAGCCATTCCCTTGGTTTTTTTTATGTCTCAAAACTAAACCGAAATATCTTTAAACTGTATACGAGAGCAAGCTATAATCTAAAATATTTTAAACATTTATATATTTCTAACTGTAATAAACGTATATTATGATAAATATAATTTCTCAAAATTGCGTCAGGTGCGTCCTCTTTGCGCCCTCGATACGTGATTGCCATGTGACCTTAAAAAAAGCATTTGATTAGTTCATAACATATCCCATTGTAACCGTTGGAGGACCCCACCCATTTTAGTCATTCTCTCTACAGAGTTTGATGAGACACACCCCTTCTACTTGGAGAGCTTTTTTGAAAAGTGTTTTTGCACTGTACACATATCCTATACTACGCACAACATCCAACCATCATCTTGATCAATATCCATGGTGTGTACATTAGTCTTCCACGTGTGATGGCCATGAATCTCAAACATTACATCAAAAAACAAATGTGTGTTACATGATGCCCCTGGTGTGTGTGTGTGTGCATATTATTGTGCTGACTTTCAGCCTGGGTATTGCTGGCTCGAAGGGGTATTATCAGCCACCGGCAGAGTGCACATCCTAGATCACATGTTACAAACAGTAAACAGTAAAGTGTAGATTTGTATTGCTGTATGCTCTGTTGTCAGGCTTTACCAGTATAGTAGTGTGTCATATGTGAGACTTTCAGGTTCATGTTTGACATGCATTGGTTGACTATAATGAACGTTATCACTATGTTTGATGTAGCCTCACTGCTGATCCTCCCTCGATCCGAGCACATTCACATGTGTGCGCTTCGCGATAGCAACACTTTCAATAATACCGCACACCATTGACATGCGTGTCTGCGCATATCCACAAGCTTGACAACTACATGTGATGATGACCATTCAATGTTTTCGAACAGCATCTCTTTAGCGATAGTTGCCGCCCTCCCGGTACATGCTACATTAATGTAAACTGCGCATTCTGCAACTTCAAAACTGTAACAGAAACACACATAAGTACACTTCCTAGCCAGGCAGGAACTGAACCACGCCCAGGTCCCCAGAACAATTATTCACACCCCTACGCTGGCCTGGTGTACACAAGCACAGCCCACTTTGCATACGTATAAATAGGATAACGACGCCCCCACATGTACCAGTTCTTCCACACTGCCTAAGGTGATATGGCTTCATCCAGCTCGCATATCACAATGCGCAGTAAAAAAGGGATCCATAAGGCGTACCCCATCCTGGCAATCAACACTTGACATGAATTGTAAATCCTACTGGGCGTCGTGTTTCAAAAGGGATCCATGAGATGTACACTATCCTCCAATCAACAATGCATCTGAATTGTGAACACTGCTGCCCGTCATGTTTGGACGCAGGTGAGAAGTGGGGCCTGGGTGCACAGGGGCTGCAATTGAGTGCTGTGCTGCGGGAGAGGTGGGGTGCATCAGCCTGGGTGCGCAGGTGCGAACAAGCGATATTGCCCTCCGTAATGATGTGATCTCTGACCTCATTCAGTCACATCTCTCTCTCATTTTAAGGACCTGCTGCACTGCACTGTGGGCCTGAGCCAGCAGGCAGTGCTGCCCTACCGACACGTGTTGAGCGCAGTGTTGCGGGAGGAGTGGGGTGCATCAGCCTGGGTGCGCAGCTGCGAACAAGCGATGTTGCCCTCCGTAATGATGTGATCTCTGACCTCATTCAGTCACATCTCTCTCTCATTTTAAGGACCTGCTGGACCGTACTGTAGGCCTAAGCCTGCGGGCAGCACTGCCCTACAGACACGTGGCATTGCCTTTTAGGGCATTGTAGTGAGCTGATTACTAAGTGTACATGCACACAGGCTTGCTCCACTGCATTACACGTGCACATTATGCTTCTAGCATGCGCTCTGTTCCTTTGAATGTGAACGTTGGAATAACATATTATTATTTAACCTTGTGTATTCTTGTGCACTCCAACTCCTCTTTGAACCACGATTACCACTCAAAGTTGGTAGATTGTACTTCAAAAAGGAAGGATGCACTGAACTGGTGTTCTCTACTATGCTTCAAATAAACCTTCATTTACCTCCAGACGTTGCCCTACAGACATGTGTTGAGTGCAGTGCTGCGGGAGGGGTGAAGTGCATCAGCCTGGCTACGCAGGTACGAACAAGCCATGTTGCTTTGGGAATGATCTGATATCGGTCCTCACTCAGTCACATCTCTGTCTCATTTTAGAGACCTACTGAACCGTACTGTAGGCCTGAGCCAGAGGACAGCGCTGCCATACAGACATGTGTTGAGCGCAATGCTGCAGGAGGGGTGGGGTGCATCAGCCTGGGTGCGCAGGTGCGAACAAGCAATGTTGCCCTCCATAATGATGTGATCTCTGACCTCATTCAGTCACATGTCTGTCTCGTTTTAAGGACCAGCTACACCATACTGTAGGCCTGAGACAGCGGGCAGCGTTGCCATACAGACACATGTTGAGCGCAATGCTACGGGAAGGGTCCGGTGCATCAGCCTGGGTGCGCAGCTGCGAACAGGTGATGTTGCCTTGCATAATGATGTGATCTCTGACCTCATTCAGTCACATCTCTCTCTCATTTTAAGGACCTGCTGAACCGTACTGTAGACCTGAGCCAGTGGGTCGTGCTGCCCTACAGACATGTGGCGTTGCCTTTTAGGGCACTGTAGTGAGCTGATTACTTAGTGTACATGCATACAGGCTTGCACCACTGCATTACACATGTACATTATGCTTCTAGCATGCGCTCTGTTCCTTTGTATGTAAACGTTGGGATAACATAACATTATTTAACCTTGTGTATTCTTATGCACTTCAACTCCTCTTTGGACCACGATTACCACTAACAGTTGGCAGATCGTACTTCAAGAAGGAAGGATGCACTCAACTGGTGTTCTCTATTAAGCTTCAAATAAACCTTCATTTACCTTCAGACGTTTCCACCATTATATTTTTTCTCCCTTTTCAGACACTGAATTTGTTGCGCAGAAATAGGTGGCACGGGTGCTCACCCCGTGATGATGCCCTGGGCATTCTGACAACTTCCATCGTTGTATCAAGACACCTTCCCCGAGCGGAGACCTGCGGTGCCACCCTACAGAGGCACCCCGTGAGTCGAAGCTTGCACCGGCACATCGTTGGACACACCGATTGTGTCCGGTGAGCAGGAAGCCTCGGTGCACAGGAACTACAATGGAGCACATTGCAGGGTAAGGGGCTGGGGTGCAGCAGCCTGGGTGCACAGGTGCAGGCAAGCGATGTTCCCGTAGCTAATAATGTAATCTCTGGCCTCATTCATACCTGTTTCATTCTAAGGACTTGCTGGACAGCACTCTTTCTCGCGGACCCCAGTGTCCTAGACACAAGGGTGACAGGAGGTAAACAGTGAGGGCTGGGTGCAGTAGACCGACGCTCTATCTCCTCCTCCCTTTGTTATTTTGATTCTCCCTCCCTTCTCCCTTCCACCGACTCCCTCTCTGTATCATTTTCACCATCTTCCTTTCATTCTGACTACCTTTATTTTTCTCTTGGACATAGCACACATGCTTATGTTTCATTTTTGTCTTGCAGGTTTTGTACACTGCTTCCGGAGGAGTCCCAGCCACTTATTTCATGTTATACTGTTGTTTCTTCGAATAAAGTTGTGTTTCCATTTATTTGTGTTGTTTTAATAAAGGTTATTTTTTTATCAATAAATAAGTGAGTGTACACGTCTTCTTTTTCTGACAACTTTTGTCTTTAATTTTTAGTGAAAATCATCTGTTTATAGGACGTTATGAGGGAAAACATTTGTAATTTTGTGGTGCACCTACCAAATATAAATCAACAGACTATTAAATAAATGAAGCCTTCGGAATTCTACAACTGCAAGGGTTCTATCCGTGTATCACTTTATTACAATACCATGAGTACCACCTGTGTGATTACAAACCAATAAGGCACTGCCTAGGACCACCAAGGCTTCAAGGACTGGATAGGCCCACCCAGCATATTTAAGTAAAGCCCCAGAGGGTGGTATTCCCTGGACTTCAGTTGGCCTCGAAGCCCCCCAAACAATACCCGGGGAGGTGGCTATCCCCTAGGCTGCGAAATGTCTCTTTGCCCTCCAGCTCCTAACTTACATGTGAGATTAAGGTCCCCAGTCCTGCACAGACCCCGCAATATAATAATAGGATTGGCACCAGAACATTACCCACCAGAAAGCCCATCATTTAAATGAAGGGGTGAGACCTCGCTTCATTTTTTTTCTCCATTTTTACCATCCAGGTCCGCTTTACTGAAGCAATACAAGGTTTTCCTCCTCTCACTTTAACGAGCCAAACAAGGATTTGCTATCACAGGGTGGAAGCCATGCTCCCGTCCTGTAATAGCAAACATAAATATCCTGCGGATGCACACCCCGGGACATTGCATGAGCTGCGCCTGTGACGTGGCGCTCCCTAGGGCCATGAGGCATTGGTTACTATATAACTACAGAATTAGTATAAACGCCTACTAACACTACTTGCACACATGTAGTACAGCGCCCAGAGTGTACTAAAGAGGCAGAAGAAGCCAAAAATCTAAAAATATAAATCCTACCAGAGGTCGGATGACATAGCTCAATGAGCCGACGGCCCTGGGATAAGAAAAAACAGCTTCACGAAGAAAACGGATCTTCAGCACAATGCAAGCAAGCTCGAAATATCGGTGAGTGCTGCCTTCTTTTTACCTTCTCCCGCTCGTTGCCAAATTTATGTACTGAAGAGGCAGGCAGCAGTGGATCCAATAAGTAGATTTATTGCAGGAAAAAAAGACAGCTTTAACAGCCACCAACAGGACCAGACAACAAGGCAACCATCTTCTCCAGCACCGTGTACAAACCCCCCAAGATTCCCCTCATGACAGCCCTACATTCTAACATTCCATACTTACATTCTAGTAGCATTACATACTAACATTCTACTATGACTTACATTGCAATACTACACAGAGCACATGACTTTACAGCAATGAGCTCATGGTTCCATCCACGAGTCTTAAGACCGGTAGGGGTGAGTAGTTCGCGCCCCACTCCCTGTATTGTATAAACGCAAATGAACACTACTTCCACAGGTATGCTACACCTCCCAAAACACATCACTTTACAGCAATGAACTCATGATTTGGGCTCACAGTGTAATCCCCGAGTCTTCAGACCAGTAGGGGTGATTAGTTTGCTTCCCACTACCTGTGTACTATAAACGCATACTAACACTACTTACACAGTTATTCCACAGTGGCCAGTATGCTACGGCGCCCAGAGCCCAATTAGCTCGGTTTGATCCCCGAGTCTTCACACCGTTGGGCGTAAGTACTTCACTTCCGGTATAGTATAAATGCATGGTAGCGGTCAGTAGTTCGCTTCCCACTCCCTGTATCGTATAAACACCTACTAACACTACTTCCACATGTATGCTACAAAAACCAGACCACATCACTTTACAGCAATGAGCTCACGGTTTAGGCTCTCGGTTTCATACCCAAGTGTAGCAGCATCTCCTCTCAGCACCATGTCAGTCTGAGCAACACTGCACTTTCAGACCGGTAGGAGTAACTACTTCACTTCACACTCCCCCACAGAGGTTACAGTGCTCCTATCCTCCTATTTCCTACTCTTTTTGCCCTTTTTTACTGAACGGATTTACACCAAATAAACAAAAGCGTGCTTCCTAAACCAAGACCCTTCTCCCTGCCAAATTTGGGGTAATTCCGTTCACCCATTCGACCTGTAGCCTTGTCTAAAGTTTCCTGTGGAAATTAACATGGAGAAAACATGTTTTGGGACCCCCCTTTTATCTTGGCCACCGGGGGAGAAGCTGCATACTTACTAAATGAAAAGGTTGCTCAACGAATTGCAACGAAATGCGGCCTCATATCTGAGCACCTTGGGATAATATATTTATATATATATATATATATATATATATATATATATATATATATATATATATATATATATATATATATATATATATATATATATATATATATATATATATATATATATATATATATTACCTACTGGCGGTCGCCAGTAGGTATATATAGTTAGGATTTTTTCTCTATGGGATTTTTGAAAATTCTATGTCTAATAACTTTGGCGTTTGTGGACGGAATTGGCTGAAATTTTCAGGAAAATGGAACATTCTGTTTCTGAGCAGCCACTGAAAATTTGGGGGGGGTTTGTCAAGGGGGGGCTGAGAAAAAAGGGGGGTCCCAAAACGTGTTTTTAACATTGAGTTTTCCATAGGGCGGTTGGCCTCACTTTTAGCCCGAACGGCTGAATGGATTTGCACGAAACTTGGCAAAATTGTAGGGACTGGTAGCCCGATGTGCCTTTGCTAGGTCTCAATATATGTGCTGCAGTGGATTTTGAGAAATTAACGTTCAAAAAAAGATATATATCTGTAACAGCGGACCGGGCAGCGCTCCAGTTCGCGTACTTTTCGCGTTACGGAGCTTTGTGAAGCGAAGCTGATTGGTTCTCCGGCGTCTGTAAACATTCCAAACAGTCCGTAGCGGCCGCCATCTTGTCTCTCGGTAGGATCGAGAGACAAGAGGAGGCCAAAGCGAAGGGGAAAATGACCATAAGGGGGCATAGTAGATCCTCCCTGACCCCCTAGGTTTGATGTGGAGGTTTTAAAAGGGCCCCGCGGGGCAAAAAAAATAAAATAATAATAATCGAACGGCTGAATGGATGTGCACGAAACTTGGCAAAATATTAGGGACTGGTAGCCCGATGTGCCTTTGCTAGGTCTCAATATATGTGCTCCAGTGGATTTTGAGAAATTACCGTTCAAAAAAAGATATATATCTGTAACAGCGCTCCGCTTCGCGTACTTTTCGCGTTACGGAGCTTTGCGAAGCTGATTGGCTCTCCGGCGTCTGTAAACATTCCAAACAGTCCGTAGCGGCCGCCATCTTGTCTCTCGGTAGGATCGAGAGACAAGAGGAGGCCAAAGCGAAGGGGCAAATGACCATAAGGGGGCATAGTAGATTCTCCCTGACCTCTTAGGTGTGATGTACCATTTTGCCAAGTTTGGTGTAATTCCGTTCAGCCATTCAGGCTGTAGACGTATCTAAATGTCCTATGGAAAATTGCATGGGGAAAACACATTTGAAAGTGTTGAAATTTAGAACCAATTAAAATGTTACTTTGGTTTTGTATTTGTGTGTGATGAAAGTTAATTGGTTATGTATATATCTAAAATGAGAGGAAACCACAGCCATTTTGTGATACTACTGTCTGAGGTATATTTGTGAGGAATTTTTGGTGCTCAATTTCTGGTGTTTGATTTACACAGTACTAACACTTCTCCTACTTTTAAAAAGGTGAGTTGTTAATTTGTAAGGGGAACTATGTTGTACACTTTAAGATAATTTGAAAAATGTTTTCTGTTATTTATTTACAGTCCTTCTGTTATACTAAATACTTGATAAAGTTAGTTTTATATTATGTATTACTAAAAACGATAAATGAAAGTGATTATTTTTTTCTGCAATTTACAGCAAGCAATTTCAAAATAAAATGGCTCACAATGAAGAGACCGTGGCAATTTCTTTTGAATTATCCACTACATTGATTGAAATTGACAGCACCAATAATGAAATATTCTCACAAGGAGGAGATGACTTGAATGATTTTTTTGATCAATCTCTTGATGGCGAATTTATCGAATGTTTGGAGACCATAGAGTTACAAGAATCATCATTGCATACTTTTCATGAGGAGATTCCTGATGAGATGATTGAAGAGGAAATTCCTGATGAGGACATGTTACTAGTTCTTTCAAATTTTGAAAATTCAGAAGAATAAATTTATATTTAGAAATCAAAAATTGTTTGAGACATTATTCATTTTTATTTTTAATTTATGAGGTTGTAGCGAAGTGATTGTAGTATAAAATCAAACTTATAGTATAGAGTGCAACATTTTTATGTTACATGGTAAGTTTACTCATATTTACTTTCCTTCTCCCACTATATTATCTCCAATGTGTATTTGACATCTCTTCTTCATCTCCGGCCTCCTTTCTCTCACTGTCTGTGTCTGATGCATCTTATCGCTGCCATTTTGTGTAATTACAGAAGAGAGCAAAATAAAATAGTTCGGAACGTGAAAAGGGGGCAAAGTAGAGTACCCCTCACCCCCTAGGCCTTCTCAGGCGGTCCCAAAAGGATCAGTTTCTGTTTTCCTGAGAGATTATGGTATGAGTTCCATATACCACAATAACTTGCATTACAACATGCAAGATATCTATCTCCTATTACCAACTTTTGGAGATATTCGCGCTAAGCGCGAATATCTCCAAAAACTAACACCTGCCCTGAGCAGTTCTTAGCCATGTTATCCAATGGGAGGTGGATAACATGGCTAAGAGCATTAGCTCAGTAATGCATGAATATCGCTGACTTTTTAGCGATATTCATGCATTGCGGTCGTTTTTTATCGCATTTGCGATAAACCTTGATAATAGCAAGGTTTATCTGCGATAATTTCTGACTATGCTTAGCGGTAAAAAATTCGTTGCTAAGCATCGTTAGCGATAAATATCGCTTAACTTTGGTAATATGCACCAACGTCTGTTAACGTTCGATTCGAAGGAAATGAGGAAGTGTTGAAAAACATTGTCTGCGCCATCTTGCCTTTTTTTAAATGCCACACTTTTGTCGTGCACGGCAGCCATTTTAGATGCCTTGACCAGACCCACTCTCTGCACGCTGTTGATCCGTAGCATGGCTCCCCACCCTCGCAAGCATCTTCCCCAGGCACTGGTCACCCCCGCTCTCTGTCTTATGCATCGGCAATAAACCTCCCCCCATCTGCGCTGCTCTTCCCTGAGAATCACACTCTGTGCCCGCCCGACACCTCCCTTTCGCCCTATTCACTACCGCACCCTCTGACACTCCTCTTCCTCTGTGTCCGATTGTCCAGGCTATCAGCTAGCCCTGCAGATGTAGTTTATGGCCCCAGCTGTAAAGAATCACCCCTCTTCAAAGGAGTTATAGTAGATCAAGGCCCACACCCGATGAGATCCGTCAAACCACACGCGTTCCTACTATCTGAAAACCATCCTGTATTGTGATTGGGGAGGGGACCGAGCCTGAAGCGGAAGATTCCAGGGATGACTCTTTGTACATCAAAGTTTTTACAATTATGTGTCACATTAAAAATATATAGCACTCCAACAAAGTAGTAGGAATATAAAACTTTAATAACTTATAAATATATACAACAAAATAAAAACAGTGAAAACATTTAAACAATGAAGAGACCGTGGCAATTTCTTTTGAATTATCCACTACATTTAATGAAATTGACAGCACCAATAATGAAATATTCTCACAAGGAGGAGATGACTTGAATGATTTTTTTGATCAATCTCTTGATGGCGAATTTATCGAATGTTTGGAGACCATAGAGTTACAAGAATCATCATTGCAGACTTTTCACGAGGAGATTCCTGATGAGATGATTGAAGAGGAAATTCCTGATGAGGACATGTTACTAGTTCTTTCAAATTATGAAAATTCAGAAGATCTTGCCTGGGTGCCGCACTGATTTGGGTATCCGGCGTGGGGCGTCCCGGGGGGTGGGTTGTCAGTAGTGGTCTGTTGTGCGAATAGTTCCAAGGCAGCAGAACGCGCTGAATTCTGGATGGCACGAAGGTGATGTCTAGTAAGTTGCCGCCCAGCAAATAACGGCGTGGGGCGCCGCGGGGGGGGGGGGGGGGAGGCAGTCCAAAGTTCCGTTAAAAGGGCAAAGGAAAGGATCGGTGGTTTGAACCATCAGTCAAAAAGGGGAGGGGGTGCAACAATTTTTCCTACCGGGTCACACTGTGCTTTCACCGGAACTGAGGTCTGCAGGTTTCTAGTCATTCAAACTGAGGCTGGCGCCAGCATGGGAGCGCCGACGTCCCGCGGCTACAGTTTCGTCACTCCACGGGCGATCATGGCAGTCATTCCCCATCGGGGGTGTCTGCGGGGTCGGGGACTCCCGCGGCTCCTCTAGAATCTTCAAGGTCGTGGAGGACTACGGTGGTGGAGTCAACCAGTGACCGGGCCATTTCTTCATGCTGGGCCCGCTCTTGCCAGGTCGACCGCCATTTTGAGAGTTCGGTAGCTACTGGCGATCGCGGGGTCAAATGAGCGGACGGGCTCCACCCTGCCGGGCGAGACGTTGCAGCATCGCCACAGTGGAAGAACCCTTTTCCGGGCGCCTGGAGCGCTGAGGGTGCAGCTGGGAAGCCTCCACCTGGGGAGGCGGGAGAGGCCTGTTCGCACCGTCTCTCCCACCCAGTGCACCCCACGGCGTCTCGCTTGACATTTGTTATGGCCGGACCAGGCGATGAGGATGAGGGGGGGGGGTCGGAGGCATGTGCAAGACATCCCCCCCCAGTGTTGTCGCAGCCATTATAAAAGAAAGAAGAAATGTCTCGTCCGTCTTTGGGCCGGACCTCCGGTGGATGGCGGCCGGACGCCCTTTGCTCTGGCCCCATGAACGGGTTCCTTGGCTCATCCGGTGGGGCAGGCCTTGGCATGTGGTGCCTCTCCTGGGCCTTTCGTGCAGTGGCCTCTCCACTCCCAGGCCCTCCATGGATGCTGGCCCAGACTGGGAGAGAGAGGGTCTAACCTGCAATTCTCCAGGGTTACCGCCACCGCGGCCGGATCCCGTCGGCCTCGGCCTCTGGTTGATGGTGGCCGGACTGGGAGAGAGAGGGGAGGGTCGAGGACACGGACATTCCCCCCCCTGCAACTCTCCAGGGTGGTCGTAGCAATCCCCCTGGCCGGGTCCCGCTGGCCTCGGCCTCGGCCTCTCCTCCGGCTACACCCTACGTGATGATCTCCTGGCTGATGGATGGCAGCAGGACCCGCCTTATATGTGTTGCTTCCGGCTGGGCGTAGCCGCAAACCTGTTTCTCAAACAAAGGATATTGAGGCAAATGTGGCGCATACTCTCTTCTTAACCTATTGTATTCCTTAACACAATCTAGATCCGCACAAATGTTTGTGACATCACACTCAATCAAGTACAATCCCGATAAAGTTTCCAGAATGGGGCGGATGTCTGCTGACTTGTATCTTTCCCAGTTTGCCGTTATTTGGGCGTGGCAGGCGGTGGGACAGACACGTTTTGGGGCAGTGAGGGGCGATGAAGCCTCGTTGCCTTGTGGCCGTTGCAATGTCACACTTGGTTTCTCTTACTGTTTTCAGGTTTCTTATTACGGGCTTACTTCTAACCTTTCTTGTTTCTAGGACAATAATAGGTTTTATCATTACGTATTGTTATTGTTTCTTTGTTTGTTATTTAATAATAAGTTCATCAGTGGCCTACTGATTTTCGTTTTCCTATTCCTTTCTTTCCAGGTTGTTTTATGCTAAAGTTTCTGTTAACAGGATACAGTGATCACTTCGTTATTATTGCATATGTCCTTTTCACTAGGGGTGCTCTCTGGTCGGGCCAGATGACCTATCTCTAGTAAATGGTCCGGGTGAAACAGGTGTATCAATCAGTGGGGAGTAGATAGGCATGACAGATTACAACGGGGGACAAAGGTCCGCATTACCTACCCTTTCACTACTTGCAAAGATTTTCCTACGTTTATTTGCAAACAGGGAATACCTCCAAAAAGAACCAATTCCCAAACAGTCAATGTTCGGGCAAACAATCAATCAATGAGGAACGAAATAGGCACGACGTGTTAAAGGTTTGCGTTACCTAACTTTCACTATCTGCAAAGGGAGAGAGAATATTCCTATTCTTCCTCGTTTGCAGGCAGAGAAGATCCTTAAGAGAACCAACTTCGAACAATTCAATGCTCGATTCAAACAATCAACAAGGGGTACTGTGAACACAAATGAACGCCGCTTATGTACATACACATTGCTATTTTCAACAGGTTGTTCCTAATGTTTCTATTTTAGCCAGGTCAAAAAGAGATCCCATTAGTGGCCTACTGATTTTGCTCGATTCCTTTTGTTTTTTTACACGATTTTTCGCTATCTGCAAAGACTAAACAGAGTATTGCGACTCTGTGCTTGTTTGTAAATAGAGAATGAACCAAAGAGAACAATCAATGAAATGGAGAGAGAAGCAGGCACGACGGATTACAATGGGGGCAAAGGCCTGCGTTAACTACCCTTCACTATCTGCAAAGAGAGAGTACTCCTAATAGAAATGAGGGGGGGGCAGCATTCAAAGCAGATCAGTGTGCATAAACACGAAAATGTTTTTACTTACCACGTACTTGACATTCGACAGCTTATGATATTTGCTATTAAAAAACCATTGAAATTCACTGAAAAAACCAGAGGTTATAGACCATATATAGTTAGGAATAAGCATTTACAAAACCTTGAAAATTCACTGAAAAAACCATAGGTTATAGACCATATATAGTTAGGAATTAGCATTTAAAAAACCTTATTTTACTCACACAAAACCATTGAAATTCCATATATAGTTAGTTGTACTAACTATATATCGCGCACCCGCAATCCACTGCTGATCATGTCACATATTACATCATTCATGACATGGTCAGTGACATCACTGATGACATCACTGATGACATCTCAAATGACATCACTGATATATATATATATCCGCAACGAACTCATCTTGTCATCAGAAACACAGGAGACAGACCACAGTACCAGATGTTCGATTTCTCGTTTATTTGCTCAAGTTAGTGAAAAGAGTGCATTACGCGTTTCGGGCTCCAGAGCCCTTGTTCACATGCAACATTTGTTTGTACTTTTTTTGTTTTTATAGTGCCCATTTCTCCCAAGCATAGCCACCCCTCCATACATCATGTGATCAGAAAGATAAAAGACAGATTCACATTTCAAGTGCCTTAATATCCATATAAATACATAGTTACAAATTTTAAAATCACATGAGCATTCAAGTTTGAATTGAAGTCACTGGATAAATCCATCAAATACTTGTATCTAGAGGGGGGCAAAAGAAAAAGGATGACGAAATCAAAAACAGTCTTTGTTTAAATAGTAATAATATACATCCTCATTTCATTAAGGGGACCAGAGAATTGAAAATTGGGTAACATTAGATTAAGTTATTTTATCAAAAGTGCAAACAGTGCATATATATATATATATATATATATATATATATATATATATATATATCCGAACAGTGCTTTCCCAACAATCTCTCGCACTCCAGCCTGTAATGCTTCTGAGAAACGGGAAATGGCCACCAAGTATCATGGTTTTTAGCAGGTCTTGAGTTATTTAGCCATCGTCAAATGCGTTTCGAATACCTAAGTATCCTTGATCACTGGTGGAAACACAGTCCGCTTGCTATTTTTATTTTTTTCGTGATGCTAACACCCCGGTCCCGTGATTCGTTAGTATAAAAATTGTTGTTTTCAATTCGCTATAGTACTAAAGATTGGACTACATGTCGGAATAAATTCCAGTATTACATAAATTCCAAGAAAGTTGTATTGGGATTGAATGTCTGTATGTATGTGCAAAGGTTGCGATGTGCAAATGTTATGCTGGTCAGAGTGTTACGAATAATAGCTGCCATAGAAGTGTTTAAAATTGTGCAAATGAATTGTATAAATGTGCAAATAATGTATATGTACAAAAAAAGAGGGGTTGTGTTAAAAAATATGCAGATGAAAAAGTCAATATGTATATTTTAAAAAACACATTCATGGGAAGTAGGGAAAATCTGGTAACAGTGATGGAGTAATTAAGTGTATAGAGTGTTTGTTTTTATTTTAACACTTAAATAGTTCATATTGGGCATGATTTAGAGAAAGTTGTGGAGGTCCTCCGTGTTATTGAGCCCTTTAGGATATTTACTTTCCCATTCCAGAATGAATTTGGACTCAAGTTTCCTTAACATTTTTTCTCTATTGCCTCCCCTAAGATACTCTGGGATGGCTGCGATCACGTAGTATTGAAAGCATTTAAGGCCGTTGCCATGCACTGCTTTAAAATGCCTGGCAACTGGGTACGCCATATCGTTGTTAACTATGGCCCTTTGATGTTGGAGAATTCTGGCACCTGTAATTTTGTACTGCCTACATATTTAAGGCCACAGGTGCATGTCAGAACGTATATGACGTACTTGGTTTTGCAATTGAAGAATCCTTGAATTTTTGTTTCATAAGGGCTGAATGGAGTTTTATATTTGGTGGTTGAGATTCCACATTTGCAGGCCCTGCATGATGTACATTTGTAAAAACCTTCTTGAGGCTTTAGCCACGTGGTTTTGTTGTTTTTGGAGATTTCTGAATTGCTGCGCACTACCTGAGATCTCATGGAGATTCCTCTGCGGTAAGTGATAGTCGGTATATTGGGTACTTAAGGGGCCATGACTGCATCCGTCAAGATTATCGGCCAATTCTGATTGATGATTAATCGAATTTGGCGATGCTGTTTGTTAAACGTGAAGATGAGCCTGGGTGTGTTATTTTTATTGATGGGCTCTGTAATGGCAGCAGGAGGATCTAAAAATGATTCTCTAGATCTCATATTGACATTGATGAGTGCTTGGTTAAGAGTGGATGTGCTATTTCCTCTCCTGCAAAATCTCTCTAATGCCTCCCTGATGCATACTTCCTGTTGGTCAATGGTGCTACATATTTGCTTTATTCTAAGCAATTCACCATATGGTATGCTTTGAATTAAGTGCTTGGGATGGGCACTCGGCGCATGAAGCGTGGAAATGCCCACTGTGGCTTTTCTATGAAGCGTGGTGTTAATTGTTCCTCCTTCAACATAAACTTTGACATCCAGAAACTGAACCTCCTTATCACTCATGTGTGAGGTGAATTTAAGATTGACCTGATTGTCATTAAGATTATTGATAAACATATTAGCACTATCATCATTGCCATGCCATACAATAAAACATCATCAATGAATCTGAGCCAATATCTGACATGTGTGGTGTATTGTTCTCGATGTTCCACTTTGAGGACCTGCTCCTCCCACCAGCCTACCATTAAGCAGGCATAGCTGGGGGAGAAGCAGAATCCCATTGCCACTCCCCTTAGCTGTTTACACATCTGTGTGCCAAACATGAAGTAGTTATTAAGAGACCATTCAATGCTCTTGACTATGATTTTGTCATGCTTATCACACTCTGCTGGTTTGTTATTCAAAAAGTGTTTGATCGCCTTGAGCCCTACATCATGGTCAACGCATGTATATAGCGAGTCGATGTCCAAAGTTATTAATCTCATGTTGGCATCCCATTGGATGTTCTTGATTTTATTTAAAAAATCACCTGTATCTTTAACATAGGTTGGAAGATCTTTGATCAAATCCTGTAGATAGTAGTCGACAAATTATGATAGGTGTTCTCCGACACTGTTTATTGCTGATATAATCGGTCGACCTGGAATGGGGCAGATGTCTTTGGAACAAAAAAGAAGGAGGGAATTTTTGGATATTCATTCCATAGAAAATTGAATTCATCCTTGGAAATGATACCATCACGTTTAAATTGTTGGAGACGCTTCCTGAGTTTCTCTATGGCATCAGTATACTCTATAGTGTTGGTTTGTTTGGAACATGCTTCATCAGATAATTGTCTGTGGGCTTCCTTGAGATAGTTGCTTTTGGGCCAAAGGACTATGTTTTCTCCCTTGTCTGAGGGTTTTATGATCACCTCCGTGTTTTTGCTTAATCTATCCTTGAGTTTGTTATATTCCATTTCAATATGACATTTTCTTTTTTGTTTGTGATTAAGACGGTAGTAAAGTTGTTTGATGTTGTCTGTTATTCTCTCATGGTAGATGTCGATAGCATCTTTGGGCATTTTAGGAACAAAGGTAGATTTTCTTTTGAAAGGACTGCTGCCCGCCCCTGCCTGTGTTATTGCTGCTTGTTGTAGTTGTTGTTGAGTTGACAACTCCGTATCATTTTCTTCGTTGTCAGAAGCTATAGATTGTGCAGCTAATAATACCGGAATGTCTGTGACTAACAGATTGCTTTTCTTGGATTGATCCATATTAGTCAATGTTTGTCTGTTCGCTAAACCATTTTTCACTGTGAAAAATGTGATTAATTTGAGTTTGCGAATATAATTGAAGATGTCAATCCTTGTTTGGGGGTAATTAAAATTGTTAGGCGGGCAGTACGACAGACCTAACTTCAGGATTTGTTGTTCTCTTTCATTAACTTTCATATTGATCAAATTTATGATTGTTTTATCATCTTTGTTGCTCTCAATTATTTGCGCCAGTATCCTCTTTTTGGCTTTGAGTTGTATTTTTTTTGCGCCTTTCTCGCCTCTTGGCCTGTCGCCAGTAGGTAGCTATACTTAGGACCTTTCATCCATAGGAAATCCGCAACATTCTATTTGGTATAACTTTGGTGCCGGTTGCTGAATCAGCGTGAAATTTTCCAAACTTTTGGCGAGCTCAGTTCTGCTCCTTCCAAGTTTGGGGGTGATTGGTAAAGCGGGGGCCGAGAAAAAAAGGGGGTCCCGAAATGCGTTTTCCCCATGCAATTTCCCATAAGACCTTCAGCTGCAGCTACAGTCCGAACTGCTGAACGGAATTACACCAAATTTGGCAAATAGGTAGTCCTTGGTTCAGACTCATGCCTTTTGCTTATTTGGTGTAAATCTGTTCAATAGTTTCTGAGAAAATGACATTTAAAAGTACATATATATCTATGGGCATGTTGGATCTGCTGATCCTGCGCGCATTGTCATCGTACCATAAGCGCACCCTTCCGATCACGGGCTGAATGCTAATTGGCTGTCAAGTGGTTGTCAACATTCGAAACTAGAAACTGTTGGCAGCCATTTTATGCCTCGTTAGAAGCGAGGCTGAAGAAGCCTGTGAAATATGTGTGCAAAACGCGAAAAGGAGGCAGGGTAGACACACCCTGACACCCTAGGCAGGATGTGCGTAGGATCCGCGCATCCGAGAAAAAAAAAGGGAATGCGGTCTCCTGAGTACATTTTTTATTTGCCCCTGGGGGGACCAAATCCCGGGGGCATTTTTAATACAATAGTGTGGGGGGTCCCAAACCCCCCACACTGCCCCGGGGACCGCCACCCCTGGTGCTATAACTTAATATATGCGGGGGGCCAACCCCCGGGGCTTTTTTTTAAGAGGGTAGGGGGCTCTTATGCCCCCCCAGCCCTGGGGACCGTCACCCCCTGGGGCTTCTCAAAAATGTGGGAGGTGTTAACCTGCTCTCTCTTCCAAATAGGAAAGCAGATTGCTTTTCCTCAGGGAGAGCAGCATGTTAGCTGCTCCCCCTGAGTAAAAGCAATGCCGGCTCCCAAAGGATGTGGGGAGCCGGCTGGGACCGTGGGGGAATTTGGGGCTCTCCCCACGGTCCCCAACGTATTATATAAGCCCCGGGGGATGGGATCCCCAGGGATAATAAAAATTACTGATGGGGCAATTTTTTTTTTTACAGTAAAATTAGGAGTCGCGCACCCAGCGCGGCTCTCAGTGCGGCCCCTGGTGTGCACGCATTGGATGCGTGGCGTGAAACGCGTAGGGTACACGACTCCAGCGCGTATGGTGCTCGACTTGTACGTGTTGGCAGCATGACTGTAGCTCGTTGGGTGCGCGATTCTAAACAAAAAATAAATAATATTTTTCAGATACACATGAAGCTTATGTGTTTACTTGTTAGGTGGCTCTAAAAAGAGCCCTTGTGTTTATTGCGAGATTTTAGTATCTACAAGTAAATACCGATTCAGAGTCTGAAGTTCAAGATGAAGACTCTGTTCCCTTCATCTGTAAAATGTACACCATCTCTCCTATAGATGCAATGTATATTTAAACGCAGATTGTTGTGGTATATGGACCCCATTCTATTGTCTCGGAGAAAAGCAGAAACAGATTTATTCACATGTTTCCTAGCTTTCTCAATTTGTGGACAAAATTGATTGGACCAGTTCCATTTCTGTCTTTGGCATATGTTAGAATAGACAAAGGCAGTTGAGGGAAAAGTGACATCAATTCTCCAAAGGTGTCTTTCCTAAGCATTTCCATACCTACCCCATTCAAAGTGCCTAGGTTATTGCCACCACAGTGCACAATTATAAGGTCAAGGTGTTGGAGATGCAAAAAGGATTTAACCGATGGCATCAATTGGTGCCACTTTAACCCTCTTTGTCCAATCCATTTAATGTCTACATTTGGTAAACCTAGGTCTTTGTGAATTCCTTACTGTTCTGCGTACCTTTGGCTCCAGAAAATAAAGCTGTGTCTCACAATCCACACTCCAAGCATCTTAAAGGGAAGTCTGGATGCACTAAGATGGTGTCTGTACATGAAGTGGCAGTTTGTAAACTAAGATTTTTCTAAAATAGTGGATAATATGCAGTGTTGAAAAACAGAAAAGAAATAATTAGTTGTTTGACAACATTCTACACTGAAAACTAGGGTGCATGTTTCTGTTTTTTAAAAGCATGATTCTTATTGGTTATGAGAAAGTGATTGAAAAGAACCTTACGTAGGATAAGCTGGTATATTGAGAAGTCAAGCACATTTGCTGTTTTCATTAGCAACATTGTGAGATGAACGTTTGCCCTGTGTGCTCAGTTAAGTGTTCCATGAACTGTTTATATGTTAACAGGCAGAAAGCAGATTGGGGTAGGGTTGAAATTTATGTCATTTGGAAAGGGTTGAAATCTGTAACCAATAGAAATGTGTGTTTGCTTTTGAATTAACGAGGGAAGGAATGTGATTTGATGTGAAGGTGTATATATGTTCAAAATGAGAGGGAAACTGCCATTATTTGGTTCTCTTGAGAGGTGTTCAAAACAGAGATTTTGTATAAGAAAATCTGCTGTGTGACTGATATACTTCTTATTCTACAAAACAATTTGAAAGGTGAGTTATTAATTTGTGAGGGAATGTATGTGGTGCATTTTAATTTTAATTAGACTAATGTGTTTGTCCTGCTAAAGTGCAGGGAATACTCTTTTTTTCTCTAGAATTTTATTGTGAGTGTGTGTGCATTTAAAAAGCATTCTGAGATAAGCATTTGTGTATTTTATGTGGTTGCAGGCAGATAACTATGCTGTTCTCATGTTTTGGTAGAATTAGAAAGCAGTTATTTTTTATTTATTTGCAAAGATGACTCAAGTTTCTACATTAAAATGCAGTACTCATTCTAGACTATGAAAGGTCTTTTGGTTATGTTATGTTGTGTTATGGTATATGCACTTATAGAGTGCTCGATTATCCTTGGGTGTCCTGGCGCTTATTACTGGCCTACCTGAAAAGCTAGATGGAATGCTACTGTGAAAAGAGCCATGTTTTAAGGCCCTTCCTGAATATAAGGAGACTCGGAGAAGTTTTGAGGGAAAGAAGGAGCTCATTCCATGCCTTAGCGACACAATGAGTAAAACTCCTGCCTCCCCAACTTAATTTTTTAGCCATGGGGACTTACACTTGTTTAGCACTGGTGGATCGTAACATTCTACCGGGGATGTACCAGTGACATTTTTGCCTAAGAAACTTGGGCCGATTCCATTGATGGCTTTGAATACTATACAAAGAGCCTTGAACCGAGCTCTCTGTTTTATTGGGAGCCAGTGTAGCTTCTTAAGCTCTCCTCTAACGGAGACAAATTTAGCTGTACTGGATAGCAGCATAGCCACTGCGTTGTTGTTTTTGTATGTTCAGATATAGGCTGTTACAATAGTCCAAACTCGATGTTATAAGGGCCATGACAACTGTCTTAAGATTGCTCTCAGTTAGGAAGAACTTAATTTTCCTTATGATTCTTAGAATCATAAACCAGGATGAGGAAGCCAAGCTCACTTGATCCCCCATAGCAAGTTTATTATCGATTAGTATTCCCAAATTTTTGACCTTTTTAGTAGGTGTAGGGCAAAGGCCCAGGTCATCTGGCCACGATTCCGGTGTCCATACCAGTGGATTGTTCCCAAACTTTAAAACCTTCGTCTTATGAGAGTTAAGCTCAAGACAGTTGGAGGACATCCAACCGGATATGGCACTCATACACTTATAGAAACGATCTCCAGTCTCCTTCTCCCCTCCCCTCATCAATGACAACACAATCTGTGTGTCGTCAGTGTAGGAGGTGAGCCGGAAACCAAATGATCTAATCACTCCTGCTAGAGGAGCCACATATATGTTAAAAAGCATTGGGCTTAATGAAGAGCCCTGTGGTACCCCACAGGGAAGTGTGAATGGTTTAGATGAATTGTCGTCCAGTTCTACAGTTTGAATTCTGTCAGCTAAAAAAGATTGAAGAAGTTTCCATGCTGAGCCTTTGATCCCTATCTCAGACAATCGGTCCATCAAAATCTTATGATGGACCGCGTCGAAGGCTGTGGACAGGTCCAATAGGATCAAAACAGCACTACCTCCTCCATCTACGGCCTCTTTGATTTCTTCGGTAGATTTCAACAAAGCCAACTCAGTGCTATGTTCAGCCCTGAACCCATATAGAGATGGATCCACGGAATTATTATGCTGGAGAAACTCACTGAGTTGGGTGTTCATCACCTTCTCCAGAATCTTAGCAGGAAGAGGAAGCTGCGAGATGGTCCTATAGTTCTTAGGATCTTTCGGGTCCAAATTCTGTTTCTTCAGAAGTAGAAGCACGGAGGCTTGTTTCCAAATTTTCGGAAATACACCAGATTTAAGGACCATATTCAGCATAGGGGTCAGGGCCTTTCCTATCACTTCAAGAATTTGTTTAATTATCCAGGCAGGGCATGGATCATTGGGGGCTCCTGAGCTTATCGAGGTTAATACCTTAACTGTCTCTGATACCTCCACTGGTGAGAAATGATCAAGTACAGATAAAGAGTCACTGCTCACCAACCTACTCACGTTAGGATCAGACTGTGTCAATTAATTGGCTTTAGAGAAGGACGAGAATATAACCTCCACTTTGCTCTTGAAAAAATCAGCAATTTCATTACAAAATGAAAGATTGCTGTGGCTTCTAGGCGCAGTTGGATAGACAGTTTTTGATGGTATTAAACAGTTCCTTTGAGTTTGACTTTGCTAATGTTATCTGCAATGAAAAGAACTGTCTCTTAGCCTCAAGTAGCATACGTTTGTAACTTACAATGCAGAGTCTATGTCTTTGCTTATCAATAGCACCATAGTTTTTGCGCCATGCCCTTTTCAGCAGTTTACACTCCAGTGTTTTTAACTCTAAGATTTTCCCAGTACCAAGGGGCTGATGGTGAGGCTCGGTTGGCAATCCACTATTTCCTAGGGACTAATATGTTACAAGATGTGGCTAACCATTGATTGTAAGTGGCTGCCGCAATGTCCACTTCAGCAGGAGGGGATGGCATCAAGCTAATTAGAGAGCTTTCCAACTGACTAATATCCAATTTACCCCAGGCTCTAGACACAATCTCCTGGGCGGATTTGGTTTTAACTGGTTGATTACCCCCGCTCTTAAGTTCAAACTGAATAGTACAGTGGTCCGACCAAGAGAGAGGAAGGACTAAAATACAGGCAATATCAGGATTGTTAGAGTCTATACCATCAAGAACGTTCCCCTTATCATGAGTGGGGATATTGACCAGTTGTTGTAGGCCTCCCACCGCCATGATCTGATCAAGCTGATGAGTATCAGAGTCTGGATGATTTTGAAGTAGAAATTAAAGTCCCTCATTACTGTATAGGAATCCAGGCATAACCCTTCCTCAATTAAGGTGCCCACTTTCTCCAGGAAACCACTTTTAGGGCCTGGAGGGCGATATAACAGTATACCATTAAGGGTCCTAAAGTTAATTAGTTGCATATTAAAAGCTAAAGCTTCACACATTAAGTTAGAAATCGGGCGAAACTTAAGGCCCAAGGAATCATGATAGATGACCGCAAGCCCTCCACCTTTTTTCTGTGGCCTGTCCAAAGTATAACAATGGAAACCAAGGGGAGTTGCCTTCACTAGATCAGGTCTGTAAGCCTGATCTGTCCAAGCCTCTGTGATAAAGGCCAGCTTAATCCTTTGTTCCTCCAACAACATGGAGCATTCCACACTGTGTTTAATTAGGGATCTGGCATTAAACAACACACATTTCAAGTCGCCTGTCCTCATTATGTCCGTTTCCTTGTCTAACATGATTCTAGGCAGAGGGGGACTCTGCGACAGACAGCTGGAGCAGAGGAGTCTCTCAGTGCCTATATCACAGGCAATAGCAGGGTTAAGTGGACAACATACCGTGTCCTTACCTAGATTCAAACCATGTAGCTCCTCTTTGGTGTATCTTGTTATTTTGGCGCCAAATGGCCTGGGGGATTGGCCCTGTGCCCGTCCTGCCCGCAGATGGGCGCAGACGGGCGTCCACGTCAGCATACGGGCTAAATAGCCCCGCTTAGAAAGACTAGACCGCTAACCAACTCCCAACAGGTACGCGGTTCGATCCCTCCCTCCTCCGAGTTCAGTACAGTAAGAACAATTTGTGCCAAAGTAAAAGGAAAATAATAGTGTTGGTTGTCTAGAGTGTCACAGTGAGTCGTGTGTACGTTTAGGATTTATACTGATAAAAGCATTCTATACTAATGAGTAGTTGAACATTTTGTGCAATGTGTAGAGTTACCTAAAGTCTTGTTGAGTGGTAAATGTGTTTTTGTAAAAAGCAATGTATAGAGTTGCTTGAGTAGAATCACGCAGTGAATCTGTGCATTTAGGAATCACTCTGAGAGAAGCATTTTAGTAGTTTATGTGTTTCCCGACATGTAATTGGTTAAAAATGTATTATGTTCTCACATTTTGGTAGAATTAGAAAATAGTCATTGGTTATGTGTTTTGAAAATGAGTTTAGTATTAAAAGTAAAATGCAGTTCTGAAATATATGGAATGCATGTGTCACACTACCCCTAGTATGATTTCCTACACTTCGCAAACACCACTGCACTACTGTACACCCTTAATCTACCTCCAGCATGACCACCTACACTACCTATTCACCACTTTACTACCCTAAACCTTAAATCTACCCCAGCACAACCTGCTACTCCACCCAAACACCACTTTATTTCCTAGAACACTACCCTACCACGACACCCTACACTACACAAACACCACTGCATTACCTTAAACCCTAAAACACTATCCATAGCATGGTCACCTACGTTACATAAACACCACTGCATTATGCTAGAGAACTACCCCAGTATGACTCTCTATAGTACCTAAACACCATTTCACTACTCTAAAGCTTTAATCTATCACAGCAGGACCCCTTATATTATCCAAACACCACTATACTATTCTACTACTGTATTTATTAGAAATATTGTTATTGGTCTAGAATCACACATTGAGTCCGTGCATTTAGGATTCACTCTGAGAGAAGCATTTTAGTAATTCATGTGTTTCCCGGCATGTAATTGGTTAAAAACGTATTGTGTTCTCATATTTTAATACAATTAGAAAATAATCATTGGTTATGTGTTTCTAAATGAGTTTAAAATTAATAGTAAAATGCAGTTCTGAAATATATGGAATGCATGCTTGATGTTTTTGAAGACGAATATGTACATGTAGTCTTGCAGTGACACTACCCCCAGTATGATTTCTTACACTACCCAAACACCACTATACTACCCTACTATTCCATTCATAAGAAATATTATTATTTGTCTAGAATCATACTGTGAGTCAGTGTCCATTTGGGAAAATTGAGAGACAATGATTTTGTTACTTTATATGTTTGCAGATATATAAATACATGTACTCTTGCAGTGACACTATCTCTAGCATCATTCCCTACACTACAGAAAGTGCACTACCCTATACCCTTAATCTACCTCCAGCATGATTACCTACAGTACCCATTCACCACTTCACTACCCTAAACTCTAAAACACTATACCAGCATGAATCACTACACTACCCAAACACGATTGCATTACATTAAACCTTAAATATACTTCAGCACGACCTCCTAAAATACCCCAAAACCACTGTTGTTTCCTAGAACACTACCCCAGCATGACCACCTACATTACGCAAACACCACTGCACTATGTTAAAACCTAAAACACTATCCCTACCATGATCCTGTACACTACATAAACACCACTGCACTACCCTAGAACACTACCCGAGCACAACCTCCTACACTACCTATTCACCACTGTACTACCCTAAACTCTAAAACACTATACCAACACAACTTACTACACTACCCAAACACCATTGCACTACCCTAAACCTTAAATCTACACCAGCATGACCCCCTACACTATCCAAACACTAATGCACTACCCTAAAACACTACCACAGCACGACCCTCTACACTACACAAAGACCAGTGCACTACTCTAAACTCTAAATGTACCCCTAAAATGAACCACTACACTACATAAACACCACTGCACTAGCCTAAACACTAAAACACTACCCAGCATGACCCTTTACACTACTCAAACACCATTGCACTACCCTAAACTAGGGGTGGGCGGAATTCGCATAATCGCGTTACGCAATCTCCGCAAAACGGTAAAAATCTCCGCGAACACGCAGAAATTCCTCGAACACGCGGAATTGCTTGTTCGCGATGCTTTTTTACTGTTCACAATCGCTGTTTGCGTGCTCGGAAGGGAAATATCTTGCGAACACACATTTGAGAACGCGAACAAGCAAAAAAGTTTGCGAAGTCATGGAACGCACAATTTTGGTCAATTTCGTGTTCTCCGCGGAACGCGAAATTATCCAAATTCCGCAAATTCCGAGAACGGAACGGAATTTACCGCCCTGGACTACCCTAAACTTTACATCTACCTCTGCACAACCTCCTACACTACCCAAATACGACTGTAGTATCCTAGAACACTACCCCAGCATAAATCCCTACACTACCCAAACACTACTGAACTACACTAGAACACTACCCCAGCACGACCTACTACCCTACTCAAACACCATTGCACTACCCCAGCATGACCCCCTATACTACACAAACACCAATGCACTACCATAAACCCTAAAACACTATCCCCAGCATGACCCCGTACACTACATAAACACCACTGCACTATCCTAGAAGTGTATCCTAGCATGACCCCCTACACTATCTAAACACCATTGCAGTGCCCTAAACCTCTTACACTACCCAAACACCAGTGTAGTATCCTAAACTCTAAAACACTACCTTAACACCACCCCCTACACTATTGAAACACTATTACACTACCCTAAACCTTAAATCTACGCCAGCACGACCTCCTACACTACTGAAATACCACTGCACTACCCTAGAACAGTACCTCAGCACGACTCCCTACACTAGACAAATAACACTGCGCTACTCTAACTTCTAAATCAGTACTGTTGCATAACCATAGTGACTGTTTATGTATTATGTAGTAATGTATTATCTAAAGTAAAAGTGAACCAAGTATGAATTCACTCAGTGTCTTTCCTTATAGTATTGTGATCATTTAGTAAATATGCATGTACTCATACAGTGCTTCAGGTTTTAGTGTTATGGAGTGCTTCAAACTGCTATGCACTATGTATGTAGTGCTCTTACAACCTTCACAGTTGTGATTCAGGGCTACAATTTTTTAGTCAGAATTTATATGAAAAGTGTTTGTATAGTAATAAAAATGCATATTTTTTAAAGTTGGTAATAAATACTTATTTATGTTTATTTTTTACAGATACTGTTTATCATCCTTAAAATAAAGTTATCATGCCGGAGAAACAAAGAAGAAGAAAAGGTCAGAAAAAGGATACTTACTTGAAAAAAACTCAACCACAAGTATTGGAAGACCAACATAATGTGGCTAAAAAGAGAAACATTTCTGGTAAGACCACAAAAGACTTCATAAAAAATATTACTAGATTTAGAAAAAAATATGCAAATGTGCAAAGCAGTGGAAATGTTCCAAGCATAAAAAAAGTACAAACAATAGGAAAGGAAAAAAAGGCAATGAAAAAACAAAGGATACAGCTTATAGTAAAAGAAGAGAAAATCAATATAAAGAATTGCACCAAAAATATTTTACAATAGAGTAGTCCATAATTTACTAAAACATACAAAGAAATATAGAAAGAGAACACAATTTTATAAAAAGAAGAAGCATATGGAATCCATTGTTGAAAAGGCTTTTGAAATAAAGAGAAGAATCTTCATTTTAGTATTAAACAGAATTCGATCACTAGATTAACCAATCCATTTAATGAAGGACAAAAGTAAGAGGAAAAGAGTAATTAACCAAAGTAATTTCTGTGATTTTTTTTTAGGGGAATGGAAATACTCTTCAAGTTCTGAGACTTTTTTGATGAAGAGAGTTATTTACAGAGCAATAATTTGTTGTATGCAGTTGACACCAGTGTTCGAGCTTATGAGGTTAGAAATGGTTGTCCACTTGAGAAAGAGCAAATGGTTCCTAGAAATGCAGAAGAAGTGATAGCTGATGAAGTTCTAGGCAGATGTCCTAAAGCCCCAGTGTACATCTGGGATTGAAGTAGTATTTGTAGTGTACAAAAAGAATCTATTGATAAATTACGCAATTTCCTACATGCATATTGTAAAAAAAGTGTTAAACAAAAGATGACGCTGTTGCAAGGACTAGACCCTTGCAGAGTGAGAAAATGTACTGCTTTGCATGGTCATTCTTTGGCTTGTCTTTCTAGGAAAGTATGTCAAAGTGTTTTTCACCATTTCAGGATGTTGGCAGTACATCATACTCAAGTGCGGAAGTTAGTGAGAAGATTGTATTATGTAAAAAGTCTAACACCCAGATTCATGAAGGTGCCATTCTGCGAATAGCAATTTGCGAGAAATAGCGAATCGCAATTTGAAATTCGCAGAATGGCATTCATGTAGAAATGCGATTGAAAAAAGCAAATCGCAATCGGCCGCAATTGCCGATTGCGATTTTGCCACAATCGCTTAAATTTCGCAGAATCGGCATTTTTCCATTTAGAAATTGCGATCTCGCAATTAACGAAATCACAATTTGCGATCTCGCTAACTGCGAGATCGCAAAAACAGGAAGTCGCATTTCGAGCCCATTGATGACATCACAACCAGGAAGTAGGCTTTTCCCACCCACAAAGAGAACACTGAGCCAGAGAGTGGAAGCAGCATTCTGAGGAGCTCCAAACCTTTGACTGTGCAGCACCCCAGCAGGACACAAATCCTCAACATGTCCCAGGATGCAGCAGGGAGCAGTGGGCAGGAGAGGAAGAGAAAACTCAAGTTCTCAGAACTAGAACTCGAGCATTTGATTGAGGGGGTCACCAAGGACCATGCACGCCTCTTCGGCAAAGACTCCCGGAGGGTGCCAGAGGCAGACAAGCGCCGGATCTGGCAGCGCATCCGCGCTAAAGTAAATTCGGTTGGGGTGACCCAGAGGTCAATTGATGACCTCAAAAAGCACTGGTACGACCTGAGAGGTAGTTCAAAGGAGCGTATTGCCGAGAGGCTTGGGGAGCGACTGGCCACCAGTGGAGGGGAACCTATAGCCACACCAAACACTCCATTGGAGGACCTCATAGAGGACACCATGGCACCAGAAGCCGGCATGGGGGTGATCCAGCTGGACTCGTCCCGACCCAGCCAACAATCAGAAGGTAAGTGCCATGCGACTGCGACCCTGTCCCCCAACAATGCCCATGACTCCTGAGCTAGCAACATGACATCCCCAACAATGCAGGCCATGTACACCTGAAATGCCCCATTGCATTGTGGTAGTTGTAATGAAATCATATATCCCCAGTTAGCTCAACACAGCTAGACCTGTCAAATCAAAGTAATTCCAAAAGCCAGTCAGGGTAAGCAAGACTACATGCATGTATCAACATCGCATGTGCAAGATACATAACATTAATCATGCACCCTTTTACATTACAGGTGCTGTTGAGCAACCCAGCACAGATAGCGAGGCCCTGCATATCGCGGAGACCCAGGAGGACACTGAGAGTGAGGGCGAGTCCAACCAATGACCCGGTCCATCACAGCCACCTGCAGTGCTTCCTCCACCACCACCCCGTGTGGACAGGGCCACCCCTGCAGCCACAGGTGTCCAGCGAACACCCCAACAGACACCCACAGCAGTGGTACAGGCCCCACCACCAGCGCCTAGGAGGCAGACGAGGCGCACAGCTGGAGCAAGAACACACTCCAGCGCACTGAGGTGCCAGCAGCGTCAGGCCTCAACAGGCACGGGCAGGGCACTCCTACTTCCTGATCCTGGCATGGCCATTGAACGCCGCATGCCGATGACCGCTGTCAGAGAGAACAGCCAGCTGCTGGTAGCCCAGCAGGACATGACCCGCTGCCGCCACCACCGACTACTGGCCCTCTTGTCGGCCTACACCAGGTCGAACCACGTTGTTGGTAATGCATCGTCACAGCTGGCACGCAGGTCACTTGCCATACAGGGCCAGATGGTACAGTGTTGCCAGGATGTGGCCATGTCACTAGATCTGCTAACAGCAGCAGTGCTCGGCAGCCAGCCCACTGCCCATGGAGAACCAGGGGGGCCTGACGACGTGAGCGAGGTAGCGTCGACAAACAGCAGCGCATCCTTGCCGCCTGTGCCTGTACGTCGCCACAGCAGCAGGCCGACAGCATCAACTCGGGCCGACACCGTCCCTCAGGACCCAGAGAGACGACTTGGTGCGTCTCGTCGCAACCGTCAGTGAGAACTTGGACACTCTCGGGGAGGCCATGCTGGACACCCCTGCAAGCCCTCTACCCCTGCATGGGGAGGTATGAAGAAATACCCTCTGCATGTGACACCAAAGTAACAAAATGCCAATTTATTGTGCATTAACAATAAAGATTTATGGTCTGACTTGAATCAAACTCATGTCATTATTACATTTGTCATGCATGAGTGCAGTGCTTAGTGAGGGGAATAGGTGCACTAGAAACAGCTAATAGTGATGTGGTTGAGGCGCCTGTGTCCTTCAGCAGGATTTTCTCCGCGTGCATGACGCTCATGTGGAGGTGGGCCGTTGTCCTCTTCCGACTCACTGCCAGATATCTCCACTGGTATCCAGCGCTTGGTAGCAATGTTGTGGAGTATTGCACACACGGCCACGATGCGGCAGCAGATCTCAGGTGTGTATTTGATGGCCCCACCAGTCTTGTGCAGTATGCGGAAACGGCTCTTCAATAGGCCAAATGTCCTCTCAATGCAATTTCTTGTGAGTATGTGTTCAGCATTGTAACGCCGTTGCTGTGGTGTGGCAGGGTTGAGGTATGGGGTGAGGAAGTACTCACGTAGACCGTAGGCGCTGTCACCTGAAGGTAAGAAGCACAGGGTGAGTGGCTGTTCTGCGCAGATACATGATCACTGTGTACTATTTGGGGGCATGTGTACTTACCTTTTAGGTGTCCTTCGCCAAAGTCTCCCTTGGCCAGTCGTGTGTGCATGCCGCTGTGCCGGAAGATGAAGAAGTCATGTGTGCTCCCCGGATATTGTGCCACTATGTCCGTGCTGATAGTCTTGGCGTTGCACACCATCTGGATATTGAGGGAGTGGTAGGACTTGCGGTTGCGGTACATGTATTCCGTTTGTGATGGTGGGCAGATATGTATGTGGGTACAGTCAATGCATCCAATTACATGTGGAAATTGTGCAATGTTGTAGAATTTCAGCTTGGTGTCATTCAAGTCCTGTTGGGTGGATGGGAATGAGATGTAGTGGTGTAGCCGGGTCAGCATTGTATCCAGGAAACTCCTTAGGCAGCGGGACATGGTGTGCTGGGATATCCCCCCTGCAACAGCGACTATCCCCTGGAAGCTTCCGGAGGCCAGTAGGTGCAGGCTGCACAATACCTGCACATGGGTGGGCACGGCATTGGTCCTCCTTGTTGGGTGCTGCATCAGGGGGTCTAGGTCCCGGATCAGCTTGATGATCATTGTCCCATTCAGGCGGTACTTAGAGTAAATTTGCTCATCAGTTTGGCCCAGAAGGGTGATCCGCTGGCGGAATATTCGCGCCTGGATCCTGCGTTTGTTCTGTGCTGCTCGCTGTAGCCTTCGCCGCCTGACCACCATGTAGAGTCCTGGCATTGTGAGAGTCGTCATGCTCCAGCTGCGTCCCCTTAAGTGTGTTTTGTCAGAGCTGCACCTGTTGGTAGTTTGGTAAAGTTTTTTTTTTCCTTAATGGTTACCACCTGGTTTGGCTTCCCCTTAAATTGCGCCTCGCAAATTGCGATTTTTGGGATTTTTGCTTTTTGCGATTTTTCTTGAATAGCGATAGAGATTATTTTGCGAAATCGCAAATTGTTTCGCAGAATCCATGGTATCTCGCATATTCCGATTCGCTAATGGGCTTCTTCCAGGATTCTGCGAACTTATTTGCGAAATCGCATTTTTTCTTTAGCGAATTCGCAATTATAGAGTTTTCACTATCAAGAATTCCTTTTCTTCAAATTGCGCTCGCAATTGCGAATTCGCAGCCATTGCGAGCACAATTTGTCTTCATGAATCTATCTGTAAGTATGGGTGAAAAATGTATCCCGCTCGCGGAATTTGCGAATTTTGGCAATTTCGAGATCCGCGAATCGTGCAAAATCGCCCATAAATCCGCAATTCGCGAGTTGGTGCATTTTTTTCTTGTTCGCGCTTCAAAAATACAATCTCGCGCATGCGGCATTGACTTACCGTGATTTTGTGTTCGCTGATAAGTTTTCCTCCCTGTTCGCGTGCGCTGCGAGATTTTGGGAGCTGGGCGTGCGACGCAGCGATCGCGAGCACGTCATTGCGACCCAAAACAGGAAATTGCGAATGCGAACACGTCATTGCGACCCGAAACAGCAAATTGCGATTGCGAACATGTCATTGCGACCCGAAACAGGAAAAAAGGCATTGTGAGCAGGCTGGATAAGTGGAAAGAACATGTTCGCGACCGTTGCGACCGCATGCGCAAGTTCTCGTTCCCAAACTGGTAAAAAATCTCGGCAACTTGCAAAAAAAATAATTCGCAAGCTTGCGGAATTTGGGCGATTTTCGGGAATCGCGATTTCAAATTTGGGCGAATTCGCGAATTTGCAAATTCTGCCGATGCTTAATTAGGAGGAGTGACAAGTAGTAGCCAATGGGCTTCCTACCTTTATAATGTCTACACCCTCTATATGATCACTTCCTGTGGGAATTGGGCATCACCCTGACCCTAGAATGCTAATTCCATCCACAATAAAATTGAAGAATCTAAAAAATGGGGTCAACATCAGCTGGCTAAATGTAGGGCCATGTCTTAATCTCACACATTTTCCAGCCTTTCTTGCCACCAAAAAGTGGGTTAGGACAGCGGGGGTGGGAATCTCCACTATCTCTTGAGTTCTGGGTCACATAGTAAAGGTGGTAGGGCCTTTGAATCTTCCTGCCCTGGAATACATATCCTGTATGGAGAAGGTGTGAACACCTCTGCCCAAAGCAGGCTTTCTTCCTGGCCTCCAAGAGCAAAGGCTCTTACCGCAGGAGGTCAGAAACCTGCCAACGGTGTCTGATTGGTTGCGACAGTGAGCTTTTGCCATAGCCGTGCATGTGATATTTGTTCCCAATGCTTTTTTGCCAATTGTTGTTGCTGACGAGGTGGTACTGGCTGTGCGTTTGCCCTAGGCTTGCATGAAAGAATGAGATATCAGTTTAGCAACCATGTGATCAAACTCTAGAATCAGACTGTGCCCCCATGGTTTGTGTACTGCTTTACTGGCCCCCCAGAGCATGCCACTGCTCCCACAATTCTTGGGCGAACAGGTAGCCCATCTAATAATTAATCACGCAAAAATCTTGCTGCTCAGTGATTTTAACTATTGGTCTAACGACATATAAGGTGGTCACCAATCTGCTGAACTTACTGACCTGCTCAAAGGGCTAAATCTTATTCAGCAGGTGTCCGTGGCTAAAAATATTAAAGGGCACACACTTGACCAGGTATGGACAGCCAACCTTGCCATGTCTAACCCGTTGGTTGCTCCTTGCACATGGTCGGATCATTGTTTAATTAAATTCACCATCAATACCACCACTAGGGCCAAAACCCCCACAATTGAAGGGGGGTCAGCTAGGAGCTGGAATGACACCAATAAAAGTCTATTCCTCAAGACACTGACCAACACAGTCCCGTCTAACCAATCATCTATTAACCTCAGTGATGAAAATTTAACAGCTTGGCTGCACCCCTCAGGAAAGTACATCTAGCCCAACGCCACAAAGCATAGAGTAGGTACACCTAAAAACTTTAAAATTAGCCCTTTGGCAATCTGAAAGGAGGTGGAGAAGCATATACCTGCCCGAGGAAAAACTCATCTACTTAGCTGCGCAAAAAAATGAAAAAAAAGCTTTTCTGACCACAAATGCTGCATATTTCTCTTAAAAAATCGTAAAGAGAACAACAGAGGAGCGTCAGAAAATCCGGAGAAGAAAGCAAGCATGTAACACCACTCACAGTCCCATTTGACTATGAGGGAGACCTCTTAGGGTTATTCGGAAGGCCCTTACTTACCAACCTGGTTGGTGACATGCTTCATCATCGGGCCCCACCAGGAGTGGCCGAGTGCCACCCTAGTGTGCTGCAATGCCAGGTAACTGCGGAGCTGTTTTTTTTTGTGAAATGTGAATGTTGGAGTGATTTAAAAATGTACCAATTGTGTCAAAAAATTATTTTAATGGTTTGAGTATGTATCGGACGAGACAAGTAACATGCTTAGTAGATAAGTACTGTTTCTCGTCGTTCTGATGCTATAGCAAAACGCTGGCTTGTAATTTTTTCTTTTCTTTTGCAGGGTGTGCCATATTGCTCCCCCCCCCCCCCCCCTCCTGAGACACATGTTGCTAGAATAATCAGCACGTTTTGGAAGGATGGTTCTAGACTTACCTGCACTTTACTTTCTTTTCCCATAAACACTGAGGCAATATTCCTATAGTGTAGACACCGGTTACCATGTAACAATATAGTGGGCAGTACACATTTTTCCATTTAAATGCCCTCCTCTCTACGCGCATTGAACTGTGTCTGTCAGAGACAATAGTCCCGACAGTTTCACGGGCTAATATTAACCTGTACATGCACATGGTCACTCAGTTCACCTTTGGACCTGTTATGGCTATTAGCACATCCCTTGAGCACTGCAGCATGTTCCTGTTTTTTATCTTTATGACAACAGATATTGATATATCTAACCTTATATGTTTTTTATGTTGTGTCTGTTTGTCTTTGTTTATGTTTGACAGAATGAACTCGGTTCCACTTCAACCAAACGGAATCTAGAGAAAGTGTTTTTTGATATATTCTCTTTTAACACTTTTATCCCAGGCTAGGGTGGGCCTTAGCACGCCCATTCCACCGGGTCTACTATTATTATCACATTCTTCTCACTTCACTGGTCCTGACGAATGCCCGATATACCACTATCATTGAGGCTGAAACATGTTGACCAACAACACAGGATACATCGGGACTTTTAATTTTGGTCCTTTATCCCACACCACTGTTTTTATCCATGTCCAATTGGCAAAACAATTAAAATTATTTTTTTGACACAATTGCTACATTTTTTAATCACTCCAACATTCACATTTCACAAAACCTAGAGTTGCAGTTGGCCACTCCTGGTGAGGCCCGATGATGAAGCATGTCGCCAACCAGGTTGGTGAATGAGGGCCTTCCGAATAACCCTAAGAGGTCTCCCTCATAGTCAAATGGGACTGTGAGTGGTGTTACATGCTTGCTTTTTTCTTTGAATTTTCTGATGCTCCTCTGTTGTTGTCTTTGAGTTACCTTGAGGGGCATAGGAGCGCCAACTCTGTTCCCTTCCTCTCTTGTTGTTACGAGTCTTAAAAAATCGTGACATCTACTAACCGGTCAAAATACATTTTCTTGATTGTTAATGAACTGTCCTATCCTGACAGAGTGACAATAAAACCCACGCCTTCTCAAACCTTATGCGACTCTTTGAACAACTTCATCAACAAAATTACAGCTGTTAAGGCTAGCATTCCTACATACCTGTTCCCTGACTCATGCCCGACCATGCTAATGAACCCTCGCACCATTGAACAAATCCCAACGATAAGTTATAAAGTATTGCTTTACATGTTGGCCAAGGTAAAATCGCCCCAGATTTTAAGGGAAGCTTTTACTGCTCTCCCTGGACCAGCCCTATCCCTTCTGAACTAGTCACTGTCCCAAGGCTACATTCCCGACACCTTTAAATAAGCAATTGTCACCCCCCTCCTGAAGAAGCCTGGGGCTGTCCCCAAAATTCTGATGAACTATTGGCCAAGGTACTTGAAGCCCATGTCGCCAGAAGCCTCTCTGCCTTCCTGGAACAGTCTGTTGACCCCCACCAAGCAGGGTTCTGCCAAGCACACTCTACAGAGTCAGTTAAACTGACATTATTGGACACTATCTGGAAGGAGGCTGACAAGGGCTCTCCGCAGGCTCTGGGGTGTCTGGATATCTCCGCAGCCTTTAACACGGTCGACCATGACATACTGATGAACCGTGTCAGAAACGCAGGAATCCAGTGTTCAGCTCTTGACTGGATCAGTTCCTTTTTGGAAAACTGATCTCAGTCGGTTCACATAGGCCAGTTTACAGTCCTTAAGACAAGGACCACATGCGGAACCCCGCAGGGCTCCTCACTTTCCTCTCATCTGTTTAACTTCTACCTTCTTCCACTGATCCGTGTCTTGAAAGAAAGGAAAGCGTGTACTTTCAACTACACTGACGACTTTCAACTCATGTTCTCCATCAGTAACTTCCCTGAATCCATCCATGAATTTCAGACTACTATGCTACCTATCCGCGACTGGATAAACAGCAATCACCTGAAACTTAATCCAGACAAGATTTTAATGATCCGAACGTGGGGATCCCATAACCCTTGAAGCCCACATTTTGCCAAAGGAATTAGGACTGCCTCCTACCCCCTCCGTTTCTGCTAAATGTCTGGGGGTAACAATCAATAGCGATCTTACAATGAAGACCCAAATTGTCTCAGTGATTTCAATGTGCTTCTTCCAGTTGAGAAAAATAAGAAAAATCAGTAGATTTCTCACCCAGGTAGCTCTAATACAGGTAGTTCTTCTTTATACTTTGGCACCCCAGCTTACTTAACTAAACGACTGCAACTGCTACAGAACCAGTCAGCAAGACTGATTTGTCAGCAAAATAGGCGGCAACATGTCACACCCCTCATGAGGAAGCTGCACTTGCTCCCTATAACTCAGAGATGTGCCTTCAAAGTTGGATGCCTCATCTTTAAATCCTTGAATGCCAGGAGCCCAAAATGTGTTGTCAGCCTAATTCAAAGGAACATTCCCATGCGTAACTTGCGCTCTGCTCACCTGCATCTATTGTCTACTCCCTCCTTCAAACTGAAGTGTCTGGGTGGTGCTAGGTTTGCCGTACTGGCTCCCAGATACTGGAACTCCCTGCCTTCTGAAATTAGATCCTGCACAGACCTCCAGAGCTTTAGGGAGCTCCTCAAGACATGGCTGTTTAGACAAGCATATGAGTAAGTTACCAGGGTTCTGACACCCCTAGAGCAGCGCCATGAAACCAACCTGGTGTACGTTCGCTTTACAAGTACCGTTTAACATAATATAGCATAACATTAATATGCTTGAGGCATGCTGGCCAGAACCTTTTTTGGAAAACTTGTGCCTGCTGCACTGGCCTCTGGGGGAGCAAGATGGGAGCAGCACACCTGCATCAACAGTACCACCCTAACCTAAGCCCAGGACCATGTCTCTCAGTGAGGCAGCCACTGCAATCATGTCAACGCCGGCGAGTAGAGACATTGAATTGGATGTGCCCCTTTTGCAAAGTAGTACACAATCGTTTCAGGAAACAGAGCAAAGTGGACAGCAGCTAAAGCCAGCAATAGGTAATTTTCCTGATGTTGCAGCAGCAAAGGAGCTTGAGCTTCCTTCTGAGCAAGAACCTCCTCTTTTAGACTCATTGGCTCCCAGATCTCCAGCAAGGAAAATAAAGGGCACTACTCCACCATCTTCTCCAAGCACCACTTCTGATAATGATGATGGGGATATGGAGTGGACACGCGAAGAGTTTAGAAGACAACAGACGTAAGACTTATCCTTATTGAAGGGGAGGATGAATGGAATAATGATGATGAGGTAGTTATTTTTGGAGGTGACACAGAGGAGTCTGAAATTGCCATTCAACCTGCTCTGAGGGATGTGCCAAAGGCAGTACTGCTACCAGCTCCCATATTTGTGATGCCCCAGCTGAGACCAGCACCAACCCTTACCTCAGAAGAAGCAATGGCAATTAGAAACATACCCATCTACTTCCAGTTCTTCTTCAGACATTGGCACAGTAAAAAAACTTGTTTACAGGTTGTTAAGAGGGGGAGCACACTGCAGTATGCAGCATTTGTCAATTGATTGTTCATTGAGGTAAGCCTGGCACAAAGTATGGTACTGGATACCAAACAGCCCATTTGAGAAAACACCACACAATCAAGTGGGAGGAGCACTTTAAAAAATTTGCTGAACGTGGTCCTGGGGGTGAAGAGAGCCGGGGAACATCAGCTACAAGTCCAATTATGGTAGGAGTTGATGGTGAGGAAGAAGAGTGACATCTTAACCCAAATAAGCCCTGCCTCCAGCAGTGCAACAGCAGAATCACCCACCTCAGTGACTTCACAATAGCACAAGACTCTGAGTGAGATGGAGATACCACGTCATACAGTGACTGCGCCACCACAACACAAATTGAGTTTACCATCACCAATAACTTCTCAAAAGACGCCTTTGTCAGTAGCCCCAGGAAATAAGAACATTCAGCCTACTATTTAGGCAGTAGGGGCCCGACAGGAGGTACAACCCAATTGCACATTTATTTTGTACAATGTGAAACTGGCAAAAATGTTAACGTTGGACCTCCACCTTGTTTCTTTGGTAGAAGGAGTGGGATTCTTATGATTTGAGGCATCCATCTGCCTAAAATGAAAGGTACCAAGTCGGACTTATTTTGTCAGAGTTACTGCTCCAGCGCTGCATCACATTGGTTGGACAAGCTTTGCAGCAAAATGTTGTTTACACCATGCACCTGACTACGGAAATGTGGACTAGTCATTAGGTGACTGAATACATGAGTATCCCTGCACACTGGATCTCTTTTGCGGGGATAAAGAAAAAGATATCTGCAGGACTTGGCCCTGAAGAAAGTTTTAAGAGCGTTCGGTGGCATGCAACAGTGACCATGTTTGCCATGGAGAAAACACATACAGCTGTAAATATCTTGGAGGAGTTTAACAGCAAGGAGTATGGGTGACTGTGACTTAGAGGTCCCAGAAATTGATTTGTTGCCACGGACAATGGCAGTAACATAGTCAACGCCATGTCCTATGGAAGCTATTTCATGATCCTGTGTTTGGCCCATTGCATCACTCTGGTGGTGAAAAACTTCCTCAACGAATAAGACATAGTCAACAATATACTGACCACCTGCAGCAGAATCTGCCCTCATTTTAGCCATTCTTTTAAAGCCAGGAAATAGTTGCGGATTATTCAGCATAATAACAGAGTACCAGTGAAAGCCCTGATACAGGAGGTGCCCACATGTTGGAATTCAACCTAATTATTGGGGCAATGTTTGTTTGAGCATTACAACCAGATCAATGGCTACGTCATTCTAAGAGGAAGGGATGCAATTCGGAAAGCTATGACCATGAATGCAGACAACTGGGCCTAGTCAAATATCTGACACCGATGCTACTTCTTTTTGAGGTTTTCACTCAGGAAGTTAGAAAGGAGGACAGTAAGATGGCCAAGTTACCCCATTGTTGCATCTCCTAAAGGACCAGATAAAGAAGGTGTCTGAAAGGTTCATCCCTGCAGGTGTGAATAAAAACACAGAAGTACACAGCTTAGTTGAGCGCTTAATCCTATGCTTGGCTTGTAATTAAATATATCGGAAACAATGGTTCCAGTGGCACAACAAATGTGTGACTAATAATCAATAGAGCATACGTTAATTAATAACAAATCAAGGGTTTTTAAAGGGGATGTCCGAGAGAGAAACGACTCTACACAATAAGATTTCAAACCATCATTGAAATTATATTTCTTTTTTTCAACAATCAATAAATATTTATACACGTAGAGTTACAAAAAATGAGTGCAAAAGTGACCCAAGGTGTAATGTGAGAACCAAGGAGGTACAAACAATTATACAAACCAATAAAGACAGGTGTGACATTCAAGGTTTCTAAAAAGAATATTGTACAGAAAAGAAAACAACCATCAAGTAAATAATGCTAACAACAATATTATATTGCAGTGGCTATCTGGAATCATAGGCACTGCTTGTAGGGTTCGTTTTCTAGGGGCGTTGACGGCGTTTCGACCCGGGCAGTATAATGGGTCTCGTCAGGACAGGGAAATGTGGGACTTCTAGACGTGTATATTGCACGTGGACATGATAATGACTTGCAAGGGTAACCACCATGCGTGAAGAAAAGATTAAGGGGCAGATGTATCATCCGTTTTTTTGTCTCAAACGCTGCGATTCGCAAAATAGCAGCGTTTGCGACAAAAAAAACGGGATTCGGAATGTATAATGCAAAAAGCCTTGCAATATTAAGGAATCGCAAATTTTGCGATTCCATAATATTGCGAGGCTTTTAAGAAATGGCAAATTGCGATTTCTTAATTGAAATGTATTAAGCATTTCAGTGTTGCGATTTTTGACTAAGAATTCGCAAATTACCACCAACTTGTAGTTGGTGGTAATTGGCGAATTCTTCTCAAAATGCACTTTTTTTAAATTCTAAAGGTGCCATATGACGCTCATACATGCCCTTAGGGCATGTATGTGCGCCATATGCGCATACATGTCAAATTCAGGGGTGCAGCAGGGTGTCCTTAAGACACCCTTGCACCCTTGAAATTATTCTCAATTTGCGATTAGCAAATTCCTAATCGCAAATTGAGAATAATTTCACATTCATTCCTATGGGCCTCCTGGCCCATAGAAATGAATGGGAAAATATTCCTTAATTGCAGTTAGCAATTTGCTAATCGCAATTAAGGAATTTTAAGAAATCACTAAAAAATTGCGATTTTCTACATACATACCATTTTGCACTTCTCAAATAGCGATTCTTTAAAAATCGCTATTTGAGAATCGCAAAATGGTATCTTGATACATCTGTCCCTAAATGTACTTACAGTTAACCCAGCCGAGTACACTGTAATGGTGCAGTTAAGAGAACTCTAATTTATGATTAGACAGCGTTTGTCGAGTGCAGCTGGATATGGCTGTTAGCTTGGAAAGCTGCACGAGGGCAATATAGGATGATACCCGATAATGCAGGGTCGTTCAAGTAGTTAGTAGGATAGTAATCGGCGTCTGGCAATTATCTGCCGAGTTCGATAATAAAAGCGCATCAAGGTTTTGCACAATGGCAACATCAAGTCGGGACGATACCCGCTGACAAGGAGCTCAGTCGCCCTTTTGGTTCACTCGATCTCTCTTACGGGATGTCGATTCAGTCTGTGCAGACTGAATTGACTTCCCGGAAGAGAGATCGAACCACCTGAGTTTGAGGACGAGTTCTACTTCCCGGACTGAGTATGCTAGTGGCCCAATAGAACCTATTTTATTATTTCTCATTGAACTTCTATTTTTGCATCAAAAACATTATCATTTTTGTGTTAGATTTATGCAGCCTCACAATATTTAGTGGTACAAAAAGGGGTGGTGATGGATGGAGCATCTGAACCAATCAAACACTCACACCCAGTCAACAGATCTGGGTTTAATCCATCACCGTTCTTTAGCCCACTCTGCCACCCCAGTTCAGACATGGCCATATGCAAATCAGTCTGACCCTTGCCTCATGGGAACAGTCCAGCCCAAACTGCCAGGCCATGCCTTCCCTGGACCGGAAACAAGCTTCCGAGGACCGGTGTCTGGCATTTCAGACGTCTTCAGCCCGGCTTGCTTGAATCCAGTGGCAAAGTGAGCAAGGGACTCACGTCTGAGCATACCCTGCCAACTTATGCCAACTTATGGAGAACAAAGTGGTACAAAAGGGGGTGGTGATGGATGGAGACATATGTTGCCGAATTGCAGTCTGTCGGACCAGTGTGCCTTGAAGAAGTATCCACAATTCCTTCATGACATTAGAGACAATGCCCGCCCCCTTCCCATTCATATTATTTCTTGCATCACATTTGCAGGGCTGTCCCAGAAGATTGTTGATTTACAAGAGTGCCAATACCAAATTCCAATATGTGGCCTGTGTCAAAGATGACCTACTACCGAACCTGTGATGTTTGATGATTCATGCAGTGGCAGACAGTGAGGAAGAGTATTGAACTGAGATTTGGGAACTTGCTTGAGATGATTTGCAATTTTCAGGCATAAATGATGAGTAATAATTTTTAACCTGGAGGTGATAGACCTTTACAAATGTACTTTGTGAAAATGAATTAACCTGTACGGTCCACTCCTATGATCCTTCTGTTTTTTCATCCCCTAGGAGGGATGCCCTTAGACGATCATTTGATTTACAAAACTGCCAAATTCAATCCTGCTGTTTGCATCAAAGGGCATATAGTGTATGTACCACTGTGCTTAGATTGGAACAGATAACCATTGCACCAATGAGTGATCTGATTATTGAGTGATTGTGAGTGATGATTGATGATTCATGTGGCGGCAAACAGTGAGGGAGGGTGTTGAAATGCAATTTGGAAATTTTGTTGAGATGGTTTGCAATGTTGGGGCCTGAATGATGGGTGATAATTTGATCCCAGGGGTGATCAGCCCTTTCACACTTAGCCAGATTCACTCGCAGGGTCCTCTCCTTTTTTCTGGTTCTTCAGAGACCAGAACACTCACTTTAGTTAGCAAACAACTATTTGTTCTTCAACTGCAGTACACTACATGTCCATCTTGCTTGTTTCATAACTGGGCTGGGTTGGTGTTATGCATCAAGAGGGTGTGCAGTTCCAAACAGAAGGTGTGGGGAAAGGGAAGTCTTTCTTCGTAATGCCCTCACACACCCCGAGAGATGTCATGCTTCATCATTGGGTCATGCTCCTCGTCGGGCCGGTGCTGCAATGCCCGGCAGGCTCCCATAAACGGGGCTCTTTGGTGGAGATCTTTTAATGAAGCTGTAGGGTGTGTGCTGGTGTGAGGGCTGGGTAGTGCACAGGTAGATAGGTTAAAAGAAGTCTAGAGCAGTCCTATTCTGGTATGATTTATTTACTAATATAGTTCCAGCTTAATTTAAACTGTGTTGGAGCCCTAAGTGGATGCAATGTTCCTAAAGGGATGTCAGGGTGTAGTGGGTCAACCTGTTTCATGCCTAATCTGTCCCTAACAGATCATGTGGTACTTCATCAGGACCTAGAAAAGTGAGTGGTGCTCTACCATGGGTCTGGTTCCCTAGATATGGTTTGATATCCAGACGTGGTAGAGTGGTACCCTAGTAGACTTATACCGGGGTAGTGTAGACCCCCAGTAAAGGATCCTACAGTTTAGGGGGGAGGCAGAGCACATAGTTGCTCTGCGGGGAATGTTGGCAGACAACTAGTGTGGTTCCTACCCTTGCTCCGGGCCCCATACTGGGTTGGTTTTACTCCGAGTCAGGAGGAAGATTGAATAACTCAGGGTAGGCGCAGGACTACCTCATCAACAGCTAGAAGCAATGTTATCGACTTCAAGAGAAGCCATGAATCTGTGGGCTAGTGCTCAATGTGGAATGGAGAGAGGTGCATTGATTTGAGAAATGCTGCTGTTGTGTCTGTGCATGTTTGTGTATGTGTTTTACACTAGTGGCAAAAGTAAAAATCAGAGTCCCACTCTTGTTTTTTTTGTTGCTCTGCCTCTGAGTCTTCTTGATACACTCCTTATGAAGCTCACCTTCCTTTTGTCCTACTCTTTGACCCTAAAATACATTTTGTAGAACTGGATGGGTGGGGACACTCCCAACCTAGTAGTCAAAAAAGTTAGATATCTGATAACTTTGGTCTTGGTGGCAGAAGGACTGTTTGCAATGCATGTAACTATAACATGTCATACTAATTCCTTTATTTCCCTCCACAACAGATTGATGCCAAATGATGTGCTGCTCATTGCCCAGATGAATGTTGTTCTTGTGGTGTGTTTGTCTTTGTTAAACCTTTCCCCAAATACCCTTGCCCACCCATTCTTCAAGCCCTTAACCCTTTTCTCCCGAACTGTGTGATTTATTGAGATGTGGCTTAATTTACACCATCAATGGATCACACACTTGGTGGGATGGATGTGGTGAAAGCCATACCAGCTCACTGCAGGATCTTGTAAGAAATAGCCCACACAGGCCCCATTTACACACCTGCGCATAAAAGTGATCCATACTTTCCATATAGAAACGAACAACATCAGTGGTCAGCATCATCATTCAGGTCTTGTGTTGTGTAACTATAAATATCTAACATAAGCTTGTCTACTACAGACTCCATTTTTTATAACTCAAGGATTTCATAACTAGTAGCTCCCAATTGCTCCAGTTACTACTATTGTTTTTTTTTGGTTATTTTATCACCATTAGGAATTCTTTTGTGTCCTTATGTAATAGTCTGGCCGGAATTCTTTGTAAAGTGTTGATATATTGCACTAATTCTGTGTTTTTATTTCTATTTAGTCACGTGCAATGGATAATCTTTCTGATTAATCCTACAGTTAGATCTCAACTGGTTGGAAGTGGGACCTCACTTGTGAAGTTTTGATGCCTTGCCTGGTATGTCTTCATCTATATTCAGTAATATTATCAACAATGGTCCTGTCGGGTGTGAACAAGATTGCTTCCAATACTGTACGTATCTCAAAACGTATTAATGACCAAATAGTAGATTAAATCATTGCGTGCAAACCAAACAAGAGGAAGGGTCAGAACCTATTTTTAATCATAGAATTAATCTTCATTCATGTTTTCTCTTTTAGCATTCAACTGACTCCTTAATATATGCAAAATTGATTATTTACAATTGATAATTTACAAATACGGCGCATTACTGCATTGCCCAGGTTCTGAGGGATACTGGGTTACCCCATAAGAATACTTACTTCATCTATATTCAGGTAAGACAACTATGGAGTGAAATACACTAGTTAAGTTAGTAAGAAAGTAAATAACTGCTGCTGCAAGTAATCTTTTATCTAGGATGTTGTAGACAATATAGGTCATGGCAGCATCCCCCCTTCTGATCAAGATAGTTTGAGAGGTATAACTCCACAACTAAGCAGTATAATACACTCTAACAATCACATCAACTGGCTTCACAAAAACTGTAGGCAGCAGTGCAAAGTAAAATAAACAACTCCAGGCATACATTTTGATAAAAATGTAATATGTTTCCCCTTTATTTTTTTACAAACAATCCCACCATCGCCACCCACAATACGCCCACCCATCTCCCCAAACAAACTGACCTCACCACCAATGTCTAAATATCTGAAATGTTCAACAAATTAAAAAAAACTGTTCCCAACTCCCTTCCCACCCACAACAAGTCCCTCGCACCAAAACAAAAAAATAAATAAAGGAACAGAAGAGGAGATTGCGTATTTGGTTCTAGAGCTGGTCCAAGCTCTACTTCGTCCTGACGAGCCAGCTCTCCATAGCATCTAGATGCTACAGGATGCACCTCAGTAATGGTCTGTCAGAGCGGGAGGGGTGGCAGGTTTGTGGTCAGCTGTATTTGGCCCCTGCAATGGGATGGCTGGGAATCTGGAGTCTGATCGGGACCAGTTCAATTGAGGCCCAGCTGAGACTGAGAGGCAGCTATTTCTGTCTCTTCTTCTTCCAGGACCTCCAGCTGCCGGTCTTTCTGCTGGATACAGTCCAGTCTTTGACACCACAGACGGGCCCCTAACTCCTGCCTAGTTGGAGATAGGGGCCCAGCAGGAGTAGTTAGAGTGATAAAAAGAAAATACAAATCGTAAAAAACATTCTCTGCAAACAATTGTTTTAAATCATTGGGGGGGGGTGCAGTACTTTGCTGGTTTCCTAGGGCCATTGGGGCTTGATTTGGTTATGATTAGGGGAGTCCAAGGTCAATTGTATGTTTTACCCACCCATGCCTCGCAAAAAAGCACTGACTGTGTGGCAAAAAAGTATTAGACAGAATAAAATAACAGTATACCGGATTTAAAAAACTGTGATTTTATATATTTTTTTCTTCACAAGGCTTTTCAAGTACCTAAATAGATACTTAAAGTGCAAAAATAATTTACCGCTCATTAATGAGTAATATATTATGCACTTTGGAGTACAAGTTGTGTGTTGTGCTAAATTAATGGAGAACTGCTCAATGCTAGTCAGTGCATACAAAACGTTGCCGCTGTCTGCAGTAGGTGAAGCTTTAGTTAAAAATTATCTATTTTAAATTCCAATGGCTATGATATTCTCCGAATGCCTTTCTCTTTCTTTCTTGCCTCCAAAGAGTCATATGAATAATAAATTAGATACTATGTCACACACCTCACATAAGAAATGCAGATATTATCGTATTTGCTGTGAGCACACATTAGGGAAAATGATCCATTCACTACAGGGAAAGGAACGGGTTATATAGTTTGTATTTGGCACGTTAAACACGGGGTATCCCATATGCCAAACTTCACATCAAATCATGCACTTACTCCCACTTTACTCACTGGCCTAGCCCATTACCACATATTATTTCCAGCAAATTAATTTGTTTGGCAGTAAAGAAATGAAACTTGACTCATTCAATTGTAAAGTAGGGAAGAGGGATTAGGCGGGTAGGGTAGAGCTTTTAATGTAGAATAGAGGGGTCACTACACTGATCATTGATTCATCATCTTTGGCTTATTCAGTCACTGTACTACACAATGGAAGTCAAAAGGGAAAACTCTAAACAGGTGTAAAATAATTATTTTATTGGAAGCCATGATATATAAAATCAAATGTGGCGCATGCCAAGAATGGATTTTTCAATTTTTTGGTAGGCTGGGATGAAAGAATTTAGGAAAAAATAAAGAAGTGAAGTACTAAGAGTTGGCTGAGTAGACGGAGGGAAGCACACCTTGTGTGTCCCTTTTGCAATGGACTAAAAACATTTTAAATGCCGCATTAACTGAAGCAGATGCACATTCCACAGCCATCACTGCAGTCCCGAATTGCACCATACTGCACTTCAGTCAAAGGTGGCACAATGCCATGGGTGGGGAGGGGAGTGATGAATTAAGGGTGGGATAAAACTGCCTCAATTTACAAATATAGTGAGTCAAGGGAGTACAACAAAAATTAAACAAATACCCCCCACTTTGAACCATAGCTTTGATAACCCTACAAAAACAAAGTATGCGAAGTAGGTGAGCAGCTTGCCCCTCTCCATGAGAAGAGCTGCCATGCTTATTCATCCAGGCAATCCAGATATTCATTCATCCTTTCATTCTAATTCACCCATAGCCATCATGATTCAGCTTTACTTTCTCTCATCTAGTCTTTCACCAAAATTTCCAATCCATTACCCATGCATTCAATATCTGCCCTTTCTTCCAACCACCTTTTTGCCCATCCATCACTCTCTTGTAAACTCAACTGTTAGAGTTTGAGCAGGAAAATTAAAGCCTTCTCAACAAACATATATGGTGAATATTATTTATAATACTAGCTTACTTGTGCCTGCAATCTTCACAGTAGACAGTAGAGTAACACAAATGTGTTCTTAGTCTTACTCTTACAGTACCACAAGATATACAGGAGAGAGGAAAAGATTACCAACAAAGCAGAAGAAAAGTGAACTAGAGACAGGGAAACGTCAGCTACCAAAAAAGAAAAACATGTATTATAAGGAAAACAAGCTAATATAGGAATAACAGTAATGAAACAAAAATTGAGTAGGGGAGTTGGAAAAAAGAGGCAGCAGTATAAAAAAAATAAACAATGCAAATTTTAAAAGTAGCATACTTGGCAGAGGAAAAAGATTTAATCCATTGTGCTTTGCCCAAGTGGGTTTATATTCCGTCCTCATCGCTACATGAAAGGAAAATGACAGGTAAGGATGTCAGAGCAACTTTATTTCTTCCCACAACACCAGCCTCCAAGCAGCAACTTCAATCCTAGTACCCAGCACCAACATTCCTATGCCCCAAGATTCTATTCTAAGCCCACAGCAATCATAAAATCCAACATTAGGGAAATACTAATAATACATTATAGGACTTGCTGGGGTTAGCAGAGCCCTCTACAGTGGCGCTGGCTGTTGGTGCCTCCTGCTGACCAGCCTCTAATGGACCCTCTGCAACATCCCTCTTCTTGCCGACGGGTGCTGATGTAAGAAATGGAGAAGATAAAAAAATAGATTAGTGATTCAGTTTATCGGCACAAAATTGTTATGACAGATGAATGCAGTCACTTAATTATACTTCTCTAAAACAGCTCACCTATAGTACTAGTTTCAATTCTATCGACTATTGTTGAGTTGCAGGTGCTAATCCTAAAATGTTTATTCCAAATTTCCTTACCAAAAACTATATTTGGAACTAATGCATTGCAGTTAATGATCTTTGATTCCATTCTCCATTCTCATTTCTAAACCCCCTTGATGGACCAACCCAGTTTCGCTTTTTTGCAATGCATAGGCGCATACTACACATTTCTGTGAAATAGCTTGGAATGGTAAGAGTTACATAAACAAAGTCACAAAAATTAGAAACCCAATCACATAATAATGATATTCTTTTTTTTTTTTTTTTTAAATAATTTTATTGCAGATACTCAGATATGATAAGGACAACGTTGGTATTGATATTTAAGTAAGACAGTATTACATATTACAATACAGATCCTGGATCCCCAAGTGACTCTTCGGTGCGTATCCCAAAAGTCAGTCTGACAATATCTTCGAGTCTTTCCCGGCATATCATCACCTTAGCATAGGGGGTATCCACGTTAGCCATCTGGGCATCTGCTTTTTCAGTTTTACTTCCTCCACTCCCCCCAGAACGAGCATTTCTGTGAATGTAAAATCGACATACCATCCCCTTGTTCAAAACTTAACTTTACAGTCATGGTAGTGGCATCATACAGTTCCCTCAATCCCCATCCCTCCCTCCCGCGCCTGGTAAACAAGTGGTACAAAGACATTTCATCAATCATTGCGTGTCTGTAGCATCGATTTCCACTCCGAACGTGCACCCCTGCTTCCAACTCGCCCTCCCTCCTAACCTGGGGCCCAGTCACGAGCCTCCCATCTCCAACCCTCCATCCAGCCCATGGTACTGTCTCCACTTTGACCAAACCCTTTTAAACTTTTTCGGGCAGCCTCTTGATTTATACGTCACTCGCTCTGCCGCCATGTAAAGGTCTAACCCTCTTCTCCACTCCTCCACAGTGGGGATGGTCACCGCTCCCCAATATTTTGCAACGTCTCGTTTCGCTACCACCAGGGCCAGTGTCAGAAACACCAGTAAGGGGCGGGGGAGGTCAACGTCGTTAGTCATTCCCAGGATGGCCAGTTTGGGCTCCTGGTCGAGCGACACAGACAGGACTTCCCTCAGTTCAGTAAAGATGAGTGTCCAGTAGGATTGTATTTTATCACATGCCCATAATATATGGAAGAAATCCCCCCCCTCATGTTGGCATCGTAGGCACCTGTCATCTGATGTTTTCCCCATTCTGAATAATCTCACCCTATCGAAGTATGTCCTGTGGAGCACGTTGTATTGTATAAGCCGGAGCCGGGATTTAATTGCCACCTGCCTCGGGTGCATCAGTACTAGGTCCCAGTCGATATCTTCAAGTGTTCCTACTTCCTGCTCCCAAGTGTCCCTAAGCTTCGCCAGATCTCCCAGCATGTTGTTTGTGAGTGTTTTATATGTGAGTAATACAGCCTTGCTTGGTATCTGCTCCTGTAGTAGTCTGCCTTCCAGTGGCGCATAGCCCGGGAGACCCTCTAGAGTCAACGTCTGCGCCCTCCATGCATGTCACAGTTGGATGTATTTAAAAAACTGCGAGCGATGGAGCCCATATTCTGCCCTCAGGGTCGCGAAGGGTTTCAGTTCTCCTCTGGCGACGACATCTCCCACCGTGGAAATTCCAATATCATCCCACTGCTTAAAGCCTGTGAGTTTATGCAGCTCAGGGAGCCATGTGCAGTGCCAGAGTGGAGTCTGTCGGGTGCGCCTCTTATCCCATCCCGTGCGTCTCGTGGCCACTTTCCAGGCCCGGAGTGTGATGCTCGTGGCCGGGAGCAAGGACTTCTTTGTCGATCTACCGTATAAGTACGAGAGCAAATTATGTGGGGACAGTTTGTTACGTTCCAGCGCATACGTGGGGTGGTCCGCCGGGGCATGGAGCCAGTCATTAATGGGGGACAAATGCTCCGCCCAGTAATAGGCTTCAAGATTCGGAAGTGAGATTCCACCACTGTACTGATGGCGTTGGAGGGTGGTCAGCGCTATTCTCGGCTGCTTACCCAGCCATATAAAATATCGGAGGTCGGCGTGTATTCTACGGAGGAGGCTATCTGGGATCAGATAATATTCATTTTGTAGGGCGTATAAATATTTGGGCAATATTACCATTTTATACATCGCCGCTCTGCCCAGGAGTGTCAATACTCCCAGATATTGGAAGCCCTCCGCGGACACCACCAACCTGTCCGGAAGAGCTCCCTCACTCGCGTCTCCTTTGGGGTCGAAGAGGATGGACTTGTGCCAGTTTATAGCGTATCCGGAGTAACTGCCATAGCAGTCCAACTCCCAGAACAATTCAGGTACTGTGGTCTGTGGGACAGTGATGTATAGGAGTACATCGTCCGCGTATAGGGACACTTTCTCCTGCGTCCCGTCTGCGTCCGTAACTCGAAATCCTGAAATCTTCTGGTTTTGCCTAATCCTGGCCGCCATTATCTCAATTGTCAATGTGAAAAGAAGCGGCGATAGAGGACACCCCTGTCGGGTGCCTCTTTGGATAAAAATTTCACGGGAGAGCCTCCCGTTGACCCTCACCCTGGCCCGCGGATTGGTATAGAGCAGGTGTACCCATGATAATAATGATATTCTTAACATAACCCAAACGTAACTTACCTCTAAGTGTGAGCTGCCATTTGGAAAATAAATGTTATCATTGTAAAAGTGCAATTAAATTAATGCTCACAAGCCCCGTAATCTTGAGCAGGTCCTGTTCATGGTCAAGAATATACGCCCAGCAGTGTGTCAGCTGCTGGATGATGTGCCGAACCTGGCTGGTGCGCTGCACGCACCAGCGCACCTTCCTATAGCGCAGCCAATACTCCCACACTGGGTATCTACTGCTGGACCTGCTGCCAGCATAGAAGAGAGGTGGTGCTGCACAAAAACACAAATGCTGCAACCTCCTCCTCACTGAAGATCACATGGGGCTGCACACCAGCACTGCAGCGCCACCCGCAAGGAAGGCAACCCTCTGCCATGGTGCTGTGTTGGGTAGAGAAAGATTAGAAAAGAAAGAAACAGGAAAAGGAAGGAAAGAAGAAATAAGGAAGCAAGGGAAAAAATAAACAAAATACAGAAAGTCACGAAAAACACCAATACAATTTCAAAAAAACGTAAAAACACAAAGACAGACACTAATGTAATACATAACAATGAGGGATAGATAAGATTGATGGGGGAGGATTAAAGAGATTAAAGAGGGATTGAAAATTAGGCTCAGCACTATAAATAGAGTAGAGGAACAAGATGGCTGCGCCTACGTGAACCAAGTCATGCAGTTCCCACATAATTTGAGACCTGAGGATCCACTTTGCGTTGCATTTTGCAATGTGAATGGGCGCGCCAGCAAACTCTGCCTGCCCGAATAACTCTGAGTAGCTCGGCAGAGATTTTTAGCCACTCCACGGAGTTCCACATATCTTAACTCTGCCCTGTCCTAATAATGACCTCATATATTGCAACACTCATGACTTGTTCAATTATATCATTGATATGCAGTATAGAAGTAATATGTAGGTGCTTTTATGTGGTCAGTGACTGGTCTCTCCATTAAGAGCTCAAAGCAGAACTTTGTTCAAGGTGAGAAATGTTTGTTGAAGAGGCTTCTCCTACTAGAAGACTAGTAGGTGACATGTGTATGGGACTAGGCCCTCCATATAGAGCTCTGTTCAGTCTGACACCTGTATGTATAAGAGGTGTGGCCTACTAATTCATGATGCGTATGTTGGGGTCTGGGCTCTGGATGCACAGTGTTGGTCAGCTTGAAAGCTGTATGCAGAAGAGGCTTCGTTTACTAGTAGATGATGAGTATGGCAGAGGACTGACCTCTTCTTATTGAGCTTTGTTCTAGATGACAGGAGTATTTAGTGAAGGATTTGTGCACTAGTACTTGATGTGTGTAGTCGGGGAATGTCCTTTTCAGTCAGAGCTTTGTTCAGAGTGAAAGATCTTTGCAGAAGAGCCTCAGCCTACTAATATCTGATTTGTGTGGTGAAGAACTCCCCATTTAATGCACAACTTGGCTCAGGATAAAACTGTATGCTGAAGAGGTTCAGCCTAGTAATAGATGTTGTGTCTGGTGGGGGATTAGGTCTAGATGCTGAGATTTGTTTAGGGGGACATCCATATGTAGGAGAGGCTTGGCCTACCAGTACATGAAATGTGGGGTGGTAGAATGGAGTCTTCAGGCAGAGCTTTCTTCAGTGATATTTTTGTATGTTGAAGAGGCTTGGCTTAGAACTAGGTAATGTGCCTAATAGAAGATTGACCTCTTAATGGTGAGCTTTAATCAGTGGGACATCTCTATGTAGAAGAGGCTCAGCCAGCTGAAAGATGGTTTGATGCTGAACTTTGTTTAGTGAAACAGCTGTATATATAAGAGGTGTGGCCTACCAGTGCCTAATATGTATTGTGGTGGAGAAGACTCTTCAGGAAGAAATGTATTCAGGGTCACAATTGCACACCCAAGCGGCTCAATCTAGTAATAGGTAATGTGATTAGAGGAGGACTCACCTCTTGGTGCTGACCTTTGTTTAGGGAGACAGCTATATGCAGATGAGGCTTGGATTACCAGTACATGATATATGTGGTGGTGGAATGGAGTCATCAGGCTGAGCTTTCTTCAGGGCAAAAGTTGTATGCAGAAGAGGACTGGCCTATTAAAAGGTGGAGTGTCTGATGGGGGACTGACTTCTTGATGCTGAGCTTTGCTAGGGAAAGAAGAACAATGGATGGACAGAATGCAGAACAATGTCCTACATTTACCCCAGTACAGAGACCTGGGTCAAATCCATCATATTTTTGCTCACCATGCCATTCCAGTTTGGACCCAGCCATATGCAAATCAGTCTTGACCCTTCACCCAATGGGAACAGTCCAGCCTGAACTACCAGGCCTGGTCCTCCCTGGACTGGAAACAAGCACCCTAGGACCAGTTTCGGGCTTTCACCTCATCAGCCAGGATAGCTTGACTCCAGTGGCATAGAGAGCAAGGGACCCACATCTGGGCATACCGTCCCACTCGAGGTGACAAATGCAAAAAGAACAATTGATGGACAGAATGCAGAAAAATGTCATACATTCACCCCAGTACAGAGATCTGGGCCTGGGGGTGAAACCCCGAAACCGGTCCTAGGATGCTTGTTTCCTGTCCAGGGAGGACCTGTCTTTGAAGTTCAGGCTGGACTGCTCCCATGAGGCACAGGGTCAAGACTGATTTGCATATGGCCAGGTCTAAACTGGAGTGGCATAGTGAGCAAAGAATGATGGATTTAACCCAGATCTCTTGACTGAGTGTGAATGTTTTGATTTGTTCTGCATTCCGTCCATCAATTAAAAGTCTTGAGCTTTGCTAGGGGACAGCTATATGTAGAAGCAGCTTTTCCTAAAGAAAGGTGGTGTGGGTACTGGGAGACTGGCCTCTTGATCCTGACCTTTGTTGAGGGGAGAAGCTGTGTGTAGAAGAGGCTTTGTCTACCAGTACATAATATGTCTGGTGTAAGACTGGTGTCTTCATGCTGTCCTTTGTTTAGGTGGACAGCTCTATGTAGACGAGTCTTGGCCTAGTATTAAGTGACGTGTATGATGGGGACTAAGCTCTTTGTGCTTAGCTTTGCTAAGGGCTTCTTTAATCAATCAAGCAATCAATCAGGAGTTTGTAAAGCACGGCTACTCACCCATGAGGGCCTCAAGGTGCTGGGGGACAGGGTCTGCTGATTCACCTAGGTGTGGAGGTTCAGTCAAAGAGCCAGGTTTTGAGATCCTTCCAGAATTCTGTCAGTGACAGGGAATGGCCTGAGGTGCAGGGGCAGGGTGTTCCAGATCTTGGTGGCAAGGTGGGACAAGGATTTTCATCTAGTTATGGTTTTGGGAATCCGTGGGATGGTAGCAAGGACAAGTTTGGGGGAGTGGAGTTGTCTAGAGGGTACGTGGAATGACCAGTCACCTACCGGTAATATTCATTACTCTGAGTCGTAGACCTCCCCATCAGTCATTACCTCATGAGCAATAGCTCCTCCCCCAGAACCTCCAAGCAAAACTCCCCTAGCCCATCCCTATTCTCCAGGTCACTCCCATAACCTGTGGCTCATAATCCCTGACACATGTCCGCACATCCTGTACCCCCAAGCACAAGAAGCCGATACCGGAAGGAGGGATGGGAACCAGGCTAAGATGGGGAGGCCTATGACTCGCAGTAATGAATAATACCAGTAAGTAACTGGTCATTACCTCCTCGTCAGAGCTCCCTATCACCGCCATTACCTCACAAGCAGATACCGAAGCAAGAATCAGCTTCACCATAGAGCAGAAAACAGACATTGTTAGCACAAACAGAAAGTCACACCACCTGAACAGAACGCAACACTGCGTCCTCAATCCCAGCCGACTCCCTTCCCATCCACCCCCAAATGATAATGGGACATAAAAGTGTGAGGAACACTCCAAGTAGCAGCTTTGGAGATCTCAGCCATAGATGCCCCCTGACAGCACGCCCAGGAAGCAGCCACACCCTAGTTGATCGACCTTGCACCGACCAATCTGAAGACATCTCTGCCTCTTGGATGGAACAGATTCCTGAAAAGACTCCTGGGCCAAGGCAGCCCCACAACCCAGCTCACTGGCATCTGTAGTCAGCTCCAACTGCTTCTGGGATGCAAAGGGAGAGCCCCTCAAGAGGTTTTGATACACCAGCCACCAGCACAATTCCTGGGAGATTTCCACACAACCAGAATCAACTGTTCGTAATCCTGAGACCCCAGACACTAATGCCCCAGAACATGATTCACCATAGGGTACAAGTGCAACCGAGACCAAGAAAAAATCATCACAGTCACAGACATCAACCTCTGAACCTGTAACCACTGCTGAGCCGACGAAAAATGAGAGACCAACACCTTCCTTAGTTCTCGCACCAATGTCATTCTGCTAGGCTCCAACAGGAAAACCTTCCCCAGCTTGGTATTGAACACCCCCAATGAACAGCAGTTCCTGAGTGTGGCACAGATGGGACTTCTCCAAGTTCAGAAACCCCCCGAACTGCTGCAGGAGACAGCAGACCTCCCGGGTATGTGTTTGAGCCTCAGGGAAAGAAGAGGAAGAGATCAACCAGTCATCCAAGTAAAGAAACACCTGGATCCCCTGAGCATGCAACAACGCCTCCAAGGGCTCTAGTACCTTAGTAAACACCCTAGGTGAGGCAGAGAGACCAAAAGGCAATACCTGGAACTGGTAATGATCAATGCCGACACAAAATCGAAGATAACTCTGAGATGCCACGTGCACCGGCACAGGATAGTAGGCGTCCCTGATATCCACAGAAGCCAGGAAATCCCCCAGGGCAGAATCATCTTTAGAGACACCATTTTGAAGGACCAATGAGGGATGCACAAATTCACCACCTTTAGATCCAGAACAGGACTGAGGTCCCGATTGGATTTTTGGGATCAAAAACAGGATCGAGTAAACCCCCCGACCCTGCTGACTCACAGGCAACCCCACCACAACCCCTTTGGAAACCAGGTCCTGAACCCTCTCCAACAGAGCCTGACACTTGATTGAAGACCTGGGAATAGGGGTTGCCCAGAACATATCCCCCGGTGGTTTCCCAAATTCTATCTGATATCACAGTCTGAAAAATCTGCGGTCCCATTGTTCCCAGACAAACTCTTCCCAGACTGGCAAAAAAGACCTGAGGCGACCTCTAACCTGAGCCCTTTCTGAACCTCTCACATAGTCATGATTTGGAAGGACCCGAAGAACTGGAGGCACCTTGCTGACCCAGGGATTTGTGGAAGGAAGAGACACCCTTACCACATCCCCTACCTAAAAAGAGCTGGGTGGCCATCTTTGATTGAAATGCTTGCCCAAAAACCGTTTATATATCAGCAAACTTATGCTTCTGCAAAGAGCAGACCAGAGGCAACAACTTTTTGTCTGCGGCCGGTTTTTTAATCAAAGCCTCCCCAAAGTTTCCCAAACAGTTTAGACTCCGTGAAAGGAAACTTCATGAAAGGAGTCTTCTGCGCCGCCTCTGCTTTCCAAGGTTTAAGCCATAACTGTCTTCTAGCCGCCTCTGAGGCCCCAGCCACTGCAGCGCCAGCACTAAGGGAATCAAAGGACAAGTCAACCAGGAAACGCAATTGCTGCTCCAACATTGTCAAAGACTCAGATGGCTACTCATCCTGTAATAGCTGTTCTGAAATAACCTGGCCTTTAGAGAGACTGCACCAGATACCTAGTGTAAGCAGCAGAAAGAACCACAAGGTTGTATGTCGTGAAGGACCTTTATAAAGCCCCTTCAATCCTCTTGTCCCCAGGATCAGGGAACCGCATCCTGTGAAACCCCCAGGCTCTGAGACGCCAGTCACGGCAGCAGGGAATCCTCCTTCTCCACAGACAGAGACTCCTCTGAGAACCCTTACAAAGGAAATCTTTCATCCAGATACCGGAAAGGTATGCTTCTCAATATCCTTCCATTCCCCCTCAAGCACATTCCTCACCGAACTATGAATAGGAAGGCACTCATACTCCCTGCTCTGATAATTGGTGGAAAAGTCCTCTGACTCATCATCTTCCGAGGGCTCAGGGAGCCCCAAATTGTCTCGCACATTTTGCAGAATACCGTGAAGGTCATCCCCTTTGACAAAAGGACCCTTCACCTCCTCATTCGACTCTTCATTAGGATCAGGGACTGCTGAGGCATCCAATTTCTGCCTTTTAGACCCCTTGTAATCCCTGGCCAGAAAGGTCGCAGCCACCACGGCTTCAATCATTTTCTGCACATAAGACAAAGAAGGCACAGCGGAAAGCACAGCAACCACCACCTCCTCCTCCTGGTGCCCACTCATCTCTGACCATCTCACATCCATGATGAACTATGGTCAAAGGAGCACACACACCCATTTATATATATATATACACACCAATCAACAAACAACCCTGTGATGGCCAATCCGAGGAAGCCCACAGAGTACCCAGCCATTCCTAACAGGCCAGGAGGCCAGCCTAGAAGACAGCCAATCAGAGTAGCTCAAACCCCAACAAAACCAATGACAGAAACAGGCTCAGGTCCTAACTATTCCTTGCATTTACTTTGGTAGTCCTGGGCTCAAGAAGTGGAGTAGGGCTCAAGCACAGGGCAGGCCTCTGTGGGTTCAAGGCAGGACCCGGGCAGCAAAGCAGTCCTTCTCGATGCCACAAAGCAGTCTTGTGGAGTACACAGCAGCAGGCACTCCTCTGAGAGACCTTCTGCAGGTCCAGAAGGTGAATTGAAAAGTGGGTCTGAGGGTGCTATTTTTATACCTGTTGCCTTCTTTGCAGAAGACATTTCTAGGGCATTCTCTTTGAAGTGCATGAAGTTTCCTGCTTCCATTGCTGTGGCTCCTTGCTGTCTGCATGAGCATTGCAGGGGTGATAAGTCCTTTGTATGAAGGCAAGGCAAAGCCTTTTTAGTTGCAAGTGGGCTGTACTCAGGTCTGACCCTCATCATGCCAGTGATTGTCCTTCCAGGTACACCTAATCCCTCTATTGCATGGCTGTCTGAGAGGAATAAACAAAGTCAAACTGCCAACTACACCAATTCACGCAACCCAGAAACAGGCTGTAGGCGCCAAAAAGCTGGGGCAATAAAATACAACTTTCTAAAAGTGCCATTTTCAAAATTGTAACTTAAAATCCAAATATACTATCAAAGAGGATTTTTTTATTACAATTTCTGAGACACCAAACATGCACTCTGTACCTATCCCCAGTCAAACGGTAGCACTAATTAGCTTTAATAAGGTCAATCAATGTCATCATATAGTAGAGTTAGGTCTCACAGTTGTGAAAAGTGAAGTTAGAAGTTTTTTACTACCAGGACGTGTAAAACTTAAAAGTGCACGTTCAACCTTTTAATTACAACGCACCCTGCTATGTGGGCTACCAAGAACCTACCATATTGGGTGACTACTCTGCAATGAAAGGAGAGTGTAAGACTTGGCAAGAAGGTTAGATTAGCAAATGTAAACATTGTCAGTTTAAAACTGCATTTAAACTGCAATAGCATGCCTTTTACATGGTTAAAGGGGCTACCTAAGTTGGTGGCTCAAAGTGTGCTGAATGCCCACTAGTAGAATATCCTTTACAGTCCCTGGGTATGTAGAAAAAGATAGCCAATCTCTAACAAATAACAAGGCTGCCTGGCGCAAGACGCCTCTAATTCCCTTCAATAATAGTTACCAAAATAAAGAGGCAGGCGCTCGAAAACTGGAAGGCAAGAACAGGTTTATTACTCCAGAGGAGAACACATCAACTCGGACACGCAGAATGTCTTTGGGAGGTGATATGACAATTTCTCCACTGCTCAGTCTTTTATACACATTTCAGTCAGTTTATTGGTGGTCAAACATCCTTGGAATTCCTGCCTCCAGCAGGTTCCCACACAGACCCAGCAGCTGTTGTCCCCCCTCCCAAGTCTAACAGATGATCGATATCTTGCAGCTGGACATTTCGACAGGATCTAAAAGTGTGTGGGATCGGTCAGATCTGAAGTTTCATGCTATTGAATAAATCAGACTTCTTTGTTGGTGCTACAAGTCTTGCCGTGTGGGGGCAATAAACTATGTCTGCAGGGGTCGGTTAGTGCCTGGGACCGGATTGAGCAGCTAGGTGCGGTCAGGGAGGTTTTCAGGAGGCCTTGCTCATGTGCAGAGGATGAAAGGACAAATGGGTTTAGGGCGGGAAGTGGCTCTGGGGCTTTGTCACGAGGACAAGGCTTTACCACCCCAGTATGTTTGGTCATGCTTAGTCAGGGTGCTGGGGATGATTGCGAGGTCAGGGTGAATTATAGGTGAATAGCAGTGAATGAAATGGCTGGGATATCTAAAATGGTTGCTGCTTACGCGCACGCAGAGGCCCTTGCTACGCAAGATGGTGCAGGCAATGATACACGATCTTCACTTTGCCCTCAACAGTGGCTGTGGCGAATATAAATGAACGCCGCTTATGTATACCTGAGGTTTATCGATTTCCACAGTCCCCATTTTTTATAAGAAGTTAGTTCATTTTTGTTCATGTTCATATCTGTTGTGATGATGTACAAGTTGACATTATTATACACAAAAGCTAAGTTTGCAGTTGGGCTGTCCATTGCGCTCTTTGGTGGCATATATGTTTTATGGGCAGATGAAAACAATTCTGCTATCAGTACATACAGTATCGTCAATAACCTATGTAGTCAATGTAACAAGCAGGGAGACAGTGCATACAAAATGACATTTGTCGTACCATACGTTTAGACCTGGAGATGAGCATAATTCTTAGATGATGCAGTAAATTCATTCTAATACAAAAATGTTATCATACAAACTGTTCTGCTAGGATAAGGTCCATTAAGTGCATTATTTGAGGTCTAGACTCTATGAGGATCCAAACTATTAAGCATGTTCATGAGGACAACTGGTGTTCTACAATTATCGTGATGCACAGTTTACTCTTTCTTCCATATTTCTACGTTACTTATTCATAATATGACTAACCCAAGGCGAAGCACTACGCTACGCTCGCATAGTTTGCGAAGTTTGCGCAACTTCGCACTACGCGAGCTGCACGTAGCACAGTGCGAACATGCGAAGCGCAGCGTAGCGTACTGCAGCAGTCATTTTTTGCTTGTTTGCGGACCTCAACGTTATGTTCGTGACCGCGAGCAAACAAAATGACATCCCGGCGAGACTCTCAACGCCGGGAGGTCAGGTTTCTCATTGCGAGTGGTCGTGCATGCTCGCGACCGCTCGCGATGAGAAACTACCCGTTTGCGTTGAGAAAGCTGCTGCTCGAGTAAAAATCTACTCGAGCAGCAAAAAACTACAGCTCGCACTGTGCAAGATGCCGTTTTCAATGATTGCACAGTGCTGGATGCTTGTTCGCACTGTGGAATCATTGAAAATGCATCTTGCACAGTGCGAACACGCTACTCCGCAGCTCGCGTAGTGCTACGTGAAGTTCGCGTAGTGCGAAGTGCACTTCGCGTAGCTTCACGTAGCGCTACTTCACAAACTACGCCCAGGGTTAAATATGACACAGTGAAAGCGATCGATGTAGGGTTTCAAAGGAAAATCTTTTTCTTGTCCAATTGGGGCATAATCAGTACTAGGTGATTGGGAGAGAAATTCAACCTAATATAAGTGATGGTCAGGGAGTGATAATGTTCAATGGCTCTTCTTTCCAGTGTCTTTTATAGTGAGACATCACTGGTAGGCTCCCGTTGTTCTCTTCTTTCCAGTGTCTTTTACAGTGAGCCATCACTGGTAGGCTCCCATTGTTTTCTTCTTTTGTAGGTGCTGTTGAGCACCGGCGGTGGAGTTATGCGTCCAGCTCGGATCCAGATTCCACGTTGCAGGGCGAGGTCATTCTTGCTCTAGGATCACAGTCCCTTTTGCCCTGTTCCCTAACTAATCTATAGCTGGTACCTTAGACAGGGTACCCGCACCCTATTCTTGATCCGTGAAGTCCATCCCTACTAACCTTATTCTATCTTCGTGCAATCTTCATCAAGTCAATTACAAAAAAAAACATATCAAAAAGGGGGGGGGGTTTGGGGAGGTCAAGGGAAGAGAGGGTGGAGTTGGGTCGGATGTGAAATGGACCAATTGGGGCAGAAAATTCACGCAAGTGAGCCCACCATTTAGGCTCAATGGGCTGGGACTTCCGGCACAGGTGGATCAACAGGCTGGGGGCTTCTGGACAGCCCTTCTTTCTTTCATTTTCCTTGGTAGGGATGGTGCCTCGTCCAGCATCTCTTTGCTCTGCGGCTCCACCTTAGTCGTGGTCATAGGAGTCTCATGATCTGCAGCCAGGCTGTGCATCGCGTCCGACCCCTCTCTTCCGAATACTGGAGGACATCTTTAATCTAGCAATGAGTATAAAACAATTTTTAGAGAACTGGCAGGGGAAGACGTTTACACAGTTCAATTTGTCTCCCAACCCCAAGTAGCTGGGGACACATTTATAGTTTACTCAAAAATGACGTTAGCATGGATACTCTTTTTTTTTTTTTTTTTTTTTTTTCCAAAACCTTTATTGGAGTAAGCATAGAAAAGTACAAGAATGGGCCTACAACCTCACGGGCTGGCCGCTAATAACAAGGCAAAATGCATGTAAGAAAATATACACCCGTGGATAGGTACAGCTCAAGTACAGAGCGTTACTCTATAGACATGACAGAACAATTTGTATTTTTATTTTTTACAAAAAGAAAACATAAACACTAAAGGCGAATGGACGATAATTAAGGTCAGCCCAAAGAGCGGAGGGGACGGTTCCACGATCAGGAGAACACACCCAGAGCCCGGAGGCTCCAATCAAGTCGGGGAGGGGGGGAGGGGAGCAGCGGGGAGAACCGGAAGTATAAAAAACCTTACGGAAAGGTTCCGGAAACTCTAGTCTAGGGAGAAGGGACAATCTCAGCAGTGTTTTCAAGGGGAGGGGTGCAAATACCCCCACGATAATCATTCCACTGGCCCCAAACCTTCGTCCACGCCCTGGGTCTGCCCCTGGCCACATAAACCGTCTTTTCACGAAACATGGACCAGTCCATATTGTCTTCCCACCTCGAGACCTCAGGGGGCCTGGAAGCGCCCCAGAGTTGCGCGACATCCCGCTTCGCAATCATGTAACCAAGGGTAGCCCATCTGGTCTGGGCCACAGAGTAGTCAGTGGGTTCCCATACATTCAACAGACATCTGCGAGGCTCCGGTCGCAGGGCCACCTCCGTAACAGCAGTCATCACCTCAAGCACAGCAGTCCAATAAGCAGCTATAACCGGGCACTCCCAAAGGATATGCAAAAAGGTCGCACTCAAGCCACATCCACGCTTGCATAGCCCATCCGAAGAAAAGCCCATCGTAACCAGACGCGGACCAGTGACATAGACTCGATGAAGAATCTTAAGCTGAACCAAATGGAGACGGGCAGGAATGGCCACCTCCTTGGGAGAAGAGAGCGCCGATTGCCAATCCTCGTCGTCCAGTTCCAACCCATCGCGAACCCAAGCCTCCCGAAGTCGGATCAGTAAGTCCACCCGATTATTAATCAACTTCTTGTAAATCAGAGAAATAGTGCTATCGGGAAGATGCCCATCAAGGACACGGTCCTCGAGGGGGGAAGAGTCAGGCAAGGCCTCATCAGGAACCAAGACTGAGACGAGGGCATGTCGGACCTGCAGGTAGCGAAAAAATTCCCTACCACTCAAACCATATTCCGCCTGGAGGGCCTGGAACGACTTCACACAACCGTTCGAGTACACGTCACCCACCTTACAGATCCCAATCACATCCCAGCGGTCGAAACCCTTGGTAGACCAGAGTCCGCCCAAACGTTCGGATGCATAAAGCGGTGTCGCTAACGTCAATCGATCCTCCCACCCCAAACTCACACTCGCAGCCCGCCACACCGTTACTGCAATCCTGGATGGGCCCACAAGATGGCGCCCGGCCGATCGGGAATAAAGCGCTCTAGTAAAGTCCCCACCCGGAAGCTGGAGTCTGTCCATCTCGAATGCAGGATTACGACCCGGGGAAAACATCACATGATTAATGGCAGACAACTGGGAAGCCCAATAATATCGCTTGATATCGGGGAGCGCCATGCCCCCGTCATACCAGGGGATGGTGAGCTTTGCGAGTGCGATACGGGGTCGCCCATCCCATATCAACTGCCGTTGAAGACTCTCAATCTCTTGGAAATAGGTCTTAGGGATAGCGTCATAAGAGTTGTGAAGCGCGTAAAGGAATCGCGGCAAGGACATCATTTTAAACAGGGCCGCCCTGCCCAGCGGTGATAAAGGAAGCTTGCGCCAACGGGCCACATCCAGTCGCAGTCTAAGCAACGGTGGGAGGAGATTATGCTCAAAGCGGAGCGTCTGGTCCAACGTAATAAAAATCCCTAAGTACTTGAAGCCCGATTGGACCACTTGAATGGGAAGTCTACTCGGCAAGGGGGGCAAAACCCCCGAAAGAACATATACACAGGACTTAGCCCAATTAATAACGAGGCCCGAGTTGGCCCCAAAAGAAGCAAGAACATCAAACAGAACAGACAGAGATTTACGCGGGGAGGTGAGGTATAAAAGGATATCGTCCGCGTAAAGCGAAACGCGGTCCTCAAAGTCCGGAGACCAGCGAATCCCCTTGAGAGACGGTTCCCACCGGAGCCAGGCAGCCAACGGTTCCAAGGCGAGAGCAAACAGTAATGGAGACAAGGGGCATCCCTGACGGGTACCCCTGCCGAGGGTGAAAGGAGCCGAGACCCTACCATTCACCACCACTTGCGCCAGAGGTGCCGCGTACAGCAACTTGACCCAACCAATAAAATCAGGCCCAAAACCAAATTTCTCAAGAGCCGCCCAAAGATAGGGCCACTCCACCGTGTCGAAGGCCATGGATGCATCCAACGATGCCAAAATGGCCGGCTCCGTCAGAAGCCCCGCCCTCGCGATCGCGCCATGAAGACGACGTAGGTTCAGAGCCGTGTTGCGATGTGGGATAAATCCAGATTGATCCGGATGGACCAAGTCACTAATGACCGTCAAGAGACGGGTGGCCAGGAGTTTCGCCAACACCTTGGGTTCAACATTTAGTAGGGATATAGGTCTATAGGAGGAACAAAGATCACGTGGTTTGCCCTCCTTGGGGATGACAACTATCGTGGCTAGTCTCTGATCATAAGGGAGAATACCCCGTTCCCGGGACTCCAGAAACATGGCGCGGAGATACGGAGCAAGCCTATCCGGACGCAATTTGTACAATTCGATTGGCAACCCGTTCGGGCCCAATGCTTTGCCAGAACGGAGGGAACGGATGGCAGTAGCTATCTCATCAACCGTAAAGGGGGAGTCCAACGCCACACGGTCCGAATCAGAAACAATGGGCAGGGCTATATCACGCAACAGAAGGCGAGAGTCAACCACATCCCTCACAGACACAGGGGTATACACCACACGGAAGTACTCGGCAAACCGGTCAACTATCCCAATCGGGTCCGTTACACTCACACCACAGGCAGACTGAATCACGGGTACCACACGATTAGCTCTCTCCTTCTTATCCAGCCACGCCAGCAATTTACCCGCTTTATCACCCACATCATACAAACGTCCCTGTTGCTCCCGAAACATCACTTTGGCGGCATCCGTGACCAAGGACTTATAATCAAATTGTTTCAGACCCAGGGCATGGAGCTTCTCAGGCGTGACACCAGATTCCAAGCCCTCCTCCAGTACAGAAATTTCCCCCTCAAGATCAACCACTTCTCTATTCCTCGCTCTCTTAGCCTCAGCAATAAGGGAGAGGGCCTGCCCACGAATCACAGTCTTAAAGGCCTCCCACAGGGACACAGCAGATGAAACCGACCCCTCGTTATCCAGAAAATACGAGTCGAGGGACTTAAATAAAAGGGTGCGGGTCTCAGGGGAGGTAAGGTACCACGGATTAATGGGAGCCACCCTGCCCGCTGCTTCCACCCCAACCTCAAAACGAAGCCAGAGCGGAGAGTGGTCAGAGATACCCCTGGGCAAGTGCACAATCTCACGCACAGCCGGGGACTGAGCCGCAGGCATCAGGAAATAATCCAGCCGAGACAAACTCCCATGGGCCCCGGAGTGAAAGGTGTACTGCAGCTGCGTAGGATGCAAAAGCCTCCAGCAGTCCACTAGGCCGAAGGTATCCAAAAAGCCACCCAACCACTGCTGAGCCGCCGGGGTATCCCTAGGAGGGTGGCGATCATGAATGCCAGAGACTACCGAATTGAAGTCACCAGCCAGAAAGAGAGTTCTATCAGGAAGGTCCAACAAGACACGGCCCAAATCTGAAAAGGTGGAAGTCTGCAAGCCGGGGGGCACATAAACAGTTAATAAGGAAAGGGTACGGCCTTCATACCGACCCACAAGGACAGCATACCGCCCCCGGTCATCCTGTATAACATCATCAATAGCCAGGGGGAGGGAAGCCCGAATGAGGATACCCACACCCCTGGAACCCGAGGTGAACCCCGAATGTGCTACGAGGCGATAGCCCCACCTGTTCATTGCATGACAGACATTGCCTTTAAAATGAGTCTCCTGCAGGAAAACAACGTCAGGAGATAAACGTCGTATACATTTCAACACCACACTGCGTTTGATACGATCACCCAGACCATTAACGTTCCACGAAACAAATCTCAACCCGCTACCCCCCATCCCACCCGACAAAGCCCAAACCCCCCATCAATGAGCACGACCACAAAAAGCAATTCAAATACAGAATAAAGTCGCCTTGAACACAGAACATACAAACAATGAACTTCCCAACCACCCACCCCCCAAATAACAGGAAAACACCCCCCACCCTGCACCCCTGCAAAAAGCTAAAAAGCCACCCCAACCTGCAGTGTGCCTGTCGCCCAAGAACCCCTATTCTACACGAAGACCCCGGAGGAGGAAAGGCTCCGTCCCACCCGCCCCCCGATCAATAAATAACGAGAATAAGACCATACATCAAAACACATATGAGGTAGAGGAACATAGGCTTACATCCCTGGAAAAGTCATACAAAACAAGGCATCAGTCAAAAACGAAACGTTTAGCTCTCAACACCACCTTCAGCACCGCCCGGGTGGGCTTCGGACTCAGTCTCAGGAGGTCGATTAGGCAGGGAGTCCAGCCAGTCATTCACAGTCTCTGGCCGATCAAAAAAGAAAGTCCGATCATCATGCTCCACCCGCAGCCTGGTCGGAAAGAGCATTGCGTAACGCATCCCCAAGTCCCTAAGACGTTTCTTGGCACCACGAAATCCCATCCGCTGCTTCTGGACCTGTTGGGAAAAGTCCGGATAAAAGTTCACCGTGGCATTTTCAAAGGCTACTGGGCCCTTCGCCCGCGAGGCCTGCAGGATAGCGTCCCGATCTCTGTAGTGGAAAAGCTTGGCAACAATAGGTCTCGGCGGGGCGCCAGGCTTGCCCTGGCCCCCCGGAACACGATGTGCGCGCTCCACTGCGAAAAATTTACTAAGGCCAGACGGTGAAAGGTGATTCTGGATAAGATCTTCAACCAGGAGATCAACCGAGTGGGGTTCTGGATTCTCCGGCACACCAACCACGCGAACATTACAGCGACGCGCCCTGTTCTCAAAATCCTCCAAGCGCCGGGTCATGAAATCGTTCACCCTGCGGAGATTGCCAATCTCCGTCTGAATATCAGAGACGTCCGTCGTGAGGCTGGAAGATTTGATATCCAACGATTTCACCTTTTCGTTCGTCTTGGAGAGATCGGCTCGAATCAAATTGACCTCAATCGCCAGAGTGTCCAGTTTGTGGGCCAAAGTTTCATACTGGTGGCCTATGGATTCCCTCATGCCAGAAATGGCGCCCATGATGTCTTGTAAGGAGGGCTCCGGCGACGCATCTAGTACTTGGTCCGACGCAGTGGGACCGGGCAGGGCAGCTCCGGGGGACCCCTTAGAGTGGGTATAACGATCCATGACATTAGATTGAACCGGACCCCCGCGCAGAGGTGCCTTCGTCTTGCGCGTCTCTCGGTCCCCTCTGCCCGCCATTTTGAAGATGCGTCACAAGCAATGTCACCAGGGTCGACAGGCCGAGCACCAGAAACGGAGGCCCCTGGACCAAAGGACTACAAGAGATGTAGCACCAGGATAGCTGCAGCCCACTCCAGAAACAGTGCAGCCAAGGGCCAAACAACCTACGTGGAGCGCGGCCGCAGCTCTGGCCCAGCCCTCTCACCAATGTCCCAGTCCGAGGCAGAAACGAAACCGAAACTTAAGAGGGGGTCTCACACGACCAATCCCCCTGCCGTTGTTGTTCAACTCCAAGACGGCCACCGAACCTCACCCAGTCCCGGGCGCACTTCGAGGGCGGAGCCCAAAAGTTCAAGTGAACATAATTCAGACACCCGAGGTCCAAATTCGTTTACGAAAAGTCCAGGTAGATCAGCCCAACGTCCTCTATATGAATCCTCGCAAAAATCAGGATTAAATCAGGATATTAAGCCGGGAGCGGCGGGGGTCCGGGGAGCGCTGTGCTCACGCGGCCATCTCGGATGCCCGCCAAGCTCCTCCTCCAGCATGGATACTCTTAATCTTTACATCTGTGCATATTATTTACTCATGAACCATTACTGATGTGCAGGTCTGCAAGCATTTCTATGAATTTCCACCATCATTTTTATCTTCGGTGTTCATTCCTTTTACGTTCTTGATTGTGGCAAGAAATATAATATCTATCAATTATATAGGCTGTCCAATTCAAACCGGTTCCTCCGGCATAGACTTGTCGTTATAAACTAAATCCTGTTGAGCTATATTTTCTTCAAGATCTGCTAACTACAAAAAGTGTGATGTGCTATTATCATGGGCATACAGGTACCCTTCCTAGCTATTGTTTATCATGAAGTACACAGGCTGAGCATTGTCCCATCCTGTCAATGTTCCTTACTTTTTGCTAAACATTTCGACTTCAGTACCCATTCAGCAGGGCTTACTACAACATTCCTTTCAGTTTAGTTAATTGTTTACTGTAAACCTTATTCTTATTTTTACATCATCTTTTACAGCCTAATTACTTCCCTAGCTAATGAAGGACTTGCGATGTCCCTACAACTTATTGTGCAATGTTTGTGGTAACATGAACGATGATGGTGATGCCATTGAGGCATCTCAAACAAAAGCCATCGCCATATAGCCCCCTTTTATGGGTCAGATTAGGGGACATCAGTGTACCTGTCCTTTCATCTTCAGCCAATTGAAATTCCACCATTTGTACAGAAAGGAGGGGTAGTAACATGGCATAATATGGTATTTTGTTCCTGATAATTTGTTCAAACACTGCCGTGTTGAGGCCAATTCAGACATGTGCTTGGGAGGTACAGTTTCTTAATTTATTCATAAGCGTATTAACCGCATTCTATGAAGTGAATTGCTAAGAGTGAGTCCACCCAGTTGTCTTATGGAATGGGTCCCAGTATGGTCATTCCTGGACAGTGAAGGTAGGCTCACGAGAGAGAGAGAGAGAGAGAGAGAGAGAGAGAGAGTGCACAACAATAGGCTATTCAGTACACGTACAACACAGAACAGTACAGGACGATTTACATATTAAACACACAAGCTAAGGGAAAACATAAATGCGCAGTTTACATACACACAATACCAAATAGGACGCAACAGTACATGCACCAAGCACAAAAACCGAAGACAAAGACGCAGGGTTAGTTTGGACAAAAGGACTTTTTCATGCACCTCGCGCATCTCATAGTTCATTTAATTTACCCGGGGGGCCAGGCTCCTTCCTTCCCTACTTCCTAACAGTTGATCATTTAAGCAAGTGACCTCTTTTGAAAGTACTTACTCCTTTTAATGATCGGACACTAGCCCAGTCGTACTGATAATTACGGTGGAGTCCCTCAACATCTAGCAACGATGGTCCAAGTTGAGGTATAGGTGTAAAGGAAGGACGCCAGTCAGACGTGCAACGGTACAATTCTTATCTTTCTATGTGAATGGAAGAAGAAGGGGTAAATCTAAAAGGTGACAATATCTCTAACTTCTGGGTGGAGGAGGATTTGGATGAACCCCAACCCGGGGGTACTCTTCACTTCTCTATTTGGTCAGTACATAAATCAACTCACTGGTGCGCATTACTTTGGTCTAAACAGGATAGAAAGTGTTCCTAGAAAAGGTCGCACACTTGGGATATCGGTTGGAGTCGGCTCGTTGTACTGCAATAATCCTTCAAGCTCCTGATGTAGACTACCCTCCCATTCACTGGCTTCAGAGAGACTCACTTCTAAGTAAGGAATGTGCTATATTTAAAAGAAAATGCTATTCGTCTTTCGCATGTAGGAACCATGTTCAGGCCTATTTTTCTCATCCCATTGACTACTCGATCAACACCTCAGTCATACAAAAAGCGTTCTCATATCGACTCAGGCGTACATGACACATACGCATTCATACTATACAAATCAGGACACATACGCATTCATACTATACAAATATTTCACGCCCCCAAAGATAGCCTCTGCATCCAACGTACTATCTCACAGTACTAGCCTATTTTCGCGTAGAATACAGTGCGCTAGGCCATCTCCATCCTTCATCTGAAACTCCGATGTAACCTAAAGAAAAAGAAAAGAGGGGGAGGGGTAGCATTTAAAGCACATCAACACTCGTGATAATGTAAATATTTGTACCTACCATGTATCTTACTTATTTCTAAGCGTGGGCGTAAAATCGGTTTCGCGGGCGAATTTGCGGATTTTTGACGATTTCACGATCCGCGAATCGCGCAAAATTGTCCAATAATCCGCAAATTCGCAAGCTACGGATTATTTTGCTTGGTCGCTCTTGAAAAATACAATATCGCGCGCGCGGCGTTGACTCTGAGCCTGCCGAGTTGTTTTTCTCCCGGTTTTGCGTGTACTGCGCCATTTTCGATCTTGCTGCGTGATCGCGCGAGAGTTTTTCGAACGCAATTACGTTATCGCGGCTTGCCATCTTGCACAGCGAGAGTTTGACAACGGGAGTATGTCATAAAGGCCCGCGACGGCGCGCAGCTGACTTCCGGCGGGAGGTTTGAACAGCTCGTGTTCCCGAAATTGCAAAAATTGAAATTCTGCACAACTAATCCACCGCAGGAAGCATAAACCTTGTGGAAATGAGTCCATTTTGGGGTGGGGTGGGAGGAAGGAAGTGCCCCAGAGTCTCCAACTTCCTGTTCCTGTCCAGTAGGCTCCTCCCAGTGCTTTGTCCATGTCCTGGTCACTTATCATTTGGCTGTGGAGCTGGAAGGATTACTTTTTGTGGCTGCTGCTGGATATTTGTATTTGAGGACTTTTTGGACGTTGGTGTTGTTTGTTTGGGGCATTGCAGTTGAGGCATCTCCAGTTCTAAAACTTTTTTCACAACAAAATATATATTGTGGTGGGTAGCTAGCCACAGTATCCAGTAGGCCTAGGGTTAGTCATGGGTGGATGATACAACTGTTTCTGTGATTTCTTTTCAACTTAATTCTCATTTATGTCATGGAATTGTATCTCACTGTTATATGTTGTTTTTTTTTTAATTTTGGGGTGCCTGTAAAGCCTCACTAGCCAGTAGGCCCAGGGGTAGTGAGTGGTGCATGGACCAAGTCTTTCTGTGGGGTGTCTTGAATGTAAACATCATTGAGGGCATGGATGGCATTGGATTGTGGTTATTTTTATGTGTTTTTTGATTTTTTGGGGTGTATAACTGATGTTCCTCTGGCTTCCATTGCTTTTAGGTGCACAAGAGAACCACCAGTGCCAGGAAGAAGTCCTGCAGCGGTGTGTGCAGCACAACGTCACATGACGTCACGTGTGGCCACAGACAAGACAACTCTGCAACTCGTGCAACTGCGGCCTGCTGTTCTGACATCTCAAGAAGATGGCCCCAAAGAAAGTTGGCCGTAGCGCCTCAGCGAAAAAAGTTTCCAGTGCCACTGCCAGTAAGAAGGAGCAGAAGAAGCAAGTGGCACCACCTACCAAAGAGACTGGTGTGCCCACCGACACAGTTTTTGGAAAAAAAATCAAGCCTGCAGCATCAGCGGTGTCCGCCGGGGACCAAGCTGGAAGCAGCACCTCCGCTTCATTGGGCTCAGTGCCACCACGCAAACTTAGGTCCAAGACCATGAGTGCTGCTGTGGCAGACACTTTGGTTGTTCAATCACCATCGACCAGTGATGTTGGCTCATCACAAGAAAGTACCATCCAATCAACGCCGGGTGTAACTCAGCTGACAAGTGTTCAACAACCACATGTGCAACCACAACCACATGTGCAACTAGTACAAGCGCAAGTACATGAGCAAGGAGAGGCGCAAGGAGAGGCGCAAGTAGAGACGCAAGGAGAGGCGCAAGTAGAGCCGCAAGGAGAGGTGCAAGTAGAGCTGCATGGAGAGGCGGAAGTAGAGCCGCAAGGAGAGGTGCATGGACAGGTGCATGGAGAGGTGCAACTAGAGGTTCGTGGAGCGGCACAACTGCCTACAACGCTTGTTCCTCCAGAAGTAGGGGCACATCAGGAAATTGATATTCAAGAGGAGGTATCATCCGAGGAAGCCACTCTTCCCGATGATGATTATCCATTGTCTTCCAGATCCCCAGCAAGAAAAAGGTCAAGGAGGGATACTACTACTACTACAAGTTCTTCTTCAAGCCCCCTTCCTTCTGATGACCTTGATCATGATTGGAACCCAGCCATGCAGTCTGAGAGTGAGTCACACCATGAGCCGACAAAGGTAGCTAAGCCTAAAAGGAAGGCTCCCGCAAAGCTTCCACTTCTGGGTGATGACGATGAACAAGAAGTGGTGTCATCACAGCCATCACTCCAGCCCCAGCAGGCATGCAGCAGACAGACATTTTCACCCTAGCCCGAAAGGCTGCTGAGCGCGATATGGGCGGCGTGGCACTGGTACCACCACCGTTAACTTCAACACCAACACGACCTACAGCTCCCATCTTTTTTAGTCAGAAGGGCCGGCATGGACCTCCATCCAGCTCGACCTCAAGTAGTGGTGCTGTAAGTGAACAACAGAAACAAATTCAGCCACGCCCATCCTCCACTTCATCTGGCATTGAAAGTCAAAGTAGCACCTCCACCTTCAGCTGACATCACCAGTCCCCAGTTTGGGACTTCTTTACTGTTAGCCGAAGGGCGGAAAACATGGTAGTTTGTTCGATTTGTAAAGTATTCGTTAGTCAGGTAAGCTTGGCACCAACTATGGTACCGGAGGCCAGAGAGGTCATCTCCAAAAAACCACACTATCCAGTGGGATGCGCACCTAAGGAAAATCCGGGAAGACCAAAGTAGAACTGATCCAAATGTATCCATTCACATTGCATCGGATGCTGATGAGGGGCTGATTCATGTGCAGGGGGAAGTGAAGAAGCAACAGACATTTTTTCTGGTACACCCAGTTCTGCTGGCAGCAGCACTGTAGTGGGTTCACCCACACCCTCTACCCCTGCAACATCTATGAGGCACACTAAGAGTGTGGGTGAGACACCTATGCGAAAAACTACATCAATGGGCCTAACTGGTTTGAAGACGTCATCATCATCATCATCACGTAAAATGATCCAGCCCACCATTCGCCAAATGTTGTGGTCGGAGACGCCATTTGAACGCAACCACCCAATGGTACGTCTGTATAACGCAAATCTGGCTAAAATGCTAGCGCTGGACCTTCTCCCTTTTTCTTTTGTGGAAGGGGTGGGGTTTCTAGAATTAGTGACAACAGTCTGTCCTAAATGAAAGGTTCCTAGCTGGTCCTATTTTGCCAGAGTTGCCGTTCCAGCACTACATCAAGATGTGCTGGAAGTAATTGGGGCAGCTTTGCAGAAGAGTGCTGTTCACACTATCCACTTGACAACAGACATGTGGACCAGTTGCCAAGCCCTTGATTACATGTGCATCACTGCACACTGGGTCTCTTTTGCAGGGTCTTTGGCAGGGGTTAGAGACAAGTCAAGTGCAGTTGTTGACCTGGACACAGTTTTTCAAGCTACTCGGAAACATGCAACATTAGCCATGTTTGTCATGGAGAAAACTCATACTGCAAAAAACATTTTGGAGGAGTTGAACAGTAAGGTCTCTGAATGGCTGCAACCAAGAAATCGCATAGTTGGTTATGTTTCCATGGATAATGTCAGTAATATAGTTAAGGCCATGCAGGAGGGTCAATATTTCAGAGTGCCGTGTTTGGCGCACTGTATAAACCTGGTTGTGCAAGATTTCTTGAAAACTGAAAACACAGTCAAAAAGTTACTGACTACCTGCCGAAAGATCTGCACACAATTCAGCCATTTTTTAAGGCCCGGAAGGAGCTGAGGAGCATTCAACATGAACATAAAGTGCCAGTCAAAGGACTGATCCAGGAGGTTTCAACACGTTGGAGCTCAACCTTTTACATGCTTGAGCGTCTGTCTGAGCAGTGCATGGTAATCAATGACTATGGGCCAGATGTAGGAGCCCTAATACCGGTATTTAGGAATTGACATGTAGGGGCCAATATTTTACAGAATCGGTAAATTTACCGATTCTGTAAAATACCGAATCGGTAATTTTACCGATTCGGTAATTTCAAATGTAGGTGACACTCCTGAGAGTGTCACAGGCACTTAAGAGTCGGTATTTTACCACACAATCCTATTGTGTGGTAAAATACCGAATCCAGGTGTGCATGCACATCTGTGCATGCACACTGTGCAATGTGACACACAGACATGCCCTAAGGGCATGTATGTGTGCCACATGTCACACTTGCCTTTACTTCGGGTGCTAGAGGGTGTCAAAGTGACACCCCCTGCACCCTTTCAGTATTCAGTATTTACAGATTCGGTAAAAACCGAATCGGTATTTCCCATTGATTCCTATGGGCTTCACAGCCCATAGGAATCAATAGGAAATACCGATTCGGTATTTACCGAATCTTTAAATACCGAATGTTACCGAATCGGTATTTCTATTTAAAAAATACCTATATCTCCCACCTTCATATTTACCGATTCATAAATACCGAATTGGTAAAATTCGGTATTTATGAGTCGGTAAATGTCCCTCACCTACATCTGGCCCCATGTCTTTAAACTAGGTTCTGATCATAAAGACAAGAGGTTAGAGTTGGAGGAATGGAAGCTAGTTAAAAGCCTGACAGACATGCTTCGTCCTTTTGAGGTCTACACACGTGAAGTCAGCAGGGAGGACTGTTCTTTGAGCAAAGCTATCCCATTGTTGGTCATGCTAGAGCACCAACTGAAGGACGTGTCTTTAACGTTCAGAGATGATGTTGGAAAGCAAGATGCATATCGGTTGGCGGAGAACTTATTAAGCTGCCTAGTTGCCAATGAAAGGCTTCAAAACATACATACAGAACAACATTACATTTGTGCCACTATTCTGCATCCACGGTACAAAAAGGCAGTGGCCAGCAAAGCATTCATTCCTTTTGATGAAGCAGATGTTTCAAAGTACAAACATTGGCTAGCTGTGTCAGCCAGTTGGTTCAAAAAAGATCGGCAGAAAATTCAAGGAGCCGTCAGAAGTCCAACTGAATCAGCAGGCCATCCAGCGTAAAGTTCCTCCTCTGAATCTTTGGGCGAAGGGAGTCACTTTCCCTCACAGCCGTTAACGACACCAGCAGCAACCTTATCATCATCCTCACCTGCACCAGGCCCAGCCATAATATTGTCGGAAGCAGATTGGCTAACTCATAAAGGGTTTCTTTGTTCCAGTGCTGAGAAGGCCACAGATGGTACGCAAAGTGGAGCAACCGTGCAGAACCTTGAGTTGATGGTGCAGGCCTATCTGGATGAGCCAACACAGGTCTTTGCTAATATGAACCCATTGCTGTATTGGTACAGGAAAATGGATCTATGGCCACTGATCGCCAACCTGGCTATAAATTATTTGTCTTGCCCACTCGCAAGCGTGTCTTCTGAACGTGTTTTCAGTGCTGCTGGTGCCACTGTAACTTCAAAAAGGACCCGACTCTCTGCCAAAAATGTGGAGAGGTTAACACTGATCAAGATGAATCAGCACTTGATACCACCAGATTACAAAGTTTGTGAATGCACGCAGGAACAAGAGGACACCGACTTAGTTGACAGAAGTTCTTCTCTGTTACCTGACCTACTCCCGTCTCAATTCATGGAGTTTGAGGACGAGATCTACTTCCCTGACACCGAGCCCTGAAAATGACTTCCTTTTTTTCATCCTTATTCACTTTTATTCCTGTGTGTCTTTCTTTGTTTTGCAACTTTTACCACAACAAAACTCTAATCACCTAATCACAACAAGTCCATCAGCAGCACTGTCTTCATCTTATATTCCTTATTGATTTGAAGGTGCCTCAGTCTGCATTCCTGAGGTTCACAAGTTCACAACTTAATCATGTTCCTTTATAGTCCTCCTCCAGACTCCACCTATCCATTTCCCTCAAGGCAGATGGATGGATTACGACGAGTCCCCTCAAGTGGGACTGAAATTACTGACTGACTATCATGCTTGCTGATTGCTGACAGAGTTACTTCCTATATTGACAGGAGAGGCTGCCCTGTGGGCCCTCACTTTCCGAAGAAGATGCGGACAAAAAGTAGAACAGGTAATGAATAATTGAGAAGATGGCATGCAGTGGACAGCAATGGCTGTCTGGCTCTGATGAAACCAATTGCTGTTTATTTTCTGTGCATGAAATGATGATTCATATGTCTTGTCTTAGTTATTATTTAATCTTTCACACAGTAATTGTACCTCATGTCAACAACTCTGTTTTTTTTACCTTGTTTGATTAAAATTGTACTTCAAATTCAGGGGCCACTATATTGCATTTCACAAAATATGTAAAATGACCTTGGAGCAGACTCATTTGTCAATATACCATGATGATTGATTAAATAGTATATCTTTTTTCTTTACAGTCACTCAATGGGATGGATGGATCATCAGTGTCGATTTACGGAAGAACAGTGGCCAATTCTTGACTGGCAAACAGGTAAACCAGTCTACAACAACTACTACAGCAGGACTACATGTCTGTCTATTCGTGGTATATATTGCTCGAGGGCGAGGCAGTGTACTGTTGTTGTTATGCCAGGCAGAGTCCACTCCAGACAGCAGTTCATGTAAAATTGGGTCTATGTGGCTTGCTGCATACAATTGGATATGCTTTGTCTGTCTGACAAAGAGCCTAGGTATGCTACATCAGGTTGCTTCACTCAGTTTGCCTTCCTTGACCCTCTGCATGGCACTACCTCAAGCTTGAGCCAAACATCCGTTATGTTTGCAAAATTTGCTGTTTTTCGGTATTTAGCAAATCTCGCAAAAGTATCGAAAAATCGCAAATTCTTGAGCAGAACGGATTTTTGGGACATGCTTGCGGCAGGGCCATGCAGACGGTCAAGGCAGGCACCACTGAGTGAAGCATCCTCCTGATGTAGCATACCTAGGCTCTTTGACACAGACAGACAAAGCATATCTACGGTTTAGGGTTCAGTCAGTGCGATTTACTGGGTTTTTGGGATTAAGTTGGTATGGTTCACGCTGATTCTAGGGCTCGGGCCCGATGCTGGCTCGTTCATAATGATGTTGGCAATGTTTTAGGGGGTTTTGGTGTTCTTTGGTCCAGAATTGGCCGAATTGTGGCCTCTTTGGGTGTTTTGCGGGCGCGTGTGTTTGGGTGAAAACTAAGTGAAAACTAGTTGTAGACCTTCTTCTTCTTCTTCTTCTTCAAAGAGCGCAGTGGTTCGATTTTGTTCTGCCTTGCTGAGATTCTTGTGAATCGCTGGAACAAGTGACTGTCCAGGTGAGTTTCAAGAGGATCGAAGTAGTGGAAGTGCTGAAAACAGCAATGTTTTGTGAACAGCGCAATTTGCCATGTTTTGAATATACCAGTATTGCATGTTTTTGGGGGGCTCTTTGGGGGGCTTCTAGGTTTCTGTGGGTAGGTTTTGGGGTCTGGGAGCACTGCTGGCACAGTCTAATGTTGATTGCAGTTGTTTTTCAGGAAATCCATGGTGGAAAAGGGGAGTTAGGGCCTAGCTGCACAGCGCATTTGGACTGATTTCCAGGTAGGCCCGAAATTTGCTAAGTCTCACTTTTTGCGGTTTTGCTTTTTGGCTGTTTGGGGGTGTTAAACTTGTTTCCGCCTGGGTTGACGGGGCTGGGGGCATTGCTGTGAATGTCTAATACCGGATAAAAGTGGTTTGGAGAAAATCGGAGGTGAAAACGTTTTTCCATTTTCAGGCATTTCGCTCACTTTAGCATTTTCGGGGGCCTGTTTGGGGGGGTTCTTGGTGTTTGTGGGTGGGTTTTGGGGTCTTGGAGCAACGCTGGGTATGGATACTTTTGATTGCAAGAGGCTTGAAGCATATCCATGTTCGCAAAGGGGAGTTAGGGCCTAGCTGCAGAGCGCGCACAGAGTGATTTTGGAAATGTGCCTAAAAATTTCTAAGTCCCCATTTTTGTATTTTTGCTTTTTGGCTGTTTGGGGGTCTTCTACTTGTTTTCGCCTGGGTTGACGGGTCTGGGGGCATTGGTGGAAAGGTCTAATACCGGATAAAAGTGGTTTGGAGAAAATCAGAGGTGAAAAAGTTTTTGCGTTTTTTCTCACTTGCTTGTCTTTGGGTTGCTGTTTGGGGGGTTCGTGGTGTTTGGGGGTGGGTTTTGGGGTCTGGGAGCACTGCTGGCACAGTCTAATTTTGATTGCATTTGTTTTTCAGGAAATCCATGGTGGAAAACGGGAGTTATGGCCTAGCTGCACAGCACGCTTGGAGTCATTTTGGAATGAGGCCTAAATATTTCTAAGTGTGAGTTTTTCCGGTTTTGCTTTTTGTCTGTTTGGGGGTCTTCTACTTTTTTCCGCCTGGGTTGACAGGTCTGGGGGCATTGCTAGGAAGGTCTAATACCGGATAGAAGTGTTTTGGATAAAATACATGGTGAAAAAGTTTTCGTGTTTTCGGGGGCCTGCTTGGGGGGGGGGTTCCTGTTGTTTGGGGGGGTTTGGGAGGTCGTGTAGCAACGCCGGGTATGGGTAGTTTTGATTGCAAGTGGTTTGAAGAAAATCCATGGTGGCAAAGGGGAGTTAGGGCCTAGTTAAAGAAAGCGTTTGACACTGTTTTTAACTTAGGGCTTGTTAGGGTTAGCAGTATTGCATGTGTTTGGGGGTGATTTTGGCAACTGGGTTCTGGGGTCTAATCTTGGAGCACTTGTCGAGAAATGTCTAATTTTGGTTGCAAGTGGTTTGAAAAACATCCATGGTGGGAAAGGGGGGATTTGGGCCTACTTTACTTTCAAAGTACGTTTTGTCACCATTTTCTGCTAGGCCTCAGAGAGGTAGCAGTATCGCACGTTTTTGGGGTCTGATTGGGGGTATTCTACATTTTAGCGTCCGTGTTTAAGGGTCCGGGAGCACTGCTGGGAAGGTCTAATTTTGTTCTAAAATCGTAGTTTACACTACACCTAGCTTGAGGGGAAAGATCCGCAAAATTCGCCCATACTTATTTATCCTTCAAAAGGAGACTCAGAGTACGCCGTTTCGAAACTATTGTACTGTCGATTCTGAAACTGAAAGTGTGACTTTGTGCACTTCACAGCGTACGTACCTTATATTTTTTCTCGGTGGTGTTTTAATATCACTTCCTGTTTTTCCATCAACAGTTACAGGGCGGCTTTCACCCTGTGCAATGGAACAAAGGATGAAGTCAGGCTTCACATTAGCGACCCGCAATTCAGCATCCGCCAGGCAGGCAGTGGACAAGGTGTCTTCTGGTCACCAACATTGATCGACGGAGCGTCAGATGGAACGGAGGAGTACCGCAAATAAGAGGAATGGCTTGATGCATGCAACTTCCCAAATTCAACAGGACAAGTACAACAACATACAGTAACAGTATCCATTCATTTCTACTTATCTTTTAAGTAATGTTATTTCTGTGAACTTCTATGAGTGTGACTTTGCATTTCTTTGCTCTCTGCTTCTCAATTCATCCCTCCAGCCATTGTATAGTTTTACTTTGCTATTTTTCAAACTAATTTAATGAACAAAGTGTTTCTCCGAGTGCAGAGATAGGCAAGTGAAAACGCATAATTACTGCAGCCCTTTACTGTCGCATTCTTTCATTCATTAGAAAGTACTACTTAGTTAAAGTAACCTAACCATCCATTTAGCAATCAACTTCATGCCTGTAGAAGTGCATCCACTTCCTTTATGCCCCCCCTTAAAATATTTATGGATATCTTCGTATCCAAAGATTTGTTTATCTTCATTTGTTGTTTGGCCATGCTGTGCTTTTTTTTCCTCTCTCAACAAAACTTTCCCAAAAAACCCCATTCCCATCCAATTTCCAAACCCTAATCCTCTTACCCCGGGCTGTGTGGTTTTCATTGATGTGTGAGTAAATTACAGCAATAATTCCACACACTTGCTGGGGAGGATAAGGTCATAGCAACTGAAAATGAATTACATTTCAAGGCTGGTGAAGGAATCGAAGGATATATTCTTACTCAGCTTGACACAGACCCATGACTATTGGCAAATCAAAGCAGATTTTCATGGGCGCCATGAAATGGATTGATCATTAAGAACATCCTCCTTCTACACATGGCAAATGATTACGCTGCTGTGTCCTTCACCTTCAGTACTATTTCTTGTAGTAGTAGCCAATGTCAAATTCCACGCAAATAGTAGTTATACTTTCAATACTTTAGCATTTGTAAGGCTACATTTTGGCACTGTTCTACTGTACTGTCACGTACTATAGTATCTATCGTACCGTTCTAATGCTCCGCTAAGGCCAATAAAGGTTTCAATTGTTTTTTTTTTCATATGCTGCAACTGCCACTGTGTACCACCACTAGTACCACCGCAATGATGCCATTTCAACCGCCAAGGATTGCCAACCTTAATCGCCATTTGCCATGCAGCCAGCCCTGTCCTGTGCCTAGCCCTAATTTCAAACATGAATTACAGGTAAGATAAGCGTTTGGGGGAGGAAGAATAATGGAGTAGTATGAGAGACGAGAGACTGGCGGTAGTACTAGTAAAGTCCTAGGACAATTTAATTCACTAACTGTGAGAGGCACTTACTTTTGTAAACATTTGGGCAATTACTTACACAATTTGAATCAAGAAGCCACTTAAGTTTCCGGAAAACAAATTTACAGTTAACCCCCCCCCTCCAGCCTCAACTGCAGTAAAAACACGTATGCTATATTTAAGTTGAAAGTAATAATTATTTATATCCCTAACAAAAATAAACTATCCCGCAAGACCCGACTCACCCCCTCCCTAACCCCAAAGAATGTCCGTGAAATAAAAAGTCCCCAAAGTCCAAAAAACCCAGCTCCCAATTCCCACCCCCCCAAAAGTCTTTAAAAAAGGGGCAAGGGACAGTCTCTCCTTCTCTAATGCCGCCGGCAGCATACTTTCTGGGCCAGGTGGTCATGCTCCTTGCGGGGGTTCTAGAGCAGGATTCTCAGTTTCTTCTGCTCCTGCTCAAGGTAGGACACCCTGAGTGTTAGGCGGTGCACGCGTGCCTTGCACCTGCTGTGGGGGGGCAGCTGGTTTCTTGGCTGCTTGGCGGTGGCGGGTGGCTGCGGTACCACGGCTCCGTACCACTGGAGGCCTGCGCTGACTGGCTGACCCAGGGAGCACGGAGGAGGATGCAGCTGTCCCTGTGGATGTTGTGGTAGTCTGCGACTGCGTTTCCTCCTCCTTCTGGGCCACCAGCCGCCGATATTCGGCGACAGTCGCCTCCAGTTTCCGTTGCCGGGCCCGTCTAGCCAGCTCCTTCCTTGGCAATTTGGAGCATCTATATGAAGAAAAACATAGTCTGTAACCAATGCTCTTTAAGATTAACACAAAATAATTCAGCAGAAAGTTGTGTCACAGTAGAACTAGCAACTTGCAAGCACAGTACATAACATTTGTGGCCTGTATCTATCTAACCTCCCACTTCTTCAAACTTTCTCTAACATTAGTGGGAGTTTCAGGAATCAATTCTTTGAGCACTATGGACTCACTACATTAGAGTTGACTATGACAGTAGACCAGTCTTATTCTTCTTCTTCTCTCTTGTTTAGCAAAATTGGTACGTAAACTTCGGGAAGCCGGCATAATGCCAGCGCAGTCAACTTGCACCCGAGAAAAACAGACGCACGCCATGATGACACAGGCTTGCGTTACTGTACCAGTCCAGTACATGCAGGTGGTGAAGCTCTTACTTTTCTATTACGGGTGGCACTGAGAATACTCTGTTACAAGGGCTACTGCTTAATTAATTTAACTTTCACCCTACAGTGCCAATGACTACTAGAAAAGGAAAATGAAGAAGATAAATAATATGATTATCTATCCCTTCACAGGATATGTATTTGATTACATATGGGATGACTTTAGGTGCTTTGTTTTTTATTGAGTGAACACTGATAGGCCACACATGAATGACTAAAATTATTAACAGAGGTAGTGAGTGGCCCCCGTAATCACCGGATATATGCTGTGCTTGCAATACAAAGTACTGCTACTATTCACGGTAGTATTCAGAAAAATTACAACTTCTTTTCCTTGCCTTTCCTACACTGGAATGGACATGCGGGTGCGGTGTTACATGCTCTTCAAAGTAACACTTAGTTCATCCAGTGACCGTCTACTCTCTCTACATACACATATGCTATCTATGAGTCAGATAGTACCATGATCCAGGCATCCATCCATTCAAAGCAAATGTCAATCATTCTTCTTAATGTCTCAAGTGGACAAACCTTACTTTTTCTCACGGGAAAACTACATTTTCATTTTATTTTGGAAACCGCAAGCCATGCATCCGTGCTTGACTTGCATTTGAATTTCAACCAAAGGATATATTGCGCACACATACAGTTTCTGTTTCACCCACCCAGGCAGTCCTCTTTCCTTTCTCCTTCCACCCATCCTTGCTTCATCCTTCAACCGGCCATGCATCCTATTCCCAGCCACCTCGGGCAGCATTGAAAAACATGTATCATTCTTTGCCAGTCATCATTACTTTTAACTCGCTCATCCTTCCACACTTACTTACACCCTTCTTTCCCTTTTCCTTCATCCCATCCATTAAGTTCATCTCTGATCTGACTTGGATTCTCGAAAAAACTTTCACAGCTGAGTTGAAGTCAGTTTAGAGGAGGCTACTACCTGGTTAATAAAAACTTAGTTCTAAATTTGTAAGTCTTCTTAACAGTATAGTATACTTGTACTGTACAACATATACACCCGTGCAGAGAGCACACTCTGCAGTCTGCTATCTCAATAAGTAAGGAATATATTAGCTTACCACTGTCCGCCACTACCGTGGCATCCCCCACAGCAGCTTCCGCTGGCTGTTGCACCGCCTCCGCCCCAGGAGTGCCCACCTCCACGCTGGCCCCGGTGGATGGTTGTGCCGATGTTCCGCCTAGAAAATACATTTCGGATTCTTAGATGCCATATACACCACTCCCTAGTATTTTGTCTAGGAATGAAAAAATGTCACTACGACTACACAAACAAATGTAATAATTTGTGACTGTTTAGTCAAAACTAAAATTTGCACTTTTTTTCAGGGAAGGGTGTTGCTTGTCTTGCTGCAGTTTTTGGCATAACTGATGAATGCTTGCTTTTTAACATGCACCGTTTTTTTCATAACAGACAGAAGCTTCCCTTCTAAGAACAAGAGCAACGTCAGATCATCATCACTAGGACGGAGTCAGCAACGATTCAGCACCACAAAGAAGATTTGAAGTTCCAACCAGGTGAGGGCTCGCCCACAATTAATGTGTGACATCACTAAGCACTTTTCCATTTTCAATCCACCGTTTATGTTGTATGATGAACTTGATTTTAATAAATGTTTTTACTTTTAATAAAGCTTTAAAACTTACATAGACTCTGTGGTTTTTAGTTATGAGTGAGTGAGCGAAAGGGTTTGCAATTTGCAAGCATGAGTCCGTGGCTCTGACAGTTCTGGACTCTGACTCCGTAGTCTTATGTCCTGGGTTGGATAATCATCTTTGGGGATCAATCATCGATGAATTAGGGAGCTAAATGACTCTGTCACACTAGCTAGTCAGTAAGGAGATGGGGGGTTCAAATTCTGTTATGACTGAGGTATGTGGAAAGTCTAACTGCGCCTATAATAATTGATAAACAATGCACTATTTAGTGTCCATAGTTCTGTTTGTGCAGAATTGTCCCTGCAACAATAGTAGTATGGATTGTCCTCCTATCCAATCAAAAAGTAAACTATTATCTTATTCTTTCTTGGTGGTCATTGACAATTTCTCGTTGGGAATTGTCAAAGCATAAACATTTAGAAGACTTAAAAGACATTATGGACAACCCAAAGGACTGCACTCAGTACATAAAGCTATTGATGAATAGAATGGGAGTTGCGTTTAACACCTTTTGCCAACTGTGCAAGCTTAGTTAGCTACACAGACAGACTAATAATAATAACCTAGTAGTACCACAGGGAGTCATAGTAGAGGCAGGATAAGAATTTAGAAACAGTCTACAAGAAGATCAAAGACGATGTAGGAAAAATCGAGTGAGGAACGTCAGTAAAAAATGGGTATTCTAAAAGGTAGGGAAGTATAATTATTAATATTAACATAAAAAATTACTGGGGCCAGTAGAGGAGCCCTCGCCGGACCGATCCTGGCCTTCCTGGTCCTCGTCTGCCGGCGCCGCTACCTCCTCCTCCTCTGTCCTCTTGCCCCTGGGGGGAGCTGATGTACAGCATGAAAGAAAGACCCAAACATGGATGATTGTTGTCAACCAAATCAAACATTTCAAAAGAACAATAACAAATTATTTCGGGGAAATAGCAAATAGACAACAATTGCACTACAGTTATTGACCTATCTGGTGTGGTCTACTAGGATATAAGTATTGCTGCATTCGCGGACCGTCGACTTGGAAAGTTATGTAACTCACTAAACCAACTACAAAAAGGTTCGACTAGGACTGGCAGGCAGCACTCCGCAGCACACGAAGTGACAGACAAAGTCCATTGTGATTGCAGACCAGTGAGAACACTGAAAAGTAAGTTTCCTACTACATAACCAGTCATTAAAATACTCAAACTATCAATCCACCACCACTCTTATTAGTGGCAGGTGTACAAAGGAAGGACTGGACTTGAGTCTCTAGGGGCAGATATCCAAGTCCCTTGCGGCTCTTTTGCTCCGTCGTTGCGTGACTTTTGTGACGCAGCAGCAGCGCAAAAGAGGCGCCATGTTGCGGGGTATATTAACAATGTGACGCATATGGGAGATGCATCACGTTGTAAAGACTTGCGCCATCAGGGGGCGTTCCGGCGCAATGGAGGGCGTTCCTGCGCAGGAACGCATCCTACAAGATTTCACTCAGTCACTTTTAGGCCAATGCTGCGTCACTCTAAACCCTGCGGCTGCTTGAAGTTGACGTGCGGCTTGACGCAGCATTGGGGAGATAGGGCACCCAAGAGCATTGCTGGAGCTGCGTCGTGGTTGCGACGCAACTCCAGCAATGCGCTGACTTTAGGGCACAGATGCGTGATGCTTCTGTGTCGTTTTTGCCCCATGGTGCGCCGCATTGTAAATGCGGCGCACCATGGGTGGTGGAGGCGTGGCGCACAGTAATTGTAAATCTGCCCCTTGGTGTCTAGCATTACACAGTTCTGTAAAGTACACTCCTACATAATTACTCAGGCCAATGAAATGAACACAAAACAATCAAAAACAAATGAGCATAGTAGCACCGCCACTGAGCAGGAGAGCAGTGCACCTGAAATGCAATGACAGAACATTTTGGGCCAGATGTAGGTAGGGTTTTACCGGTCGGTAACGGCCGAATTCGGCCGTTACCGACCGGTAAAAGGAATTTGAGATGTAGGGGGCAGAATCGGTAAATTTACCGTTCTGTAAATTTACCGATAGGTAATTTTACAGAATCTGTAAATATACCGGTCGGTAAATTTACTGACCGGTATATTTACAGAATCTGTAAAATCGATATGTAGGTGGGACTCTTATGAGTCCCACAAGGCCTTAGAAATCGGTATTTTACCATCAAATTCAATTTGATGGTGAAATACCGATTCAGGTGTGCATGCAAATGTGCACATGCACACCTGTGCCATATGACAGGCAGACCTGCCCTTAGGGCAGGTATTCCTGCCATATGGCCCCCGAACCTTTTTTGGGGGTGCTAGAGGGTGTCAAAGTGACACCCCCTGCACCCTTGCCAAAAATCTGTATTTACCGATCGGTAAATACCGACCTGTAATGCCCCATTCATTCCTATGGGCTTCAAAGCCCATAGGAATGAATGGAGCATTACAGGTCGGTATTTACCGAATCGGTAAATACCGACTTTTAAAGATTCGGTAAATCCACATCTGGATTTACCTACATCTCGGTACTTCTATTTTACCGATTCATAAATACCGAATCGGTAAAATTCGGTATTTATGAGTCGGTAAAATAAAATTACCTACATCTGGCCCTTTGAAACATAATTTACCTACAATGTAATCGGAAGCATTATTGCTCTTCGGAAACAAAATTTTTTTTGCAATATGATAACACATAGAGCAGGAGAAAACAGAGTAGTGATTAAATAGCTACTACTACTCACCAAGCCCGGGGATCTCGACGCCTATCAGGTCGAGCAGGTCGCGTTCACGGTCCAGGAGGTCGGACCACCGGTGCGTGGCCTGGTTGTAGTTGCGCTGGACCCGAGAGTGTTGATACATGGCCCGGCACACCTTCTCCCACCGCTTCCAACGCTACCGGAGCCCGAACCCGCCAGTGATCGTGCCACCTGCCGCGATGGTCTTGGGGAGGCGGCGCTGGACATAAAAAACCAGTGCGGCCACCTCCTCCGCGCTAAAGATCTCCCGGACTGTGACGTTCTCCCCCCGCAATCGCCCGCATGGGAGGCGGGTACGGGGTGCTGGACCCTTCCCCTTCTCCTTCCTGGCTCCCTTTGCCATGATCCTGTACAGCAGGAAGAAAAAAAAGGAAAGAATAGGGAAAAAGTAAAGTACATTATTTTTTAAAGTAGCTTTAAAAGTAACGAAAAGTTGAAAAAAACACAAAATATAGATCTAGAAAAAAAGAGGGATAGATATAGAGTAGAAAAGATAAAAGAAAATACAAAGAAACAAAGGATTGCACAGATGAAAGGAGGATTAGAAAGCATGCACAGAACCATAGCAATGAATGAAAAACAAGATGGCCGCGCCCATTGAGGACCGCGTGGGTAAGTTCACGCGATATTTCCCTTGCGAGCACGCGAAAACCCCCACAAACACATAATCGCACGCCGCATAAGACGCGATCATGCAACTAGCGGCCGGAAACGGAAACACGTCACGCAAACAAGATGGCTGCGCCCATACACGACCTCATGGGCAACCTCGGGGTCGGTGCGCTGTAAGCGGTCCGCGAATAAGCAAAAAAACGCGCGAACACGCAAAAAAAATGAAATCCGCAAATTCGCACGAATTTGCGGATTGCAAGTTCGATTTCGCACGAATTCGCGCCCCGCGAATCTCACGAAATGGCAGAAAAATGAATTTTGGAAAACTGAAAGCACTTAGCAGGTGCAAAAGTTCAAGCTAATTTGTAACCATTCCCTGTAGTGCTTCCTGAGGGGACCCTCCAGAGTTCAGTTGCCTACTTGCAACTATTCTCTGACCCTGCTCTGACCCTCAAAGCAGGGTCAGAGATTAGTTACAAGTATGGCACAATGCTCCTGTAAAAAAAATTAAACTGCAACAGGAAGCACTTACAGTTAAGGAAGCAGGTGTCAGACTTGAAGCTCAAATTCAGTGACACATTAACCAGCCCCAAATTAATTCATCTCAGTTGAGGCTGGGAAGGTGTGCTTTCCCCACCATAATCTACAGTGGTGAACAAGAGGGTGCTGTGAGGAACCAGAGGGTGGCAGTGGTGAGTGCTGAACCAGAGGGTGGCAGGGGTGAACCAGAGGGTGTCAGTGGTGAACCAGAGGGTGACAATGGTGAATCAGAGGGTGCTGTGATGAACCAGAGGGTGGCAGTGGTGAGTGCTGATCCAGAGGGCGGCAGCAGGGGTGAACCAGAGGGTGCTGTGATGAACCAGAGGGTGGCAGTGGTGAGTGCTGAACCTGAGGGTGGCAGGGGTGAACCAGAGGGTGTCAGTGGTGAACCAGAGGGTGCTGTGATGAACCAGAGGGTGGCAGTGATGAACCAGAGGGTGGCAGGGGTGAACCAGAGGGTGGCAATGATGAACCAGAGGGTGGCACTGGTGAACCAGAGGGTGCTGTGATGAACCAGAGGGGGACAGTGATGATCCAGAGGGTGGCAGTGGCAAACCAGAGGGTGGCAGTGATGAACAAGAGGGTGGCAGTGATGAGTGCTGAACCTGAGGGTGGCAGGGGTCAACCAGAAGGTGTCAGTGGTGAACCCGAGGGTGCTGTGATGAACCAGAGGGTGGCAGGGGTGAACCATAGGGTGGCAATAATGAACCAGAGGGTGGCACTGGTGAACCAGAGGGTGGCAGCGATGAACCAGAGGGGGACAGTGGTGATCCAGAGGGTGGCAGTGGCTAACCAGAGGGTGGCAGTGATGAGTGCTGAACCTGAGGGTGGCAGGGGTGAACCAGAAGGTGTCAGTGGTAAACCCGAGGGTGCTGTGAAGAACCAGAGGGTGGCAGTGATGAACCAGAGGGTGGCAGTGGTGAACCAGAGGGTGACAGTGGAGAACTAGAGAGTGGCAGTGGTGAACCAGAGGGTGGCAGTGGTGAACCAGAGGGTGCTGTACCCATACACGACCGCATGGGTAACTTCGCCATGCTAGCGGCTCGCGAACACGCACAAAGCCCCGCGAACACACAAAAAACCCCGCGAGCACGCAAAAAAACCCAAATTCTCAATTTCGCACGAATTCACAAATTATGCAGATCGCAAATTCGCTTTCGTACGATTTCACGGACCGCGATTTCGCAGATTTCGCCCAGAACTGCTTATTTCTTGGGTTGCAGTCCTCGGCATCTCGGCATTGAAGCCCAGAAGAATTGTTAGTGTGGTAAAGATAACTAATGGTAGGACGCTCACTACATAGATCATTTGAGTGCGGTATTATGGACCGCGTGTAGGAAAGGGTAGGAGGCCAGAGGTACTCAGTATAAGGTGAGGGGGGTGATGGATCAATGTTTTCATTAAAGAAAACAATCTACAGTGGTCTGGGTTTGTTTCTATTCGCCGAAAAGGGAAACTATAGGAGGTGGCGAGTTTCATTGGGTGCATTCGTGTTTCCAATGGTATGCATTTTTGCTACACGGTAAGACCACTAACAGACTTGTCTAATGTCTGCATGGAGATCAGTTTTGCGGGTGGGTGGAGGACACAGCGCAGCTCTAGTTCGATAACGCGGGGGCACAGCTGTGCCAGAAAATCACAGATTCGTAATTGCCAAGGCTGGCAGACCTGTTCATGGGGTCCGTAAACACGGACTAGGCCATGCCTTAAAAGTTTGTGTAAGGCGTACCAATCTATAACACACAAAAGAAACTGTGCCTTTCTAAAAACCGGTAATATGCATTTGTGCCTGACTGCTAAAGTACAGTGCCTAGAAAAGTTCTTTCAAATTATAATTTAAACAGATGACCGTTTCCTAAGGAGGTTGCGGGTCGTTAAAACAGAGCAAGACTTTCCTAAAAATGCTCATTCCAATCATATAACTTGTGAAAGGACATCAAACGCTAACATTTAAAATGAGCTTCCTTGCGATGTTTTTCGAGCCCTGGCTTTGGCCATGCAAGCAAATAGATTTACAGAAGATATTTTCTCTCTTTTTATTTAATACGTTTATAACTCACTTCTGTCTAATGTTAGACTGGATGGCATTCCCCTGGTGAGGCTCAGGAGCATTTAAAAAAACTCCTCTGAAACACGTGGTGTGCGAAAATAAAGATTATGATGTTTAGGACTCTAAGAACCAGAATGGACTTGGGGTTCATAGCAAACGAATTTCAGGCTAATGTACTTCCTTGGGAACCTTACAATTGTAATATAAACAAACATTCCTAACGTGAAAAAGGTGTGCTGTTTCTCCTCCGAGGGAGCTGCGAAGTAAAAGAGGCTCAATCTACTATCCTCTCTATTGATATATCTAAAACGTCAGGATCTTTACCAATTGCTTACATTGTAGGAGTGCAAAATAAATGAAACAGATCTTGACTATTCTTTTGACGTTGTTTCTGCGTACTGTATCTTTTTAACTTTTTAGAATCGAGTTACTCATTCTACTGGTCATTGAAATTCGAGTTTCTTCTTTGTGTATTTGTTCCACAATGAGTCATACATTATGGGAAAAATACCATACTTTTTATTCGACAAACGATTCAGGCTTAAACAACCATTTTCCAATAACTTCAGAAAAGACAGGCATGATGGATATCGGTTAAAACAAATCTCTCAATTAATCCTAAATTCAGGCAAGAAGTCTACATTACCTGTCCTTTACTATTTGCAAATAGTAACCATTGTTCAAAACTACCAATCAATCAACATCTACGATGCTAATTCCATGTTTCTTGTGATGGGGTATTCCTAGCGCTTCCATTTTAGCGGGGTCGAAAGATCCCATCAGTGGCCTACTGATTTTTTGATTTTCCCTAGTGAGTTTTATGCCATAGTTTGCTATAAGCTACAGCGATTAATCTGTATTTCACATACATGTCCTTTTATTAGGGGTGCCCTCCGGTGGAGCTGGAAGACTGACCTCTAATAAACGGTCCGGGCCGAACCAATTACAAATCAGTGGGGAGAAGATAGGCATGTCGTATTAGTGGTCAATAAAAAATCTCAAACTGTTGTGGACAAAGGTCCGCACTACCTATCCTTCGCTGTCTGCAAAGAGAGAGAATATTCCTATTCTTCGTTGTTTGCAAGCAGGGAATGTCTCAAAAAGAACCAAAGTACCAAATAGCTAAAAAGCCAAAAGAACAAAAAGAGCGCAATACTGGTATTAAATCCAAACAATTACAAGACAATCAAACAATCAATCAGCAATAGTCGTTTTACACGACCTTACCCGGACCATGTGGACAGTTCTTCGCCTTCCCCTTCCAGCGCCCGATCGTCCTCTTACTCCAATTTTACTGCGGCATTCCTGTGGGATCCCAGTCAGGACCACAGGTCACTCGAGAGAGGTCCGTTCGGAACCGGTGAAGTTCAGGTTGATCGGTTGCCTAGACGAGGGTCTTTTTCGGGCAGGTGCACTCCAATCGTTTAGATGTTCACTCCGTCATTAGGACCTCTCTACCGGACCCACCTGTCGCTGATGGGCGCCACGTTGGGACGCCAATTGTAGAAAAAGACAGCCAATCTCTAACGAATAACAAGGCTGCCCGGCGCAAGACGCCTCTAATTCCCTTCAATAATAGTTACCAAAATAAAGAGGCAGGCGCTCGAAAACTGGAAGGCAAGAACAGGTTTATTACTCCAGAGAAGAACACATCAACTCGGACACGCAATGGTCAGCCTTTTATACACATTTCAGTCAGTTTATTGGTGGTCAAACATCCTTGGAATTCCCGCCTCCAGCATGTTCCCACACAGACCCAGCAGCTGTCCTTCCCCCTCCCAAGTCTAAAAGATGATCGATATCTTACAGCTGGACATTCCGACAGTATCTAAAAGTGTGTGGGATCGGTCAGATCTGAAGGTTCGTGCTATTGAATAAATCAGACTTCTTTGTTGGTGTTACAAGTCCTGCCGTGTGGGGGCAATAAACTATGTCTGCAGGGGTCCGTTAGTGCCTGGGACCGGATTGAGCAGCCAGGTGCGGTCAGGGAGGTGATCAGGAGGCCTTGCTCATGTGCAGAGGATGAAAGGACAAATGGGTTTAGGGCGGGAAGTGTCTCCGGGGCTTTGTCACGAGGACAAGGCTTTACAACCCCGGTATGTTTAGTCATGCTTAGTCAGGGTGCTGGGGATGATTGCGAGGTCAGGGTGAATCATAGGTGAATAGCAGTGAATGAAATGGCTGCGATATCTAAAATGGTTGCTGCTTACGCGCACGCAGAGACCCTTGCTACGCAAGATGGTGCAGGCAATGTTTCACGATCTTCACTTTGCTCTCAACAGTAGCTGTAGCGAACATAAATGAACGCCGCTTATGTATACTTTAAGGTTTATCGATTTCCACAGGTATACAGGATACCACTTTGCTAGGAGCTTATAAGTAAATTAAATATACCAATAAGTTGTAATTCAATTTGTCCATCTTATGCGGAGTGAACACAAGCCCTTTAGCTCTGGTTATCTGTGGTAAAGTGCACAGAGTAGTAAAGACAAAAAAACAAATTAAACAAAATAGGAGGATGAAGGCAAAATGTTTGGAGGAAGACCACCCATAGACTGACAGATCTAATAGTGGCCAAGCTTCTTGTGCAATAAGTTTTAGTCTGCGAAGAAATCACACCTCATGATTTTTCACTGTGGTGGCAATGAACTGGGCACAAACACAGGGATTCAACCTGAAATCCAAATTAAGGAGGCATTGGAAACACTGATGACTCTCTTTCCTCATAATACTTTTCAATAGTCCAACATATGTAAAAGGCAGAAGCGTCAACGGTAATCTCATTTTTCTTCAAAGATTGAGAAATCTATGAGACATGCAAATATAGCAACTTCGCCATTTCTCCGTCACCATAGGATGAGGTCCATTTACCACAATAATATCCACTTCAACATGCCAAGAGTGTACTGAAAGGACAGAGAAGATTTCACATCAGAAGGGAACCAGATCTTCTTTAACAACATCAAGGAATGCATACTGTTCTACCTATATATGTGCACACACTATTAACCCAAAGGCTATTTTCAGAACCACCCAGTGAACAAATTGCTGCACTTTCTTTTTTTCAAAAATATTATATTATGTATTGGATGCTCAGATCCACTGCAATGCCACAATTCAGTGAAATAACCATGATTAAGACCATTTAAGGCACCATGGTAAATCAGAGGACCCAATCAAACGTTTTTTAAATGATGAAAGTTGTATCCAAATTTATGTGGAGGTGTGTGTAAGTGTCTATTTGTGTATGGGTGTGGTTGCCTATGTCTTTTTATGAAAATGTATATGGGTCTTCATACTCTCATCTTTTACAGTCCACCATGATTAGCTTCAAAGCTGGTTCTAAAAGACCAAAGCCTATTTCCTGTTTCCGAAGTTGAGGCCATTGAGCTAATAAGGGTTTATTGGTAAGGCTGGTTTCACAAGAAAAAATGTGTGATTCCAGTAATGGTAAAAGCCATGTTTCTTTCCCTCAAATATGATCTGCTGCACTTGTTGGTGGCATATGAAGTAAGCCAGAATAGTGTGTGATTTCTGAAAGGAGGGTGAGTCACTGGCTCTGACCCTAGGTGCCCTTTGTATTTCCAATTGTGGTACAAACATCAGTTCAAGGAGTTTTAGTAAGAAGCTGTGGAGGATCATCATAACCATTTTACAGTATGGTCTCTGAGTCCTTTGCCAAGTCTCCCATGAAGGTGGCTGTGTTTGCCTACATATTGGAGATAACATCTGAAAGAGGATTTGCCATGTGGATTTGGACATATGCGGTCTTCAGGTAATGAATGGGGCAACAAACTTTTATGCTGATAAAGACAGTGCAGTCGATCGAGCTGTCCAAAGTAGGATTCTCGAATGAGGCTCTGGCAATTTGCCTATGGCTGGGAAATAGGTGGGCTCTGGAGGATGAGCTCATTAGAGGAACAGTACGTGGATATCCAAAAAACTAGTAGCAATATCACAACTGTCCTGAGTCTGGAGCATGGTTGGTAAAGTTTCTTCTCCATATATTAAGAGGAAGGTCTTTTTTGGCTGGGAACAAACTGTAATGCAGGAGAGACTCATAGGCTATAAGAGTAAAGGATGGAGAGCCCTCGAGCCTCCCATCAGTGTCGTAAGAGTAGAGAGTGCTAGGTGCCCCTCCTTAAAAAGCTGTATCGACCCTGTTCAGAAGAAACCTTGTGTCTGGATTGACTTATTGAAACCTCTGTGTCTCCTGTATGCTGCTTGGCTGCAGGTAAACCATTAAAGTTCAGGGGCAGATGTGTGAAGGTATATTATCATCCTTTAGACCTGTTGCTAGTAGGTGCATGCCCTGCACAGGAATCCTCATCACTCTGTGTGCATACAAGGCAAAATAAGCTCTCGAACCCTCTCTCAAGATGGCCACAGTCCCTTTTCTATCTCCACTCCAGACAGTGTCCCTGGGATGCGACTAAAAATCCTTAAGATTTGAAAATGGTAGCAGGCAAATCCAGTCAGTGGAGTTGTGCACACACCTTTCAGCGTGCCCTCTACTGTGAAGGGGCATGTCCACTCCTGCAATGCTGCTCCAGTTCTGTGGTCTCGAACCTCCAATCCTTTCTCCCATAGGAAAGTTAGTCAGCATGAGGGGCTGAGCAAGGTGCACCAGGGTTAGGCCATCATGCAGAGTGTGGTGCGCTGGGCAGCGGGCGAGCAGTCCAGGTAGGCAGGAAGCATCCCCGACACCTGGTAATATTCATGCTGCTTGCAGCTCCCGGGGTTGATGACCAAAATACTAATTGCTTCTGGTTGTCAAGTGCTTGCCATAGACACAAGAGAATCCTGCATTGATTTGTGGATGAGCACCAAGCCGTGCCCCACTGCAGATTGTGTAGTTTGCAGTGACCAGGGCCCAGCCAGCCGGCAGCACTAAAGGGATGCTGCCATGCTCATCAGCATCCCCTGAATGTGTCTTTGTGTGGGTCATTCTTTGGTATGTGAGAGTTGTTGTATGTGTGTATATGTATGCGTGTGAGGGAATGTGTGTGGAGGTGTATATTTTGTGTGTGTGGCTGTGGGGTTGTGTTTTATGGGTGTTTATTTGTGTGTGTATGTAAACATGTGGAGATGTCCGTGTAGGTGTGTGTTAGTATAGGGTGTGTGTGTGTAGTTGGTATTCATCTTTGTATGGGTGTTTGACTGAGTATATGTTTGAACATGTGGGTTGTTTCTGCGGGTGTATGTTTGACACTATGGATCTGTGCGTGTTTTGCCTTTATGTGAATGTATGACTAAATGTATGAGGGTGTTACTGTGGGAGTAGTTCTGTGTATACCTGTATATGTTTGGATGTGTTTCTGCATGTCTGAGTGTGTGTGGGTTTTCTGCATGTGTGTCTCTCCATATGTGTGAGTATGTGTCTAAATGAGAAATTAAATATTTTTAGAATTCTGTATCGGTGTGGTATGTTTTGGTGTATGTCACTCAGAATGTGGGGTTGTGCTGGATTGTATTTGTATATGTGTGTGTACATTATTTACTTTTTGTAAACTGTTTTAAGTACTGATCTATCGCAAAACCTCAGGGGGCAGCACTGAGGGCCACAATGGATCAGCTAAATGGGCAGGAAAACTTAAAAAAAGAGTTTCCACCACCGGCGGTGGGGGGGTCCCATTGCAATGCTTTCAACCCACCCAAGGGGAATCAGGTTGACAATATCTGCCCCCTTGCACTATTTTAATTTTATTTTTTGAGGACAAGGGAACCAATTCCCAGTCATAAGATCAAGGCTGCATCTTGCTGTTTAGGTTGCAGACAGCCAATCAGAATGCACATTTGAACTTGAGGATTTGTAGCTCCACCGCTGAGGATCCGTATGGAACCGTTGAGTTAAATATACAATTAATATTAAACTTACTTTATACAGAAAAGAATTACACCAAATCACAAAAAGCATGCTTTCTAGACCAAGATCCATATTTTGACCATATTTGGTTTAATTCTCTTCAGCAGTTTTTGCGGTATCCTGTTCAGGTTTCCTGTGGAAAAATGAATAAGAAAACACATTTTGGGACATCCCGCCTTTTCCTCTTTGGCCACTTAGCAGATCACCCCATACTGTCCAGGAGGTGGATGAGGCATTATTTTGGAAAGCTTTGTCAAAAATGGTGCCAAAGTTAATAGTCAAGCAAGAAATGCTTTTTCCATGGGGCATGGTCCTAAACAGCTGGGTGGGGAACTCGTAGAATCTGACTCAGTGGAATTTTGTAGAGTTACAAAAAACTTGAGGTGCTGGATGAACATGCAGCCTGTTCTCTTATTGCTTGAACTTCCAGGTTTTGAGGTCCTTCCTGAACTACTCAAGTGATGGTGAGGCTCTGAGGTACCGTGGAAGGTTGCTCCAGGTCTTCTCCACCAGATGGGAGAAAGAGTAGGCTCCACAGTTTAAACAGCATATGTGTCAGGTGGCTGCTAGGAAGAGGGATTCAGTGCTGAGTTTCCTTGAAGAATGGTAGAAGTTCATACGATTGTGGAGGTACGCCGGTCCTTCATTGTGTAGTGCCCTGTATGTGTGAGTGAGCAGCTTGAACCAGCACCTTTTTGCGACAGGAAGCCAGTGTAGTTTTGATGAGTTGCTGGGTGATGTAGGTCTGTCTGCGGAAGGTCAAGGATAAGCCTGGCTGCTGTGTACTGGATCACCTGAAGTTTCACCGCGGTTGAGCTGTTATTCTTATGTAGAGTTAAAAGCCGTAGTTCAGTCTCCTGGTGATGAGAGCTTATGTGACTGTTTGCCTGGTGTTAGGTGGGAACCCTCTGAAAACCTTCCTGAGCACGAGAAAGCAATCAGAGGAGACTGCACTAACCTGCTTCTTCATGGATAGCTGTCTGTCGAGGATGATACCGAGGTTGCAGGCATGTTTGGTTGGTGTGGGGGTTGGGCCCATCTGAGTTGACCACCATGCGCTGTTCCAGAGGGTGTCCTTTCCTTTACAGAAGATGAGCACCTCTGTCTGGTCAGTGTTGAGTTTAAGACAGATTTTGTTCATCCATGTGATCATGTCTTCATGCATCTTTGAAACTTGTCCTTGGTGGTCGCTGGGTCGTTGTTCAGTAAAAGGATGAGTTTGGTGTCACTGCCATAGGAGATGATGTTGAGTTCATGGCTCTTGACGATGTTTGTGAGAGCCGTTATCTATACATTGAAGAAGATTGGACTAAGCGAGGAGCCTTGAGGTACACCGTAGGGATCGAGGAGTAGGGCTGCAGGATGACCTTCTGTGTTCTTCCTGTAAGGCAGGATGCAATCCACTTGAGGGCTGTTCTCTGAATTCAAATATGGTGGAGTCTTTTTAACAGTTTGTGGTGGGACACGATGTTGAAGGTCAAGAAGGCTGAGGGCTGCTCTTTCTCTATGGTCTAACAGAATTCTGATGTCATCCATGGCCGGGGCTAGCGATGTCGCTGTGTTGTGGTTTGCTCTGAAGTCTGATTGGGTGGTGGCCAGAAGGTTATGGGTCTCCAGATATCTAGTGAACTAGATGTTGATTGCTTTCTCAATTACTTTGGCTGGCAAAGGTGCATGAGGATAGGCCGGTAGTTATTAGGTTCCCCTGGATCAACGGCTGGCTTCTTTAGTAGCAGATTTACATCAGCATCATTCCATTTCTGGGAGAAATGGGCTGTAGTGATAGTGGAGTTGAGGACCTTGGTGAATTATTTGCTGATGGGTTGATTACCAAGGTTAAATGTGTGGTGTGGGCAGGGGTCTATTGGGGCTGCAGAGTAGATGGATCTCAGGAAGAACGCCGTTTCCTTCTCAGAGAGGATGTTCCATGAGGTGAGCATGTGTTGGTTATGTCAGATGGCACGATATGGGTGATACTGTCCTTGGTGGCGGGTAGAGTTGCAAAGTTTTGGTAGATGGTGGGTTGATTTTGTGGTGAAAAAGTCTTTGAGGGTGTTGAAGAGAGCTTCCGATGGTGTGATGTTGCTTTCAGTTGCAGAGGAGTTGGTGAATTCCTTGCTGTTGTTGGAGCTGTCTTTGATTTGGGTGGCTAGGGTGATCTTCTTGGTGTTCTTCAGGAGGTGGTGAAATCAGTTGAGGGCGTCTTTGAAGCATTATCTGTCCTAAAGGGTCTTACTGGTGCACCATCTTCTTTCCTTCTGTCTATAGTTACTTTTCTGGGTTTTTAGTTCTTCTGTGAACCAGTTGGGGTGTCGTATTTGTTTCATGGGCTTGGTGGGTTATTTTGGTGCAACTTCATCTGTGCTTGTCGTGAGCCTGTTTTTGGAGATTTTTGTTGCTTTTTCTGTGTCTTCTGTGGTGGTGGGTGCGCAAGAGATTAGGACAGTAAAACACCTTTACAGCGCAACATCTTTCCGTAATACCTTCACTCCGCATACCATCACAACGAAAGTACCATTACGCCGCTTTACTTTTATAACACATATCATTTATTCTTATATGCTTTTATCACGCATGCTTTTACAACGAAATTCGTTGTAAAAGCATGAATGGTAAAAGTATATGTTTTTAATATTTAAGTTTAAGGTAAGTATATGGTTTTATTTTGGGGGTGTTGGGGTATATGTTTTAGGGGTTCAGGGGTATTTTAAAGGTGGGTTTGTGTTATGGGGTGCACAGTGTATTTTTAGAGTATGATATTTTTAGATTATAGGGTTGGTTTTGGGGTGCTTAGGTATTTTTAGGGTTAAGGGGTAGGTTTAGGTTTTGGGTTATAGGGGGTTTAATTAGGGTTCAGGGTGGGTTTTGGGTTATGGGGTTTAGGGGTATTTTCAGGGTTTAGGAATAGGTTTGGGTTTTGGGGTACAGGGTTGTTTTAGGGTTCAGGGCTAGGTTTTGGGTACAGGGGTATTTTTAGGGTTCAGGGCTAGGTTTGGGTTTCGGGGTACGGGGGTATTTTTTAGGGTTCGGGGCTAGGTTTGGGTTTTGGGGTACAGGGGTATTTTTAGGGTTTGGGGCTAGGTTTGGGTTTTGGGGTACAGGGGTATATTAAGGGTTCAGGCTAGGTTTGGGTTTTGGGGTACAGGGGTATTTTAGGGTTCAGGGATAGGTTTGGGTTTTGGGGTACAGGGATATTTTTATGGTTCAGGGCTAGGTTTGGGTTTTGGGGCACAGGGGTATTTTTAGGATTTAGGGCTAGTTTTGGGTTTTGGGGTACAGTGGTAATTTAGGGTTCAGGGATAGGTTTGGGTTTTGGGGTACAGGGGTATTTTTAGGGTCAAGGGCTAGGTTTGGGTTTTGGGGTACAGGGGCATTTTAGGGTTCAGGGATTGATTTGGGCTTTGAGGTACAGGGGTATTTTTAAGGTTCAGGGCTAGGTTTGGGTTTTGGGGTACTGGTTTTTTTTTAGGGTTCAGGGATAGGTATGGGTTTTGGGGTAGAGGGGATTTTTTAGGCTTCAGGGATAGGTTTGGGTTTTGGGGTACAGGAGCATTTTTAGGGTTCAGGGATAGGTTTGGGTTTTTGGGTGCAGGGTATATTTTTAGGGTCATGATGGGTTAGTGTTTAAGTGTGCTGGGGTAGTTTAAGGAGTAAGGGTGGGGTAAGATTTTGGGGTGCTGGGGTATTTTAAGGGACCAGGGTGGGATTAGTTTTTATGGTGAAAAGGGTAATTAAAAAAAATATATATATATAAATATTTGTAAATATATATATATATATATATAAATAATAAATATATATATATACATATGCATTAATACGTATATATATGTATATATATGTATATATATGCACACACACACACACACACACATATATATATATATATATATATATATATATATATATATATATATTCACTGAAAAAACCATAGGTTATAGACCATATATAGTTAGGAATTAGCATTTAAAAAAACCTTATTTTACTCACACAAAACCATTGAAATTACATATATAGTTAGTTGCACTAACTATATATCGCGCACCCGCAATCCACTGCTGATGATGTCACATATTACATCATTCATGACATGGTCAGTGACATCACTGATGACATCACTGATGACATCTCAAATGACATCACTGATGACATCACTGATGACATCATCCAGTGACTGTGTGTTTCTGTAAAGTTTAAATATGTTTTACATATTGAAGAATGAGTAGATGTATAACTGTCTGGACGAAGGATTTAGTAGGTGCATGACTGAATGTATGAGTGAGTGATTAAATGTGTCTCACTGAGTGCATGGGTTAGTGACTAAACTGTCTTACTTTGTGCATCATTATGTCTGTTGTTCTGTAAACTGCTGCATGTGTTGATCAGTAGCTATATGATTAACTATATGGGTTATTGATTGATTGTCCAAGTATTTGTATGGGAGACTGAGTGTGTGTGTGGCTGGCTGGGAGGTGTGACTCTGTGCAGATCAATGTGTTAGTATATGTTTGAAAATGTAAGGTGCTCTATGTTTAACTGTATAGACAAGAAAATGGAAGTGTGATTGATTCTTTACAGGACTGACTAGGTGTGTGAGTAACTCCATGGATGAGTGGCAGAGTGTGAGTGTCTGTATAGGTGTATGAGTGCATATGATAGTGTTGTAAAGATGAGTGATTGTATGTATGAATGATTGTATGGGTGAATGAGTGAATGTGTGTGTAGACGTAGGAATCAGTGAGTACGTATGTAGTAACTAGTATTGGTGTGTCAATGGTTTCAAAAATTATACTCTGTATTTAACACTGGGTGAAACAGAGGTTATATTAAAATGTGAGGAGATGCATTGTATTGTCACATGAATGATATCATCAGTGATGTGGTCATTGATGTCAAATGAGATGTCATCAGTGATGTCATCAGTGATGTCATTTGAGATGTCATCAGTGATGTCATCAGTGATGTCACTGACCATGTCATGAATGATGTAATATGTGACATCATCAGCAGTGGATTGCGGGTGCGCGATATATAGTTAGTGCAACTAACTATATATGGAATTTCAATGGTTTTGTGTGAGTAAAATAAGGTTTTTTTAAATGCTAATTCCTAACTATATATGGTCTATAACCTATGGTTTTTTCAGTGAATTTTCAAGGTTTTGTAAATGCTAATTCCTAACTATATATGGTCTATAACCTATGGTTTTTTCAGTGAATTTCAATGGTTTTTTAATAGCAAAAATGTCACCAATTGATACCATTGGTGAAAACCTTTATGCATTTGCCCAAACCTGACCTGTTAATTGTGCACTGTGGAGGTAATGACTTGGGCACTTTGACTGGTGTAGGTCTGGAAATGCTTTTAAAGGACACCTTTGAGCAATTAATGGCACTTTTTCCTCAGACTGCCTTGGTATATTCAAATATATGCCAAAGACAGAAATGGAGGTGGTCCAAGCAATTTTGTCCACAAATTGAGAAGTCGAGGAAGCATGTAAACAAATCTGTTTCAGCTTACATGAGAGACCATGGAATGGGCTCCCTGTACAACAATAACTTGCGTTACTACATGCAAGATATCTACAGAGGAGATGGAGTTCACTTCTCAGATGAGGGCAACATAATTTTCACTCTGAATTTAAGAATGTGCATTGGTACCTACTTATAAGTACCTAAATGTACCATAAACCCAAAAGCTCTTCTCAGAGCTACCCTACATCTAATCACTCACAATTATTATTTTACTCTAACATTTTTCACTAATTTTCAACAAAGTACGCTCCCTGGGGCGCTACCCGGTACGCGAACCGGGAGCTAACCTCGCGAAATTTAAAAAATAAAAATAAAATTTCGCACATATAAGCCTCCTCAGCCACCCTCACAAAACCTAGGGGGTCAAGATAACTCTACCGTGCCCCCTTCTACCCATTCTGAACATTATTTGCCCTCCATCTTGTATCTTAATTCGACCGAAACACAAAATGGTGGACTCCCGGAACGCTTAAGGTCCGCGAACCGAGGCGCTCAACGGTTCGCGTACCGGGTCGCTCCCTGGGAAGCGCACCATCAAAAAAGGTGGGAAAGTAGTTCACAGAAAAGCCACTGGAGACAATTTCACCAAATATAGATTAGCTCATACTACATACCAATCCCTACCATTTTCACAAATTTGGTTGGAATTCCATTTAGTCATTTAGCCTGTAGACCTCTCTAAATACCCTGAAGTAAATTACTTCACAAAACACATCTGAAGTGTTGGAATTGACAACCAATTAAAATGTTACTTTCATTTTCTACTTTTTTTACCTGACATTTGATTGGTTATGTACCTGAATATATATAAAGGAAGAGAGAGAAACACAGCCATTTTGACTACTACTTCCTGAACTACATTGCAAGATAATTTTCACTCACAACTTAAACTTGTTTTTAGAAGGTGAGATATTATTTTATACATTTGAAAACATTTTCAGATAGTTATATACTATCCCTCTGTAAGAGTTAGACATTGAGAAAGGCTTCTTTATTATAATTATGGATTGATTTAGGTTTCTGTGGTATAATTATGAATTTACTTAGGCTTCTTCACAGGCACTTTTTAATAGTACTACTTCACGCCTGAAACCATACAGTGCCCATAGATTACTTCTCTGTTATAAACTCACAAGTACCTGTCTGAACTTAAACCCAACAGTGCCCTATCTCTACTGATATATTTATTTTTTATGCAAATTACAGCAATAAAATGGAAGGTGAGCAGAATGTTTCCTTCGAAATTGTTCTGGAGAACAACACAGAAAAAGATATTGAGGACAATGATGACTCACGGGACCATTTTCCAGAAAATTTCAGCCAATTCCGTCCACAAATGCCAAAGTTATTAGACATAGAATTTTCAAAAATCCCATAGGGAAAAAATCCTAACTATATATACCTACTGGCGACCGCCAGTAGGTAATATATATATATATATATATATTCACTGAAAAAACCATAGGTTATAGACCATATATAGTTAGGAATTAGCATTTACAAAACCTTGAAAATTCACTGAAAAAACCATAGGTTATAGACCATATATAGTTAGGAATTAGCATTTAAAAAAACCTTATTTTACTCACACAAAACCATTGAAATTCCATATATAGTTAGTTTCACTAACTATATATCGCGCACCCGCAATCCACTGCTGATGATGTCACATATTACATCATTCATGACATGGTCAGTGACATCACTGATGACATCACTGATGACATCTCAAATGACATCACTGATGACATCACTGATGACATCATCCAGTGACTGTGTGTTTCTGTAAAGTTTAAATATGTTTTACATATTGAAGAATGAGTAGATGTATAACTGTCTGGACGAAGGATTTAGTAGGTGCATGACTGAATGTATGAGTGAGTGATTAAATGTGTCTCACTGAGTGCATGGGTTAGTGACTAAACTGTCTTAATTTGTGCATCATTATGTCTGTTGTTCTGTAAACTGCTGCATGTGTTGATCAGTAGCTATATGATTAACTATATGGGTTATTGATTGATTGTCCAAGTATTTGTATGGGAGACTGAGTGTGTGTGTGGCTGGCTGGGAGGTGTGTGACTCTGTGCAGATCAATGTGTACTTGTATCAATGATTGTATAAGAAAGTAAGTATGTGTTAGTATATGTTTGAAAATGTAAGGTGCTCTATGTTTAACTGTATAGACAAGAAAATGGAAGTGTGATTGATTCTTTACAGGACTGACTAGGTGTGTGAGTAACTCCATGGATGAGTGGCAGAGTGTGAGTGTCTGTATAGGTGTATGAGTGCATATGATAGTGTTGTAAAGATGAGTGATTGTATGTATGAATGTTTGTATGGGTGAATGAGTGAATGTGTGTGTAGACGTAGGAATCAGTGAGTACGTATGTAGTAACTAGTATTGGTGTGTCAATGGTTTCAAAAATTATACTCTGTATTTAACACTGGGTGAAACAGAGGTTATATTAAAATGTGAGGAGATGCATTGTATTGTCACATGAATGATATCATCAGTGATGTGGTCATTGATGTCAAATGAGATGTCATCAGTGATGTCATCAGTGATGTCATTTGAGATGTCATCAGTGATGTCACTGACCATGTCATGAATGATGTAATATGTGACATCATCAGCAGTGGATTGCGGGTGCGCGATATATAGTTAGTGCAACTAACTATATATGGAATTTCAATGGTTTTGTGTGAGTAAAATAAGGTTTTTTTAAATGCTAATTCCTAACTATATATGGTCTATAACCTATGGTTTTTTCAGTGAATTTTCAAGATTTTGTAAATGCTAATTCCTAACTATATATGGTCTATAACCTATGGTTTTTTCAGTGAATTTCAATGGTTTTTTAATAGCAAAAATGTCACCAATTGATACCATTGGTGAAAACCTTTATGCATTTGCCCAAACCTGACCTGTTAATTGTGCACTGTGGAGGTAATGACTTGGGCACTTTGACTGGTGTAGGTCTGGAAATGCTTTTAAAGGACACCTTTGAGCAATTAATGGCACTTTTTCCTCAGACTGCCTTGGTATATTCAAATATATGCCAAAGACAGAAATGGAGGTGGTCCAAGCAATTTTGTCCACAAATTGAGAAGTCGAGGAAGCATGTAAACAAATATGTTTCAGCTTACATGAGAGACCATGGAATGGGCTCCCTGTACAACAATAACTTACGTTACTACATGCAAGATATCTACAGAGGAGATGGAGTTCACTTCTCAGATGAGGGCAACAGAATTTTCACTCTGAATTTAAGAATGTGCATTGGTACCTACTTATAAGTACCTAAATGTACCATAAACCCAAAAGCTCTTCTCAGAGCTACCCTACATCTAATCACTCACAATTATTATTTTACTCTAACATTTTTCACTAATTTTCAACAAAGTACGCTCCCTGGGGCGCTACCCAGTACGCGAACCGGGAGCTAACCTCGCGAAATTTTAAAAAAAAATGTTTTTTTTCGCACATATAAGCCTCCTCAGCCACCCTCACAAAACCTAGGGGGTCAAGATAACTCTACCGTGCCCCCTTCTACCCATTCTGAACATTATTTGCCCTCCATCTTGTATCTTAATTCGACCGAAACACAAAATGGTGGACTCCCGGAACGCTTAAGGTCCGCGAACCGAGGCGCTCAGCGGTTCGCGTACCGGGTCGCTCCCTGGGAAGCGCACCATCAAAAAAGGTGGGAAAGTAGTTCACAGAAAAGCCACTGGAGACAATTTCACCAAATATAGATTAGCTCATACTACATACCAATCCCTACCATTTTCACAAATTTGGTTGGAATTCCATTTAGTCATTTAGCCTGTAGACCTCTCTAAATACCCTGAAGTAAATTACTTCACAAAACACATCTGAAGTGTTGGAATTGACAACCAATTAAAATGTTACTTTCATTTTCTACTTTTTTTACCTGACATTTGATTGGTTATGTACCTGAATATATATAAAGGAAGAGAGAGAAACACAGCCATTTTGACTACTACTTCCTGAACTACATTGCAAGATCATTTTCACTCACAACTTAAACTTGTTTTTAGAAGGTGAGATATTATTTTATAAATTTGAAAACATTTTCAGATAGTTATATACTATCCCTCTGTAAGAGTTAGACATTGAGAAAGGCTTCTTTATTATAATTATGGATTGATTTAGGTTTCTGTGGTATAATTATGAATTTACTTAGGCTTCTTCACAGGCACTTTTTAATAGTACTACTTCACGCCTGAAACCATACAGTGCCCATAGATTACTTCTCTGTTATAAACTCACAAGTACCTGTCTGAACTTAAACCCAACAGTGCCCTATCTCTACTGATATATTTATTTTTTATGCAAATTACAGCAATAAAATGGAAGGTGAGCAGAATGTTTCCTTCGAAATTGTTCTGGAGAACAACACAGAAAAAGATATTGAGGACAATGATGACTCACGGGACCATGAATTAGTTCAATGTGTAGAATCTGTGGATCATTTACTTCATTATGATGACGGTCAAATGTGGGAACTTATGTTCACTCAACAAGAGGACATATCGGACAGTCAAATGCTAGACGTTCTATTAAATTTTGAAAAACAATCCGAAAAATAAAATTGTATGTAATATTAAAAAATTGTTTGAGTCTTTAATCATTTTTATATGTAATTAATAAACTAGTTAAATGTTAGAAATGTTATTAAATTTTCAACCACAATCACAATAATAAATAATTGCTTAAAAAATAAAAAAAATTAAAAATAATCAACAAAACCAACAATCAATTAACATACTGCATTTGAAAAGTCTCTCATTCATTTTTCATTGCAGTACGCTGCCCAGAACGCTTCCCGGTTCGCGGACCGGGCGCTACCCACGAAAAAAACCAAAAAAAAAATATTTTTTTTTTTGCCCCGCGGGGCCCTTTTAAAGCCTCCACATTAAACCTAGGGGGTCAGGGAGGATCTACTATGCCCAGTTATGGTTATTTCCCCCTTTGTTTTGGCCTCCTCTTGTCTCTCAATCCTACCGAGAGACAAGATGGCGGCCGCTCCGGACTGTTTGGAATGTTGACAGACGCCGGAGAGCCAATCAGCTTCGCTACGCGAAGTTCTGGTACACGCCCCGGTCCGCGAACCGGGGAGCTGCCCGGTCCGCTGTTACAGATATATATCTTTTTTTAAACGTTAATTTCTCAAAATCCACTGGAGCACATATATTGAGACCTACAAAAGGCACATCGGGCTACCAGTCCCTACAATTTTGCCAAGTTTCGTTGAAATCCATTCAGCCGTTCGGCCTAAAAGTGAGGCCAACCGCCCTATGGAAAACTCAATGTTAAAAACACGTTTTGGGACCCCCCTTTTTTCTCGGCCCCCCCTGGACGAACCCCCCCCAAATTTCCAGGGGCTGCTCAGAAACAAAATGTTCCATTTTCCAGAAAATTTCAGCCAATTCCGTCCACAAATGCCAAAGTTATTAGACATAGAATTTTCAAAAATCCCATAGGGAAAAAATCCTAACTATATATACCTACTGGCGACCGCCAGTAGGTAATATATATATATATATATATATTCACTGAAAAAACCATAGGTTATAGACCATATATAGTTAGGAATTAGCATTTACAAAACCTTGAAAATTCACTGAAAAAACCATAGGTTATAGACCATATATAGTTAGGAATTAGCATTTAAAAAAACCTTATTTTACTCACACAAAACCATTGAAATTCCATATATAGTTAGTTTCACTAACTATATATCGCGCACCCGCAATCCACTGCTGATGATGTCACATATTACATCATTCATGACATGGTCAGTGACATCACTGATGACATCACTGATGACATCTCAAATGACATCACTGATGACATCACTGATGACATCATCCAGTGACTGTGTGTTTCTGTAAAGTTTAAATATGTTTTACATATTGAAGAATGAGTAGATGTATAACTGTCTGGACGAAGGATTTAGTAGGTGCATGACTGAATGTATGAGTGAGTGATTAAATGTGTCTCACTGAGTGCATGGGTTAGTGACTAAACTGTCTTAATTTGTGCATCATTATGTCTGTTGTTCTGTAAACTGCTGCATGTGTTGATCAGTAGCTATATGATTAACTATATGGGTTATTGATTGATTGTCCAAGTATTTGTATGGGAGACTGAGTGTGTGTGTGGCTGGCTGGGAGGTGTGTGACTCTGTGCAGATCAATGTGTACTTGTATCAATGATTGTATAAGAAAGTAAGTATGTGTTAGTATATGTTTGAAAATGTAAGGTGCTCTATGTTTAACTGTATAGACAAGAAAATGGAAGTGTGATTGATTCTTTACAGGACTGACTAGGTGTGTGAGTAACTCCATGGATGAGTGGCAGAGTGTGAGTGTCTGTATAGGTGTATGAGTGCATATGATAGTGTTGTAAAGATGAGTGATTGTATGTATGAATGTTTGTATGGGTGAATGAGTGAATGTGTGTGTAGACGTAGGAATCAGTGAGTACGTATGTAGTAACTAGTATTGGTGTGTCAATGGTTTCAAAAATTATACTCTGTATTTAACACTGGGTGAAACAGAGGTTATATTAAAATGTGAGGAGATGCATTGTATTGTCACATGAATGATATCATCAGTGATGTGGTCATTGATGTCAAATGAGATGTCATCAGTGATGTCATCAGTGATGTCATTTGAGATGTCATCAGTGATGTCACTGACCATGTCATGAATGATGTAATATGTGACATCATCAGCAGTGGATTGCGGGTGCGCGATATATAGTTAGTGCAACTAACTATATATGGAATTTCAATGGTTTTGTGTGAGTAAAATAAGGTTTTTTTAAATGCTAATTCCTAACTATATATGGTCTATAACCTATGGTTTTTTCAGTGAATTTTCAAGGTTTTGTAAATGCTAATTCCTAACTATATATGGTCTATAACCTATGGTTTTTTCAGTGAATTTCAATGGTTTTTTAATAGCAAAAATGTCACCAATTGATACCATTGGTGAAAACCTTTATGCATTTGCCCAAACCTGACCTGTTAATTGTGCACTGTGGAGGTAATGACTTGGGCACTTTGACTGGTGTAGGTCTGGAAATGCTTTTAAAGGACACCTTTGAGCAATTAATGGCACTTTTTCCTCAGACTGCCTTGGTATATTCAAATATATGCCAAAGACAGAAATGGAGGTGGTCCAAGCAATTTTGTCCACAAATTGAGAAGTCGAGGAAGCATGTAAACAAATCTGTTTCAGCTTACATGAGAGACCATGGAATGGGCTCCCTGTACAACAATAACTTGCGTTACTACATGCAAGATATCTACAGAGGAGATGGAGTTCACTTCTCAGATGAGGGCAACAGAATTTTCACTCTGAATTTAAGAATGTGCATTGGTACCTACTTATAAGTACCTAAATGTACCATAAACCCAAAAGCTCTTCTCAGAGCTACCCTACATCTAATCACTCACAATTATTATTTTACTCTAACATTTTTCACTAATTTTCAACAAAGTACGCTCCCTGGGGCGCTACCCAGTACGCGAACCGGGAGCTAACCTCGCGAAATTTTTAAAAAAAATGTTTTTTTTCGCACATATAAGCCTCCTCAGCCACCCTCACAAAACCTAGGGGGTCAAGATAACTCTACCGTGCCCCCTTCTACCCATTCTGAACATTATTTGCCCTCCATCTTGTATCTTAATTCGACCGAAACACAAAATGGTGGACTCCCGGAACGCTTAAGGTCCGCGAACCGAGGCGCTCAACGGTTCGCGTACCGGGTCGCTCCCTGGGAAGCGCACCATCAAAAAAGGTGGGAAAGTAGTTCACAGAAAAGCCACTGGAGACAATTTCACCAAATATAGATTAGCTCATACTACATACCAATCCCTACCATTTTCACAAATTTGGTTGGAATTCCATTTAGTCATTTAGCCTGTAGACCTCTCTAAATACCCTGAAGTAAATTACTTCACAAAACACATCTGAAGTGTTGGAATTGACAACCAATTAAAATGTTACTTTCATTTTCTACTTTTTTTACCTGACATTTGATTGGTTATGTACCTGAATATATATAAAGGAAGAGAGAGAAACACAGCCATTTTGACTACTACTTCCTGAACTACATTGCAAGATCATTTTCACTCACAACTTAAACTTGTTTTTAGAAGGTGAGATATTATTTTATAAATTTGAAAACATTTTCAGATAGTTATATACTATCCCTCTGTAAGAGTTAGACATTGAGAAAGGCTTCTTTATTATAATTATGGATTGATTTAGGTTTCTGTGGTATAATTATGAATTTACTTAGGCTTCTTCACAGGCACTTTTTAATAGTACTACTTCACGCCTGAAACCATACAGTGCCCATAGATTACTTCTCTGTTATAAACTCACAAGTACCTGTCTGAACTTAAACCCAACAGTGCCCTATCTCTACTGATATATTTATTTTTTATGCAAATTACAGCAATAAAATGGAAGGTGAGCAGAATGTTTCCTTCGAAATTGTTCTGGAGAACAACACAGAAAAAGATATTGAGGACAATGATGACTCACGGGACCATGAATTAGTTCAATGTGTAGAATCTGTGGATCATTTACTTCATTATGATGACGGTCAAATGTGGGAACTTATGTTCACTCAACAAGAGGACATATCGGACAGTCAAATGCTAGACGTTCTATTAAATTTTGAAAAACAATCCGAAAAATAAAATTGTATGTAATATTAAAAAATAGTTTGAGTCTTTAATCATTTTTATATGTAATTAATAAACTAGTTAAATGTTAGAAATGTTATTAAATTTTCAACCACAATCACAATAATAAATAATTGCTTAAAAAATAAAAAAAATAAAAAATAATCAACAAAACCAACAATCAATTAACATACTGCATTTGAAAAGTCTCTCATTCATTTTTCATTGCAGTACGCTGCCCAGAACGCTTCCCGGTTCGCGGACCGGGCGCTACCCACGAAAAAAACCAAAAAAAAAATATTTTTTTTTTTGCCCCGCGGGGCCCTTTTAAAGCCTCCACATTAAACCTAGGGGGTCAGGGAGGATCTACTATGCCCCCTTATGGTTATTTCCCCCTTTGTTTTGGCCTCCTCTTGTCTCTCAATCCTACCGAGAGACAAGATGGCGGCCGCTCCGGACTGTTTGGAATGTTGACAGACGCCGGAGAGCCAATCAGCTTCGCTACGCGAAGTTCTGGTACGCGCCCCGGTCCGCGAACCGGGGAGCTGCCTGGTCCGCTGTTACAGCTATATATCTTTTTTTAAACGTTAATTTCTCAAAATCCACTGGAGCACATATATTGAGACCTACAAAAGGCACATCGGGCTACCAGTCCCTACAATTTTGCCAAGTTTCGTTGAAATCCATTCAGCCATTCGGCCTAAAAGTGAGGCCAACCGCCCTATGGAAAACTCAATGTTAAAAACACGTTTTGGGACCCCCCTTTTTTCTCGGCCCCCCCTGGACGAACCCCCCCCAAATTTCCAGGGGCTGCTCAGAAACAAAATGTTCCATTTTCCAGAAAATGTCAGCCAATTCCGTCCACAAATGCCAAAGTTATTAGACATAGAAATTTCAAAAATCCCATAGGGAAAAAATCCTAACTATATATACCTACTGGCGACCGCCAGTAGGTAATATATATTACCTACTGGCGTTCGCCAGTAGGTAGTTATAGTTATAGTTATGATTGTTTTCCATAGGAAATCTGCAACATTCTATTGGGAATAACTTTGGCGCCGGTAGACGAATCTTCGCGAATTTCTCAAGGAAGATGGCCCGCTCTGCTCTGCTCCTTCCCTGAAAGTTTAGGGGGGAATCGTCAAGCGGGGGCCGAGATAAAAGGGGGGTCCCAAAACGTGTTTTCCCCATGTTAATTTCCATAGGGCGGTTGGACTCACTTTTAGCCCGAATGGCTGAATGGATTTCCACCAAACTTGGCAAAATTGTAGGGACTGGTAGCCCGATGTGCCTTTGCTATGTCTCAAGATATGTGCTCCAGTGGATTTTGAGTAATTTAGGTTAAAAAAAATATATATATCTATAAGCGCGCCCCGGTACGCGCACCGGGGCGCGTACCAGCGCGCTACGCGAGTACGCGAGTGGAAAGCTGATTGGCTCTCGGGTGTCTGTCAACATTCCAAACAGTCCGGACCGGCCGCCATCTTGTGTCTCGGTAGGATCGAGACACAAGAGGTGGCAAAAACAAAGGGGGAAATGACCAAAAGGGGGCAGGGTAGAACCCCCTGACCCTATAGGTTTGATGTGGGGGCTATAAAAGAGCTTTGCGGGGGGAGCGTCCGGTACGCGCACCGGGGAGCGTACCGGGGAGCGTACCATGGGGAAAAAAGAATGACAGAGTTTTTAAAAAACATTTTTTACTTTTTTGGGCTTTTATGAACAATTTTATATTTTTTTTGTAATTTTTATGGGGAGAAAAACAGGGAATTGTAATCGGCTCAACTAGAGCAAAAAAAACCAGGAAAAATATTAAGGTTTTTTTCTGCAGATGTGGTTCTCTCCTGCACGGTTGATTAGGTTTATACTTTTCTCGCCATACGAAATTGTAGTCCCGCAATAGATACAAACAATTTTAAAATCTCCAAACTGGGTTTGGATGTTTGGGACCATCTCCCTTGCCTCTGGACCCGATGGAGTAGGTTGTTTGCTTGTTGAGGTTCTGGAAGAAGATTGGGGAAGGTTTCTGGACAGTTCTCTCACCTCTGCCGCAGAATAGTTGTTGGGATGCCTGCGTTACATGTGGCGAATCATGGTGTAATTACCAAAAGAATACTTTTTTGTAGGGTTTCCCCCTGGAAAGTTCAGCGCCACAGATCAGACAAGTCACTTTTGCCGCATTGACTTTCTTTTGGCCTCTTGGGAATTTAAAAAACTCCCACACAATGTGCTCTCTCGGTTTATAAGGGGGATTGTCTTCAGGCAGGAACCTCCTCTCCTCCTCCTCCTCCTCTTCTTTTTCACCACCAATGTGGTGTTGTGGTGGTGGTGGTGGTGGTGCAGATGCTCCTGCTGCTGCTGCTACTGTAGCCATTTCTCAATGAATGGAAAGAGGTCTTCCTCACTCAAAGAACAAAGTGAGAATTAGGAAAAAAGGTGGGGGCTTTCATCATTTGGAAAACAAAACTGTTCTGAACCAATGAAAAGTGTTATTTTCAGGTCACATGACCCGGGCTTTCATCATTTGGAAACCAAAAAAATTCTGAACCAATGAAAAGTGTTATTTTCAGGTCACATGACCCGACGCGCTTACGCTACATGCGCCCGAGGGTGCTTACGTTGCGCGATCGTATGCGCTCGGGCGCTTCCGGGTGCGCTTACGCCGTGCGTCATATGACGCATCACGCGGCTACGCGATACGTCACGATGATGTTTTCGTTCGCGGCAATAGCGCTAACGGGACGCTCACCGGTACGCGCACCGGGGCGTGCCGTAACACGTCGCTTACCCGTACGCTCACCGGTACGCGCACCGGGAGCGCACCAACGCAAAAAAAAGGGAAAAATATACATAAAAAAAATTGTATTACAAAAATATACAATATGAAATTAATTATAAATATTATACTTCATACCTATAGAGATTTGCTATTAAAAAACCTTTGAAATTCACTGAAAAAACATAGGTTTGAGGCCCTATATATAGTTAGGAATTAGCATTTACAAAACCTATGAAATTCACTGAAAAAAACCATACGTTTCATACCAGTTATAGTTAGAAGTTAGCATTTAAAAAACCTATGAAATTCACTGAAAAAACCATAGGCTTCACACCAGTTATAGTTAGCTGGAAATTTTACTTGCATAAAACCATTGAAATTCCCACGTTATAGTTAGTTGGACTCACTATAACTTGAGCGTGCAATGCACTGCTGATGACGTCACATAGTACATTACTCATGACATGGGATCAGGATAAAATTAAAACCAGTTAGCTGCTGGATTAAGATCTGGTCAAACCACAGCCTCTTTCTTTAAAAGTTGGGTTTATCCACCCTTTATCCCCCCTTCGTCATCTCCATCTCCATCTCCATTTATTAAATCCATGGTGTGTTGGAGATCATGCCTTTCCAGCACCTTATTGAGCTCTTTTCCCTCTGCAGTGTGTTCTAAATGGGGGCCCTCTTCCAACGGACAGGAGTACCAGACACCCAGTGTATTTTTCACATTTGGGCAAAGGTGACAATTAAAATTGCCTGCAAGCACCCATATGTACTTGCGTCCCTCTTGATCATTCTCTCCCTCCAGCCTTTTACCCGATTCTCTAAAATTTATGAGTGATGACCCTGGAACTATAGCATTATAAAAGTTCACGAATAATATGTTCTGGCCCCTCACATGTAGTTTTAGCCCTTGTAAAACATCAGAGTTCCAGCTCAGGTCTACCCATTTCCCTTTCAGTTTTAAATCCGCATAGATCATCAGCCCACCCTTAGCTCTTCTTGACCGCCCTTTCCTTTCCGGGACAAAGAACATCTTAAAGCCTTCAAGAACTAGCCCATGTTCGTAAAATCTCATTGGAAATTCTCCTTGTGACCGAAAATTGTGCCAGGGAATGGTAAATCTTACTCACACTTGGCATCTCACATTCTTAAGCCCCCTGTTGTTCCCACTATCATCGCATTGTTCTAACACAAGAAATATTCCACCACAAGAGAATAGCCGGAATTTGTCTGGAACTCCGCATTGCAAGAATAGGCAGCCTTCTCTTCCTGTCCTCCCATAACTTTAAACGCATGGCACTACACAGTAGGACGTCTGGTACTGAATTAGTTTATAATTTCATATTGTTTTAGTGCAAAAAAGGGGATAGCCACTCCTTTCAGCTTCTATGCCTTCCACTGGACCACTGCTGGCATGCTGTGCCAATTACTATTTATCTCTTTCTCAAAGAGGAATATTTTTACCCTTTCTCTATTAACTGACATGTCACGTGAAGGTTGGAGTGTACCAATTTTTGTGGAGTGCTTACTTATTTACAATGCAGAATTGTTTTTAAATGAATCTTTCTATTGAATATCTCCTATGGGGTAATCAATGTATAATCAAAATGTGATTCTGTGATCTTTCTTAAAAATCCATCTTATTTTGCTCCATGAATGGTTGATTTTATTCCTCTTCATTCATAAGGATCCAGATTTAGATTTCTACTCATGTAATGATACAGTGTGATAGAGAGTCTTTTGAAGCTGTTTTCGATGAATGGCCCTCTAAGCTATTTAGAGTATTCTCTACTGTAAATGTACAAACAGTTATTTATTATGGTCCCAGGGTTCCTCCGTGCCCATCAGAATGATCATTCTGGATTCTGCTTTTTCTTAGTCTGTTGCCTACTCCCCACAATTTCTCTATGTGACGAATCTCACTCAGCTGTATTCCCTACAAATTTATCCCAAAAGTGTTAGCGATTGGTTAGCTGAAATAATTGTTCTTTCTAGCTTTAAAGTGTTGCAGGATTCTAAGTTTCACTATATTAGAAGTACTTCCTAGATATAATTTTTTACAAGTGTTTTACAGTATTATACAACATGTTCTGTTTCACAGGTTATGTGTTCTTTTATAGTTTTTTCCCATTTGATAGTGCAAATATGTTTATATTCATGCCATTTGTACATGCCTTGCATGTGGAGGCTTTCCAGAACTCATACGTATCCTAATTGGCTAACCGGTCTGAGGTCTTCTTTTGCATGGGCTTTAAGTCACTTGATATTAACATATCTGCTAGCAATGACACTTCATAAAATGTAATTTGTGAGAGGTGTGGCAGTTCATCTTTTAATTCCTAATCCATCAATCATATTTTCCAATTTCTCTGCTCAATTGTTTTAATCTCTATATGAGGTTCATTAAACTGCATAATAAATCATATTGCTAACTCTTCCTTTACTCTTTCTTGCTTGTAGTTTAGTGAATCCTCTCTTCTTCTCTACCTTGATCTGTTTAAGGCATCTTGGAGGATCGAGTCTGGATATCCACACTCCATAAACCATGCTATCATCCTCTGTGCTTCCTTTTTGACTTCAGTGTGCTCCATGCAATTCCATCTTGTCCTCAGTAATTACCCATAGAGGATGCTCCATTTCAGAGCTTGTGGGTGCCTATTGTTAGGATATACCCATAACAGTGCCCTGTTCCTGGATGTAGTGGGTTCCATTGAAAATGAAAACATTGCTTTGTAAACAGGATCCAATATCTCTGCGATCATTTCTGTGTACTCCAATAAACTTATTGTCCTGGTCCTTAAGAAAGATTTACACGCATTAACACCATCCTCCTGTTGAATTGATGTATTTAATGCTACTATATAAATAGTAGCCATAAGGTAAATATCTTCCCATGGGATTTCATTGATTCACAATAGGAAGTGTGCAGAGTCCAGAATATATGAAGGTAGTGCAGTTACATAGTTGATGAGAAATAGATATATGAATTTTGATGTATTTTCCAACAGTGATCCAACAGAACTTACTATTGACCTGCCAGAAGGATATTCCCTAGTTTTAATGATGTTCAGTAAGACGTATTTTTCTAGGGATATTCTTCATAATTTGCCAGTTATTTTTCTTTCTATTCCAGCAATTTATTGTTGCATTTTGAGACAATTTATTTTGTCAGCTCTGAGCGTATTTTCTCATAATGTGTCTGAGTTGCCAGTTGCTTTTTGACTACCTGGATATATTGATTTCAATCCAGTATCACTATATTTCCACCCTTATTGGACGCTTTGATGATTATACTGTGATCAATATGTAGTTCATGCAGAGACTTCCATTCTCTTGATCTTAAATTCACCTTATCAGCCTTTCTTAAGTTGTTAATTTTCCTTTTGAGATCTTCGACAACCATCTACTGGAAAATATCTAACTTTTTTCCTGGCTGCAGTTGTAGGCAAAATTTCAAATTTGGTTTACACCCATTTTTGTTCTTCTTATATGTGCTTATTCCACTTTTATGACATAATTCTGAGTCTGTCAATTCACCAATTTTCTATGTATGCTCCTGTAGTTTCATAAGGGCTTTTCACCCCTTGAGTGCTGCTGTCGGCCAACGGTCATCGCGAGCACTACTTTGCCAGTGCTGCGCACGTCCGTTTGCCGACGCGGCCGCACGCGTTTCTTCGAAAGTTCAGCACTGGCGCAGAACGTTCGAAGCAACAAATGGGTTAAGCACGGAATCTCATTGATATTCAAGTTCAATATTTTCACTTCTTCTCTCCTCGTTTCGATCCTAGGGTGTTTTATGAAATGTTTCTTCAATTTAAATTTTATATGTCATTTATAAAGATCTAGGGCCACTTGCATCAAAAGAAAAAACGCTTGCAAACGGGCAGATTGTCAGAATCTGCCCCTTTGCGACCAGTATTTTTGCATTTGGGATGCATCCTCCCAAATGCAAGAATTGCAATTTAAGGAATCACAAAATTTGCGGTTACTTGAATTGCGGTTGCATTTAAGGAATCGCAAATTGTGATGCTTCAAATGCAATGCATGATGCCAGTGAAAATAGCGATTTCGCTATTAGGGGACGCAAATTACCGTCTAATGAAACTTGAGGGTAATTAGCAAAAACTTTCTGGTTACACACTCACATGCCCTTGGGAAATGTGTGTGCGCAACATGGGTTCACATTACAATTTCAGGGGTGCAACAGAGTGTCTGTTTGGCACTCTTGAAATTGCATGTGTAATTTGCAAGTACCTACTGGGTGTTGCAAATTGCGCGTGCAATTCCGATTCATTTATTCTGGGCCACTAGGCTCATAGGAATGAATGGGAAGCAATTCCTTAATTGTGACTTGCAATTTGTAGGAATCACAATTTTATTTGAGATTCCTACATGCATTAGCAATAAAGATTCTTCAATTGCGATTCCTTAAAACTCGCAATTAAAGGATCTCTATTGACATCTTTGAGGCATATGCACCCTATTCTTTCATTTTGCCTTGTCCGGTGATGTATCTATGTATATTTCTCCATATATAATACCCAGTATTGGTCACCACTAGGTAGTTATAGTTGGGAATGTGCTTCCATAGGAAATTACTTTGTTTCCCTGATAACTTTGTCACCTTTTGATGACTCTTCATAAAACTTTCCAAAAAAGTGCTTGTTTTTCACTAGTTTGTGAATGGAAAATTTGGGTGCTATCTGTGAAGTGGGGGGTGAGATAAAGGGGAAAATAAAACTAATTTTCCCCATTCATTTTTCAATCAGAAATTGACACACAGCTATAACTCAAATACCTCAATGGATTTGTTCCACATTTGTCAATAAGTTAGGTCTTGGTCCATAAATAGTGCTTTTTGTGATTTGGTGAAGATCTGTTCAGTAGTTTTTGTGTAATTAAGGCTCAAAAACTTTGCATATTTCACACCACAGAGGTTCTGTGGTCCCAACACATCTCATGCTGATATCCGATTGGCTGCTACCACATAAACAAGGATGTGGCAGCAGCCTTCTTAAAATTCAGACTCCTTCCGAGTACTACAAAAATAATTTTAAAAAATTCATTCTGGAGCATGGTAGGGATTGGAACCCCAGGACCTTTAGTGGAGAGGACGTTTTGGGTGCTTTTTGTTTTTCTATTGTGTGTGCCCTCGCATACTTTTTCCACACAAACTGACAATATTTCGCTGAGCGTGCTAATTGGCACTGAAAATTAGTATACAGTTTTCTCATATGTTCACTTTAAAAAAAATTATTAGCAACTTTGAAACTAGATGAATAGTAGAACACCTTTAATTTCTCAAAATGAGGCTCATAAGGCCTGATTTCAAGTTAAATATCCGCATACAGAAAAGTCCAGAAACTATGAATCGTAATCATAGAGTCATGGAGTCAAAGACCACTCCAGCGCATACACAGCCATCAAAGGAGTTGAAGGCACTGCAGAGGAGCACATTAGAAAAGACAGCCAGAACAGCTGGTAAGGCTGAAAGAAAAGAGACTGTGCTGTGCCATAACCCAGAGCTATCATCTATAGAAAGCAAATACTACAAGGAAGTGACAACCAGGTATGAAAACTGAAACTTACTTACCAGCACAGGAACATAAATGAGTTGTATACGACCTCAAAATCGGACAAAACAACCAGGCTGAAGCAACAGGGGTGTTGCGTGGGGGGGTTGCCGGCCCCTCTTTGGGCAAAGAATTCTGCCTGAGCAGCATATGCTCTCAACGTCGATGGAAAGAGTTGCAAAGTACAATGGGGCTACATTCTTACCCACCATTTGACACATCGAAGAAACAGAGCATTGATGCCAGGTGCACTGTATGGATTGAAACGTTCGATGACTTCATAGATGCGCTAGAAGTAGAAGAGGATAAGAAAATAATTAAATATTTGAAAAACCTTGCCGGTGAAGGAGTGAAAGAAGTGCTAAAGAAAGTCTTACAAACTGATGTAACATTATACCAAAAGATAAAAGCCAGTGACTCAGTGCAACGCAGGCCATTGTCCGTTGCCGATGAAATTATGTGCTGTGGAGCAGTTGCACAGCTATGTCACCACAAACAGTGTTGGGGCCCTGAGACTGTGATGGGTGTCACCTCAAACAGTGTTGGGGCCCTGAGACTGTGATGGGGAAGATGATGCAGGTCTAACACACCCCACTGCATCTGCAACAGATACATACCGAAGGGACACAATCCGAGACTTTTTCTTCCCATGATCACGCTCATCTCCAGTGTCCCAACCCCAGTGCACTTCAGCTCATGTACACTTCTTTTTGAATGCTGGCTCTCCTCTGGTTTTTCTCTGGCTTACTCCATGTTGCTCAGCAATCTCAGCGCCCCTAGGCATGGTTCTGTACTGTGAATGTGCATCTGCATGTGTCTCTATGGCGGTGTGGGTCTTCTTAGAGGGGTGTTGGTGGGCCCTGGAGGGTGATAGACATCTACGTATGTGTCTTGATTAGCATTCCATGGGTTCAGCCCCCACCAATACCTGTTGGGCCACCTCCTTTTGGTGTGCTGGTACCTGGCATTGGGGTGCCATGTGTGGGTGGGTGAAGTGTCATGAGCCAGCTGTGCTTGCTGTGCTTGTGGGTGCTTCCTGCTGTGTGGTCTGTTGCAGGCTCGGTGTTCTCCTCTAAGTAGCTTGGCTGTCCGGTTCCTGGGGGAGGGTTGCGTGGGATATCCATGTGTTGTTGTTGGGCATTGATGTCGACGGTGTGGTGGTCCTCTCCGGCATCACTGATGTCTTGTATCTGCTGCAGGTGTTGTGTGCCCCTCTGCGATGTGAAGGGGAGGCGCGTGTTGCCTTTCTTTTGACATATGTGTTGGCGCATTGTGCTAGTTTGCATGCAGATTGTATGGTAGTGTACATTGTAACTGTTTGGGGGTGCTGTATTCTTCTGCGGGTAAGTGTACATTTAGACTACATGACAGATGTGAGGTTGTACTCGTACATTTCCATTACACTGTTTCCGGCTCTGTCAGATGTAGTGGGCATACTTCTGTGCATGTGCGGAGCCAGTTGTGTCCTCTGTTCTGCAGTGTTCTATGCATGTTGTGCCACGCTGTCATCAATGTGGGTGTGCTGTTCATGCTATGTGTGTGTGCTGCAGTGTGCCAAGGGGATCTGGGACAGGATCTAGGGTGTTTGTGGGTGTGCAGTGTGCTACGCCACATTGTGCATGTATTCCATTGTGCCCATCTCCCCTCATCCCCCCAGTCCTTGTTTGTTGCACTCCCTGTTGGTGTTGTGTCAGGTCCTCTCAAGCTGTGTCCACACTCCCTACTCCTTGCACCGTCTGCACACTGATGACTGTGGGCTGGGTTTCCTCCAGCCCCTCCTGTGGCGCTGGACTGCCACCTCCTGTTGCCGGTGCTGCCCTCCTGTTGGCAGCGGGTTGGTGTCTGGTTTAGGTTGTCTCGTCATGCCGTCGCCTATTGGCCTCCTCGGCACTTGGACTGCATTCTAGGTGGTCTGCTTCTGGGTCAGTTGCTGGTAATGTTCTGTCACCTCCATCACGCTGGTCTTGTTTTCCTACGGTTTGCACCCCGTCTTCTTCTCTCTCTTCTCCTTGGCCTTCCCCGACCCCGTTTTTCCTTGCTGGTAGTCTGTGGGGGTTGTAGGGCTTTGAATTGGCCTCTCTGCTGGGTCAGGGTGCATCCATGTTGCTATGTGCTTTGGCTTGTTTCTTGTGGGTTTTTTCTGTGGTTTTTATGGTGTATTGTCCCACCAGAGGCATGGGATTTGCAGGCCTGTGGCTGGTTTTCGCTACTTTTTGTACCGCGGTTTGCCTCATTGCATGTTTTTTTGCGTTTGCGCATCGCATTATTGCAGCGTGGCTTTGATGTTCACGCTATCTGGTGTCTATCGCATGCTCCCACCTTGTTGTGAATTCCACGTCGACATAGGGTTATTTTCCCGCGATAGGCAGCAATGTTGAAAGTTGTGGTATGCTCCCCTTGAGGTAGTTATCACAAATTCTTGTGAATTTACCCCCGAAGTGTTTTTCTCAAAAATGGGGCATTATGCAGCGTTTAGTGTCTTCCACATCGAAATTCTCATACCACTGTAATTACTAGGCTTTCCCCCCACCCCTCCAATTTATTTCGGGAAAATTGCGGGGGTGCATAGTTCATCACCCCATAAAAAACAGGTGCCGCAAACTCCACATTACTTAATTTCCAATTTCTAAATACACTTCCACAAATTGCATTTAACAATTTGCTGGCTGTGCAATGCTGAGGCCCATATTAGTTGTTTCATAGTTGCCTATAAGTTATGAAGCACATTTTAGCCTTAAATATATATTTATTTAAAGATTCCCGAAATTGTAGTCTTAATTACTTAATAATAACGGTTTCTCTTATCAAACCATCTTAGGGTGTAAATAGACATAGGGTATTCATTTCACATCTTCCTAATTATTCCGAAATTGTTCTGTTCTATTTTTCTATTTCACTGCAAAATGCCCACGAGTATTTTTTGTTATAAGATTCAACTGCGTGACGGCCTACGCAGAATGGCATAGTCCTACTATTTCCTGCCTGATGCCAATATCATCAAGACGATAGACTTCACAACCAGTGAAACAGAAGGACAAACCAGAATAGTGGTGTTTAAATGAGAATACCCTGCAAACGTGCGCGTTCAGCTCCTATCGGATGTAAAATAAAAATTCAGAACAGGAGCTTAATGTTAACACTTCCAGTTATGGATTAGGAAGAAGAGGTCTTATTTTCTGTTATATAGAAAAAAATGTCTCCTATTGAGGTTATTTGGTTAAGCATTTTAGTACATAGAAAGCAATGTGCAGCCTGCTGCTCTTTATAAATCCATTTCTTGCTGATAAATAAATGCTAATGTGTTTTAAAGCGTCATTGCGCACAGTGTTCAGCCTGTTTCCATGCATTTGATTATTTTAAAGAAATGTACCGTAAAAGTAACACGTTCTCTTTAATTTACAAATGATAAGAAACATTTCTCAAAAATGGGGAAAGTGTGAAATTTGTTCTGAACTGAATCACATTAAAGTGAATCTGCTCAATGACCTGTAAAGAATTAGTCAATCGGTTAAATTATCAGAATGAAAAATCGGCATAATTTTGGTTTCAATTTAAAAATCTGCTAAACAGCCCAGAGGCTTTAGTAAAGGATATTACTTTTTAATATCAGCACATATAAATGTGTCGGTACTCAGTGTTAAAAATGGTATAATATAAAAAAAATCCATAAACAGTATGGTTAAATATAGTGTTTTCAAGCTATGCCTAAATTGTTGTCCCTCTCATATTCCATTAAAATAACTGAAGATATTGTAATTAAATGTCAACTTTGTTCCAATAATCAAAAATTAAAATGCACAACCTCAATGATGAACTGGCAATGGAGCGTACGAGGAAACAAGTTACAGTATGGGAATTAAATGATATCACCCTTAAAAATGTACAACGATGTGGCCATATGGCAGCATTCTAAGTGAAATCATCTACAGTGTTCTGTAATTGTATCATGTTTTCTGCAAATCAACATTAATGAGTAGCATAGTGTGATAAAATGGGATGCGCAGTAAACAAACCTGAATTTTGGATATACCTCCGGAAGTGAAGACAAGGTTATTATTTGGTTCATACTCCAAAACACCACAGAAGATATCTAGATAGGCATGATGAACTTTATTTATCCAGGTGCATATGTCTATAGTTAGTAGGTCTGAATTACTGCGTCTACGGTATTGAGAAAGAGATTTCTTGCAATGAGTCTAGTAAATGAGTTTGGATATTTATACCCTCCTTAATGTCCTCCTCAAGAATTCCCACGGCCAACCCAAACCAATGGAGTTACTTCTGACCCATTTCCATGCTCCCATATCCAGCCAACGTGATTGAGAAGGCCATCAAGAAGCAACTCACAGCCCACCTCAAACTTCACCATCTTCTAGGCAACAGTCAATCAGTATTCAGAAAGACTTCAGCACCAAAAACAGCACTCGTGGTCACTGACAACATTCAAAACATCCTGGATGCAGAAGAAACAGCATCCCTCATCCTGCTCTATCTCTCCACAGCCTTAGGCACTATCTCCCAGTAGACCCTCAACAGAAGACTCCACGAAATTGGCATACAAAGAACTATTTTCAAATAAATCTGTTCCTTCCCTACAGAAGGAACCCAAAGGGTCAGGCTCCTACCCTTCACATAAGAGGTATGTGGTGTCCCAAAGGAGACCATGCCTCAGCCTACCCTTTTCAACATGTAAATGACACCACTCACCAATATCATCTGATCACAAGACATCACCATCATTTCCTAAGCCGATGACACACAACTCATTATTTCCCTGATGGACAAGACACACACCACCAGAACCAAATTCACCAACCACATGACCATGGTAGCAGACTAGATGCAAACCAACTGCCTAAAGCTCAACTCCTACCAGACGGAAGTGCTGGTCTTTGGCAACAAGACCTCCCCATGGGATTCAACCTGGTGGCCCTCAGAGCTAGGACCACCACCTTCACACACAGATCATACAAGAAATTAAGGGATCATCCTAGATGGCAAGCTCAACATTATGCTCAGTTCAATGCAATGTGCACCTCCTGCTTCTACATCCTATGCATGCTGTGATATATATAAATGATTGCATCACAACATCAGATGGACCAACATGGAAGCACAAATAACTAGCAGGCTGCACTGTGGCAACACTCTATGCCGGAATCTCCAAACAAATCCCACACAGTTTATTTATTTATTTATTTATTTCCAAGGTTTTATATAGCGCTACTGGATCCGAGGGTATCAGAGCGCTTTACAAGGCAGATAACATTTGCAACAAAATAAACAATGTGCATTTCAATATGAGTGATGTAATACAAGGTATTAGAATGGGAGGGGGGAGTAGAGGGGATGGAGATCAATAGGGGTGGGGTAATGTAGAAATTCAGAGGGAGATATGAGTGTAGACAGGGGGAGATGAGGGATAGAAGGCGTTGAGAGGAGGCGAGAACCAGGGAGCCAGGAGCAAAGAATCAGAATAAAGAGAAATTATGTTCCCCAATATTTGTTGAGAAGGAGTATTTTGAGTCTCTTTTTGAAGAGAGGGTACGAGGGGTTGCATCGAAGATTTTTGGGGAGAGAATTCCAGATCTCGGGGACGTTCCCTGAAAAAGCACGTGATTGGGCTTTTTTATATTTGAGTTTAGGAGGGATAAGGATGAGGGAGTTAGAGCTCCTCAGGGACCTGGAGCACCCAGCTTTTTGCAATTTCTCTGCCAGGTAGGAGGGGGTGTTTTGGTGAAGTGCTTTGTCCGTGATACATGCAATTTTGTAGGTGGATCTACTTTCTATAGTGAGCCAATTGAGTTTTTTTAGGACTGGAGATATGTGGTCGAATTTTTTACAATCTGAGATAAGTCTTGCAGCAAGGTTGAGAACACATTTGATCGGTGCTAGGTGGACTTTAGGGGTGCCAGCGAGTGTGGCGTTACCATAGTCAATACGGGAAAGGACAAGCGATTGGACAACAATTTTAAAGTTGTCTGCTGGTATGAAAGGTTTGAGTTTTCTGAGGTGGTGGAGGGTGAAGAGGGCACCCTTGGCAGCATTTTTGATGTGTGGGATGAGATTCAGGTTTCAATCAACGCTGATGCCTAAGGATTTGCCATAGTTTGAGGGGGAGAGGGAGCAGTTGAGAGCTGTTATATCCTTAGTCCAAAGTTGGGAGTGAAAAGGATGATTTCAGTTTTTTTCGGGTTAAGTTTGAGATGATTAAGATGGAACCAAGCTTGTACTTTAATCAGGGTCTCATTGAGGTGGAGGATGTCATTGTGAGATTCAATCCTGTAGTAAAGTTGGGTGTCTTCAGCATAGAGGTGAAAGCATAGTTTAGCTTGTTTGAGGATGAGGGTGAGAGGTTCCATAAATAGGTTAAATAACGTAGGGGAGAGGATAGAGCCTTGCGGAACACCAAGTGAGACAGGTTGGGGCTTGGAGAGGCAGTGACTGAGCTTAATTTGTTGGGATCTATTTTGAAAGAATGAGTAGAACCATTTGAGTACGGTGCCCTCGAGACCGAAGCGAGTGTCGGGTGTTAAGAAGGGTGGGATGATGGACAGTGTCAAAGGCGGCCGTGAGGTCAAGGAGGATTAGTAGAGAGGATTGACGTTTGTCTAAGGAGCGATGGGTGTCGTCAGTAATATTGAGCATGGCAGTTTCGGTACTGCATCCTTTTCTGGAACCAGACTGGAATCTGTCAAGGAGTTTGAATGAGGCGATATGGTTGTCAAGTTGCGACAGGACACATTTTTCAGGGCTTTTGAGAGGAAAGGAAGGTTAGAGATGGGGCGTAGGTTGTTCAGGTCGTTAGGGTCAGCGGAGGTGTTTTTGAGGATGGGGGAGATTTGGCCTAGCTGAAGGGAGGCAGGTACACAGCAAGAGGAAAGAGAGGAATTGATGATGTTGGTCCAATCCGGAGCAATGACATGTTTGAGTTCTTGAACCAGGTGAGCAGGAAGAGGGTCTTTGGTGTGAGAGGATGGTTTGAGTTTAGCGATGATATTGGTGACAACGGTTTCTGAAACAGGGGAGAATTCGCTCCATGAGGCATAGTTTTTAGCATAGTGGCACGTGACAGAGGAGACATATTGGGGGCGAACTGTGAGGGGTGTGGAAAGAACTTGGGGCGGGGTGGGAGAGGATGAACTAGTGTTAGGGATGTTGTGGGGGGAGATGAATGGGGGTATTTGTGGTGGGAGAGGGGTGGTGGGGAAGGAGAGTTCAATCGAGTTGACTTTGTTAGAAAAGAAGCTAGCGATTTCATCACATCGCTCAACGGAGGATAGACGTTTGGGGGGCCGGAGGACGTTTGCTGTTTAACGATGCTAAATAGTTTTCTGGGGCGGTTTCTGGCCTGGTCTAGTTGGGAGCGGAGAAAGGAGGCTATTGTAAATAAGGTAGTCCTTTGTAGCCTGATGTGATGTGGATAAATAAGGTAGATTTATTATTAAGATAGTTCACATCAGTTAATTACAGGAAGATGATAAATCCATATTACGCCCCACCAGGAGCAGCCTCTGTCCTGCTCAGCCTGCCACCAACTGACACTCCTCAGCTCCCTCAGCACCCAACATTCCACGATCACATCATACTCTCAACATTCTAGACATCTTCAGGCACATCCACTCACACACTGGCTGAGCAGTAGATAGGGGAACCATAGAGAAGGGAAATGCAGCAGTAGATTATAACACATCCCCCTCCCTAAGGAAACCAAACATAATGAAGGATAAATAAAGATGCATGAAAATACACTGAACAAATGAATCAAATACATATAACAAAGATGAAAATGTAAGCCAATTCAAATGTCAATGAAATCACACACCTTGAATCACAATAAAAGAGTTCCCGGAAAGCATTAAATTCAGACAGTATATCCAACACAACATAAGTAAAACAAGAAAACCTCAAAAAGATTCATAACCAAGTAAAACCCAAGATTGCTTCAACTCAAACATTTAATAGGTAAGAAGCAATGAAAACCCACAAGAATGTGTCATCTGTAACACAATCTTACTAGAACAACACTTAAAGAAAGTGCAGGAAAAACTATTCACTCACTAACTAAACAGTGAGCAACACTTAAAGAAAGTGTATGAAAAACCATTCACTCACCAACCAAACAGTGAGTAACACTTAAAGAAAGTGCAGGACAAATCTTCATTCACCTACCAAACGGTGAGCAACACTTAAAGAAAGTGCAGGTAAAACCATTCACTCACCAACCAAACAGTGAGCGTACACGTAAAGAAACTCCAAGTGGGAGTGTTATCCCATACGCAGTCCAAATCACATGAACACTCTTTCACCCAAACTAAAGGTGAAGTAGATTGGCAACAAAAAGTCAACCAAATAACACATTAAGGGGCCGATTAGGATGGCGGACGGACTTGCGTCCGTCCGCCACCCCTGAGTAGGAGGGACCGTCCGCATGGGCAGCGGCGGTCCCTCCATGGCAATTAGGATGTGACCGCCAGGGTGGCGGTCACATCCTCTATTTTTAACATTGCGGCGGGTGCAGCTTCAAGCTGCACCCGCCGCAATGTTAAACATGCATGTGTTGCATTTACATGCACAAAGCGGCAGGCACCGCACGGTGCCTGCTGCTTTGTGTACGCAAATGCAGGGGGGTACCATAGGTACCCCCCATGTGCACCCCCCACCCCCCATTCACCCAGGGGGCCCGCAACGGGCCCCCAAAGTGAATGTCCGTATGCTTTTCCATGGCGGAAAAGCCGCCGTGGAAAAGCATATTTACACCAACATCATAATATGGCGGACGGTGTCTCATAGACACCGCCTGCCATGTTATAGCTTTTCCGCCGCGGTCGGAAGCCGACCGCGGCGGAAAAGCGGCGGACGGAATTCCAGACCCACCAGCCATCCTAATTTGGCGGTGGGTCTTTGGAGTCTCCGCCGCGGTTTTTCCGCATCCTCCAGGCCGGCGGACACTTCCGCCGGCCCGGAGGATGCGGAAAAACCGCCATCCTAATCGGCCCCTAAATGTGAATCGTAACACACAAAAATGTAAATCTAGGAAAAACCAGTAATGAGCACTATACCCTAAACTCAGGGCAACCCATAACAGAAAACCACGTCAGACTAAGTACTCACCAACCCAAGTATGCAAGTAAGAACAATAAACACAACACATACTCTCCTCCTCTCTTCCCTATAAATTTAAAATAATCAGAAAGATCCTGCGACAACTGCAATATGCTTCCATTACAATATTGTAACACCCAGTTGTAAATAGGGACAAAGCAACAGTAACAAAACAAATTAAAACAACAAACGTGGTCACCGTAGTCTAGGATCGATGAGCGATACCTCACCCGAAATTCTTGTTGGCTTTCATTCAAAGTTCATGTGCAGTTCATGTGGTACAAGCTAGAACCAGTGTTATCAGATGCACGCAAAAGCGCAAAAAGTACCACAGTCCAAGTCTTGACGACAACGTTCAGTAGACATTCCTCATTTGAGTGACTTCTGATGACCAGCGAGGGTGTCCTCAGCCAAAATCCCCGAGCATAGAGTCAGTGGCTCCAATCAGCCCACAAGGTAAAAGCCCAAGAAATCCATTTTCATGTAGTGGTACCAAGAAGGACACGAAAATCCTACCATCCATTTTCACAATCAAGCATTGCATTCCAAGACAAATACAAGTGAAGAGAAGTCGGATAGACATCGTGAATGAAGTAGGAACACCAAATGACTCGATGTTCAGAGAACAGTTAATCTTAAACGTCGCGATCTTCAGTGAAATCAAAAAGATCTATCCCAAAGTGTTAAGATGGCCGCCAAAGCGTCGTTTACGTCGTTTTCCTAAGGAAATAGGTCTCGTTTTTTCCCATGAATCCCCATCACCAAGTCGTCGATGAATTCTAAATGCGTCATCAGTTGGACTCCAACAGGGGAACTGAGAGGAGCTCCGCAGACCAACCGTCACCGACTCGACAAACGGTGAGTTGGCAAGCATTGAAAGATACGCTGGCCCGATTTAAAATGTAATGTCTTTTCCACTGCTAGGACGCGCTGCGAGTGCAAACTCCAATCTCTCCATTAGCCCGATTTTAAAATGTAATGTCTCTTCCACTGCCAGGACGCGCTGCGAGCGTAGACCCTAATTTCTCCATCGGCACATGAACATTGTGCGAGACGACGTTCAGCCCTTAGCCTTGCTTTCACAACCTACACACGTTTACAACATGAAGTGTAAACTCACCAGGTTCTGCCTCTTGTCGTCAGTCTGTTTCACTCGTGAACATCACAAGTGAAAACTCACTCCTTGTTGCCTGAGGTCCCAAGTCAGATTTAATAGGCTGCAGGAAAGTTAGCTTGTGAAAGTCATAAATTGTAAAGTGTAGTGCTGGTAAATCGAAATGCAGGTTGATATTTCCAATTGCAAGGCTGATTAGTCCAAATTCAAGGCTGATAAGTCCAAATCCATAATTCCTAGGAAAATCAACAACTTTAAACGCTCTGGCTGCAGGCTGTTCTGTTAACTAAGAACACTGGTGGGGCTTACCAGAGCGTCTGTTTCACGTTTCCTCATTCTTTTCCTTTGAAATTCCTTTAGTTTCTCAAGTCCTTTGTTTTATGGTAATCCAGGGTATTCAGAGTAATGTAGGTTATCCTTCACCAACACGTAGGTAGTTCCTTTGACCTCGTCGCCAGTATTGTAAATAAGGTAGTCCTTTGTAGCCAGATGTGATGTGGATAAATAAGGTAGATTTATTATTAAGATAGTTCACATCAGTTAATTACAGGAAGATGATAAATCCATATTACGCCCCACCAGGAGCAGCCTCTGTCCTGCTCAGCCTGCCACCAACTGACACTCCTCAGCTCCCTCAGCACCCAACATTCCACGATCACATCATACTCTCAACATTCTAGACATCTTCAGGCACATCCACTCACACACTGGCTGAGCAGTAGATAGGGGAACCATAGAGAAGGGAAATGCAGCAGTAGATTATAACAGAGGCTTTTTGATTGAATATGTGTTTTTTGTAGTGTGCTCTGGCCTTTCTAAGGAGGGCCAGATTGTCAGAGGAGGGATGGTTCCTCCAGGTCCGTTCTGATTGTCTGATTATTGAGGTCAGAATTGAACCAGGATTGGGGCGGTAAGTTTTTTTGTTGTTTGATTTTGATTGGGGCAATTTGGTCGAGGGCTTCAATAATAGAATTATTGTAATGGTCTATTAGGTCATTAGTTCTGTGGGAGAGAGGGGGGAGGAGTAAGTAAGTTTTAATAGTGGATTCCAATTTGACCGGCGGAATAAGGTGTAATTTCCAAGTAGGTATCAGAGGTAGACTACCGATGGGGGTGGGGCGCGAAATGGAGCAATTCAAGGTGAAGAAGATGAGGTGGTGATTGGACCAGTCGACAGGAAGGATATTTAGGAGAGAGGCCAGATCCTTGCTAGCCAGAATCGCATCAAGGGTGGCACCTTTGGCGTGAGTTGCGGATTGGCAGAGTTGACTCAGGCCAGTGATGTCCATGATGCCGTTAAATAATGAGACCGCTGGGTCGTTATTATTATTCCAGTGGATGTTGTAGTCCCCAAGAAAGAGATTTTTAGAGTGGGAAAGTGATGCTTGGGCAACAAGATCAGACATCTCTTCAGTAAAGGCGATGCTGTTACCAGGAGGGTGGTAGATAGTGTGAAGCCTGACGGCAGGGGAGCCAGGTATAGTGATATCAGCGCATAGGTATTCAAATGTGGAGGGGTCTTGGACATGGACTGTTGAGATAGTAAGATCTTCTTTAAACATTAGGGCAAGGCCACCTCCTATTTGTTCGCTTCTATCTTTCTTAATGATGGAGTAAACAGGGGGGATCAGCAGGTCGGGGATAGGAGTGGAGTGATCGTTGAGCCAGGTTTCAGTCAGGAATGCTAAGTCAATGTTTTCATTGAGAATGGTTTCCGCAATCTGAGTCGCGTGGCAGGAGGCGGATCGGCAGTTAATCAGCATGCATGAGAGGGGGGTGGGGTTGGGCAGTTGGGTGGGGGGACGAGGGGGGACAGGTCTGAGTAGTCGGGGGGTTTAGGTGACGCCGGAGGTAGGGGGAGTCTGCTTGTACCAATGAGAACTGGGATAGCGGACTGATGGTTAAGGGGAGTGGAGGGAAGGGATGATGATGGAGAGACGAAAGAGCATGAGAGAGGGTTAACTGCTAGGGCTGTCATGCAGGTGTAGAGCTGTGGAGGGGGGGCGTGATGGCATAGCATGGAGGGATTATTTTGGCAATTTCAGTGGGTTCGGATGGGGTAGAGACGTTCGGGGGTGGGGAATGGGGAATGTTGGTGTTAGTGGCATCACCAGGAAGAGTGTAGGTGTTGGCAGCAAAGCCATGTGAGCAGATTGAAGGAGAGTTGAGGGAAAGAGTGTTGGAGTGTGTGGATGAGGGGATAGTGTGATGTGGAGAGATCGGTGAATGGGCATGAATCAGGGAGTGGGCTTTGGTGAGGAGAGATACATCAGTTCTGAGGGAGGTGAGTTCAATGACAAGGGATGATAGGAGACGTTCAACATTAAGGGGTGATCGTGCAAGAAGTGAGGAAGGATGTGGTTCAATAGTGTTTATGAGGTGAGAGGGGGATTAGAGTGGTCTAGGGGTAGAAGATCAAAGGGGGGATGGGGGATAGCCTGGGGGCGGGAGGATACCTGAATTATGATGAGGGACAGGATCGTCGTTGGGGAGAGAGGGTGCATAGGAGATAGTCGGGGGTGGGGCTTTCAAATTGGTGGGAAGGGTTGGAAAAAGGGAGAAGGGGATAGTGGGGGGTGGCGTTTTAGGCATATTCTGGGTTGGGTGAGAGAGCGAGGGGGAGTGGGAGGGAGGGATCAGAGGGGAGGGTGTGAAAAGTAATGGGGGATAAGGGCTGACGTTGGGCGTGGAGGGCAAGGGAGGAGTGCATCATCAGATGGGGTGAGGTGGAATTCAGAGGGGGATAGGGGTGTAGAGGAAACTGTGTTATTAGTATGAGGGGAAAGAAGAGGGTATGAGGGGGGTTGGGTGTGTCGATGAGGAGTTGCTTAAGGTGGGGGATGGGGAGTGATTGATCAGGGGTAGATTATCAGGAGAAGGAATAGGAATAGGATAGCTAGGATGTTCATTTACCCTAGCAGGCCGTTCCATTTGACCTGTTATGAGCATGGAGAACAAATATTTGTTTTTATATTTTCAAGGATACTGTCTTCTACTTTGCCCTGATATAGACACTTGTATAATCTGTAGTGTTTGGTGAAACTGCGGCAATACTAATTTTTACAGCGGTCACTAACTGTTTAAATAAGCAATTAAGTCACTGCTCCTGTGGATACGCATATCTACACCAAAAACATCAGCTTTTCTTTTTCCTTTGCACATACTAGGTTTTGCCATGCACATGTCACAGTTTTCACCATACACCTGCACCGCACCGATTCTTTCCTGAGCTACAGTTTTGAATGATCTGTACTGTTGTATATGTAGGTTCAAATATTCTCCAAAGATCAAGAAAAAAAATACACAAAGGAAAAACATTCATACATTAACATTTATTAGAGCATTGGAATGTGGAGCACTCCATTGAATACAATTCACAGAGCATCATTTCAATGTTGTTTTTGTTCACAGCTGCTGCTGCTAACGAATGCCTCTCGGAGCCCGAGGGGATTTAAATCCCCTCGGGCTCCGAGAGGCCTTTGTTTTTAGTAATTCGAATTTTCTGGGGACAGAATGTTCTTATAGCCTTAGAGCCCTCCTAGTGGGCTTTACCCGCCATTAAAGGCCCACTCCCTTGTTAAAGGCCCGAGCCGAAGCTGGAGCGGGCACTAGGTTGGGCATTAAGACTATAAAGTATGTAGTAGCAAAAATAGAAATAGAAAAAGTGAAATAAAGAAAAAAGAAAAGGTATAAAAAGGAGAAAACAAGGTAAAATACATATTTAAGATGAAGGTGAGAGAGAAGAGAGGTATATTGTAAAAAGTAGCTAATACAAATCAGATTTAATTTTCTGTTTCACTGACAATGACGAAAGAGTGGCTATTCTATGTTCATCAGAAATAAAATTAACCATGTTGATGCAGGCAGCTTAGACATATCTTTCCAACAAGAAGGTATAACCTTAAAGGCAAGTGCCAGAAAAAAATCACTCAGCTTTAGAGGAAAGATGTTTAAAATCAGATTACATAGTCCCAAAGAAGACATTTTGAATTGATATTTGAATATTGCATTGAAAAATCTTTAAACATTTTAAGCAAATTATTTCACAAAACACAGGAGAACAATAAAAGAGTGATTGAGTTAAAGTGCCTGTAGATGTAGAACAAGACCAGTTAATGGAGAAGTTGTACTCACACCAGGAACACGGCGAGCCGGGAGAAAAGAGCTTACCTAAACGCTCAAATATAACCAGTTTACTACGTGAGCATAGAGCAACCTCTGTTTGCTCCTCCACATACTACAAACCGTTCGGATACGGAGCTTGCCTGTTCTACCGAGCCAGTACAATATCTCCCGGGTGATTTTAAAAGCGCATTTCGCTTAAAGATACACATTCATTGGATAATAGGATATTTGCCGGTCTTGGGCCCTTCCGGGTCGGAAGTATCACCGGAAGAGCGACCGATTGGCTGAGGCACAGCCATCTAGAGCCCTGAAGATTCGCGTGATGCGATGAAACACGTGTCGGCTGGTTGTTGTCTAAGCACTGAGAATTAAATGAAGAAATCACGACTCTTTCTTGACATCATATGTTCTAATGATATTATTGTTTTTTGCTGTTGTTCCTCTACGTTGTTGTCTTAATATCAGGGATATACACATTGACTAACGTCTGTAATATCACTCAGTGTGTGCATAGGGTTCGTCTCTTCATTAGCCCAAAGGCCCCACCTTCAGCCACCTTAAGCAATCTAGAAACAGGCAGCCCCCAAGGTTCTTGATAGGGTGCATCAGGGTGGCTATCCAGTCCTTACACTAACCTTCTCTCACCCTGTGATGCTCACAAGTCAAACACTCCTGTCTAGTCCCTGAGTGAATGCATGACTAGCAGTGCTCAGAACATGCTCATAGCACCTCGTCAGACTCCGGGCTTTCTTCCTGCTGTAGTTAGAGGCTGGGCTCCCTGGGCTGCTGGGACAGCGCTTGAGCTCTTCAGATACACCACAGACCATAGCAAGGATCAGTGGTGCCAACATCACAACCAATCATGCCCTGTGCTGAAGAGGCCACATGGAATAACTGACTTGCTCAACAACACCACACAAAAATAACTGTAATTTAACAGCTAATCTGATGTCCGCAACACCAAGCAAGAGACATTGACAGCACCATATTACCTACACAGCTCAACATACAACATTACACCGCACAATGCAAACTATGCCAGCCACATAAACCACACAATGTGACAGCTGCCCAAGCCCACCAAATGTGGCATGTGAACAACATCACCAAATGGAAACCATAGCCATCAACACTAATGAAAACACAATGGAAGCAACACCACAAAAAATACAGCAGCACAACAGATCAAATGTGCCCCTTACACGAAGGAGCCGGCCAAGCCATCACCAAAGCTGACAGCAGCCTTGAGTGACACCTGCATTGAAACACACAGCTGCGCTGAGCAAACCTCCTGCAGAAAAGCCCCAAAGTGGGACACAAATATGACACTTAACCAGCACAAGTGTGAAATTGGCTCTGCACAACGAACTAAGAGGCATGTACAGCAAACAAATGTCAGAAATCAACATTAATTGTGATCAGGGGCACAAAAAGCCATGCTTAACGTCGGAGCAACACAAAGAAACAAGTAACTAAAGGAAGATCAGAAAGAGAGAAAACAAGTGCAGCCGCGAAAGCGAATGCACTGCAAATAAAAACAAGGGAAAGTGGGGGGAGGAGCCAAGATGGCGATCGGAACAGTCGCATAAACGCCTCGCTCCGAGATCCCTTCCTCCCCGCCACCTATCCTGTCTTTCATCCTGTCCGGGGTGTTCCGAATTCGGTTACCAAGTAAAAGCCTTCACTCACCGTCCTTTTCCGGGGCTCTGGCGTGCAGTGGTTTCTGCGTTCTGCCCTTGTTGCCTTGCTGGCCTTCCCGGCCCTGACGCCGGGGCCTCGAGTGCTGCGCCTGCCCGGAGTTGTTCGGAGTGCCGGTGGTCCGGAACCGGTGGAGAGACCCGATGGTGGGAGCCTGAGAGCCGCGAGCCGGAAGCGCCGGAGCGGACCCACCCCCGATGGTGGCCCACCCCGCTTGCCCGATTGCCTGCCGGCCCAAAGAAGAGAAGCCGCGCTGTCCAGCACCCCTCGAGAGAGAAGCCCACTTCTGTCGATTGTCCCGCCTGGGATCCTGTGCAGGGCCCCCCCGAGTGTTGTGGGGAGCACGCCCGTTCTTCTGGTGACTCTCCTTTCTCCGCCGAGCGCCATCCGCCGCGGATCGGCTGAGTATCCTGGGGCCTCCGGTGCTCCTGGTTGGATTGGAGTCGGCGGCGACAATGGCGGAGGGCGATTTGCTCAAGATGGCGGATGGCCCCCCGGAGTGTCTTTCTCCTGGAAACAGGGACGTTGCTTCACTTGCTCTCTCCGAACTTCATTTGATTCGGGCGGCTCCTACTCGGAGTGCTGTCTTGTTTGCCCTGGCTGTTTTGCGGATCGACTTGTCCTTGAAATACTGGGACTTGGAGGTGCGGATCGCCGCCATGGTTGCTCCGCCATCTTGTGACGCGGTGTCGTCTCCCCGAGTTGTTCTGGCTGACATTTCTCCGGCTGCTGTGCTGGGATCTCCGGCTGGGTGTTCGTTTCTATGGGACCAGGTGGACCCGATGCCGATGCTGCAGTGTTTCTACATCCTGACTTCTTGGCTTCGTGCTGGACAGCCCAGATATTGTGCTTGGCCGCGTGGACCTTTGAGGTACTTTTGCATTCTGACTGCTGCCGAGTTCTCCTGGTTGCTTCTTGCTGGCTGGGACGGTGTTCCGCGGAGATCCCACTTGCTTTCCCTGACTGGTATGAACCTACTGTTTCATGCGGTTTCTTGACCGTGGCGGAGTCTGGCAGCTCGACTCTTCATAAAAGTGGACAGGGGTGATCGTGCCTGGTTGCCTGCGGGACCCTTGTTTTGTTAAATGGCATCTCCGGACCTCATTATTTGGACATTTCCTGTCTCTATCCTTGTGTAGGCTTTTTCTATATCCTTTTTTGACCTCGATTAGTGATCCGTTGTTTTGGGTGGGGTGGTGTTCTGTATTTCGATCGCCGGCTCCTCTCCTCTCTTTCTCTTCCTTCCTTTTCTTCTTCTTCTCTCTCTTTCTCCTTTTTCTCTCGTTGTTATTATTCCTTTTCTCTTTCTTCTATATTTCGGGTGTTTCTGGGCGACAGGCACGCTGTTTAGTGGGGTAGGCCATAGCCATTACAGTGATGTAGGGTGGGGGGGTGTTTGTTATTTTAGTTTGTTTTATTCTATGGTCCCTTTTTGCCTTTTTCTAGGGGGTGGGCTATGTCCCTTTGCTTTCACTGCTTCGTTTCGTATGTGTCTGCACTTTCTCCTTTTTCGGGGCGGGAGGGATGTCTATGTGGCGCCCGATTTAGTTGTTTGTTATGCTTTTTCCTTTATTTCTGAACTCTGGATGGGCGTGGGATGTCTCTGGGCCTCGCCCTACGGTGGTTCCTTGATTGCGTGGGGGGCTGTATCCCTCCCGCCCCCCCCCTTTTTTCTGACTATGTTGCATGACGCCCTGGTAGATATGGTTGCTGCCTCCTCTATAAAACATAAAATGAAACCTTTCTTATCCTGGCGCTGACTCTGCACCGACTTTATTTTACATTTATCCTTTATTCATTCTTTCGTACACACTGCTTTTGCTCCTTTGTGAATCTCCTGATTTTGCGGCCGGCCCCTGTGGTTGTAGGCCTGCGCTTGTACTTATATGTGTCTTTCAATAAAGGTTTTTAAAAAAAAAAAAAAAAAAAAAAAAAGATTAGGGTCCAAGCAGTATGGTTCTAGGAATATTTGCATGCTCTGCCAAAAGGTCCTTAAATAGAGTCAGAGGTGACTTTGAAAAGTACTTAACTAAAGTAACTCAGTCTGAGAAAGTATATTTTGATACCTTGTTGGTTCTAAAATAAAAACAACTATATATTGTTATACAAAAAAAAAACCAAAAAAAAACAAGGGAAAGTGAAAAAGCGACATGCCATAAGCTTGCACATCAGCGTGGCCTGCGGCTCGTGCCCAGTGGCCTGCAGACTTCTCCATACTTGACCGGAATTTGTTTGCATAGTGACCGCCGGACAAAGCAAAACCAGGGGGTGCAGGGGCTTAGACCAAGGTCCCCAAGAGGCGAGACCTCTGAGAGGCCACTCCCGCCGGCGGAACAACTCGAGGAGCCCCCTCCTGCGCAAAGGGAGGATGTGTGGAGGATAAATGGTGGCCCCGGCGGACAGCGGCGCCTTCCTGCTCCTCCTGCTGCTGGTGTTGACCCTGGCCAAGCTGCTGCGACCAGGTGAGGATGGAGGGGCTGCTGAGACACCCTGAGGTTGGGCTTTGGAGGGCAATGTGTGAAAGGGGTACATTACGACCCCCTCTCCATATTGTATTGTAGGAGCAGGGGTGGGTTTGAATTCATTGCCTCTGTTTCAAGCGGGCGCGTTCACATTTCCAGTCCGTCCTGCGCGTGCACATCTCCAGTCTCCCTTCCGAGGCAAGTCAGTAACAATAGATCTCGCTGGCACCAGCTCTTTCGCGCTGCGTCACCAGGTGAGACCTAAAAATAACTGATAAAAACATTCAATATGTACCATTGATATATAACAGTAAAATCAAGAGTCCTAAAAATGTGCAATACAGTACTACATGGCTGCAATGATATTAGATAATGTAGCCTAGAGTACACACCATTTGAATACGCCAATAGAGACAGGAAGCCACATGGCAAAGTGCAAAAAGAACATATATGTCAGGAGGAGGCTCCTTGTGAATATAAGACAAAGCGAGAATTTTCTAATCATAGGGAGTAGAGGTTTAGTAACTAAAATATAATCTCTTCTGGATCTGGCGTGATGTACATTTAAGAAAAACATAAACTCACAAATATCAGGATTACAAGTTTTCCAGACACTAATCATGGTCGAGCGGCAACGGCAGATTGGAATGACTCATGGGATTTATCAGGATGAAATTTGTATTTAGATTTATAAAAGGATCTAGCCATTGATTCAAATCTCCTGCCACAATAATATTAGGGTTATCAATAGAAGCCAATTGTGTACACTGTTTCAATCAGGTTTAATGGGATTGTAAATATTAACCCTTTTGGTGCGTCGTACTGCCAGGAGCCTTCCGTCGCACCAGTGCTCATGTGCGTCGGACAGCTCGCGGCCGTCCAGGCACATGGCAAAGGGATTCCCTTTTTCTCAAAACACCATCTGGAGCTGGGGAAGAGCTTCCCCAACTTCAGGCTGTGTTCTGATCATTTCTCCAAAATGATGGTCAGCGCGCATGTCACGCTGACGTAATTTCGGAGAAACCTGCCTCGGTGCTCAGGGGGCTATCTCAGCCCCCTGAGCACTGAGGCAGACAGGGGAGGTGTCATTGGAAAGGGGAGAATGCCCCTAGAGGTTCCCTGCTTGGGAGTCGCCTCAGGAAGGTGATCCCCAAGCAGGGATCCACGCACTAGGCACCAGGGAGGGGGAGAGCGGCCCCTTGGGCAAGGGCTTTTGCTCCCTCCATTATTTTGGGCACCGACAGTCTTTCTGCCCCCTAGGGGGAGGAAGGGGCAATAGCCCCAAATCCACCCCCAGGAGGGTAAAAAGCACATTAGGCACCATGTTTTTTTTTTAGATTTACACGTGTAGGGGTGGAAGATGCCCAAAATGAGCACGCCAATGCCAAAACCCACCCTCCCCAAAATGGCCATGCCAATACGCCCCAAGTTCCACAGTCTTTCTACCCCCCCAGAAGGCAGATGGGGCAACAATCCATAATCTGTCCCCTGGGGGCAGAAATCACACTAAGCGCCAGGGACTGTTTTTCTTAGTATGCCTGCATGGGTGGGAGCTGCCAACAATGGGCATAGCAATGCCCCTTCTGAATTCACCTGTCTTTCTGCCCCCCAAGAGGCAGATCAGGGCAATAGCCCCTGGTCCGCCCCCTGGGGGGATAAAAAGCCCTCTAGGCACCAGGGATTATGGTTGTTTTTATACATATGGGTGCGGGCTGCCCAGAATGGGCATGCTAATGCCCTCACACCCAAAAAAGTCTTTAAGCCCCCAAAGGCAGATCAGGGCAATAGCCCCTTATATGCCCCTCTAGGTGGGGTAGAAAGCCCATTGGAAACCAGAGATTTGTTTCTGGGCATGTCAGGGAGAAGCCCCATAGGCACGGGTCGCTCCCCTTTTTTTGGCACACATTTTGGCTGTTTCAGTATTAGCTTTAGTCTCATCTACCTCCAAGCGGGGCCCCAAAAACCACTAGAAACCAGGGACGGTTTGTGTGTGTGTTAACAGCGGTTTGGCTGATGGTTGGCTTGTACTGACCCTTGGCTGGCAATTTGCTGGTGGTGTGTGTGGGCTTGCACTTGGCTAACGGTGTGTGCGGACTCACGCTTGATGACGATGTGTTTAGATTAGCGCTTGCCTGGTGATCTGTTGAGTGGCACTTGTCTGGCAGCAATGTACATAGACCAGTGCTTGGCTGACAGTGTGCATGGATGGTACTTGGCTGTCGGATTATGAGGATGGCACTTGGCTGGCAGTGTGCATTGATGGCGTTTGGCTGGGCTAGGCTGCGGTGTGCATGGATGACACTTGGCTGATGGTATGCATGGATGGAGGTTTGAGTGTACTGACTCTTGGCTGGCAGTGTGGCTTGCATGGATCCTGCAGCGTTTTCTTTCCTAGAATCCCCTGCAAACCTCCAATTTACTTACAAAGTCACATTTTCCTCACATTTCTGTGTAGGTATATTGTAAGATCACCGCGCAGGCACACATTTTCCTACAACCCAGCGTTCCCCTTGGTCTGGCGAGAAAAATGATACCTCATTTGTGTGGGTGCCCAAAGTAGTGTCAGCTGAAAAACATATAACAAACTGCCCTTTTGGACCCGTCTTGGGCCCCCTCAATCTCTACACGTTTTTAGCCCTTTCATGTCATAGGCACTTGATCCATCCACACAAGTAAGGTATCATTTTTATCGGGAGATTGAGAGAAACGTTGAATGGTATAAAATTTGTGCTGTGCAGTGATCCCACAACTTTCCCATACAGATGTTCCATACCTCCCTGGACTCCCACGGGTTTCTATTTTTCAGAAATGTCTGGGGTTTTTTCAGTTCCCTAGACGTCTGCAAGTCCAGGACCAAAAACACAGGTGTCCACTTATGTATCACAAAATGTAATGGTTTTTTCAAGGGTGTCACCTGCGTTTTTGGTCCCGGGCTTGGCAGCCATCTTGGTAGACATTTTTGAAAACTAGACACCTAGAGGAGTCCAGGGAAGTTTGGCATGTGTGGATCTCCCAACATATTCCTAACCAGCGTCCCCTGATCACGTTTTCCTCCCTATTCTGTGTGAGAAAGTTGTAGGATCACTGGACCGCCGCAAATTTCCTATCACCTAGCATTCCCCCAGTTTCCATATGAAAATGGTGCCTCAATTGTGTGGGTAGGCCTAGGGCCCACGACAGATAACACCCCAAAACTTGCGGTGGAGACATCAAAATTACCTGATTTTGCAAGGTCACCTGGGTTTTTTGCCCAGGGCTCGGCAGCCATCTTGAGAAACTACCAAACCCACACATTTCTGAAAATTAGATACAAGGGGGCGTCCAATAAGGTATGGCTTGCATGGACCTCCAAGCATTTTCCTACCCTGAATCCCCTGAAACCTCAAATTTAGCTGAAAAAATAAAAATGTTCTCAAATTTCTGTGTGGGAAAGTTGTAGGATCACCGGGCTGACACAAATTTCCTACAAAACAAGGTTGTCCCAGGTCTCCCAATAAAAATGGTACCTCACTTGTGCGGGTGGGCCAAGTACACGCGACAGGGAAGGGCTGAAAATTATTACTATTATTATGTCCCGACGCTACTAGTGCAGAGGAGCAAAGCTTAGGAAGGAGAGCATTAAGGGAGGACAAATAGCCATGTTTTTAAGGCTTTCTTAAACCTGAATGTATTGAGGAGACATCAAAATTACATATAAAAAAATAACCTGGTTTTGAAAAGGGGGTTCACCTGGGTGTTAGCCCCCAGGCTCGGCGGCCATCTTGAGAAACTAACAAACTCACACATGTCTAAGAACTAGACACCTGTGGGAGTCCAGTGAGGTATGGTTTGCATGGACCCCCCCCCAACGTTTTTCCCACCCAGAGTCCTCTGCAAACCTCAAATTTGGCTGAGAAAATCAACATTTTTTCAAATTTCTGTGTGGGAAAGTTGTGGCATCACTGGGCTGACACATATTTCCTAACACCCAGCGCTCCCCCATGTTGCCAGATAAAAATGGTACCTCACTCGCGTAGGTGGGCCAAGTACCCGCAACAGGCAAGGACCCAAAACGTGTTGAGGAGACATCAAAATAGATAGCTGATGAGTAAACAACCTAGCCTAACCATTGTCTTTTTAACTTAGGTGATTCATCATTGTTACAATACATTTCTTGGTAAAATGTAGCATGAGAGTTTGGCTTAGAAAAATGAGAAAGTAACTTTGCCTTTTGACAGTATGCCCCAAACCATAATGAGACAACTTTAAGCATATTTGGGGTTGGGAGGAAGGAGACAGGAACTTGGATGACAAGCTGCACAAATGTAAAGGAAAATATAAATACACCAATTATTATCAACAACAGAACATATAATCAATAAAAACATGGTAGCAATAAGAGAACAAGAACCACTAACTGAAAAACAGGAAAAGAGAGGAATATGAAGAGAAAATAAAAAAGAATAATAAGATGAAGAAACAGATCAAGGAAAGATATCCAGATCTAAAACTAAGATTAATAAAAAATTAGCATGGATCGTTACAGCACCAAGAAAATGAAAAGCAGCAGAGAAAGAAATAGATTATATAACAGACAGTCAGATAAGTTAAATATGGAAAAAATAAAGGATAGGAGGGATATAGGAAAAAATTGAACTAAAATTGAAGAACACTGACCATAATCTCCATAAACTGAGATAAAACACTCCGATCAACCAACCTATCTCTGGCCACTGTCCAACATATCTACAAGGCCAGAACAGGAGGAAAATCCTTCTCCTACCTCACAGCCAAGGCCTGTAACGACCTCACCCTCCACCTACGGTGAGCACCCACACTGCACCAGTTCAGGAAGGACCTCAAGACCTGGCTCTTCAGATGACCCCAGCACTCAAAAAGTCACCCCCGCCAGCACCTTGAGACCCTCACAGGTGAACAGCTGCACTTCACCAACCCTGATTGGTTGATTGATTGAAACACTTTGAATACATTATTTTAGTTTATCAGGGTCATCAAAGGATCACCTAGTGCCTTCATAAGGAATTTTACACAGAGTCATGGATGCAAAATACCATAGCAAATGTTCAACTGCCTCATTTGGGGCTGAAGAGCAAGGATTTTTTATCTTCCGTTTTTGGTGGCAGTGGAAATGTCTTGAAATATATAGATATGGTAGCCAGACCAGATGAGATGTTGTTTTTCTTTTGCTGCCCTCAAAAAACGCATCAGCTCTGTGAATTCTAAAAATAACATTTGGATGTTTCTGGGTTTGTTAGAGTGGGATTGAAGCCGTCTGGGTTGAGGTGCCAGTTGAAGATTCAGAGGTGGAGCTTGTTGAAGATCAGGCAAGAATTTTCTCAAGAAATCGAGAAGCTCAGGACCCTTTAAGTTCTCTTAACCCCCATACATTCAAAACCTATTGCATATTTTTATGTTTTCTATATCAACGGTATGCAATTTAGGTTTTTGGATCTCTTGGTCCAGTACAGGAATCTTAGTGGAAGCATCCTGCAGATCACTGAAGTGTTGTTCCATATCAAACAACGTATAGCAATCCATTGATCGTCAATTGGCTGAACGGTTTCATTAGTGGCACTCATGAAGGGTTTCTGGCCCCTCACTTCATCAAGTATAGTATCCAAAACAGGATTATGAGATGACATGATGTGTGAAGGGGGATAATTTTTTGCTCTCTTAGGTTTTGTGTCAGAGGAAGAGGGCTTAGAAGCAGTGAGAAGATCCAGGCCGTTTTAGCGTAGTGTAGGGGACTGTGTGAGATTTTTTTGAGAGTCCTGAGCTTGCCCAAACACTATGTTAACGGAGTGTAAACATATGCAGGTAAGTGAAGTGTGGTAATCTCTAATATGCAAAATAAATATTGACAGTACCAAGTTCAATTTATAAGTAATACCCCAGGAACAAAGGAAGTACCAGGCAGCATGTAATCCAGCATTTAAATGGAATAGCCAATGCAAATATGTAAAAGCAGTTATAAAGCAGAAAAAAAGGAAAATTTAGCAAATGCGAGTTAATCCATTGTTGTATAAATTAGGTAGAGTCTTGTTTCAGGTGGGAAAATGCTGAGACATTGTTTAATAAAGGAGCCATCTTTGAAGGGCACTTCTGTGAGGGAAATTCAGCATAAATAGAAAATGGTGAAGAAGCATGAAGAGTCTGTCAGTACTTGTTGAAGAAGAAACATGGAACAAAAACACCTCTCATGACATTTTAAAAGAAAGGAGCAAACGCAGCATTGTTCCAAAGCTTGGAAAATGATTGGTATATTCAAAATATGAAGCACAACGTTACCCTATACAGTAGGGAGCCAAGAATGTGAGTGGTGCGCTGATAAAATGGTGACTGCTCACATCTGCGAAAAATTGGCTGCCGTGGCACCAGAATGCAAGGAGGCAGGGTTTGATATCGGATCATGGTGCTGCAGGAAGTATGCAAGGCTTCCAGAGAGGTTATTTCCAGCTAATTCTCAAAGTAAGCAGCTGTAAAATGTATAAAAGCTCCTTGTTGTAAGGTAACTGAGTAGGTTGCTGCCATCTTGATCGGCTCACAAACCATCCCCTCATTTAGGTACAAATATGAACATAATTTTACTGATCAATCCTGGAGCATTGACAGAGTATATTTATTATTAAATACCTTGCTCATACCATCAGCAGATTCTTGGGTGCGAACTGGACAGCCTACATGAAGAAAAATTGTATGTTATAAAGTGATTCGAAAGGTACCACTATGTGTTACAATGTTTAAATAGGTCCCGGAAGGGAATCACATAGAAGTCTAATGCATGCCTCACCAGAACCATTAACAATGAAATACATTCAACCTGCACTCACAGTTATTGAATGTTTTATACAGTCTTATACTAAATTATAATCAACTTAATCAATGTGTGCTGCTTTGAGCCAGGACATGCCTGTGTCCAGGTGGATAATCTACAAAACCAGTTTACTTGACAAGTACACTCTTCACAAAGCACACTACTCGTAGACCACTAGGGTTCAAACAGAGATATACTTCATTGCTCAATCTTTAGACAAAACAATATTTCATGATAGGCAACCGTATGTACTTCAGAAACTTTTTTCATCCAACTGTTTCTTTTAAGTTCAGATAACCACAATATATCAATGTTACATCACATCTTCAATGATATAAATGATCCAAAAATATCTGAAAAACAGTTTTCTTTTTCTTTCTCTTTGTGCTTTTGTGCTTTCCTAATGCATTTTGGGTACCTGAGAACCCCTGCGGCGTGGGACACCCCCCACGCTGCGCGGCTCGCCAGCTGTAGCGCGTCTCCGTCCAGCGTCACAGGTTCGTCCCTGGCCTCGGTGCCCCCGCTGCTGCTCGTTTTCTTTCTGCCCCGCTGTTGCCTCATTGTGTGCATTTTCCATCTGCACTTCATGATTCTGTAACCCGTCTTTTTTGTGCCATTTTAATTCTACAACTGTCTTCTTGTGCCTTCTTGATTCTGCAATTGTCTTTTTTTGCCTCGTGAATACCGCTACCCCTGGTGTGCCCCCTCCCCGCTCCCCGCTTCCCACCGCTGCCCCCTCGTGGCCCGCCCCCTTTTTTTTCTGTTACCCCATTGGCCGCCCCGCTCCCGCCCCCGCCTCCCAGCTGCTCCTCCCTCCCACTTGGCCTCATATGGAGCCCACGTAGCGCAGGTGAGTGTGACCTGTCCCAGGACAACCCCCACGCCGTGCGGCTCGCCAGCTGTAGCACGTCTCCGCCCAGTGCCACAGGTTCGTCCCTGGCCTCGGTGCCCCCGCTGCTGCTCGTTTTCTTTCTGCCCCGCTGTTGCCCTCATTGTGTGCATTTTCCATCTGCACTTCCTGATTCTGTAACTGTCTTTTTTTGTGCCATTTTAATTCTGTAACTGTCTTCTTGTGCCTTCTTGACTCTGCAATTGTCTTTTTTTGCCTCATGAATACCGCTACCCCTGGTGTGCCCCCTCCCCGCTGCCCGCTTCCTGCCGCTGCCCCCTCGCAGCCCGCCCCTTTTTTTTCTGTTACCCCATTGGCCGCCCCGCTCCCGCCTCCCAGCTGCTCCTCCCTCCCACTTCACCTCATATGGAGCACGCGCGTACGGGCAGGGTTCACGCGCAGCGGGCACGCCGATTGTGCGCCGAAGGCGTGCCAAAGGCAAGCCCGTCTGCGCCCGTCCGCCCCCAGACCGTGCCCAGCACCAGGACCCCTGGCCCCCAACGATGCCAGCCCACACGACGGACCTACGATGCCGCCACCCTCCACGCACTCAACGCCAGCCTGAACCCCGCCTGCTACCGAGCCACCCCGAAACGCACCCACGGACCCTTCAGCTGCCAAGCCTGGCCACCCAAAAGGCCAGGCACCAGCAACAACCACCTCAAGTGCATCCTCCTCAACACCCGCTCCGTCCACAGACACGCCGTCGAACTCTGGAACCTGCTCGACACAACATCACCAGACGTCGCCTTCCTCACGGAAACCTGGATGAACGCCTCCTCAGCACCCGACATCGCCGTAGCTATCCGGACGGATACAAGATCACCCGGAGGGACCGCGTCAACCAGACCGGAGGAGACATCGCCATCGTCCACAGGAACACCATCCGCATCACGACAAACTCCGACGACACCTTCACTGCCGCCGAGCACCTCCACTTCCAGATACACACTGACCCCAAGACCACCCTCAGAGGCACCCTCATCTACAGACCCTCGGGACCACGCACCCAATTCAGCGAAGACATCGCGGACTTCATCAGCCCGCACGCCCTCCCCTCCGCTGACTACATCCTCCTAGGGGACCTCAACTTCCACCTGGAGAAAAACAATGACACCAACACCACCACCCTGCTGGACAACCTCGCCAACCTCGGATTCAAGCAACTGGTTAACACCCCCACCCACTACGCCGGCCACACGCTTGACCCCGTCTTCTCCTCCAGCAAGCACATCTCCTTCAGCCACTCCACCGGACTTCACTGGACGGATCACAGCTGCGTCCACTTCAGCTTCAAAAGAACCACGACCCACCACCACCCGCAACAGGTTCCTCGCAGGAGCTGGAGCAATATCACCGCCGACCAGCTCACCACCTCCCTCAGCCTGAAACCTCCCGCCAGCGCAACGGACTCCAACGAAGCAGCCCGCACCTTCACACAGTGGCTCGCCAACTGCGCTGACGACCTCGCACCACTGAAGAACCCTCCCAGCAGACCCAGCAGCAAGAAAGCCTCCTGGTTCACCGACGAACTCAAAACATCCAAGAAAAACTGCTGCACCCTCGAGAAAGCCTGGCGCCATGACCAGACCACAGAAAACATGACTGCCCTCAAAAATGCCACCCGCAAACACCACCAGCTGATCAGCACCACCAAAAGGACAACATTCAAAGATCGAATGGACAACAACACCCACAACAGCAAGGAACTCTTCAGCATCATCAAAGAGTTCTCCAACCCCAACGCCGGAAACAATGACATCACACCCTCGCAAGACCTCTGCGACTCACTCGCCACCTTCTTCCACCGCAAGATCGCCGACATACACAACAGCTTCGGCGCACAGGCCACGCACCCAACCACCGAACCAACGCCCCCCACCACCCTATGCAACTGGACCCCGGTCAGCCCCGAAGACACCACCCGCACGATGAACACCATCCACTCTGGATCACAAACCGACCCCTGCCCCCACCACGTCTTCAACAAAGCCGACTCCATCATCGCACCCCAACTCCGGGACATCATCAACATCTCCTTCAACACCGCCACCTTCCCAGAGAGCTGGAAGCACGCCGAGCTCAGCGCCCTCCTGAAGAAACCAACAGCGGACCCCACCGACCTCAAGAACTTCCGCCCCATCTTGCTCCTCCCTTTTCCTGCCAAAGTCATCGAGAAGATCGTCAACAGACAGCTCGCCGCCTTCCTCGAGACAAACGGATCCCTCGACCCTTCGCAGTCCGGCTTCCGAGCCAACCACAGCACCGAGACCGCCCTCATCGCAGCCACCGACGACATCAGATCCCTGCTCGACAACTGGGAAACAGCGGCCTTCATCCTCCTCGACCTATCTGCGACATTCAACACTGTCTGCCACCGCACCCTAGTACAGCGCCTTAGCAACATCGGAATCCAAGGGAAGGCTCTGGAGTGGATCATCTCGTTCCTCGCCGGAAGAACCCAGAGAGTCCGCCTCCCCCATTCAGATCCAAGGCCACCGAAGTTATCTGCGGCGTACCACAAGGATCCTCACTCAGCCCCACCCTCTTCAATGTCTACATGAGCCCCCTCGCACCCATCGCACACCAACACAAACTCAACATCATCTCCTACGCCGACGACACCCAGCTGATCCTCTCTCTCACCAACGACCCCGCCACCGCCAGAGCCAGCCTTCATGAAGGGATGAAAGACATCATCGAGGGTATGAAGAACAGCCGCCTGAAACTGAACTCAGACAAGACGGATGTCCTCATCCTGGGATCATCGCCCGCCGCCTGGGACGACTCCTGGTGGCCCCCTGCCCTGGGCACCACCCCCAAGCCAACGGACCACGCACGAAACCTGGGCTTCATCCTGGACTCCTCCCTCTCGATGACCAGACAAGTCAACGACGTATCATCATCGTGCTTCAATACCCTGCACATGCTCCGTAAGATCTTCCGATGGATCCCCACCGAAACCAGGAAGACAGTCACTCAGGCACTCGTCACCAGCCGACTGGACTACGGGAACACCCTCTACGCGGGAACCACTGCCAAACTACAGAAAAGACTCCAGTGCATACAGAACGCCTCCGCATGACTCATCCTGGACATCCCTCGCCACAGCCACATCTCGACCCACATGAGAGACCTGCACTGGCTCCCAGTCAACAAGAGGATCACGTTCAGACTCCTCACCCACGCACAGAAGGTTCTCCACGACCTGGGCCCGAAGTACCTCCACAACCGCCTCACTTTCTACACACCCACCCGCCAGCTACGATCGGCCAGCCTCGCCATCGCCGCCGTACCACGCATTCGCAGAGCCACCGCTGGAGGAAGATCCTTCTCCTACCTGGCGGCCAAGACATCGAACTCCCACCCCATCCACCTACGGCTGACCCAGGACCACCTCTCCTTCAGGAAGCAACTCAAGACCTGGCTTTTCGAGCAGTAGGCTTTTCGAGCAGTAACGGACCCCTCCCCCAGCGCCTTGAGACCCTTCTGGGTGAGCAGCGCGCTCTACAAATCGCTGATTGATTGATGTTTACACTTTCATAAAACGTACCGAGGAACAGTATATGAGTTGAAAGATTCTGTCCAATGGAAGAGTGATGAGAAGCAAAAGATTATGTCGCTTAAAAATGAACATAAACTATGAAACATGATCTGCACCAACAAGTCTTCGAATGATACTCTATAGTGAATGAATATTCGACTCACTCAAACGTTAGTTCCTAAGCGTACAGCCACAGCTGCAAATTCTCTTGTAGCAATGACAAATGTCTAACAGTTCTCTACATGAGACATATCATCTAATGTAAATGCTATAGGGAACTTGTCTTACAGAAATGCTTCAGAACCACAAGACTGCTAGCAAGACCTACTTGTTCTCATGAAGACCATGCTTCCGAACCTCTATGTTTGTTAGTGTTCCAACATGCAAAGATTTCTGTTGCTACCATCTTCGAGTGAAGTTAGACTGTGACGAGCGCATATGTATTCGAAAGAGAAAACAGTCTTGTATAAGTGCAGATCTGTGAGCCAATACCGACTGTACAATGTTTATTCGTACTCAAAAGAAAACAAAATGTAAATGTTCGAACCACCGTTCTCGCTGTATGAAATCTGCAGTAACCTAAAATATTAAGTTGGAAAAAAGTGTTCTTTACCAAACGTTTTTATTTTTATTTGTGATGTTTATTTGTGACCCTTATTCGTGATGTGTTCCAGAAAAAACCTTCATGACCATGACAATAACGTGCTTTGTGCAACTGTGTATGTTTGCATGTAGACAATAGATTTACAGTGCCCCTACCAATCAGGTGGCCTGGGCTCAAATTACAGATATATGCATAACCAGACAAACACAATATTTCTCAACAACTAGCATAAGCAACAGGATTCAATGTCATTGTCAGAAACATTACACCAGAGATTTATAAAAAAAACATAACATTTCAATTTTATCATTTAATCCCTTTGGCATTATTGTTTCTAAAGATTTGATCCAGAATGTTTCTCTACATGCTAATAGTTTGTGTATATCTCTGCTGATGAGAAAAGTAGTTTTTTAGAATTATGAAACGTAATCGGGGTATGGAATGTTGCATATCTAACCAGTGAGCTGCCAAGCAAGAATTCTTATTCTTTGCACGGACTGTTGTTCTGTTGTTCTCACTTTGATTTTACGTGTTGTTCTTCCAACATATGTCAAACCACATGGATATTTGATTGCGTAAATTGACTAACTGAATTGTAGTCAGAAGAATGCCTTAGTATCATTCTTTTCCCTGTCTGAGGGTGAGTAAACATTTTGCCTTCTATAACGTTGCTACAGTGACTGCACTTGTAACACTTCTTCATACCTTTATGTGTCTTTTTCTCCGATGTTAGTTTTCCCTTAAGCATTTCTCTTACATTCTGTTATTGCGAATGCGCAAAAATAGGTTTTGTTAAAAATACTGCTTTGAAGTCTGGTTCTTGTTCTAGTACCTCCCATCTATGGGATATAATGTGTTTGATAACAGAAACTTTGGTTGAAAATTTCAATACACATACTTCTCTTTCAGGGGAAGATTTCAGTGAAGGAGTCAATGGACTTTCTCTTTGCATGGTTGATACTTTGTTTTTGACATCATTTCAAAATTTCGGTAGGATAATCTCTTTTAATGTTTCATATTCCTTTTGAATCGCTTTATTTGTGCTTGACTGTTCTGATGAAATGCGTTTGATTCTGATGAATTACGAAAGAGGTAAATGTTTCTTGAGTGAAGGTGGAGGAAAGCTTGTTTAACATAACGCATTATTTCTGTCCGTTGGTTTCTTAAAAACAGCTGTTAGTATCCGAAAGGAAAAAGCACATGTTTGGCCATCGTCATGTGTGGGCTATAACTTCTGTCTCATATCTAAAAATATATTCTGTGTTTCTCCACCTAGACAGATGCAAAGCATGATAGTTATGTGATCGGGCAGTGTTGGAAAAAGTTTGGATTTAACATACTGTCCTCTAAAAATAGCCATGACCATGTCATGTTTTAGTTTACCAGGAAAATCAGTGAAGGTCAATGAGGAGCTGATGAGGTTGTAAATGGTTGTAGCAAGAATGGGAAGAAACCTGGGATAGGGAAGGCTCAGCCGGACCCAATAGGGGCCCGGGGCAAATGCCGCCCGAAAGCGGAAAGCCCCTCCCCCTGTCACGGATTTGTTTACAACTCAATCAGATTTTTTTGAAGAAATTAAGACTCTTTATTACTGTTAGATCCCAGTCTATGGTGAGTTTGTGTAGAGACAGTTGAACTTTTGTTTTTGTTTTCATTTCATGCTCAGTGGATGTGTGTGTTAATGGTAAGGGTTTGGTTTGGAAGAACGCCACTGATTTGCCGAATAGTTCACTTGACTTGATTATGGTTGGCAATGATGGATTGGGTGTTGCTAGTTCATTACAGATTATGAATAGCTTTCAAAGAAGTTTCTTTTATTATGTTGGAATGAATTTGTCATAAAGTGTGGTCAGCTGGAGACTGAAGTTCTAATCAATGGAGTTCTCCAAACATGGCTGGTTTAATTAATTGAGTGGAGTACCTTAAGGGTCTTCTCTAGCCCCATTCCCGACAACATTTACTTGACCCCACATCTGCACACAGTATCAAAATCATATCCTATGCCAATGGCATACAACTGATATTGCCCCTTCCAGACAAATGCCCCAGCACAAGGAACAACTTCCCCACCTGCAGCACAGAATTGGCTACCTAGGTGAAGTACAACTGTCTCAAGCTGAACACCAGTAAGACAGACGTTGTGATCTTCAGAAAATATGCCTAGAAGCAAGATACCTCAGGATCATCACTGACAACCAACTGGACGTGTCTGCTCGGGTTAGCGCTGTCACATCTGACTTCCACACTCTGGGGATGCCTAGAAAGATCTATAAGTGGCAACAAACACCACCAGAAAAACCGTCACACACACCTCATCACCAGCAGCCTGGACCATGGCAACACCCTCTATACAGGAATCACTAAGCAAACTCACTACAAGATGATAGACCATCTAAAATGCAGCAGCCGGACTAACACTCAAACTCCCATGCCAGTCTCACTTCATACCACCCCTGAGTAAGCTCCACTGGATACCAATACATAGGTTTGCACAGTTCAAACAGCTTACATGCTTGCACAAAGCACTGCACAACTCAGGTCTATCCTTTCTGAACAGCCACATACATGTCCACCAATACTCCAAGCACGTCAGCTCAGCCAGACACTTACAATCACAAAGTCCATGCATCCACAGAAATAGATATGAAGGTCAAGCCTTTACCTACATCTTTCATAAAGTGTGGAACAACCTACTACTTCACATAAGAGCCTTCTCCTCTTGAATTCCACAAGAAGGTTGAATATCTAGCTCTACTCATAAGCCCCCCCTGCCCTAAGACTAGCCTTACAAACCTGCGAAGCACCACGATTCCATCATGGGTGACAGTGTGATTTACAGACACATTTAATATATCATAACAAACCAGGCCATTTGTTTGTCCTTTCTGGTTGTGGATGTTCTCTTTCATTCTTTTAGGGCAACCAGTTGTTACAATCAATAATGAATGTGTTTTCAGTTAGTTTTATTACTTCAGTTCATTCACCTGTATCAATTCTTGGACACTGTCTATTTTATTTGGTACTCAAAAATGACTTGATTACCCAGCATATCAATCTCTAGCAATTTTATGTTGAACTGCACTATGTGGAACACAGGGTATGATGATTGTCAATAAATGCATTCATGTTAGAAACTTGATCTCAAACAGGTCTCCAAACTCACCCCAGGCCTTACCATCATATTGCAACAATACTCTTGGACCATTTAATAATGCATTTAAAACCTGAACTGTTCAAGTTTGACAAACAAAGGGATCCACCCTTATGGAAAAGAAAGGTAGTGTTCCTCCAGACCTAGTGTGTCTCCTATAGTGGTGGAAAGCACACAGTTTTGCTCAAATACCCCTCACTCCCAAAAAGGACCCTTGGTGGCATGCTTTATCATCGGGGTCTTCCTGTCCCGCTGCGGGACGGGGCTTGCTTAGTAAACTAGGCCTAACGCATAGATGTTTTTTCCCTAGTCAGCATGCTAGAATAGGCAAGGATAGCTACAGATTTTTTTTTAACTTGAACTGTTGTACATGATACAAGCAGTACACCCCGACCCTTGGTGTGCTATATAGGGTCACTTATTTTTCTTGATTCAACTGTTAGCATCTTGATATTATTTTTTTGTCAAATTGGTTTTCTTAGGGACTGCCGGTTTCTTAACACTGGGAGTATCTAAAAGAAGTGAGGAGGTGGAGTTTTTTGCTTGGACTGCTGGGCGTCATGCAATCAGTATGCACTACCTCTGGGTGTGATATAATTCGGAACATTAGGGAAACGTCAGACCTTGATGAATAAGGTGTAGCTTGTGTCTAGTCACAAAGGGGTGATAGTTGTCAGGTTACTCCTTTTTCTCTGCGCAAATCGTTGCTATTTTTGTCTGCCAAGTGATAGACTATCAGACTAACTTACCTTCTCTTATTATGTGGAGCATCCCCTCTCCTCAGGCTGTAGTCGTTAGGAGGGGGCTAGTGTTTTTTGGACCTAATAATCATTTTTCTGTCAATCTTTTCTCTAGGTTTGAGTATAGGTGGTCGGAGTCTAATACGTAAAATAGGAATAATCTCAAAATAACACTTATTCTTCGACTATTGTTACTGTTCACTCTTCCAAACATAGGACTAAATAATGTATAAATACGGAACCTATGTTTGAGATTGTTTTTTGGAACCCTTAGATCTGTATATAGGCTGTAAAGGCTTTTTCATTCTTTACCCGGTCCCCACTTTCACCCCCACTTACCCATCCCTTCTAAATACCCTTTCTCTATGCACCTTGAGCGCATTGATACACTTTTGAATTTACTTATTCTATAGAAATGTGCTGTCGCTGATATTGTCAATGCATTAATTGCAATATTATCCTACCATTGAGGACCAAATTTATGCAGTTCATAACTATAAAATGTGCTAAATAAATATGCACTGAACACATTGACGTTTTTTCTTCTGTTGAGCTACATTGATGCCTTTGATAGAATGTTAATTTTTCATCTAAAAGAATAAGTGTTATTTTGAGATTATTCCTATTTTACGTATTAGACTCCGACCACCTATACTTGTACCTATCTAATTGACCTAGGTCAAGGAGTTCTTAGGGTCTACCCCGTTGTAACTCACTTTTCTCTAGGTTTGGGCATGAATTTCGCTCCACTCATGGAGTCTGCAGTTTTCCCACTCCATGCTCCGAGTAGCGTGTGAAAGCAGGGCACAATTTGTTCATCACTCTCATTCACCAACATTAACTTGGAGAACACGAGCAAAGAAAATCTCACTCCAGACCACCTCCCAGTGAGATTTCTCAATACGGGCGGTCTCGGATGGTAACTAATGCTTACATTGAGAAACCTTCCATTCCCATTGCGGAAGCTGCTGCTCGATTAGAACATCTACTCGGGCAACAGAAAAAAAGCAGTACCCTCTTGAACTGCACGTTGTGCCATCTCCTCTGATTTTACAGCGCTGAACAAGCATGCGGTGCTGAAAAGCAGCATGAACAGTGCCACAAAATCAGTCTGCTGTTTGCAGATTGCAGCAACACGGGACTCCACAAACTCTGCCCAGGCCTACTTTTCCCTTTTAGTTTCAATTATATGCATTTATTGATGTTGTGATGCTGTTAAAATTTTGCAATTTGCTTCATGTTTAAATATTATGTCATGTTAGTGAGTCTATGATTTATGAGATGTTAACCATTTTTCCCAGATCAGAATTTCATGTTTGCTTTTTCACTGCTACAAATCAACTCATACTGTTCTGAACTAACAATTGCATTTTGTTACAGGTTGTTACTATTTTGTTGCATTTGCTTTTCTCTATTGCTAAATGTCCTTTCTCTCGATGCATCAATTTCTATGGAGTTCGTAACCAGTAGATTGTTTTTGGTAGCACTCTGTGTACACAGTTACCCAAGGTTAGAGTAGAATTTATAATTATTTCAAACAATCTCGAGACAATCAAAAACCTCTAAACAAGATCCCCAATCCATCATGGAGACTCTATTAGACCACATGCAAGTTCTGTTCCTCACCCATGCTAGGAAACTAGATAAACACTGCTGTGAGTCGCATGCCCACACCAAAACACATGGATTTCTCTGGCCTGAGGGCGTAACATTTGATAACAACATCATAGAACACACAAAGACCAACATACAGACCAGGTATACAGGACATAAAAAGGCTAAGGTAGAGACCCCACTAGAACTGTGGGCCATCTTCCAGTAGACCCCACCCTACAAACCTATCCCATAGTCGGTAAGAAAGACATCTGCAACTCCCCACCATATACTGGCAGGGATGTACTCTTGCTTTTGCTGGTCATCCTAGTTACTGCTGTGCTGGGTTACACCAATCCACCAGACAATGTTGCTGGTGGAACTCCCCCCTGGGACAGAGAGCCACCAGTCCCAGGTGGGGAGATCACAGGTACCACAGCCCAGACACTGTGAACCCCAGCTCAGTCCAGTGCCAAGCTCTCTTGGGGCTCAACCCCTTACCCATTCATTGCAGCCCATAAGGTCAATGCCGAACGGGAAGCAAATGCTCCAGATCACTCCACAGGGGGCCCTAGGATCAGAGGATAGTTTGTGGCCCTCCTGGAAGGTTATTCCACCACTTGAGGGGAGGACAGGGGCCCAGGTCCTGTAATATCTGACTCTGAAGGGGGTGCCGCGGGCTCTACTTCCCCAGAGCACAGCTAAGGTGTGGAGGAAGCATCAGGGAGTGAGTTTAAGGCCAAAACATTGCTCAGAAGACCAGCATGCAGCACTGAGTGAAAGAGGCAACCAAGGTGGCCGCTATAGGAAAGGCATAAGTTAAGAATAGAAAGAGAGAGATCTCTTGCCTCGGACGCCCAGCAGGGAAGGGACACAACTCCCCCTCCTCCGGAAGGAACTGGGGCAAGGCCTTTGACCCCACATAGGGATGAGCCCAGAAAAGAGTCAGCAGGAATGCCCCTAACAGAAGCACAAACATCCTGTGGCCATCGGCACAGGAGAGGGGCTGACCAAGAAATAAGTAGTCAGTAGAGCCTGAATGGAACACAATTGAGATACAGAAAAAATAACATGGCACCTTTGCGCATGCATGAGGAAAGTAATGACGAGGATGTCCACCGCTTCTACGGAACATGCCAGTCAGACAGACCAACCCCTAGAGAGATATTATCCAGAGAAGAAGACAAGGCCTTTGTGCTGACTTTTTGGCATCTAATGGCCAATGGACCAAAAGGAAGGGCTAGTATGATTGTCCCTGGCCAGCAGAGGGATACTTTGAGCCAGAGGACATGGCCATTGTGGAGGACTGTATTCGGCATGGAGGTGGATCTGAAATGGAATTACCCCTACATGAAGGAATGCCTGAGAATATGAGAGCACTATGTCGGAGAGAAATCAACAGAGCTGCCTGACACAGAATTTGCCCGCTACTGCATAAAGGTGCAGCTGGGACCATCTACATGCCTTGGGCACAGATGGAAAAAGAAGGGTTCAGGAACAATCTGGCCCCACTGATGTACAGGGTAGGAAAATGGATTTCACGCTTTGAAAAGCAGCCTCATCGTGGAGCAGGCCGACACGTTGTTCTCCCGAGCCTGCATCTCCACAGTCACGCTTATCAACACCAAGCATGATGGGACTGCATTTAACTCATTCAGACACCAGATACATTGAAAAAGACAGCCGCGTTAGCCGTAAACGTCCAGATGGCACCTGTCTCAAGAGAAGCTCCACTTGTGGACCCCAGAGGGTGTCCACCCGGTCCTAGAAACTGAGGTCAGGGATCTGGTTCCAAACCAGCCTTATAGAGTGCCACAATTGTCACAGAATGGGCCACATGGCTAAGTAGTGCATCTAAAAATTTACCACAAGCAGAATGGAATAGTAGCGGGACAGCCCCCGCAGAGCCTCTACCTCCAAAACCAGGCATAGAACAACGCACATGAATCGCACAATCAGCTTCAAGGAACTCAGGCTGCAGCTACCCCTGGGCCGGGTGGTTGGTTTAGCATGGGTGAACCCACTGCAACTGACAGAGGCTTAGTCCAACAGGGACAGGGCCCACAGCCAAGGCAAGGAGGGGTGACTGTCTGGGGTGGCAACATCCTAACGCAATCACAGGGTACAAATGATACGTAAGTCCAAAACCATCCAGCAAAAGCACCTATCCCTTTCATACCACTCCCAGTCTCATTTCCTTACCTGCCTTCACAGCCAGCATTCAGGACAGCCATACTATATCGGCAGGGAATTTATGCTAGAGTTCACCATCTGGTGCCCGCAGGGGCCCGGGGCTCCCACTGCTGTTGGTCCTGAAGGACAGGGTTAACTGACAACAGGCGGGGGAGGACAGTCTGTAGAGGGAGCAGAGCGGGCCCCAGCTGGTGCATAAAAACAGGCACCCAGGACCGCTCACCCAAGTTCAACTTTGGGCATGTTATGTATGTGTTGCCCACCTCAGTGTTTAACATCAAATGAAGGCCCACCTTTTTTCCCAAAACTAGGTGAATGCTCCAGCATTGGGAGCTGGGTTCGTCATGATGCTACAATGTTCTCAAAACTCCAAAGAAACCAAATTCACACAGCCCTAGTCCATAGGAAAAACCCATCGAGCTTCTTAGCATTGCCTACATCAGGCCAAATAGGAAGTCCCAATGAGACACTGACTTTCATCAAGGCCTGGCCTTGAAATTATGCTTCGCTCGTGGAGTTTGCAGAGTTTTTCTCACTCCATGGAGCTAGTTTTTTTCCTGGCTCGAGCTCGCTAATGTTAAGCTGGTGAGTGTAAGCCAGGAAAGTATTACTCCAGACCAACTCTTGACGAGATTTCTTAATCAGGGTGGTCGTGGATGGTCACGATAGCTCGCATTGAGAATCCACCCATTTGTGTTGATGAAGCTGCCACTCGAATAGAACATCTACTAGAGCAGCAGAAAGAAGCAGCGCCCTCTTGCGCTGTGCATGGTGCATTTCGTGCTGATTTTTGAGCACGGGGCAAACACCCGGCATCAAAAATCTGTGAAAATGGCATGACCTAATGTACATCACTGCTTGTGGAACTCTGCATAGTGTAGCAGAGTTTTTTGTCACTTCCCGGAGTTGCGCATAGTGGAACTACGCAAACTCCACCCAGCCCTACATACAGCCTACAAATGTTTTCTAAGCTGTATTTTTATACACGCTCTATTTAGCGAAGGTGCTCTCTGGCCCCTCCAGAGCTAAACGTATGCATAACCTCATAAACTCCACTTCTACATTCTTGCTATGAATGTGCAGAGAACTCTCTTTCCTCACATACACCTACACTCAACAAAACACTAGCATTCCTCACATACTACACAGCGCACTTCTACACAACACCTCATTTCAACATACGACTGCCTTAGGCACTCAAATCATGAACAGGTCATGCTACATATGTTCACCGATACCTTATACCATAGGAGCAGACAGGCTTTACTTATCCCAGGAGATAGCCCCTGAAAAATCAAAATGCCTAATCCATCTGTACCTATTTAAGATCGAGGCCAACATTCAACCAAAGAGAGAAGAACTCCGTAGGGCTATACTAAACATCAACCATATGAGACCAGCCCCATAACACTGTACCTTTTTACCGACTATAGTGACATCGAAACTGAAATAGACAGGATAAACAGTAGCACTCTAGGGGAGGACACTGTTTGGTCCTGGGACTTTGTAGAAAAGAGGTTCCTGGAAGTAGTAAGACCAACTCACAAGTGCATAAATACATCTACTCCTGTCTCAATCTGCAGTCCCATAGAGGCCCTTAATGTCTTTGGGGCAACCTTCTTTAATGACAAGTGGACCCTGGAAATGGTATTCCAGCACAGGGCTGCTCATATCGATCATGCCAGGGGAAATTAGCCTCATGGAAGAGGATCCAACGCTAGCATTAGTACCCCATGCCAGGAAATCTGGGATACTTAGATTAATAGGTACAAGTGGTTGGAGGGGAAGGGGCAACCCCTAATTGTATATACACTTACACTTTACTCTCTGTGCTACAGAGGCAAACCAATCATACTGCTCGGCAGCAACAAAAATGGTGGCATGATACTGCATATGTTGGACCTGCAATGGGAAACCTCCATGTTGATGGATATCTAATGGCAATGCAGTGACTTTGCCTACACCCAGCTTCTCCGTGGATGGAGGGGCCTCTGCACCCTCATGACCATACACACCCCAACACTGGTCCTCCCTGGAGATCTCTCTGAGTTGTCTTAACACCTGTTAGAAGAAAACAACTCTGTTGCATTAGGCTCGAAAGAGAAGAACTGCTGATTATTTTGGCTGGGCTCAGTGCAAGGACAATCCAGAAGAATTTAGACTATTTACAGACACTAAAGTAAACGCAGGAGGGTCGATAGCCTTCTTCACCATGCAAACAAAGATGAACACCCACTGATTACAAATAACCAGGAGGGAAATGCTGAAGATGATTAATGAAACGCTATCAAGGAAGAAGTGAGAGACATCTGCGTTTTAGTGATGCAACATTGGTACGTGTTGGACTTGATGACCATGATGGAGGGTGGGGTGTCTGCCAAGATTGGTGCTTCCTGTTGTATTTCTATCCCTGTAAACAATATGAACAATGGGACAATAGCTCCTGCCATACAAGAACTGAATTGTTTTCAAGCCGACATGAAGAAGTAGGAAGGTGCCCTGAGTAGGTGTGGTTGCACAGTATCTTTTCTGAACCCCCCTAATGGGTGTCTAAACAATTCATTCACTAATCCCACTCTTCGTTGTTGTACTTCTGTTGTGTAGTTTCGTACAAGTGGGGGCATCCTGCTGTAAAAACACAGTCCTCAAATGATGTGGTATACACATAGCTAAGCAAAAAGTAACATAGAGAAAAACACACAGTTTTGAATAATGTAACAGTCATGACATATGAGGAGGATAAAGTAGCTGAAAATTCAACTAAAGGGGGAATGTTAGAATGGGTGAATACAATGTCGATGTATACCACGATTTATGCATGCCCAACTATGGCAATACCAATAAATGGAGCAACGTATGCCTCTGCCCACACAACAATGTCAATACGCAGTGTATGCCATAATTTATGGCCACACAACAGTGTCTATACCAGTAGAAACAATGTCAGTGTAGAACATATGCCATAATCCATGCTGGCATAGCAATGTCGATACCAGTAGAAACAATGTCAATGTACACCATGATCTAGGCATGCATGAGAATGTCAATGTCAGTAAAGGAAATGTTGATGTACGCTATGACAACTGTACGCACAATGTTGAGAATGTCCATAAAAATTATATCAAGGACCATCACATTATTTGCAAAAGTTCTAAAGAACTCATATCATTACTGTCGGATGCACCCAAGGTGACCTTCCCATTAACCCCGAGTCAGAAATACGTGGTCAGGCAAGTCCGGCGACCCACGCCTATCGAATGACAGGTCACAGGTAAGGTCTCTCTTAATCCAAAGGCAATCACGCATCGATACACCACAAATAGGGCTGAGGATTATGGAAAAGCTTGGTGTCAGGCAAGATGGCCGCGGGTGGGCTGTGGTGAGTAGTCGCACCAGAGCCTCTCTCCCATCTGGACTGAATAGAAGGAGCTAGCTGAGCGCTAGGATGATAGCGCTAGTCCTCCCCGGATAACTTCTAAAAACACCATTTTTGACTCTGCTCGTATCTACATGGAAGGTGATGCTGGAGAACATTGTTTTACAAAGAGCGGCACAGACAAATATCAGCCACTTCAGAGACCTTGGAGACCTAGTGGCAGGTGAATTTGGCGGGTTGTTAAGAAGATTAACACGGAAACTGAGAGTTTTTTCAAACAACCTAGTCAAGCATGCGGCGATCATTGCAGTGCTAGGATTCAAGGACTGGAGCGGTTTGTTTTCTGCCATAATGCCGCCAAGACCACCAAAGACTGACAAGAAGAAAGTAAAGGAAAATACTGAAACGAACAATTTGGCTGCATCAGAGACACCCGCCATGCTGAAATCACAGCTTCCAGCAAAGAACCCAGGCGCGATAAAGAAGGTGACGGAGCCTCCCGTTAAAAAGAAAGCAGATTTAAAAGGGAAATCACTGAGCGACGAGCGCAACAAAGCGAATGAAAAGGCAGCGATCCTTAAAAGTAAAAACAAAGGGACCCCTCTCAGGCAGCCCACCCTACCTGAATCGTTCATCCCCCCAGGCAGCTCAGATGGCGGAGCAATCAGCAGGAGCCCAGGAATCCCCGGGGTTACAGGACAAGAGCCTGATCACGAAGGTATTCAAAAGAACGTCCTCGAGGACGCAGCGGCAGTGACAGAAGCAGGTACTGGAGCTCGGAACGTGAGGGACGCCGAGTCAGCAGTTGCCAAGCAACCAGCAGTACTGCCTTCTTCGAAGCATGAGCAGGACGCCAGCAGAAGCAAACAGGAGGTAACAGCTGGGAATGCGGGACAGAGGGCTGGGACATGCGCTGAAAAAGGTCGGGTAAAGGAGGTGCCTCAGAGGGGGTTGCTTGAAGTCAAGAATAATGAGACTAATAAAATTGATAAGGAAATGCAAAAAGAGGCAGGAGGGGCAGGAGGCCCGAGTGTGCAAGGGAGTGCTGATGACATGATGCAGGCGATTATGCAGGTGGAGGCAGAACTAATGGCTAAATCCCCTAATCCCACATGGGGAAGCACAGTTAGCCTGGTGGCAGAAAAGCCAGTACTCGGCCACCCCAAAGAGAAAGAAGATGTATGCTCATTGGAGGGGGACCGCTTTTTCTCAGTGGATGAGGATTCTGACTCCGTTCAACAGGAGGGATAAATTTCAGATTTAGAAGAGGAAGAGGAGGCGGAGAAGGAGGAGGATGAAGATGAAGAGGAGGATGATTCATGGGTGGCTTCTACCTCTTCTACCTCTTCGGAAACTGATATTGATAAGGATTCTACACTAAAGAAGAAGCAGATAAGGCGACATAGGCACGAAAGGTCACCCACAAGGGGGGCTGAGAGGAAGCTGGACTGGGATTACTCGGCAACATCGCAGACATACCAAGAAGAGCCAGAATCAGGTCTGAATCAGGACGACGCATTAGGAAGAGTATTCAATATGCTGAAGCAAATACAATCAGAAGCGAGATCTACAAGTCGGAAGACAAGGCAAGACTTTAGGAAAATCCAAACGACACTTAGAAAAACAAACAAACTTTATGAAGGCCTGGCGGGGAGAGTTTCCGAGGTCGTGGAGAGAACTGGCAAGATGGAGGATGACTTTCGCAGTTTTAGCGAATTTAAATCACAACAGGAAAAGAAGGCGGAAGATATCCTCTGGAAGATGGAGGATTTCGAAAATCGCCAAAGGCGCAATAATGTTCGCATTTTGGGAGTGGCGGAAGGGCTTGAAGGGCAAGATCCTAGGGGGTTTGTGGTCAAATTACTAAAGGGGGCGCTCCCTGAGTCCCAGTGGCAGTGGGAGGCAGAGGTGCAGAGGGCGCACAGATTCCCCTTTGTCCAGCGGAAGGCTTACGGAGCTGAAGGAGGCTCGAAAGCACTCCCCCGAGCAATATTAGTGTACGTTGGAAACTTTTTACTCCGGGAGGAACTTATTCAGAAAGTCAGGCCAGACAGTAAAAGAACTGTCGAGGGTGTTACATTTTTTATTAGACCTGATTTCTGCCACGTGACAGTAGAGAGGAGGTGGAAGCTCAGAAGAATGATCTCGGAGTTTCAGGCTTTAGGATCAGAAGCATATTTGTTATTCCCAGCCAGGTTGAAAGTGGTCACAAAGGGCAAGGTCAGGATGTTTACTTCGGAAGTGAAAGCACAGGAGTTTATTCAGGATTTGGAGAGGGCAAAGAAAGAGGGTCACTGAGGGATAAAGGTACCTTCTTGAAGAGAGGGGGGGCACACTGGAGAAGATGGGGGAGGGGTGCGACTAACACAACCAGGAAGCGTCCACATATAGGTCAGTATTGACCTATTTGCCTGTAGGGGGGGGGAAGGGTGGGTAACTCAGGGGAGGGGTGGGGGGGAAGGGAAAGAAAAAAGCAGCTGAAATGTATGGTTTTGATATGGCAGTTAGCACACATTGATTACATATTTTTTTTTTGTTTATAGCTTTGAGTACAGAGGGAGGGAGGAATAATGGAAGGGGGGGGAGACAGTCGAAAGAGATAGCTGGGCTAGGAAGAGAGGGCCTTTTTTTCAATACAAAATGTCATGTAAGATTGTCTCCTTAAATGTATGTGGGTTGAATGATCCAAGGAAGAGGGCGAATGTGGCAGCGTATATAAGAACTTTACAAGTGGATCTAGTATGTTTTCAAGAAACGCATATAGAGGAAAAGCAGATTTATCTAATGAACCAATTGGGTTTTGATGTACTTGCAGCCAGCAGGCAAGGATCTAGGACAAGAGGAGTTGTTATCCTGGGGAGAAGAAGAGAAGTGGCAGTTAAAAGAAAGAAAGAGGACCGTTGGGGGAGATGGGTTATGGCGGAATTATGTGTTAAAGGGCTCAATTTAACACTAGTAAACACATATGGTTCCACTGAGGATGATCCAGAGATATGGGAGTTTTTAGATATAGAATTAGCACAGTGGCCCGAACCAGTAGTCTGTTGTGGTGATTTTAATATGCATGACCCTACAAGTTCATTTATGAGCATAGGCGCAGGCTATAATGGTAGAAAGAGAAAAGTAAATAGGGCTATTACCAATATGGTTAGAAATAATCTTCTGGCAGATCCCTGGATAATCCAACACCCATTGGTCGATGGTAGTACTTTTTTTTCGGCACCTCATCAGGTGTTGGTGAGATTAGATTATTTCTTAGTCTCTAGGTTCATGGTCTTGGAGACGAAGATTGAGAAGCAACCAAGAACTATTTCTGACCATAGCCCGTTAATACTGACAGTTAAGGTCCCGCAAACACAGAGTAAGAGGTCCACATGGACGTTTGAGAGGAGTCTGCTCCAAGACCTTGAGTATAGGAAACATATGGAAGGGTGGATTAGGTTCTTCTGGGAGATTAATCATGGAACCGCCTCAGTAGGGCAAACCTGGGATTGTTTTAAAGCCGGTGTCAGAGGAGAAACACTGAGTTATGTGATGACCAGACGTAAGATAGAGAGGGTAAGGAATGAAGCTATTCGTCAAAAGCTGATTATCGAAGAAGAAAAACTAGTTGATGCAGTAAGATCCAAATCCAGCTTGGAAAATATATTATTAACACTAGTAGCACTGAAGGCAGACGCAATAGAAAGTCTCTAGAAAAGGTCTGCTGAAAAATATCTGGCTAAGAAAGAAGAGTTATATGAGTGCAGTGAGAAGGTGGGCCACATACTTGCGGTTAAAGTTAGACAGCAAAGGGCAGATGCAGAGATAAAGGAGATATTAGATCCGATGGGTGTCAGTGTTACAGGCTCAGATCAGATAAGGGATGTCTTTAGAGGCTTTTATGAAAAACTATATACACAGGGCGACACAGAGGGAATAGCGGAAGTTAGGAATTATCTTAGAGATGTGTGCTCACCCTCTGTCACAAAAGAAGAAGGAGAAATGTTAGATTCTACCCTAGGTCTGGAGGAATTTACCGATGCATTAAACAGCTTACCATCAGGAAAGGCAACCGGACCTGATCAAATTCCGGTTGAATTTTATAAAGTATTTCGTGATTCCCTGTTGATCTACATGTTTGAGGTTATGGTATATGTACAGCAAGGGGCGCCATCACCAGACTCATGGCGTGGGGCGGATGTAATTGTTATTGCTAAAAAAGGGAAGCCCGTAACCCTTCCTGGATCCTACAGACCCATCACATTGATGAACTCAGACAGCAAGGTATATTCTAAGATGCTGGCAAAGAGATTAGCAGGTTGTATTGAACACTTGGTGAGCCCATCACAGCATGGTTTTATACCCGGGAAGGGTACTACACAGCACATCAGGACATTGATCACTATGTTTGATGCGGCAGAAGTCACAGGTGACCCTATTTCAGCACTGTTTTTAGACGCCGAGAAGGCTTTTGATAGGGTCGCCTGGGAATACCTATGGGAAGTTATGAAGTGGTGTGGTATTGGTCCAGGTTACATACGAGCTATGCAAGCTCTATACAGAGACCCGGTGGTTAAAATCAGAGTAAACGGAGGGCACTCGGATCTAGTACATGTACAGCGGGGGACTCGCCAGGGCTGCCCGTCTTCTCCACTGTTGTTCGCCCTGTACATAGAGCCATTACTTCGTAAACTAGAGGGAAACCGTGTTATTCATCCTATGTCATTAAATGGTTGCACTGTGAAAATTCTGGCCTATGCTGACGACGTGGCTATATTGACTCCAAATCCGGATATAGCCATGGTTGGAGTAGAGGCAGAAGCGCAGGAGTTTGGGCTGATCTCAGGATATAGCCTAAATAAAGCTAAAACCCAGATTATTGTGAATAGGTTTGCATCAAGTTTAGATAGCAGGGTGGTCAATAATGCAATATACTTAGGGATTGACATATCTGCAAAATTGGAGGAATTAGTTGAGCGCAATATGGAACCATTGCTTGCGAAGGTTAAAAAGGACCTGGAAAGGATAAACAATTTACATCTCTCTTTGGTCGGATGCACAAATGTGTTGAAAATGATGGTCCTGCCCAAATTTTTGTATTTATTTAGGTCAATTCCCTTGATTTTCGACAACAAATGGTTCAACAGGTTGGAGAGTGTGGCTAATAGATTTATCTGGGCACGAGGAAAAACTCGTAGGGCTTATAAATTTATCACCTTGCCAAGGGATAGAGGGGGGTGGGGTGCACCAGACTTTAGATTATACTATCTGGCTGCTGCTCTCCAGTATATGCAGGGAATAATTGGAGGAGGTGGGGGGTCATCAAAGACCATTAAGATGTCAAATGAAGCTTATACAATGGTACTAGGACAAAATACTGTTAATGGTTTCCTGTATTTTACGGATCTGGGTTATCTCAGAAGGCAGACATACAAGACTCTCAGGGCGGCACTTAAAATCTGGAGCATTTTCTTGAAAAAGACCGGTATGGGTAGATTTAATAGGTACACCAAAGTCTATAAAAATAAATCCTTCCCTGAAGAAATTTTCGCTGATTCAGTAATGGCGGATTGGGAGGGTAAAGGGATACAGCAAATCGGGGATTTAGTAAATTTAGAGGGTGTCATACAATTTGAGGAATTGGTTAAAAAATATAACATAAACAGAAGAGACTTCTTTAAGTATCTCCAGATTAGGAGTTTTCTTAGGAATAAACAAGGAGGGCCACTGGGCTTTCACCCAACCGAATTGATGGAAGGGCTAACTACGGGGGAGGAATACTCCATCAGGCTAATATACGCTGCACTGGCAAAAAATAGACCCGATGATCTAGATAAGCATAGGGTTAAATGGGGGGAAAGGATAGAGGCTACCCCTGAATCATTCAACGAATCACTGGAACTAGGCCGGTCTATGCTATGTTCTGCCCCTTTGCAATCCCAACATTACAAAACACTATTTTCGCTATATTATACTCCAGCCAGGATCGCAAAGTGGGGGGGCACCGAGGGTACTACATGCCCCAGATGTAACTCTACTGAGGCAGATATTGTCCACATGTTCGCTACATGTCCACAATTATATACATTAATTAATGATGTTGAAAATTTTTTCATCAATTCATTAAAGATAAGGATAACCTTCACTGTAGGCGTAATTATGTTGGGTGTGGACGCAGGAAATGTGCAAATGAACCCAGGCGATGCAATGTTTGTGTTTATGGCAGCGGCTGTCTTCAGATTAATGCTAGCCAGAGTATGGTTAGATAAGACTCCCCCGACCTTGCAAATATGGCTATCTAATCTTATTGCTATACATAATTTAGAGAAATACATATATGCTAGGAAGGGTAGGATAGGGAGAGCTCGAGGTATTAAGATATGGGGACCTTTGGAGAAATGGAGAACAGGAATAGGATGATTCATTTTGTTGTTGACTTATGATTGTGTTTCTTGTATAATATGTCTTGGCCCCCCCTTTCGGTGGTTAAAACAGTTTCAATTTAAAACTTGCTCTGTTATATTGTGAGATGAACAAATGTAGGAGAAACACTTTGTATTCTATTTTTGAAATGTGTGCTTATTGATATGTAAAATAAAATATATATAAAAAAAAAAAAAAAAAAAAATAGGGCTGAGGAAATTGGCCCCAATAAAGCACATTTGGCCAGGGGCGTGCATTCCCCCAAAATACCACAAAGCTAGATGACATATGTATAAAGAAACACTCAGCCAACCAGGACACCAGCCAACCAGGACACAACATGCACACCAAACGTAGTTATCACGCGCTCCCCACACCAAAAATCTGGACACATACACACTCACCACACTAGCTCTTCTTGAGGTCGAGAGTCATCTGTGTCTTGATCAGATGCCCAAACTTTTTATTTATGACTACAATGCTTTTTTCAAGAATGCAGAATTGGTTTATTGTACTTCATGAGATATATATGTTATTAGCGGAAACTTTGTACAGTGAGAGATTTTCTGTTGATACACTCCTAGCTGCTACATTTAATTAAACCAAGGTGTCCCTGTTTTGCCAAATGCCTCTTGTCCTTTCATTTATTTAAGGTAAATTCCTAATCCTAGCAACAAGATGATCGGCACATCCCCTCAAGCGCTTGCAGAAACCTGGTGCATTGGCTTCAAAAACAACACGTCACAGCATCTGTGCTTCATATTCACGACCATTGTCCATCAAATCAGAGAGCAAATTGACAACATGTTTCATAGCCCTGCTGTAGTAACACTGGTACTTCCTAACATATACAATGCCTGCAAAGTGGGGAGTAATGGTGAAGAGTGCAACACTGTTTAGTCCTATCAGTGTTGTCAGACAGGTATGAAATATGTTTAAGATATATGTTTTACATCGTGAGATGTAAGGTTGATGAAAGCGTGTTATGCAACTAACAAAAGATAGCTAGAACTATATTTTAAGCAATGGCCATTGTGAAATCCTGAAGACAAAGTAAGCCTGACGTTTCACACCAAACTAAACTGAACGTACTATTGACTGAGGGTTTAGGTGTTTAACTGTGAGCAGTTACTGACGCAATTAAACTTCTATGTTTTCTTATTATCACATTGAGAATTTGGCTGCTCTTAACCCCTTTGCTGTTAGGCGTTCCCTCGGTGCTAAGCGTTTTTTTTGGACTATTTTGGGTAGTTTGCACTTAGGCCCCTGTACCTTTTAGCCACATGAGGTATCCATGCCAAATTTGTGTCCTTTTCTTCCAACATCCTGAGGAATCTAAAGGTACCCAGGGTTTGTGGATTTCCCTGGAGGGGACCGATAAATTAGCCAAAATACAGCAACATTTTGTTTTTGGGGAAAAATGGGAAAAAGTGCTGCAGAAGAAAGTGTTTGTGCCCTACAAAACGTATCAACAAAGAATTTGGGGTGCTAAAATTACCATCTTCCCAGCTTTCAGAGAACCAAACTTTTGTACACAGTTTTGGCATTTTACTGGGACATGGCCTATTTTCCTATTTTTTGTGCTTTCAATCTCCTTCCAGTTAGTGGCAGAAATGGGTGTGAAATCAATAATGAAAAGCTATACATTTCGGAAAAGTAGACAAAATTCTGAATTCAGTACAAAGTCATTTGAGTAGATCCTTCAAGGTTTTCCTGTAGAAATTATTAGTTGACAAACAAAAGTGAGATTGAGTTGAAAAAACAGCCATTTGTACCTACGTTTTACTTGTAACTTCTTCTAAGTATGGCAAATTTTTTAAAGCTATATACCGTTACATCCACTGGACCCTTCTTTTTGAAGATATATATAGAACCCGAGGTACCCAGAGGCAATAACTGAGCTGGGCCTTGCAATGGTTTTTCATTGTGTACCCGGTATACAGCAATTCATTTGGTAAAACATACAGACTGAAAAATAGGTATCATGGTAACCTATGTATTTTCCAAATGGTAACCACAAATGGAGTTTAGAAGCAGTGGTTATTTGCACTTCTCTGAATTTAAGTGTACCCGTACTAGCATGTGAATTAGAGGGCTTTTTCAACATAACTTATGTTTTACACACTGTCTCCCATTTGGAAGGCAGAAATGCATAGAAAGTCAATTGGTAATAAAACCTATTTTACTATTATGTGTTCCCCTAAGTCTTCTGATGAAAATGGTACCCCACTTGTGTGGGCAAGCCTAGTGCCCACAACAGGAATCATCTCAAAAAGCAATGTAGACACATCATATTTTTCCATTGAAAACAAACCTTTTTTTGCAATTTGCCTAGCTGTGGGTTTTGTGCCCTAGCTCGGCCGGGACAGAGGGAAACCTAGAAAACGTGTACATTTTTAAAAACTAGACACCTAGGGGTATCCAGGGTGTAGTGATTTGCATAGCTCCCACCATGTTTTTTACTCAGAATCCCTGGCAAACCTAAATCTTTGATTACAAAAATATTTTTCTCACATTTTTGTGATGGAAAGTTCTGGAATCTATGGGAAACCACAAACTTCCACCCACCCAGCACTCCCCCAGGTCTCCCGATAAAAATGGTACCTCACTTGTGTGGGAAGGGCAAGTGGCTTGAAAAGGAAATGAACTAAAACATACTGTGGAGACGACAAAATTATCAATCACAAAAAGACCTGGTTTTGCGAGGGAGTTACCTATGTTTGTGGTCCCGGGCTCAGCAGGCCTCTAGGGAAACCTATCAAAACCAGAAATGTTTGCAAATTAGACACTCGTGGGTGTCCACTGAGGTGTGGCTTGCATGGATCACCCAACATTTTTACTTACCTAGAATCCCTTGCAAACCTTGAATTTTGCTAAAAGTCAAATGTTTCTCACATTTCTCTGTGGGATCAGTTTGCCGGCATACATTTCCTACCACCCAGCCTTCCCCTTGGTCTCCTGATATAAAACTGATACCTTACTTGTGTGGGTGGCCAAATGCCTGCCACACAGAAGAACCAAAAAATGTGTAAAGAATGAAGGGGTACCAAAAAGTGTCCATAAGGGCAGTTTTTTAAATACATTTTTAGGCTGACTCTTCTTTGGGCACCCACGCAAGTGAGGCACCATTTGTATCAGGAGAGCAAGGGGAACGCTAAATGGTAAGAAATGTGTGCCAGTGGGGTGATCCTTCAACCTTCTCATTCAGACATGTGAGGAAAATGTGACTTTTTAGTTCAATTTATGGGTTGGAGAAAATTCTGGCTAAGAAAACACAGGAGGATCCATGCAAGCCACATCGCCTACACACACTTCTTGCCAAGCACCATCCCATGCACCAGTCCACAAACACTCCCAGTCAAGCGCCACTCTACACACTGTCACCAAGCATTAGTCCGCACACACACTGCCAGCCAAGCGCAAGTCTACACACACCACCAACAAAATGCCAGTACAGACACAGCCTGCTAAACGCCAGTGCATGCAGGCGGTCTGCCAGCTGAACTCCAGTTCACACACACATGCACACGAATACACACAGACACAGAAACATTCCCTGGTAGCCAGTGGTTTTCTCCCCCAAAGCCTACACATATCACTGATCTGCCCTCAAGGGGGACAGAAACAGCTAAAATGTGTGACTGAAAAAACGGGGAGTGCCCCTTTACTATGGGGCCATTCCCTAACATGGCCATTAACAAACCCCTTTCAGTTCAAATATGAGATGATTATTGTCATTATTCATACTCTTTTTTAATGTGTGATGAAGTACAAGATGATTGTATATATTTTTATGGCATATTCAGTTTTTTTGTACTTCTGGTTGTGTACACTTTGATGGTTATGGTTATGTTGTAACCGTTATATATATATATAAGTATATATATATCTGTATATATATATCCCACTTACTCCGTCCGATGCCCAAGCGTCTCAGCCACACTGTTTTCGGACCTCAAAAGACGAATAAGCCAAACCCAGATCTGGTGCGTAATCAGTGCTTTATTCCATTTGACAGAATAATACCCAGCAAGCCCGCATGACGCGTTTCGCCTCTAGCCAGAGGCTTGATCACATGATATGATATACATATATATAATAATAAAAGTTATCCCTGGTGCCTAGTGGGCTTTCAGCCCACCCGTGGGAGGAGACAGGGGACTAGTGCCCCCAGCTTCTCTCCATGGGGAGAAGAAAGCCTTTTTCATAATGTGTTTTGGGTGAGGGCATGATCTTTCCCATTTTGGGTGGGGCATTACAATGCCCAGTCATGGCTGCTCCCACCCCTAAATTTACAAAAAAATATAATCCATAATTCCTAGAGGGCTTTTTGCACCCCATGGGGGCCAGAGAGGCTGTGCCTGTTACTGGGTGGGGTGTGGGCATTACAATGCTCATTCAGGGCAGCCTGCAGCACCAAATGTGCGAAACATAAATATCTCTGGTTTCTAGTTGGCTTTCTGCCCCCTGGGCCGGGCAGAGAGACTGAGCATTCCCAAAAACAGCTGGGGAGAGCAAAAGCCCTTGTCCAAGATGCTGCTCCACCCTCCCTGGTGTCTAGTGGTGGATAACTGCTTGGGGATCACCCTCCTATGGTAATCCACAAGCAGGGATCCACTAGTGAAAGGAGAATCTCCCCTTTCCAACAATACCTCTCCCGTATGTTTTGGGGCTCTGGGGACGGAGATAGCACCACTAGCACCAAAGCAGTGAAACTGAAATGAGCAGATAGGCTCATTTTGGTTTTACTTTCATTGTAATGTGTGCCGATCGCCATTACAATGTAGAAGAAATGCCTCCCTAGCTCCCTAGACTAAAAATAAGAAAGGAAATCCCTCTGCTGTAAACATTCCGGGTAGTGTGAAGAGGATGGAGCGGTTCCGTCCTCAGTACTCAACCCCTGTGACTAAAGATGGAACTGTTCAATCTTCAGCATGGAATGGGTTAACTACTGAAATTTCAGTTTTAAACTTGAGGTAAAATGTGTTAGTGGACCAACAAGGTCCAATTCATATTGGGCCAGATTGTACTCAAACCCACAATTACCTACACCTCTGGTATTGGTAACTTCCTGGATGTGAAATCCTTTCCCATTTTATGGAGAAAAAAAATAGAGGGCCTTACAATCTGTTAGTTGGTACTCCACCAGTCAGGCTCCCCTGATGGAGAACTGGCTACCCGATTTAGAGATTCCGTCACCCTACTGGGGAACTCTATACAAGAACAAACCTCTAAAGCTGGAATTTGTTCTAGCAGAACAAAATAACAATGGTCTGGTGCACAGAGCACTTTCTCCCTGAACACCTATTTCACCATTGCATGTCTTTTATGTCGGTCCTGGGTCTGAAAATCGTGTGACAATCACCATACCCTAAGTAGGGATTGGTGACTGTCACTGTGGTAACAGACTATCAGGTCAAAGGCGTCTAACAGCAGAGACATCTGGCACTGTGCAATTGGAAATCATATTTCACATCCACCTCTAAATAGGGAGGTGAAGGTCTATACTAATGGCAGTCATTTCATGAGCTCAGGAGATTACTATGTGTCAGGTAATGGGAACTTCGGAATTACAATTGATTCAGGGAGAAAAAAAGAAATATTGCATCTCATAAGTTTCATATGGTTTTTGCCTGCTCAAATAAGAAAAATATCTGGATATAAACCCATCGGCAAAACAAAGTATTGTTTGTGCATATAGCCTGGAGCACTTTGGTGCTCAGTTGGCTACACATCGAGAAATTTCTATTTTAATATGCAATGAGGATATTCACAATTAGGTCAAGTTACTGCCATTCGTTTGGGATGGGCCACTGCAACAATAATGACTCATAAACATAACATTACTGTATGAAATTAGTGCACTTATAACAATCATATTAGAATGTTTGGTGACTTTATACTGGAAAGAGCTAAATGGTCAACTTCTGTAGTAGAAGGGCACTTTACTTAGTTTTGATGCAATTATTTGCAGGAAACTGGATTGATAGCTTGGAGGAATTTGATACCGATCTTGATGTAAGTTGTGGTTGAATTCCTAAAAGCATAAACATTATGGTACCTAAAAAGTAAAATCAGATTTCTGTGAGGAATGTTCTGCATACCTTTGGTAGCAGTGGCTCAAGGTTATGATCAAAGAAAAAGTGTGTGTAACATCATAGCAGCATCGATACAGTAGGAAAGCTGATGAATCAAACAGATAATAATCAAAGGCCACTCTAGTAAAAAAGAACAAACATTTAATGGAAAAACATCATCTACATGACAAAAATCAGCAAAGTAAACTGGGGGAAAAAGACTGGCAATAACTATGGCTAACGTTTTTTAGCTGCAGTTTTTTTATCACTGAATACCGCGTAAACCTATCGCCATGTTAGCGACGTTTTTACAAGACTACATGGTGATAACTTCATGGATTGGCGGTGAAAACTGCTGGTAACAATAGCATGATGGCGATAGGAATTCCGGCACTAGCTGCCGAAAACCAAAGAAAGGCCCATCAGCAGCAAAAAAAAACACGTTAGTCAGCCTAACATGAGTTTTTTGTCTCTAATAGAGTCAATCACCAATAGAAAATAGGCTCAAAATACAATGAAATGCAAGGATGGAGCAGCCAGGGCCAAGTGCAGAACACACCAACAACCCCCTAAAGCCACCCAACATCCAGGACGACCAGGATGAGAGCCTGGTTACCTCGCTGGACCTGCATCTGGAGCCTGGATGCCTTCCTGGACCTGCGTTTGGAGCCTGGATGCCTTGCTGGACCTGAGTCTGGAGCCTAGATGCCTCGTTAGACTTGCGTCTGGAGCCTGGATGCCTCGCTGGACCTGCGTCTGGAGTCTGATGTGGGATGCGGAGGAGCTGTGAAGTCGATGAGCCATGGCAGTAAACATTGAGGTGCGGTGATCACCCGTACCTGGTGGTGAAGTCTGGCAGGTCACATGGAGACACATTGCTGTCCTGTGTGGGAAGACTACCTTGAGCCCCTTGGAGCTGTGAATGGTATAGGCGCTCCTGCGCACCAACGTAGATAGGTCTGCATCACATTCTACGATTCACCACTTCACCAGGGTGCACAGAGGGGATTGCCAATGGTGGGCGGCCCAGACACTGTGGATGGTGAGGCCTTGAGCTGCGCCAAACTTGTGTGGCGGGAACGCAGCATCTATACGCCTAAGGGGGTCCTGCTGCATCAACTGCAACGGGAGATTCACCAGAGGACTTGTGACTGCTGTACCCATGCCTGTGAAATCCCACCTGGCTGAGGCTCCTGCTGTCTGAGTCACAGATTTGGAGAGAGTGCTGCGGATTGTGCCACAGTGACAATATCCAGGTAAGGAGAAGGTAGGACACGTAGCGGAGGAGGCACAGGGTCATGTTGCCCAGGCCTAGCACCTGTAGATGACACACCCTGAGTAGTGGATTATCCGCTCTAGCAGAACAGCGTAGCCCCACTGCTTTTCAGCAGCGCGGGAAGAGGAAAAATCATCACATGATGATAACTTCCTGATATAAAGCGATTAGGAGGGTGGGTAGTGCTGCTCCACTCACGGAGCAGGGCAGAGGCAAAGTGGGATATCCCTTCAAATGCACAATGGCTGTTTGGTTAGCCTACTCAGGCCACCCACAGCAGCCATGTGCACTGCCTTGTTCGCACTGTCCTGTACAGCTTGCATGGAGAACATGCCCACACCTCCAGCCCCTGGCTGAACACCTTGTCCCAGCGCAAATGTAAAATTCTAATGTCGCATTGCAGAGTTGTGATTGGCTTAGGGGAGCAGGCCTGGCTGCCTACTTTCTGTTCCCGGAAGCAGACCCCAGAGAGCGGGAGCAATGAAGACACAGGACCTGGCCTCGAGGTAAGATTTCGATCATTTAAATATTTACCCACTCACACACCCCTCGCGTTCAACCCCCATCTAGTGTCTTTTCCTGCAATTCCCACATTCCAACTGTCCATTCCTCCCGTAGCATGTCTGAATGGCGGCCGCTGTGCACTGTGCGGCCATGCGCAGCGGGCGTACAACTTGCATACCAATGTATATGTTACGACACATACCTTCACATTGCATTCCATTACAGTGCATTCTAACACTAGGCATATTGGAACAGTAGGGAAGGTGTTGGATAGCGGAGTTGTTAATATTACTATTCCCACTTCAGTGTGTACAACCCTAAAACTAACCCTTGCAGCCCAAAGCATACCTTGAACCCTAAAATTATTCTTTGAGCCACAAAACACACCCTAAAAATAATATTTTACCCGAAAACACCCCCCAAATTTCATCTTTCACCCCAAAACACACCCCAGATTTCATTTTCCACCCCAAAGCACACTCCAAATTTCATCTCAGACACCCAAAACCCATACCCACCCTAAAACTTGAAAATATCTCATTACTGATTTCACAATGCGTTGTAATGGAATGCAATGTAAAGGGGCCTGCGTTGTTGGGGTTGCATTGTAAAGGCATAAGAATGTAATGCCTGTGTTGTAATGGACAACTCCTGTGCCAAATGCAAGCCAGTCTGCGCCCGTGTGTTCCTGGAACGTGCTCAGCACCAAGCACCCTTCCTCTCGGACACTCCACCGCTCCAACGCCAGCACCCTCCTCGCCATCAACACTGGACGCCACATTGCCTGCCTGACCCTATATCACCATTGCCATCACTGACGGCTACTAAATCACCCACAAGGACCCACAAGGACCACCCCGACCATCCAGGAGGCATTGCCATCACCTACAGAAGCACACACAGACTGACCACGCCATCTAATGACCCAACAGTGACCATGGAAGACCTCAACTTTCAGATTCAGAGAAACCACAAGCCCATCCTATGAGGCACCCTCATCTGCAGGCCCTCCGGGCTATGGACCCCTATTCTCAGATACAATTGTAGGCCTCCTTGCACTCAGGCTCTCCCATCCACCGACGACATCCTACTCGGCGAAGTCAAGTTTCACCTGGACAACCCCATTGACCAGAACACCAGCCCCTCCTGGGTAAGCTCCCTAACATTAGACTCAAGCAGCTAGTCACCGCAGCAAGCCACATTGCAGGACACACGGTCGAGCACGTCTCCTCCGCCAGCCAGACCACCAGACTTTCCTGGACAAAACTTCATTGTATACATCATGTCTTCATCATGCCAACCGTGCACCACCTATTTTTAGACAGAGATATAGAAGATAATTTTCATCTTCACAATATCTTACTTTGATTTTAATGTGTCCTAAGGCCCTATAAACAAATCACTACTTGTTTGGACATTTAAGAGACATTTTTAACTTCACCACAAATCTGAAGACACTTTTTCACACTCACACCTTCACTAAAAATCCTGCTCAGCTGTAATCTGGCTTTGTAGCACAGCTGGGTTGCATTCGGCTGCCCAGCTGGGAACCCTGTAATGAAGCATGCCACCAACCAGGTTGGTGGGTGAGGCTGCTTTTAACAACCTTAATGGTCTCCTGCACTCTAGTACTTCATAGCAAGTCAGAAGTTTTCCAAGGATAATCCCACGGGTCCGTCCACATTGTTGTATCCACCGTGCACCACCTCCATCATCGCCACCGCCACCGCCCGGCAGCTGGATCAAGGCCTCCGAAGAACGTTTCATCAACCCCCTCAGCACCACTACCCCACCAACGCTTACAAACGATGATGTCACAGCACGCAACCGCCACCAATGGATCTCCAAATGCGCTGACACCCTGGCACCCCTCAAAAAGGACCAGGTAAAACTAGCACCACGTTGCACCGTATTTGCAAAGTGATGCATGTAGGCATATGCGTGACATTCTGAAGCCCTTTGCCACATCATACCTGCATCAGGTATGATGTATCCAGGGTATTCCTTCCCACGCGACAAGGCCTCATAGGAGAGGCACAGTGAAATTCCTCAGATTTCACTGTGACAATTGTAAGATGGCACTGCGTCAGTACCTTATGTCTGCCTGATGTCAGGTGTAAGGGTGACGCAGTGCCACAGGTTTAGGCTGGCCCCATGTATTGCTGGAGTTGCGTCATGCTTTTGCCACACCAGCAGCAATGCGTGACTTTAGCGCAGACAAATACATCAGGATTCCAGATGTATCTGGCATTACTTGTGTCATGTAGTGCTGTCCAGTGAATAGAGTGCATCCGTGGTGTCGCAATAAGGGAGTAGTGAAAAGTGTTGCAAGGCTGTGTTGTTGCAGCGCTGCAACACTTTTCATGAGTGAGGCCCAGGAATGCACACTATCTCATTGATTGTGCGCATTTCTGCCCTGTAGTTTTGTCGCAGGGCTGTATTGAAAACATTGCTTGCAGCGCTATCCAGCACCAAACTTGCTGTAAAGAGGGCTTAAGTGGTAGCTCCATTTTTAAGACCAGCTATTTCTGGTCTGAAAAAACTGCCCCTAACTGCAGTTAGAGGCAGTTTTTTGGGTCCACCAAAGTTCTGGAATCCCCTTGTAAATAGCGTAATGTGGTGTTAGTGTGCGTTTTTGCACTGTAACACCTACCTTGCATGTCATTAGCTATATTTATCGCTAACATGGGTGACAAATCTGAAAGCGCCAGGTATCGCAAGAAAGCTATTGGTAACTGTTGCTATTAGCGACAACTTGTTATTAGGGGGATAAAAATATTGTTGCATTAGCGGCAGAAAAGTGCAGCTAATACGACATTAACTCATTGTACATATGCCCCTGGATTTTGGGAAAATTGGCAATAAAAAGCACAGGAGAAGAAGAAAATTTGGAAGTGTGCCACAGATGACTGCGTCCTAGGTGCCTTTTTATGCTGTCTGTGAATTAGCAGCACTCAATCAAAAACTAGTCATTTGCTGAAGTCAACAGTTTCACCTCCAAACTTAGGGGGATATTTATTAACAATCCATGCAGCGCAGCAAGTCTCCTGAGCTGCATGATAGGGAAAAGGCAGGAAGTGCGGCATACTTAACATTGTACGGTGCATTTCTATCATTTACCTGGGCTGGTGCACAATGTTCTGCCTAGCACCAACAAAGGTACCCTTGCACCATGGTGCAAGGGGGCCTGCATTGTAGGCAGGAATGTTTTGTGCAGGAAGGGCTACCTTCCAGCACAAAAGCGATCCTCCAAGGCATTTTCCTCTTACTATGTGAAAACTAGAGCAGGAGGACTCTCCTTCTCCCTCCTCGCTGCCAAGACATGGAATTCCCTCCCACTTCACCTTCGACAGATTCCTTCATTCCCCAAGTTCCTAAAGGACCTCAAGACCTGGCTCTTTGATGGACCTCTGTGACCTTGCCGGGATATGCACGACGGCCCCCCATTCCGCCATAATGCAGCACACTTAGAAAGAGGAAACAAGGAGAAGAAATAAAGATATTTCTCCTTGTTGCACCTCTGGTGAGGAGATGTACAATTCTGATGCATTCCCATCTCTACCACTCTTAGTAAATCTGGGAATTTGTCAGAATTCATGGGTGGATACATGGGAATACCCATGCTCCACCCATGTAATGCCCTCAGCACCCATTGTAATGCAAGGCAGTGACTTGCACTGCCTTGCGTTAAACTAGATTTACCAATCCACTTAGGGCCACGTACACAGGCCTGTGTAGCTTGCTAAATCTCATTGTAGGTTTTGCGCCATCCTGCACCACCTTGCAAGGTACAGGGTGATGCAAAACCTGTGCTAAATATGTCCCTCAGTCTGTGAGCTTAAAGTAAAATTCTTCAGGAGGGGCAAGGATGATGTCACTATTATTTGGTCTGTAACATTGGCTATGTTGATTCTGAGTGCCTTATAGGGATCACTGACATAATATCGACGGACATAATATCGACTACCAAAAATATCGGCGACAAAATATCGACAGACAAAATATCGAGTTTCTATCTACAAACAGGTAAGTACTAAAATATCGAGTCAAAATATTGTTTAAATAATATGTAGTTTGTAAAAATATCTAATTTCTTAAAAACAATGTTAAATTAAAAAAATATTAAAAATTAATAACTAAAATACACTTAAAAATACTTAAATTACATTAAACTTATTAAATAATTAATTAAAATTATAAAAAAAATACAATCATATTTATTAAAACATATATATATATATAGTAACATAATATAAATGAAAAATATGCAGTATTATTACCGTAGGATAGCGGAAGTGTAAAAATTACTATTCCCACTGCAGAGAGTGCAACAGTAGGAAAAGCATTGGATAGCGTAGGGGTAAAAATTACTATTCCCACTCCAAAGAGTGCAACAGTAGGAAAAGCGTTGGATAGCGTAGGGGTAAAAATTACTAATCCCACTCCAAAGAGTGCAACAGTAGGGAAAGCGTTGGATAGCGTAGGGTTAAAAATTACTATTCCCACTCCAGTGGGTGCAACAGTAGGGAAAGCGTTGGATAGCGAAGGGGTAAAAATTACTATTCTCACTCCAGTGAGTGCAACAGTAGGGAAAGCGTTGGATAGCGTAGGGGTAAAAATTACTGTTCCCACTCCATGAGAGTGCAACAGTAGGGATAGCGTTGGATAGCGTAGGGGTACAAATTACTATTCCCACTCCAGAGAGTGCAACAGTAGGGAAAGCGTTGGATAGCGTAGGGGTTAACATTTCTATTCCCACTCCAGCGAGAGCAACAGTAGGGAAAGCGTCAGATAGCATAGGGGTAAAAATTACTATTCCCACTCCAGTGAGTGCAACAGTAGGGAAAGGAAATACTTCATATATTATTTAAAAAAATAGATATATTAATATCTATAAAAAATTCATTAAAAGTAGTTACCAATTTAAGTAGGGAAAGCGTTGGATAGCGTAGGTGTAAAAATTACTATTCCCACTCCAAAGAGTGCAACAGTAGGGAAAGCGTTGGATAGTGTAAGGATAAAAATTACTATTCCCACTCCAGAGAGTGCAACAGTAAGGAAAGCGTTGGATAGCGTAGGGGTAAAAATTATAATTCCCACTCCAGAGAGTGCAACAGTAGAGAAAGCGTTGGATAGCGTAGGGGTACAAATTACTATTCCCACTCCAAAGAGTGCAACAGTAGGGAAAGCGTTGGATAGCGTAGGGGTACAAATTACTATTCCCACTCCAGAGAGTGCAACAGTAGGGAAAGCGTTGGATAGCGTAGGGGTTAAAATTTCTATTCCCACTCCAGAGAGAGCAACAGAAGGGAAAGCGTTAGATAGCATAGGGGTAAAAATTACTATTCCCACTCCAGTGAGTGCAACAGTAGGGAAAGGAAATACTTCATATATTATTTAAAAATATATATATATTAATATCTATAAAAAATTAATTAAAAGTAATTACCGATTTAATATAATATAATAATTAATCAATTAAAAATACAAATTAAAATAAATTATTACAATTAGTTACCTATTAATACAAATTAATTACAAATTAACAATTATTAATTAGCAATTAAAAATTAATTAACAATTAATTCAAAATAAATACCAATAAATAAATTTACATATTTAATTAATTATAATTAAATTACTTCCCACCCTATTCCCCTATAAACCCACAACCCGCTACAGAATTAAATTACGCAAAAATTAAATAACATAAATACACACTTTTCACACATATAACATAAAAAACACTATAAAAAATTCGATATTTTTAAAAATTCGATAATTTTAATAACCTATATTATATACTTCGATATTTTGACTTTCTATATTTTTTTAATTCGATATTAAATTACTTACCTTAAAAACGATATTTTGGATGATTATATTCTGTCCATTCGATATTTTGTCCATTCTATATTTTGAAGTCGATATTTTGTCCATTCGATATTTTGAAATCGATATTTTGTCTGTTTACCCACATGAGGCCTTAAACTCTGAGCAGCTTTGGGACTTAGGAAACATTTTATTTGTGCAGGCGGTGTTGCTGCCAGAAATAAACAGCACATGCACAGTCTTGTTTTCCGTCCACTTATAAGTGAAAAACTATAGAATTTCCACCTGTGGCACTTCTGGTGAAGTCACCCATGGAAAACCTTGACTCCACATTCTATCTCCACAGGATCACTGGGTCATGGTAATGGAAATAATTCTGAAATGCAGGGAGAAATCTCTGTGTATCAGGGTAATTTTTGTATTTAATAAATTCCTCCATTGGGAGTTTGTGAAATATAAAAAAGAATGCTAAGTTTGGTCTGACAAAACTGGCACCCATTAGGCCTGCTGGTCTGGCACCTGTGTATGTACAACTAGCAATTCCACGAAGACATAGCAATTCCCGCCAGGAAAGCGGGGATCCCTTAACATGGCAGGCAGTCCTCTACCAGGGTGGCAGAGGTCAGGGTCTCCTTCAACCTGGTAAACTGGCTTAATACTTTGGCATGGCACAATAAAACTAGGATTAACCTTGTCAAATGTCTGGTTTATACACTGCCACAGAAGACTCTTAAATCACTACAAAAATATCTGAGAGGGATAAACCAGGAAATGGGGTAAACTTAGTAGCAGCTAGTGGAGGAGACTCCTGGACTGCCTGATTGGGTTCCATGACTCAAGTTCAGGAAGCTGAAATTAACCTTTGGAGAAAACAATCTCATGACATCTGTACTAAAACTAAGATCAACATTGAAGTAGATTTTTACTACCTGGTAAAATTTTGCAACAATGAAATTTCTACTTTGTTCATAACTGAAAAGCTATGATTATGCTTTTAGAAATAATGCAGGCTGTTTCATTGGAAATAGCAACAACTTATGCAGGAAGGACCACAGTTCATTTATTTTCATGTCGAAAAATATAGTTAGTACACCTACATGTTTGACTTCTAATCATTATGCAACTGGGCTTCATGGCTTTGGTGTAACCTTCCCAGTTCATTTAATTTATGTTAGAGGTAGGCCTAAAAATATAAAAACAGTGTCCCTTGACATGTCAGTGCTGCAGCCTTGTCTGCAGTGCTACAACAGACTTTTTAAAAAAAAATCCACAAGTGGGTGGTATAAGACCACACTCTGTAGAACATTGGCATTGGACATTGTTACCCCTTGTGCAGGTTTGGATTACTTTTACCGTGAGATTCTCCAAAAGTCAGATATGCCAAATTGTGTTTCAGGAAAAAAGCACATTCAGTGAGCATTGTTTAATGTACTCTATCTGCTAAGACGTCCAAAAATATATGCAACCTGTTAGAACTGGCTATTCCTGGTAAGCTAAGGTTGATGCCAAAGCCAGGCAGAAACCACCATTCTAGTCAGGGCGAGGGAGTCACACGCCAAGATAACCCCTGCTCACACCCTTGGTAGCTTGGCACGAGCAGTGAGGCTAAACTCGGAGGCAATGTGTAAAGCATTTGCGCCAGCGCACAACAGCAACAACATCCTAGGCACACCACAAAAGGAACTCCACACAAGGTTATATAAAAATCACTTCTGTATTGTCAAGACCACATCAGATAGAAATCACACATGTACATTGTGCCAACTGGCACGGGCAATATTCACAAGGGATTATGTACAAGACAGGGCCACATGGGCCACTGTCATAATCAACACTTTTAGAAATAGCACTTTAGAACTTAGAATAAGTATAGCACAAAATAACAGTTGTAAATCACATCCAGTAAATACTGGGAACAGGTAAGTACCACCTACGCAACCCTAAACACCTTAGGAGAATGTCACGCAGGGGACCAGGACCTTACTAGGACCACCTGTATTAGAAAGAACAACCCCCTAAGAATAAAATACATTTAGGGGTATAAACAAGAACACATTACCCATGATGCATGAAACACATTCAGAGGAGTAGTAAAGGAAAACACATGATGCCTAAAAACATTTAGAGGTGTAAGACAAGGGAAACACATGATGCATAATCCTACACATTTGGCGGTGTTCAGAACAAAGCACATGATGTAATAAAATACATTCAGAGCTCCAGCGCAAGAAGACACATGATGCCTAAAACATTCAGAGGTGCAGCGCAGGGAAAGAAAGACACATGATGCATAAAAACATTCAGAGGTGTAAAATCAAGGAAGACACATAATGCATTAAAAACATTCAGAGGTGCCCCAACCCAAATCAATAGCGCAAAAAACACGCAGTAGACAATTACCATCTTAAACATAGCAGGTAACCACATTGCGCAAAACGTACATACCAGCCCCCATCCAATAAAGGGCCTACAGAGCCCTGTGTCCAGAATGTCAGGGCGCGCTGCAATGCAGCGCCAGTCAGGGGTGCACCACTGGCGCAAAACCTAAACGTAGCAGGTGCCCACTACTTGCTGGGCACCTGGGAACCACACAAAACCTAAACGGTGCAGCTGCCCACTAATTGCTGGGCAGCTGAGAATCATCAAAACTGCACCAGGGCCCTCACTGACCCTTAGGCGCAAACTGCACCCACTGCTGGCAAACTGCGCATAGTCAAACGTTGGAGCCACACAGGCTCTGGACATCACCAATGTCCCAAACGTTGGAGCCTTGCTGGGCTCTTAATCACAACTGCGGCGGGGAGCCTCTCTGGCTCTCCATCAACAAAAATGCCCCACTCGTCGGAGCCCCCCTTCTGTGGGATCGAGATCTGTGAACACCGTTGAGCCCCTCAGGCTCGTTAAGCAAGCAAAAATGCTCCCTGAGCCTTTCAGGCTCGAAATCTACAATGCCCCACAGTGCGGCTGCTGCCCACTGTTCAGCGGGGCAGCGGGAAGGGAGAAGGAGGCCCAGGCCATGGGGGCGAGCACCGAAAGCGCGCTCCAACACCCCCCCAACCGCCTCCCACCGAGCTGCACTCACCGGAGCTCCTGGGCGGCGTCTCGTTCGGCTCCTCTCTCTCGCCGGGGCTCTCTCAGCACGCGGGAGCCCCAGCAGCAGGCCCAGCTCCATCCACTCTTCCCGGGGCTCAGCAGGGCTCTCTGCCTCTTCTCCTCGGCCACCGGGGCCGCGCAGCTTCCTCTCGCCGCAATCGCGGGGCTCTCCCCTCCGCATGGGAGCCCCGCAGTCAGTTCACCGGCACTTCCTCCACAGGCCAGCATCTCCGGTCTCCCTCTCCTCACGGTAGACCGGCCGGACACTGCATGGCTTCCCCCAGGCAGGGGGATGCGGAAACAACGTCCTCCCGCCCACAACCAGGCGGCGGGCCGGACATCATCTTCCGGTGTTTCCTCCGGGCTGCGGCGGTGACCAAACGGAGGCAATAACGAGGGGTGGGCACCCTCGAAATTAAAAATAAACATAGAAGCGAGATGGGCACTCGCTAAATAATTAAATAAATGGGCAAAGTTGCAGGGTAGGCATCTGCCAAACCTCACGCAAAATGCGGGAGGGCGACACGCTTGCAATGTGTTCAAATAAAGCGCTCTCCCAGCGCTATAAGTAATATACAGCGCTCCCAGGCGCTATAAATACCAATCAAGCGCTCCCAAGCGCTTAGGCTTCAACAAGCCTGGGTAAAGGCAAGGAAAAAAGGTCTCTTGAAGGAAAATGCAGCTTCTCCATGCTGCCAAAGGTCCCAGAGAATCCCAGGGGGCAAAGCAAAGTCCCCCCCATCAGCCCAGGCAAGGCAGAGGGGTCCCCCAGGAGTCCTCCAGGCATCCAGGGGCTGGGCAGGACCCAGGGATTCCCCTGGGCCCCAGCAGCAGCACGCCCCGGGCAGATTCAAGTCCAAAAACAAGAACATTTTGGAAGGGGACACAGCCCCTTCTTATACAGAAAAAAGTCTTTGAAGTCTTTGTGCAGGCAGAGTGAGAACCAGCTAGAACTGGTTATAGGGAAGTCCTGTCTGTATCAGGGACAGAGGTGACAGTCGCCCAGCGTGGGGTGGAGCCAGCATTGTGGCAGGCAGGCACAGGCTCACTCACTATCAGGTGTGATCTCCACCCACTTCCCTGGCAGCAGATGCTGCCTTTCATCCACGGGCTGACTCAGACAACCTCCTGGGGCTCTGCAGCCCCTGTCACCCTCAAACCAGACAGTCAATCCACAAGCAGGCCCAGGCACTCTGGGCCAGGCTCACCAGCCAATCACATGGCAGGCACAAATTACGCAAATATGCCAACTTCTCAAAGTGGCACTTCTAGACTAGACACAATCATGCCGCATACACCATTTCGCAGCATTCAATCTCACAAGTTCGCACATATCAAACTCGACCCTGCACTCCCCACACATCAGGAACTACCATGGGCATACATATTCCCCATTCATTCCTATGGGAGGGCAGGTCACTCACCATACATACACAGAGAGCTCATGCACTTTACTCTGTACCACAGTGAAAAAGTGCGCAGAGGCCAAAAATCACCAACACCAGGTTCCAGAAACAGGCTAGGAAAAAGCAAAAAAAAATTTCGGGGTGAACCTGCCAAAAGGGCCAGGTCCAACACAACCGGAATGCATACAATTAAAAGAAATAGAGAGAAGCTCCCAAAAAAGACTGATTCCTCATCAATGAATTGATCTGATAAGATGTGTTTAAAAATCTTTATATAGATAAAGTGCAATAAGTGATGCAATAATGATTACAGATTTGCAATGTAATATATATATATATATATATATATATATATATATATATATATATATATATATATATATATATATATATTGTTAATCGCAGCGGTTTCAGCAATCAAAGCCAGTCAGAATCCGCCATTAGAAATAGGATAAGTATGATATACTTGTCGATAACCTGCGCTCACCCTCTGGTAGCTTGACACCGAGCAGTCAGGCTTATCCTCAGGGCTTGGGTCTAAAGTATTGACACAACCCCCCCCTATCACAACACACTACGTGTGCTACAAAAAGATTCCACACTGTATGCATAAAAACATTTGTCTTTGGATTAAAGAAACACACTGAAATCAAAATGAGATACACGTTGAACATGCACTCTACAGTTATATGCAACTGTCACACTTCCCTATTGAAATCAAAACTAAACACACTTTGTATGTACACTTTACAGTTATATGCAATTGTTGGACTTTCCCAATGCAGGAAGGTCAAGCAGTCATCAGTCTCCGACTACGCCTCGTGACTCGACCCCTCAGTCCTTCAACTCCATCAGTCAATGATGCACATTGCCCCGGCTTCGTCCTGTTGATTAGACAGTTGGAATTACCTAACCTGGTCACAAAAAGGTTGTGACCCAGGAAGCTGGCATGCTTCTACGTCGGGAGAAATGTTTTCCCCTCAAGCAGAGGTGTAGCCTGGAAGTCAGTTGTAGATATCCCACAAGCAATACAAAACCCCTCGGGTCTCGTCATGGTGTTTTCCACAACATAGCACTATGTGGCATGGGTCCAGGGAGAGGGAGTCAATGACCTCACACAAAGGCAGCAATGTCAGGCACGGTTGACTTCCCGATTTGTAGGCTGATGATAGTGTTAGCTCCTGACTCCGGTTCCCCTAACACCTCTCGGACACCACATGGTCTGTAGCACAAGCTAACACCGACGCCTGGTTGCAAGCTTGTGCCCCTTGGGCTCTGCAACCTTTCCCCACACTCCTCAAACTCCTCATATCCTGGCACCTCAGGGGGATGCAGATCTTTGCTCGCAGACTCCTGTTTGCACAGTGAGATGATGGTCCATGTCAGGATGGTCCTTGTCCCAACCACAATCACTTCCACCTGACTCCGCCGCACCCCAGGCGGTATTTCAATCTTCCTGAGACAGTGAGATCCTTTGTGTCCATGAGATCTCGTGAACAGGAGGCCAGCTCACTGGCCCTAGGAGAGTACTTCGAGACCCAGGCCACAACAGTTGGCACTAAGCTGAAGGCCAGCAATGGCTAGGCAAAATTAACCAAATGATAGTCTCCTTCTTGGAGCACGACAAGCTCCAAGCCATCACAAGTCTGCTGATTGTTCAGTAACAGTCACTCCTGCCCTAATGATTCCTCATTTTAATGTCCCAATATGGACTCAGCCTGGAATGGTTCCAAATTCAAAAGTGTTTCTACTTTTAGAGAATGAAGCCCCAGTAGTTATACCCACCATGGCCTGTGCAGATACGATCAGTTCAAAATGGGCGCCTTTGAAATGCTGAGGACCTCGCTAAACTGTGCCCTGTCTGCTAGCCGGGTCTGGTGGCTCTGTGGACTAATGCGTCCAATGCAGGGGCCTGTGTTCAAACTCATGGTCACAGGTTCAAATCCCGGCGGGTACGCTCAGCCTTTCATCCCTCTTAGGTCAATGAAGTGAGTACCATTGATTTGGGTAAAAATAGACATCTGTTATTTAACGCCAAGACACCTACGGGTAATCGGGCGCTTTACAAATACACCTGTTATGTTATCCTACCCCGGGAAGTTTGATCACAATCTTTAGTAAGTAAAGACCCTGCCCCGTGGAATGCAGGTGCCAATTCCACCCCCATGTAACTCTCCCAGTAAGGGCCCTCAGAATCAGAGATCCACAGTTTCCTGTGAGCCCTTAGTTTGTGGCCTTCTAGCAGGAATGAACAGTTGTGGCTGTCCCCCTTGCACCCAATTGTGAATTAAGAGACAGGCCGCCAATCACACAGAGGAACAGGCATCAAAATGCCCACTTTCCCAAAGTAACATTTCCATCACCGTGAAGTCAAACCCCCTCCTACTACTGGAGAGGATTCTACATTACACACTCATCAATGCCAAACACTGTACTGTTACTATTCTGCCCATAGGAAATAATGCTCAATAGCCTTTCCCTACACCCTCTCTTGCTAATCCAATGTGAGAAGCAGGCTTCATTGTATCGAACACACCATCCGTTGTCATTCACGACGCTTGCAGGTAAAGCATACACACACCTGCCCAACCTTTTCCCAACAGCGCACGCTGTCACCAGGATATCCGGTACAGCAGGAGAAATGCAGAACCTTGGCACATAGTTTTTTAATGCAAAACTGAGTAACAGTAACCCATGCACAAAAGCTCCACTAGGTCAAACCTGTGGCACAATGGATGAGATACCTCCGTGGATAGCACAACCTGTGTGCCAGGCCCAGAGGGGCACATTCAAGATACATGCCTTGGGTGTAAGTCTTTCCACTTGACAAGACACTTAAGGCTAACTTGAATCAGCCAATCACATATACACTGATCCACAGTATGTATATAATGAACGCAGCGCTTTGACATTGCACAGCAGTGGCAAACATGGTCAATTCCTAAGGCTAGCATCCAGATCAGCAGGAAACTGGGAAGAAGAAAAGCAATAAGTCAAGGGAATGCAGCCTAGCAAGATCCATTCCCAACATACATATTTGGAAATGATGATTTTTATGAAAGGCATTTACTTTCAGATGTTTAAAAGAAAATTTTTTACGTAAGTCTTAGTATTACTTACTTAACTTTCTATTGACAGACAATCTTTAATTTAGATGGTTTACCTCGAAAACAAGGAGAGGGGCTGTAACGTACCAAAGGGACAGAGCACCGTAGACGGAAAGGTTAAAAATAATGGTTCCATTTGGAAGTATTGTACATCCGAATCACTCAATTATTTTCCACAGCCAACATTCACACAATATTTTGTTAAAAGTCCACTCGGGATGCTAAAGCACTTATTCCCAAAAATGTATTTATTTTTATTCCACAATGACCCCATATGCTAAAAACATGTGCAAATGAACAATTACATTAAAAAAAAAGTTTTACTCAAAACCTATTAAAATCCAATTCTATTACATCAGTAGCACAAGCAAACAAACTCATTACACTAAAAAGATTCCTGGAAAGGAATATGGTGAAACAATTATATTTGTCTTAACGCTGTTAATCCTGGAGTAATAAACAGCAGAACCCAGAAGAGTAAAGTGTTTGTATTGCTAATATCTTTCCACAGATCTAACAAACTTTTTAGGCATTGGCGCGTTTCAGTGGTATAACATCATTGCTGTCACCTTCTTCAGGACAAGGGGTTTAGTTAATTCCTTTCCACAATTGAATGTTCCACACACCATTGCTGAAGCACTCAGTTAAAATTTCATTCCATAAGATTATGTATCTTCCCTTATGACAATGCACCAAATGTATATCGTTATATTCTCTGTGGGACTCCTTTTTGTTCCGATCTCTGTAATACCACTGTTAAATCCTTGGTTTGGTAATGATAAAATCCTGGTTTCAATCCACTCAATTTTTATAATTAGTTATGTTACTGGAGCACTTCTCCTTGGCTATTAGGCTCACGAGGATCGTCTACTCCAACGTCTTGTCTACTTTATGGGTCAGGTAGACATTAACATACTTAAATTTCATGTAGATGGTTGATTGATGTGGAGAACTCTAAAAAAGGTGCATGCTGTTAGAAGTTTGGTAATTGAATAATTTACTTCAGCAAATATACCCCTTAATCTATCTTTCTTGCTTATAAATTGTTCTTAATTTCTCAGTATGTTACTCCATTGAGATACTGTGAAATATTTAACATAATGATCTAAGGATAAACAAATAATTCTACATACAAATGTTACACAAAGTTATGAAGAAAAAAACAAATACGTCTTAGAGCACTATGACATTAAAGAGAATGAAGATCAAGTTAATCATATGTGTTTTCAGCTCTTTTTCAAGCTATTACTACTGATTAAATGTGAGATTAGTAAATGGGATTGCTGTGTATCTACAAACTTTGCTTACACTGTTTAAAAACATATATTTAGGATCAGTAGCAGTCGGCAGTAGGAGTTTCTGCAGGGCGGCGACGTGGGCAGGGGGAGGGGCAGGGTGGGGGTAGTAATGTATGGATTACGGAGTTTAACAGGTAAAAAAACATTTAAATAGATTTTAAAAAATTTGTTGTGCGCACTGCATCACATTTGGTGATGCAGTGCGCGCAACGAAATTCATTTTATTTATTTAAATGTTTACTTACTACTCAGTGACACCTAACTTTGAATCAGGGGATTGTAACAATACTGGCTTTGTTCCTTCAAAATTGTGATTTAATGTTTGACATTTGTTCATTGATGTACGTATAGTTTTTACCTATGCCATTCATTAAATTATTAATAGCAAATCGGCAAGTGGAATGCTATATTTCTTCCTTCCACCATCTTGCCTTTAGGATGCAAGAAACATTATAAGCCCATAACTTAAAAGTGTAAGTCGGATCTAGCTGCTAATGTCTTAACAAATCCATTATTTCAATTACAAGAGTGACTTCCAATGTTAAATTGTTATTCCTTACAAGGCTTGGTGAAATGTCAATAGAACGTTGATGTGCAATATGCATATATATATATATATATCCAGCCGTTTGCAGAACCAAATTAGGAAGAGCCATCCGGAAACAAATCGCTTGCAGCAATATTTATTCGTGGTGATAGCGTGCCAGCACAGAAGCTTCAAACAGGTAAAAATTTCAAGGTTAAAAGCCAGACGCGTTTCAAGGTATAAGTCCTCTCATCAGTGGCTTGTGAGGTGTGCAGGGGGAAGGCGATTTCAGGCACCTACTGTTTTTATCGTAACTCCCCGCCCAGGTGGGCGTGGCCACTCGGCATTCTGGGATACGTAGTCCATGCCATGGTCAACCCCAGTGGGTTCGCATTCACCCCGCCTCAGTGTCCTTTAATAATTGGCGACCTTGTTCCAGATCTGCGCTAGATGTAATTGTTGTCACCAAGCTGTGAGTGCACACCTTCCTGCACAGGTGTACGCTCATTTCCGCTCCGCCGAAGGCAGCATTGGTAATGCCGCCGCGGACCTGCCTCTTCAGCAGAAGGCTCTTACCACGACCTTGGCAGGCCGTTACATCTCCAGCCGTTTGCAGAACCAAATTAGGAAGAGCCATCCGGAAACAAATCGCTTGCAGCAATATTTATTCGTGGTGATAGCGTGCCAGCACAGAAGCTTCAAACAGGTAAAAATTTCAAGGTTAAAAGCCAGACGCGTTTCAAGGTATAAGTCCTCTCATCAGTGGCTTGTGAGGTGTGCAGGGGGAAGGCGATTTCAGGCACCTACTGTTTTTATCGTAACTCCCCGCCCAGGTGGGCGTGGCCACTCGGCATTCTGGGATACGTAGTCCATGCCATGGTCAACCCCAGTGGGTTCGCATTCACCCCGCCTCAGTGTCCTTTAATAATTGGCGACCTTGTTCCAGATCTGCGCTAGATGTAATTGTTGTCACCAAGCTGTGAGCGCACACCTTCCTGCACAGGTGTACGCTCATTTCCGCTCCGCCGAAGGCAGCATTGGTAATGCCACCGCGGACCTGCCTCTTCAGCAGAAGGCTCTTACCACGACCTTGGCAGGCCGTTACATCTCCAGCCGTTTGCAGAACCAAATTAGGAAGAGCCATCCGGAAACAAATCGCTTGCAGCAATATTTATTCGTGGTGATAGCGTGCCAGCACAGAAGCTTCAAACAGGTAAAAATTTCAAGGTTAAAAGCCAGACGCGTTTCAAGGTATAAGTCCTCTCATCAGTGGCTTGTGAGGTGTGCAGGGGGAAGGCGATTTCAGGCACCTACTGTTTTTATCGTAACTCCCCGCCCAGGTGGGCGTGGCCACTCGGCATTCTGGGATACGTAGTCCATGCCATGGTCAACCCCAGTGGGTTCGCATTCACCCCGCCTCAGTGTCCTTAAATAATTGGCGACCTTGTTCCAGATCTGCGCTAGATGTAATTGTTGTCACCAAGCTGTGAGCGCACACCTTCCTGCACAGGTGTACGCTCATTTCCGCTCCGCCGAAGGCAGCATTGGTAATGCCGCCGCGGACCTGCCTCTTCAGCAGAAGGCTCTTACCACGACCTTGGCAGGCCGTTACATCTCCAGCCGTTTGCAGAACCAAATTAGGAAGAGCCATCCGGAAACAAATCGCTTGCAGCAATATTTATTCGTGGTGATAGCGTGCCAGCACAGAAGCTTCAAACAGGTAAAAATTTCAAGGTTAAAAGCCAGACGCGTTTCAAGGTATAAGTCCTCTCATCAGTGGCTTGTGAGGTGTGCAGGGGGAAGGCGATTTCAGGCACCTACTGTTTTTATCGTAACTCCCCGCCCAGGTGGGCGTGGCCACTCGGCATTCTGGGATACGTAGTCCATGCCATGGTCAACCCCAGTGGGTTCGCATTCACCCCGCCTCAGTGTCCTTTAATAATTGGCGACCTTGTTCCAGATCTGCGCTAGATGTAATTGTTGTCACCAAGCTGTGAGCGCACACCTTCCTGCACAGGTGTACGCTCATTTCCGCTCCGCCGAAGGCAGCATTGGTAATGCCACCGCGGACCTGCCTCTTCAGCAGAAGGCTCTTACCACGACCTTGGCAGGCCGTTACATCTCCAGCCGTTTGCAGAACCAAATTAGGAAGAGCCATCCGGAAACAAATCGCTTGCAGCAATATTTATTCGTGGTGATAGCGTGCCAGCACAGAAGCTTCAAACAGGTAAAAATTTCAAGGTTAAAAGCCAGACGCGTTTCAAGGTATAAGTCCTCTCATCAGTGGCTTGTGAGGTGTGCAGGGGGAAGGCGATTTCAGGCACCTACTGTTTTTATCGTAACTCCCCGCCCAGGTGGGCGTGGCCACATGGCATTCTGGGATACGTAGTCCATGCCATGGTCAACCCCAGTGGGTTCGCATTCACCCCGCCTCAGTGTCCTTAAATAATTGGCGACCTTGTTCCAGATCTGCGCTAGATGTAATTGTTGTCACCAAGCTGTGAGCGCACACCTTCCTGCACAGGTGTACGCTCATTTCCGCTCCGCCGAAGGCAGCATTGGTAATGCCGCCGCGGACCTGCCTCTTCAGCAGAAGGCTCTTACCACGACCTTGGCAGGCCGTTACATCTCCAGCCGTTTGCAGAACCAAATTAGGAAGAGCCATCCGGAAACAAATCGCTTGCAGCAATATTTATTCGTGGTGATAGCGTGCCAGCACAGAAGCTTCAAACAGGTAAAAATTTCAAGGTTAAAAGCCAGACGCGTTTCAAGGTATAAGTCCTCTCATCAGTGGCTTGTGAGGTGTGCAGGGGGAAGGCGATTTCAGGCACCTACTGTTTTTATCGTAACTCCCCGCCCAGGTGGGCGTGGCCACTCGGCATTCTGGGATACGTAGTCCATGCCATGGTCAACCCCAGTGGGTTCGCATTCACCCCGCCTCAGTGTCCTTTAATAATTGGCGACCTTGTTCCAGATCTGCGCTAGATGTAATTGTTGTCACCAAGCTGTGAGCGCACACCTTCCTGCACAGGTGTACGCTCATTTCCGCTCCGCCGAAGGCAGCATTGGTAATGCCGCCGCGGACCTGCCTCTTCAGCAGAAGGCTCTTACCACGACCTTGGCAGGCCGTTACATCTCCAGCCGTTTGCAGAACCAAATTAGGAAGAGCCATCCGGAAACAAATCGCTTGCAGCAATATTTATTCGTGGTGATAGCGTGCCAGCACAGAAGCTTCAAACAGGTAAAAATTTCAAGGTTAAAAGCCAGACGCGTTTCAAGGTATAAGTCCTCTCATCAGTGGCTTGTGAGGTGTGCAGGGGGAAGGCGATTTCAGGCACCTACTGTTTTTATCGTAACTCCCCGCCCAGGTGGGCGTGGCCACTTGGCATTCTGAGATACGTAGTCCATGCCATGGTCAACCCCAGTGGGTTCGCATTCACCCCGCCTCAGTGTCCTAGAATGCCGAGTGGCCACGCCCACCTGGGCGGGGAGTTACGATAAAAACAGTAGGTGCCTGAAATCGCCTTCCCCCTGCACACCTCACAAGCCACTGATGAGAGGACTTATACCTTGAAACGCGTCTGGCTTTTAACCTTGAAATTTTTACCTGTTTGAAGCTTCTGTGCTGGCACGCTATCACCACGAATAAATATTGCTGCAAGCGATTTGTTTCCGGATGGCTCTTCCTAATTTGGTTCTGCAAACGGCTGGAGATGTAACGGCCTGCCAAGGTCGTGGTAAGAGCCTTCTGCTGAAGAGGCAGGTCCGCGGCGGCATTACCAATGCTGCCTTCGGCGGAGCGGAAATGAGCGTACACCTGTGCAGGAAGGTGTGCGCTCACAGCTTGGTGACAACAATTACATCTAGCGCAGATCTGGAACAAGGTCGCCAATTATTAAAGGACACTGAGGCGGGGTGAATGCGAACCCACTGGGGTTGACCATGGCATGGACTACGTATCCCAGAATGCCGAGTGGCCACGCCCACCTGGGCGGGGAGTTACGATAAAAACAGTAGGTGCCTGAAATCGCCTTCCCCCTGCACACCTCACAAGCCACTGATGAGAGGACTTATACCTTGAAACGCGTCTGGCTTTTAACCTTGAAATTTTTACCTGTTTGAAGCTTCTGTGCTGGCACGCTATCACCACGAATAAATATTGCTGCAAGCGATTTGTTTCCGGATGGCTCTTCCTAATTTGGTTCTGCAAACGGCTGGAGATGTAACGGCCTGCCAAGGTCATGGTAAGAGCCTTCTGCTGAAGAGGCAGGTCCGCGGCGGCATTACCAATGCTGCCTTCGGCGGAGCGGAAATGAGCGTACACCTGTGCAGGAAGGTGTGCGCTCACAGCTTGGTGACAACAATTACATCTAGCGCAGATCTGGAACAAGGTCGCCAATTATTAAAGGACACTGAGGCGGGGTGAATGCGAACCCACTGGGGTTGACCATGGCATGGACTACGTATCCCAGAATGCCGAGTGGCCACGCCCACCTGGGCGGGGAGTTACGATAAAAACAGTAGGTGCCTGAAATCGCCTTCCCCCTGCACACCTCACAAGTCACTGATGAGAGGACTTATACCTTGAAACGCGTCTGGCTTTTAACCTTGAAATTTTTACCTGTTTGAAGCTTCTGTGCTGGCACGCTATCACCACGAATAAATATTGCTGCAAGCGATTTGTTTCCGGATGGCTCTTCCTAATTTGGTTCTGCAAACGGCTGGAGATGTAACGGCCTGCCAAGGTCGTGGTAAGAGCCTTCTGCTGAAGAGGCAGGTCCGCGGCGGCATTACCAATGCTGCCTTCGGCGGAGCGGAAATGAGCGTACACCTGTGCAGGAAGGTGTGCGCTCACAGCTTGGTGACAACAATTACATCTAGCGCAGATCTGGAACAAGGTCGCCAATTATTAAAGGACACTGAGGCGGGGTGAATGCGAACCCACTGGGGTTGACCATGGCATGGACTACGTATCCCAGAATGCCGAGTGGCCACGCCCACCTGGGCGGGGAGTTACGATAAAAACAGTAGGTGCCTGAAATCGCCTTCCCCCTGCACACCTCACAAGCCACTGATGAGAGGACTTATACCTTGAAACGCGTCTGGCTTTTAACCTTGAAATTTTTACCTGTTTGAAGCTTCTGTGCTGGCACGCTATCACCACGAATAAATATTGCTGCAAGCGATTTGTTTCCGGGTGGCTCTTCCTAATTTGGTTCTGCAAACGGCTGGAGATGTAACGGCCTGCCAAGGTCGTGGTAAGAGCCTTCTGCTGAAGAGGCAGGTCCGCTGCGGCATTACCAATGCTGCCTTCGGCGGAGCGGAAATGAGCGTACACCTGTGCAGGAAGGTGTGCGCTCACAGCTTGGTGACAACAATTACATCTAGCGCAGATCTGGAACAAGGTCGCCAATTATTAAAGGACACTGAGGCGGGGTGAATGCGAACCCACTGGGGTTGACCATGGCATGGACTACGTATCCCAGAATGCCGAGTGGCCATGCCCACCTGGGCGGGGAGTTACGATAAAAACAGTAGGTGCCTGAAATCGCCTTCCCCCTGCACACCTCACAAGCCACTGATGAGAGGACTTATAACTTGAAACGCATCTGGCTTTTAACCTTGAAATGTTTACCTGTTTGAAGCTTCTGTGCTGGCACGCTATCACCACGAATAAATATTGCTGCAAGCGATTTGTTTCCGGATGGCTCTTCCTAATTTGGTTCTGCAAACGGCTGGAGATGTAACGGCCTGCCAAGGTCGTGGTAAGAGCCTTCTGCTGAAGAGGCAGGTCCGCGGCGGCATTACCAATGCTGCCTTCGGCGGAGCGGAAATGAGCGTACACCTGTGCAGGAAGGTGTGCGCTCACAGCTTGGTGACAACGATTACATCTAGCGCAGATCTGGAACAAGGTCGCCAATTATTAAAGGACACTGAGGCGGGGTGAATGCGAACCCACTGGGGTTGACCATGGCATGGACTACGTATCCCAGAATGCCGAGTGGCCACGCCCACCTGGGCGGGGAGTTACGATAAAAACAGTAGGTGCCTGAAATCGCCTTCCCCCTGCACACCTCACAAGCCACTGATGAGAGGACTTATACCTTGAAACGCGTCTGGCTTTTAACCTTGAAATTTTTACCTGTTTGAAGCTTCTGTGCTGGCACGCTATCACCACGAATAAATATTGCTGCAAGCGATTTGTTTCCGGATGGCTCTTCCTAATTTGGTTCTGCAAATGGCTGGAGATGTAACGGCCTGCCAAGGTCGTGGTAAGAGCCTTCTGCTGAAGAGGCAGGTCCGCGGCGGCATTACCAATGCTGCCTTCGGCGGAGCGGAAATGAGCGTACACCTGTGCAGGAAGGTGTGCGCTCACAGCTTGGTGACAACAATTACATCTAGCGCAGATCTGGAACAAGGTCGCCAATTATTAAAGGACACTGAGGCGGGGTGAATGCGAACCCACTGGGGTTGACCATGGCATGGACTACGTATCCCAGAATGCCGAGTGGCCACGCCCACCTGGGCGGGGAGTTACGATAAAAACAGTAGGTGCCTGAAATCGCCTTCCCCCTGCACACCTCACAAGCCACTGATGAGAGGACTTATACCTTGAAACGCGTCTGGCTTTTAACCTTGAAATTTTTACCTGTTTGAAGCTTCTGTGCTGGCACGCTATCACCACGAATAAATATTGCTGCAAGCGATTTGTTTCCGGATGGCTCTTCCTAATTTCGTTCTGCAAACGGCTGGAGATGTAACGGCCTGCCAAGGTCGTGGTAAGAGCCTTCTGCTGAAGAGGCAGGTCCGCGGCGGCATTAAATATGCTGCCTTCGGCGGAGCGGAAATGAGCGTACACCTGTGCAGGAAGGTGTGCGCTCACAGCTTTGTGACAACAATTACATCTAGCGCAGATCTGGAACAAGGTCGCCAATTATTAAAGGACACTGAGGCGGGGTGAATGCGAACCCACTGGGGTTGACCATGGCATGGACTACGTATCCCAGAATGCCGAGTGGCCACGCCCACCTGGACGGGGAGTTACGATAAAAACAGTAGGTGCCTGAAATCGCCTTCCCCCTGCACACCTCACAAGCCACTGATGAGAGGACTTATACCTTGAAACGCGTCTGGCTTTTAACCTTGAAATTTTTACCTGTTTGAAGCTTCTGTGCTGGCACGCTATCACCACGAATAAATATTGCTGCAAGCTATTTGTTTCCGGATGGCTCTTCCTAATTTGGTTCTGCAAACGGCTGGAGATGTAACGGCCTGCCAAGGTCGTGGTAAGAGCCTTCTGCTGAAGAGGCAGGTCCGCGGCGGCATTACCAATGCTGCCTTCGGCGGAGCGGAAATGAGCGTACACCTGTGCAGGAAGGTGTGCGCTCACAGCTTGGTGACAACAATTACATCTAGCGCAGATCTGGAACAAGGTCGCCAATTATTAAAGGACACTGAGGCGGGGTGAATGCGAACCCACTGGGGTTGACCATGGCATGGACTACGTATCCCAGAATGCCGAGTGGCCACGCCCACCTGGGCGGGGAGTTACGATAAAAACAGTAGGTGCCTGAAATCGCCTTCCCCCTGCACACCTCACAAGCCACTGATGAGAGGACTTATATCTTGAAACGCGTCTGGCTTTTAACCTTGAAATTTTTACCTGTTTGAAGCTTCTGTGCTGGCACGCTATCACCACGAATAAATATTGCTGCAAGTGATTTGTTTCCGGGTGGCTCTTCCTAATTTGGTTCTGCAAACGGCTGGAGATGTAACGGCCTGCCAAGGTCGTGGTAAGAGCCTTCTGCTGAAGAGGCAGGTCCGCTGCGGCATTACCAATGCTGCCTTCGGCGGAGCGGAAATGAGCGTACACCTGTGCAGGAAGGTGTGCGCTCACAGCTTGGTGACAACAATTACATCTAGCGCAGATCTGGAACAAGGTCGCCAATTATTAAAGGACACTGAGGCGGGGTGAATGCGAACCCACTGGGGTTGACCATGGCATGGACTACGTATCCCAGAATGCCGAGTGGCCACGCCCACCTGGGCGGGGAGTTACGATAAAAACAGTAGGTGCCTGAAATCGCCTTCCCCCTGCACACCTCACAAGCCACTGATGAGAGGACTTATACCTTGAAACGCATCTGGCTTTTAACCTTGAAATGTTTACCTGTTTGAAGCTTCTGTGCTGGCACGCTATCACCACGAATAAATATTGCTGCAAGCGATTTGTTTCCGGGTGGCTCTTCCTAATTTGGTTCTGCAAACGGCTGGAGATGTAACGGCCTGCCAAGGTCGTGGTAAGAGCCTTCTGCTGAAGAGGCAGGTCCGCTGCGGCATTACCAATGCTGCCTTCGGCGGAGCGGAAATGAGCGTACACCTGTGCAGGAAGGTGTGCGCTCACAGCTTGGTGACAACGATTACATCTAGCGCAGATCTGGAACAAGGTCGCCAATTATTAAAGGACACTGAGGCGGGGTGAATGCGAACCCACTGGGGTTGACCATGGCATGGACTACGTATCCCAGAATGCCGAGTGGCCACGCCCACCTGGGCGGGGAGTTACGATAAAAACAGTAGGTGCCTGAAATCGCCTTCCCCCTGCACACCTCACAAGCCACTGATGAGAGGACTTATACCTTGAAACGCGTCTGGCTTTTAACCTTGAAATTTTTACCTGTTTGAAGCTTCTGTGCTGGCACGCTATCACCACGAATAAATATTGCTGCAAGCGATTTGTTTCCGGATGGCTCTTCCTAATTTGGTTCTGCAAATGGCTGGAGATGTAACGGCCTGCCAAGGTCGTGGTAAGAGCCTTCTGCTGAAGAGGCAGGTGCGCGGCGGCATTACCAATGCTGCCTTCGGCGGAGCGGAAATGAGCGTACACCTGTGCAGGAAGGTGTGCGCTCACAGCTTGGTGACAACAATTACATCTAGCGCAGATCTGGAACAAGGTCGCCAATTATTAAAGGACACTGAGGCGGGGTGAATGCGAACCCACTGGGGTTGACCATGGCATGGACTACGTATCCCAGAATGCCGAGTGGCCACGCCCACCTGGGCGGGGAGTTACGATAAAAACAGTAGGTGCCTGAAATCGCCTTCCCCCTGCACACCTCACAAGCCACTGATGAGAGGACTTATACCTTGAAACGCGTCTGGCTTTTAACTTTGAAATTTTTACCTGTTTGATGCTTCTGTGCTGGCACGCTATCACCACGAATAAATATTGCTGCAAGCGATTTGTTTCCGGATGGCTCTTCCTAATTTCGTTCTGCAAACGGCTGGAGATGTAACGGCCTGCCAAGGTCGTGGTAAGAGCCTTCTGCTGAAGAGGCAGGTCCGCGGCGGCATTACCAATGCTGCCTTCGGCGGAGCGGAAATGAGCGTACACCTGTGCAGGAAGGTGTGCGCTCACAGCTTGGTGACAACAATTACATCTAGCGCAGATCTGGAACAAGGTCGCCAATTATTAAAGGACACTGAGGCGGGGTGAATGCGAACCCACTGGGGTTGACCATGGCATGGACTACGTATCCCAGAATGCCGAGTGGCCACGCCCACCTGGACGGGGAGTTACGATAAAAACAGTAGGTGCCTGAAATCGCCTTCCCCCTGCACACCTCACAAGCCACTGATGAGAGGACTTATACCTTGAAACGCGTCTGGCTTTTAACCTTGAAATTTTTACCTGTTTGAAGCTTCTGTGCTGGCACGCTATCACCACGAATAAATATTGCTGCAAGCTATTTGTTTCCGGATGGCTCTTCCTAATTTGGTTCTGCAAACGGCTGGAGATGTAACGGCCTGCCAAGGTCGTGGTAAGAGCCTTCTGCTGAAGAGGCAGGTCCGCGGCGGCATTACCAATGCTGCCTTCGGCGGAGCGGAAATGAGCGTACACCTGTGCAGGAAGGTGTGCGCTCACAGCTTGGTGACAACAATTACATCTAGCGCAGATCTGGAACAAGGTCGCCAATTATTAAAGGACACTGAGGCGGGGTGAATGCGAACCCACTGGGGTTGACCATGGCATGGACTACGTATCCCAGAATGCCGAGTGGCCACGCCCACCTGGGCGGGGAGTTACGATAAAAACAGTAGGTGCCTGAAATCGCCTTCCCCCTGCACACCTCACAAGCCACTGATGAGAGGACTTATACCTTGAAACGCGTCTGGCTTTTAACCTTGAAATTTTTACCTGTTTGAAGCTTCTGTGCTGGCACGCTATCACCACGAATAAATATTGCTGCAAGCGATTTGTTTCCGGATGGCTCTTCCTAATTTGGTTCTGCAAACGGCTGGATATATATATATATATATACATATATATATATATATATATATATATATATATATATATATATATATATATATATATATATATATATATATTCCAACATGATTTCCAAATAACGGCGCGCTCTCGCGTTTCGAGAGACTCAGCTCCCTTGTTCACACACGAAGCGTGAGTGACTCTGTGCATTTCATAGACGTCTTTTGGTTTACATAGAAAGAGGACTGCATACATTCAATAATAGCCGCCATCTTTGAATATGTTTTTGTTTTTAACATTTCATATATCTCCAATTCAAGGACAATGTATATTAAACATTCACGTTGAGTCATTAATGCCAATTTTCTCTTGCACATTGTACACGATGTGCCTATCTAATTACATGCAGGTATCACCAAGCTCTTTATGCCTGTACCTACTATAGTTAGGAATCTATTTGGACAATGCTTCCAGTATACTGCGCACCTGTCTAGTGACCTAATGCTCGCACCAAGTGGTAATTTGGGCCTACCTAAATGCCCTTAAAAAGTCAAGGTTAATTTGTAGCCATGATGACACATAAGAAAACTATGGGGCCTATTAGGATGGCGGATGGACCTGCGTCCGTCCGCCATCCCAGAGGTGGAGGAACCGTCCGCAGGGCAGCGGCGGTCCCTCCGGTGCAATTAGGATGTGACCGCCCCCCTGGCGGTCACATCCCGTATCTTTAACCTTGAGGCGGGTGCTGCTTGAAGCAGCACCCGCCTCAAGGTTAAAAATGCGTGCTTTACATTTACATGCACAAAGCGGCAGGCACTTTGTGCATGTAAATGCTGGGGGGTACCATTACCCCCCCATGTGCATCCCCCAACCCCCGACACCCTGGGGGCCCGCAACGGGCCTCCAAAACAAAAGACCACATGCTTTTCCAGGGCGGAAAAGCCGCCGTGGAAAAGCATGTTTCCACCTGCATCCTAATATGGCTGGCGGTGTCTTGCAGACACCGCCACCATATTTGCCAGCATACACCGCAGATTAATGGCGGACAGACTTGCCATCCGCCGCTGATCCCACCGCCATCCTAATGTGGTGGTGGGTGTTTCCAATGTCCGCGGCGGTGAATCAACATCCTCCAGGCCGGCGGTGGATTCGGCCGGCCCAGAGGATGCGGATTCACCGCCATCCTAATCGGCCCCTATGTTAGAACTGCCCGTTCATGGTTTTTAAGGAACAGATTCAAGTGCCTGTTTGCTGAGTTTCAACACTGCTACTGCAATATCAATTTGCTTCATTATTTCATGGTTTAGGAAAACTCAAAACAATGAGAGTAAAGTTACATATATATGAGAATGTTTGTCCGGTTGCCCAAAGACACAGCAAATTGCATTTCGGTTGCAAGAAACTGTTGAAAAGGGATTTTATTTTTTGCTTAAATTTGACATCATTGAGCATTCCACTAGTATAACACCATGGGTTTCTTCCATTGTAGTAGTACATAAAGGAGACAGTGAAGGTGTTGTACACATGTTGACATGCATCAGACCAACAAGGCAATTGAACAAAAGGGACATCCAGGTCTGCGCATTGCTCATATGATAACTTAAATATAGGACATCACCAATTGGAACTTGAAGAAAAAATCCAGGTACACTAGAACCTTTTCTATGCATATTGGTATGTTTTGCTATAAGCAATTGAGTTTTGGTGCATTCTCTGCTACAGAACTTTTTCAAGACGTCATTTGACATATTATAGAACCTCTAGTAAACCTATTTAACTATAGTGATGATTTATTGGTTTTTGGAGCCACCCAGAAAGAGCATGACAAAGCTCTCATGCAAGTATGTCATCTGCTGAATGATGCAGGCTTCTCTGCCGAAAAATTTGATTTTCAGAAGAAAAGCTTGTCTACTGCAAATCCCCCACAAGAAATTTCTATATTACGATCATTTCTTGAAATGGCTACTGACATACATACAAGACTTTGCTACAGTCAGTGCAACGTTATGGGAAATGATGGGAAAGAATGTGTCTTTTCATTGGTCACATGAATGTGAGTATAGCTTCAAAAAATCAAGCAAGCTATTGAAAGTGCCACTGAAATGTCCTACCTTGATGCAAAACTTAATACCGAGGTTGTAGTTGACACTAGCCCTGTCAGGTTAGATGCAATCTTTGCCAAGCACAACAGGCAGCCTAGAGACATATCATGGCATTCGCCAGTAAATGCCTTTCACAAACGGATGGGCTTACTCACAACCTGAGAAGGAATATTCAGCAGTAGTCTGGGCTTGCAAATATTTGCATGTGTTCTTGAATGGAAAGCCTTTCAAAGTAGTGACTGATCATCATGCACTGTTGATGATATTTGGCAATCTCAAAGCCAAAATGATTCCTCAAATTGAACATTGGGGTTTGAAGTTTCAAGGATAAAACTATACAATTCTTCATTGTGAAGGGAAAGATCAGAATCCTGCTGATTATTTTTCAAGAGAGCCATTGCATTGCCCCGGTACCCCATCTACGACAGTGGAGGCCTACATCAATTTTATGATGAAATCGAGCACCCCAGCTGCCATGTCTTTAAAACAAATTTCCACTGTCACGAGCCAAAATAGTGACATGTTAAACTTAAAATGCATTAATACTCATCAATCGTAAAAAAGTACTGTAGACCTTCCACTGGTGACAGTGAGTATTTGAAGTTAAAAAAAGATTAACTTTCAGTGATGCATGAGAACCTCATTTTGGGCCAGATGTAGGTAGCCAAATACCGGTCGGTAACGGCCGATTTCGGCCGTTACCGACCGGTATTTGGCTATTGAGATGTAGGTGGGTCGGAATTTACAGATTCTGTATATTTACCGATTCGGTAAATTTACCACTTCGGTATTTTACCGAATCGGTAAACATACCGAATCTGTAAATCCATATGTAGATGACACTCCTGAGAGTGCCACAGGCCCTTAGGAGTCGCTATTTTACCACCCAATCCTACTTTTGCCGCCAACAGATCTCTCTGTGACCAAGTCAGGTTTCCTTATCTCAACGAAAGGGTCAAAAAAGAATTAAAGACTTGTCTTATATGCAACTGTCTTTCATCTCAAGCTATTTAGCAGGCTGAACACCCTAAATATCGATTCCAAAATATAGACTGCCCAAAATATCGAATCAAAAATATAGACTGCCCAAAATATCGAATAATCAAAATATAGTAAGTCAGAATATCGAATTTGGGGTATGAAATATCGAATTCGAATAGCTCTGACATGGCTCACTTCCTTCTTGAAAGATCGCTCTCAGAGAGTGCAGCTGGGTGATGTGGTATCCAGGCCGGGCACACTTCCTTGTGGAGTTCCGCAGGGTTCTGCTTTGTCACCCCTCTTGTTTAATGCATATCTCCAACCCCTGCTAGCGGCATTAAATCAGATGGAGTGTCAAATATATAATTACGCAGACGACACCCAAATTATCATTCAGATCGATAACTCTCCATCAGCCCACACCAGAGTGCAGAATATTCTTAAATTCACTATCAACTGGATGTCGGCCAACTCTCTTAAAATCAATCCAGATAAGACTGAGGTGTTGGCCGTCACCTCTGCCGCCAATCCATGGAATAGCCTTTTTTTGGCCACAAGAATTGGGCAAATACCCCGAGCCAGCCCCGGCAGTAAAAAGGCTAGGCATCAAGATTGATAATAAATTAACTATGGCCCTGCAAGTCTCGACAATAGTGGGTGTCTGCTCATACCTACTTAGGCAGTTGCGGAAACTGGCCCCCCTCCTCATCTTTGATACCCTCAAACGAGTGGTAGTAGCACTTATCATATCCAGGTTGAACTACGGAAATTCGCTCTACCTAGGGCTGCCATAATACCAATTGGCCAGACTCCAGACCATTATGAATGACACGGCCCTCCTAGTGTTCAAGGTTCTCCGTTGCACCCATGCCTCCCCCCTCTTGCACCAACTTCACTGCTTTCCGATTAGGAAACGGATAAAATTCAGTTGACTCTGTATCGCACACAAAGCCATCTTCGGCCAGAAATACATCAAAAATAGCCTAGCCAACTATGCCCCAATAAGAGCGCTCCGATCCTCGGAGGCGAGGCTCCTAGTCTGCCCTCGTTTCCGTCTGGTCTCCCTTGGAGGCAGAGCCACCATTGTCCCACGGATCTGGAACAAACTCCCCGACAACATCTGAAAGGAACATGCCCTGTTTCCATTTAGGAAACAATTAAAGACCTTACACTTCAAGGAAGCCTGGGGCACACTGTAAGGACCATCTCCCCACCATTAACCTAAAGCAGTTGCCCTCTCCTCAGCGCTTAGAGACCATTGGTGATAATGCGCTATATAAATATAAATTACAAATTCCATAATATCGAATTTAAAATATCGATTTCCATAATATCATTTTTTTTGTGTTATGTATGGTAGTATATGTATTAAAATTATGTATTAATTTTGTTATGTATGTTTCATTTTTTTAAAGTAATGAATGTTATGTAATTTAATTTTTGCGTAATTTAATTCCGTAGCGGGTTGTGGGTTTATAGGGGAACAGGGTGGGAAGTAATTTAATTATAGTAAATTAAATATACATTGTTAGGTATATGTAGTGATAATTAATTGATAATTCATTTTTTCAATTGGTAATTAATTTTTATTAATTGGTAAATAATTCTTATTAATTAATTGATAATGATGTTAATTGTATTATTCATTTGGAGCGGGTATTGGGTTTATAGGGGAATAGGGTGGGAAGTAATTTAATTGTAATAAAGTTAATATTTGTATTTATTTATATGTATTGATAATTAAATGGTAGAAATTACATTTTATTAATGTTTAATTCATATTTATAATTGGTAATTATTTGTAATTAATTTTTATGGGTATTGATAATTAATGTAATTTTATTTTAATATTAAATCATTACTTTCCTTATTGTTGCACTCTGGAGTGGGAATAGTAATTTTTACCCCCCACTAGCCAACGCTTTCCCTACTGTTGCACTCTCTGGAGTGGGAATAGTAATTTTTACCCTCCCGCTATCCGACGCTTTCCATACTGTTGCACTCTCTGGAGTGGGAATAGTAATTTTACCCCTACGCTATGCAACGCTTTCACTACTATTGCACTCATTATTAATTTACCCAAAAATATTATATTAATTTGTTTAAATATTATATTTTATTTATTTGTATATTTAAAGAATATGTTTCTTTATATATTTATGTCAATATATTGTTATTAATGTTCTAAATATGTTATCATTAAAACTAATAATTATTGTATAATATCATTAAGTAAATATGTATGAAAAATGTTTTATATTTAATTTATTATTTTTACATTTTAAGCTTTTTTACATTATTTTAATTATGTTTTATTAAATTATGTTAATTATTTAATTACATTTCTAGTATTTTTATTAAATTTAAAAAGAATTATATTTTAGTTAACTATATTTTAACATTCTATATTTTGGAATTAATATTTTAGTACTTACCTGTTTGTATATAGGCATTCTATATTCTGTCCCTTGATATTTTGGCGTCGATATTTTGATAAGTTGATATTTTGTCCCTCGATATTTCGATACTGAACCATTCAGCACCCTTTGAACATGTCAGAATCGCCACATCGTCCTTGGGGAGAATTGCTGTTGATTTCTTTGGTCCACTTGAGAATGGACATCATCTTCTAGTCATTCTTCCGTATTCCATTGGTAGAAAACCTTTCTTCCTCTACACGTGAAAAGGCTATTCAAAGATTAATTGGCATCTTTGCAACATGGTGTGTACCTGCAATCTCAAAATTTGACAAAGGCCCACCTATTAATAGTTGAGTATTCAAAGACTTTCAAAATCACCTCAATATAAATCATCAACAAGCATGCTTCTTTGTTCCTTTGGCCTGGTAGAACGGGTCATGACTACAATAAAGAAAGCTGCTCAGTGTGCTGGAGAAGCTTAACCTCAAAGGTGTATTAAACACTACTCTTCAGGCTTACTGTTCAACCCCTCACGCAATGACAGAGGAAAGCCATGCAACTCTCATCCTTGTAAGAACCATAACAGCCAAGCTTCCTCTGTGGACCAATGTCAGATCCAAGAATGAGGAAGACATTCATACCGCAGATTTTGGTTGCAAACAGAAAATGTAGCTATATGCTGGTAGGCGACATCATGGGAAAGATGTCACCTTTACAAGGGGCACCTTCCTGTACGTAAACGAACGCTTGCATTTTGCTTTTTTGAGGAGAGCGAGGAGAAATAATGCATTTCTCCTCATTTCCCTAACTTAAGGCCAGGATTTTCCTGGTCTTCATTTTGGCTCTGTCTCCTATGTACACCTGCCTTGTACATAGGGTGCAGCGTTAAATACATTCAGTGTTGAGGTTGAACGCCCACCGCAACACCCCTTTCACGCTAAGTTAGAGTGAAAGGGTTCCTTATGTACAAGGCAGCGTTAAGCCACATTAAGTGGCTTAACGCTGCCTAGTACATAAGGCAAGGCCCCTATCGCCATGGGAACATCACAAAAAGTGATGTTCCTGTGACAATAGGTGATTGTACATATGCCCTGTAGTGTCTTGTAAATAAAAGAACGCTGGAACTCTTTTGGTTCCCACTGTTCAATGTAGGCCTGTGACATAAGCTTTGAAAGGATGAGTTGAAGGCAGGCTTAGAATATTGAGTTCTCACTTACACTGAACGGAATAGAGACGTGTAAAACTACTCTCCATCTGTGGTTAGCGAGTTCATGAGCTGGTAGGATGCTCCAAAACATTGGCCTGTTAAAGATTGGAGAGGATTTGGAGCACGCATTAACACCCTGGGAGCAAGGCAATACATAAGACGACCTTGAAAGATTCCCGCAAGTTGATAAATAAGCCAAAACAGAGACTTTTGAGGGTTTATTAGCTAAATCAGATAATTCATCCAGGAAACCCAAATTCTAGTCAGCAGAAAATCCCAAACTTATAAGCCCTAGTGGACAAGTTCATGGTTCACTTTCATTAGAAGGTGGAGGATCGTCATGCCACCTTTTGCAAGGGGGAAGATATTCACACTGATTCTTTAGCTCTACTGTCATGTACTTAGGAGGGAACTGTGTTGAGTGCCTTATGCACAATCTCGCTGGCAGACACAGAAGCCTGTATTTTGACGGCCAGCTCTGGATCTCCTTTAGATTCATTTGCCCCTGGGTTATGAAGGAAAACTGTTCCACGTCTACATATCAATCAATTATATAATCAATCATTACAATCTGCTTATGCTCCTCCACTACTGAAAAACAAAATGCAGACACCTCTAATTTTAATAATTACTGGCCTGTTTCATTGCTTCTTGTGCTTACCAAAGTCCTCTAAAAATGGTTTATAAACAGCTGATTAAATTCTTAGAAGTTAACAATATTTAGCTTGCCTTTCAGGTGGGTTACCACCCAGGGCATAGTACTGAGACTGCACATTTGAAGGTCATAGAGTTTATCAAATTAAGGGGCCTATTAGGATGGCGGACGGACCTGCGTCCGTCCGCCACCCCCGAGGTGGAGGGACCGTCCGCAGGGGCAGCGGCGGTCCCTCCGGTGCAATTAGGATGTGACCGCCACCCTCCGCCACTCTCCGCTTCCCTCAGTTGAATCTGAGGGAAGCGGCCGAGTCAAAGGACTGGACCGCCTTTTAAAAAGTCATAAATGACCCTTGTTTCCAAGACGCAAACAAACCAAAGGTAGCAAACCATATTCTGCCAGAGTCCTGGTTTGAGCACTTCAAGGGCCTTTATATTCACAGCAGCACCGATGTTTCACCAGAAGTAGAGGAGGGGAGCGAGAGTATCACTCAGATAATATTCTCCCTGGGAGAGATAAAGGCGAGCATTGAGGGCCTGAAACGGAATAAGGCCCCGGGTCCCGATGGGATTCCACCAGACCTATTCGTGAGTCAGGTGGAACTCAGGGTGCCCATACTAACTAGAGTCATTAATGCAGAAGTGGAATCAGGCATGCCAGCATCCTGGTCCACAGCTACAATTGTTCCCATTTTCAATAAGGGAAATAAGGATAGACCATTATGCTATCGGCCCATTTGTCTCATTGATGTGTCAGCGAAAGTACTAGGTAGGGTCATCGTCAATCGGTTAATGGATTGGGCGGATAAACACCACATAATCACTGACACTCAGTATGGATTCAGGCCTGGACGGTCAACTGCTGATCAATGCCTTAATCTATATCTATTGGTAGCTAAGTACACTATTGCCAGCCAACAAATTGTGTACTAGGCTTTCATGGACTTGACAGCAGCCTTCGACAGGGTGAATCATAGGAAATTGTGGGAACTAATGGGGGCCCTTGGTGTGAATCCGAGATTTGTAAACATTTTAAGAGCATTGCACCGAAACACGTTTGCCTAGGTTAGATACAATGAGGATGGGAGCACCACTTATCTTTTTCCATGCTCAAGGGGGGTGCGACAGGGTTGCATTCTGGTGCCTTTCATATTCACTTTGTATATAAACGGCCTGGATCAGGTTCTTGGTGCTCTCAGGTTGGACTCTCCAAGGATAGGAACGAGAGGGATCCCTGTTCTGCTGTACGCGGATGATGCGGTGCTTCTAGCGCGTACTTCGCGCGGGCTTCAGTGTTTGATAGATAGTTTTTTCCGTTTTAGGGAGAGTTTAGATCTATCCCCCAATCTTTCAAAATCATATATTATGGAAGTGGGAAAAACACCGAAAAGGAAATTTAACTATAGGATTGGCACTCACTGTTTGGAAAAGGTGCACGTGTTTTCATATTTGGGGATTCTATTTGACACCCGCCTCAGTTTTAAAGCCCTGGCAGAAGAGAAATGCCGCACTCTAGCTAGCTGCGCCGGGGCAATTATGAATTTCACGCGAAGGCTGGGTCGCAAGTCCCCGGAGCTAATCCAGAGATTGTATACCTCCATGTGCTGTGCAAAATTCTTTATGGCAGTGAGGTCTGGGGTTTCATTGATTCACAACACCTACAAACTGAAGAGAATAAATATTTATGGCGGTTGTTGAAAGTGCCTCAGAGTACACCTTCCCACATTATCCTTGAGGAATTGGGTGTTAGCTATATTAGAGATAGGTCGCAACTCAAACCCATAACATGTTGGATTAAAATTTGGACAAAGCGCGAGGGCCTTACTAAGCAAGCAGATCATAATTGATTGCATTGCCCGTGACCGGAAAATCCCATGGCTCAAGTATGTGAGGGAAACCCTAACAGGCATGGGATGTGTGGATTATTTTAATCACCCAACAAAATTGTTACCCCGGGACAAGGCGTATGTTAAGGCTGAATTTCTAAAGCATGTTGTATCTCTTAGGGAAGATAGGGAGCTGACCGAAACATCGGTGAGAGCACACCTTCTGACCAAATCCTGCCTGGGCATTGAACCTTATTTGTATTTTTTCACAATGCCCATGACAGATTCATAATGACACGTTTCAGGCTGAACCTTTTACACCATATCTTAGCGGTCCCGGCTGGATATACAACATCTACAGAGTTGAAGGGCCCGTGCGGCTGTGACCAACGGTCTCCGCAGGACACCCTTCACTTTGTTTTATTATGTCTCTATTATGCTCGCCCTAGGAAGCTATTTTTAAAATGTATTCTAAAAAATGCCAGCTTTAAGCAGGCAAAGGTGGCCCTACTGTTTCTGAAACTGTCCACAGAGGTTTTAACACTTTTCTGTACTGTAAACTTTTTAAGGTCCGCTGTGAGACTCAGAAACACAAGAGGCTAGGCTGAATATATACGGTTGCAGTATTTCTTTGTTAAAATTTTTAGTAATGAACTGTGAGGGGGAGGGCATTTATTAGTAAAAATTGATTATTTATCTGTGCACCTTACATGACTGATTTTATACGTACCCCTCCACAAACTTACTACGCCTCACCCTAAAACAGTAACATTGATATATGGCCCTAAAGAAGAATGATACTGGAGAAGTGGCTCTATCTATGAATGGATTGCGCATGTATTTTAGCTCGGTTTTAATCTTATTTTGTGATGTTCTTTTTAAATTGTACTTTTTATGGTATTGTATTTCATGCCGAATAAAGTATTCTTGATTGATTGATTGAATATGCTGCAGTCCACAGGTGACATTTACATTTTCTGTGCCATGGTGTAGTTCCTGCACCAATATTATTGCCTTACTAGGAACTTAAATATGCCACTCAGAAGGTATCCGATTTTACCTTATTTAAGGGGCATGAGCCTTTACACTGGTGACAGGACAGTAGTACCCCATTGTGCAGTGTTCAAAATCCAGCTCTATCAGTGCAAAACAAATATTGGCATAACCATGCAAAAGGTGGGAATTTCTCACAAATATCTCTAAAGTAATTATTCCCCTGACTCTAAGCTTATGGCTGAAGAAAATGCTGCGACGTTAGTAGATTTTCTTCAGTATTAAATTATCGTTATCACAGAAAATGTCTACTTATGCTGATTCAGTGAGTTTAGATCTGCCAAGTCCTCTAACCTGTGAGACACATATGTGGAAATTGGAAATATTGTTCTGCCCTTGCTCAAGAGAGTATCAATGCATAAGGTAAAGGGTATCGGTAATACAGATTTATGTAAACTCAATAAAAACTCTTTGAAGAATAAATCTAACGCCCTTTTGCATAAGACAATGTGACCAATCAAGAAAAGCAAATAGGTGATGCAAACTAAAATCAGAAAGCACGCTGATGGCATGGTACTACACATGGGTGGCATTTTCCGTGATAGGCAGATAAACAGATATAGACCACAGTACTGCCTAAAGACAGTATGTTCCTAGAGCCCTTTGAAATATTTTAGTTTCATGTCTGTAATAATTAAAGCGAAATGACCTTCTCATTAGAGCCAGGAGGCGCATGATTATTGTTACCCTTTTTTTCTTAATGGATGCAAACTACACAGAGTATCTTGGAATATCAAAGCGATTCTCTTAGATATTTATTAAAGTCAAAATTACGAAAACACATAGCAAACCTTTAGTATGAATTACAAGTGTTAATGTATGCAGAACCAAATGAATAGCTCATCTTTCTTCCTCCCTTGTATCTTAAATTTTTCATTACAAATTTTCAAGGCTTCAAAGTGCCGTCTCACAGTCAGTCCCCTTTTTTCTTTCTTGCATGACAAAGAGCTGTCAAAAACTGTTCCTGTGTTTGTTAGTGTTTTTCCCTTTTTTCTCTCATCTAAATGTCAAACAACTTAGCTTAAATAAAGCACAGCATTCTTCATCTGGTGCATCTCAAAAGAAAAACAACACCACAGAAGGCGTCTAAAAAGGCCCTAATTAATGTTTCTCATAGATTTTGTTTTAGTGCGATGTATTTTATGAAAAAAATATGAATCCAGAAGGCAGGCTCATTAAAATCATTAGCAGCCCAATGAAGCTGAAAACAGCATATTCTTTGTGCACTGTAGTGCTTAAAAGCACGTTCATGTACACAGCTCTTATTTCAGATAACAAGCCGGGCCCTAGAAGAAAACTGGCATTAGTTTTGTCAGGTGCTATTGAACTCTGATGAGCAGAATGTTCCGAAGAACTTTCAAGGTGGATAACAAGAGAGCCCTCGAGATGAAGCTGATGTTGTTCTACGGCTTTTCATAACTGATAAGTAGAACATTGAACCTTGCAAAAATGATTTAAACATTATGCATTTTCATTTAAATACAAATAAAGAATTAGAAAAGATGAAAGGGGCAATGGATGTCTTTGCTATGAAATGAGGTTATACATTAGTCAGACGCATTTTTAAAATAATGTCAAGTGTAGTCATTCACCCTTCTTGAGTCACGATAGAAAGAGTGCATCGTGCGAGGAAGATGTAAAGGGTAAGTACGTCAGCCGTGAGCAGCCAGCAGAATGAAAGACGTCTGCACGTTCCACCAAGACCACAGTGCGAAAATGAGAGTTCTCGCCATTGGACACCCCACAACACCTGCTGATTCACTATCTAACAACAAATTATTTTTTAAGTATGAATGCCATGATACTTATTTATGAGCGTTAGAGGGGCGCATAGGTTCTTTATACTGATGTAAAAATCACCTAGTGTTAACTGTTAAGATATTACATCGCAACCTTGGTAGTCACACGTTCTTAGGAATTTCAGTTAAGAACGTGGAGCCTTAAACAAAATTACTAATAGTGAAACGTGGCTGCTTCTTAACTAATGATGTTTAATTCAACACCACTTGCATATTTTGTCAAAAAGATTTTAACGAACGTTGCCATTTACTTCTCTGTAGATACCCTTTTGAGTAAAACATATCAGGTGCGATGTATGTAAGTTATGAGAAGTTGCCACATCAAACAATACACAAGTTGAAGATAATTTTTCTTGCCTAGACTATGCACTGACATCTAAAACAGTGACAACATGTAATTTGATGCAGACTGCCTGAAACATATTGATTGTAAATCTACACAATTGTTCTCTGTCTACAGGTCAAACAAACTTAAATAATATACTTGTTTACACCCATGAATGATATAGTCATTTGAAGCCATCCAAATCACATATATTCTTTTTAATGCTTGTTAATTATGGCCTATTTGGGACCATGTTGTCTTAATATCACAAAAATCCTACAATTATTTTCTACATTTTAAAAATAAACAAGAACACCAACGTACGTAGTCAGGCTAAATCGTCATAAAACCTTTTTTCCTGAAATGACGCAACACCCCACTCTCATATAGGTGGTGTTTCATGTTGATTTTTTTTCACAGATGAAGTCAAGAACCTGATATTTTCCTTTGCGTAATTAATTGTACGTATTATATGTGTGTCTCAGTGCTTTAATTATATTAACAAATAGGGTCTATATGGATATGCTCATAATGATTTAGCAAAAATCGAATTCCTTTTTTTGTTCATCTTTCCAGACATGTCATATATTCATTCGAATTAAGGGGCATATTACCAACAAATAGCGATATTTATCGCTAAGAAGGGGTAGCGGCAATATTTTTATCGCCGCGCATCACCGGTTTTTATCGCTGAGATAACTTGCTATTAGCAAGATTTATCTCAAAAGCGATAAAAATCAGGTGAAATGCGTGAATATCGCTGAAAACACAGCGATATTCACACATTAGCTACGAAATGCTCTTAGCCATGTTATCCACCTCCCATTGGATAACATGGCTAAGAACTGGTCTGAGCAGGCGTTAGTTTTTGGAGATAGCGGGAATATTTCCATCGCTACGCCTGCCTTGCTAATAGGCGATAGCGCCGTTAGCGACTACTTTCAGTCGCTAACAGGTTGGGTACGCCCACTTTGCATGTCATTAGCGATAAACATCGCTGACATGCAAAGCGGGCCCCAAACTGCCCGCTATCGCCTAAAAGCTGTCGCTAACATCAGTTAGCGACAGCTTGCTAATAGGGCGATGATATTATCGCCGCTTAGCGGCCGAAAACAGCCGCTAAAGCGGCGATAATGTCATTTCGCCAGGCTTGGTAATATGCCCCCTAAGTTTCTACCTTCTAAAAGACATCAACGATCCACAGTTTTTCGTAGTCCATGTATTTCATACAACAAAGCGTGCAAAATACAGAAGCGGTGATGGAAAAAGTTTCATAATTAACCCCTAATGCAAATCCAATTGAACTTCCTCACTACTCGACGACATTGGAGGCCACTCGTTAGCGAGTGATGCTCGTTAGAGATTCCTAGCAATATCACAAAAGGACATACCAGAACATCACTTCCAATGTAGAATCCCTAAGAAAAAAAATCTACGAATAATGTTTTGTGCCACAATAAAAACATAGCGGAACGATGCATTAAAGGAAACATGAATACAACCGCACACTCTGATCAATAAGCGTTCCAGACTTCTTAAGATCTTTTCTATGAGTAAAAAGACTGTCACCTAGGCAACACAGCTTGAAGATATAGAAAGTGAATTTTAAAAGATGTCATTTTGATCTTTTTGAAGGATCATTATTATTGTTTCATATCAATTACATTTACAACTGTTGTTTACATAAACAATGCCCCGACATTAGGGTCTAATGTGCTACAAACACTTCCGTTGTGGTGCCTCTCTATTGAGCACTAGATTAAGACAACTTTTGCAATAGGAGTTGTTTAAAGCTTAAGTATGTAATGTCAGGCGTCATGTAGTAGGGCTAATTATAATGTCCATAACACATTAGGGCCATCTTTCCGCCTTTTTCAATTCTAATTCAATTTTAGCAATGGTTCACTCATAAATCAGGAATACAACTCATGCAGCAAAAGCACACCTTCAGGGGTTTTTCCATCCACATTCCACCAGATTAAACCTGGCGAGATGCTCACAGAGAAAATGACAACAATTAAGTAATCACAATGGGAATCGGATACGCTGACACTGTTTCCCATGAAAGTTCCCCATTGATGCCGCTTGAAATACTGTGCCATTTCTTCGTCTGAAAAGTCCACCCCGGGGTATTATCGGTCCCAGGTGTAGATTTATTGAAGCATTTGTCCCCCACGAACTGTAAAGCTGGGAATAGTAAGGCTGGTACCAAACCTTTATCAAAACACTCTTAATCTAATCAGTGTTCGGTGCACTAGAGTTACAAACACAAAAATAGAGTCATAATAAAAAAATCATGTAAAAACAGTAAGCTAAAGTTAGAAATGAGGGAATAAGTGGGGATCTATTAACCAAACTGAGACATTTTAATGGGAGCAATGGATAGATTACCTGTTGGGACATTTTATTTGGAATGCCATTCAGGGTTGTTGGAGTTAGCAATCGAACTTGATTAAAGGGCCCTTGTGAATAGAACTGTGAAGTCCTCCAGAAAGTCTGATGAAGTAATACATGATGACAGGAGGAAGCAGTAATACCTGTGAATAGGTATTCTGGTAAATACACTGAATTTTGCCATACATTGTGTGAAAATCTTTCCTGTCAGGGTCTTATTGGGACCACATGAAGGTGCCTAAATGTAGATATTTTAATGGTAACGGATGGGGTGCGGATATCTTTTAAGTCATCATACTCATTATTAGCAAGTGCATTGTTTGGCTTGATGCCATACCTACATATCACATATGCAACATATATTCTGTCTGTTCACATGGACAAGAGTCTTAGACTGATTGTTGCCCCCTTCACAGTTTTGTGTGCAACTTGGTGCCCCCTCTCCCTTTGAGTACTCCTTCAACTTCACAGAAGGATGTGCCACAGGAGAGTGGAAGGGAATACAAAATTCCTGCCTAATGATGATCAGAATATAATTGTCTGTAAAACTGTATATTTAAACGAAGCTATTTTGCAAATCGGTTGATTAGTTTTGACACTTCATTGTGGGATGAACGAATCTAACTGTCTCCCATGGTCCTCTGTCATGCCCAAAAAACAAGAAGAGAAATAGCCATATGGTTCTGGATTCGCCCTTCCATCACGTAACCCAGTAGTACCTTGTACTCTGTGTCCTAGTTGCTTTCTTCAGAATACTTTCTTCAGAAAATAGTGCATTTTTGGTACCTTTCCTTACCGCATTATAAAATAGCACACGTGTCTGTCTGTTTTAGAATGGTTTGCAAAAGTAGCATTTACCTTGGAATTTAAATTGGGTTGATTAGCTCGCTGCTGAGCGTTAAGTGGGTGAATTTCGGTGGCAGAGCCACTTCTGTTCAGGCTGAAAATATGGGAACTTTGTTTTATTTGTCTACCATTAACCTATGTATTTCAGATTCGACAAGGGATTATTTTCTGGCTTCGTAATGAGCACAAATCATCTGGCCTTTTGTAGATTCTCTCTTACCTTTTATATGACAAAAAACCTAAAGGTCCACAGTTATAGAATATTTTATAAATAACAAATAAAATACATTGGCCACCACATGCTACCACGTAGAACGCCAACCCAAATTGAATATCAAAATGTTTATCTCATAAAATATTTTCCCATGGATTTATACAGCAAGATCCCACGACTCCACAACAGTTGGAATGTAACTGTGAATGAAAAAAATGAACACCAAACCCAATTTAAACCTGAAACCACAACATCAATGCCTTTGAAAAACTTATTTTCCCTGTAACATTCCATCTAGAGGAAAGAAACAAAAATGGAAAGAGTTTATTTCCCAAGACAACTTCAGAAAATATAATTTTCTCTGATGGGCAGATTGAATTATCTGCATAAAAAACATTCATTTTATTCAGGCCCTATGGCTATGCCTTCAAAGATCCACCCAACATATATAATATACCAAAATTAGTCAATTTCCTTTTGTGATCAAAAACATATTCCCCTAACTTTTTACCTCCAAAAGCAATTGTTGGGCACTACAGCTACTACATGCTCTTAAGTGAAAAACTACAACTAACTAACTAACTAATTAACAAGGAACCTACCCAAGTTCCCAATAGCTCGGGGTAATGTGTTTAGAAGCACACTCAACCAGAAATGGAGACAAACACAAAAAATGGAAAGTAACGGTGGCATGATTTCTGCAATGAACACTTAGTAGACATCACTTTACCCTCTGTACAATTACAGAGATTCATAAAAGAGAACACAGCTACCAAAGGTTATGACAAAACCGGTCCCGAAAATTGTACCCTAGATTCTCGAAACAATCAATACATCAGTAGCGGTCGGTGGTGGGAGTAGCTACTGGGCGGTGACGTGGGAAGGGAAGGGGCAGGGTGGGGGGTAGTAATCTATGGATTACGGAGGATAACAGGTAAGTAAACATATAAATAAATAATACACATTTTGTTGCCCGCACTGCATCCCCCAATGCGATGCAGTGCACGCAACGAAATTAATTTTATTTATTTATATGTTTACTTACCTGTAATGCTCCGTACCATCCACCCTACCCCCCTCCCCAAGTCACCGCCCGGCATCTACTCCCACCACCGACCGCTACTGCAATATATATATGCATAATATGTATAATAAGCCAAGGACAAAAGTAAACCTATTCCAGTACTTCAAATGTTAACACTTCAAACACATCATAACAGAAAATGAAAACATTTCTCTCTACTCCATTTTAATATACAAAATGTGTTCACAATAGCATTAAAGTTCAAATACTCCATACCAACATCATTCATGTAAATGTTGAAAATAAACATTTCTTTATTAAAGTATAAAACATTCTCATTGATAATTTTAACTCATTGTTAATATTATAAATACAATAATTAATTTAAAGTAACACATACAGCATGATATAAATTTATAATCACATGCAAAAAATACTTTCAGTCCAGTAGCTGAAGCTGCTACTCCGAAATAATAAAATTCCATAAGCATTCATGAATATACACAAAAAATTAAGAAATGCAAACTTCCCCAAAAATAATTCCAGCTACAAAATTCAATATCAAATTAAGGGAAAACCTTTGAAACCCAAATAAACAAAATGCAAAAAGAATGGTGTAAAATATTTGGGAGAACAATAGAAGCTTGTGCTTCAAACATGATCTTCAATTCCTGAAAAAGAAAATTACAACACATTCCCAGCTACATATATAAAACTACTTTAAAACATATTAATGAGATACATTTCTTTGCACAGTAATAACAAATAATATAATAGATATAAACAAACACAACAAAAATAGATTTAGTAATTGTTAGGCCTACACTTTATAACAACATATACTATGATAAAATGCTAATCTTTATTATTGTAAACATTAAATATACCTCCAGTCCCCTAAACTAAATTTTATCTAGATACCTGACCCAGATGAACGAAATCTCCACAATAGACAACTGTAAAACAAAGTGGTAGCAAAATGGAAATAAAAAGGAATTACATTGAAGATTATGGATGAAAATTAAGTTATTAATATTTGTAAGTTATTTATTACTATTTATTATAAAGAAATCTTGAATGTATGATTATTTTTCATTTGAAAAAATCAGTGTTGATTTTTCATTCTTTTATAAAAATATAATGTTCTAAAATGATTATATTAAATACATATTTTTATTTTCTTGGCAGAGTAAAACAAACATATTTAAAACGTACATTTTCCTGCTGATTATTTAATTTGAGTACTCTGATATGTACATAAAAATATATGACTCGATGTTTAATGTTATTGCATTTTATTTTGTGAATAAACCTCAATAATATTTTTTTAATGAAAAATATATCTTTGGGCTATAATATATATTTAAATATTTAGGGAGTTATTAGGATGGCGGGCGGACTTTGCGCGCCCGCCATCCTCCCGGGTATTGGAACCGCCCACCATAAGGGCGGGGGTCCCGTGGGGGGAATTAGGATGCGCCCGCCACAGTGGCGGGCGCATACCACATTTTTAACATTGCGGCGGGCGGTGCTGAAAAATATAGCTTTGTGCTATAATATATATTTCAATATTTAGCGGGTCATTTGGATGGCGGGCGGACTTTGCCCGTCCGCCATCCTCCCGGGGATTGGAACAGGCCACCATAAGGGCGGGGGTCCCGTGGGGGGAATTAGGATGCGCCCGCCACATTGGCGGGCGCATACCGCATTTTTAACATTGCGGCGGGCGGTGCTGAAAGCACCGCCCGCCGCAATGTTAAAAATGCATGGCATGCATTTGCATACACAAAGCGGCAGGCACTGCGCGGTGCCTGCCGCATTGTGTATGCAAATGGTACCCCCCCATGTGCACTCCTCACCTCGCCTACACCATGGGGGCCCGCCGGGTGCCCACAAAGTAAAGACCGCCTGCCTTTCCTTGGCGGCATTGCCGCCACGGAAAGGCATCTCCCAAAGCCCATCCTAATATGGCTCGCGGTGTCTGATAGTCACCGCCACCATATAAACCCTTTTCCGCCCCGGCCGCAAGGCGGCCGGGGCGGAAAAGCGGCGGACGGTGTTTCCATCCACCGCGGTGTTGATCCGCCCAACATTCTAATGGGCCTAAGTGTATATATTTTTAAAATGGAAAACATTATTTAAAAATTAATTTAAGATAAATTGCACATAGCATAATATAAAGGGGTTGTGTTCATTTGGACTTCTAGACAAATAGAATTATTTATTTCATCAATATTTATAAGTGATGTAAAATGTATTATTCTATATGAAGCCTAACTGACTTTGTGGAACATGCTTTTACTCAGAGGGTGTCAAATTTTAAAATCTAGCTTCAACCCTACAAACATTACAAATAATTGAAAGGATTAAGATTTACTATTCTAACTTTTGACTCATAAATATTACAGAAAATTAATATATTTTTGCGGGGGGGAAAGTCAGATTTACTATTACAACTATCATTGGGGATAGTGCATATGTTAGAAGAAATTGGATTTACTATTATAACTTCGGTCACATATACATTGGGAAGGTGTTTGAATTTAGAGGCATCCTATTTACTAGTCTCATTAGTTCTAATAACATTGAAGAAAATGCATGTAAAAAATGCATGTAACTTGAGGGTGACCAGAGTTGAGATTCTAACCACAGAACCAAAAACATATATTTTGAGAGGTCAGATTTACAATTGTGACTCCAGTAACACAACAGATAAAACTGAAGTGATTCTTCTGTGAGACAATCCCCATTTCTGGCTTATCGCAAACTGGCCATTGGAATATAGCATGCTGCTCCAGCCCACGACAAAGACCAAAAGCCTTGGGGTGATGCTCATTGGTAAGTTGAATTTCAGCAAACAAGTCAACACAATTTTACCATCTTCCTATAACACTCTCAGAATCCTAAGAAAAATTATACACTTTTTTCCCATCAATTATATCCTATTTAATTCTCTCCAAATTAGATTATTGTAATGGACGATACATTAATCTTTAGGCACAATATCTCAAGAAGCTTCAGGCACTACAGAACTGTCAGATTGCTTCTAGACCTCCCTAAACACCACCCAGTCTCCCAAGCAATCAAACAATTACATTGGCTAACTGTCATGAGCCGTATCAAATGTAAGCACTCTGCCTTACATTCAAGGCTCTGCATGCTACAAGACCAGAATTTCTGAGACAATCTATTTCCTGGTATGTTTCTTACTGAAACCTTAGATCAACTGGATTCTATAAAGTCACCACCCTTCAGATTCAACAAAACTAAATGGCGTGGAAGCAGCTTCCTTGCGGGCGCAACCATATAGTGGGATCCTCTGCAGATTCACATAAGATCGGCACCCACTCTACGGGTTTTCAGAAAGCTTCTAAAAACCTGGCTTTTTACCCTTTAGCCCTTTATATGTTTCCCCTTAGCTCTCTGTTCATCAAGCACCAAGACATCCCGGGGTATACGCAGCGCTCGCTCTACAAATCTTTAAACAACATAACTTAGCACTACCCAAATTAAAGTTTTTATAACATATACCAAAAAGGTGTATTTAAAAATAGAATTGTAAACAAAATTGGACTGCCAACCCAAACTCATAATAAAAAACAGCAAACCTAAAACAATTATAAAATGTATCTTAAAATAAATAGTATTCAACATGTTTATAAATACATTTCAGTAAAACATATAACATTATACATAAAAACAATCATGTGAAAAATGCTATGTTTAATATTATTTCAAACTTTGATATTAGTGGCAAAAATAACATATGTATATATAGTTACCCTTGATATTCTGTCCCATGAAATGTTTGCACTGATGATATTGATATCATGGTCAAATTATGTTTTGAAGTTGATATTCAAGTACCATACCCTTCGAAGCATACTCACAAATAACATAAAAATACTTTTTATGCAATTAATATTTGGCACTCTCCCTCTTAATACTTTTGAAGCTGCCTCGTCTCAACATTATTCAGCTTCTTTGATCTGCCACGGTTGATCTCTTGCAAACGAGTCTATTAGCCACATATTATTTGCATGCCCTAGGTATCATCACTTGAGGTCAAGGTGGATAGTTCCTATTTCTAAACAACCAGGCACTCGCAGTCATGGTGTAGCACTATGTATTTTGAAAACCAACCCCAGCATGCCAATTGTGTGTGCTATTACCAAGTTTTTAGGCAAAATGTGGATCAGTAGAAGGTATGCGGTGTCCATGCAATCATCTTAGTTTTTGTGTTTTTTTTTACTTCTCCTTTTTAAAACACATTTTAAATATATCAATTTTATACAATAGTATTCTATTAACCATGAACTGTATTGCATGATGGGTTATGTCGTTAAAATTGGCATCATAGTCTTTTACTAACATTGTTCTGAATAAGATTTTAAACCAATTTCAGTACTTTTGTTTAATATTTGTATCTTAGGCACTTGCACTTTAAAAGTCCAGGAATTGAATCTGGGGGTGGGGGATGGTAGGGGGGTTGGCAAGATAGATCTTGTTAATTCTGTATTGTGTTTTATGATAAGATTGTTCGCCTATTATACCGAAGGTATATGCATCTGTGGTCTTTCTTTATCCCTCCCTCGTCTCTTATGAAATTTGATTTCAAGAATGAAATTTGTTATGCTAGTACTGACTGTTATTTCAATTTGATGGTTTTTAGTATGTTCATCTTTATAATTTGTAAGTGCTACTTTTATGGTCGTAACGGCCAAAATAAAGTTATTTGATTCTGATTCTAACAACAAAATACAACATTATAACGGAAAATCACAAATCTTTTTGAGTGCCCAAGCTGCCAACCTGATTACATGACTTGGATTCTGCTTTGATCTTGTTTAGAAATGTATGTCAAGCAACTAATATCCAAAACTTTCTATATGACATGAACCTAGATCATTCACAATTCAATTATTCTGTAATGCCAAATCATTAAGGTTCACCCTTCCTTTGAAAAGACAGACTGGTGCCAGATTGTTCTATTAAAGATAAAAGGAACCCATTCTAGCCTCAGAAAAATATAAATTAAAAAAACAAGTCCCTACTGTGTGAAATCCTGGTTGTCTGTTTCTCTTCCACTACGACTATTTCTCTCAAGCATGAATCACATACCAACACATACCAACACATAACTAATTAAAAGATTGAATAAACACAATCACATCCTTCCTTCAGGAAGAAAAAGGTATTGATGCCCCAAAAATCCTGCATCATCATAAAAACCTATTGCATCAGATCCAAATCTGTAAAAGGCAAATGTACCTGTAAATCCTGGCAAGAAACTATCTTAAGAAACAAGTGAAACACAGGAAGCCTTGAAGTTAGACTTGTCAGCCGTAGGGTGTTTTCCAACCAAACGTTTTGCCTTTGCTTTCCTATTTTGCTGAATTCATTATTGTTGGCTTTAAGAATCTGCGAAGTTTACCTCTGCTAACCACTTATAAGTGCTTGTTCTAACTCCCTAAAACATGGTAAAATTGGCTTACATCTGGTTGACATATTTAATTTCCTTATAGGTCCCTAGTAAAGTGGTATATCATATGTCCATTGCCTGTTAATTAAATGCTACTAGTAGGGCTGTAGCACTTTATTATGCTAACCTCTTAAGTAGTCCCTTAAAACATGTACCAGACCTGCCAGTGCAGCCTGAAAGATGTTTTAAACTGCTAATTTGACTTCTGAACATACCCGCCTCACCAAACCTTAAGCTCCCCTTGCATATGGTAGCCGGTAACGCAGGGTGCATTGCAAATAAAAGATATGGGGCATTATTTATCAAAATTGTTGCATCCCTGTGTGCGATGCAGCAGTTTTCACTGTGCCCGCCTTGTGACATGATTGATGTGTCATATTTACTGTATGATGAATCATGTCACAAGAAGTTACAGTCAGTTTTTCTGATGTATCTGTAGGCACAGAAATGATGCATTGCTGGAGTGTGTCACAAAAGTGATGCAACTCCAGCACTGTGTCCTTTCACATGGGGCAAGCCCCTTGTAAAAGGGCCTGCATAAGTCTTTTTTTTCATAATTAGTTTTATTAATCATTATCGTCAAAATACACCATTGACATTCACGAGCAAGAGACGATACAAGTTCCGAATTTCCAGTCTGGAACACAGTAAATCAAGTCACATTTTACAATGTAAAACAAATCAAGGGGTCTCAAGAGTCTCAGATTCATGCAAGGCAGTCGGTGGAGTACAGATATCACCTCTGTAGTGGTTCCATGGCCCCCACACTCTATTCCATTTCCCAGGGCACCCTCTTGCAACATAGACCAACTTCTCCCTGAACTTACACCAATCTAGGACCTCCTCCCACTTTCCCAGTGTAGGTGACTGACTGGCCCCCCAGTGCTGTGCGATATTCCTTTTCACAATCATTAATGCCAGTGTTGCCCATTGTGTAGTATAGGAGATGAGATCTGTAAGTTCCAAATGTTTAGGAGACATCTGCGGGCCTCGGGCTGCAGGTCAATATTGAGTACCTCCCGTAGAGTGCGATGTATGGCTTGCCAATAAGACTGTATGTGGACACAGTCTGCACTCCCCATTTTCTGCCCTGCCCATGTGTTTCAAGCCCAGCCCTGTGCTGTAAATCCTGTGCAGAATTTTGAGCTGTACCAGACGTAGCCTTGCCTGGACTGCTACTTCTCTCGGGGAGGAGACCGCTTCCTGCCAGTCTTCCTCGTCCAGTTCTAAGCCGTCTCTAACCCATTTCTCCTTCAGCGATTGTAATGGATCTTCCATATTATTAATCAGTTTTTTGTAAACCAGGGAGATGGTTTTCTCAGGGAGCTGGCCATCGAGTAGTCTGTCGTCCAAGGGGGAGGCCTATGGAAGTGTGGATTTGCTCGTGTGTGTGAGTAAGGCATGCCGTATTTGAAGATACCGAAAATATTCAGTGTCCGCCAGGCGATAATGCTGTTGGAGGGAGGCAAAAGGAAGAATAGTCTCCTTACCCCGGATATCTTTGATCTGTGAGATTCCAATCAGGTCCTAGTTGTCAAAGCCCTTCGATTCCCGCAGGCTTCCCCGCCTCTCAGAGTGGAGTTGCCAGGGTAAATCTGCAGTCCCATCCCAGCTGTTTGTTAGCCACATGCCAAACATGGACCGAATGTGCAGTTGGTCCTGTGAAAGGGTACCTGAGGGGCCTGGAATAGAGCGCTCTGCTATATTCCTCCCTAGGAGTAGCCATCTTTCCATGGCATACACGGGGTCATCCGGCCGACCAGAAATCCCTTGGTTGATAGCTGCCAAATGGGACGCCCAATAATACTTTCTAATATCTGGTAAACTGATGCCCCTGTCATACCAATTAAGGGTGAATTTGGTTAAGGCTATTTGGGGCTAACCATCCCATAAGAGATCTCTTTGAAGGTTCTCTATTTCTTTGAAGTAAAATGTGGGAACTGGATCCATTGAGTTCTGGACGGCGTACAGGAAGTGGGGTAGAGCCATTATTTTGAAAAGGACCACTTTACCTAGCAACAAGAGGGGTAGAGACTTCAAGTGCTTTACGTCACTTTTCAGCCTCTGTATTGGTGGCACAAGGTTGCGGACAAAGCGGAGCTCCGAGCTCAATGTGATGAAGATGCCAAGATAGCGGAAGCCGTCCGATAATATCTGTATCGGGCAGCCCCTCGGGAGGTTGGGTGAGTCTCCCTGTAGGACGTAAACCACAGACTTTGACCAGTTTATGTTGAATCCGGAGTACCTCCCAAACACCGTGAGAATATACAGGAGGCCAATCAAGGAGGCTCTTGGGGAGGTCAGATACAGCAGAATGTTGTCTGCGTATAACAATATCTTATCTTCCCAACCCAGGGACGATCGCATCCCGCGAATCACTACATCTCTATGGATCCATGCCGCCAGTGGCTTCAAGGCTAATGCAAAGAGGAGTGGAGATAGAGGGCACCCCTGGCACATGCCACGGCTCAGTTGGGAAGCTGAAGACTTGCAGTTGTTCACAACAACCTGGGCCATGGGGCTGGAGTATAGCAGGCAGACCCAGCTCTTAAAGATGGGACCAAATCCCAATTTGTCTAGCACAGACCATATCGAATGCCATGGTGGCATCTAGGTATACCAATATGACGGGTTCTAGGATGGTTGGTACTCTGCCCAGAACACCATGCAAGTAGCATAAATTGAGGGTGGTATTTCAATGTGGCATAAAGCCTGACTGGTTGGGATGCACTAGTGTATCAATTACTTTAATCAGGCGCGTAGCTAATAGTTTTGCAAGGATCTTAGGATCTGCATTAAGCAGCGATATTGGTCTGTAGGATGCACAGCTGGTTTTGGATTTGTCCTCTTTATGGATGACTACGATATTTGCAACTCGTTGGTCAAGGGGGAGCATCCCCGTGTCTCTGCTCTGTAAGAACATCGAACGGAGATACGGCTATCTTGTCCGGTCTCAATTTGTACAATTCAATTGGAATGCCAATAGCCCCCAGTCATTTGTTCAAGGCCAGGCAGGGTCTGAAGTCTAGGTCCGTTGGTGGAATGTGAAGTCTTGACTGTCAGGAAAATTATGGGGTACCCAGCTCTGCCTCAGAGATCAAGCCCGATCTCTATTTTCTCCACTCTGACGAGGTCTGTGTTATGGTGAGCAGGCCTCGGGTTCAAGGCCGGCTTTATCCCTTGGGTCGGAGGGGGCGCTTGAAGTCAGCCCACAACCCAGTCAAGTCGCCGTCCCGGTCCCGTGGGCCCAAATCTCACCCACCGAATGCTCCCAGGATAATCAGGGCCAAAATCAAACGCTGCCAGTCCCAGGTGCAATGTAGAGCGGCGGATCCATGTTTCTGCCCTCACGTCTGGTCCCGGCCTCCCCCTTCACAGTGGGTCACTGCTTCGAGCGGCAGATGATGTCTTGGAGCCAGGGGGACCCCCGACAGCTCCCAGCCACCAGCATGGCCCGCCGATCAGCTGCAGTTGTTGAGAAGGCACCGTCATCTCACCCCTCCATGCAAGTCCCCGGCTTTCCCTCTATGTACAGCCCGCGGTCAATCCTGCTCTCGGATCTGAATCGGCAGTGCTTCTCCAAGGTCCGTTGCTTCAGGATCTCGTCACAGAAGCCTCCGATGAAGAATTTCCCCTTCAGGCCCACGGATAAACATAGCGGATAGGTAAAGGGAGAAGGGAAGACACAGAGCTACACTAAGCTGCGGTCATCATGCTTCGAGGCAGGTGTAAGATTTTGATGCAGTGGTGTCCTAGAAGTGGCGCAGTGAAATCTGATGGATTTCACTGCGCCACTTCCATGAGGCTTATAAGTGGGAACACACACCCTGCATACATTACACCTGACACAGGTATAATGTAGTGCAGGGCTTTACAAAGTGACATATCTGCTTAGAGGTGTCACTTTTTAAATAGGGCGCAACATTGCGCATTTTTTACGCCAGTGGTGCATCACAAAAGTCAAGCAACAGCGGTCCAAATGTGTGGCAAGGCCTCATAAAAAAGACCCTAAACATGTACTTTTAAGCGGTACATGTCCTGGTAGTGAAAAGCTCCTGAATATGTTTTTAGTGCTGTGAAGTCTATTTCTCCCATAGGATAACATTGGGTTTCCTTATTACATTTAATAAGAGTTCAAAGTTGATTGGAAACAAGTAAACATTTCATGTTTGCTGTCTGAGAAATTGTAATTACAAATCCTCTTTAATGCTAAAGTTAGATTTTAAGTTACAGTTTTCAAAATGCCACTTTTAGCAATTTGGTGCCTTCAGCCTATTTTTGGGTCAGATGACAGAGTGGTGTTGGCCGTTGGACTTTGTTTGTTCCTCCCAGATAGCCACACAATGGAGGAATTAAGTTTGCCTGGATGGGCCATCACTTTCAGGATAGGAGGCCTAACTTGGCACAGGCCCACTTGCCCCTGAATAGGCAGTGCTCTTCCTTCACGCAAGGGACTTGTCACCACTATATTGTCCATGCACAGCCTGTAGCCAAGGCAGGAGAGGCAGAAAACATCAAGCACTTCAAAGAGATTCTCTAGAAAGTTCTCCTACTTTAAAGAAGGCACTAGGTATAAAATAGGACTCAACCCCAATCTTCTGTTCACTTTCTAGACCTGTGGAGGTACTCTCAGATGAATTTCTGCTGATTTGGCCTGCAGTGTTCTGCATAAAACTACTTTCCTGCACCTGGAAAAACTGTTTTGTTGCTTGGAGCCATAATTGAATTCTCAGAGGTCCATCCTGCTGCTTAAGCCCTATTCCACTGCTTGAACCCAGGACTACCAGAGTGACTCCAAGAGCTAGTTGGCTGGCTTCTTGATCAGAGCCCCATGCACAGAAAAGTCTCCCCCCATCTTGAACCCACATTTGGACCCAGCCTGAGGGAGTCCTAAATCCCCCTAGTGATGTCCCTTCAGCGCTGGACCCTTGACAGTGGTGTTAAAGGTGCCCAGATAGCCAAAATCCAAAACTTGCGACATGGATCATTTTTTACTAAAAACTGAGTTGAGAAGCAAGAGGACATAGAGTCCAACCTGTTCATCTATCTACCCAAGGAGCATCGCAGACTAGCCGACTTCACTTCAGCTCCTGCTCCATTCTTCTCCACAGCAGAAAATGCTGTTCAGCAGTCCTTCGTCAAATGGGTATCCAGTCTTGTGAAACCCTTGTTGGAAACAGCCTCCAACTTCATCCGCTGGAGATTTTCAACTTCCCAAAAAGAGACTAGAGTATTTGGGCAGATGGGTTATAGGATATAATGGTATTTATATTCCGGCATATGGAATAGCCGTCACGGTTGTGACAGAGTAACCCGTCTGCCAAGATATAAATTGCACCCTAAGTACAAGTGTAAAAATGTTTACTGCACCTTTCTCCAATGGCTCCCTGATTACGACGTCTCCTCCTCGGGCACTGCTGCAGCCTTGCCCCAGTGAACTTCTAACTTCTTAGAGATTTTTTCCTCAAATTTCTTCCAAATCTAAACGTAAATGCTGACCAGGCCCAATCCATTCTTTTTTACCCAACTTACGCTCCTGCTCGTTTGACCATATTTTTCTATCTTGATCCAGTCTCAAGAGACAATATGTCCGTAGTTGGCACACTGATCTTGTAGGCCCTAGTTTTTACCTTAAATGGTAAAAATTCATAACTGCATGTCTATTGATTGGACTTTTGTTCTTTGTGGTGTCAAATAATTTATAAAAATATATACTATTTTTCTAAATTGGTGTGGGATTTGTCTTGTGTAATGTTTTCACTTTATTTCTGTTTGTGTGCTGCATAAATACTTTATAAATTGCCTCTAAGTTAAGCCTTTGTGCTTTTGTGCTATGCTACCGGAGCAGTAAGCTCAGGTTACTTTAGTGACTTTTGTGGTACACTCTAATAGGGATTGTGGCTGTTGCTTGAGCAGGATTAGCACCCCTCTCAACCAACAACCTAATTTCTCATACTTGAATGTATCGGTCTTAAAATTAAAAAAAGAGAGACGTTAAACCTTCTTAAACACACTTGGGGTCTGAAACAAAATTCCTCCTTGCATCCACTTAAGAACAGTTCATCAAGTCTTTCTCTTGAAGAAACTGCTCATAGACCTCAGTGATGGTACAATATTTTCTGCCTGTCCACAGCCATTCAACAGACCTCATAACCCTTCATCTCCCCTACCATTGTCATGGCCTGAATTGGGCTCTGTGTTCTTGCCCTCTAGCTTCATATTATGCTTTGCTGATTTTCAGCTACGTTTGTGAGATATCAATTCTGGTAAATTCCTCCACAAAATATCCGATGACTAACCCCAGCTTTCAGAAAGGAGATGCTTACTGATTTGTGTAGTACTGGCAGAGAATGCTACTCTGTGCTTTCTTGTGGTGCCTCGCTTGAGGAATCACAGGTGAACATTCTATGCCATGGTTCTTGGATTGCCAAGGATTTCCACACAATTTATTTCTGAATGTTATTGTTTGAAAGGGACTGCTCTGGGGGAGACAGTTACTGGTGGAGTCAGGACTGGATGCAAGTCCACAGACATGCAGCCATACAATAAATCCTAACTGCTACCTACTTGTGGTTCCAGTGTCATTACTGCAAAATTGTGTAAAGAGCAGTAATCCTCTCACGTGTTCAAAGAGAGTCCCAAGCCTGATGATCAAGAAAAAAATATATATTTTTTTGCAAAATCTTTATCTTTATAACAATTTCAATGATGTTATTAGGGTGTTCTTGGTCTTTTCTTCAAATAATCTATGCACATGCCTTTGGATGCCCATTTATTGTTGACCATAGTTCCTGCAGAACCCCACCAACTTCCTTGGTCTGCACAGCTAAAGGCTGTGTACAACTGGTGATGTCCACCCCTGGTGAGTTGGACTCAGGAAACTCTTCAATGTTGTCTGTGATTGTTGATTAAAACAATTTTTTGCGTGAAGTTCTGGTTTTGGAAGTGCAGTCACATTTATAAAGACAAAAAGAATGTTGAAACCAATGAGGCCATGCAATGTCATACAGAAAGTTCTTTAATACTTGTGGCCCATAGTAGCATATGCGGTGTCGACATGTGTGACTCGTAGGATTGTGTTGCGCATAGGCCATGTAGTGTGGGGCAAGTATGCAGACCCACACCATCTATGTATGCACTGTCTCATTCAACCTAAGACTGATATGTCAACATATTCCTACATAATTGACTGTCATGTGTATGTCATATGCATGAGAAGTACTCACCAACCAGTAAACCATTCCCAAAGGCCCCTTTCTGGAACCGCTCATTTGTGGGGGGGAATTCCGGAAGATGAATGAGTCATGTGCACTGCCCGGGTACTTGGCAAGGACATTGATGAAAAGGCCCAGATGGTCAATGATTGCCTGCATGTTCATGGAATAGATGTGCTTCCTGTTGTAGTAGACATGGGATGTTGCGGCTGGATGCAAAAGTTGTACATGTGTGCAGTCCATTGCCCTCAATGCATGTGAGAATCCTGCAATCGCATGAAAGCCTTGCTTGTTCTACGGTAGTTGCTGAGTGGTGTTGGGGAAGTAGAGGTACTGGGGCGTGAGGCTTATGATGGCATGCAGGATGATGGGGAGGAACCAGGAGAAGGATGCCTGGAATACTTTGCCACTCTGGCTGTGGTGGGTGAAATGTTCTGGATGCAAGCATATGGAGTACAGCCAGTAGCTTGGCCTGCGGAGGAATATTGGTGCAGCGCTATGATGTTGGCTGCAGTCTAGGTGCAATCTGGTTCAGGAGACAGGCAATGGACTCTCTCCTGAGCCTGCAATGGGCAATGGTCTCCTCCTCCCTGAGGTCTTCTCCCTTCTCATGAGCAGTCTAGGAGTTGGTGGTGGTGGTCTCTTCCGTGTTCCTTGCTTCAATAGCAGTAGATCCATGGGATTGTTGAGCTTGCCAAATCGCTTTGGGTCTGTTCTACTTTTCTACCAGTGTGCTATCATCACTTTTAAGACCAGCTGGTAAAATACTGCTGCTAATGGGACCTAGCCTCAGTTTTTGAAAAGTAGCAGCATTTCCGAAAATCATTGTACATAAGGGAGCACCAGATTTGTGAGTGTTTCTATGAGGGAACGCCTACCTTGCACATCTTTTTCCAGAAATACCGCTAACAGAACAGGCATTGAAAAGTGACGTTAAAGGGCTCTAGCGTCACTTTGTACATATGGCTCTAAAACAAAAGCCACAGCGTCAAAAAAGGGATGCTGCAGCGTTAACTACATGTAAATATTTTCCTATTTTTCTAACTACCATACTGTCATGATAAGTTATAACAAACATTTAGGCCTTTGGTTAACTTTTTTTCTCATTTATACACTTTGACGTTTGCCATTACTTGAGAATTGAACCTGGGCTTATATAATAGTCTTAATGTATGTTTGTAAAAAAAAATATTTATTTGAAAGTCAATTTAGGACACATTTATTCTCGTGTTTCTACATTTAGGAATGTACTCTGAAACAGTAAGAGATACACTATTTATGCTACCCTATGCATTGCATTGTGTTACTAGACTGCATTTTGTCACACAGTAGGTGCTGAAGTATTGCAAAATAGCTGCAGAGTCATGTGCCAATGTGGATTAGCAGATTATACATTTACAGGTAAATACAATCTACTTGGGGCAGATATAAAAGGACTGGCGCATCCCTGCATATCAGCAGGGATACGCCAGTAAAGATGTGACACACAGGAATACCCTTGCGCCACAGATGTGTTGCATTTACAATGCGACCCACCGTGATGCAATGATAGCCAGATGCGTGTAGCATCTCCTGGCATAAGGGCAGCACATTGCTGGAGTCGTGTCACAAGTGCGATGCAACTCCAGCAATGCTCAGGGGCGCACTATGCCTAACATCCTGCATCACTCCATGCTGCATCACTCCTTACCCTGCGCCTGCCAAGCAGGCACAGGGTTTTGACGCAGCATGGACGTAAAAGTGACTCAGTGAAATCTTGTAGATTTCATCGTGTCACTTTTACGGGGCTTCCTTGTGCTGGAATGCCCACCCTGCATACATTATACCTGACACAGGTATAATGTAGCTCAGGGCTTTACAACGTGACGCATTTCACTAGGGGCCAGATGTAGGTAGCCTAATACCAGTCGAAATTACTGAATTTCGGCCGTTAGCGACCGGTATTGGGCATTCGAGATGTAGGGGCCAAATATGAGGATTCGGTAATTTACCGAATCGGTCATTTAAGGAATCGGTAAATTACTGATTGCTTAAAATACTGATTGGGTAAATTACCAAATCCTTAATGTAGGGAGCACTCAAGTGAGTGCATTTCTGAGTTAAGGATTCGGTATTTACCACCAACTAAAAATTGGTGGTAAATATCGAAAACCTTTGAAAAAGCACATTTGTGCTTCTCCAAAAGTGCCATGTGGCAAACATACATGTCCTTAGGGCATGTATGTGTGCCACATGTGCACCCATGCACTATTCAGGGGTGCAACAGGGTGTCAATGTGACACCCTGCCACCCTTGTAAGTCTTCCGCCTATTACCGATTCGGTATTTACCTAATCGGTAATAGGAATGAATGGGAATTACCGAATCGGTTGCATTGTGGCGCATTGTTTACGACGCTGCTGCGTCACAGAAGTGACGCAACAGTGTCGTAAACATGTCCCAAGGGGCTTGTAAATCTGCCCCAAAGTCTTTACCTTCCTTCAAGATAATATCACATATTTTCAATTTCCCACTTGATTGTAAGGCACACTCTTTCCACTATGGAATAATTGTGCTCCTGGGGGAAAAAGCTTCTAGATGATATATATTTGTGTTATCTCAAGTCCTGCTTGATTTTCTTGTGAAAAAACAGCCCACAACCACTCCTGAGGAATCTCTTTGTAGTAAGAAGGTTTGTAAAAAATATTGAGAGGATTGTAGGATTGGTTTGGTTGATATAATTTCTTTCAATCTATTAAAGGCTTCAAGGACTGTTAAGGAAGGTTCTTTTTACTTTTTTGTCTGTTTTACTGTTTTTTAAGCAGATTGGCTCGGGGCGAGACCCAATGTAATTAATCTGGGCTTGAATTTTCACTAATAGCTGACAAGCCAAAGAAAAGCTCATTAGTTGGAAATGGTGCAAGTTTGATCAATCCCACTTTCTCCTCTTGTGTTTTTCTGGCTCCTTTTCCTCTTAAGTATCTTAGATATTTAACTTGCTCACAGGCTTAATGGCTATGTTTAATGTACATCGTACTTTTGTTATATGTTGTAGATGTTATTCCCATGTATTGCTATGAATAACAATATAATCAATATATGCAGCAACGTATTCCTATGGGTCATTTAGAGTACTCATAATTCGTTGGAAGGTTGCATGAGTCCCATGAACGCTAAAAGGTAAAACAGTGAATTGCTTAAGGCCTCCAGAGGTAGTGAAAACAGTTTTCTCTTTATACAGAGGGTTAAGGGAAATCCTGCTTAGTCCAACCTTTCTATAATTTCATTTGTTATGTGTATAGGATACGTATCAAACATAAATATTGTATTTACCTCACTGAAGTCAAAAGCAAAATCTAATGGTCCAGTCAGATTATGGTACCAGAACTACAGAAAAATTCCACTCAATGGAAGAAGTTTCAATCATCCCCAATTGCGACATGGTTTTTAGTACTTCTTCAAAGTCCTTTCTCTCGGCATCTAGGATTTGATACGTTTTTAGTCTTATACTTTTCCAAGATTCAGCATTAAAATGTTGAATATGTTGAATATTATTAGTCGCACACAAGCGGAATAAAAATATAAAAGATCATATAGTACGTTCAAGATTACAAGGCTATCTAAACATGACTGTATGGTCCAAAAGTCAGTACACATCAATCAAGTCTTGAAAGTTACCTTTAGGTGCTCTAGTTGTAAATCTTGCTCTAGCATCATAGCGGGAGAATCCTTCACACATAATGGCTACACTGCTGTAGCCAGAAATATGTGGAACTGTAAAACTGCAAATTTTGTATATTTTATCTCGTGCCCTTGCTCTCAGGGCTATGTAGGAGAGACTGCCCGGCCTATCCAAGTACGTTTGACGGAGCACCGTTCCGCCATCAGGACTGGTAAACTTTCAGCCCAATTGTGCAACATTTCTCAGACCATGGACATGGCCCAGATGATTTCAAGTGGCGCATCTTAGAAAAAATCAATGTGCCAGACAGCAAAGGTGGCGAGAAGGTCCGGAAAAAGCGGGAGGTGTTCTTGATATTTTCCTTGGACACCTTCCGCACCGGCTTCAATAGTGAGATCCCTTGGGAGAATGCTATAACATAAATCCCTTGGGTAATCTCTTCTATCGCCACCCCCTTAAAGAGCACCCATTATTCCTCCATTCTGGAGTGGGCCAAGACAGTTTCCTCTCTCTCCACCTTTAGTTCCATTTTGGACCTTGTATAGGCATTGTATCTTTTCTTAATCTATTATTATAGAGTCAAGAATGAGTGACATTATTTTTGTCAATTAATGACATTGACAATTATTAACGACATTGACAATTATTAACGCTTTGTGCCGTCGATATGTCATTTGCTATTTGCCATTTTTGGCATCTTCTAATATGGTATATCCATCCCATGCATTACCTTTACGTCACATTATATTGTAAATGGTATTAGCCCTCGGATGTTAATATGCTGCTCGCCACCTTGACATCTTCTATTAGGAGCCGCCTGTTTTATTGCAGGGAGTGTTTGCTAGGGACTCCCCTTGAATTTATATTATATTTTTTATATTGCCGGTTTCGACCATTTGGCAATATTATAAATCTGAATAGGCAGATTTTTTAGATACTTGTTCAGTATGTGTAATTTTCTCTCTCATCTTTGCCACGGCACTTATATAGACACAATGTATCTTTGAGTTTTATTTCTATTTCTATTAGTTGAGCATCAGGCTCCGATCAGGTGACCTACAGAGGCACCGACGTTATTGCGTACGCACCTATTTAAAGGCGGGTCTTACACCTGCCATTGCTTTTTGTGAACCGCCACGTCCATTGTGACCCGGAAACCACTGATGTTCCAGCCTGCCTCCACACGCGGCTCTGAATTTTAATGACAGGTACGCCCCAATAACGTTCGGCACTCTTCGGTTCCTTCATTGCTTGAAGGTTAACCGTTGCCGCATATTTAGATTATCTATACGGCCATATTTCATTCATTTTATCTCTATTTTTGCAGTATTGGTCCCTGTACGCTTTATCCTCTGCTACACGGAATTCGGCCATTCACAGCCGTAACGAGTAACTACTCACTCGGAGGTATGTTTTTATATCAGTCCGTACACTCAGTATGGTGATAGAAATTTAGTGTGTATGAGCACCAATTGGACGTCTTTGTCGTTTCGATAATAAAATCCTTTTTATTGTTAGTATCGATTATTGCATCCTTGACCGACATGCATACATCTGCTGTCTAGAAACGGTGGAGGCGAGGCAGAATTGCTCTAAAAATTAGGGACCGTTTCCTACTCTTTTCCATGTTGCATGTTTTATCGTGTACCTCGTTTAGTTTTATTTAATGAGTTACATTAGTCATTATTATATTTTTTAGATTCCATCTCCCGATTAAGGAGCGCGAAGAAGATCCCTGTAATATATTTTGTATTTACCTGCAATCGAAGCTGAATACATAGGAATGATTCTTTGAGGTAGGCGTTGACTGAGGGCCGCTTTTAACGAATAACAGTGGAGAATCAATTGGGCTATCCCTGTTTTCAATATAGTGAGATGTTTATCTTTGCTCACTGTAGCATTTTAGGACTCCTGAAAAGAAATTCGAAATACTGACACGTGTTACCTACTTGAAGTTGAATCCGTTTGATGCACAGAAAAAGACCATATGTGTAAGTCACTGTCTTTTTTCAGTTTAGATCATGTCATTTATCAGATATCCTTCTTGCATCACTAGGGTCCCTTAACCTTTTCCCTTTTAAACATGACTAATTGTATTCATCATTACTTCTGAGATCCTTCCTACATGTAAAGACTGATCCTCATGCGCACTTATGCGCTATTTACACAGAATGCAGTCAAGGCCCTGTGTAGTTGCTGTACCTTCTTTGCCTGGTATCACCTCTGTCGTCATTTAATCCGTGATATGTTATTTCACTGTTTTCTCATAGAGCGTTTTCTCATTGAGGGATATGTATCTAATGAAAGTGATATCCAAATGAATACTATTCACCATCGTTTTTATTTCAAGTAGGTAAAATGCGTATAGACCAACTTGCATATTTTGAGCTGGCAGTAATTTACCAGGACTTGCACATCCCAGTGCAAGTGAGAGTAGTGCACTTTGTACAGATTTGCCCATGGTATCAGCATTTACGTGTCCTTGTGAATATTAGAAAGGCCTTCCCCTTTCATGCACATTTTACCATTTGTTAACTTCTTTGTGCCAGGGATTAGGTGTAGTACTAACAAAGAATATCCTAAAACAATATGGCCGCAGATAGCTGTGTGACACAAGTGATTTTTGTATGTTATATTTTCATTCTATATAATTCTTGTGTTTTCCTGGCCTTTACTATCTTGTTGAGTATCCCCTTTATCTTTGAGTGATGCTCAATTTTTTTAGTATTACGAATTCCATGTTCCTTTTTGGAAATGAGCACCGAGATTCATCTCTAATACCCTCATCATTTGGGTTTTTCTTGTTTCATATGAGGGCCCGGCCCCACCTTTCCGTTAACTTTTAGAGACAGCATATATGTCATTTGAATTATTAAATTGTGAGTTGTTTATGTATTGTATTGAATTATGACCATGTTATGATGTTGTCTGTAACCTAAGATGTATTTTTTTGATTAGTAATTATGTTTTTATATTTAGGTTCTTGAGTATTTTGTCCTGAAGAAGGCGCTGGTCGCCGAAACGCGTGTCGACGAGACACTCATTATTATTTTCATTTTATGACTATTGTATAGTTTTTATGATATTGTGTTTTTGGTGTATAATTTATTTTAGTCACTTATTTCACTGTTTGTTTGATTATGCATGTAACCCATGCTTTTTAACTTTCATGTTGTCACATTGTTTTCTTTCTTCAATATTGTTAAATAAAAGCTGTCGTCCCTTTTTTACGGAAGTGATGCCGTGTCTTACCATTATTATGTGGACAAGTCCCTATTGCCCGCCTGGGTTGTTGTTCTCACACTGTTTTCCCTGACCAAGGGGTTATATTTATCTTTTTCCAAGGGAACCCTTGTTTTTTACAAGAATAATATTAGTGCACCATGGATTGGACGAAAATTTACGGAGCTCGCATTCTTTTGTCGGGCCTAAACTCTCGTTAATGCACCTCAGTTCTCGTATATTTTTATCACAAGATTCAGCTATTAACACAGATATGGGAACTTTCCATTTTTTAAGGAAATTCACATGGCATAACTAGGTCTCCTTACGTACCTTGTTGCCTTCAATTCTATATGCTACCAGTGCTATTTCCGCTTTTACTTAATATGGTGCTTGCCATTAACTTAACATTTTGTTTATGGATGTAAGGAGTAGGATTAAAACATAGTCCCCTGGCTGGAACATTAACTTTGCTTTTTTGTCATACAAGGTCTTTTTGTATTTGATAATATCTCTAAATTTTGGTGCTTCATTACTCTTATTTCTGCCAAACAGCTGTTCAATTAGCACACATTTTAGCACCCCGGTATGTTGCTACTAAATCTTACCCCAAGTACAAACTGCATGCAGACTGCTAAGACACAACCTGGCATACTCACTGTGTTCCATGCAAAAGTAATTGCATATAATGGGCCCAATTCACATAGGCAATCTGAGACAAAAATCTAACTTTACGACTTTTCGCATTCAAGAGGTCATTTACAAGTCATATCTTTATGTCCGCATTCGAGCTGGAATCTCTACACCTGGACCATACTCTCTGCACCTATGCCGTACTCTCCTGCTCCAGCCATACTCTCCGGCTCTTGCCAGATGAAATGTAAGCAATGGGCTGGAATACAATTTTTTTTTTAAACGGAACATTAGCAACATTTGATAAATGGTAGAGTAGGTTAAGGAAATCAGTTTGGGAAGGGAAAAGGGTGTAGCCGAACACTACATCATATCCCAGGATAGTTTTTTCCTTTGTATCATGGTACATTCATTCTATGATTTGCGCTCCCCTCAGTGTTGAGCAGCCCATGATTTGCACTCCCCTCAGTGTTGACTGGGTGTGACACTGATGCCCTTATGCATAAACTTAAGGGCATCAAGTATATCTATTTGTAGGTGATAGGCCACTCTTTGGAATTGCCTAATACCTAATCAGAAGCAGATTTGTGTCATTAATGTGGATGTAAACGGACTTCAGAGATCAGTCAATATTTCTCTGGGGAAACCTACTCGAGAAAAAAATGTTGATCATTGCATTAGCTATCTGTGAAGTATTAGGTTGTCTCTACCAGACTGCCTCTGGATATCATGTGGCAAATTCTACAATTACCAACACAAACCCACATCCCTGTTTAGAGGATAAGAGGGGCCCTATTACATCCTATTTTATAATAGGCAAAGGATTTACGGGGGATTTAGGTAGTTGATACATGCTGCTTTTTTTTTAACAAATCGTATACTCTTTAAAATATTTGTTTATAAAGGCAAATATCAAAAAAAATTCTCTTTACCAAAATGCCTCCCTAACAAATGAATGTGGGTTAATTATATGACCGTATCTTGGAAGGGCTCTGGGACGAGGAACTGAACAGGATGGGTTTTCTCCCCTTTTCTGTATAGTAGCCCCTGTTTCTTAAAGAATCAGGGACCTACCTCCTCTTCATCTTCATTTTTCCTTTTCTTTGGCTCATTGTTCCTAAAGAATGGGGTCTTCTCTTTGAGTTGCCCAGAAACTTCCATCTGTTTTCCATTCCTCTCAGTTAACTAATACAGAAAAAGTCGGTAAACCTCTATCTTTATTAATTCTTTTAGAGTTTCTATTTTTCTGTTCTTTGGGAATAGGAAATCCCTCCAAATCCAATCCAGCATATGGTGCTTCACCCCACCATGAATTCGAATCTTTGAATGTTTAGAACATCCCCTGTTTAAGATCATCTATACCCAATATCAAAGATTCTGGTAGCCATGGGACCAATCTTCTTTCTCCTTTTATACATCCACCTTTATTAAAATGTGTTGACCTTTTTCCCCATATACACACTAAATCTTCACTTTACCCTGTAATTCGGAAGCACTGTTGTGAATTATTTGGAGTCTCATAACTGATTGGTGGCATGCTGTATCCAGAAGAGTCAAGGCTGGAGTGCAATTGACCTTGAGGGGATCATTAAACTGGGTAGTATTTTGTATCCCACATAAAAAACTCTTTTAGCCACTCACATTTTCATGGGTTTGGTCTTTTTAGTATAAAACCGACCTATGTTGCCCCACAACCATAGCATGGAGGTATTTAGAGGTTTTGAAGCCTCCCCCTCACTGAGAGTTCTTGTTACTTCCTCAGGTCTCTATCTCAACCCTGGTTTGCTAGCCTTCCTCTGTTGGTTCAGTTCTCAAAGCTTTATTCGATTTTAGATATTAAAATCATAAAAGCATACAGACAGATACTAAAATACATTTATATACATTTTAAAATAAATCTCCTGATAGCTTTTGGTTACATAGTTAGTGCATTAAACATGCTTTACGCAATCTTTAGGCAATGTGGTAGGGCACAATGGTCTACAGAATTTAGTAATTATGACACACAGAAACTATTATAGAACGGTTTGGGGTAATTAAAAGCCACTGGAAAACTACTGCAATTACTTGGATGAGTTCCTCTACCCCCCGGGATGTTATCAATGCCCCGGGTTCTAGGGGAAAGCGTGTAAGACCTATGAGGGTAAAAGTCATGTAGATTCCAGGTAGAAATGAGTCCATCTCCATTTTGGGGTAGCCACGTCTGCATGTATGGCACAATAAGTCTACTCCTAAAACGTATCAAGATCAAATCCCCCTCTGTTGGTTATTTTTTCTTTGGCCCTGATCATTCTATCCTAACCCTGCTTTCTTGGGCCCTATTATAGGCTGCTTCAATTTCTTTCATAGTTTTAAGAGTCAAATTTCTCTCTTGCATGACTTGTCTTTGCACTGGTGCATGGAGAGAGTTAAGAACATGCTCTAAATATATTTTACTGCTTTACACAAAAAGCCACCAGAGTCATATTAATTATATGACAACATATTATTATTTCATCCTGAACGCACAAAAGGTTTGATGGGAAGCCCTAACACACCTACCAGGTGTCATGCTTCATCATAGGACATCCCCGCATTCTCCAAAAACTTTGGTTTGATGGAGAGCTGGCCTACATCCTGAGATCAGGGAGACACTTGTTCTGACCTAGGAGCAGTGTAATAAGTTCAAAAACAATGTCGTAGCCCACCATGGTATTTATTTTGTAGGGTACCACATGGGATAAAAAAATTATGTGAGGGGTATCCGGAACAAGTACCCTAACCCGACCTCAATGTCAACATGTCTGTATCGCACAAAACCTGCATCTGCATTGGTAAAGAGCTCTCCTCATGGACTCCCTGAAACCAGGATGGCATTCTCAAAATTGATCACTTCCTGCTTCACAACCAGCTCAAACTTTCTTTGTGACCATGTGGGATGATTTCCACCTCCCCACCTCCCAGCTGTGGCACCAATGGCACTCCCTATCTGGCCACCTGGCCACCCTGGCCAATCAAAGAATTTACATATTATAAGATCTCACATAATAGGGAAAATTTAAGGGTTCTGTCTTGGGATTCTTTTACATCATAATACGACATCTTCACTTCCAGCCCCTCATAGACAGACACAAGCCTCTTGGCAATGGCTCCTTAATATTGAATACTCTGAGGAGGAAAACTCTAAGATAACTGAAAACCTGGCCAGAGGTGTCCTAGAAACTAGGATGAAAGTCACCCTCTTCAAAACATTCCTAAGATTGTACTGGTCCCCCCTAAAACTAAAACAAGCAGGACGGCTACATCTCAAGACATGCTTGAGATGCCCTCATGATCATTGTGACATGCTCCATATACTTTATCAATGCCCGGACCTCTCTACTTATTAGGCCTCTGACAAACCTCCCTTAAGGCCTAATTCACAAAGGAAATGTACAATTCTGTGTAAGTTTACAATTATTTGCTATGCACAAAGGGATTTATGAGTAGTATCCTTATGAATGCGGAGTCTCTGCACATTAAAAAAGAGAGGTCCTCTTATGTGCGGAGACTCTACACTTGTAAAAATACTATTCCACAAATCACTTTGTGAATAGCAAACAGTCGTAAATGTACACAGAAGTGTAAGTTTACATTTGTGAATCAGGCCCACAGTAAGGGCATGTAGATCCCCCATTACTTTAATTTGACCTTAAGTCCTCCTCCATAACATGGCTGACTTCCTGACACTGACCAATCGCATGAGGCGTCTTCTGGCCACAGGCCTCACAGTGGCAAATATCTGTTACCTGCACTAGTGGATGGCTCCCCATAAACCGACACATGATGAGTGACTTGTTCAGGTTAATACAACAATTGAACCTACGGCCGACTCTAAGCTGAGTACATCAATCTTATAGTCTCATATAGAGTTGAGTCCTATGCCAGCCAACCACGGGACCTGGTGCAGTTTGGTCCCACTGGAAATCTAGAAACGAAATTCAATACATAAGTGGAGGCAGCACCAGGGATGAAGTCACAGATTGGTCACTTTATTTCAAAAGTTCTCTATTGATCTTCAAAAAACACTGGACAACAGCCAACGTGTTTTGTTCCTGTAAAAGGAACTTCCTCAGGGCAAAAAATGTGTAGACTTGTAGGATGGACCCAGAGTTTTGGCATTGGACGTGATAATCCCGATCCTATTTTCTATCACAAAATCCAAGATCTCAATAGTATCTGTACACGGGCGCAGTTCAATAATCTCTTACGCAGGCAAATTCTTCAGGCTCAACAGTACACAGCCTATGTCAAATACCATACATATAGAAAAACAGAAGTCCGAAGATGGAGTTGTAAGGGAACTATATCTATGCCCACAGGCTCCCGATATTTGGGTTTGTGGTGTCCGTGACTCTGCGCAGCAGGACAGGCGGATTCCTACATCTTAGATGTATCATGATCTCTTTTTGGACATAAAATAAGGGATCCACAGTAAAGACTTCTTGTATGGTGTGGACTTCTTTATCTTTACCTGTTCCTTCTGTCGATTACCACTTTTAAATTCATCGCAATCTAATTCTGGCCTCAACTTGGAGCGGCAGTATACACTGCGGGACTACCATACTTAGATATAGTTCCCTTACCACAACTCCATCTTCTGACTTCTGTTCTTCTATATTCATGGTATTTTGACCTAGTGATCCGGTGCCCAGATGGTGGTCTGAGTTTTTCACTCAACATTATTGAAAAAAAACATCAGGATCTTTTCCAGTGTTATACCTTTGCATCACAACTCATGGTAAGGCAGTATGCCTCCTCCGTTGTCTTAAAACATCTGCAAGCCGCCTTATGGCTGTACCTTGACTCAGGGCTACTTTATTTAGCTGGTGAGACTGATCTTGTACACCTTTTTGAAATTTCTCTCGATCTTCTAGAGACATCACCATCAACTTCTCTAAAGCAGCATCCAATTTTGTTGGCCAATTTATGTGATCAAAGTCTCCGTGTCTTCTGATTCCACTTCTGACATCACTTTCTGAATGGATGGGCAGAAATTAGGCTTTGTGGTTGCTGTTTTCCAAATCTTGATTACATTCTTTTTACATATTCATTTTTTTTATTTACAACGGAGCTCTCATCATTTGTGTAGTTGCATTCAGTCTTAACCCTCTTGCCTCTTCTCCTCATTAGGATCTTTGTGGTCCTCACTACTGGTGTCCCTTGAAAAAATTAAAGGATTACCTGGATAAGTATAGTTCTATATGGTAGATTATCCCCATTCCACTACTAATTACTTGACTTTTCCTATACCTTTTCCCCAATCTCCTCCTCCTTGTGACTCAAAAACCATTTACTCTTACAAGAGGACATCTACAATTTAGTGAAGTTGAAAAGGAAAACTCCAATGTCTCTAAAGAAAGAGGAAAACAGTTTGTATGTCCGGAACCCCTAGTCGCTCTGAACCATCTATACACCACCTTTCAGTTTTATACACGACTAGCTTACCCGTCGCGTGTTGCTGCAATCTCAGAAGAAAGGAAATTTAAGGAAACTTGTTATCATAACATTCAATTTACATTGTGTCATTTTTATTGAAACGTATTCATTATAATATGGAAAACATTTCAAAGTGTTGTTTTTTTATTCGAGTGCTTGTGGATACACGATATTTTTTGCTTTTCTGTCTGGTGCATAGACGAATAAATCAGAAGGTTTTCCGACGCGTGAGCTGGCCACATACAGTTGTCCATGTGAGAAGCACGGATTCTCCAAATCTAGTCCACACACTTGCAGCGATTGTCCTTGTGCTTTGTTGATGTCATTGCAAAAGCGAGTCGCACCGGAAACTGTAAATGTACAGTATTGGAAAGATTATGAGGGTCCTGGGGTGCCGGGGGGCCGATATTTAACACATTTTTCTCTTTTTTTTTTTTTTTACCAGAAACCTTCGCGGGAGTGTACTCAACAACTTTTAACAAATTTTATATTTTATTTTTAAATTATTTTTTTTTGCCAGAAACCTTCGCGGGAGTGTACTCAACAACTTCTCAAAGTTTCATGCCGATCAAAAGAATGGTGTAGTAATGCATAAAGGACAAATGGACATACTTTGGTTTTTATATATATAGAAGATAGGGCAGATTTCTTTACCAGAGGAAAGGGGAAAAAGGAATTACCAGTCACCCATGCAGTTCCAAGTTAGTGAACCCTTCTCCAGCCCATTTATAAAATGAAGCAAAGCAAAGAAAAACAATTATGATTAGGCGTAGTTCGAGGGCTGTCAGGTGGCATGTATTCACTCATATAGGTGTGTCACAGACCTCCTAGACAGTGGTGGGACGTATGTGTCAGTCACTGGCATCCACCACTCCTTCAACCAAATGCCTCTTTTGACGTTGTCCTTGTCTCCAGTGTCTTCCTTTGCTGCTACTATGCCACACTCCATCACACCAAGATAGCGTCTCCTGTTCCTTTTCTCTGCTTGGTCTTCCTTCTACTCACTCTCCTCCATGCTGCAGTCAGCTTTTTTCTCATACTGTCGCTGGCCTCCTCCCTCCTCCCTCTTCCAGGTTCCTCTCCTCCTTTTTGTTCTGAAGCATCACCCTGCTAGAAGGAGTGCTTCTTCAGCTTTTCCCTTCCTCTGTGTTTTTGTTTCCACCCCTCTTACTATGCTGATTAACTGGTCCATGGGCAGATACGTTTTGTTTCATTTCCCCTTCTACCTCACAATCCTCCTATTGTTTAAAAAACATCCAACTAATATTTCTTGCAAATGCTTATTTAAAACATTTAAGAGTTCTACATGTCAGCCATCACACATATCTTTGAAGTATGTCATTATAAATTGAAATTGTACATTTGCAACATTATTGTCCACCTCATAAGTAATGAACAAACGAAGACCAAACACAAAGCAGAATTCCTAACCATAAGCTACCCAACACCTGTTTGAAGCGTTTGTTTAAAAAATATATACAATGTTTCTGCTAGCATATATGTTTTATCATTCATCTATTAAATAACACGCAGCTCAACAATGTTTGTGTGGCTTTACATTTTTTCAAGAGCAGTATTTGGACTGTCTATTTAACTTAGCACTATGTTGTACTCATTACAGGTTTAACAGTGCTCTGTCTCATACCTGTAATACATAAATGTATTTAGTTAAATCGTCTTTTATAGTTGTTTAATGTGATTTTTCCTACAAAGCCAACAATGTGCCAGAGACTACACTGAGACAACATACCTTTCTCCAAAGCAGCATTGATACTTGGCATTGCTCTTCTTTAATAAAATATCAGAAAGTTTACAAATATCCACATGACACATATCAATTCACATTGGAATGCAACATTCAAGCTAGTCATCAATGCTTAATCACCATTTAATTATTGAATTATGCTGATGTCCTGAGGTGATAATGCAAAATAACTACAGATGCTGTGTTACCTGATAGGAGTCAATGTACATAATATTGCTCTATGAATTGATCTCAAGAGTTATTCCACTCTCATCCAGTTCTATTTAAATGGTTTCAATAAACTTCAATAATGCTTTCCTCAACACCACAGCTGAATCCTATATCTTGAACAGAAGTAATGTTTCAAGATAATGGTGTAATTGTCATGGTAAATCTACGTTTTTAGGTGGTACAAAATTAAAAAAAAATATTTTATTTTCAGGAGGTTCACACTTGGCACACTTAAAGCATATTCATTATTAAAGTAAATTAACATTTATCCTAGATACATGTATTTACAACACTATATAGAGGATTAACGCTTTAGTATGTGCCTCATCAGGATGGCATACTTACCCACCATGAGCAGAGGGGCCCAAACACTCGCTCCACTGGTCCCCTAGCTCGGATGTGTGCCTCAGTAAAGTAGACTTCCCCTGGGGCTGTTGGGTTCGTGATTAGTAGCTGCGCATGAACATGATTGGTCTCGTTTTAGGGACCCCACAAGGAGCAGCCTTTCAAGGCATAGGCCACAGTGGTGGTCGCCAATGGTACCACCTGCTAGGGGCGTCACTGCCTTGCCATGCCAGTGAAGAATAAAAATTATGTTTAGAACATCTCTACTGGTCAAATTTTAAGTGCAGCTGCTGCAAATGTCAATATGGGCACATGTTATTAACTTGTTCCAACCTATGCCTGGCATATCACACAGAATCAGGCTCAAGGAAGCGCTGGTGGTAACAGGCTTACTGCAATTTGTCATGCTTGACTCCTTCAGCGGTTACTAGGTCAAACCAAGACAAAATATTGTAGTATGTAATTGGTTTAACCCGTAATTGTAAAGGTAAATGACACACAAGACATCCCAGAATGCACAGCACGATTGGGTAAAATGGCAGTACTGGATACGGGCGTCACACAATGGGATGTCACCCACAACAGACTGCCGCCTCAAACGCCTATGTTCATCTGGAACTGAAGGGCTGGTTCAAGTTAAACTGCCAGTTGTAGTGCACTGACCCGCACCACATAGCGGTGTAAATTCCACCTGCCACAGTTTTTAATAGGAGGAAGTAGCACTGTGGGTTAAGCCACCAGCTGCAGAGTCATCCTTGTAGCTTGCAGATCAAAGGTTACAATCTCACAATGACAGCTTATTGTGTTGAGTGCCTCTTGAAAACGTGTGCTTCTAACTAACCGACACGCATTTGCAATCCAATAGGTCTCACATTTACGCGAGACCTATTGCATTGCAAATGGTAGTCATCACGGACAACGGGAGGGAGGGCGGTTGGAGAAGGCACGAACAGGAGTGTGGGCGGGGCAAGGGGAGAAGGCACGAATAATGGGAGGAGGGAGTAAAGAAGGCAGTAGGAGATCCTCATTAACAACTTGCGTGCGCGTGAGAGCCGGGAGCCATCACGCGCCATGGTGGGCGTGTGCCGAGGACAGCCCCTGGCCCTCCGAACTCCACCCACTCATTATTTCCCCAGCACTGCAGCGGAATTTGCGCCGCAGTCAAGGGGTTAAAGAAAATAGTGCTCACAGTCTAAATAACACGTACTGTGTAACACTCAAAGTAAAGGGGCCAGTTGCCATGGGAGGTGACAAATTAAGAGGAGGCGTTACTAAGGAGGGACTAACAAGCCTATTGATGAATCAGAAGCCAGTATTAAGGACAGACAATGACACAAGCCAATGCAAACATGGGCGAAGAGTGGTGGGGGCTTCTATTCGCTACTTGTCCACAATAAGTCTCACAGAGCAGCGCATGCGCGCTGGCTCAGGCCCGACCTAAAAATGGATGCAGTATAATGTAATATTCCCTTTACTAATGAAAATGTCCACGTTATAGATAAATATTAAGTGCAGGCAACATGAATTTACCGAAATTAAGTATTACAATATTAAAACATTGGTGCAGGAGATATTTTAAAGTAATATACTAATAATTGTGAAGGTGCTAGAAATGTGGACGGAAATCTCCAGCACACAGAGAGAGAAAAATGGTTGTTATATCGTGGCACATAAACACCGAGGAAGTACATTTAGTAGGTCAAATGATTTACTGGATCCACCTGCCTTGTGTATCTGATCTCTGCTCTTTCACAGTAATCTGAAATCATGCCTTGGTCCTGGTTAATTGTAAAGTGAGACTTTACATTGGCACTTAACTGTTTCCAGGTGCTTTCATATTTTCGTTTCCTCTTATTTAAATTTAAAGTTTTCCTGACTTCACAGTTGTTGGTACTGTTTGAACTTAACACACATTTCTATGGAGAATTGTCTGCTGCTTGTGTCGTAGCATCCAGGGGAAATTTTAATGAGATATAAGCAGTGTGTGTTTAGTAAGTTTGTAAGGAGTCCCCATCCCAAATTAATAGCTCATTTCCAGATTTACTCACAGTATGCCAGCACAAACATTAAAAAAGTAATCAGAAGTTACTCTTCTTTTTACGTTTTTAGCAGATTCATCAGGACTAAACCAATTACAATGGCTTAACATACTCATCAACTTCGCTATATTATACTGTGATTCTCAACAAATCAGGTGAGAAGCTCTCCACTACATCTGCGTAACCAATATTAGTAATGGCTATACGGAAAATGTGCAGTACAAAAAAAGTGCACATATCTTGCTAATATTAATTAGGGAACTCCTCCCCGATTATAGGCATGTGGGTCAACAGACATCAGACCAAGACAATTTAGTTAATCAGGTAATCAAATAAGTCTGAGCAGCAGACAACAGTCAATCAGGTGAAAAAAGAACAGATGATGGACAGAATGCTGAATTAATCAAACATTCACCCCCAGTCACAGATCTGGGATAAATCCATCCATTTTTTGCACCCAACACCATTCCAGTTTAGACCCAGCCATATGCAAATCAGCCTTGACCCTGCTTCCCATTGGAACAGTCCATCAGTGCAATCAGGGGCAATTCGAAATTCTCTCGGGGGTAAGAGAGGAGAAGGCCTCAAGCCTTCTCAGTAGAAATAGAAAAATAGTGGAATCAGCTGCACGCATGCAAAGGCTGCCACAAAAAAATCCAATGTTGTGGTCAAATTAACCACACCGTCATCCCGTGCAACAGCACCATCTGAGCCTTCTTTCAGCATCACTGAAAAGTAAGGTAAGCGCTGCTTGCGTCCACTGTACATTGCTCTCACCCAATTTCATTGATTACCATTTTGCTTCCCTTTAAGGTTAAATACGGGTTGCATGTAGAAGTAACTGGTTTTGATGTAGCATTTGTAAAATTCTTAAATGCAATTAATAATTTGTGTACAATATTGAAAATTAAAAGTTATTTCACTGAAATGGTAAACCGGCATACTGAGGTACAGAAGTCAGTTCAAGAATGTGAGGAAAAGAGGGTATTTGTCAAGCATTGTGTCTGTCTTGTATTAAGCAACTCAAAGCTGCTTTGCAGAGTCGGTTGAATTGAAATTGTGTTAATGCACTTAAAGCTCCATCATTTAGGACACGCTTTAAGCATTATAGTCAACATTTATTTCATTCTGTTGAGAACCATTAACAGAGTTGTCAACAAACTTTTCAGTGGAAAAATAATGACTCTGCAAGTAAAGTATACGCTTTGCGATATTAACCATAAATCATTATTAATTTAGCACTCAAAGTATGTTAATTTTTTGTAATATTTCCTCTTTATTGAGAACACAATAGTGAGGTCATCTGCAATAAAGATTCTTTTACAGTACCCAATGCTACCTGTTCTTTTCATATCCATAAGACACATAAGGTTAAAGCTTTGTAGAGTGACTCTCAGGCTGTTTATCTTGCAGATATTATGCAGTCTTACACAACGATAAATTTAACTGATAAACAGGCTAACACGATATGTGTCTGAAAGAGAATGTACATATTTATTGACAATCACCTTTGGCTATAAAGGGGTCCAGCTCACCATCACAAAAGAAAAACTGCAGTACAGATGCAGAATTATACTAAATCACGATTTAGCTTAGGGAGATGAGATTGTTCAGCTCTAATGTATTAAAGAAAAATGCTGTTAATCCTAGCAGGACCGACTCACGAGCCGTCGCATTATCGAGCAGGACTATGCCTATGCCTAGCCTACGCCTGCTGGGATTCTTGTATTCTGACTTCCAGATTTACTTGTGTATTTCTCGTGAAGCAAAACCTACAGCAGCTAGACTGCCCGCCAAGCGACTATCATTTTATGCATATAGTTGCACTGCATTTGGAATGTGTAAAGACTCTTTTTTGTAATCCACCTTAAAATGACTTTCCCATGAGAATACACTCGACAAAAATCCATGTTCCATGCCCTACACTTTCTATTAACTTTTGTAGGAGTATTTTTCCATGTAGGGCTGATTGGTTGGTAAATCACAAAATATGTGTGAAAAAACGTTGTTATTTTAAGTTTGTGAGGGTATCAAATGATTTTCTGTGACCACTCCTACTGGGACAGTAACAGCCCTGAAGGGTAAACCCATCATGCAGAACTGAAGCGTAACCCCATGATGTAAATACATCATAAGGCAGAGCAGCAATGGCGGTACATACCACAACTACAAGATATCCTGAGCTGTGGAACGTTGCTCAGTTGCCATTTTATGGAGAACTATCTGGTCTGTAAAGTGATTAGGATTGGTCAGTAATGGGAAACATATGTTCGAATGACTATAAATAGTTGTTACCATCCGTAAGTCTCCAGACAACAGCAGCAGTCAAATAGGCAGCAAGTCAGTGACACGTTTGACGGAGACAAGGTCGCTGTAGATTGCACCTTGCACATGATGAGAGCAGAATGCATCATATATCTGTAAAGGCATGATATATTGATGACCTTGGAGCTGAGCGATGACTGACGCAGATCTATATCCAACCAGCCGTTCCACAGTTGCTGAAGGCAATATCCGCTTTTCACTTTTGTGCTATTAGGCTTTTCTCAAACATCCTCACATGTACATATCAATGCATTTTCGTAAGTTAAGATGGCCAAACCAAAATGGCATGATGGCTGACTTTTATAGGTTAGGTGTCATAGCACATGACATTGAAGGAACAGATTGGAAACAGGAAAAATATTTTACTTTGAAGAAAAGTGAACTGACTTATTGTAACCAGAACCATTACCAATCAATTAAACTATAGGCTACGTGTGATAAAGGGATTTTCCATGATTCCCTGGATCCATACACAATGATGTGACCTTATAAAGGAGCACAGCACCCCAAATGATGACCAGCGCGCTCAAAGTAGGACATAGATTGCTGGTAAGTGAGAGTTTACTTTGTAATGCATTTACTAAGACGCCATGACAAGCCTGTGCCTCCTCAACATAAACCTGGAGGAAAGGTGGTTATTGAGTCATCGGTTTTGGTACGATGCAAGCTGGATCTCAATCGGGGTTCAAACACAGTGGGTTATTGAAGAGTAGTACCCCACTGGAGTTGTTGATGTAGGTGGGAAAGCGGAAGCTCTTAGCGGGCAAAAGTCTGACTGTGTGCAGGAAGGTTTTGTAGTCAATCAATCGCTTTTATTCAGCTTCGCTCATGGTGAACCCTTCAACGTTCAGACTTATAAACTTCTAAAAATGAGATCTAACTTAGAAGGGCAAACCATCAAGTTAGATCCAACAGGCAATGCAACAGTGGGAGAGGTGTGATGCAGTGACTAGAGCGGCTGACTCCGGAGCGTGGGGCTCACGGTCCAATCGCCAGCAGCAGCTCAGTTCAGCAGCATGTGACTCTGGGCAATAGCTCACTAAATCTCCCATTACCCTAAAACCTCAAGGGGTGATATGTTCAGGCCTAATCTGGATTCATTATTTATTTATTGATGGGTTTGGCTCAATGGTGGTGGTGTTGTCCCGCCAGTTTCTGAGAACAAAAGCTGGCAAACGTTTCTAGTTCCCAGTTTTTGCAGTTTGGGTAGGAGGAGTAAACTCTAACCCCAGCCAAGCTTTCCCAGACCTCAACAACAGCACTTGGGGGTCGGATAGAAGTAGCCAGCAGGGTCCATGGCAGGTCCATTTGAAACTGGTTAGCAGGGCTCTTCAGGAGAGTGGACTTCTAGCAACGTTTGTGTCCCTTTGGCTTAACAGGAGGTCAGCCAACATGTCTTTGCCCCGTGTACAAATGGGATCGCGTCCAGCGCTTAGGGTTCCCCTCACAGGTCACAATAACAGTTGTAGTCCTTCTTTGATCTTTAACAGGTTCAACAGTTTTCTGAGGAGGGTCCTTTTTGTGCCTATGTTATGACCAGAGCTAGCCTGTGGGTGAGAGAAACACTTTTCCACTCCCAAATCAATGGAGATAAAATACAGAAGGTTGATCTTGCACATTTGTACAGCACTTCCTGTGAGTTTAACTGTAAACTCATGGTAATCCTCCTTACCTAAAAGCAACTTGGCAGAATGTTTTCTCCCTTGTGCAGAGCTCCTGTTCCCTCCATGTGGGTGTGGCCAGAGAAATGAGCAATCCCTCCCTTCTTGTCATTTAAAACTGATTCTGGGGAAAGCTCCTCTTCAACTGATAGTGGTGACTGGCTGGCTAGCAGGACAATAGGTGTAGCAGGCCCAGGCGTGAGCTACATCTTCCAGGGCTAGGGTAGGCATGATTGAAATTAATTAAGTTCCTGGGCACACCCGAGATGGCCACCCTGTCAGGGAAAGATCAATCCATCTTCCTTTGTTTGAGCTCTGGGACATACTTCACACCTAATCTCCTGGATGACATTAAACAAAGGCAGAAAGGCATAGTTGGCTCATGCAGGAAAATAACTTTCGAAAACTATAATTTTCAAAATAAAAACATAAAATCCATCTTGACCGTTAACTTGTAGTTTAAATTACCTTTAAAAATGTAGTATGTCCACTTACCCCATTACTTTTAGGAAATACCCAACCACGAGTCCAGTTAAATATTAATAATGGATGAAACTGTGTTATCTACTATGCTCACAACGAAGGCCCTGAGCTGGCTGGCCCATGCATTGTCCTTAAAGGCTAAGATTCCCACTTAACACCGATCTTTGAAATCAGACTGGAAACAGATCAATAGCAACAGAAATAACATTAAACTCTTGCAAAGTGGCAGGGCTTAAAACAAACCATCCAGTAAAAGAACTTCCTAAAATTTCTAAAGATGGAGAGTATAATCTGCATTCAAGAAACTTGGACCAATTGTTCACTGCCCATAGGTGGACACCAGGAAATGTATTATCCAGCAGAAAGAAATAACAAGTATTGAAATTTACATAGCAGCAACCATTAACACAAGGGTAAAAGTGGTGAAAAAAACTCAACTTTTTCAAGCAATAGTCCTTAAGCTCCACAATTTAGGCATAGCAAAAATTCAATACTCATTATCAATACATATTTGAACCCGTCTATAAAACCTCATGAGGAAATTCTAAGGAGATTCTGTGAATCACCTGAAGAACTAAGTTGCAACACCCCCACCCATGAAATCTTACTCTTAGTGATTTTAATGTAAAAAATTCTTGTGTACATCACCAATTTGTTTTATGACTCTGGAAAAAAATCCCATAAACTGCAATACATTATACAGGCAGACAATCTGTATCCCTTGCAGATTACCAATTGTAGCCTTAATTAAGGTGATGAGAAACCAAGTCACACATAGAAACAGGTCAATATTAGATTATATAATTGCATCTAAACTGAAACTGAAACTGAACTCAGACAAGACGGAAGTCCTCATCCTGGGCTCCTCGCCCTCCGCCTGGGACGACTCCTGGTGGCCCCCCGCCCTGGGCACCGCACCCAAACCGACAGACCACGCACGCAACCTGGGCTTCATCCTGGACTCCTCCCTCTCCATGACCAGACAAGTCAACGCCGTCTCCTCGTTTTGCTTCAACATCCTGCGCATGCTACGGAAGATCTTCCGGTGGACCCCCACCGAGACCAGGAAGACGGTCACCCAGGCCCTCGTCACCAGCCGTCTGGACTACGGCAACGCCCTCTACGCCGGAACCACCGCCAAGCTCCAGAAGAGACTCCAGGGGATCCAGAACACCTCAGCCAGACTCATCCTCGACATCCCACGACACAGCCACATCTCCGGACATCTGAGAGACCTCCATTGGCTCCCCGTCAACAAAAGAATCACCTTCCGTCTCCTCACCCACGCACACAAAGCCCTTCATGATCAGGGCCCGAGCTACCTCAACAACCGCATCAACTTCTACGCTCCCAAACGCCACCTCCGATCAGCCAGTCACGCCCTCGCCGCCGTTCCCCGCGTCCGAAGAGCGACAACAGGAGGAAGGTCCTTCTCCTACCTGGCCGCCAAGACCTGGAACTCCCTCCCTCCCGACCTGCGCCTGACCCAAGACCACCTCTCCTTCAGGAAGAAGCTCAAGACCTGGCTGTTCGAGCAGTAGCAGCACCCCCCCCCCTCCCCCAAGCGCCTTGAGACCCTCCGGGTAAGTAGTGCGCTCTACAAATGTCTTGATTGATTGATTGAAGCCCTCAGGGAGTGCTGCAGAAAAATCACTATCCCACTATAAAAGGAAAGGGATCACTCACTTACCACTGATGATGTGGGTATATATGATATCATTTTTTGGATGGGTCGAGGAAGGTGTAACTTTAACAGTTTTCAATGATCAGGCAAGATTTTAATAATCATAATGCACAACACCTTTACTGATTAAAGAAACGGAAACTGAAAGTGTACCTTGCACACGTTAGACACAGTGACACATGAAATGTAAACTAGTGTAGTAGAAGCACCGCAAAAGCATGCTTTAAACTGTAAGATGAAGAAAATATACATACAAAGTAATACTAATGCATATAAGTGAGTTGCACTAATGTATTTCTTATGTGCATGTTGTTTAATAGCATTTACTGATGAAATAGTGTTTATAATAAAGTGGCCTGTGTTTCTATGGTATTTTGTAAGAATGTACCATTTAGAAAAGTTGGTGCAAACATGTGTGGAAACTAGGTATGATCTTAACATTTCATGTAATAATATTAGAGATTCTCTAGTTTATGAAAAGTGGAAAAAGACATTTGTAGTGTGAATTTTATACTTATAGGAACATTGAAAAAAAATTGTTGAAGTACAGTATTTTTAACGTTAGCTATTTTTATTTAATCATGTCTGGTGAAAGTTCTACATATTCCATATTTGGACCAATTTCATTACACTATATTTGATATTAATTTAGAGTTTATTTCATGTAAAATGTGTAATGCCAAGTTAAAGGCTCTTTCGAAAATGCTTTTTCCCTAATGCTAATGTTTCTTCTAACTTAATACAATGGTCCTTCTACAACTAGTCAAATGTTGCTTTATTTGTTCAGTACATGTGTAATTTTCAACATCCCTAAATGTTTCTTCAGTGTTCACAGTGAATTATTCCTATGAGAACATTATTTCAGCTGCTACTATAGAATGATACTTTGGGGCTGATTACGATTGTGGTCGGACAAGCTACCGACCGCCATCATTGCGGGAATGGGACCACCCAACAGGTAGTTGGCGGTCCCGCCCGCCAAAATATGATTCGATCACTGTGGAGGCGGTCGGAAACATGCCTCTGTGCATTGATGCTTGTGTTGCTACCCGGAATAGGGCCGCAGCACAATCCTCAATGCCAAAAGGCATGTTTGTAAACATCCGTGTGGACTTTTGAATCTCTTGTTTCTCATGACTAGATGGGAAAGAATCTTACTTTTGCAAGTGTCCTAGGTGACACTCACAACAAATCTGAGCATATGACAGCCTTTCGATGGTGGTGCAATGCTACATCATTGGGACTTTGTTAGAGGCTTTATAAGAGAAGAAACCCCCAAAGGAGGGAAACACAACTAGATACTTTCTTTTCCCCTTGTGAGAGGATGCTATGCTGATCAATTTTTGATGATTTCTCAGAACTATCCTCCTACTTTTGGACTGCTTTGCTGAGGTTACAGTCGGTAGCAGATGGACTGAAACCATTGTTGCTGCACCGTTTCATTTTCATTTTCCTTCCTTCTTTTGATCTATGCAAATGGACTCACTCTGAATGGACTTTAAACATGAACGCTTTCCTTTTCTTCTTTAGGATTTGGGCAGTTAGACAAACAAACTTTCCTTCTGCCTTTAATGGTAGTGGGACACTCTAACTCTGTAAACTGATTTTTATAATACCCATCCAATAAAGCCTTGCCTAAATGTTTGGTGCTTTAATGCAAGCTGTGGTATTTTTAACTGAAATTCTCAAAAGATTCCTTTTTGTATGGATTTTCAATCTTTAATACAATAACAAATGTATTCTAATATCTGCTTGAGCCTATTATTGAGTATTGTGGATTCTTCCATTTAAACTCGTCTATTTTACTGATGACTGAAATGCGTTGTAGGGAGAATCAGTGAGCTCTGTCAAAACATCAAGTATTACTTCTTTTGTTCTGTGTTGCGGTTGCAGAGATTTTGGTCTGCATAATTATAGTCCGACTTAACTTCTTCAGGAGGTTGGGACTTCCTGTTGCTATTCTTTGTTTTTTGCAGCATGGTCTTGAGAGTGGTGTACCTAAATCTGACCTCAAATTTGTAAGTTAGCTGTCAATTAATGGTCCTAATTGGACAGCTAATGTGGGGGCTCATTTATGAGGCATTGCTTCAATTTTGCGCTTCCATTGCGTCACTTTTTGTGATGCATCGGCAGCGTAAAACATGCCTCCTGTTGCGCACTATTTACAAAGTGACGCATCTAAGCAGATGCGTCACTTTGTAAACCCCTGCGCAACATTATACCTGCGTCAAGTATAATGTATGCTTGGGGTAGTGTTCCCCCGCAAAAAGCCTCGTAGAACTGAAGGCAGTGAAATCTTTGAGTTGTCACTGTGCCACTTCTAGGACGCCGTTGGGTCAAACTCTTGCGACTGCCTCACAGCAGGCGTAAGACCGACGCAGGCCCTGTCACATTGGACTTTCCCCATGTGAAAGGACCCATTGCAGGAGTTGCGTCACTTTTGTAACACTCCAGCAATGCGTCACTTTTGCGCTTAAAGATACGTCAGAAATACTGAAGTATCTGTAACTCCTTGCGACATGATGCGTCATACATTAAATATGAAGCATCAAGTATGCCGCAAGGAGTGTGGCCTGAGAAGTGATGCATCGCTGCTTTCACGCAGCGATGCAGCATTTCCCATAAATGAGGCCTGTGGTGTTTTGGGTATCCTAATTTCCACCCCTCATATTGGCGGAGAAAGATTCATCAGAGGATCATTTCCTCTGTGGTAACTGGAAATGCTGCAGATTGTCTAATCATACGGCCTAGTATGGTTAGAGTAGTAAGGAGTGTAAGCATATAATAGTATTTTACCAAGCCTGCACTGCCATACTGGCATGTCAGATGGCTTGGAAACTTGCAAGCTAATTAGGAGATGAAAACGGGGAGCTCATCCTTAACATGGTTTAATCAATGGCAGGAGGAGTTTAAACATGCAAACCCCAAACATCCTATGGCCTTATTACAGGGAGGCCAGATATGGTTACCTCTGTACACTACTCATTGGCGGAAGAGCACTAGCCATATGAATAAAAATGAACATATGGCTGGTGATCTAAGACAGAAACCATGGTATAATGGCACACGTAAAAATACATAAAACAACATTAATGAAAGCAATCAAAGTACTCAAGTCTAAAACAGCAATTGAAATAACGAAGCACAATCTGTTTACAGCAAGGAGAATCTATAGGAGAGCCCTCTGGGAGGCAAACAAGAAGTACCATGAAAACCAATGGCATAGAGTTCATGCATTACTGAAACCAAACAAGCATGCTGGATTGTTAGTTTCTTAACAGACTAAATGAAACCACATATAAAAACACAAATTGCATACTGTAATAAATGTGGCTGGCACATGTTAGAAACATGCACACTGCAGATGAAACATTAATAGAAGCCATAAAGATGCCCAACACTTGGCTGAAGGCAATAGAATCCACAGAGAGCCATATAAAAACAAAAAATGCTTGGACCAAATGGCCTGCCAGGACCAAAACAGATATAGAATACAATTCACATTATCTTGCACCATCGTATCCAGCTTTCTCTATATGTGCCCAGTTCCCAGAATCATGCCTTGGATCCATTTTGCATCTGATCCAGAAGAAGAAGAAAACACACAATCCTGTAAATTACCAGCTGATAGCCTTACTTGACATAGAGGCCAAGGCATGCATAAGTATCCTTATAAAAGATCTAAAAAGCTGGGCAGAAAATGAAAATGGATTCCTTATTACCAAACTGGATTCTCAGAAAAAGCCTCGACTTTAGATAATATAGTTGCCCTATCATACCAGGGCCACCTGTGAGAAAAGATGTTTTCAACCCCCACTTTACATCAGTTTTGTGGATTATTCAGCAGTGTTTAATGAGATGGACTGCCAAATACTATGGAAGAAGCTGGACAAGTGGGGTATTCCCCAAATTCTGCTTATAGCAATTATGTTACTCTATACAGATACTTGGGTACGAGTTAAATTGGGCCAAGATAACAGGACCACCAACAAATCACCACAAACAAGGGCATAAAACAGGGCTGCCTCCTTACCTCCTGCTGTTTAACTTATACACTACTGATCTAGGGACCATAATAAAGAGGGTCAAGGCATTTTCCCCCAGAACAGGGAAATACAAGATCCCAAGCCTCTAATATGCAAACGATCTAGCAATTCTAAATCACACGTAAATAGGAAAGTTGGAGGCAAATGGTAATAAAACAAAAGTGATGAGACTCAGGAAACTAAAGGGGCAGAAAAAAGAGGGAAGAAATTGGACCCTATGAAGATCAACTACACCATTTCTTATAACTACCTGGGAATATGGTTAACCAGAACAGCTAAACACAACTCCATCTGAGATCATGGGAAAAGAAAGCTAGCAACTTAAATTTCGTATTATGCCAACTAAATACAAAGCTACATAGCCCTACAGCTGAAGCTACCATGAGAGGGGGCTGTTGCCAGCAAGTCCTCCCATTGAAAATGGCAGCTTTATTAGAGAAAATGCAATGCATTTCTTAATGATGAGTATTTCAATACCCACAGTACATCTGACGAGCAAAAATACACCTGGGAAGAGGTGTGGCTCAGCGGCTAGGGCGACTGACGCCGGACGCTGGGGATCATGGTTCAATCCCCGGCACCAGCGGCAGGAGTCTGCCCGGCACCATGTGACTCTGGGCAATAACTTGCTTAATCTCCCTAGCGACAGGATACACATGGGTATCTGTGTGCTTTACAAATAAAGGATTTACATTTTTTTTTTACAAGATATTTGAACATTGCCAGCTCAGACTTAGGGCTGAGTTTAGACTTTCTAAGAATAAGCAGAATCTAATACACAGCCCTAAAAGAAATAAGGAAAAGCAAGTTATTGCAAGTTCTAGAAGATCTGATAAAGAATTGGTGAATACACATAACCTCATTAGACATATTCTACCAACCTATAAATCCTCTCACCCACAGCTCTGAAGGAACCATGGAGCCTTTATTGCAGGAGAATTATAATTTTGATGAACTGGAATAGAAATAGTGTTAACCCAAATGCCAGATATTGCACATACAGTAAAGAATCATTCACACATTTACCATTATTTTGCCCAGAATTCGGATTCACCCACCACACTCTTTTATGTTTTTACTGCATGGAGTATATACCTGTAAGGAGGAAGTATCATTGTGTTTTAACTTCTCAGACATAACAGTCATGGCAAGCTAAGGGACATTTTTTAATATAATGTTGAAAACATACAAAGCCTGGAAACAACCAATGCAGCTTAAACAACTTTATTACTACACATGTTTTATAACGAAGGACAAAAAGGCAGTAGAAAAGCTCTGGTCTTAATATTGAAAGACTTGCCAAGATTGTTTTTAAAATTTGTATAATAAGATCTACAGAAGCAGAGCTGTAGATCTTGAATTAAGAATTGTGTTAATTTGTTATTAGACTTTTACTTAGGGTGTTTCTTTTTTGTAATGATTCTAATCAATTGTATACAATAAAATTATTAATTTATTCTTTGAATATGAAAAACATTTTCACATGAATCAAGGGTTTGAAGACTGAGCCAAGATTCATTGCCTCAGAAGAGTGGGGTCAAATATGAGAGGAGGAAGTAAATAGAGGTAGGCAAGAGCTGAAAAATAGGATATTTATAGTACCACAGTTTTTAAGGAATTCAGTATGAAACCAGAGGCCCATAGATTTCTGAATGCAAGTGAGGCAGTAACATATTTATGATTGGAGATTGGATAGAAGGCTGAAAACCAGAAAAATATTTTTTTTATTATTGATATAGAAATAGTAGATGTAGGGTTGGGTGGGCGAGAGAACAGGAGAGGTTAAAACTGTTGAGATGTCCCTAACGTTAGAGGAGTTAGTGGGGATCTCTTAGATTCCCAGTCCACTGAGAAGAAGCAATCAGTGGGCTATGAGAACTGCTGGAGAGCAGGGGGGGGCGAGGTTGCACCCAAGGAAGATGGCAGCATTCCAGTGATTTGCTCAGCGGCGGCCGGGATAAAACATTTACCACGTTTCTACACTGAGAAAAACCACGCAAATGAGCGCTGAGCCGTCGGAACTCAGGAGGCGGCCCCTGGAGGACCTCATGCAGCGTAAGAGGCGTGCTTCTTCAAAGGCTTTACTTTTTACCCTCAGGGAGATACGGCACCCGCCATTTTGGAAATGCCTGTAAATAGTGACACATTTTTCCTTCTGTGGTAGTTCTTTGTTTTCAGACTTTTCACTCTTCAAAAGGCCCCTCCTTTTCCGTAGTAAGATGCCTGACACAGCGTCATAATGTGTGACCTCTCTTGTGAAGAACTCATTTTTTTAAGCTAATTCAGGGCTTTCAACCCTTTGTATTTAACTTAATCGGCCATTTTGTTTCCCCTTATAGCCTCTCACTGAGTTTGTTTTCTGAAATTCTGCCATAACATGTCTGTTTGCATGGTTTATTCCTTCTGGTCTGCCTACTTCTAATGACAATCAGTCACTTTAGACAGACTTCCATCATGGCGGCATTGTTTACCATTGTCTTTCTCCTCACATCTTGCAGAGGTATAGCCTGTAACTCAGTAGCGCCTCTCGTCTTGATAGTGCCCTACTAACTAAAGCTGCGGCATCTGGTATCAGCAGTACTAACAGGAACACTCGCTCATCTGTTATTTCGAGGAGGCATTGGTTCAGGTGAACCCTCTTATGCACAGATTGAAAACAGTTAGGTCGTTGACAGCTTCCACAAACTTCTTTTTTGCTGTCCACTCTAATCTACATGCTCATCGTGCCAAAATGGAGGTTTCCTTAAATTTGTCTCATAAAAATGCTTCTGCTTCCCGCGTTAATGCTTCCTCTACAAAAATTAAAGCACCTTCTAAGCGGCTGAAAAAAGACCCTCCATCTCTACCAAAGCAACCCTCATTGGTCTCAATGGATCTCCTCCTTGAATAGATCCATGCATAATGCCCATTTGTGGAAGAGACAAATTCAAAACTACAAGTTTTAACTGATGGCTGGGCAAAGATGGAAGAGACAATCACTATGGTTGAGCAGGCTGTGAAATCCTTGGGCTCAGCCTGCTCTCAAGTCAAAATTCTTCACTCTCAGGTTACATCTCTACACCAGCAGATTGAGAACCTGGAAAACATAAATAGGCAGAATAATCTTCACATATATGGACTACCAGAGGGGTCAGAAGTCTCTGATCCTATAGATTACTTCAAAACGTTCTTCCTGGCGGTTTTCAACCTACCAGAAAATACCACCCTGAACATCCAACATGCCCATAGATTGGGTCCTTTTCATGTGAAGTCTTCCAGCACACATAAACCAAGAGGAGTTATACTCTACTTTCTTGAATACACTGATCTTCTAAAGGTGCTGTCAGCAGGTAGATCCTTAAAGTGAATCTCATCCTCAGGCAATCAGCTTTTTTTCTCACAAAACCTACGGCAGACAGACAAAAATAATTTCTAGCCACAAGGCCGGCTTTATGCTCTCTTGGCGCAAGGTTTGGCTTATTTCACCCATGCCTGTTCAAGGAGACCTTCAATAATAATGCAATCACCTACGATGATCCTGTCAAGCTCAGAAGTTTCCTTAATTTGCAGTGCCCGGACAAGATAGACATTTCTTACACACACCTCAGATAAACTCTTTTTAAGTCTGTTTTTTGGGATACAGCCTTATTTATTTATTATGTTATAACTCTTGTAAAGTTGATTGAATGTTTAACAGTTTAGTTATTGGCCTGTTTGTCTCCATCTACTGGAATTTTCCCATTTCTTATAATCTTGATATCTAATAGTTATGATACCGTACTTTTAATATAAACAGGTTTCAATGGTTCTAATCAAATGTTTTCTCCTCACAGGTTCCCTCCTAGTTTTGTCTGACCTACTCATCCTGTTGTCATTTATCCTGAAGTCTTCCCCGTCTCACCTTGTGGAGTCTGGCCGTGTCATTATTCTATGTGGCCTCACCCTATGTATGTTTTGGATTCCCTTTAGGTTCAGTTCTTTTACTTCTACTACTTCTAACAGCAATCTATTTCTTCTTCATTTTTATCTCGTCATTCACTTCTAATTTAACTCACTATAATATTTCACTTTACCTATTATCTTTCTTTTGTTTCTCCCCCCTCTCTTCTTTATTTTTTCCTCATTTATTCTAATCTAACTATTCCTATTTCAGTCATAAGCATAATATCTTATGTTCTCTTGTACCTCAAATGTCCCTTTCCAATATGCTCGATCTATTTTGCATATAGCTGGTCTCTTTATTAGTATACTCTTTACTATTGATATTTACATGTTGATTGGTGTTTTTCATTCACTTATTTAATTATTTTATGCCTTCAAATATTGTCTCTTGGAATGTCAGATGTTTGCATTCACCTATTAAAAGACAAAGAGTGTTGACTCATCTGGCTAAACTGGGGACAGATATAGCCTGTTACAGGAATCCCATTTAACGGCAGATGAGTCATTAAAATTAATGAGGATGGGTTGGGGAGGTCTTCTTCTTTCCAGGAGATGGCAAACGTAATGGGGTTCTTACCCTATGTCGCAAATCGCTTTCTGTTAAATTAATCTCACAAAGTTCTGATGAAAATGGTGGGTAATTACTGACTAAAATACTGATTTATAATGCTCCGGTTTCTTTTTTTTCCCTTTTTTTTTTAAACCTTTATTTGTCATTTTTAATCAACAGTACAGTCAGTTAGGTTACATTCGTGCAAGATACAAAATGTTTTACAATTTGATAGGTACATCTTTACAAGCATGTGGTCCGAGCAGAGACAGTATACACTTACGCCTTCATAGCACCGCACTAGCGTATCCTCTATACAAGTTCAAATGCAGACACCGCAGGAGTCCATCTGTACAGTATTGCAGGCTAGGCAGCTTTGTTCCCATGAAACGGACATTCCAGTCTCTTTACATTGTATTGGTTCGTATTCATGCAAACCAGTTGAAAGGTCATATCCAATATAGAATCGCGTGTTGAATGTATATGTGTACTCTATCTACGCCCTATCCTCCTGGCTATCAGTAGCAGGCTCATCCCTTGACGATGCAGTTGTCAACAAATAAGCCTGTAGTGGGCCCCAGATGTCTTTCGGCCTGCTGCGTATAGGCAGCAGATCAGCATATATGTTGTGTTGGTCCTGGCAGTAAAGTATGTCTCCCAGCCATTCCTTAAACTTCGGGGCCCTCCCCCTGCCCCATCGACATGCCACCCTTCATTTAGCCAGCAGCAGGGATATATCTATAAACCTCCGAATGGGCTTAGGCACTTCCAATGTATATCCCAGCAGCATCACTAGTGGGTCTTTGTTGATCGCACCTTCCGACATGTCCTGCAATGCCGCTTGCACCTGTGACCAGTAGTCGTACTCCGTGGGACACTCCCATGCCAGGTGTAGAAATCCTGCACCCTCCGCATGGCATCTATTGCATCTATCAGTAGTTGCCAATTGAAATCGCAGCTTCCGAACTGGCGTGTAATAAAAGCGTTGTAAAAATGTATAATGAATATTTTTGAGCCTACAACTAGAAGAGATATTGGCTGTAATGGCGCAACAGTATTTCCACTGGTCCTCAGTGATTTCGCTGCCTATGTCCGAACTCCACGAAGCCCGTGCCTGATTCTCCAGCCCGTCGCGCTGTAGTCTAATATTATTATATAGTCGGGAAACAAGATGGTGGCCATCTGACATCAGCATGGCATGCAATGGCAATACAAGCTCCGGTTCACTCGGAAAATCTGTTAAAACATTCCGCATCCCCTGCCTCAGTCTGATATAATAAAATACCTCTAAGGGGGTTGGCCTCACTTCCTGAAATAACTGTTCCCGAGTACGAAAATGTCCGTCTAGAAATAGATCGCCCCATGTGACAACCTTAAGCCGTTTGCACATCAATTGGAAACCTATCTCCTGTAACAGCGATAGTAAAACATGATAGGTTAGTGGCATCGCCGGGGAGTACAATAACTGGGTTTGCAGGATTCGCGCCACTCCACCCCACGCGTCTATCGTGCAGCTCACCGTGTTAGGCGGCGTGTCCAGAACCTTCACCGTTCCCTGTATCATCCCGTTGAGTGGGAGAGGACGCACTATCCAGTCCTCCGCCGCTATCTGTGGCATGAATGGGGTAGGTCTCATCCAGTGATACGCATATTGCGCCTGGGCACTTAAATAGTAGACTTCGAAATCTGGCACATCAAAGCCACCTTTCTCGTACGGCTGTGTCAAAATGGCCCAACGCACTTGCGGTTGTTTACCCCCCCAAAACAGGCGCAGGAGTTCCGATCTCAAGCGTTTGAAGAAATAAGCGCCGGGATAATAAGGAATATTTTGGAATAAGTATAAAAATCGCGGCAGTACCACCATTTTAATGAGTGATGCTCTGCCCGCCATAGACAGCGGCAGCGACATCCAGCGTGTTACGTTATCGGCCAATTTAGTGATAGCCACTCCGTAATTAAGTCGGATTGTCTCCTCCTTGTCCAGAGACATCACAATACCCAGATATCGAAGATCAGCGTCGCAGCATTCAAGAGGGTAATATAACTGGAACCTCGCTACCGCGCCCGTGAGTGGGAAGAATTGCAATTTTTTCCAATTTATGTGCACCCCCGATAACCTCCCAAATACTAATAATACACGCAGGATAGGATTAAGGTTTAGTTGCGGGTCTTTCACGTACAGTGTAATATCATCTGCATATAATGACACACCTATTTGACGCTGGAGACAGTTAAAAGCACTAATCTTATGCAACTGGCGAATACTACATGCCAACGGGTCGTTCGCTATAGCGAACAATAATGGGGAGAGGGGGCATCCATGCCTAGTACCTCTCGTGATAGGCATTTGGGACGACAACACTCCGTTGATAATCACTCTAGCCACTGGCCTGGTATAAAGTAGCTCGATCCATGCAACAAATATTTTTGGAAAGCCCATCCAATGTAAGATAGCGAAAAGGTACTCCCATTCAACGGAGTCAAACGCTTTTGTTGCATCAAGAAATATGGCAGCAACCGGGAGCTCCGGGGCTATAGTCGGAATCAGAGAGAACAGTGTACGAAGATTATGCGTGGGAGCACGCCCCGGGACAAACCCGGCCTGATCTGGCAGCACAATCTTAGTCATAATCAGCGATAATCTCATTGCAAGAACTTTAGCAAGTATCTTTGCATCACAATTGATTAAAGATAGCGGCCTATAGGAGTCAGTGTCCGTCGGATCCTTACCCGGCTTCTACAAAGAAGTTATCGCCACCTCTCTCATGGATCCCGGCAACACCCCTACCTCCAACGACTCCTCGAAAACCTCCTTAAGTACCGGCGCCATAGTATCTATGTAGCATTTGTAAAATTTGGCGGGGAGCCCATCCGGGCCCGCCGCCTTGCCATTGCTCAGCGACATACTTGCGTCCCTTATCTCGTCCACCTCTAGAGGCGCTCCTAGAAACGACCAGTGAGCATCACTCAACCAACATAGCGCAATGTCATCTAAAAAACTCCCGTATTCTGCTCCCTCCGTTTGTTGTGATGTGTACAGCTGTCAGTAGTGAGCCAGAAACTCGTCCTGGATCTGTTTCGTATCCTGACATCGTATACCCTCCGGCGTTACAATCTCCAGTATATTTGCACTAAACCGCCGCTGCCTAGTGATTGCTGCTAGTATCTTATCCGGCCTTTCACCTTCGCAATACCTTCGCGCCGTCCAATATTTTCCCCTGAATTTAGCTTCCCTCGCTGCCTCTTCTTCATATTCTGAGAGCTTGTCCCTGAATGTCATATGCACCTCTAGGCCTCCACCCCGTGCCATCTCGATTTCCAGCTCCTTCAATTCTCTGTCTAGCTTCTCTATTGTCCTTTGGATGTCTCTCAGTACCCCGAATCCCTTAGATATACTAAACCCATGAATTGTTACCTTGAATGCTTCCCATACCATTTCCACACTTTCGACCGAGCCCTTATTTCTAGGAAAAAAAGCCTCTATTTCTTCCCCCAGCTCCGTCTTGAATACCGTGTCTAGTAACATTGTGGGGAGCAGTCGCCATGGAGGTCTCGCTTTACCATGTCCCGGCATGCCTACCTGCACCAACACCGGGCAGTGATCTGAGTATGATCTGGGCAAATGTGTCACCCTCCCCAACCCCGTGCTAAGTCCCCGCCATATAAAGCAGTAGTCAAGCCTAGCCCAAGTGTTCGCGTGTGTTGTAAAGTGCGTCCCCTCTCTGTGTTCGGGATGAGCAAACCGCCAACTATCAACTAAGCCAGCTTCCTCTATTATGCCCAGCAGTACATCCCTCGCTTGTCTATTATACTGACCACAACCATCAGATCTATCCGCTCCAGGCACCAGTGCAACATTAAAATCCCCCCCCCAGATAATATGTGTAGCATCTGTACCCAGCACGTGCCCCCAGAGTGTTGTGAAGAATTCCGGTGTGTCCACATTAGGTGCATAACAATTCACAATTACCACAGTATCAGTACCCAATCTGCCCCATAGTATCACATAACGCCCACCCGGATCCAGAATGTCGCCCATCACGTGCAGTTTGAGGGATTTTCTTATTAGCACAGCAGTACCTCTGGCATAAGAGGAATATGATGAAAATCTTCTAATTGCAGCCCACTTACTAGCAAACTTTGGTTCGGAACGCGGGTGTATATGCGTCTCCTGTAACAGTGCTATCTGCACATTATGCCTGTCCAAATAAGCAATTACATTTCTCTCCTTTCTGGCGTCATTGAGGCCTCTCACATTCCAGGATAATACCGATATCTTATCGTCCACATTGGCCATCAGTACCCTCGTGAAACATCTCTGCAGCTTCTTCCCCTGCTCGTCCAGACCACCGCCCTCCCGTACCATACCACAGTAGCCATGTCTTATGAAGTCTTGCTCGTAACCTCATGCATCCGCATTCACTCACCCTGTCCCGAACCCCCCTACTGACACTCCCCAACTCTGCCAGCCATGAACTCTTTGATAGTAATCGCATTTGACATCTTACTACAACTCGCAAACAGCCCTCCCGACTTTTCCAGCCTCCTGAGTAATCCCAACATGGTAGAAAAATAAAGTCCAAGTGCCTTATCAATTGAGCCTGCAAAGGGCTCTACACAACACATTACAGAAGGTACATCAATGCTGTCAGAAAGGAACACAACAAATGAGGCCTGAAAATGTAGTCTCGCTCTTGCATATGCTAACAGATATCATTCCTCCGCCAGGGAGCAGCTGCAATCACGTATTCCTGTCTGTGCCATAGCAAAAATATTTCTGAGACAATAAGGCCTCAACTCGAGCATATTGGTCCCTACCCCACCCACCTCCCACTGAAGCAACCCCAATTTGCCAGCAATCCCGTCCCACCCTCCACCCCAAACAACTAGTAACCACCCCAAAAGCTGCAATGCAGTAAACATATCCAAGGGGGTACACCCTATGGGGGTCATCTAGGGAGACACATAGCCACCCCCTATACCTCGCCCTTCGTTCTGTACGGCCGTAGGCGGGCACAGTCTAGGGAAGGGGGTGGTGCCTGAAATACATTACCACCAACAGTACAACACCCGTCCATGGCGTACTCGGTCTTCAGCAATGTTTATTCTCGATCGAAGGCAGATCAGTAGTCCTAGGACAGGAACAGCGGACCAGCACTGTGTCTCACCACCCGGCACCGCCATTTAGCCATCACCATTCAGCGAGTGTGAATCGTCTTGTGCCATATCTTCATCTCCTCTCCTTCCAGAGCGTGCATGACGCAGATTTTTCAAAAAATCGTTCACTTGTTGTGGATTTGTAAAAAAATGTTGTTTGGCCTGGTGGGTCACCCTCAACTTGGCCGGGTACAACAGTGCATAATCAATTTGCAGTGCCCGCAACTTCCGCTTGACATCTAGGAATTTACGGCGTTGTTCTTGCACCACAGGTGTGAAGTCTGGGTAAATAGAGAAATCGACACCCTCACATGACAGATTTCGGTTGGTGCGTGCCGCTCTCAAAGCAGTGTCTCGGTCCCGGTAGTTTAAGAGCCACGCAATGATGGGACGTGGTGGGGCTCCAGGCTTGGGCTGAGGTCCCAATGATCGATGCGCCCTTTCTACGATAAATTGCTTGGAGAACGCGTCAGGGCCGACAGCCGCCAGAAGTATTCTCTCCACGTACTCCTCCATGCGCCCTGTATTGGTGGATTCCGGCACGCCTACCACGCGGATGTTGTTCCGTCGGCTTCGAGCTTCCAATTCCTCGTTCTTGGCAGCAATAACTCTGAGGACATTGTCCATCCTGGAGAGTTGCGCAGTGTGAGTGGCTGTGGTGTCGTCATTATTCGAGATCCGTCTCTCCGCTTCTGTGATGCGTTCCTCATAGACATCTATTTTCTGTGCGATGGCGTCCATGCTTGAGGAGATTCGGTCGACCTTATCCACTATCGTGGCGAACCCTTGTCGCATCTCTTGCATCAGCTGTTGCATATCCGCCAGAGTCGAGCCAGAACCAGCTCCAATGGTCGCTGGGCTGTGGGATTCCCCCGTGTCCGGTGCATTTCGCAGTCCTTTTTTGGAGGCTGTGGAGTCGAAAGAAAGTTTGGATTGTCTGTTATCTTGTTTCCCCATAGTGGGTGGCGGCGTGTGCAAGCGAGGGGCATCGGAGTTCTCAGCTCAGGGCCTGCCCGGAGAGGTGAAAGGTGGGTATGTATAAGCACAGCACAGAGCGCCTGGACGCCCCTACAACCGATGCCCAGAGGGATCAAAGCTAGTAACAGCTGACGTGGTAGGTAGGCGCTGAAGGAGGTATAGCAGGACACGCGCAGTCCAGGGAGCTCACAGCCTCGTGTGAGGTACAGCAACACCTCTGGTTGGAGGAACACTGAGGAACAGCAATCGAGCTATGCTGTGAGATCTTAGTGCACAACGAGATCCTCAGAGGAGCAGCTACAGGCTCAGGACGGCCGTCAGGTCCAAGACCGCCTGGCATTCACAGCACCCCCGTACAGCGCAAACGATCTTGGGAGTAACGTGGGTCTTTTCAGTGGGCCAAGAAGACAGTCGCGAGCCCTCAGCAAGAAGCACCACCTCTCCACGCCAGCAACTAGTCCCTACCGCCTGCGGTACCCGATATCCAGTATGCACCCTACAAGATCACATGGGCACAGAAGTGGGGTATCATCAGATGGCACCAGGCCAAGTGTGGCAAACAATCAAGGCAGACGCCATATGGCTGGAGCGTCCCGTCGAGTAGCCAAATGTACAGTTATTAGTTCCAAGGAGAAACTCATGCGGCCAGTAGCAGTGGAAAAGCAATGTCCTATACAGTGTGTCGCAACTTGGACGCCGTGTCTTATTTGTGGAGCCCCAAAGTGCAGTAACAGAGCGCTGTGTGGGCCCCGTTAAGCCTGTCAATGTCCAAGGAATAAGGCTGTGAATTACGGCTGTGACGAGAGAGATATACCATATCCCTCTCGCCGGTAGTGAAGGAGCGCACGTCCTGTCTCCCCTTCTTATCGCACACGCTCAGGTCCCGCGGCAGGCAGCCGATGCGCTTTCTGCCGCCCGCGCCAGTGCGGGCCGGGTTTCCAATCCTCCTTCACCTCCGCCAGCAGTCTCCGACAAGGCGGGCCGCGAGAGGCCGACACGCGCTGCCCCCAGGCTGGCCGGAGCACCCAGGTACAATTCCCACCGAGCAGCGGCGCCAGGGGGGGGGTTGTATAGCCCTACCTCATCTACCACTCGCAGCCAGTCAGTGGACCCCCAAACCTTGGATGCTCCCCTGCAGGTCACCGTTCCGTCCGCTGCACTCTCGCTCACCCGCCACTCCTCGATGTTCAGAACACCCACAGCATGCAAGGAAAGTCTCTCGACAATCCGTTCAGGAGACTCGCGGCTTCTTCCGATGATGGTAGTAGGGCACAGTACCGCACCAGTGCAGACTCAAGTGTCCCGGGTCCAGTGGCAAGGCAACTCGGGGATTACTGCAGCACGGTATCTGGTGAGGCCTACACGCCTCGTGGTCAGCCTCGGTCTGTCGTGATCACGGGACCCGGGCAGCGCAACCAGATAAGCTCCAGCCCAGCTCTCGGACTTACTTCTTAACGGCTGTAACTTCAAGACGGATTCTTCGATCGCCACCAAACTTTCACCGAGTCTGTATATCTGCACCATCCACTATTGTATTGCATTTGTGTGGGTTTTGTCGCTGGTGGTAAAGGATTATGAGAGGATCATGCAGTTAGGCAGCAGGAGCCTCACTACAGTGCGGCCATTCTCCGTGTGCGCCCTCTAGCGCCCCATGCTCCGATTTCTTTATTGAATCTTTGTGCCCCCACTGCTGGTGACTCCTCCTTTTGGTCATCCTTAGCTAAGCTACTAGTAAATTGTATGGATGACAATTTCATTCTTACAGGAGACTGTAATCAAGTTTTTGACCCTTTTTTAGATCGAAACTCAATTATCTCCTTTGTCCCTCATAAAGCCCATACGTTTTTTCATAGAAACTTTTAAACAATATAAGCTTATAGATTCTTGGAGACTTTGCAATCCCACTACCAAGTAATATACATATTACTCTCCGGTTCATCATACTCAATCATGAATAGATTATTTTTTAATTTTGCATAACATATCCCAGTCATTAATGGCGGCAGATATTGGATCCATTCTAATATCTGACCATGGTCCTATCACTATTCGGCTAGATATTTTACAGAAACCACATACCCCCCGCAAATGGAGATTTAACAATGCTCTCCTTTCTGGCCCAATATTCTCTTCCTCTTTTGTCTCATTTTTTAATTAATATTTTTTGTTTAATCAGACTGATACTCTACCTTTTCATGTCGTGTGGGATGCTTTCAATGCATCAGCCAGAGACTTCATATTTGGATATGTTTCCAAAAAACATAAAAAGTCACAGGAATTTACTAAAACCTTCTTAGCTAAAATAAAGAAGTTGGGGCATTTCTACTATTCTTCAAAATCAAAAGACTGCTTAACAGAACTTAGAAAAGTTAAATTTCAGTTTAAATAATGCTTCAACATATTCATTAAGGGCTAGTGCGAAATTTCACAGGGGTCAGAATGAAGCTGGCAAAGTATTAGCAAATTATTTGAAAGTTAAACACAACAAATGTAATATAGAGTCCATTATGGATGAACAACAAACATAAAAATTTAAGGATGATGAAATTTCAAATTAATTCCTTCAATTTTATAAGACACTTTACACGTAAGACATTCCTCCCTCAGAACAACATATATCCCAATTTTTTCCAGTGATCACCCACTGCTCAAACAGATTTTACTATTTTAGAAACTGACCTATCACAAAAGGAACTCTTTAAAGCTCTACAGTCACTCAAAAAAGATAAAACCCCAGGCCCGGGTGGTTTTACTGATGAGTTTTTCACACATTTTGCATATTTATTACTTCCGAAATTAAATCATCTTTTGAATTCTTTTCTCTGTTCAGGTGAATCCTCAGGCTCTTTTTGTGATGTCCTCATCTGTCTTATTCCATAGGAAGGGAAGGATTTAAGGTTTTCTAAGAATTACTGACCCACATCTTTAGTTAACCTTGATTAAATACTTTTTTCAAAGACTCTGGCCATGCGCTTCAAATCCCACTTACCTGAATCATTTTGAATGGAAAAATCTGGATTAGTCAAAAGTCGCCTTATTACAGATAACGCTCGTTTATTTTTTGATATTTTATCCAAATCTTCGAATGTCCCACATTTTTTGGCAGCAATAGCACTGGATGTAGAAAAAGCGTTTGATAGAGTAGAATGGCCGCCCTCTTTCAAACTCTTAAATGGTTTGGATTTGGACGCAAAATCACCTCACTAATATCAATTTTATACTCAAATCCAAAAGCGGAGGTGTGTGCAAATGGTGGTATATCCTCTTATTTTAGCTTAGGTAGAGGTGTTTGCCAGGGGTCTCCACTATCCACCATTCCTCTTTAATCTAGCTCCAGAACCATTTTTGTCACTAATCCACCAAAACAAAGATATCCATGGATTTGATTTTAAAGATATTTAAATTAAATTGGCGGCATACGCTGACGATGTACTAATATTTATTTCACATCCTCAGTCTTTTTTACCCACTTTCTTACATGAAGTAGATTCTTTTGCAGTTGTGTCCAGCTACAAATTAAATAAAGATAAATGCGAAATATTACCTCTAACAAAATAAACCTTTAAAGATGATTTCAAACTTCACATGGAGCCCTCAGTTTATTAAATATTTAGGTTTACACTTGTCCTATTTCTAGCACAATTTTACGTTGTATGGAAAACTGCATACAGAGATTATCATCTTTAACTACTAGATGACATTCATTATATTTATCGTGGTGGGGTCGTTTAGGCATCATTAAGATGATGCTCACCCCTATAGTTCTTTATACAATTTCCAATATTCCAATATCCATTCTCTCAAAGTTTTTTAAGAAAATAAATTCCTTATTGTTCTCTTTTTCTTAGAGTAATAAATGGTCACCCATGTCTTTATCAAAATTAATTCATCCTAAATAGGAAAGTGGTGTTAATTTTCCTGTCTTCCCTGTTTACCAAAAATCTTTTTTGCTTTGTCAAGCATCAAAAAATCTCTCTAATCCTTCAGAAGCTTGTCCTTTGTGGGCTAAACTTGAACTCTCTTTTCTTTCTCCTGTCCCATTTCAAGAATACCTTTCTTTTTCATGCAACCACAATCCTTATCATCTCTCATAATTAAACACACCTCAAACGTTTTGAAACCTAATTCCTCATTACACCCTATAAACTGGATTTCTTTTTCTGGTTCTACAATATGCCACAACACCATGATTTTGATATGTGGCAAACCTTTTTATTGGAAATCCTGGAGGCAGAGAGGTTTAATTTGGATAATATATGTAGGAGATCAGATTATGTCTTTCTCGCAGGCTAGTGGACTGTTTGATCTACCCAAATCTTTCCAATCCAAATATCTTCTTTTGAAGCAATCCATTTTGACCGCTTATACCCAATATATCACCAAACCCTCTCGGGGATCCCATATCCTCTTCAGTTGATAAATTACATTCTTTTCTACTTATTAACCCCAAGGCATCAACTGTTTATAATTACTTACATATCTCTTGCACTACACGGGAAAAGACTGAGGTGGTGTTGTCTTGGGAACAGGATTTGGGAGTTAATTGGTCTATGGGCACATGAAATAAAATATGGAATAAAATTAGGAATCTTCGAGAGCAGCAAACACGACACAGACAGTCCTTTTTATATATAATAGACTCCTGCTAAGCCCTGCCACTTTACATAAGAGGCACGCTGACCTCTCAGATGCTTGCTGGACATGCTCCTCCCCACATGTCGATCTCCATCATCTACTTTTTACATGCCCACTTGTCTGCAATTTTTGTGAAAAGGTATGGTCTCAAATTAATGCAATTTTCCATTCTAGTTGCCCTTTCTCAGGTTCTCATGTGTTTTTGGGAAGCTTGTCGCAGATATGGACTGATTGCAATTTTAGCATAAAGATACTAGACTTATTACTGGCAGTTGCCTTTCAGATGATCACAAAAAATTGGAAAGACTTTACCAAATGATCTTATCAAGATTGGTGGTATGCTGTATGTTATAATCACAGGTTAGATACAACACTTGCATATCCTATTCACATTGCAACAAAGTGCTTGAATTTTTGGTAAACTGTTATGTTGTTTATTGATGCTAGTGCTAAACGTTCCTCCACTCTGACCCCTGTACAACAGGAAGTTTCTAAACCTCCATGACTTTCCATTTGCTGCAATCACTCGAATAACATTACTTTGAAATTGTATTACGATTATTATTTGTTATTTCTACTTGACCTGTAATCTTCTTTTCTTTTGTTTGTGCTCATTAATTTGCATATTAAAATTACTTTTTTTCTCTCAAATATGTCAAATTCATTTACGCATCCAGCTATTTTGCTCCTATGTTCTAAATTTGGTTCATGTGACTATGTATTGCTATTTTGCCTTCTGTAATGTGACCTAAACTTTTTCTTGAACTGAAAATGAACTTCTGGAGAGCAGAATTCTTTCTGCAAATGGTATTGCAGTAAGACAGTAAAGATGGATGACTCATAATGGAAAATAGTGCAGACGGATAAAGAAAAATGTGGACAGAAGGTGGATATGAAATGAAGTGAGGACAGAGGACAGTGTGGGTTCAGTTCATTTATGGGGCCAGAAACTCCCCTGGAAGTAGATCAGAGTGTTGTTAGAAGGGAGAAATACAGTAATTTACTACAAAATATGGTGTGCTGGTGTCTTGAAGAGGGGCCATATTTGGGATAGTGAATAATAGTGAGACAGATAGGAAATCTAATCAGTATTTGTGTTCAGTAGGGATAGTTCACAAGTAATTTCCAGATAGGGGTGAGTATAACTCTTGTTATTTCCTGTAGCGTAATTATGCAAAATTACAACAAATTTATGTGAGACTTACCAGAATTGCACAAGTAGCATAACCCTGCATTTAGCTTTTTTTTCTCGGTGCAAAATTCACCCTCCAATTCAAAATGGGCCAGAGAATACAGTCAGCACTAAAAAAAATTGCTAAATGCAACAGCATGAAAAGAGCAGCACCAGCAGGTGCTCCCTGAATTTTGCTGCGGTTGGAGCTTTGTGCGCAATTACTCACAATTACACAAACAGGCGCAATTGTGTTATTTTTGGTAATGTGACATCAAAAAAGTAATGCAAAATTACTAAAATTACTCTGGTTTTGGAAAGATTTCCCCCAGATGTAGTTCCAGATTAGAGGGAGTAATTGAATAGAGAGGTTATGCAGAAAAACACTCTCGAAAAAATTGCTAAGGGTTTATTTGCTTGTGGGAGGTAGTGGCAAGGTAGATCACATGATGATTTGGGTTTGAGAAATGGTATAAACACCATAGTTTAAGTAGTAGAAAAGTAATTGATAGATTGTGGTGCAGGAATGTGAGTTGGCAGGGTGAAGTGGAAGCAGGAGCACTGAGCAATATAATAAGGGTATTCCTAATATCCCAAATCAGGATGATCACAGATAAGAAGTGTGATGCAGAATCCTTGGCTGAGAGTAAAAAATGAGTGAAAGGTATGCAGAAATTGAAGGCTGGGTTATTGTTTGCATGTAGGTTGAAGGAAATGAAGTATTCATGGGTATCCATGTGTTGAGAATGATTATATGGCTTTGAGAAAGAAAACCATGCCTTGAATGCCCAGATTGTGAAATGTAATCTAGAACTATTACATAATAACGTGGATATTATTATGTATACAATTTGCTACTGGGTAGCAATTGTTAGGATAGTATTTCCATAGAAAATGTCTTTATTGTATATCTAGTAACTGTGGCACCATTTAATGAATCACCACAAAACATTCCTAATACATGCTGTTGTTTGACTAGTTTGTGTATAAAACGTTTCACTGTGATCCATGGAGATGAAGGCTAAAGAGGGTCACAAAACACATTCTTCCTAGTTATTTTTCCATGGGAGCTTTAAACACAGCTACATCCCAAACACTTAACGGATTTACACCAAATTTGACAGAAAGCTAGATCTTGGTCAAGAAATAGTGCTTTTTATGGATTGGAGTAAACATGTCTAGCAGATTTTGAACAATGAATGCCCAAAAACGTTGTATATATCATGCTGTGGAGGGTTTACAGAGCCAACAGATCTGATTGGCTGCCACCACATCAACAACAATGTTGCAGCAGCCATCTTAGAACTCAGGACTCAGTCATGTGTCTGAAAAAAGAGTTTAAAAAAAAATGTAAGGGGTATGGGTAGGGATACACTAACCTCCGAACTCCTGTGGTGGGGACATAGAGGGAACTCTCCTGGGGCCACAATTTTTTTTTAGAGTTTGCCACAAATTTGCAAAGGATCCACAAATCTGTGGTAATTTTGATTTTACACAGTACTGGGTCCCATCCGATAAAACAAAAGTGGGTGGTCTACTGTCTGTGGGCCACACATTTGTAATTTTGCACAAGGGGGTGCATATCCCCTCTTCCTAAGCCTCTAAGAGGCTCTGGACACTCCACCCCTCAGGGCCGACATGTTTATATTTATATGTGGGTGAGGGACGAGTGGCCCTGTACCCCAAGCCTCTAAGAGGCCTTGAGAACCTCATCCCCTGGGGACAATATTTAAATGAAAGTGAGAGGCGCCATGCAGCCCCCCTCCCTCAGGCCTCATGGATATGGTAGCTTCCCTGCTAGCACCAGCGTGAGCAGGGAAAGATATGTTATGTTCCGCCTGGCGGGAATATTTTGAAATCTCCCACAGGGTGGGAGCAAACATGCCTCTCCTGTCTGCAGCAGCGTGGACAGAGAGTGCATGTCTGCTCCCAGCCAGCAGGAGATTTGAAAATGCTCCAGCTGGGTGTGAGCAGATTTCTGTTTCCCTGCCTGTGCTCCTTTAGCCAAATAAGCAGATATTGCTCCAGCCCAGAGGGAGCATGCAAAGCCAACTTCTCCCTCTGGGCAGGAGCAATGCTGGCTCCTGCACCATGTGGGGAGAGGTCTGGGGCCACAGGGAATTGCACCAATTAGTGGTTTGTGGGTCCAAATAGGCACCAACCTCTGGCCCCAAGTGATGTGAGTACTCAGGGCCCAAAGAGACATGGGGAGGGGCCACACACCCCTCCCTTTTATTTATAACATAGGCCCAAGAGATGGGGTCCCCAGGACCAAAGGATGCATGGGGAGGGGAGCACCTCAACTCCTCCCCTTTTTTGTATAAAAAGGCCCCAGGGTGTGGGGTCCCTGATGACCAAGGGGGCTCACAGAGGGAGCCCAAATGTCCCCTACCCTATATTTTTGATAGGCCTCACAGGAATAAACAGGCCTCGGGTTAAGGGGGTCTACAGGGCCTGAAGTGGTTTGAGGATGAGAGCTGCGCTAATGGGTTGGGTGCAGAGCCTGGCCTGTAGCCAGTTTCTGCTGCCAACCCCATGCAGAAAATCACCAAAAGTCATGCCCAGCATGAGCTGGCTGTGGCCAGGCCCTGCTTCCAAACTCATCCACCCGTATTGCCAAAGGCTCAGCATGGTGATGGAGCAGTATTTCGTAGATTGAAAACTGCTTTAATGAACACCCCCATAATACATACTAACAGTACGTAGAAATAGAAAACTAACGTGCACCTTGCATAAACACAAGGGAAACTGCTTTGTGCATGCATGGCCAAATGTTTGACAAATGCATGAAGGAACTAAAACTGTATTTACATTGTGTTTTGAAAGAATCTAAAAATAATGCATGTCTAGGCCTCATGTGTATTTCGTAGTTTGCATGTTGCACCTTGCTTTAAAATAATAAATAACACCACTTTTGCTTAAGCTTATGCTATAAAAACGTTATCAGGGAATAGTGCAAAGGTGGGTGGTGAACAGTGAAAAGTACATTATCATATAACTAATTAATAATGATGTTACATTTGCCATAGTGAGCTGAATGTTCCTCCATTTTCCCTTAACTTGGCCTGAGAGAGCAGGGATTGAAGAAATGAGTGAAACTGACCTGTCTGAACAGACAGAAGCGCTGAGCACAGCAGATGCCAAAGGATGTGACCGACCGTGGGACAAAAGTCTCCTTCCTCAGACATTGCTAAAAATTATGAATAAAGATGATTAAATGTATCATGTGTTAAAATCGTGAGAACGAGTCAAGAATTGAGCTATGGGAAAGGATGTAGATCAATAACATGACTAAAATATGAGTGAATTCACAGTGGTGTGACAGAGCCACCTCCTAAATTCACCAATCAACTGTTGTTTCGTGAAATGTGTCAACTGATGTGGGACGGACGTGTAGGTTTTAGGGTATAACTGGGGTACTTTAAGGGGTGTGGTTATGCTCGGTAGGGAAGAGACAGAGAGAGGGGAGATGTGTCACTGTCCGTTCGTTTGCAGAGAGGCTTAGCTGTTCCTGTCCTGTCATGTTCCTGTCCCTGAAAATATTTGTTTCCTTATTCTAATTCAGGGGACCTCCACCATTCCGTAGGTCAAGGGGGTGGTTTTCTACAGATCCTTTTTGTTTGTATTATTATTCTGACTCGTATTTTGCGTAATTATTTTGCAAATGTATTTTTTTCTCTGCATCTAATGTCTCTTTATCTATCCACTCCGAAACCTATAGATTATTTTGCATTCTTTGCGTAAACTTTTGTCTCTTAATCTATCCACTCCTCATGTGAAAAAATGTCGATGGAATAATGAGTTTGTATTACTGTAATGCATTTGCTGATGTTTTCTCTCCCTCTTTTGAGACTCATTGTTTGCATTTGTAACTGTATGCTCTGAGCATTATACTAACTAATTTGAGATAAAATTCATTAATCTAACCGAAAGGCTGCGATTATTTAGATGACTGAATCGTTAGTCAGATAGTAATATCATTACCATCAACTCTTCAACTAATTGGGTCATAGACCGGAAAAAAAAAAGTTGATGAATAAATTTAGTAAGGTATCTTGAGATATCACACATGAATTTTATGGTATATAAACTTATAACATGCTCAGCTACTCCGAAGAGTGTCCTGGCACGAGCCTGAGAAGGAAAAGCATGGAGTGTAGTGTGGGCTGGGCCCTGCTGTGCACATTGTTAAGTTAACATAGGCTTATTAGAAGTTTAAACGACATTTTACATTTTTGCCGCTTTTGCACACACACTGCATATAATTCTTGTTGTAAGTTAGGCTGCGTGAAATGCTTCACAGGAGAAGGGCTTGTTTTCAGCATCCCTAGACTTACATCGTGATTCTAGTCTGCACACTGAGTTCTAAAGCCTACAAGGTCATTATAACAAGGTATCTGCTATCGGCTCACGTTCTAGCTATAACATATATGCAGCTGCAAGCCAACTTGATTCTGGCGCCTTTAATATCACACTGTAAGCACGATTTCAGACACTTGGAAGAAGCCCGTTTCTCCAGACAGACTGAGAGCTTTTGCAGATCCTAATGTGATTCACACCTGCTGATCTTGGAGGAATGGGGTCCCCCAAACAAGCCTAAGAGACCTTCTATATTTTATAAAACATAGTTCCGAGCTAGGGAGTGTGATTCACTAGGAGATATAGGACCTATTTTCACCATCATTGTAATATGATTTCTCCTTTTGTGTTTTATGGAATTGTAACAATGCTGATCATATTATTTCTAATCATATGTCTGCTTATGTTAGCAAAGATACTGCATCTTAGAACACGTCGTTAAAATAAATATTTTAACCATACCCGTGTCTCTTTTTACTCCTGTTGTGGACTGGTATGAGAGTATAACGAAAGAGTGTTCTTGCTTCCCACCATTCCTGAGTATAACCTAAGTCGCATGTTTTGGGTTGTCTAATCATTGGTTGCTTTGCTATAGGACGAAGAGCTAATGTGACACTGATGCTAGCTGGTTAGGGTTTCTAGGCACTAAGGTGAGTTTTTGGTACTCCACAATTCACTGAGGTCCTGGGTCTCTGTGCACAGTTCTGTGTAGGAGCAGAATCCCTGCGACAGGAGAGGCTACACAAACATATACATTTTCATATTTTTCTTGAAAAGGAAGAAGTCCTGAGTGCTGCGGAGGGCAAAAGGAAGTGAGTTCCAGGCTGATGATGCTCTAACAGTAAGGGATCAACCCCTCACTCTTGAGATCCGAAATCAGGGGCTGTGGGCCAAAAGCTGGGAAGAACACCGGAAATGCCTGGCGGTATTGTAAAAGAGAATGCACTTACTTTTATAAAGGGGACCCCAGGCGTGAAGAGCTTCACTCACTGGGCCACCGGGAACAAGTAGAGCGATTGCAAATCCTGTCTAATTCTGGATCTCCTAGAAAAATTAAAGACAAGGTGTGCGGCAGCATTCTGAACAACCTGTAATTTGCTGAGGAGATAGCTCGGAAGACCAATGTATAAGGCGTTGGCATAACCAATCCGCGAAGGAATCAGGGCCTGGCTCACCATTTCTTTGGCAGTTCTGGGAAGCAGTGGGAAAAATGTCCTCAGAGTTTTAAGTATGCCAAAACAATTCCCCTCTAACTCCTTTATCTGTGTGGAGAAAGAGGGATTCTCCTCAAACCAGACTCCTAGATTTTTTGCAGGAAGCCCCATTAAAGCCAGGGAGGGAAACTTGGAAGACCATAAGGACTCCCTGAACTGGAGGGGAAAATACCCATAGAGAATGATTTCTGACTTGTCCTCGTTGCACTTGAGTTGAGCTGAAGACAGACAATAAAAGACAGCTGGTAAACAATATTTTGGCTTTAGAGGGAGAGCACCCTGTTTTTCCCAGGTAAACAGCAGCTGGGTGTCATCAGCATATGCTATGATTTTGGCTCCTAAATCTTCAGCCAAATATATCAGAGGGGTGACTTAAAGATTGAAAAGAAGGGGATTCATGGATGACCCCTGAGAAACACCTGTAGACACCTCCGGAGGGGCCGAGGAGAAAGGGGGAAGCCATACCTGCTAAGTATGCCTTTCTAGAAAGGATTTGAGCCATCTCAGAGCATCACCAGCGATCCCCAGGTCTGACAGGCGAGTAAGCCGCAGAGAGTGGGGGAAAAGTATCAAATGCTGCCGAGAGGTCCAGCAAAATGAAAGCCGCCCTACCCCTTGAATCCAGGCACTCCCAAATCGCCTCTGCTACCTCCACCAAGGCCGACTGATTGAGCTGGATGGAAAAGACCGGCTCCTTCCACATAAGCTGTAAGCAGCTTATTGACCACCTTTTCGCAAGCTTTTGCCATGGCTGGAAGAAAGGAAATGGGGTGATAGTTTGCTGGAATCAATGAATCCACCGACGTTTTTTTTAGAAGTAGCAAAACTTTAGTCTGTTTCCAGACCATCGTGACATAAGCCTCTTTAAGTGACATATTGATTAATCTGTTACCTTCAGGGTTTACAGTTTCAGCGACCTCGGCCAAAAGTCTGGCAGCACAAGGATCAGTCGGAGAGCCTGATTTAGGAGCTTTCAGGACTCTCAATGACTCTGGGAGATCAATGGGAGGGAAAGCCATTACGGCTGGTCCTGCACTAGGTACCTCCCCCTGAGGAAGAGGCCTGGTCAGGGCATAATTCCCTAGTGTAAAGGACACCGGGATGGAACGAATCTTATCAGCAAAAGAATTGGACTATTCCTCACACCAAGCATTGGAAGAGTGAATTGGGATGGACTCTGCAAGAGGGGCCATGAAACTCCGAACGATCACGAAGATTTCTTTAGCATTATTTCTGGCTAAATCAATCCAATCGGCAAAGTAAATGCTCTTTGCCTGGCCTATAGAGGAATAATACACCTTCTGCTCTATCCTAAGGTTCCTCTTAGCCAGGGGGGCAGTAATCCCACCGCCACCAGTGTTCAAGTTTTTTGCAGAGTTGTTTCTGGGTCTTAAGCTCCTCTGTGTACCATGGCTTCAAGGGGGAATCTCCAGAAAGTTTAGGTCGGGATGAGGGGCAGAGACGGCCAATTGTACTCCTAATCCATCTGGAGAATCTGTCCAGAGATTTAAACAGCGCATCAAGGAGGGGTGGTCTAGAGTCAGCAAGAGCATGACTAAAGGACACTGGGTCAATCTTAACAAAAGTGGGCTATGAGCAGTGCGGCTAGGGGAAATGTTGCCGACTAGATCCCAGGAAAGTAGGATAAAAAGTGGTCATACCAAATCGCCGGAATAGGGTCGACTAATTTTATAGGGAAATAGGAGCAAATAGGGTCCAGGATATGCCACCCTGAATGTGTCGGGCCTGGACCCATTGAGTAAGCTGGGCAATATTGAGACAGTCTATAAATTCCTTAGTTTGCCCCCTTCATTATTATCCAAATGGATATTGAGGGCACCCAGGAAGAGATACTGAGTAAACCATAAAGCTCAGGGGATGATGAAATCGGCAAGATTTTTGAGAAACGGTCCAGCAGGCCCAGAGGTTCTGTACACCAGCGATCCTCCCAGTGACTCATGGGGGGAAATTGAAAAACTGAAGTCAAAGACTTCACCCTCACCTAACTGAGGGGACTCTTTGCAGCGAAAGCACCATTTGTCCCTGTAAATGGCCGCAACCCCAGCTTCCCTCCCAGTTTTACGGTCTGCTCTAGAGATCTTAACCCAGATAGTATTGCCATCTCTATAATTGGACTTGACGACTCATTAAGCCAGACCTCAGTTGTGAATAGTATGTCCACCTCATTGTCAGTGATGAGATCAAAGACCTCCTGATAATGCCTGTTCAGGGAGCTGATGTTAATCTTGGCTGCATTTAGTAAGGGGTCCTTTCTAATATCACTATCAATGGCCTCTGGAATCAGAGGGGTAACCTTTCCTGGCCGCAGACTGAAGTCACAATTGCTACAGATTGGAGAAGGGTGCTCAAACAACTCACACTTGCTAGACAAAATGCAGCTAGGTGGTCATAGTGCCAACAGTTCGAAGCGGTCATAAATCAATGGGACAGGTGGTTCCGGCGCGGCTCGGGTAGCATGGCTGGCGGAGCCGATTCCGGGGCGCTGACAGGTGCAGTTGATTTTGCCTTGGGCGTGCCCACTGCACGCGTCTGCGCAGCGTGCATTCTTATGGGAGAACAGCACGGGACAACTAGAGTGCGCACTGCCCAAAGATGGCGCCTCTAGTTGTCAAGAAAGGAATGAGGAAGTAACTGCCGGTCCAAACTCCCCGGTCCCGGTCAATTGAAAAACTCGGAGTGCCCAAAGCCCCTAATGGTCCCACATCAAATTCACACAGAACCTTATCCCCTTTAAATTCATTAAAAAAATGTTAAAAAGATTTTTAAAATGATAGTAGCAGCATAAATGTGCAAAACAGTAAGTAATTGACTCCGCGTTCACCTCTCAGGCACTGGTGTCGGCACAGCGCGCACTTTTATGGGAGAACAGCACAGGACAACTAGAGTGCACACTGCCCAAAGATGGCGCCTCTAGTTGTTAAGAAAGGGATGAGGAAGTAACTGCTGGTCCGAACTCCACGGTCCTGGTCATTTAAAAAACTTGAAGTGCCCAAAGCCCCTAATTGTCCCAAATTAAATTCACACAGAACAATTTCCACTTCAGATTCATAAAAAATCTACGAAAGAAAAGAGTCTAACGTCTTTAAAACAACGCCAGCGCATCAGGGATTTGGGTGAATGTTTATGGACCATTGTATTGTGATGTTATTGAATATTGATCCCTGATCAGATATTGATTTTGTGCTGGATCAGTTTTCTGGTAGGAGAGGACGGCTTAATAATTGATTAGTTTGGGAATATTAGTGATTATTGATTACATGTACTTAACATGAAAGTTAATGTCCTGTTCTATGTTGTCTAGAAGTAAACGTACAGGGTTACCTGAGGAATCCCAGGAAAGGAATTTAGACTGAAATAGGCAGAAGTAGAGTGTGGATAAAGAAAACACACTGCAGTACTTTGTCTGTTGAAATAATACCGAAAGCTACACAGGACTGTAGGTGTTATATTAGGGACATTTTGTATATAAGTAGAGTGTCTGAAATAGCGAAGGGTCCACTTCTGAAACTCTAGCCTTATCCCCAGGGGAGTAACAAGACTTCTTTTCACACCAAAAAAATCCTCTTGTGATGCTTTGGCCTTATCCCTAGAGGAGTACCAGGTCCTCTTGGAGCTTGATAGAGAAGTGCGATAACACTGATCATTATTATTGCTTGGAAAGGGTGAAGACTATCTCTTTATTTACTGGAACAGACAAGGTAGCATTGTTTTATGTTGTTACTAACAGAATTTTGATTAAGAAAACTCTGTAATATTTAGTGAAGGGGGGTCAGTAGAAGGAGTAATACTGATGTCAGAAAAAGCTGAATTGGCATTGGTCAGGCAGCGGATTTGTACTGAGCTCCGATTTGTTGGTTGGTGTGAGCCATGCTTTTATTGGTCGAGGTAGCAGATACATAGAGACCTGTGATTGGATGCTTGGTGTGAGTCGCGCTGGTATAAGACGAGAGTTGACAAATGGAATAAGTGGAATTACGGAAAGGTTTTCTTGTTTGTTTTGCTGAAATACCTTACCGTAAAGGGTTTGAAAAATAAAGTTGCTTAAGAAAATATAGAATTTCTTTAACAAAGATAAACGAGGGTACCATACGTGTATGTGGCTAGAGAATTTGGGTAAATATACAGAGTATGATTGTGCTAAAGCTTTTCCACAACATGGTTCATATAATGTAAGAATATTGCAGAATTTGAAGGAAACAAATTAATTCACTAGTGCCAAATCCTAGGCTTACTCAGTATGAATCAATAGAGTAATGGGAAGTAGAGGCAATTGAGAGAGATAAGTTTCGAGGTGTAAGGAGATTCAGGAATATAAAAAGCCCTATGCTCATGAGAGAAAGGAAGAGAAAATGCAAAGATGGAGAAGAGCTGTGATAACCAAAGGTTTATACCCAGTTTTAGTTGCTGAAGACCAGACAGGAGGCAAATGTAAAGAGAAAAAGTAAAATATAGAGCCTTCACGTTCGAGTTTTAACCCGAATGAGTCTGAAATATTTCTATGATGAAATATTAGAGGACATTATGACTAGAAGACCTCCGCCATATGAAGAAAATTCAGGGGAGGTTACTTTAAGTGCCCCACGAATGGGAACCCCAATAACTCCACAAGTCACAGAAATAGCTAGAGTAGTACGAGAAAATGAAGTGAACTTGTTGAATAAGGCAAGAATAGAGCAGGTTCAGAAATTAAGTCTGAATGCAGGAGCATTGACGTACCAGCAACATTTTGTCCTGTAGTCCTATTGTATGGAGAAAAACAAAATATGTCACAAGTACATACTTTGGCAGTCCGAGAAGTAGTGTCAGGAGTGAAATGGTGACAGCAGCAATAACACATTGTTAGATCTTCTGGTTTGTGAAATGATAACCGAAACCCCAAGAAGAAGTATCCAAATAGACCCAAGAAAAATAGGGCTGAGTGACGGCCTGGGTTTTTATCAAAAAAAGAATTCGAGTTTCTCAACATTAAGGCTCCCAGAACCCCGATTATATACTGTCTACCCAAGATCCACAAAAACTCAGAACACCCCCCAGGACGTCCAATAGTCTCTGGGTGTCGCTCCATTTTGGAGCCCCTAGGACATTACATCGATCACTTCATCAAGCCATTTGTCCCCGAAACCGTATGCTACATTAAGGATACGATGTCAATGATTAACCTTATTGAAGAACACCCTTTTGATCCCACATCTAGCACCATGTGTACGCTGGATGTGGAATCACTATATACCAACATACCCCAGTTTGAGTCCCTACGTGTGATTGAGAGGATCCTTGATACACGTCCTCGTCCTCACAACGTTCCATCCAACTTCATCCTCCAACTGCTCAAAATATGCCTAACCAGAAATGTCTTTCTCTTTGAAGGACAATTTTACAGCCAAGTCCGTGGAACCTCAATGGGGGCTATTTTTGCCCCCAATCTAGCTATCCTGTATATGGATAACCTTGAAACCTCTAACATTCTAGATACATCAAACCCTTTCCACAGTGGCATTGCCCTGTGGAAAAGGTACATTGACTATATCTTCATGCTTTGGACAGACTCAGAGGATTTACTCAACCAATTTCTACACTGGTTGAATAATAACAGTGGAGGGCTCAAGTACACTTTGACTACCAGCAAGGAATCAATACCTTTTCTTGACATAGAAATAAAGCACACTGAAGGGCGACTAATGACAAGTCGTCATCGCAAGCCCACAGAGCGAAACACCCTATTGAACTACAGTAGCCACCATCCCCGTGCCCTTAGAGACTCTCTACCCTACTCACAGTTTATGCGCATCCGTAGAAACTGTTACTTCAAACAAGATTACTTTGCAGAGGCAAAAACTCTCAGTGCTAAACTTAGACAAAGGGGTTACCCACGCAGACTGGTACGCCGCTCGTTAAAGAGAGCATGGTATTGTCCCAGAGAGACCTTATTAGAACCAAAAACCAAGAAAAATCAGGATAGAATCACCTGTGTGACCACATTTTCCCCTGCATCTAATGCGATAAAAAAAGCGTTTTGAAGCACTGGCCAGTACTGTTCTTAACTTGGAACGCCCAATGTTAGTCTTCAAAAGGGCAAAAAATATAAAAGATCATTTATTATGTGCCTCACTAACACAACCTGCTGCCAGAACTACCCTTAATGACATGTGGAACTTACCAGCCCTCACTGGCCATGCTAAGTGTGGGAATTGCGTTTCATGTGAGTCAACTATTGAAGGCAAAACGTTCTCTTTCGGCACAATTAATTATGAAAGACACTACTTCACCAATTGTAATTCCACAAATGTAGTTTATGCAATTTTCTGTCCTTGCATGTTGATATATGTAGGACAAACAAGTCAGAAGATCAAACTCCGGATGGGACAACACAGAAGTAGGATCCGCTGTCAAACAGCCAATGCGCCCCTTGTTGAACATTTTCTGGAGAAAGGTCACACCGAAAATGAGTTCACATGGACAGTTATCACACAGATAAAAGCCCCCCCTCGGGGAGCAGACATTTCCCAAATCCTAAACAAAGAAGAATTACATTGGATCCTGAGAACGGACAGCATACGGAAAGGCCTTAACCGAGTTGAGGACTGGACCTCTCTGTTATAAAGAGACTTCACTCGTAAAAGACCTCTGTACATAATCACTCCTTGCCTCTAGACTAAAAATGTAACTTATGTCTAACTATTTTTGTTATTTATGTGTATATATAAGTCACTACTAGCGCTATCATCTGTCACAACCCATCACCCTTGGGCTCAGTAGCTCCACTCCAATATGGCCGCTCAACATCGTCCCTAACAGGACCCTCCTGCTTCCCACCTAGTCCTCCCTCTATTTCCACAGTTGCCCTTTTTCCTTAAAACACTATCCTGCTCGCACCCAGGCAGCGATCACCGCCAGAACCCCATCTGTCCTGCCATCGAGCAAGATACCATTGAGTAAGTACCGTTAAGATGTGGCCCCCTGACTCCATGCACACTGATGCTGCTGTTAGATCCCACGTGCTCACTACCCCTTGCTCCCTTTCTGATTTGTTTCATAGAATCCCTGTCCCGGAGCCTAATGATGCCGCGCCCATGGCCCTGAAAATCGCCTCGCTATGTAAGTATCGCCAGGCTCCCTTGCGTTCCCTTATCGCTGCCCATGCTTTCCACCAAACCGACCATCCCCATCTCTTCCCCTACAGTAGTCCGCAACAGTCCCCTGCTGTGCCGCCCATTTCCTGGACAGGCCGGATATGTGAGTATCCGTCTTAATTACAGATGTACACAGCTCAGTCTCCCTGTAAAATAGTAACTCCCGTAATATAACCTTCTCTCGCCCACCCTAACAGAACTGCTTTATTCTGTACTGCGAGTAGAACAGAGACAGCTTCACTTCATCTCCACTCCGGAGAACGTGTGATTCACACGCAGGTATACATCTGACCCCCCTCGATCTTCTCCCCACATGGCACCGCACTCATAAACTTCTATTCACTGCGCCGAAAAGTTTTTAACTGTTTGCATGAGTATAGAAATTTCACGAGTTGCTATCACTGCGCCGCACTATATGTATATATATTCTTTAAGAAATCCTTATCTTGTACCAACTCTAAATCACATTACTTATCGCTCCGATAAGCATGCGTCTGGATTCACAACTGTTAAAGACACTAGCTCCACCTAGCAACTATTACCTGCACCAATCGCAGTTAAGTCACCCCAGATTATATATAATTGCTGTAGTGCAACACAGTGTGTCAGTTTTTCTTTTTTTTTTTAAAAGCTGCACTCAATTCATGCCTAGCATTTTAACGCAATCTGCATATGTTTTTCCCCCCCTCTTTTCTTCCCATTTAATGAATTTATGTAAATTTCATGTAGGCTGAGTTTAAAATGTTCTCAAGACAAACATGTTATTCCCTGTCCTGATGATGATGCCTGTATTTATGTAGTGGCATCGAAACGTCATCGACCAAAGAGCACCATATGTACTTAATAATGTCACATAATGTTACTTCCAATGGTGCGTTAAAACAAAACCAAGACTGTAACACTGAATACTAGTACAGACCGCCTTGTGCGCCTCTACATAAACTTTTTCCTTTTGTTTTGTCTTGTCCTCTGTGGGTCACGGGTTGTGCCCACTTGTGTATAAGTGTTGATTATATGAACTAGTGCAAAATACTGAAACTAATAAAATCCTATCCGGCTGGACAAAGGACATACGTACTATTTAGTGTATGCCTATCTTTTACATGATCCTGATATACTAGGGTCTACTGTCTTTTGAAACAGAGTGTAACTCCAAAGGCAGGGAGCACAGCAGGTCCTTCACCGGAAGAATTAAATAATTGGATAAAAGAAATGACAAAGCAAAACCCCCCACCACAGAGTGTAAATGTGAGCCAATGGAAAGTAGATCGGGAAGAGATGATTATTTGTACAATAAGTCCAGAAAGATTAGGGTCTTATGGAGATGAGGAACTGTTTTTTTTGCATTAAAGTATTACTTCGAGAGTAAAGAATCTTCATGAGAAAATATCAGAAACTGCCAGTGCATAGGGAGTAGACATAGAAAATTTGAAAGTGTTACAGAAATCATACAGATTGGCTTTTACCAATAAGGATTTGGAAAGTTTGAATGCATCTGGGAAAACGTTGCAGATAAAAGAATTGGTATATTGTCTTTCACAATTGATTTTCCCAGGTTAAGAAGGAAACCATTTGAATGGTACAAACAGGTAGAAAAGTTTGTAAAGGTCTCAAAGGCTATGCTAAAAGACTGTGATGGATTATTTGAGATTGTCGTTCCAGCAGACTTGTAGACAGTGTGTAAGATCACTGTTAATTGGTCAAAAGAAGAATATCCTAGCAACCTTAGAAACAGGTGCACCATCAGATGAAGTAATGAAAAAGTATCATCAGGTAATCACTTATTTGAAAGGGAAAATTTCCCCTAAGGAAATCGATTGGTTTAAAATTGACAGGACGACCCAAGAACCAAAGAAATCAGTACATGCCTGCTATGAAAGGTTGTTTCAGGTATTCAAGCTGTACAGTGGGTTTGAGACTATCGGAGACAAAGATACGGGACATTTTGTGTACCATTTTGTGTTTGGACTAAGACCAGATATTAGCAATATGATACAGCAGCATTTGATTTGCTGGCAGAGCAAAACAGTTGATGAAATCCTAAGATATGCAAACTATTGTAGTGACAAAATTGATGCCAAACATAAAAGATTGAAAGAGAAAATGATGTGGGCACAAGTGTAGGAAGCAGAGCAGCAAGAGACAAATAATAATTCTCAAGCAGGCTATCAAATGAATGGTCAAACTCAAAATGGTCAGGTACCCAGTGGAGGTAGAGGTAAAATGAGCAGAGAAGAAGCTTAGAAGAAATGTCCTTGTCATGCATGCGGAAAGATTGATATTGGAAGAACGAGTGTAGATCTGCACAAAAGAATAAATGGGTAAATCAAAATTTTATTCCACAGATGCAGAATGAGGTGGGTGTAAATCAACAGCAGCAGCAGATAGTTACTGCACAGTTACAGGAGTCACAAGCTCCCATGCCAAATAATGTGAATGCTCAAGTGCAGAGGTACAGTGCGAACGGTGGATATCACAGACGTTCCGCAATATTGGTTGCAGTGCAATGGGAGTGTTTCAGACTCAACTCAATGACGGTGCTTGAGGGGGGAGAAAGAGTGGGTACTTGGTGCATCTTTGGCAGTTGATCAGTCAGGTCCATTTGTTGACGGAAAGGTGGAAGGGAATGATATTCAGAACCTACCCCTCTCGGGAGAAACTATCAAAGTTGTAGGAGTCTTGAATAAGCATATTAGAATACCAGTCACAAATTCAATAGAAATTCATATTGGAAACTTCAAAGACATGCATTGGTTTGTGGTATGTGACTCGAGTCTGGTAAATCTCTTGGGAAGAGATTTACTGTGCAAAATGAATTGTACCATCTATTGTACGCCAGATGGTATTGCATTTCAGACACCTGATGATGATGCTGAATTTAAGTTGATGCTAGTGAAGCAAGGGACGGAAGTGGATTAGATGTTTTCACTTCTCACAGAAGAGAATTTGACTGAAGATTTATAAAGTGCAGTAAAATCGGATGTGTGAGATTTCACAGTAAAGGAAACTGGCTTAATGACAAACGTCAAACCAAAATCACAGTAATGGACGGTGCTGTATATCCAAACACACATCAGTACAAAATGAGTCCAGAAGTAGTTGCAGGAGTTACTCCTGTGATTGACCAATGACTGAATAGGGAATTTTGGAAGAAATACTCAGCAGTCCATGTAATTCGCCTATTATTGGATTTGAGAAGCCCAGTGGAAAGTACAGAATAGTGCAGGATTTACGTAAAATTATTAAAATAATAGTAATCTGTTGTCCAGTGGTGCCAAATCCAGAAGTGATCTTTGAACAAATTCCCTGTGATGCTGAATGGTACACAATAACTGATTTGTGCCAAGCATTTTTCTTGATTCCTTTGCATCCGGAGAGCCAATATTTATTTGTTTTCCGGTTCGGAGACCGTGTTTGGCATGGTGCCGAGTTCCTCAAGGGTACACTGAGAGTTCCTAAATCTTCAATCAGAGCTTGAAGAAATGTCTGGAGACTTTAGTCATGCCAGGAAATTCAGTTTTTGTTCAGTATATTGATGACCTACTGGTGGCATCAAAAACTCGAGAGGAATGTGTGACAGACACCGTTGGCGTACTGAACCATTTGGCAGAAATAGGACACAAAGTATCACCAGCAAAATTGCAATTTTGTAAACAAGAAATCCAGTACCTAGGACAGAAAATAGAAAAAGGAGTCAGAAAGGTGACACCAGAAATAATTAATGTGATTAAACAAATGATCCCACCAAAAACTCAGAAAGATGTACAAATGTTTTTGGGAATGGTTGGATCCTGTAAGTAGTGGATCAATGGTTTCTCTACAGAGGTTGACATGAAAGGATGTGAAAGATCAGATTGTTCTGGATGATGAAAGTATGGAAGCTTTTACTAAACTCCGAAACAATCTTTGTCAAGCACCCGCATTGGGAATGCCAGATGATGCAGACGATTTTGTGTTGTGCTGCTGTGAAAGAGATGGATGTGCACTTTCAGTCCTAACTCAGAAACATGGAATGGCATGATGTCCGGTAGCATATTTTTCTGTTACTTTGGATTCAGTGGCTGCAGCGTTACTAGGCTGTTTGAAAGCAGTAGCCACCACTTGCGTGAGTTTGGAACAAAGTGTAGAAATTGTGATGGGATATCTAGTCAAGGTGTATGTACCACATTCTGTTGAGATTCCTTTAACTCACACCAGAACGCGGTACATAACTACTAGTCGGCTGACTAAGTACGAAAGAGTGATTGTGGGTGCTGAAAATGTGACTGTGGTGAAGAGCACAACTATAAACCTGGCAACACTATTGCAAAATTCTCATTGTGAGGAAGTGAGAGAGGAAGCGGATCACAATTGTTTGGATGTGACGGAATTGTGCAAGAAACCCAGGTCTGATAAAGAGGATGTTCCATTGGAAGAATCTGACTGTGAGATGTTTTTGGATGGGTCATGTTTAAGAAATCAAAATGGTGATTTATGTACTGCCTATGCTGTTTGCACCATAGCGGGAGTTCTAGAACCATCCTGTTTAGAAGGGGTAAACTCCCCTCATATTGCTGAATTGATAGCTCTGATTAGACCTTGCAAAATGTCCAAAAATCTGAGAGTAACCATATTTACTGATAGTCAATATAGTTTTTGGATTGTACATGACTTCGGTCAGCTATGGATGCAAAGAGGATTTCTGACCTCTTCAGGTTCCCCTATAAGAAACAGCAAAACTGTAAATGAATTATTGGGTGCTTTGAAATTGCCCAAGAGAATTGCAGTGGTCAAATGTGCTGCCCATAAATCAGAAGATGATTATGTGACGAAGGGCAACAGATACGCCGACCAAATAGTGTGTTTCTGTGCACAAAATGTAATGGCCTTAAACAGAGCAATTGAGACGGGAAATGCTGAATGCCATCTTATGTTTACAACTATATTTGAAACTTGGGATGAAGTTAGGCAGATGCAGAAAGAGGCAAGTAAAGAGGAAAAGGAAGGTCGGAGTAATTCAGGCTGTAGAAAGAGGAAAGAGGACGAAGTTTGGGTCTATTTTGGCAAAAGACCAGTCTTGCCAGATTATTTACTTTCCCACATGGCCAGGTTGTACCATTGGAATTGCGCATATTGGAAGAGACACAATGATCAGACTCTTTAAGCAGACATGGTATAACCCAAAGTTCAGGGTCATTGCAGAGAGCCTTTGCCAGGGGTGTGTCACCTGTCAGCAGAAAAATCCAGGCAGGAAGACAGTTGTTATTTGGGGTACAATTGGAAAAGCAGGTGGACCATTTACCTGACTCCAATTGGATTTTATAGAGCTCCCTCCGTGTAATGGGCTGAAATACGTACTAGTTCTCATCTGCTTGTTCTCTCGCTCGGTAGAAGCCTATCCCACGAGAAGAAATTATATCCTCACCATAGTTAAACTGCTTTTGAGAGAACTGATTCTGAGGTTTGGATTTCCAGTCACTTTAGAGACAGAGGTCCCGATTCACAGAACTAACTTAAGACAAAATCCTAAACTTACTACCATTTTGGTATTCACAGAAGGCACTTACTCATTTTGGTATTCACAGAAGGCACTTACTCATTTTGGTATTCACAGAAGTTAGGAGTCCTAACTTTAGGACTCTTAAATGCCTTCTGTGAATACCGAAAGTCTTAAAGTTAGGATTTTTCTCAATTTAGTAGAAGTAAAGTTAGGACTCCTTACTTTAGAACTCCTAAATGCCTGCTGTGAATACCGAAAGTCTTAAAATTAGGATTTTCCTCAATTTAGTAGTAGTAAAGTTAGGACTCCTAACTTTTGGACTCCTAAATGCCTTCTGTGAATACCGAAAGTCTTAAAATTAGGGTTTTTCTCAGTTTAGTAGTAGTAAAGTTAGGACTCCTTACTTTAGAACTCCTAAATGCCTGCTGTGAATACCGAAAGTCTTAAAATTAGTATTTGTCTCAATTTAGTAGTAGTAAAGTTAGGACTCCTAACTTTTTGACTCCTAAATGCCTTCTGTGAATACCGAAAGTCTTAAAATTAGGGTTTTTCTCAGTTTAGTAGTAGTAAATTTAGGACTCCTTACTTTAGAACTCCTAAATGCCTGCTGTGAATACCGAAAGTCTTAAAATTAGGATTTTTCTCAATTTAGTAGTAGTAAAGTTAGGACTCCTAACTTTCGGACTCCTAAATGCCTTCTGTGAATACCGAAAGTCTTAACATTAGGAATTTTCTCAACTTTACTACTACTAAACTGAGAAAAATCCTATGTTTAAGACTTTCGGTATTCACAGAAGGCATTTAGGAGTCCTAAAGTTAGGAGTCCTAACTTTACTACTACTAAATTAAGAAAAATCCTTAATTGTAACACTTTTGATATTCACAGGAGGCATTTAGGAGTCTTAAAGTTAGCAGTCCTTACTTTACTACTCCTAAACTGAGAAAAATCCTAACTTTAGGACTTTCGGTATTCACAGATGGCATTTAGGAGTCCTAAAGTTAGGACTCCTAACTTCTGTGAATACCAATATGAGTAAGTGTCTTCTGTGAATACCAAAATGAGTAAGTGCCTTCTGTGAATACGAAAATGGTAGTAAGTTTAGGATTTTGTCTTAAGCTAGTTCTGTGAATTGGGCCCAGATAGAGGAACACACTTCAACAATGAGCTCATTTGGATGATTTGGCAGCATTACAAATTGAGCAGGAGCTGCATTGTGCCTACCGACCAGAAGCATCTGTGCCACTATAAAATATAGGTTAGGGAAAGTGTTTGCATCCACAACACTGAAATGGCCTGACGCTTTACCCCTTGTATTGATGAGTCTTAGATGCAATGCTGACAAAAGGACGGGATTGAGACCTCATGAAATCCTAATGGGAGGAGCAATGAGACAAGCATACATACCAGCGAACAAACTGATGAATATTTCTGATGATCTAGTGCTTGATTATTGCAGAGGATTGGCTGATCTGGTGTGTTCTGTGTCTCACCAGGTGAGAGAAAATGCCACTACAACACAGCGGAATCAAGCTCATGATCTGAGACCTGGTGAATGGGTTCTCGTCAAGAAACATGTAAGGAAATTGTGTTTAGAACCCAGGTGGAATAGACCTTATCAAATCATACTGGTGACAACAACAGCAGTGAAGTATGGTGGGTTGCCAAATTGGATTCATGCAAGCCATACCAGATGAGTCCCAAGTTTACTTGAAAGACCAAAAGAACAACAACTGGTAAATTAAAGGCAATGACCAGTGACTGAAGTGTGTGAATCTAAAGTGACAGATTCTGAAGAACGAACAGATGATGACCCAGACAGGTGGGCACCAGGTACTGGGTCTTAAGAGACTGCTGTTGAGCCAGAAGAAAGTGAAATTACAGTTGAATCAAAAGCAAGTGAGTTCACCGCTGAGCCAGAAGAAAGTGAGATCATGGTTCAGCCAGAAGTCAGTGAAATTACTGTTGAATCAACAGAAACAGAAGTTCTTGAAAACAAAGCCAAAGAAAAGAATCTGCGAACCAGATGCAGAAGGTGAAAATGTAGAATAAACTAAGAAACCAAGAAAGGGTGATAATTTGCTAAGTGGAGTGAAAATACTGAAGTACACTTTTGTGAGGAGAAAGTCAAAGGGAAGACCAGAGCAAAGTAATGAGGTCTCAAGTCAAACTGAACAAGAAAAGCCAGGAGAGGAATTAGTACGAAAGACAAGGAGAGTAAGAATCCCAAGCAAGAAATACAAAGCACATGAATGGACGCACATCATCTTAGAAGAAATTGAAAGCTCAAATCCAAGTGAAGAGAAAGAGAGTTCTGACACTGAGCAAGTTGATGGAAGAAAATTGAGACCGCCTTAAAGAACTGTGACAAGTTAAGGTGCAACCTTGTTGACAAAAAGAAAACAAATTACAAGACTCGAAAAACTTTAAGAAATAAATAAAAGGTGTTAAAGAAAAAATCCCTGAAGTGTAGGATTACACTACTATTTTTAGAAATAATTTTTAGCAATTTAGAATATGAGGTCTAAATAGATTTTGATATTTTTTGATAGAATACAAAGTGGCTGAAGTAGAAATGACTGAACATCCAAAATATAGTCTAAAACGTGACTAGATTTTTAGACTAGGGGTAGAAATGTCCCATGGGAAGGGAATATTTGAGGGACCCACGTAGTCAAACTTACTTCAAGGTGCGTCCCTCGCGATGCTCCTATGGTCCGTCCTCGTTGCTTCCCCTTACCTGAGGTTTCTGAAGTTTTACAGTAGAATCTGACAAAGGTCAAACTACCTACAGTGGATTCATCTTAGTCTCTTAAAGACTAGTTAGGAGCCCATTCTTCCACGTCCTGATGAATACCTTGGACCCTCCTGGCCACAGAGGCGGAAACATGTTGGTGACACTGATGGGGATGGGGTACTAATCCCCCAAGTCCCCTTTACAAGTTTTAATATTGAGCAATTCATGTGCAATTAAAGTGTCATGTCGTATTTGCATACATTTTTAACATCACTCACTCACGTTCTTAGCACGGGCCCCCACTTAGTTGTAGAAGTGCCTCCCTGTTTCCAGGTGTAGGCCCACTCTTTATAAAACGCGGTTTTAAAAAGGGCGAAGACTGCCGATGATGATGCATGATACCAGGTGGTGTGTGAGTACAGTCCAAACATTTTTTTGAGATGCCGAACAGCACATAGGTTACCGGCATAGTGTGCCTTTACCGCCGGTAAGAATCAGACAACTTGCCAGGGTAGCTTCTTGTTGTGAGATATTATATGTTTTCAAACGGTGCCACTAATCTGTGGAAATCTGTGGGACAGAGCAAAAAAAACTGTGGTGCCTATATTTTTAAAGCTTCCTGTGGTGGCCCTGGGGCAACATATTCTTTAAATAGGGTAGGTGGGTAATGCAGGGCTCTTGCCGAGCTTTGAATATGCCTGGGGACACCATCCCCTAGGGCCTGTATATACATATAAAGAGGAGGAGGGTATGGTTCCTCTCTCTCCAAGGCTTTCACAGGTACAAGGGATCCACACACATCATGCCGATACAATATTGTTCCGGGTAGGAGGGTGTGCTGCTTCTCTCCCAGAGGCTTTGACAGGCTCCCTGTGGCCTTTAATTTACCAGCGGGGGTGAGAGGCCACTTCCCCAAGCCTATGATCATCCCCTCAGACTGCATCATCCGGGGCATGATACAACTTGTGCCCTCACTATGCACTTCCAATTACAGCATTGATAACATCACTGCAACATTTGAAATAACATCATTGATGACAACACTGTGCACGGTAGGGTTGCAGGATATAGTTACATTAGAGCACGAGTTATATTTGTGAATTTCAGTGGTATGTTCACTTAAAACGGTATGTTTTAACTGACAGTTTCACCTAACTGCAACGCCCCATACACCTTTGCTGTTCAGTGATATTCTAAGTTTTTTTTAGAATGCAAAGTATGATAATCTTACCATACCTAACTATTTTTCAGTATATATATAAAAATATATATATATAATATTACAAAAAAAATAATATATATATATATATAAGTATATATATGAAAATCCAACTTGTCCTTGATGTGTTTAGCAGCACAGACACGTACGCAAACTTCAAAATATTGCCAGAGTCAGACTTCTTATTCAATTGCTTTTATTTTTCCATGCTGGTGAAGTGGTGCAAGCCTTCAGATGCGTTTCGGACGCTGTGTCCTTGCTCACTGATAACGAACGGAAGGGCTACCACTATGCTATTTAAAACAACCACACATTTTTTTGCGCGCCAATTGACAATCATTGGTAAACAGAGGCAAAGGACTATGCTGATACATAACCCCACTGTTGCAATAAAGAAACAGCGCCATTTTATAACGTGCAATTCTCATGACCTCTTGCTAAGACAATCATAGCTAATCATAATTAGACACAATAAAGACAGTGTATCTTCCCCCGTTTTACTCGGGAATCAAGGTGCATTATGCTTACTAATCGTTAAGTCGGCCAAGCCAAAGTGAACTTTATGGAGGCAAAATATCCATTCACTTAAATGTCAGCAATTAAAGTGCAATGTACGAGTTTTTTCCACATGGTAAACTGTATAGATTAATACATTTTCGACCTTCAAATCAGTAATAAATTAATCATGTAGTTAGACATTCATTTTCGGAATATGACAAAGTTAAAGTGCATAATGCTTATATAAAACTTTTTCATGTACAAATACAAAAACGTGCCCACTATTCCATGCGAGCCACAGATTTTAAAACATTGTTGATAAAAATCTATTATCCTCGTACAAATACCAGAATCACAATACACATTCCGAATTATGCTGGCACAGGTTACTTCCCCTTTATGCCCTATACGAATAAGTTGGCCTAATTTATGTAATGGCTGTCCCAGTCGAAAAAACATTATACAAGACTTGGCTATATGCTTTATGGCATAGAGGAATGCTATTACTTGCACAGACGCTAGACATCAATATGTGGGTAACCCCAATAAGTTAAAGTGTCCTGCCCCTCTGTGTGGCGCCTCCTGTGTGTTATAAAATACTACTAACGTGTGCTCATAAGTGTTCCTTTCCTAAATAGGATGAACTATATATCAAGAATAAATTAGTGATGTGCTCTGTGTTGGTGATTACATTATTAGATGGTACTAATTGTCTTTTGTTTGCTGCAGATAAACTCTGGCTTTAGTATGGGCATACATGTAAGTCTAGAAACCAAAGGACACGGAATCCCTGTCTTCTACTCATGAGTATGGAAAAAGTATGCCCTTTGTATCTGATAAGGGAGGTCGACCTGTAGCCTCTCCAAGTTGTTATAAGAAGTTATGTAGGTCTTTCCCCATGTTGAGGCCCCCTGGTGTCTTGCTGTTGAGTAGGACAATATACCTAGATTCCAGTTGTCTGAGAAGTTTTTCCTTATCCCCACCTTTCTTATTTGGAATAACTGCGTTTATTACAAAATACTTGAGATGTGTCCGATTTTTTTTGTCATGGGTGGTTTGAAAGTGCCGGGCCACAGGGTAACTCTGATCGGCATTCACAATCGCTCTCAAATGTTGCAATATACGCATTTGGACTGGCAACTTTGTGCTGCCCACATACAATAGGTTGCAGCTGCATCTTAGCACGTAAACTGCGAGTTCTGTGCGGCAGGTGTAATGGGCTTTTAAAGCTATTGGGGTTGAATCAAAGGGGGTAACATATGTGGTAGTATTTACCCCAAAATTGCATGCCCTACACGAGCTGCAACAAAAAAATCCCTTATGGGGAGACAGCCAGTTATTTGCTCTTGATGTTTCCGGGCTACTAGTCACAAGATCATTGCGCATTGCATACGTGCGTCTGAATGTAATGGTTGGGGCCTCGGGCATCATCTCCTTCAAGACATGGTCAGTTCGAATGATTGGCCATTGCTGCTTAACTATTTTGGTAATCCGGCGTGCTTGGCGACTGTAGCCAGTGATCAATCTAATTGCCTCTTTTCCCTGACACATTTGAGAGACTTCTGATTGTTGTCTGTTCGGGTCCAAAAGTTCCAGACGATTAAGAGAATTAGCTTTTTTCATAGCTTCGTCCAGTTTGTTGAGATTGTAGCCTCTAGCAATCAGTCTAATTCTAGATTCATGCTGATACTGGTCTCTAAGTTCTGGAGTGCTACATGTTCTACGGATCCTCAAAAACTCCCCATAGGGGATGCTAGTTATGGTGTGTCTCGGGTGAAAACTCCCTGCGTGCAAGATTGTGTTCCCTGCTGTGCTTTTCCTAAATAAACTAGTAGTTATCTTGTTATCTTGTATTGATACAATATATATATATTCACTGAAAAAAACACATGTTTTAGGGACGTTATAGTCAGTTGGACATTTTACTCATACGAAACCAGAGAAATGTGGCCGTTATAGTTAGCTGAGCTAACTATTACTCGCGCCCCCGGAAAGCACTGTCCAGATGACATCTATATTGTACTTGACGAGGGGCACACTGCGACCCTCATCCTACTAGACCTCTCGGCAGCCTTCAACACCGTCTGACACCTCAGTCTCGCAGCCAGACTCCAAGACGCCAGTATACGAGGAACAGCCCTTGACTGGATCCGCTCCTTTCTCTCTGGCAGAACCCAAAGGATGAAACTCCCTCCCTTCCTCTCCGAACCCACAGAGATGAACTGTGGAGTACCACAAGGATCCTAGCTCAGCCCAACACTCTTCAACATCTACATATCCCCCGCCGCCACCATCATCAGACTCAGCATAGTATCCTACGTCGACAACACCCAGCTCATCCTCTCCCTTATGAAGAATCCCAAAGACACTAGACTCTGCTTCCAGGAAGTAATGAAGGACGTTGCAGCTTGGATGAACAACAGCTGTCTGAAGCTCAACTCTGAGAAGACAGAGGTCCTCGTCTTCGAACCCTCCTCCACCACCTTGGACAACACCTGATGGCCTCCCACCCTTGGAAACCCACCCACTCCATCAGACCACACCCAAAACCTCAGCATCATCCTAGACTCCTCCCTCAACATGACATGCCAGATCAACGCCATCGCCTCCACTTGCTTCTTCTCCCTCCGCATCCTGCACAAGACCTTCAAGTGGATCCTCCCGAATGCAGAAAGACCATCACCCACCTACTCATAACCAGCAGACAGGACTACGGTGACACCGGAATCAACATAACCCTGCTACACAAGCTCCAAACCATCCAGAACACCGCAGCCAGACCGGTCCTCAGAACCCCACAACACGAGCACATGACCCAGCACCTACGAGACCTCCACTGGCTTCCCGTCGAAAAGAGAATACCCTTCAAGCTACTCACCCACAAATTCAGACCCAAATACCTCAACAAGAGATTCTCCTTCCACGTACCCAACTGGAACCTCCACTCAGCTGACTGGGCTCTGGCAGAAACCCCATGCATCGACAGAACCAGAGCAGGTAGAAGAGCCTTCTCCTACGTCGTAGCAAAGACCTGGACGAACTCCCAGTCAACATCAGAAACTTCCCCACTCTGCACACCTTCAGGAAAAGTCTCAAGACCTGGCTCTTCAACTGATCCAGAGCTACCCTCACTACCCCAACAGCGCCTTGAGACCCTCACTGGTGAATAGTGCGCTTTATAAAACCCTGATTGATTGATTGAATCACCCTTCCATTTACTCATTACACAGTTATACACATACCACCTCACTTACTCATACAGATAGTAACATATACTTACTCTCTTATACAAACACCAACACAAGCACACACTCATCCATACAGCCACTCTCACAGTCACTCATCTCACATATAGTCAGTTCGATACTCCAACACTCACACATACTGCCTTTCAGACATTTAGTTACTCACACATATACCACTGAGACATCCATTCACTCGCCAACACAGCCATACACCCACTCACTCACCCACACAGCCCCTTGCAGATACACTCATGAACCTATAAACCCACTGAATTACTCAGTCACACATCCATGCAGGGAGTTACACCCCCCACTCACCCACACAGATACTCAGGCACCCATACAGGTACTCAGACAACCAATCATTAACCCATATAGACTTTCATGTAGCTACTCACCAGCCCATGCAGCCACTTGCATACCAACTGACAGACTGATATCGACATTCACACAGAATAGTCACTCACCCTTGCATTCACTAAGACATGTTTAATCACTCGCTTATATAGCCAGTCACTCACACAGTGAATAATCCATTCAGACACTCATACACCAACTCATTCTTCAATACACCTTTGCGTATCTATATATAACATTCATTAATTTTTTTAAATGACCCAGTCTCTGGATGATGTCATCAGTGATGTCATTTGAGATGTCATCAATGATGGCATGAGTGATGTCACTGACCATATCATGAGTGATATAATATGTGTCGTCATCAGCAGTGCATTGCAGGGGTGCGAGTTATAGTTATCTCAACTCACTATAACGGCTGAATTTCTCTGGTTTTGTACAAGTGAAATGTTCAACTAACTATAACGTCCCTGAAATCAGTGTTTTTTTCAATTAATTTCTAAGGTTTTTTTAAATGCAAATTTCTAACTATAACATGCCTGAAACATCTGTTCTGTTTTTTTCAGTGAATTTCTAACGTTTTTTTAAATGCTAATACTAACTATAACGTCCCTGAAACCTCTTGAATTTCTAAGTTTTGTTAAATGATCATTTCTAACTATGCCTTTATAGGTAGGACATGTGCAGAAAGAGGAAGAAAGGTGCAGAAACCATCAAGAGAAGTGCAGAAAGAGGGAAGAGAGGTGCAGAAAGAGGAAGAAAGGTGCAGAAACTAGAAAGAAAAATGTAGAAAGAGGCAACAAAAGTCCAGAAAGAGGAAAAAAGGTAATGAAAGAAGCAAGAGAAGTGCAGAAAGAACCAACAGTGGTGCAGAAAGAGGCCTACTTTGACTACACCTTACAACAGACTGATACAAAGTAGCCTAATCACTAACTATGGGCAGTGTACTCCGCTCCTCTTGTGGAGTTTGCGGAGTTTCCCCGCACACTGCATTACGTGGAGCTCGCGAAGTTCCAAAAAACTCCGCTTCTTGCAGGGAAGCAACATTTTTTCCCTGCTCGCCTTCAACACCTTCAAGTTGGCATCGGCGAGCGAGGAAAATCCACCTCCCGGCGAGATTTTTCCTTGTTTGCGATCACTAACATCAAGTTGGCGAGCGCGAGCGTGGAAAATAAACCTCATGGCAAGATTTCTCAATGTGGGGGGTCAGGTTTCTCATTGCGAGTGTTCGGATATGTTCACGACCGCTCGCATTGAGAAACTCCCCCTTCACGTTTAGAAAGCTGCTGCTCTAGTAAACATCTACTCAAGCGGCAGAAAAGGTAAGCTTGCGCTGTGCATGGTGCTGTTCGCATTGATTGTAAAGTGTGGACAAGCATCCAGCACTGTGCAATCACCACGAACGGCATTTTTTCCCGTACTCCGCCACTCGCGAAGTTATGCGTAGTGCTGCAGAGTATTTTTGCTCTTCGCTAAGCTTTGCGTAGTACAACCCCGCGAACTCCGCCCAGGGTTACTAATCACTAATCCTTCCCCCAAGATGCTTTAAAACTCACTTTTCTCTTGAAGGTTCACTATTTATCGACTGCTCGGAATTTTAGGCCTAACAAATATCAAACACCAATCCTAAGCGTATCACTGTTTTAACTCTGACTAAGTTTGTGAAGTGTGTCTCTGCTTTTACCTAGTGACATGTTACATAAAATTAAACATACAAATACCTGTGTTTTAAACAGCATACTCTGTAAATGTGTGCACACAAAGGTGTATGTATTTCTTTCTGCCCATAATACAGGGCACAATGGTATTCAATAGAATATTTGAGGAGCTCTAAAACACCAATATGCATAAGACATGCCTGCTTGTACACCAGAATGACAGAACAGAACTAAGAAGGTTTGACCACCTACAGGAGAAGTGACCTGCATTTTAAGCTAACATCTTCAGATGCATAACACATGTGAGAATACATGTTCAAGTAGACATATACCCCAGTCAAGAGAGCATGCAGACCTTTGAACATTGACAGCTTGCACTTCCCATTTTAGTACAGAAAGAGGTGAGAGAAGTTCATAAAGAAGCAAAAGAGTTGCAGAAACAGGAAAAAGAGTTGCAGAAATAGGGTACAGAGGTGCAGACAGAGGCAAGAGAGGTGCAGAAAGAAGAAAAGTGTGGTAGAGAAGAGGGAACTGGGTAAAGAAAGTTGCAAAAGGAGTGCAGAAAGAAGCAAGAGCAGTGCATAAAGAACCAACAGAGGTGCAGAAAAAGGCAAGAGGGGTGCAGAAAGAGGCAGGAGAAGTACAGAAAGATGCAAAAGAGGTGAAAAAAGGCAAGAGGGGTGCAGACAGAGGCAAGAAATGTGCAGAAAGAAGTAAGTGGTTACTTAAGGACTTAAGGAGGTACCAGGAGTGCTTCATGGTGTGCAATGTCCCTCAGGAGTCAATTGGACTTCATCCCGCAACCCATAGTGTTCCAGGAGGCGTGTTTGCAGAGTGGTAGAGAAAGGGGGGAGTGGCCTTCATAGACCTCTTAGCAATTCTACTTTGTGGAACTTACTGAAGGTAACAGGAGGGGTAGCTGGCCCCCAAGGACATCTTTGGGGGCAACTACCCCTCCTTCTACCTCCAGTAAGTCCCACACACAGCAGGATTGCTAAATTATCATAGCAGGCCACAACCCCTTTGCTCATCACCCTGCAAACGTTCTTCTTGGGGTGCTCTTGGATGGGGATTAAAGTCCCCTTCGCTGCTGGGGGACCTTAGGGACCAACTATCCTACCTGATACCTCCAGTAAGCCCCAGATTGTGGGATTGCTGACAGGTGGACACAGGCCATGCCCCCTTTTCCACCACTCTGCAAACACACCTCCTGGCGAGCTCTTGTTTGGAGGATAAAGTCCCCTTGCCTCCTGAGGGACCGTGGAGGCCAACTAGCCCTCCTGTTAACTCTAGTAAGCCACACACAGCTGGATTGCTGAGAATGGTCTGAGGCCGCACACCCTTTTTACACCATTATGCAAACGCACCTCTCAGTGCACTGCTGCTTGAGGAATGAAGTTCACTTTAGTCCTGAGATCCTCAGGACACAAGAGGACCTCATTGCCCCACCAGCAGTGTGCCAAGAGGCGCGTTTTCAGAATGATGTAAAAAGGCATGGCCTCGGATGATCTTTCAGCAATCCCACTGTGTGTGGCATACTGGAGGTACCTGGTGGGCTAGTTGGCCCCTAAGGGCCCTTAGGATTCACGGGGACTTTATCCCCCAACCCCGGAACGTACCAGGAGGAGCATTTGCAGAGTGATGCAGGGAGGGGCCGGGGCCTCAGGGGAGATGTCGGCTTCTCCATTCTTTTGGGTTTTTTTAAAAAAGGGAAGCTGTGTGGCCCCCTCTGCTTAGTATTTTTGGGCCCTGGGACCCCATCCCCTGGAGCCTGAATCATTTCTTCTTTTTTTTTAAATGGGAAGGGGCTGTGCAGCCCACTCCCGATGCCGATTTTGGCCTTGGGGACACCAACCTCTAGTGTATGGCCGCTTTAAAAAAAAATACATTGAAAGGAGGGGAGCAGTGCAGCCCCTGTCTTGAGGCCTTTTTTGGCCCGGGGACCCCATCCTCCGGGTCTGTGCCTCATTTAAAACATTTTTTAAAAAAATCTTTACGAGAGGGTGGCCTCATGACCCCCTTTCCCTTGCCTACTTTTGATCCAATCCCCCAGGGCCTAGCCTCACTGTTGGGGACTGCGGGGGGAGCCCCAATGCCCCCGCGGTCCCAGATGGCTCCCCGCCTCCTGCGGAAGCAGGTAATGCTTTTGGACAAGGGGAGCTGCTAACATGAAGCCCCACTTGTCCAAAAGCAATTTGCTTCGCTTCATAAAAGCGAAAGCAGGTTTCCTACTCTCACTTCCGTCAAGCGAAGCACAAGTTTGCAATGACAGGGCAGGTGCAGTGCTCCCGTCCTGCCATAGCAAACTGCAATGTCCCGGGGTGGCCACCCTGGGACATTGCTGGAGCCGGCCCGGGGGGTGGCGGTCCCCAGGGCCAAATAGTGCTCCAGGAAGAGACCTGCATGGCCCCCCGCCTCTAGTGTTTAAAGCTCTGGGGAGGTGGTGGTCCCCGAGCCGAGGGTCCACAAAAGACCCCTGCATATACATAATTAGTACCCTGCTGAGGTGGTGGTCCCTGGGGCAGTGTGGGGGATAGGAGCCCCACACACTTATTTATATCAGTTGAAGCCCTGGGGAGGTGATGGCCCCTGGTGCTTGGGGGAACCACGAGGAGCCCCCATCTATAATACCAGGAATGCCCCAGGGAGATGGCAGTCCCTGGGACAGTGTGGAGAGGGGCAGGAGCCATCCACACTTCTTAATTTGAATGAAAGCCCCCGGGAGGAGGCAATACCCATGGCTTGGGGGGCCACGAGTCCCCCGCCCATCATTAAAGTAATGCCCCAGGGAGGTGGTAGTGCCCAGGGCCACGGGTGTCCCCCATGGGCTCCAGCTACATAAATCTGGAGTGCCCCCAGGACCTAGCCCACCCAGGGGCTTATTAAAACAAAGCTGGAACACTGCTCTTAATTTTTTTAGTTTTCTTTGTCAGAATTCACTTAGGTTTTGTGAATCCTGCCGAAAAAATAAAAATGTTTCTTTTGGCCCTGGGTGTTCCTGTGGGACCCCAAGGGCAGGCCTAGGGGGTTATGGTTTTCTACCCTGCCCCCTATTCTTAATTTTTTACCTTTTTCTTGTGACTCGGTTCTACTGAGTCACAAGATGGCTACCAACACTTTCTGACTTGGAATGTTGGCAGTCAATCAGAAACAAGCTCGGGCTCTGGAGGATTTGCAGATGCACCATTCACCAGATATTGTTATTTTTTATTTTTTAATTTCTCAGGAACTACTGAACGGATTTTAAAAAAGGTCTTTTTGCCTAATTTGGTGTATTTCCATTCAGCATTTCGGGCTGTAGCTTTGTCTAAAATTTCCTATGGAAATTAACATGGAGAAAGCACATTTTGGGACCCCCTTTTTTTCTCTGCCCCTGCTTGGTGAATCACCCCGAAACATTCAAAACAGGAGCTCACCAGAGCGGTGCATTAGTTTTGAAAAATTGTCAAACGGCGCCAAAGATATTGGCAACATAAAAAATGCTTTTCCTATGGAAACTAGACCCTAATTATAACTACCTACTGGAGACTGCCAGTAGGTAATATTAATATATCTATATCTATAAATATATTACCTACTGGTGGTCACCAGTAGGTAGTTATAGTTAGGACCAAGTTTCCATAGGAAGAGCATTTTCTGTTTTGCTTATAACTTTGGCGTTGTTTGATGAATATACATGGAATTTTCCAAACTAATACTTTGTTCATATCAGCTCCTATGTTGAAAGTTTGGGGTTGATTCATTAAGGGGGGGCTGAGAAAAAGGGGGTCCCAAAACGTGTTTTCTCCATGTTAATTTCCATACGAAACTTTAGACAAGGCTACAGGTTGAACGGGTGCGCAGAATTACCCCAAATTTGGCAGGGAGAAGGGTCGTGGTCTAGAAAACAAGCTTTTGTTTATTTGGTGTAAATCCATTCAGTAGTTTTCAATAAATATCAACATTTACAGATATCAATATTTGGGAATTCTGCCATCTGATTGGCTGCGGCGTTTTGAGCACGAGCTTGCTGCGTATTGGCTGGGAGCGGTTGCAACTAGGATGTGTTGGCCACCATTTTGTGATTCTGTTGAAGCGAATAAGGGGAAAAAAGGGCAAAAAAAGTAGGAAAGAGGAGGGTAGGAGCACTGTAACCTCTGTGGGGTGTTTAGGGTGTGCTATAGTGGGGGTGAGATGCGAAGTATTTACCCCTACCGGTGTGAAAGTGCTGGGCTACAGAAATTTAGTGAGGTATTGCGTAGAGTCTGATGCTGCTAAGGTGAGCTGCTGCGGGACTCAGGGATTAAAGCGTGAGCCCAAACTGTGTGTTTTATGGTGTGAAGTCATGTGCTCTGGCCGCTGCACTACAGCTGTGGAAGTAGTGTCAGCATATGTTTATACCTACTCGGACGAAGTACTGGCCCATACTGGTCTGAAAGTAGTGGGGTACGGAAAATATGTGAGGTATTGTCTAGAGTTTCATGGTGCTAAGCTGAGGTGCTGCCGGACTCGGGGATGAAAGGTTGAGTCCAAACTGTGTGTCATATGCTGTGAAGTCATGTGCTCTGGCCGCTGTACCACACCTGTGGAAGTAGTGTCAGCATGTGTTTATACCTACTCAGAGGCACTTTTGTTTCTTACATTGTAACTTGTGTATGGTGCTTAGGGGGTGTTATACAGGGAGTGTGAAGGTAAATTTGCGCGTATCAAATCAATTGGGTATTTGTAAAGTGCAAACTGCTCACTCCTACGGGTCTCATGGCGCTGGGGCGGTAAGCTGAGCTGTTGCCGGACTCGGGGCTAAAGCCGCTGAACTACTGCCCCCTACCGGTGTGAAAGTGTGGGATACGGAAATTAAGCGAGGTATTGCCTAGAGTGTTATTTTATGCAACGGGCAGGGTTCTTTATCATAGGGATTAGTTGCGCTCTGCAAATGTTTTCTGAATGTGCCTGTAAGGCTCGATCAATTATAATGGTGGTGCTACAGGAAAGGGGCGACCCTTCCGACCCCCTTAGGGATGTTGTTTACACAACACCTGAAATTTGAAACACAATCCTATGCACACACAAAAGTTCCATATACATATACATAAATGATTAAATCATGCAACAACATTAAAAACTCAGTCCCAATCTTCTTGTTTGTGAAGTTTTTTCTTTTTAATACTCGAGTTACACAGCGCCAGCCGACACGTGTTTCATCAAAACAATTGTTGCTTTGACTCTTCAGGGCTGCCTTCTAATCAAGGCTTGTGTTGTCTTTCCGCTTGACCGGTGATAATTCCAACCCGATAAGGGTATCTGTGTGTATCCCAGTTCGGACGGGGTTCGGTTATCCTAGTTCCTGGACATTAATTTGCCAGAGTATGGCCGTACTATAGTTGTGGAACAGAGCAGGGTTCTTAATCTTAATCACTGAAAATTTAATGTGCTTGGGTTTTTGTCACTAATATTCACATCAGTATTCGATTTTCTAGAAAATAATGTATAATTGTCCCTCGCAGAACTCTTTGATTTATGTTTTATACTCCACCATCCATATCCGTTTTTCTGCTCTGTCTTCCTGCCGCGAATACGGCGTTCTCTCTCGACGGTGACTGCAATCGGTTGCCGTTGGTGATCGTCCTGACTTGTGCAGAAGCGGTCGCTCCCCACGCTCCCTGGTGAACTCGGTATCGTAGCGCTATACTGCACATCGCTTCCAGAATTAATTGTGCCTGATTGTGCTCGCATTGCTTATATAATTAATTGTGCCTGCCCATATTTGCTCGCATTGCTTATATAATGAATTGTGCCTGCCCATATTTGCTCGCATTGCTTATATAATTAATTGTGCCTGCCCATATTTGCTCGCATTGTTTGTATCGGTATTTTGTGCCTGATTGTGCCGGTGCCACTGCCCATATTCATACTATTGCCAGATTGCCCCATCTCGTCCGGTTTCGCTTTTGTTACTGCTGCCATTTTGTTGTTGTGCCTCCCAGCCCGTCTCTCCACCCTGCTCCCGCCTCCCAGCTGCTCCTCCCTCCCACTGATAGCTAAGGATTGACTCGTCTGACCAAGCGCTGTGACCGTCCTGACTTGTGCAGAAGTGGTCGCTCCCCACGCTCCCTGGTGAACTCGGTATCGTAGCGCTATACTGCTCATCGCTTCCAGAATTAATTGTGACTGATTGTGCTCGCATTGCTTATATAATTAATTGTGCCTGCCCATATTTGCTCGCATTGCTTATATAATTAATTGTGCCTGCCCATATTTTCTCGCATTGCTTATATAATTAATTGTGCCTGCCCATATTTGCTCGCATTGCTTGTATCGGTATTTTGTGCCTGATTGTGCCGGTGCCACTGCCCATATTCATACTATTGCCAGATTGCCCCTATCTCGTCCGGTTTCGCTTTTGTTACTGCTGCCATTTTGTTGTTGTGGCTCCCAGCTCGTCTCTCCACCCGCTCCCGCCTCCCAGCTGCTCCTCCCTCCCACTGATAGCTAAGGATTGACTCGTCTGACCAAGCGCTGTGACCGTCCTGACTTGTGCAGAAGCGGTCGCTCCCCACGCTCCCTGGTGAACTCGGTATCGTAGCGCTATACTGCACATCGCTTCCAGAATTAATTGTGCCTGATTGTGCTTGCATTGCTTATATAATTAATTGTGCCTGCCCATATTTGCTCGCATTGCTTATATAATTAATTGTGCCTGCCCATATTTGCTCGCATTGCTTATATAGTTAATTGTGCCTGCCCATATTTGCTCGCATTGCTTGTATCTGTATTTTGTGCCTTATTGTGCCGGTGCCACTGCCCATATTCATACTATTGCCAGATTGCCCCTATCTCGTCCGGTTTCGCTTTTGTTTCTGCTGCCATTTTGTTGTTGTGCCTCCCAGCCCGTCTCTCCACCCCGCTCCCGCCTCCCAGCTGCTCCTCCCTCGCTCCGCCCACCTTCACTAGCTACTTATGTCAGAACAACATACGCGCAGCGTTAACGCGCTGCAAACGCGCCCCATGCGCGCCGAAGGTGCGCCTAAGGTAAGCCCGTCTATGCCCGTCCGCCCCTGGACCGCGCCCAGCGCCAGACCCCCTGGTCCCCACATAATCCACTCCACCCGCATAATGTACGATGCCGCAACCCTCTCCGCACTCAACACAGGACGCCTCCCAGACTGCCACCAAGCCACCCCAGGACACACCCATGGACCCTTCACCTGCCACTCCTGCAAGTTCGACTGCATCTGGACCCACACTAAACACACAAACGCCAAACAGAGCTCCGACACTAACCACCTGAAGTGCATCCTGCTAAACACCCGCTCGGTCCACAAACACGCCACCGAACTTTGGAACCTACTAGACACCACATCTCCGAACATCGCCTTTCTTACAGAAACATGGATGAACACCTCATCAGCACCCGACATCGCCATAGCCATCCCGGACGGCTACAAGATCATCCGAAAGGATCGCATCAACCGAACAGGAGGAGGCATCGCCATCGTACATAAGAACACCTTCCACATCACGACCAGCTCCGACCACAACCTCGCAACCGCCGAACACCTTCACTTCCAAATTCACACCGGCCCTAAGACCACACTCAGAGGCACCCTCATCTATAGACCACCAGGACCACTCACACAATTCAACGAAGACATCACAGACTTCATCAGCCCACACGCCCTTCCCTCCCAAGAATACATTCTATTAGGAGACCTCAACTTCCACCTGGAGAAAAACAACGACAACAACACCACCACCATTCTGGACAACCTCGCCAATCTCGGACTCAAACAACTGGTAAACACCCCCACCCACCACGCCGGACACACGCTCGACCCAATCTTCTCCTCCAGCAAGCTTGTCTCCTTCAATCACGTCACAGAACTCCATTGGATGGACCACAGCTGCGTCCACTTCAACTACCGAAAGACTACGACCCACCACCACCCACAATAAATGCCCCGTAGAAACTGGAACAAAATTACCACCGACCAGCTCACCACATCGCTATACCAAAACCCTCCCACCAAATCATCGGACCCAAACCAAGCAGCCATCCACCTCACAGAATGGATCACCCACAGCGCTGACGATTTAGCACCCTTGAAAAACCTTCAAAACAAGCCAGGTAGCGAAAAAGCCCCCTGGTTAAATTACGATCTTAAGAAATCCAAAAAGAACTGCCGCACCCTCGAGAAGGCCTGGCGAAAAAACCGAACCACTGACAGCATGACCGCCCTCAAGAACGCCACCCGCAAACACCATCAGCTGATCAGATCCACCAAGAAATCAGCATTTAAAGATCGACTCGACAACCACGCCCACAACAGCAAGGAACTTTTCAACATCGTCAAAGAATTTACCAATCCCAGCGCCGGCACCAACGACATCACTCCCTCTCAAGACCTCTGCGACTCTCTAGCCTCGTTCTTCCACAGCAAAATCACTGACATACATAACAGCTTTGGCGATCAACCCACCCCCCTTTCCTCCGAACTAAAGCCCCCCACCGCCACTCTTTGCGCCTGGAACCCAATCAACACTGAAGACACCATCCGCCTGATGAACTCCATCCACTCCGGATCGCCAACCGACCCATGCCCCCACCACATCTTCAACAAAGCCAACTCCATCATTGCACCCCATCTCCGAGATATCATCAACTGCTCCCTCAACACCGCTACCTTCCCGGAAAGCTGGAAACATGCCGAACTCAGCGCCCTCCTGAAGAAACCCACAGCTGACCCCACCGAACTTAAGAACTACCGCCCCATTTCGCCCCTCCCGTTCCCTGCCAAAGTCATTGAGAAAACCGCCAACAATCAACTCGCCGCCTTCCTCGAGTCCAACGGCTCCCTCGACCCTTCACAGTCCGGCTTCCGAGCCAAACACAGCACCGAGACCGCCCTCATCGCAGCCACAGATGACATTCGAACACTACTTGACAATGGAGAAACTGCTGCCCTCATCCTTCTGGACCTCTCTGCAGCATTCGACACGGTCTGTCATAGCACCCTTATACAACGCCTCAGCAACGTCGGAATACAAGGAAAAGCATTAGACTGGATCATCTTGTTCCTCGCAGGAAGAACCCAGAGGGTCCGCCTCCCCCCTTTCAGATCAGAGGCCACCGAAGTCATCTGCGGTGTACCACAAGGTTCATCACTCAGCCCCACCCTCTTGAACGTCTACATGAGCCCCCTCGCATCCATCGCCCGCCAACACAACCTCAACATCATTTCCTACGCAGACGACACCCAGCTGATCCTCTCCCTCACCAAAGACCCTAATACCGCCAAAACCAACCTACACGAAGGGATGAAAGACGTAGCCGAGTGGATGAAGAACAGCCGTTTAAAATTGAATTCAGACAAGACGGAAGTCCTCATCCTAGGATCATCCCCCTCCGCTTGGGATGACTCCTGGTGGCCACCGGCCCTGGGCAGCGCACCCAAACCAACGGACCACGCACGCAACCTGGGCTTCATCCTGGACTCCTCCCTCTCGATGTCCAAACAAGTCAACGCCATCTCATCATCATGCTTTAACATCCTACGTATGCTCAAAAAAATCTTCCGATGGATCCCCACCGAAACAAGAAAGATGGTCACCCAAGCACTTGTCACTAGCCGACTGGACTACGGAAACACCCTCTACGCCGGAACCACAGCCAAATTACAGAAAAAACTACAACGCATTCAGAACGCCTCCGTCAGACTCATTCTAGACATCCCCCGCCACAACCACATATCCGGCCACCTGAGAGACCTCCATTGGCTCCCCGTCAACAAGAGAATAACGTTCCGTCTCCTCACCCACGCACACAAAGCCCTCTAAGACCTAGGACCTATATACCTAAACACGCGCCTGACCTTCTACACCCCCACACTCCAACTACGATCGTCCAATCAAGCCCTCGCCGCGATTCCACGCATCCAAAGATCCACCATGGGTGGGAAATCTTTCTCCTACTTAGTGGCCAAAACAAGGAATTCTCTCCCCACCCACCTCCGCCTCACACAGAACCACCTCTCCTTCAGAAAACAACTCAAAACCTGGTTATTTGATAAGTAACGAACACCCCCTCCTCCAAGCGCCTTGAGACCCTCTGGGTGAGTAGTGCGCTATATAAATTTTAACTTGAACTTGCATGATTTAATCATTTATGTATATGTATATGGAACTTTTGTGTGTGCATAGGATTGTGTGCCTAGAGTGTTATGCTGCTAAATTGAGCTGCTGCTGGACTAGGGATGAAACCGTGAGGCCAAATTGTGTGTGCTGTGCTGTGAAGTCATCTGGTCTGGGCGCTGTGCCACACCTGTCCAACTTGTATATGGTGCTTAGGTGGTGTTGTACAGGGAATGAGAAGGTAAATCAATACGGTATTTGTAAAGTGCAAACTACTCACCCCTATGGGTGAGTAGAGGCGGTGATCAAAGCGAGACCTCTGTGTTGCAAAGTCAGATGGTCTGGCTGCTGCGCCACAACTGTGTGGAGAATACATTTTGGCGAGGGTCCAGGAGTTGTCTTTACCTGGCCCTAAAATAGCGGGCCTAATTTGGAAGTTATAGGGTGGCTCTGAAAAGAACCCTTGTGTTCATTAGTTGGAGCTACATGTAAGTTTGGATGCAGAGCTTTAAGTTATTCAGGAAAACCCGATTTCTCTGATTTGTGACGTGTACTCCATTACTTCTGTAGATATCAGCCATATAAAAACGTATGTTGTTGTTGCAGATGGACTCTGAGGTATGCAGACACAGCTTTGTTGACATTCTTCCTAGATTTTTCAATCAGAGGACAAAATTGTTTTGACCATTTCCACTTCTGTCTTTTGCATCTATTGGAATATACAAAGACAGTGTGAGGCAAAAGTAACATCAATTGCCCAAAGGTGTAATTCATAAGCATTTCCAAACCTACCCCAGTCAATGTGCCTAGGTCGTTTCCACCACAGTGCACAACCAGGAGGTCAGGGTGTTGGAGATGCAAACAGGTTTTAACCAAAGGCAACAATTGGTGCCACTTAAATCCTCTCTGTGCAAACCATTTAATGTCTACATTTGAAAACCTAGGTCTAAGTCAATACGTCTCTGTTCTGCATACCTCTTGAACCACAAAATATAGCTATGTCCTACGAAGATGGGGAACTACTTTTTTTTTGCCATGCAAAATGATACCTGAATGGGAGATGAAAAGCATTGTTTTTTAAAAGTAGGTTGCCCATTCATTTTGTGGAAAAGAATCTTTGTGATTGGTTAAGAAAAAGCAGTTTGAATGTAGAATACATATTATAGGATCAAATTTGCTCAACTCAACCACACCTGCTACTTGCATTTGGAAGGCCCTGTTGCAACTTAAAACTTAGTGAACTTTTAACCTGCATGTGCCATTAAATGTTTGAGAAAAAGTTGCAAAAAATATCATTAGGTTAAAAAAAATGGATGAAATTTTAACCTGCTCCTGTTCTAGAATGTTCTATAAAGTGTTTTGATAGAATACTTTGCACTGCTGACTTCTATGTGTTGTTGAATATAAAAAAAAACAGTTTAAATGGAAAATTAAAAAGAAACTAAGAGAGGGAAGGTTTGAAATATAAAAGAATCAAGGAACAAAATTATAGAAACAACAGCACCGGGAAGAGGAAGAAGCAGGGAGTGGGGGGACGGGGGGAGATGGGCACAATGGCACACATGCACAAACAAGTACAGCACAAATATAGACAAGCATTGGGCAAACTGAAACACACCAACAAGGAGCACAAGTCACACAGCCCGCCAACATTAAAACCACTGAACGAGCATACAAGTGAAAACCACGCTGCATTCATACAAGGTGTGTACAAAGGCCGGTCGAGGGTGTTGTGGGATGTCTGCGACCATGGTCATCATGGATGAGATGCCCAGCACGTGGCACATGGGCGGGTTCACTGTGAGTTATGTTGCCAAATAGCTGCTCCTCCCTCTCATGAGCCCCCACACTTTTGCACGGTGCCCTGTTGTATCCCGTGCACTTGTACAGCACAGCATTGTAATGCCTATTCAGGCATGTCCTGCTGCATCCCAACTACACCATGACAGTGCCGTTTGGTGGTGGTACATGCCGCTTTACAACACCGTCTGCTGCGGCCCTTGTGACAGGCCATACCAGAACACAGAGACACACTTACCCCACTTTCTGCACATGGACATGTCCGAGACACCCCGTTTCCCTTGCCGGATAGGCCCCTCCCTGCTCTGACCTGTGTACGCCAGATCAGTACAAGTCTGTTGTCCATGCAGGAGGATGCGTGAGTAGCTACATGTCCTGGGTCACTGCCAACGCTGAGGTAATATGGTAACGTCTGCTGAAGACAGTACACTGTGATGTTGTAGGGCCCATGCCCATCATGCTAACACAATGACCACACGGGCACACTTGCTTTGTTTGGGGGCATTGGGGTCACTGCGGTTATTACGATGAGTCTTGTGGCCCTCATGGGTATCCTTGTATCATGCTCATTGACTCTATGGCACCTGCGGGTGTTCTGGTGTGGCTGTATTTCCTTTCATGCTGCAGGTAGTTGTCCTGCTTAACACCAGCAGAACGCAGTAGTTAAATCCCTGGTGGTAACGTGGGTTATCACCGGAATTTCTTTCGCATTTCAGTAGTTGTGAAAATTGTGATGTTATTTTTTGTGTGCAAAACAATATACAAACTGGGCAGTAGATCCAGCACCTGACCCACTATTCCTAATCAATATAAATACAATGAGATTTCTTCATTGATTTTGTGTGTACACTGTAAGTGCAGGCAGTACCTCAGTGCAATTCAATACAGGATTTTAGTATTGAGAATAAATCGCAAAGGTGCACCTTGTGTCTTTTTGCTCGGAACAGCTACTCTGCATTTATTATCTTTAATGCAACTAAAGTTGAGATAAATCTAACACAGTATTCAGAAGTTGGTGCAAACTGCAGAGATCACCAGTATTCCCGCGATAAGTGTCCCAAAATTAAACACCATGGTGGGTACCAGCAAACAACAGTAATAAGAAGAAGAAAGAGTCACACAGCAGTTAAGAAAACAACCAAAAAGGTCAATACAATTTTTTTGTCAAAATGTATTTTTTTATATACATATGTTATTAATATATATATATACAAAATAAACCAACAAAACAAAACTTAACAAAAATAATAGAAAACAACAAGGTGGAAGACGCCTGTGGGGAACATGGATGTCGACGACGGAGCCTGGAAAATGGAAAATAAGGACGTGTGTAATGCGCATATCAAAGGACTGAGAGAGAGAAACAGAGAAGGAAAAACAAGCTAAAGAGAAAAAGAGAGGAAAGGAAAGAAAGGGAGTGAGAAAGGGAGAAGGGAGAGAGAGATAGAAGGAAAGGAATGGAGAGGGAGAGTGAAGGGAGGGAAGTGAGAGAGAGACTATCACCTCTGCGTATCCATTAGCAAATAATTACCTGGTGGTGCCAGCGGAGTGTGCAGCAGTGAGCGGACTGCATGTGCTCGTCAAAACCCCGCCGATCTCAGAGGTGTTGCTGAGTCCTGAGTCATGAATGGCGGAGACCACATCAGTTTCTGCACAGATCTTACATTTGTCGCTGAGTCCTGAGTCCTGAATGGCGGAGACCACATCAGCTTCTTCTCAGATCTGACAGATGTCGCTGAGTCCTGAATGGTGGAGACCACATAAGCTTCTCCACGGCCCAGCAGATCTCACACATGTTGCTGAGTCCTGAGTCGTCAATGGCGGCGACTACGTCAGGGTTTGGTCCTGCTAAGCATGTGGAATTCAAGTCCGTGCCACGTGGTGGTAGGCCCCTGATGGCCACATGAACTTGGGGTGGCACTAACCCTATGCCTATGAAGTCCCTGCCAAGGGGATGGTAGGCCACTGACGACCATACAGCTGAGGGCGCGACTAACCTTTTGCACAACTTTTCATGCACTCTTTATGGTTGAGACCCAAGGAGCGTGCACCAGCCAGTCAGCACCGGCAATAAAGGATGTGACGCTGTCGATCTATTATATTTGGGTGGTCACATGGCCTGTGACACATGTCCCGGATGGGAGTGGTGTGTGTGCAAACCTGCCCTCAGGGAGTGGCCGTGAGATGTTGCGAACTAGACCACTGAGCCGCACACCAACAGAGAGCACGCCAGCTACAGGTAGCTATGTGGGGCCAATGTCGGAACGTAATCGGAGTGACGTGGCGTATGACGGAACAGGGCAGGGATAGCTACAATGACGCGGACGGCTTGTAGTAATGCGTGTGTGAGTCAAGCGCATGGCCACAGCTGTTCCTCTGTGAGCCTGGGTGTAAACTGTTTATAACTCACACTATATGAGTATTGAAAAATCATTTTTTGATTCATTCCGTCAGATGGCATCTGTCCGAGGCATTTGTGAAAACATATTGGAGTTCTTTCTGTGATAGATACCCCTTTGACGCTGTCTCTCCCCACATCAGCAGGTAACACTCCCTCCTCCCACATTACCAACAAATCCCCTACAACATTCTTGGGCCCGGAAGTGCCCCTGTGCAGTTGGACAAAGAAGAATCTTAGCCATGCATACATTTACATATCACAACATTTATTTACAGAAAAGAACAACAAATAAGACTGAAGGGAGTCTGATGCTGTGGTCGCAGCCACAAAGCTGTGCTGACTGTCATTCAGAACTCAGGACACAGTTACAGATGTGGGAGCAGCTTGTGTTAAAGAGGGTTACTGGGACTACGTGTCGCCGGCCTTGCATATCAAAATATGCCTCACTGATCAAAGGGAGTGTAGTGCTGTGGTCGGTGCCAGGGACTTGAGGTGACTGCTATTCAGGACTCGGGAGTACAGTTACACTTGTGGGATCGGCTTGTGTTAAAGATGGTTAGAGGCACCGGACGCATCGAGACTGTATGAGCCTGTGATGATGCTTGGTGTGGACGGGCCGCACTGGGAGAAATGTGTCTTGCCTACTGGACTGTGTCATGTGGAATCAGGACGCTATCTGAATTGTGAGGGGTGCTGACCGTAGTGTAGGCCAGAGGTAGGGATGAGCAAGGGCCCACAGCCAGGTGCATACGTTGGTGGCTCCACCGACCTGCGTAGTGCAGGTTCAGTGGCACCACGTTCCATATGCAAATTCTCCTCACTAATCGAAGGGAGTGTGGTGCTGTGGTCACTGTCACGATGTTCGGGTCACTGACGTTCTGGACTCAGGACACAATTACACATGTGGGATCAGCTTGTGTTAAAGAGTGTTAGTGGAACTACGTATCGCCAGTCTTGCATATCAAAATATGCCTGATTGAAGGGAGTGTGGTGCTGTGGTCACTGCCATGGACTTGGGGTGACTCCTATTCAGGACTCAGGACACAGTTACACATGTGGGATCGACGTGTGTTAAAGAGAGTTAGTGGGACCACGTATCACCGACCTTGCATATTGAACTATGCCTCACTGATCAAAGGGAGTGTGGTGCTGTGGTTGCTGCCACAAACTTGGGGTGACTGCTTTTCAGGACTCAGGACACAGTTACACATTTGGAATCAGCTTGTGTTAAAGAATGTCAGTGGGACTACGTATCGCCGGCCTTGCATATCGAAATTTTCATCACTGATCGAAGGGAGTGTGATGCTGTGGTCGCTGCCACGGACTTGGTGTCACTGCTATTGAAGACTCAGGACACAGTTACACATGTGGGATTGGCTTGTGTTGGAGAGTGTTAGTTGGCACCACGTGACCAAAATTTAAATTGCGAGCTCTGCTGCCCGCAGTGTAGACTGCTAATGAGTGTTCGTTTGTACTTGAAAATGAATTTGGTGATTGTGCTAAATCTATAACTGATATAAAAAATGTTCAAGAAGAAAGGATACTAAAATTATATTATGTAGATTTGAGGCCTGTAATAGTTACTTGCCTAGTGGACTCTGTAGTTATTGAATGAAGAAATAATTTTCATTGTGAGCCCTACTGAGGGCAGTGTAGGCGTATGATGAAAAGATTAAATAAGTATAGAATACACTGACAAAGTGTTGTATTTTCTGAGTATAATCTTGTTAGAAATTAGCATTTAAAATTGGACTTGTGAGCTGTACTGCCTGCAGTGTAGACTGCTATTCCATGTTAATTTACATTTGAAGATTAATTTGGTCACAGTAGTAAAGTTGTAACTAATATAAAAAAAAGATCTTGAAGCAAGGATACTAAAGGGATAATATGTAGGGTGTATGACTGCGATAGTTACGTGCGTACTGGAGTCAGTAGTTGCATATGGAAATACCCCTCACTGATCGAAGGGAGTGTGGTGCTGTGGTCGGTGCCAGGGACTTGGGGCCGCTGCCATTGACGACTCAGGACACAGTTACACATGTGGGATTGGGTCGTGTTAAAGAGGGTAAGTGTGACTATGTGTCGCCGGCCTTGCATATCGAAATATGCCTCACTGATCCTGCGTAGTGCAGGTTCAGTGGCACCACGTGTCGCTGGGCTTCCATATGCAAATACACCTCACTGATCAAAGGGAGTCTGGTGCTGTGGTCGCTGCCATCCAGGACTCAGGTCGCAGTTACACATGTGGGATTGGCTTGTGTTGAACAGGGTTAATTGGCACCACGTGTCGCCGGTCTTCCACAGTATAGGCCAGAGGCAGTGGTCAGCAAAGATCGCTTACTGCTTTGCCGGTGATAATTCCAACCCAGCTTCTATTGACGTTCTAGATGTCAATGATACAAATTCTTTAAGTCATGTATATACTTTGTAGAGAACTATGGAGTAAAGAAATTAAAGGAAACACACTTGATATCTGGAAAGGGGACAGTATGTAAAAAAAAACAAGCTAGAGTACCAGAAGTGCACTTACCTAAAAAAACGGTGTAAATATCAAGCCGGCTAAACGTTTTAAAATTTTAAACAGAAAGTCCTGTATAGCTGGGGCAAAGCAACAAGGAACAATATATTAGGGTTTGAGTGAGAAAATGAATGAATGTAACTATAAAATGCATGTTGGACTCCTAAAATTGTTCAGAGTCGCACCTACAGTAAATGGTGCTCTAGGCAAATAGGTTTTAAGAAAAAGGATTTATAGCATCTAGGTTCTATGGACACGTGAAAACACACCTAACAAGCAAAAGCTATTCATTCTTATCGCCAGATGCAGTGAAAATCTCCAATCTTACCTAATAGCCAAATGTTAAGGTGTTACAGGCGTAACAATCTATGGCCCATGAGACCCTCGAGTAAGCGCGCTGTACACCACAGCACTTGTACTAAAACTCTGTAATTGTAAAGAGAAGACACGCGGTGAGCGTTTAATCAAGAAAACAGACAAGTAACCGAGCACCAAATACATAAAAGAAAACATTCTTACCTACAGCTGATACACTGAGGTTATTGCTGCGAGTCTCAACGGGGTGTCAATGCACTGTCGGAGTCACCAAACCGTTTATGTTTTTTACCATATTTGTTTTCTTTCCTGTTAAACCATTTTTGAAGTCACCATTACAATATGCGGTTTTATTATTGGCTGATGTACAACTAGGGTTTCCACGTAAAGGTGTAAGTCACTCATTTTTGACACTTAAAATTATCATGATCATACAAGGTATTACTGTCTTCCCACATTGACAGTATGATTTGTATCCTTCCCAACCCTGAGGAAGTCGCGGGATAACTCCCGTTGGTAACGAAACACGTGTTGGCTCGTTATCATGCACGCAATTGAATAAAAAATACAAAGAAAACATTGAAGATTGAATTTTGAGATTTTTCTGGAACTTTTCGAAACTATCATTTGATTGACACCTTGTTCATGTGTGCCCGGGACTCATTGGACAATATTTGGTGTAGGGCTTCCTTACACACACTTAGGGGTTTTAGGGAATTATCCCCTTGCCTGGTGGCATCGTATACTTATAACTTTATTACAAAACAGTTACTTTAGCAGGGCGCCCTTATCTCCTGAGTTAGTAAAAACCCTTCTGACGCAGTTTAATGAACATAATTAGAACTTAGCATTTAAAAAACCTTTGAAATTCACTGAACAAACTATAGATTTCAGGCACGTTATAGTTAGAAATTAGCATTTAAAAAACCTTTGAAATTCACTGAAAAAACCATAGGTTTCAGGCACATTATAGTTAGAAATTAGCAGTTGAAAAATCTTTAAAATTTACTAAAAAGATCATAGGTTTCAAACCCGTTATAGTTAGAAATTAGCATTTAAAAAACCTTGGAAATTCACTGAAAAAACCATGAAGCATGAATGATGTAATATGTGACATCATCAGCAGTGCATTGCTGGAGCGCAAGTTATAGTTTGCTCAACTAACTATAACAGGGAAATTTCTAGGGTTTTCTATGAGTGAAATGTCCAACTAATTCTACCATCCCAGAAACCTGTTTTTTTCAGTCAATATATACATATACACATATTTATATATATAAAATTGTGTGACAATATTGAAAGTAATATACCCCCCTCACATAGTTGTGACAAGGATAAGTGGGTGATATAACACTTCTTAATGGTAAAATAATGTTTACAATGGACATTCCAAGATGGCGACCATGACTATGTCAGAGGAGTTAGTCCTATATTGATGTCTCTGATTGTGAGAAAACTTGATTAACGTGTTGACTTTGTGTCGGAAATGATACACTGACGAAGGCTCACGCCGAACCGCGTCTGTGCGGTTCTTTCCCCCAATAAACCCTACCGTCTTCACAACCCCTCCTTGAGTGCTGCATCTTTTCTTTGGAACTGGGAAGAGTTCGAGCGCAATGTAACGCGGCGTTTCACGGGCCGCCTGCAGCACCCGCTCGAGAGTGAGCAGCTTTACGTGGGAGATGAGCGTTTTTCCGATGGAAGCTATGCTGCGCACCGCCGCAACCGCTGGGGCACTGATTTAACAAACCCGGAGAGGACCAAGCTGTAGGGAGAGCACCAGAGTTTTCTGGAGCCCCCGACGGAAGACGTCTTTCCCGGTGAGCCTCATTGTTTACATATATATGTAAAACGTAGCGGTTGAAAGCTGCAGACCGACCAAGGAGGGGAGTGACTATACGGTAGTGGGGAAGACGCATTGTTTAAACTGCCTTGATAGTAGCAGTGCAACACCTCTTAAGACAACATGTTTTCAGACATGGAACGTAACACTGCAGCAAAAGACCTGTTTAAACGGCGAGAAACGCCCACAGCAACAGTAACAACGTTGACGGCAACACCACAAAATAACAAACTTAAGGAAACTTTCATGAAGCTGGAGAGGCTTCATGAACGTGAAGTGCGTAAATGGTGGGAAGCCACGAGTCTGACCAATTATGTGGAAGAACAGAGGGTTCCCAGGGGCTTAAGGGTCCATACAGTGCCCTCGTATGAACATCCTGATCCTCAATTAATAACGAACTGGTTCGAACACACGGCATCTTACTGTGAAGGCACCCTCAAGATCTTAGTTAAATACGCCTGGAGTGACAGAGAGAAGGCGTTGGCTGAAATTAAATCTATGGATGAAGAGCTGGAGAAGGAGATGGACCCGGGGCAAAGAGCACAGGCATCCCAAATGAGGGATCAAAAGAAATCTAGGCTCACTAAATATGAACAGAAAATAAGACTGCGCAAACAAGAGAAGTATGAGCCCGATGCCAACGATTACCTCACAGGCCGCGTACTTACGTACGCTAAGAAATATGATGCTCCAAGGAAAGCTCTTCAAAAGGGAACTGGAACTGGACTAGGCGCCAGTACAATACCAGAAACAGAAACTGTCACCTCTGAGTCTGAGGTCACCGAAAACGAATCTGGTGATGAACAACAAGGATCCAGTGACTCAGGAAGATCAAACGCAGCCTATACTATACAGGGTGCTCGACCAAAAAGAACCCCTTTTCAGGAGGAATTCGAAATCATCAAGATATCCTGGCTGCGCTACGGGAAGAACAAACTGCCGGATGTAGGGACAACATCAGCAGCAGGGGGGTCAGGAGGACAAGCAGGACGAGGAGGACAGGCGGCGGGAAGAGGAGGCAGAGGAAGTGCAAAAACCTCCCACTGGTCCAACCGCAACAAGAACAAGAACCAATAATAAGCGGGGACGATGGTCCCGTTGACTCGGTCAATCTGACGGTTGTTAACCTGACCAAGAAGGAATTGACCGATGCAGAAATTGAAGTTCTAAGTCTGGGCCTGACATTTTGCCCCACCAACAATCTTGAACATACGCAAACACGGATAGACTTGTTCCGCTTTACCAGGAAGTTAAAACTCCACAAATATTTTAAACTACGTCCCCACCTAAAAGATCGCAATAAGAAGGGCGCGAGGATGACGGCGACAGACTCCCTCAGCAGCAGAGATTTGCCTGCAATTGAGGCCCTTGAAGATCTGCGATTGGAACAGGATTCTGACACCAGTCGATTGAACACTGTTCAACGAGCCATCCAACAAGGAATAGAGCAGACAAGGGACGAAAGTTTGTTTAAACCTATTTAAACCTTTGTGCCACAATCGCCATGGGACGCTGTGGATGTGTTTACAGAAGCCATGAAAAATGACCTTATGCAATATAGGGAAGCGGAGCACAAAACCGTAAGAAATAATATCACTAACCGCCAACGATTGGCCTTAAAAAACCTGATGAGTGACAAAACCCTTGTGATCAAGCCCTCCGACAAAGGGGGGAATGTGGTCATAATGAGTAGAGACCAATATACTGGAGAAGCACTGAGGCAACTTGCAGATGGAAAATTTTATACTAAATGTACCACTGCTATATATCAACAAAGTATCACACAATACGAGACATTAACACCTTGGCTGCTAAGGCTTTTCCCGCTGGGTGCTGATTTATTGAAAACCCCATTGTTCATGACAAGGTCAGCTCGTCATTAGCACAGGATCAGTGCACTGCATGACGAGCTGACCTTGTCATGAGCATGGAACAGGTTAATACAGAAGTGGTACAGCCTTCAGATGCTGGGTAAAGATGAACATCTCTTTTTAAGGAACAACAACCCAATGATACCCACCTACTACCATCTCCCCAAGTTACACAAAAGTATGAACCACCCTCCCGGCCGCCCCATCATCTCGTCCATTGGCAGTCTGACAGAAAATATGTCCCGCTTTGTGGATAACACTTTGTTTCCCTTGGTGATAAATCTAGACTCCTACATTCAGGACACTAAGGACTTTTTAATAAAGACTCAGGAGCTAGTACGGAGTCCACAATATCTGTTGATGGTGCTGTATATTACCAGCTTATACACAAACATAGAACACAGGCATGGCCTGGAGGCAGTCAGATACTTTCTAGATCAGCGACAGATGAGATTTGCCAAACACAATGAAATGATTCTTGAATTCACTGAATTTTGTCTAACTCACAACATTTTTATTTTTGAGGACCAACTATACATCCAAAGGTCCGGTACGACGATGGGCACCTTCTTCACTCCCAGCTACGCAAACTTGTTCGTTGGCTGGTGGGAGGAGCAGGTGCCCAGGAGCTGTATGGTTGGACAAGATAGAGGGGAGGTAGTATGCTGGCACCGTTACATCGACGATTTATTTATCGTCTGGAACGGTGGGACAAACACAGCAGAAGAATTCATCAGGGTACTTAATAACAATGACCTAAATCTGCATTTCTCAGGTTCAATAAGTCCGATGGCAGCGGAATACTTGGACCTGAGGGTGTTTGTCGAGGGGGACCATCTGCACACTGCCCTCTATAGCAAAGAAACTGCTGGTAATTCTACACTCTTTGCCAGCAGTAGCCATCCTCCCCAGCTTATAAGGAGCATTCTGTATGGAGAACTTCTCAGGCTTGGAAGGAATTGCTCAAAGGATCCAGACTTTGAGGCGGCTGCCTCAAAATGTTTGGTGCGCTTTTCTATTAGGGGCTATGGTAAAGAACTTCTAGATACAACACTGAAGAAGGTTAGAAAGATAAAGAGGGCAACATTATTGACTACCGAGAATCAAAGAGGTGGTTGTGAGAAAAAGAGGAGTTGCCAATAAAGGGAAGTTCAGACTTATCACCCCGTACTCTTCAGGTGCCAATGACCTCAGAGCAATGCTTCATAAAAACTGGCATATATTGCAGACGGATAACATTTGGAAGGAAGACCTGCCCACATATTCCCTACTAACATTCAGTAGAGCAAGATCATTAGGTGATATGTCACTTGGAGAAACCTGTACCCAAAACCAACACCCTAAAAGAGATGATGGGTTTCTTTCCCTGCGGGCGCTGTAAAGCCTGCACCGGCAGCAGAAGAGTGCTGTCGTATACCATACCCGACACAGGGAGAACTTTTCCCATCAAAAGATTCATAACCTGCAGTTCCCAGTTTGTAGTGTACTGTTTGCTCTGCCCCTGTGGCCTTCGCTACATCGGCAGTACAATTAAGGAACTCAAATTGAGGATACTGGAGCATCAGCGGGCAATCGAGAAGGCGGATCCCGCCTATCCAGTCTCCCGGCACTTCGCTGAAGAGCATGGTAAGGATCGGGATAAACTCCAATTCTTTGGGTTGGACATTGCTTCACCCAATGTGAGAGGAGGAGACCGCCTAAGGAGGCTCCGCAGATTAGAGTCAAGGTACATTATAGATCTCTCCACTAAATACCCTGGAGGACTCAACAGTGGGGAAGAAATGGTATCCCATTTAGGGAAGTGATAATGCAATAAGTGGATTACCATGAGGGTAGGGATCCCTTCAAAGTATTATAATAGAGATCTTACCACTACCACGACCCGTCCTGTCAAGCCACTTGCCTTGCCTGAGATCAGCCCTACATCTAATTACCATCTATGATGTTATTATAGGGCATTGAAAATATTGATTCATAAGCAATGAAACTGTGATTTAAACTGAACCTTTTGCACGAGAATTGCCCGAGACAAACACATAGAAAATTCTTCAGTCGAGCACACTGGATTTATTAATTTAATTAATTCAAGTAATCCAGATGATGTTGACAGTAATGGCTCGAATACTTTTATTCAATCAATGTTGACTTGTGATGAATTGTGGTGTTATTTTTATTGCAGCAAATGTTATAATCATGAAAAGACATCTTGTACATAGGACATTAGCCAATCCATGGCTTTATTTCTGTCAAAATTGTGACAATATTGAAAGCAATTTACCCCCTCACATAGTTTTGACAAGGATAAGTGGGTGATATAACGCTTCTTAATGGTAAAATAATGTTTACAATGAACATTCCAAGATGGCGACCATGACTATGTCAGAGGAGTTAGTCCTATGTTGATGTCTCTCATTGTGAGAAAACTTTATTAACGTGTTGACTTTGTGTCGGAAATGATACACTGACGAAGGCTCACGCCGAAACGCGTCTGTGCGGTTCTTTCCCCCAATAAACCCTACCGACTTCACAACCCCTCCTTGAGTGCTGCATCTTTTCTTTGGAACTTGTGGAGAAGTGTGGCTCACTGGTTAGAGGAGGCAGACCTGGAAGCAGAGGTCAGCCCGGGACCAGGGTTCAATTCCCGGCTCGGCGGGGTCTTGAGTCCTAAAATGTCCATGGACTCGACATTCTCGCTACGGTGCCTACTCAATTCACGGGTTCACACTCTGCGACTCTGGGCAATAGCTTGTTTAATCTCCACAACGGCCCCTCGCGGCAGGATGCCTGGCTTTCACCTTGCGGATACCCTGCCGGGGTTATCTCACAGGGGAATACCAGGACGGGTTCCCTAAGCAAGCGCTTAGAAACCGCTTGGTGATTTGCGCTATATAAATTCCTATATAAATTCCTGTACATGGGAAGAGTTTGAGCACAATATATATATATATATGTATATATATACATTAAATCAAACATCTCCTCTGCTTCGGGAATAATGACAGGACACGGCGGGGCTTCATTTTGCGGGTTTCTTTAATTCGACCAGCTTCGCATGACCGGTTTCGGCATCACTGCCTTTTTCAAATGCTTGCAGTCCCAGCCTTACGTTTCCCTTTCTTAATTTCTCTTTGGCTCCTCCCTGCCCAGTGGTGGTTGGCTCCCCTGCACCTCCCGCTGACCCTTGCGAATAAGAGGGGACTACCAGTCCCATAATGCCACAAGAAGCCGCTTCAGTGCAGTGTAGTTCGGGAACGTAATTTCCATTAAAAATGTCTTTTACCCCTTCTCTCATCCACCGACCTCCGTGCTGTTCTCCAAAGTCACTCTCGCACCTTTACAGACGGTTCGGTGGAGGGCCAGGAAAGTACTCCGTTGCCACGGTAAAGTCAGAATTGTCCCATGATTCTCTGGCCTCAGATGTGAGAGGGTCCTGCATGCGCGACGTGGGAACGCAGAAATATCAAATCAAATATCTCCTCCGCTTCGGGAATAATGATAGGACATGGTGGGGCTTCATTTTGCGGGTTTCTTTAATTCGACCAGCTTCGCATGACCAGTTTCGGCATCACTGCCTTTTTCAAATGCTTGCAGTCCCAGCCTTACGTTTCCCTTTCTTAAATTCTGTCATATATATATATATATATATATATATATATATATATATATATATATATATATATATATATATATATATATATATATATATAGATATATATTACCTACTGGCGGTCGCCAGTAGGTATATATAGTTAGGATTTTTTCTCTATGGGATTTTAAAAAATTCTATGTCTAATAACTTTGGCGTTTGTGGACGGAATTGGCTGAAATTTTTAGGAAAATGGAACATTTTGTTTCTGAGTAGCCACTGAAAATGTGGGGGGGTTTTGTCAAGGGGGGGCCGAGAAAAAAGGGGGGTCCCAAAACATGTTTTTAACATTGAGTTTTCCATAGGGCGGTTGGCCTCACTTTTAGCCCGAACGGCTGAATGGATTTGCACGAAACTTGGCAAAATTGTAGGGACTGGTAGCCCGATGTGCCTTTGCTAGGTCTCAATATATGTGCTCCAGTGGATTTTGAGAAATTAACGTTCAAAAAAAGATATATATCTGTAACAGCGGACCGGGCAGCGCTCCAGTTCGCGTACTTTTCGCGTTACGGAGCTTTGTGAAGCGAAGCTGATTGGTTCTCCGGCGTCTGTAAACATTCCAAACAGTCCGTAGCGGCCGCCATCTTGTCTCTCGGTAGGATCGAGAGACAAGAGGAGGCCAAAGCGAAGGGGCAAATGACCATAAGGGGGCATAGTAGATCCTCCCTGACCCCATAGGTTTGATGTGGAGGCTTTAAAAGGGCTTCGCGGGGCAAAAAAATAATAATAATAATAATCGAACGGCTGAATGGATTTGCACGAAACTTGGCAAAATTGTAGGGACTGGTAGCCCGATGTGCCTTTGCTAGGTCTCAATATATGTGCTCCAGTGGATTTTGAGAAATTAACGTTCAAAAAAAGATATATATCTGTAACAGCGGAACGGGCAGCGCTCCAGTTCGCGTACTTTTCGCGTTACGGAGCTTTGTGAAGCGAAGCTGATTGGTTCTCCGGCGTCTGTAAACATTCCAAACAGTCCGTAGCGGCCGCCATCTTGTCTCTCGGTAGGATCGAGAGACAAGAGGAGGCCAAAGCGAAGGGGCAAATGACCATAAAGGGGCATAGTAGATCCTCCCTGACCCCATAGGTTTGATGTGGAGGCTTTAAAAGGGCTTCGCGGGGCAAAAAAAAATAGTTTTTTTGGTGGGGTGCGCCCGGTTAGCGTAACGGGAAGCGGACTGGGGAGCGTACTACAAGGAATGAAGAATGATTGACTTTTAACTTATTGTATGTTTATAGACTTTTTTTTAACTTTTTTTTCTGCTGAGTGACGTCTCGGCCTATCTTCACGGGATGCAGTCCCTACCATCTCGGCGTTTAAGCCCAGGGGGACCGGTAGTGTGGGAGAGATAACGGGGCATATTATCAAGGGGGTTTATCTCCGCTTTTTTGGCTTTAAAAGCCAAGAAAGCGGAGATAAAATTATCTCCGTATTACCTAGCTGTCGCTAACACCAGTTAGCGACCGCTAGTAGGAGATAGCGACCATCTTGGGCCCCATTTTGCATGTCAGTGATATTTATCACTAATGACATGCAAAGTGGGCATGCCAAGATGTTAGCGACTGGAAACAGTCGCTAACATCGCTATCTCCTATTACCAACTTTTGGAGATATTCGCGCTAAGCGCGAATATCTCCAAAAAGTAACACCTGCCCTGAGCAGTTCTTAGCCATGTTATCCAATGGGAGGTGGATAACATGGCTAAGAGCATTAGCTCGGTAATGCATGAATATCGCTGACTTTTCAGCGATATTAATGCATTGCGGCCGTTTTTTATCGCATTTGCGATAAACCTTGATAATAGCAAGGTTTATCTGCGATAATTTCTGACGATGCTTAGCGGTAAAAAATTCGTTGCTAAGCATCGTTAGGGATAAATATCGCTTAACTTTGGTAATAGGCCCCAACGTCTGTTAACGTTCGATTCGAAGGAAATCAGGAAGTTTTGAAAAACATTGTCTGCGCCATCTTGCCTTTTTTCAAATGCCACACTTTTGTCGTGCACGGCAGCCATTTTAGATGACTTGACCAGACCCACTCTCTGCACGCTGTCGATCCTTAGCATGGCTCCCCACCCTCGCAAGCATCTCCCCCAGGCACTGGTCACCCCCGCTCTCTGTCTTATGCATGGGCAATAAACCTCCCCCCATCTGCGCTGCTCTTCCCTGAGAATCACACCCTGTGCCCGCCCGACACCTCCCTTTCGCCCTATTCACTACCGCACCCTCTGACACTCCTCTTCCTCTGTGTCCGATTGTCCAGGCCGGTCCCAGGCTATCAGCTAGCCCTGCAGATGTAGTTTATGGCCCCAGCTGTAAAGAATTACCCCTCTTCAAAGGAGTTATAGTAGATCAAGGCCCACACCCGATGAGATCCGTCACACCACACGCGTTGCTACTATCTGAAAAACACTGACGTTCCTGCGCACGCACCTGCGAGACGATACCGCGCATGCGCTGCATTGACACACTACTGTGCCTGCGCGCGCAACCCCTTGAACACGCTATTAATGGAGGTTTTGGCGTTTCCTGAGTTGTGAGCAGCTGACAGCGAGGCATTCGGACCCCCTTTCTGCTACGCCTACACGCCGGGATTAAGTAAGTGCACCCCCGACATGGAAGTCCCGCTAGCATTTTGGGAACCTTTAATTTAATTTTCATCCCCGTGTACTGACAACTTGCCCTTGTAGTTCCAGGCTGCAATAATCACTGCCATAGCGACGAACGCGCCAGCGGCACCCCTTTGATTGCCATTATCTCCGACCCTCTCCCCTGCTACGCCTACACGCCGGGATTAAGTAAGTGTATTCCTAACACAGAGGTCTCGTCAGCATTTTTTCAGTCATTTAAATTTTCAATGCGCACTGACAAATTGTCCTTGTAGTTCCAGGCCTCAATATTCATTGCCATAGCGACGAACGCGCTAAGGAAACTCCCTAGGCTGCCATTACTTTTAACTATCCAAGTAAGTTTACTCGCTTCCTTTCCGCCCTCCGACTGTAGCGCTGTTAAATAGTATCCCTAATGTTTTAACCGTTAATTTTTACCCTTTATTTCGAAAGTTCGAGTAGGACCCTCGTCCAAATTAACAAAGGCTGAGCGCTACTTGATCGTCCCATTGAGAGACCTTGTTTGTTATATCAATGTAAGTTTTCTCTTGTGAAAATTCATTAATAAAAATGGTTGTCTATAATTCTGAACAACCACTGACAATTAATGAATACTTTTAAATTGCATAACTCTCAAACGAGGCTATAAGTACCTTATAACCATGCTTCTTAGCCATCCTTGACCCAATCCTGCGGCAAAAACTGTAACCTGGTAGCAAATGATTGTTGCCACTTTCTCTGCACTGTTTCTTAAACTAATTTGTATTGCCCGCAGATACTGTTTGGAGATTGACAATCAACTCAGTTACGTCATCAAAATAGATCTTCCTTGCCTGATAACGCATTGGCAAGGTAATGAAAAGAACTCAGTCATTTAATTGATTATTAAACTAGTGCATGACCCTACAAATGGTCTTACCCCCTTTTGGCAAACCATGCGCTGCACACCATAGGTGAGGTAACCACTCGTCCCCTCTATACTTTGATTAAACGCGCATGTGAAGTCTATGAAGATGTGCATGCTAATTCTTTCTCCCTGGGAGCTCATAATTTATGTAAGTTTAAAAATACATGTAGGAAAACATGGTTTAATTAATATCCATAATCTTGCAGTTTCAGGAGGTTCATCAGTCCTGATGATGATCTAAAGTCATATAGATCGAAACGCCGTCGACCTACCCAAGGAATTTCACTCGTCCCATTGTATATAATTGTTGTGTTTTTAACCTTGTTGATGTTGTGTGACAGTCCGTTCACTTTGATCACTTATGTCACGTCCTGCACCATATTACTCACTTGAGCACCTGAAATACAGTATAAAGATTTGTGTATATATGTATATATAAAAGAAAAAGAGAAAGAGAAAATAAAGATTCCTACCTATACCTACATTTTTCGCTCCCTAGCGTTTATTAAATACTCGCTATCTTTACCTCTCCCTTTTTAGGACCTTGCTAGGCCTACCTTGAACCATTGTTTCTTAAAAAGCATAATTCTACCCCAGGTTCAACTTTATGGGGTCCCCTTGTTTATAAAAAACACTATCTGAAAACCATCCTGTATTGTGATTGGGGAGGGGACCGAGCCTGAAGCGGAAGATTCCAGGGATGACTCTTTGTACATCAAAGTTTTTACAATTATGTGTCACATTAAAAATATATAGCACTCCAACAAAGTAGTAGGATTATAAAACTTTAATAACTTATAAATATATACAACAAAACAAAAACAGTAAAAACATTTAAAAAATTTTAGGGAAAAAGAAGGAAGTAGCGGTCGGTTGTGCGAATAGTCCCAAGGCAGCACAACGTCCAGATTTCTGGACGGCACCCAGGTGATGTTGCCTGGGTGCCGCACTGATTTCGGTATCCGGCGTGGGGCGTCGCGGGGGGTGGGTCATCAGTAGCGGTCTGTTGTGCGAATAGTTCCAAGGCAGCAGAACGATGGCACCAAGGTGATGTCCAGTAAGTTGCCGCCCTCCGAATAACGGCGTGGGGCGCCCAGGGGGGGGGGGGGAGGTGGCGTGAACGGGCCTCCCCAGGTGGAGCCTCGTCTGCTGTAGTGGGGCGCCCCTTTACCGTTTCAGTTGCCATTCCGTCCGCGTTTGGTCCACTGTGTCAAAATCCGCAATTCAGCTGAGTTGCCGCCCTCCGAATAACGGCGTGGGGCGCCCCGGGGGGGGGGGGCGGCGTGAACGGGCCTCCCCAGGTGGAGCCTCGTCTGCTGTAGTGGGGCGCCCCTTTACCGTTTCAGTTGCCATTCCGTCCGCTTTTGGTCCACTGTGTCAAAATCCGCAATTCAGCTGAGTTGCGCCCACTCTTGCGGTGCAGCGATAGGCGGCTGTCACAGGACTCTCAAAATGGCGGCAGGCTCTTTCCTTTTTGGGCCTGGTCCACTGAAATGGCCCTGGGACACCTTGGAAATCGGACGCTTGTCTGCTAGGTCTTGGACCCCATTCTCGAAAGCGTCCCCTCCGCCTTGAGGATTCTACAAAAGTCTTGGGGGCCCCCGACTCCTGTAGGCTTCCGGTGGGTAGCGGCTGCCATGATTGCTCGCGGAATGACCACGACGGAGCCACGAGATGGTGGTGCTTTCATGCTGACGCCAGCTTCAGTCTGAAACATCCAGAAACAAGGTGGGGCTTTCATCGTTTGGGAAAAAAAATAGTTTTCATCCAATGAAAAGTGTTATTTTTAGGTCATATGATCAAGCCTTCCATCATTAGGAAACCAAAAGTAAAATGAACCAATGAAAAGTTTTATAAACAAGTCACATGACCTGTTATGCGGCATAGGGTATAAAAAACGTAGAAAATCCGTTGGCACGTGAGGCGGCGTCAGTAGCGGACCGATGTGCGAATAGGCCGAAGGCAGCACAACGCGCCAAGATCCGGATGGCACCGAGGTGGTGTCCAGCAAGTTGTCGCACTGGTGTGGCCATCCTACAATGGTGAAAGTCGGCGTGGGGCGCCCCGTTGGCCTGTGAGATGGCGTCAGTAGCGGACCGATGTGCGAATAGGCCGAAGGCAGCACAACGCGCCAAGATCCGGATGGCACCGAGGTGGTGTCCAGCAAGTTGTCGCACTGGTGTGGCCATCCTACAATGCTGAAAGTCGGCGTGGGGCGCCCCGTTGGCCTGTGAGATGGCGGCAGTAGCGGACCGATGTGCGAATAGGCCGAAGGCAGCACAACGCGCCAAGATCCGGATGGGACCGAGGTGGTGTCTAGTAAGTTGCACTGGTGTGGCCATCCTACAATGCTGAAAGTCGGCGTGGGGCGCCCCGTTGGCCTGTGAGATGGCGTCAGTAGCGGACCGATGTGCGAATAGGCCGAAGGCAGCACAATGCGCCAAGATCCGGATGGCACCGAGGTGGTGTCTAGTAAGTTGCACTGGTGTGGCCATCCTACAATGCTGAAAGTCGGCGTGGGGCGCCCCGTTGGCCTGTGAGATGGCGTCAGTAGCGGACCGATGTGCGAATAGGCCGAAGGCAGCACAACGCGCCAAGATCCGGATGGCACCGAGGTGGTGTCCAGCAAGTTGTCGCACTGGTGTGGCCATCCTACAATGCTGAAAGTCGGCGTGGGGCGCCCCGTTGGCCTGTGAGATGGCGACAGTAGCGGACCGATGTGCGAATGGGGCCAAAGGCAGCGCAACAATATTTTCTGAATAGAAGACACCACAAGGCGCTGAGATGCAAAGATCCGGATGGCAACGAGGTGGTGTCTAGTAAGTTGCACTGGTGTGGCCATCCTACAATGCTGAAAGTCGGCGTGGGGCGCCCCGTTGGCCTGTGAGATGGCGTCAGTAGCGGACCGATGTGCGAATGGGGCCAAAGGCAGCGCAACAATATTTTCTGAATAGAAGACACCACAAGGCGCTGAGATTCGGTTAGCACCGAGGTGGTGTCTAGCAAGCTATGCAGCTGAGTTGCGTGTGCACTTGCGGCGAATAGGTCGAAGGCAGCACAACAATGTTTTCTGAATAGAAGACACCACAAGGCGCTGAGATTCGGTAGGCACCGAGGTGGTGTCTAGCAAGTTGCCGTACTGGTGTGGCCATCCTACAATCCTGCTCCGAATAACGGCGTGGGGTGCCCGAAGGGGGGGGGGAAGGCGGCGTGAACGGGCCTTCCCAGGTGGAGGCTCGTCTGCTGTAGTGGGGCGCCCCTTTACCGTTTCAGTTGCCATTCAGCTGAGTTTCGGCCGCTCTTGATGCTACAGCGACAGGCGGCTGCAAGAGGACTCTCAAAATGGCGGCCTGTTCTTTGGATTTGGGCCTGGTCCACTAAAATGGCCCTGGGACACCTTAGAACTCGGACGCTCGAATTTTTTTTCCTTTCCTCTACATGCAAAAAAAGGTAAATGCCCGGTACGTTACACGCTTCATCTGCCACGATGTACTCTCCAGAGGAACCGAAAAAAAAATATAGTTATGGTAACTATACCATGCATCGTCATATGGAGAGGTGGCACCGATTAATTATAGTGCTGCATAAAAGAGAGATTTGGAGGAGAACCCCCGACCTGCCAGTACATTCATCAAAGAAGTGGCACTGACAGCATCAGAGGCAAGGGAAACGGTCCCAAATATTTAGAAGAACTTTGGAAAGATTAAAATGACATGTTTAGATTGTGGCAAATTAATTTCATGTGGACAGATGAGTGTTACTCTAATCAATACAGCATATGAACATCATCATAGTCGATGGTTGGTAGAGACATTTTGACTATATCCTGGACCTGCCCGTCCTCGCCCAAAATGGCGCCGGAATAAATGGGACTCGTAACTCCTTGTTGTGTACTGGTTGCACAACCTTGATATCACGAGATACGTATGCAGTTTTGAAGCACATGGCGGTCGGGGACGAGAATAGATTGAATATTTCGATATCCCTATTGATATTAAGTTCTGATATGTTATTGATTACTGTACTATTGAAAGTTCGAATTAACGTCACCCATGGTACTTGCCCGCAAATGTATATCTAGATAATTTTATTGTAAGTGGCCCTGTCGTATTTTAATTATAAAATGTACGTCCACCGATTCCGCAACTGTTAGACACTTTAGTTCTTGCAACCTAATGGCCCGCCCGTTACGTTCCTCTACAGTGTAAATGTCTACTCATCATATACGATTACAGTTTGCTCCGTGGCCGGCCCACGTGGTTATAGGCCCGTATTTGTATAATGACATTTTCACAATAAAGGTTTTTAAAAGAAAACATGGTAGTAGTATATACATTGGTAAAGTTTTTAATAATAGTCACTGTTTTCGAATCAGTAAAAGGCAAGTGAAATAAAGCAGTCCAATTACATGAAGGGTAAAAGGTATCATACGCAGGAACGCAGTAAAGATAAATGGTCAAGGGCTGTTGTGTTTTCTACTCCTGCAACATAAAGTGATCGATAAGAATCTGATATTCAGGCGTATTGGCGACTAAGACAGCAGGCCGACCCTCTTTTGCTCAACGGCTCCGTCATGGGACGAAGAAACGCCCTTTTTCTCGAAAAAGGAATATATTTTACTTGCAGGACAGTTGTAAATTTTCCGGGAAAGTACATTAGCCTGGAACATTATAACATATATTTAAGAAAAAATAATGTTCGAAAGCATCATTAGAATAAGAAAAGTAAAATGAACCAATGAAAAGTTTTATTAACAAGTCATATGACCTGTTATGCTTACGTTACGCGCTGCGCGTCGCGCCCCGGATCACTTCCGGATGCGCTAACGCGGCGCGTCATATGACGCATTACGCAACAACGCAGGTCTAGAATATAGTCAAAATGTCTCCACCAACCAGCAGTCGGAACACAACCCCTTTCAGCAGGCTAAATAGTTCTGTTAAATGACAACAGAAGGGACAGGCAACAAGAACCATCAGTGAAAGAGGGGAGGGCTAGTTCTTCTCTACCGGGTCACGTTGGGGCGCTACCGGAACTGATCGAATTGGTAGTCTACAGTGTTTCTGGATGTTTCAGACTGAAGCTGGCGTTAGCATGAGAGCACCACCATTTCGTAGCTCCGTCGTGGCCATTCGACGAGCAATAATGCTAGCCGCTCTCCACCAGAAGCCTGCGGGAGTCGGGGGCCCCCAAGACTTTTGTAGAATCTTCAAGGCTGAGGGGACGCTTTCGAGAATGGAGCCCAATCTCCAGCAGACAAGCGTCCGAGTTCCAAGGTGTCGCAGGGCAATTTTAGTGGACCACGCCCAAATCTGAAGAGCCGGCCGCCATTTTGAGAGTACTGTGGCAGCCGGCTATCGCTGCACCGCAAGAGCGGGAGCAACTCAACTACATGGTGAGCGAGACGCTGTAGTCGAAAGAGCGGGCGGTAAACAGCTGAATAGCGGAAGAGGCACAGTGTAGCAAAAGCGGGCGGAATGGTAACTGAAATGGTAAAGGGGCGCCCCACTACAGCGTGTCTTTAGGTGAAACGGATTGTGGGACAAGGTCAAGAATGGAAGAGTTACCAAAAGGCAAAAAGTTCCGCTTGATCCCGGGAGCCGGCCACCTATGTCGGGGGCGATCTCAGGCTACACCAGGAGAACACGACTTGGGGAGGGAGCCGGAGCCAAGCGCCCCCTCCGAGTCCGCGCCATCACACCGTCCCTCGGGGGCCTCCGTCAAGCGGTTCAGGGTGGCACCGCATTACATTGTTCACAAATGCAGTCTCGTCCTCAAACAGTCCCCACTTTACTTTGACAATAATGAAGCTGAAGCAAGTGCAAATAGGCTTCAGACAGTGTTACAAGCACTCCTCAAAACTTTGAACCATCTGAGTGCATGAGTTTCATGCTCGATCGATTGAGCTAGCCGGATCGGGCATCAAAAAGTATAAAATAGTTATGTAAATAGTTGTTTAATAAAATGTTTTACCCTGTTACTTTGCTGGTGTGTTGTATATATTTGTAATATTTGCATAGAGTTTATCGTTATTTTGGGCGGGGTGGGTGGCGGAGCCGAGCTGTATTGCAGCCATCATGGTGTGGAGTTCAGTTCATCTCAATAGTTTCGTGTTTGTCATGAGGGGTTGTTCCTAATGTTTCTATTTTAGCGAGGTCAAAAAGAGATCCCATTAGTGGCCTACTGATTTTGCTCGATTCCTTTTGTTTTTTTACACGATTTTTCGCTATCTGCAAAGACTAAACAGAGTATTGCGACTCTGTGCTTGTTTGTAAATAGAGAATGAACCAAAGAGAACCAATTCTAAAACAGTAAATGCTTGGATAACAATCAATCAAATGGAGAGAGAAGCAGGCACGACGGATTACAACGGGGGCAAAGGCCTGCGTTAACTACCCTTCACTATCTGCAAAGAGAGAGTACTCCTAATAGAAATGAGGGGGAGGGGGGGCAGCATTCAAAGCAGATCAGTGTGCATAAACACGAAAATGTTTTTACTTACCACGTACTTGACATTCGACAGCTTATGATATTTGCTATTAAAAAACCATTGAAATTCACTGAAAAAACCATAGGTTAGAGACCATGTATAGTTAGGAATTAGCATTTAAAACACCTTGAAAATTCACTGAAAAAACCATAGGTTAGAGACCATATATAGTTAGGAATTAGCATTTAAAAAACCTTGAAAATTCACTGAAAAAACCATAGGTTATAGACTATATATAGTTAGGGCTTAGCATTTAAAAAACCTTATTTTACTCACACAAAACCATTGAAATTCCATATATAGTTAGTTGCACTAACTATATATCGCGCACCCGCAATCCACTGCTGATGATGTCACATATTACATCATTCATGACATGGTCAGTGACATCACTGATGACATCACTGATGACATCTCAAATGACATCACTGATGACATCACTGATGACATCTCATTTGACATCAATGATCACATCACTTATGATATCATTCATGTGACAATAAAATGCATCTCCTCACACTTTAATATAACCTCTGTTACACCCAGTGTTAAATATGAGTATAATTTTTGAAACCATTGACACACCAATACTAGTTACTACATACGCACTCACTGATTCCTACTTCTACACACACATTCACTCATTCACCCATACAATCATTCATACATACAATGACTCATCTTTACAACACTATCATATGCACTCATACACCTATACAGACAATCACACTCTGCCACTCACCCATGGAGTTACTTACACACCTAGTCAGTCCTGTAAAGAATCAATCACACTTCCATTTTCTAATCTATACAGTTAAACATAGAGCACATAACATTTTCAAACATATACTAACACATACTTACTCTCTTATACAATCATTGATACAAGTACACATTGATCTGCACAGAGTCACACACCTCCCAGCCAGCCACACACACACTCAGTCTCCCATACAAATAATTGGGCAACCAATCAATAACCCATATAGTTACTCATATAGCTACTGATCAACACATGCAGCAGTTTACAGAACAATACAAATAATGATGCACAAATTAAGACAGTTTAGTCACTAACCCATGCACTCAGTGAGACACATTTAATCACTCACTCATACAGTCAGTCATGCACCTACTGAATCCTTCATCCAGACACTTATTCATCCACTCATTCTTCAATATGTAAGACATATTTAAAGTTTACAGAAACATACAGACACTGGATGTTGTCATCAGTGATGTCATCAGTGATGTCATTTGAGATGTCATCAGTGATGTCATCAGTGATGTCACTGACCATGTCATGAATGATGTAATATGTGATATCATCAGCAGTGGATTGCGGGTGCGCGATATATAGTTAGTGCAACTAACTATATATGGAATTTCAATGGTTTTGTGTGAGTAAAATAAGGTTTTTTAAATGCTAAGCCCTAACTATATATGGTCTATAACCTATGTTTTTTTCAGTGAATATATATATATATATATATATATATATATATATATATATATATATATATATATATATATATATATATATATATATGCCACAGACTGTAACAACTAATCCTTGCCGCTGCACAAATTCGAGGGCACACTGGAGCCAATACTTGAAACAAATTGAATCGAGTGCCAGACTGACAAACGGCCTTCCTCAGTGTCAGTTTATAAACATTAATCACATGTTTAAATAAAGTTTTACAAAAAACAAACAAATTACTGTCAGTGACATAGAAACAGTTCCTTGGGAGCTTAGTAACGGGGCCGCCATATTGCAAAGTTCATTTGTTATCGTTTCATTACATGTTTTTGTAAACAAAGTGATTCATGTTATTTCGAGGGAAATATAACGCAATCATTACAAACAATCATAATAAACAAATGAGCGTGGATTTCCGCTTCAATTCAATTTATATTGCCAAGACAACTCGATTATTATTTTTTATCGATGTCTAGCGACAAATATGTTATTCTGCCATGAATGGGCCTATACTCACTATTATGAACATGCGACCAACTTTACATAATATTCTGTTGTTTAGTGGAAAACAATGATGGATCAGCCCTGAATGGGCTCCTATTTCTATCTATATATCCCTCTCCATTTATTATTTACATATATCCCTGCCCTTATATATATATGTAACTGTTTCCATTCAATTTAAACTTAGATTACAATGTCATTGTTCAAAGAGAAGAAGGTAAGTCTCTAATTCATTGCTATATACAGTTCAATCACCACAAATGTATTCAGACAAATATTCTTGTTCGAAAAGATCCCAGATTTTAATCCTACTTAATAAATAGATAATCCTATCCAATGTGAGCCCACATTTCCTCTTCATTGTTCAAGCCCCATGGGGCCTTGCTTTGTAATTTGATTATGTATTTAGCTTCTAGTGTGCGTAAGCGCATAACTTTATCTCCACCTCTCTCTCCTCGACGGCTGGTGGAGAAGTGTTGGGAATATATATATATATATATATATATATATATATATATATATATATATATATATATATATATAACGATACAATCCCTCCAAAAAAGAACTCAGAGGCCAAAGGGGATTTCAGGGCAAACAGCACGCTTTATTCCGATGTTCTCAGTGGCGGCGTATGCATTTCGGCACTCCAGCCTTCCTCAGCGCCCAACACTGGAGCATGTCCTTTACCTATTGGTTCCATCCCGTGTAAAGTACCAGCTAGCACACAGCGCTCCTCCCCTTGATGTTGTCGAGACACCCTTGGTAGTTCTTGATGGTAGAACAGCATGTCCCAGAAGGCACTGTGTCGGCCAACCCGGGCAGGTGGCGTGGGAGAGTGAGGCAAAACAGTGGGTCCGTGCTAGCAGTTCAGGTAAGTGATAGGGGGAGCCTCAGATCACAAGAAAGTTCACGGCTGCTACCCTTTGTCCCCTCGTACCGCTACAGCCGATTTCCACTGAAGCACAGCTGGGCAGGGGCAGTCAAATGGAGACTACATGCCCCATAAAGGTGAAATACCTCAATCATCCCATCTGGCCTGTGAGTCCTGGCGGTCCCGGAAATATTGATTCCTCGATTACGAAAAACGCTGAAATCAGCGTGGTGCCAATGAGCTTCCGGGACGCTTGAAGTAGCAGGGCCTTCTGTACTGTGCCCCTTGGCAAGCGCAGAAAATACGACAATATCATCCCTCCAAAGAAGAACTCAGAGGCCAAAGGGGATTTCAGGGCAAACAGCACGCTTTATTCCGATGTTCTCAGTGGAGGCGCATGCATTTCGGCACTGCAGCATTCCTCAGCGCCCAACACTGTAGCATGTCCTTTAACTATTGGCTCCATCCCGTGTAAAGTACCAGCTAGCACACAGCGCTCCTCCCCCTGATGTTGTCGACACACCCTTGGTAGTTCTTGATGGTAGAACAGCATGTCCCAGAAGGCACTGTGTCGGCCAAACCGGGAAGGTGGAGTGGGAAAGTGAGGCAATACAGTGGGTCTGTGCTAGCAGTTCAGGTAAGTGATAGGGGGAGCCTCAGATCACAAGAAAGTTCACCGCTGCTACCCTTTGTCCCCTCGTCCCGCTACAGCCGATTTCCACAGAAGCACAGCTGGGCAGGGGCAGTCAAATGGAGACTACATGCCCCATAAAGGTGAAATACCTCAATCATCCCATCTGGCCTGTGAGTCCTGGCGGTCCCGGAAATATCGATTCCTCGATTATGAAAAATGCTGAAATCAGCGTGGTGCCAATAAGCTTCCGGGACACTTGAAGTAGCAGGGCCTTCTGTACTGCGCCCCTTGGCAAGCGCAGAAAATACGACGATACAATCCCTCCAAAGAAGAACTCAGAGGCCAAAGGGGATTTCAGGGCAAACAGCACGCTTTATTCCGATGTTCTCGGTGGCGGCGTATGCATTTCGGCACTCCAGCCTTCCTCAGCGCCCTACACTGAGGCATGTCCTTTACCTATTGGCTATATATATATATATACTTATACGAGGCAGTAAAACAGCTCCTTACGCTGGGACTCACCTATTGTCCCGAAATCACTTTTGACTACAGCAATACCAGCATTGATGTTTTCACTAAGATACACTTAATAAGTCAGTTATACAATCAATTTTACAAAATAAACATCCATTTAGACACTTATTTACCCATTTATTCTTCCATCGACCTTAAGATATAAATATATAAAAAATATTTATTTTTCAGAAAAATACACATTCACTGGATCAGTGATATCATCAGTGATGTCATTTGAAATGTCATGAGTGATGTCATGAGTGATGTCACTGACCATGTCATGAGTGATGTAATATGTGACGTCATCAGTAGTGGATTGCGGGCGCGCGAGTTATAGTTAGCTGAACTAACTATAACGGGGGAATTTCAATGGTTTTGTAGGAGTGAAATGTCCAGGTAACTATAACATGTGTGAAACCTATGTTTTTTTCAGTGAATTTCTAAGGTTTTTTAAATGCTAATTCCTAACTATAACGTAACTAAAACCTATGTTTTTTTCAGTGAATTTGCAAGGTTTTTAAATGCTAATTCCTAACTATAACGTGCCTAAAACATATGGTTTTTTCAGTGAATATATATATATAAGAAAACAGAGGAATAAAAAAGAATAATAAAAAAAGAATACATTGTTTGATGCATAGGGGGATACACCCCGGTAGGTCTTAGAAACTAGGAACCATTCATGATTGAATTGTAATCCAATGTCTTCTTTTTATATTCCTCATAAAGTATTAGACTGTGAAAAATATTGTGTACGCAAATATTGAACTGTTTGTTGTCTGTAATGTTTTTAAATCAGCACTAAGCACTTTATTTTATCACGCCATTGTTGAAGCTTTAGCCTGTAAATAGATGAATAGTATACACTAAAAGATGGCCGCCACGTTAACATAATGGAACATCTTCAATGTTGATGATTGTAATTCCGGTCTATAGGCTTTAAAATGGCGTCACTTTACAAACACAAACTGACACTGACGAAGCTGGATTAGCGAAACGCGTCTGTCAGGGGTGAAGGGGGGTTTGCATTTAATAAATTTTGCATAACGGATTCCAGTGTGCTAGCCATTTTTTCAACTGGATAGTTGAATGTGTTGCAATATATATATATATATTACCTACTGGCGGTCGCCAGTAGGTATATATAGTTAGGATTTTTTCTCTATGGGTTTTTTGAAAATTCTATGTCTAATAACTTTGGCGTTTGTGGACGGAATTGGCTGAAATTTTCAGGAAAATGGCACATTTTGTTTTCTGAGCAGCCCCTGAAAATTTTGGGGGGGTTCGTCAAGGGGGGGCCGAGAAAAAAGGGGGGTCCCAAAACGCGTTTTTCCCATGTTAATTTCCATAGGGCGGTTGGCCTCACTTTTAGCCCGAACGGCTGAATGGATTTGCACGAAACTTGGCAAAATTGTAGGGACTGGTAGCCCGATGTGCCTTTTGTAGGTCTCAATATATGTGCTTCAGTGGATTTTGAGAAATTAATGTTCAAAAAAAGATATATATCTGTAGCAGCGGACTGGGCAGCGCTCCGCTACGCGTACTTTTCGCGCAACGGAGCTTTGTGAAGCGAAGCTGATTGGTTCTCCGGCGTCTGTCAACATTCCAAACAGTCCGTAGCGGCCGCCATCTTGTCTCTCGGTAGGATCGAGAGACAAGAGGAGGCCAAAGCGAAGGGGCAAATGACCATAAGGGGGCATAGTACATTGTCGCTCACCCCCTAGGTTTGATGTGGAGGTTTTAAAAGGGCCCCGCGGGGCAAAAAAAAATAAACATAATAATAATCGAACAGCTGAATGGATTTGCACGAAACTTGGCAAAATTGTAGGGACTGGTAGCCCGATGTGCCTTTGCTAGATCTCAATATATGTGCTCCAGTGGATTTTGAGAAATTAACGTTCAAAAAAAGGTATATATCTGTAACAGCGCACCGCTTCGCGTACTTTTCGCGTTACGGAGCTTTGCGAAGCGAAGCTGATTGGCTCTCCGGTGTCTGTAAACATTCCAAACAGTCCGTAGCGGCCGCCATCTTGTCTCTCGGTAGGATCGAACAGCTGAATGGATTTGCACGAAACTTGGCAAAATTGTAGGGACTGGTAGCCCGATGTGCCTTTGCTAGGTCTCAATATATGTGCTTCAGTGCATTTTGAGAAATTAACGTTCAGAAACAAGATATATATCTGTAACAGCGCTCCGCTTCGCGGAGATAAAATTATATGTGTATTACCTAGCTGTTGCTAACACCAGTTAGCGACGGCTAGTAGAAGATAGCGACCATCTTGGGCCCCACTTTGCATGTGAGTGATATTTATCACTAATGACATGCAAAGTGGGCATGCCAAGATGTTAGCGACTGGAAACAGTCGCTAACATCGCTATCTCCTATTATCAACTTTTGGAAATATTCGAGATAAGGGCGAATATCTCCAAAAGCTACCACCTGCCCTGAGCAGTTCTTAGCCATGTTATCCAATGGGAGGTGGATAACATGGCTAAGAGCATTAGCTTGGTAATGCATGAATATCGCTGAGTTTTCAGCGATATTAATGCATTGCGGTCGTTTTTTATCGTATTTCCGATAAACCTTGATAATAGCAAGGTTTATCTGCGATAATTTCTGACGGTAAAAAAATCGTTGCTAAGCATCGTTAGGGATAAATATCGCTTAACTTTGGTAATATGCCCCAACGTCTGTTAACGTTCGATTCGAAGGAAATCAGGAAGTGTTGAAAAACATTGTCTGCGCCATCTTGTCTTTTTTCAAATGCCACACTTTTGTCGTGCACGGCAGCCATTTTAGATGCCTTGACCAGACCCACTCTGTGCACGCTGTCGATCCTTAGCATGGCTCCCCACCCTCGCAAGCATCTCCCCCAGGCAGTGGTCACCCCCGCTCTCTGTCTTATGCATGGGTAATAAACCTCCCCCATCTGCGCTGCTGTTCCCTGAGAATCACACCCTGTGCCCGCCCGACACCTCCCTTTCGCCCTATTCACTACCGCACCCTCTGACACTCCTTTTCCTCTGTGTCCGATTGTCCAGGCCGGTCCTAGGCTATCAGCTAGCCCTGCAGATGTAGTTTATGGCCACAGCTGTAAAGAATCACCCCTCTTCAAAGGAGTTATAGTAGATCAAGGCCCACACTCGATGAGATCCGTCACAGCAGAAGCGTTGCTATTATCTGAAAACCATCCTGTATTGTGATTGGGGAGGGGACCGAGCCTGAAGCGGAAGATTCCAGGGATGACTGTTTGTACATCAAAGTTTTTACAATTATGTGTCACATTAAAAATATATAGCACTCCGACAAAGTAGTAAGATTATAAAACTTTAATAATTTATAAATATATACAAGAAAACAAAAATAGTAATAACATATAAACATTTTTAGGGAAAAACAACGAAGTAGCGGTCGGCTGTGCGAATAGTCCCAACGCAGCACAACGTCCAGATTTCCGGCGTGCGGCGTCGCGGGGGGTGGGTCATCAGTAGCAAACTGTTGTGCGAATAGTTCCAAGGCAGCAGAACGCGCCGAAATCTAGATGACACGAAAGTGATGTCTAGTAAGTTGCCACCCAGCAAATAACGGCATGGGGCGTCGCGGGGGGTGGGTCATCAGTAGCAAACTGTTGCGCGAATAGTTCCAAGGCAGCAGAACGATGGCACCAAGGTGATGTCCAGTAAGTTGCCGCACTGGTTTTGGTATCCTACAATGCTGCTCCGAATAACGGCGTGGAGCGCCCCGGGGGAGGCGGCGTGAACGGGCCTCTCCAGGTGGAGTGTCATCTGTTGTAGTGGGGCGCCCCTTTACCGTTTCAGTTGCCATTCCGTCCGTTTTTGGTCCACTGTGTCAAAAGCCGCAATTCAGCTGAGTTGCGCCCACTCTTGCGGTGCAGCGATAGGCGGCTGTCACAGGACTCTCAAAATGGCGGCAGGCTGTTTCCTTTTTGGGCCTGGTCCACTGAAATGGCCCTGGGACACCTTGGAAATCGGACGCTTGTCTGCTAGGTCTTGGACCCCATTCTCGAAAGCGTCCCCTCCGCCTTGAGAATTCATCAAAAGTTTTGGGGGCTCCGACTCCTGCAGGCTTCTGGTGGGGAGCGGCTGCCATGATTGCTCGCGGAATGACCACGACGGAGCTACGAGATGGTGGTGCTCTCATGCTGACGCCAGTTTCAGTCTGAAACATCCAGAAACAAGGTGGGGCTTTCATCGTTTGGGAAAAAAAAAAAGTTTTCATCCTATGAAAAGTGTTGTTTTTAGGTCACATGATCATGCCTTCCATCATTAGGAAACCAAAAGTAAAATGAACCAATGAAAAGTTTTATAAACAAGTCACATGACCTGTTATGCGGCATAGGGTTTAAAATGCGGAGAAAATACGTTGGCACGTGAGGCGGCGTCAGTAGCGGACCGATGTGCGAATAGGCCGAAGGCAACACAACGCGCCAAGATCCGGATGGCACCGAGGTGGTGTCCAGCAAGTTGCAGCACTGGTGTGGCCATCCTACAATGCTGAAAGTCGGCGTGGGGCGCCCCGTTGGCCTGTGAGTTTGCGTCAGTAGCGGACCGATGTGCGAATAGGCCGAAGGCAGCACAACGCGCCAAGATCCGGATGGCACCGAGGTGGTGTCTAGTAAGTTGCCGCACTGGTGTGGCCATCCAACAATGCTGAAAGTCGGCGTGGGGCGCCCCGTTGGCCTGTGAGTTTGCGTCAGTAGCGGACCGATGTGCGAATAGGCCGAAGGCAGCACAACGCGCCAAGATCCGGATGGCACCGAGGTGGTGTCTAGTAAGTTGCCGCACTGGTGTGGCCATCCTACAATGCTGAAAGTCGGCGTGGGGCGCCCCGTTGGCCTGTGAGATGGCGTCAGTAGCGGACCGATGTGTGAATGGGGCCGAAGGCAGCGCAACAATATTTTCTACTATGTTTCCGGAGTAGAAGACACCACAAGGCGCTGAGATGCCAAGATCCGGATGGCACCGAGGTGGTGTCTAGCAAGTTGTGGCACTGGTGTGGCCATCGTACAATGGTAAAAGTCGGCGTGGGGCGCCCTGTTGGCCTGTGAGATGGTGTCAGTAGCGGACTGATGTGTGAATGGGGCCAAAGGCAGCGCAACAATATTTTCTACTATATTTTCGGAGTAGAAGACACCACAAGGCGCTGAGATGCCAAGATCCGGATGGCACCGAGGTGATGTGTAAGTTGCGGACCGATGTGCGAATGGGGCCAAAGGCAGCTCAACAAAATTTTCTGAAGAGAATACACCACAAGGCGCTGAGATGCCAAGATCCGGATGGCACCGAGGTGATGTCTAAGTTGCGGACCGATGTGCGAATGGGGCCAAAGGTAGCGTAACAAGATTTTCTGTATGGAAGATACCACTAGGCGTTGAGATGCCAAGATTCGGATGGCACCGAGGTGATGTCTAGCAAGTTGTGCCACTGGTGTGGCCATCGTACAATGGTAAAAGTCGGCGTGGGGCGCCCTATTGGCCTGTGAGATGGTGTCAGTAGCGGACTGATGTGCGAATGGGGCCAAAGGCAGCGCAACAATATTTTCTGACTGACACCACAAGGCGCTGAGATGCCAAGATCCGGATGGCATCGAGGTGATGTCTAAGTTGCGGACTGATGTGCGAATGGGGCCAAAGGCAGCGTAACAATATTTTCTGTATGGAAGATACCACTAGGCGTTGAGATGCCAAGATTCGGATGGCACCGAGGTGATGTCTAGCAAGTTGGTGTGGTCATCCTACAATGCTGAAACTCGGCGTGGGTCACCCCATTAGCCTGTGAGATGGCGTCAGTAGCGGACCGATGTGCGAATAGGCCGAAGGCAGCACAACGCGCCAAGATCCGGATGTCACCGTGGTGGTTTCATAGTTGAGAGGCACTTCATCTGCAGTGGGGCGCCGAGATCCGGATGGCACCGAGGTGATGTCTAGCAAGTTGCTGTACTTGTGTGGTCATCCTACAATGCTGAAACTCGGCGTGGGTCGCCCCATTAGCCTGTGAGATAGCTGTTCTTTGGATTTGGGCCTGGTCCACTAAAATGGCCCTGGGACACCTAAGAACTCGAACGCTCGATTTTTTTTTCCTTTCCTGTACATGCAAAAAAAGGTAAATGCCCGGTATGTTACACGCTTCATCTGCCACGATGAACTCTCCAGAGGAACCGAAAAAATATATAGTTGTGGTAACTATACCATGCATCGTCATATGGAGAGGTGGCACCAATTAATTATAGTGCTGCATAAAAGAGAGATTTGGAGGAGAACCCCTGACCTGCTAGTACATTCATTAAAGAAGTGGCACTGAGAGCTTCAGAGGCAAGGGAAACGGTCCCAAATATTTAGAAGAACTTTGGAAAGATTAAAATGACATGTTTAGATTGTGGTAAATTAATTTCATGTGGGCAGATGAGTGTTACTCTAATAAATACAGCATATGAACATCATCATAGTCGATGGTTGGTAGAGACATTTTGACTATATCCTGGACCTGCCCGTCCTCGCCCAAAATGGCGCCGGAATAAATGGGACTCGTAACTCCTTGTTGTGTACTGGTTGCACAACCTTGATATCACGAGATACGTATGCAGTTTTGAAGCACATGGCGGGCGGGGACGAGAATTGATTGAATATTTCGACATCCCTATTGATATTAAGTTCTGATGTGTTATTGATTACTGTACTGTTGAAAATTCGAATTAACGTCACCCATGGTACTTGCCCGCAAATGTATATCTAGATAATTTTATTGTAACTGGCCCTGTCGTATTTTAATTATAAAATGTACATCCACCGATTCCGTAGCTGTTAGACACCTTAGTTTTTGCAACCTAATGGCCCGCCCGTTACGTTCCTCTACAGTGTAAATGTCTATTCATCATATACGATTACAGTTTGCTCCGTGGCAGGCCCACGTGGTTATAGGCTCGTATTTGTATAATGAAATTTTCACAATAAAGGTTTTTAAAAGAAAACATGGTAGTAGTGTATACATTGGTAAAGTTTTTAATAATAGTCACTGTTTTAGAATCAGTAAAAGGCAAGTGAAATAAAGCAGACCAATTACATGAAGGGTAAAAGGTATAATACGAAGGAACGCAGTAAAGATAAATGGTCAAGGGCTGTTGTGTTTTCTATTCCTGCAACATAAAGTGATCGATAAGAATCTCATATTCAGGCGTATCGGCGACTAAGACAGCAGGTCGACCCTCTTTTGCTCAACGGCTCCGTCATGGGACGAAGAAACGCTCTTTTTCTCGAAAAAAGAATATATTTTACTTGCAGGACAGTTGTAAAATTTCCGGGAAAGTACATTAGCCTGGAACATTATAACATATATTTAAGAGAAAATAATGTTCGGAAGTAATTAAAAGCGTAATTTTTAGGTGATATGACCAAGGCTTTCATCATTAGAATAAGAAAAGTAAAATGAACCAATGAAAAGTTTTATTAACAAGTCACATGACTTGTTATGCTTACGTTACGCGCTGCGCGCCCCGGATGACTTCCGGATGCGCTAACGCGGCGCGTCATATGACGCATTACGCGACAACGCAGGTCCAGAATATAGTCAAAATGTCTCCACCAACCAGCGGTCGAAACACAACCCCTTTCAGCAGGCTAAATAGTTCTGTTAAATGACAACAGAAGGGACAGGCAACAAGAACCATCAGTCAAAGAGGGGAGGGCTAGTTCTTCTCTACGGGGTTACATTGGGGCGCTACCGGAACTGATCGAATTGGTAGTCTACAGTGTTTCTGGATGTTTCAGACCGAAGCTGGGGTTAGCATGAGAGCAGCACCATTTCGTAGCTCCGTTGTGGCCATTCCGCAACCAATCATGGCAGCCGCTCTTTATCGTTATTTTGGGCGGGGTGGGTGGCGGAGCCGAGCTGTTTTGCAGCCATCATTGTGTGGAGTTCAGTTCATCTCACTAGTTTTGTATTTGTCATGAGGGGTTGTTCCTAATGTTTCTATTTTAGCGAGGTCAAAAAGAGATCCCATTAGTGGCCTACTGATTTTGCTCGATTCCTTTTCTTTTTTTTTACACGATTTTTCGTTATCTGCAAAGACTAAACAGAGTATTGCGACTCTGTGTTTGTTTGTAAATAGAGAATGAACCAAAGAGAACTAATTCTAAAACAGTAAATACTTGGATAACAATCAATCAAATGGAGAGAGAAGCAGGCACGACGGATTACAACGGGGGCAAAGGCCTGCGTTAACTACCTTTCACTATCTGCAAAGAGAGAGTACTCCTAATAGAAATGAGGGGGGGGGGCACCATTCAAAGCAGATCAGTGTGCATAAACACGAAAATGTTTTCACTTACCACGTACTTGACATTCGACAGCTTATGATATTTGCTATTAAAAAACCATTGAAATTCACTTAAAAAACCATAGGTTATAGACCATATATAGTTAGGAATTAGCATTTACAAAACCTTGAAAATTCACTGAAAAAACCATAGGTTATAGACCATATATAGTTAGGAATTAGCATTTAAAAAACCTTATTTTACTCACACAAAACCATTGAAATTCCATATATAGTTAGTTGCACTAACTATATATTGCGCACCCGCAATCCACTGCTGATCATGTCACATATTACATCATTCATGACATGGTCAGTGACATCACTGATGACATCACTGATGACATCTCAAATGACATCACTGATGACATCACTGATGACATCTCATTTGACATCAATGACCACATCACTGATGATATCATTCATGTGACAATACAATGCATCTCCTCACATTTTAATATAACCTCTGTTTCACCCAGTGTTAAATACAGAGTATAATTTTTGAAACCATTGACACACCAATACTAGTTACTACATACGTACTCACTGATTCCTACGTCTACACACACATTCACTCATTCACCCATACAATCATTCATACATACAATCACTCATCTTTACAACACTATCATATGCACTCATACACCTATACAGACACTCACACTCTGCCACTCATCCATGGAGTTACTCACACACCTAGTCAGTCCTGTAAAGAATCAATCACACTTCCATTTTCTTGTCTATACAGTTAAACATAGAGCACCTTACATTTTCAAACATATAGTAACACATACTTACTTTCTTATACAATCATTGATACAAGTACACATTGATCTGCACAGAGTCACACACCTCCCAGCCAGCCACACACACACTCAGTCTCCCATACAAATACTTGGACAATCAATCAATAACCCATATAGTTAATCATATAGCTACTGATCAACACATGCAGTAGTTTACAGAACAACAGACATAATGATGCACAAATTAAGACAGTTTAGTCACTAACCCATGCACTCAGTGAGACACATTTAATCACTCACTCATACATTCAGTCATGCACCTACTAAATCCTTCGTCCAGACAGTTATACATCTACTCATTCTTCAATATCTAAAACATATTTAAACTTTACATAAACACACAGTCACTGGATGATGTCATCAGTGATGTCATCAGTGATGTCATTTGAGATGTCATCAGTGATGTCATCAGTGATGTCACTGACCATGTCATGAATGATGTAATATGTGACATGATCAGCAGTGGATTGCGGGTGCGCAATATATAGTTAGTGCAACTAACTATATATGGAATTTCAATGGTTTTGTGTGAGTAAAATAAGGTTTTTTAAATGCTAATTCCTAACTATATATGGTCTATAACCTATGGTTTTTTCAGTGAATATATATATATATATATATATATATATATATATATATATATATATATATATATATATATATATATATATATATATATATATATATATATTCACTGAAAAAACCATAGGTTATAGACCATATATAGTTAGGAATTAGCATTTACAAAACCTTGAAAATTCACTGAAAAAACCATAGGTTAGAGACCATATATAGTTAGCTGGACATTTTATTGACATAAAACCAATGAAATTCCATATATAGTTAGTTGCACTAACTATATATCGCGCACCCGCAATCCACTGCTGATGATGTCACATATTACATCATTCATGACATGGTCAGTGACATCACTGATGACATCACTGATGACATCTCAAATGACATCACTGATGACATCACTGATGACATCTCAAATGACATCACTGATGACTACATCCAGTGACTGTATAAGTCTGTAAAGTTAAAATATGTCTTACATATTGAAGAATTAGTGGATGTATAAGTGTCTGGACGAAGGATTTAGTAGGTGCATGACTGAATGTATGAGTGAGTGATTAAATGTGTCTCACTGAGTGCATGGGTTAGTGACTAAACTGTCTTAATTTGTGCATCATTATGTCTGTTGTTCTGTAAACTGCTGCATGTGTTGATCAGTAGCTATATGAGTAACTATATGGGTTATTGATTGATTGCCCAAGTATTTGTATGGGAGACTGAGTGTGTGTGTGGCTAGCTGGGAGGTGTGTGACTCTGTGCAGATCAATCTGTACTTGTATCAATGATTGTATAAGAAACTAAGTATGTGTTAGTACATGTTTGAAAATGTAAGGTGCTCTATGTTTAACTGTATAGACAAGAAAATGGAAGTCTCATTGATTCTTTACAGGACTGACTAGGTGTGTAAGTAACTCCATGGATGAGTGGCAGACTGTGAGTGTCTGTATAGGTGTATGAGTGCATATGATAGTGTTGTAAAGATGAGTGATTGTATGTATGAATGATTGTGTGGGTGAATGAGTGAAGGTGTGTGTAGACGTAGCAATCAGTGAGTGCGTATGTAGTAACTAGTATTGGTGTGTCAATGGTTTCAAAAATTATACTCTTTTTAACACTGGGTGAAACAGAGGTTATATTAAAATGTGAGGAGATGCATTGTATTGTCACATGAATGATATCATCAGTGATGTGGTCATTGATGTCAAATGAGATGTCATCAGTGATGTCATCAGTGATGTCATTTGAGATGTCATCAGTGATGTCATCAGTGATGTCACTGACCATGTCATGAATGATGTAATATGTGACATCATCAGCAGTGGATTGCGGGTGCGCGATATATAGTTAGTGCAACTAACTATATATGGAATTTCATTGGTTTTATGTCAATAAAATGTCCAGCTAACTATATATGGTCTCTAACCTATGGTTTTTTCAGTGAATTTTCAAGGTTTTGTAAATGCTAATTCCTAACTATATATGGTCTATAACCTATGGTTTTTTCAGTGAATTTTCAAGGTTTTGTAAATGCTAATTCCTAACTATATATGGTCTATAACCTATGGTTTTTTCAGTGAATTTCAATGGTTTTTTAATAGCAAATATCATAAGCTGTCGAATGTCAAGTACGTGGTAAGTAAAAACATTTTCGTGTTTATGCACACTGATCTGCTTTGAATGCTGCCCCCCACCCCTCATTTCTATTAGGAGTACTCTCTCTTTGCAGATAGTGAAGGGTAGTTAACGCAGCCCTTTGCCCCCTTTGTAATCCGTCGTGCCTGCTTCTCTCTCCATTTGATTGATTGTTCTCTTTGGTTCATTCTCTATTTACAAACAAGCACAGAGTCGCAATACTCTGTTTAGTCTTTGCAGATAGCGAAAAACCGTGTAAAAAAACAAAAGGAATCGAGCAAAATCAGTAGGCCACTAATGGGATCTCTTTTTGACCTCGCTAAAATAGAAACATTAGGAACAACCTGTTGAAAATAGCAATGCGTATGTACATAAGCGGCGTTCATTTGTGTTCACAGTACCCCTTGTTGATTGTTTGAATCGAGCATTGAATTGTTCGAAGTTGGTTCTCTTAAGGATCTTCTCTGCCTGCAAACGAGGAAGAATAGGAATATTCTCTCTCCCTTTGCAGATAGTGAAGGGTAGGTAACGCAAGCCTTTAACACGTCGTACCTATTTCATTCCTCATTGATTGATTGATTGTCCGAACATTGACTGTTTGGGAATTAGTTCTTTTTGGAGGTATTCCCTGTTTGCAAATAAACGTAGGAAAATCTTTGCAAGTAGTGAAAGGGTACGTAATGCGGACCTTTCTCCCCCGTTGTAATCTGTCATGCCTATCTACTCCCCACTGATTGATGCACCTGTTTCACCCGGACCATTTACTAGACATACGTCATCTGGCCCGACCAGAGAGCACCCCTAGTGAAAAGGACATATGCAATAATAACGAAGTGATCACTGTATCCTGTTAACAGAAACTTTAGCATGAAACAACCTGGAAAGAAAAGAATAGGAAAACGAAAATCAGTAGGCCACTGATGAACATGAACTTTTATTAAACAACGAACAAAGAAACGATAACATAACGTAATGATAAAACCTGTTAATGTCCTAGAAACAAGAAAACGTTAAAATATGCCATTGGTGAGAGACCAGAAAAACAGTAAGAGAAACCAAATCACCCCTCGCTGTCCCACCGCCTGCCACGCCAAAAAAATCGATAGACTAGGGAAAATGCAAGTCAGTAGAACATCCGCCCCCACTCTGGAAACTTCCAAGGTGGAGCAGGGTTCCGGCTACGCCCAGCCGGGAGCAGCCCATATAAGGCAGGTCCTGCTGCCACGCCTCGGCCAGGAGATCCTAACGTAGGGTGTAGCCGGAGGAGAGGCCGAGACCAGCGGGACCCGGCCAGGGGATTGCCTTTACAACGCAGAACAGTTGCAGGGGGGGGGGAATGTCTCCTCGACCCTCCCCTCTCTCTCCCAGTCCGGCCGCGGTGGCCCTTGAGAGTTGCAGGTAGTCCCGCCACATGCTCTTCCGGTCCGGCCACCAACGGTCGGGGGGCCGAGGCCGACGGGATCCGGCTGCAGCCGATAAACCAAGAAACCCGTTCATGGGGCCAGAGCCAGGGGCGTCCGGCCGACATCTACCGGAAGCCCGGCCCGAAGACGGACGGGACACTTCTTCTTTCTTGTATAATTGCTGCAACAACCCTGGGGGGGGATGTCTTGCACATGCCTCCGACCCCCCCCCCCTCGTCCTCATCGCCTGGTCCGGCCATAACAAATATCAAGCGAGACGCCGTGTGGTGCACTGGGAGGAAGAGACGGTGCGAACAGGCCTCTCCCGCCTCCCCAGTGGAGGCTTCCCAGCTGCACCCTCAGCGCTCCAGGCGCCCGGAAAAGAGTTCTTCCACTGTGGCCATGCTGCAACGTCTCGCCCGGCAGGGTGGAGCCCGTCCGCTCATTTGACCCCGCGATCGCCAGTAGCTACCGAACTCTCAAAATGGCGGTCGACCTGGCAAGAGCGGGCCCAGCATAAAGAAATGGCCCGGTCACTGGTTGACTCCACCACCGTAGTCCTCCACGACCTTGAAGATTCTAGAGGAGCCGCGGGAGTCTCCGACCCCCGATGGGGAATGACTGCCATGATCACCCGTGGAGTGACGAAACTGTATTCGCGGGACGTCGGCGCCAGCCTCACTTTGAATTACTAGAATCCTGCAGACCTCACTTCCGGTAAAAGCACAGTGTGACCCGGTAGGAAAAATTGTTGCACCCCCTCCCCTTTTTGACTGATAGTTCAAACCACCGATCCTTTCCTTTGCCCTTTTAACGGAACTTTGGACTGCCTCCCCCTCTTTTACATTTTCTAGAGAAAACAAAACATTAACCACTACATTAGCATAGCAGTTGACACCAGAACTGTTTTCAAATTGAAAACCAACAACATCTTCAACAGAATCCTTTTTGTTTCTGCTGTGACCCTGCTACAGCACAGGCATTGTCCCCAGCAGTAATTCTGCAATGCCGGTAAGAATAGCTGTGGTGCCTACTGGACTCACTCACCCCCGCGGCGCCCCACGCCGTTATGTGCTGGGCGGCAACTTGCTAGACATCACTTTAGTGCCATCTAGATTTCAGCGCGTTCTGCTGCCTTGGAACTATTCGCACAACAGACCACTACTGACAAGAATATTTCATTATTGGTGCTGTCAATTTCAATAAATCTATTGGATAATTCAAAAGAAATTGCCACGGTCTCTTCGTTGTTTAAATGTTTTTACTGTTTTTGTTTTGTTGTATATATTTATATGTTATTAAAGTTTTATATTCCTACTACTTTGTTGGAGTGCTATATATTTTTAATGTGAGACATAATTGTAAAAACTTTGATGTACAAAGAGTCATTCCTGGAATCTTCCGCTTCAGGCTCGATCCCCTCCCCAATCACAATACAGGATAGTTTTCAGATAGTAGGAACACGTGTGGTGTGACGCATCTCATCGGGTGTGGGCCTTGATCTACTATAACTCCTTTGAAGAGGGGTGATTCTTTACAGCTGAGGCCATAAACTACATCTGCAGGGCTAGCTGATAGCCTGGACAATCGGACACAGAGGAAGAGGAGTGTCAGAGGGTGCGGTAGTGAATAGGGCGAAAGGGAGGTGTCGGGCGGGCACAGAGTGTGATTCTCAGGGAAGAGCAGCGCAGATGGGGGGAGGTTTATTGCCCATGCATAAGACAGAGAGCGGGGGTGACCAGTGCCTGGGGAAGATGCTTGCGAGGGTGAGGAGCCATGCTACGAATCGACAGCGTGCAGAGAGTGGGTCTGGTCAAGACATCTAAAATGGCTGCCGTGCACGACAAAAGTGTGGCATTTCAAAAAAGGCAAGATGGCGCAGACAATGTTTTTCAACACTTCCTCATTTCCTTCGAATCGAACGTTAACAGACGTTGGGGCATATTACCAAAGTTAAGCGATATTTATCGCTAACGATGCTTACCAACGAATTTTTTACCGCTAAGCATCGTCAGAAATTATCAAAGATAAACCTTGCTATTATCAAGGTTTATCACAAATGCGATAATAAACGGCCGCAATGCATGAATATCGCTAAAAACTCAGCGATATTCATACATTACCGAGCTAATGCTCTTAGCCATGTTATCCACCTCCCATTGGATAACATGGCTAAGAACTGCTCAGGGCAGGTGTTACTTTTTGGAGATATTCGCGCTTAGCGCGAATATCTCCAAAAGTTGGTAATAGGAGATAGATATCTTGCATGTTGTAATGCAAGTTATTGTGGTATATGGAACTCATACCATAATCTCTCAGGAAAGCAGAAACTGATCCTTTTGGGACCGCCTAAAAAGGCCTAGGGGGTGAGGAGTACTCTACTTTGCCCCCTTTTCACGTTCCGAACTATTTTATTTTACTCTCTTCTGTAATTACACAAAATAGCACCGATAAGATGCATCGGAGACACACAGTGAGAGAAAGGAGGCCGGAGATGAAGAAGAGATGTCAAATACACATTGGAGATAATATAGTGGCAGAAGGGAAGTAAATATGAGTAAACTTACCATGTAACATAAAAATGTTGCACTCTATACTATAAGTCTCATTTTATACTACAATCACTTCGCTACAACCTCATAAATTAAAAATAAAAATGAATAATGTCTCAAACAATTTTTGATTTCTAAATATAAATTTATTCTTCAGAATTTTCTAAATTTGAAAGAACTAGTAACATGTCCTCATCAGCAATGTCCTCATGAAAAGTCTGCAATAATGATTCTTGTAACTCTATCGTCTCCAAACACTCGATAAATTCGCCATCAAGAGATTGATCAAAAAAATCATTCAAGTCATCTCCTCCTTCTGACAATATTTCATTATTGGTGCTGTCAATTTCAATCAATGTAGTGGAATCATTCAAGTCATCTCCTCGTGACAATATTTCATTATTGGTGCTCTCAATTTCAATCAATGTAGTGGAATCATTCAAGTCATCTCCTCCTTGTGACAATATTTCATTATTGGTGCTGTCCATTTCAATCAATCTAATGGAATCATACAAGTCATCTCCTCCTTGTGACAATATTTCATTATTGCTGCTCTCAATTTCAATCAACGTAGTGGAATCATTCAAGTCATCTCCTTGTGACAATATTTCATTCTTGGTGCTGTCCATTTCAATCAATCTAATGGAATCATACAAGTCATGTCCTCCTTGTGACAATGTTTCATTATTGGTGCTCTCAATTTCAATCAATGTAGTGGACAATTCAAAAGAAATTGCCACGGTCTCTTCATTGTGAGCCATTTTATTTTGAAATTGCTTGCTGTAAATTGCAGAAAAAAATAATCACTTTCATTTATCGTTTTTAGTAATACATAATATAAAACTAACTTTATCAAGTATTTAGTATAACAGAAGGACTGCAAATAAATAACAGAAAACATTTTTCAAATTATCTTCAAGTGTACAACATAGTTCCCCTTACAAATTAACAACTCACCTTTTCAAAAGTAGGAAAAGTGTTAGTACTGTGTAAATCAAACACCAGAAATTCACCACCAAAAATTCCTCACAAATGTACCTCAGACAGTAGTATCACAAAATGGCTGTGGTTTCCTCTCATTTGACATATATACATAACCAATTAACTTTCATCACACACAAATACAAAACCAAAGTAACATTTTAATTGGTTCTAAATTTCAACACTTTCAAATGTGTTTTCCCCATGCAATTTTCCATAGGACATTTACATACGTCTACAGCCTGAATGGCTGAACGGAATTACACCAAACTTGGCAAAATGGTACATCAAACCTAAGAGGTCAGGAAGGATCTACTATGCCCCCTTATGGTCATTTCCCCCTTCGCTTTGGCCTCCTCTTGTCTCTCAATCCTACCGAGAGACAAGATGGCGGCCGCTACGGACTGTTTGGAATGTTGACAGACGCCGGAGAACCAATCAGCTTCGCAAAGCTCCGTAACGCGAAAAGTACGCGAAGCGGAGCGCTGTTACAGATATATATCTTTTTTTGAACGTTAATTTCTCAAAATCCACTGGAGCACATATATTGAGACCTAGCAAAGGCACATCGGGCTACCAGTCCCTAATATTTTACCAAGTTTCGTGCAAATCCATTCAGCCGTTCGATTATTATTATTATTTTTTTTTTTTGCCCCGCGGGGCCCTTTTAAAACCTCCACATCAAACCTAGGGGGTCAGCGAGGATCTACTATTCCCCCTTATGGTCATTTGCCCCTTCGCTTTCGCCTCCTCTTGTCTCTCGATCCTACCGAGAGACAAGATGGCGGCCGCTACGGACTATTTGGAATGTTGACAGACGCCGGAGAACCAATCAGCTTCGCTTCACAAAGCTCCGTTGCGCGAAAAGTCCGCGTCCTGGGCCGCTGCCCAGTCCGCTGTTACAGATATATATCTTTTTTTAAACGTTAATTTCTCAAAATCCACTGCAGCACATATATTGAGACCTACAAAAGGCACATCGGGCTACCAGTCCCTACAATTTTGCCAAGTTTCGTGCAAATCCATTCAGCCGTTCGGGCTAAAAGTGAGGCCAACCGCCCTATGGAAATTAACATGGGAAAAACGCGTTTTGGGACCCCCCTTTTTTCTCGGCCCCCCCTTGACGAACCCCCCCAAAATTTTCAGGGGCTGCTCAGAAAACAAAATGTGCCATTTTCCTGAAAATTTCAGCCAATTCCGTCCACAAACGCCAAAGTTATTAGACATAGAATTTTCAAAAAACCCATAGAGAAAAAATCCTAACTATATATACCTACTGGCGACCGCCAGTAGGTAATATATATATATATATATATATATATATATATATATATATCCACACAAAGAGTTACCTCAATGACGGAGCCCACACGAGTGATCATTCCTGTTACCAATTTAATTGAGGCTGCAGCAAACATAGGTACAGTTCAGCCAGCACAAAATAAATCAAAGTCTCCAGCCGACGCGTTTCGGGCTCCTGCCCTTTGTCACAGGCTGACTTTGAGCAACTTAGCAAACACACCAACATGAGCTCACCGTTCAAATAGTACCTGCCCCAGTGGGCGTGGCTGCCCCGCAGCCTCCTGGTACCTGTAGTATTTGCTCATTACGATATCCCTCAAGTGAGTTTGGTGTGCACGCCACAATTACACAAAATTAATATCCCAAGTGGGTTGCTTCTGTCCTGCCACACTGTGAAGCTGCCATCATTAGTCCCAATTGCAGCACTCGTCCCCAAACGGCAATTACCGGATCGGCATCGCCAGGGCCTGTGAACAGCGGGGCTCTCGTCGCGGCTAGGCAAACCGCTAAAAATCCACACAAAGAGTTACCTCAATGACGGAGCCCACACGAGTGATCATTCCTGTTACCAATTTAATTGAGGCTGCAGCAAACATAGGTACAGTTCAGCCAGCACAAAATAAATCAAAGTCTCCAGCCGACGCGTTTCGGGCTCCTGCCCTTTGTCACAGGCTGACTTTGAGCAACTTAGCAAACACACCAACATGAGCTCACCGTTCAAATAGTACCTGCCCCAGTGGGCGTGGCTGCCCCGCAGCCTCCTGGTACCTGTAGTATTTGCTCATTACGATATCCCTCAAGTGAGTTTGGTGTGCACGCCACAATTACACAAAATTAATATCCCAAGTGGGTTGCTTCTGTCCTGCCACACTGTGAAGCTGCCATCATTAGTCCCAATTGCAGCACTCGTCCCCAAACGGCAATTACCGGATCGGCATCGCCAGGGCCTGTGAACAGCGGGGCTCTCGTCGCGGCTAGGCAAACCGCTAAAAATCCACACAAAGAGTTACCTCAATGACGGAGCCCACACGAGTGATCATTCCTGTTACCAATTTAATTGAGGCTGCAGCAAACATAGGTACAGTTCAGCCAGCACAAAATAAATCAAAGTCTCCAGCCGACGCGTTTTGGGCTCCTGCCCTTTGTCACAGGCTGACTTTGAGCAACTTAGCAAACACACCAACATGAGCTCACCGTTCAAATAGTACCTGCCCCAGTGGGCGTGGCTGCCCCGCAGCCTCCTGGTACCTGTGTGGATTTTTAGCGGTTTGCCTAGCCGCGACGAGAGCCCCGCTGTTCACAGGCCCTGGCGATGCCGATCTGGTAATTGCCGTTTGGGGACGAGTGCTGCAATTGGGACTAATGATGGCAGCTTCACAGTGTGGCAGGACAGAAGCAACCCACTTGGGATATTAATTTTGTGTAATTGTGGCGTGCACACCAAACTCACTTGAGGGATATCGTAATGAGCAAATACTACAGGTACCAGGAGGCTGCGGGGCAGCCACGCCCACTGGGGCAGGTACTATTTGAACGGTTTGATTTATTTTGTGCTGGCTGAACTGTACCTATGTTTGCTGCAGCCTCAATTAAATTGGTAACAGGAATGATCACTCGTGTGGGCTCCGTCATTGAGGTAACTCTTTGTGTGGATATATATATATATATATATATATATATATATATATATATATATATATATATATATATATATATGTATATATGCACTGAAAAACTAAACACCCACTTCCCTTACAAAGAAATGGAAAGTTTGCATCTCTGCTGCCTCTCTTTTTTTCACCTTATTCATCTTCCGCTCAATCAACACATCATCCACAAATACACACACCTACTTGCTGCCTTTCTTGGCTGGGCTTATCAATTATTCTTCTTTAATTCAAATTCAAAGTGCAGGCCCTTTATTCAGCCTTCTTGGTAACTACTACCCATGAATAGCAATGGGTAATTTGCACACTTCTGTCCTTTCTTGCGTCCTTTCTATCACACACTGTGTGCACTTTATGCACTAGCTTGCTTCCTTAGATGTGGTACTCGTTTCTCTTTCTCCCACTGCGGAATCAAACACCCTATCTGTGTAATGAGCTGGAAATCCAAAGATCCACTTTACTGACAAGGCAGTGGATAGTTTGCGTGTCTCCAGCCTTTCTTATTTTTCACCTTTTTCATCTTCCACTCAATCAACACATCATCCACACATACACACAACTACTTGCTGCATTCCTTAGCTGTGATTATCAACTATTCTTCTATTTCATATTCCTATTCAAAGTGCAGGCCTTTATCAAGCCTTTTTATTGTAACAACTACCCCGGCCGAAGGCACTGTAAATTTGCACACTTGCTCCCTTTCTTGGCTGGGGTTATCAATTATTCTTCAATTTCATATTCTGATTCAAACTCTAAGCCCTTTATCGAGCCTTTTTGTTGTAACTACTGTTGCAGGAATTCTGCTCCTACACAGAACTGTGCATAACGACTTAAGGCCTCAGTGATTTACGGTGTACCATAACCCACCTTAGTACTCAAACCCCCTACCAGACTAGCAATCAGTGACTCATTGGTTCTTCGTCCTATAGCAAAAACACCAATGACTAGTCAACCCAAAACATGCGACTTAGATTACCTCAAGTAAGGTGGATAAAAAGAGCACTCTTTCATTATAGTCTTACACCAGTCCAAAACAAGGAGTAAATAAACACACGTGCAAGTTTGAAATGTTTATTTCTAACGCCGTAATCTCATGCGCAGTACCTTAGATAATACAACCAAACCTATTATCAGAAACAAGGTTGTCAGCATTGTTACTATTCCATAAAATACAAAGGGAGAAAGCATCCTATAATGCTAAAGTGTAACAGATTTAAAATATACCTACATTTTGCCCTCCCTACCTACCAGGTTCATTTATAACTACTGAAGGTCTCCTAGGATTACATGGGTGGACCCATACCTTTGTTACTCAGCAGTAGTGGATCACATTGAGTTATGCACAAACTGTCAGGATACAAATGTTCTCCAAATGTGTGTAATTATGCCTCCACAATACATTATTAAACGCGCCAGTATCAGAGGTGGCCACAGCTGCATATGTGTTATGGGTTGAACGTGCGAGGATCATTCCGAATAACAGCCACAGTATCCAAGATAACCTTGATGTTCCATGCTCTCACTATACACACTAAACTAGCGAGGCTGTCTAGAAATGTAGCATAACAAATTATTCTCATGTGAAGCAAAATACTTAGCCATCTCTAAACAATATCACAAGTGCGTGTCGTGTGCAAAGCAGAGCAGGAAAGCAGAAATGGCGTTTAGGCTTCTAATAAACCCATGCTAACTTAACACGGTGTGAGTGCAAGCCTCAGCCCACGACACCCTCCCTCGATCGAAGCACGTTATATAAACGTGGGCGAATTATGAACGCAGAATCCAAGCCTGAAAAACAGAATCAAGTTCAAATTTGCAAGAAAGATTATTTGCTGTTTGTTAGAAAACAGTAACTAAATAATAAAGAATAGGTAGAAAAATCAAAGAGTCTTAATCCAACAGCGTATAAGCACAGTATGTAGCAACAGCCTCCAAGAGAGAGTCATTGTTCTCATCTGAAAACATTTCAGCCATCCAATTCAATAGTGAGAATGAACATACATGTTCCTCAACGACCGGAGCCTCTATCACCATCGGAGGAAAACTCGGGTCATCTTCAATGTAACAGCGTGCCAAGAAGTCATGCGCCGCTGCAAAAACATTCCAACGTCCCAATATTCCATGTATCACTGCTAAGGCCATAATCCCCCCGTAAGAACAGAGCAAGTCATGAACCACTAAGGGGCTCATCAGCTGGTCATAATCCACGTTGGGAGACACCGTACAGCAGAGACACAAATCCAGGGCCAAGTCGAAATCGCAGCTCAGGCAATGGAAGACAGGTTGAACGCATGTGAAAAAGGAGAATCGAAACAATAATCCATAAACTGCACTCAATGTAGCCAGAGGCAGCGCTCGGTAATAACTAAGCATTCAGTTGCGGACCAGCAACAGCCAGGACATGTTCTCGTGTGCTGCAGGATGTGCATCCACATTTAAGAAAACCAATTAATAGAAGCACACCGGCAACTAATGCGAGCATTAAGGGGAATCCACCAAAGATGCTGGATAACATATATAGTTTGAAAAGAAGTCACAAGGCCACTGCTTCTAACTTTAAAAAAGTAAGGTAACCCATAGTCAAGGACGCATTAAAGATACTCTGAATTAACTCCCCAAAATGCAGGGGCACGTCTGTATTTAATAAATCATGCATTTCTGTGCGGGTGTTTGCTACATGAAGGACAAATGTTTCTCTAGCATATGTAAGAGCGACCTCTTTTTGAGACAATAGCACTCTTATACGTCTCATTTGGTTGACTCTTCTTTCAAGTTAGGAATCGATGGCCAGATGGAAACATCCAGCTTCCCATGCAGAGGAGTAAACACAACTTTTTTATAGCAAACCACACGCTCAGTTACCGTAATCATGTAAGTGATGCCTGCTAACATTGCACAACAATCTGCATTATTTCAAATTAAATAACTCACGTTTCCAGTAAACTGAACGTTGGTATGATAGCAGGTGTCGTAGTGCCTTTCAAAACTCAGGCCAAATTAGGCGCATCTTGATTACAAGAGCCATGCAATTGTATGTGTCTTCAAATTAAGGAGTGATCTGGTGCTATTGTGCAAACATCGCCATTCAGATAGACTTCTTTTCCCTCCCTCAGGCACCTATACGTAAATGATAATAACCAAGCTTCATGGAGATTAGCGCTGCCTAAAGATCCATGTCTGCCTATAGCATAGTATTTCATGCAAACCTCAAACTTAAATAGGCTAAAAAGTAACGTTATGTTACAGTGGATATGCCAAACAGCTGAATCGGATCTCCAATGAGTGACCCCTTCTAACCATTCTCATAGCGCGCCCTGTGCTCTGATTCGACAGTGAGAGAGTGATCGCACCATAGTTTGTACTGCTAATCATTCTCACCATACGCTACGAATACGCTTTCATGTTACACGTCACAACATAGCTTCTGTGTGACGTCATGTACGGCGCCCCGTACGCAAAGACGCAAATGTTTTTAATTGTTTAAAACCTTATATTTATGTATTTAATGGACATAGTAACAGAAGACATTATCTAGGATAATTATAAAAACATTTTTTTTTAAGTTCCAATAATACTATATTACTTTAAAAAGCAATTACACAAATCGCGGTGGAACGTCATGTGTACTCGCATCGTAACAGTATCGTAATCAAAGCGTACTCAAAGCCATGTGACTTTAAAAGAAGAGATTTGATTGGTTCATAACACTTCCTATTACAATTGTTGAAACTTCCGTCCTATTTTAATAATTCTACTTTGACTTTCTAAGAAGAAGCATCTCTTCTGAGAATCTTGTCAAATAAAACAAAGTTTACCATAATAACAACAATGAACTCATTTTCCAGACATTCTTCAGAGGAATGTTTCATTCCTGAAGAACCTCCAAAGAAGAGGAGAGAAGCTCTAATTTGGCAGTTTTTTACTTTTCCAGGAGGGCAAAAAAAAGGTTATTGCTCCAAAAATAACCTGTAAAATTTTCCAAACTCTTTCAAGGGGTGATCCATCTAAAAAATACTCCTTTGGCACAGCAAATATGGAGCGACACGTGAAGAACTTACACTCCATCAACTTTGCTCGAGCTGCAACACAGAGGTTGAAGAACAACCCACCTGCTGCATCACCAAGCACATCAACTGCTGCACCAGCATTTTCAGCAAGCAGTCCACACCCACAAATTGATCCTGATTTTGCTAAAGTTAACATTTTATGCATTTATTGCAATAAACTTTTGTGTTATGGGAAACAGTTTATTGACCTGATAAAACGCAGGAAGCAGGAGCATCGCTGTCCTCGACATTAGTTTTTTTTTCATTCTTTGGTTCCTGTTGGACACGTACGAGTACCATACGCGTACCCCGCGTTTTTTTAATTTTGAAAAATGAATACATTTTTGCGTCTGAAGATCCATGTGGGACCCCCTGAGCAGGCCTAGAGGGTCAACATGTTTCTACCCTGCCCCCTTTCCCTATTTTTCAACTTTGTTTTACTGTTTTCTTGTGACTCGGTGCTACCAAGGCACAAGATGGCTGCCAACACTTTCTGGTTTGGAGTTTTGACAGACAGTTGACATCCAATCAGCATGCAGCTCGTGCTCATAATTGTACGGATTTTGGTACGCGTGCCATACTTCGTCTCTAGATATCACTATGATTTTACTTTTGATTTTCTCGGGAACTACTAAATGGATTTACACCATTTAACAAAAAGCACAATCTGCGAACCAAACTCTACCTCTCTGCCAAAGTTGGTGTAATTCCGTTCAGCCGTTCGGGCTGTAGCCCTGGCTAAAGGTCCTTATGGAAAATTGCATGGGGAAAACACGTTTTGGGACCCCCCTTTTTGTCTCGGCCCCCACTTGACGAATCACCCTAATTCTATTAAAACATTTATGGACGAATCATAACTTTTCTGGGAATTCCAAGTCTTGCAGCCTGATTTAGAGTTTGGCAAAGCAGGAAAACTGCTGTAAATCAGAGACAATGGCATTCACACATATTGCTTTTAACTTAGTGTTCTTTGGGCTTAAACAGCATATCTAAGACTTCATGATATTAGCCAGTAGTCCAAGGGAATACATGCATTTAATATACAAACCACCAGAGTCCATTCCCTTTTCTAGAAATGCAAAAGGTTTGCCCTTAACTTTGGATAATAGTACACATTTTCTTTAAAACACACTCCAAACAATTGATGTTTAAATTTAAAATCAGTTGTTACAGGACATGATACCTCCCTTTACTAAGTTGAAACAAATCATTATATTTAACTTATCAACTGTTAATAGACAACAGTCAGGATATGAATTTTGACTAGTAAACCAATTACAGAATTATTTACACCCAGTTGATCTTGAATTTTCAGCAAACGTTTTTGATTCACAAGTTTAAAATCGGGGGCTATGTCCATAAAAGCAAGATATATTGCTTCCTTTTTGCCACAGTATATTATATAGTAATATTATATTGATTTGAGTATGTTTTTGTTCTATGCCTAAAGTTAGAAGGTGTATTATAAGTAAAGGTAAGTCTGCACCTACCACTAGCAATAATGCCACCAATTCAAAACAAAGTCCAAAGTCTAAATAAGTTATTCCCTTGCTCATCCATCAGTAGGTGGCAATGAGCAGACAGACCTAACTTAGGAGACAGGAATGTAAAGCATTTAACAACATCAATACCTTGCATAAGTAGGACACACCACACAATAAAAATCTCACACCAATTCAGAAAAATGGGAAATATTTTTATCTTTAAAATGACACAAAAACTACAAAAATCCAGTATAGAGAACCGCACATATATATATTTGTAAGAAACACTTTCTACTGCCTAAAAACGTAGCGCCAACTTGGGACATCTAGTCATGCTTGACCGGAATAAAGTCAAAGTTTGAGGGTGACCATGATATTTAAATCCAAATTTTACTGTCACACTTGAAAACTTTTCTGGAGAATTTTCTCTTGTCAGTGTGCAAGGCACTTTGTCAGGGCAGATTCACAGCGGGCTCACTGGTTTGGCTCAGTGGGAGCTCGTGGTCAACTCCTGGAATTCTTAAGCAGTGGAGCTTTCAGCAGCATGAACCTGAAATCCAGGCCGGGTCATGGTTGAAGGTGATTGGCTTGGCTCTCAACATCGGGTCAGTCCACGTATGGAGCTTTTTGCAAAAGTTGTTCCGAACATCTCTAAACCTTTGGTACTACTTTCTGAAGTTCCTCTTCAGGGTTCAAAGTATTCAAAATACAAATCCAAGGGTGTGGAAGCACAGAGATGGTCCTTGGAAGGTTGGCACTACAATTTTCACAATGCACTTGGCCAAGTGCAGGGCAGATTCACAGCAGGCTCACTGGCTTGGCTCAGTGGGAGCCTGTGGTCAACTCCTGGAAGTCTTAAGCAGAGGAGCTTTCAGCAGGATGAACCTGAAATCCAGGCTGGGTCGTGGTTGAAGGTGATTGGCTTGGCTCTCAACATCGGGTCAGTCCACGTATGGAGCTTTTTGCAAAAGTTGTTCCAAACGTCTCTAAACCTCAGGTACTTCTTTCTGAAGTTCCTCTTCAGGGTTCAAAGCATTCAAAATACAAATCCAAGGATTTGGAAGCACAGAGATGGTCCTTGGAAGGTTGGCACTACAATTTTCACAATGCACTTGGCCAAGTGCAGTGCAGATTCACAGCAATCTCACTGGCTTGGCTGAGTGGGAGCCCCTGGTCAATTCCTGGAAGTCTTAAGCAGTGGAGCTTTCATCAGGATGAACCTGAAATCCAGGCAAGGTTGGGGTTGAAGGTGATTGGCTTGACTCTCAACATCGGGTCAATCCACATATGGAGCTTTTTGCAAAAGTTGTTCCAAACTTCTCTAAACCTCTGATACTTCTTTCTGAAGTTCATCTTCAGGATTCAAAGCAATCAGAATACAAATCCAAGGGTGTAGAAGCACAGAGATGGTCCTTGGAAGGTTGGCACTACAATTTTTACAATGCACTTGGCCAAATCCTTTAAAGTCCACTGGACGCACTCCAGGATGGGGACTTTGTGAGGGTGATGGTGCAGGGAAACTCTGTAAAACTGTCGCTTTCAGGTAATTCACTCCTAAATCCTTTTTGAAGCAAGACTGTAGCTCTAAGTGTGCAACAGGTGCAGTTCTTCAAGGAGCAACCCACTGTGGTGCAGACCAGGGTCCCAGCAGAACAGTCCTTCTTCTTGTAGGTGCAAGCAGAAAATCCTTACTGTCCTACTCTCGTTGAAGCCCAGTTAGATGTAACCAGCCCCTGACCTGGCCTGATTTCTGCAGCTGCAGACTTCTCCATATTAGTTAACCTCTGCTCAATGCAGGCCACTTATCACCTCATCAAAGCAACTTGGCTAGGTCTGTTAAGGCTGACCAATCCGGAAGGCTGCTAGAAGGTTGGATTTTTTTTCCCAGAAAAGAAAGTCCTATAATTTCTTTTCTGTACTGGGCATGATAACTTCAACACTGGTAAGTTGTTAGATTTATCATTGTCAACCTTAAATGATTTTTTCCCCCTTCCTAGCAATATTTATACTTAAATAACACATTCCAATGTTAACTTTACGAGCTACTTATCTACAATGGGGGAAACGAAATTGGCAGGTTTTCCCTCACCAGTACATGGCACCCCTCCCCTCGGGCACCTAGGTGAGACTTGGGGGTGGCCAAAATGTAACAATAAGGTAGAATTCCATTTTGGAAGTACCTTTAAATTTTAAGTCGAATGTGCATATAATTTACTTTTAAAGACAGTTTGCGAAGCAGGGTTGCCTTTAATAATGAGCGCAGGCAACATAGTAGTGCACATTCCAATGCAGGAAATCTACTGGGTCTCTAAACCCCCTGCCCTCTTATATACTATGGACTTGTAGGTAGTTTGAATCCTCCTTGCCTTATTATATACTAGGAACTTACAGGGGTCTGTCATTGCCAATTGTAATTATGCATAAATACCATATACATTTTTCATTAGAGCACAGGCCCTGGACCTGGTTAGAAGAGCCCAGGGTACAGTCAGAGTCAGTTACCACCAGTATTAGGAAACAATGGGGGTAAACATGACAAAAAGGATGGCTTTCTCACGCTTAGCCTTTCATGTAAATAGCTGAATAGCATTACAGATATCTGGTTTGTTTTACTGACATCAATTCTGTATCTTCTCACGATTATTCTTCACCAATACATCTGAGTCTAATTGTGTCTCTCCTGTTATCTCACAGGTTTTCATCCCCCGCCCCCAAACACCTTTGATCCATCAGTTAGTTCCTCTGATGGTTCAAAGTACCAAAAATCTTTGGAGTCATTAGTAGAATAGGTTCCTTCGAAAGCTGTTTACAATTTAACCCTCTACTTTCTTTTTTGTATCGCCTTTTTTAATCCCTTTCTCAGCTGGCCACCTTATTACAGACACCAACGTCTGAATATGCTTCATCTTAGTAATCATTGATTGATTTATTAAGATGCACGAAAGGGGTTTGGAAATGGAAATACTGTAAGCCAGGTATTGAAACTGCAAACATGAAACATATTTGCAGCCGAGAAGGTGGGGCTTGGCCACGATGGTGACGACTGACCTTCAGAAGGCTCTTTGCGGTGGGTTCCACTTATTGACTAAAAATGGGGCCCAACATCCTTCCCCTACATCAAATCGTGTATTGAACACTTCGTGGGAGGCAGGGGGAACAGGAAAGTAAATGCACATGAACCTAAATATTATCAGAGACCTGGGCCCACGAGTCTCTTCAAACTTGGGCCTACTGCCCCCTACAAGGGAGCCCCTTTGATATTGCCCTCAGCAGGAACATATTTAGCAATGTGTTAAGCCATTTCTCTGCTGCACAGGCAGGCACAATGAGGGCCAAGGATCCTAGCTCTTCCTGACTAGACAATTCCACACTGACTATCTGCAGCTAGGCTACACCATGCAAATGCGCTTGGATTGTTATCATGAACACGACTCCGAGACAAATGTCTCTGATAAACTTGGTATTAATCTAAGCAGAGTAATGAGAGAGTCTAATACTCAGAGTAAGACTCAGAATTATTTTGGGCATTATCAGCAGAAGTCACTGGTGCATTATAGTTAATATTAAGTACATATTTTGCAACAGACCTAAATCATCGAGAGTACAAATATCACCGTTCAAAAAGCAGAGCTCTTGTGTGTGTTTGTGTTTCTGACTCTAACTGAGTACAGTTATGAGTGAATTTAGGTAGAATCTAGAGTAAAGCAATTTTAGAATATTATACAAAAATGATTGATATCACATCCATTTCATGCAGTGTTAAACCTTGCAGGGTCTGGGCATTTTAACTGACGCTAAATAGATGAACTGATGAGACTGAATAAAAAAGAGACCACCTCATTTGTGAAAATAAGGACCTGGTTGTTCAAAAACATGAGTGAGAGGTTTCTGTGCTTGCTCTTACTGGTGATTTGATTATCAGCCAAGACACATTCTGCTGTGGAGAATGTGCTTGCCACAAATTACCATAATCTACCAAACCACAATTTACCACAGTTTACTTTTATGTTTACCTATATGTGCTTCTAAAGGTGTCATTGGACATTTTTCGCAAAATAATTTTCTAATGCTATATAATCACTATGCTCTTCCTCTTTGCCAAAGACTCAATCAAGCACTGCTACTCAAAGGCATTTTCTCAATGGTGAAATCACTAGGTTTTTAGTGATATCACGCTCAAGAGCGCACATCCACTATGAAATTGTTCCAGCACCACTTACTTTGGTGAGGTGATATATGTATAGACATCCTCTATCTTTCTACAATGTCTTAGTCTCTTTTTGTAATGCCCTCATCTGATCGTCTCACATGTGTAACAGGTAAGCCTGAGTGAAGTTTGTGTAGCCGTGCTACGCGGAACTCTGAGAAGTGGTAAAAAACTGTGCTACACTACGTGGAGTTCTGCGAGTGTGCGGAGTTGCTTGTGTGACGTTTATACAATACATCAACGCGGATTGTGTGCTTGGGTGGAAATATTGCACGAAATGCACCACATGCTTGTGCATGGGCATAGCCATCTTGTTTCTTACTCTGTGTATGGTGCTGGTGCCTAGTTTTTGATCCTTCTTTAATCTTTTCGCTCCTTGATTTCTAAAACTTTTTTCTGAGGTAGAGGTAGCAGTGCTGTTTTTTTAATTCGGTACAAAAGTGGGTGGTGATGGACGGAGCATCTGAACCAATCAAACACTCACACCCAGTCAACAGATCTGGGTTTAATCCATCACGGTTCTTTAGCCCACTCTGCCACCCCAGTTCAGACATGGCCATATGCAAATCAGTCTGGCCCTGTGCCCCATGGGAACAGTCCAGACCGAACTGCCAAGCCATGCCTACCCTGGACCGGAAACAAGCTTCCTAAGACCGGTTTCTGGCATTTCAGCCGTCTTCAGCCAGGCGTGCTTGAATTCAGTGGCAAAGTGAGCAAGGGACTCACGTCTGAGCATACCCTGCCAACTTATGGCGAACAAAGCGGTACAAAAGGGGGTGGTGATGGACGGAGCATCTGAGCAAGCAGTCCACACCCACAAATTGATCCTGATTTTGCTAAAGTTAACATTTTATGCATTTATTGCAATAAACTTTTGTGTTATGGGAAACAGTTTATTGACCTGATAAAACGCAGGAAGCAGGAGCATCGCTGTCCTCGACATTAGTTTTTTTTTCATTCTTTGGTTCCTGTTGGACACGTACGAGTACCATACGCGTACTCCGCGTTTTTTTAATTTTGAAAAATGAATACATTTTTGCGTCTGAAGATCCATGTGGGACCCCCTGAGCAGGCCTAGAGGGTCAACATGTTTCTACCCTGCCCCCTTTCCCTATTTTTCAACTTTGTTTTACTGTTTTCTTGTGACTCGGTGCTACCAAGGCACAAGATGGCTGCCAACACTTTCTGGTTTGGAGTTTTGACAGACAGTTGACATCCAATCAGCATGCAGCTCGTGCTCATAATTGTACGGATTTTGGTATGCGCGCCGTACTTCGTCTCTAGATATCACTATGATTTTACTTTTGATTTTCTCGGGAACTACTAATCGGATTTACACCATTTAACAAAAAGCACAATCTGCGAACCAAACTCTACCTCTCTGCCAAAGTTGGTGTAATTCCGTTCAGCCGTTCGGGCTGTAGCCCTGGCTAAAGGTCCTTATGGAAAATTGCATGGGGAAAACACGTTTTGGGACCCCCCTTTTTGTCTCGGCCCCCACTTGACGAATCACCCTAATTCTATTAAAACATTTATGGACGAATCATAACGTTTCTGGGAATTCCAAGTCTTGCAGCCTGATTTAGAGTTTGGCAAAGCAGGAAAACTGCTGTAAATCAGAGACAATGGCATTCACACATATTACTTTTAACTTAGTGTTCTTTGGGCTTAAACAGTATATCTAAGACTTCATGATATTAGCCAGTAGTCCAAGGGAATACATGCATTTAATATACAAACCACCAGAGTCCATTCCCTTTTCTAGAAATGCAAAAGGTTTGCCCTTAACTTTGGATAATAGTACACATTTTCTTTAAAACACACTCCAAACAATTGATGTTTAAATTTAAAATCAGTTGTTACAGGACATGATACCTCCCTTTACTAAGTTGAAACAAATCATTATATTTAACTTATCAACTGTTAATAGACAACAGTCAGGATATGAATTTTGACTAGTAAACCAATTACAGAATTATTTACACCCAGTTGATCTTGAATTTTCAGCAAACGTTTTTGATTCACAAGTTTAAAATCGGGGGCTATGTCCATAAAAGCAAGATATATTGCTTCCTTTTTGCCACAGTATATTATACAGTAATATTATATTGATTTGAGTATGTTTTTGTTCTATGCCTAAAGTTAGAAGGTGTATTATAAGTAAAGGTAAGTCTGCACCTACCACTAGCAATAATGCCACCAATTCAAAACAAAGTCCAAAGTCTAAATAAGTTATTCCCTTGCTCATCCATCAGTAGGTGGCAATGAGCAGACAGACCTAACTTAGGAGACAGGAATGTAAAGCATTTAACAACATCAATACCTTGCATAAGTAGGACACACCACACAATAAAAATCTCACACCAATTCAGAAAAATGGGAAATATTTTTATCTTTAAAATGACACAAAAACTACAAAAATCCAGTATAGAGAACCGCACATATATATATTTGTAAGAAACACTTTCTACTGCCTAAAAACGTAGCGCCAACTTGGGACATCTAGTCATGCTTGTTCGGAATAAAGTCAAAGTTTGAGGGTGACCATGATATTTAAATCCAAATTTTACTGTCACACTTGAAAACTTTTCTGGAGAATTTTCTCTTGTCAGTGTGCAAGGCACTTTGTCAGGGCAGATTCACAGCGGGCTCACTGGTTTGGCTCAGTGGGAGCTCGTGGTCAACTCCTGGAATTCTTAAGCAGTGGAGCTTTCAGCAGCATGAACCTGAAATCCAGGCCGGGTCATGGTTGAAGGTGATTGGCTTGGCTCTCAACATCGGGTCAGTCCACGTATGGAGCTTTTTGCAAAAGTTGTTCTGAACATCTCTAAACCTTTGGTACTACTTTCTGAAGTTCCTCTTCAGGGTTCAAAGTATTCAAAATACAAATCCAAGGGTGTGGAAGCACAGAGATGGTCCTTGGAAGGTTGGCACTACAATTTTCACAATGCACTTGGCCAAGTGCAGGGCAGATTCACAGCAGGCTCACTGGCTTGGCTCAGTGGGAGCCTGTGGTCAACTCCTGGAAGTCTTAAGCAGAGGAGCTTTCAGCAGGATGAACCTGAAATCCAGGCTGGGTCGTGGTTGAAGGTTATTGGCTTGGCTCTCAACATCGGGTCAGTCCACGTATGGAGCTTTTTGCAAAAGTTGTTCCAAACGTCTCTAAACCTCAGGTACATCTTTCTGAAGTTCCTCTTCAGGGTTCAAAGCATTCAAAATGCAAATCCAAGGATTTGGAAGCACAGAGATGGTCCTTGGAAGGTTGGCACTACAATTTTCACAATGCACTTGGCCAAGTGCAGTGCAGATTCACAGCAATCTCACTGGCTTGGCTGAGTGGGAGCCCCTGGTCAATTCCTGGAAGTCTTAAGCAGTGGAGCTTTCATCAGGATGAACCTGAAATCCAGGCAAGGTTGGGGTTGAAGGTGATTGGCTTGACTCTCAACATCGGGTCAATCCACATATGGAGCTTTTTGCAAAAGTTGTTCTAAACTTCTCTAAACCTCTGGTACTTCTTTCTGAAGTTCATCTTCAGGATTCAAAGCAATCAGAATACAAATCCAAGGGTGTAGAAGCACAGAGATGGTCCTTGGAAGGTTGGCACTACAATTTTTACAATGCACTTGGCCAAATCCTTTAAAGTCCACTGGACGCACTCCAGGATGGGGACTTTGTGAGGGTGATGGTGCAGGGAAACTCTGTAAAACTGTCGCTTTCAGGTAATTCACTCCTAAATCCTTTTTGAAGCAAGGCTGTAGCTCTAAGTGTGCAACAGGTGCAGTTCTTCAAGGAGCAACCCACTGTGGTGCAGACCAGGGTCCCAGCAGAACAGTCCTTCTTCTTGTAGGTGCAAGCAGAAAATTCTTACTGTCCTACTCCCGTTGAAGCCCAGTTAGATGTAACCAGCCCCTGACCTGGCCTGATTTCTGCAGCTGCAGACTTCTCCATATTAGTTAACCTCTGCTCAATGCAGGCCACTTATCACCTCATCAAAGCAACTTGGCTAGGTCTGTTAAGGCTGACCAATCCGGAAGGCTGCTAGAAGGTTGGATTTTTTTTCCCAGAAAAGAAAGTCCTATAATTTCTTTTCTGTACTGGGCATGATAACTTCAACACTGGTAAGTTGTTAGATTTATCATTGTCAACCTTAAATGATTTTTTCCCCCTTCCTAGCAATATTTATACTTAAATAACACATTCCAATGTTAACTTTACGAGCTACTTATCTACAATGGGGGAAACGAAATTGGCAGGTTTTCCCTCACCAGTACATGGCACCCCTCCCCTCGGGCACCTAGGTGAGACTTGGGGGTGGCCAAAATGTAACAATAAGGTAGAATTCCATTTTGGAGGTACCTTTAAATTTTAAGTCGAATGTGCATATAATTTACTTTTAAAGACAGTTTGTGAAGCAGGGTTGCCTTTAATAATGAGCGCAGGCAACATAGTAGTGCAAATTCCAATGCAGGAAATCTACTGGGTCTCTAAACCCCCCTGCCCTCTTATATACTATGGACTTGTAGGTAGTTTGAATCCTCCTTGCCTTATTATATACTAGGAACTTACAGGGGTCTGTCATTGCCAATTGTAATTATGCATAAATACCATATACATTTTTCATTAGAGCACAGGCCCTGGACCTGGTTAGAAGAGCCCAGGGTACAGTCAGAGTCAGTTACCACCAGTATTAGGAAACAATGGGGGTAAACATGACAAAAAGGATGTCTTTCTCACGCTTAGCCTTTCATGTAAATAGCTGAATTAAGCATTACAGATATCTGGTTTGTTTTACTGACATCAATTCTGTATCTTCTCACGATTATTCTTCACTAATACATCTGAGTCTAATTGTGTCTCTCCTGTTATCTCACAAGTTTTCATCCCCCGCCCCCAAACACCTTTGATCCATCAGTTAGTTCCTCTGATGGTTCAAAGTACCAAAAATCTTTGGAGTCATTAGTAGAATAGGTTCCCTCGAAAGCTGTTTACAATTTAACCCTCTACTTTCTTTTTTGTATCGCCTTTTTTAATCCCTTTCTCAGCTGGCCACCTTATTACAGACACCAACGTCTGAATATGCTTCATCTTAGTAATCATTGATTGATTTATTAAGATGCACGAAAGGGGTTTGGAAATGGAAATACTGTAAGCCAGGTATTGAAACTGCAAACATGAAACATATTTGCAGCCAAGAAGGTGGGGCTTGGCCACGATGGTGACGACTGACCTTCAGAAGGCTCTTTCCGGTGGGTTCCACTTATTGACTAAAAATGGGGCCCAACATCCTTCCCCTACATCAAATCGTGTATTGAACACTTCGTGGGAGGCAGGGGGAACAGGAAAGTAAATGCACATGAACCTAAATATTATCAGAGACCTGGGCCCACGAGTCTCTTCAAACTTGGGCCTACTGCCCCCTACAAGGGAGCCCCTTTGATATTGCCCTCAGCAGGAACATATTTAGCAATGTGTTAAGCCATTTCTCTGCTGCACAGGCAGGCACAATGAGGGCCAAGGATCCTAGCTCTTCCTGACTAGACAATTCCACACTGACTATCTGCAGCTAGGCTACACCATGCAAATGCGCTTGGATTGTTATCATGAACACGACTCCGAGACAAATGTCTCTGATAAACTTGGTATTAATCTAAGCAGAGTAATGAGAGAGTCTAATACTCAGAGTAAGACTCAGAATTATTTTGGGCATTATCAGCAGAAGTCACTGGTGCATTATAGTTAATATTAAGTACATATTTTGCAACAGACCTAAATCATCGAGAGTACAAATATCACCGTTCAAAAAGCAGAGCTCTTGTGTGTGTTTGTGTTTCTGACTCTAACTGAGTACAGTTATGAGTGAATTTAGGTAGAATCTAGAGTAAAGCAATTTTAGAATATTATACAAAAATGATTTATATCACATCCATTTCATGCAGTGTTAAACCTTGCAGGGTCTGGGCATTTTAACTGACGCTAAATAGATGAACTGATGAGACTGAATAAAAAAGAGACCACCTCATTTGTGAAAATAAGGACCTGGTTGTTCAAAAACATGAGTGAGAGGTTTCTGTGCTTGCTCTTACTGGTGATTTGATTATCAGCCAAGACACATTCTGCTGTGGAGAATGTGCTTGCCACAAATTACCATAATCTACCAAACCACAATTTACCACAGTTTACTTTTATGTTTACCTATATGTGCTTCTAAAGGTGTCATTGGACATTTTTCGCAAAATAATTTTTTAATGCTATATAATCACTATGCTCTTCCTCTTTGCCAAAGACTCAATCAAGCACTGCTACTCAAAGGCATTTTCTCAATGGTGAAATCACTAGGTTTTTAGTGATATCACGCTCAAGAGCGCACATCCACTATGAAATTGTTCCAGCACCACTTACTTTGGTGAGGTGATATATGTATAGACATCCTCTATCTTTCTACAATGTCTTAGTCTCTTTTTGTAATGCCCTCATCTGATCGTCTCACATGTGTAACAGGTAAGCCTGAGTGAAGTTTGTGTAGCCGTGCTACGCGGAACTCTGAGAAGTGGTAAAAAACTGTGCTACACTACGTGGAGTTCTGCGAGTGTGCGGAGTTGCTTGTGTGACGTTTACACAATACATCAACGCGGATTGTGTGCTTGGGTGGAAATATTGCACGAAATGCACCACATGCTTGTGCATGGGCATAGCCATCTTGTTTCTTACTCTGTGTATGGTGCTGGTGCCTAGTTTTTGATCCTTCTTTAATCTTTTCGCTCCTTAATTTCTAAAACTTTTTTCTGAGGTAGAGGTAGCAGTGCTGTTTTTTTAATTCGGTACAAAAGTGGGTGGTGATGGACGGAGCATCTGAACCAATCAAACACTCACACCCAGTCAACAGATCTGGGTTTAATCCATCACGGTTCTTTAGCCCACTCTGCCACCCCAGTTCAGACATGGCCATATGCAAATCAGTCTGGCCCTGTGCCCCATGGGAACAGTCCAGACCGAACTGCCAAGCCATGCCTTCCCTGGACCGGAAACAAGCTTCCTAAGACCGGTTTCTGGCATTTCAGCCGTCTTCAGCCAGGCGTGCTTGAATTCAGTGGCAAAGTGAGCAAGGGACTCACGTCTGAGCATACCCTGCCAACTTATGGCGAACAAAGCGGTACAAAAGGGGGTGGTGATGGACGGAGCATCTGAGCCAATCAAACACTCACACCCAGTCAACAGATCTGGGTTTAATCCATCACCATTCTTTAGCCCACTCTGCCACCCCAGTTCAGACATGGCCATATGCAAATCAGTCTGGCCCTGTGCCCCATGGGAACAGTCCAGCCCGAACTGCCAAGCCATGCCTTCCCTGGACCGGAAACAAGCTTCCTAAGACCGGTTTCTGGCATTTCAGCCGTCTTCAGCCAGGCTTGCTTGAATTCAGTGGCAAAGTGAGCAAGGGACTCACGTCTGAGCATACCCTGCCAACCTATGGCGAACAAAGCGGTACAAAAGGGGGTGGTGATGGATGGAGCATCTGAACCAATGAAACACTCACACCCTGTCAACAGATCTGGGTTTAATCCATTACCGTTCTTTAGCCCACTCTGCCACCCCAGTTCAGACATGGCCATATGCAAATCAGTCTGACCCTGTGCCTCATGTGAACAGTCCAGCCTGAACTGCCAAGCCATGCCTTCCCTGGACCGGAAACAAGCTTCCTAGGACCGGTTTCTGGCATTTCAGCCATCTTCAGCCAGGCTTGCTTGAATCAGGTGGCAAAGTGAGCAAGGAACTCACGTCTGAGCATACCCTGCCAATTTATGGCAAACAAGGCGGTACAAAAGGGGGTGGTGATGGACGGAGCATCTGAACCAATCAAACACTCACACCCAGTCAACAGATCTGGGTTTAATCCATCATCGTTCTTTAGCCCACTCTGCCACCCCAGTTCAGACATGGCCATATGCAAATCAGTCTGACTATGTGCCTCATGGGAACAGTCCAGTCCAAACTGCCATGCCATGCCTTCCCTGGGACGGAAACAAGCTTCCTAGGGCCGGTTTCTGGCATTTCCGCCGTCTTCAGCCAGGCTTGCTTGAATCCAGTGGCAAAGTGAGCAAGGGACTCTTTCCTGATATATAGCTGCTCCTGCTGATCCAGAAAAAAACACACACCAGGCAAGAGATTGCATGACGTGGCAGTGGAGAATTAAGGCCGTCAGGGACAAGTACCGGCGGCTGGTTGACTTGGAGGATGAGGAGGCAGAAGCTGTTGTAGATGCCCCAGTCCCCAGCCAGGCCACAACAACACACCGTTGCTCCGTTCCAATGCTAAGTGCCCGCTATCAGTCCACCATCACTGCTCCTCCCCCTTATTTCCACCGATTTGAGCACCATATCATGCTGAGGCTGGCGAATATTGGAGCCAGGCAGGAACGGATGAACGGCACCTGAAGAAGTTCCTAGCCCACCGTTAGTGCCCTCTACAGCCCCTTTTTAAATAATTTTTGGATTGGGTGGGTCTTGTTGTGGGGAGAGGGTGGGAAAGTGGGAGTTGGGACATTGTTTGGTATTTCTTTATTTATTAACAATTTCATTTTTGGACTCTTGGACACTACTTGGACATTGGTTGGGGTTGGGAGAAGTGTGAGCCAGTTGTGAGTTTGGTAGTTTATATTTGCTAAGGGAATACATGTTTTATAGCTTTACATTATGAATTATTTAAATCTTTTTTGCCATTGCCACAACCAGTTTTTTAAATCTGCTGATAGTGTAAACAACAAAATAGTTATGCTGTACCCTCTCTTGCCTATTTCTCTCTCCTCCTAGTCTTTGCAGTCTGCTAATATATATTATAACCCCAAAGGACTTGGAATGGGGGGGGTGAATTTGCATTGTGTAGAATGATTGCCGTTCAACAATGAATCAATCAACCACAGTTCACTTCTCTTACCTGATTAGATGAAGCAAGAGATGGATGGTATCCCAAAGGGCCATGGTGGTGGTAGTAGTAGCAGTATACATTGCTGGTATTTTAACATTGGAGGAAAAGTTATCAGAACTGAAGTGAGGTCCCACTCCCTCCGAGGTGAACTGGAACTGCAGGATAAGGAGACTATTTGTAGCAGGAAACTTAGCAAATTGAAATAAAATGGTTAACGCCACTAACTTTGCACTAGCGCTCAAACCTGAAGGCGCTTGCCTGGGACGCCTACTCCGTTGCTGTAGCTCGCCGCACCCGCTCCGCGGGTGCCGCTTCGCAGTCTCTCCCTGGGGCTGGATTTTTGACGCTGCAACCGGCGCTGAGGAACACTTGGGCTTGGGCGTGAGGCATCAGCAGGGCTGCGAGCGTTAGCAGGGACTCCATTGCCCAGGAGTCCCTGCGAGACCGTGGGAGATCTTCCGGTCCGCTCTCCCTGTTGCCCCCTACGTCCACTATATCTCGATCTAGTACTCCCACAGCGCGGGACGCAGCTCGGGGCAAAGACCGGGCTAAGAGCGGGCCGTTTGAGGCCGTTAGAGGCTGGTAGAGACTGGACTGGGCCATATCATTTGGTCCCATCGCTATCTACCAGCGGACCCCTTTTTCTACTCATTGTGACCAAACATCATGTCAACCCGTGAGTACAGAGACAGAGCGGCTAAGACAAAATTGAAAAACGGCACTTTAGATGATTTTATCACCAGGACTCACACAGCCATCGACACGGAGATCGTCAAAATGCAGCATAGAGTATCCCTTGAACTAGATGCAGCTAGGAGACTGTCACAGGAAATAGCTGCAGCTAAAAAATCCTCCCTTGGGCCCATTGCTTGGGCTAAAACACCTGACCGCCCACTAGGACCTAGCCTGATTGTCGCGCACGTAGATGTTCATCAGCCACAAACAGCAATCACAACTACATCTCAGGGGGGGTCCATTTCAATATCCTCCAACTCCCCAAAATCTCCGCTGAGTGATCTCTCTGCGCAGGAGAAGGAGGCTGGGGAGGGTCCGCTGATAACGGCACAAACCTGCAAATCTATGTCATCTAGGGGAGGGAATTCTGTTACCCCACAAAAAGGAATATACATCAAAAGGAAGCGTAAAAATACCTCGGCATATATAAGGAAAAAAGCCAAGATAGCAAAGGCCCAGCTATACTCCAAGGCACCATTCCAGGTGACCCTAAATCCCCTCCCAGTAACTACTACACACTCCCCTGAATTAAGACCGGAACCTATCTCTTTACAACCAGTAGTCACACATGAAAATGTTAATTTTATGGTGGAAGGTGAAACCACTGGGGTTCCACTTTGCACTATAAAAGGGAAGGATGTTGAGTTTTTAGCAATAGTCTGGGGAACACTCAAAAAGTTGCTTATCCCCCTTGAAGTGAGACTTTCACACATTGAAACCCAGCTTATGGAAACAGAAAAAAGCATCCTGAATTTAGCAACTATCAGTATGCAGGACAAAAAACCAACTCATCCGCAAGGAACAGCTACCACTACTGTATCACACGATGCTATAATCCCAGCTGCTGTTACCCCGCTGGCTGCCCCAAAAGTCAAATCCCCGGGAACTAGTAATGCTATTTTACTTCCTGCTGCTATAACACCTGCAGCGGCAACCATCACTGCCATTCCAAATGCGGCCAAACCGATCCCAAAACCTCGGCAGAGGACCAACACACATATCTCTGCTAATAGGGTGATGATGAGTGATATGTATCAATCTAGGCAACAAACATAGTAGACATAGGAAGGGACTGAGCTACAACAATAGTTTTTTGTTAGAAAAAATATACAATTTTATTCAAAAATATTAACACAACTATAGATTCATGTTATACAGTCAATTTCAAATTTAAAAGTGGCAAATATACCACAATAAAAATAAACATTCAAAGCATCATAAAAAATTCACATTCAATTAAGTGTATGAATATACATAAGAATAAACAAATAGAAAAATATATAGGCAAGGTGGCAAGTTATATCTCTACGTGCGTTTCGGCGGACCAGCGCCTTCTTCTGGAGCACCTCTCAGGATATATACAACTATAAAAGATTAAATCTTGGAATTATTTGACAGCAGGGATTATATTTGGAAACTAATCCTTGGATTTAAGTCAAAATAGCACTATCTTCAGAAATCAGGATAAAGGAAATTATATATGAGAATCAGATCGATCAATCCACACTATACTTCATTCTCTTAAAATTACTGTGGCTGCTCCAGAAGAAGGCGCTGGTCCGCCGAAACGCGCGTAGAGATATAACTTGCCACCTTGCCTATATATTTTTCTATTTGTTTATTCTTATGTATATTCATACACTTAATTGAATGTGAATTTTTTATGATGCTTTGAATGTTTATTTTTATTGTGGTATATTTGCCACTTTTAAATTTGAAATTGACTGTATAACATGAATCTATAGTTGGGTGAATATTTTTGAATAAAATTGTATATTTTTTCTAACAAAAAACTATTGTTGTAGCTCAGTCCCTTCCTATGTCTACTATGTTTGTTGCCTAGATTGATACATATCACTCATTTGTTTTCCCTGGTCTAGGAACTACATTTCTGTGTATTCAGGGGGTCCTTGTTAAATATATGCAATAGGGTGATGATGGCCACCAACCAATTGGTGGTTGATAACCCACCACCAACTCCATCAGTCCTGGTAGGCCAACGCGTATCATCTGTGACAGATCAGTCTAATTCGAGGCCTACTGGTCATAATTACAATCACCCTTCAACCCTGAGAGTTAATATCAACAATACTAGACACAGGGGCTATGTAGACCTCCCACCAGAGGTAAGACCCTATGTAGTAGTATTGACAGGGGTCACAGAGTTGACTTTTAACCAGCAGGAGGACTTTGCTTCGTTAAAGAACAAGGTAATCCACTGGCTCAATGTCAATAGGCCAATACCCAAACATCTTAGGAGTAAAATCCTCATGGTGCGCAGGGTTCCATGGGTAGGCACCACGCACAAGTCCATTAATGGCGACTGTGTGATTGTCTCTTTTGAGGATCCCAACACTGCACACGCCATACATTCTGGGAACCACAATAGTATATACTCACCAATAGCATCCAGACCCCTCACCTATTTTTACCCACCCCCCTCTTATTCGATCTTGGGAGGTAACTGGAGACGGATTCCGCAGAGGAAGGATGGCTGGGGAGGGCTACCCAACTATTGGCCTGACACGCACGATGGTTGGAACGGGGTACCGATTTTTAATAGATACGGGTGCCTTGAGGATGTGGACTGACGCCCACATACGCCTACTATCTCAGCCTCAGCACCCGTCCTAATAAGTCGCCCGATCCACCCTACGGGACGACCAGCTCCCAATACACTTAAATCATATACGAGCCGACAAGTCTCTCCCCCACCCCATAAACAGTTGGAGGATTATAATCACATTGATGGGGTAGGCAGGCACTCCTTCGTAGCACCTAAGTCCTTCAAAATCGAAACTTACAATTCAGAGTGTAGTGACTGGGACAGCCCTCCTACTGAGGGTTGCCCAAAATTAAATCCACCTCTATCAGACGAAGTCCTCCCTATCCAACAAGACGAAGTTACCCCACATGAGTGTTCTCTGCCACTAGCTCCCACTGATACATTGGGGGCTCCAGGAGTAATTTCCATACTCTCCTGGAATGTCGCCGGGTTAGCCAACAAAGCAGATTCACCCGAATGGGGGGAATTCATTGAAGGGTATGATATATGCCTATTTCAAGAGACCTGGGCCAGGGAAAAACATCCCCGTCCGGGTTACGCCACCTTTGAGATTCAGGCAAAATGGGGTGGAATGGGCCGACCATCAGGGGGCCTTTTAATTTGGGTTGGTGCCCACCTGGGCTGCAGGGCTACACACTTAGAAACCAATTCCTTGGATTTCCAGTGTGTATCTCTGGAATGGCCATGTGGAGGTAAAATAACACTGATTAATATATACTCAAGACCCGTGGGGGTAGCAGCCACCTCGGGAGCAGTCGAGGAACTAGCGATGTTCCTTGACTCAATCACCCTCTGTTCCCCAATTATTATAGGTGGTGATTTCAACCACCAATTCGAACCTCTCCCAGACCACCTGTCAGGCGTAACTAGCGAAGAGGATGAACAGTGGAACATCCCCACCCTGACCGGCTCATCGATTAAGGCCTGGACTCCACTTGCTACTCAAATTACGTCCCTCATGCTCAGTCACTCGCTAAGGGCTTGCAACGGCCGAATAAAAGGGGACATTCCGCCAAAATATACTTTTAACAGACCCGGTCATGAGTCACGTATTGACTATATAATGGTCTCAGTCAGGGTCTGGGAAAAAGTGAAGGATTTTGGAGTACTCTCCAGATCCGATAGTGACCATAATCCACTCTCACTAAGATTTGAGGTTCAGGGGTCATATACAGCTACGGTAGACGAATATCCTGCATATCAGGTGGACCTAGCACTATCCAGTAATAGACGCAGAATCAAATGGGCGAAATTGCTGGAAAAGCCGTCTAACATTGAAAGACTGTACGCACTAGTTGTCCCCGCCCTAGATAAGGTTGTGCGCTGTATGGACCAATCAGCTAATGATTTAAAATCCCCCTCCTCAGCAAATCTTGAGGCAATCAATTTGTTCCCCAGTAAGAACGCTCAACTGAACGAGTTAGGTGTAATTCACTTAGAATTATGTACCAACCTTGCAGAAGTATTGAACCCGGTGGCCAGGCCAAAGAGGCCCAAACAGAAAAGAGTCACCTGGTTCAATGCCTCCTGCAGCAGAGCGAAAGTCGCATTATTGGATTCACTCAAAGCGCGTGAAACCCCAAGAGAAATTAAGGTAAAACGATTAGCTTATAAATCAGTTCTCCGTGCAGCAAAAGTAGAATGGGATGAGGGAAACTGGACCGAATGTCAGCTGCACTTGCATCACGAGATGCCCGGACTTTCTGGCAAATCGTTAAGCATGGTTCAGCTGAACCAGTTGCAGCAGTAGAGGCAAACATAGCACCCTTTGTCTGGGAGGAACATTTTAGAAATCTATATAAAACACACATTAGTGACCCTTCAATGATTCTCCCCGAAGGTACGTTGCACTTATCCACTGAAAGCGTAGTTCCCATGGACGATTTCAGCATGGAGGAGGTCACCATGGCTATCACGGCCTTGGCTGCTGGAAAGGCGCCGGGCCTTGATGGGTTGCCAGGCGACCTCTATAAACACGAACCCAAGGTCTGGGCTCCGTATCTTAGAGTATTGTTCAACTCAATCTTGAATGGCATGTCAATCCCCTCGACATGGCCGGGGGCAGAGATAGTCCCTATCTTTAAAAAGGGATCACCTCTGCTACCGGCAAACTACAGGCCAATTAGCCTGATTGACGTGTCACAAAAACTCTTTGCCAAGTTGCTGCTGAACCGCCTGCTGGAGTGGACAAGGTATCACAATATCCTGAGCCCCTTCCAGGCAGGTTTCAGGGAGAAGGTTTCAACCATAGACCAGGTCTTTCGATTTGTCCTCATTTATTGGAAAACGGTGCAGTTGGAGGGTGGCAGCCTCTATACTGTATTCGTGGACCTGAGGGCGGCGTTTGACCTGGTCCCCCGGAACGAGCTGTGGGAGGTGTTAGCAGGATTAGGCGTCCCAGGGGGTTTGTTGAAAATGATAGTGCACCTCCATAGCGCAAATTTTGCTCAGGTGAGATGTGGCAGGATGGGGGTACTGTCTGAGAGGTTCCCTGTTGGCCGGGGGGTAAGACAGGGTTGTGTGCTTGCACCGACCCTGTTTTGCCTCTATGTCAACGGGGTAAATGCTCGGCTGCATGGGGTCACCAACTCTGACGCTCCCAAATTGGCTGCGGAAAGGGTGCCGGCTATTATGTATGCCGATGACACCCTGCTGCTATCAAAGTCCGCAACGGGAATTCAACGTATCCTTGACGGCTTTGCGGACTTTTGTGAGGGCCATGGCTTAGAAATTAATACACTGAAAACTAAGTTCATGGTCTTCAATCCACCACCGAAATTCCACTCCTGCCCCAGAATAGGGCAAAACATGCTTGAGAGGGTGAAATCTTTTGAATACCTGGGTGTCATGCTGAATGACAAACTATCCTGGAAGACGCATCAGGAAAAAGCTCTCCTCAAACTGACCCAATACTTCGGGGGTATCATGAACCTTCTGGCGAACAATAAATCCTCAGTTAGGCCCATTGGTCCACCGATGCAGATTTACAAAACACAGGCAAGGGGGGCTGCCATGTATGGATCTGAACTCTGGGGTCATGTAGGTACATCAGACCTCCAAGCAGAGGAGAATAAATTCATCCGAAGGCTAGTAGGACTCCCCCCTAGCACACCCTTAGTCCCCCTTAGGTTGGACCTAGGGCTGCGTCCGCTAGATGAAGAATTGGCATTTCGCCCGCTGGCCTTCTGGCGTAGACTGTGGGCAACCCCAGAATTGGCCAGCTACAGACAGGGACTACAGGAGGTGCTTGCCATGCCGGGAGCCGGAAAAATCAAATGGCTCAAACACATCAAATTAGAACTGGAGGGTTTGGGACTTTCTAAGATGTGGTCTGATCCTTTGGCTACCTGCCAATCAATCCCCAAAAAGGAATTAGCCAAGGCATACCACGATAGGAAATCAATGGCACTTTTTAACCAATTAAAACCTGGTTCACTGACAGAATCCTTTATATCTTTCAAAGACATTTATTACCTTGAACCAATTCTTGATAAAGTGCATCCTCCTTTGCTCAGGAAATTATATCTGCAGTGGAGACATGGGTCGCTTCCTATCCGTTCGCTAACAAGTAAATGGATCAAAGATGCAACCAGTACCTGTCCAGCATGTAGAACCTCCAACGAATCTGAACTTCACATTTTCTTTTTTTGCCCCACTTACCGAGAGATTCGCAAACAATGGATAGTCCCTCTATGTAAAAATCTGGGATTTGTGAAGTGCCTGATTGCTCTGAGAGTCTTGAAAACCAATGTGACTGATTATATTGTGTTCGCGGTGGCAAAATACCTGGGTGCCATCTGGAGTGTTAGAAGGAAATGCCTTAGGGACGGCAATTGACCCCATTGTATCAAAGACACTGCGGTGTAATACGGGACTATGTTAGCGTCTGATTTTAGATTATACATTTCTCAATATTACAACTGTTTTTACAAAATGTATGTTTCAAATGGCTTTTATGGTAAAATTTTTACCGAAATAAAGATTCTTGAAATGAAATTGAGGTTAATGCCGTTATTATATGGAAACTTCAGGGGAATACATTACTGTTATCTAAGACTAGGCTACTAGAAAAGACTCAGACACAAGAAGAGAGACAAAGGAAATATGATAAATAATGAAAATTGTAATAAATCAGAACAATGGTGAGCTAGTAAAAATTACAAAGTGAAGTCGACTCGAGCTACAAAGTGGACAAGCTTAACCTTAGATGCAATACAGTGCCTGAATGATGATGATGGCAATGAGATGATCCTCGAAAAAAATATACATCGTACACTGTGTGGGGGTGGCTAATACAATATATTGCCAGTGTGGGCTATACAAGCTGAAGAATAAGGTGCTCACCCTGCACTGATTTGGTGTTGCTTTCACCACATCCGTCCCATCAAGTGTGTGATCAATTCATGGTGTGCATTTTTAAGTCACACCTCAACAAATCACACAGCCCGGGGGAAGAGGGTTAGGGGTTTGATGAATGGATGGGAAGAACAATTTGGGGAAAGGTTAGACAAAGTCAACCACCACACAAGGACAGCATTTATCTTGAGCAATGAGCAGCTGACCATCATAAATATGTTATTGGAGGAAAAGGAAATGAAGGAATGAATGAGTACAAGTAAATCAATCCAAATTGTCCGTCTGCCCCCAGACAGAGCAAGTTACCAAGCTTTGAAAGACAGCAAATATATTACAAATTAAACTTTCTGTAGGATTCGATTAAACAACGCAAACACATTCAGTTCAAATGATTATTAAAAGAAAAAATGATACTGCATTGCCAAAATGGAATGAGAGTTGCATTTGCATAGCTTGTATGGTCCATCATTCATGGGTGCCTGGCAGATGGAGTCCGGTGAGATAAGCATTGGTTTTCCAGATTGGTGCCGGATAAGAGGGTCTGTAGATTGGAGAAAAAAATGATATATATTGAAGAATCAAGGAGAATGAAAGAAGTTAAACTAAGGACTAGGAGTGCACTGTAAAGACTCAGAGGAAGCGCAAGAGGAAAAAAGAATAGTTATTTTTGCATTAATTCATTTTATGCCTGCTGTGTGAAAAAACTGGTGAGGCCCACTTTACAACTAAAAATCCCCCCAAAAAATGACCGCAAGTTATGAAACTATTGATATCTGGCTGATAAAACTGTCTTGATCATCATTTCATCATCACATAATATATAACAAAACCATGTAGACTAACAGCAGCACATGCATAATGTGATTATTTATCATTCATGATGAAATGTCTGTCTCCAGTTACCTTCAACAAGCCCCCCCGCCCAACTACCACTTTGCTTTAAATTTGAGCCAGACAACACTGAGCAGCACACACACTCCCAGCAACATAGCATTGTCCCAATCAAGTAAAATATCAATGCACCACTGTCAGTCACACGACTCACCACCTCCACTACAGAGACTTGTGTAGGCTTGGTTTTGTTGACCTTTAGGCCACTTCAAAGAGATCATCATCCAAATTGATTGGTTTCAACTATTTTGAAAACTTCCAACTTCTTCCGGTGGCAGTACTCGAAGTAGTCATGTCCTGAGTCATTCAATCATCTCTGATCCTCCTGAGTCTGACTCTGAATATGGTGTCCAACTCCCTACCAATAGTATCCCAAGTCCCGAATAGACAAGAGAGGGAATTGTTCTGTAGTAGTGCAATTTTGTTATTGAACAACAAGAAGGGATTTCTCCATTGCCAAAATCGCTATTGTTACATGCTTCAGAGCAGCATTAAAAATCTCTGCTGTGTCAACGCCTGCAGATATTTTTTCTCTAGCCCCCACAAAAGAGATCCAGTATGCAGTGATGCACATGTAATCAGTCGCCTGGCAACAAGACTGTTGTCCAGTGGATACTGTGGATAGCAATCTGCTGCAAAGCTTGTCCAAGAAATTCAAGCACATCAATCAATCAATCAATCAATCAGAGTACTTGTAAAGAACGCCACTTACCCGTGAGGGTCCAAAGGCGCTGAGGGGAAAGGTGGGTGCTGCTACTGCTGGAAGAGCCAGGTCTTGAGGAGTCTTCTGAAGGAGAGTAGGTCTTGGGTCTGCCGTATGTGGGTAGGGAGGGTGTTCCAGGTCTTGGCGGCGAGGTAGCAGAAGAATCTGCCGCCAGAGGTCGTTCGTTGGATGCGAGGGCGAGGCTGGCGGAGCGGAGCTGGCGGGTGGGGGTGTAGAAGCTGAGTCTGCTGTTTAGGTAGGCTGGTCCGGCATTGTGGAGTGCTTTGTGTGAGTGGGTGAGGAGCTTGAAGGTGATCCTCTTGTTGACAGGTTTCCAGTGAAGGTCTCTCAGGTGGGGGGTGATGTGGCTGCGGTGGGGGACGTTGACGATCAGTCGGACGGCGGCATTTTGGATGCGTTGTAGTTGTCGTAGGTGTTTGGCTGGGATTCCTGCCTAGAGTGCGTTGCCGTAGTCCAGTCTGCTGCTGAGGGCCTGTGTCACCGTTCTTCTTATTTCGGTCGGGATCCACTTGTAGATGCTGCGGAGCATGCGGCGGGTGTTGTAGCAGGAGGAGGAGACGGTGTTCACCTGCTTAGACATGGAGAGGGAGGAGTGGAGGATGAATCCTAGATTGCGTGCATGGTCGGTGGGTGTTGGTGCTGTTCCCAGTGTGGTCGGCCATCAGGAGTCGTCCCAGGCTGAGGGGGTGGGTCCGAGGATGAGGACCTCTGTCTTGTCGGAGTTCAGCTTCAGACTGCTGCTCCTCATCCAGTCGGCTAGGGTCTTCATTCCCTCGTGGATGTTGATTTTGGTGGTGTGTGGGTCCTTGGTGAGGGAGAGGATGAGCTGGGTGTCGTCAGCGTAGGAGATGATGTTGAGGTCGTGATGGCGGGCCACTTGTGCGAGGGGGGCCATGTAGACATTGAGCAGCATTGGGCTGAGGGATGAGCCCTGGGGATGCCGCAGATGATGTCGGTGGCTTCGGATCGGAAGGGTAGGCGGCGGACGCTCTGGGATCTGCCGGAGAGGAAGGACGTGGTCCAGTCAAGAGCCTTCTCATGGATTCCAGCTTCTAGGAGGCGAGTCTTTAGAGTGCGATGGCAGACCATGTTGAGGGTGGCTGATAGGTCCAGGAGGACGAGGGCTGATGTTTTGCCGTTGTCTAGTTGGCGCCTGATGTCGTCTGTGGTGGCGATGAGGGCTATCTCAGTGCTGTGGTATCATCTGAATCCGAACTGGGACGGGTCCAAGATGTTGTTGTCTTCCAGGTGGCGGGCCAGTTGCATGTTGACGATTTTCTCGATGACCTTTGCCGGGGACGGGAGCAGGGAAATGGGCCGGAAGTTCTTGCGGTCCTTGGGGACCGCTTTTGGCTTCTTGAGGAGGGCGTTGATTTCGGCATCCTTTCAGCTTTCCTGCAATGTCTCTGTTTCGAAGGACATGTTGATGACCTTCCGTAGTTGGGGTGCGATGGCTGCGTCTGCTTTGTTGAATACATGGTGTGGGCACGGGTCAGACGGAGATCCTGAGTGGATGGAGTTCATGACCTTGCGTGTTTTGCCGTCGTTGATGTTGCACCAGGAGGTCAGGCGGTTGGCGCTGGTGATGTTGACAGGGGAGGTAGAGTCTGGCGTAGTCGGGGTGGTCGTGGTCTTGAAGCTGTCATGAATGTCAGTGATCTTGCGGTGGAAGAAGATGGCTAGTGAGTCACACAGTTCTTGTGAGGGCGGGATGTCGTTGTCGGTGGGGTTGGAGAGTTCCTTTATGATGCTGACGAGCTCTTTGCTGTCGTGTGCGTTGTTATCCAAGCGGTCTTTGAAGGAGGATCTCTTGGCTAATATGATGAGGTGGTGGTGTCTGCGGGTGGCTTCCTTGTGGGCTGCTTGGTTGTCCAGTGTGTGTTCGTGGAGCCATGTCTTCTCCAGTTTCCGGCATGCGCGTTTAGAGGTCTGGAGCTTATCGGTGAACCAGGTGGCCCCCTTGTTGGCGTGGCTGTTGGAGGGTTTATTGAGCGGGGCGAGGGTGTTGGCGCAGTCGTCGATCCACTGTCTGAGGTTTCGGGCTGCGGCGTCTGGATTGGTGGGGTCGGTGGGTGGGTTCTTGGCGAGGGAGGTGATCAGCTGGTCTTCGGTGACTTTGCTCCAGCAGCGGCGAGGCAGCTGTTGGGTGTGGTGGTGCGTGGTTGGTTTCTTGAAGGTGAAATGGATGCAGAGGTGGTCGGTCCAGTCGAGTTCGGTGGTGTGGTCGAAGGCGACGTGGGAGCCTGTGGAGAAGATGGGATTCAGCGTGTGGCCGGCGGCGTGGGTGGGTGCGGTGATGAGTTGTCTGAGGCCGAGGTTGGCGAGGTTGTCGATCAGGGTGGTGGAGTTTGCATTGTTGTTGTTCTCGAGGTGGAAGTTCAGGTCCCCGAGGAGGATGTAGTCCGTGGAGGCGAGTGCGTGGGTGTTGGCGAGGTCGGCGATGGAGTCACTGAACTGAGCCCAGGGTCTGGCGGGTCTGTAGATGAGTGTTCCTCTGAGGGTGGTGTTGGGGTCGGTGTGGATCTGGAAGTGCAGGTGTTCGGCGGTGTTGAGGGTGTTGTCTGCGTGGGTGGCGACCTTGAGGGTGGACTTGTGGACGATGGCTAATCCTCCTCTGTTTCCGTTGGCGCCATCCCTGCGGGTGATCTTGTAGCCGTCTGGGATGGCTATGGCGATGTCGGGCGCCGAGGAGTCGTTCCACCAGGTCTCAGTCAGGAAGGCCACGTCTGGGGCGGAGGTGTCGAGCAGATCCCAGAGCTCGACGGCGTGTTTGCGTGCGGAGCGGGTGTTGAGGAGTATGCAGCAGAGGTGGTTGGGTCCAGTCCTTGGAGGTTTGGTGGTTCTGTCGCAGATGAAGCTGCAGGTGTGGCAGGAGAAGGGTCCGTGGGTCGGTTTCGGGGTGGCCTGGAAGCAGGTGTGGTTTCGGCTGGCATTGAGTGCGTGGAGGGTGCTAGCGTCGTAGTGGATTCTGGTGTTATGGCGTTCGCGGCGTCCAGGGGTTCTGACGCTGGGTGCGATCCAGGCGCGGACCGGCGCAGACGGGCTTGCCTTCCTGCAGCGCCCGCTTCTCAGCCTCATTCTGAGGTGGCTTGGGAGGGAGGAGCAGCTGGGAGGCTGGAGCGGGGAGGCGAATGGGTGTGCAGGGGGGACGGGGCCGCAGGGAAGCAGTGGCGGGAAAGGGCCGGATCGGGAGTGGCGGGGGGGCAGGGGAAACTGGTGCCCAGGGCAGAGGGTAGGGAAAAACCCAGGAAACAAGGAAGCAGCAGGGAGGCAGGAACCAGGCAGTCAGGTGAGGAGCAGCGGCGTGGGGGTGACCTGCCTGCAAGCAGGGTCAAAGCTCACAAAAAAGCACAGCAAGGTCACAAAAACGGGGGGAAACGAGTGGGCCAGAGGCACAAAGGTCACAATATGGGGAGCTGGGAGGGAGGAGCAGCCGGGAGGCGGGAGGTGGGGTAGCGAATAGGCAGTCAGGAGGGCGGGGACGAAGGGGTCGCAGTGGCGAGGGGCAACGAAGGAAACAGAAGACAAAAGGTCACAAGAATACAGGGGGAAATGAGTGTCACAGAGGCAGAAAGGTCCCATGAAAGAGCAGAAAAGGTCACAAAAAACAGGGGGAAACAAGTGGCACAGAGGCACAAAGGTCCCAAGAAAGGGCAGAAAAGGTCACAAAAATAGGGGAAACGAGTGGTAAAGAGGCAGAAAGGGCCCAAGAAAGGACAGAAAAGGTCACAAAAAACAGGGGGAAACGAGTGGCACAGAGGCACAAAGGTCCCAAGAAAGGGCAGAAAAGGTCACAAAAAATGGGGGGAAACGAGTGGCACAGAGGCACAAAGGTCCCAAGAAAGGGCAGAAAAGGTCACAAAAAATGGGGGTAAACGAGTGGCGCAGAGGCACAAAGGTCCCAAGAAAGGGCTGAAAAGGTCACAAAAAATGGGGAGAAACGAGTGGCACAGAGGCAGAAAGGTCACAAGAAAGGGCAAAAATGGTCACAAAAAACGGGGGGAAATGAGTGGCACAGGAGGCAGAAAGCTCACAAGAAAGGGCAGAAAGGTCACAAAGAACGGGGGGAAACGAGTGGCACAGGAGGTAGAAAGGCCCAAAGAAAGGGCAGAAAGGTAAAAAAAAAGGGGGGAAACGAGTGGCACAGAGGCAGAAAGGTCCCAAGAAAGGGCAGAAAGGTCACAAAAATATAGGGGCAGCTAAGCAACAGAAGGCAAATCGGGCAGAGAGACACGGGGGCCGCGAGGGGAGCAGAAGGAAAAACCGGGCATAGAGACACGGGGGCAGCGAGGGAGAGAACAGGCACAGGCGATGCTGTGCGGAGGGGGAGATACCTACCTGGAAGGGTCAAGGGTGAAGGGTTGTGATAATGTGCTGCATCTCTGGCAAACTAGGACCGGCTGCGAACCTTCCATTTTGGGAAGATAGCTGCCAGAATTTCAAGAAAACCCCCCTCTTCAAAAAAGAAAAAGGAAGGAGGTCCAGTGCTAACATTTTAGCAAGCTTCGCATTATTCAAACGTGCTGTTTGTTGGTAGCGTTCCTACTGCCCCTCTGGCCTAAACATGGCAGAAATAGTAGCCTGAATTATTTTCTTTCTTGTTGCCACTGATGCTGCTTTGTGTAATGAAGATGTCTTCTTTTTCTTTACCTTCCACCATGATCGGATCGGATGCGGATTCCCTAGTACGCCGGCTTTCATTCCCTTCACCAACAGAAGTTGCAGTTTGTTGGCCGCTAAAGTGAGCCTCCCCACGGATCATATGGTGCTTGCTTAAATGGTTGTTTGGCCCCCCCGGACCATAGTTTGTACCAAGCTTACCCTGACAAACACTTGCATCACAAAGGGAGCATATGGCAAAGTTCGTCTCCTTCAGGCTAACCATAAAAATAGTACCAAACTGGGGAGCTCAACTGTCTGACGCTGGTGCCACTGCCAATGTGAGAAGCTGGCCTGGTATATGATGTACACTTATGTAAGTGGATACCTGACACCAGTCCAGAAAACACTTATGGTGATTTAAGAGGTCTTAGACAACCTTAGAAAGCTCTCTAAGTGGTAGCTGTGGAAACGAGCCTTCAGGCTTAGTCCAGAAGGAGTGTAAAGCAGCTTGTTTTACCAGAATGCAATCTTATAGTGTAGATTAGGTAAAAAAAACACACAAAGTATTTTTAAAAATATGTATTCATTATATAATACTCTCTAACACATAGAAATATCTTCTACCAGGGGATATGCAGAATGCACACAATACTTTAGCAAATAAACAAACCATATACTACGAAAGTGGTGTAAAATCCTTGATTCGGGTCACGACAAGGTCGAGAGGGAGTAGAAGTGCTCGGGACCAAAGGAACCACCCATGAGGAGTAGATAGGGACCCCACAGAGAGCGTGTGCAGTGTGGCAATACAACCACATGCCCGGTACAACTCTACGTGTAAGTCGCGGTTGAATTTTCAATGTTTAGGGACCCTTCCCAGTGGACCCTGAAGAAACCCCATGGAAGACAGAATGTTTTAGAGCCACCCCACCTGTGGATAGCTTTGTACACACGTTACCTATACCAGGGAAGCCAGGTGCATACTTGTGAAGGGGAGTCAGAAACAGCCATGGAACCCAATGGAGGACTTCAGCAAAGTGCAGCTGCTGGAAGAGGAGAAGGTGTCTGTTAGAATTCAATGGTGGATTTAGGATGAGAGGTACCTGCAAGCAGAAGGGACAGAGTCTTTGTTACTCAGGAGTGACCAGGAGACTTGGAAGACGAATGCCCTCCGATGTCGGGTGTTGCAGGATGGATGACGATGACCTTGACTCTACAGCTGTGAGGACCAGGAGATACTGAGGAGGACCAGGAGCTTTGCACGAGCTGTCCCACAAAGAATGTTGAGTGCTGTGGGGTTGGTGTCCGGCGGGAGCACCAACAAGCCTTGCCACGGGAAGCCAATGCAAGTATCGAAGAAGGAGCAACATCGGGACCAGCAAAGTCCAGGGGACTCACCCAAAGCAGGGGAGTCAGGGCAGACCCTGAACAAATAGGGGAGCCCAAGAGAAGCAAAGGTGACCCTAAAATGGACCCACAGGAATGAGCACTGGAGTTGCGAAAGGCTCATAAGCAGTTCACCAAAAGATGCAGGCTACAATGCACATGATACAGTATGACTCGAGATTCTGGTCACTGGAGGTGCTCGAGGATGGGGCTACTTTGAGCCCGAAGATCTTCTTAGAAAGAAGTCAACAAGCCTTTGCAACTGCAAGTTGATATGAAGGACACGAGGGATACTGGCCTCAAACTTGATGAGATGGCAGGGCAGGCCTCGTGAGCTGTGGAAAACCATCACCTGTGTTGCAGAGCCTTTCAGAGATTGGAGGAACTCAGGATCAGTAGACTGGTTGACTTAGTTGCGGTACATGCGAATGCAGGGGGCTGACTCCTTCACTCCAAGGGAGATTTCTTCAAGTGTCTTTGATGCTTCACAGGCCTTGGAAGGTTCCTGTATGATACACAAATGACGCAGCAGACTGGAATGGAGATGAAGTCAGGCCCAAACAAAGTCCAGCAAAGTCCAGAGTTCCCAGACAGTAGAAGAGCAGCGGTGTCGGATCTGAATCTCATCCCACGAGGAATCTAGGGATATACACACAGGTAAGCCCTTAAGTACTCTAAGGAAAGGGTTGGTAAGATTCAGGGGACCCTTCCAGGGGAGGGTCTGGACAGGGGAGGTTACTCCCATGTCCTTTGTTCAGCTTTGTACCAGAGCAGGAGCCAACTGCTCCAGCACTGGTTTGAATTGGACTATGCAAAGTGTTAGAAATGGGATTTCCGGTTGGCTAAGGTTTGCGCCAAAGCCAGGCAGAAACCACCACTCTAGTCAGGGCAAGGGAGTTACACACCAAAGATAACCCCTGCTCACCCTCTAGGTAAAGTGACACGAGCAGTAAGGCTTATCCCGGAGGCAATGTAGGTTAAGTATTTGCGCACGCACCCACCAACAACAACATCCCAGGCCCCCCCACAAAAGGAACTCCACACAAGGTTATATATAAAAATAGCCATTATATTATACCAAACACATTAGATAATAAACACACAATTTACACTGTGCCACTGGCACGGGCAGAATTTACAGGGGCTTATATACATGGGACAGGGCCACATGGACCACTGTCAGGAATAAGCACTTTTAGAACTAGCACTTGGTAGAAATTAGCACTTTATAGGAATAACGCTTACACATAGAACATATAATAACTGTAGCATCAAATAGCAAATGTAGCACACAAACAGTAACCACTGGTAAAAGTAAGTACCACTTACGTAATCCTAAACACCTTAGGCATATATCACGCAGGGAACCATGAACTCACTAATATAACCCATAATAGATAAAACAACCTCCTAAGCATAAACATATGTCTAGAGGTATCAGAACACAGGGTGCGCCAAACATACTACACAAAGTACATTTCCTAACACCCAAAAAGCAATAGCACATGAATCCTAACAGCACATAAATCAAATTAGGGTCCAGGTTGCGCCACTGCGCCAAAACCTAAATGTAGCAGCTGCCCACTACTTGCTGGGCAGCTGAGGGACAAGAACAGGGCCTAAACGCTGCAGCTGGCACTAAATGCTGCACAGCTGGGGAAGGCCAAGGTAGGGATGAAGGAGTGCCACTCACTCCTGGATGCAAAGTACATGTCCCTAGAAGGAAAAACCTAAACATAGCAGCTGCCCACTGCTTGCTGTGTAGCTGGGAACTCAAAATTGTGATTGGGGCTTTCACTAGCCCTCTGGCATAAAACTGCGCCAACTGTGGGAGCCATCAGGCTCTGGGATAAAGAATGCGCATTTTGGAGCCTCCTAGGTTCTAGGAATAAAGATTGCGGCACAGGTTGGAGCCATCTGGGCTCTGAAAACAAAACATGCTCATCGTTGGAGCCACGGGGCTCAGCAAGGGTTCCTCTGGCCCCTTTAAATCAATATTGTGCCCCGGGAGCCATCTGGCCCCTGAAATAAAGATGCCCCCATCGTTGGAGCCCTCTGGCTCTAGGAATAACGTTGGGGTGGCCCACTGCCATCCGTGGCTGCCCTAAATGCACCCTGGCCACGGTGCCTCAGTCAGGCACTGGGGGCTTTTAAATCAACTTAGCCACATTGTTGGAGGCGGCCCCCAATCAGGCGGGGCCGCTCAAAAAATAATGCGGCCGTGCCCCCCAATGCCCAGCCCTCACTTACCGGGCTCCTGCATCAGGGGGGCTTCCTTCCTCGTGGTCTCCTCTCGTGTGTGGCGGGGGCCGGCTTCGCTCCTCGCCGGTGCCCTGGTTTACTCGCGGCACCGGGGCTCCCTTTTCACCACGAGAGCCCCAGAGGGGACAAACAACAGGCGCTGCCTCCACCGGCCGCCTCGAATCCACCGGGCGGCTTCTCCTCCTCCTTACGGCGGTGGCGGCGGGCAGCCAATCGCAGCGTGGCGGCGGGTGGGACTTCCTGGAAGCAAGCGGAAGTTCCGCCCCGTTCCAGGGGCCCGGCCACCTGACTTCCTGTTTTGCCGCGGCGGCGGCATCACTTTTTTGGGGGCAATAACGAGGGGTGGGCTCCCTCGGTGCGAAAATAAAAAGTAGAAGCGGGGTGGGCACCCATTAAGGCTCCCAGAAACGGGGTGGGCACCTGTATAAATCTATAAAACAATTTGAAGATGAAGGGTGGGCACCTGCGCACCGGGCACAATTAAATAAGCGGGCAAAATGGCGATGCAGTGCCCCAGGCTCTAAAGGGACTGACACCCAGCCCCAAAGGACAAAAATAGTCCTAGAGCATCAGGGAGGGCAATGTAGGGCCCAGGGGCCAGCACAAAGGGCGCTCCAGCAAGGAGACAGCCACCATGGCGGTCACTACTGGGATCCACTAGCAGCAGCCCCCTCCGATTAGGACCCAAGCAGGAACTCCAGGTATCCAGGCATCCAGGGGCTGGGCAGGGCCCAGGGAGGCAAGCATTCCCCTGGGCCCAAGCAGCAACACGCCCCTGGTAGATTCAAGTCAGGAACAAGAACATTGAACATGAGGTCCCAGCCTCATTTTATACACAAAATCCCTTTGTCTCTAGGGTGCTGGGTGGGGGAAAAACCTGACGTAGCTGCTTCTGGAGCACTCTCTTGCTCAGCCCCTCTCCCTATTCACAGGACAGGCTAGGGTGATCAGTCGCACCACAGGGAGCGGAGCCAGCATTGTGGAGGGAAAGCCCAGCCCTATTCAGGTCCCAGGTGCAGACCCTCCCTGACATCAACATGCAGATCTCCCCATTCACCACCGGGGCAGACCCATCCTGACTTCTGGAGCCAGGCACACCATCCAGCTCCAGCCAATCACAAGCCAGACAGTCACTGCACAGACAGGCCAACTTCTAGAAGTGGCACTTCCACACTAGACACATGAACGCCGCACACATCATCGCGCAGCATTCATTCTCACGAGTTCGCACATACCAAACTCAACCTTGCACTCCCCACGCATCAGGAATTACCATGGACACACATTTCCCCTATGCATTCCTATGGGAGGGCAGGCCAATCTCACATACGCACTCGGAGAGCGCACGCACTTTACACTGCGCCACAGTGCTAAAGTGCGCAAAGACCAGAAATCATTATAATTATGTAACACTAAAAGGTAAAAAGTTCAGGGGTGAACCTGCCAGAAGGGCCAAGTCCAACACAACCCCCTTCCAGCCAAAACGTAGGGCAAACCAATCACCACTGTGATGGACTTCCCTGCTTTGGGCAATAGAACACGGACGCGGGCCCGCACTGCCGGGACACCCTCCGGTTCTACGTCACGTTGTTCCAAAACAAACATACATAAAAAAATTCAGGCCCAACTAGGCTACCCCACCGGTACTCCTTAGTTGTCCACGACAAGGACCAGGCCCTAGGCCACCCAGATACCACTGGTCCTTGCCAATCCACAGAGTGGGGGATAGTAACCCTTGGCATACAATAGCCATTCTCCTCCCTCCTTCTCAGTGTAGTTCCAAACTAACAATGATCCTTCAACCTAGGGTCCGCACCCTCAGGCTGACCAGAGGTCACGGGCAAGAATGCCCCACCCTACCTCTACTTCTGGGGTTGCGCACTCTCCCAGGAAAAGCACCCTCCAGAACACAACTCTCAGAGACCCCCAATTCTAACACAAAGGGACACCAAATGTGCCCCGCATGCCGACCGAGTGGTGCTGGCAAGCGCACCCACCCCATTCCAATGCAGTAAATCCAGTTTGGGAAGTGGTCACACCTCCCTCTCAGTATGCTTATTGTTCTGCCTTCCCCTGCTCAAGCTTGGCTCTGCAGCAGGAGGACATAATCATGTCTCTGGGTTGCAGCAACAATTTTGTGCTGTCCAGGTCAAGAAGGCTGGTACCGCGAACATTGAGAGCCTAAAGGAGGGTTCTTCCAGTGCTTGGAATCATACCTCCCATACCGTTTACAGTGTGGGGGTATGATTCAAGCATGTTTGATACCAAACATGATAGGATTCGTTGCAGCCGTTTTCGAGATGGTCATCCCATAATTACGTGGTGCCCTTATATATAGTATATGGCTGCATCACTGACAACCCGGGAGAATGGACTCCGTAGGCTGCAGGGGTGTCCTGCTCATGCAGGGGTACCCTTTCACTTAAAACCAAGCACCCTTCCTCCAGGATTGCAAAGGCCTTCTATTGAGGTGATTTATAGGTTTTAAGTGCCTAGCTATAGGAAACCTATAACTTTAGTACGTGGTGCTAGCACCAGCTTACACAGGCTGCAATAGCAGACATGTAGTTCCATTTTGAATGGTCTCTCGTGAGTGGCATTATGCATGCTTCAGCCCATGGTAGATCTCTGGGGTACCTTTGCCCTGGGTGCCTTAGTACCATGTACTAGGGACTTACAAGGGTACCTGAGTATCTAATCAGGGATGTACCTAAGTAGTGAACACAACAGTTTAGGGAAAAAGCAGATAGACTGGGGTCCTGATTATCCAGATCCCAGTCAGACTAGTCAAAATACAGCTTAGCACCAGGCAAAAATTGAGGGTACCCATAGAAGAATATCTTACTTTCCAACACTACCCCCTCAAACGGTAAGGAGAGGAGACTAACCTTGCCCAGTTGAGTCTTCATTTTCTAAGTGGAAATATCTGGAGAGTTCATCTGCATTGGCATGGTTACTCCCACGGCTATGTTCCACTGTATAGTCCATCCCCTGTAGGGAAATGGACCACTTAAAAAGTTTTTTTTTTTTACCCTTTATCTGTTTAAGCCATAAGAGGGGTTTATGGTATGTCTGCAGCCACGGCCGGTAGTAGCTGTAACTGCAGGGCGGTGGCGTGGGGAGGGGGAGGGTCAGGGTGGGGGGGTAGTAATGTATGGATTACGGACTTTAACAGGTAAGTAAACATATAAATAAATAAAACGAATTTCGTTGTGTGCACTGCATCACCAGATGCGATTCAGTGCGCGCAACGAAATTCGTTTCATTTATGTATATGTTTACTTACCTGTTAAAGTCCGTAATCCATACATTATGACCCCCCCATCCTGCCCCTCCCCCTCCCCCTCCCCCTCCCCACGTCGCCGCCCTGCAGTTACACCTACTACTGGCCGGGGCTGTATGTCTGAACAATGAAGACAGTGTCAAACAAGTATGGCCTCCGCTACTTCAGAGCCCAGACCACAGCAAAGGCCTCCCTCTCAATAGCTGACCAACGTTTCTCTCTGGGGGTCACCCTTCTGCTGATAAAAGCTACTGGTTGATCCTGGCCCTCTGAATTAAAATGTGACTACACAGCCTCTACCCCCAACTCAGATGCATCTGTTTGAGCAATGAATGTTTTAGAGTAGTCAGGACTTTGAAGAATGGGAGCAGTGCACATGGCCTGCGTAAGGTAAGCAAATGTCTTCTCACAGCTACCTGTCCACTGAACTTTCTTTGGCATTTTCTTTGATCTAAGATCAATCAAGGGAGTCACTATGGACCCATATCCTTTCATAAATCTTCTGTAGTACCCAGTCAGGCCCAAGAAATCGCTGACCTGAGTCTAGGTAGTTGGAGCTACCCATTCCATTATGGTCTGGATCTTGCTCTGTAGTTGTTGAACTTGGCCTCCACCTACCACGAGACCCAAGTACATAACCTTATTCTGCCCTATCTGGCACTTGGTAGCCTTGGTAGTGAGGACTGCTTTCTGCAGAGCCTCCAAAACATTCTTCAGGTGGACCAGTTGGAGCTAAAGACAGCTATATCATCTAGATATGCTGCACTATCGACTTCCAGACCTGTGAGAACTTTATTCACCAACCTTTAGAATATGGCAGGTGCATTCTTCAAGCCAAATGGCATCACAATAAGTTGGTAATTCCCACTAGGGGTTACAAATTCGGTTTTTGGTTTGGCATCCTCAGCTATTCTGATTTGCCAATAGCTAGCAGTAAGGTCAAATCTACTTAATGACTTGGCTGAGGCCAAAGTATCAATAAGCTCATCTGCCCTAGGAATTGGATGAGGATCAGTCCTAGTGACTGCATTGGGTCCCCTGTAATCTACACAGAACCTCATCTCTCTTTTTGAACCCTTGGTGTAAGGTTTGGGTACTAGGACTACTGGGCAAGCCCAAGGTCTAGCTGAGGGCTCAATCACTCCCAACTCCAGCATCTTCTGGTCCTCTGTCCTGATGTAATCTCTGACATGGTCAGGCTGCCTGTAGATTTTATTCTTAACAGGTAGACTCTCACCTGTGTCCGCTTCATGGGTACACCAGGTGGTTTGACTTGGGAACATATACCCGCATTGATTGAGGACCTTCCTGCAATCAATCTGCTGTTGATTAGTGATTGCCAAGGCTACTCCATCAACTGATCCATCAACATGGTTTTATGAGAGGAGAACAGGGGGAGGGTCACTCTTCCTCCTGTCCATCATCAGTTCGCATGAGCAAGCCCATGTCAGCCCTGTCAACAAAAGGTTTTAATTACACAACTAATGCCGTAGTTTCTGAGGCAATTCTCATTTTTTTGATCTATGGACAATACTGGATAAACCACAGGTGCTTCCGGAAAAACTCTAACCTTTAGAGACTTTCAAATTGTCTCCGTATGATGCCTTAATAAAATAGCCCCTCTCTGATCCATATACATTAAAACAGCACATGACCCACAAAAATTTATCAGCAAATGAAAAAAAGGTGGGGAAAGCGAGATGGCACCTCACGGGCGCACCACCAAGGGGACCCCTGGCTGGTACTCACCAGGATGGCCCTGTTCTCATCATTGGTGCCACCAAGCCTAAACGGAAACGTGTCTAAACCCAGGGTGGGGAGACAGTGAATGGTGCAAAGGACACAACTTATATGTGACAAAACTTACGACATTGGACATATAACATACAACATACAAGTTACTTTGCAACTAGAACCAAAAAAACTTTACTCGTGTTCTATTCTTTGTTGCTAACAGTGTACACTTAAACATAAACAAGCATTGGAAATGCAATAGGTCTCGGATTTATTTGAGTTCGAGCTAATGGCATTGTAAATGGCAATGTCTTTTAGCCATGTGTTATGGAGTGTATGCATGTGCTGTGTAATGGAATTATGTGGTTTGGATTGGAATTGTTCACCCTGCACACTCACACACTGTTCACCCTGCACGCTCACACACTGTTTACCCTGCACGCTCACACACTGTTTACCCTGCGCGCTCACACACTGTTTACCCTGCGCGCTCACACACTGCTCACCCTGCGCACTCACTACTCTGCACTCACTACTCTGCACTCACTACTCTGCACTCACTACTCACTACTCTGCACTCACTACTCACTACTCTGCACTCACTACTCTGCACTCACTACTCTGCACTCACTACTCTGCACTCACTACTCACTACTCTGCACTCACTACTCTGCACTCACTACTCTGCACTCACTACTCTGCACTCACTACTCTGCACTCACTACTCTGCACTCACTACTCACTACTCTGCACTCACTACTCACTACTCTGCACTCACTACTCAGCACTCACTACTCTGCCCTCACTACTCACTACTCTGCCCTCACTACTCACTACTCTGCACTCACTACTCTGCATTCACTACTCACTACTCTGCCCTCACTACTCACTACTCTGCCCTCACTACTCACTACTCTGCCCTCACTACTCACTACTCTGCACTCACTACTCACTACTCTGCCCTCACTACTCACTACTCTGCACTCACTACTCACTACTCTGCACTCACTACTCACTACTCGGCACTCACTACTCTGCACTCACTACTCTGTACTCACTACTCTGTACTCACTACTCTGTACTCACTACTCTGTACTCACTACCCTGCACTCACTACTCTGCACTCACTACTCTGCACTCACTACTCACTACTCTGTACTCACTACTCTGTACTCACTACTCTGTACTCACTACTCTGCACTCACTACTCTGCACTCACTACTCTGCACTCACTACTCACTACTCTGTACTCACTACTCTGTACTCACTACTCTGTACTCACTACTCTGCACTCACTACTCTGCACGCACTACTCTGCACTCACTACTCTGTACTCACTACTCTGTACTCACTACTCTGTACTCACTACTCTGCACTCACTACTCTGCACTCACTACTCACTACTCTGTACTCACTACTCTGCACTCACTACTCTGCACTCACTACTCTGCACTCACTACTCTGCACTCACTACTCTGCACTCACTACTCTGCACTCACTGCTCACAACTCACTACTCACTACTCACAACTCACTACTCACTACTCACTCACTACTCTGCACTCACTACTCTGCACTCACTACTCCCATGATTATGTAAGGCACAATTGGCATGAAAGCTGATCAAATGTCTGCCATGTCTAGATCACCCCTACACACTGAAAGCGGGAAATGTATATTACACAATGTATGCTGTAAAGGAGCACATTAGTAATTAGTAATTAGTATAATATGGGTAGGCCGGCAGTTTCAATGGGCATTGAGTGGAGCCATGTTACAGAATGTTAACAGTGATAACAGTGTGAATGCAAAAGTTAAAAATTGACGACAACTTATGATCCAGGGTCGTACATTTGCAACGATTACGAGAGTAAAATCAAGCTGTGAAATTTGTATAGTCCCATGCCTGTTGGTATGACAATATAGCACAGTGGCATAAAGTTAGGACAACAGGGCAGCAAGACAGTACAGCCCATAGGTACGTAGCTAAACAATATGTCCCCTTAACAGATATGCCAGCAATTACGTAAGTATAAAACCAGTACTGAGTGGTTACAACAAAGATGACAGGACTCAAGGCTGGCATGTTATTACAGTATACATCCCAGGGCCTTCTGTTGGCAGATAATGTTCCAGGGTCATAAAGCTATAACAGACTGACCACAGACTGTCGCAGTTACAACTGTATAATCTGGGACTGTGCGCACACAACAGAGTGACCTCAAAGATGCAGTTTGAACTATGCTACCTATCCCTTCCCTGCTCCAACCTGTTGTGAAATAATAGTAGTGTAGCATAGTGTAGCACATAGTCAGTGAGAGATGGTTCACACAAGAGGATTTACCTGCGCAGGAGATAAGCCAGTTCCTGTGCCAGATCCACGTTCTCCTCCTCATTCTCCTCGCCACTACCGTGGCGACCTGTGGACCGGCCCTCCGGCGGTTCCCCGGCACCGCCACGACTCGTGCTGCTACTGCGTAACCCCATCGCCCATGTCTGAGGGAAAGGACATCCACTCAACCTGGCCTCAAAGTGACAGAATCTCTACAACACTGATAGTAGGATATTTACAGAAAATGCTACCTCGTGGCGGTACACGTTATCGACTGCTGTCCTCACTACATGATATCTCGCCGTGAACTGGTAGGAACTGAAGCCACGTGACACTCAAGCTCCCTTTCGGATACTTTACAACATTTACCCGTGACCCGCTAGCCTGGAATAGTCCCGAGGCTGCCTGGCCATCATCACACTTTCAGTAAATACTACCAACCGCCCACACACGATTTTAAACGATCCCAATCCACCCCAAACCGTGTGGTATCTGCTACAGCTCACCCACCTTAGATGTTTGGCCTCCCTTGCTTATGAGCAACAATCGTTCCGATCCTGACATTGATACCAAACTTACACTCTTGAAGTAACTTTCACTAAACGCATGCCTAAGCAACACCAACACAGAACAGATAATACACTAAATTAAAGCTCGATCTCTATTCCAAAGGACAGACACTAAAGTACCACCTACATAGCTGTAGGCAGTACAGTCAAGACACTCGTCTGATATAGTGCAATCAGAGCCCAGAATTTTGAGGGACAAAACGCAGTGTAATAATGTCTTACGCTTATGCAACGACACTAATTCACTGTTGCTTTTATTCAGCCTGACACCTATCAGTACACAACGCACCAAAATACATTCACTGATGTCTGTTTTATAGTCGACTCTAACACAGAAAAAGTCCGAATGTTCTACCTACCAATCATAATAGAGGTAAATAGCCCTTATCAACCAATCGGAACAAAAAGGTAATTAAAACGTAAAACGCGACCAAAACTAAAAACACCACCTACAACCCAGCTAGCCTACGAGGGCAGAGGACGCAGGGCCGTCTGAACACGACCGACCTCCTCTAGGAACGAGGAAACCCAAGTGACCCTGAACTTCAAAGTCTTATCTAATCAGAGCAAATGGGCTAGTGGCCCGAGAAACAGCGCCGCAAGCGATCGACAGAACAAGCAGCTGGATCCTAGATGACGGTCGTACGGGGTGCGCGCGCACGGTGTTTACATCTTTTTCACTGGGCGCTGAACGGTACAGTCTGCTTCCGGGTCACGTGACGGAGTAGGGCTAGCGTGCTAACTGCTGCTTTTAGGATTGGACGGTGCTGTTGCTTGTCAAGTGTGTGCTGCACCTACAAAGTGTAGAGGGAGAGGGAGGGAATTCGGAAAAGAAGACTCGAAACCGGCCGACGCGGGAATCGAAACCAGTGGTGCGCGCGCACCAGAGGAGCGGGGAGCACGATAACACGCCGAGACGAGGTAGGAGATGTGTGTGTGTAAGGGGGGGGTTCTGTGTGTGTATGCACGGCGGCGGCGGGGGGGGGGGAGTCTGTATGTGTGTGTATGCGCGGCGGGGGGGCTGTATGTGTGTGTGTGTGCGTGCGTGTGAGTCTGCTTCCAAGGAGCCATGGGAGACAGGAAGCGCGCGCGACCTGATCCCAGTTCCAAGGTTGCGCGTGCACCTCACTTGTCTCCCGTCTCCCTTGACTCCTTGGAACCGAGAATGATTACAATAGAGTCTCGGAACGACAGATCGCTTTGCGATCTGTTCGCAGTTCCGAGACCTAAAAAGGGGGTGTGAATACTACCAATCGATTCACACCCTACTTACAGCCGACATGTTTCATTGCCTTGGTTTTTATCAGGCAATTTCCTCAGGGCAAACCAATAAATGCCACTGCACAAGCCACTGACCGTAATGTGCTGTAAATAAACAAACATGACTGAGGTTACCTACTATCTATCTCTATATTATTTAACAATTTTTGTTTTGCACTGTCAAAATCGCCCATGCTGTTATAAGGAGTAATTACCCTTTAGTTGGCTATGACTCTCATGCCAGCCATGAGGAGTATAAAAACAGGGATGCAGCCCCCATTGGTAAGCATGCTCCAATCTCCCTTCAATTATGATACTGAAATAAAATGCCAGACAAACATAGGTTAATTTTTCCAAGTATTTCCTTATACCTTGTTTGACTTTTCATCATTACACAGCAAATGATGCCCCTCATAAAGTTACCAGTGGAGAATACTCGTCCGGCGTCTTCTCAGCCCTCGAACGCCGAGGCAATGTTGGACTACTCTATTTACTTTCTCTCTGGCCGGTATTCGAGCATTCAGATTGGTAGCCGAGTTCACATGACACCCGCGGCCATTTGTAAACGGTCACGATGTCGAATAAAATGTCTGATTTGCGGGAATAACTATTCCGAGAGTCTGTGTTTACCTTTTATCATTTTAAGATGCATTTTGCATCCTCATCCAATCCTTATAAAAACGGTCATGAATGTTCATCCGGCATGCCGTCAGCACTCGAGTGTCGAGGTAATGCTGGGTTTGTCTGTTTACTATAGTTTCGCAGTCTCTGATTGGTTGCGGTGTTCACATGACACCCGCAGCCATTTTTAAACAGTCCCAACGCTATATTAAGTATACTTCTTGCAGGGACCTGAGCTCCAAATCCGAGAGCCTACTTCCTATCGGCCATCTTGGGGCAGTCTATCTCCGCTGCTACTGATCTATTTTGCGCTAAATAGCGCCGAGCCTCACAAGGTTATAGATAAACTCGGGATAGACCCGAGTTTATCTATAACAGCATGGGCGATTTTGACAGTGCAAAACAAAAATTGTTAAATAATATAGAGATAGATAGTAGGTAACCTCAGTCATGTTTCTTTATTTACAGCACATTACGGTCAGTGGCTTGTGCAGTGGCATTTATTGGTTTGCCCTGAGGAAATTGCCTAATAAAACCAAGGCAATGAAACATGTCGGCTGTAAGTAGGGTGTGAATCGATTGGTAGTATTCACACCCCCTTTTTTATGTTTAAGTGTACACTGTTAGCAACAAAGAATAGAACACGAGTAAAGTTTTTTTGGTTCTAGTTGCACAGTAACTTGTATGTTGTATGTTATATGTCCAATGTCATAAGTTTTGTCACATATAAGTTGTGTCCATTGCACCATTCACTGTCTCCCCACCCTGGGTTCAGACACGTTTCCGTTTAGGCTTGGTGGCACCAATGATGAGAACAGGGCCATCCTGGTGAGTACCAGCCAGGGGTCCCATTGGTGGTACGCCCGTGAGGTGCCATCTCGCTTTCCCCACCTTTTTTTCATTTGCTGTTAAATGTTTGTGGGTCATGTGCTGTTTCAATGTATATGGATCAGAGAGGGGCTATTTTATTAAGGCATCAGACGGAGACAATTTGAAAGTCTCTAAAGGTTAGAGTTTTCCTGGAAGCACCTGTGGTTTATCCAGTATTGTCCATAGATCAAAAAAATTAGAATTGCCTCAGAAACTACGGCATTAGTTGTGTAATTATGTATTGAGTGGAGGGCGCCGTAGTTTTGTTTTTCCCTCTATACTCCTTGGTGTTTTCTCAACAAAAGGTTTTAGCCTGTTCACATGAGGTACCTTATGGGGACTTCTGGGAGTGCCAAGGTCCACCAAATAGGTGACCTCACCCTTTTTTTCAAGTATGGTGTAGGTCCACTCCATTTGTCCTGGAGATCTGCTGGGGCCACAGGCTCAACACCTACACATTCTGACCTGGCTGATAAACAGTCAGGACAGCCTTTTGGTCATCCAAAGCTTTTTGGCTTGCCGCAAGGTATTTGCTGGCCTTTTTCGTGTACTCAGCCATGTGGGAGCACAAACCAAGTACATAGTCCACTATGTCCTGTTTGGGAGGTTTGGGAATTAACTCCCATCCCTCCTTTACCAGACACAAAGGACCCTGTAGCATGTGGAATAACTTGAAGGATACAATGGAAAGTGAAATAAAGTTGGAGTTTATTTTTATAGGTTGCGTAGGAACGAAATGACCCCAGCCACAGCTGACTCAAAAGCTCCTCAAGCTGTTCTCTGCCTCGGCGCTCACCTTGGAACCTTCACAGGTGTGACATTCTAAAGGATGTCACTGGCGGTGCGTTCTAAGGTGAATGCAGGGGCGAGGGTGAAAGGTGTGGCAAGACTTCCCCCTGGGGCGGAAGATACCACACATCCCCCTGCTCTACACAATGCAAGAATATAACAGGTATAAGAAACAGATGAATATTACTGAAAACTACTTGGTAACATACTGCTCCAGGTATTTCGGGCGATTAACCACCCTGTGGCTAGCCCTGCGAAAAGAGTAGGATTCCCTAGAACACTCCCTCTCGGGCAGGTCACCCCTCATCTGGGTATTGTCCTCTCTCTCCACCCCATTGTCCTTGTCCTCTGGAGAGGTATGATAACTTACAACTCTTCCCAGGTTCCAAATCTTCCCCTCCTGTGTGTTAACAGCATTTTTAAACAATTTCACAATTTTGGTGGGCCTAGTGAATTCGGACCAGTTCGCCCTGCCTGTCAGCGCTTTGATTTTAACCACATCTCCTACCTTGAACCCTGACTCTTTGACGGAGTGTAGTTTGTCAAACCTGACCTTCCTGTCCAACATAGCTTTGTGTTCCCTGTCCTGCCTTAGTGTCTCTCTAGAGTGTCCTGTCCACCCTTTGTGCCACCCCATCTACCCCGGTGCTAACTTCGTGTTGGGTCTTCTCGCCCGGAGTAGTTCAAAGGGCGTGACACCTGTTGTCTGATGGGGGGGTCAGCTGGTAGGCCTCCAAGCGTTTCCCTACCTCTTCCTTCCAATTTAACCCATTGGCCCTTGCTAACTGGATGCCCTCCTTGAGGGTTTTGTTGAACCGCTCGACCATCCCATTGGTCTCAGGGTGGTACAGTGCGCAGCGCTTGTGATTGATCCCATTTTTCTTGAGGAATTCTTTCATCTCTTTTGATCAGAGTTGCACTCCATTGTCAGTCAGCAGGCTACTAGGTAGACCCTCCCTTGAGGAATAGTTCTTGCAGAAATTCAATGACCACCTTGGTAGTGATCTCGGACACCATCTTCACCTCTGGCCACCTTGAATAGAGATCCATAAGCACTAAAATGTAAGGAGTGCGAGCTCACCCAACAGAGGGCCTACAATGTCCAGTGCCACCTCTACCCAAGGACCCACCGGGGGTGGCCTACACTGCATGGGAGGCGTGTGCTGCTTCAATACCTTGTCGCTGGTTGAACACGGTATGCAGACTCTTATTTTCCTCTTGATTTCATTGTCCATGTTGGGCCACCAATAGTCTGCCCTCATCCTCTGTTTAGTCTTGGTGATTGTCAGGTGTCCCTAGTGGGCCAAATCGACAAGGCAATCCCTCAGTGTCTCGGGTGGAATTAATCTTGTGCCCCGGAACAGACACTAATCTGTGATTGACATTTTGTTCCTGAACATGCAGAACAGATGTAGCGTTTCACTCTGTTTGTCTTTGTCTTTCCAAGTTTCTTTGACCCTTTCGCACACCTCCTTCAAAAGCTCATCAGCTTTGAGGGCCTCCTTCCAGCTTTCCTCTCCAATGGCCCTCTGGGTGATTACACACACCTTCTATGATTGCATCCCGTCGTTGTCTACATCATTCTCCTCGCCTACATCCACTTCCTCTTTCATTTCACCTACGAGGCGTAAGAGACAGTTGGCCACAAGATTTCTTGTTCCCGGCACATATTCGACACTAAGGTGTACTCCTGTAGGTTTACGACCCAGCACCTGATTCTACTCGAAATCGCGTTGAACCCTTTCCTGTTGAACACTTCGACCAACGGCTTGTGGTCTGTTCTCAGATTGAACTTGGTTCCCCAGACGAAGTCTAGGAATTTGTTCATTGCACATTGTACTGCTAGGGCCTCCTTCTCTATCACCGAGTAGTTGACCTCAGCCTTCCGAAGGGATCTTGACGCGAAGGCTATGGTTTCTTCCCCACTCTCTCCCACCTGCGTGAGAACTGCTCCTAGGCCTTTTGAACTCGCGTCCGTGGTCAGTACCGGCTTCCTCTTCGGTATGAATGATTTGAGGCTCGGAGCTTCAGCTAGCGCTTTTTTCACGTCTTCAAATTATTTCTGGCACTCTTCGCTCCAACGGAACGCCACACCTTTTTTAAGCAAAAGGTGTATTGGATAAGTTCTGCCAGCAAAATTCTGTACGAACTTGCTGTAGAACTCCAGCATTCCCATAAATGATTTTATCTCTTCTTTGTTCTTGGGAGGAACCAAGCTAGTTATCGTGTTTTGGAGTTCAGACTTGGGGCGAATTCCCTCTGCTGTTACCTTGTGCCCTAAGAAGTCTATCTCTTAACAGCCAATACTGCACTTCTCTCTCTTGACTGTGAGACCCTGCTCTCTGAATCTCTCCAACACTTGCCTCAATCTGGTTTCATGTTGTCTGTCGTTTTTGCCAAAAATCAGCACGTCGTCCTGATAGCACAAGTCCCCTAGAATGCCTCTAAGGATACTGCTCATTATTCTCTGACATACCGCTGCGAACGAGACTAGGCAGAACGGCATTCGTTTGAACTTGTAGGCTCCCATCGGTGTGACGAACGCTGTTAGTTCTTGTGAATCCTCATGAAGCTTGACCTGACAGTCCAACGTCGAAAATACTTTTGCTCCCTCCAACATGCTCATCATTTGCGAGATATTTGGAAGTGGGAACTTGTTGACAATGACCTCTTTGTTTAGAGCCCTGAGATCGATGCATAGTCGGACTGATCCATCTTTCTTTCTTGCTGCGACGATCGGCGCCAACCACTCTGTAGCCTCCACCGGTTCGATGACACCTAGGTTGCATAGTTTCACCAATTGTTCCCTCACGGCCTCTTGAATAGCTATGGGAAGGATTCTGACTCCTGCTACCACTGGCACTGCATATTCCTTCAATTTTATCATTTGGGAATAATTTTTTAGGCATCCTATTTCTCCGCTGAACACTTCCTTAAAGTCTTCTTCTATCTTCTCCAACGTCTCACCTACTTCCTGCACTAATATCTGCGGAGTTTTGTTAGGGTTGAGATATATTCCTAATTCTTTTTGGGCTTGCCATCCCAGTATGTTGTCCCCCTCTTTGGATACATACATTTTTGCGACCGTCAGTCTGTCCTTGTAGCCTACAGTGCCCCAAAAGTATCCTTTCATGTTAATTGATTGTCCCCCATAGCCTCCGTCAACTTCCCTTTCGCCACTTTTCCAAAATTTTTTGCATTTATTATCGCTATCCTGGAACATGAGTCAAACATTGACTCTACTCCTGTTTCTTCCACTTTTATTGTGTCTTTGGGATTGCTAACCTGTCCGCTTTGTATTTGCAAGACCTCAGTATCCAATCTGGGATGTACCTAGGTACTGAACACAACAGTTTAGGGAAAAAGCAGATAGATTGTGGTCCTGATTAGCAGGATCTCAGTCAGACTAGTCAAAATACAGCTTAGCACCAGGCAAAAAGTGGGGATAACCATAGAAGTAGATCTTACTTTTCTACAGCCAATGACTGATGAACTGACAGTAGGTGGGAAATCTGATCTTTGATTCTCCACAGTAGCTTTACATACTTCTACTGAGGTGGTTGTAGATGTAGGACTTTTCAAATATGGCTGCTGGCAGTGGTTGGATCTGTGGTGCCACTGCCACATCCTTACTGTGAAGTTGGGATGGGAAAATGTCAGTCTCCACTGGGGTTGGGCTAACATAAATGATGACTGTCTCGTTGTCATCCTCTTCTCCTACATTTGCCTCCATAACTCAAAAGCTTTCTGGAACCTTCCTTTTCCTTAACCTTGTCTGAGTCGTCTCGTGGCGTTTCTCACTCTCAAACTGAGGTGTGTCTAGATCATCAGCAGAGAGACTTGAAAAAAGTTGATGCACCACTAAGCCTCCTTTTGCTAGCTGGAGATCTTGAAGATAATGGATCTTCTGGAGCAGATTGCTCAACTTCCTCAACAGAAAGCTCAATGTCTTGAAATGCTCCTACTTCAGGAGGAACTACTATTGGCAGTTGTGGCTGTTGTCCACTTTTCTCAGTTTCCTGCACCAATTTGGATACTACTTTGCGATTGAGATAAGTCAATGTTAACATTGCCTGTCAGTGTTGCACTGGCAGCCTCTGTGACAGACTTGGACTTGGCCCTAGATTGAGGTGGGTCCACTGATTTGGGGGTGCTGCTCCCAGCTTGCTCCACAGAGGCTGGTGCGGCAGACACATTTTTTTGCTTTCCAAAAAACCTCTGGGGTAACATACCAGTGGTAGTGGTGGTAAGCTTCTTCTTCCTGTCACTGGCCACTTTCTTGCGAGCAGATTTTGCACCTTCCCTTGGGGCCATCTTAAAAACTGTCAGTTAGCAATGGCACTTAGCTTCACAAGTTGAAGAGATGTCTGATGTGTGTGTGGGTCACTCATGCGTCACCCCATGCAGAGACTTTCTTTCTGGCAGCACTGTGGGTGATTTGTTGTCTCTTGTTGTCTTGTCGGGCACCTAAAAGAAAAGATGCAAGAAGTACATTAGTGAAACATGACATTGTTGATGTTCATTTAGTAGTACAAACAAAAAGATATAATTTAATGTGGTTACTGCTTTTACTCCCTCAATTAACAATACAGTGTATATATATTCATAAAACGGAAAACCACACCAACATAAACTTTCCTGGTGACTGGCTAACCACTGAGGAAGAATAAAAGAGAGCAAAAACAACAACAAAATACAGATGAAACTGTTTACTTTATGTGCTTCATGTGACTTCACTCATGTGTGATGTGGCACTCAGGGAGGTGCAGCTGACAAATGACAATGGAAGGAATAATCCATTGGCTGCCTACACAAAATACCATCCAGCCACATGGTCAGTGGTCACAACAAGAAGCTGGAGGCCTAGGCTAGACCAAAGAATGCATGCAGGCCTACAGGGAAAGCACACTGGCTGCCTAAGCAACATGCAATTCAGCCACATGGTCACAACACAAAGCTGGAGGCCTAAGCTAGAAGAAAGAACACATGCAGGTCAATAGGGAAAGCACATTGCTGCCTACACACAATGCCCACCAGACACATGTTCACAAGAAGCTGGAGGCCTAGAAAAAAGGACGCATGCAGGTCTATGGCAAAAGCGCACTGACTGCCTACACAAAATGGCTGCCAGCCACATAGTAAGAGCATGGAGCTCTGGAATAAAGAACACATGCAATCCTATGGCAAAAGTACCCTGCATGCCTACACGAAATGGCCGCCAGCCACATAATCACAACAAGATGCTGGAGGCCTGGAACAAAGAACGCATGCTGGCCAATGATAAAAGCACACTGGGCTGCCTACACAAAATGCCCGGTAGCCATATGGTCACTCTCAAGACACAACAGCAAGAGGCAGGAGGCCTGTAAAACAAACACCACAAGCAGGCCTACAGGCAGTCCACTGACAATACAAAATACAAAATGGCCCCTGGCCAGAGGCCACGTGGCATCTGCAAAAAAGGCAAATGGTGGCCTATGGCATACATACCCACTATCCAGATAAAGGAAGCTTGGTAAAACAGAGAAAACATCATTAATTCAGACATAACAAAAACAAAAATTATTGGGCTCATTTCTTCAAATGAATTACCCCACCTAGTCCTGACTCCTAATCACTGTTTGCATGAAAAAACAACATGAAATACCACAAAAAAAGCACATTTTGTATTTCAATCCATATCCATCATGGCCTAAATCCTGTAAACACCACAGAAACAATTACACCCATGACTAGCACTTTGTCTGCTGGCTGAAAGGCCAATTGGTAGGCTAGGCCACATAGTGAATTCAATCAATATTGCAAATGTATTAAAAATGTGGAGACAATGTAGTAAACTGTGAAACATGTTTCCTTTACAAAACAAGAAAAATGAAATGCAAAATAAATCAGTGATCAATAGGCCCCTACTGAAACAACAGTCCACCAATCACAATAAATTGTTTTAATCCATTAACAGTACAAATATTAAATCTAGGTGCATGGCCTCAATCAAACACATCAGTGTTTCAACTTACTTGTGAAATCTCAAATACAAAAGTCTTTAAATTTAATGGGATATGGACAAAGACACAGACACAAAGAGTGATTCCCCAGCTTCAAACCCAAATGAAAAGTGACCAGGGGAAAGATAAAGCACTGGCGGGAGCCTGCTGGACAGGAACAGGAAGTTGGAGACTCTGAGGCACTTCCTTCCAGGTATAAATAAAAAACATAAAAATAAATGACTCTTTGCACAAAACAAATACAGCCAAATGTCAATTCAAGAAGGTTTTAACTCCAAATTATCAGTTCAGGAAGATTGGGATGCGTGTCAAGGAGAAAATCTTCCCCAGATTGCAGCCTCTGTAGATCCTGCTCATACGGGATCACACACAGCAGAAAACATACGCTGGAAGTCACTGCACGCCCAAATGATGTGCTGGTGACTGCAAAATCTTGCGGGAGCCTGGGAATGGCCCTAAAAATCTCATGGGCAATCCAGAGAGCCCAGCAAGTCACTCTTGTGCTTTGCAAAATGAGATTTCAAGCGTGCGGACCACAAAAAGACTCTGCTCCGTTGTGGAGTGTGGAGTTTAACAGTAACTCTGCATTCTCCGTGGAACACGAAGTTGGCGAATTCCGCAAACTCCATGAATGGAGCAGTCTTTTATGCCCAGGCTTAGTAACAGGTAGATAAATATGCTCAAGACAAGCAGCTTTATTAGCAGGGTGTTATTACTGCTGTTGTCTTTCATATATAGTTACAACTCTGTGTTGGCCAACTTGACGGCATGACTGGAAAATTATTTCCAATATTATTTAATGACAATCTGTGTACAGGCAGGTCATCCTTTATTCTACTTTGTATTACTTGGTTAATGGGGGTGAACCCCTACTCAAGCAGCAAGCAAAATTCTTTCCAGGGTGAAACACAAGCAACAATCAAATCAAACTGTGCCTAACTGTCTGCTTGCTTGTCATAAAAGCAATCAGAAGCAATATGTAAAGTATGTATGCAGCACTTCAAACTGTAACAAAGTGAACACTCAATACAAAAAAATCCCACACCAAATTAGAGAAATAGAATAGAATTTATTTAAATTATTTGAGACCAAAATAACACAAATCCAATTAGTAGAACCAGAGATATGCAATTTTAAAGATTTAAGTGAAGACAGTGCTTAGAAGTACAAAGTGCCAACTGGGGTTGTCTGGTCATGGCAGACGGTAAAAGTTATAAGTTCAGGCCAAACCAGATGGTGTGTGTGCTAATTATAGAGACCAAATTAGACCCACGGAATAACATGTCTTAAACCCGGGTTGTGCAGCATTGAGAGGTCCCGCGTTGAGGATGAGTCTCGCAGCAGTTCTAAGGTGCTGCAGGACTGTGATACGAGGTCCTGCATCAAAGATGTGTTGGGCAACTGTGGTTCCAAGCAGCTTTTGGGTCCTGCATCAGGGATTCATCATGCTGGAGTAGTTTTGATGTAAGATTGCAAGGTGATGCATCATTCTGAGTCAGTTCTGCTTGGACCACAGGTTGGGTTGGCAGAGCATATTCAGGGCCACTTCTAAGGGCCCAGAACTGGGGTGGCACAACTTGGTGGCAATACGCACAGCAGACAGAGTCCCGGTGCTAGATTAAAGGTGGTTGGAGTCTTTTCAGCCCCTGAGGCTCTGATTACGAGGCCAACTAGCCCTTGGAGTCACTCTGATGGTTCTGGGTTTAAGGTGCAGGTCCAGTCTATTCACGCAAGCAGCAGGGCATCAGAGTAGCAGTCCTTCATGCAGAGCAGCTCAACAGTCATTCTGATGTTCCGGAGGTGTACTGAATAGTCGTGTTTGAAGATCCAGGATTTATACCTGGTGCCCATTTTGAAGCAGGAGACGTTTCTTGAGGCTTCCACCCCCAGTGGTTCTTGTAATGTCCTGCCTCCCTGCACTGGGCCTAGCTTGTTTGGGGGTACAAAATACTAGTGTCAAAACCTTTGTGAGTCTGCTCAGGGAGAGCGTGGTGGTAGGTGACAGCTGTGCCCCTCCTTTCAAGTCAGAGATGGCCCATCCTGCCAACACCTATTCCCCATTTGTCTCACTGTCTGGGAGCAGTACCCAAAGACCATCTGCACCTAGTCACGAACATGTCAACTTCCCAAAAGTATAAAGATTAGATGATGGGCAGAATGCTGAACAATACAAGCATTCACCCCCAGTCACAAATCTGGGTTTAATCCATCAGTTTTATGCTCACCACAACCCCCCAGTGTGGACACACATAAGCAAATCAGTCTCAATCCTGCTCCTCATAGCAGCAGTCTGGCCCGAGATGCCAAACCAGGTCCTCCCTGGACCGGAAACAAGCATCTTGGGACCAGTTTCGGGGTATCACCCCTCATCAGCTAGGCTAGCTTGAATCCTGTGGCACAGTGAGGATGGAATCCATGTCTGGGCATACCCTTCATACATAGGGCGACCTAAGCAAAAAGAATAGATGATGGATGGAATGCTGAACAATGCAACTGTTCACTTCCAGTCACAGATTTGGGTTTAATCCATAATGTTTTTGCTGACCACGCTGCCTCAGTTTGGACCCAGCCAACTTTTTAAAAGCCCAAAAAACACAATTGATGGACAGAATGTAGAACAATGTCATACATTCACCCCAGTACATGGATCTGGGCCTAAATCCATCGTTTTTTTGCACTCCACACCACCCTGGGTTAGACACTGGCTTTATGCAAATCAGCTCTGACCCTGTGGCTCCAGGGAACAGTCCAGTCCGAACTACCAAGCCATGTCTTTCCCAGACCGGAATCAAGCATCCAAGGACCGGTTTCTGGCTATCAGCCTTCATCAGCCTGGATAGCTTGACTCCAGTGGTGTGGAGAGCCTGGGACTCACGTCTGAGCATCCCCAGCCCACTCGGGGTGAAATTGCAAAAAACACAATTGATGGACAGAATGTAGAACAATGTCATACATTCACCCCAGTACAAGGATCTGGGCCTAAATCCATCGTTTTTTTGCACTCCACACCACCCTGGGTTAGACACTGGCTATATGCAAATCAGCTCTGACCATGTGCCTCATGGGAACAGTCCAGTCCGAACTACCAAGCCATGTCTTTCCCAGACCGGAATCAAGCATCCAAGGACCGGTTTCTGGCTATCAGCCTTCATCAGCCTGGATAGCTTGACTCCAGTGGTGTGGAGAGCCTGGGACTCACGTCTGAGCATCCCCAGCCCACTCGGGGTGAAATTGCAAAAAACACAATTGATGGACAGAATGTAGAACAATGTCATACATTCACCCCAGTACAAGGATCTGGGCCTAAATCCATTGTTTTTTTGCACTCCACACCACCCTGGGTTAGACACTGGCTATATGCAAATCAGCTCTGACCCTGTGCCTCATGGGAACAGTCCAGTCCGAACTACCAAGCCATGTCTTTCCCAGACCGGAATCAAGCATCCAAGGACCGGTTTCTGGCTATCAGCCTTCATCAGCCTGGATAGCTTGACTCCAGTGGTGTGGAGAGCCTGGGACTCACGTCTGAGCATCCCCAGCCCACTCGGGGTGAAATTGCAAAAAACACAATTGATGGACAGAATGTAGAACAATGTCATACATTCACCCCAGTACAAGGATCTGGGCCTAAATCCATCATTTTTTTGCACTCCACACCACCCTGGGTTAGACACTGGCTATATGCAAATCAGCTCTGACCCTGTGCCTCATGGGAACAGTCCAGTCCGAACTACCAAGCCATGTCTTTCCCAGACCGGAATCAAGCATCCAAGGACCGGTTTCTGGCTATCAGCCTTCATCAGCCTGGATAGCTTGACTCCAGTGGTGTGGAGAGCCTGGGACTCACGTCTGAGCATCCCCAGCCCACTCGGGTGAAATTGCAAAAAACACAATTGATGGACAGAATGTAGAACAATGTCGTACATTCACCCCAGTACAAGGATCTGGGCCTAAATCCATCGTTTTTTTGCACTCCACACCACCCTGGGTTAGACACTGGCTATATGCAAATCAGCTCTGACCCTGTGCCTCATGGGAACAGTCCAGTCCGAACTACCAAGCCATGTCTTTCCCAGACCGGAATCAAGCATCCAAGGACCAGTTTCTGGCTATCAGCCTTCATCAGCCTGGATAGCTTGACTCCAGTGGTGTGGAGAGCCTGGGACTCACGTCTGAGCATCCCCAGCCCACTTGGGGTGAAATTGCAAAAAACACAATTGATGGACAGAATGTAGAACAATGTCATACATTCACCCCAGTACAAGGATCTGGGCCTAAATCCATCGTTTTTTTGCACTCCACACCACCCTGGGTTAGACACTGGCTATATGCAAATCAGCTCTGACCCTGTGCCTCATGGGAACAGTCCAGTCCGAACTACCAAGCCATGTCTTTCCCAGACCGGAATCAAGCATCCAAGGACCGGTTTCTGGCTATCAGCCTTCATCAGCCTGGATAGCTTGACTCCAGTGGTGTGGAGAGCCTGGGACTCACGTCTAAGCATCCCCAGCCCACTCGGGGTGAAATTGCAAAAAACACAATTGATGGACAGAATGTAGAACAATGTCATACATTCACCCCAGTACAAGGATCTGGGCCTAAATCCATTGTTTTTTTGCACTCCACACCACCCTGGGTTAGACACTGGCTATATGCAAATCAGCTCTGACCCTGTGCCTCATGGGAACAGTCCAGTCCGAACTACCAAGCCATGTCTTTCCCAGACCGGAATCAAGCATCCAAGGACCGGTTTCTGGCTATCAGCCTTCATCAGCCTGGATAGCTTGACTCCAGTGGTGTGGAGAGCCTGGGACTCACGTCTGAGCATCCCCAGCCCACTCGGGGTGAAATTGCAAAAAACACAATTGATGGACAGAATGTAGAACAATGTCATACATTCACCCCAGTACAAGGATCTGGGCCTAAATCCATCATTTTTTTGCACTCCACACCACCCTGGGTTAGACACTGGCTATATGCAAATCAGCTCTGACCCTGTGCCTCATGGGAACAGTCCAGTCCGAACTACCAAGCCATGTCTTTCCCAGACCGGAATCAAGAATCCAAGGACCGGTTTCTGGCTATCAGCCTTCATCAGCCTGGATAGCTTGACTCCAGTGGTGTGGAGAGCCTGGGACTCACGTCTGAGCATCCCCAGCCCACTCGGGTGAAATTGCAAAAAACACAATTGATGGACAGAATGTAGAACAATGTCGTACATTCACCCAGTACAAGGATCTGGGCCTAAATCCATCGTTTTTTTGCACTCCACACCACCCTGGGTTAGACACTGGCTATATGCAAATCAGCTCTGACCCTGTGCCTCATGGGAACAGTCCAGTCCGAACTACCAAGCCATGTCTTTCCCAGACCGGAATCAAGCATCCAAGGACCAGTTTCTAGCTATCAGCCTTCATCAGCCTGGATAGCTTGACTCCAGTGGTGTGGAGAGCCTGGGACTCACGTCTGAGCATCCCCAGCCCACTTGGGGTGAAATTGCAAAAAACACAATTGATGGACAGAATGTAGAACAATGTCATACATTCACCCCAGTACAAGGATCTGGGCCTAAATCCATCGTTTTTTTGCACTCGACACCACCCTGGGTTAGACACTGGCTATATGCAAATCAGCTCTGACCCTGTGCCTCATGGGAACAGTCCAGTCCGAACTACCAAGCCATGTCTTTCCCAGACCGGAATCAAGCATCCAAGGACCGGTTTCTGGCTATCAGCCTTCATCAGCCTGGATAGCTTGACTCCAGTGGTGTGGAGAGCCTGGGACTCACGTCTGAGCATCCCCAGCCCACTCGGGGTGAAATTGCAAAAAACACAATTGATGGACAGAATGTAGAACAATGTCATACATTCACCCCAGTACAAGGATCTGGGCCTAAATCCATCGTTTTTTTGCACTCCACACCACCCTGGGTTAGACACTGGCTATATGCAAATCAGCTCTGACCCTGTGCCTCATGGGAACAGTCCAGTCCGAACTACCAAGCCATGTCTTTCCCAGACTGGAATCAAGCATCCAAGGACCGGTTTCTGGCTATCAGCCTTCATCAGCCTGGATAGCTTGACTCCAGTGGTGTGGAGAGCCTGGGACTCACGTCTGAGCATCCCCAGCCCACTCGGGGTGAAATTGCAAAAAACACAATTGATGGACAGAATGTAGAACAATGTCATACATTCACCCCAGTACAAGGATCTGGGCCTAAATCCATCATTTTATTGCACTCCACACCACCCTGGGTTAGACACTGGCTATATGCAAATCAGCTCTGACCCTGTGCCTCATGGGAACAGTCCAGTCCGATCTACCAAGCCATGTCTTTCCCAGACCGGAATCAGGCATCCAAGGACCGGTTTCTGGCTATCAGCCTTCATCAGCCTGGATAGCTTGACTCCAGTGGTGTGGAGAGCCTGGGACTCACGTCTGAGCATCCCCAGCCCACTCGGGGTGAAATTGCAAAAAACACAATTGATGGACAGAATGTAGAACAATGTCATACATTCACCCCAGTACAAGGATCTGGGCCTAAATCCATCGTTTTTTTGCACTCCACACCACCCTGGGTTAGACACTGGCTATATGCAAATCAGCTCTGACCCTGTGCCTCATGGGAACAGTCCAGTCCGAACTACCAAGCCATGTCTTTCCCAGACTGGAATCAAGCATCCAAGGACCGGTTTCTGGCTATCAGCCTTCATCAGCCTGGATAGCTTGACTCCAGTGGTGTGGAGAGCCTGGGACTCACGTCTGAGCATCCCCAGCCCACTCGGGGTGAAATTGCAAAAAACACAATTGATGGACAGAATGTAGAACAATGTCATACATTCACCCCAGTACAAGGATCTGGGCCTAAATCCATCATTTTATTGCACTCCACACCACCCTGGGTTAGACACTGGCTATATGCAAATCAGCTCTGACCCTGTGCCTCATGGGAACAGTCCAGTCCGATCTACCAAGCCATGTCTTTCCCAGACCGGAATCAGGCATCCAAGGACCGGTTTCTGGCTATCAGCCTTCATCAGCCTGGATAGCTTGACTCCAGTGGTGTGGAGAGCCTGGGACTCACGTCTGAGCATCCCCAGCCCACTCGGGGTGAAATTGCAAAAAACACAATTGATGGACAGAATGTAGAACAATGTCATACATTCACCCCAGTACAAGGATCTGGGCCTAAATCCATCGTTTTTTTGCACTCCACACCACCCTGGGTTAGACACTGGCTATATGCAAATCAGCTCTGACCCTGTGCCTCATGGGAACAGTCCAGTCCGAACTACCAAGCCATGTCTTTCCCAGACCGGAATCAAGCATCCAAGGACCGGTTTCTGGCTATCAGCCTTCATCAGCCTGGATAGCTTGACTCCAGTGGTGTGGAGAGCCTGGGACTCACATCTGAGCATCCCCAGCCCACTCGGGGTGAAATTGCAAAAAACACAATTGATGGACAGAATGTAGAACAATGTCATACATTCACCCCAGTACAAGGATCTGGGCCTAAATCCATCGTTTTTTTGCACTCCACACCACCCTGGGTTAGACACTGGCTATATGCAAATCAGCTCCGACCCTGTGCCTCATGGGAACAGTCCAGTCCGAACTACCAAGCCATGTCTTTCCCAGACCGGAATCAAGCATCCAAGGACCGGTTTCTGGCTATCAGCCTTCATCAGCCTGGATAGCTTGACTCCAGTGGTGTGGAGAGCATGGGACTCACGTCTGAGCATCCCCAGCCCACTCGGGGTGAAATTGCAAAAAACACAATTGATGGACAGAATGTAGAACAATGTCATACATTCACCCCAGTACAAGGATCTGGGCCTTAATCCATCGTTTTTTTTGCACTCCACACCACCCTGGGTTAGACACTGGCTATATGCAAATCAGCTCTGACCCTGTGCCTCATGGGAACAGTCCAGTCCGAACTACCAAGCCATGTCTTTCCCAGACCGGAATCAAGCATCCAAGGACCAGTTTCTGGCTATCAGCCTTCATCAGCCTGGATAGCTTGACTCCAGTGGTGTGGAGAGCCTGGGACTCACGTCTGAGCATCCCCAGCCCACTTGGGGTGAAATTGCAAAAAACACAATTGATGGACAGAATGTAGAACAATGTCATACATTCACCCCAGTACAAGGATCTGGGCCTAAATCCATCGTTTTTTTGCACTCCACACCACCCTGGGTTAGACACTGGCTATATGCAAATCAGCTCTGACCCTGTGCCTCATGGGAACAGTCCAGTCCGAACTACCAAGCCATGTCTTTCCCAGACCGGAATCAAGCATCCAAGGACCGGTTTCTGGCTATCAGCCTTCATCAGCCTGGATAGCTTGACTCCAGTGGTGTGGAGAGCCTGGGACTCACGTCTAAGCATCCCCAGCCCACTCGGGGTGAAATTGCAAAAAACACAATTGATGGACAGAATGTAGAACAATGTCATACATTCACCCCAGTACAAGGATCTGGGCCTAAATCCATTGTTTTTTTGCACTCCACACCACCCTGGGTTAGACACTGGCTATATGCAAATCAGCTCTGACCCTGTGCCTCATGGGAACAGTCCAGTCCGAACTACCAAGCCATGTCTTTCCCAGACCGGAATCAAGCATCCAAGGACCGGTTTCTGGCTATCAGCCTTCATCAGCCTGGATAGCTTGACTCCAGTGGTGTGGAGAGCCTGGGACTCACGTCTGAGCATCCCCAGCCCACTCGGGGTGAAATTGCAAAAAACACAATTGATGGACAGAATGTAGAACAATGTCATACATTCACCCCAGTACAAGGATCTGGGCCTAAATCCATCATTTTTTTGCACTCCACACCACCCTGGGTTAGACACTGGCTATATGCAAATCAGCTCTGACCCTGTGCCTCATGGGAACAGTCCAGTCCGAACTACCAAGCCATGTCTTTCCCAGACCGGAATCAAGAATCCAAGGACCGGTTTCTGGCTATCAGCCTTCATCAGCCTGGATAGCTTGACTCCAGTGGTGTGGAGAGCCTGGGACTCACGTCTGAGCATCCCCAGCCCACTCGGGTGAAATTGCAAAAAACACAATTGATGGACAGAATGTAGAACAATGTCGTACATTCACCCCAGTACAAGGATCTGGGCCTAAATCCATCGTTTTTTTGCACTCCACACCACCCTGGGTTAGACACTGTCTATATGCAAATCAGCTCTGACCCTGTGCCTCATGGGAACAGTCCAGTCCGAACTACCAAGCCATGTCTTTCCCAGACCGGAATCAAGCATCCAAGGACCAGTTTCTGGCTATCAGCCTTCATCAGCCTGGATAGCTTGACTCCAGTGGTGTGGAGAGCCTGGGACTCACGTCTGAGCATCCCCAGCCCACTTGGGGTGAAATTGCAAAAAACACAATTGATGGACAGAATGTAGAACAATGTCATACATTCACCCCAGTACAAGGATCTGGGCCTAAATCCATCGTTTTTTTGCACTCGACACCACCCTGGGTTAGACACTGGCTATATGCAAATCAGCTCTGACCCTGTGCCTCATGGGAACAGTCCAGTCCGAACTACCAAGCCATGTCTTTCCCAGACCGGAATCAAGCATCCAAGGACCGGTTTCTGGCTATCAGCCTTCATCAGCCTGGATAGCTTGACTCCAGTGGTGTGGAGAGCCTGGGACTCACGTCTGAGCATCCCCAGCCCACTCGGGGTGAAATTGCAAAAAACACAATTGATGGACAGAATGTAGAACAATGTCATACATTCACCCCAGTACAAGGATCTGGGCCTAAATCCATCGTTTTTTTGCACTCCACACCACCCTGGGTTAGACACTGGCTATATGCAAATCAGCTCTGACCCTGTGCCTCATGGGAACAGTCCAGTCCGAACTACCAAGCCATGTCTTTCCCAGACTGGAATCAAGCATCCAAGGACCGGTTTCTGGCTATCAGCCTTCATCAGCCTGGATAGCTTGACTCCAGTGGTGTGGAGAGCCTGGGACTCACGTCTGAGCATCCCCAGCCCACTCGGGGTGAAATTGCAAAAAACACAATTGATGGACAGAATGTAGAACAATGTCATACATTCACCCCAGTACAAGGATCTGGGCCTAAATCCATCATTTTATTGCACTCCACACCACCCTGGGTTAGACACTGGCTATATGCAAATCAGCTCTGACCCTGTGCCTCATGGGAACAGTCCAGTCCGATCTACCAAGCCATGTCTTTCCCAGACCGGAATCAGGCATCCAAGGACCGGTTTCTGGCTATCAGCCTTCATCAGCCTGGATAGCTTGACTCCAGTGGTGTGGAGAGCCTGGGACTCACGTCTGAGCATCCCCAGCCCACTCGGGGTGAAATTGCAAAAAACACAATTGATGGACAGAATGTAGAGCAATGTCATACATTCACCCCAGTACAAGGATCTGGGCCTAAATCCATCGTTTTTTTGCACTCCACACCACCCTGGGTTAGACACTGGCTATATGCAAATCAGCTCTGACCCTGTGCCTCATGGGAACAGTCCAGTCCGAACTACCAAGCCATGTCTTTCCCAGACTGGAATCAAGCATCCAAGGACCGGTTTCTGGCTATCAGCCTTCATCAGCCTGGATAGCTTGACTCCAGTGGTGTGGAGAGCCTGGGACTCACGTCTGAGCATCCCCAGCCCACTCGGGGTGAAATTGCAAAAAACACAATTGATGGACAGAATGTAGAACAATGTCATACATTCACCCCAGTACAAGGATCTGGGCCTAAATCCATCATTTTATTGCACTCCACACCACCCTGGGTTAGACACTGGCTATATGCAAATCAGCTCTGACCCTGTGCCTCATGGGAACAGTCCAGTCCGATCTACCAAGCCATGTCTTTCCCAGACCGGAATCAGGCATCCAAGGACCGGTTTCTGGCTATCAGCCTTCATCAGCCTGGATAGCTTGACTCCAGTGGTGTGGAGAGCCTGGGACTCACGTCTGAGCATCCCCAGCCCACTCGGGGTGAAATTGCAAAAAACACAATTGATGGACAGAATGTAGAACAATGTCATACATTCACCCCAGTACAAGGATCTGGGCCTAAATCCATCGTTTTTTTGCACTCCACACCACCCTGGGTTAGACACTGGCTATATGCAAATCAGCTCTGACCCTGTGCCTCATGGGAACAGTCCAGTCCGAACTACCAAGCCATGTCTTTCCCAGACCGGAATCAAGCATCCAAGGACCGGTTTCTGGCTATCAGCCTTCATCAGCCTGGATAGCTTGACTCCAGTGGTGTGGAGAGCCTGGGACTCACATCTGAGCATCCCCAGCCCACTCGGGGTGAAATTGCAAAAAACACAATTGATGGACAGAATGTAGAACAATGTCATACATTCACCCCAGTACAAGGATCTGGGCCTAAATCCATCGTTTTTTTGCACTCCACACCACCCTGGGTTAGACACTGGCTATATGCAAATCAGCTCCGACCCTGTGCCTCATGGGAACAGTCCAGTCCGAACTACCAAGCCATGTCTTTCCCAGACCGGAATCAAGCATCCAAGGACCGGTTTCTGGCTATCAGCCTTCATCAGCCTGGATAGCTTGACTCCAGTGGTGTGGAGAGCATGGGACTCACGTCTGAGCATCCCCAGCCCACTCGGGGTGAAATTGCAAAAAACACAATTGATGGACAGAATGTAGAACAATGTCATACATTCACCCCAGTACAAGGATCTGGGCCTTAATCCATCGTTTTTTTTGCACTCCACACCACCCTGGGTTAGACACTGGCTATATGCAAATCAGCTCTGACCCTGTGCCTCATGGGAACAGTCCAGTCCGAACTACCAAGCCATGTCTTTCCCAGACCGGAATCAAGCATCCAAGGACCGTTTTCTGGCTATCAGCCTTCATCAGCCTGGATAGCTTGACTCCAGTGGTGTGGAGAGCCTGGGACTCACGTCTGAGCATCCCCAGCCCACTCGGGGTGAAATTGCAAAAAACACAATTGATGGACAGTGTTGGACTTGGCCTTTTCCCCCAAAATTTTTCGCTTTTGACCCCCTTGCCTAGGATGTCTCCCCCATGGGATTAAACCTGTATAGGCCATGAGTGGTGTGAGACACCTTGTTGAAAATGTAATGATATGTAATAATGTGAGCACTTGTACATTTCCCCATTTTAGAACTGCACCTGACTGAAAAGTATTGTATTTAAAATGGATGCCATGGACATGGGTTTTGCCACTGGCCTGCCATAGGTCAGCGGTCTAGATAATATTACCCAGCTACCCCTAGCTTTTGGAGGGAAGCCTGGCACCCAGGGTGCTCACCCCCTCCCCTTGAGCCAGTGTGAACCAGTTTTCCCCAACATTCCGGAAGGTGCTGGCTCTGTGAGGGAGGAGGGTATAAGTAGGGAGAAGTGCCACAAGAAAGTCAGTCAGCGCTGGGACAAGGAAGAGAGGGGACCTGCTGTGAGGTTCTACCGCCACATGGGTCTGTGAGCTGGGCCCTGCACCCCTAGAACCCCCCCCCTCTGCTGTCCCCATGGGCCCCTGACAAGGGAGGGCCCCTAGGTCCATGACGCTGTGGGACCTTGGACTACGCCAGCGCTGAGGGAAAGAGGTGCCCAGAAGAGGAGGAGTCTGCCCCTGGGGCTGGCTGTGGAACTGTTCGCCCCCCTCCGTGAGGTGCGCCTGTCAGACGCTGTTTGGGGAGGTTGGTGCCCCCAGGAAGCTATGGCCCCTTTGGAAGGAGCGGCGTGTCCCCAGAAGCCCTGGACTGCCTACTCAGCGCTGTGGGAAGAAAAGCGCTTTGTTCTGAGGGCCTGTTGTGTTCCCCCTAGGGAGCGCTATAATTTGGAAGCGCTATTCTGCCCCAAAACTGCTGTGAGGGCACAAGGAGCAGTGCGCTGTGAATAGCGCTGTGGTTTGAGGAGCAGTGCGCTGTGGAAAGCGCTGTGTTCTGAGGAGACTGTGGCAGCCTGTGAATAGCGCCGTTTGTGGAGGCGCGTCTTTGCCGCTATATAAAGAATTAATTAAAAGGGAGCCTACCCCTTACTGCCGCCGTGAATGACCGCCGCGACTAGGCGCCGCCTTGAGGGACCCCCCACTGCCGTGGGAATCGTCGCGACGGCCCCCGATGCCAGGAGTGGGCAGCCGATGCCAGGAGAGGGCCGCGCTAGGCCCTGAGGCCGTCAGGTCCCCCACCACGTGACGGGGGCCAGGCCGCGTCATCGGCCCGCCCCCGCCAATGCCGCGCATGGATTGGTTGTCGGCCGGGAAGGCCGGGAGGAGAGTCGAAGCCCCGGGTCCCCGTGAGGTAGGGGAAGGACCCGGGTGAAGAGTCGGTGCGGGGCCCCCGTGGACGCAGGGGGAGCCCCGAAGCAAGAGCGACCGGAGCGGGAGCCCACCCCGCCGGTCTGAGCCCCAGAGTGAGGGACCAGTGGAGGAGGCGGGGCCGGGGCACACTGTCGGTGCCAACCCCGCCGGCACGGAAGAAGCGATCCGAAGGAGGAGGGAGGAAAGCCAGGCAGGCTTCCCCCTCCCGGGCCAAGTCCCCGCGCTTGCCCCTGGTGGCCACGCCGACGCCATTTAGACACCCCAGACCCCTGTGAAGAGGAAGGGCCCGGGTAAAGCAAATCGCCAGGCACCCACACGGCCAGTGAGTGTCCCGGGTCCCCGTAAGGCAGAGGGACCCGAGAGAAGTTGAAAGATACCGCCGGGAGGGGTGCTCGAGGGAACGCGAACCCCTCCTTCCTTCCACCCGACGTGTCAGTGCTGCAGGGGCCTCGAGGCACATTGTCGGTGCCTGGCCCCTACTGTAGAGAAGAGTCCTGGGGAAGCCGGTGAGTGAAGCCTCAGCTGTGTAGTGGTTTGGAGGGGGGGCTGGAGTCGGGGCACAAGGTCGGTGCTCGCCCCAGGACTATTGCTGCCCCTGGAAACTGTTCTGAGCTTCATTGGCCCTATTGGCCCGTTTTAAGCCTCTAAACTGGGCCGGGACAAGTTAACCCCTAGCTAGGCGTAAGGCCCTGCAGAGTGAAGGGCTGGGTAACTCAGCCTGTTTGTTAATGGCTTGATGATCCCCGAGTCCTACAATGGTTATTTGCCATGTTTATTTCTGATTAGGACGCTGGTTGCCCTATGGTAACGCAGCGTTTCATGTTACCTGTCCAGGTGTGATGCTATTCTGCGTCTAGTGGTTATTGTCTGCTGAATGTTACCTGCTCATGCCAAGGCTTGATACGCAGAGCCAGGTAATATGCCTAAGGTAATGCACATTTTTACCTGTTGCCAGATGTTCCCTGAGGTTAGGCCTGACTCCTAGGTTATTGTTTACACGCTTATAGTGAGTCCAATTTCCTATCTAATGGTTAATGGTATGCTTTTGTGCCACTGTGCAGGTGATTGTGCCTTTTATTACAGGTGTCCTACCCCCTGTGCTGAACTGACGTGTCATTCCAGGCCCCTGGTTGTATCCAATGTTAATAAGCAAGCATTGATGATTTATTGCAGGTGTGCCCCTATGCTGGCCTGATGAGTTATTTCAGGCCCCTGTTTATGCCCTAGGTTTATGAGCTGCTGTACTGATCTATTCCAGGTGTTCCTGAATAGTGTATACTGTGATAACCTGTTGTTATTCCCTTACAGGGGTGGGGATTGGCGTATAACGCATGTGATGTATGTGAGCTAAGGTGGGATTTTGAAATTACAGCCACCCCCTAAGGAAGAGAGCCTGAGTTGGCCACGACAGATTGGTCCCAGATCTATTGTTAACTTAATCACATTCTTCTTTATTTCAGCTATGGACTATGGACTCAACCCCTTTTGTCCCTTGTAAATAAATCCCCCTGATGTACTTGGCTCTGGCGCCAGTTGGCGCCTTGTTGTGATTACCACTATTTGGTTCCTTTTTACCTTGCAGGTTGGAGATATCACTAAATGTATTCTTTTTCCAACCAAAGTGGTGTCGTGACTCTTTTGTGGTGTGATTGGTGTGTCGTCTGTGGATACTGCTTGAGTGCTTCACATGTCCTCGAAGTTTGGCCTGCCCGCTTGGTGCCATGCAACCCCCTTTGAGATTTGGGTAACCCCCATTTCTTACATTGGTGGCAAGCGGTGGAATAGGACTTGTGTTTGCGCAGTACCACGGCGGCCACGGGTTACACCACAAGTAGAGCTTTGAGAGAATTCAGAGCCTTGTTGTGGGGATTATTGTTTGGCTGAAGATTGTTTGCTATATTGCTTCCTCCTGAAAGTGTTTTGTGAAAATTGTGTCCCGGGCGTACCTCGCCACGATGGGGTTGGTTTTGGACGAAGTGGAACTGATGGAGTACACTGAGCAGGAAGTCATAGATTTCCTCAAGGAGAGAGGGATACCCCCAGTAGGAAACATTAGGAGAAAGTTGTTTCTCTATGAGGCCCTCAAGAGGGGAGAGCCCTTAGAGATTAGTGGGGACTTGTCTGACTACCCTCCCGAGTTTTTGAAGGGTCAGTGGGTTAGAGGCCAGAGAGAGGGCTCCCCATCCAGAACCCTGGGAAGTAGTTACCCCGATGAAGAGGAGGAAGAGTTTAACAGGGCAGAGACGCCAGTAGCTGATGAGGACACCGAAGATAGGGAGTCTCGCACTGGGTCCAGTCCCGGGGGCACTGCCCCATCCCTTTCCCTGTCCCCAGAAGAGTGGGTAGATAGGAGGGAAGAAAGGGAGTATCAGCTGGCGCTGGCAAAGCTCAGGCATGCCGAGGGCTTAGCGCAGCTGAGGGCAGAAGAGCAGCGACTAGAGACTGAAAAAGTCCTTGCTCTGGAGAGGATGGCGGAGGCGGAGAGGGCTTTCGCCAGAGAGAGATCAGCTCAGGTGGGTAGGTTGTCCCCTGAGAGTGGGTTGTGTAGTCTGGATTCACCAGTAAGGGTGGGATCCAGTGGTGGCAGCGAGTGTAGGTCCAGTGCAAGGAGTCCCATTCCAGATGCCCAGGAGACCGTGCCTGATTCCCAGGAAGAGGGGGACGGGTTAGTGTTCAGGGGCAGGGGAAAACTGTCCCACCAGTCCTGGGGAGAGTTTGAGGAGGAGTGTTGGACTGCATTGGAGGATTGGGTGGTGAGGAGAGCAGTAGAGGATTGGGAAGGGCTGTGCCATGCCGTTATTCGGGAGCACATGCTGAGGAGTTGTGTCCCAAGTCTGCATCACCATCTGTTGCAGTGTAGGTTCTCAGACCCCAGGGAACTTGCACGGGAGGCAGACCTCTGGGTAAGTGCCAGAGCGTCTGGAAAGACATTGGGGAGTGATCCAGAAAGGAGAGGTGCAGGGATCTTCCGACCCAGCGTGGCGGGAGAGGTGAGAAGCCCAGCTAGGTCCAGGATGGTGGGCGGGTTGTAGGGCCTCACATCTCATCTATAGGAGGGAGTGAGACGGGGAGGTGTCCCGAGGTGCCCCAACTGCAGTCACAGGGCCTGGAGAGTTCTTTTAAGGAACCCCAGGTTGGGAGCCTAGGCTGTCCCGATGTGCCTTCTCATGAAGGGGATCCCCTAGTATCAGGAGAACCCGGAGTATCCGTAACCAGAGCTCCAGTGGTTCGGGGGTCTGACCAGTCACAGGGTTTAGATCCTGGACTGGGGTTCCAGGTTCAGGGGTTGCCTCTCCTGGATGGTGGGGTACCTGTAACCCAGGTCCCTACCAGTTTGACTCCCAGGGGTACTTCTCCCGGTAGGAGGGTGCGGAACTCTGGGAGGGGGTGCAGAGGGAGCAAGGTCTCTCCTCTGTCACCGGCTCAGCCAAAGGGCGCAGATCCCGGGTTGGGTGGCCAGGTTGAGGGTTTTCCGGACCTGGCGGGTGGGACATCTGTGTTCAGAGTCCCCCCAAAGTTGACTCTCAGGGGTACTACTCCGGTTAGGAGGGTGCGGAACTCTGGGAGGGGGTGCAGGGAGAGGGAGGACTCGCCCCTGTCACCGATGCAACCTGAGGGTTTCGACTCCAGGTTGGGGAGAGAGTGGTTGTGTGAGGGTGTCCCCAGGAGAAGGAGATGGCGGAACCCTAGGAGAGGTAGGGGGAGGAGAGCCTCACCCCTGAGAGCTGGTCAGATTGAGGGTGTAGACCCCAGGTGGGTGGACCAGTGGCAATTTGGAAGGAAAAGAGTGGTCCAAGAGCATTACAAGCCTGAGGCTAGAGCCTCCCACTCTAGGAAGGAACAAGGGCCAGAGACTTCTGGATGGCCTAGAGGCCAGACCTGGCCACATCCCACTAGGGAACACCAGTGGGGTGGTTTTGTTGATGAAGGGAGGGTTGCGAGAGAGAACCATTGGGTTCCAGAGTGGAAAAGAGACTGCAGGTGCTCCTGTAGTTGCAGGCCTGCGTCCACCTTTTTCCGCCCCAAGCAGGGAAGCCCATCAAGGTATTGATCGATCTACCCTGGCTTTTGGCTGGGGGGGAGCTGTGTTGGACTTGGCCTTTTCCACCCAAATTTTTCGCTTTTGACCCCCTTGCCTAGGATGTCTCCCCCATGGGATTAAACCTGTATAGGCCATGAGTGGTGTGAGACACCTTGTTGAAAATGTAATGATATGTAATAATGTGAGCACTTGTAAATTTCCCCATTTTAGAACTGCACCTGACTGAAAAGTATTGTATTTAAAATGGATGCCATGGACATGGGTTTTGCCACTGGACTGCTATAGGTCAGCGGTCTAGATAATATTACCCAGCTACCCCTAGCTTTTGGAGGGAAGCCTGGCACCCATGGTGCTCACCCCCTCCCCTTGAGCCAGTGTGAACCAGTTTTCCCCAACATTCCGGAAGGTGCTGGCTCTGTGAGGGAGGAGGGTATAAGTAGGGAGAAGTGCCACAAGAAAGTCAGTCAGCGCTGGGAAAAGGAAGAGAGGGGACCTGCTGTGAGGTGCTACCGCCACATGGGTCTGTGAGCTGGGCCCTGCACCCCTAGAACCCCCCCCCTCTGCTGTCCCCATGGGCCCCTGACAAGGGAGGGCCCCTAGGTCCATGACGCTGTGGGACCTTGGACTACGCCAGCGCTGAGGGAAAGAGGTGCCCAGAAGAGGAGGAGTGTGCCCCTGGGGCTGGCTGTGGAACTGTTCGCCCCCCTCCGTGAGGTGCGCCTGTCAGACGCTGTTTGGGGAGGTTGGTGCCCCCAGGAAGCTATGGCCCCTTTGGAAGGAGCGACGTGTCCCTAGAAGCCCTGGACTGCCTACTCAGCGCTGTGGGAAGAAAAGCGCTTTGTTCTGAGGGCCTGTTGTGCTCCCCCTAGGGAGCGCTATAATTTGGAAGCGCTATTCTGCCCCAAAACTGCTGTGAGGGCACAAGGAGCAGTGCGCTGTGAATAGCGCCGTGGTTTGAGGAGCAGTGCGCTGTAGAAAGCGCTGTGTTCTGAGGAGACTGTGGCAGCCTGTGAATAGCGCCGTTTGTGGAGGCGCGTCTTTGCCGCTATATAAAGAATTAATTAAAAGGGAGCCTACCCCTTATTGCCGCCGTGAATGACCGCCGCGACTAGGCGCCGCCTTGAGGGACCCCCCACTGCCGTGGGAATCGTCGCGACGGCCCCCGATGCCAGGAGAGGGCCGCCGATGCCAGGAGAGGGCCGCGCTAGGCCCTGAGGCCGTCAGGTCCCCCACCACGTGACGGGGGCCTGGCCGCGTCATCGGCCCGCCCCCGCCAATGCCGCGCACGGATTGGTTGTCGGCCGGGAAGGCCGGGAGGAGAGTCGAAGCCCCGGGTCCCCGTGAGGTAGGGGAAGGACCCGGGTGAAGAGTCGGTGCGGGGCCCCCGTGGACGCAGGGGGAGCCCCGAAGCAAGAGCGACCGGAGCGGGAGCCCACCCCGCTGGTCTGAGCCCCAGAGTGAGGGACCAGTGGAGGAGGCGGGGCCGGGGCACACTGTCGGTGCCAACCCCGCCGGCACGGAAGAAGCGATCCGAAGGAGGAGGGAGGAAAGCCAGGCAGGCTTCCCCCTCCCGGGCCAAGTCCCCGCGCTTGCCCCTGGTGGCCACGCCGACGCCATTTAGACACCCCGGGCCCCTGTGAGGAGGAATGGCCCGGGTAAAGCAAATCGCCAGGCACCCACACGGCCAGTGAGTGTCCCGGGTCCCCGTAAGCCAGAGGGACCCGAGAGAAGTTGAAAGATACCGCCGGGAGGGGTGCTCGAGGGAACGCGAACCCCTCCTTCCTTCCACCCCGACGTGTCAGTGCTGCAGGGGCCTCGAGGCACATTGTCGGTGCCTGGCCCCTACTGTAGAGAAGAGTCCTGGGGAAGCCGGTGAGTGAAGCCTTAGCTGTGAAGTGGTTTGGAGGGGGGGCTGGAGTCGGGGCCCAAGGTCGGTGCTCGCCCCAGGACTAGTGCTGCCCCTGGAAACTCTTCTGAGCTTCATTGGCCCTATTGGCCCGTTTTAAGCCTCTAAACTGGGCCGGGACAAGTTAACCCCTAGCTAGGCGTTAGGCCCTGCAGAGTGAAGGGCTGGGTAACTCAGCCTGTTTGTTAATGGCTTGATGATCCCCGAGTCCTACAATGGTTATTTGCCATGTTTATTTCTGATTAGGACGCTGGTTGCCCTATGGTAACGCAGCGTTTCATGTTACCTGTCCAGGTGTGATGCGCTTCTGCGCCTAGTGGTTATTGTCTGCTGAATGTTACCTGCTCATGCCAAGGCTTGATAGGCAGAGCCAGGTAATATGCCTAAGGTAATGCACATTTTTACCTGTTGCCAGATGTTGTATGAGGTTAGGCCTGACTCCTAGGTTACTGTTTACACGCTTATGGTGAGCCCAATTTCCTATCTAATGGTTAATGGTATGCTTTTGTGCCACTGTGCAGGTGATTGTGCCTTTTATTACAGGTGTCCTACCCCCTGTGCTGAACTGACGTGTCATTCCAGGCCCCTGGTTGTATCCAATGTTAATAAGCAAGCATTGCTGATTTATTGCAGGTGTGCCCCTATGCTGGCCTGATGAGTTATTTCAGGCCCCTGTTTATGCCCCAGGTTTATGAGCTGCTGTACTGATCTATTCCAGGTGTTCCTAAATAGTGTATACTGTGATAACCTGTTGTTATTCCCTTACAGGGGTGGGGATTGGCGTATAACGCATGTGATGTATGTGAGCTAAGGTGGGATTTTGAAATTACAGCCACCCCCTAAGGAAGAGAGCCTGAGTTGGCCACGCCAGATTGGTCCCAGATCTATTGTTAAATTAATCACATTCTTCTTTATTTCAGCTATGGACTATGGACTCAACCCCTTTTGTCCCTTGTAAATAAATCCCCCTGATGTACTTGGCTCTGGCGCCAGTTGGCGCCTTGTTGTGATTACCACTATTTGGTTCCTTTTTACCTTGCAGGTTGGAGATATCACTAAATTTATTCTTTTTCCAACCAAAGTGGTGTCGTGACTCTTTTGTGGTGTGATTGGTGTGTCGTCTGTGGATACTGCGTGAGTGCTTCACATGTCCTCGAAGTTTGGCCTGCCCGCTTGGTGCCATGCTACCCCCTTTGAGATTTGGGTAACCCCCATTTCTTACAGACAGAATGTAGAACAATGTCATACATTCACCCCAGTACAAGGATCTGGGCCTAAATCCATCGTTTTTTTGCACTCCACACCACCCTGGGTTAGACACTGGCTATATGCAAATCAGCTCTGACCCTGTGCCTCATGGGAACAGTCGAGTCCGAACTACCGTCCGATGGATTTAGGCCCAGATCCTTGTACTGGGGTGAATGTATGACATTGTTCTACATTCTGTCCATCAACTGTGTTTTTTGCAATTTCACCACGAGTGTGCTGGGGATGCTCAGACGTGAGTCCCAGGCACTCCACACCACTGGAATGAAGCTATCCAGGCTGATGAAGGCTGATAGCCAGAAACTGGTCCTTGGATGCTTGATTCCGGTCTGGGAAAGACATGGCTTGGTAGTTCGGACTGGACTGTTCCCATGAGGCACAGGGTCAGAGCTGATTTGCACATAGCCAGTGTCTAACCCAGGGTGGTGTGGAGTGCAAAAAAACGATGGATTTATGCCCAGATCCTTGTACTGGGGTGAATGTATGACATTGTTCTATATTCTGTCCATCAACTGTGTTTTTTGCAACTTTTTAAAAGCAGCATTTTCAAAACTGTGACTTCAATTAGACTTCACCATTTAAAAGGGCTTTAAATACAGTTCTTTAGCACCAAACTCAACATTCCTATCTGTTCCCAATTAAACCGTACCACTTATTAAATGTCACATGGGAACTCAATGTTATCCTAATAGAGGTTAGCCTCACAGTTGTGAAAATAAATTTAGGAGTTTTTTACTACCAGGTCATGTCAAATTTAAAAGTACATGCCTAACATTTTAAATACACAGCAGCCTGCTCTCTGGGCCATGTATGGCCTACCTTTGGGTGATTTATATGCATTAAAATAGAAGGTTTGGGCCTGGAAAGAGGTTTACCCTGCTAGGTCGAAAATGGCAGTTTAATACTGCACACACAGGCTGAAATAAAAGTCATGGGACATGTTTAAAAGGCTACTTAAGTGGGTGGCACAAAGTGCGCTGCAGAGCCACTAGCAGAATTTAAATTACAGGCCATGGGTATATGTAGTACCACATTACTAGGAATTTACAAGTAAATTAACTATGCCAATTGGGTGTAATATAGATTGACCTTGAGTAAAGGAGAGAGCACAAGCACTTTAACACTGGTTAGCAGTGGTAAAGTGTGCAAAGTTCTAAAAGCATTTAAATGACAGGCACTGGGTATATGCAGTACCCCTTTACTAGGGATTTACAAATAAATTAAATATGGCAATTGGGTGTAAACAAGATTTACCATGTTTAAAGGGCAGGGCACAAGCACTTTAGCACTAGTTAGCAGCTGTAAAGTGTTCAGACTCTTAAAAGCCAACAACAGAGAAATCAGCAAAAACAGGAGGTTTGAAGGCTAAATGTGGGGGTAAAAAGATTCCATGGATGTCAGATTCAACACAAACAGAAACCCCAAAGTGAGGATATGTTTTTGAAAAGCAAAATCGAACTGAAATCTTGAAAGTAAAAACCATAATGAGAGGTAGTATGCAGGATTTTTTTTTCCTGTCTTTATATACCTGATATCCATGGCGTGGTACTCTCACAAATGTTTTGCCTTCACTCTTTCTATTTTGCTAACTTCAATTGTGTTGGCATTAGGACTCTGTTTACTTTACTTCTACTAACCAGTGCTAATGTTCTTGATCTCTCTCCTTCTAACAATGTAAAATTGTCTTACATCTGATTGGTACATTTAAAGTCCCTATTAATTTGCACAACATGTATTCATAACCTGTCACATCAACCTTGCGAAATAAACCATTTGCCAGGTCTAAACCTTCCTTTTTCATACATAAATGCCCTAGAGTCTTATAGGGCAATGCACATTGCATTAAAAAATTAATACGTGTACTTCAATTTTACATGTCCTGCAGCAAAAAAGTCCTAAATTAATTTTTCACTGTTTTCAGGCTTATCTCTCCCAATGACTGACACTAGGCAACCTTATTACTTTTAATAAGTGATAACTTTGAACTGGGAGCAGATAGAGACATGCTGTTTGCATTCAAATGAAATGATCAGGAGTGAACTTAGATTATCAAATAAGGTCTCTTAAATAGTAGAAATAGGTCTCTCTCAAATAGATTTTAGTTACACAAAATATGAATAAATGCCATCCAGAAGAAAATGAGTATTACTTTTGCGAATTGTGTAATACTTACAATAGTTGTAAATCAATTGGCCTCTTATGAAGAAAAAGAAAATAGTTTTCCTAGGAGAAATATATTAAAAATGATTTGAAATCTCTCAATAGTCATAGCATAACATATGGAAAAAATTTCTTAACACTCATAAATTGAAAATCCAGAGTTTTGAGAAAAAAACACATTGTCTGCTCATTTGTTTCGCACTTGTCTATTATAATCAGTAGGGCATATTGGATGACTAAATCATTCAGATAACTCAGGGGTAATGAAGCAAGTCTATCTAGCCATGTATTGAAGAGATACTATGTATGTTAATATCTATATATATCAGGTACTTGAATAAAGGCAAAAACACTGCATTATTAATTCTAATACCATCACCAGCAAACGTTGGGACCGATTCACAAAGGTGAACAGAGACAAAAGTCTAACTTTGCGACTTTTGGTGTACACAAAGGGCATTCATTTATTACATGTAAATGCCCTTTGTGAATACTGAATGTGATAAAGTTAGATTTTCGGTATTCACAAAGGGCATTTACAAATAGTATATGTCCTTTGTGAATACAGAAAGTCGTATAGTTATGCTTTCGTCTCGGTTTACCTATGTGGGCCCGTAGTATGTAATGATATGAAATTAACAAAGTAACAACAATAGTAACGACAGCCATTCATCTGTTGTGGGAATTCTATAGAATTATATAGAAAACTTTGTACATAATAGAACACCATATTATATCTATAGTTAAATGTCTCATAGATATTGTTAATAAAGGTCCATGCATGGTCCTATAAATAGAATACTAAGTTTCCATGAGATTTCATTCTTAAGATAAAGCAGTTCAAGAACTGCAGTTTTCTATATATCTCAGGTGCATTATCATCAACAAAGAGTATTAATTATCGTGTTGAAAGTAGAAGCTTCTTACCTGATCACCAATAAATGGAAATGAAAAACCGTTGGTCAGTAACAGAAAATATGTTGGTAAAAGCATTTAAACAGTGTCAAATAAAAGTGTCCTTTGTTTTATCACCAAAAACATGTCACACTGCATCAAATTGCGGTAATTATGGATTACCATTAGGAGCTATGTTGGCAACAAGTCATCGCACAAACCTAATTGTTTTAATCGCTGTAGCGTCTACTTCTTGATCACGCTGGAAGTTCCAAACAAATTGGAAGCCAATAGTGTTAACAGCATTCCAGCGTATTTATGTAGCCCGGAAGCTAATTTTGGAATCCACCATATTGGAATGTGGAACATATTCTAAGTTTTATATTTATAAAGGACATCCTTGGTGTATAATGTCCAAAACTTATGTCTTATCAAATTGCTGTAGAGCAATATCAAAAATAATGATTTACAGCACCTATCCTTCTACTTCAAAGGTTACCACACACAGTCTGTAAGAATTATTCTTAGTGATGACCACTTCTTAGCAAAAATGATATCCGCACTTTAGAAAGTTGGCACTTTCTTGTCCTACTCTTTTGTGCCTTCTTCCATTGTCTGAGAAGGAAGACTAGACCTGCAATCCTGCTAACCTGAGTGGCTTCAAGGGTCAGTGGGTTACCTCCTGTTTAAGCTACAAGGACATAACAACTCCAGAGGCTTCCTTGGAACTGTCCAGCTGAACTGCTGCAACTGGACCTGTCTCGACCTGTGGTGCACCTGTCCTAGCCCTTCTGGGTTCTTCTCCAGTGTGTTCTTAATCCCCAAGCGGAGCCCTCAGGTCCTTACCCTTGGCTGGTATCAGCTTTAGCTCCTTTCAAGAAGAAAAGGTGAAATCCTAAAGCTGGGGCAATAAGGCAAGTTAGCATTAGGAATTTTACACCTGCTCTGACCTGGTGTAAAGTAGGACGGCAGCCTGCACGACAATAGGGAACCCAGACCAGGGTATCATCAGAAGGGCAACAGGTGCCATGGAGTAGCTGAACATGCAGCACGGACACCCAAGATGGCCAAAACACCCACCTGGCACCCCAATCACAGACAATCACAGTGGCCCCCCAGGAAATGCACCTGCCTCACAGGCACAACATCTGACAATGTCACTGTCCACTACAGGCTGAAAGGAACAACCCTCCCACGCATCCTCGCCATCATTTTGGAACAGGCCTATGGCACCAACACTGCAGACAAACAACATCCCACCCCACATCCAAGACCCCCACGCCTGTCCTGGACATCCCCATCATCCTGGCACCCCAGTCCCTGTACGGCCGACACAATGCGCTGTAACCGCTGGTGACCAAGCAAGGACCATACGCCATAGCCGGATGCACGCACATGTAGGGGGCAATCCACTGCACACATATCCCACCTGTGCCCCCTGGTGACACATCACACAATCAGCGCAACAGGAAGCACATGTCACACATCAATGTGCAGACAGCATCCGAACACCGTGGGACCCTCACCAATGTCACCTCCAAATACACAGCCAGTGTGGATGATCCCTTCACCCTCCGAGTGCACAAAGAGAAATGCACAGCCCCTTGGTAATCACAATTAACACCCCACTCAACTCAACTCCACAATCATGCAATCCACAACTCTGGCAATGCACAAGTCACAAAATCACAACCAACATGCACAACAACATGCCAACCCACCAGACACGACAGAACAACTCACAATGGTAACCTGTGCAAGCCGTGAACAAGAGCCATCAAACGACATGGCACCTCAGCCACACAATAGGCAAATGTGGGGAGAGGTGTCAATCAGGATGCAGTAAAACTACGATTGGGAGAGTACACAATGCCAATAGTGGTGGTAAAGTACTGAACAAACCGCAGCATGCAGAACACACCCATATCCACGGCGACATATACCTCTGGTGAATGGAGTGTAGTGGACAGTGGACGCAACCATGTCACCCTAGCTTGTGGGGGTCTTTGCAGAAATAGTGCATGTTACGCCACACCCGTAAGCATGAGCAGAGTGGGATGGGCTGGTGTACGTCAGGCCAGCATAGGTGTGTAAATAAAGAGCACATGGCCCTGGGCGTTGTCCTCTCCCGGAAAACCCAACGTCTCTGCCAGGGCGGCACCTCCCACCCCGCCACGAGGCCGTCGCCATCCTCATTAGCAGAGTTGCCTGAGATCCTGTGTGCCTGACATAACCTAGCCTGCTGGACCACGTACCCGTCAGGCTCGACCCTACACAGCCAGGCCACACTGATCAGCATCCGACACCGGTGTGTGTCATAGAGGGCCCACCATGTGCCAGTGTAAGCTCCAAGCCCGAGACTCTCTTCGATCAGTGACACTTCGTGCCACAAATCCTGTCCAATGCCATCCGGCGAGCCGTGCTGCCACAGACCCTGTCCAATGCCATCCGGCAAGCCGTGCAGCCACAAACCCTGTCCAGCGCCATCTTGCGAGCCATGCTCCCAAGAACCCTGTCCAACGCCATCCGGCGAACCGTGGATGAGGGACCAGGACAACCCTGCGGACTAGTAGGTCTCACGTCCAGCACCTAGTCGCGAATCACCTGTGGATACACGGAGAGGAATAAGAAGATGCGGACCAGTCTGGACAAAAGCCGGGTCACAGTCACGGAGGTGACGGGACACGTGGTGCCACTGAACCTGAACTATGCAGGCCGGTGGGGCCACCAACCTATGCCAGCAACACTCTGTGAGTGGCCCCTGCTGTCCTCTGCATCCGGCCTACACTGCTCTCAGCCTAGGCTGTGGTCGAGTAGGCTAAAGATTTGGAATGGAACTTCGAATATGCAAAGGCTGATTACACATCATTGCACGCAAGGGGAGGCCTAAGAGGATGTCGCCTTGCAACTTGGCGGAGAGGAAAGGATCATCGTTACGGAGGTGTTCGTACACTACCGACAACTGCCCTGGTGTCACTAGCGCTGTGCATCGTGAGCCAAAGACACGTGGCTGTGAGCCAGTGCTGACCACTGCCAACGGCCTACACTGTGGTCCAGTAGGTCACAGAGTCATGATTCAGCAATGGCACAGTTCATATCAGTATACCAGCATCATCGAAGTCTGCATCCCCACTCAGCCCCGTTGCCGCTAGTATGTTCCCCGACATTCATGGACACTCTCTGGTCGAACAATGGTGGCGTCTGAGCCTACGGGCTAGGGGGCAGTTTACACCCCCATTTAGCTGGTACTGAATTGGTGGTGGCAAGGGGCTGTCGCATTCCACTCCTCAATTTCCTGCTTCCTGATAAAATCAAACCTTTTGGAGTCTTGCCCTGGAGGACACCTTCCACTGTTCCCTGAAACACTGAAACATACACCTCGGACAATGATGCTTACCCGCTCAGGTTGCATGGCCCATCTGCTGCACCGCAAGTCACCGTCCCATGGCTGGGTGCCTGTGCCGGCCGCAATGCATCCGGGGCCAATAACTGTGGTCTGGTCAAGTCCGGAACCCCCTTTCTGGAGACATAGGCTGCCCCTGAGGTGTGGGCCTTGGGCTCATGAACACCATGACTCTGTGGCCTTGCACTGTATGCAGCCTCCGGGCCCAAATGCGTCACATCAGGGCTCAGACACCTAAGCAAGTGCAGACCAGCTTGGATGACGCAACACCACAGGAGGCACATGCCACCACCGCAAGTACCACCTCCAAATGCCACCTGCTAGAGTTAAAGCGGTGGTCCTGACAGACTTTGTGGTTGCTCAGGCCTGTCATGGCTGCCATCATCGGCCTGTTAACCTGCTCAGTACTTTAGGTGTCAGTGACTCTGTGCCCCGCAGGCCATTGTCCGTAGCTGATTGTGTTTTGTTCCGTAGAGCGGTTACGCAGGTAGGTCACCTCAAACAATGTGGGGACCCTAAGACGTTGATGGTGAAGATGATGCAGGTCTGACACACCCCACTGCATCTGCATCAGGAATGAATCGAAGGGACATAATCCCAGACTTTTTCTGCACATGAGCGCGCTCATCTCCAGTGTTCAAAGCCGAGTGCACTGCGACTCACGGACACTTCTGTTTGCAAGTTGGCTGTCTTCTGGACTTCATCTGGATCACCCCCTGTTGCTCGCCAGTTGACTCTGTATTGCATGTGTTTTCTGTTTGGGTTGCACTAGTGTCCAATGTCCAAGGGGTTGCCAACAGCAGACATTCCGTGCGGAATGGCTTACACTCACCCCACACACATCCAGCACAGTCGCCACTGTACATGTGGCCCTGCCAATAAAGGGGCCGGGGGCATGTGCCTGTAGTAGGTTCTACATGATCTCTGCATGTGTCCCTATGATCTTGTAGTATGCATGTGGTCCCTGGGCCCTACGACTTTACATTGTGCGGTGTACCACGGATGCAAACATGTCACTGGAGGCATCAGTTTGAGGCTTGGACATGTAGCTTTGCCGTCACCCACTCCATTCATGAAGGGAGAGGCCAGGGCCGCCGTACGCACAGCCAAAATGGGTGTGTGACTGCTAATTGCGCACCCCTAGGCGTGGTTCTGTGCTGTGCATGTGCATCTGCATGTGCCACTATAGCAGCGTGGGTCTCCTTTGTGGGGTGTGGGTGGGCCCTGCAGGGTGATAGACCCCTACGTTAAGTGTCCTGGTTCGCATTCTATGGGTTTGTTTACCTCCAACACCTGTTGGGCCACCTCCTTTTGGCGTGCTGACACATGCCATTGGGGTGCTATGTGTGTGTGGGTGAAGTGTCATGAGCCAGCTGTGCCTGTGGGTGCTTCCTGCTGTGTGGTCTGTTGCAGGCTTGGTGTTCTCCTCTGGGTATCTTGGCTGTCCGGGTCCAGGTGGGGGGTTGCCTGGGATATCCAAGGGTTGTTGTAGGGCATTGGTGTCGATGGTGTGGTGGTCCTCTCCAGCATCACTGATGCGTTGTATTGTGTGCTCTGCTGCTGGTGTTTTTGTGCCCCTCTGCGATGTGAAGGGGAGGTGCTTGTTGCCTTTGTGTTGGCATATATGTTGGCACATTGTGCTAGTTGCATGCACACTGTATAGCAGTGTACATTGTGGTTGTTTGGGGGGGTGCTGGATTCCTCTGCTTGTGGGTCAGTTGCTGGTAGTGTTCTGTCACCTCTGCGGCACTGGTCTTGTTTTCTTGCGGTCTGCAACCCGTCTTCCTCTCCCTCTTCTCCTTGGCCTCCCCCGACCCCCTTGTTCCTTGCTGTTAGTTTGTGGGGGTTGTGGGGTTAGAGTTGGACTCTAAGCTAGGTCAGGGTGCATCCATTTTGCTACGTGCTTTGGCTTGTCTCTGGTGTCATTTACCCGGGGTTTTTATGGTGAATTGTCCTGCCAGATGAGTGGGATTTGCAGGCCTGTGGCCAGTTTTCGCTACTTTTTGTACCGCGATTGGCCTCATCGCATTTTTTTTGCTTTCACGTATCGCACTTTCACGGCATGGCATTGATTTTCACTCAGACATTTGCTGCGTTGTCTGGTGTCTATCGCATGCGACCGCCTTGTTGTGAATTCCACGTTTACACAGGGTTATTTTCCCGCGAAGGGCTGCGATGTTGAAAGTTGCGTTATGCTACTCTTGCGGTAGTTATCACACATTCTTGTGAATATCCCCCTAGGAGTTGAGATGTGTTGCCATTCGTCCCACTTTTTCCAAATTGCTCTTGTTGGTGGGGAATCCCGCTCAAATGCCCCCGGGGAAACAAAACATTCTGAGATTATGGAACTTTGGAACTTATCACGAATGCCCCCTTAAAACTCTGTGACGCCATGGGCATATGACCAACGTCTGTGAAATTTTTAAATTTGGCACCCTGTTCCAGAATTCTCATTCCCTCCGCTTTCTCATATTGTGCAATTTTGCTGCGTTAATCATGCCTTTGCCTGTCTGAAAGGTGCACAGACCGAGTGTAGCTCTCAATGATGACCTGGTGCAGTGACACAGGGGCCCAGGAGACCGACAGAACATTTTACCCACTTATGGTTGCCTATTAAACTCAACCAGGGGTGTGGGGCTCATTTTCCTTGTTTTAAGTATGGCCCCGGGCAACTCGCCTATAACCAGCTGCCACTGCTCACAGCCAGCTCTTTGGAAACATGGTTTTATTCGTATATCAATTTCTTCACACTCTTGTCCATCAACTTTTCTGCGTGGATGCTCTTCACAACAAAAACGTGTATACGTTTATGTAAGAGAATTCGGTTTCAGAGTCGGAACATCAGTCCAACCTTCACTGTGCATGTTTCCATTGATTATGAAAATGTAATATTGCAGTACTGAACATCCAACTATCTCAATTTGACAACCTAATTATCTGTAATAAAACATCCTCTCATTGTTCTGTCACCACACCATTGGTGTTTGTGTATTTCTGAGCATAATGTATTCTCTTTAAATGAAAGGCGCTGCACAGTATCACAAAATAGTGCTCAGATCATTAAAGAAGGAAATATTTTTTTGCAAATTAATCTTTTTTTCTTCCTTTGAAGAACCACGGGATATAAAAAAGTCGACTTTATGAAATAATTTGCAGCAGCGGAGATCGCTCTCTCGTGGTTTTAATGCATGCTATAAATCAAATCGTAATATAAACAAGATGTGTCTGTATTTTCTAATCATTAGCACCTTTATTTTCTCAAGACAAAAATCAACACTCATCAGCGTGATCAGTCAGCAATGTAAAGCACCATATGTGAATAAAAAAAACAGATGGTATGTACATGTAGTTACATTTTTCTCAATGGTGTATCAATCAGAAAGATAGACAGCATTATTGATTAAGCGAATTCATCCTCTTTTATATCCTTTTTTTTATCAAAACTCGATGTTTGTTTTACTGCTTTTCATGATTTTTCATGTAACGACACCGCTGTTTTGCAACAGGGGTACAATAGGTCTCTAATGAACTGAGATGAGCTGCTAATAATTAATGCACCAGACATATGGGAAGATTTTTTCATGCAATTAAATTAGCACTCTTGAATACCCATTCGTTTCTTTTTAGTAGAATGTATTATCCAGCTTTCCTTAGTGATGACTTAAGTGCAAGCCTGTATTGTTATATGCTGAGAGTTACCAAATAGCATTACCAGTTCCAGGGAAAATTCAGAAAACACTAAATGTAAATCTGTGTAAAACAGTGAGAAAAGCATCGGGTGATGTATGTAGTAGAAAATGACACCCTCGTTATAATTTGCATATCATTCAACCCCATTCCCCCTCCCCCGCCCCCGCCCCCCCCGGAGCTCTTTACCATGAGAGCTTATCTCAGAATCACAGGGCAAGTAGGTTGCGAAAAAGCACACTCCCCAAGAAAAACACATTATTTTACTTCAGTCACTTCTCAGAGCAAAGGTACATATCTGACTACCCGCTTCATAACAAGTGCCTATATATTGGGGTAAAAGGTAAACGATTGGAAAATTCCAAATGCACAGAGGAAGGAAAGGTTTAAAGTACCGCTGGTAGGGCTTAAAATAATAATTCACATCTTGGTCACCTGTTACTTCCATGGCATAGGAGCGTGAGTGCCACCATTTGCAAGTAGCCCAAGTGCATTATTTCCCATCAAGCTAATCAGTGGGTTAACATCAGCCAATCTGCCCAAAATAGCACACCCCACGTCTGAAGTAGGCTATCATAGCAAGGCCTGGTGGAATACCTGCATGGCAAACATCGAAGAGTTAGAATTGCATTGTAGTTTCTGAAAACTTGAGGTACTATCTTTTGTGGCTTCCTTTGGAAACATAACTGGATGGAACCAGAGAGTGGTTTGGATTAGAAAGAAAGTCACACAATGAAGAAAGGCTTTCAACAACAGAAGAGAGGGAATCCGTGTTGTTTTTAATGACAGCCACCTTGAACAGTCCCGAATGGAATTAATCCCATTCGATATTTAAAATATTATGGCTTTCAGAGAATACACATGGAGTCGTTATTTTATGATAAAAGGCAGCGATGTACTAAAAGGAGTCACACAAAAGATTGCACAGGCAAAGATGCCACAGGAAACAGTTATGGAATCTGGAGGAATACAGGATGGATTAACAATCAGAAGGCAGCAGGTGTAAGCTAAAACATCAACAGAGACCACCTGAAACAAATATACAATACATATTCCGATGGTGTTGGAATACACTCAGTGTGTTAAAATACCCCTCACACACCAAAAGGGCCCTTGGTGTCATGCTTCATCATCGGGGTCTTCCCGCCCCCGCTGCGGGACGGGGCAGTGCTGCGACAAGCGGCTACGCCGGAGCACCTTTTTAATTGTGAGTACTATGTGAGTGATAATGAAGTGAGTGTCAGTGAGGTCAAAAGTGATAGATAGTGAAATTAAAATTAAAAAATACCTGGCCTGGTGTTTAGAAAAAATTATTTAATAGGCACTGGCTGGTATCGTTAAAAGGGGTGAGACGGAGTGCAAGATCGGGTTACTAGTCTTGCTCTCCTGTGTGGGTCAACATGTTTCGGGGCGACATGCCCCTTCGTCAGGACCGGGATGTATAGATCCCCCTGTCACTCACTAATGCGCTCCCACAGATAGAGAGTGTTGAGTACGATCAATGTGTATACATAATTTAAATACACGTGAAAAAGCTCGGTCAGTGGCTTCCGTGGTAATGACGACGAAGGAGGAAGCACTGAGGTGTGGGGGTTGATTGGACCCTCTATACCCTTCGCCCAGCTTGGCTCATGGGGCATTGTCTCATCATTCAATAAGCTTACATCATCAGTATTACTGACCGAGCTTTTTCACGTGTATTTAAATTATGTATACACATTGATCGTACTCAACACTCTCTATCTGTGGGAGCGCATTAGTGAGTGACAGGGGGATCTATACATCCCGGTCCTGACGAAGGGGCATGTCGCCCCGAAACATGTTGACCCACACAGGAGAGCAAGACTAGTAACCCGATCTTGCACTCCGTCTCACCCCTTTTAACGATACCAGCCAGTGCCTATTAAATAATTTTTTCTAAACACCAGGCCAGGTATTTTTTAATTTTAATTTCACTATCTATCACTTTTGACCTCACTGACACTCACTTCATTATCACTCACATAGTACTCACAATTAAAAAGGTGCTCCGGCGTAGCCGCTTGTCGCAGCACTGCCCCGTCCCGCAGCGGGGGCGGGAAGACCCCGATGATGAAGCATGACACCAAGGGCCCTTTTGGTGTGTGAGGGGTATTTTAACACACTGAGTGTATTCCAACACCATCGGAATATGTATTGTATATTTGTTTCAGGTGGTCTCTGTTGATTATTTAAACGTTCATAAGAGGAGGATTAGCCCACCGCGGTGCCCTGTTGCACCACCTCTTCACTCCCTTTGTTGATATTTTTGGTAAGCTAAAACATAACATCCGAGTCACAACAATGGGATGAGTTGTCAGCAAAGGAGTTACTGCCCAAGGTTCTTTATTCTCTCATAATGAGAAATGCGCGAGAGGGCCACGTGCTTCCGGCAAGCTCCTCGAGATTGTACAATGTGGTTGTGATCCTTCCTTTGCCCACGCTCAGGAAGTGTAACACTGGCCCTCCCTTACAAATACACATGGTGCCAAGGTGGGTGTACACTCAATAATTCTACTTAGAGCACTTTATGGATCCTGGTGTAGTGAAGGGACATGCAAAGATAAACACAGGGTTGTCATAGTTACTACATGCGCTCAGGCCCAGTGTGATCATCCTGCCTGACATTGCAGGGCGGACTGGTATTGGTGTTCCATTACTCACTCAGAAACGTATGACAATAACCATAAGGGACATTACATGCAGTCAATTCGGTACCCAGATGCTACACAGTTACACTGTGATTCAGCTAAAGTTAAAATGTCATCAGAGAACACTACCATTGACAAAACCATATGTTCAGAGACAGATAAGCCTAAAAGAGACTTCGTCTTCCAAAATGAATGAAAGATGTTTCAGAATGTGGATTCGGCTAGAAACAAAATGCATCAATCACCAATCCAAAGATTAATCTATTAGGTAACAATTTCATTGAGATGCCACCGGATTACACCACTTTTTGCTTCGTTTTTTTTGTTGCTTTTTAAAGAGTTATTAATTGTACACAAGGGAACCAAAGTCCCCATTCTTAAAAAATTGTGAATTGGACCACCCGCCCCCATGACATCTATCTGGGCCAAATGTTTATCGTAGAAGCAGCACAGTCAAACTGGTGCACTTGGGCCCAATAATTAGTGACAGGCACACATGTTTAAAATGATTGAGCTAATTTGTGACAGCCGAGGAAAGCCATGTCAGGACTCCTTGATGATGACAGAGGAGTGTGCGCCCCTTGAAGAGGTGAGGAGTTAGCTTTTACTTATGGTTAGTAGGGGATACGTCTGTGGCAAATTGACTTGTAAGTCCCTTGTACAGTGGTATCCAATATACCCGAGGCCTGTAAATTAAATGCTACAAATTTAATGCTATAATTTTTGTATAGTGCATGGCTGCCCCAGCAAAGGGGTGTCCCAGCGCTGATCTCAGTCAGACAAAAGGGCAGGGCAGAGGCAGGGGGAGAAGGAGATTACTTAGGGAAAATAATGGTTTTGACAGCCTTATGGAATGCCGCATGTTTTTGGATGCTTCTGATGCTCACCGGGAGGGAGTTCCAGAGTTTAGGGGCAAGAGCTTGGAAGGAGCGCCCTCCTGCCCTAGCTCTCATGACCTGAGTGACAGACTCCAGGTGATGACCAAGCAAGCACACACAGCGGGTGGGAATGTAGGGTATGAGAAAATCCGCTAGGATATCATGGGATTGGGCATTCAGGATTCAATGGGAGATACACAGAGTTTTAAAATGGCTCAGTCGAACACATTCTGGGCAGACCAAAGAGTAGCCAGACAGCTGCATTCTGTGTACTTTGTAGACACTGTATCTCTGCTCTATTGGCCCCTAGATACAAAGAGCTTGCATAATCCAGCCTGGATAATACAGTGGCATTGATAAACACTAGGGGTGGGCGGAAGTTGCGTAAGGGACTTACGCGGAGAAGCACGGAGATTGAACCAATCTCCGTGCCTCTCCGCATATTTCCGTTACGCGCCGCCCGCCCGCTGCTCGCCCGCAATATTAAATGAGATTAAAAAGCCTAAAATAAGATTTAAATAAAACATACCTTATCACGGGGTCGCCAGGAATGCGAATGCGCAGGCTCCCCCGCATGCTCAGTTCCAAGAAGAAGGCTAGATGGACAAGGATGACCCCACGATAAGGTAAGTTTTATTTAAATCTTATTTTAGGCTTTTTAATCTAATTTAATACTGCAGGTGGGAGCTGGGTGGGAGGCGGGCGGTCAACTTCCGTTATGCCCCCGAGTGTGCAGAGATTTGCCTCATTTCTCTGCCTTCATTGTGAAAGGCGGAAGGAGCAAATCTCCGCACATTCCGTGGGTGGAACGGAGATGTCCACCCACACCTATTAAACACCTGACGGGTGTTAGCGACCACGTAGGAGCCCAAAACACACTCCAGCTACCGCCTTAGTTTGAGGCTGGAAGGTCAGTGCCAAATCCACTCAGACGCCCAGGTTTTTAACCGTCTGTTTGGTGGTAGGCGGGGAACCTAGGGTGGATGGCCACCAGAGGGCACTCCACAGATGAGTGTTTTTACCCACTAACAAGATCTCAGATTTGCTGGCATTCAGTTGAACACAGATAGATATCATCCAGTCTGCAATAGCTGCTAGGCCCTCTTTAAATTTGAGTGCATCCTGTGCGGTGTTGTCAGATAGCGCTATCATGAGCTGTATATCGTCCGCACAAGAGGCCACAGTCAGGTCCCTTCAGTAGCACCTACTGCCAGGGGTTGGATGTTAATAATAAATAAAGCAGGGCTCAGAGCAGACCTTGAGGAACCCCTTCGTCCATCATCCCCTTTGGTATCGCTTGAGGAATCCCTTGGCGCACAGCATGCGTCTGAGAGCAGAAGTGAGGGGAAATCACTTGGAAGGGTCTCTCCGAAAGAAAGGAAGGGAGCCAACCCAAGGCTGAGCCACCCATGCCAATATCCACTAGGCGCTGTGTGGTAAATACTTTCTATATCTTTTCCTCTCTACCACTTTATCAGAATGTCCTGTGACATCATGGAATGTTAGTGTGCCTCACTGAGGTGAGATTGTCAGTTGGTCATCTCAGGCTGAGGAGCTGGTTGCTCTCTCCTGGTTGGGTTTTATCCTTATATCTTATTACCTTGTAACCTGCCACCTATCTATCTACTAATAAAGAAGAATCTACTACTACACCTGGACTACCCATCTTTGTTTATGTACAACAATTTGGCGACGTTTTTTTTGACTAACCTACGCTGCAAAGAAGGAATAATGGAACTCAGCTATAAAGAAACCAAGCACTGTCCTAGATTCAAGTAAGTTTAATTTCTGGACATCAGAGAAACGCCCAATAAACCCCACCAGTGTCCTTTTCAACTTGGACAGCCTGCAACCTGGGCGTTCGTGTTGTGTGAGAGTCTATTGCCATCTAGCTGTCATCCCAAGACTATTTGTTTCCAGCTACAAGAGCCACTGCCTCAACGGGCCTGATCACCCTGTTGTGCCTTCTGGCTTTCTTGTGAACTTTGACAGTTCGCCTTGGATATATCCACTGTGTATTCAGTATATTTTTCAGACAGTGTGGGCACTTCTCCTCCTACGAACCCTTGGTGTATTTGTTCTTTTGGAGTTGCCCCGACGCTAACAGTACTCTCTTTCTCACAACACTCTTGTGTCTCTACTTTCTCATTACTGGAGCCACCCATCATCTGTTTTATCAATCTTGGTACTGGACTTTCGATTTTGGGCGTGTTCTCCCACAGTGTGGTGTTTCCTCTGCCTTCACAACTTCAAGCCATTCAGCATGTAGAAGCAGCGTGTGGAAGATTAAAAGCCTATTTGTATTTGTGCGGTGAGTGGAGAACATTTTTAAGACGTTTTATGCACTTTTCCAATGCGATTTACTTTGAAACAGTTGAGCCTTCACATCATGCACAAACCAACTGCCATGGCACGCACGCAATCTTACCCGCCTCGTGGAGCCTGCATCTTGCCCTGTGTGATGTCTGCCTCTCCGTCACTGTTTTCTCCCTTTCCAGTCTGCACATCTTCGCCGTGAGCCTTCGGCGCTGACGTAATGACGTGCCTCCTTCTTGTATGTTTTCATTGCGCAAGTCTGAACTGGTCCGTCTGTTCCTGCCACTGGTCTGTCAGCTGTCCTGTTGTTTCATGGTCCGCTCCAGCCTGACTTTCGGTGCAAGTCCAATTTCTGCTTCATTGAAAGTAGAATATCGGCAGTTTTTGCCTTCCGAGCTTTACCGACATTGGTCCCATTTCGTGACTTTCTTCACATCATTCAGCACTTCTATTCGGATGATTTCAAGTTTTCCAGCACTTCTTGGCGCATTTGAGACTAGCCACTTCCAAGAGGAGCTGCTTACAAGAACCCAGGTGAGAGATCGCTCACCGGAGCTATCGACTCTTGTTAATTCATTTGTTTATTTTAGAATGCCTTAGCATCTCTGTGTCTGGCTTTATTCTGTGTTATATTAACCTACTGCTTCAGTTTTGCTGTGCACTCCAATGTGTCTTGTAGGTTATTCTGTATTGTTTTCCTAAGGCAACATTTTCACCCTATGGTGTACCCTTACTTAGGGGAGGTTGTAGTGCTAACTTATGCCAAACTTTTGCCTTTTCAAGGAGTGCTTTCTGTATTTAATCCTACTTCGTCGGTGTTTGTGTTAATCATTCTTGTACTTTTGTTATTTTCTCAGAACGAGTGGTGGGTGGGCGTGTATATCTTTTGTGGTGTCCTCTGTACACATTTTGAGGTTGTTGCAATTTTTGGTCTCACAGCGTGTTTATCCTGTGCTTCACCCTGCTTGGGCAGCTGGGGTGTTTGTATATAGTCTATACCCATTCATGTTCTAGGGGTCAGTAACCTATGGTGTACCCTTACTTAGGGGAGATTGTGGGGTTGTGGTGCCAGTCAGTGCCTACAATTTGTTTCCTAGGGTCTTGTTGTTACTCTTTAGAGAAGTTACGTTGCGCACTTTCACGTGGTGTACCCTTTTATTAGGGGAGGTTGTCTGCATGTAACTATTTTGTTCGAAAGTTTCAAGGATTAGTGTCCTTGTGTACCCTTTTCTGGGGAAAGTGGTGTGCGTAGTCAGCGCCGCCATTATGTGATGTTGCTTTGAATAATTTCTGCATTGTTCAATGGTGTACCCTTTTGTTAGGGGAGGTTGTCTGTGTTGGTCTGATTTACATCACTCTTTGTGAGTAGTCGGGGTGCGTTGTCAGCACTACCTCTAGGTGTAGTTGCGCCACTGTTGTCAGTGTGTGCCTACTGTGTTCTTAGTCGGGGTGCGTTGTCAGCACTACCTCTAGGTGTAGTTGCGCCACTGTTGTCAGTGTGTGCCTACTGTGTTCTTTGTTCCAGGGATGTTAGTATCCTCTGGTGTACCCTTTCCTGGGGAATTGTTGTGTCCCACAGTTTAAAGGTTGCCTTTCTAGGTGTACCCTTGGAGGGGAGGTTGTTAGTGCACGTCATGCGCTAATGTTTATTACAAGGCATACCCTTTTTCTGTGTAGGTTGCTTGTTCATTTTATTTGTACTTATTTCCATCTGCACACATTTTGTCAGTTAGTTGTCACACCCTACTTGGTTTACCGGGATCGCTACCTGATTTATTAAGGAGGGTGGATGGGCATGTTACGTAATTTGCATTCTTGTTTTTGTTCAATCATGACCATTTGTGCATTTTATAAATATATCTCTACATGCCTCTTTTAAGATTTTCTTTGTTTCTGCTTCCACGCTTGTGTTTCCTGCTTTTCTAATTATCTCTTTGACTTACTCTTATGTCTACAGTCTTCTCTGGATTCTTCTGCTCCGTCTTAACTTCTTATTTGCTGTTGTTCACTAACGGAAGAGGATGTGTGGTAAATGCTTTCTATATCTTTTCCTCTCTACCACTTTATCAGAATGTCCTGTGACATCATGGAATGTTAGTGTGCCTCACTGAGGTGAGATTGTCAGTTGGTCATCTCAGGCTGAGGAGCTGGTTGCTCTCTCCTGGTGGGGTTTTATCCTTATATCTTATTACCTTGTAACCTGCCACCTATCTATCTACTAATAAAGAAGAATCTACTACTACACCTGGACTACCCATCTTTGTTTATGTACAACACGCTGCAAGAGGATCTGATGGGACACTGTATCAAATGCAGCGCTCAGGTTCCAGCAGGATGTAGGCAGATGTTCATCCTGCATCCAATGAGTTCCGCAGATGTTCCATGACGGTCAAAACTGCAGTTTCAGTGCTATGTCGTGGACGGAAGCCATATTGAGAAGGGTCTAGCAGATTATTGGCTTCAATGAAGTTGGTGAGGATTGAGTTAATGTAAACTTCGGTTAATCTAGGATATCAGAGGAAAAAGGGAGATAGGGCTTTGCATACTTTCTTTGCCTGAGCCCGATTGTTATTAAACCACAGGCTCAACTGGGTTCTGCAGCTATTGGACAGCTTGACAGGGAAAAGGGTGTCAAGGGCGTGCGTGAGCCAGTCAGACAGGATACTGACTACCCTATCAGGGCAGTTTGGAAGACTGGATGCTTGACTAAGGAGAAGGTCACGGAAGTGAGCAGCAGCCAATTTATGCCAAGGGCGTTTTAGAATGAGATTCCTTTGGACATCCTGATGAGAGCCTACTACATGTAGTGTCATGGACACCAGATAATGGTCAGACCAGCTCAAAGGGAGGGGTGATCTAACTGTTAGAGCAGATAGATTAGAGAAAATAGGGTCCAACAGATGGCCATCTGAGTGTGTACTATTCGGGATGTGTTGCGTAAGTTGGAATGCAGCCAGGTCTGCTAAAAAGTTGCTAATCTCACTGTCTTGGCTCACTTCTAAGTGCAGTTTGAGGTCACCAACAATAATAAAATTGCCAAACTGGTGGCTAATAGGCCAGACACAGTGTTTAGGGCTTCCCTAAAGTCTTTGGAGGACCCTGGGGGGCAGTAAATCAGGAGGCCAGACAGAGTAAATTTAGTGTTAATGGAGATTTTGAAGAGCGCACATTAACAGACTACAATGACCTCCTTGGTCAGAGTTCAGGTAAAGCCAATTTTAAAAATGATTGCAATGCCACCACCCCGGCCCCCTCTATTCAGTGTCCTAATAGCATATTCCTGGTGCAGGGCCAACCTGGCCTGTGCCTCCATGTTGCAGTAAGCCATGTCTCAGTCAGGAAGAGGATATCAGGCGCCTCATCCTGAATTAAGTCAAACACTACTGCAAAGTGTTTAACAAGCGAGCTGCAGTTGAGACTAAAGAGCTTGATGGTGGGCAGGGGAAGGGGCTAAGGAACAGCGACTGCCAGTGAGTTGAAACCACAGTGTGTATAAACAAAGGGACCCTCTAAAGGTACACACAGCTGGGCCTGCAGTGCTGATTATGCCAACCACAGAAGTAGCCTTTCAAACCTTTCTCAGGCCTGCTACTGCAGGGTCTGCTTGCACTGTTTACTACCACATTGACTTGGCATTTACAGCTACTTACCAAACCTTAAACTCCCCTTTTACTACATGTAGGTCACCCCTAAGGTAGGCCCTAGGTAGCCCTATGGGCAGGATGCTGTGTAGATAAATGGTAGGATATGCACCTTTATTGTGTGGCATATCCTGGTAGTGACAAACAGCCTATATGGCTTCTCAATACAGTGAGGCTTACTCCTCTCATAGGCTAGCATTGGGAATTCCCTTATAGGTACTTAGGTGGTAATACCTGATCTGAAAGGAGTAGCGTTGCCATGTTTGGTATGTTTGGAAAAGTGGTGATATCCTGCTTACAGGTGTAGTTCGATTTTACATTACTGTTTTAGAATTGCCACTTTTAGAAAGTAGGGATTTCTCCGCACATATAACTCTACTGCTTTTGAGCCGGACTACAATCCATGTCTAGGGCAGAGTGACAGTTACACTTTGTACATACTTTCCAGACAGTCACAACAAAGGAAGGGATTGGTGTGACAGGAGAGGCATCTGCACCCATCTACATACTGATAGTCTTCCTGGCTGGGAAAGAGGGAAGACGACACACTTACATTTGTATAGGCTGTGTCCTGCCCTCACACAAACATCTGATTTACCCCTACTGATGTATGTAGCCAGGGCTGGGTTTGAAAGGGAGTGTGATACACTTCTGAAGTTTCTTTTCAAGCTACCTCTACACCAAAGACATTTGGAATACAGGGGCTCTGACCACACATCTTGAGAACCCTTTTGGAACTGGGGCTGAACCTCTGTTGGTCATATTGCTGCGCTGCACAAAGGAGTCATCTGGACTGCTCTTCTGTTGTTTTCCTGCTACCTGCTACTTGATGGGTGGCCTGGGTGGATTGCTGTTCTTCTTGTTGCCTTGTTGCCAGCTGCATTCTGACTTTGATCTAACTAGACTCTCTAGGCTGTACAATCACCAGTGGAATGCTGATTTACCAACAGGGACTGCCGTTTGCATCACATATTCTTCTCAATAGCTGTCTTGCCTTTCTGCTGCTCCCTGCTCTGTGCCCAGTGTCCTTAGAGGGCTTGTTGGTTGTCCCACCTATATATAAACGTTATTGTTTAGTTAATTAAAACCATAACAAACAAGTGAAAGAAAAAATTGTCCTGTACAATAAAGCGAGTAAAATTCTTCAGAATATGTTTTAAAAAGCAAGATTTAAAAAGGATATAAGTTTTTATTTTATTTATCCCCCTTTCTAAGGTAAACAAGAACTTCATCAAATTGCACATCAGTAAGACAATTAGTAACATAAAAAACCTTTTTGTTTTAAAATTTCATATTGCTTTCAGGCGCTTTTCAAAGGCTGTCAAGAACTTTATCAGCTTGCAGTTGATCATGGGGGCTGTTGAGTCTAAAGCACCAATAATGGCAGACCTGCAGGTGCGTAGTCTCTTGACCCTAAAAATGTTCTTTAAAAAGTAAGTGTGCTCCCGGTTCAGAGTCTTACAGTGGCATATGATGTGGATTATATTTTCTTTTGTGGTGCCGCATAGTCAACAGACGTCTGAATCTGATCGTTTCCAGGGAGGTTCGTCTGCCAGACTTGGTAATTTGCCGAATCTCAGGGCCATCAGCCTTTTTTTAATGAAGACCGAATATGTTGTTTCTAAATAGGCAGCCGGGGTGAGTTTTTTGTAACTGTTAATCACAGTCCAAGAATGGGAGCGGTCTGAAACGATGGCTTTATCAATAATTAAAGAATGAAATTTGGCCGCCTTATTTAGTGCCTGTTTAAATGAGGTGAATGGCAGGTTTTTGTCCCACAGGTTGGCGGTGCATGTTTGCTCCAGAGCACAAGTCAGATATTTATTAGCTGCTGAGTTTTGTTGGCTTTCTAATTCTTGCCAGTAGAATCTATTCATAGTGTTATTTGTGGCATTCATTTTAATTCGGTACCATACTCTGATGCTTGTGTAGAGTCGTCCCAGTGAATCATTCATTAGGCCAAATTCTAGGCGCATCTGAGCTGGTGAAGCTGAGTTTGGGAGTTGTAAAACCTTCTTATAGATTTTTATGATAAGATTGTTTAAAATAATAGCGTCCTTGCCCTGCATTGCTACACTAGCGTACGCTAGGTTAGGAAGTATTTTGGTGGCCATCACTGTCAATAGGGGTGTAAACGAAGGACCTTCCAGTTTTTTTGACAGTGTACTTAATGCAAATATTAAAGCTCCAGCTCTTTGCTTCATGTATTTTTTTGGGGCGTTTAAGTTAAGTTTGTCATCGATATAATATCCTAGATATTTATAATTTGGTACTCTTTGCAGCTGTTTTTCCTCAAGCATGATATTAAGATGCGCTGATCGGCGGTTGGTTATTAACATTGTTTTTGTCTTGGACAGATTGAGAGCAAGGTTGTTTGCCGCCAGGAATTCCAACGTTACTGCTAGTAGTCTAGACAGGCCCACTTTAGTTAGACTCAAAAGCACAATGTCATCAGCGTAAGCCATATGAGTAAGTTGGAGGGAGCCAAGTTTCGGTGCATGAGCATTACAGTTGTTTAATTTGCCCGAAAGGTCAGAAATGAATAGATTAAATAGTTGTGGTGCTAAGACGCAACCCTGTTTTAATCCGGTCGATGTATAGACTTTTCTTGATAGATGTGACCCATCCCCTAGCTTGATTTGTGTCCAGGTCTCAGAGTAGAACAAGAGTAGGCCCCTAAGCATACCCTCCGGTATGGCCCATCATCTCAGCTTCGCCCATAATAGCTTGCGATCAACACTATCAAATGCCGCCTGCAGGTCAATAAAGAAAAGGTTAAGCTCCTGTTTAATGTGCTGGCATTTTTCTGCTATCATGGTTATTGACAATATGTTCGACGTAGTTCCGATTCCGGCTCTAAATCCAGTTTGGTTTATTGGAATCATTGATTTGTCTTCTGTCCAATTTACCCGGTCTTTTAGAAGGAGAGAAGCGAAATACTTAGCTTCTATGTCCTGGAGTGTTATTAGATGATAATTTAGAGGATTAGCTCTGTTTCCTCCTTTATGTATAGGCGTGATGATAGAGCCTTTCCAGCTTTAGGGAATGCGATTACACTTTTGAACGTCTGCGAAAAGTTTTTCAAGAGGTGGACCCCAAAATTCTGGTGCGTGTTTAAAGGCAATTTGCGGGATACTGTTTGGTCCCGGTGCCCCATTGCTTTTACCCTTTCTAATAATCGTGATTATCTCCTCAGATGAGTAGTAGCCATCTGTGGTCCCAGGGTGTGCCGTATTCCTTAAGTCCATTGTTGTTGAGTGGCTATGGCGTTTTTCTTCGCTGCTGTTTGTATGGGGATCCGCCGGAAGGAATTGTTGCCCAAGTGCCTTCGTTGAGTTTTCTTTAAATTTTGTCGACAGAAAAGTTGCCCATTCAGTTTCTTGGATGTTTGATGTTTATACGTTTCGCGATCTTGTTAGCTGGTTTATAATTTTCCAAAATTTATTTGAATCCTGGAGCTTAGAGCTGGCCAGAAAATTGATCCAGAACTCGTCATTCATCACCTTTTTATGCTCCCAAATCCTTTTTTTTATATAACTTTCTCTGAGCAAGAAAAGTCTCCAAATAGCTCCGATCGTTAGTGTTTAGTTGCAGGTTTTTTTTACTTCTTCGCGATACCCTTCTTAGTTCTAGTAGCTCCAGCGGCAATTTCTTTGTTGGGTTCTCTCTCTTAGCCCCTGTTTTAAATTGTTTCATTTTTATCTTTAATTTCTCTAGAAAGAGAGACCAGGCTTGTATCTTGTCCGTTGTTGCACTATCCAGCTCTTTCAATGTGGCCTCTATTATTGTGATCCACTTCTCTTTATTGGAGCTGTTCCAGTATATTCGTTTTAGATTAATTGTACCTAGTTGGCCCTCTAGGGAATACACAGGTTGTAGTGTCTCCGCAAAGAAGTTGAGTTTAAGGTGTTGCATCCCATGATCACTCATTGGTGTGTATTCTATGTAGAAGGTGAGTAATGGAGGGATCAATGTAAGACTTACAATGGTAAAGTCCAGTATTGATTGAGTGTATGTTCCATAGTTTTTTTCGGTGGTCTGTCTTCCTCTGTCCTACCATTCAAAACTCGCATGCCTAGGTACTCCAGCTCCGTTACTAAGTGTATGGCTAAGCTGTCCTTTCGACTCTTTGTTGCTCCATTTGACTGCTGAGGGACATTCCAGTGCGTGTTCTCTACAGTTAGTATCTCATCTTCATCTGGAGTGTATATCAAGTTGGAATTGAAATCTCCAGTTAATATAATGTTCCAAGTTGGCTCAGTACTTCGTAAATTTAATATTTCCTTGCATAGCAAATCATTTTTTATCTTTTTTGCTTGAAGATTTGGTTGAATATAATAATTAATCAAAATTGTCATTTTATGGCCGTATGGATTTTGTCCTGATAATTTGACGAGCTGGATGCTTGAATCTGGAGATTTAAGTTGTTCTGAATTGATTTTTAAAACAGTGGACAAGTAAACTGAAAGACCTCCAATTGCTCGGCCATAGGTTTTGCCTTTTTTCGCAGGTACCGTGTAGTGAATGAATCCGGCCAGTGCAATGTCTTCCTGCAGCCATGTCTCTTGCAATGCAATTATGTCGGCGTTGTCCCATTTGTCCAAAGCAAGTCCGTCCTCCAACAATCTTTTTGCTCCGGCTATATTCCATGAGATTATATGTATATTGTTATTTACTGCTTTAATTATTTCTGGACCGTTCGGTCAATTCTTCCGTTTGTTATTCAGCATGCTGGGAAGCCATTTCCATGCGTCAGATGGCGTTAACGAATCCCCCACTCTCTCTGTATCAGGTGCTTCACATATGGTATCTGCCTCGCTTCTGCCTTTGGCGTTGTGTAAAATAGAATAGACAGTTTTTTCGGGGCAAGGTCCACCAGTCTCCTAGTAAATTGCGGGCAGCTGTTTTTCTTCAGAGGAAGCGGGTATATTGGAGTAATTGGCTGTGATAATTGGATACCCCATATTTGGAAGATATCCGATTTCCCTAGTATTAATTGCACTATCGAGGCGGTTTTCCAGGTTGTCCTCGTTTGTTCGTTCGTTGATTCATTTGTGCTACTTAAGAATTGAACCCGATCTAGGTCGGAAGATTTAATGGCAGTCAGATCCTTAATTTCCTCCATCAGTTTTAAAATATTACTCCTGTTTAGGATATCACGTCTGCCTTGGGTCACGTACTCGGGAGTGAAAATAATTTGGAAACTGACGTTGTCTAGCTTAATGCTGTCTGGCACTGGCTTTGTTACCGCCTCATGCTTTGACTGCGTATTTTCGTTGTTCACAATGCAGAAGCTCAGTTTTGTCTGGACCAGATTACGCTTGGTGTCTGATGTTGAATTATGAAGTATTCGCCCAGAATTTTGTGCAATGTCTTGTATTCCCCATTCGTGAACTGTTTTTGGATTATTAGCTATCAAGCCTGGCTTTTCCTCAACGCTCTGATAGGCCTTTTGTGGTTGACTGCTAGCACATTCTTGAGCCTCTTTATTTACCTCATGATGAGCTCCAGGTTGAGCATTTTGGGGTATTAGTATTGGTGTCGTGTTGATCGAGTAAGTGTGCCGTGCCGTGTTTTTAGTTACCAGGACTGGTGCCTGGTCTTGAGATATCAACCCGTTCAGAACAGTCTTAAACTGCTCAGTATCCTCTTGATCGCTAGTATTGATGTTATCCCTTGTCGCGGGAATTTTATGTTCTATGCCTATTGGCGGCAAGCTGATCAGTTTTACTGCGGCATTTAGCTCTGTTATTGACGTCAATGGGCGGTTTTGTCAGACTTCCTGGTGAACGTGGGGCCATGGGTTCCTTTATTGTCGACGTATTAGTAGTAAGGTGCCTATTGGCTCCTCCTATTGCATCTTGACTAATTCCCCTTGTGCAGGCCTCTGTCGTTTTTAGTGTGTGTTGGTTTGAAAATATTGGATACATACTGGTACGTGGAAGAGAGTCTTCTTCTATTTTTTTGTTTCTCGCATTCCGTTTTTTTTTCCTTTGTCTTTTCGTTAATATTTGTTTTGTAAGCTCTGCTGTAATAGGCTCAGTCGTTGAATTCTCCATGATGTCGTCGCTAGTTATATTGTTCATGGACTTAGATGGCTGTTCTTCAATCATTTTTTCTACGCAGGACTTATTGCTGCCTATTTGTTGAGGCTCAGGTATGGCGATATTTGGGCCATCTGTGTCTCTTTCGCGGCTAATGGCACGTTTATTTAGATAAATGATCTGTTCTAGGACCGTTGGTAGGGTACTCATTTTGTCGAGAATTGGGCCACAAGGGCAAGATGGTTGCAATTCGTTGGTGTTAGCTTGGGCTCTTTTAATTAAGACGTTAAAGTTATCTAATTTTGTATTTATCCCAGCTATAAAGGAGGCAATTATGTTCATTAGATCAATTTGGATGTCCAACTTGTCGGTTTGCAATATTAACATAGCCGTAGCTGTTTGTAGTGCTTGCAGGAGGGGAGCTACGAAAATCAGGGACCCTTCGCCTTTGCGTGAGTTCATGTCTGCTTCACTTATTGACGGTTTATTATGCTGCATTGCGTTTTCTGGTGGAGCATGTTTTCCGGCAGGGTCCATTAATCCGAGTGAGAGTATGTTTTTACTCATATCTAGTGAGTGTAAGGCCTCTTCCTACTTGAGCTTTGTGGCCTCTACGTTAGGCTCTCCCTGTTGCAACCATTGGTCAGTGCCAGTTTCAGCCAATGGATCTCTCTCATTAGATTTGTCATGTAATGGGCTAGTGTTAGACCATAGTTGCGAAAGCTCATCAAGGATTGAGTGGAATAAATGAGTATGATTTTGTTGTAATATATCCATTCTTTCCATGCTTAGTCTAGGAGATTCTCTTCTTTGCTTGTCTTGAGGCTTTTGTTGTTTGGAGGCATCTAAGTCCTCCTTGCGAGCAGTGTGTATTAATGCTGATATGGTTAAGCTTGTTTCTCTAAAAGGCAAATTTTTTTTGTGATTTCCGTTTAGTAGGTGGTCTTGAGCTTTAGTAGCAAGGCAGTCTTCACTGGATTGAGCAAGTAGATTAGCAGGCGCAGTCATGCACACTTCGTCTACCAGCTGGTTTTTAGCTTCAGGTTCTTTTGCTGGGTCCAGTGGAGTTAATAATCCCACAACGTCTGCTGTTGAAGAAAACAGTGCTGAGCCCGGATCTTTCAGGAAGTGGAATCATAAATCCTGTAAGGAATTTTTGTTCGCTATTGACTTTTCGAAGAGAGTGGCAATTGGTGAAATTAAGTTTTTTTTTAAGGTGTTATTAGCCTTATTTGCAGTTGTTTTTTCGAGTCTTCTCCGTTTAGCTGTGCTCTTAAGTGTTGTTGATTTCTCGCCAGAGGCTTTTCTTACTTTGCCGGACCTCATGTATAGGCTGGAGACCGCCGCGGCTCCTCAACTCCAGAGCCCCGCGGTTGTACCCAGCGGCTTTCTCCCTATGTTTTTTTCTGGTTTGTGAATTCTTCCTGACGCTGTGAGCTGTGAACTTGCGGCTTGTGGGCTGCGGCGGTGTTGTTCTCACAGCGCTGAACTCAGCGCTCACACCTGCACGCGACCTGCCTCCTCTGGTCTCCTTGCACAACTCGCGCTCGATCGGGCCGTAACTCCCTGGTTCAGAGAATGCCTATCCCCTGATGTGGCCCTAATGTGGCCAAAGACTTGAGCATCTACTCCGGATTCAGCCTTTAGTCCCTAGTGCTCCAGATATCTATTCCGCCTCCGCTTGGCTTCCCGCTCGCCCTCCCGAGCCTGTCTGCCCCCACAAGGTAGGACAGCTGCCATCTGGGAGGGAGCGGGGGCAGGTAGCGAGGTAGCGAGGTGTCATGACAGTATGTGTGTTGTAGTGTGTTGTAGTGACTGGTCACTCTTAAGTTATAACGGAGGTTGTAAGACTGTTGTAAGACTGTGTGACCAGGTGTAAGATGGAACTCTGTCCCGCTTGCGTGAGCTGGTAAACCGCTATTAGTTTGTTGGATTATTAGTTTGTAGTTTGTTAACTTTATCAGGTGGACCTCTCTGAGCTTCAGGGATGCGTAGAAGCGTGCTTGGCTGTACTTGGCTGGATTCCAGACCTCCTCCTCCTTAGGCCGATATTCAATCACGGCCTTGCCTTGCCTCAGCCTCTGCCTCTGCCGCTTTCCCACCTACACCTGCAACCGCCTGACCCCTCGTGCAGCTAGAAGGAAGGGCCCTTGAGAACCCCGATTCACAATCTCGGGGCTGTGTGTAGTAGCTGGTGGGCGGTGGCGGGCGATGACGGTGGCCGCTGTCTCCCTCTCTGCTGCAGGCGTTGCCGTAACACTCTGTAGCGCTTTACTAGCTAAGACGCGCCACGCCTCTCAGTGAATCAGTGCGCACCCCAGCAGCGCCCCGCAGCTCTCACCGGATCACTGCGGCTGCAGGTGCCGTCCGTGGTTCTCTCGCTGTGCTCAGTGGCTGCGGCGGCAGGCTTCACTGTAGATCGTTGTCACTCACTGCATCCGCTATTGCGTCTACTATGGCTCTCTCTTTTGACCCGCTGCGGCGTCTGGTCTCACAGTGGAGACGGCTGCGGGTCAAACTATGGCTCACACTCCGCTCTGCTCCGCGCCGCACACCGCTGATGTTCCGTTCCGTTCCGCTGCTGGCTGGCTGCCTGCTGCTGCTGCTGCTCACAGCTAGCTCGCTCTAGCGCCACGGAAGTGCAGTGTTCACAAAAAGTCACCTGTTGATCTGGGAATCTCAGGGACAACAACAGACTCTCCCAGAGCACTGTTTATTACTCCTTTTGGAGCTTCCCAGAGAGTGCAGTGCTTATATTTAACCTCTGTGCTGTTTTGCCAAAGTGAGCTTCACTGAGCTCTGAAACACGAGTCTCTCTCCAAACACCTGCTGCCACTGCCTGCTGTTAAAAATCTATGAAGGCCCTGTGTGAGCATTCTAAAGGCTCATTCTCAGGTCAAGAATCAGCAAGTTGCTGTAAAATAACCCTCACACCCCACATCTGTCCTTAGACAGGATAGCTCCAGATTAGCGAGCGCTTGCAGGTGTTCCAAAGTCCTCTAAACATCTGTCCAGCTCTCCTGCTTACCAGAGAGGAGCAAGCATTCCACAACCCTGACCCAAGGACTGGGATCGTTCTGCGGCGTCTACGGACTGCAGCTGGTTGTTTTTCTCAGCATCCCATAATCAGGCGGGCCCGAATGAAAACGGGATTACCCTCACACCCGCGGATGGGTTGTGAACCACTTTGTGTGTTTTCACCCATAGCCGAGACCTGAGTAGCCCTGCGGATTGTACCACACTCCACGCTGTGAATTGTAAGTGCTATATGTTCCAAGCAGCCAAGTGGCTTCGCGCAGCTGCCTTATAAGTACCTCAATTTCTTCACTCACGTGGATCAGACTGAGCAGTCCCAGTATTTTGATACTGAGCTCCACGCAGTTTGTGGATGATACTTTCCATTCGTTTGTGACTGAACCCCCGGTGATACCCTAAATACCTTAATAGAAGCACACTGGCTTCTGGATTTATTGTAGTACACGTTCCTGAGGTACCGTAAAAGACGAAGTAAGAATGCAGGTGTTCTTGTATCGCACAATAGGAGTGCAGGATAATTAAGCTTTCCTTTTGATCAGCATACAAAACATATCTCATGGCTTCATTTAGGACAAAGCATAATATTTTGTAATACTGAGTCTCTTCATAACCTGCTGCATTTCTTGCCCTTATGTTAGTACTTTTGCCATTTTAATTCTTGCATTGTCAGGAGAATGAATGCTGACTCAGAATTGGCATAGTATGCACCGTTTTCATGATTATGTAATTTTGGTCCATATGATATGTACAACTGTTGCTCAAATGTGAAATTATCTTGAAATAATGAAAGACAAGAGGCGTTTGGCAAAACAGGAACAGTTGCTTTAAATAAACACAGTGGCCGGGAGAACAAGCAAAAGACACAAGGTCTGAAAAGCATCTCAATACATTACATGACGCATCATAAAACGGTTTTTACATTCCTTTGAATACAGGAATCTGGGCCCAGTCATAGGCCATACATCTGGTTGTGGACCTCAACCTTGCTTGGACACAATGCAAGGCCAGAGAGTACGTGGTCAGATGTCTGGCATGGGGAGCGATTGATCACTGCATGTAGTGTGCATGCTGTGTTCTGTTTGGCTGTGTGTTGCTAAATTAGTGTGGATGCTGACTTTATAGTGTTTTGAAGAACGTCTACCCCTCTGGCCAAATGAGTTTTGTTGGGGCAAATCTCCTGAGACCATTGTGGTGTCACTATCTATCTGTGGGATCGATCTGGGTTTTCAAAAAGGCCTGCCTGGCCACGTATTTCTGGTCATATCGGCTGAATTCAACAACGGAGATGCGAGTTTGGTATTCTATGCACACATATCATGGTGTACATCAACATCGTATTTGCCAATATTAACATTCCCCAATTTAAGTGAATTTTCAACTACATCAGTTGCCCCACACTTCATGACGGTAACATTTTTTGAGGTTTAGCAAATAAACTGATAGAGCGCGCAGGTCACCCGACTATAAATTTACCATACTCACCTGGGCTCATAATCGATTACACATTTCTTAAGTCAGGTAACGTACGCTCTAACTACCAGATATTTTACCTACTAGGTCCTATACCATTGATTTACCAATCCTTGTCACTGGTACCTGTAACCTATTGGATCAGGGAGTTAGATTAAGGGGCCGATTATGATTGCGGTTTTCCCGCATCCTCCGGGTCGGCGGAAGCCACCGCCGGCCCGGAGGATGCGGGAAAACCGCTGCGGAGCCTCGAAAGACCCGCCGCCATATTAGGATGGCTGGTGGGTCTGAAATTCCGTCAGCAGCTCTTCCGCCGCGCTTGCCTTCCGACCGCGGCAGAAAAGCTCTAACATGGCTGGCGGTGTCTATTAAGACACCTCCAGCCATATTAGGATGGAGTGAAAGGCATGCTTTTCCGCGGCGGCTTTTCAGCCGTGGAAAAGCATACGGACTTTCACTTCGGGGGCCCGTTGCGGGCCCCCTGGGTGAAGGGGGTATGAGGGGAGCACATGGGGAGTACCTATGGTACCCCCCTGCATTTGCGTGCACAAAGCAGCAGGCACTGCGCGGTGCCTGCCGTTTTGTGCATGCAAATGCGATGCATGCATTTTTAACCTTGCGGCGGGTGCAGCTTGAAGCTCCACCCACCGCAATGTTAAAGATAGAGGATGTGACCACCACCCTGGCGGTCACATCGTAATGTGATCAGAGGGAATGCCGCAGCCCTTGCGGACGTTCCCTCCTCCTCAGGGGTCGCGGACGGACTCAAGTCCGTCCGCGATCATAATCGGCCCCTAAATTAGGTAGCAAAATAACATATGCACTCATATTATAACCACAGACTCGGGAAAGTTTTAAACTCTTTATCTAAACTTCATCAATGGTCATGATCCACAGATTGAACACAATAAGACTCTCAATAACGAAAATCTGAAATAATGTATAGCTATGCAAAAGATATATTATGCCAATCATTTAGCAATGTAAAGGGAAGGTAAGAACAGGGAACATGCTATTTAAATTCAAACAGACTTGCACAATTTGTCTAAGGGTACGTAAAGAAATGGAACATGCTAAATAACACAGCTTTAAGCAATTATCAAAGGATGGGTAAGAAGAGGGAACATAATATGCAATCACGAAAAATAATTTGAGCATATAACTATAGGGAAGGTAAGAGACCGGAACACACTATTAAATCAATGACGATTTGATCATTAAAAGGGAAGGGTAAGAAAAGGGAACATATGCAATCAATTTAGGGACTGTAAAGAAAAGGACACACAGAAATATAATGATGATACCCACACAGATTTATATTTACCTAGAATGGTGTGAAGACCAACCCTGGCCACGGGTCAGTTAAGGACAGAAACCCCGAAAGTTGCAGTTGCCAGTAGGCCAGCAGGTGTGTGTGTGTGTGAGTGTGTGTGTGTGTGTGTGAATCAGAACAGGATAAACCAGATTTGGATCAGGACCAGACCACCAAAGGTTAAGACCAGCACCCGCAGTTCAGTTGCAACGCCAGCGCTACTCCCTCTCTGCAGCTAACAGTCAGAACCCCGATTGGGTTATCGATTCCACCTCCAAAGTGCTCCGTCAGCACTACAGCTTCCCGAACCCCAATTGGGTAAGCGAATCTTCTTACATAGTGCCCCGCAGCCCTCTGCTCTTGGTCACCTATTGAGTGCATTGGGTCAGTGACAGGTCAGCTATTCGGACAAGTCGGACAATTTCTCTAGCTAAACCTATGCTAGTTATACTATTTTCCAGGTCAGTGTACCACCCCACAATGTTGTAAATGTAAGGATCCCCAATATCGATTGGACAAAGGAGAAGGAGAGGTCGTCACACCACACCAAATTTTGATACTTCAGTGTTGAATATTAATTTTATGTTCCCGCCCCTTAATATATTTTCTCATGACATCTTTATTCCACCCAAGAATGGAGAATTGAACATTGACTACATTGTAATACAACGGGTACAGTTTAGCTTCTTCTAGCAAGGTGAGGGTTCTGTTTCCCAGGCACATCTTGGCTGTGACTGTCTTTGGCTTCGTTTCAATGACAAATGACTTCAGCTTCTCTCTTGAGCTTGTCATGCGCAGAAGGACTTTCAAAATGGAGTAACAACGTCTCCCAGGCCCAAAGATTACGATATATGAAAAGTAGAAAAGAAACATTATTAAAACACAGAATAAATGAATGCACTGTATACAATGTATTTCTACTCTATACCCATGATCTTAATTTGAACTAGCATTAGGATTAGGCAGAATAAACAGTTTGGCGAAAGCAGCAGTGCAATCTTCTCGCACGTGAGAACATAGAGCGGCCATATTAGCCCTAGTGCGCAGAAGCGGCAGCTTCCCTCCAAATAACGAATACGTCATGTCACGTGAGTATGACAGATGCATGCATAATAGAAACCCTTGCGTAGCAGCAGCCATATTAGATGCAAGCGTATTAGGATTAGTAAACACATAAGCAAGCTTCACTTGGACACCCAATATTGATGTAAAATATGCAAAATTAGTAAAAAAAAATGTTGGTTACTTTATTAACGTTATTCGAGGTTAATGAGTACAAGCAAGTTGCTTCATGTGCGAATCCTTGCTCCATCAATCCCCTCTTTGATGATATTTTATATCATCACTAATTAATGAAACAGATGCCAACTTTTCACATTTCATCCATCTCAATCTCTTCAAACTTTCTATTTTTCTTCTTCTCATTATTACCATGAGAATTTTTCATTTTCGTGTATATTTTACTATTCATCTCTTCTATTTCGAGTTCATCAACATTTCTTTTTACTCCCCGCCTATTTATGGAGTATTTCTTTTTATGTTTTCGGCATTTGCAACAAATTATTATACCTAGAACTAGTATGCCTATTTCTACCATTGGCATCAGTATTCTACCTACAATACTTTTTCCTACATTAGAAAGCCAACTACCTACAAAGGGGATACCATCAGTGAGCCTCTTCCATGCACTATCAACCTCCAGTGGTAAAGTTCTTTTTCCAAATTAGTAATATTTCTCACATACCTTTTAATTTCAACACTTTTGTCTGGTATGTAAGTGCAACAATGTTGCGCCTTCAACATTCTACAGACTCTGCCCTCTTTTGCCAATAATGTATCAAGAGCAAGTCGAATTTGTGAAACCATTGATCTGATCGCAACGAATTTGGTATTGACCATTAAGAAACCTCCAGCAGTGTCAGTTGATAACCGATCAACTACTGTTGACAATTTGCAGATTCTGTGTGTATTCAGAGCCACTCCCACTGTAGGTATCAATGCACTAAATATATCACCTACAATTTCACCAAAACTAGCTATTTTACCACGAAATGATCCATTAGTTTCTTCATTGTTTCCAGTAAATTTATCCACATGATATATATTTGGGAATACTATTCCAAAATAACAACTCCCATACCAGTGATCTGGCAATTTGTAATAAGCCTTGTTCCCACATATATAATAGACTCCGGGAAACACAGGTTCAGTTCCATCTTTGAAACCCCAAACCCCAATTACCTTATAATTGTGTTCACACTCACTGGGACCAATGAATATATTGTTATAATAACTAGTTCTTTCTCTGTGGAGACAAAGTGTCCCCTTCTTTTGGAAATCCAGCAACATAGCAGCATTAGCCGCACCATTTGAGGTGTTCCCCATGCTTTCAGCCCATTTACGAATTTTATTGTTCTTGTCATTTGCTTTTCTTTGGAAACTCTCTCTCCTTTTCTCAACTATATTCAAAAATATTTTCTCTTTTTCTCGTAATAAGCATGTTAAATTATTCCTTTGTGCGTCAGCTATATCTATTGTGCCTATCGTTATAAAATATTCACTCATGTAACATGCTACATTTCTAGTGGTATGTACAGGGTTTAGGTTTCTACGTATAGGACGTTCCTTAAATATCACAACTAAATTAGAATATTAATACTGTAAAGGTCCTCTCTTATAGAATAAACTAGCCAAAACACTACAGGAAATTCCATATGTTAGTGGCAAATGGTGATATGTAACACCTTCAGCTACTGAAGTCGGCAGTTTCATACAAACATAGCAATCTTCTATCTCCATCGCTTCTACATAATGTACTAATAGTTTGCAAATACATTCAAATGTGTTCTCTTTTTAATTCTCCTATAATGCAGTCCTTCCTCATCTGGTGCTTCTAAGTCTACCTTCTGTTGTCTAATACTAAGTGCCTTTTCTTGTGTATCTACTCTTTTCGGTGTATCTTTTGTTTGTAACTCTTCTGTATCTAGTGTCAGTTGTTCATTAGTGTTAACTTTTGTCTCTTTACTCATCATGTAAGGAATAGCTATTGTAAGTCCTATCCAAACTATAAATACTATTGCTACACTACATAAACATACTCTACAGCATGTCTTTAAACAATTTCTTTTCGGTCTTCCATTAACAGTATGATCAGCCATTTCTGACTAAAGAAGATTCAACCCCTCTTTGTAACTTTTACACAGCGTTTTACCCTGTGTGTATTTCAGATTGGTCTCACTTCTTTGTCAGTTTGATCAGTAGTCAATTCTTCATCACTTTCGTCACTTATTTCCAGAGTAGGTCCACTCAGGGCCTTTGTATTTATTATTCAGTCTTTTTATTCGTGGAATTCTTCTTCTTGGTTGTATTATAGGTTGATCAGCTTGACTTGATATTTCATTTACTTGTTCAGGTTCTTCATCAATTGTTTTTTAAACGCAGTCTCAGTCTTTTGACAAACCTAGGCCATTTGTCTCCTTTTCTGAGTCTTTTAGCTGGCACTGTGTCTTGGCTCTCTTCAAATGTTCTTTTATTTACATTCAGTTGTGGCACATCTATTTCAATGCTGTCTTCTGTTTCCTTCTCTAACTGGCTAGGTCCAGGTCTTATTTCTGTTTCTTCTGCCTGGTCGCTAATCTGGCCTTGTTCAGGTAGCTGCTGAATTTGGCCTTTGTTTGTTTCACCTTCTTTGTCCTGAACATGATCTTCTACTCCTGTCTGGTCCTGCTCAAGCTCTTCGAACCCTTGATTTTCTTCTGCTTGAGCCTCCGCCCTAATTTCTATCTGTCCCTTTTCAGGCTCAAGAGTTCTTGGTGGAGTGTCGATTATCTGATCTCTCCCTATCTGGTCCTCCTCAGAATCACTTTGAACTTGGATTTCTATGATCTGAGTACCTTCTTCTACACCTGTCTCATCCTCACTATCACTCTGTCTATCTAGATATGTTTGGCTTCTTGTTCTCACATATTCTGCAGAAATGTTGATTACTGGAATCCAATCATCTAGACTGGTGCTTGGTTGTTCCTATTCAGCTACTTGAGGATCGATATTTTGAGACCCCTCAGCTGCACGACCTTCAGCTTCAGTTTGATCAGGTTCAGTCACCTTTTTTGTATGACTGGCATGGATCCAGTGTGGAACTCCTGCACACTTTACAGCTGTGGTGGTAACCAAAACTACTTGTCGTGGTTTTCCCCACCTCGGTGCAGGCAAGTTTTTCGAGTATGTTTCTTTAACACTACCCAATCCCCTGGGTTCAGGTCATGTGCTGGAGTTGCTGGTCTGGTGACAGCGTCTTCCCCAACCTGGTTAGAGATAGAACGCACTTGGTCAGCCAGTTCTTTGCAGTACTCCAGTACTAAATCATCAGATATGCTTATCAGTTTGTGTCCTGGCACCCATGCTAGCCGCATTGCTCTTCCCATTAGTGTTTGATGGGGACTCAAGCCCGTGTTCCGGTCTGGAATACTTCTGAGTCCCATCAGAACAAGTGGCAAAGCATCTGGCCACTCCAATCGAGTTGACTCATACATCTTTCCGAAACTTGACTTGATAGTGCCATTCAATTGTTCTACCACTCCAGAAGCCTCTAGGCGATATGCACAGTGCAGTTTTTGCTTAATTTTGAATGCTTCACAAATTAGACCCATTATTTCACTATTAAAATGTTTTCCTCCGTCTGATTTAGTGGTTATTTGAAAACCGAAACATCGGATAACCTCTCAAAGTAAAAGCTTAGCTACACTGATGCTATCGCTCCTGCGTGTGGGGTAAGTTTCCACCCATTTTGAAAACAGGCAGACAATGACAAGTATGTATTTTAGTCCTCGACAAGGGGGTAACTGAATGAAGTCAATCCGTGATCGAATAAAAGGACCTTCTGCCCTCCCAATTTTTCCTGGTAACACTACCGTTTTCTTCCCTGGGTTCATTTGTTGGCAAATCAAACACCTCTGGCAGAGTGTCTCTGCTATGTTCCTGAATTTTGCATTAAACCATGTTTGTCTGAACACACGTATCATAGTATCTCTTCCCAGATGAGAATCTCCATGAATCAACCTAGTCATAGGAGCAAGCAGACAGTCGGGTAACACCGTTTCATCAAGATAAACAATGACACCATCCTCAGCCCTTCTCTGACAACCTGTTTTCCTCCATTGTTCCTATTCTTTTGGTTCTGCTGCATTCTGCAAATCTCTCACCTCTTCCCATGTATTCACACCTTCCAGCAACATAAGTTGGCAGCTGTTTCCGCCCACCTCAACCTTTTTATTAACAGCCATCTTATATTTTGCACAATATTGGGCTAGCTGGTCAGCATATCGATTACCAGCTCTCACTTTGTCGTTGCCAGATTTGTGAGTAGCACACTTGACCACAGCCACTTCTTTTGGTAACTGGATTGCTTCAAGCAAATCCTTTACATATTTTCCATTTCTAATCGGAGGACCCGAATAAGTCAGAAATTCCCTTTGCATCCATAGTTGGCCATAGTCATGTACAACTCCATAACCATACTGGCTGTCAGTGTATATGGTTACTTTCCAATTTTTCCCGAATTTACAGGCTTTTGCCAAGGCAACCAATTCGGCTATTTGTGCAGACTTGACTCCAGGCAAATGGGATGCTTCAACTGGACCTCTCAATGTGCACACTGCGTAAGCAGCACTCAGATCTCCTTCCTCATGTCTCATACAAGAGCCATCTACAAATAGCTCATATTCTGAATTTATTAATGGTTCTTCTCTTATGTCTGGTCGTGGCTTTGTACTGTACCCAGTCAGATCAATACAGTCATGTTCAACCTCTCCCTTCACTTCTGCAGTATGTGACTTAGGTAGCAGTGTTGCTGGGTTCAGGATTTACACCTAGCAATGGTTATGTTTCCTGCACCTACAAGTATTCTCTCGTACTTAGTCAGCCGACTAGGTGTGAGATACTGAGTCTTAGTCCTTGTAGCAAGATTACAACTGCATGTGGAACATACACAGTTACAGGATGTCCCATAATAATGGATTCACTCTGCTCAAGGCTCATGCAAGTTGCAGCTACTGCTTTCAGATAGCCAGGTAATGCAGCTGCCACTGGGTCCAATGTGGAAGAAAAATATGCCACAGGACGTCTCACTAGACCATGAATTTGAGTCAAAACTGAAAGTGCACAATTATCTCGGGTATCACAGAAAAGTGCAAATTCTTTTGAATAGTCAGGCATCCCTAATGCTGGAGCTGTACACAGACATTCTCATAATTTTACAAAAGCAGACATGCTTTCGTCATCCCACTCTTCTGGGTCCTTGGCTCCTTTCTTTGTAATTTGTATTAATGGCTTTGCTAGGGCAGCAAATCCCACAATCCATTGCCTGCAGTATCCTACAACTCCAAGAAACATCCTGATCTCTTTCTGGGTATTAGGCAAGTCCATGTTTTTAATTATTCTGATTCTTTCTGAGGTAACTCTTCTGACACCCTTTTCTATCTGGTGCACCAGATATTTCACTGACGTGGTGCAGAATTGCAACTCGTCTGGTGATACTTTATGTCCTCCTCCACCTAAATGGTTCAGTAAGGCGATAGTATAAACAACACAGTCATTTCGTGTTTTAGACGCCACCAATAGGTCGTCTATATACTGGACCAAAACTGACTGTCCAGGTAGTACTAATGACTCAAGGCACTTTTTCAAAATCTGAGTAAAAATCAAGGGACTTTCTGTGTACCCCTGCGGGACACGATTCCAAACATAAACATGACTGTCGAATTCAAATGAGAAAATAAATTTGCTATCTGGGTGTAATAGAATCGAGAAAAATGCGTGACACAGGTCAATGACAGTGAACCATCCACCCTCCCACTGTATCTGATATAGAATCACTCCAGGATTTGGCACGACTGGACAGCATGGGACAACAATCTTATTCATCTTTCTCAGGTCCTGTACTACTCTGTACTTTCCACTCGGTTTCTTTATACCAATTATGGGAGAGTTACATGGACTGCTCATTATTTCTTGTAAAATGCCTGCATTAACCAAACGTTTTATTTCTACTGCAACACCTGATTGTATTTCTGCACTCATTTTATACTGTCGAGTATTTGGGTAAACTGCATCTTCTCTTATTGTCACTTTTATTGGGTCAACATTCACCATTAATCCTACATCTTTTCCAGTAAAGTCCCATATATCTGGTTTTGCCGTCTGTTGCAGTTCTTCTGGTAAGTCTTCTATTGTCTGTCTTTTAATTTCTGTCTCTGGTCTTGCTAACATTAATTTATAAATTCCATCTTCGTCTGGGGTTTGAATTTCAACACCATTTGGGGTACAGAAAATAGTGCAATTCATTTTGCACAGTATAGTCTCGACCTAGCAGGTTTACTGGACTTGAATCACAGACAACAAATCTATGCATTTCTTTAAAATTGCCTATTCTAACTTCCATTGGTTCTGTAACTGGGTACTAATTTGTTTATTTGAAATGCCCACTACTTGGATTGCTTCTCCCGAGAGGGGTAGGTTTGGAAAGTCTGCTGTTCTCACAGTAGAACGGGTAGCACCAGTGTCCAACAGAAAGGTGACATCATTTCCTTCAACTTTTCCTTCAATGTATGGCCCTGACTGGTCTACTGGCAAGGAGGCGCCAAGCATGCACTCCTCATCCTCCCCCCTCAGGCACTGTCAGTAAGGTTCATCACAAAAGAATGTATCACTTAGAAGAAATTGTGAAGTTGCTGTATCCCTTCTTTTCCTTCCTTCCCAATTTGTGGTATCTACACTCTGTTGTGCTTTGCTCCTGTATTTTGGCATAGGTGCAGGGGGTAACTGATTCTGTATTACCTGCTGCTGGGTCTTCCGTGGCACCTCATTCTGCGTCTGTGGATTTAAATCATTAATCGGCACATTACCAGTCTGCACAGCCTTACACTCGTCCTTCCAGTGCCCCAACTTACCGCACCTGTGACATGGGAATTTCCTTTTCGCATCCTCCCTATTTAATTTTCCCCTTGGCCTTCCTCCATTTCAATCACCCTGCTTCTGATTACTATTTATCTGGTTTAACTTTTGTTCTTGTTGTTCTGCTAATTTTACTTGTGCCCACATGACTTTTTCTTTTAACTCTTTTCATTTATTTTCTAACTCATCTTCACAATATTTGGCATATTTAAGGACTTCATCTATGGGCTTAGCCTGCCAACAAATTTTATAATCTTTAATCCATTGTGAAATTTCAGGTCTTAATCCTACCACAAATTGATAAATGAAATGCGTTATATCCTGCATATCTATGTTGTCCAATCCAATGTACTGTTTGAATACCTGCAATAAACGTTCATAATATGCATGCACAGACTCGTCTTTATTCTGGGTGGTTCTATCTATTCTCATGCAGTCTGTCTCTTTTGCAGGCACCTTTCCTTTAAGGTAAAGTATTACCTGATTATACTTCTTCATGACATCCTCGGTAGGTGCCCCTGTCTTTGGGTCCCTAAGGTACTCAGTACTAGGCCAATCAACAGCAATTTTACATTCTGTCCACAAATCTACTGGAACTTTAATGTCAAATAATCAATCTAAGTCTTTCAAAAGACACTTTGAAACTTTTACAAATCTTCCCCATTTTTGCAACAATGCTAGTAGCTCTCTTATCTGCACTTTTCTTCCGGACACATTCATGTTTTCTAAATCCTTGTCAGAAAATTCTGCTTGATATGGTTTATGTAATACTTTAGATTTACCAATGTCAATTCCCATGCTAGCTGCTGTGTCCATTAACTTTTCATGAAACACCCTTGTATTTCTAGTAATACTTTTACAAATAAATAATAGTTCATCTTCACTAAGAGTATTTAATCTGTCCAATCCCACTTTTCCAGCCATCAGTTCCTCCAATTCGATTCTCAATTTGTATATATCCAATAGTTTCGGCTATGTTTTTGGTTTCTCTATTTCTCGTGTCCATCTTTCTATTTCTTCAGGAGTTACTACAGTTGCACTTCTCGTATCTGAGGATGTCTCCATCTGTACTTCTCTTAAATTTAAAGGAGTGGTTTTTCTAATCGAACTACTCTCTGGTTCTCTTATTGGTAAATCCATTAAGGAGATTACTGACTCACATTCACTTGCCTGATCGTCTACTATCAAGGGTTCTTTTCTTGGCTGTACTACCAATGTAGTTATAACTGGCGCTTTTGGACTAGCTTGCTTATCTCCATACAAAGGAACAACTGGGCCAATAGTTACTGGAATTGTCAGAGCCTCAGGACTTGTATTTAATTGAGAAATTTTCTGAATCATTTCACTTCTCTGTTTATTTAATGCTTCTCTTTCTCGTTCTTGTAATACCCTCTCGATTGAGGTCTCATTTACCACTTGCGGAATTAAAGGTGGTTTTAAAAACAGGGCATTTGAATTTACTGTACTCGGTTCCTTATTATAAGGTGGTGGATTTTTCATTAACAAATCCTCCATATAATCATCGTCTGAATCACCACTAGTCATTAAATGCTTTGTTTTCTCTGTCCTTTTACTTCCAGTGGGCTCTTCTAACGTTAATACAGGATATAATCCTTCGACTACCATGTTCTGTCTCCATTGTTTCATTTGTTTATCTCTGGTTTCTCATGGGAATTTAGGGTAGAACTTACTCAATCCTTTGTCGGTTCTAGGTCTGTCTCGCTCAAAAGCCTCAATCTCCCATTCTTCAAGTGCCTCATATTGCGTTAGTCTAGGTCTAGGGTGTAAATCATTCATTTGTGTCCTTAAATTGAACAAAATTCTGCCATTAAACGTGCCATCTAAGGGAAATGCCAAAATTCCTTCATCTTTAGTGTATTCCACCCAATTCTCTAACCATACACAAGTGTGGTAACCCCTGTCAAACATCATAAATGATGCGGGAGTATTTGGTGGTGGAATAATAACTCCTTCTCTAGTTTTAATTGGTTTATCTTTTTTAAAGAAATTCTTAACTCTGTTTACAAATGACATTTTTCTTTCACCTCCATACATTTTGTAAGGTCTGCCTCTTAGCATTTGCTCTCTAGCTAACCCTAGGTATCTTCTATCAGGTCGAGTTTCTGGATGCCCTGGATTTAAATACCACATAGATTTTGAGAAAATTTTGAAATCGTACGATAACACCCAGATTTGTTTACAAAATACTTCCAATACTAGCGCGTCTTTTATTTTCTTCAACCAATCAACAATGTGGTTTCAAATAATCTTAACCAATAGTTGCGCGACATTTCTCGTGAACTGAGTTCCCACGCTCCTGCGCTCACCCCTCCTTTACAATACTATCTCTGCTACACGCCCTCTGTCTCGACCAACACCAGCGCGGCTCTGAGTGACGTCAGCGCATCTCCGCAACTGACTCCCCCCTTCACAAGGTAATGCAAAATCTCAATTCTTTTATTTTAAACTGCAATTCTTTTTTAATCAACAACGTAAAAACATTTGCCACTGTTCTAGAGTGACTAGAATGGAAAGATATTTTCACCGCAAGTAAATCCCTTCCATTTACTTTTCATATACTACAAGTCTGCCTACCCTTCACACAAGCATTAGAGAACCTGCTACTTCTTCAGACTCATCCACTCCGGGATATATACTAAGGCCAAAGTTTCACCAGGGAACCCTTTTGCTATCAATCAAGCTCAGACGAACCTGCTACTCCTTCCGTGTGACCCTTTCTAGGTGATATCACAACAAAAGTTTTGCTAGCGAAATCTTTGCTATCATTTATTCACACATTCATACAGAAACCCCTAAATAGTGCTTCCGGTTCTACCTAACCATGCAATAACTTCCTGCGAGTAAGTAACCTCACTGCGATGTGGCTTCCATTTACCACCCGCTATTCTGCCCCCGGGGATTCCAGACAAACATATAACAGGTACGAACGATTTTGGTTAATACATAAAATTCATAAATATCAACAGTCAAAATAATTTCAAAATATTTCAAACAATATCACATTTGATCGATCAGGTATACAGCCTTTACAACGAAACTTTTACAACGAACTACCATTACAACGCAACTTTTACAACGCAAACCATTACAACGCATAGCGCTGGGGGGCGCTCTAGGATAGGGAATAGGTTTAATGTACTATCCAACACCTTCCCTACTACCCACGGGGACTGGAGTTGGAATAGTAAATTAAACTATTCACTATCCAGTGCCCAAAAGCATTATGCGTTGTAATGGTATGCGTTGTAAAACTTGCGATGTAAAGGTAGGCGTTGTAAAAGTATGCGTTGTAATGTCATACATCCGATCGATCAATCAATAATAATAAAATGTATAACCAACTAACTAGCTAACTATCTTTAACTAAACCCTAACCTTTCCTCTGCTACCAAAGAAATATACTGATAGAGCACGCAGGTCACCCGACTATAAATTTACCATACTCACCTGGGCTCATAATCAATTACACATTTCTTAAGTCAGGTAATGTACGCTCTAACTACCAGATATTTTACCTACTAGGTCCTGTACCATTGACTTACCAATCCTTTTCAATGGTACCTGTAACCTATTGGATCAGGGAGTTAGATTAAATTAGGTAGTAAAATAACATATGCACTCATATAAAAACCACAGACTCGGGAAAGTTTTAAACTCTTTATCTAAACTTCATCAATGGTCATGATCCACAGATTGAACACAATAAGACTCTCAATAAAGAAAATCAGATATAATGTATAGCTATGCAAAAGATATATTATGCCAATCATTTAGCAATGTAAAGGGAAGGTAAGAACAGGGAACATGCTATTTAAATTTAAACAGACTTGCACAATTTGTCTAAGGGTAGGTAAAGAAATGGAACATGCTAAATAACACAGCTTGAAGCAATTATCAAAAGAAGGATAAGAAGAGGGAACATAATATGCAATCACGAAAAAGAATTTGAGCATATAACTATAGGGCAGGTAAGAGAATGGAATACACTATTAAATCTATGACGATTTGATCCTTAAAAGTGAAGGGTAAGAAAAGGGAACATATGCAATCAATTTAGGGAATGTAAAGAAAAGGAAACACAGAAATATAATGACGATACCCACACAGATTTATATTTACCTAGAATGGCGTGAAGACCAACCCTGGCCACGGGTCAGTTAAGGACAGAAACCCCGAAAGTTGCAGTTGCCAGTAGGCCAGCAGGTGCAGATCAGAATCAGGACAGGATAAACCAGATTTGGATCAGGACCGGACCACCAAAGGTTAAGACCAGCACCCGCAGTTCAGTTGCAACGCCTGCGCTACTCCCTCTCTGCAGCTAACAGTCACAACCCAGATTGGGTTATCGATTTCACCGACAAAGTGCCCCACCAGCACTTCAGCTTCCCGAACCCCGATTGGGTTGGCGAATCTTCTGACAGAGTGCTCCGCAGCCCTCTGCTCTTGGTCACCTATTGAGTGCCTTGGGTCAGTGACAGGTCAGCTATTCGGACAAGTTGGACAATTCCTCTAGCTAAACCTACGCTAGTTATACTATTTTCCAGGTCAGTGTACCACCCCCTAATGTTGCAAGTGTAAGGATCCCCAATTTCGATTGGACAAATGAGAAGGAGAAGTCGTCACACCACATCAAATTTTGATACTTCAGTGTTGAATATTAATTTTATGTTCCCGCCCATTAATTTATTTTCTCATGACATCTTTATTCCACCCAACAATGTAGAATTTAACATTGAATACATTGTATACAATGGGTACAGTTTCGCTTCTTCTAGCAAGGTGAGGGTTCAGTTTCCTAGGCACATCTTGGCTGTGACTTTCTTTGGCTTGGTTTCAATGACAAATGACTTCAGCTTCTCTCCGGAGCTTGTCATGCACAGAAGGACTTTCAAAATGGAGTAACAACGTCCCCCAGGCCCAAAGATTACAATATATGAAAAGTAGAAAAGAAACATTATTAGAACACAGAATAAATGAATACACGGTATACCATGTATTTCTACTCTATACCCATGATCTTAATTTGAACTATAGCATTAGGATTAGGCAGAACGAACAGCTTTGCGAAAGCAGCAGTGCAAGCTTCTTGCATGTGAGAATATAGAGCGGCCATATAAGCCCTAGTGCGCTGAAGCGGCAGCTTCCCTCCAAATAACGAATACATCATGTCACATGAGTATGACAGACGCATGCGTCATAGAAACCCTCGCTTAGCAGCAGCCATATTATATGCAAGCGTATTAGGATTAGTAAACACATAAGCAAGCTTCACTCGGACACCCAATATTGATGTAAAATATGCAAAATTAGTAAAACAAACATGTTGGTTACTTTATTGACGTTATTCGAGGTTCATGAGTACAAGCAAGTCGCTTCATGTGCGAATCCTTGCTCCATCACTACCGCCCTAGTTATTTGCTTTCTACCTAATTTGAGGACTGCATTTTTTACAACAGTGAACCTCACTTGTGAGAAACCACACAAAATGAGCACAAAAATTAGAATAGTGAGCAATGATATGCACAGTCTGGTCACGCACACAGAGAACAAGGAAAACAAATAAATAAAACAGTACTGCTCAGGGGCACCTCCCTCCTTCTTCATGCCAGCTTTCAGACAGTGCTTGAATGGCAAGAGTCAGTGTCCCATTGTCCATATCATTTCCAGGGATAAAAGTACAGCAGGACGCAACTATCTTGGCACACACCCCACCCTACATCATGGTCATCCTATTCCAAAACATACATATGTTGCATCACCATGTGCAGATGGCTCTTAGTTCTTCCTTGATAGAATGTAGGCCAAGCTCAGTATTGTTATTTGTAACTGGTGGGTGTTTGCCTTTGTACAGAGGGTGAAAAAGGGAATGGACCCTCCTACGTTTACTTCAGAAAACAGTCTGAATTCTTCCAGAATGTCTTTGTACTGAGCCTAGCCAAAGTAATCAGGAGTTTGTTTTAGTCAAGCCTGAAGCAAGAGAGTTGTTTTCTTCTGTAGCAGATGTTGTAGCAACTCCAACAGATCCTTCAACGATGACAGGGGTCGGGCATGTATAGTTATGAGAGCACAGAGGCCCTGCCATCCGGGGATGTGTTGAGTGTAGGCACTCGCCACAATGCCAGTAGATGTCCATCATCACCGAGGTGCTCCATAGCATGTTTGGTACGTGCATTAATGCTCCACAATTTTCATTGGTGCCAAGTGGAAAGGTTCCTTTGCCTCTGAAATACAAAGAATACAGTGTGTATTTCCGTGCAATTAGGGGTTGCCCCTACCCTTCAAGCCACGTGCACCTATCTATTTCAGTGTTCCAGATTTACTGACATGCGGTATCTATTCTGGCATTCAACCCTTTCCTACTAGATTAATTCCCACTTGTATCATTGAGGTCGATGGCCCCGCCCTAAAGCTCCATGCCTGCAGCAATGGCATATGCAGGTAAGAGTTGTGGGGCCAGGTGGGGGGGATTTTGACATACGACGGCTCCCCGTTGTATGTTAAGATCTGCTTACCCACGCCCACCGGCCCCACCACCCCCACCCTGGATCACCACCCCCACCCTGCCTCACCACCCCCACCTGGCCCCACTGCTCCCACCTGGCCTCACCTTTCTTATCTGCATGGGCCGCGCTGCCTGCTTGGGGCTCATTTGTTAATAAAGAAGACTTCAGCAGATACGCTAAGGGCCACCCTGAGACCACAATCAGAGGCGGGAGCAGACTTGTTTGTGCACTGGTGCAGTGGTTTTGTTCCCTCCAAGAACCTCTTTTCTGGAAAACCTCAGGATCAAACAAGGTCCTTCCCATGGTGCCCCACCTGTGTATTCAGCTAGTTCAGTTTGAGCATCACTAGGCTCAGTGTGAAGGTACAGGGCTGTGATGTTTACTCCTACCCTGTGGGGTAATGCTCTACTAGGTTGTATCTTGGTTCTAATCCTACATAGGTACAGGTGGATGAGATATTTTTCTTTTATGTGGGCTATTTCTTGTGCTAGGTAAAGTATATCCTCTCTGCCACCATAGCGTGGGGTATTGGCGAGCAGCCTTAGCATGACCTAGCCAATATCTGAGCACCCACGGTGGTCATGTGGTGATGCCATGTTTTGTGTAAGAGTGGGCTGTGTAGTGCATGTGGAATACTAGTGTTTGGTTCAGTGTAAGTGTAAGTACAGTGGGAGAGGTCCCTATGCAAGTGTTGTAGAAATGTCGAGGTAGGCTTCATGTGACTAGGCAGACTTCTTACTACGGATGGATGTGACCACACCCATACTAAGCAGATGGTGTATAAAGGTGCAGTAATACATAACTTTTGGAACATAGCAGGTCTTGGGATGATGTGTGAAGGGCTCGCCTGGTGCTTTCTGATGTCCAGGGGGTGTCTCTGCTTGGCACAGTTTAAATAGTCTGGTTGTAAATAATGTCTGTAAACAATAGTCAGAGGTACAGTGCATGGAGGATTTGACTGGGAAGGTTTCAGCCATAGGTTGGAGTAGTGGACCAGACCTATCTTCCTTCCACCTTGAGGGCGGTAGGTGTCACGAATATTACTTGGTAGGGCCCTTCAAACTGGGCTTGATTCCATTTCCAAACAAAGTTGTAGATGTATGCGTCCTTGAAGGGCTAAGGTGTTTGTAGGTAGCTTGCGGGTAGTGCACTTGGAACTTCGGTGGTGGACCTGCTTAGAAAAGAACTTTGCAGTTTTTTTTAATTCAGAAAGATACACATGCAGGTCGTCTCCTAGTGTATGACAGCTTGCCTCAGCGCTCAGTTTTGTCATGTTTTTGGGATAGTTGTTCCCATAGGCCTACCGGCTACAATTTGGTGTGGTGTAAGATGGTGTTCACAGCTAGGTGTGTTTATTAGCATGAACAAGGCGAGTGGTAAACAGTGGAGCCACTTTTTGTTAAGGCTGGTGCAAATTTTGCTAATCTTGCTTTTCAGCAGGCCGTTGAGTCGCTCATTGATGCTGTTGCTTTGGGGATGATAAACTGAGTTTGTGTGATATACCTAGAAGGATGCAGATGTAGTCAAACATGGGGTTGACAAAGTACCTGCTGTTGTCTGACCGGATGACATCCAGTACCACCACCTTGGTATCACCTCCCTGATGAGGAATGTGGCCGCGGCCTTGGTGTTGCAGTGCACGCAGGGGCTGGCCTCGATCAAGCTAGAGTACTGGCAGACCACTATTATCAGGTATCGGTAATTAGTGCATCAGTCAATTATTAATAAGTATTTTAAAGTGCCTGGCTACCCTTAGGCATCCCCTCGCTATCAGTGATAAGAAAAATCTGAAGGCAGGCTGATCATTCTTTATTAAGTATTTATAGAGTGCCTGGCTACCCTTAAGTCAACAATATCAATGAAGACAATACATAGTGCCTTGAATTGCGGGAATGGCTGATGACACAAACTTCAGTGTAGGTTGGGGTGAGTATCACTGGCAGATAATGCACTCGTTCAGATACATGGTTACAGTTTCAGACTGGTTGGGGACAAACCTGTTGCTTTAGAGCTCAGCTATTAGGTTTGTCACATGTGTGAGTAAGTGCAATTGGGATAAGACTATGTTGACTAGGCTTTGGGGCATGACGGGTTTGCCTATGGTTACATGTTGGTAAATAAGGTTGGTGTGCTTTGAGTGCAACCTCAGGCTAGCCATCGGCCTTTTTCATCAAGTAATGTGGTCTCCTGCACTTCCCTCAAGCATAGTCCTGCTGTTTCAGTATACGGTCTATTGTATGATGGTTCGTTTCCTGTAGTTTGCTGTGAGGGGAGTATGTGTGATTCTCTCATCTTCCTGTAGGCTTTATGTTTTGCGATTTGGTCAGCTAATGTGTTTCCCTGAGATGTAAAGTCTCTGCCCCCGGTATGAGTGACACATTTTACTATGGCCACATACCTAGATACGGTAAGCATGTCTATCAACACTTCTATATGGTCTCTGTGTGTGAGGAAGTTCCCATTTGATTTTAGAACCCTCATCTTCTCCATCTGCCTATACTAGAATGTGCTGTGGTAGTGACATACGCAGAGTTGGAGTAGGTGGTTACTGTCTTCCCTGAGTATTGGGTAAGGCCTTCAATTAATGATGTCAGCTCTGCCGCCTGTGCTAAGAGGTGGGGAAGGAGAGTCAGCTGTGCAGTGACGTGCAGTGTCTCTGAGGGTCTGTGGCTGCGAGCTGCCACTGCCGCTGCTCCCTATGTCTTACACAGGTTTCTTGGTCTATTGTTGAGGATCCGTTGATCAATTGTTCTTCACTATCTAGGATGGAATCCTCCTCTGCCTGGCTGGTCACCTTAGGGGTGTGAGTTGCACAGTCATGGGTCTGCTCTCTCTTCTTGACCTCCTGTGCTAGAAAGGTGGCTGTCTTTACTAGATGGCACATTCTATTTTTAGAGAGCATCAGCTCATACCCTAACACCCTTTGCGTAGTCAGTGTGCACTTCTGTAGGACCGCAAACACTGGGTGTTCGCATATAGTGCAGCAATGCCCCCATCACAATGGAGGTGCTTTTGTCGATGGCAAAGGTCGCTGCTGCCAATGACTGTTCGCATGTAAAATGACCCTGCATGAGTGAGTCCAAGAAGCTACTGTAATATGCAATGGGCTTGTGTTCTGGGATATACTTTTGCATTAGGACATCTGTCATGTCTCACCCATCGCTAACACTAAATTGGAAGAATTCCTTCTTATAGATGGGTGTCCCTAAAAAAGGGGTGCGCAATGTTTCTGTTTTTAGTTTGTGAAAGGTCTTTCACAATTCGGTTGTACATATTAGTTCCACATGGCATGCCCTCGCCACCTTCATGGCTCAAGTAAGGGGACAATGGGCGTGCTGTAGTCAAAGACCTACTGCAGGAATTGCACAGTCCTCAAATCTTTTCCATACCTTTTTTTGTCTTTGTTAGCAGCATAGCCCTGATGTGGTCTGTGAGTTCTGCTGTGATCTGCCCAAATGGTGGCTGAGATTAATTGGCCCAGATAACTTACCTCCTGCTGTATGTACTCGTCCCTTTACCTTTTTGTATCCTTTCATGGAAAGAACAGTAAGGAGGGCTATCATCTCTTGATGGCACGGGCCCTCAGAGGGACTGCATACCAAGATGTTGTCTGCATACTGTATGAGGGTGCTGCTGGACTGAAAGGTGGCGAGGTACTTCCTCAGTATCCTGTTATGGATACTGTGGAATGCACAGAACCCCTGAGGCAGTCTCCAGTATAGCAGCAGAACCCCTAGGAGGGTGAATGCAGTCAGTTACTAACTGTCGGGTTGCAGCAGACTGCTGAAGAATGTGTTTTTCTATGTCTATCACAGAAAAGTAGCAGGTGTCTGCAGGTATGCTAGTCAGCATAACGGATGAGTCTGGTACTGTTGGGTACTCTAGGATTACAATATCATTAAGGGGGCACAGATCCTACAGCAGGCGGCAGGTTCCTTGCTTCTTTTGACTGGAAAAATCAGAGTATTGCTGGGGGAGGCCCCTATATGGAGGACCACATGATCAACTCGCACTTGGGTGTTGGATCACCCGAGGCAGGACGGCCTATTCCTGCAAGGTTATTTTTATGGGTTCAGTGGTGTTGACGATGCCTATATCACAGGGATCCTAGGACCACAGTTGTGGTGGTACCATTGCCAAATCTTGTTCCTGCCATGTTGTTAGTATCACCTTGGGCAATGGGGCTTCATCCCTTGATTACACCCTAACTTTGATGGAATTGGTTGAGACAATCTCTGAGACAGCGGTTTGGGAACATGGCAGCCTCGAGGTGAACAGCTCCTGGGCTGCCGAGGAGGAGATGTGTGTAACTTCTGGAACACCCCCCGCCCTGATAGATTCATCGTGCATTACCTGGGCTGGCGTTCCCATCAACTAATGCAGCCATGGTGGGGGCACACAGGAATGGGGAAGGTCGGTTCCTCCCCTGAGGGGAGGAAAGCGATCCTGATATGGGAGAGAGCCACAGCACTGCTACGACATAGCCTGGCAGCACAAGCTCTCTCTTGCAATGGCAGAGTCAGCACAAGGGCAGGCTAGCTAAAGGGGAGAAAGAGTGGTTTGCACATCGGAGCTCAGCACACAGCAGTGCCCCAGTGTCTGAGTGAGCACTGGGGTGGTAATGAAAGAGGCAACAAAGAAGACCAGTGGGTGCACCAGCTCACATCAATGGAGAAGACTCCCTAGGCACGAGAGAGAGTAGGTTGCCCCTCGGCAAACCCATCCAATAGGTAAATCCACAGGGGTAAGCTCAGGGATAGAACTAGCCATTGTCACCGTGGCCCCAGTGATAAAGGTTTAGGTAGGGCAGGAAGTACAGAGAGAGACAGGGCCTGCCCAAATAAAGCTGGGTAGAACATGCATGCCTTCTGAACAAACTGGAAAGAGTCTACATGGAAGGGGGAAAAGAAGCTCAACCCCCAAGGTAAAGGTCACTCCCTCCCTCAAAACATTTTTTAAAGTCTTTGCTCAGCCAGCAGCACAGAGGGAGAAGGTCGGGAAAGAAGTCAGCATACTTTTGAGGGGGTGCGCCATGGAGAAAACAACCCCAACTTCGGTAGCAGATAAAGAAGTCTCTTCATTGGATAGCAGGAGCGTAGAAATGGGCATTGGGCCTGGAGCGGATGTCAGCACCGCCTATCAGATCCCAACAGCTTCAGTGCCCTAGCAGAAGAGGATGATACAATAGACGCAGGAAGACAACTCCAGGGCTCCCAACCAACGGGGAGAAGAGAGGTCGGAATGACGGACAATCAGAACACCACCTTGTTTCTATCTTAAAAGCCCTAAAAGAGGAAATTAAAAACAGGTTCAGGACATTGGTAGCTAATGAAGCCGATATACAAGCTTTGTGTGCTGCATTGGCACAAAAGTTGGAAGAATTTACCACCCGGACCGGTGCAGTAGAGGAAGAGGTAAGTCTAATGAGTAAAGACATTGCCAAAAATACTGATGGGCTAGGTAGGCTCTCTAAAGAGAACCTAGGTCTCAGGGAGGAGCTGGGACAGATTGAGGATCATTCAAAGAGGAACAATCTGAGGTTTTTAAATATCCCAGACAGCCGTAGAAGGATATGACATCAAGTCATTTATAATTAAACTATTAAAGGATTCCGCTTTGAAAGAGAAGGAAGACATCACTCTGGAGATACAATGTGTTCCCCGGAACCCCTTTAAGAGAAATACCCAAAGGCAAAAGCTGAGAAAGATCCTCGTGAATTTTCTCTTTTATTCTGCTGCTGAAAATGACTCTTTCTCTATCAGGTCAGATGTTTGCCGCACAACGGTCCAGAAGCAGTGGGAGTTAGGTAAAAGAATGGAGGAGTTAAAAAGGCTGGGGGCCAAGCGTTCAGCTGAAATTCACCGCAATGCTCCGCATAATGGAGAAGGATCAAAAGTGAAACTTTTGGTTCATGGAGGAGGTAGACGCTTTGATTGAGACTCTGAAAAAGGGGGGTATATCATGAAGGGAACCCCCATCCTAATGTAGCAACAGACCTAACTAGCACTACACAAATGAAGATGGGGAGGGCGAGAGGAGGGGGGGTTAATTGTATTATTATTATTGAAATCAACTTCTCCTCCACAGGGAAGCCCTACAGGCAACATGCTGATAGACAAGGGAGGGTACCCATGGGAGGGAAAGGGGGGAGAGGGATGGGTTGGGGGTTAGGGCACTGGGTGGAGAGCAATGGCAAAACATAAAAAAATATGAGTCCACAATATCACCTAGACATTTTATTACAACTGTCCAATATAGCTCGTCAGATGTCAGGAAAATCATCAAACTCTTGAATGATGGTGGGTAGGGATAGTGAGTTGCATATTTATATTTTAACATGGAATGTAAATGACCTTGGATCTGAGATTAGGCAGGAACTGGTGATGGTATACCTTGAGACCACTAAAGCCCACGTTGTTATACTACAAGAAATCCATCTCCTCAACCATGATGAAGACACACTCTGGAACCCCAACGGACCCCTGCCCCTCACATCTTCCACAGGGCTGCTACGGTCATCGAACCCAAACTAGGACAAACAATCAACTCCTCCCTCATATCCGGCATCTGTCCAGACAACTGGAAGCGTGCAGAGGTGAAACCCCTCCACAAGAAACCAACGGCCGACCCAACTGACCCGAAGATCTACAGGCCCATCTCGCTCCTCCCCTTTGGAGCCAAAGTCACAGAAAGACTCGCGAACCTCCAGCTGATCGCCTTCATGGAAGAAAACTCCATTCTAGATGCATCCCAGTCTTGTTTCCACAGCAACCACAGCACCGAGACTGCCCTCCTCACCGCCACCGACGAGATCCGCATGCGGCTAGACCAGGGACACACCGCAGCCCACATCCTCCTAGACCTCTCCACAGCCTTCGACAGCGTCCAACATTGCACGCTAGCCGCCAGACTCCACAACACAGAAATACAGGGATCCACCCTTGACTGGATCCAATCCTTACTCTCGGGCAGACCCAGAGGATCAGTCTCCCCCCTTCCTCTCCGACCCCACTGACATCATCTGCGAAGTACCTCAGGGATCTTCACTAAGCCCGGCGCTCTTCAACATCTACATGGCCCCCATCGCCAGCATTGTCGGACAGCACGGGCTCAGCATCGTATCCTACGCCGACAAGACCCAACTCATCCTCTCCCTAACCAAGAACCCAGAAATCACTAGACTCAGCTTCCAGGAAGGAATGAGAAACATAGCAGCCTGGATGAAGGACAGCAGCCTAAAGCTCCATTCCGAGAAGACTGAGGTCCTCATCCTTGGACCCTTACCTCCGCCTAGTACAACACCTGGTGGACCTCGGGAGCCCACCCACCCCGACAGACCACGCTCGGAACCTCGGCATAATCCTTTACTCCTCCCTCTCCATGAACCACCAGATTTATGCTGTTGCGTCCACCAGTTTCAACTCCCTCTGCATTCTCCATAAGACCTTCAAATGGAACCCCTGACTGCAGAAAGACTGTCACCCATGCACTCATAACCAGCAGACTAGACTACGGCAACGCCCTCTACACCTGAGTCAACAAAACTCTTCTACACAAGCTCCAAACCATCCAGAATGCCGCAGTCAGCCTCGTCCTAGGGACGCTACGCCCCGAACATATGACCCAACACCTACAAAGCCTCCATTGGCTCCCCATTGAGAAGAGGGTCACCTTCAAACTCCTTTCCCAAGTCTACAAATCCCTCAACAACATTGGACCCAAATACCTCAATGACTGAGTATATTTCTATGTACCCAGAGGAACGTCTGCTCCTCTGGCCTTGCCCTGGCAGAGGTCCCCCACATCCGCAGAAACAGAACCGGCTTGCCAAAGCCTGGAACAAGCTACTGGTCAACATCAGACGCTCCCCAACACTCCACATGTTCAGGAAGGATCTCAAGGCCTTGCTCTTCGACTGACCCGGAGCAGCGCCTTGAGACCCTGACAGGTGAGTAGCACGCTCTATAAACCACTGAATGATTGATTGATTGAGCGGCGATTGAAAGTAGAGGCCTTTATATTAAATTCATATAGGTCGAAAGTTATTGTGTTTCAGACGAAGTAGAGTAGTGTAAAGGAGTTGCGATATTGATCAAGAGGAGAGTAGGGGTGGAACTAGTCTCCTATAAAACGGACAATTCATTCAGGTGGATTATAGCAACTCTTAAATGCTCGGGAAGGGAGTTCATTTGTTCAGGCTTCTATGGCCCAAACATAGATGACCCTCAGCACATAGTGAACTTGGAGTGGAGTCTAGTAGAGGTAAAAACCCCTATAATAATTGGTGGTGATGTTAACACCCTTCTGGACCAGGTATTGAATAGGTCCCCCCGCAGGAGTAGGGCTCAAGCGCAAGCACCGAGGACAAGGCAGGTATTCAATCATATGTTACACAATTTGAGCCTAGTCGCTGTTTGGAGGCATGCAAGGGGGCAATAGCGTGATTACACATTCCACAGTAAAAAATACAACCATTTCTCTATGTTAAATTATATATTAGTGGACAGATTTGGGCCAGGAAAATAAAAGAGGCTATGCTATTTCCTGGGCACTTCTCATATAACGTTGCGGTCTCACTAACGGGGATCAGGTAAGTTATAATATAAGATGGACATTAAAAAGATCTATTTTATTAGATGTTGTCACAACTTTGAAAAAAATGACGAGTGATTTATTTTTGAATAATGCTCGTACAGCCTCTACAGGAGTAATCTGGGATACCAACAAACATATATTCAACGGACAAACACAAGTCAGGTGTGCTTTGAGAATAAGGCTGCTAAGGCAGAGTTGAGAGGACTGGAGGAAGGAGTCGGGATGTTAGAAACTAAATTACAGCAAGAGGTATGTAGTAACCAAGATAAAGAGAGAATATTGAACCAGTTGGAGGAGGCCAGAGTAAATTATAGGATTAAGCTGGAGGCAAAATGTTGAGACTGATGGGCAATTGGATGTATGCAACATTTTGAATATGGAGAAAAAGCTGGAGCACTGGTAGCTTGGAAGTTGAGAATTGAGAGGTCCCGAAATTACATCAGGGAATTAATTATTAGCCCCAGGGGGACATAGTAAACAGTGAGAAGAAGATGCAGGCTGTGTTAGTTTCTTTTTTTTTCTAATCTATACGGAGAGGAGGTGCACCCCGACAAGGTGAAATTAAAGGAATGGTTAACTAGCCTGGGACTCCTGGAGGTTACAATGGAGGGCAGGAATTTTATGGTTGCTTCAATTACTGAGGGGGGAATTAGAGAGCAGCTCCTGCGTATAAAGAACGGGAAGGCAGCAGGTCCAGATGCAATACCTGTATAACTATATAAAGTATTAACAGACAAAAATGTCCAAGTAATAAAGGCATTATTTATTTCAATATATAAGGGAAGAGGACGACTTACACGTACATGTAGGGAGGTCACAATTGTTTTGATCTTAAAACCGAGAAGCACCTCAGGAAGGCCGATTCATATCGGCCAATCTCCTTGCTGAATGTCGATTATAAAATATTTACCAGCATTTTGGCAGGGAGATTGGCAAAGGTACTGCCACGGTTGATACAGGAAGACCAGAAAGGTTTTGTCCACAAGAGACAAATTCAAGAATTAACATTATCATTGAATAGCACTATTGATCTTGCCATCACACACTCGTTCCCTGTGGCAGTGGTTACAATCGATGCAGCCAAAACATTTGATCGGGCCTGCTGGGCATTCCTGTGGATAGTGTTAGACTCAATGGGGTTTAGCGTAGTGTTAATCTCAACATTCCAAACGATATATGAAAACCCTTCAGCCAAAATTCTGCTTAATGGCACCTTAGCAAGGAGCTTTGAAATTCAAAGAGGTACTAGGTAGGTGTGCCCTCTGTCGGCCCTCTTGTTCAATCTGTATATTAATAATAATAATAATCCACATTTGTATAGCGCACAATCACCCGTTAGGGTCTCTAGGCGCTGGGGGCCGTCGGGAAGATTAAGCAAGCTATTGCCCAGAGTCGCATGGTGCTGGGCTAACCTGCCGCCGGAGCCGGGGATCGAACCGTGATCCCCAGATTCCAGCGTCAGTCGCCCTGGCCGCGGCGCCACACATATTGAACCATTAGCGCTTTTGTTACAGAAAGATGATCAAATAGTTTCTATGTATACACTTCATCTTTAGTAAGATAGCATTGTACGCTGACAACCTAATAATATACACCCGTGAACCTGCTCGTACATCACCTAGGGTGTAGGAGTTGACAAAGGAATATGGGACTATGTCTGGATACTTAGTGAACATCTCTAAGATGGAGATAATGTGTTAGATAATAGATGATTGGGGAGGGAGAGTGTGTGATGAAATAATAAATCTAGGAATTACTATAGTTAATCAGATCGATGAGTTATCATTGCGTAATCTGGAGAGGGTTGCCAGAGAGATGAATAGATCGCTTTCTAGATGGAAGAACTTACCTTTGACTATCTATGGGAGAGTGAATTTAGTCAAGATGGCAATCCTCCCCCAATTGACGTATTTATTCAACTGCATCCCTCTTAAGTTCCCCAAGGACGTTATTGATAAGATCCAGGGGAAAATAACTAGCTATATCTAGGCCTCCCGTGGTGCTAGACTGGCATGGAAAAAACGTAGGTGCTGTCTGACGAAGGGCGTGTTGGCTCTCCCAGATTTGCCCTAATGTTGTATGGCATTCCAATTTAAAAATTTCCAAATACTTTTGGGAAAGCCCAACTCCAATACCTGTGGTTCCCTATTGGGGATAATGATCAATTAGTTTGTCTCAACAGCTTTTTTATAGACGTTTGGAGCCCCAAATTCTTTTTTAAAAAGTACAGCTAAAGGTCTTAAAGACAGCCGTGAGTCTCTGGTACGGGGTGAGAAAGATGCTCAACATTAGGTACTATTCAGAGTTTGCTCCCATCTGGAATTCCCCAGGTTCACCAGAATGTCTGAAGGACAGGCTGTCCCTCCCATTAAGGCAAGCAGGGGTATCCACATTGGGGGACCTGTTGTCGGCAGAGGGCTTAGCCCCTGGGGAGTCTGGAGAGTCACAACCGGGGACAGGCTATCTAGGCTTAAATATATTCACCTTATGTCCTGGTTTTCGACATCAATCTTGGAGATTGATGGGGTATGGGGGCTCGATGTCTCGCTCCAGGATGTCAGACCAAAGAACAAATAGGTTGCCAATAGGCATTGGCAATTCTTGGAGGCAGAGGATAAGAAAGTGGCAACATCCCATGAAGTCTAGATAGAGGTACTCCAGGGAGAGAATATACCAGCTTTATGGAAAGACTCTCTGAACCTGTATTATCTGGTTGTTACTCCTGAAATCCTTAAACAACACAGTTTTTTTACCCTCATTATGCTCTATTGGACACCTCAAAGAATGGCCAGGTTTGTACTGTAGCCTGTTCCCAGGTGTAAAAGATGTGAATGCCTAAATGCCAATGATGGGCATAGCTTTTTTACATGTCCTGAGATCAAGAAATATTGGAATGCAGTCGAATGTATGATAAGCGGTATCACGGGGTGCCTCTCATTTTAAACTCTGCTTTGGTCCTGCCATGGGTGAATTAAACTACAAGTAGCATTTTAGGCAGAAAGCAAAGGGGCCTTGTTTTCTATCTATTGCTTTTAGCCATGTGGGAGATCTGCAAAAGGTGGACTGACCCATCTCCTCAGCAAGCGATTTAATGGCTCAAGGTGGTTAAGTAGATGAGTCGTTTGGAGGTGGAAGCTAGACCTGATATATCAGCGGACATGTGGGATGATTTTTGTCAGGAGGACCTCATAGGTGGCTAGGCATCGGGCGGCATTGACCGAAGTCCATAAACAAAGCATCACAGTCCTATGATTATACCTGGCCAGCAGTGTTTACCTTCAGTGTCCCACATCGTAGTGACCTTCCAAGTGGAACAAGAATTCATGGGGCAATTGCACCTTCTGACCTAGCAGCTCTTGCGCGTTAGCAAGGAGGGTGAAGGCGGCACTGGTGAAAGCTGCCAGATCAGCGGGCGTCGCTCTTGCCTGCCTGGCTGTGCACTGAGGGTGGATTAAGGACATGAGCCTTAATGGGGCAATGCCAGGGGTTGAGCATGTAATTATCCCGTCCTCTGAGAAATGAGTGGTCATATTTAGTTTGGTCATCCAGTCTCTACCTAGAAGATTAGTCAGGGATAAAGGGTGATAGAATAATTGCCCCTTTACACGGCTTTCACCCACGTCTAACTCCTGGGGTTTTCTGAAGGGAGCCCTCATTACCGCATTCAAGAAAGAACCCCTGCATATCCATGGAATGTTGTACAGGGGTACAATCCATTGTTTTAGACAAGACTTTGTCACCACTGTGTCAATCAGGAAACTGTAGGGTATGCTATTTATCAATATTGTCACAATGGCTTCCTCATCCGATCATTGGGTCACCAATAGCATTGAAGACATGATCACACGGACACCAGCATTGGACGTGCTGCTTAAAGGGGTCTGTGATGGTAAGGGAGGATGTGACTTGGCTCTGGCCTTGAGGGTTCTCTGCACAACTTCCTTGAACCAGTTACTACTTCCTAGATCCTTCCTGACCCTCTGCAGCGGCACCCTCATTGGTGTTGTCACATTCTGCACCATCGCGCCAACAGCTGTTCTGACCCGGAACGCCTTCTTCCTGTTCTAGAATACTTCAGTGGCATCCTGGTCCCAATCCAACCTCTTTCTACTTACTACTTACCATCTTTTCTCAACTTTTTTTCCTCTCTTATCTCATGAGGCATTGCTACATGTAGAGCAGATCCCAGTTGGGAATTCCTTTCCAATATATGACGCAATCCTCTGCCATAGCCATGTCCTCTGGCTCAAACAATCCTCCCTTAGTCCAGGACCTGCCAGATAGTTTCCCCTCCTTAGTCCAATCAGCTAGTAGGTTGCAGAAAAGGAGGGCAAAATCTTCCCCATTGTTGCATTGGTTAGTTCAAAACATTATGAATTGTACTTTTAGCAGCGGAATAGTAAAACATAAACCAAAGACGTTTTCATATGCACATAGAGTCGTTAACTGGACATAACATTCAACATAAAACACAGTTGCATTAATCTACCAGCACCATAACATCAAAAATTGCATCAATTGAAAATCATAATGAAAATATAAGTAAAAGAGAACACATGACAGAAAAGAAAAAACAGAGATTGTACATATATATATATATATGTATATATATCCACACCACTCCCCATCCAAAAGAACGGGAAACCGACACATGCTAGCTGGTTCAGATTGTTTTTATTGACAGGGCTCTGTTGTTAAAATTGCGAAACGCAGGGGCAGACGCGTTTCAGCCTTACGGCCTCTTCAGTGCCCGTTTCGCTGCCGATTAGAAACATGCTGTGGGGGCTCCTGATTTAAAGTCCTTAGAGTCACTCCCAATTGGTGTTGCTCTCCGCCCCACCCCCTCAGCGTTCCTCCACTCCACTCCATGATGATCCAGGTCGGAGTTTTGTCGCCTCCCAAACAGACTACTGACATAGTATTCCGTTGCGCCTAACATCCAGTGATGCCCAAACACAGTTCGGTTTTGGATGGCTTGGACTCCGAGGTTCCCAGGGGCGAGGGACTGATGAAAGTTCATTCACTGAGCCAGCTACAAACAACGGACCAGTGTAGCCCGCCGTATGCTGCCTCCCCATCGCAGTCAGCAACACAGGTGAGCACTTCTGACTGCTTGAGGGGGCGCCGCGTTTTCTCTGCTCGAAACTGCTACCACTCTCTTTGCAAGTTCGACGCGGTGCTCCTGACCGGAAGGCGTGCCGGTAGGACGGTACTTGCTAACCGTCCAATATCTCCACACCACTCCCCATCCAAAAGAACGGGAAACCGACACATGCTAGCTGGTTCAGATTGTTTTTATTGACAGGGCTCTGTTGTTAAAATTGCGAAACGCAGGGGCAGACGCGTTTCAGCCTTACGGCCTCTTCAGTGCCCGTTTCGCTGCCAATTAGAAACATGCTGTGAGGGCTCCTGATTTAAAGTCCTTAGAGTCTCTCCCAATTGGTGTTGCTCTCCGCCCCACCCCCTCAGCGTTCCTCCACTCCACTCCATGATGATCCAGGTCGGAGTTTTGTCGCCTCCCAAACAGACTACGGACATAGTATTCCGTTGCGCCTAACATCCAGTGATGCCCAAACACAGTTCGGTTTTGGATGGCTTGGACTCCGAGGTTCCCAGGGGCGAGGGACTGATGAAAGTTCATTCACTGAGCAAGCTACAAACAACGGACCAGTGTAGCCCGCCGTATGCTTCCTCCCCATCGCAGTCAGCAACACAGGTGAGCACTTCTGACTGCTTGAGGGGGCGCCGCGTTGTCTCTGCTCGAAACTGCTACCACTCTCTTTGCAAGTTCGACGCGGTGCTCCTGACCGGAAGGCGTGCCGGTAGGACGGTACTTGCTAACCGTCCAATATCTCCACACCACTCCCCATCCAAAAGAACGGGAAACCGACACATGCTAGCTGGTTCAGATTGTTTTTATTGACAGGGCTCTGTTGTTAAAATTGCGAAACGCTGGGGCAGACGCGTTTCAGCCTTACGGCCTCTTCAGTGCCCGTTTCGCTGCCGATTAGAAACATGCTGTGGGGGCTCCTGATTTAAAGTCCTTAGAGTCTCTCCCAATTGGTGTTGCTCTCCGCCCCACCCCCTCAGCGTTCCTCCACTCCACTCCATGATGATCCAGGTCGGAGTTTTGTCGCCTCCCAAACAGACTACGGACATAGTATTCCGTTGCGCCTAACATCCAGTGATGCCCAAACACAGTTCGGTTTTGGATGGCTTGGTATCCGAGGTTCCCAGGGGCGAAGGACTGATGAAAGTTCATTCACTGAGCCAGCTACAAACAACGGACCAGTGTAGCCCGCCGTATGCTTCCTCCCCATCGCAGTCAGCAACACAGGTGAGCACTTCTGACTGCTTGAGGGGGCGCCGCGTTGTCTCTGCTGGAAACTGCTACCACTCTCTTTACAAGTTCGACGCGGTGCTCCTGACCGGAAGGCGTGCCGGTAGGACGGTACTTGCTAACCGTCCAATATCTCCACACCACTCCCCATCCAAAAGAACGGGAAACCGACACTTGCTATCTGGTTCAGATTGTTTTTATTGACAGGGCTCTGTTGTTAAAACGCAGGGGCAGACGCGTTTCAACCTTACGGCCTCTTCAGTGCCCGTTTCGCTGCCGATTAGAAACATGCTGTGGGGGCTCCTGATTTAAAGTCTTTAGAGTCTCTCCCAATTGGTGTTGCTCTCCGCCCCACCCCCTCAGCGTTCCTCCACTCCACTCCATGATGATCCAGGTCGGAGTTTTGTCGCCTCCCAAACAGACTACGGACATAGTATATATATATTCATTGAAAAAACCATAGGTTATAGACCATATATAGTTAGGAATTAGCATTTACAAAACCTTGAAAATTCACTGAAAAAACCATAGGTTATAGACCATATATAGTTAGGAATTAGCATTTATAAAACCTTATTTTACTCACACAAAACCATTGAAATTCGCATATATAGTTAGTTGCATTAACTATATATTTCGCGCACCCGCAATCCACTGCTGATGACGTCACATATTACATCATTCATGACATGGTCAGTGACATCACTGATGACATCACTGATGACATCTCAAATGACATCACTGATGACATCTCATTTGACATGACTGATCACATCACTGATGACATCATTCATGTGATAATACGATGAACTTCTTCAGACTCTAATATAACCTTATATACACTCAGTGTAAACAGACACTCACAGACTGTCACTCATCCATGGAGTTACTCACACACCTACTCAGTCATGCAAAGAATCAATCACACCTCCATTTCCTCAACTATACAGTTATACACACCTTACTTATTCAAACAGATACTAACACATATTTACTCTCTTATACAATCCCTGATACAATTTCAGAATGATCCATACAGCCACTCACACATTCACTGGCTCTTATGCACAGTGATTTATATATGTCAACTCTCACATATACTGTGTTTTACATATGTTCTTACTTTGACATGTAGCACTGAGATATCCATTCACTCACCAATATACTCATGCACACAGTTAACCGCCCATACAGCTGTTTCCACATGCACTTTTGAACCCATACATCTAGTGAATCAACTGCTCACACATCTATGCATACACCTCCCAACCACCCACACACACACTCAGTCTCCCATACAAATACTTGGGCAACCAATCAATAACCCATATAGTTACTCATATAGCTACTGATCAACACATGCAGCAGTTTACAGAACAACAGACATAATGATGCACAAATTAAGACAGTTTAGTCACTAACCCATGCACTCAGTGAGACACATTTAATCACTCACTCATACAGTCAGTCATGCACCTACTAAATCCTTCATCCAGACACTTATACATCCACTCATTCTTCAATATGTAAGACATATTTAAACTTTACAGAAACATACAGTCACTGGATGTTGTTATCAGTGATGTCATCAGTGATGTCATTTGAGATGTCATCAGTGATGTCATCAGTGATGTCACTGACCATGTCATGAATGATGTAATATGTGACGTCATCAGCAGTGGATTGCGGGTGCGCAAAATATATAGTTAGTGCAACTAACTATATATGCGAATTTCAATGGTTTTCTGTGAGTAAAATAAGGTTTTATAAATGCTAATTCCTAACTATATATGGTCTATAACCTATGGTTTTTTCAGTGAATTTTCAAGGTTTTGTAAATGCTAATTCCTAACTATATATGGTCTATAACCTATTGTTTTTTCAGTGAATTTCAATGTTTTTTTTAATAGCAAATATTAAAAGCTGTTAAATGTATTCTTCTTTTAAAGGAAAAATATATTTTATATGTATTTAATATAATTTTTTTATGTATATAATTTATTTATTTTTTTTAGTTTCGCTACTGGTCCGCGCAACGGGTAGCTTCCCGTTAGCTCAATTTTATGCCGCGACCCGGTCCGCGCACTGGGAAACGTTCTGTTTGCACAACTGCCGCGTTCGAGAACAACATCGTGACGCGTCGAGTAAGTGCGACGTATCGCGTTGCCGCGTAATGCGTCTTATGACGCACCGCGTTAGCGCACTCGGAAGTGCTCCGGTGCGCGAACGAGGCGCGAAGCGCAGCACACCGGAAGCGCTCCGGGCGCGGAGCGGGACGCGTAACGTAAGCGTAACAGGTCATGTGACCTGTCAATAACACTTTTCATTGGTTTAGAACTATTTGTTTTCCCAAATGATGAAAACCCCTCCTTTTTCCTCACTCTGACTTTCATCTTTGTGAGAGGAAGTCCTGTTTCTGCTTGTTAAAATAATGACATCTGTAGTAGCTGCAGCTGGTGGACCCCCACCACCACCACAACCACCTAGGAAAGAAGGACCACCTCCACAGTTCCTTCCAAACCCAGAGGAAGAGGAAGAAGAAGAGGAAGAGGACGTAGAGCCGAGGCAGTTCTTGCGTGAAGAGCCCCGGAAATCCCACCACATTGCCAATTTTATATGGCAATTTTTTTCTTATCCTCGAGACCAAAAAAAGGTCAATGCCCGATATGTGACATGCCTCATTTGCAAAGATGTTTTGTCTAGAGGTACAAACAAAAAGTATAGTTTTGGAAACTGTACTATGCACCGCCACATGCAGAGGTGGCATCCAATCAATTACAGCGCTGCTGAGCTGCGTCACCTTCAGGATAACCCACGAACTCCTGTGGCCAGTACATCGTCACAGCAAACTCTATCGGGACCAGAGGCGAGGGAGACGGTCCCAAATATTCAACAGAATTTTGTGCACATGAAGCTAGTGTGCATTTATTGTGGTGAACTAATTTCATATGGGAATATGAGTATCATTTTAATTAATAGAGCATTTGAAAACCACAAGTGCTCAAAACACTCCAAGAAGTAAAAAAAAAAATTGTGCTCCTGTTGAGCCCTTTCTAATGCCTGTTTTTCGTTGTCCCCCCCAAAAAAAAACCAAAAAACATAAAATTGTTCAAAAAATACAAAAAAAAATGTTCAGAAAAATAAAAAATATTTTAAAACAACAAAAACATTAAAAAAAAGTTCTATTAAGAACTACCTCCCATTTTTAAAAAATTACTAACATTTTTAGCACTCTTGACTTCATTTTTCTCATGGGTGCGCTTCCCGGTGCGCGCACCGGAGAGCGCCCCGTTAGCGCAATAAATAAAAAAGAAAAAAAAAACAAGAAAAGGAGAGCATAAGAGAAAGAGAAAGAGAGAGTAATGTTAAGAGACAGACAGTAATAGAGAGCAACACAGAGGTACTGTGTAATACATAGTAAAACAGTGTAAAAGATATAAGAAAGTGTAAGAAAGAAAATGAAAAAAATATAAGGCTGTGAAACAAAGAAAGAGAGAAGAAGAATACTAAAGCAGAGGCACATGCAGAATGTGAGTGGCTGTAAAGAGTAAAAGGAAAGAGAAAAAATGATGTACAAATAAAAGGTAATAACGGAACCAGATTTAAATAACACTGGTGAGGGAGAGAGAGAAAAAAGTAGTGTGCATAACTAAAGAGGGATGAAATAAGATGGATAAAATCGACTAAAGTTAAAACATGTGGATTGACAGAGAGAAAAAAATGAAAGAAGAAAAGAAGAAGTAACAGAAATGGAATAATTGAAGCAGAAAAGAAATGTAAATAACGTAGTGTGCTTGAACTTCAGGGAGAAAGCATAATGAACAAGTAGTGAAAGAGTGAAGAAACAGAGACAATTACAGTAAGAGAGACGGACTGAGTGAATGGGAGTGAGGAACTGTGAGAACAGAGGGACTGAGAAAAGGAGTGGAAGGAGTGCAGTAAGTAAATCACCCACACAACACAACAGCTACCCTACCTCAAAGCACTCTAAAATATTATTTTACTGTTTCTCTTGGTTTTCCCCTTGTTACGCTCCCCGGTGCGCTACCCATTGTATAAGTAAAGAGGGGTGAAAGAGGGAGAAATATTGAATTAGGATAACACATGGTGAGTGACAAAGAGAGAGGACAAAGAGAGTAAAGGAAACAGTACCTGAATGGGCTTGAGTAAAACAGCAAAAAAAGATAAGTAATGCAGTGTGTGTGACTTACAGTCAGTGGGTGTAGGTCGGAGTGTGGGTGTGTAAGGTGTGTCTGTGGGTGTGGTTGTGTGGAGTGTTTTGGTGTGGGTAGAGATGAGGGTGTGTAAAATATGTGTGAGAAGTGTATGAGTGTGGGGTGTATATGTGTTCGATGTATGTGTGTGTATGGAATGTGTGTGTGTTTTTGAGGAGTGTGTGTGGGAGTTTTTTTTTGTGTGTATGAGGTGTGTGTGTGGTGTGTGTATGTTACAGGTGTGTGTATGTGTTGGGAGGGGGATGAGGTATATGTGTAGGAGTAAGGTAAATAATTAAGAAAAAGAGAATGAGTGAAGAAGCAAAGGAAGGGAACAGAGGGTAAGTGAAGTAAAGAATAGGGATCAAAAGAAGTTGAATATGAGAGGGTAAATAGGGAAAGGGGAGTAAACATGGAGAATAAGAATAAGTGAGAGAAGCAGAGTAAAAACACAGGAGTGAGGTAGATTGAGAAAATGTTAGTGACCTTAAAGCAAAGGGTGATAACAAACTACATTGTTTTAGTCATACTTACCATATAATAAATGTAACTTTAAATTTTTTTACAGTTGGTATCTGTGAAACAGAGAAGAAAAAATAAGTTATAATTAGTAAAATATGTATTTTAAATTAAAAGATACAAATGAAGAGCTAAAAACATTATAGCACTCTATTTAGAAATAAAGTTAGAGTGAAGAACACAGAAAGGGAAATAAACTAAGGAAGAAGGACAAAAAGAGGGAAAAAGAAATAGAAGGAGAGCAAATTGCAAAGATTAAGGCATATAGATTCACTAAGAAAAAAAGAGAGAAGAACAGAGAAATGAACTGAAGGTAAGAAAGATACTAAAACAAAGTGAGTTAGCAAAACTAAATCAGGAAACAGAAGTAAGTAAAAAGATAATGACTGAGACAGAAAACAGTCTAATTAAGGATGCATTTAGAAGAATGAGGAATAAAAGATAACTGAGAGTAAGTGAAGAACAGTCATAGAGTGAAGGGATGAAGGGAGACAGAATAATATACAACAATTGAAGGAAATGGACTGAGGAAGTTATAAAGTAGACACACTGAGAGAAAAACTGAGTGAGGTGGAGTACAATGAGTGAGAAAAGAAAAAAAGTAAGTGAGCAAAAAAAGGAAAGAGAGGAGAAGACGACTAAAACAGTGGTACTGAGAGAAAAAATTTAGTGATGAAAGTAAAGAGAAGGACATTGAAAGAAAACAAATGATGGATAGTAACGGAACCAGAGTAAAAGAAATGGGATGAAGAACGATGAGAGAGGAGCAGTGAAGTTGTTGTAAAAGAAATAATAGAAGGTAGATAAACACAAGTGAAAATAACACAAGTAGAGTGAGGCACTGAGCACAGAGAAGTAGTGAACAAAAAATAGAGAGAAGAGGTCAAAAGTAAGGAGCAAACAAAGATAAGCGAGGGAGAGTGGATGTCAGAGAATGGGAATACAATTTAATTTACACAATCCAAAGTATAGAATAACTTGTACAACATGTTACATAGTTTATTTTTGCTGTTCTCAGAATATATTGAATTTCACTTAAAACAGTGAGTTCAAATTACTCATCATATGACAGCGGGAAAAAAAAACACAATATAAAAGATTGTGTTTTAAAAAAAACCTTAGATACTGACAAATGACAAATGTACACTAATCTTTGATTGACTTACTTTTCCTTGAGGCCAAATAGTATATCATGGAGGTCCTTTTCTCATTGCAAAGTACTTTGCTGTTCAGTAAAAAATCCATTTCATCGACTTTCTAGAAGAAAAACTCCAAGAACATCTGAAATATTTTCAATATTTTCATATACTCCTTTTTTCAGTCATGACTCTTTACTCATTCCTGCACCTTTCCATTTGGCCAAATAGTGTCAAATGTATGAGTATATATCAGAACTCCTCCCGTCTTCATAGGCCAATTACCTTTACCTACATTTTGGCTGTAAAAACACTAGGTATGAATTTATAAAGCCAAAAGGCAAACGTTGTTTGAAAGTCAAATGAGTGTCGTTACATTGGGTCCAACCTTTAGAAGTTTTTAAATAGCATGTGTAATGCCCTGATGTTGTAGAAGGACCGTCATGAAAAATAATAGCTACAGTTGCAAAGGTTCTTCCTGATATCGATAACTGAGAAGCCACGAAATTTTTAATAGAAGTTGTCAATTTAGTTCCATCAGGTCTACATCGTTGGAACATTAAAATAACATAGTGACCATAATTGTGTAGAAATAATGTGGACAGCATTGCAGACTTACATTGGGTACACACCATATTGTGATCCATATTGTGATCCGCTGCTTTAACTAGATTATTAAAAGACACTGATTTGCAGTCTGGTAAAGTCAAATATATAAATCTTTCAGAGTCTATTCTAGTAGTACTTGATGAAGCACAGTTATCACAGTCATGTTGCCATTGATAAGAAAGGTTAAAAAGATTTTTTATATCTACTCCTTCATCTTGCAATACATCAAACATATACATTAAAAATTCCTGACAATCCTGCTGAATATTCTGTGAAAATTGATTTTGACCTGAACATATGTCTAGAAGATTTCTAATCTCTGAAACACTTTCTATTTTTGCTCTATCACTACTACATTTCTCTAACACAGAATTCAATAAACAGCACAATGTTTTTGTACATTTTGAAGAAAAAAAACAACATTAACTACTACATTAGCATAGCAGTTGACACCAGAACTGTTTTCAAACTGAAATCCAACAACATCCTCAACAGAATCCTTTTTCCTTCTCCTTACAATTACAGTTTCATCTACTTTTTGTCTTTTTGCTACTACCTCACTGCAATTACTCTTATTTCTTCTTTTTCGGCCTACCACACGTTTTTCAATCAGAGGATATTGAGGCAAATGTGGAGCATACTCTCTTCTTAACCTATTGTATTCTTTAACACAATCTAGATCAGCACAAATATTTGTTTCATCACACTCAATCAAGTACAATCCTGATAAAGTTCTGACTCGTGATAATGCCACATATGCCATACCCTCTTTAAACACAGAACTTCCAATGTTCACCAAAGCGCTATCTACACTTAAACCTTGAGACCTATGAATTGTCACCGCATATACCAAACAAATAGGAAACTGTTTTCGGCGAACATATAAGTCTTTCACGAGCAAAAATCTAGCTGAACAACGACAAATTTGTTCTATTTCATCAATGTCATCAAATTTAATTTTTAAAATTTCAATTCCATCTCTATTTTTGTAATTCACAAAACCAACAACATAACCCATTGCTCCATTTACCAGACCTCTTTCAACATTTAAATTCCTTCTTAAAATGACACGACAATTCAAACACACATTCAGAGTCTTTTCAAAACCAGCAGTTTTAGATATAGTCTTCTCTAATGAATCCAATTTTGATTTCAAATTTTCAGACAAAATATTGTTGCTCCCATATGCTCTATTTTATCAATAGCTTCCAGTTTCACTATCTCTTCATTTTCTAACTGTAACATTTTGTTGTTGAACATGGAACATTCTTTCAGAGTTGGCATCAAACATATGCCAGATTTCTTCTCAAAAATTTTCTTAAAAATATACTCTGGAAGAATGTTTTCATTTGGGTACAAATTTGAAATTAATCGTGCATGTAAAGCTTCTTTCCCTTGCTGACTTACTTTTCCGATCCTTACATCTTGTAGAATATTTTTATAATCTTCATCCTTTGCCTGCAGCATATTTTGAATCAGTTCTGCATATTTGAAGTTTAACCATATATTAACGTTTCCAATGCTTCCTAGGCACTTCCTGGTATCTTCATGAGTGAGTATTTTGAACACAGGTTGTCCTTTCACTGGAGTCAACTGCAGAAGATCTCCAAAAACAATAATATGTTTTCCTCCAAATAAGAAATTATAGTCTGTTCTAAGAATTTCTTGCATTCTCAAATGCACAAAAGCAAGCATTATATTTGACACCATGCTTACTTCATCAATGATAAGAAGTTTAATTTTCTTCAGGACTCTTGAAACTTCGGAACACGCATCTCCAGATAGCTTGTGATACTCCAATTTGTTATCATGCTCCACTGGCAGCATCAGTAAACGATGTAAAGTAATCCCTTTAATGTTATGTGCTGCCAGCCCAGTTGGAGCGGTAACAACACAAGACAGCGGTGATTCAGTCCTTTTCTGCAGATAAGTTGCAATGGCTTTAATCAGAAAACTTTTTCCAGTTCCCGCTTCTCCACTCACGTACAGTTGGACAGGCTTAAATGATGTACATGAGCACTCTTTTTTCTCATGACTGAATCCATGTTCAATCTGTTCTGTGACTTCGTCATATATCTGTTTCTGCTCAAGGTTTAGTTGTTTCACCAGATCTTCCAAGTTAACTTCATCATCTTGAGCTTGTTCCATAGCTCTTTCCACCTCATCCATGGCAGTAGCAGCTTCATTTTGGATAATTGGTCCTCCTAGTGGATCCTGACTCAATGAAGCAGAACTCTGACTACCTTAAGAACTGTCTCTCGCAATCTCTGCAGCAATTGTGGCTTCTTGCTCTATTTCTCCATTCAACATTTGCAGATAATTTGGAAAAACAGGACATTCTATGGTATCCTTCGTTGCATTAAAGGAGTCTTCATAACAGAGAAAATCTCCAAGAAGTTCCTCTTCTTCACGCCATGGTTTAAACAGTTGCAAAATAGCCAAATAATAAAATTCTCTTTTATCTGGATTATCACAACTCAATTTGCGATGATTAATCAAATGACCTTTTTTCTGTTTCACTAGACATCCTTCACATCCAATGACTCCATATATTCCATTATTGATATCTTCTCTGATGTTCCTCTTATAAATATATCTTTGCAGAACTTCATAGAGACAAGCGTTCTCAAGGTGATGACTTCTATTTGGATAGTATGTATCCAACATGTTAGTCTTCAAAATATATGTACTTTCTGGTTCTTTCTCCGCCAAATACTCTATCTCTTGTACAGATTTCAAAACTCGATTTCGTGTTGCAGCAAGACCTAGACTCACCCAAATGATGGTTCTAGATTTGGCATAGAGACTTGCTGACGACAATCGATCAGAACATTCATATGCTCCAATTTCTCGATGCGACACCATCTTCAGACTGTAACTGTACAATTTCTTGCTTAGACTCTTTTCATGTGAAATGTCCTCCCACATTTCCTTCAGTTCTGTCTTTTCTTTTTTTGTGATGTAAGACGTCACATATCGAGCTACAGCAATAGAGTTGTCAGCAACGAATTGAATATCCATGTTAGCATTCCACATGGACAAAATCACTGGATTGTAGTCGTTGATGTACTTGGACTCTTCGTCTCTTTTTAAATTGTATGTATTTTTTGGTGATTTCCTCGTCACAGTATGTCGCAGAGAAGACATTAAATTATTTACTCTTCCTTTAGAAATCACTGGTTGTGGAAAAGCGAAACGACATTTTGTGTAGAACTTGTCCTTGTTTCTGAATTTTTGACGACAGTACTTTCCACAACGATGGGATTGAAAGCGTAAAACTTGTTGCCTTAAACTGTTTTCTTCCGTAGTTTTCGGAACAGCACATGTTGAATACTCTTCAATGAAACTCATGACTGTCTCATCTGAATCTGTTCCAAATTTGGGTGCATCTTTAATCCATAACAACATATGTATGTGAGGAGCACCTCTCGCTTGATACTCCTTTCTCCAAAAGAAATCCAAAACCTCTCCAAGGGGAGGATTTTTTTTGTTGGTAATAAAAGACATCATAGCTTCAAATCTATGATTGAAATATCTGCATACATTCACTGGATCCAAAGAACACAGTTCTCCAGGTGTTTTGAATTCTATATTTTGTATATTAGCATTGGCCTCTCGTAGAAATTGAAGTAAGTCCTCCCATGCATACTCGGCACAGCTAAGAGTGAGGAACCATGTAGGAGTTCCTAAGTTTCTTAGCATACATTTCAATTCCCCATGGCGACGGTACCAATACTCATTTTTACCACGCTGACATGCCATGAGATTGATTAGATGAGATTCTAAAATATTATCTTGCAGATTCACTTTCTCCATAAAGTCCCTCGCCGAAACATTTTGTAGATGTGCTCCACTTTTCAGAATATGGTTTACTGCATAAGAAAGCCCAGACAAGTCACTTTCATACAGTAGATGAAACAAATAGGGAATGCATTGACAAAACCTTGCATCTTCAGCATATAATCTTACAGTTCGATATTCAGATGCAGGAATTAGAAGTGGTCGATCGTCATATCGTCCACCTCGACCTGTTGGAAATAGCTGTGGAAAACAACGAGCTTCCAAACTTTCTTCCCATACACTAATGGGACTTCCTTTTGCTGTTTTCATTTGAAACAATTCAATTGCATTCCCCATTACTTCTTTGGAATGCAAAGGATGAACAGTATAATGTTCCTATATTTCTTCACTTCTAGACACATCAACTTTTTCAATTTGGCCGCCTGAACAATCACTGTCTTCATCTGCAGCTGTTTCCTCTGCTGCAACACATACATCTTTGTAGTACTCATTGTTTTTGACTAAATACAACGTTGCCTTTTTGACTTTCCTAACATCCACTAAATCTTGCCAGATTTTTTTACTCTTTGTTGGAACCCCATTAACTAGAATAACTAAAGGTTCCTCTTCTACTTTTTCTATACCAATTGTATCAATATTTTTTTTCAAATCTAGGGGCAAATAAACAACTCTTCCCTTTAATCCTCTCTGCAAATCTGTAGGAGGCAATTTCCCTATCTTAGGCTCCATGCGAACAATTGCCTGAAAAGGATGGACACATTGAATCAAAATAGACTCATATGTATTTAAATCCATCAATTCACGGGGAATGTCTATCAACTCCAGATTATTATGAACAGCTCTAGCAGGCATTCTGTTTTGATTTAATTTGTCATAACAATATTTACAAATACGCTGATCAGAACTCAAATCAAAAGAATTCTCCACCCACAAATAAGTTGCTAAATATTTCCACTCATAATTATCCATCTTTTCACTTTTGGCATATAAATCAACTAACCTAGTCTGAATCTTATAATGACTTCGTCGACAACACACACAAGTAAAATTCGGCCTTTCACTTGATTTCACCTTAAACCTGGTAATTTCCTGCTCAAACTTTTCTGTATTCAAAATCTGTACACTGTCTTCCACATTACCTTGAATTGCTGTCTCAATTTCTACACTGTCCTCTTGTTCACGAAAATAACAAATCTCAATTTCTTCACAAATGTTCTTCACATCTAATTCTGTTCCATGCAAAAGAGCACTGTTTAATTGTTTAAGCTTAAGTGCTGGACTTTTTGCATAATACAACATTCTCACTAATTTCCTCATTTTGGTATGATGCACTGCTAACATCCTAAAATGATGAAAAACACTCTGACAGACTTTTCTAGAAAGACAAGCCAGTGAATGGCCTTGCAAACCTGTGATTCCTCTCACTCTGCAAGGATCTAAGTCTTGCAACAACTTCACTTTCTGCTTTATACTTTTTTTACTATATGTACGTAAGAAATTACAAAACAAATCAATTGATTCCTGTCGCACACTACAAATACTACTACACTTCCAAGTGTACACTGGACCCTTAGTACGTCTCCCTAAAACTCCATCAGATAACACCTCTTCTGGTTCTCTAGGCACAAGTTTTTTTTTTTCAATCGGACAACCGTCTTTCACTTCATACGCTCGACCACTGGTGTCAACTGCATGCACTAAATCATTCTCCTGGAAGTAACTCTCCTCATTAAAAAATGGCTCACAACTTGAACTGTGCATCCATTCTCCAGAAAAAACTTTACAAAAATTAGTCCGATTAATTACTCTTTTCCATCTACTGTTTGATTTGAAAACATCAATTGTCTTGTTAAGTGTCCTAATTCTATTGATTATTAAAATAAATATTTTTCTCTTAACTTCAAAAGCCTGATCAACAATCTTCTCTACACTTTTCTTATTCTCATAAAAAGCAGCTCTCTGTTTACCTTTTCTAATGTTTTTAAACATTTTTAAAACCACTCTATTGCGAAACATTCGTCTACGAATGTCTCTAAACTGATTCTGCCTTCTATTCCTATACATATTATTCTCTCCTGCTCCAGTTTTAGGATTCTTTGAAGTTCTCTCCTTCCTTTTCAATTTTACTCTCTCATTTTCTTTTTCTACATGGTGTCCATCATTTTTTTGGGATGTACATATGTTACGTAAAAAAGACTTAGTTGTCTTACCAGGAGCTTTGTTCCTGTTTTTTGAAGTATCTGTTGTGGAAGAATGCTGTAATTCCGTTGCTGTTTTTGATTTTTCCCGGTTACGTTGTTTCTTTGTCCTTTCCTTTGTGGGCATCTTTGCTTTTTCTTCAAATAACGAATTCAATCTGTGTTAAAGAAAAACAGTAGCACATTATAGACCACTATTACCAAACAACAAAGCAATGACAAAAAGCAAACGATCTATACAGGGTTACAGGTCAGGTGAGGATTCTCCAGTGGTGCACAAAAGGTGAGGCCTGTATTGAAAGGTATAGTGGAAGACAGCTCTGTCCACAAGTACAAAGAAGATCAGACCTATGTCTAAGTCCACTGCACTCTTATACACAGGCTTCACCACCTATGCTTCCCGAGAAAATATTGAGTTATATAGTTATAAAGAATTGTATTTTATAAAATTGTGAAGCTCCATGAGAAAGCGTTTGCCTCAGTCTTATTCCTGTTGTGAGGCAGGTGCAAGATTTTGCCTCAGTCTTATCCCTGCTGTGAGGCAGATGATTGTAAATAGGATCTATGCTGTGTTTCCTAAATGTGATGTCAAAAACGATTTTGGAGAAAATGATTGGTTTTTACATTTTTGATTATAATGTGGCGCAGAGGTTCAAAAAGTGACGCATCTACCTACATGCATCAATTTTTAAATATGGAGCAAAAAGGTACTTGTTTGGGTTTTCCTGGGGAGCGTAGGTGGTGAAGCTTGTGTCTAAGAGTGCAGTGGACTAGGCTTCATGAAGCATATACCTGTCTGCATTCTTAGACGCAGGTATCAATTTGACTCTTTACAGTGATGTTAGCTGTGTTTTAAATCAGTGTAGGAAGCATATTGAGTTTGTTTGCTTAGAGGAATTGTATTTTGTAAAATTGTGAAGCTCCATGTGAAAGCGTTTGCCTCAGTCTTATTCCTGTTGTGAGGCAGGTGCAAGATTTTGCCTCAGTCTTATCCCTGTTGTGAGGCAGATGATTGTAAATATGATCTGTGCTGTGTTTCCTAAATGTGATGTCAAAAACAATTTTGGAGAAAATAAATGGTTTTTACATTTTTGAGTATAATATGGCGCAAAGGTTTAAAAAATGACGCATCTACCTACATGCGTCAATTTTAAAATACGGGGGAAAAAGGTACATGTTTGGGCTTTCCTGGGGAGCCTAGGTGGTGAGGCTTGTATCTAAGAGTGCAGTGGACTAGGCTTCATGAAACATATCCCTGTCTGCATTCTTAGAGACAGGTGTCAATTTGACTCTTTACAATGATGTTACCTGTGTTTTAACTCAGTGTAGGAAGCATATTGAGTTTGTTTACATAGAGGAATTGTATTTCGTAAAATTGTGAAGCTCCATGAGAAAGCGTTTGCCTCAGTCTTATTCCTGTTGTGAGACAAGTGCAAGATTTTGCCTCAAAACACCTGTGTCTAAGAATGCAGCAGAGATAGGCTTCATGAAGCCTAGTCCACTGCATTCTTAGACACAAGCCTCAACACCTATGCTCCCCAGGAAAGCCCAAACAAGTACCTTTTTTGCCGCATATTTAAAAATTGACGCATGTAGGTAGATGCGTCACTTTTTAAACCTCTGCGCCACATTATACTAAAAAATGTAAAAACCATTTATTTTCCCCAAAATCGTTTTTGACATTACATTTAGGAAACACAGCACAGATCCTATTTACAATCATCTGCCTCACAGCAGGGATAAGACTGAGGCAAAATCTTGCACCTGCCTCACAACAGGAATAAGAGTGAGGCAAACGCTTTCTCATGGAGCTTCACAATTTTACAAAATACAATTCCTCTATGCAAACAAACTCAATATGCTTCCTACACTGTTTTAAAACACAACTAACATCATTGTAAAGAGTCAAATTGACACCTATGTCTAAGAATGCAGACAGGGATATGCTTCATGAAGCCTAGTCCACTGCACACTTAGATACAATCCTCACCACCTAGGCTCCCCAGGAAAGCCCAAACATGTACTTTTTTCCCCCATATTTAAAAAGTGACGCATGTATGCGTCATTTTTTAAACCTTTGCGCCACATTATACTAAAAAATGTAAAATCCATTTATTTTCCCCAAAATCGTTTTTGACATCACATTTAGGAAACACAGCACAGATCATATTTACAACCATCTGCCTCACAGCAGGGATAAGACTGAGGCAAAATCTTGCACATGAAGCTTCACAATTTTACAAAATACAATTCCTCTATGCAAACAAACTCAATATGCTCCCTACACTGAGTTAACACAGGTAACATCATTGTAAAGAGTCAAATGTATTTCTATTAAACATGCACACATTCTTTATTCCTTTTTAAAAATGTAAAAACTATTTATTTTCCCCAAAATCGTTTTTTACATCACATTTACAAAACACAGCACAGGTCCTATGTAGAAGCATTCCATGTCACGACTAAAAATTCACAATTTTACAAAATACAATTAACGCTTTCACATGAAGCTTCACAATTTTACAAAATACAATTCCTCTATGCAAACAAACTCAATATGCTTCCTACACTGAGTTAACACAGGTAACATAATTGTAAAGAGTCAAATATATTTCTTTAAACATGCAAACATTCTTTATTCCTTTTAAAAAATGTAAAATCCATTCATTTTTCACAAAATCGTTTTTGACTTCACATTTAAAAAACACAGCACAGGTCCCAAATAAAAGCATTCCATATCACTACTAAAACTTCACAATTTTACAAAATACAATTCCTCTATGCAGTAAAAACTTTTTACCAAGCATTATCAAAAAGAATGACACAAAGCAACATTAAAAAACCACAATTTGCTTCCAAATCTTCTCCATAGAGTATACAAGTCTCTATGTGTATTAAATGAATCATAACTCACCTTTACAAATGCTTTAGGAGATTCAGAACAGTGTCAGATACACACACCAATATTTCTTTAGCAGAGCAAAAGGTATGTTCTCCAGGTACTGCAAACCATAAAGGCACAGAAAACCTCTAATTCTACCCACATATTGCTCATGGTAACCAATCAAAACTCTTCTCTCTGTATTTTCAAACCAACGACCTTCCCCCCTCAGCCTTTTCTACCTGTTACCATAGCAACTCCCTCCTCACTGAGCTGCCAGGGTTAAAAGTTTATTCTACAATGTTGCAAATCACCTCTGCAAGGATGTTTGACCTGCAAATACACCAGCTTATCTGGTGCCATGTTTCTTTAAATGACTTTTTTTTAACCATTCAAATTACTTCTTACACAGAACACAACCATGCACCCTAACTTTCAGTTTTCACCTATCTCATTCTACCAATCATTGCTTGTGATTCAAGAGCACTGAAACTCCACAGGTTTTTTTTGCAACCTCCTATTGTTCCAACTGCCATTTCAATTCCACACTTCATCTGACTGCATCAGAATCTCCTCTCACCATGTATTCTGTCTGTATTAGTGGACATAGCTATATCCACTGGGCTCAAAGGTATGCTAGTACCAGAAATTTTCACAACCTTGATTTATCAAACGTGAACATCAAATGGATTGGCCAGAGAGGATTAAAATGTCACCAATTGATTCCATTGGTGAAAACCTTTTTGCATTTGCCACACCCTGACCTGTTAATTGTGCACTGTGGAGGAAATGACTTAGGCACTTTGACTGGTGTAGGTCTGGAAATGCTTTTAAAGGACACCTTTGATCAATGGATGGCACTTTTTCCACAAACTGCCTCGGTATATTCCAATATATGCCAAAGGCAGAAATGGAAGTGGTCCAACCAATTCTGTCCACAATTTGAAAAAGCACGGAAACATGTGAATAAATCTGTTTCTGCTTACATGAGAGACTATGGAATGGGTTCAATATACAACAACAACTTGCGTTACAACATGCAAGATATTTACAGAGAAGATGCTGTGCACTTCTCAGATGAAGGGAATAGAATATTCCTCCTGAATTTAAGACTGTGCAGTGGTACCTACTTGTAGGTACTTAAATCAGCCACAGAACCCAAATGCCCTTTTCAGGGCTACCCTATCTCTGATCACTCCAAATGATTATCTTTTTCTAACTTTTTTCACTATTTTTCACTCTAGTACGCTCCCCGGTACGATTCCCGGTGCGCGTACCGGGCGCTCCCCCCGCGAAAAATAAAAACTTTTTTTTCTTGTTTGCCTATTTCGGCCTCCTAAGACCCCCTCAGAACCCCTAGAGGGTCAAGCAGTGCCTACGATGCCCCCTTATACCCATTCCCAACGTTGTTTGTCCTCAATTTTCTGTCTGAAATCTACCGAAACACAAAATGGAGGACTCCCGTAGCGCTGCCGGTACGCGTACCGGGGCGAGCACCGGGAAGTGCTCTAAAAAAATGTTAAAAGGTAATTTACATAAAAACCACTGGAGACACTTTCACCAAATATAGATTAGCTCATACTACATACCAATCCCTACCATTTTCCCAAATTCGATGGAATTCCATGGAGCCATTTAGCCTGTAGACCTCTCTAAATACCCTGAGGTAAATTACTTCACAAAAACACATCTGAAGTGTTAGAATTGACAACCAATTAAAATGTTACTTCCATTTTCTACTTTTTTTACCTGACATTTGATTGGTTATGTACCTGAATATATATAAAGAAAGAGAGGGAAACACAACCATTTTGACTACTACTTCCTGGTGTATATTTCAAAAGGATTTTCACTAATAATATTTTAAAAACTGAAGTATATTGTGCACTTTAAGTTAATATGGAAAACTTTTTCTGATAGTTATATACAATCCCTCTGTAATAGTTATAGATTTAGATAGACTTCTCTGTTATAGTTATGGATGGATTTAGGCTTGTCTTGTATAATTATGAATTTGCTTAGGTTTCATCACATACACTTTTTTATATTTCTACTTCCAGCCTGATACCATACACTGCCCAAAGATAACTTCACTGTTAAAAAATCAAAACTACCTGTCTGAACTTAAACCCAACAGTGCCCTATCTCTACTGATATATTTGTTTTTTATGCAATTCACAGCAACATAATGGAAGGAGATCAAAATAAATGTAATATTTCATTCGTACTTGATCTTCAGGACAATCCAGAGGAAGAGAATAACGATTCAGATTTTTTGGATCAGTCTCTTGATGAAGAGTTTCTGAAATATGTGGAAGAAATGGAATCATGTAATCCAAATGAGGACATTCCCGACGACATAATGTTGGAAGTCTTATTAAATTTTGAAAAATCAGAGCAATAAATTGATATTTAATAATTAAAAAATGTTCCAGACATTATTCTTTTTTATATGTAATCAATGAAATAGTACCAAAATGAATATAATATAATGTGAGACTAATAGTATACTGTGCAACTTTTTTGTTTTACATAGTAAATTTGCTCATAGATACTTCCTTTCTCCCACTATATTATCTCCAAAGTGTATTTGACATCTCTTTTTCTTCACCTGCCTCCATGTTCTTTATGTTTTCCTGACAGACTATGGTATGCATTCCATATACCACAATAACTTCTATAACAACATGCAAATTATCTACAGAGGAAACGGTGTACATTGAATATAAGACTCTGCATTGGTACCTATGTGGTTGTGTGTGGTGGGTGTGGGTGTGTGGGGTGTTTCGGTGTAGGTGTAAGTGTGGGTGTGTGAGGTGTGTTTGGGGTGTGTGTGGGTGTGGGGAGTATGTGTATAAGATGTGTGTGTATGTGTGGGATGTATGGATGTGTCTGTGAGGTGTGCGTGTGTGTGTGGGGGGGAGGTGTGTGGGATGTGAGAGATGTGTCTTTGAGGTATCTGTGTGTGCGTGTGTGTGTTTGGGGGGGTGAGGTGTGTGTGTGTGTGTCTGGGTGTGTGGGATGTGTGGTTGTGAGTGTTGATGTATAAGGTGTCGGTGTAGGGCTGTGGGGTGTTTGGGTGTGTGGGTGGGGATGTGGGTGTGTAAAGTGTGTGTGTGGGTGTGGGTGTGTGGGGTGTTTCGGTGTAGGTGGAAGTGTGGGTGTGTGAGGTGTGTTTGGGGTGTGTGTGGGTGTGGGGAGTATGTGTATAGGATGTGTGTGTATGTGTGGGATGTGTGGATGTGTCTGTGAGGTGTGCGTGTGTGTGTGGGGGGAGGTGTGTGGGATGTGTGAGGTGTGTCTGTGAGGTATCTGTGTGTGCGTGTGTATGTGTTGAGGGGGGGAGGTGTGTGTCTGGGTGTGTGGGATGTGTGGTTGTGAGTGTTGATGTATAAGGTGTCGGTGTAGGGCTGTGGGGTGTTTGGGTGTGGGTGGAGGTGTGCGTGTGTAAGGTGTGTGTGGGGAGTGTGTGACTGTGGGGGTGTAGGGTTGTGTGCGTGTGGGTGTGTGTGGGACGTACTTGTAGGTACCTAAAACAGCCACACAACCCAAAAGCTCTTTTCAGAGCTACCCTACCTGTAATCACTCAAAATGATTATTTTACATTATTATTTTCACTATTTTTCACCAAAGTACGCTCCCCGGTACGCTCCCCAGTGTGCGTACCGGGCGCTCCCCCCGCGAAAATCGTTTTTTTTTTTTTACCCGAGCAACCCTTTTATGGCCCCCACATCAAACCTAGGGGGTCAGGGGGGGTCTACTCTGCCCCCTTTTCATTCTTTTCCCTTTTGTTTTTACCACCTCTTGTGTCTCGATCCGACCGAGACACAAGATGGCGGCCGCTGCGGACTGTTTTGAATGTTTACAGACACCCGAAAGCCAATCAGCTTTCCGTGTGCAGGTCGCGTGGCGCGCCCGGAGCGCTCCCCGGTACGAGCACGGGGCGCGCTTACAGATATATAAATTTTTTTGAACCTAAATTACTCTAAATCCTCTGGAGCACATATCTTGAGACATAGCAAAGGCACATCGGGCTACCAGTCCCTACAATTTTGCCAAGTTTGGTGAAATTCCATTCAGCCGTTCCAGCTAAAAGTGCGACAGACCGCCCTATGGAAATTAACATGGGGAAAACACGTTTTGGGACCCCCTTTTATCTCGACCCCCGCTTGACAAATCCCCCCCAAACTTTCAGGGAAGGAGCAGAGCGCCGCGAGGCAAAGTTGCTGAAAAATTCAGGCTGATTCCTCAACCGGCGTCAAAGTTATTCCAAATAGAATGTTGCGATTTCCCTATGGAAATCGATCCTAACTATATATACCCACTGGCGACCGCCAGTAGGTAATATATATATATATATATATATATATATATATATATATATATATATATATATATATATATATATATATATATATATATATATATTACCTACTGGCGGTCGGCAGTAGGTAGTTATAGTTAGGACCTAGTTTCCATAGGAAATCCGCAACATTCTATTGGGAATAACTTTGGTGCCGTTTGAGGAATTTGCGTGTAATTTTCCAAAATTTAGGCCAGCTCCGCTCCGCTCCTTCCCTGGAAGTTTCGGGGGGATTTGTTGTGCGGGGGCCGAGAAAAAAGGGTGTCCCAAAACGTGTTTTCCCCATGTTAATTTCCATAGGACATTCAGACTCAGCTACTGCCTGAATTGCTGAATGGAATTACACCAAACTTTGCAAAATTGTAGGGACTGGTACGCAGAAGTGCCTTTTCTATATTTGATGAAAATTGCTTCAGTGGTTTTTACGAAAATGAACTTCAAAAACACATATATATCTATATGCGCACTTCGAGCGCTTACCGGTACGCGTACCGGTAAGCGCACCTGGCGCGCCACGGAAGTGCGCGAGCGGAAAGCTGATTGGCTCTCGGGTGTCTGTCAACATTCCAAACAGTCCGGAGAGTCCGCCATCTTGTGTCTCGGTAGAATCAAGACACAAGAGGTAAAAAAAAAGGAGGACATGATTAAAAGGGGGCAGGGTAGACACCCCCTGACCCCCTAGGTTTTCTGAGGGGGGCCTAGAAGGACCACAAAGGGCAAAAAAACTATTTTTTATTTTTTTATTTCGCGGGGTAAGCGCTGGGTCCGTTCCCATGTACGCTTCCGGGTACGCGTACCCTGAGCGCACCACGGGGAAAAACTGTGAAAAAAAATTTGAGAAAAAAAATAATTTAGAGTGCTTAGAGGTAGGGTAGCTCTGAAAAGAGCTGTTGTGCTATATGGGTGATTTAAGTACCTACAAGTAGGTACCGATGCAGAGTCTGAAATTTAAGAGGAAGACTCTATTCCCCTCATCTGTAAAATGTACACCATCTCTCCTATAGATGCCTTGCATGTAGTAACGCAAGTTGTTGTGGTATATAGAACCTATACCATAGTCTCTGAGGAAAGCAGAAACAGATTTATTCACATGTTTCCTTGCTTTCTCAATCTGTGGACAAAATTGGTTGGACCAGTTCCATTTTTGCCTTTGGCATATATTAGAATATACCAAGGCAGTTTTTGGAAAAAGTGACATCAATTGCCCAAAGGTGTCCATTAAAAGCATTTCCAGACCTGCCCCAGTCAGAGTGCCCAGGTCATTGCCACCACAGTGCACAATTATGAGGTCAGGGTGTGGTAGATGCATAAAGGATTTTACCAATGGTATCAATTGGTGACATCTCAATCCTCTCTGGCCAATCCAAATAATATTCACATTTGGTAAATCAAGGTTGTGAATACCTCTGTTTGCTGCATATCTTTCACTCCAATGAACAAAGCTATGACCCACAATCCAGACTTTAGGCATCTTGAAGGTAGATGTGGTTGTATTCAGATGAGTTGTGGAAATGAATTGGCAGTTTGAAAGTAGAAGTTATGAAAAAAAGTGGTTGAGATTCAGTGCACTTGAAAAACAAGAAATGATTGGTGGTTTCTTAAAATTCTCCACTGAAAATTAGGGTGTATGCTTCTGTTTTTTGAAAGAAGTAATTCTAATGGTTCAGAAAAAGTCATTGAAAGAAACATTGCACAGGATAAGCTGCTATATTGAGAAGTCACACACCCTTGCTGGGTTCATTTGCAAAATAGTATCATGAACTTTTCACCTGTGTGCTGAGTTAGGTGGGAGTTACCATGGTAACAGGCTGAATGAGCACTGGGGGGATGGGTGAATATTATGTGAGTTTGAAAGTGTTGAAATGTAGAACCAATTAAACAGTCAGTTTGGTTTTGAAATAGTGTGGGAAGAATTTTGATTGGTTAAGTCCAGGGATATGTGTGAAGAATTACAGGGAATCAGGGCCATTTGTGGTTGCAGTGTTTGAGGTGCATTTCAGAGATTCTGCTTAAGAAAATCTGGTGTGTGTGACTGACACTGTTCTAAATCTTCAAAAGCATTTTTAAAGGTGAGTAATGATTCATTTATTATATATAGAGTGCTGTATGCACTATGGGGAAGATTAAGAAACATATTGGGCTTGTTTATTCTTGCATTGTGTCTCATGTTTCTATGTAATGCTGGCAAAAAAATTAATGGTGCATATTGGAAATGTATTTTGGAAATGAGTCAGGTTTCTGCCTTGTAATGTAGTGGTCATTTAAATGGGCTGTGCTTTGTGTCTAAAACGATTTACCAAACTACATGTTTTTTGGTAAAATGTGTGGCTTTTACATTTTTGACAAGGATCACACTGAGTGTCTGTCAATTAAGGAATTATATTTTCACCTTTTTCTATAATGTCACCTGTGTCTTCTCACAGTTTGCATCTTTTAGCTTTTAAGGTACTGTTTCTTTTTGCATTGTGTCTCATGTTTCTCACATGCCCAGAAGGGCCTAACTAACAGAATGCACCTACTTCTCTAGTATACGTGTCGGACTATATTGACCAGGATCACAGAGAGTGTCTGGGTGAAAGAAAGAATTATATTTGCACATTTTTCTTTAATCTGTAATGATGGTGCAGAGAGATGGTTAGATGGCATGAGCACAGACACACATAGTGGAGGCAGAGACAGACATGGTAGATTACATGTAACATCCTGGTCATGTGTCTAAGATCACACTGTGAGTCAAGCTTGATTTTAAATTAATCTGGGTGAATAATTTGCTTAGTTGATGTGTATAAAAATATGGGAATACATGTATTCTTGAAGTCAGTTAGGCTTTAGGATATGTACTTGTAGAGAATCTTAGGCAGCATGTCTGTCAGGCCTCTTAGTTCTTCAATAGGCTCTAAGCTATGTAATAAAGATCCAGTGTGTGCTGTTGAAATGAAAAAGGAATGTTATGTCTTGCTTATATATATAAGGTCTGTTTTTGCCAGTAGAGACAGTGAGATAGTATGAGCACACACACACATAGTGGAGGCAGAGACAGACATGGTAGATTACATGTAACATCCTGGTCAAGTGTCTAAGATCACACTGTGAGTCAAGCTTGATTTTAAATGTATCTGGGTGAATAATTTGCTTAGTTGATGTGTATAAAAATATGGGAATACATGTATTCTTGAAGTCAGTTAGGCTTTAGGATATGTACTTGTAGAGAATCTTAGGCAGCATGTCTGTCAGGCCTCTTAGTTCTTCAATAGGCTCTAAGCTGTGCAATAAAGATCCAGGGTGTGCTGTTGAAATGGAAAAAGGAATGGTATGTCTTGCTTTTATATATATGGTCTGTTTTTTGCCAGTAGAGACAGTGAGATAGTATGAGCACAGACACACATAGTGGAGGCAGAGACAGACATGATAGATTACATGTAACATCCTGGTCATGTGTCTAAGATCACACTGTGAGTCAAGCTTGATTTTAAATGTATCTGGGTGAAGCATTTACTTAGTTGACGTGTATAAAAATATGGGAATACATGTATTCTTGAAGTCAGTTAGGCTTTAGGATATGTACTTGTAGAGAATCTTAGGCAGCATGTCTGTCAGGCCTCTTAGTTCTTCAATAGGCTCTAAGCTGTGCAATAAAGATCCAGGGTGGGCTGTTGAAATGAAAAAGGAATGTTATGTCTTGCTTATATATATATATGGTCTGTTTTTTGCCAGTAGAGACAGTGAGATAGTATAAGCACAGACACACATAGTGGAGGCAGAGACAGACATGGTAGATTACATGTAAAATCCTGGTGAAAAACTTTAAAAGTGCTCATTTTACTAAAACCATTTATCACAGTCATTTCTTTAAGACAGAGAACTCAGTCCATGTGTTGAATATTATACAGATTTGTTGGCATGAGCTGGAAGCCATTTTGTATTTCTGGCAGCCATTTTCTTTCCCATGGGCTCTCTCCTACCTTTCTGTTAACTGTCTTTGTAGCCTGTCTAGAGACACAATATGTTTAACATACTCCACTTCTCACATGCCCAGAAGGGCCTAACTAACAGAATGCACCTACTTCTCTAGTATAAGTGTCAGACTATTTTGACCAGGATCACAGAGAGTGTCTGGGTGAAAGAAAGAATTATATTTGCACACTTTTCTTTAATCTGTAAAGATGGTGCAGAGAGATGGTGAGATGGTATGAGCACAGACACACATAGTGGAGGCAGAGACAGACATGGTAGATTACATGTAACATCCTGGTCATGTGTCTAAGATCACACTGTGAGTCAAGCTTGATTTTAAATGAATCTGGGTGAATAATTTGCTTAGTTGATGTGTATAAAAATATGGGAATACATGTATTCTTGAAGTCAGTTAGGCTTTAGGATATGTACTAGTAGAGAATCTTAGGCAGCATGTCTGTCAGGCTTCTTAGTTCACAGATAGGCTCTAAGCTGTGTAATAAAGATCCAGGGTGTGCTGTTGAAATGAAAAAAGAATGTTATGTCTTGCTTATATATATATGGTCTGTTTTTTGCCAGTAGAGACAGTGAGATAGTATGAGCACAGACACACATAGTGGAGGCAGAGACAGACATGGTAGATTACATGTAACATCCTGGTCATGTATCTAAGATCACACTGTGAGTCAAGCTTGATTTTAAATGTATCTGGGTGAATAATTTGCTTAGTTGATGTGTTTAAAAATATGGGAATATATGTATTCTTGAAGTCAGTTAGGCTTTAAGATATGTACTAGCAGAGAATCTTAGGCAGCATGTCTGGCAGGCCTCTTAGTTCAGAAATAGGCTCTAAGCTGTGCAATAAAGATCCAGGGTGTACTGTTGAAATGAAAAAATGAATGTTATGTCTTGCTTATATATATATATGGTCTGTTTTTTGCCAATAGAGACAGTGAGATAGTATGAGCACAGACACACATAGTGGAGGCAGAGACAGACATGGTAGATTACATGTAAAATCCTGGTGAAAAACTTTAAAAGTGCTAATTTTACTAAAACCATTTATCACAGTCATTTCTTTAAGACAGAGAACTCAGTCCATGTGTTGAATATTAGACAGATTTGTTGGCATGAGCTAGAAGCCATTTTGTATTTCTGGCAGCCACTTTATTTCACATGGGCTCTCTCCTACCTTTCTGTTAACTGTCTTTGTAGCCTGTCTAGAGACAAACTATGTTTAACATACTCCACTTCTCACATGCCCAGAAGGACCTAACTAACAGAATGCACCTACTTCTCCAGTATAAGTGTCACACTATTTTGACCAGGATCACAGAGATTGTCTGGGTGAAAGAAAGAATTATATTTGCACATTATTCTTTAATCTGTAAAGATGGTGCAGAGAGATGGTTAGATGGTATGAGCACAGACACACATAGTGGAGGCAGAGACAGACATGGTAGATTACATGTAACATCCTGGTTATGTGCCTAAGATCACACTGTGAGTCAAGCTTGATTTTAAATGAATCTGGGTGAATAATTTGCTTAGTTGATGTGTATAAAAATATGGGAATACATGTATTCTTGAAGTCAGTTAGGCTTTAGGATATGTACTTGTAGAGAATCTTAGGCAGCATGTCTGTCAGGCCTCTTAGTTCTTCAATAGGCTCTAAGCTGTGCAATAAAGATCCAGGGTGTGCTGTTGAAATGAAAAAGGAATGTTATGTCTTGCTTATATATATATGGTCTGTTTTTTGCCAGTAGAAACAGTGAGATAGTATGAGCACAGACACACATAGTGGAGGCAGAGACAGACATGGTAGATTACATGTAAAATCCTGGTGAAAAACTTTAAAAGTGCTCATTTTACTAAAACCATTTATCACAGTCATTTCTTTAAGACAGAGAACTCAGCCCATGTGTTGAATATTAGACACTCTTGTAGTGTAGTTCCTATCATCCCAATAGGCTCTGCGCATTGGAATAATACCTACAGCAGTAAAGGCCTAGACCAGACGTTAACTAGGTCTACTACTGTCGATACTAGACTTAAAGTTTTGGGTTTGCCAGCTTAGCTCAGAGTTCACTAGAAACTTTCTCGAATGTTCAAGGAGGACTTAACTTCCCTGATTAGACAAGAAGGGATTTAGTTTCTGACAACCATAGAACATGACAACTTTGCTCTCCCCTAATCAAGAGTATATCTCGAGAGTCGTGTGAACAAAAGGCAATTTATTTTACTCAGTCAGTATGTGCATTCTTAGTCTCATCAGATTGTAGAGAAACGGAAGAGACGGGCGTGTTCAATAAAAAGGTGTTATTTATTGATCAGTCTCTTTTCTCATACAAGAGAAATGGATCGATATTATTGCAATACTTATAGTTAAGTAAAGTGCATACATTAAAAGCAATAGTATAAAATAATACTGTAAAAACATTGATATGGTTTCTAAGCCATAAGATGTTTAAAATGAATAAAATATATTACATACACATATACATTTGACTAAACGTACTCAACTGGTGTTTCTAAATACGCCTACCCCGTGTACCTGACCTAAGTCTAATACGTGGGCGGGAATAGAAAGTTACAGTTTAAGTTAAGTTTGTTTTTGCCAAGTGAATAACTAAAGAATTCTCTGTGAGGGGTTATTCAGTTCTGTACCTGGAATCTAGGTTGAATGAGGGATGGTATCTCTCGTCTCTGGTCTCGATATTCCAGGCTGCCTGCGAGGGCTACCCGGAAGCGCCGGTGCTGGATCTCTCGGCAGGAGAAATCAGCGCGTCTCGTTCTCAGCGCGTCAGGAAGGCGGGGCTGCGCCAGCGGGGTCTGCTCTGCTCTTCGCTTCGGCAAGTATGGCTGCTCCATCTCGTCACCACGCGTGTGTTTGCATAGGGCAATATCGGTAATATTTATACCTTTAAGGTGCCGAGATTGACGTAAGGATGGACATAGATACGTCAATAAGGATGTCATACGACTTGCTCGTTAGCACATTCTTTTACTGAAGTTCTCGGTGAAATCAAAACAATGGCCGCAGGGTTTTGCCCAGGTTGTCATAGGTTTGATTTGTTATGAGAACTCCGTATGCCTTATCAGGGGCTGGAGGAATATCGCTTGTCTAATTAGATCGCAAGCGTTATGACCTAATCAGATAACACGTTCCTGTGCCGTAGTGTGACTGCGTCAGATAACGGTATCTGCATCATGGGGGTTTTCTGCCTCATGGGCTGACTGCTAGTTAACTTGTTGGTTTGTTTAACCAGAATAGGGTCAGGAATAGGGGGATCGATTCAGAACCTATAGGAATACATCACACACACTCCACGCTAACTATGGTCATATTTACTAATCTATGCATAGTATAACATAGTACAACATACTATAGAGTATAGTGTATACCTTACCACCCCAAAATACATAAATGCATTTTGAAATTTTCAAATATACGGAAAAATTGCAGTCATATGTATTGTATGCACTCAAGCTGTATAATAATGCTAAGTTAATCACGCATTTGTATACATTATTGCTATTTGGTATATGAGAATTTACACATGAAATGGCTCTTAATACAGAAGAAAAGTTCGAGACCATTTCATCACAGAATATAATAACAATGAACATACCAGCGGGCAGCTAATGTCTATAAGCTATCTAAAATTTAGAAACCTTAGTTCTCTAAGAATAGTTCTTACTTTAAGCAGAAGATAGTGTCCCGAAAAATATGCAAAAATATTTTGGGGCTGCTGAAAAATTGCTGTCCGTGAACTGGAGGGAAAATTGTTCATGTGACTTTATTTTTAAAGTTGAAGGCCGAATTCAGGGAACGCCGTGTGCGAGCTTGTTCAAAAGTCTCTATTTCTGTTCTGGCGAGAACATCATATCATTTAGGCTTTCGAAAAAACTGTCAACAGCTTCCTGGGAAAGTTCCACTAACTCGGATATAGGTGTAATCATGCATTCGTGCGCATGATTGTCTCCATTGACATTCTGATTCGCATTGCTGACAGAAGGTCGTACCTGATCGATGCTGCTTTCATCTTGAACTTCACTACCCATCAATCGTAGTGGTGAAGCTTCCACGAATGCCGTCATCAGGATTGGTAGCCTTTGAGGGCAGCACAAAGCATGAACCTTGATCGGGCTCAACAATGTTTCTGCATCCATTGGCGCATCCGATTGTAGCGTCAGACAGGTGTCTAACACGCATTCTTCTCCGCATAGCAGACACCTTAATACAGGTAAAACACATCTTTGCCACATTGGTCGAAATGATAGAAACCAAGTCATGTTCAGGTCTCTAAGCCGGGAGAGTCCCAGGATTTTTGATATCCGGTCCCGGTATCCAATGGCTAGGATTGTTTCTTCCCTTGTCGCAAGAGTTTTGTCTGTGACATGGGTTGCCATAACGAAAAATAAGGACTAAGAATAGGATTCCTGCAATTAGTCCCAAGATCAGGGGAAGTCCGCCAAAAATCGAATGGACGAAATCTGGAAAAATACCCAGTATGGCTTTGAATGGTGTTAATGCCATCGAAAATACTGTCTTAAATACCTTTGAGACCCCATTGGTATCAGAAATATTTAAGATTTCGTTTAGAATTTCCGTGAAATGTATGGGGGAATTAGTTGATAACAATGAATGTATCTCTGCAGTCGTCCTTGCGACTTGTAGATCATACGTTTCTTTTGATGACGTGAGCCTTGTAGGCGTCTGAAGAAGCACTGTTTTCATTCTGCTTAAAGTATCTATTCGAATAGAAGTAATTTTCAAATTGGGCCATGCCCTTGCCTCCCTGTCTGGAAAGGAGCTGGGGAACAATGAGCGTCCACAGCACTTGACCTTCGCAGTCGTAGTTACTAGATAAGGAGTCCCGGGCATAAGACTACAACATCTGCGGTCTACAATTAGAATGTAACTCCCATTATAGAGTCTTTGAAAGAATGGTTCTATTTCTGTTGCAGGTGCGCCTTGCTGGTGACATGAAAGGTTGTATGAATTCCCTTCACAGGCTCCATGCAAACTAATTCCGTTACACAGAAGTGTGCCACTTAGTGACATCGCACAATTGTTGCCACTAAGAAACACTTTCTGTCCTTTATTACTGACACATGCATGTGAATAGGGCAGGTTCGATGTTGTTTTAAGGTACCCCTTTCCCAATTTCTCGTACATGCCAGCCTGTATATATTTTTGGCAGTATTGAAACCTGAAGGTTGAGATTGGAATATTTATTATCCCATGTATTATCCATTCACTGACAGGTCGTTCTGACATTGTCACTGGTAATCTTTCGAGTTTTTCAATGCTCAAGATTGTATAATCAGCACCCTTTTGTGCCATACTGATTTGTCTATCAGTAAGGTTAAAGATTTGGAATAGTGACGTTGTGTTGATTAAACGCCAAGGCACATAGCCTGAACGCAGATTTTGTAACGTCCAGCCAAGCTGTACAATAGAGCGCAATTGTGACTGACCGTGTTGTAATAACAGTAAGTCTTGCGACAATATGTCGATTGCTGAAGACACAATGCTGTCCAAAGAAAAAATTCTGGAGGACAGAGTCATTAACCCATTGTCCACTACAGAAAGTGATTTTTCCAAATTAATACGGTCAATTTCCCGTATTCTCTCTGCTGTTTCAATTTGAGTAACCTTCCAGGCCTCATTGTATGCTGCATATACAGAGGCTGCTATGAAACGTTTTTGACGCTGTTTGCGTGGTCCCATTATGAAATCACGCAAGTCAGCACCATCAGTAAGTAAAGTTAGGTGTTGTTTAATTTCTGCCAGTGTGGAAGTTTGTAGCCATTGAAGGCATAATTTGCCCACACTGTAGGTTGTTATTATCCCTGGGTGATGTCTTTGAGGATATCTAGGGTCTGGCCTGGTCATTTTTAACCCCTGTGTTTTATTCAGGAATCTGTCTTGACAGTTATTAGTATCTGTGGGCCAGATCAACCATTGTTTCCAATCAGGATGTGTTCTGTTTTGGTTTAATACATAATTTACGTCTATCTCTTCATCTGTAGAGCTATTGCTGAGCATTGTTGGCTTTGGAATAGACGGTTTATTTAAGTCTTTGATTTTGGCTAGGCCAAGACAGGTAGTTTGTTGAACAGTGTCATTTAAAAATATCATTTCTTCTGGGATCATGCAGGCTCTAAACAAAGATTCTATGCCCTGCACTTGCCATTCTTTTGTACCCCAAACACTTTTCAATTCAACATTTTTGTCCCAATAATCAAAACCAAAAGTATTCATTTGTTCAAAAAATGAGTCTGAATATATCAATTTTGTGTTGGTTATCATGGTCTTTGTCCCTGTCTTGTTTGACAATTTAAAATAGAATGCTTCAGAATTACTTGTGTTAAAACCTGAAAAGTATGAATATTTGTCATAGAAGGTCCTTGAGCTTCCTTTTGGAGGGGTTGCACAATGTTCCCATTGATTATAATTTAAAACATTTCTAGGTTGTGCAGATCTATGTAAAAAATGGTTACCATAGTGGTTATAACAGTACATACTATCATAATTTGTAGAACCCTGCAAATAATCATGTTTGGTAAATTTAGCAGACATTACTAAGTCAGACATCATATTATTAATGCTTTCGAAGTCCCAATCATCAGCAAATGAGCTTGGTTTTACAAAGTCACTCAAGGAGATCTTAATTTGGTGTGGATATTTCAGGATTTCGACCGGACCATAAATTTCATAGTCAGTGTTGTCCCAGGCTACCCCACCCGGTATCGGATTGGCTGTGAAGTTGACTGAAGAAAGTTCTCTTTTCTCGATGTGTGAAGATGTGTGTGGTTTGAGGATCAAGTTGATTTTCTGACTTGCTGTGTCCATTTTTGCATATTTTCCCTCAATGAAGCGTCCCAAAGTTAGTATCATGATGAGCCAAAGTATGAGGATAAATGCACCAAAACCCACCCAAAATTCAATCCATGGGGAAATCAGATATGTTTCTTTCAGTTGTTTCAAAAGTTCTTTAGCTTTATCTTTAAAGGTTTTTGATGATGGCTGTGTCTTTGATTCACTGAAGCCTTCAGAGGAATCATCGAAGTTTATGAAGTAGCCGGATGCTGTTCTGTCAATTGTTCCAATTGCTTCAGGATTACTGTTTCTTGCATTTTCACTTGGTACTTCATTATAGATTGGTGTGTCTCTGCTAAATGTTTTTATTTGGGTTTTCAGAGGTCTGAGTTCTATTGCATTGTTGCATAGTCCTTGTTGTTCTTCTGTAGGCGTTTCGAATGTGATGAGCCTCTTCGTTAGGACCTCTGTACTGGTAGCAAACCTTGGTGTTCTGCTACTTATTGGGAGTCCACTTGGCCTACTGTTTGTTATCGGCCACATGTTGTGGTTTTACCAGGTCGATGGATACAACTCGGTTCTCCTTTTTTCCAGCAAGTGGCGGTAGTACAACTGATCTTGTCCCGTTGACAGACAAGACAGGAACTGCTTTTCTATAAGAAGGCCCAAATTCCTTCTTTACCGCAATCTTTTCCCTGACTAGATCCCCGACTTTTGGAATCCAGACAGGTCTTGCTGGGACAGGTGGTGGTTCTTCAGTGGTTGTTGGCTGTTGTTTCAACTTTATGTTGCTCAGGTCTTTTCTTGTTTTGTTTAAGTCCTGCAAAATAGCCAAACGGTCTTTGATATCAAAGCTTTTTTCTTCTACCACTGAAGTCTGACTATCAATGTCAGAGATCAACATCCTAGTTCCAAATAATAATTCGTACGCACTGAATCCCTTCAGACAATTTCTTGGCAAGTTATTTAGACTACGTTGGACACTTATTAGATGTTTGACCCACCCAGCTCCCGAACCTAATACCTTTGCCGTTATAGATTGCTTTATGTCACGGTTTTTTCTTTCAACAATTCCGTTCCCCTCAGGGTGAAATGGACAAGAGTACCGCAATGCCACGCCCATGCTGACCATGGCCTCCTTATAAGCTCTAGAGCTAAAAGCAGGACCGTGGTCCGAATGCAGCATGCCAATTGCGTATGTGCCGATAAAGACTCGCAAATCTTTTATAACAGTTCTGGCGTCAGCCGTTCGCTGGGGCCACATCCATATGAATCTCGTGCATGAATCCACTGCGACCAAGATATATTTATAGTTACCGTCCCTTTGTAAGGGACCGCAGTGATCTAGATAAACACAGGCTAATGGTTTATCCGAGATTAGAAGGGGCGTCTGCGCTGGACGTCTCACCGTTGATACTTTCATTTTTTGACATATTTCACATTCTAGAACATAGTTCCTTGTTTGTCTTCTCATTTGTGGCCACCAGTATCTCTGTTTTAATAATGATACTGTGGCTGAGACGCCAGCATGGATAGAAGCAAGCCCTTCGTGTGCCGCTATTATTAGTCCTAACCTATGTTCCATGTTTGGAATTGCCCTATCCCCCACTCCAGGGATTCGAGCAAAAGGAACATTGTTTGCATCAGTTATGTATGAGTATTTTACTGGAAAGCCTTTCGGGAGTGTTTCTATCGGATCCTTTTCTGAAGCGCTGACAGCTTGTAATATTTCGCTGTCTATTTTTGTTTTTGACCGGGTGATGGCAGCTACGGAAGCCGTTTGCACAGCTGCCTTCGCGGCCTCATCAGCCAATGAATTCCCTGCAACGTGAACGCCATCATGTTGATGACTCAGCGTATGTATCACGTGAGTCTTTGGTAGTTCTTTTTGTAAAAGAACTACTTGTTCCCAGAGCATTTTATGCTTGATTGTGCCACCTTTCGCATCCTTGAAACCATTCTGAAGCCAGATCTGCAAGTATTCATTGTAAGACTGAACGCAATAATACGAATCGCACACTATGAGTGTGGGGAATTCTCGATCGGTATTTTCAAGCGCCATCTTGAACGCCAGTAGTTCAGCTCGCTGAGCTGTACAATCTCCTAAAGATTGTGTTTTAGTGATTGCTGGTTTAAATTTTCCTTCGTGCCAGCGACCTTTAACGATCGCGCACGCAGCACTGTAAGCTTGCTTACCCCCCACTGCGGGTTGTGCTGATCCGTCTGTATATATTATACAGCCGTAGTGGTCTAGAGGCAGAATTTCGGTCGGCGGAGGACATTCAAATTCATATTGGAGAAATTCTTGTGTTTTTAAGTAAGGATCAAATTCGTACGCCACGTCTGTTGCAGCAAGAGAATTAGCCCATTGTATCCATCTCGGATGGAGTGCTTTAGCATTTGGAATGCTTGCCTTTGTTACCGCCTCTAGGGCTGGTATTGGTGTCACGATTATTATTCGTTTACCTTGTGCCAGGGCTCGTTCTTTTGCTATAGCTGTCTGTGTTGCGGTAAGAATTTTTTCCGTTGGGCTGAATTTCATTTCAGCCTTAGTGTACAAGTGTGATTTGAATGCAATTGGTACCTTTTCTCCCTCATTAGAGGTCAGGTATGTGAATCCGCATCTCCCTGGGATGACTCGAATCACAAGATTGCGTGTGTTATCACGTGTTTCTAATTTTGTTTTAATTAGCATGTCTGTTTGTAGGGATCTCAAAATTTCTGTGTGTATTTGAGTCCAATTGGATCTTTTAAAATCTGGTTTTATCAGATCATAAAGGGGTTTGACCCTTTCTGCGTAATTTGCAATGTATGTTCTTCCGAAATTTAGGAAGCCTAGAATCGACTGTAGGTTTTTTAGTGTTCTAGGTGCTTGGATTACGGCACATTTCTCTAGGAAATTGTCAGCCAGGCTTTTGCCTTCACTTGATAATTCATATCCTAAGAACAGGACTGTCAGATGGGCAATTCTGGATTTTTTAAAGTTGAATTTGTAACCCTCTGCAGCGAACCCAAGTATTATGGTGTTCACTCTTTTCAAGTGAGTCTCCAAGTCATCATCTGTTAAGTAAATGTCATCGACATAAGATAATGCTTCATCATCATATATTTGTAGTAATTCTGTTACTCTCGCTGAGAATACTCCCGGGCTGTTCTTGTACCCCTGGGCTAACCGACAGAATTGTTTTTGAGTGCCATTTATTGAGAATGCAGTTAAATATCTGCTCTCTGGTGCTATGTTTTGACAAAAGAATCCATTAGAGATGTCTAATGTTGTTTTGTATTTTTTGCGCACTATGTTATTCATTAGTGCAGCACTATGTGAGTTTTGCACTGCAAAAGTTTAGCAACATGTGTTAAGGTGTCGGTAATCCAAAACTAGACGGTATGAATTGTCTGGTTTGGAGACCGGAAACAAAGGGTTGTTCATTTGTGAGGTGCAAGTTTCAATCACCCCCTGGTATTCTAGCTGATCTAGTATTTCATTTACCTGTTTTTTAGCTTCTTGCTTAATTGCGTACTGCCTTTGTGCAGTAGGTTGTGATTTTAACTGGATTTTGTGAGGAGGAGAGTCCTCATCCCATCCCACGTGATTTTTATATAAAGCAGGAGCTAGAGCTACTGCCCACTTTCTGGCAAGTGTGTATTTTTTATGAATTGGGATATGATTTGAGAAGGCAGGCATAATTACTTCTTCGCCATGAGGGCACTCCCTGACAAACTCTGGTGGCCAGTCTTTTTCAGCTAGAAGGATATCATAGCCCTTGGAGAGATTATCCCAAAATAGTCCCCTTATTTTCCTAGTCTTATCTCCCTCTATACGCAATGTTATTTCGTATATTTTGTGAGGTTTGCTAACTCTGGTGTCCGCAGTTTCCACTTGAAGATATTCATTCGTGTCCACTGTCTCCAGATGATTCATAAGGACTTTGCGAGCTATGCTCACTTCTGCTGCGCTGTCTAGCATTGTCTGAGCCCATTCTCCGTTTTTCAGTTGTGTCCTCAGTATTCTCGGCATTGTTAACTATTTTAATGCTGGCTACCTTCTTTTTTGGAAATTGTAATTTCTTTTTTAGCTGAGCAGGTTCCTTGTCTTTGGACTTGGTGTGCTCTTCTCTTTGTTCTGATCGTCCTCTTCTTTCCGATTTCTGCGAGGAAGTCTGAAAAGATTGAGAGGGACGTGTATCAATGTCTTGATATCTATCAGGCTTTTTAATATTATCCCTATTTCTAAGGTTATATCTTTTCCCAGAGGGGTCACTCTGAGGTGACCTGTGTCTTTGGTTCGGAGATTTTTCTCTTCGCCTAGGAGACCTTCCTCGGGACTGGAATTTCTTTTCTTTAGGATTGGATTGTTTGTTTCCATCCCAGTTCTTTTTTGGTGATGTAGAATTATTATTAAAAAATAATTTTTTCAGGACTTTCAATTAGTTGCGGTTTTACTGGTATTCCACCTAAACTATCTCTACCTAGTTCCTCATAGGATTTTTCTATGATTCTGGCAATTTCAGCTGGTTGGTCTGCTATATCTGTCTCTTTTAACCTCTGGCGGATCGCCACGTTTGCTGCTTCTCCTTTTATGTTGGCTAATAGTATAGCCGAGACCTGCTTGAAGTCTTTTAGTAATTTCATACCAAGAGTTAAAGCGGGTTCAGGACCATATTCATCTTGAATTTGTTTTAGCACATCTGGTATTACCGAAATGGATGGAACACCGTGCGTTTTTGTGTAGATGGAAGCAAAGACTGTACCCCAAGTGTCACAGTCCTCAATGTGTGGTGCGATTCCCATTGGAAGACAGATAGTCAGAATCCTGTGCTTTTCTAGCGGGGTGGTGTCTGGAAACACCGCCTCTATTTGGGTGATTTTCTGCGCTAGCCAGAATGGTATTTGTTCCCGTTTAGTCGGTACTTTACCTAGGCAGGACTGGATGTTCTGTGGTGTAATTTTATTTGTGTTCCCCTGGTGAGGGGTCATCTGTGGGAGTTTAATCGCTGGCTGAATTGTTGAAGTCCGCATCACATATTGGACTAATTGTCTGTGTATTTTTATTAGTTGTTTTAGCTGTGTTAAAAGGTTTGGTGCAGACATCCCATCGATGTCTGGATGTGGTGTGTATCCGGCTAGGACCGGCCACGTTGCTCCTGGTCTACCTAAAGGACCGAGCCTGGTGATGTGATTATTGTGTTTTAGGGCGCCATCAAATAAGAGCAAATGCTCTTGAAATTTGAGTGGTACTTCCACCTCCTCGAAAGGAGTGTACGTTTCAGGAGGTTCCTCTATTTTGTAATAGTGGAAGTACTTTGTTACAGGATTTGCTGCTGGAAAATTTATCCATGAATAGTATACCTCTGTATGCCGATATTCGTGTGCCTCAATTACGAATATGACTGTACCACCTCTAGGTGTCAGTCCATTTTCTATAAGTTTTATGGTTATAGATTTCCTTTTAATGACCGGGATGAGTATTATATCCTCGTCTGCTGCCTGCATGGTAGCATCAGCTGCTGCGAGTTCAGTTGCTAATCTAACTGCCTCTCTTTCATCCTCATTGTCTGACATTTTACTGTCCAAAAGGTTTTTTCTTTTGTTTGCAGATCAGGTTTCTTATGGAAACAAAGATTAGATGCACAATATTTTGGAACCGTGTATCCTTCAACGTTGACTTGTACCAAGAACCATACATAGGAGTTCCCTCCTGCGAGGTCTGGCGGATATAACCTTTCACCCACTCCAGACGTCTTTGGAGTATTTGGGAAAAGGGGTCTGAATGAGAAAGCACGACTGAGTTACTCTAAATGTCTTACGTTAGTTTTATCGCCCTTTCCAAACGCGTTGGGCGCCATGTAGTGTAGTTCCTATCATCCCAATAGGCTCTGCGCATTGGAATAATACGACAAGCAGTAAAGGCCTAGACCAGACGTTAACTAGGTCTACTACTGTCGATACTAGACTTAAAGTTTTGGGTTTGCCAGCTTAGCTCAGAGTTCACTAGAAACTTTCTCGAATGTTCAAGGAGGACTTAACTTCCCTGATTAGACAAGAAGGGATTTAGTTTCTGACAACCATAGAACATGACAACTTTGCTCTCCCCTAATCAAGAGTATATCTCGAGAGTCGTGTGAACAAAAGGCAATTTATTTTACTCAGTCAGTACGTGCATTCTTAGTCTCATCAGATTGGAGAGAAAAGGAAGAGACGGGCGTGTTCAATAAAAAGGTGTTATTTATTGATCAGTCTCTTTTCTCATACAAGAGAAATGGATCGATATTATTGCAATACTTATAGTTAAGTAAAGTGCATACATTAAAAGCAATAGTATAAAATAATACTGTAAAAACATTGATATGGTTTCTAAGCCATAAGATGTTTAAAATGAATAAAATATATTACATACACATATACATTTGACTAAACGTACTCAACTGGTGTTTCTAAATACGCCTACCCCGTGTACCTGACCTAAGTCTAATACGTGGGCAGGAATAGAAAGTTACAGTTTAAGTTAAGTTTGTTTTTGCCAAGTGAATAACTAAAGAATTCTCTGTGAGGGGTTATTCAGTTCTGTACCTGGAATCTAGGTTGAATGAGGCATGGTATCTCTCGTCTCTGGTCTCGATATTCCAGGCTGCCTGCGAGGGCTACCCGGAAGCGCCGGTGCTGGATCTCTCGGCAGGAGAAATCAGCGCGTCTCGTTCTCAGCGTGTCAGGAAGGGGGGGCTGCGCCAGCGGGGTCTGCTCTGCTCTTCGCTTCGGCAAGTATGGCTGCTCCGTCTCGTCACCACGCGTGTGTTTGCATAGGGCAATATCGGTAATATTTATACCTTTAAGGTGCCGAGATTGACGTAAGGATGGACATAGATACGTCAATAAGGATGTCATACGACTTGCTCGTTAGCACATTCTTTTACTGAAGTTCTCGGTGAAATCAAAACAATGGCCGCAGGGTTTTGCCCAGGTTGTCATAGGTTTGATTTATGCCTTATCAGGGGCTGGAGGAATATCGCTTGTCTAATTAGATCGCAAGCGTTATGACCTAATCAGATAACACGTTCCTGTGCCGTAGTGTGACTGCGTCAGATAACGGTATCTGCATCATGGGGGTTTTCTGCCTCATGGGCTGACTGCTAGTTAACTTGTTGGTTTGTTTAACCAGAATAGGGTCAGGAATAGGGGGATCGATTCAGAACCTATAGGAATACATCACACTCTGTGCCTGTGTCTCATCTCACTCTGTGCCTGTGTCTCATCTCACTCTGGGCCTGTGTCTCATCTCACTCTGTGCCTGTGTCTCATCTCACTCATTTTTGACACGGATCACAACCTGACTCATTTCCAAAATACATTTCCAATATGCACCATTCATTTTTTTGCCAGCATTACATAGAAACATGAGACACAATGCAAAAAGAAACAGTACCCTTTAAGCTAAGAGATGCAAACTGTGAGTAGACACATGTGACATTATTGAAGAATGTGAAAATATAATTCCTTATTTCATACAGACACTCAGTGTGATCCTTGTCAAAAATGTTAAAGTCATACATTTTACCATAAAACATTGACCAGAGTGAGATGAGACACATGCAAAGACAGAAATGACACACACAAAGAGAGAGATGGGGTAGGTACAGAGACACAGGCACAGAGTGAGATGAGACACAGGCACAGAGTGAGCTGAGACACAGGCACAGAGTGAGATGAGACACGCAAAGAGAGAAATGACACACACAAAGACAGAGATGGGGCAGGCACAGAGTGAGATGAGACACAGGCACACAGTGAGATGAGACACAGGCACAGAGTGAGATGAGACACAGGCACAGAGTGAGATGAAACACAGGCACAGAGTACCCTTTAAGCTAAGAGATGCAAACTGTGAGCACACAGGTGACATTATTGAAAAATGTGAAAATATAATTCCTTATTTCACACAGACACTCAGTGTGATCCTTGTCAAAAATGAGTGAGATGAGACACAGGCACAGAGTGAGATGAGACACAGGCACAGAGTGAGATGAGACACAGGCACAGAGTGAGATGACACACACAAAGAGAGAGATGGGGCAGGTACGGAGTGAGATGAGACACAGGCACAGAGTGAGATAAGACACAGGCACTGAGTGAGATGAGACACAGGCACAGAGTGGGATGAGACACAGGCACAGAGTGAGATGAGACACAGGCACAGAGTGAGATGAGACACGCAAAGAGAGAAATGACACACACAAAGAGAGAGATGGGGCAGGCACAGAGTGAGATGAGACACAGGCACAGAGAGAGATGAGACACGCAAAGAGAGAAATGACACACACAAAGATAGAGATGGGGCAGGCACACAGTGAGATGAGACACAGGCACCGAGTGAGATGAGACACAGGCACAGAGTGAGATGAGACACAGGCACAGAGTGAGACGAAACACAGGCACAGAGTACCCTTTAAGCTAAGAGATGCAAACTGTGAGCACACAGGTGACATTATTGAAAAATGTGAAAATATAATTCCTTATTTCACACAGACACTCAGTGTGATCCTTGTCAAAAATGAGTGAGATGAGACACAGGCACAGAGTGATATGAGACACAGGCACAGAGTGAGATGAAACACAGGCAGAGAGTACCCTTTAAGCTAAGAGATGCAAACTGTGAGCACACAGGTGACATCATTGAAAAATGTGAAAATATAATTCCTTATTTCACACAGACACTCAGTGTGATCCTTGTCAAAAATAAGTGAGATGAGACACAGGCACAGAGTGAGATGAGACACAGGCACAGAGTGAGATGAGACACACAAAGAGAGAAATGACACACACAAAGAGAGAGATGGGGCAGGTACAGAGTGAGATGAGACACAGGCACAGATTGAGATGAGACACAGGCACAGAGTGAGGTGAGAAACAGGCACTGAGTGAGATGAGACACAGGCACAGAGTGAGATGAGACACAGGCACAGAGTGAGATGAGACACAGGCACAGAGTGAGATGAGACACGCAAAGAGAGAAATGACACACACAAAGAGAGAGATGGGGCAGGCACAGAGTGAGATGAGACACAGTCACAGAGTGAGATGAGACACGCAAAGAGAGAAATGACACACACAAAGAGAGAGATGGGGCAGGCACAGAGTGAGATGAGACACAGGCACAGAGTGAGATGGGACACAGACACAGAGTGAGATGAGACACAGGCACAGAGTGAGGTGAAACACAGGCACAGAGTACCCTTTAAGCTAAGAGATGCAAGCTGTGAGCAGACACAGGTGACATTATTGAAAAATGTGAAAATATAATTCCATATTTCACACAGACACTCAGTTTGATCCTTGTCAAAAATGAGTGAGATGAGACACAGGCACAGAGTGGGATGAGACACAGGCACAGAGTGAGATGAGACACAGGTACAGAGTGAGATGAGACACACAAAGAGAGAAATGACACACACAAAGAGCGGGATGGGGCAGGTACAGAGTGAGATGAGACACAGGCACAGAGTGAGATGAGACACAGGCACAGAGTGAGATGAGACACAGGCACTGAGTGATATGAGACATAGGCACATAGTGAGATGAGACACAGGCACAGAGTGAGATGAGACACAGGCACAGAGTGAGACGAGACACAGGCACAGAGTGAGATGAGACACGCAAAGAGAGAAATGACACACACAAAGAGAGAGATGGGGCAGGCACAGAGTGAGATGAGACACAGGCACAGAGTGAGATGAGACACGCAAAGAGAGAAATGACACACACAAAGAGAGAGATGGGGCAGGCACAGAGTGAGATGAGACACAGTCGCAGAGTGAGATGAGACACGCAAAGAGAGAAATGACACACACAAAGAGAGCAATGGGGCAGGCACAGAGTGAGATGAGACACAGACACATAGTGAGATGAGACACAGGCAAAGAGTGAGATGAGACACAGGCACAGAGTGAGATGAGACAAAGGCACAGAGTGAGATGAGACACAGCCACAGAGTGAGATGAGACACAGGCACAGAGTGAGATGAGACACAGGTACAGAGTGAGATGAGACACAGGCACAGAGTGAGATGAGACATGCAAAGAGAGAAATGACACACACAAAGAGAGAGATGGGGCAGGCACAGAGTGAGATGAGACACAGGCACAGAGTGAGATGAGACACAGGCACAGAGTGAGATGAGACACAGGCACAGAGTGAGATGAGACACAGGCACAGAGTGAGATGAGACACAGGCACAGAGTGAGATGAGACACCCAAAGAGTTGTGATGTATTCCTATAGGTTCTGTATCGATCCCCCTATTCCTGACCCTATTCTGGTTAACAAGTTAACTAGCAGCCATCCCATGAGGCAGAAAACCCCCATGATGCAGGAACCGTTATCTGATAAAGCCACACTACGGCACAGGAACGTGTTATCTGATTAGGTCATAACGCTTGCCATCTAATTAGACAAGCGAAATTCCTCCAGCCCCTGATAAGGCATACGGAGTTCTCAAAACAAATCAAACCTATGACAGACCTGGGAAAAACCCTGCGGCCATTGTTTTGATTTCACCGAGAACTTCAGCAAAAGAATGTGCTAACGACCAGGTCGTATGACATCCTTATTGACGTATCTATGTCCATCCTTACGTCAATCTCGGCACCTTAAAGGTATAAATATTACCGATATTGCCCTATGCAAACACACGCGGTGGTGACGAGATCGGAGCAGCCAGACTTGCCAAAGCCCAGAGCAGAGCAGACCCCGCTGGCGCAGCCCCGCCTTCCTGACGCGCTGAGAACGAGACGCTGCTTTCTCCTGCCGAGAAATCCAGCTCCGGCGCTTCCGGGTAGCCCTCGCAGGCAGCCTGGAATATCGAGACCAGAGACGAGAGATACCATCCCTCATTCATCCTAGATTCCAGGTACAGAACTGAATAACCCCTTGCAGAGAATTCTTTAGTCAGTCACTTGGCAAAACAAACTTAACTTAAACTGTAACTTTCTATTCCCGCCCACGTATTAGGCTTAGGTCAGGTACACGGGGTAGGCATAGTTAGAAACACCAGTTGAGTACGATTAGTCAAATGTAAATGTGTATGTATTCATTTTATTCATTTTAAACCTTCATATGGCTTAGAAACCATATCAATGTTTTTACAGTATTATTTTATACTTCTGCTTTTATTGTATGCACTTTACTTAACCATAAGTATTGCAATAATATCGATCCATTTCTCTTGTATGAGAAAAGAGACTGATCAATAAATAACATCTTTTATTGAACACGCCCGTCTCTTCCTTTTCTCTACAATCTGGTGAGACTAAGAATGCACGTACTGACTGAGTAAAATAAGTCGTCTTTTGTTTTCACACGACTCTAGAGATACACTCTTGATTAGGGGAGAGCAAAGTTGTCATGTTCTATGGTTGTCAGAAACTAAATCCCTTCTTGTCTATCCAGGGAGGTTCAACTCCTCCTTGCCTATTCGAGAAAGTTTCTAGTGAACTCTGAGCTAGCTGGCAAACCCAAAACTTTAAGTCTAATATCGACAATAGAAGACCTAGTTAACGTCTGGTCTAGGCCTATACTATTGAAGGTATTATTCCAATGCGCAGAGCCTATTGGGATAATAGGAACTACACTACATGGCGCCCATCGCGTTTGGAAGGGCGATAAAACTAACATAAGACATTTAGAGAAACTCAGTCGTGCTTTTTCACTCAGACCCCCTTTTTTCCCATAATACTCCAAAGACGTCTGGAGTGGGTGAAAGGTAATATCCGCCAGACCTCGCAGGAGGAAACTCCTATGTATGGCCCTTGGTTTAGTCAACATTGAAGGATACACTGTTCCAAAATATTGTGCATCTAATCTTTGTTTCCATAAGAACCTGATCTGCAAAACAAACTAAATAACCTTCTGGACAGTACAATGTCAGACACTGAAGGAGAAAGAGAGGCAGTTAGAATAATAACTGAACTCGCAGCAGCTGATAATGCACTGCAAGACGCTGACCCGGATATAATACTCATCGCGGTCAACATAAGAAAATCTATAACTTTAAAACTTATAGAAAATGGACTGACACCTAGAGGTGGCACAGTCATATTCGTAATTGAGGCACACGAATATCGGCAGACAGAGGTATTCTATTCATGGACACACTTTCCAGCAGCAAATGCTGTAACAAAGGTCTTCCACTATTACAAAACAGAGGAACCTCCTAATGAGTACACTCCTTTCGAGGAGGTGGAAGTACCACTTAAATTTCAAGAGCATCTGCTCTTATTTAATGGCGCCCTAAAACATAATAATCACATCACCAGGCTCGGTCCATTAGGTAGACCAGGAGCAACGTGGCCGGTCCTAGCCGGATACACACCACATCCAGACATTGATGGGATGTCTGCAGCAGAGCTTTTAACACAGCTAAAACAATTAATAAAATTACATAGACAATTAGTCCAATATGTGATGCGGACTTCAACAATTCAACCAGCAATTAAAATTCCACAGCTGACCCCTCATCAGGGGAACACAAATAAAATTACACCACAGAACATACAGTCCTGCCTAGGTAAAGTACCAGCTAAAAGGGAACAAATACCATTCTGGTTAGCACAAAAAATCACCCAAATAGAGGCGGTGTTTCCAGACACCACCCCTGTGGATAAACACAGGATTCTGACTATCTGTCTTCCAATGGGAATCGCACCACACGTGGAGGACTGTGACACTTGGGGTACAGTCTTTGCTTCCAGCTACACAAAAACGCACGGTGTTCCATCCATTTCGGTAATACCAGATGTGCTAAAACAAATTCAAGACGAATACGGTCCAGAACCCGCTTTAACTCTTGGTATGAAATTACTAAAAGACTTCAAGCAGGTCTCGGCTATATTATTAGCCAACATAAAGGGAGAAGCAGCAAATGTGGTGATCCGCCAGAGGTTAAAGGAGACAGATATAGCAGACCAACCAGCTGAAATTGCCAGAATTATAGAAAAATCCTATGAGGAACTAGGTAGAGATAGTTTAGGTGGAATACCAGTAAAACCACAACTGATTGAAAGTCCCGAAAAAATATTTTTTAATAATAATTCAACATCACAAAAAAAGAGCTGGGATGGAAACAAACAATCCAATCCTAAAGAAAAGAAATTCCAGTCCAGAGGAAGGTCTCCTCGGCGGAGAGAAAAATCTCCGAACCAAAGACACAGGTCACCCCAAAGTGACCCCTCTGGGAAAAGATATAACCTTAGGAATACGGATAATATAAAGAAGCCTGATAGATATCAAGACATTGATACACGTCCCTCTCAATCTTTTCAGACTTCCTCGCAGAAATCGGAAAGAAGAGGACGATCAGAACAAAGAGAAGAGCACGCCAAGTCCAAAGACAAGGAACCTGCTCATCTAAAAAAGAAATTACAATTTCCAAAAAAGAAGGTAGCCAGTATCAAGGTAGTTAACAATGCCGAGAATACTGAGGACACAACTGAAAAACGGAGAATGGGCTCAGACAATGCTAGACAGCGCAGCAGAAGTGAGCATAGCTCGCAAAGTCCTTATGAATCTTCTGGAGACAGTGGACACGAATGAATATCTTCAAGTGGAAACTGCAGACACCAGAGTTAGCAAACCTCACAAAATATATGAAATAACTTTACGTATAGAAGGGGATAAGACTAGAAAAATAAGGGGACTATTTTGGGATAATCTCTCCAAGGGCTATGACATCCTTCTAGCTGAAAAAGGCTGGCCACCAGAGTTTGTCAGGGAGTGCCCTCATGGCGAAGAAATAATTATGTATGTAAATCAAAAATGGACTAGCTAATTAATCAAAAGAAAATAAATTATTTTAATTTATCAAGGACTCAAGTATGTTTTGTCAACGGTTTGTGGCACCTGGTAGGTGTGCTCATAAAGCCCTCACCCACCAACCTAGTTGGTGGCATGCTTCATCATCGGGCCCACCCAGTGACACCTAGCGTGTCCCGGGTGTGCTTCGACGCCTGAAGACAGCGGAGCAGGTATGTCGCTGTGTGTGCGGTGAAGACTGTTATGGATCGTGAGTTTAAAACGGCTTGGCGGGGATCCCAGTGCCCAAGGGCAAATACACTTTATTGGCTGGGTCACCGTCAGCGGTTAAAAATAAGGCTATTGGATGTTAGAGGCGAGTTACGACCTCCCACATCCTAGGGTGTGTAAACATGTTTCAGCCAGTGCCTTATGACTATGCTGGCTTTCTTCAGGACGGGTAAAAAAGGGTGTGTGCAGTTAAAACTAGTGGGTGTATATCCAGACTATGTGTATACACGCCCTAAAGTGTTTATCTATGTGTGAGTGGGGGATTCCCATCTCAAGAAAACACCTTTACATTTAACATAAAGGACAAGGACAAAACATACATGAAAGAAGGTTAGAGTCATTGGCTTTATGCTTGATATACAGTTGGTTGCCGGCTCTATAGCGGTGAAGGTGCTGGCTATGAGCGGCTATGGTGTAATGGTATTGGTGGTACCATTAGGGTGGGGTTCGCACTTGATTACGGTAGTGGGGTGGCTAAAACACGAATTGTACATAGGTAGTGTACAGTGGTACAGGAGGAAAACATAAGAGTTCATTCTTACGCTAGTTTGTCAAGAGTGCTACTTCAAGGTTAGAGAAGTGGCATGGGTTGACCCTGTGGAATAAAAACATGGGTTTTGCCACACAGTTTTAGAGAGAGAGAGAGAGACCTGTGGGGGAGAAAACGCTTACCAGAGATGAAGAACCGTCAAAGTACTCACAGAGTTCTTGGTCAGAGCCTGCCGTAGACCTGTACTGCCTCCTTCGCTGCACCGGTAGCGAATGGCCCTGGGAGTGGGCTTTTTATACTGTTAGTAGATTGTCCAAACGTTTGCACCTGTGTTGTTTGAGGAAAGGGTGAAAAGACTCGAAATACCGGGTCAGTGCGCTCGCGAGCGCTGGTCATGATCGCGGTGACGGTCTGCGCATGCGCGTTGTAGTGCGCTATTGCCGCGCATGCGCATTAGAGTGCTGGTCCTGCGCATGCGCGGTAGTGGAAGAGTCAGCACTACTTGCTTGCGCATGCGTGGTTAAAGCGGCGCAATTGGGAACCAACAGGTGTTAATGTTATTAAGGGTTTATGTGATGGACTGGGGCAATGGGTAGCAATTGTTAAGGTAGATACATGCCTCATTATAATAGGACGATGGCCTTTGGAAGGATGGTACTGTTGGGGGGCATGCCTCATTATAACCAGACGATAGTCTGTGGAGGGCTGGCACTGTGGGGGGGGGGGGGGGGGTTGGTTGGTTTACGTCCTGATCACGTGTGGGACAAAGAGTTCCACGGAATGGCATCGTTGAGCCCATTGGTCGATGTTGAAAGACGGTATATCCATCTTTGTTCTTTGCCTAGAAGTCTTTTGTCATTTTCAATGGTACTTTCAGGGATCTGCTCAATTATTGTCCACTTAAAGTCATTGGGTGTGTGACAGTGGGTGATGAAATGGTTTGTAAGCTTGCTTACGTTTTTTTTGCATCGGATCGTGCTTCGATGCTCTGTGATTCTGGTCTTGATCTTTCGGGTGGTCATCCCCACGTAGCAGAGGCCACATGTGCACGTCAGAAGGTACACCACATTGCGTGAGTTGCAGTTAGTGTGACTTTGTTGCGTCCATATTTTGTTGGGTTCCAGGTTGAGCGTTCTGGTGTGTGTCGTCAGATGACACACACTGCAATCATTGCAAGGATAGTGTCCAATGACCTTTGGAAGTCCCCAGGCATTCAAGATGGTATTCGCTGGTTGTTTCTGTGGTAGTCTGGGTCTGGTGCTCACCAGCTGGTCCTTGAGGTTTTTGTTCCTCTTGTAGGCGAATCTTGGGGTTTCCCAATTCCTTTCTCCAGAGTTGATAATCCTCCAGTGTTTTTTTATGATTTTGGTCACCTCATTGGAAGCCGTGTTGTAGGTAGTGACGCAGGTAACTGGTTGTTCCTGGTCCTCTTTCACGTGTGTCTCCAGAAGGGCATCCCGGTTCTGGTTCCTCGCCCTTTTCTGGGTTTTGCGAATGATGGTTTTGGGGTATCCACGGTTTTCAAGTTTGGTGGCTAGTTCAGCAGATTGTGCTTTGTAGTCATTTACATTGGTGCAGTTCCTTCGGATGCGGAGGAACTGTCCGAATGGTAGGTTTTCTCTCAGGGGCCGGGGGTGGAAACTGTTATAGTGCAGCAGAGAGTTCCTGGCTGTAGGTTTATGGTAAGTCGTCGTGGTTAGGGTTCCATCTTTTGCCCTGATGTCTAGGTCCAGGAAGGGCAATGATTCGTTACTGGCCGAGCTAGTAAACTTCAAGTATTGGTCCCTGGTGTTGAGCCATGTCATGAAGTTGTCCAGGTCCATCTGTGAGCCTTGCCAAATGACCAGGATATCATCAATGTACCTGTGCCATTTCAGGATATGGTGACTGAAGGGGTTACTGGTCGTGGCAATGTGTGAGCACTCAAAGTGGTGTACATATAATCCTGCTACACTCGGAGCAAAGACGCTGCCCATGGACGTGCCATTTGTTTGCAGGTAGAAGTCGCCCTCGTACTCAAAAAAGTTTTGCTTGAGGGCCAGGGTGGCACATGCCAATATGAAGTCCCTGGGGGTGTCATATCCTGAAATGGCACAGGTACATTGATGATATCCTGGTCATTTGGCAAGGCTCACAGATGGACCTGGACAACTTCATGACATGGCTCAACACCAGGGACCAATACTTGAAGTTTACTAGCTCGGCCAGTAACGAATCATTGCCCTTCCTGGACCTAGACATCAGGGCAAAAGATGGAACCCTAACCACGACGACTTACCATAAACCTACAGCCAGGAACTCTCTGCTGCACTATAACAGTTTCCACCCCCGGCCCCTGAGAGAAAACCTACCATTCGGACAGTTCCTCCGCATCCGAAGGAACTGCACCAATGTAAATGACTACAAAGCACAATCTGCTGAACTAGCCACCAAACTTGAAAACCGTGGATACCCCAAAACCATCATTCGCAAAACCCAGAAAAGGGCGAGGAACCAGAACCGGGATGCCCTTCTGGAGACACACGTGAAAGAGGACCAGGAACAACCAGTTACCTGCATCACTACCTACAACACGGCTTCCAATGAGGTGACCAAAATCATAAAAAAACACTGGAGGATTATCAACTCTGGAGAAAGGAATTGGGAAACCCCAAGATTCGCCTACAAGAGGAACAAAAACCTCAAGGACCAGCTGGTGAGCACCAGACCCAGACTACCACAGAAACAACCAGCGAATACCATCTTGAATGCCTGGGGACTTCCAAAGGTCATTGGACACTATCCTTGCAATGATTGCAGTGTGTGTCATCTGACGACACACACCAGAACGCTCAACCTGGAACCCAACAAAATATGGACGCAACAAAGTCACACTAACTGCAACTCACGCAATGTGGTGTACCTTCTGACGTGCACATGTGGCCTCCGCTACGTGGGGATGACCACCCGAAAGATCAAGACCAGAATCACAGAGCATCGAAGCACGATCCGATGCAAAAAAAACGTAAGCAAGCTTACAAACCATTTCATCACCCACTGTCACACACCCAATGACTTTAAGTGGACAATAATTGAGCAGATCCCTGAAAGTACCATTGAAAATGACAAAAGACTTCTAGGCAAAGAACAAAGATGGATATACCGTCTTTCAACATCGACCAATGGGCTCAACGATGCCATTCCGTGGAACTCTTTGTCCCACACGTGATCAGGACGTAAACCAACCAACCCCCCCCCCCCCACAGTGCCAGCCCTCCACAGACTATCGTCTGGTTATAATGAGGCATGCCCCCCAACAGTACCATCCTTCCAAAGGCCATCGTCCTATTATAATGAGGCATGTATCTACCTTAACAATTGCTACCCATTGCCCCAGTCCATCACATAAACCCTTAATAACATTAACACCTGTTGGTTCCCAATTGCGCCGCTTTAACCACGCATGCGCAAGCAAGTAGTGCTGACTCTTTCACTACCGCGCATGCGCAGGACCAGCACTCTAATGCGCATGCGCGGCAATAGCGCACTACAACGCGCATGCGCAGACCGTCACCGCGATCATGACCAGCGCTCGCGAGCGCACTGACCCGGTATTTCGAGTCTTTTCACCCTTTCCTCAAACAACACAGGTGCAAACGTTTGGACAATCTACTAACAGTATAAAAAGCCCACTCCCAGGGCCATTCGCTACCGGTGCAGCGAAGGAGGCAGTACAGGTCTACGGCAGGCTCTGACCAAGAACTCTGTGAGTACTTTGACGGTTCTTCATCTCTGGTAAGCGTTTTCTCCCCCACAGGTCTCTCTCTCTCTCTCTAAAACTGTGTGGCAAAACCCATGTTTTTATTCCACAGGGTCAACCCATGCCACTTCTCTAACCTTGAAGTAGCACTCTTGACAAACTAGCGTAAGAATGAACTCTTATGTTTTCCTCCTGTACCACTGTACACTACCTATGTACAATTCGTGTTTTAGCCACCCCACTACCGTAATCAAGTGCGAACCCCACCCTAATGGTACCACCAATACCATTACACCATAGCCGCTCATAGCCAGCACCTTCACCGCTATAGAGCCGGCAACCAACTGTATATCAAGCATAAAGCCAATGACTCTAACCTTCTTTCATGTATGTTTTGTCCTTGTCCTTTATGTTAAATGTAAAGGTGTTTTCTTGAGATGGGAATCCCCCACTCACACATAGATAAACACTTTAGGGCGTGTATACACATAGTCTGGATATACACCCACTAGTTTTAACTGCACACACCCTTTTTTACCCGTCCTGAAGAAAGCCAGCATAGTCATAAGGCACTGGCTGAAACATGTTGACACACCCTAGGATGTGGGAGGTCGTAACTCGCCTCTAACATCCAATAGCCTTATTTTTAACCGCTGACGGTGACCCAGCCAATAAAGTGTATTTGCCCTTGGGCACTGGGATCCCCGCCAAGCCGTTTTAAACTCACGATCCATAACAGTCTTCACCGCACACACAGCGACATACCTGCTCCGCTGTCTTCAGGCGTCGAAGCACACCCGGGACACGCTAGGTGTCACTGGGTGGGCCCGATGATGAAGCATGCCACCAACTAGGTTGGTGGGTGAGGGCTTTATGAGCACACCTACCAGGTGCCACAAACCGTTGACAAAACATACTTGAGTCCTTGATAAATTAAAATAATTTATTTTCTTTTGATTATTTAGCTAGTCCATTTTTGATTTACATACATATAATCCGGGGGATAAGGACTAGCTATCTGGTCCTCTCTCTCCATCTTGATACACGCAGAAGAAATAATTATGCCTGCCTTCTCAAATCATATCCCAATTCATAAAAAATACACACTTGCCAGAAAGTGGGCAGTAGCTCAAGCTCCTGCTTTATATAAAAATCATGTAGGATGGGATGAGGACTCTCCTCCTCACAAAATCCAGTTAAAATCACAACCTACTGCACAAAGACAGTACCCAATTAAGCAAGAAGCTAAAAAACAGGTAAAAGAAATCCTAGATCAACTAGAATACCAGGGGGTGATTGAAACTTGCACCTCACAAATGAACAACCCTTTGTTTCCGGTCTCCAAACCAGACAATTCATATAGTCTAGTTTTGGATTACCGACACCTTAACTCATGTTGCAAAACTTTTGCAGTGCAAAACTCGCATAGTGCTGCACTAATGAATAACATAGTGCGCAAAAAATACAAAACAACATTAGACATCTCTAATGGATTCTTTTGTCAAAACATAGCACCAGAGAGCAGATATTTGTCTGCATTCTCAATAAATGGCACTCAAAAACAATTCTGTCGGTTAGCCCAGGGGTACAAGAATAGCCCAGGGGTATTCTCAGCGAGAGTAACAGAATTACTACAAACATATGATGACGAGGCATTATCTTATGTCGACGACATATACCTAACAGATGATGACTTGGATACTCACTTGAAGAGAGTGAACACCATAATACTTGGGTTCGCAGCAGAGGGTTACAAATTCAACTTTAAAAAATCCAGAATTGCCCATCTAACAGTCCTGTTCTTAGGATACGAATTATCAAGTGAAGGCAAAAGCCTGGCTGACAATTTCCTAGCGAAATGTGCCGTACTCCAAGCACCTAGAACACTAAAAAACCTACAGTCAATTCTAGGCTTCCTAAATTTCGGAAGAACATACATTGCAAATTACGCAGAAAGGGTCAAACCCCTTTATGATCTAATAAAACCAGATTTTAAAAGAACCAATTGGACTCAAATACACACAGAAATTTTGAGATCCTTACAAACAGACATGTTAATTAAAACAAAATTAGAAACACGTGATAACACACGCAATCTTGTGATTCGAGTCATCCCAGGAAGATGCGGATTCACATACCTGACCTCTAATGAGGGAGAAAAGGTACCAATTGCATTCAAATCACACTTGTACACAGAAGCTGAAAAGAAATTCAGCATTAAAGAAAACATTGTTCATGCAGTTCAAACCGCAATAGCTAGAGAAAAAGATCAAGCGGACGGTAGACGTATCATAGTCAGAACAGCAGAATCAGCCTTTGAGGCATTAACAACACCTTGTAATTTACCAACAACAACATTGAATCCGGAATGGATACAATGGGTGAATTCAATTACAACGGACAAAGTATACTACTACTTTGATCCAGAACTAAAGGAATTGAAAAATCTAGAATATGAAAGAACATTGCCTCTGCCTATCGACATTCTGCCCTTACGACAATACGCTTGTGTAATCTATACAGACGGACATGCTCAACCCTCCGTTTGGGGAGAACAAGCATACAACCCAACATGTGAGATTACAAAAGAAGTGTGGCGCGGAGGTAAACTAAGACCTCTATTAACAAAAACACACTCAGTAGAAACTAATTCAGAACAACAGACTGAAATAATAGCATTGAAAATGGCGCTAGATAATGCGGATCGCGAATTCCCGACACTTATAGTGTCCGATTCATATTACTGCGTCAAATCATATAACAACGATTTGCAGACATGGATTCAAAACGGTTACAAAGATGACACAGGTGCAACAATAAAGCAAAAACTGCTTTGGGAACAAATAGCTCTTTTACAGAAAGAACTACCAAAGACTCACGTGACACACTCACTGAGTCATCAGCGTGATGGCGTTCACGTTGCAGGGAATTCATTGGCTGAGACAGCCACAGCGGTAGCAACTAAATCGGCTTCCGTAGCTCAAAAAAAGTGTACAGTGAAGTATATTGACGGTGAAACAGTGCTGGCGGTGAAAACGTCATCAAAAGGCGACTGCTCAGCGCTACCGATCAACTATCCACTCAATTATACATACATAATCGATGCAAACTCCGTCCCTTTTGCTCGAATCCCTGGAGTGGGGGATAGAGTGATTCCAAACATGGACAGGAGAAACTTGTTAATAGCAGACGCACATATGGGCGAGGGTCTCAGACACCTCAAACTAAAAGATTCTCTGGAAGAATTACAATCAAGGTACTGGTGGCCAGGCATGAGCCTGCATCATACCATTTTTGTAAAGAACTGCCCAAACTGTAACAGAAATCGTAGTGGTGAGAGAAACCGTGTAATACCGTGTCGTTTCACTCCAGAAAAGATCAACAGTAAAAAGCAAAGCGTCCGATTAACATATACAGGCTAGTTTCCACTTATAACGTAGATCATCAGCACTCGGCTGACGTCTGGACTGTTATACAAAGATTTGCGAGTCTAAATGGCATATACGCTAAGAGCATGCTACGTTTGACCATTGTTTTCAATCTGGCCCTCCAGCCTGAGGGGAAAAATGGCCAAGTGAGCATAGCACAGCGGGACTCTTCTCACTTCCTTCCTGAGGGATACGGGATGGTGTAAAGAAAAAACCAAGGCATACAGCTATCTATAACAGAAAGGATATTAGGTTCGGGAGCTGGGTGGGTCAAACATCTAATAAGTATCCAACTTAGTCTAAATAACTTGCCAAGAAATTCTCTGAAGGGATTCAGTCCGTGCGAATTATTATTTGGAACTAGGATGTTAGTCTTAGACCTCGACAGTCAGACTTCAGTGGTGAAGGAAAAAAGCTTTGATATCAAAGATCGTTTGGCTGTTTTGCAGGACTTAAACGAAACAAGAAAAGACCTGAGCAACATAAAGTTGAAACAGCAGCCAACAACCACTGAAGAACCACCACCTGTCCCAGCAAGACCTGTCTGGATTCCAAAAGTCGGGGATCTAGTCAGAGAAAAGATCGGGGTAAAGAAGGAATTTGGGCCTTCTTACAGAAAAGCAGTTCCTGTCTTGTCTGTCAACGGGACAAGATCAGTTGTACTACCGCCGCTTGCTGGTAAAAAGGAGAACCGAGTTGTATCCATCGACCTGGTAAAACCACAACATGTGGCCGATAACAAATAGTAGGCCAAGTGGACTCCCGAGAAGTAGTAGAACACCAAGATTTACTACTAACACAGAGGTTCAATCTAAGAGGCTAATCACATTCGAAACGCCTACAGAACTACAACAAGGACTATGCAACAATGCAATGGAACTTAGACCTCTGAAAACCCAAATAAGAACATTTAGCAGAGACACACCAATCTATAATGAAGTAACAAACGACTATGCAAGAAACAGTAATCCTGAAGCAATTGGAACAATTGACAGAACTGCATCCGGCTACTTCATAAACTTCGATGATTCCTCTGAAGGCTTCACTGAATCAAAAACACAGCCATCAACAAAAACCTTTAAAGATAAAGTTAAAGTACTTTTGAAACAACTGAAAAAACATATCTAATTTCTCCTTGGATTGAATTTTGGGTGGGTTTTGGTGCATTTATCCTCATACTTTGGCTCATCATGGTACTAACTTTGGGACGCTTCATTGAGGGAAAATATGCTAAAATGGACACAGCAAGTCAGAAAATCAACTTGATCCTCAAACCACACACATCTTCACACGTCGAGAAAAGAGAACTTTCTTCAGTCAACTTCACAGCCAATCCTATACCGGGTGGGGTAGCATGGGACAAAACTGACTATGAAATTTATGGGCCGGTTGAAATCCTGAAATATCCACACCAAATTAAGATCTCGTTGAGTGACTTTGTAAAACCAAGCTCATTTGCTGATGATTGGGACTTTGAAAGTATAAATAATATGATGTCTGACTTAGTGATGTCTGCTAAATTTACCAAACATGATTATTTGCAGGGTTCGACAAATTATGATAGTATGTACTGTTATAACCACTATGGTAACCATTTTCTACATAGATCTGCACAACCTAGAAATGTTTTAAATTATAATCAATGGGAACATTGTGCAACCCCTCCAAAAGGAAGCTCAAGAACCGTTTATGACAAATATTCATACTTTTCAGGTTTTAACACAAGTAATGCCGAAACATTTTATTTCAAATTGTCAAATAAGACAGGGACAAAGACCATGATAACAAACACGAAATTGATATATTCAGACTCATTCTTTGAACAAATGAATACTTTTGGTTTTGATTATTGGGAGTAAAAAGTGTTTGGGGTACAAAAGAATGGCAAGTACAGGGTATAGAATCTTTGTTTAGAGCCTGCATGATCCCAGAACAAATTATATTTTTAAATGACACTGTTCAACAAACTACCTGTCTTGGCTTAGCCAAAATCAAAGACTTAAATAAACCGTCTATTCCAAAACCAACAATGAACAGCAATAGCTCCACAGATGAAGAGATAGACGTAAATTATGTATTAAACCAAAACAGAACACATCCTGATTGGAAACAGTGGTTGATCTGGCCCACAGATACTAATAACTGTCAAAACAGATTCCTGAACAAAACACAGGGGTTCCAAAAGACCAGGCCAGACCCTAGATATTCCCAAAGACAACACCCAGGAATAATAACCACCTACAGTGTGGGCAAATTATGCCTTCAGTGGCTACAGACTTCCACACTGGCAGAAATTAAGCAACACCTAACTTTACTTACTGATGGTGCTGACTTGCGTGATTTCATTATGGGACCGCGCAAACAGCGTCAGAAACGTTTCATAGCAGCCTCTGTATTTGCAGCATACAACGAGGCCTGGAAGGTGACTCAAATTGAGACAGCAGAAAGAATACGGGAAATTGACCGTATTAATTTGGAAAAATCACTTTCCGTAGTGGACAATGGGTTAATGACTCTGTCCTCCAGAATTTTTTCTTTGGACAGCATTGTTTCTTCAGCAATCGACATATTATCGCAAGACTTACTGTTGTTACAACACGGTCAGTCTCAATTGCGTTCTATTGTACAGCTTGGCTGGACGTTACAAAATCTGCGTTCAGGCTATGTGCCTTGGCGTTTAATCAACACAACGTCACTATTCAATATCTTTAACCTTACTGATAAACAAATCAGTATGGCACAAAAGGGTGCTGATTATACAATCCTGAGCATTGAAAAACTCGAGAGATTACCAGTGACAATGTCAGAACGACCTGTCAGTGAATGGATAATACATGGGATAATTAATATTCCAATATCAACCTTCAGGTTTCAATACTGCCAAAAATATATACAGGCTGGCATGTACGAAAAATTGGGAAAGGGGTACATTAAAACAACATGGAACTTGCCCTATTCACATGCATGTGTCAGTAATAAAGGACAGAAAGTGTTTCTTAGTGGCAATAATTGTGCAATGTCACTGAGCGGTACACTTCTGTGTAATGGAATTAGTTTGCATGGAGCCTGTGAAGGGAACTCAAATAACCTTTCATGTCACCAGCTAGGCGCACCTGCAACAGAGATAGAACCATTCTTTCAAAGACTCTATAATGGGAGTTACATTCTAATTGTAGATCGCAGATGCTGTAGTCTTATGCCCGGGACTCCTTATCTCGTAACTACGACTGCGAAGGTCAAGTGCTGTGGACGCTTATTGTTCCCCAGCTCCCTTCCAGACAGGGAGGCAAGGGCATGGCCCAACTTGAAAATTACTTCTATTCGAATAGATACTTTAAGCAGAATGAAAACAGTGCTTCTTCAGACGCCGACCAGACTCACGTCATCAAAAGAAACGTATGATCTCCTAGTCGCAAGGACGACTGCAGAGATTCACTCCTTATTATCAACTAATTCCCCCATACATTTCGCAGAAATCCTGAATGAAATCTTAAATATTTCTGATACCAGTGGAGTCTCAAAAGTATTTAAGACAGTATTTTCGATGGCATTAACACCATTCAAAGCCATACTGGGTATTTTTCCAGATTTCGTCCATTCGATTTTTAGCGGGCTTCCCCTCATTTTAGGACTAATTGCAGGAATCCTATTCCTAGTCCTTATATTTCGTTATGGCAAACCATGTCACAGACAAAACACCTGCGACAAGGGAAGAAACAATCCTAGCCATTGGATACCGGGACCGGATATCAAAAATCCTGGGACTATCCCGGCTTAGAGACCTGAACATGACTTGGTTTCTTTCATTTCGACCAATGTGGCATCGATGTGTTTTACCTGTATTAAGGTGCTTGCTATGCGGAGAAGAATGCGTGTTAGACACCTGTCTGACTCTACAATCAGATGCGCCAATGGATGCAGAAACATTGTTGAGTCCAATAAAGGCTCATGCTTTGTGCTGCCCTCAACGGCTACCAATCCTGATGACGGCATTCGTGGAAGCTTCACCACTACGATTTAGGGGTAGTGAAGTTCAAGATGAAAGCAGCATTGATCAGGTACGACCTTCTGTCAGCAATACTAATCAAAACGTCAATGGAAACAATCATGCGCACGAATGCATGGTTACATCTTTTTCCGAGTTGGTGGAACTCTCCCAGGAAGCTGTTGACAGCTTTTTCGACAGTCTAAATGATATGATGTTCTCACCAGAGCAGAAATAGAGACTTTTGAGCAAGCTCGCACACGGCGTTCCCTGAATTTGGCCTTCAACTAGAATAGCAAAATACCATGAACAATTTTCCCTCCAGTTCACGGACAGCAATTTTTTTTCAGCAGCCCCAAAATATTTTTACGAATTTTTCGGGACACTTATTTTCTGCTTAAAGTAAGAACTATTCTTAGAGAACTAAACTTTCTATTTTTAGATACTTTGTAGACATTAGCTGCCCGCTGGTATGTTCATAATTATTTTATTCTGTGATGGAATGGTCTCGAACCTTTTTTCTGTATTAAGAGCCATTTCATGTGTAAATTCTCGTATACAAATTAGTGATAATGTATAGATATGCGTGATTACTTTAGCGTTATTCTACAGCTTGAGTGCATATATTACATGTGACTGTTTTTTCCGTATATTTGATAATTTCAAAATGCATTTATGTATTTTGGGGTGGTAAGGTATACACGATACTCTACAGTATGTTTTACTATGCATAGATTCGTAAATATGTCCATAGTTAGCGTGGAGTGGGTGTGATGTATTCCTATAGGTTCTGTATCGATCCCCCTATTCCTGACCCTATTCTGGTTAACAAGTTAACTAGCAGCCATCCCATGAGGCAGAAAACCCCCATGATGCAGGAACCGTTATCTGATAAAGACACACTACGGCACAGGAACGTGTTATCTGATTAGGTCATAACGCTTGCCATCTAATTAGACAAGCGATATTCCTCCAGCCCCTGATAAGGCATACGGAGTTCTCAAAACAAATCAAACCTATGACAGACCTGGGAAAAACCCTGCGGCCATTGTTTTGATTTCACCGAGAACTTCAGCAAAAGAATGTGCTAACGACCAGGTCGTATGACATCCTTATTGACGTATCTATGTCCATCCTTACGTCAATCTCGGCACCTTAAAGGTATAAATATTACCGATATTGCCCTATGCAAACACACGCGGTGGTGACGAGATCGGAGCAGCCAGACTTGCCGAAGCCCAGTGCAGAGCAGACCCCGCTGGCGCAGCCCCGCCTTCCTGACGCGCTGAGAACGAGACGCTGCTTTCTCCTGCCGAGAAATCCAGCTCCGGCGCTTCCGGGTAGCCCTCGCAGGCAGCCTGGAATATCGAGACCAGAGACGAGAGATACCATCCCTCATTCATCCTAGATTCCAGGTACAGAACTGAATAACCCCTTGCAGAGAATTCTTTAGTCAGTCACTTGGCAAAACAAACTTAACTTAAACTGTAACTTTCTATTCCCGCCCACGTATTAGGCTTAGGTCAGGTACACGGGGTAGGCGTAGTTAGAAACACCAGTTGAGTACGATTAGTCAAATGTAAATGTGTATGTATTCATTTTATTCATTCTAAACCTTCATATGGCTTAGAAACCATATTAATGTTTTTACAGTATTATTTTATACTTCTGCTTTTATTGTATGCACTTTACTTAACCATAAGTATTGCAATAATATCGATCCATTTCTCTTGTATGAGAAAAGAGACTGATCAATAAATAACATCTTTTATTGAACACGCCCGTCTCTTCCTTTTCTCTACAATCTGGTGAGACTAAGAATGCACGTACTGACTGAGTAAAATAAGTCGTCTTTTGTTTTCACACGACTCTAGAGATACACTCTTGATTAGGGGAGAGCAAAGTTGTCATGTTCTATGGTTGTCAGAAACTAAATCCCTTCTTGTCTATCCAGGGAGGTTCAACTCCTCCTTGCCTATTCGAGAAAGTTTCTAGTGAACTCTGAGCTAGCTGGCAAACCCAAAACTTTAAGTCTAATATCGACAATAGAAGACCTAGTTAACGTCTGGTCTAGGCCTATACTATTGAAGGTATTATTCCAATGCGCAGAGCCTATTGGGATAATAGGAACTACACTACAGAGTGAGATGAGACACGCAAAGAGTGAGATGGTGCAGGCAGAGAGTGAGATTTATAATGAAACTGTACTGCACTGTTGCTGTGACACAGTTACTGTGCTATAAACTTACTTATGTTATAAACTAGTGTTTATATGGTTCACCTATTGTAATTGCTATGTAGTATGTTAGTAGTGATCTATAATATGTTATTTTTTCTTGACCACAGATTGTAATCATCTATAGAAAGATAAAAGAATATGCCGACGAAGGAAAGAAGAAAAAAAGTTACAAACATGCTTTATTGTCCAAGAAAACACAATTAGAAGATTCATCCAAAACACAATCTTCAGTGAAAAAAAAGAATGCTCACGGTAAGCAAACAAAGGAGTTTTTTAGGAAATTAACGCAATGTAAAAAATATCTGGATATTGTTTCAAAGAAAAAAAAATCAGCTGTAAATACAAAGAAAAAGCAGAGCGCCCCAAAAAATGTTAGACCTATGAAGGAGATGATATTGTCTATAGTAATAGAAGGAGAAATCAATTTATTGACATTCGTAGACAAATGTTTTATAACAGAATTGTTTTAAATGTATTAAAAAATGTTAAGGTTTATAAAAAGAAGACTTCTTTTTACAAGAAAAAGAAAAGTATAGTGAAGATTGTGGATCAGGCTTTTGAAGTGAAAAACAAATTATACGGTTTAGTAATCAATAGAATTCGTACACTATGTAAGGTAATCAATGTTTTGAAATCAAAATGTAAGTGGAAAAGAGTAATCAATTGGAATAATTTTTGTGATGTTTTTTCTGGAGAATGGAAGCATAGTTCAAGTTGTGAGCCATTTTTTAATGAAGAGAGTTACTTTCAGGATAATGATTTGGTGCATGCAGTTGACACCAGTGGTCGAGCATATGAGGTGAAGGATAGTTGTCCGGTTGAAAAAGAAAAAATTGTGCCTAGAAATGCAGATGAGGTGTTAGCTGATGAAGTTTTAGGGAGATGTCCTAAGGCTCCAGTGTATACTTGGAATTGTAGTAGTATTTGTAGTGTGCGACGGGATTCAATTGATTTGTTTCTCAATTTCTTACAGACATATACTAAGAAAAGTCTAAAACAAAAGATGAAAATGTTGCAAGAGTTAGATCCTTGCAGAGTGAGAGAAAAAACAGGTTTGCATGGGCATTCACTGGCTTGTCTTTCAAGAAAAGTATGTCAGAGTGTTTTTCACCATTTTAGGATGTTAGCAGTGCATCGTAATAAAGTGAGGAAATTAGTGAGAAGGTTGTATTGTGCAAAAAGTCCAGCACTTAAGCTAAAACAGTTAAACAGTGCTCTTTTGCAAGGATCTAAATTAGATGTGAAGAAAATTTGTGAAGAAATTCAGGTGAGTTACTTTGGTGAAAAAGAGGACAGTGCAGAAACTGATACAGTAATAGAAGGTAATGTGGAAGAGAATGTACAGATTTCAAGTACAGAAACATTTGACCATAAAATTACAAAGTTTAAGGTCAATTCAAGTGAAAGGCCTAATTTTTCTTGTGTGTGTTGTCGAAGAACTCATTATAAGAATCAGACTAGGTTAGTTGATTTATATGTAAAAAGTGAAATGGAAAATAATGATGAGTGGAAGGAATTTGCAACTTATTTGTTGGTAGAAAATTGTTTTGATTTGGGTTCTGATCAACGTATTTGTAAATATTTTTATAATAAATTAAATGAAAACAGAATGCATGCTAGAGCTGTTCATAATAATCTGGAGTTGGTAGACATTCCTTCTGAATTGATGGATTTAAATACCTATGAGTCTATTTTGATTCAATGTGTACATCCTTTTCAGGCTGTTGTTCGCATGGAGCCTAAGAAAGGGAAATTGCCTCCTTCAGATTTACAGAGAGGATTAAAGGGAATAGTTGTTTATTTGCCTCAAGATTTTAAGAAAAAATATTGATACAATTGGTGTAGAAAAAGTAGAAGAGGAACCTCTGGTTATTCTAGTTAATGGTGTTCCGACAAAGAGTAAGAAAATCTGGCAAGAATTAGTGGATGTTAGGAAAGTCGAAAAGGCAACGTTGTATTTGGTAAAACACAATCACTACTACAAAAATGTATATGTTGGAGAAGAGGAAACAACTGTAGAAGAGGACAGTGATTTCTCAGTTGGGCAAATTGAAAAAGTTGATGTCTCTAGAAGTGAAGAAATTTTTGAACATTATAGTGTTCATCCTTTGCATTTCAAAGAAGTAATGGGGAATGCTATTGACTTGTTTCAAATGAAAGAAGCAAAAGGAAGTCCCATTAGTGTATGGGAAGAAAGTTTGGAAGCTCGTTGTTTTCCTCAGTTATTTCCAACAGGTCAAGGTGGATGATATGACGACCGACCTGTTCAAATTCCTGCATCTGAATTCCGGACTTTAAGATTATATGCAGAAGATCCAAGGTTTCGTCAATGCATTCCATATTTGTTTCATCTAATGTTTGAGAGTGACTTGTCTGGACTTTCTTATGCAGTGAACCATATACTGAAAAGTGGAGTACATCTGCAAAATGTTTCGGCAAGGGACTTTATGGATAAAGTCAAACTGCAAGACAGTATTTTGGAATCTCACCTAATTAATCTCATGGCATGTCAGCGTGGTACTAACGAGTATTGGTACCGTCGTCATGGGGAATTGAAATGTATGCTAAGAAACTTAGGAACTCCTACATGGTTCCTCACTCTTAGCTGTGCTGAGTATGCTTGGGAAGACTTACTTCAATTTCTACGAGAGGCAAATGCAAACATTGAAAATATTGAATACAAGACACCTGGAGAACTGTGCTCTTTGGATGCAGTTAATGTATGCAGGTATTTCAATCATACGTTTGAAGCTATGATGTCTTTTATCACAAACAAAAAAAGTCCTCCGCTTGGAGAGGTTTTGGATTTCTTTTGGATAAAGGAGTATAAAGCAAGAGGTGCTCCTCACATACATATTCTGCTATGGATCAAAGATGCACCCAAATTTGGAACAGATTCGGATGACACAGTGATGAGTTTCATTGAACAGTATTCTACATGTCCTGTTCCGAAAAGTACAGAAGAAAACAATTTATGGCATCAAGTTTTACGCTTTCAAACCCATCGTTGTGGAAAATACTGTCGTTTAAAGTTCAAATCCAAGGACAAGTTCTACACAAAATGTCGTTTTGGATTTCCACGACCAGTAATATCTAAAGGAAGAGTAAACAATTTTATGCCTTCTCTGCAACATACTGTGACAAGAAAATCATCGAAAAATACATACAACTTAAAAAGATATGAAGAGCCCAAATACATAAATGACTACAACCCAGTCATTTTGTCCATGTGGAATGCTAACATGGATATTTAATATGTTGCTGACAACTCTATTGCTGTGGCTCGATATGTGACGTCTTACATCACAAAATCAGAAAAGACGGAATTGAAGGAAATGTGGGAGGAAATTTCACATGAAAAGAGTCTAAGTAAGATATTGTAGAGTTACAGTCTAAAGATGTTGTTGTATCGAGAAATTGGAGCATATGAATGTTCTGATCGGTTATCATCAGCAAGTCTATATGCCAAATCTAGAACAATCATTTGGGTGAGTCCAGGTTTTGCTGCAACACGAAACCGAGTTTTGAAATCTGTACAAGAAATTGAGTATTTGGCGAAAGAACCAAACAGTACAGATATTTTGAAGACGAACATGTTGGATACATACTATCCAAATAGAAGTAGTCATCTTGAGAACGTTTGTCTCTATGAAGTTCTGCAAAGCTATACTTTTAAGAGGAACATCACAGAAGATATAAATAAAGGAGTATATGCTGTAATTGGATGTGAAGGATGTCTGGTGAAACAAAGAAAAGGCCATTTGATTAATCATCGAAAATTGAGTTGCGAATCTCCTGACAAAAGGGAATTTTACTATTTAGCTCTTTTGCAACTCTTTAAGCCATGGCGTACAGAAGAGGAACTACTTGGAGATTTTCTCAGTTATGAAGATTCCTTCAATGAAACTAAGGATACCATAGAATGTCCTGTTTTTTCAAATTATCTGCAAATGTTGAACGAGGAAATACAGCAAGAAGCTTCAATTGCAGCAGAGATTGCTAGAGACAGTTCTCAAGAAAGTCAGAGTTCTGCTTCGTTGAGTCAGGATCCACTAGGAGGACCAATTATCCAAAATGAAGCTGCCACTGCCATGGATGAAGTGGAAAGAGCCATGGAACAAGCTCAGGAGGATGTAGTTAACTTAGAAGATTTGGAAAAAGAACTAAACGTTGAGCAGAAACAAATATATGACGAAGTTACAGAACAGATTGAGCATGGTTTATGTCATGAGAAAAAAGAGTGGTCAGTTACGTCATTTATGCCTGTCCGACTGTACGTGAGTGGAGAAGCAGGTACTGGAAAAAGTTTTCTGATTAAAGCAATTGCAACTTATCTGCAGAAAAAAACGGAGTCAAAGCTGTCTTGTGTTGTTACCGCTCCAACTGGGTTGGCAGCACATAACATTAAAGGGATTACTTTACATCGTTTATTGATGCTGCCAGTAGAGCATTATAATAAATTACAATACCACAAGCTATCTGGAGAAGCTTGTTGTGAAGTTTCCCGAGTCCTGAAGAAAATTAAACTTCTTATCATTGATGAGGTAAGAATGGTATCAAATGTAATGCTTGCTTTTGTGCATTTAAGAATGCAAGAAATTATTAAAACAGAGTATGATGTGTTATTTGGAGGCAAACACATCATTGTTTTTTGAGATCTACTGCAGCTAACTCCAGTGAAAGGACAACCAGTGTTTAAAATGCTTACGCATGAAGATACCAGGAAGTGCCTAGGAAGCATTAGAAATGTTAATATATCGTTAAATTCCAAATATGCAGAACTGCTTCAAAATATGCGACAGTCAAAGGATGAAGATTATAAAAATTTTCTACAAGATGTAAGAATTGGAAAAGTAAGTGAGCATGGCAAAGAAGCTTTACATGCACGATTAATTTCAAATTTGTTTCCAAACGAAAATATTCTCCCAGAGAATATTTTTAAGAAAATTCCTGAAAATAAATCTGTGATATGCTTGATGCCAACTCTGCAAGAATGTTCAATCTTCAACAACAAAATGTTAATGTTAGAAAATCAAGAGATTGTGAAACTGGAAGCTATTGATAAAATAGAGCATTAAGGAGCAACTATTATTTTGTCAGAAAGGTTGAAATCAAAATTGGATTCTTTAGAGAAGACAATATCTAAAACTGCTGGTTTGGGAATGACTCAGTATGCATGTTTAAATTGTCGTATAATTTTATGACGGAATTTGCATGTGGAAAGAGGTTTAGTAAATGGAGCAACGGGTCATGTTGTTGATTTTGTGAATTACCAAAATAGAGATGGAATTGAATTTTTAAAAATTTAATTTGATGGAATTGAAGAAGTACAACAAATCAGTTGTTGTTCTGCTCGATTTTTGCTTGTGAAACATTTATATGTCCGCCGAAAACAGTTTCCTGTTTCTTTGGCATATGCGGTGACTATTCATAAATCTCAAGGTTTAAGTGTAGATAGTGCTTTGGTGAATATTAGAAGTTCTGTGTTCAGGGAGGGTATGGCATATGTTGCTTTATCTCGAGTCAGAACTTAATCTGAATTGTACTTGATTGATTTTGATGAGACAAAGATTAGTGCAGATCTAAATTGTGTAAAAGAATATAATAGGTTAAGAAGAGAGTATGCTCCAAATTTACCTCAATATCCTCTATTTGAAAAGCGTGTGGTAGCCCGAAAAAGAAGAAATGAGAAAAATTGTAGTGAAGTTGTAGCAAAAAGAAAAAAAGTAGATGAATCAGTAATTGTAAGCAGAAAGGAAAAGGATTCAGTTAAAGATGTTGTTGGATTACAGTATGAAAACAGTTCTGTGTGAACTGCTTTGCTAATGTAGTGGTTAATGTTGTTTTTTTTCTCCAAACTTTACAAGAACAGATTGTTGAAAATTGGGATCAAAGATTTTGTTATTTGTTGAATTCTGTGTTTGAGAAATGTAGCACTGATAGAACAAAAATAGAAAGTGTTTCTGAAATTCGAAATGTTTTAGACATATGTTCTGGTCTAAATCAATTTTCACAGAGTATTCAGCAAGATTGTCAGGAATTTCTAATGTATATGCTTGTTGTATTGCAAGATGAAGGTATAGATGTAGAAAATCTTTTTGGCCTTTCTTATAAATGGCAGCATAACTGCGTCAATTGTTCCTTTTCAAGTACTACTACAATAGACACTGAAAGATTTATATATTTGACTTTACCAGACTGCAAATCAGTGTCTTTTAATAATCTAGTTAGAGAAGCAAATCAAAACATGGTCTGTACCCAATGTAAATCTGCAATGCTTTCAACATTATGTATAAAAAGATGTGGACAGTATGTAATTTTAATGTTCCAGCGATGTAGACCTGATGGAACTAAAGTGACAACTTTAATAAAAAAATTTGTGGCTTCTCAATTATCAATTTCAGGAAGAACCTTTGCAACTTCGACAACATCAGGACATTACGCAGCTTATTTAAAATGTCAAAAAGGCTGGACTAATTGTAATGATACTCAATTGACTTTCAAACAACGTTTGCCTTCTGACTTACAAAATTCTTACCTAGTGTTCTTACACCCGAAATTTTTGAAAAGGTAATTGGCCTATGAAGATTGGAGCAGTTAATAAAACTTAGTCTGCTGTTCAAAATTACTTTGTGAGTGAGAGTGATCAAGATAATAAAAAACTTGTAATTGTCATAGAGGTAGTGTAAGTGTATCACATAGTGAGTGATATCAGTATTATAGGAAATGTTGATCATGAGTGAGCCAGAGGTGGAAATATAAGTAATGTTACATGATGAAAAAGATGTTGAAGCTTTTCTTTCAGAAAGTCGGGTAAATGCAAGTTTAAGAGTACTATTGAGTAATTTCCAAAGAAAAGGACTTTCCATATACCATTTGTCTCGTGGAAAAGTAAGTGGATCACAAATGAGTTTAGATGTTTTTTCTAAGTTTTACATTATTTATTGAAACGTTGTATGGGTTTTTTAAACACAATCTTTTTGATTGTGTTTTTTTTTACCGCTGTCATATGATGAGTAGTATTGAACTCACTGTTTTACGTGAAATTCAATATATTCTGAGAACAGCAAAAATAAACCATATAATATGTTGTACAAGTTATTTTATATTTTGTAATGTGAAATATATATTATACTCCCCTTGTCTCACGCTCATTCACCTTTTTCCACCCTCTATCACCCCTCTTTACTCACCCTCAGTGCCCTCCTCTCACTCTCCTTCACCCCTGTTCCCTTACTCTACTTCTCTCACTACCCCTCATTCCCCATTCCTTCACTCCCCTTTCCCTCTCTCCCCTCCACCACTTTCCAGCTCTCAGTCACTCTACTTCACTCCCTTTCCCCTTCTTTCCTTCCTTTGCTCCCTCAGTAATTCCCCTTCCCTCACTCACCTTATTCCACTTTACTCACTCCTTCTCTCACTCCGACTGTCCTCTCACATCCTCACTCCCCTTTCCTCACTCACTCACTCTTACCCTCACTCCCTCTATCCCCTCACTTTGTCACTCCCCCTTCCCTCACACTCACTCCCTTCGACTCACCAACACTCCCTCATTTACCTTTCTATGCTCCCTCACTTAGTCCCCTTCTCTCACTCCTTCCTTCACTACCTCTATGTCCTCACTCCCTCACTCCCCTTGTCTCATGCTAACTCGCCATTATAAACCCTCTATCACTCCTCTTTCCTCAACCTCACTGCCCTTCTCTCACCCTCCCTCACTCCCGTTCCCTTACTCCACTTCCCTCGCTTATCCTCATTCCTCATCCTTAACTGCCCTTCCCCTCACTCTTCTCCTGCAGTCACCTTTTCACAGTTCTTCTGCTTCACTCCCCTCCCCCTTCTTTCCTTCCTTTGCTCCCTCAGTCATTCCCCTTCCCTCACTCACCTTACTCCACTTTACTCACTCCTTCTCTCATTCCCTATGTCCTCTCACTTCCTCACTCCTCTTCCCTCACTCCCTCTCTATTACCCTCACTCCCTCTGTCCCCTCACTCTCTCACGCCCCTTCACTCACCCTCACTCACCTTCCATCCCTCATTGTTGTGAATGCACCCTCACTCACTCCCCCTTCCCTGTCACTCACTCCCCTTTCCTTACTCCCCTTTCCTCCTTTAGTTTTGATAACTCACATTCCTTTAGTATCTTACTCACCGTCAGTTCATTTCTCTCTCCCTCTCTTCCTCTCTGTCACTGAATCCATCCGCCTCATTATCCTCTTAGTAATTTGCTCTCCCTCTCTTTCTTTTTCCCTCTCTCTGTACTTCACCATTCCTTTGTTTCCCTTTCTGTGTCCTTCACTCCTACTTTATCTCTTAGTACCCTTTTATGACTTTTAATCTCCTGCCTTGTCTCTTGTATTTTGAAATATATATTATAAAAATTATAAGTAATTATTTTTTTCCTCTTCCACAGATATTAAATTTATTAAAAATATGTCATTAAGTTTACATTACTTATAACTTAAGTTTGACAAACAAAATGTACTTTCTCATCACTCTTTTCTTTAACCTCACTACTCTTTTCTCACCCACCCTCACCCCCGTTCCCTTACTCCGCTTCCCTCACTTATTCTCATTCGCCATGTTTACTCCCCTTTCCCTCACTCCCCTCCCACACTCACCTTCTTTCAGACCCCCTGCTTTACTTCCCTTCCCCTCTCTTCCCTTCCTTCGCTCCCTCACTCATTCCCCTTCCCTCACTCACCTTACTCCACTTCACTCACTCCTTCTCTCACTCCCACTGTCCTCTCACATCCTCACTCCCCTTCCCTCACTCCCTCTCTCTTAGTCTTACTCTCTCCCTCCACTTTCTCACTCCTCTTCCATCACGCTCACTCCCTATAACTCACCCACACTCCCTCACTTACCTTTCTTTGCTCCCTTACTCAGTCCTTTTCTCTCACTCTTTCCTTTACTAACTCTATGTCCTCACTCCCTCAGTCCCCTTGTCTTACACTCACTCACCTTTATCCACCCTCTATCACTCCTCTTTCCTCAACCTCACTGCCCTTCTCTCACCTTCCCTCACCCCCGTTCCCTTACTCCGGTTCCCTCACTACCCCTCATTCCCCATCCTTCTCTCCCCTTCCCTTTACTTTCATCCCCCACTCACCTTCTCCCAGTACTTATTCTTCAGTCCTCTTCTGCTCTATTCCCTTCCTTCGCTCACTCACTCATTCCCCTTCCCTCACTCACCTTACTCCACTTCACTCACTCCTTCTCTCACTCCCTCTGTCCTGTCACATCCTCACTCTCCTTCCCTCACTCCCTCTCTCTTAGCCTCACTACCTCCATCCCCTCACTCTCTCAGTCCCCTTTCCTCATGCTCACTCCCTTTAACTCACCTACACTCCCTCACTTACCTTTCTATGCGCCCTCACTCAGTATCCTTCTCTCACGCTTTCCTTCACTCCCTCTGTCTCCTCACTCCCTCACTCCCCTTGTCTCACGCTCACTTGCCTTTATCCACCCTCTATCACCACTCTTTCCTCAACCTCACTGCTCTTCTCTTACCCTCCCTCTCCCCCGTTCCCTTACTCCGCTTCCCTCACTTATTCTCATTCCCCATGTTCACTCCCCTTTCCCTCACACCCTTCCCACACTCACCTTCTTTCAGTCCCCCTGCTTCACTTCCCTTCCCCTCTCGTCCCTTCCTTTGCTCCCTCACTGATTTTCCTTTCCTCTCTCACCGTACTCCACTTCATTCACTCCTTCTCTCAGTCCCTCAGTCCTCTCACTTCCTCACTCCTCTTCCCTCACTCCCTCTATATTACCCTCACTCCCTCCATCCCCTCACTCTCCGACTCCCCCTTCACTCGCCCTCACTCACCTTCCATCCCTCACTGTCATCAACTCACCCTCACTCACTCCCCTTCTGTCATTTGTTCCCTCAGTCACTTTCTACTCTTCATTCAGTCATTTTATCCATTCATTTATGCAGTGCACATTCATTGAAAATAGAATGAGAGAATATATAAGGAATATAGCTCTTTTTGGAGAATTGGAGGTAGTTCTAAAAAGAACTTTTTTTTTCTTCTTTTTTCGTTTTTAATATTTTTTTTATACTTTTTCAGAACGATTTTATACTTTTTGGGGGTTTTTTTGGGGAGCAAAACAAAACCAGGGAATCCAAAACTGCTCAACAGGAGCAAAAAAAAGGGGACAAATTAGTGGCGGGTGGAGCAGAGGTATTCTTGTTTTCTGCAAACAATAAGTTCGACGCTCTGCTCCCCATAGCAGATCAATTCATCGCAGTGCTTGCACACAAATTTCAGACCTGCAAAGACCGGCTGCACGCTGGGAATTAATCTTGCACCTTGTCTACCAGAAGGTGTTTCTCCACCAGTCGAGGTTCTGCCGCCATCTGTTGGGGGATTGCGTGCCAGGTCCCTGACACTCTCCCTCGCATAGTTGTTTGGGTGTCTCCCCTCCACATGACTGATTAAAGTGACATTACCAAAGCTATATTTTTTAGTTGGGACACCACGTGACAAGGTGGTGCCACATATTTTGCAGCACACCTACGCCGCATTAACTTTTTTTCACCTTCGGGGAAGGTAAAAAAATTCCAAATGAAATGTTCTTTGACTTTGCGCCTAGGAGGGTCCTCTGGCATAAAGTCATTATCAGAGTCACTGGAGGTTGTCTGTCTTCCAGCCATTCTTTAGAAAAACAGAAGATGCTGCAGAAGAACCAGGGAACAGCTCTTGCTCTCTCCAAGTTCGAAGTGGTAGTGAGGGAAATGGGTGGGGGCTTTCAATATTTGGAAAAAAAACTGTTATGACCAATTAAAAGTGTTGTTTTAAGGTCACATGGCTTGACGCGCTTACGCTACGTGCTCCGGAGCGCTTCCGGGTGCGCTTGCGTGGCACGTACGTAGGCGCTTACGGAGGCACTTCCGGGGGCGCTTACGCGGCGGTTGTGAATGGCGTTTTACTTGATTTTCAGAAATGTGTTTAAAGTTAAAATACGGTTATTTAAAATTTAAAATACTACTTTTATGAGTATGCCACTGAATGTCTTGCATTATTATTTACTTTAAATACATAATTTCGCTCGCAGGATTAGTGCTTACGCTATGTCTACGGGTGCGTTTACAGGTACACGCACCCTGAGCGCTACAGAGTTAAAAAATAAAATAAAAAAACATAGGGAAAACACATTGAAAAATTAATATTACAAAAATATAGAATATTTGAATAATTTAAAAAAATATATATAATAATTAATAGCTATAAAAAATAGCTATTAAAAAAAATTAATAATTCACTTTAAAAACCGTAGGTTTCAAACTCGTTATAGTTACGAATTCGCTTTTAAAAAACCTTTGAAATTCACTGAAAAAACCATAGGTTTAACACTCGTTATAGTTAAGAATTAGCATTTAAAAAACCTTTGAAATTCACTGAAAAAACCATAGGTTTCACACCAGTTATAGTTAGCTGAACATTTTACTCATACAAAACCATTGAAATTCCCACGTTATAGTTAGTTGGACTCACTATAACTCGCGCGCCCGCAATCCACTGCTGATGATGTCGCATATTACATCATTCATGACATGGTCAGTGACATCACTGATGACATCTCAAATGACATCACTGATGACATCACTGATGACATCTCAAATGACATCACTGATGACATCACTGATGATATCATTGATGTCATAATACGATGCACCTCCTCACACTCTAATCTAACCTTTGATACACCCAGTGTTAAATACAGACTACCATTCTTGAAACCATTGACATACCAATACCAGTTACTACATACACACTCACTGATTCCTAAGTCTACACACACATCCACTCATTCACCCATACAATCACTCATACATACAGTCACTCATCAATACAACACTATCATATTCACTCATACACCTATACAGACACTCACACACTGCCACTCATCCATGGAGTTACTCACACACCTAGTCAGTCATGCAAAGAATCAATCACACTCCCATTTCCTCATCTATACAGTTATCAACAAAAAATCCTACTTATTCAAACATATACTAACACATACTTACTCTCTTTTACAATCACTGATACAAGTATACATTGATCCATACAGCCACTTACGCAATCACAGGCTCTCATGTATAGTCATTTATATATGCCAACTCTCACATGCACTGTGTTTTACATATGTACTTACTTGGACATGTAGCACTGAGATATTCATTCACTCACCAACACACCCATGCACACAGTCAACCGCCCATACAGCTGTTTCCACATGCACTCTTGAACCCATACACCTAGTGAATCAACTGCTCACACGTCTATGCACAGAGTCACACACCTCCCAGCCACCCACACACACACTCAGTCCCCCATACAAATACTTGGGCAACCAATCAATAACCCATATAGCCACTCATATAGCTACTGATCAACACATGCAGCAGCTTACACAACAACAGACATACTGATGCACACATTCAGACAGTTTAGTCACTAACCCATGCATTCAGTAAGACACATTTAATCACTCACTCATACAGTCAGTCACGCACCAACTAAATCATTCATCCAGACACTTATACACCCACTCATTCTTGAATATGTAAAACATATTTAAACTTTACAGAAACACACAGACACTGGATGATGTCATCAGTGGTGTCATCAGTGATGTCATTTGAGATGTCATCAGGGATGTCATCAGTGATGTCATTTGAGATGTCATCAGTGATGTCATCAGTGATGTCACTGACCATGTCATGAATGATGTAATATGTGACATCATCAGCAGTGGATTGCGGGCGCGTGAGTTATAAGGAGTCCAATATAACGTGGGAATTTCAATGGTTTTGTATGAGTAAAATGTTCAGCTAACTATAACTGGTGTGAAACTTATGGTTTTTTCAGTGAATATATATATATATATATATATATATATATATATATATATATATATATATATATTTATATATATAAATATATATATACACCAGCAATCTTCACCACCTCCGAACAAACGGCGAAATGAAGACACGGACCCCAGGCTGTCGGCAAGGTAGATTTATTGTAGACCTCTCAACGGGCGACGCGTTTCGAGCAACAAGTGCTCTTGTTCACACACCGTACACCCGGTCAGCTGACTGTTTATATACTCATTTTTTTAAAGTGATGCTCCACCTCTCAAGTAAATCACATGGTCACGTGATAAACATAAAGAAAATACTCAATAATACACCACAATAGATTCAATGTGGAAACAAAGTACAATAATATAACAGCATGAATGCCTGGTCACACAAGAACTATACACTAAATCAATATTGAATGAATATTTGGGCCAAAATAATTTTCGTTACAGGAAGAAATAGACTACCTTTGCTTTGGAAAAGTTAATGATAATATATACAAATAAATATATATACATTGATCTACACTATCTACAAAGCAATTCATCTATATACAAAATACTAAAAACTATCATGACCAAAATTGATCCAATTTCTGTACAAATACTTTTCAATATTACCGGGTTTTTGATATTGCAATCCCTTATCCTGTATTCAAAACTTAGTTCCCTATTGGATGGGATAACTAAAAATGGCTTGAAAAGCGCACTGACGAATGTTAGTGCGTCCCTGTGGGCACACCATGTGGTTCGTTAAGAAGAAAACGACTCTGTTGTAAATGATAGTGTTAATTTATTCTTAGTCATAAATTCAACAGTTCATTTGTGTTGGGGTTAACTTCAAAGTTAATTCATTTCATATCCGATTACGGTGGCTGAACAATATATACTTGTCAGTACAAACAAACATGCTCCGATGCATTTCGGGCGTAGCCCTTTCTTAAGGAGCTCTGTAAAGGGAAAAAAACGCTATTGACTTATTACAATAATTCAAAAAGTTCATCTCACAGCTTTAAAACAAATCGTGACATGCAATAAAACATGCGGTTTTGGTTTAATCATAGGGAGTGATGTGGGGGTGAAACGGTGATGGTGAAACGGGTGGTAATCGTGTGGTTTGAGCAGTGGAAAAAACGTACCGGTTGTTGCTGAATAGCCGGATAAGGATAAATGTCGCTGTAGGAAAAAAGTGGGGTTAACAATTGGTCTCTTGCGGGTTGTGATCATTAAAAAACGTTAGCGCATTGGAATGCTTACTCGTGTCTTAACTTACTTCAAATATTGAAGCTGAAAACCTTGCGGTGGGGTCTGGACACTCCTCAGTTCGGAAACCGTCGAGGAGACTGGATCATGGGTTTGTAACCCGCCTTGTCGGGGTGTTTAAATCGACCGGGTGTTTCAGCGTATCATCATGTCTGTGTAGACATGAAGGACGGACTGTGGAATTTTGGCAAAAAAGTGGCGGCCATCTTGAAATGATAAAAAAGTGTCTAGGGAGGAATGCTGTAAAACGACAGCGAAAGTGGGGGAAGTTGGTGGCTGGGGGTTGTGTGAATGGAACAAAAAAGTATATTGAGGCATGTACAATGAAAATGAAAAATGATGAAAATAAATGTATAAAAAAATTACATCATCAACCGTACATATTAGCAATGCGTACTGATACAAAATAGTGCTTTACAGGTAACAACTGAGTTCGATGCGATCGTTAAGACCAAATGGTTTCAAAGATTGCAATCGGTAAATCCAGGCTGTTTCGCGTTGTAACAGAGTTCTATTATTGTCTTTGCCTTCTTTCTTTTCCACCAACTCTAGTACCATGTATTTTAATTGGGCTATGTTATGCTTTAGTTCATGAAAGTGCATAGCTACACTTGATCGTTCATTTCTTGTCCGTATATTAGATTTATGCTCATTGAGACGTGTTTTTATTTTCCTTTCAGTTTTCCCTATGTAGATTTTTCCACATGGGCATTTTAGAAGATAGACGAGGTTCATGGAGTCACAAGTGGCATTGACGTTAACCTTAAGATTGTTCCCCTTCATGGGGTGGTTGATGTAGTTTCCTCTAATGACATTGTTGCAGCTATTGCAATTGTGACATGGAAGTGTGCCATTATAGGTGGTTTGTTTGGTTGGTTTCTTTGATAATATCTCTTTGAGGTTCGCTGTCCTTGTGTAAGCAAAAATTGGAGGTTCGCTGAACAATTCTTTGAAGTCTGGTTCGGTGGCGAGTATGCGCCAATGGTTTAGTATGATCTTTTTGTATTGGTGACTTTGGGAGGAAAACTGTGAAACCACAACCATACGGTTGTCTTCCTGTTTTGTGGCTCTTGTGAGAGCTTTGTTGCGTGTGATTGTATTTGCTCTTTTGGTTGCCTCAGTTAAGATGTCTTGGGGGTACCCCCTGTTTTTGAATCTGGTTTCAGTTTCTTTCATGCGAGTGAGACATGTGGTGGATGATGATGTTATCCGCTTAATTCGCAACATTTGACTATAGGGAAGATGTCTTTTGAGTGAATTCTGATGGAAGCTGGAGTAGTGAAGGGTATTATTTCGGTCTGTTTCCTTCCTGAACAGATCTGTTACGATTTTTCCTTCTGTTAACTCAATGGAGACGTCCAAGAAATGTATCATGTGGTCACTGATGTTCCAGGTTAGTTGAATCCTCTGGTCTCCGGTGTTTAATTGGATGAGTTCTTCCTCCAGTTTGGTTTTGGTGTCTTTCCAGATGAAGAAGAGGTCATCGATGTACCGGACAAAAAGTTTTATGTTGTCTGTCCAATTTTTGTTGTCATAGATATATGTGTTTTCAAACTCAGCCATATACAGGTTGGCATACGTTGGCGCTGCGCAGTTGCCCATGGACATTCCGGACAATTGTAAGTACCAGTGTTGTTCCTGGGTAAAATAACTGTGGTAGAGTGTATAGATCATGAGTTCCATAAGGAATGGCTGCAGAACCGTAGGAATATCACTGTTTAAAATGGCTTTTTCAATGGCTTCTATCCCACCACTGTGAGGAATGGATGTGTATAGACTGCTAACATCAGCTGTGCATAAGATGAGGTTCTCTCCTTCTTTTATTTGTACTTCCGCGAGTTTGGCCAAAAACTCAGTGGTGTCTTTTATATAGCTCTTTTGAATCTTGACTAGAGGCTGTAAGTGACGGTCCAAGAATTTGCCAACTGGTTCATGGATAGAACCTCTGGTTGAGACTATTGGTCGAAAAGGTGGATTCCTCAAGTTCTTATGAATCTTCGGGAGCTTGGTGATGGTTGGGCTGCGGGGATGCTCTACTATAAGATATTTTCTGGTTCTTTCGTCAATGATCTTATCATTCATTGCTTTACTAATGATTTCCATTAGTGTTATCTTGAATTCAGTAGTCGGATACATTTCAAGTAACATGTAAGTGTTAAGACCAGAGATGTGCTCCAATGTTTTAGATGTGTACATGCTGCTGTTTATGATGACTAGTGCACCACCTTTATCCGCTTTGAGGCATTTGATTGCGTTGTTGTTAGCTATTTTTTTCAAAGTGTCCTTGTCTTTTCGAGTGATGTTTGATTGTGACTTTTTTCGGAAGTTGATTCTGGCGATATCTTGTTTGACCAAGGTTTCAAAGTGTGCCCACAGGGACGCACTAACATTCGTCAGTGCACTTATCAAGTATTCATCTATTCAGCGTAGTTGGTCGGTTACGCTACTTGTTGGAGCACCCAAACCTCAACAAAAAAAGCCCAAAAACCTTCACACGAACCTTTCTTTAACCATAGCTGTGCACTCAGCCAACCTTTTTTGTTTATACATCTATACCGCCCTCCAGGCTGGTAGCACGCACTCGACAACCACATCATGCAATACGATGAAATTTCAAAATCAACAGAACAGAGAGCAAGCACCCTTACCTATGACAAAGATGAAACCGCACAGATTTATGTGTTAATCAACGAGGATCTCACACAAGCCACCTCAAACCGCACAAAAGAGCAATGCGTAAAACAACTATTATACCTATCGAAAAGAAAGATCAATCAGAAACTCCACGCTAATACCTTAATCAAGTACCATCGCACATTGCGCATACCCCGCGGACTCAGGATTTCAATCAAACTATCATTATGCAAAAACTCTAAGGATTTTCAGGAAAAATGGAATGCCATTTTAAACAAGTGCAGTTTAGATCTAATTCTATTAATTGTGGAGGAACTATCTGAAATTATTACTGACCTATCTAAAGAAATTGTGGAAATTGAAAAAGAGTTGGAACTGTCATTTTCACCTGAAGAGCTATCAACAACATTAGAAGAAATCCAATCACAACTTGAGAAACATACTAAAGATATCAATGAAAGAAAAATCCGAAAGTTTAGACGAGACACTCTAGACTACAAATTAGGGGAAGTCTACACTTGGGCCGACATATACGCCCAACGACGTCGCAACAAGCCACACAGCCAGCAAACGGATACCTCATCATCAGGCAGTGATACATCTAACCGGCCACCAAAACACACCAGTTTCATGACAACCACAACAAGAACTACCCAAGAAACTGACTCCACTGTAAACAGCATTCCAACCAACAAGCCTTTTTTAGAGGAGGGCCCCGAAGAAACCGAAGAAACCGAAGACCCCGGCGGGGCAAAAGGAACAAATCAGATCGATACGAGAAGCTCAAAGAAAGCTACAAAAAAGAAGAATCGCTAGTAATTAACATTTCGGAAACAGCATTAACACCATACGAAGTCAACCTCCTACAAAAAGGGACATCGTTCATTCCAACCCACTCTAGCAATCTCCTGGAACTAGAGATAAGTACCTTCAAACTAACCAGAAAACTAAGGCTAAGACATTTCTTCAGCAATGTGCTAACACCATCCACGGAAGTGAAACCTGACCAACTGTTAGGCCTACGCCCTAAAATTTCATATATGCCGCCAAGCAGTCACAAAAGTTTTGATACCTTTGAAACCTTGGTCAAACAAGATATCGCCAGAATCAACTTACGAAAAAAGTCACAATCAAACATCACTCGAAAAGACAAGGACACTTTGAAAATATAGCTAACAACAACGCAATCAAATGCCTCAAAGCGGATAAAGGTGGTGCACTAGTCATCATAAACAGCAGCATGTACACATCTAAAACATTGGAGCACATCTCTGATCCTAACACATACATGTTACTTGAAATGAATCCAACTACTGAATTCGAGAAAACACTAATGGAAATCATTAGTAAAGCAATGAATGATAAGATCATTGACGAAAGAACCAGAAAATATCTTATAGTAGAGCATCCCCGCAGCCCAACCATCACCATGCTCCCGAAGATTCATAAGAACTTGAGGAATCCACCTTTTCGACCAATAGTCTCAACCAGAGGTTCTATCCATGAACCAGTTGGCAAATTCTTGGACCGTCAGTTACAGCCTCTAGTCAAGATTCAAAAGAGCTATATAAAAGACACCACTGAGTTTTTGGCCAAACTCGCTGAAGTACAAATAAAAGAAGGAGAGAACCTCATCTTATGCACAGCTGATGTTAGCAGTCTATACACATCCATTCCTCACAGTGGTGGGATAGAAGCCGTTGAAAAAGCCATTTTAAACAGTGATATTCCTACGGTTCTGCAGCCATTCCTTATGGAACTCATGATCTATACACTCTACCGCAGTTATTTTACCCACAAACAACACTGGTACTTACAATTGTCCGGAATGTCCATGGGCAACTGCGCAGCGCCAACGTATGCCAACCTGTATATGGCTGAGTTTGAAAACACATATATCTATGACAACAAAAATTGGACAGACAACATAAAACTTTTTGTCCGGTACATCGATGACCTCTTCTTCATCTGGAAAGACACCAAAACCAAACTGGAGGAAGAACTCATCCAATTAAACACCAGAGACCAGAGGATTCAACTAACCTGGAACATCAGTGACCACATGATAAATTTCTTGGACGTCTCCATTGAGTTAACAGAAGGAAAAATCGTAACAGATCTGTTCAGGAAGGAAACAGACCAAAATAATACCCTTCACTACTCCAGCTTCCATCAGAATTCACTCCAAAGACATCTTCCCTATAGTCAAATGTTGCGAATTAAGCGGATAACATCATCATCCACCACATGTCTCACTCGCATGAAAGAAACTGAAACCTGATTCAAAAACAGGGGGTACCCCCAAGACATCTTAACTGAGGCAACCAAAAGAGCAAATACCATCACACGCAACAAAGCTCTCACAAGAGCCACAAAACAGGAAGACAACCGTATGGTTGTGGTTTCACAGTTTTCCACCCAAAGTCACCAATACAAAAAGATCATACTAAACCATTGGCGCATACTCGCCACCGAACCAGACTTCAAAGAATTGTTTTTTTGCTTACACAAGGACAGCGAACCTCAAAGAGATATTATCCAAGAATCCAACCAAACAAACCACCTATAATGGCACACTTCCATGTCACAATTGCAATAGCTGCAACAATGTCATTAGAGGAAACTACATCAACCACCCCATGAAGGGGAACAATATTAAGGTTAACATCAATGCCACTTGTGACACCATGAACCTCGTCTATCTTCTAAAATGCCCATGTGGAAAAATCTACATAGGGAAAACTGAAAGGAAAATAAAAACACGTCTCAATGAGCATAAATCTAATATACGGACAAGAAATGAACGATCAAGTGTAGCTATGCACTTTCATGAACTAAAGCATAACATAGCCCAATTAAAATACATGGTACTAGAGTTGGTGGAAAAGAAAGAAGGCAAAGACAATAATAGAACTCTGTTACAACGCGAAACATCCTGGATTTACCGATTGCAATCTTTGAAACCATTTGGTCTTAACGATCGCATCAAACTCAGTTGTTACCTGTAAAGCACTATTTTGTATCAGTACGCATTGCTAATATGTACGGTTGATAATGTAATTCTTTTATACATTTATTTTCATCATTTTTCATTTTCATTGTACATGCCTCAATATACTTTTTTGTTCCATTCACGCAACCCCCAGCCACCAACTTCCCCCACTTTCGCTGTCGTTTTACAGCATTCCTCCCTAGACACTTTTTTACCATTTCAAGATGGCCACCACTTTTTTGCCAAAATTCCACAGTCCGTCCTTCATGTCTACACAGACATGATGATACGCTGAAACACCCGGTCGATTTAAACACCCCGACAACGCGGGTTACAAACCCATGATCCAGTCTCCTCGACAGTTTCCGAACCGAGGAGTGTCCAGACCCCACCGCAAGGTTTTCAGCTTCATTATTTGAAGTAAGTTAACACGCGAGTTAGCATTCCAATGCGCTAACGTTTTTTAATGATCGCAACCTGCAAGAGACCAATTGTTAACCCCACTTTTTTCCTACAGCGACATTTATCCTTATCCGGCTATTCAGCAACAACCGGTACGTTTTTTCCACTGCTCAAACCACACGGTTACCACCCGTTTCACCATCACCGTTTCACTCCCACATCACTCCCTATGATTAAACCAAAACCGCATGTTTTATTGCATGTCACGATTTGTTTTAAAGCTGTGAGATGAACTTTTTGAATTATTGTAATAAGTCAATAGCGTTTTTTTCCCTTTACAGAGCTCCTTAAGAAAGGGCTACGCCCGAAATGCATCGGAGCATGTTTGTTTGTACTGACAAGTATATATTGTTCAGCCACCGTAATCGGATATGAAATGAATTAACTTTGAAGTTAACCCCAACACAAATGAACTGTTGAATTTATGACTAAGAATAAATTAACACTATCATTTACAACAGAGTCGTTTTCTTCTTAACGAACCACATGGTGTGCCCACAGGGACGCACTAACATTCGTCAGTGCGCTTATCAGGTATTTATCTATTCAGCGTAGTTGGTCGGTTACGCTACTTGTTGGAGCACCCAAACCTCAACAAAACAAGCCCAAAAACCTTCACACGAACCTTCCTTTAACCATAGCTGTGCACTCAGCCAACCTTTTTTGTTTATAACTAAAAATGGCCCCTTGTGGATTACCAAATCCTATTGTACCCAAAACAAATTTCATAACATGTTTAACAGTTATATTTTAGACCAAACGTGACCTGTGCAGGAAAATATATTTGAGTGATTTTTGTCTATAAAAATGTCATGATTCAAAAAAACACAAATCCTCTTAAAGCACATTGTCGAAAGAACAATGACTGTCATTGAATTGATCAGTTACACCCTGTGCAATACTGCTCACCCAACTGATTAATCATTTAATAACAGAACATAAGTGTCTGTGAATGCTGAAGTGTATAGATACAATATACAAAAGTGAAGAGAAAAGAAATACTGAACAAATATAAACAATATTTACATAGTGCAGTCTAGTTTGAAATAATGGAAAGGGGCGACCACTCGGTCCCCCCGAACGTATGGATGGGTGCCCCGAACCTCCCGGGAAGCCATTTTGGCCGGGGTGGGCGTAGCCCGGCTGGTATGCCCGAAGCGGCGTAGCCAGGGCGCGCCTTCCCCCGCCCAAGAGGGGTTGTCCTAGACACCTCAACGGAAGACGACCACGCCCCGTAGGCGTACCGGGGACGGATACACGCCCTCCCGCAGAAGAATAAAGGAGCGGGAATCCAGAGGAGCGTCCTCTTGTTCCTCGGATCGGAAGGCTGCACCACTCGTTGCCCGTGAGCCCTCGACGGAACATGGCTTCCCGGGAGGTTCGGGGCACCCATCCATAGGTTCGGGGGGACCGAGTGGTCGCCCCTTTCCATTATTTCAAACTAGACTGCACTATGTAAATATTGTTTATATTTGTTCAGTATTTCTTTTCTCTTCACTTTTGTATATTGTATCTATACACTTCAGCATTCACAGACACTTATGTTCTGTTATTAAATGATTAATCAGTTGGGTGAGCAGTATTGCACAGGGTATAACTGATAAATTCAATGACATTCATTGTTCTTTCGACAATGTGCTTTAAGAGGATTTGTGTTTTTTTGAATCATGACATTTTTATAGACAAAAATCACTCAAATATATTTTCCTGCACAGGTCACGTTTGGTCTAAAATATAACTGTTAAACATGTTATGAAATTTGTTTTGGGTACAATAGGATTTGGTAATCCACAAGGGGCCATTTTTAGTTATAAACAAAAAAGGTTGGCTGAGTGCACAGCTATGGTTAAAGGAAGGTTCGTGTGAAGGTTTTTGGGCTTGTTTTGTTGAGGTTTGGGTGCTCCAACAAGTAGCGTAACCGACCAACTACGCTGAATAGATAAATACCTGATAAGCGCACTGACGAATGTTAGTGCGTCCCTGTGGGCACACCATGTGGCTACAGGGCATAGACATGTTATGCATTATCTGGATGACTTCCTGTTTTTGGGGGCAGCCGGTGATACGAACTGCGCGCAGGCGCTGTATGATTTCTGCATCCTCATGAGTGAATTTGGAGTCCCATTGGCACCAGGTAAGACGGTTGGACCATCTACTTCACTGGAGTTTCTGGGAATTGAACTCGATTCTGTGGAGGGGTGTTTCCGATTGCCAATGGAAAAAGTGGTCAAGTTTCGGGCTTCCTTGATGCAATGCCTGAGTGGGGATAAAGTGACCCTGCACCAGTTACAACAAACAGTGGGTCAGCTTAATTTTGCCTTGAGGGTGATGCCTATGGCCCGCCCCTTTTCGCGCTCTATCGCGCAAGCTATGGTAGGTCTCAAAGAGGGTCACCACCGTACGAGACTGTCAGGGGAGGTTCGCCAGGATATGCGTATTTGGATGGCATTTCTGGCGGACTTCAACGGTCGAGTCGTGTGGAAATCCCCGCCGGAATCTTCAGATGAACTAGGTCTATGGACCGACTCAGCAGGGAGTGTGGGTTTTGGCGCCATCTTAGGTAATCGATGGTCGGCACAAACATGGCCAACATGGTGGCACTCCAACGGTCTCACAAGTAACATTGGTTTCCTGGAGTTATTCTCCATCTGGGTTGCTCTGATGACATGGTCTGACGACTTCAGGGACCGCTCAGTGGTGTTTTGGTCTGATAATATGACTGTTGTTGAGTGCATTAACCAACAGGCAGCACGCTGCAAATTGATCTTGAGATTGTTGAAAGAAATTGTGCTGCTTTGCATGAGATTGAATGTACAGTTCAGGGCGAAACATGTGCCAGGTGTACTGAATCATGCGGCTGATGCACTCTCTCGTTCACATATGCAGGCATTCAGGGGTTATCTACCCACAGCAGACCTAGAGGCAGCACCATTCCCCGAAACAATATGGCTAATCGGTGCGCTGGATTACAAGACCTCGTGGCAGCGAGTTTAGCCCCCAGGACAAGGAAAGCATACGAAGGAGCGTTTCGTTCCTATTGCACATATTTGGGCCCCACAGAGAGTCAGAACTGGGGTCAGGAGGAATCCTTCCTGGGGTACTTGGTAGCGCTGCACAGAGAGGGCCGATCAGCGGCAACGGCCAGTAGGCATAGGGCGGCCATTTCATTCATGGCCCAGGTACACGGCATAAAAGACCCTACAGGTTCCTTTTTGGTGAAAAAAGCCCTTCGCGGCTGGCAGCGCCTTGAGGGTTGCAAGCAAGATACGAGGCACCCGATTGGCTTAGACAGACTGTCTCTGCTTTTAGCAAAGCTGAATGAGACGTGTTTCTCCCATTTTGAAGCAGTTCTGTTCCGGGCAGCGTTCACATTGGCATTCCATGGGGCTATGAGGGTGAGCGAACTTGTCGCAAGGAACAAGAGAGATATGGAGGGAGGCTTGTGCAGGGATCACATCCAAATAAGGGGTGATTCGATGGTGATCGTGATAGCCAGGTCCAAGACTGACCAGTGGGCTATGGGAAACAGTGTGGTCGTACAGCGCAAGCGTGGGTCCCCCATCTGCCCGTTGAAGTGTGTGGAAGACTATTTGGCGCTAAGGGCGGCCACATGGGGGGGAGTTTGCTCCAACACAAGGATGGCACTCCACTGACGAGATTTCAGTTTCAGAGGGTGCTAGCACTGTCAATCGCTGACGCGGGCATGGACCCGTGCGATTTTGGGACCCACTCCTTTAGGATAGGGGCTGCTACTGAGGCTACAGCCTGGGGTCAGAGTGCTGAGGAAGTGACACAATTGGGCCTTTGGTCCTCGAATTGCTTCAAGAGGTATGTGCGATTGCACATGTTGTGAGTGATCAATTGACATGCACTCACGTTTTCTGTCTTTGTTTACTTTACAGTTTCGCGAGCCTGCCACGCGGGGCGGAATTTGAGGTCGACCCAGCACCAGGAGACCAGCGGTCAGAGGCCACCGACTGGAGAGAGGATGGTATGGGTCGTGGGCCACTCATACGTGAGGCGCGCCGGCGACGTATTCAAGGAAGGTGACGCGATTCACGCACCTGGGGAATACGGGTTCAGAGTGTCCTTCCATGGGAAGGGTGGGCTCGTTTTTGACCACTTTGAATCATTTTTCGAGGGGCTTCTAGGGCGGTATAGGTCACCGCCATCTGTAGTCATAGTACACCTGGGAGGCAACGACTTGGTGACACTGGGTAGACGAGTGTTACTTGAACGAATTTTGTCGGCGGTTAGCTGGTTGGCTAAAAGAGTCCCGGGGTGTACGATTGCCTGGTCCCACATGATTCCTAGGAAGATGTGGCAGGGGGGCCTTTCGGTGTCAGCACTGAACCATTCAGTTAAACGGGTCAATAATAAAATAGGTAGATTGTTCCGTTCTGCGCAGGTACATAACATTCCTCATGGGTGTATTCGGGGTGATCAAATGTATCTGAACGATGGGGTTCACCTGTCCAGGGAGGGGAATGACTTACTCATAGGAGACTTCGTAGCATGGCTAAGGGGTTTGAGGAAGCATGACCTTTAGGAGGATTTGGGGGGACCGGATAGTCGGTCAACTATCCGGTCTGTGGCGGTAAGGTCATGATCGGTGAGCAGTAATTTCAAGGTCCCTAGAGTGGGGCGCCACCCACAATGGATGGGAGCGCCCGGGGGAAGACGGCCATTGGCTCCTTCCACGGGGAGGCGGCACCCACTAAGGATGGGGCGCCTAGGGGGAGATGGCCATGGGGCCCCTCCCAGGGGGGGAGGCGGTTAGATGCCCCTCCTACTAATTTCCCGGGGCCGGATATCAGCGACGGCGGATAGAGAGTGTGGGGATGGGGGGAGAGTCCACGCTGTCCTTCCTACAGAGACCTCATACGGGAACTCGGACGACCCTTAAGATGGCGTCGAGTAGAAAGGGGGCCCCCACCACGACAAGGGAAGTTACAGTTGGCAATGAGGGTACAGTCCTCTGCGCATGCGCCGCTCACACCGTGAGGGCGGGAGTCTGGTAGTAGGGATCTGACACCGGTTAAGACCTTGCCGTTGGCCCTTAATGCTAGGATGTACAATTTGAGTTAGAGTGTATGCATTTTCAGGATGTTAGCCAAAAGTACATGACTGCATCGAAATGTAATAAATGACAAATTGTACATAATGCATAATGATGAAACTTTTATTTAATGTTTTAAATTTTGTTTCATATTTTAATAAATACGGCCGGGAGGGTGACTCCCTCCCGCCTTCTAAAAGTTCAACTATAGTCCGACTTCCCATTCTTGGGGAAATGTGTTGGGAGGGGGTGGCGGGCATCCCGGCCATATGGAAAGGGGCGACCACTCGGTCCCCCCGAACGTATGGATGGGTGCCCCGAACCTCCCTGCAAGCCATTTTGGGCGGGGTGGGCGTAGCCTGGCTGGTATGCCCGAAGCGGCGTAGCCGGGGCGCGCCTTCCCCCGCCCAAGAGGGGTTGTCCTAGACACCTCAACGGAAGAAGACCACGCCCCGTAGGCGTACCGGGGACGGGTTCACGCCCTCCCGCAGAAGAATAAAGGAGCGGGAATCCAGAGGAGCGTCCTCTTGTTCCTCGGATCGGAAGGCTGCACCACTCGTTGCCCGTGAGCCCTCGACGGAACAAGCAGCAATTTTGACCCACCCACCAGCCCCTTATGGCAAATGTTTGGAGAAATAAAGTCTTGCAGAGAGATGGAAGTATAGGCCTTTTTCCTTGGTAGAAAGAATGAAGGAATGTTGAGAATAAAGATTGACCTTTTGCAGAGATGTCTTCTTGCAGGAAAGAGCAATTGATGGCACAGTAGGATGATGTCGAGTTTTTTCTTTCCTTAGTAGGTAAACAACTGTCGTATTTATTTGTCGGGCGGTAAGGTAATGATCGGTGAGCAGTAATTTCAAGGTCCCTAGAGTGGGGCACCACCCACAATGGATGGGAGCGCCCGGGGGAAGACGGCCATTGGCCCCTTCCACGGGGAGGCGGCACCCACTAAGGATGGGGCGCCTAGGGGGAGATGGCCATGGGGCCCCTCCCAGGGGGGGAGGCGGTTAGATGCCCCTCCTACTAATTTCCCGGGGCCGGATATCCGCGACGGCGGATAGAGAGTGTGGGGATGGGGGAGAGTCCACGCTGTCCTTCCTACAGAGACCTCATACGGGAACTCGGACGACCCTTAAGATGGCGTTGAGTAGAAGGGGGGCCCCCACCACGACAAGGGAAGTTACAGTTGGCAATGAGGGTACAGTCCTCTGCGCATGCGCCGCTCACACCGTGAGGGCGGGAGTCTGGTAGTAGGGATCTGACACCGGTTAAGACCTTGCCGTTGGCCCTTAATGCTAGGATGTACAATTTGAGTTAGAGTGTATGCATTTTCAGGATGTTAGCCAAAAGTACATGACTGCATCGAAATGTAATAAATGACAAATTGTACATAATGCATAATGATGAAACTTTTATTTAATGTTTTAAATTTTGTTTCATATTTTAATAAATACGGCCGGGAGGGTGACTCCCTCCCGCCTTCCAAAAGTTCAACTATTGTCCGACTTCCCATTCTTGGGGAAATGTGTTGGGAGGGGGTGGCGGGCATCCCGGCCATATGACGGGTGAATTAATTCAGCTCCATTTTCTTTCTGGTTGTGTCAAATCCAACCTGCTCACCAGTGATGCACTAGTTCGCCAAACAATCCTCCCATAGATACACATTTTTATCATTAGGACTGGAAAACCCTATAGCTGAAAACATAAGTTGAATATTTGGTTCAGAAATGGATTTGATACACAAATATATTTACATTCACAGCATGATGTTTTACAGAAAGTGATGTAAATCCTCTGTGGTTTTGAGCCCATTAGGATATTTACTGTCTAGCTCAACAATGTATTGTGTCTCCTTCTTTCTTAGGAGTTTTTCTCTGTCACCCCCTCGTTTGGGGGGGGCACTGCATCAATGACAAAATATGTCAGATTACTCAGATCATTATTGTGAGTAGATCTAAAGTGGCGAGCTACTGGGTATGTTTTGTCATTATTGACTATTGCTCGAAGATGCTGTAAAATTCTGACGTGCACCTGTAATTTGGTACTGCCTATATATCGTAGGCCACAGGTGCACGTCAGAACATACACGGCAAAGTGGCTGTGACAGTTGTAATTACCTCTAATAGCTTTACTGACTTGACTGAAGGGGGTATTGTAATGCGTGGTATTAATACCAAATTTGCAGGCTCGACAGGATGAGCATTTAAAAAATCCATCTTTCTGTTTGAGCCAGATACTGCCACTACCTAGCTCAGGACTTGATTTAACTAGGCTGTTGTGCATACTTCTTGCTCTTCTGTATGTTATTATTGGCATTTCTGGAAGTGTGTCACCTAAAAACCCATCAGTCATAAGATTTGGCCAGTGTCTCTTGACAATCGATCTAATTTGTCTCTCTTGTTTGTTGTATGCTAGGATTAAGCGAGGAGTAGCATTGTCATAAGTGGTCTCTTGAACCCCAGATTTTAACAGAGACTCTCTAGATCTTTCCCGGCTTTGTATCAGAGCCCTTTGCAGTGTTGCATTGCTATATCCTCTAGCATTGAGTCTGATTATCATTACTTTGGCTTCTTGTTCGAATATTTCGGGAGTGCTGCTGATTCTTTTTAATCGTAACAGCTCTCCATACGGAATATTTTCAACAACATGTTTAGGGTGTTTGCTGCTGGCATGCAATATGCTATTGCCAGATGTGGGTTTGCGAAAAAGTGATGTTTCTATAGTGTTGTTATTAATTGTGATGTGTACATCCAGGAAGTCTGCCTGCATTTTACTGATGTTTGAAGTGAAGAAAAGATTTTCTTTGTTGCAATTTAAGGCGTTGACGAATTCTGAGGCACTTTGTTCGTCACACTCCCATATACAGAACACATCATCTATAAATCACATCCAGTGTTTGACTCCATTAACACCCGGTGTGGCGATGAGACCACGCTCCTCCCACCAGCCCACGTGTAAACACGCGTAGCTGGGAGAGAAGCATGATCCCATCGCCACACCCCTGGCCTGTCTCCAGATTTCCTTCCCAAACATGAAGTAGTTGTTGTGTAAGCACCAATGTACTAACTCACGCAGCATCTTGTTGTGACTGTAATACTCACATGTTCTTAAACCCAAATAATGTTGAACTGCTTCAATATATATATCATGGTGTACATAAACACAAAATTAATCAATATTAACACAATATACTATATATTTTTATATATTCCTGTGTGAGTCTCTTTTGTGATGTGTTTATTGTGTTGCTGGTGTGTGATGCGCAAACGCTTTAAACATTGCCTCTAGGGAAAAGCCTGACTGCACTGTGAGCACAGGTTTTCATTGGTGTGTAACTATCTTGCCCTGACCAGAGGGGTGGGTTCTGCCTGGCTTAGGTGCAAATCCTAGCCAACCAGATACCCCATTTCTAACAATTGGTTAAATTCTGACAATACTGATTCAAGAATGAGACTTTACAGGCATACATGCCTGGACTTGGAAAAAAAGTTTGATTTTACAAAAATTATATGTAAAATACACTTCCACATAGGGTCTTTCAGCCAGTCTTCTTCATCAATTGGTCATTGGTCATCCATTACTCATTGGTCATTCACATTTTTCTTCTAACCACTACATTATACAGCATAGACTATAGTTCAGCTCACTCCAGCCATTGGCAAACGTAACTGTGAGTGATGGCTTTCTGTCCCTACTCAAGAAAGAACATCCACATACAAAACAGTTCCCTTTCGTGCCAGGGATTACTATGGCAATAGGTGCTTTTTGAGACCCAAAAAATATTTTTGCTTTCAACCACTTTTTTTAGCTTGATGAGAACCTGGTGGCTTGCCCAACAATAATATTATGCCATGTTTGTTATGGGGTAACTCATGCCCCAAACTCTTAATCAGGTTCTTAGTCTGTATATTTTACGTGAAAGCTGAGGACTAAAAGAGGAAATTATGTAAAGGCAGAACTGAGTCAGAGTACTTATTTGCTTTTTAAAGTATTGGTCTGTACCTGAAACCATTTCAGAATGCTTGTCAGTAGTTCCACTAGAAGGACTTCTGCAAAATGTTGATCGGCATGAGGAAGAGCCTTACTGTGGATCTTCAAGCCAGGCTACATGTGCACACAAAATGCACATGTAGTGGTCAGGTCGATTTATGTTGGGGATCCAGACTAAATGTCCCTTTGAGGTGGTTCCGTTTTTAGATTTCACTTAAATGATGACAGATTTAGTTTGGTTCCTATGATCTGAGCTAAGCAAATTCCATAAATAAACTCCAAAGAAACAAATTGCCTTTGCTCTGTTAGTCCCTTGATGAAACTTGGTTTGTACAATCATGTTTGCTTTCATTGCCATATGTTTGCGGCAAAGAGTATGGCAGCATGTCATCTTCTTTATGTTTTTCAAACTTAATCCTTCGATGTAAATTCATTTGAACTGTTTCCTGAGTCATTAGAAGCTTTTGAAAATCGTTATGGGCTGGCGTGATGTGCATGGATATCTTCAGTTTAAAAGGGGTCTTGCTAGGCCTGCATTAAATTTGGCTCTCCTTCTAATCTTGCTTCTAAGTTTTCTCATTTACTGAAAGCAGTTCAAGCTGCTGCTTCTACACAATATACACCTTTGGTCTTAAACACTCCTTACAATGATAAATTGAGATTTCTTCTTCTTGGTAGTTCCAAGGCTTCTGTCATATATACATTTTTTCATAACACACAGGTTTCAAGAGATAAAACCAAGGTAAAAATACTTTGGGAAAAGGACTTAGACTCTTCATGGACTATAGATCTTTGGGATAAAATATGGCTCAAGCTTAGGAAAACCTCTAGAGCTGCAAACACCACTCAGACCGTCTTTTTTATATATAATAGACTCTTACTCTCTCCATTAACTCTTCACACACGGCATGCTCACCTTCCTGATACTTGCTGGTCATGTTCAGAACCACATGCTGACCTTTGTCATATGCTTTTCCATTGTACATTGGTTAAGGGTTTTTGGGTACAGGTTTGGTCTCAGATTAATGCTATCTTTCACTCTGCTCATCCAGGGCTGGACTGGCTACCGGGCAGTTTGGAATGCTTCGGAGATGCTGCCTGATTTTACTGCAATGGGGGCTGATTTCGTCCATGGAGACCTACGTGTGCTTCGAAATACTGAAAGCAAAACGAATTTCGTTTAGCTCACGCAGGTCCCCATTAACGAATTCAGCCCCAGCTCAGCAGCATTCCTAACTGCCCGGTAGCCAGTCCGGCCCTGTGCTTATCCCTTATCCCTATCACACATATTTCTGGGCAGTCTATCAGCTATTTGGATAGGGAGTAACTATAATCTCCGTATCATCGACTTATTATTGGCAGTAGCATTTCAACAAATCACCAAAAATTGGTAAGATTTTACTAAAGTGTCCTATCAGGCTTGGTGGTACGCTGTTGGTTACAATCACAGGCTAGACACATCATTTGTTTACCCATTACACATGGCAACAAGACGCTTAACTTTGTGGTCTCCTGTTACAGATTTCCTTGATATAAGTGCTCAACAATCTCTGTCACGTACTTCACGTCAACAAGAAGTTTCTAAACCTCCTTGACTTCCCTTGTATTACTTTTTCATATTTTTTTTTCTTTTTTACTTAAATGTACTTAAGATTATGAACTACTGTAGATCATTTCACTTTCATATTTGAATTAATACATCTTTCATTGTTATTTTCTCATTTTTATACTTTATAGCTGACTGTATTTTATTTGATCTTTCTCCTTTTTGTTCTTCTTTAAACTGTTATTTGCTTATAACCCGTTTATGCCTAGCATTGTTATGTCTTTTACATTGCTGTATTGTTTTAATCTAATAAAAGCATTTTGAACTAAAAAAAAAGGGGTCTTGCTGCTTTGTTTTTGATCCTTTTCTTCCTTAGGAGATCTTGCTTATATGACCCAGCATCAATGATATGACATAGTCCAGACGAGATGGGTTCTAGGTCTTTTAAGCTCAATTTCGTGAGTTTGCACAAGGATCTTTTTTAAAGCAATATTAATCCTCTGAAATTTGGATATTGAACGGAATATCACTGTTGAATCACACCCTGATGTTTTTAAAAACTAGAGCTGGGGATGCAGTAGCCCGTAGTTCCTCTGATTACTTGAGTGGTAATAAACTGCATGTTTGGATGTCTCCCATTGCATCAGTTTTGGTTTCGAGTTCTTCAAACAAATAAATCCTTCCTCGATTTAGCAGTTGATGTATTTCAGACAAGTGGCGATATTTGACTATTGCTTTGTATGGGGGCGTTGCCAATGTGTCTGTGTACCTTTGGAATTATCCTTGGCACAGAGAGATATTCAGTGAAGGTGATCTCGTATAAATATTGAAGAACAGTGGACCCAGAGATGATTATTGAGGGACCCAAGCAGTGAATGAGTTCAATGTTGAGGAGGCTAATAAATATGATTGTTGGATAATGAAGGATGTGGTGGATCAAATACAGAGAGGATGGAAGTGTGAAATAATTAAATTAAAACTGGATGGCAGATCAAGCAAAAATAAATCAAAGGCTGAACTTGAATGCATTGCCTTTGAAACTTTGATTAAAATCTGATGATGGCAAAACGTTTGGAGCAGGGGAGACAATTTGTATGGAAAACCTGAACACAAGGATAGCTATGTGGAACATCGTACACATGTGTGCACGGGTTTAGGCGGGGTTATTCAAGGCTAATATGAACACTTAAACAGTACAGAAACTACTTGGTTAACAGTGATAGTTTTAGTAGACATCATAATAGCAAAGTTAAATCATCCATGTCCAGTGTCTGACTGGTGACGTTATTCATATGAGTATTAATGTGTACGGACCCTGCCCACAAAGTCGAACATAGAATCATACTAAAATAATGTCCAGTTAATGGCCCAATTACTAAGGACGCCTGGTGACCCTGACACCATTGAAACAGATTCAGGTATGGGGAGTGTCAAAGGCGGTCACAAATACAGTAGCAAACAATGATAGGAATTTGTGGGTATCAAATAGGCCATGCACGCCTTCGTGCATATAAGCACCCCAGTTATATTTAAGAGCTGCGGGGAGCTGGACGTGAAGTTTGTTGGAGATTTTCGCCCCCCTACCCGCAGGTTGCTTTGACAGCGAGAAGACCATAAAGGTTTTCTGGATCCCAAAAAGCACTCTTGGTAGTGCTTTGAACAAAGTTCACAAAAGTTCATATTTGATTATAATCATCAAGGGTTGTGATTAGCTGGAGACTGTGTTTTTCGAAATCAGCAAACATCACATTTATTTCCCAGCATCAGTCTAACGCTCAGGAGTTTCACAGAAAACATCCCTTTTTGTCCTCTAATGTAATGGGGGCTTATTTCCTGCATCTCCACGTTACTCAGAAAAGCATCAGGGTTTCATTGTAAATCCATTATGTCTCCCTCGGTCAGAAATTATAAATGACAACTAGTCCCAAGGTAAAGAAAAGAAAGTATTATTTTGTGAAGTAAAAAGGGGTTAAATCACATTTTTAACATGACTGTCCTCCTGGTTATGACATATTCAATGTATTATTTAGTTTAAGTGCATGATTAAGAAAGAACTGGGGGGACTTGTGGGGGCCATTTTCCTAAAACACTATACTTACAACACCTCGCTCTTGCTGCAGAGAAAGGAGAATGACATGTCCCTTTGTGGACCTATCTTTTAAAAATCAGGTTACAGATTATACGCTGCTCCGGGATCATCTGCGAATCTGTGGGTCAGAAAGGCTTGTTTTGTCTTCCTGCAAAGAAGAATCTTTCCACATTAAAATGTTTTGTGCAGCCATGAAAACGTGGTTATTTTTTCATCCCTAATGGAGTCTGGTATACCGCATTTACATGCTAATATCAAAATAAAATGGCCTTCTTTAAAAAATAAAATGCCAACAATTCACTTTTCCGTATAGGCACTTTCGAGCTCGCATGAAAAATAAAACACAATATGGCTTTATTCAGAGAACACTTTTGCCTTATTGTATTATTTTTTAACAGAACACTAAAATACCTAAATATCTGTTTTTTACAGAATGAATGGCGCCCTTACCTTGTGTTCACATTTATCACTTAATAAGGAACAGAGACCTTCAAAACATCAAGGCTTATTGTTCTATTATCTGAGGGCCATGCTCACATTTTCAATACTTTGACAATTGCCCGGGTATTTTGATGATTATATTCTGATTCATACATTGTACCCATGTGCTCAAAATGTTTTAAAAAATGTTAAGGCTCATTGCAGGCATCACAGCCTAGACGTATTCAACTACATAACAGTGTGGTATTTTTTTGTACATTTTAAAATATCCGTTCAGCCTTAAAATCAATCTTCTGAACCTGCACTAAAGTGTGAATAGTCAATATCACAATTCCTAATCATTTATATTATTTTTTGTTTTGCAGGATTCCTGGTCGGCCATGGCCACTTTTCATTCATATAAGCCCGTGCAAGCAAAAAACATTTTGACAAACGTGATGTGCTGCTGAGTGTGTAATGCTTAGTCAGTTTAGATGGCTTTGGTGCATATCTGCGCATGTGAGTTAAGGTATTTGTTATCTCCGTGAGGGAAGGCTGGGTAAGGAAGGGTGTGCTGTTGAGGAAGCAAAGCCTTGATATCTATGTGGCTTTGGTACTTTATTGTGCACACAAAAGATTCACTAGGTCTGTTTAAGACATTCTTTCGGAGTTGAGTTATTGATCTAAATATGTTCAGTTGGGAGGTGAGATGTAAGAACTATTAGGAGCTTCATGACAACTGACTATATGGTCTAATGGAGCTGGTGTTTGATCTGTGGCATTGGTCTGTCTAAGATGTTTTGTTTGAGGGCGGAATAACATGGCTACCATTGATGTTGATAGCTTGTGACTGATAACTATGTTGCATACATGAGTCGTGTGCAAGATGCATTGTGGTCTTGGAAAGAAGGACAAAATGACTGCACATGATGTATCAGATGGATTTGTTGATTGATGTATTGTTTCACACTACAGTCTAAAGTGTACAAAAAAGTCATGCATGGAAAAAGTCACTGGAAGCGCTTGAAGATTTGTGTTTCTCCCAGCTAGTCACTGTCACAATGTACTGTGCATTTTAATGAAAAAAGCTAAAGTGAGATGTTCATTGGCTATAGGAGATCTGCGTGTGTGAGGTCAACTCCAGAACTAGTAGACAAGCAGGGCCTGAGAGCTGCTCTCTCCAGGTGGCTAGTTTTAATTGCAAATAAGTAGTATTTTTAGGCAGGTGTTGGCAAAAGTGATACAAAAAGGATTATAACAAGTTATTGTGGTGCCTGAATTTAGATTGACTATCATAACAGGACTTGAAGAAAAAATAGAGTGAATTTAGAGATTTACAACATTTGAAGTCCAGAGTTGCTTTGTACAGCTAGGAATTGCACATTAGGCTAAATGTAAGGGTCTGATTACGATGGTGGTGAAACCGCCACCGGCAAGCTGCCGGTGGCAGGTTCACGGCCATCGTAAGGCCCTTCCCTGCCCGCCAGATAAGGATGTCAGGTGGTGTGCTGGCAGGCGGAAAGGCTGTCCACCATGGGTCTGACAGAGGCAATCATTGCGACTGCGTGTCAGACCTTCCCGCATCCCTAGAATGGTGGCGGTGCCTACCGGCACCATCCGCCACATTAGGATGCTGCATCCCTGACAGCCTTTCCATGGTGGTTCCTGGCCTGGAAAGGCTGGTGGGGATTGACTTTGGGGGCCTGTTGCGGGCCCACCCGGTGCTGGGGTACTTTTGGTTTTCCCTACATTTCCCTGCACCATTCAAAATGTGAAGATCAAACCCGCCGGCAACTTAGGGACTGAGGACATGCTTACGCGAGGCCACTTTACATAAATATCTTTTACTCATGTCAGCAGTTCTCCTGTATCGGGACATCCCAGCATGCTTACTAAGTAAAAAACATGAAATTGTTGTAAACCTTACTTGATAGATATGAACTCTATTCCAGCTGCGACATGGCCTATAAGTCCTCAATGAACCGCAACTGTGTAGTAGGTGCGGGGCAAGCTTATAAGGAGGTCAATTCTGATAGGTCCCGTTGGGAGTACCAGGGGATTGTGGAACTTGGAGTTCACAATATGAAATCAATTAAACGGATATTTGAAAACTCATTCTTACATACAGAAAACATTCTCCTGTGCCAAAATCCTTATATAAAAAAAATCATGTGTTGAAAATCCAGGCATCGGTGATGTATGTTTATTTAACAGATAAATTCTGTATTTCAGACATTTCATTTAACCTGATCGACACAGTGTTTAAATACACTATAAGGTAGGCTTCTTTGCAGTTAAATTTTTCATACATGTCACCACCCCATCGATACATTTTTATTGTTGCCAGCATTGTCCACTTCATATCTGATTCTGAATGATTGTTTTCAATCCAACAATTCACTAGTGGGCCTGCTACCACTTTGCGCTTTATATGCGATTTGTGCTGTATGATCCTCTGCCTAATCTCTTGATTAGTCATTCCAATATATAACTTATTGCAAGGGCATTGTAATACATAAACAACATTTTTGTTTTTGCAATTAGAGAACTGTTTGTGTGACCATTGGACCCTATTATGCGTAAACATTGTACCTTCAATTGTCAACAAACACACACATTTATAGTGGCCTTCTATAGGTGGTAAATCCCAAAGTGTTCGCTGATTGCTTTTACTTGGGCCTGAAGGAATGCTGGCTGAAATCAGTTGACTACCGATAGTCCATTCTTTTTTTAATTCAAACATTGGTTGCGACCAAGACGTTTTGACTTTTTCAATCAAATGCCTGTTCTGTCTAATGATCTTTTTGAACTGGTTAGTTTTTATGAACAGAAGGTGGAAACATAGATCATGCGTTCATGCTTATTTTTCACTAAATTCATTTCCAATAAAGTTTCTCTAGGGTTCCTCCAGGCCCGTTTCATGGTGTTTTTCAACAGTTTTCTTTGATACCCTCGCTCCACCATATTTTCAACAAGAAATTTTGCATTTGATAAATAATCATTTTTATTAGAACAGTTCTGACTAGTTCCGAGAAATTGACCATAAGGCAAGTTCTCCCGTAAACTGTGTGGATGGTGACTCATGAAATTCAAAACATTGTTTCTATCTGTTGATTTAGTGAACAAAGTAGTTTTCAATTGTCCCTCCTTTTCAAACAGCACCACATCCAAAAATGTGATTGAAGATTTGCTGCTCTAGACACAATTTACTGTGCTCTGACTGTCCAGTCAACCATTGAGTGAATTGCTCCAGAATTTCCTCTTGTCCTTCTCAAACACAATAAATGTCATCAATGATACAAAACCATTTCATAATATGACATGAAATGGGATTGTTTTCATAAATGTATTTCTCTTCAAATTTGGCCTTGAAAAATACTGCCAACTCTGGAGCGCAGGAACATCCCATTGCGGTCCCTTTGGTATGAACAAAGAATTCCTCGCCAAAATTGAAATAGTTATTACTTATCGCAAAATGGGCTAGTTTAACTAGAAAGTTTGTTGGAACTAGATGTGGTCTGGATCTAATATCTAAATATGTTTCAATTGCTTGGAGTCCTTCATGTTGGGGCATTTGAGTGTAAAGAGAAATAACATCAAAGGTTACTGGTACCTGAGTATCAGAATTGAATTCATTGACCACGATATTTTGAATAAAATCCATAGTGTTGTCACTCCGCCAGTTGCTGGCGATTTTTTTTTTTTTTTTTTTGTTCAGAAAGATTTTATATTTAATTTTAAGGCAGAAGGAAAAAGAATAAGTACAATACAAAAAAGAGGAAGAAAGTTTCAAGCGTAAGCGATCAAATAACCAATATGAAATGCAATCAATCATAATACACAATATTAACATATAATAATACAACAGAATCGCAATTAAAGAGGAAGGGTAAGGATGAAAGGGGAGGGAGAGGGGAAAGGAAATAACATGTCATAGGAACGTGAATTCATAAACTACAGAGTTACATTAAAAATGTAATGCAAAAATAGAACATAAGAAAATGTAGAACGATATCATTGCAAAACATATGAATCAATAGGAGACCAAAATGACTGAAATGATTGTGAATTATGAGAAACACCTTTAAGAGACAGCTGCGCACCTCTTCTCGTAAAGGTAATCCATGACCACCAAGCATGAACTGAAAGAGAAGAAGCATCTTTCCAACAGAAAGTAATGGATTTTAAGGCAGCTGTGATTAGAAAATTAAACAATGTTGCCTCTGACTCAGAAAGGGGATGAGTTAGGGCAATCGATTTGCAAATTAAAAAATTAAAGGAAATATCATCTTGTAAAGGTAAAATGGTCAATATTCCATTCCATACTTCCAACCAAAATTTCATAATAATTGGACACTCAAATAACATATGGCGAAGTGAACCAGGGCTAGTGTTGCAGTGCCAACAAACATCAGAAAGTAACAGTTTTGCATGGAAGAGACGAGATGGAGTCCATAAAGTGTTAAATAAAATATAAGCATTAGTTTGATAGAGGGATACTGGGAGCCAGCCAGAGATACTGTCTAGCCATATAGAGGACCATGTGTCATCTGACAGGGAGATGGAAAGTTCAGTGTTCCAAAACGACGAAATAATCTGGACATTGGAGCCCTGTGAGGAGGAGAGTTTTTTTTATTAAAAACAGAGACAGCTTTAAAGGAAGATGTTACAGCTGTGAGATAAATTAATAGGTCATGTGTGGAGGAAGAGGGAATACCATTGGGGAAGGAATCCAAAATAGAGTTACACAAAAATTGATATTTTAAAAGGTCAGTAGCTGGGATACCAAACTTTAACTGTAGCTGTTCAAAAGGAATAAAAGTAGTACCATTAAATACATCTTTAAGATATAATATTCCTCTTGAAATCCAAGAGGACCAGAAGGAAATGTTTCTGTTCAATTTAAGTAGCGCACTGTGCCATAAAGACAAGTGGACTGTGGAGAGTAGGGGTAATTCAAAATTAGAATCTAAGTCATTAATTATCAATCTGGAGGACTTAATGATAGAGGAAAGATGAACAACCTTCGCTGTGGATGACATCGACATCAATGAAGGTAAAGAAAAGGGCCGTACAATGGAAGCTTCAATATCCAACCAAATTGGAGGTTTCACCATGTGTGAAGTATTAAACCAAAGGGCACTCTGCTTTAGGATAAAAGCTTTATGGTACAGGTGAAAATCTGGCAAGGAAAAACCAGCACGGGACTTAGAAATTTTTAACTTTTTGTAAGCAATACGAGGAACTTTGTTAGACCAAAGGAATTTGGACAAGAGTGTGTCAACAGTTTTATAAAAACTGAGAGGAAATTGGGTGGGAATCATAGCTAAAGAATAAAAAACTTTAGGCGCTATATTCATTTTTATAGATTCCATTCTTCCCCACCAAGTGAGATAAAGAGCAGACCACTTGGACGTTTTATTTTTAATATGGTCAATTATGAAATCAGAGTTAAGTTTTAATGTGGTTGGCAGCGATGAAGCAAATAGAATACCCAAATATTTAATTTTGGTTGATTGCCAGAGAATATCTGTATTCTGGAGCATCTCTTAGGTACAGAACATATTTAAAGGAAAAAATTCAGTCTTGCTTACATTTAATTTGTAACCTGAAACCATAGAGTATTGAGCAATAATGTCTAATAGGGAAGGAACAGAAGAAAGAGGGTTATTAATAAATAATAAAACATCATCTGCATAGGCTAAAGTTTTAACAGTTACATCACTGATCACAATACCCTGAATGTCATCACAAAGGCGAATACAATTAAGAAAAGGTTCAATCCCTAAGAGAAATAACAGTGGGGAAAGGGGACAACCTTGCCTAGTACCTCTAAAGAGAGGAAATTGACTAGAAGTTTGACCATTAAGAAACAAACGAGCAGTAGGGGCAAAATATAAAGCAGAAATCATACGAATAAAAGGGGCACCAAAATCAAAAGACAATAAAGTTTTAAATAAAAATTGCCAGTGAATCTTGTCAAATGCTTTTTCTGCATCTAAGGCCATCACTCCTGCAGGGGAAGTAAGGTGAGAACTTTGTTCAATAATATGTAGTAGAGTTCTAGTGTTATTAGCGGAATATCTATTTTTCATGAAACCAGATTGATCTGGGTGAATAATGGAATGGAGGACAGGAGCTAATCTAGTAGCAAGGATTTTCGCATAAAGCTTACAGTCCTGGTTTATTAGGGAAATAGGACGATAGTTAGAAACTAAGGTAGGATCTTTATCAGGTTTGGGCAGAACAATAATTAAGGCATCCGTAAAGGAGCCTGAGATAGTACCAGAGGAGCTAAAGTGAGAGAAAAGGGTATACAAATAAGGGAGAAGATGAGACTGGAATTCTTTGTAAAATTCTGCTGGGATACCATCCGGACCTGGGGATTTATTTTTGGGAAGTGACTTAATGGCAAGCAGAATTTCTTCAGATGTAATTGGAGAATCTAAACCTATTCTATCTGATAAGGAAATATGGGGTAAATTGCATTTATTTAAAAAAGAATCAATTAAAGAATCAGAGCAGGTGTCAGGCTTACTATAAAGGGTTGAATAAAAACGTAAAAATTCTTGCACAATATCATTATGAGAAATAGCCACTTTTCCTTGAGATCCTCGTATTGAGGTAATCTGAGTCTTATCTCTTTTAATACGTAAGTAATTAGCAAGGAGTTTTCCAGATCTATTGGTATTAAAACGAAATTTAGCATTTAACTTGGATAGTTGGACTCCTTCTCTCTGACTAAGGATGGCATTAAATTCATAGCGGAGTTTTTGAAGTGTAAATTTGTACTGGGGGTCATTAGAAGAGATAAATAAACGTTCAAATTTAGCAATTTGCTTTTCTAAATGCTTAATATTAGCGTGAAATTGTTTGTTTTCATGAGCCATAATGGAAATAGTGGTACCTCTAATGTAGGTCTTAAATGCATCCCATCTGGTGACAATTGACGTGGAATCTTCAGGGTTGAATAAAAAATAGTCTTGTATAGCCTGCAATAGTTTAGGTTTATGCTTATCAGTAAGGACAATGCTCGAGTTCATACGCCATCTATTTTGTTTAGTAAAAGTAGAAGAGATATTTAAGACAAAAGAAATTAAAGCGTGGTCTGAAATGTCGATAGTGCCTATAACAGGATTAGTAGCTGACTGAAGTAGGGAAGGTGAAAGCAAAAAATAATCAATCCTTGAATGAGAATTATGGGGATTGGAGAAAAAGGAAAACCATTTGTCAGTGGGAAAATGTAGTCTCCATACATCAGCCAGTTTAGTCGTACTAAGGAAAGATTTAAAAGCATGAAAAACTTTAGGGGGTCTAAACTTGGTAGTAGAAAGTCTATCAAGTAGCGGATCAATGATTACATTAAAATCCCCTCCAACAATCAAAGGAACTTGTCCCAACTTTAAAACTTCTGTAGTTAAGTTAGACCAAAACAAAGGATCATCAGCTGTGGGGCCATAGATATTAAGTAAAAAGAAGGTGGAATCATGAATTTTAACTTTAACAACAATAAATCTACCTTCTGTATCTGTGAATTTATTGATAATCTGACAGTGTAATCTCTTTGCAAAGAAAATCGCAACCCCATTTTTTTTCCAAGGGCAGGTGATGAAACTATAGTGTCTACCCACTTTTTTTTCATATATTGTAAAATGCTATCATCAACATGTGTTTCTTGAATAAAACATATATCAGCTTTAGAAGCACCCAAGTAGTCTAAAATTTTAGTTCTTTTAACTGGATGTCGCAATCCTTTAACATTAAGAGAAACAATTTTAACATCATGAATAGTAGCCATGAAGAAGTAAAATGAGGATGAAAAGAGGAGTCAAGAGAAGAGAAGAGAGAAAACAGCCATGGAAGAAAAGTAACTCTATGTAGAAAGCCAGAGAAGGTAGGGAGAGACACAAAAGGAAGAAACAAGAAAGGAAGAAAAAGCTACAAACAAGGTACATAAATAAGGACACAGAGACGCACACCCGTACCACAAGCATGGCCAAAAACCGTTGGAGCCCATGAAGAAAAAGGAATCGCCAGGAAAGCTCAAATTAAATGCGTTCAGGTAATAGGAGCTTGAGTATCCATTGATGACGATGACGAAGCTTGTTGGTCCAGAAAGAGTCGTAGGTCTTCAGGACGATGAAAAGATTTGGAAAAGGTGTCCTTCCAAACTCGCATTGTAGACGGATCAAATAGTCCATACTTAAAACCAAGGCTTTTCAATTGTGGACGCAGAGAGGAAAATTCCTTGCGAATAGCGACCGTTTCTTTAGCAAAGTCTTGATGGATAAATATTTTGGAGCCATTTACCAGAAGCGAAGGAATGTCTCTAGCTGCTTTCCTTATGAGGACTAAGTGATGGTGACGCAAGACCTTGAAAATCATCTGCCTGGGTTTAGTATGGCGTGGATTCCTGTGTGAGGGAATTCTATGCGCTTTGTCCACTTCAAATTTTTACGGGAATTTGAGATTTAGAAGACCAGGCAGCAAAGATTCCAAGTATAAGCGACAGTCGGAGCCCTCAACTTCCTCAGGCAGATTAAAAATGCGGAGATTATATTGTCTATTACGGTTCTCCAATTCCAATAATCGGTTATGCATTGGTACTATCTGACCCATCAAAGGCGTAAAAGCGTCGAGTTTGGTTTTATTGTCCTGAATTTTAATAGCATTATCGGAGACTTTCATGGACATGGACGCCATATCTTTGCGAACATTTTTCACTTCGTTTGCAATAGTATCAGTATTCATGCGCAGCGCTTTAATTTCCTCCAGTATCAGAGTAAGTGAAGGTTCAGAAGTTTCAACAACTGTAGACTTTTTTGGGGGAGGAGACACCTGCTGCCTCCTTTTATTGACATTAGAATTTTTGTTATCCATCTTGAGGAGGAAAAACAACTTTTGCGTCAGAAAAATGTAAAATACCAAATCCACCTCAAAAATTTAATAAATATGAGGGAAAAGGGTATTAAAAGCTCCAGAAGTACTTGAACAAAAGGCAGTGCAGGAGTTAATGTGAGCCGTGGGAGTGGCTAGGCCCAAGCCAGGCCCTGTCTTCAGAAGTGCACCGCCCCCTGTGCTGAGGCACTCGGCTGAATCGGAGCAGAGGCAGGGGAAAAGAACCAGGAAGCAGGCAGAGGAGTCCCCACACGATGAAAGCGCCCCAAATTGGCAGAGAAGGTAGGGGGCCGGTACAGGATGTAAGCGCTGCGCTAAATAAGCAAACCTTGTGGCAAAATCGTCGTAAATCAGCTCATTAGGCTGACGAGATTACAGAGCTCCGGTAGTGGCGGCCATCTTGTCGACGCGCTCGCGCGTCTCCCTGTTGCTGGCGATTTTAATCTTCACGTTTTGATCACTTTCGAGTTTAAGAGCAAGATTGTTTTGTTGAAACAATTGGCTAAACACTCATGACATTTAAAAAAATATATTTTTGGAAGAATGTTCCACCATGGATACTGTGCCCAGCATGATTGTTGCAACAATATGGTGCCCCAAGTGACCAGTCTTACCGATGGGAGTGTTTATTAAGTATGTTGATTTCCCTAGTATCTGTTTTGGGCGTTATATTACCCTAGGAGGTGGTGCTTTAGTGACAAAGTGTTTCTATTGTTATATTTTAGATTGAAACCTGCTCCATGACTATATCATCAGTCTTGTGCTGTATTCTCATTGGCAATTAGAGGTATTTTAAAGTCAGGGTACAGAGATAAGTGTTTTTTAACATTTTTATATGTTTCTTTTAGAATACAAGAGAAAAAGAAGAGATCCCGTGTCAGGAATAAGTAGTGGGCAAAAACCTCAGATTAGAAATGCCTCAGTATGGATCAAATGCTGAGCAAAAAAAATGAGAATAGCAAAAATATAGACTTCAATAAACATAAAATGTTAAAAACTTATCAGAAGGATTCATCAAAGTTCCAAAAATACACAACATTTATTTTGTAAGAACAATGAGGCATTACATCACAATAAATCACAAAATATAAAAAAAAACTCCTTTCTTAAGAGGTTAAAATCTAGATATGTGTTAAAAATATATAAGGAAACTGTAAAAACAGTTGACGCAGCTTTTCGGTGAGAACTTTACTTGTTCACCTTCTTCGGGAATGAAACGTTTTCATAAGGTCTAAATAGCAAAAGACATATCATTTAGAAACAGTTATTGTCACAGCAAATTACATTTTGATGAACTTTTTTATAAATACGAAGGAAACTAAATTGTGCCAAAATTGTTTAGTTCGTTTTTAGAAGTGTATACCGCATCAATTCTAGAAGCACTAACATATGATCCATATGAACAGGAAGGAAGAAATTCCTAAAACCCACCTAAAAATAATCTTGTGGACATCAAGGCTTAAAGTCACTTGGTATGTGGTCTGTGGAAGGCAGAAACTCATCCTTAATTAAACTTGAAATCAAGGGCCATATCATCAAGCGGCCGCAATAAAATTATCGGTGTTTTAGCGTCCGTTTTTGGGTGAAAAGCGTCGATAATTATATTGCACTATCATCAATGTCACCTAGCATGTGAATTCATGCCTCAGCGCCCGTTTTCTGAATGCCCAGCATCGCAACACCAATGAGATGCATAGTGGGCGTATCTCATTGAAATTACGTAAGAAATGTTGCTAACATGACTTTCGTCTATCATCAATGTAGCCGCAAACCCGCTTGGCGATGTCAAAAGCAGCGCTAACCGTGCTTATCGCTACTTTCTTGATGCCAGCTTTCAATTTGACTTAGCCATGATATCCTATGTGAGGTGGATTGTGAGGATGAATCCACCCTGCCCTGTCATCAATGATTCGCCTATCGCTGTGCGATTATCGCTGGATTGCCAGCGCTAATCGCATATTTTGCAGCTATTGCTGGATTATATATCGCATTGGAGATAAGCGTTGCTGTTAATGGCTATCTTGGCGATATAATCCAGCGATAGCTGGCGATAATTATCCTCGCGATAAGCGCGCTTAGCAATAATTATTGCTGGCTGTTGCTGATATGCCCCCAAGTGTCCCAATAATAAAAAAGGGATACATTATGATCACATTTATTTACAATGCCTGAAACAAAATATTGGTGTAGTCTAAAACCATAAAATGGTACATGGTACTCTATATATGTTTGTTAGAGCCACCGGAATCGATGATTAAAAATCATCAATATTTTAGGGACTGGGCCTACATGATCTTACTAGAGGGAAAATATATATTTTTTATGTCAAGTCAATTAATTCCAATGGTCTATATAATACCCAAAAGATCAGGGCCCCAAAATACATGCTTGCTGATATTGGCAAACTGCTGTGCCATAATATTCCAAAAATTTGGTATAACATCGACGTTTTCAACATTGGTGATGTACTAATCTAAAAACAAAGACTTTCTGTCTGTGACAGTATAAGCAGAGGAAACACTGTCAGTTCATTTTTATATAGGAGAAACTTGACATTTACCTTGTTCTATGTCTTGAAGAGAACATTTAGCTGATGGGATAAAAAGTCTGAAAAACTAATCGAGATGAACATATTGCTTAACCAACCTGATTTTCTGTTTGTTTGTTATTCAGAAAAACGTTTTTTGCAGTGTTTATTAATTATTTTCTGCATTACTATTTATTGTACTCCATATATGTCTCATGGGGTATGTTGTTGTATAGTTATTAATATCAGCCCCATAGGCCGTTGTATGATCTTATATATATTTTGTATCTGATGTGTTTATTGGTTTACATATTCTTTAAACAGGAAGAGGTGTGGCGCTGCGTCCAGGGCGACTGACTCCGGAATCTGGGGATCACGGTTTGATCCCCGGTGCTGGCGGCAGATTAGCCCAGCACCATGTGACTCTGGGCAATAGCTTGCTTCATCTTCCTGACGGCCCCCAGCGCCTAGTGACCCTTATGGATGAATGTTCGCACTTTACAAATGTGGACTAATATTATTATTATAAGCTCCGTTTCAATTTACTAATTCTAACTTTTATATAGAATTTTAAGTAAAAGGTCACTAATCAATAGTCATCTACTATTTTTCACAGGGATCGCCTAAAATCCCCTTGCGTAGTAATTTAATTAAAGTCTGATGGAGCTAGTATATTTCTACTGATTCTAAAAACAGGTTGCTGCTGGGCTCTAGTTAGTAAAAATGATCCGCTCTGAACATAACATTATTAATTCATGTTGTGGATGGTAACAATTTTAAAGAATTTGTCTTTGTATTTTAGATCAAGACAAAAAATTAAGGCACAAATTACAGCCTGCCAGAGCTCCTATGATTCGGGCCTGAGAGTATCTAAAAGCAGACACCGCAAGCATAGTTTTAAACCCATGCTTTGCGTTTATATAGTACAATAAATAGTAATGCAGAAAATAAATATTAAAAACTGCAAAAAAAATGTGGTGAATAACAAACAAACAGAACATCAGGTTGATTAAGTAATATGTTGATCTCGATTTGTTTCCCAGAGATTTTATACCATCAGCTAAACGTTATCTTCAAGACATAGAAAAAGGTAAATGTCAAATTTGTCCTATATAAAAATGACTAACAGATATTTTTTCCTCTGCTTACACTGTCACAAACACAAAGGGGTTTATTATTTATTACAGAGCGGGGGTCCCGATTTTGGCATTAGGATGCGCCCGCCACACAGGCGGGCGCATCCTGTATATTTACCATTGCGGCGGGCGGAGCTGAAATCTCCGCCCGCCGCAATGGTAAAAATGCACGTTGTGCATTTCAAGGCACAACATGACAGGCACCGTGCAGTGCCTGACATGTTGCACTTTGAAATGCGGGGGGGTACCATAGGCACCCCCCATGTGCACCCCACAAGCCCCGGACTCCCAGGGGTCCCGCAAGGGGCCCTCACAGGGAGTCTCCGCATGCCTTTCCGTGGCGGCATTGCCGCCACGGAAAAGCATCTGTAAATGCCCATAGTAATGTGGCGGGCAGGGTCTAACAGACACCGCCACCATGTTACTCATTTTCTGCCCCGGCCGCAAGGCGACCGGGGCAGAAAACAGGCGGGCGGTGTTTGACACCGCCGCGGTCCCCCCCGCCATCCAAATATGGTGGGGGGGAATTGGGCAGTGGATGTCGGGCGGATTTCCTCCGCCAGGCTGGCGGTGGCCACCGCCAGCCTGGCGGAGGAAATCCGCCCGACATCGTAATGGACCCCTAAGTCTTTGTTTTTAGATTAGTACATCGCCAATGTTGAAAGCGTTGATGTTATACCAAATGTTTTGAATATTACGGCACCGCAGTTTTCCAAGATATGTAAGTATGTATTTTGGGGCCCTGATCCTTTGGGTATTTTATACACCATTAGAATTAATTGAGTTGACAAAAGAAATTATTTTGCCTCTGGTATGATCATGTAGGCCCATTCTCTAAAACATTGCTGATTTTTAATCATCGGTTCCGGTGGCTCTAAAGAACATATACAGAGTACCTTGTACCATTTTAAGGTCTGTTTTAGCCTTCACCAAAATGTTGTTTTGGGCATTGTAAATAAATTTGATTATAATGTATCCCTTTATTATTATTAGGACACTTAATTCCTAGTTTAATTACGGATGAGCTTCTGCCTTCCACAGACCACACACCAAGTGACTTTAAGCCTTGATGTCCACAAGATTCTTTTAGGTGGGTTTTAGGAATTTTGTCCTTCATGTTCATATGGATCATATGTTGGTGCTTCTAGAATCGATGTGTTATACACTTCTAAAAACGAACTAAACAAGTTTAGCACAATTTAGGTTCTTTCATCTTTATAAACAAGTTCACCAAAATGTAATTTTCTGTGACAATAACTGTTTCTAAATTATATGTATTTTACTATTTAGACCTTATGAAAAATTTTTAGTCCTGAAGTAGGTGAACAAGTTAAGTTCTCACCGAAACGCTGCATCAACTGTTTTCAGAGTTTCTTTATATATTTTTAACACATATCTTGATTGTAACCCCTTAAGAGAGGAGATTTTTATTTTTTTACATTTTGTGATTGATTGTGATGTAATGCCTTATTGTTCTTACAAAATAAATTGTGTGTATTTTTGGAACTTTGGTGAATCCTCCTGATTTGTTTTTAACATTTTATGTTTATTGAAGTGGATATTATTGCTATTCTCTGTTTTATGTTCAACATTTGATCCATACTAAGGCATTCCTATTCTGAGGTTTTTGACCAATACTTATTCCTGACACAGGACCTCTTGTTTTTCTCCATATCTCTACCCTGTCTCTTTTCTTAACACTAGGGTAACTCCCTTGTTTTTCTAAGTTTTTGTGCACAGCTTGTTAGCTGGGAAGCTTTTCAGATCTTTTCCTGTATCAGACAGGAAATGTGAAAGTCCAAAATATTTATGGACGTTCTCAAAACTTAAATTTTTTCTTAGGATCAATTTAATAAGATTATCAATGGCACTTCAAAAAATACATTCTCTATCTCGGTAAACAACAGTGATGATGAACAATGGAGGGCCTTCTGTAATAATAAGAAAAAACAGATCAGGACTGAATTACATGCAGATTTCCTGATCGAAAATTGTAAAAAAGGAATAATACCCAAGGGATTACAGGTCGAAAACAAATCGGGTATTTTTATAAAGAACGAAAATTTCATTAAAAATTGGACATTCATAGCTAACAGATGTAGCTGTGATTGGATGTTATTGATAATGGAAATGGCACATGAGGTATTGATTATTGAAAGGAAGGAAATTAAAGAAATGGAATCTAAAGTAAGGGAAAGTACTTCCTTGGAAGACGCCAAAAAAAAGTTAGATGAGATACAGGGAGACATCTCTGGCAATAGGAAATACCTCCTTAACAAAAAATCCAATAAATTCAGGAAGGACGGCATCAAATACAACTTAGAACATGTCTATCCATATTTACAGAAGGATTTTTATGATAGACCCAGGGAGGAGAACCACAATAGAAACAATTGGCAACAACCAAGAAGAAACTTCCCGAAAAAAAGAGTTACTTTTTATGATACGTCCTATACCATCTCTGAATCAGATTCTCCACAAGAAACCCATGATACTAGGGATAGAGAGTCAGTACCAAGTACAAGCAGAGAGACTTTATCATTTTTAGAACAACGCCAAACAAGCTTTGGACAAAACCGGGGGAGGGAAAGGGGGAAAGGAGGATTTTATTCCCAGAACCCCACACAAAAATTTACTTATATGAAGCCAAGGGGCCAGAAAGGATTGGACTAGAGGACAAAGCCCCCATAATCAATCTTTCTAGTAGAATTTTAACAGAGAATGAGAAAGACATACTAGGAAAAGATTTAGGCTAAGCCCTTTGTACACCAGTTGACAGGTATAATCTAGAAAGAGATCTACAAAGTTTTTTTAGGAAGGTTAGATTAAATTATTTCTTTAAAGGTAAGGAAACATTACCAGTCACCAATAAATCAGGTCTTAAACCAAAATCTACTTGAACGCCATGTATACACATGGTAAATAAAGACATAGAACTATTCGAAAAAGTACTAGAAAAGAGCATTGATGATCTCCTTACCAAAAAAATCTGGTGGGACAATAATTTGACCTCTCAACAACGATTAGCGCTCACAAACCGTGAACAATGGAAAAAATTGACCATTAAACCAGGTGATAAGGGAGGAAGCATTGTCGTTATGAATACCAGTGATTACAATAGGAAAATATTAATCCTCTTAAACAACAAATCCAAACCAAAAGTCTATCAGGAACAAGTGGAATGCTTTGAATAGTAAGGTTGCCAATCTAATAACCCTTGCCAAGGAGGACGAGATTTTATGTTCAGATGAATATAGTTTTCTAATGAAAGCCAACCCTGTGATACCAGCACTTTATGGTTTGCCCAAAGTGCATAAAGACATATAGGACCCCCCAATGTGACCCATAGTCTCAAGTATAGATTCACTCACGGAACTGTTAAGCAAATATGTCGATGTTTTTCTCAAACCCCTAGTTACACAACAAAAAGCATGTGTAAAAAGACACCACAGCAATGATAAAAAAAATAGAGAATGCAACATACGATATTGAAACCCAATGGCTGGTCACCTTAGATAATGAGGCCCTAACACAAACATACCGCAGGATGACACAATTAAAAGGTTAAAGGGCCTCTTAGTAAATGAGACAGGAGATTTGTCATCTCATGCCACATTTTTATTATTGAATATGTCGAAATCATTCTTAAGAACAATATTTTTCTTTTAAAAACAGATTTCTACCGGCAGGTGAAGGGGACCAGCAGGGAAGCAACATGTGCTTCCAGTCTGGCATGTCTGTACATTGCTTCATTTGAAGACAAACACATTTTCAATATATCGGCCCCATTTGATGAAAATATCTCAAACTGGTCTCGGTATATTGACGATGTCTTTTTTCTATGGGAAGGGACCAAAAAATCCCTGACAGACTTTATCAAATGGCTCAATTCAGGAGACATTAATTTGAAATATACATCCTCTATCAATAAAAATAACTGGAACTTTCTGGATATAAATATAAAGAACAATGCTGGTCTTCTGCAAGTCGAACTCTATACCAAAACCTACAGATCGCAATACCATGCTACATTACCACAGTAATCTTCCAGCATGGCAAAAGGACAACATTCCATTCGGGCAATATCTGAGAATTAGACATACTGTACAAACATAAGTGGCTTTAACTTACATGCCGCCAAATTGACAGATTTTTTTTTAAAGAGAGGCTATCCAAAAAAACTAATTAGAAAGGCGTATAAAAAAGCTAAATATTACAACAGACACTCTTTTTTCGAAAGTAAAGACCGAAATGCAGACACACAGAACTTACTGTTAATATTCGTGACCAACTTTAGTAATATTAGCAACAAAGTAAAGACCATAACAAATAGGCATTGGCACCTCATTAATGAAAAAAAACAATGTTTTCATTTAGACAGAACCATACCATCAGAAACTGTTTGGTACATACCTACAGAAATGACACAGAATGTAAACAAGTAGCATCACAAGTGACCCCTTACCAAAAGGTAATTTTCCATGCAGTTCATGCAACAACTGCTCTAACATTATTAAAGTTTCTGTTGTCACACATAATGGGGTGACACACAATGTAAAGAATCTAATTAACAGAAATAAATCAAAAAATAAATGGTGACCACCGTTATTGAATAAAGCGCCCACCAATGAAGCACAATTGTTAAGAAATCTGTCAGTGTTGCATTTCTTGTTTGATAAAACATTTAGAAAGTAGGCATTTTCTTGTCTAACTATTCTGTATGCCTCTAAAGGTTTGTGTATTGACTGTCTGGTTTTGGATGTGCATTCATTGTAGACAGCCACTGGGGGTGGTGGGGTTGAGGTGTACCTGACCCTTTCTGGGTTACTCAGAGATGAGCTGACTGGGGCTTGGCTGCATTTAAAGTAGTTGGAGATTTCCTTGCACCTGAAAAGGGCCTTTCTCCCGTGCACAATGCTGTCCCGACCCCTTGTGGTCATACTGCACCAGTGAGGACAGAACTGGTTTGGACTGGGCTCAGAGACCCTGGCACAAAGAGAAGAAAGCCAATTTGGAGTATACATATTAGTTCTAAAACCCCAGAACTTTAGACTACGTCTGGAATCAAGAGGACCCGCTGTCAAGGAGAAAAGCTGGAGAGCTGTGAGGAGGAGTACTGCCCCTTTGCTGTGTGCTCTGTGGGGTTGGCCTGAATTTGCTGTTTCTGCCAAGGAGAGGACAGACACTGGACATTTTCTCTAGACCTGCTTGAAGAAGAACTCCAAGGGCCTGTGTGTGCTAGCCTCCTGTTATGAAGCCTCAAGGCCACAAAGACTTCACCCCCAGCCCCCCTGAGCTCTGCTGCTGAGAGTTCTGGCCTGCCAGGAGGTGCCTGTTGTAGTTCTGGGCCTCTGGGGATTGTGTGTGCTGCTTGGAGCTGAAAGAAACCTGAAGAACTAAGAAAATTGATGCAACGCTCTCTTTTTTTGTTTTTTTTTTGAGTTTTATATAGCACAAACAAGACCTTAAGATATTGGGTATCAGAGCGCTCTACATAGCACCAGTTTCGTTACATGAGAACACATTCATTTTTGTTAGGCACAGGGAGAATAAGAGATTTGCCCAAAATCACAGGATGTTGAGCGTTGTTGTTGAGACTCGAACCCGGTTCTCCAGCTTTGACATCGACCGCTCTAGCCATAAGTCTACATCCTCTCATCTTGAGGCCGTTTTTCCGATGCAGTACCGAATCTCCACCCATTGCTGAAATCAACGCAGCCCCTGCCTCCGCTGCAACAACCGACACATCGATGGATTGTGGCTGAAGAAACTGACGCAGCACTGCTCCACGCTGCTGCATCAATCGCTGAGGCATCCTGGATTTCCACACATCGTATCCGTGTGGCAAGTTTTCCCGACGCATCACCCATGAACCAGAATTGTCTTGGAGTCAACACATCACTTCCCCCTACTGACCGGACATGACTCATCACTTCTCCTGGTTGCAGTAGAACTGTTTCATCAGCTCCTCTTGGTCTCAGGGTCTCATGCATCTCTTTGTGTTCTCGACGCTTGACATTGCGCAAATGGAAATTCATCGGAGCCCATACCGCTATTTGTAACAGTTTTTAGTTCCTGCTCAGAAATGGGATGCTGTAATAAATCCTGGTGTTTTGAAAGAGCCACTTTAACAATATGTTTGGACATGATTAAATACATTTTCTGAAATTTCTTATTTAGTGAAGGTCAGATGAAGGAATCAGTCCTCAGGTCTTAAAGTTGAATCTTTATGATGGATGATTTCACAGGATCATAGCATGAGAAGTGGTTCCTTTCCAAGGTTTTTCAGGCTCTAATGGTGTCAAACAGGAAAGTTATCAGATGAAGTCAAGTTGTACTTCAGATGTATTTAATACAGTGGATGTTTTAAGCATCTAGAGGAGGGAGGACCTATTTTGTATCCCTGAATGAGAGGTGAGATGGGTCAAACACACTTTTTCAAATAACATGGCAATTTACAGGGAACAACGTGAGTTTCCGAAACCCACAGTCAGGGAATTTGTGTGATTAAAGCCTGGACCTGACATGGAACCATCATTGTGTAGCTCTGACAATGACAGGGACAGATTTTTTCTGACTAGATTCAAACTTAATATGATACACCTTCTTTTGCTTCACCAAAGGGCTAAAGTTCCCCGGGCACCCTGGGTTCCTGTGGCTGCGACCTCCAGTCTCATCAGGATACCCTTCATTTCACATTTCACTATAGGTATTTTAACAGCCTGTGGAATATGTTTATTAAACCATTATTGAAATCTCTTAATTTTAGGCAAGCACTTCTAGCCATGTTGTTTCTGCAGCTTTTATCAGATGCACATATTATTTTTAAAGTGTGCGGTTTTCTCAGAACTGTATTAAGAGTAAGAGATTCCATGTTTGATTAGCAAGTGTACTTGCTTCTCTGTTTTTATGACTTGTTAGCTGTTCCAAGAGTATTTTACCTTGTGTATTCCATTCTCATGCTTTATTGTGTTTTTTATCTGTTTTAATTATTATGTATGCTAATGAAATGTTATTATTATTTTAGTATGTGCCGTTATGGTTACCATTTAGCTGAACAGCATTTACTTGATTGATTATTCTACTAGGGTGTTGAATTTGTGTAGTTCCACAAGCAATGTGATCATTTTTTATCACTCGGGATACAAGCTATCCCTAGTCAAGGCATTTATTCTGCAGTGGTGTCTAAGACAGCCAATTGGAATGATAAACATCATTTCGGGTGCACTTCAAAGGAGGGAAAAAGTGCAAACCAATTTGTGTGTATCCATGGCTAGTTGCTGAAAGCTCTGCTTCATCCTGCCAGACTTCTGTGTCTGAGTTAGTTTGGAGTACATGAACTGCCTTAATCTGGATGTTAGTGTTCAATGTGGGAGGACACTAAGATTATCATAGTACACTCAAACATGCACCACAGCCATGAGAGCTCATGCTTAGTGTGGTTGAAGACTTCGGCCAGCTTGAAAATGCCTAAAGTGGGTAAGTTTAGGCCCGGGAACCTTTACCCTAGGGGGCATCCCAACCAACTAGTTCATGCCAGGCATACATGCGGCATCTGAACCTGGTGTCTAAGGCCTGAGAAGAGCTTGAAGACTGTACTAGCTCTCCATCTTGTACACAGGAAGAATAAGTGAATTTCAAAGTTTATAAGACTATTAATATCAATAAATACAATGTTGAAGAACGCCATGGCATATGTACGTATAACAACGAACTTGCATTGTTGCTGTCAAATCCACCAGATATGATCAATAAGAGTCAGAAATACATGGCCAGGCAGGCCCTGTGACCTAAGCCTGAAGCAACTGATTGATAGATCACAGGTAGGGTGATACGTAACCCTTAGACAAATCAGCACACAGAAAAACCCAGATGGATCTCACAGATAGGCACACCACAATGGATGAGGAGATTGGCCCCTTTAAAGCACATGTGGCAGGATGGGTGCATGTTCTCAAAACACCATAAAGTCAGATGACACACTAAGTTAAGAACACTCAGCCAATAAGAACACAGTATGCATGCTACGCGTGGTGATGACACGATCCCTATGCCAGACAACTAGACACGTTCCCACTGGCCCCACATTGTGTCCACGCAAGGCTGAGACCCACCTGCACTTTTTATCGAATGACCAGATTTATGGCCAGTAACTAGGCTCAAATTTCTGTCTCAAACAGAATATACAGATTGCGTTCATGACACTTCATATAATGTATAAAAAGACGGGCACAACCAATGTGCTTTGAGACAGTCTTCAGACCCCAACTCTGTTGTTTGTTCTCCCGACTGCTGTGTTTCATTAAATTAACTGTTCCTGTTTTCCCAAAGGCCTGTTCTCTTTCATTTTTTCAAGTTAAATTTAAATTTTAGCAACATTGTGGCAAACCAGATAGGAGAGATTGGTTCTTTAGGCCTGACTGCAATCAAAGGAAAAGGACCCCGCTTGTACAGATTCACATCTGTGCATCAAGAACAGTGAGCAGATGCCACAATTGATTGGACATTCTGCTCCATGGGACGGAGGTCAATCCTAAAGCAGCCATCAGTGGGTGCGAGATATACATGATCTTTAGTACCAGCATTTGACGTATGGCAAACTAGGAAAAAGTGTAAGAATTTAGCCTAAACGCTCTGCCACTTTACTATACAAAAAGTGATTGATGGAGGGCTTGAATTAATCACAGCCATTGAGACATGACTGGTCTAATTAGATGAGGGTTAAGACTGAAGTGGCATGGTTTGCAAAATAGCAGTGCCCTGGACTGTGGTAAGACTAATTACCAGCGGCTGATAATATTTCAAACATTCCATCCATCACTTTTTGTGTACACTTTAGACTCTAGTGTGAAACAATGAATCAGTTGAAAAAATCCATCTGATAAATCATCTCCAGTGAGTTATTATGTGAATCTTTCCAAGATCACAATACATCTTGCAATAAAACAAATAACACAGGACTTAGAAAGAATCCTAACACAACTCATGTATGCTACATATTTATCAATCACAAGCCATCAACATCAATGAAGGCCATGTTACTCCACCCCCAAACAAAACATTTTAGACAGACCAAATGCCACACATCAAACACCAGCTCCAAAAATGCCATATAGTCAATCATCATGGAGCGCCCAATAGTTCATACATCTCACCGCCTAACTGAAAATGTTTAGATCAATAACTCAACTCCAAAACAATACCTTAAACAGACCTTGTAAATCTATTGTGTGTACAACCTAGTACCAAAGCCTCATAGGTATCAAAGCGTTGCTTTCCCCATCATTATATTCACTGAGATAACAAATACCTTAACTCACAAGCACAGATATACACCAAAGCCATCTAACTGACTCAACATTACACCCCCAGCAACACATCATGCTTCTCAAAATGCTTTTTGTTTGCACAGGTTTGTATTAATGAAAAGTGCCCGTGGGCTACCAGGAATCCTGCAAAACAAAATTCTTGTACCCTATGCATGATTTAGGAATTGCAATATTGACTATTCACACTTTAGTGCACGTTCAAAAGATTGATTTTTAGGTTGAACTGATATTTTCCAGTTTACAAAAAAATACCATACTGTTATGTAGTTCAATACGTCTAGGCTGTGATGCTTGCAATGAGCCTAAACATTTTTGGAAAACATTTTAATCACATGTGTAAAATTAATGAATCAGAATATAATTATCCGAACAATCTGGCAATTGTCAAAGTATTCAAAGTATGTGCATGGTGCTCTGATAACAGAACAATAAGCCATGATGCACAGAGCAAAGAAGTCAACCTGGGTGGGAGTTCGAGGAGAGGCGCAGGTTGAGAATAGAGAGAGAGAGAGCTCTCACCTGGGAGACACAAAAGGAAAACAGAACCACGCACCCTCCACCAGAGGAGAGCAGAACTAGGTCCTGGGCTCCACACAGAGAGGAGCCTGAGGTAGAAACTGAAGGTAGGCCCCTATTGGGAACATGAACACTACCAGATCGTCAGCTTAGGAGAGGGGTTGACCAAACAATAAGACATCAGGATAGCATAGCCCAAACTTAATTAAGGCATAGGAGAAGCAACATGGCACCTCTGCATGTGCACAAGGAGGGCAGCGATGAGGACGTCTGCCGCTCACTCTGAATGCACCAGTTAAACAAGCTGCCCCCTAGATAGTATCCAGAAAAGAAGGCAAGCTCTTCGTGTGACTAATTTGACAACTGTTAGCCCACTGGACCGAAAGGGAGGGTCAGTATGAGAGATCCTAGCCCGGAAGAGGGATCCTTTGAACCAGAGGACATGCAATCATGAAAAACTGCATCCAGCACACAGGGAGAGATCTCAGGTACAATTTCCCCAACATGCAAGAATGCTTAAGAAGATGGGTGTGCTACATTAGAGAAAAACCAGCGGAGCAGCGCCAAGCCAAAATATGCCTGTTGTTACAGAAAGGCACGTCAGAGACCTTCGATGTGCCATAGGCTCAGGTGGACAAAAATGGGCTCAGGACCAAACTACCCCCACTGATGGACGGGGCAGGAAAATGGGATCACCTGTTTTGAGAAAAACACCACAGGAAAAATCCTAGCAATAGGTGATATCAGGAGTCTCCTCAGCAGCCTCATTGGGGAATAGAGTTATTGGAAAGCAGTACAAAAGGGGGTGGTGATGGGCCGAGCATCTGAACCAATCAAACACTCACACCCAGTCAACAGACTTGGGTTTAAACCATCACCGTTCTTTAGCCCACTCTGCCACCCCAGTTCAGACATGGCCATATGCAAATCATTCTGACCCTGTGCCTCATGGGAACAGTCCAGCCCGAACTGCCAAGCCATGCCTTCCCTGGACCGGAAACAAGCTTCCGAGGACTGGTTTCTGGCATTTCAGCCGTCTTCAGCCCGGCTTGCTTGAATCCAGTGGCAAAGTAAGCAAGGGACTCAAGTCTGAGCATACCCTGCCAACTTATGGCGAACAAAGTGGTACAAAAGGGGTTGGTGATGGACGGAGCATCTGAACCAATCAAACACTCACACCCAGTCAACAGATCTAGGTTTAATCCATCACCATTCTTTAGCCCAGTCTGCCACCCCAGTTCAGACATGGCCATATGCAAATTAGTCTGACCCTGTGCCTCATGGGTAAGCGTGGGCGTAAAATCCATTTCGTTCGCGGAAATTGCGGATTTTTGGCAAATTTGCGGTCCGCGAATTGTGCAAATTTGCCCACAAAACCTCAAATTCGCAAACTGCAGATTTTTTTGCTTGGTCGCGCTTGAAAAATACAATATCGCGCGCGCGGCGTTGACTTAGCATGATTCTCTGTCCGCCGAGTTGTTTTTCTCCTGGTTTGCGTGTGCTGCGCCATTTTGGATCTTGCTGCGTGATCGCGCGAGAGTTTTTCGAACGCAATTATGTCATCACGGCTCGCCATCTTGCACAGCGAGAGTTTGACAACGCGAGTACGTCATTAGTGCCCGCGATTACACATTGCGGGAGTAAACAATGCCGAACACAATCTTCCGGTGGGAGATTTGAACAGCTTGCTTTCACGAAATTGCGAAAATTGCAATTCTGCACAAGAAAGCCACCGCAGGAAGCATAAACCTTCTGAAAATGATGATTTTGATCAGAATAACTCCTCAGATTGACTGCACTTTTTGGTGCTTTTGGTGCAAGGAGTCCCTTTTTGGGGGGGGGTGGGAGGAAGGAAGTGCCCCAGAATCTCCAACTTCCTGTTCCTGTCCAGCAGGCTCCTCCCAGTGCTTTGTCCATGTCCTGGTCACTTTTGATTTGGATCTGGAGCTGGAAGGATTGCGTTTTGTGGCTGCTGCTGGATATTTGTATTTGAGGACTTTTTGGACTTTGGAGTTTGGATCACTTTTAGACTTGAGATTTTACAAGTAAGTTGGTGTTGTTTGTTTGGGGCATTGTAGTTGCTGCAACTACAGTTTTAAAACTTTTTTCACAACTTTTAAAAAAAATATATTGTGGGTAGCCACAGTATCCAGTAGGTCCAGGGTTAGTCATGGGTGCATGATACAACTGTTTCATCATTTATGTCATGGAATTTTAGCTCACTGTTATATGTTGATTTTTCTTTAAATTTTGGGGTGCCTGTAAAGCCTCACTAGCCAGTAGGCCCAGGGGTAGTGAGTGGTGCATGGACCAAGTCTTTCTGTGGGGTGTCTTGAATTTAAACATCATTGAGGGCATGGATGGCATTGGATTGTGGTGATTTTTGTGTGTTTTTCGACTTTTTGGGGTGTTGTTGGGGCCTGGCCATGTGGGTGGGGGCCATTTTGAGGCCTGGTACAGGCAGGGCCTGGCCATGTGGTGGGGGTCAAGGGGCCATTTTGAAGCCAGGCAGTGTGCTGAGGCCTGCACCCAGTTTGCCTTGCTTTCAAACATTATGCCCAGGGGTAGTCAGTGGTGCATGGACCTAGTCTTTCTGTGGGGTGTGTGGTAAATAAATAATTAATTACCGGATCTATTTTTGACTATAATCAATAAACAGGTAGCTCAATAAATAAGAGTCAAGATTCGAGGTAGCTGGAGTTGACAGGTTTTAATCAAGCATAAAGGACAGGAACAGGACAGCCTGTACGGGAATAGGATGGCAGCTGCCGGGGGCAGGAATAGGCTAACTTTTAATAACAGTGCACAATATGTATAGTTAAACAGAATACATTACATTCAATATAGTAGGCGTAGCAGTAGGCGGGGTTTGTAGCAGTCGCGAAAGATAAGGGCAACATGATGTAACAAGAAGGCGTGTACAAGGCGTATACATAGACATGTGATGTAAACGTAACAGAATATGTCATAAATGGGGCGGAAACATGGAGGGGGCTACCTGAGCAGCTGGGACCTCTAACCTAGTGGTGCGCGCAAAACTGGCAATGACGTGTTACCAGGAGGAACTGGGGGCTATGACTTCTGCGCTAGAAGAGGAGACTAAAGTCTGGAGTGTCAGAGTGACATGTACTCAGGCATATCTGGTATCTGGTGTTTATAGTACATGTTGATAGAATCCAAAAGTTATCAGGGCAAAGGCTAATAGACTTTAAGACTGGTGCATGCATTATTCTATATGTAGTGCGTGTGCGAGGAATATTCTATGAACATTAATACAGTATTTCTCTTTCATGGAGACATAAAGGCTAGACCATGACGGAAACTATTGATGCGATTCAGTAGCTTAGGAATGCAGAGAAGGAGGGTTGGACTGATAACTAGAAACATAACATATTCTTGGCAGACTGGGAGGCAGAGCCAGGCCGAGCCGGGCACTGCGTGGCAAGAAGTAAGCTAAGGGTCAGGGATGCAGGTGGGGGCTGTATCGCTCCTCGGAGAGGGTTCAGGAAACAGGAGCTGAATCTGAGTCCGGGCCCTTTTGGGGCCTAGAAACGGGGACAATTCAATGAATTAACGTGCACACTGTGAAATGTGGCAACGTAGCTTTGCATAGGCCTAATATTCGTTGTATTCACGAGGACTGAAAACTGACATACTAGAGATGGACACAACTGTAATTGCGTCGTTAATCGATCAGAGGGGAATACATGCATATCGATCATGCACATATGACATAACATGGGGAACACGTAGGCACATACAACATGGCAAAATTTACTTTTCCACATTCCCTCCTTGTGCCCTACGTTTCCATCAGGAAACATCAATATTCATGATACCATCTATCATTTCATATAGCATCATTTGCTCGTCTCGAATTGTCTTGGAACGGGATTTAGGACTAGGAATACAAGAGGTAGCACAAATGCCGCAAATCGCAGGGCCACATTGTATACAGAGGCAGCAACTGAATATGATCATTACTGCAATACCTAGGAATGACAATACTTTCCATCCCCAGGCAGATATAATACTCCAGAGCCAACCGGACCATGTCCAGGTGCCTGGATTCTGGTGTAACTGATGGGCAATTTTATGAAGTCTGGTTATAGCTGAATAAACAGACGGCGCGTTATTAGGAATGAAAATGCAGCAACTAGATCCGATGACTCTACATGCTCCTCCTCTATCGGCCAGTATGACGTCAAGAACGAGACGATTTTGGAGCACAACAAATCTCATAGCAGATTGCTCTTCGGTTAAGTTACCTAGAGCAGAAGTAGTCTCATTCACTACTGCTTCAAGGGTTCTGGTTAATCTACGTATTAACTTACTATTCTGGACAGGTCCTATAAAGAAGAAGAAACCTTTATTAAAGTCTTGATACTGTTCTAGAGCAGTTTCAGTTTGATCGACAATTGGGGACTCGATTTCCCTTTTATGTCTGACGTGTACTAGATGTGTGTTTCTGTGATAATCAGATGGGGCTAGAAAAACTGGTGGCAGTAGGAAGGCAATGTAACATGTTCCATCCCAATCGAGGGGCAGACGAACATATGCGGTCTGACCACAAACAAAATAAGAATGACGTGAGGCTTTGAAAATAGATTTCCCACTGTCACTATACTCGACAGTAGTAGTACAATCACTATGTCCTACATGTGCGGAACCATTCTTTCTGACACATAATTCGCCTTTGACTGGTAGTACTGAAATAGCAGGTAAATCTGGAGTAGTATCAGACTGAACATTCAGGACCATAAAATTCGAAGAATAATTACCCAAATCATATACTTCATTTTCTAGATCTAACCCTGTTCTATGGGAGAGACCTTGCTTGTCTGGAAAACATGTTCTATTCAGAAGGGACATATCATTGGAGGATGACGTTAACGTGGACCATGCTCCACACTAACCATTATGTGAAAACGGATAAGGAAAGAGTGGCAGAACTCCCTTCGGTGTCTGGAAAGGGGGGAGTCGACCACACACCCAACAATTAGTGGCATTGCTGGTCTGGTGTGAATAGTGTAACATTCTGATAAACGTGTTATTTCGCATAGCAAGACGATAGGATAACTCGTGAGGAGGCAGATCACTAAATGTGTGCTCTACTGTAGCATTAGAAAACTTATTTACATGAGAAATTGGAAAACATAAATGTAATGCATAACTTGTGCAGGTAACCATAAAACTTAGAAACAATATAAAACTTAGAAAAACGATACATCTTATAGAGTTTTGACTAACTCTCTCACTATGGGGGTCTATCTCATACATGTCAGATACCTGTCTAACCGTTTCACCCGAGAGGGACTTAGACAATTAAACTGGCTGACTTATTTTACTAGACCGGAGCTTTAACTTATACTCCTGTTGCGGAGTTTTCTCTAACAGGGGAGGCTTGGATTCAGAGTCAATATTTAGGCAGTCTTTAGAAATGGAACAGTCCTTAGAAAATGTCTTGTCTGGTAGTCCATGAAATTTCTTGATATGGGACAGATGGACCCACCCCTTGCGGCCTTCCAACTTCACGGCCGTGCGGGTGGTCAGGAGGACAAGTCGCGGCTCCTTCCAACGAGGCTCCAGCGGACTTGAACGATCAAAGTTCCTTACAAGGACGAGGTCGCCTGGAATGACCTCATGCGGTTTCACTTCGGTATTGTCTGGAAATGCAGCGGCAACCTGTGAACGACAAGAGTGTAGGGCAGACATCAAGGAAGCTAGGTAATCTGTCAACATATTACTGGAAACATCTGTAATACTGCGGGGTCTAGGTGTACCCCACATGTTTGGGGGGCGGCCGAATATGACCTCATAAGGGGACAGACCTGATCTGGAATGTGCAACCATCCTCATGAAGAATAAAGCAACTGGCAGGGCAACTAGCCAGTCTACACCTTTCTCTTTACATGTCTTGGCAATACGGATTTTCAGGGTCTGATTATGTCTCTCTACGAGACCGGCTGCTTCAGGATGGCGCACACAATGGAACTTCCACTGGTACCCTAACAAAAGGGAAACATGTTTCATTAACTCGGATGAGAATGGCTGGCCGTTATCAGAATACACGACCCTAGGGAGTCCATAGCGGGGAAAGAATTCACGAACCAACTGCTTGGCAGTGGTCGCGGCTGTGTAATCTGGAACTGGATATGCTTCTGTCCACCTGGACAAAGCGCATACGACTACGAGGACATACTTGAAACCTCGACATTGCTCCATCTGAATATAATCCATCTGGAGGACTTCAAAAGGGTGGTCAGGGGGTTGGAATCCACCTTGTTCCACCGGGACACTTTTACCTGGATTGAACTGGCAACATATCATACAGGTACGGACTTTCTGCTTGGCTGCAGCTCGTAAGTGCTTGTTGAACCAAAGGTTCTGAATACTGTCTAACATAGCTTTTTCTCCTAGATGTGCTGGACTATGTGCGGTATTAATAATGACTTGAACCATAGAGTCGGGGAGAAACCATGTGGCTTTTCCCTTCGTCAACCATCCTTGATCTGTCTGGACCCCTCCTTGTTCAGACCATTTCTTGATTTCTTCGGGAGTAGCATGTAACTGTATGTCTATGACATCTTGTGTAGGGTCCTTAACTGTCATACAAGTAGTCTGTTCTGGAATGGATGTCTGTGTCTTGTTAACTGGAATGTCTGGTGTCTGAGCTGTAAGCTTGGCTGTTCGATCTGCTAGATCGTTACCTTGGGAAATTATATCAGTAACTTTCGTATGTGCTTTGCACTTCATGATAGCGATAGCTGTCGGTAAATGTATTGCATCTAACAGAGCTTGAATAAGGAGACCATGCTGAATCTTGGTTCCATGAGAAGTCATGAAACCTCTCTCCTGCCAGAGCACTCCGAAGTCGTGTACAACTCCGAATGCGTAACGTGAATCTGTATATATGTTTACTTTCAGGTTCTTGGCACGTATGCAGGCTTGGGTCAGAGCAACTAGCTCTGCTGCTTGAGCAGACAGGGTGTCAATACGGTGTGTTTCTATAACTTCAGTGTCAGTAGTCACTGCATACGCGGCTACTAGTTCTCCTGTACTTGTTCTCATACATGAACCATCCACATAAAGTGTCAGGTCGGGATTAGGTAATGCAATGTCTGTCAGGTCTTGTCTTGGCTTGGTCATAGTGTTAACAATTTCCACACAGTCATGTGTGGCAGGATTTGAAGTAACTGACGGTAACAATGTAGCAGGATTCAGAATGTTGCAGCGTCTGATTTATATGTGTGGCTGGAACAGTGTCAGTTCATAACCTGTTAAACGTGCAATTGTCAAGTGCTGAGTCTGTGTTCGGTTTAAAAGAACTTCCACGGAGTGTGGAACTTGTACTGTCAGGGAGTGTCCTAACACTATGGAATCACTTTGTCTGACTGCTAGAGCTGTGGCTGCAACTGACTTGAGGCACGCAGGCAGAGCCTGGGCTACTGGATCTAATGTGCTCGAAAAATAGGCACAGGGCTTGTACTGTCCTGCTTGATCTTGTGTGAGAACAGATAATGCAGTACCATCACGTTCTGTGACAAAAAGTGTAAAAGGCTTACTGTAGTTCGCTGTTGCTAGAACAGGTGCTTGGCATAAGGCTTTCTTTAACTCATTAAAAACAAGTGTATGTTCCTGGGTCCAAGGGAGAACAGTCGATACGGCTGCCTCCTGTGTCGTTAACTGTATCAGTGGCTTGGCTAGAAATGCATACTGAGGAATCCATTGTCTGCAGTAAGAAGTAAGGCCAATAAAAGCACGTACCTCCTTCTGTGTCTTGGGCTGTGGTAGACTCGCTATTAACTGGATACGGTCTGGTGTCAACTGCCTACCCCACTTGGACAGTAAGTGGCCTAAGTAGATCACTTGCTGGACACAGAATTGTAATTTGGAAGGGGACACCTTGTGCCCCTGCTCGGCCAGAAAATACAGGACTGTAAGTGACGCTCGCTCGCAGTCACGTTCAGAACGGGCTGTGATCAGTAGATCATCGACATACTGGAGCAGGGCAGTGTCAGTTGGCATGTGAATGTTGTCTAGTTGTCTCTTGAGTGCTTGACTGTAAATACTAGGACTTTCTGTGAAACCTTGAGGAGCTCGTGTGAATTTATAGCTCCTTCCATTTAAACAAAATCCAAAAAGGTACTGGCTGTCTGGATGAATGGGAACACTAAAAAATGCATTTTTGAGGTCTATAACAGTGAAAAATGTAGCTTCAGAATCAATAGCTGTTAATAGGGATGAAATATCTGGGACTACTGGATACTGGGGTATGATACATTTATTAAGCTCTCGAAGGTCAATCACTAATCGATATACTGGAGGTGCATTTGGATCAGTACGTTTCATGACTGGAATGATAGGAGAATTGCATACATTGGAGTCAGTTTCTACAACCACTCCCTGAGCAAGAAGCTCGTCAATAATTTTGGATAAGGCTGCTACAGCCTCAGGTGGCAATCTGTACTGTCTGATTCGTGGCAAGACTATACCTTGCTTGAGGGTCACACGATGGGGTGTGATTTGCATAAAACCTACATCAGTTGGACCTTGGGCCCATAAATGCTGCGGTACATTGGATAATCTTGGATCAAAATCGCGTAATACATAGTGACCTTTAAAGTCACGCAAAAACAATCGTATTCCTTCTGGGGAGCAGCAAATAACTGCACCTAATTCTTTCAGTGTTTTAATACCTAACAAATTTTCTGGACATGACTTCGTAAGTAACAAATCAGTAGTTCGGGACAATGGACCAACTTCTAGGGATACTGGTTTTGAAATCTCGTTCACAATAGGCTTTCCTGAAAATCCAAGGGAAACATTTTTAGAGCCTGAGAGCGGAGCCCCTGGAACCTCGTCATGACTGATAGTAGTCCTACTTGCCCCTGTATCAATCAGAAACTTTCTGTCTTTCCCCAATACTTGACTGTGTACATAGGGACCCTCTTGATCTACAGGTATATCGATGAGAGGCAAGCCTACCTCCCTCTCTAGGCTGTTTCATGAATACTGTTGATACTCTGGATACTCTGTCTGGGCATACTGGTACATCTGCTGTGTAACATGCTGTGTTGCAGCGATAGGCTGCGGTGCTGGAACTATCTGTTGTGCATTCTGTGGTGACTGAGAAGTCTGTGAAACTTGTTCTTGTCTAGGCGGACGTGGTCTTTCTTTAGTTTTACCAGTAGCTATGTTGTGTTTCAGAACTGCACACTCGTTTATAAAATGACCTGGCTGTTTACAATAATTGCATGTCCCTTTAACGGGAGCTGCAGGATGACTGGCTTGATTCGGACCCCTCTTCTGACTGTCTTGTGGAACAGATTGTGCAACTAATACTTTCATTTTCGTGTCTTTCATACGTCTCTTTTCGTGTTCTTGCTCTTCCCTGATTCTGTTCTGGTGATACTGGAGCATCTGGAGCATTTGTGACGGAGTATTAGCTTGCCAGGTACTTTCGACTTTCAATACTCGATTTTTAACTTGTGGGCTTGAATTCTCGACTAGTTTAGTAACAAAAAGATGAGGGTATCACTCGCTACTTGTCTTCAAACCACTGTTAATAATAAAACATTTTTCAAATTTTGCTACAGAGGTTTTCATCGTCTCCAGGTCTTTGTCTGTTTACCGCTACAGGAGTAGCCTTTGCCAAAAACTGTCTACAGTGCCCGAGGAGGAAGGAGTTTCACCAGCGCGGCCGCAGAGGAGGCGAGAGGCGCGGCCCCGGGACTGCGAGGTACAGCGTTATTACCACCAGCTGTTTCCTCTTCCCGTGCGGGCCGCGCCCCCTCCCAGTGCCCCGCCCCATTGAAGTGCTCTTAACCTCTCGCGGCCCCCGCTTCGCGGGTGCCGCTCGCTACAGAGGTTTTCATCGTCTCCAGGTCTTTGTCTGTTTACCGCTACAGGAGTAGCCTTTGCCAAAAACTGTCTACAGTGCCCGAGGAGGAAGGAGTTTCACCAGCGCGGCCGCAGAGGAGGTGAGAGGCGCGGCCCCGGGACTGCGAGGTACAGCGTAATTACCACCAGCTGTTTCCTCTTCCCGTGCGGGCCGCGCCCCCTCCCAGTGCCCCACCCCATTGAAGTGCTCTTAACCTCTCGCGGCCCCCGCTTCGCGGGTGCCGCTCGCTACAGAGGTTTTCATCGTCTCCAGGTCTTTGTCTGTTTACCGCTACAAGAGTAGCCTTTGCCAAAAACTGTCTACAGTGCCCGAGGAGGAAGGAGTTTCACCAGCGCGGCCGCAGAGGAGGCGAGAGGCGCGGCCCCGGGACTGCGAGGTACAGCGTAATTACCACCAGCTGTTTCCTCTTCCCGTGCGGGCCGCGCCCCCTCCCAGTGCCCCGCCCCCCTTCACCTTCTACAGTTTTTAAGCAAGGTCGCCAACGCGCACCGCGGGACGCGCGCGGGTCGACGCCCGGGCGAAGCCCGGGCCAAGGGCGGGCCCGTTACAGCCCGTTCCAGACTGTGCGAGACTGGACTGGGCCACGGTATTTGTTTTTTACTATTTATCTTTAGTCCTTCCTTGTTAAGAACTGCGGGGATTTACACCTATATTCTCGCCTATAGTGAGACCAGTCTTTTGCACCATCATTACTGTTTAGTCTGAGACGCATAGCTTACGATCATGAACAGAGCTACTAGAAAGAAAAAGACAGCTAAAGCTACTGATATAACTGGACCCATTGACTTATTTCTTAATAAGACCAATGAAGTTATCGAGAATACCATACACTTGATAGAACGAAGGGTGTCACATGAATTGGAGGTTGCTAGAAGAAGATCCTCAATGGGCCCCCTTGCTTTGGCACAAACTCCAACTCACAAGGGTCCGATCATCCCCTTGTTGAATCAAGCAAGTGTACTAGTTCACACAGTTCCAAATACTGTGGACTTGTCAGCAACACAATTGTCATTAGGGTCCGATTCTATGGAGGACTTGGAAAAAACACCGGACTTACAACTCCTACACAACCAAGACACTGCACTAGAACCTAACTCCACGGGTGAAAGGGAGGGCGCCATACCTAAGAGGCCAAGTAATGGGTTGATTATACAAGAGATTACATCTGCTCCACCTAACACCGTGAATTCTTGCAACCCGAATACGAATAGCAACATTATTGTAGTAGAGCAAACCCCCCCCACCACCAATAGAGTGGTCCTTAACATGCGCCCACAGAATACTGAGCCACCGGAAAATCTAGATGCAATAGGTGCTGTGGGTGGTATACATAAACCATGTACCACCTGTGTGACATTACATGATTTTCTTACAAACAGCATGGGGGAATTGTTAAAATACCATTTGCAACCCTTGGAAAAAAGCCTAAGGATTATTGAAAAACAACTTGCGAAATTAAATACTCCTGTATTTACACAGAAGTCACTGGGCACCCTAGATATGGGGGATGGGAAATCCAAAGAGCCAAGTAAACCGGCTCAATCGCTCACTTTACCAGCTGCGTGCCCAAAGCCCCTCGTACAAGATAAAGCAGCAAACCCCCAGACTAATAAGAGTGCCAGATCAAACTCACAAAATACTCCTAAACCCCTCACTGTAGAGGGGAAGGGCCAATCTGATATTACTAGTGGTAACGTGCAACCCACCCCGGCCCTTGTGGCCCTAAATACCCAGCTAGCTAATCTGAAGGAGACTTTACACACATCACATAAAACCCAGTCTTCCCAACCTCAGGGAAAAGAGAGGAAGGGCACTAGGTTTAGGCGCCCGTTTCATCTGCCACCTGAGGCTACCCCTTACACTGTCATTCTAACAGGGGTGCCAGAATTGACAGATGGTTCGGACGAGCCCCCGTGGTCATTGAGGAACAAAGTTTTGCAAAGGTTGAGTCAAAACAGACCTCTACAGTCATCACACCACAGCAGAATAAATTCTGTGAGAAGAGTGTTCTGGATTGGGGATACGAAAAAAAGCCTACAGGGTGACTGCGTTATAGTCAACTGCGACGATCCTGCCATGGTTGACTATATTTCTTCTTGGCCAGCACTCGAAAAAAGGGGGGGGATTGACGTACAGCGTCTCTCCTTCTTCTATCCACCAGTAAACATCCCCAACTATGGTGATACAACTAGCTGGGATGAAGTTCAAGACTGGCCATGGACGCAGGTGGGGCACTCCAATAGAAGTAGAAACAGGAACAGCAATAACTATTGGACCAGAGGTTGGGACTCTTGGCCCTGGTACCATAGTAGAGAAAACTCAAACCCTGACTATTGGAGGGGGGCTCCTACAAGGAACAGATACGACTGCTTAGATATGGTCGATTGACCAATAAAGGTCACTACAGGGGTACCAGTAACCTTAGCCCCCCCAAATAAGATCTATGACGTCCTTCCCCAGGTAGAAAGCACTAATCACGTGGCTATAGAGAGTGCACTAGATCATGCTACGGGTGGTGTAAAATTGTCAGGCCAGCATTTAGCAGAACAACTTAGTATGCCATCAAAGGAGAGAGGACTTGGGACCCCAGCTGAAACTATCTGCATGTATGCACACCTAAGTACAGCACATAAGATTCAAATTCATAATGAGATCGGATTCTTGCCCGAGGGTATTGTTCCATTAACTAGCCAGGAAGAATCCAGCCCACGAAACGAGGGAAAAAGTTCGTTAAAAATAACATCCTGGAATATTGCAGGGCTGGCCAAAAAAGCGCGGGACCAGTTATTCCTAACTTTTATGGAAAGGCAGGACATAATCTGCCTTCAGGAGTGCTGGGACCTAGATGAGACCCACATTGAGGGTTTTAGTACTTTTTATATCCCCTCCATTCAGGGCAACCGAGGCAGAGGCTCTGGGGGACTGTGTATTTTCACCTCTAATCTCTGTAATATAGAAAAGAGCACATATGAGGCAAGCGGACCGAAGGCAGGTGTAGGGAGCTTATTTTAAGGTCTGTTTATTAAATCAAACGGGCGCTCTTTTTTCTTGATTAACATTTATAATAATGCGCCAAAAGTGGAGGTTAAAGCCTTAATAGCGGAGCTGGACTCACTGCTAAAGAGAGGTGGGCAGGGGGCAGACTGCTTGCTCATAGCAGGGGACTTTAATTGTCACCTATGCCCCTATAGCCAAACAAAAAATTGTGGCATTTTTGACTTAAGAGGGGATCCCACCACGCATTTCGAACACTCCATAGGGGGCAACCTGCTAAATCAACTTATGCACGACTGGGATTTGGCCTTCGCCAATGAACTCTGTGAGCCACCTGTAGCGTTTCAGACAACTTTCTTTGGCCGTGGGGCAGGCACTGTAATCGACTTTATTTTAGTCTCCAACAGGAATCAAGGCTGGGTGGGGGGTTTTGATACGGAAGATCTAGCAATAAGCGACCATTTTCCTATCAGCACTTCCTTTAGTCTAGGGAAGCCGGGGATCCAAAAAACAAGTACTATGAGTATACTTCATGGTCGCTCAGTGGCGCTGGCCAGAAAAAAACGGCTACGCCATTAAATGGGCAAAAATTGATCCCACAAATTTCCTGAAGGATCTGGTACAGAAAGAAACGAGACAGTTTGCCATCTGCTTAGAACCAAGCACTAACCCCGAGTTAATAATACAGGCGTATGACGGGATCACCGCCACAATAAACGCCAAGCTAATCAAAAAACAAAAGTTAGGGGAAGACACAAGATTACATGGCTGGTTCAATCGAGCCTGTACTAAAGCACACAAAGTCCTTTTACAGGCCTTAAAGCCCGTCCCAAGGGATAGCGGCCGAGTCAAGGAGGCTAGACAAGCATACAAGCAGACCCTACGAAGTAGACAGATAGATCTTAAAAACGCAGCCTGGGAAGCCCTGATTAAAGGCAAGCGCCTTAAGGGACAACACATCGTTCTGGAAAGAAATCAATGCCCCCTTCTTTTCGGATAGGAAGGTAGACTCCTTGGAAATAGGCATATCAGAAGATGATTGGGTTAACTATTTCACCTCCCTCTATAAGAAAGATCTACTTGCATCAATCCCACAAGATGAGATGGATGCGGGGCGAGTGGTTCTTCCACCGTTTCATGGAAATTTCCCACTAAAGGTAATGTTTACCCCTGCAGATGTGGAACAAGCGATTTGCCAGAGTGCTAGTTTAAAGGCCCCTGGACCTGATGGAGTTCCCATTGATCTGTTTAAGGGGAACGTAGATCTTTGGGCCCCCTTACTAGCAAATGTATTGAACGCTTATACTAAATTAGGTTTTCCCAATACATGGCATGAAGCAATAGTCATCCCAATATTTAAAAAAGGGGACAGACAAGACCCAAAATGCTATCGTCCCATCTCCCTGCTAGACAACTTAATGAAAGTAGCAGGTAGGGTGCTGTTAACCAAATTACAAACCTGGTCCAAGAGTAATGGGATACTCTCGAAATTCCAATATGGATTTAAGTCCGGTTTGGGAACCGTAGAGCAGGGTCTAAACCTGGCCCTCATAATGAATAAGTATATTGGAGCAAAAAAAGGGAACCTCTTCCTAACATTCGTTGATCTAACCTCGGCGTTTGATTGCCTAGATCATGGAATGTTGTGGAAAACCCTGGCCACAATGGGGATAGATAAAAACATGTTAAGTTTTATCCAGGAGTTGTATAGAGATGCAGGTGCCACGGTGAGATTTGGCAAAAATGGCGAGCAAACCAGAAAATTTCCCATAGCAAAGGGTGTTCGCCAAGGCTGCATACTTGCGCCATTCCTATTCAATTTATATATTAATGAGGTAGCAGCTTTTTTGAATGATCTGGAAGTGGACTACCCCAAGATAAATGGTCTCTCAGTCCCACTATTGTTATACGCCGATGATGCGGTGATCATGGCCCGCACACAGCGGGGACTCCAGAAGGCGCTAACGGGTTTTGCAACCTTCATGAGTTCTAGAGGCCTAAAAATAAATGTGGGGAAAACTTTTACGATGTCATGCACCACCAGTAAAAAAGTTCCAGACTGCAAAACCTTTGTTAATGATTCAAAGATAGCTATGTCTAAAACGTTTTCTTATCTGGGTATTATTTTTAATAATAGGGGCACATGGTCCTCAGCGATCACTTCCCGGAACCTGGCCTTTGCCCGCTCGATTGGGGCGGTTAAACAATTTGCTAAAAGACTCGGCGGGAAACCGGTAGACACACTACTTAAGATTTATGCAGCAAAATGTGTGTCTACAGCTGTTTATGGGGCTGGGATCTGGGGACTTGCAGATAGCTCTCAAATACAAAGGGTGGAAAATGCCTTCTTGAGGTATCTTTTAGCAGTCCCGCGTTCCACATCTACTACCATATGCCACAACGAACTTGACAGATCCCATATCAGTGATCTGATAAAGATAGCGCCAGTTATGCTGTGGTACAAGATTTGGACATGCGAGGACACGACCTTCAACAGGGAAGTAATTCATGACTGCCTGGATCAAGCCGAGGGCTTTAAGCAGCCATGGCTGGCCTATGTTAAGAAATTTCTGAACTCTATTGGCCAACCAGATTTCTTTTCAAACCCAATATCATGTGCGCAAATGCCAAAAAAAGCATTAAAAGAGGCATGCCTTGGTCTATTGGAGGAGAGGAGATATTACTTAGATGGGAATAAGTCCACCATTGTAGCCCATCGTCAGATCCTCCATGATCAAGGCCTTCATCCTTATCTGGCGCCAAAATTTTCATATTATCACAGAATGCTTTTAGCACGAATGAGGTCGGAATCTTTTTTTAGGCTAATAACGTTCCCTGTTTCAAATGATTGGTCTGGGAAGCTGATAAATTGCCCGTGTGATGGCTTAGCCACCCAGTCTAATATACATTGCATCCTTTTTTGCCAGTATTATCAGTGGGGGAGGAAAAAATACCTGCTACCACTGTTAAAGCTATGGGGTTTGAGAAGCTGTAAATCTGCCCTTCATAGATTGTATTTGCTCCAAGATGAGCTTACTATCGTAGTGTTGATAACATTTTTGTCGTTCATCATAAAATGCAGAGGAACTATGAGAAATGATTAGGAGTGTGAGGGTTTTGTTTGAGTATTATCCTGTGCCTAATAACACCATATAATACATAAATATGTAATATTTACCTCAACTGATTTATTAATTTAATGAATTTACCTTCCTACTATATGAATTTTATGAAAAGATTTTATTGGTCTTTAAGACTTGATTAATTGACAGTGTAATGAAGTGTATATTTTTTGTAATGAATTTTAAACCACTAAGTTTTTAATGCTGCGTTTTGACTGTATTTTGCATTTATGCTTGCTTTTATGGTGTTTGTCAAATACCGAATAAAGCTATCTTTGTATCTTGTATCTTGAATAAAAATCACTAGTGTCTTCATCCTGTTTCTGTTTACATGCTGAGATTGCATCCCAATCTTCCTTTTTCGTGGCTAGTAACCTTGGCAAAACTTGTATCAATAACTCGGGCAATTCTTTACATTTGTCCCCAAGACCGGTACCTGGTACTCGTATTTTATCTTCAGCTTCTAGAGCTGTCCAATCTATCTTTTTCTCTCCCACCTCCCATTCTTTTTCCTTGAGTTTTTCATATACCCCTGCGGGCAACAGGACTTTTAGCATTTTAATGATATCAGGATATGTGTATTCTCCCATACGGAGCATGTCTTTTAATTCTCGATGGAACCCTGCTGGATCTTTGTCGTGACAAGGAATTAATTTCTTCATCTCTAAGAGTTCCATCTTGGTGATAGGGGTGTAAACAAATACTCGTTGCATTTCACCACCCGCTGTCCTAACTGGTTGTACTTCTCGTAACGGATGCTGTCTATCCATGTAAAATGATTTACTTTCTGGAGGTGAGACATGAACAAAATGCGGATTCAGAAACGTTCTATATTTGTGGCGCTGTTCTAGAATGATACTAATTAAATCGGTACCTAGACCTTTCCATCTATATTGGAGTAACTCGTTCAGAACATCATGTAACGGACCTGGATCAGAATGCTGACCCTCATACAGTGTGATGAGGTGCTGGATCATATACATACCCACCAGTCGCTGCTCGGCTGGGGGCAGTTTCAGAAACATTTGTGCCACTATTTCGTCTGGAAAAGTGGTAGAATCAGTAGCCCATCGGACTGCTGATCGGACTAGTTCTTGTTCATGCATGGTACTAAGTTCACTATAACCGATTCGTGATTTCAGAATGTGATCGGTGGCTTGAAATACTTGTTCAAGAGAACCTTGTTCTGGTGCTGGAGAAGGGAAAACTTTCTTGTGTTCTAGGCGCGAGTGTCGGTCTGGAAGTCTAGATCTACCTACATACGCTATTCTGGTGGGATTCTCGTCGTCTACCTCTTCGGTAGGAGAGTCGTCTTCTTTCTCGGACACTTGTGCTGCTTTGCGTTTCTCGTGTAACCTTATTATTTCCTTGCGGATTTTCTTGTACATACTGTCTATACTACTTAGTGTCTTGTGTCTTCCCTCAGCTATATGATCACTCCACTTTGTCAGGATTCTCATTTCGATCGGATCTTTAGTCGGACAATCTTGTTCCCTTATTAAACAATTAATTAAAAATTTTAATAGCATGAGCTGAGTCTCAGCTTTCCTTAGAGACATGATTTCGCCAATACTTTCTGGATCTTCTCCTGTACGGATGAAACGATATATTCTGTCTAGATCTTCTTTCATATTCGGTAGGGTGTCCAAATACTCGGTCACCCGTCTTACACGCAATGAATATATAACCATATTATCATCGCCTGGGACTGGATCATAACGGCATTCGGTGAGAGCTCGTCTGATATCTGCAACGGACTGATGTTTGGGCGTACGCTGTAACGCACGTTCATGTAACTCGACTAATGTTACACATTTGTGTGGCGGCGGGGTACCAGGAGGACCTCCCCCCGCGGCCCCTAAACTGGAATCGTCGACCGATACTCTTCGTGCTGGCAGAGTGACCGATGTAGCGGGCACTTGTACTGTAGGCTGGACCGGGGGTACCGTAACAGGTGCTGTAACAGGTGCCCCGGTGGCTGGAGGAACAGGAATTACATTATTTACAGGAGCTGGCGGAACAGGATTTGCATATTCTGGGACTGTGTCGTCCAAGTAGGACGAGAGAAAAATATCAGCTGCGGTCGGTTTGTGACGTAGCTTAATCGGAACTAATGGCGGCGGAAAATTACATGGTGCTTCCGGGGTTGCTTTTGGCAAGCCCTCGGCAAGAAGAGGATACATACCCTTAATGAGGGCATTTCTCTGTCTGTCTGACTGTTCGGCTTTAACTCGTTCACCTATTTCGATTAATTCCCTTTCTTGGGCTCTTTCTAAGGATTCTCTACTTAATTCTGTCTTTCTGATTTCTTTTTCGGTTCTTTTATGAGATTCTTTGCGCCATAACTCGATGGCATCTTTCTGGGACTGTCTGGCTTTCTTTTTCCATAATACTTCTTCTACTCGCATGATGCACTCGGCATCCCACGTACCTGATACGGGCCATCTATATTTTTCCTCTAATTCTTTGGTGTACTCTACCCATAAGTCTAGATATAAAATGGCACTTATGCCATGCTTATGATACATAAAATGACCTGGACTGTCCCTAGGCGGGACAGGAACTGCTTCCTCGAGCAGACCTTTTCTGGTTTTTAACTGACGTAACTTCGTGAACAGAGGCATAACTTAGACTGGAATCTGGACACAGTACAATACACGATAAACACAATAATAACTTAAGAAAACAAATCACTCATACCACGACATTGAAAACACATGAAATAACATTTAAAACAACAGTTCGGACAGAATATTACCTGGAATACTGAAAACAGAATACATGAATTTCTCGAGAACAGAACTTACTAGAACAGAAACTTACTAGAATGACTAGATGCACTGCTAAAACAGTACGAAACTTACCGGTCCCATAAAGAGACATGTCAGGACCCGCATCCACCTAGGTGGACACTTCGTGTTGGATCTGTGTACCCAAACCCACGGACCAGAGACAAATTAATTGACCCTGTCTAGATACTACCCCGGCAACGGTACTCACCGGGCAGCAAGAACGGAAGGCCTCGGACTGGACTGGACTGCTACGACGACGGACGGACGAACTTCGGACTTCAGTTACATTACAGGTGGGCCTCCGGATACCTCGGACCTTGGACTCTCGGCTTGGGCTCTGGTCGGGACTCGCCGCGTTCCTCCACCGCCTCGTCTGGATGCTGGACCGCAACCTCCGTCTCCTCCGTGGGCCTGAGGGATACTTGAAGCAGAAATATCTGCACGTGGCCGGTATGGTTCCGTCACGGCTGCAGAGGATCAGGGGGCCTGCGTGGCTTCTCCGGCGCGTGGGGAAAGGGCAAGTTCCTGTTCGGGCGCCATTATGTGGTAAATAAATAATTAATTACCGGATCTATTTTTGACTATAATCAATAAACAGGTAGCTCAATAAATAAGAGTCAAGATTCGAGGTAGCTGGAGTTGACAGGTTTTAATCAAGCATAAAGGACAGGAACAGGACAGCCTGTACGGGAATAGGATGGCAGCTGCCGGGGGCAGGAATAGGCTAACTTTTAATAACAGTGCACAATATTTATAGTTAAACAGAATACATTACATTCAATATAGTAGGCGTAGCACTAGGCGGGGTTTGTAGCAGTCGCGAAAGATAAGGGCAACATGATGTAACAAGAAGGCGTGTACAGGGCGTATACATAGACATGTGATGTAAACGTAACAAAATATGTCATAAATGGGGCGGAAACATGGAGGGGGCTACCTGAGCAGCTGGGACCTCTAACCTAGTGGTGCGCGCAAAACTGGCAATGACGTGTTACCAGGAGGAACTGGGGGCTATGACTTCTGCGCTAGAAGAGGAGACTAAAGTCTGGAGTGTCAGAGTGACATGTACTCAGGCATATCTGGTATCTGGTGTTTATAGTACATGTTGATAGAATCCAAAAGTTATCAGGGCAAAGGCTAATAGACTTTAAGACTGGTGCATGCATTATTCTATATGTAGTGCGTGTGCGAGGAATATTCTATGAACATTAATACAGTATTTCTCTTTCATGGAGACATAAAGGCTAGACCATGACGGAAACTATTGATGCGATTCAGTAGCTTAGGAATGCAGAGAAGGAGGGTTGGACTGATAACTAGAAACATAACATATTCTTGGCAGACTGGGAGGCAGAGCCAGGCCGAGCCGGGCACTGCGTGGCAAGAAGTAAGCTAAGGGTCAGGGATGCAGGTGGGGGCTGTATCGCTCCTCGGAGAGGGTTCAGGAAACAGGAGCTGAATCTGAGTCCGGGCCCTTTTGGGGCCTAGAAACGGGGACAATTCAATGAATTAACGTGCACACTGTGAAATGTGGCAACGTAGCTTTGCATAGGCCTAATATTCGTTGTATTCACGAGGACTGAAAACTGACATACTAGAGATGGACACAACTGTAATTGCGTCGTTAATCGATCAGAGGGGAATACATGCATATCGATCATGCACATATGACATAACATGGGGAACACGTAGGCACATACAACATGGCAAAATTTACTTTTCCACAGGTGTCTTGAATTTAAACATCATTGAGGGCATGGATGGCATTGGATTGTGGTGATTTGTGTGTGTTTTTCTACTTTTTGGGGTGTTGTTGGGGCCTGGCCATGTCGGTGGGGGCCATTTTGAGGCCTGGTACAGGCAGGGCCTGGCCATGTGGTGTGGGTCAAGGGGCCATTTTGAAGCCAGGCAGTGTGCTCAGGCCTGCACCCAGTTTGCCTTGCGTTCAACCATTATGCCCAGGGGTAGTCAGTGGTGCATGGACCTAGTCTTTCTGTGGGGTGTCTTGAATTTAAACATCATTGAGGGCATTGAGGGCATGGATGGAATTGGATTGTGGTGGTTTTTGTGTGTTTTTCGACTTTTTGGGGTGTTGTTGGGGTCTGGCCATGTGGATGGGGGCCATTTTGAGGCTTGGTACAGGCAGGGCCTGGTCATGTGCTGGGGGTCAAGGGGCCATTTTGAAGCCAGGCAGTGTGCTCAGGCCTGCACCCAGTTTGCCTTGCTTTCAACCATTATGCCCTGGGGTAGGCAGTGGTGCATGGACCTAGTCTTTCTGTGGGGTGTCTTGAATTTAAAAAGCATTGAGGGCATGGATGGCATTGGATTGTGGTGATTTCTGTGTGTTTTTTTACTTTTTGGGGTGTTGTTGGGGCCTGGCCATGTGGGTGGTGGCCATTTTGAGGCCAGGTACAGGCAGGGCCTGGCCATGTGGTGGGGGTCAAGGGGCCATTTTGAAGCCAGGCAGTGTGCTCAGGCCTGCACCCAGTTTGCCTTGCTTTCAACCATTATGCCCAGGGGTAGTCAGTGGTGCATGGACCTAGTGTTTCTGTGGGGTGTCTTGAATTTAAACATCATTGAGGGCATGGATGGCATTGAATTGTGCTGATTTTTGTGTGTTTTCTGACATTTTGGGGTGTTTAACTGATGTTCCTCTGGCTTCCATTGCTTTTAGGTGCACAAGAGAACCACCAGTGCCAGGAAGAATTCCTGCACCGGTGTGTGCAGAACAACGTCACGTGTGGCCACAGACAAGACAACTCTGCAACTCGTGCAACTGCGGCCAGCTGTTCTGACATCCGAAGAAGATGGGCCCAAAGAAAGGTGGCCGTAGCGCCTCAGCGAAAAAAGTTGCCAGTGCCACTATCAGTAAGAAGGAGCAGAAGAAGCAAGTGGCACCACCTACCAAGGAGACTGGTGTGCCCACCGACACCTTTTTTGGGAGAAAAAAAACTACGCCTGCAGCAGCAGGGGTGTCCGCCAGGGACCAAGCTGGAAGCAGCACCTCTGCTTCATTGGGCTTAGTGCCACCACGCCAAGTTAGGTCCAAGACCATGAGTGCTGCTGCGGCAGCAACTTTGGTTGTTCAATCACCATCGACCAGTGATGTTGGCTCATCACAAGAAAGTACCATCCAAACAACACCAGGTGTAACTCAGCTGACGAGTGTTCAACAACCACAGCCGCAACGACAACCACAGGTGCAACTAGTACATGCGCAAGTACATGCGCAAGGAGAGGCGCAAGCAGAGTCGCAAGGAGAGGCGCAAGGAGAGGCGCATGGTGAGGCGCATGGAGAGGTGCAACTAGTGTTGTAGTTCTATCTAGGACCCTAAATTCGATAGTCCTGATTTATGCCCTTGTGTGGTTATAATAAATAATATCCCCATAAAGGCATAAGAATCATATCCATATTTAGTCATAGCCCATGCTGTCCAAATTAAGCAAGGCTACTTCCCCAGGCTCCTAGAAAGTACAACGAGTTCTGTAAACAAACCAAACCTCCAGCAACCTGGGAATTCCCCATTGCTTCTGTTTTGATTTCGTCCTAGAACTCCTGTGAGCACTCTAAGAACGGCCAGTTCTTAGTGACATCTTTATTGACGTCTTATGTCCAACCTTACGTCAAAACCCGGCACCTTTCAGGTATAAATATACCAACGTTGCCTTAAGCAAACACACAGTGGTGGTTTTGGAGCAGAGCGACTATCTACTTGCCCAAGAGCCCAGCTGATGCGAGAGCCCACGGACGCCGCCCCTCCTCTTTGACGCACTGAGAGAGACGCTGTCTTTTCTCCTGCCGAGTAATCCAGCTCCGGTGTTTCCAGATACCCTCGCGGGTTACTGGGATATCGAGTCCTGGGAGAGAGATACCAGACCTCCTGCTTTCTAATACCCAGGTACGGAGCTGACTAAACCCTTTAAGAGAATTCTTGATTCAGATTCCTTGGCAAAACCAACTTAACTTAAACTGCTACTTACTTACTCCTTCCCACGTATTAGGCTTAGGTCAGGTACACCGGGGTAGGCGTATTTAGAAGCACCAGTTGAGTACGTTAGTCAATGTATATAAGTATGTATATATTTTATCTATTTTAAAGAAACATATGGCTAAGAAACCATATCAATGCTTTTACAGTATTATTTTATAATACTCCTTTTACTGTACGCACTTTACTTTAGGCTAAGTATTGCAATTGTGGCAATTCATTTCTCTTGTATGAGAAAGAAGACTGCTCAATAAATAACACCTTTTATTGAAAACGCCCGTCTCTCTTTTTTCTGCACTCTGGTGAAACTAAGTATGCACACTTGACTGAGTGAAATAGCTGTCTATTGTTTTCACACGACTCTAGATATACACTCTTATTCTGAGGGAGCAAAGTTGTCATGTTATATGGTTGTCAGAAGCTAATCCCTTCTTGTCTATCCAGGGAGGTTAAACTCCTCCTCGTTTATTCGAGAAAGTTTCTAGTGACCTCTGAGCTAGCTGGCAAAACTTTAGTCTAATATAGTCAGTAGAGACCTAGTTGACTTCAGTCCTACGTCTACACTGCTGAATATATTATTCCAATGCGCAGAGCCTATTGGGAATATATGAACTACACTACACTAGAGGTTCAAGGAGCGGCACAACTGCCTACAACGCTTGTTCCTCCAGAAGTAGGGGCACATCAGGAAATTGATAGTGAAGCGGAGGTATCATCCTAGGAAGCCACTCCTCCTGATGATGATCCATTGTCTTCCAGATCCCCAGCAAGAAAAAGGTCAAGGAGGGCTACTACTACTTCTACAAGTTCTTCTTCAAGCCCCCTTCATTCTGATGACCTTGATCCTGATTGGAACCCACAAATGCAGTCTGAGAGTGAGGCACACCATGAGCCGACAAATGTAGCTAAGCCTAAAAGGAAGGTTCCCGCAAGGCTTCGACTTATGGGTGATGACGACAAACAAGAAGTGGTGTCTTCTGCTGCTGATGAACAGTCTGACGACGACCCAGTCATCACAGTAGTCACTCCAGCCCCAGCGGGTTTGCAGCAGACAGACATTTTCACCCTATCCCGAATGGCTGCTGAGCGGGATGTGGGTGGCGTGGCACTGGTACCACCACCAACGCAGTTAACTACAACACCAACACGACCTACAGCTTCCATATTTTATAGTCAAAAGGGCCGTCAGGAACCTCCATCCAGCTCGACCTCCATTACCTCAAGTAGTGGTGCTGTAAGTGAACAACAGAAACGAATTCAGCCACGCCCATCTTCCATTTCATCTGGCATTGAAAGTAGCACCTCCACCACCAGCAGACATTTCCAGTCCCCAGTTTGGAACTTCTTTACTGTTAGCCAAAAGGCGGAAAACATGGTAGTTTGTTCAATTTGTAAAGTATTAGTTAGTCGGGGTAAGCTTGGTACCAACTATGGTACCGGAGGCCAGAGAGGTCATCTCCAAAAAAAACACACTATCCGGGGGGAGGCGCACCTAAGGAAGATCCGGGAAAACCAAAGTAGAACTGATCCAAATGTATCCATTCACATTGCATCTGATGCTGACGAGGGGCTGATTCATGTGCAGGGGGGAAGTCAAGAACCGACCGACATTTTTTCTGGTACACCCAGTACCCCTAGCAGCAGCACTGTAGTGGTAGCACCAGCACCCTCTACCCCTGCAACATGTATGAGGCACACTAAGAGTCTGGGACAGACACCAATGCAAAAAAGTACATCAATGAGCCTAACTGGTTTAAAGTCTGCATCATCATCATCATCACGTAAAACGGTCCAGCCCACCATTAGAAGCATGTTTTGGTCGGATGCGCCATTTCAACGCAACCACCCAACGGTACGTCTGTATAACGCAAAGCTGGCTAAAATGCTAGCGCTGGACCTTCTCCCTTTTTCTTTCGTGGAAGGGGTGGGTTTTCTAGAATTTGTGGCAACAGTCTGCCCTAAATGGAAGGTTCCTAGCCAGTCCTATTTTGCCAGAGTTGCAGTTCCAGCACTACATCAAGATGTGCTGGAGGTGATTGGGGCAGATTTGCAGAAGAGTGCTGTTCACACTATCCACTTGACAACAGACATGTGGACCAGTTGCCAAGCCCTTGATTACATGTGCATCACGGCACACTGGGTCTCTTTTGCAGGGGTTAGAAACAAGACAAGTGCAGGTGTTGACCCGGACACAGTTTTTCAAGCTACTCGGAAACATGCAACATTAGCCATGTTTGCCATGAAGAAAACTCATACTGCACCTAACCTTTTGGACAAGTTTGATAGAAAGGTCTCTGAATGGCTGCAGCAAAGAAATCGCATAGTTGGTTATGTTTCCACAGATAATGGCAGTAATATAGTTAAGGCCATGCATGATGGTGGCTATTTCAGAGTGCCGTGTTTGGCTCACAGTATTAACATCGTGGTGCAAGATTTCTTGAAAAACGAAAACACAGTCAGCAAGTTACTGACCACCTGCTGAAGAATCTGCACACATTTCAGCCATTCTTTTAAGGCCCGGAAGGAGCTGAGGAGCATTCAACATGAACGTAGACTGCAGTCAAAGGACTCATCCAGGAGGTGGCAACACGTTGGAACTCAACCTTTTACATGCTTGAGCGTCTGTCTGAGCAGTAGGGGGTAATAAATGATTATGTCTATAAATTGGGTTCTACTATGAAAGACATGCGGCTAGAGTCGGAGGAATGGAAGCTAGTTGCAAGCCTGACAGACATCCTTCGTCCTTTTGAGGTCTTCACCCGTGAAATCAGCAGGGAGGACTGTTCTTTGGGCAAAGCTATCCCATTGTTGGTCATGCTAGAGCACCAACTGAAGGCGGTGTCTTCAACGTTCCGAGATGATGCTGAAAAGCAAGACACATATCAGTTGGCGGAGAGGTTATTAAGCCGCCTAGTTGACAATTAAAGGCTTAAAAACATACATACAGAACAACATTACATTTGTGCCACTATTCTGGATCCACGGTATAAAAAGGCAGTGGCCTGCAAAGCATTCATTCCTTTTGATGAAGCAGATGTTTCAAAGTACAAACATTGGCTAGCTGTGTCAGCCACTCGGTTCGAAAAAGAGCGGCAGAAAATTCAAAGAGCCAGCAGAAGTACAACTGAATCAGCAGGCCATCCGGCGTCAAGTTCCACTTCTGAATCTGTGGCCGAAGGGAGTCACTTTCCCTCACTGCCGTTAACAACACCAGCAGCAACGTATCATCATCCTCACCTGCACCAGGCCCAGCCATAATATTGTCGGAAGCAGATTGGCTAACTCATCAAGGGTTTGCTCGTTCCAGTGATGCAAAGGCCACAGATAGTACGCAAAGAGGAGCAACCTTGGAGAACCTTGAGTCGATGGTGCAGGACTATCTGGATGACCCAACAGAAGTCTTTGTTAATAAGAACCCATTACTGTATTGGTACAGAATAAAGCCTCTATGGCCACAGATCACCAACCTGGCTCTAAATTATTTGTCTTGCCCACTCACAAGCGTGTCTGCTGAATGTGTTTTCAGTGCTGCTGGTGCCATTGTAACCTCAAAAAGGACCCGCCTCTCGCCCAAAAATGTGGAGAGGTTAACACTGATCAAGATGAATCAGCACTTCATACCACCAGATTACAAAATACGTGAATGCACGCAGGAAGAAGAGGACACCGACTTAGGTGGCAGAAGTTCTTCTCTGTTTGCTGACCTACTCCCGCCCTCAATTCATAGAGTTTGACGACGAGCTCTACTTCCCTGACACGAGGCCTGAAAATGAGTTCCTTTTTTTCCATCCTTATTCTCTTTTATTCCTGTGTGTCTTTCTTTGTTTTGCAACTTTTACCACAACAAAACTCTCACAACAAGTCCATCAGCAGCACTGTCTTCATCTTATTTTCCTTATTGATTTGAAGGTGCTGCAGTCTGCATTCCTGAGGTTCACAAGTTCCCAACTCAATCATGCTCCTCTATCCTCCTCCTCCAGACTCCACCTATCCATTTCCCTCAAGGCAGATGGATTACCTTCTTCTTCTTCTTCTTCAAAGAGCGCAGTGGTTCGATATTGTTCTGTCTTGCTGAGATTCTTGGGAATTGCTGGAACAAGTGTCCGGGTAAGTTTCAAGAGGATCGAAGTAGTGGAAGTGCTGAAAAGTTGAACAGCAATTTTTGGTGAACAGCGCAATTTGCCATGTTTTGAATATATCAGTATTGCAGGTTTTTGGGGGGCTGTTTGGGAGTGTTCTAGATTTGTGGGGGTGGGTTGGGGGGTCTTTTAGCACTGCTGGGAAGGTCTCATTTTGATTGCAAGTGGTTTGAAGAAAATCCATGGTGGAAAAGGGGGGTTTGGGCCTAGTTGCAGACAGCGTTTTGGCACAATTTAAACTGAGGCCTATTAGTATTGCGTGTTTTTGGGGGGCTGTTTGGGGGTGTGCTAGATTTGTGGGGGTGGGTTGGGGGGTCTGGGAGCACTGCTGGGATAGTCTAAATTAGATTGCAAGTGGTTTGAAGAAAATCCATGGTGGGAAAGGGGAGTTAGGTCCTAGCTGCAGAGTGCGTTTGGAGTGATGTTGACTGGTAGGCCGAAATTTTTCTGAGTGTCACATTTTCCATTTTTGCTTTTTGCCTGTATGGGGGTGTTCTAATTTTTTGCGGGTGGGTTGCCAAGTCTGGGGGCATTGCTGGGAAGTTCTAATATCGGGCGCAAGTGTTTTGAATATACCAGTATTGCATGTTTTTGGTGGGCTGTTTGGGAGTGTTCTAGATTTGTGGGGGTGGGTTGGGGGGTCTGGGAGCACTGCTGGGATAGTCTAATTTAGATTGCAAGTGGTTTGAAGAAAATCCATGGTGGGAAAGGGGAGTTAGGTCCTAGCTGCAGAGTGCGTTTGGAGTGATGTTGACTGGTAGGCTGAAATTTTTCTGAGTGTCACATTTTCCATTTTTGCTTTTTGCCTGTATGGGGGTGTTCTAATTTTTTGCGGGTGGGTTGCCGAGTCTGGGGGCATTGCTGGGAAGTTCTAATATCGGGCGCAAGTGGTTTGGAGAAAACCATGGTGAAAAAGTTTTTCCGTTTTTGCTCACTTGCCTGTTTTTGGGGGCTGTTTGGGGGGGCTTCTAGGTTTTTGGGTGTGGGTTTTGGGGTCTGGGAGCACTGCTGGCACAGTCTAATTTTGATTGCATTTGTTTTTAAGAAAATCCATGGTGGAAAAGGGGAGTTAGGGCCTAGCTGCAGAGCGCGTTTGGACTGAATTGAAGGTAAGCCGAAAATGTTCTGTCACATTTTCCATTTTTGCTTTTTGCCTGTTTGGGGGTGTTCTACTTTTTTGTGGGTGGGTTGACGGGTCTGGGGCATTGCTGGGAAGGTGTAATATCGGGCGCAAGTGGTTTGGATAAAATCCATGGTGAAAAAGTTTTTGCGTTTTTGATCACTTGCTTGTTTTGGGGGGGCTGTTTGGATGGGTTCTAGGTTCATGGGGGTCTGGGAGCACTGCTGGTATAGTCTAATTTTGATTGCGAGTGGTTTGAAGAAAATCCATGGTGGGAAAGGGGAGTTAGGGCCTAGCTGCAGAGTGCCTTTTGGCATGATTTGGAGTTAAGGTTCAACCTGGTAGCAGTAAACACCCTGAAAAAGGCAAAACAAAGAGTGATGCAAACAACAAGAGAAAGTACCTTAGTCTGCAATAGGAAAAAGACAAATAAAATTAGACCTTTGGCTTTTAGCACACAGTTCTCAGACAAGAGTGACAAAGTTTATAACACATTAGGAAAACATTGGCACCTGATTACAGAAATATCGACCTTGCAAGATTCGCTGGCAAAAACCCCTAAAATGTGTTATAGAAGGGGTAAAAATCTCCGCAAAATCTTATGCCCGAGTTACATTGAATCTAGGAAGAAGACAAATTGGCTCACACACCCGATGAAAGGCTTCTACACATGTAGTGAATGTAACATGTGTGAATTAGGGAGAAACAGAACCTAAGAGTTCTGTTTCAATACCAGAAAGACCTACAAAATAGACCATCTGATTAACTGCAATAGCAATAGCAAGTACGTCATATACATCTTGGGGTGTGACTGCAACAAAATCTATGTAGGCAGCACAATAAGAGCCCTTAAGATACGTATCCAGGAACATGTGCGTGCAAGACGCAATGGAGATCTGAGACATCCCTTGACTCATCACATGCGCGAATTTCACAAAGACACGGACAATATGTGGTTCATTGGCATTGACATTGAGCCCGTCCACCCAAGAGGAGGGAACAGGGAACTTGCGTTGAGACAACGAGAGGCAGGCTGGATATGCAGATTGCGCTGCATTGAACTCGGCCACAACACTGAGGACGAACTACACTTTTTCCTCAAATAGACTTCCGCTAGCCAATCCCCTCAATTTTTTTCCCTCTCCCCATCTCATCCAGGATGTTCATGACACTTACAAGCAGCCGCCCTCTCTCAAAATTACCATCTAATATACTTATACGTCCAAAATTTTCAAAAATGACCATCTAACATACTTACACTTCCAAAATCCATAAACTAGACTTAGATATAGAAGCTATTCATCCCCTGACAAGATAGACTTTGGCAAGGGAGGTGTCAACTGTAAGCAGAATGCAATTAATTTATTATTTTCTAGCATCTCTGCACTACATAGCCTCATATCCCCCAATATGGACACCAATATAATGCCAACACAACATTTATTAGGATTCACTCCATGTACATGTTACCTGGCATTCTGTACCTCTCATGCCATGGCCTTTTCTAGCATATTTGTGTTCTTTACCTCATCTGGGAGTTAACCCAATGACCGGAATTGTATAATGGGACCACATGTTGAGCATTAAAACAACTATGGGGTGCACAATACAGTTTAAAGGGGTTTTTCTTCTGGGTGTTATGTTATGCACTCACACTGTCTGTGAACTGGGCGCATGCGAAACATTTGGGGTCGATAACAATAGGAATTTCAATAAAAGTAAATAATGCTCGCTTGGCTCCTTTTATCCCGATATTCACCCATGTTAGTGAAACAAGTTGCGTCACGTTATTTGGATTCGTGGCAGCGACTTCAGTAGAAACTAGCCGCTTTCACCTCTTGAAACAACACGGATACTGGGGACATCTTTCTAACGAATCCGTGATTAATTTAGTACAATGAAATTTCCTACTGGGTTTCAAAATAATGACCGTCATTCTGTTTTTTAAATTTGGGCATATATTATCGTTTAAATTGAATTCGGGGTTCTGGACATTTATTCGACTAATATCCTTTTTTTAGAAATACCTTTTTACATTTATTTAATGCTCGCCTTCACAAAGCACGAGGCTATTACCAGTAAACCCCGGGCTATGAAACCCATTTACAAATGGCCGCCGCTTTAGAAGGCATTCACAATGTTAGAGCCAGGCCCTTATCATTTGAATCCCGCGCGTTAATCACAGGTGTTGCTAGTGACACCTGATTGGGTTTACTATAAAAGTAGGACTGCATTTCCATTATGTCTGGGCTGCTCGGTTCTCGGATCTCGGCGGAGACGAATTCCATGTGGATGTGCGCAGGTCGACTTATCACGATCGGTAAGGAATGCAAGATTGGGAATTGCACTTTGTATTAGAGTTCCTAACGAGCAGTCAGGAACTCGCTTTTAGACTTTAACTGGGGCACTCTGCTCCGGGAACTGGGACCATGGGGGCCATTATTATGGAATATTGCTTTGTTAAGCAGGTGGCCTTTGGCGACTTTACATCCCCTCTTCACAGTTTTAAATATGAAGTACAATTGAGCCAGCACATTCCTGGGCAAACAAATTAAGCTCTTTACTTTAAAAATACTTGGTTTATATTCAAGGGTAATTTATTTGCCCAAATATAATCATAAAGTGTGTTTTGAACGTGGTCACTCACCATGGTACTAAAGAGAACTTAGATCACGGGCAATTGACCTCCTAATCATGATTATAGTTCCGATTGCAGTGAATATAACGATTTGGGAATACCAAGATACCGCTCTGCTAGTTTGGATACATCACATCAAATATAGGTTGGGATTTCTTCTGCACATGTGGATAGATCTGTAAACATGGCATTAAACCGTGGGCTCACTTCCCGAAATCTTGACAAGTATTGTCTCTGGTAAAAATTGTGGTTATTAAACCGCTTACCTATACCCCCACAAATTTTTCTCTTTTCTCCTTTTGTCTTTCCCCCTCTAGACCTGCTGGTATTCCAGTGCCCACATAAAAAATCCGTGTGGTCTCTACACCGCATATGGCCAGGAATTAGTAAAAATCCGTAACAGATATTGGTTCCCATTAAGTGGAAATCTTCAAATTCCTCTAATCTCTATTTTTAAATATACAAAGTAAGTCAATATGAACCTCACTGAGCTTCTAATTTGTAATTGTTGCTCTCTGCTTTAGTGATCAAGGACACATGCCTCATGTGAATAACTTGGTGCTACAAAGATAATTTCCTATGCGAAAATATTAGCCTCTGAACAGCTTCCTTCTTGCATATAAATTCTCACTCCTTTTCTTATCCCCCTTTCTTTTGATTTGGCGGAACCAGATAAGAAGATTCAGCCCAGGCACTAACAAGTACATGCACTTATCTCTTCTGGGGTTATCGCCTTTGGAAAGGTGCCATACGGATTTCCAACATTGAAGACACTAATTGGAAGGATTAGTTTTCAACTTATAAGGTACCTCGCTGGAGAAACACTAGAAATTGTCCGTTTTCTCGTCCCCCTCGTATCTGACACATAGTGATTATTTTCTCAAAAACTTAGGCTCATTTGTCTTCTCCCTGTTTTCATGGAACACTAAACAGTATCAATGTTTTCAATACTTTGAGACATATTCAGCACACATACTTAAGCACTCTTATAGGAGCGTAATTACATTATTTTTTTGAACATTGTTGTCTACTCCTAACTATCCCTTATTTTCCCCAATTTTATCAATATGAATTACTTGGTACTAACACGTAAAGAAGAGAAGGGAACTAATGAAATGTCTTGACATTCAAAGTTAGACTCTAGCCGTCTGTCCACATGTGCTCTTGTTTTTATCAAATGTTTTTTTGGGTTAATGAGTTTCCGTGCTAATTAAAGTAGGTTCTCTGATGTTAGCCCAAGAAAACTTTTTAAATAAATGTCTGTGCAGTATATAGGTCTTGTATAAATATTTAAGCCGTGGATGTCATGTTAATGTTTTGTTATTCACTATATGTCAATCTTCATTTTAAATAGACTTCTCACTGAAAAATTGTTTGTATGTTTGTATTAACAGCCCTGAAGAAGTCCCTTAGGGACGAAACGCGTCGGCTGTTTGCTGCTTATGTTGGAAAATAAAGATTGAAAATACAAGAAAAGACATCATCTTCGCTCGTTTTATTAACTATAGATTGTACTCAAAACGATTGTGTGGTGCACCTGAGTGTTTGTTTAATGGTTTCAAGTTCCTTAGGGAAAAGGCACAGTAACGATGGGTGCCATACAGTGTGCACACAAATCCCTACTGTAATTTAAGGGATAGTTACAGTTGTTTAGGGGGGACTGGAGATCAGGTGCTGCTAGTAGAAAGGGGCAATCGTTCCAAATTTCTCTTTACACTTTTGAAGTGATGATTGTATATAATAATAATGTCAGCTCCAAAAACTGAAAGTGTTATTTTTGCACTACACAGCGTACCTTAGAGTTTTTTTAACTGGTTCACTTCCTGTTTTTTCCCATCAAAAATTACAGGACGACTTTTACCATGTGCCATGGAACAAACGCTGAACTCAAACGCAATCCGCAATTACTCATCAGGCAGCCAGTGGACAGTGTGTCTGGTCACCAATATGGATCGACGGAGCATAAGATGGAATGGAGGAGTATTTCGCGAGTAAGAGGAATGGCTGGATGCATGCAACTTCACCAATTCAGCAGGACAACTACAACATAAAGTTACAGTATTCTCTCTTAACTTCTCCTTATCTTTTAAATGTTATTGTTGTAAACTTGAACTTCTACGAATGTGACTAGGTGCATTTCTTTGTTCTCTGCTTCAAAGTCATCTCTCCAGCTATTTCATACGTTTCTTTGCTATTTTTATAACTAACTTAATGTACTAATAATAAGTGTTTATTCTCTATGAGGGCAGAAAGGCAAGTGAAATTGCGTAATTAATGCAGCCCTGTACTAGTGTCAATGTCAAATTGTTTCCTCATACTTACTAATAAGATGTAGTAAGTACAACTTTTCAGTAACCTAACTATCCGTTTAGCAAACAACTTCATGCATGCAGTAGTGCACTACCTTTATGAACCTTAAAAGATTTATGGATATCTTTGAATCCAAAAATGTGTTTCTCTTCATTTGTTGTTTGTCCATGCAGTGTTTTTTTTCTTCTCTCCACAAAACCTTTCCCAAAAAACCCCATTGCCATCCAGTCTTCAAAAACCCTAACCCTCTTCCCCCGGGCTGTGTGGTTTTTCATTGAGGTATGACTATGACAACAAGAAATTCCACATACTTGCAGGGGAGGATAAGGTCTAAGCACCAGAAAAATGTTGGAAAATGGAATTTCATGTGCGACATCGTGGATTGAGCATCAAACATCATGCTCGTACACATGACGAATCAAATGGTTAATTCTTATGTTTAAGTATCCTTTGCCTTCATAATATTTCTTATAGTACCCATAGTCCACGAAACTAGTACTTATATTTAGAATACTTTAGCACTGCTTAGGCTACAATTTATGGCACTGTTCTGTAGCGTACTATCTATCGTACTGTTTCTAATGCTACGCTCAGGTCACTCAATGTTTAATTTCCTTTTTTTTCATATATTGCTACTGCCAGTGTGTACCACTACTACTACCAGCACAACAATGATATTTCATCCGTCGAGGATTCAAGGCAACAACCAACCTTAATCACCTTTTGCCATGCAGGCAGCCCTGTGGCTACCCCTATTCTCAAACACGAATCACAGGTAAGATAAGCATTTTGGAGAGGTAGAATAATGGGCTAGGACTGGGAGGAGAGGAGAGACTGCCAGTACTACTAGTGAAGTACTATTAGGGCTACTGAATTCACTAACTCGGTTACTGGCACTTTGGTACATTTCAGGACTAGATGTTTCATTTATGCTGGGAAGTTGGAAGAAACCATACGTCCAGTAACCACAGCCCACCCCCACACAATATAATATGAACGTGTATACTATGTTTTGGTATGAAAAATAATTATGTAGTCCAAAAATAAAATAAATTAACCGAACTCACCCCCCAGCCTAACTCCAACCAATGTCCAAAAGTCCAAAAGTCCCCTTTCCCAAACACCCAATTCCCACCCCCAACAGTCTTCAAAAAAAGGGGCAAGGGACAGTCACTTCCTCCGGTGGCGTAGTGTGGACAGCTGTTGCTGCACGTCCCGCAGCTCTTTGCGGAGGTCCCGGAGATGGCGCTGATGTTTTTCGGCCAACCGCTCCAGGTACTCCACTCTTTTACGGAGGCGGCGCTGACGTACCATCCAGGCTCTGGGGGGGGGGGGGGCAGCTGATTGTGTTGCTGCTGTGCAGCGGCGGCGGGAGGCTGTCGGGCCATGGCTCCGTTTGACTGGAGGCTTCTGGCTGGTGGACACAGGGGCACTGGAGGAGGATGCAGTGGTTGCTGTCTCCTCCTCCTGCTCCAGAGCCCACAGCCGCCGATACTCGACACAAATAGCCTCCAGCTTACGGGCCCTGGCCGGACAGCCATCTCCTTTTGGGTGAGCTTTTTCGGAGTAGCATCTATATGAAGAAAGAAAGAAAAATACTGTAGCCAATAGTCTTTAACATAAAGTCAAAATAATTCAACGGAAAGTTGACTCTCAGTAACACCAGCAAGTAGCAAACACAGTATAACATTTTGGCATGTATCTTTCCGCAATCTTTGTAGGCCTGTGACATTACTGGGAGTTTCAGGAATTCCACGAGCAGGACTAGGGATGGACTCACTAATACATACATAGTCAGAGAGTACTAAAAAAAGTATTTGGTTTTTTTCTCTTGTTTTGCAAAAGAAATTACTGGTACGTGAACTTGTGGTAGCCGGCTTGGCAGCTCACTCAGCTTGCACCCAAGAAAAACAGACACAAGCCATGATGACGCAGACTCGCAGTACTTTAAGCAGTACATGCAGGTGGGGATAGGAAGCTCTTACTTTTCTATAAGGGTGGCTCTGCCACTGGCCATACTCGGTTACATCAAGGGCTACTGCCCAATGTAATGATATTTATCGTATTGCCCTCCCGGGGCTTGACTACCACAAAAGAAAAATGAAGATTATTCAATTCTGATCATATATCATTATCCTGCCGATCACATGATATTTGGTTATATGATGGATGCCTTTAGGTGCTTTGTTTGATAGATTGAGTGAACTATAGCGATAGTCCACCCGTGACACAGCTGAAATAAAATTATTAACATAGGGAGTGAGTGTGGTATCCATAATTGGCGGAGGAAGGGACTTGACTTTTATATAATGTTGTCAACTATACAATCCATATATATTAGATGTTGTACTTTCAAAGTAAAGTACTGTACTGTTAGTCAAGGCAGGGAGTATTTGTGAACAATCACAAATTCTAGTATTTGGATTTCCTCAGCTTTGCTATACTGGCACGGGCATGCTGTTCAAAGTAACAATCTTCATCCACTCAGCGTCTGCTCTACTACATCATACACCTCTGCTATCGATGAGGAAAAAGAAGATAACATCCAGGCTTCCAAGGTACGTCTATCATTCTTCTTAATGTATCAAAAAGTGTTCTTTTTCTCAACAACCAACTAACACCCTTTTCATTATATTTTGGAAACCACCGTCTTCTTCTCTTGACTTGCATTCAAAAACACCATTCTTCACAGTCATAAATGTTAAGACTCGCTCGTCCTTCGTTTCACCCTACTTTCACTTTTCGTCCTTCACATCCCTAAAGTACAACTGATATGACTTGGCTTCACAATGAAAGTTTACCAGCTGAGTTGAAGTCAAATAGAGGGGGCCATTGCTTACCTGAGAAGTACCGCCGCTAATGCTATTACAAGTCAAGGTTGACTGTCTTCTCCGTGATAGCCAAAAAAGTAGTTCTAAATTAGTAACTGTTCTTAACAGTACAGTGTACTTGTACTAGTGTACTGTGCACTGTACCGTACATCATACACTCCTTTGCGAGCCTACTCAAAAATTTCAATAAGTAAGGAGTATAATAACTTACCACCGTCCGCCCCTGCTGAGCCTTCCCCCCCAGCTCCTCCTGGTGGCGCCGCCGCATCTGCCCCTAGAGTGGAGCCCTTCGCACTGCTGGCCCCGGCACTGGTGGTCATCTGTGCCGCATCAGATGTTGTGATGTCTAGAAAAAACATGTCATATTTTCAGTTGCCATACACAACCCCCTATTTCGTCTCATAATGGAAGAAAATGTTACATAACACATTTTTTATTACTGGTATTGAAAAAAAGTAAAGGTTTTGGGGAGGGTGTTAACTTTTTACATGCTTATTCCATTAAATGCTACACTTCTTAGGACAACTGATGAATGCTTGCTTAACATGCACCATTTTTCTAATTACAGAAAGAAGATTACATTGCCCTTCTTCCAACAGGACGATTGACAAACTACTAGTAAGCCATCACCAGCAGTACTTTAAGTACTTTAAAGAAGGTGGGGGCTCCCGCACAGTTATTCTAATAATTTCATGTGTCTGTTAACTATTACGTTAAAGTAATTTGATTCATGGGAATGTTGTTTAAACTTTAACGTCATCTATCAGCAGTGCTCACTCCGAATACTACGCTATTAAAAATAAAGGAATATTTTTTTCATTTCTTAATTGAAAATAAAACTTTAAAACTAACAAACACTGTGTGTTTTTTGTTTACGAGAGAGTGAGTGGAAGGGTTTGAACTACTGCACTTGCACAAGCTTCCGAGGACTGGTTTCTGGCATTTCAGTTGTCTTCAGCCCGGCTTGTTTGAATCCAGTGGGAAAGTGAGCAAGGGACTCACGTCTGAGCATACCCTGTCAACTTATGGCGAACAAAGTGGTGCAAAAGGGGTTGGTGATGGACGGAGCATCTGAACCAATGAAACACTCACACCCAGTCAATAGATCTGGGTTTAATCCATCATCGTTCTTTAGCCCACTCTGCCACCCCAGTATGTTTGCCATAAGTTGGCAGGGTGTGCTCAGACGTGAGTCCCTTGCTCACTTTGCCACTGGATTCAAGCAAGCCTGGCTGAAGACGGCTGTAATGCCAGAAACCGGTCCTAGGAAGCTTGAATCCAGTCCAGGAAAGGCATGGCTTGGTAGTTCGGGCTGGACTGTTCCCATGAGGCACAGGGTCAGACTGATTTGCATATGGCCATGTTAGAACTGGGGTGGCAGAGTGGGCTAAAGAACGGTGATGGATTTAACCCAGATCTGTTGACTGGGTGTGAGTATTTGATTGGTTCAGATGCTCCGTCCTTCACCACCCCCTTTTGTACCGCTTTGTTTGCCATAAGTTGGCAGGGTATTCTCAGGCGTGAGTCCCTTGCTCACTTTGCCACTGGATTCAAGCAAGCCTGGCTGAAGACGGCTGTAATGCCAGAAACCGGTCCTAGGAAGCTTGAATCCGGTCCAGGGAAGGCATGGCTTGGCAGTTCGGGCTGGATTGTTCTCATGAGGCACAGGGTCAGACTGATTTGCATATGGCCATGTCTTAACTGGGGTGGCAGAGTGGGCTAAAGAACGGTGATGGATTTAACCCAGATCTGTTGACTGGGTGTGAGTGTTTGATTGGTTCAGATGCTCCGTCCATCACCACACCCTTTTGTACCGCTTTGTTCGCCATAAGTTGGCAGGGTATTCTCAGACGTGAGTCCCTTGCTCACTTTGCCACTCGATTCAAGCAAGCCTGGCTGAAGACGGCTGTAATGCCAGAAACCGGTCCTAGGAAGCTTGAATCCGGTCCAGGGAAGGCATGGCTTGGCAGTTCGGGCTGGACTGTTCCCATGAGGCACAGGTTCAGACTGATTTGCATATGGCCATGTCTGAACTGGGGTGGCAGAGTGGGCTACAGAACGGTGATGAATTTAACCCAGATCTGTTGACTGGGTGTGAGTGCTCGATTGGTTCAGATGCTCCGTCCATCACCACCCCCTTTTGTACCGCTTTGTTCACCATAAGTTGGCAGGGTATGCTCAGACATGAGTACCTTGCTCACTTTGCCACTGGATTCAAGAAAGCCTGGCTGAAGACGGCTGTAATGCCAGAAACCGGTCCTAGGAAGCTTGAATCCGGTGCAGGGAAGGCATGGCTTGGCAGTTCGGGCTGGACTGTTCCCATGAGGCACAGGGTCAGACTGATTTGCATATAGCCATGTCTGAACTGGGGTGGCAGAGTGGGCTAAAGAACGGTGAAGGATTTAACTCAGATCTGTTGACTGGGTGTGAGTGTTTGATTTGTTCAGATTCTCCGTCCATCACCACCCCCTTTTGTACCTCATTGGAAAGCAGACACAGTGTTTTCCTGCTAATACTACAAACAAAGACCTAGTCCTAAAGGCAATATATCTTCTAGACCATTAAACACACAAGGAGTGTCGTAAAAATCATTCCAGATACATCTCTAACTATAGAGATTGATACTGTGTCTCAGTCTGTTGCCATGATAAAAAATAGCCATACTCTGATTGGTATATTACACAACAACACAGGACGTACATTCACTAGAAGGACGACAAAAAAAATTGTGAAATAGCTGGAAATCACCTCACTGGCGCACCACCAATGGGGCCCCTGGTTGGTACTCACCAGGATGGCCCTGTTCTCATCATTGGTGACAACCAGCTTAACGTAAACGTGTCCAACACCCAAAGAAACAGTGAATGGTGCAGTGTACATACAACTTATTGATTTCCAGCTATTTCACAATTTTTTTGTCGTCCTTCTAGTGAATGTACGTCCTGTGTTGTTGTGTAATATACCAATCAGAGTATGGCTATTTTTTATCATGGCAACAGACTGAGACACAGTATCAATCTCTATAGTTAGAGATGTATCTGGAATGATTTTTCCGACAATCCTTGTGTGTTTAATGGTCTAGAAGATATATTGCCTTTAGGACTAGGTCTTTGTTTGTAGTATTTGAATTGAGTGGAGGGCGACCTAGCCCGGTATTTCCCTCTTGACTCCCATTTTTTTGGATACAGTGTTTTCCTGCACCTGCAGCCCAGTCATCAAACTGACCAACACCGAGCATGAAGGGGATGCATTCAATTGATTTAGACACCAGATATGGATGGCCCTGAGGGAAATGTTCCCTAATCACCCAGACATAGGAGGATTAATGGCAGAGACCACAAAACCTGGAGAAACAATATAATATAATATTATATATACATATATATATATATATTCACAGAAAAAAACAGGTTTTAGGCAGGTTATAGTTAGAAATTTGCATTTCGAAAAATCTTAGAAATTTCCTGAAAAAAACATAGGTTTCAGGAAAGTTATAGTTAGTTGGACATTCTTCTTACACAAAACCATAGAAATTCCCCCGTTATAGTTAGTTCAGCTAACTATAACTCGCACACCCGCAATGTACTGCTGATGACGTCACATATTACATCATTCATGACATGGTCAGTGACATCACTGATGACATCACTGATGACACCTCAAATGACATCACTGATGACATCATCCAGTGACAGTGATTTTCTTTAAAGTGTAAATAAGTATAATATATATGCAAAGGTGTAATGAAGAATGAGGGGGTGCATAAGTATCTGGATGGAGGCTTTAGTAGGTGTGTGACTGACTTTAAGTGAGTGATTACATGTGTCTTACTGAATGCATGGGTTAGTGACTAAACTGTTAATGTCTGTATTAGTCTGTCAGTTGTTGTAAAAGGCTGCTGCATGGGTTGCTCAGTAGCTACATGAGTGTCTATATGGGTTATTGATTGGTTGCGCGAGTATCTGTATGGGTGTCTGAGTGTGCGTGTGGGTGGGTAGAAGGTGTGTAACTGTGCATAGATGTTTGAGTGGGTGAGTGTGTGTATGGGTGTGTTGGTGAGTGAATGGATGTCTAAATGGTACATGTCCAAGTAACTACATATGTAAAAGGCAGATTATGTGAGAGTTGAAGTATATAAATGACAATATGTGAGAGTCAGTGATTGTGTGAGTGGCTGTATGGATGAGTGTGTACTTGTATGAGTGATTGTATAAGAGAGTAAGTATGCGTTTGTTTCTGTTTGAATAAGTGATGTGGTGTGTGTATAACTGTAGAGGTCTGTAAGTGGAAGTGTGATTGATTCTTTGCATGTCTGACTACGTGTGTGAGTAACTTAGGATGAGTGGTGGTATGTGAGTGCATGTTTAGGAGTATGAGTGCTTATGATAGTGTTGTATTGATGAGTGACTGCAAGTATGTGTGATTATATGGCTGAATGAGTGGATGTGTGTGTAGACCTAGGAATCAGAGAGTACATATGTAGTAACTGATATTGGTGTGTCAATGGTTTCAAAAATGGTAGTATGTATTTTACAGTGAGTGTATCAAAGGTTATATTAGAGTGTGAAGAGGTGCATCAGATTTTCACGTGAATGATGTCATCAGTGATGTCATTTGAGATGTCATCAGTGATGTCATCAGTGATGTCACTGACCATGTCATGAATGATGTAATATGTGATGTCATCAGCAGTGCATTGCAGGTGCGCGAGTTATTGTTAGCTGAACTAACTATAACAGGGGAATTTCTATATTTTATACGTGAAGAATGTCCAACTAACTATACCGTCCCTGAAACCTATGTTTTTTTCAGTGAATTTCTAAGGATTTTTTTAAATGCTAATTTCTAACTATAACGTGCCTGAAATCTATGTTTTTTCAGTGAATTTCAAAGGTTTTTTGTGATTTAAAATTATCGACCCATTCTCAACCTGGTGAAAACTGCTGATAATGGCAGTTTTCCAGCGATAGCTTCCTCAAGAAAAATCGCCACAAATGAGAGCAACAACTAACGCTAGTGATATACAGAGTAGGCGTTCTCGTGCAAAAATAACACGAAAACGCCACTTCCTGATATTTTCAACGACCACCTAAATCTGCAATGCTATCCAAAAACAGACGAAAAGCTGCGTTAGCAGTAAGAATTTAACATCTGCCTTTTACTGGATGATGATGATATGAGGCTTATTAAGCGCTCGAATGCCGAGGCGTCTTGGCGCTGGTGTGTGTTCGCAGGGCAAGGACTGTGCTAAAACTACATCGGGGTAAACAGTTGAGTTTTCAGGGCTTTCCTGAAAGATAGAAGGTTAGGTTGCAGTCTCAGCACCACTGGCAGTTTATTCCACAATTTTGCTGCAAAGCTGGAGAAGGACCTGACCCCGATCTGGCCATTTGAAACTTTGGGGTACAGATCAAGCCAAGACTGGCCACCGTATGTTTCGTGAGGGGGTGTAGAGCTTAAACATTTCTTGACAGTCCTCTGAAACCCCGCCATATCGTGCCTTGTGCACCAGGCATGAAACAAAACTGGTCCCAGGATGCTTGTTTCCGGTCCAGGGAAGGCATGGCTTGGCAGTTCAGACTGGACTGTTCCCATGAGCCACAGGGTCAGACTGATTTGCATATGGCCATGTCTGAACTGGGGTGGCAGAGTGAGCTAAAGAATTGTGATGGATTAAACCCAGATCAGTTGACTGGGGGTGAGTGTTTGATTTGTTCAAACGCTCCATCCATCATCCCATTTTGTATCGCTTTGTTCGCCCTAAGTTGGCAGGGTATGCTCAGACGTGAGTCCCTTGCTCACTTTACCACTGGATTCAAGATAGCCTGGCTAATGAGGATTATGAATCCGAAACCGGTCCCAGGATGCTTGTGTCCGGTCCTGGGAAGGCCTGGCTTGGCAGTTCGGACTGGACTGTTTCCATGAGGCACAGGGTCAGACTGATTTGCATATCGCCATGTCTGAACTGGGGTGGCAGAGTGAGCTAAAGAATGGTGATGGATTAAACCCAGATCAGTTGACTGGGGGTGAGTGTTTGATTTGCTCAAACGCTCCATCCATCATCCCCTTTTGTATGTCTTTGTTCGCCCGAAGTTGGCAGGATATGCTCAGACGTGAGTCCCTTGCTCACTTTGCCACTGGATTCAAGATAGCCTGGCTGATGAGGATTATGAATCCGAAACCGGTCCCAGGATGCTTGTGTCCGGTCCAGGGAAGGCCTGGCTTGGCAGTTCGGGCCGGACTGTTCCCATGAGGCACAGGGTCAGACTGATTTGCATTTGGCCATGTCTGAACTGGGGTGGCAGAGTGAGCTAAAGAATGGTGATGGATTAAACCCAGATCAGTTGACTGGAGTGAGTGTTTGTTTGGCTCAAACGCTCCGTCCATCATCCCCTTTTGTATGTCTTTGTTCGCTCGAAGTTTGCAGGATATGCTCAGACGTGAGTCCCTTGCTCACTTTGCCACTGGATTCAAGATAGCCTGGCTGATGAGGATTATGAATCCGAAACCAGTCCCAGGATACTTGTTTCCGGTCCAGGGAAGGCATAGCTTGGCACTTTGGGCTGGGCTGTTCCCATGAGGCACAGGGTCAGACTGATTTGCATATGGTCATGTCTGAACTGGGGTGGCAGAGTGAGCTAAAGTATGCTGATGGATTAAACACAGATCAGTTGACTGGGGGTGAGTGTTTGATTTGCTCAAACGTTCTGTCCATCTTCCCCTTTTGTATCGCTTTGTTCGCCCTAACTTGGCAGGGTATGCTCAGACGTGAGTCCCTTGCTCACCTTGCCACTGGATTCAAGATAGCCTGGCTGGTGAGGATTATGAATCCGAAACCGGTCCCAGAATACTTGTTTCCGGTCCAGGGAAGGCATGGCTTGGCACTTTGGGCTGGGATGTTCCCATGAGGCACAGGGTCAGACTGATTTGCATATGGCCATGTTTGAACTGGGGTGGCAGAGTGAGCTAAAGAATGGTGAATGATTAAACCCAGATCAGTTGACTGGGGGTGAGTGTTTGATTTGCTCAAACGCTCCGTCCATCATCCCCTCTTGTATCGCTTTGTGCACCAGGCAGAGCGCCTTTAATTCGATTCTCTGCTGGACTGCCAGTTTAGTGCCCTATTTCTCTGTGACCCTTGGGGAGCTTTAGGATCAATCGTACCGCATTGTTCTGCAGTGATTGGAGTTTGCTAATCTGGTGTTTATCAATGCCCAGAAACATCGCATTACAATAGTCCAATTTGGACAAAAAAGGGCAACCATTACCATTTTCTGTAATTTGAGAGGATAAAAGGGAACATTTTTGCAAAGGGTCTTTAGCAGAAAAACACTGGCTGACGTTAAACTATTGACCTCTGCTGACCTATTGAGTTTATCATCAAAAATAACTCCAAGATTCCTAACCTTCCTAAAAGGGTGAGGGTATACCCCGGCCTCCGACGGCCACCAGGACTTATTCCATAAGGATGTCCCATTGCCAAACTCAATCACTTCTGTCTTTTCTGTATTAATCTTCAGAAAGCGTAAACTCATCCAATTCATGATGTCCTTTAGACTGGAGTGAAATCTGGCAGCTGATGTCTCAGGCCTATCCGACATGGATATCACCAATTGTGAGTCGTCGGCATACAACACAAATGTGAAACCATTTTCCTAAGAAGTATTGCCAGTGGCTTCACCTAGACGTTAAACAACGTCGGGGACAGAGCTGATCCCTGCGGAACACCACAGGGCAAATTAAAACTGTCCGATTGTAAGCCGTCCCAACTCAAACTCCGTTTCCTATCCTCTGAAAAGGAGGAAAAGAGGGCCAAAACCGAATCACCGATTCCTACCTCCCGAAGTCGTCGCACCAACACCGTGTGATTCACGGTGTCAAATGCGGTCGACAAGTCAAGGAGAACGAGAGTTGCCCTGCCGCCACATCCACTACTCTCCGAATCCCCTCTAGGCTGCAATCAGAGCAGATTTAGTTGAATGTCTTGGCCGGAAACCATGTTGAGTAGGGTTCAATAGCCTATTGCTCTCTAATTATTCAGTCAATGTCTTATTGACAGATTTTTTTGAGGTCCTTGGCCACGAATTATAGACCCGAGATCAGACGATAGTTTTTATATTCAGTAGACTCTAGCGTAGTCTTCTTCAAAATTGGCCTGATGCCCACGGACACTTTTGAGGTCATCCTTATGGGTGATTTTAACATTCACCCGTGTGGCCTAGATTGTAATATTGAAGAACATGACGGGCCCCCATACTCGGTGTTTACACATTTTGAACACACAAAACAAGGGGAGGCCCTGGAGAATCTTCTGGCCACTATGAATCTGTTTGAATCAGGGTGTGATGAAGGTGGACCAAAGGCACCCTTGTTTAAAGGAAAAGACTCGGGTACAGTTATTGACTATATTTTTTGGTCATCTTTTGTTTTACCTAGGGTTTTATTATACAAGGTTGGAGCCTCTGTTTTTAGTGACCATAATCCTGTGATTTTAGAGGTGGTTCCAGGGGTTGCTCTGGGATTCAAAGAAACACAGGTTACGGGAGTTAGTGACTTGACACCAAGAGAGCAGGGGAGAGGACTCAAATGGTCAAAGGTGATCCCGGAAACCTTCCTATTGGAAGTTTTGACTAAGGTAGCTACTTGCTTGGATAATTCTGCCCCGAGTATGAAGATAGTTGGTGCATTTGATGCCATATGCAACCAAATAAACACTGACTTGACGGTCAAAAATAGACCTGGCACTTATCAAGGTAAAAGATTGTTCGACAGTAGCTGTTCCAAGGCACACTCGGCCCTGCTTAAAGCTATGAAAGTAAGACCTAGAAATAGGAAACAGATAGTAAGTTTAAGAAAATTATATAAACAGGCTATCCAAGAACGTAAACAACAGATTAATGAGGATGCCTGGAGTAAACTTCTATCAGATGAGGTCTTACGGGATAGTGAAAAATTCTGGTCGACTATTAACCAGCCTTTTTTCTCTGTTGCAGAGAATTCCCCTCTGGAATGTAATATACCAGATGATCGGTGGCTAGCTCATTTCGGGAATATTTATGGGATCCAGGGGCATGAGATCCCCTCAACAGTTATATCTTTTCCACAACCAGCTGCCCCTGTAGTTTTGAGGCATCAGACGTGGAAAGAGCAATCGTAGAGACGTTAAAGAATAAGGCGCCAGGCCCAGATGGGGTTCCGGCTGACCTGTATAAGAGTGTCCCTAAATTCTGGGCTAAGATCCTGACAAATGTCTTTAACGCGTCAGGGTCAAATAGATTTCCTGCGTCTTGGGCCAAATCTATTATTATCCCGGTTTTTAAAAAGGGGCAAAAGGGGGATCCCTCTTGCTATAGGCCCATTTCCTTGATAGACTCTGCAGTTAAAATTTTGGTAAGAGTCATCTTGTATAAATTAACGGATTGGTTGGAAGGCAGAGGGGTCCTGTCAAATGTACAATATGCTTTTAGATCAAAGAGAAGCACCCTTGATCAGTGCCTGAACCTACAGCTTTTAATAAGCAAAAACACCAAAGGCAAGGAGGGGTCCCTTTATATGGGCTGTATGGACCTCTCGACGGCCTTTGACCTGGTGAACAGGTCAAAGCTGTGGCAAATTTTATTGGATTTGGGCATTGATCCATCGTTAGTTAATTTTTTAGCTGACCTCCATTGTGGTCTTTTAGCGTCAGTCAGGGTTACTCAGGAGGGGAGATGCACCAGCCATTTTAGGTCAGAGAAGGGGGTTAGGCAGGGGGGGCATTTTGACCTCCCTTCTCTTTACGTTATATATCAATGCACTGAAGCCAGCTCTGGGAGAGGCCTCTTTGGACGTGCTGCGAAAAGGAGAAACTGTAATCCTGGTTCTCTTATACGCAGATGACGCCGTCCTTTTAGCTCGCTCTGGGGTGGGATTAAAAAAATAACTGGATAGCTTTGGTAATTTTATGGAATCCTTGGACTCCAAAAAATAAATACAAAAAAATATCAGGTCATGATTGTAGGGGAATACAGTAGAAAGAAGAAAACGAAAACTTTCTTTTGCTGTGGTGAAGAGGTCAAGAGGGTGCCCATTTTTACATATTTAGGGGTCCTCTTTGATGAAAGAGGGACCTGGGGCCCACAGCAGAAGTACAAAAGTAATGCGATAGCTAGATCCACCTCAGCCCTTATGGGATTTACAAAGCGATTGGGCGCCAGACCAATGAAGGCAATCATAAAAGTGTATAAATCCAAATGTTTAGCAATAGCTACATACGGCTCAGCAATCTGGGGTTATACCCCACAAGATAGGATTCAAGTCGTTGAAAATAAATTCTTAAGATCGTTGTTATCAGTGCCACAGTTTACCCCTACTTTTTCAATCGATACAGAGTTGGGGCTGGGGTATGTTACAGACTTATTGAAAATTGCACCATTGATCTGTTGGCTTAAGACCTGGCTTAACCAGGAAATTTCATTGAACCACTTGATCCTAAAAGATTGTTTAGCCTTGGATAGAGCCAGTAGGATCCCGTGGTTGGCTTACATTAAATCAACATTTATGAAACTAGAGTTTAATATATAAATAAATATAAAACCTGAGCTTTATTCCTCCCCCGATTGTTTCAAGAGAGAAGATGTGAGCCGGACAAAAATTGCTTTGTTAAACATGTTTACATTAGAGAGGGAGGAGCAGGAAATGAAAAAACCTATTGTAAAAGTAAACTACGTATTAGTAACCTCCCCCGGACTGGAGCCCTACCTAAATTTAGTAACGAGACGCTTCCATCTGTATCTTTTAACTAGATTTCGTTTCAATTTAATTCATTTTACACTGGGCTTCTTTCCAACATGGGGTACTCCAGAAAAGTCTAACCCCTGCAAGTGTGACAATTTTTCTGCACAAGACACTTTACATTTTATCATGTTTTGTGAGCACTACTCAGAGATTAGAAAAAAATATTTGTTGCCTATTTTGAGGGAGGCGGGATTTACACAGGTTAGGCCTGCCCTTCTTTATTTGCAACTGCTAAGTAGTGCCCGTGTTACATTTCATGTTGCAAGCTTTCTAGTAGCTGGAGTGCGGATCAATAAGAAGAGTTTATGTGTCCCGAGTATCCCTGTCGGATTTTAAATGTATTAGAGGGTGATTATATGAATTATTATATGAATTATCTGTCAAACTGCTCCCTTGTTTTAGACGTATTTTGATGAATTTTAAAATGTTAATGTTGAATGGTTGTTGTTTATTTGATATGAATTGATTGTACCTGTGTCTTTTTATGATTTTAAATACTCGAATAAAAGTGTTTTGACTGACTGACTGAACAGATTTAAAAAGTTATTTGACTGAGTTTCCTGCCTCTTGAATCTTTGCTGTAAAATACACTCATTTTGCATCCAGAATAGCCTCCTTATACTTTTTCAGAGCCCCATTGTAAGCATCTTTGCTCTGCCTACTATAGTCTGCTCCCCATAGGTGCTCAGACTTTCTGCATTCCACCCTTAGCCCTTTAAGTTCAGGGCCATACCAGGGTGTCACCAGTGGACGCAGCTTCGCTGTTTACTGGTGTAAAGCAGGATGACTACCTACAGTATGAAAGAAGGTCCAGCCCAGAGCCACATCTGAAGACCAACACATGTCTTAGAGCTACTGATCATAAAGCTCTGACACCCAAGAAGGACACAACACCCACCACCACTACCCCCAGGACCTCCTCCTTGGGCATCCCCCCTACTACCACCGAGGCAGAGCAGAACAGGACAGCAGACCTTCCCAAAACAGCATGGCCCCTCAGCCACACAATTGCTGAATGTAGGGAGATGTGGCAACCAAGTATGTGTGAAGGACGCAAGTCATCCATCAGTAACAATGCACACAATGCCAAGAGTAGCGGTAAAGTGCTAGACCGTCCTCACTTTCATGCACTTTAACCCATTCCACAAATCTTGAATTTAGGGCCCCTGGAAGCATGAAAATCATCACTATGCAGAGCACAGACCTCTCCTCCAAGTGTATACACATACTGCTTGTGCTTGTAGTGAGGTAGACAGTGGACACAACCATGTTACCTCAGGCAGTGGGGAAGATCTCGGTCATGTAGCTGTGTCATCCCCCCCGTAAGCGGTAGCGGAGTGGGCTGGTCCAACGTGTGCCACTCCAGTGTAGGAGTGTGAATAAATAGGCCGGGGCTCTGGGTGTGGTTCACTTCTGGGAAGGCCAACATGTCTGCCACAGCCGCAGCCCTCACCCTGCCATGACGGCCTCCTCGACACAGGCCCACTCTGATCCCAGCGGCACAGAACCACAGCCTTCGATGTTCACTGCGGACAGCAGGACTCACAATACAGATCAAGTTGCGATTCCAGATGACGCAGTCCAGTAGGCAAAAGACATTGCTTCCAGAGCAACCTACCCAGACACACATCATCGCAGGCTGCGCACATGCTGACAGCTTCAGGTGCGACTAACTTAGTGCACCACAATTCATCGCCACATAGCCTTATTAAGACAGAAGTCATTAGACAAAAAACATCGCTACCAGTGCAGCCTGCCTGGACCATGCATCATCGCAGGCCGCACACACGCTGAGTGCTTCAGGTGCCACTAACTCAGTGCACCACAAGTCACTGTCATGTGGCCTTACTGAGGCAGAATTCATTAGACAAAAGTCATTGCTAATAGTGTGGCCCGCCCAGACCACGCATCATCGCAGGGTGCACACACGCTAGTTGCTTCAGGTGCCACTAACTCAGTGCACCACGCATCATCGCCACGTAGCCTTATTATGGCAGAATTCATTAGACAAAAGACATTGCTACCAGTGTGGGGCGCTCGGACCACGCATCATCGCAGGCTCCATACACGCTGGTTGTTTCAGGTGCCACTATCTGTGCACCTCAACTAAACACCACGTGGCTGTGGGCCCTTGCTTACCGCTGCGTCTGGCCTACACTACGGTCATCAGGGCTCACAATTAAAATTCAGTCTTGATTCATTAATTGCAAAGTCCAGTTGGAAACTAAGTATAACGTCCCTAAAGCCTACATAATATCCTTTTAGTATCCTTGCTTCAAGAACTTGTTTTATATCAGTTATAGCTTTAGTACAATGACCAAATTCATCTTGCAAATCCAAAGGGGAACACTAAATGGCAGTCTACACTGCGGACAGCAGAGCTCACAATTTGAATTCAGTTTTTTTATTTTATTAATTGCAGAATGAACTGTACTCTATGTCCTCAGATTTTGTCAAGAGGAAGTGACAAAAAGCATTCCTCGATGTCTGTGCTGACTACTGCCTTCGATCTACACTCTGGACAGCAGGGCTCACAATTCAGATCGAGTCGCGATTGCAGATGACGCAATCCAGTAGGCAACAATAAGTACAGGGGCTGTGACCCCTCAATGGAGAGAACACTGTGTTGGACTTGTAACCAGACGCTGCTGGCTCTACATACTGCACTAGAAGATTGCTGTGCTGCCAGGAAGCCGCCACTGTGACTTTTCCTTGTTGTGCTGATCTGCTAGATGGCCTGCATCTATGCCCCAAGACCATATGTGCTCACCTGTCCCTTCTTTCCTGAAACTGCGTGCCCCCTCTCAAAGAAGCCCATCGTTAGGTGAGCACTGTGGGCTGCTGCTGGGGGCTGCTCTGTATTGGAGATAATGTAGTACTGCTGAGTGCCTAATGTTCCATTTATCTTTCCTGTGGTTGAGTGCAGGCTGGTTCGTTTCTGGAACGGTTATGTGCCCCTCGTTCTTTTGCCAGCATGGAGAGTGATCTTGTCTCCCCTTGCACCTAGCGCATGGTGAGCGCTTCCTTTTTCATTTTGTAGTTTCACAACCTCAGCATGTTTGGAGGGACCAGATCGGGCAGCACGTGAGATACCCTGCACCCCCTGGCAAGAGAGATGCCGTAGTAGTGATGGAGGTCCGACTCCAGGGAAGCCAGACCTGCCCCTCTCTGCTTCTCAAGGACGTCAGTACGGTCTGGGCATGGCTGCAACTCTTAAACTCATATTTGCCCCGGAAGACTGTAGTAACAAACCCGTTTTCAAGATTGTGTTCCATACTTGACCTTCGGCACATTCAGGCAGGTCCCGTATGTGAACATTGTTCCTGCACGACCTTCTTTCTTGTTCCTCGACTCAGTCTTGAAGGTATTTCACCTTCTCTTGTAGGGTCTTAAGTTGCTCATCCACTGCCTTAACCGTGGACCTAAGAGCCTCCAACATAGATTCTGAGTTTTCAACCCTGTCTTTTAGTTTTTTCATGGTCCTCACGGAAAAGTCCCACTTCTATGCACAGTGAGTTAATCTTGGGACCCATGGTAGATTTATTGTCCAAGACCGCTGTATTGAGTTCATCAAAAGGAGGAGAATGATCCGGTAAGGTGTCCACCAAAGACTTTTCAGCCTGAGAGTTGCTCAATGGACCATCAGTGGGTACCGACATAACTCCAGTTTGAGCCTGGGGCTTGTCTGATCTGCTTTTCCCATCACAGAAGGACCAGCGTGAACTGTGGGGCTATTAACGATTAGCACTTATGTAGAATGCAGGGCAGGGACACCATCAGTCCCAAGGAGTGTCCACAACAGGTGCAGCACCTACGACGGCACTCCTCACCACCTGAGCCCACAGCTGCCACCCCCTCAGTTCACAGGTCCTGCTCAGTCAGCCATTGCCAAGAAGTACTAGGCACAGGGTGGTGTTGATCGGATAGCAGTGAATAGCTCAAGAGATAAGTGAGGCGTGGCCAGCCTCGTATCATGGGAGCTCCCAATGTGTTGCAGACACAGAACAATAATTGTTAAGTAGAGGAAACCTACTTGTAGTGAGCACTGTTCCTATGGGAAAATAGCAATTTTGCAACAATATGACAGAAACTCCTAATAAAATTATAGAGACAATAAATGTTGTGAAATCTTCCGTTCTATTTTTAATTTTCAATCATAGAACTTATATCCAACGTATATAAATTAATACATTACACTTGTGTATCCTATTGTACACGCAATATGTATATAAATCAACAGGTAATACATGAAGGTGTAACTGAGTACATAGCAAATTCGCTGTTTACAAGAAACCATATTCGTGGTTGTTCATGTATCAATGTATCAATATATCAATGTTGATTTTCTGAAGAAACGATGCCCAATGCATTTCGGGTCCCGAAGGTACCCTTCTTCAGGGGCGAGATCCTAAAATGTACAAAAGGCTAGTCAGTACGTTCAAAGAAATTAAATATTTTAAACATGATATCAGCTATGGAGACACAAAAAGGGGGGGTGAGGTGGGAAGCGAAGGAAAAAACAACTCCAAGCATATTAGATTTGTACGGTGTTAAGATACACTCCCTTGGTATGTTCTTCGTACAAATCAAAGCATATATATAGTCACATAATGCAGATTGCGACATATGTTGACCTCAATGAAACCTCCTAAATAACTGTTACGCATGCCCTCCATTTATCTCACACATAAACCTCTTCCCTGTAAGATGTGTGTAATAAGACTACAAGGTAATTCTGTCCTGAGAAAAAACAGAGAAAAATACACAAAAGTAATTTCCCTAATGTTAAAAGTACATACATGGGATAGGACACAGTGCGCTAAATACTACTTACTAAAAACCTGTATGAAAGAATGAACGGTGCTCACACAGAGACATGGTGAAGAATATAAACATAACGTGAAGCCAAAAACAAGTATTAAATGTTAATGACTCAGTGTAGTACCACCTGTCTACAGAATCAGGGAAATTTGGAATAACACAATGCAAGGATATAAACACACCTCATAATTGCAGGTGCCAAAAATAATGAGGGACACGTCATGTTTCCGTATTGTTAATAAAGTATGCGAGCACACATGTTAAAGATTCACTGGGCACATACCTGCAGAAAGAATTTTTATACTGCCGTGTATGGAATCCTGATAACAGACGAGTGTGAAAAGAACTGCAACGGAATGAGCTTTGTAATCTATCCTGGAAACGAAGCCGCTGGAAGGATTGAACATAAAGACACCAACTATTAGCAAAGCGCTAATAATGAAAAATGTAAGGAAGAGCTATAACATTTGTCAAAACATGTACCTCATAAGCAGGCTGCTGCACTTGAATGAATTATTACTTAGTGTCAGCAAAGGTCGATAGCGCGTTGCTACTTAAATGTCAGGACCGTGCAGGTACGACGATAAAACAATGAACGGCTGGGGGAGCTAAAAATAATGTAAAAAACGCGATATTGTTAACTGATACAAAAAGACACGGGCGTACAAAAGTACTGCTAATAGGGCTCATACCTTATACGATCTCAGTCAGGGCCCATAAGGGAAGCTTGCTTCCAGTGTTCTGAGGATTAAACTTCGCCAGTTAAGGAAAGTACGGGATAATAATAAAGAGCGGGCCACTACGAAAAAACGGGAAAAATAACTGACATTAAATTCACACTTGTGTTAAAAATAAGGAAGCTGTGAGTGCTGGCCTGATGAAACTAATTTACATCCGTGCCTCTGCGCTTAGGTGATCCAATGTTAGGTTCTCCTACTTCAAACTCGGGCCACTACGAAAAAGCTTGAAAAATAACTGACATTAAATTCAGATTCGTGTTAAAAATAAGGAAGCTGTGAGTGCTGGCATGATAAAACTAATTTACCTCTGTGACTCTGTGCTTAGGTGATCCAATGTTAGGTTCTCCTACTTCAAACTCGCGAGTAACCGCGGAAGGATACTATACCGCTTTATAAAGAGTTCCCAAATATCTCTGAGATGACGGGTGCTTTTGGGAAATGTAGTCTCAACCTATAAACTACCTACTAGAAAACTTTATTGTTCCAGGTCAAAACTGATCACATCCACGCAATCCTCTGTACGAATAGGATAATCGTGTATTTCCTACTGTGAAGTATGACCCTCTTAATTGTGCCTTAAATCAGGTAATGATTTATATATCCAAAATCAAGGAAGAAAAGAAATGATTGCCACTAGTATAATGCACTCGGTGATATAAAATATAATGCAGGGAGCAATAACGTTGATGTCGACCTAATAAATCAGGATGGTGAAATGTCTCGGATAACATGTAAGACTAACGTGTTTGCCAAAAAATGTCATAATACAAGAAGATGATACTGTCATTAGAGCATGTGCTAATGCCATTAAATGCAATACATAACCGAAGTTGACTGACTGTTCATTAGACATAGCATCTTGGAATGTGCCTTCATTTCGAATGCAACATGTTATAACATATGTAGCATGAAAATCTTCAAGTTCTTGTTGCGTTTGAGACCATATTAAAAAGTTTATTCATTTTGAAATTGTTACACTTCTGTTTAAACAACAGCTACTTTCATTGGCAGGACCAGTTTTATGGTCAAATGACCAGGACCAGCATGGGATTTTCTGGGGCTCCAGCCTATGCAAATATATTTATGTCTCTTTTCGAGCATGAACATATTTTAATGAACCATCAGTGGAATCAAGGCCTTGTAATGTATGGTCGGTACATTGACGATATCTTTTTAATATGGTCTCAAACGCAACAAGAACTTGAAGCGTTAATCGTTGACTTGAACAACAAGAATCCAAGGATCCAGTTTACTCATAACATAAGTTGCAGTTCAGTTCATTATTTGGATGTGCTTGTCACCAAGGATTTGGTAAACAAAGAGTTGATGACAGACATTTTCACTAAACCAACAGATAGAAACAATACATTGATGTATAACAGTTTCCATCCCAAAAGTTTAATCACAAACCTACCATACTCTCACTTCTTGAGAATAAAAAGAATTTGTGCAACTCAAGAAATATTTGACAAACAACTAAAAGTTCACCGCAGCAGATTCGAACAGCGAGGCTATCCTGCTGATATCCTTGATCAGTGCATTGACAGATTAGCCATCAAAGATCGTCAATCGTTGTTGACTCCGTCCACCAGAGAACGTACACACAAATTCACATTTGTTTCCAAATTGTCCACATCATCCAACCAAATTAAAAGTATTATACTCAGAAGATGGGAATTACTCCAAAATGAAAGTGAGTTTAAAGGTATTTTTCTTGAGAAACCCATATTTGCCTACACGAGAGGCCGCAATCTGATGGATATGGTACGATCACCCAGGAACCCACAAATCCAAACTGATTATAAGGGCACGATGAAATGTCAGAATTGCATACATTGCAATAACATTATCACTGGTAACACCCTGACTCATCCAATGACAGGCAAAAAATTGAGTTAAAGCACACATCAGACAGTAATAGTGTTAATTTAGTCTATTGCCTTAAATGCCCATGTGGCAAATTTTACGTGGGTAAAACTGAGCGTAAACTGAAAATTAGGCTCACAGAGCACAAAAGACGAAACTCCTGAGGCGGAAGCCGGGAGATAGCGCGACCTGTGCATTTTAAAAAATTGTGTATTTTGACCTGTGTTTTAAATTCACTTGTTTCCCCTCGGGGCACTCACTTGGTGACATCGTAAGACCTTGGCAGTCCCGTGCAGCTGAGAGTAAGAGCTGCAGCGGGGCCATTCCAATTGTGCCGTCGCCATTGATCAGAGGCCACTGACCACGCCCCCCCTCAAACAGGACACGCCCCCCCCGCCCTACCTTTTAAAAGCACGCTGATTGTGAGCGCGCAGTAGAGACAGACGAAACTCCTGAGGTGGAAGCCGGGAGATAGCGCGACCTGTGCATTTTAAAAAATTGTGTATTTTGACCTGTGTTTTAAATTCACTTGTTTCCCCTCGGGGCACTCACTTGGTGACATCGTAAGACCTTGGCAGTCCCGCGCAGCTGAGAGTAAGAGCTGCAGCGGGGCCATTCCAATTGTGCCGTCGCCATTGATCAGAGGCCACTGACCAGGCCCCCCCTTAAACAGGACAAGCCCCCTCCCCCTCCTATAAATCATGTGCTTTCCCCGTTAGGGCAGCGGACGGGCGCAGCGGGCGGATTACCTGGTCACCCGCAGACCTGTGGGCGCTCCACACGGATCTAGGCTGCAAGGATCATTTGATGACGTTGGGGGCTAGGTCTTTGCCGAAGACATGTGAGCGATGCGGGTTCTCTCTAGGGGCTTACGGCAGGGCGGCCGATGAGATTCCTGCCAAGACAGCAGTGCCTAGGTTAGTGTGTTTTAAAGCAGCTCTCCTAAATTGTAGATCACTGCCTAGGCACGCGGACGACATCTGGTCGCTCCTCGAGGACCACGAGTGGGACGCTTTGTTCCTAACAGAGACTTGGCTTCGGGAGGATAATATGACGGCTATCGCATTAGCTGTTCCTAAGGGGTACAAAATGTGTTTTGCTAATCGAGGTGAGGGCAAAATAGGGGGAGGTGTAGCGGTGATAGTTAAGGCAGCTTTCACGCTTACCTCATCAACCCCTTTCTTGATAGCAGGAGCGGAAGGAATACATTTTGGCATCCAGTTGGGTCCTCAGGTCACTCTGGCGGGGCTACTAGTTTATCGCCCCCCGGGAGACTCCATGGCCAGCTTGGAATTATTACTGGACACGGTTGTGCAGAGCTCACTCTTACACCCCCACTTCCTTTTACTAGGGGACTTTAATGTTCACGTGGATAGGGATAGTTGCTCCCTAGCGGAAACATTACTGTCCACACTGCTGTCTGCCAATCTGAAGCTGTGTAATGAGGGCCCCACACATAGAGCAGGCCACACGCTAGATTTAATCATCAGTAATGGGGATACTGTAAAAGCAGATTTAGCTATACCACTGACTTGGTCAGATCATTTTCTTGTTCCTTTTTCGGTGGAAATAGATACGCCCAGGCCGGTTAGGAGTAAATGCACTTATATTAAAAGGCATTGGAATAAGTTAATTCCTACGGCCATGGGCCCGGTCCTGGATCTGAATAAACCTGTGCTAACTACTGATAGTAATACCAATGCGCAGTTATTCAACAACTGGATCAAGAACATGGTGTACTCAGTAGCTCCCGCCAAACGCGCAACGTCACATAGGGAGTCTCCATCAGCCCCCTGGTTCTCGGGCGATCTCAGAGCTGAAAAGAAGGCTTGCAAAAAACTAGAGAGGTCATGGAGAGTAAGTTATGGAGACATAGAAAGGGATCTATATAAGGTTGCACTAAAAAATCTGCAGAAGGCAGTGAGAAAGGCCAAGAAAGCCTTCTTTGCGACCACTATCCGAGAAGCAGAGCACTCAAGCAAGGAAGTCTTTAAAGTGGTGCAGTCGTTTTTTAAACCCACCTGTATAGAAAGAGAGGTTCCTCCATCCCTGTCACTATGTAACAGCATCTCGGAGTTTTTTGAGGGCAAGATACAAAAAGTGTACGTATCCTTTGGCCCGGAGGTCAGGACGGAGATATCAGACATAGTAGTAAAAACAGGGCCAGTGGTAGTACTTGAGCAGTTCCATCTGATAGACCTGGATTCAGTCGCTAAGGAGCTCCAAAAATGTAAATCGGGTTCTCCTGATGATCCCTGCCCGCCAAGACTCTGGAAATCGATTACCGAATTTGTGGCTCCCACCCTTCAGTCTATTTGGAATGGGTCCATCACCTCGGGAGTATTCCCGGATGTATGGAAGCATGCCACTCTCCTTCAACTGAAAAAAAAAGCAAATGGAGACCCGCTGGATTTGAGCAACCTGCGACCAATCTCTCTCCTGGCGGCCCCGGGAAAAAATTTTGAGAAGCTAATTCAGCGTCAGCTGAACAAGTTCATAGAGGACAATGACGTCCTACATGAGACTCAATCGGGCTTTAGACCGGGCTTCAGCACGGAGACTGCTTTAATTGAAGTAGCGGAATCAGTGAGGTGGTCGATGGATGCCGGGGAATCAGCTATGCTGGTTCTCCTGGATCTGTCGGCCGCCTTTGATATGGTGGATCATGCTAGGCTCACACAACGGCTGGCTGAGATAGGGCTAAAAGATCAAGCATTGAGCTGGGTTCAGTCATACCTGTCATTGAGAACTCAGAAGGTGGCATTAGATCAGATTGTTTCAAAACCCTCCAAGATAAAATGCGGTGTTCCCCAGGGGTCGGCACTAAGCCCGCTACTATTTAATGTTTACTTGGCTCCTCTGTTTACACTTATTTCAAACTGGGGGGTCAAAGCAATTTCGTATGCTGATGACACCCAGCTGGTGTTCCCTTACTCGGAGGTGTCGGAAGAGGCTTTTGCAACTTTCAAGGGGTGCCTCCGAGATGTGGCCAGATGGATGAACGCCAATAAACTTAAATTGAATGCTGAGAAGACTGAGGTTATCTTCTTTGGCAAAGGGCTGCCCCCCCCCCCCGGCAGAACTATGGTGGCCGGTGGAAATGGGTACGCCTCCGTCGCCAAGCCAGAGCGCAAAAAATTTGGGAGTCCGCTGGGATAGCAGTCTATCCTTCGCCTCCCATATTCGGCAGGTTGCTGGATGCTGCTTAACCAAGCTGAGGAACCTGCGTAAGATCTTGAGACTTCTGCCAGTAGAGTGTCGTAAAACTGTAGTCCATGCCACAGTAACATCGAGGCTGGACTACGCTAACGGACTCTATCTGGGTCTCCCCCGTTATTTAATTCAGCGCCTTCAGACGGTGCAGAATGCGGCTGCGAGACTGTTGAGGTGCATTCCTTTCAAACACCCAGTCTCTCCGCATCTTCGGGCTCTGCACTGGCTCCCGGTGGCCAGTCGGATCAAGTTTAAAACCCTGACGCTGGCTTTTAGGTCCCTGTTTGGCTCCTGCCCTAACTATTTGAAAGCCAGACTCCCCAGGTATCATCAATCAAGGACCCTCCGCTCTAATGGGCAGGTGAAGATCGTGGTCCCTTGAGTGCAAAGGGTACGGATGGGGGGAAGAACCTTCTCGCCCAATGTGGCGGGGTTATGGAACTCTCTCCCTCCTGCTCTACAACAGGCTCCTTCCGAAACCTGTTTTAAACGAGTGTTAAAAACCTGGCTTTTCACTTCACAACGCTAAGTTCTGCCACACAACTTTTTGCCATTCTGTTCTCACAGCGCCGGGACACCTCCTTGTGAGGCAGCTGTTTGCACTCTATAAATCTCATTATTAAGAGCAACATCCGGGCTAAAAATAAAAGCACCCCGATAGCCACCCATTGGGATGAAAGTCATCATAATATAGCACAATTACGTGCTCAAGTCATTGAGGTAGTACAGAGAAAGGAGGGACAAGATAATTCTTCCAGATTATTACAGCGTGAAATTTACTGGATTGACTTCTTATGTACAGTTATTCCAAATGGTCTTAATGATCGCGTAGATTTGGGTTGTTTTTTATGATCCATTGGGGTATTTCAACTGTCCTAGACCTGCCTATTGAAACCTAGTATATACCCGTCATGTTCATTACCTCCACATTAGCCTGTTATGTTATTGATGATTGATTGGACACTTTAACACATTTCTTTCATGTAGGTTTTATGTATAATGAGTTTCATGATCATTATTTAACACATTTTGTATCATGGCTTATAATTATGTTAGTATGCAATATTTTACCAGGATGTTACATTTTGCGCTGATATTATTTGTACCAACTCCAATTATCATGCTAGTACGTAGAATTATAAGCTCATTAGGATACCACATTGCACGTAATGTTTTGATGTATTTGAATTATTATGTACCAACACTATCATTATGCTAGTATGAATTACTATTATTTCATGAGACTACCACTCTCCACGTAATGAATTGATGTATTATGTATGTTCATGTTATAGGCACGGTTTACGGTTAATTGCTATATGCAGTAATGAGTCTAGATTTTCATGCTACATATGTTATAACATATTGCATTCGAAATGAAGGCACATTCCAAGATGCTATGTCTAGTGAACAGTCAGTCAACTTCGGTTATGTATTGCATTTAATGGCATTAGCACATGCTCTAATGACAGTATCATCTTCTTGAATTTTGACATTTTTTGGCAAACACGTTAGGATTACATGTTATCCGAGACATTTCACCATCCTGATTTATTAGGTCGACATCAACGTTATTGCTCCCTGCATTATATTTTATTTCACCGAGTGCATTATACTAGTGGCAATCATTTCATTTCTTCCTTGATTTTGGACATATAAATCATTACCTGATTTAAGGCACATATAAGAGGGTCACACTACATAGTAGGAAATACACGATTATCCGATTCGTACAGTCACCAGAGGATTGCGTGGATGTGATCAGTTTTGACCTGGAACAATAAAGTTTTCTAGTAGGTAGTTTTTAGGTTGAGACTACATTTCCCAAAAGCACCCGTCATCTCAGAGATATTTGGGAACTCTTTATAAAGCGGTTTAGTATCCTTCCGCGGTTACTCGCGAGTTTGAAGCAGGAGAACCTAACATTGGATCACCTAAGCACAGAGGCACAGAGGTAAATTAGTTTTATCATGCCAGCACTCACAGCTTCCTTATTTTTAACACGAGTCTGAATTTAATGTCAGTTATTTTTCACGTTTTTTCGTAGTGGCCCGAGTTTGAAGTAGGAGAACGTAACATTGGATCACCTAAGCACAGAGGCACGGAGGTAAATTAGTTTCATCATGCCAGCACTCACAGCTTCCTTATTTTTAACACAAGTGTGAATTTAATGTCAGTTATTTTTCACATTTTTTCGTAGTGGCCCGCTCTTTATTATTATCCAGTACTTTCCTTAACTGGCGGAGTTTAATCCTCAGAACACTGGAAGCAAGCTTCCCTTTTGGGCCCTGACTGAGATCGTATAAGGTATGAGCCCTATTAGCAGTACTTTTGTACGCCCGTGTCTTTTTGTATCAGTTAACAATATCGCGTTTTTTACATTATTTTCAGCTCCCCCAGCCGTTCATTGTTTTATCGTCGTACCTGCACGGTCCTGACATTTAAGTAGCAACGCGCTATCGACCTTTGCTGACACTAAGTAATAATTCAATCAAGTGCAGCAGCCTGCTTATGAGGTACATGTTTTGACAAATGTTATAGCTCTTCCTTACATTTTTCATTATTAGCGCTTTGCTAATAGTTGGTGTCTTTATGTTCAATCCTTCCAGCGGCTTCGTTTCCAGGATAGATTACAAAGCTCATTCCGTTGCAGTTCTTTTCACACTAGTCTGTTATAAGGATTCCATACACGGCAGTATAAAAATTCTTTCTGCAGGTATGTGCCCAGTGAATCTTTAACATGTGTGCTCGCATACTTTAATACCAATACGGAAACATGACGTGTACCTCATTATTTTTGGCACATGCAATTATGAGGTGTATTTATATCCTTGCGTTGTGTTATTCAAAATTTCCCTGATTCTGTAGACAGGTGGTACTACACGGAGTCATTAACATTTAATACTTGTTTTTGGCTTCACGTTATGTTTATATTCTTCACCATGTCTCTGTGTGAGCACCGTTCATTCTTTCATACAAGTTTTTAGTAAGTAGTATTTAGCGCACTGTGTCCTATCCCATGTATGTACTTTTAACATTAGGGAAATTACTTTTGTGTATTTTTCTCTGTTTTTTCTCAGGACAGAATTACCTTGTAGTCTTATTACACACATCTTACAGGGAAGAGGTTTATGTGTGAGATAAATGGAGGGCATGCGTAACAGTTATTTAGGAGGTTTCATTGAGGTCAACATATGTCACAATCTGCATTATGTGACTATATATATGCTTTGATTTGTACGAAGAACATACCAAGGGAGTGTATTGTAACACCGTACAAATCTAATATGCTTGGAGTTGTTTTTTCCTTCTCTTCCCCCCCTGCCCCCCCTTTTTGTGTCTCCATAGCTTGATATCATGTTTAAAATATTGAATTTCTTTGAACGTACTGACTAGCCTTTTGTACATTTTAGGATCTTTCCCCTGAAGAAGGGTACCTTCGGGACCCGAAATGCATTGGCATCGTTTCTTCAGAAAATCAATATTGATATATTGATACATTGATACATGAACAACCACGAATATGGTTTTTTATATGTTTAGGAATATGTAAACAGCGAATTTGCTATGTACTCAGTTACACCTTCATTTATTACCTGTTGATTTATATACATATTGTGTGTACAATAGGATACACAAGTGTAATGTATTAATTTATATACGTTGGATATAAGTTCTATGATTGAAAATTAAAAATAGAACGGAAGATTTCACAACATTTATTGTCTGTATAATTTTATTAGGAGTTTCTGTCATATTGTTGACAAATTGCTATTTTCCCATAGGAACAGTGCTCACTACAAGTAGGCTTCCTCTACTTAACAATTATTTTTCACTCTTTGTGCTAGCCAACACAATTCAGTAGTGACGCACCCTTGGATTAGATTAGTATATCATTCTCAACTATTAGAGTAGACCGAGTGCACCTCTCATCTTTCTTAGTTGCAGACACAGAACACTCACACAGGTGGGCCCTGTCTGCCCAATCACTAGGAGTGCTGCAGAGGGACTAAAGTCCACAAGCATATAGTGATATATTTATTACATTTCGTAACTGGGTTAAAACTTGTCCATAGTGAAATTTTCCAGGCAGGTTCTGTCATATAATACAAACGAGAGGGAAAAGGAAAAAAAACAATCTCTGTCCTCATATCTTACTAAGTTACAGAGTCCACGGCCACTGCAGGCAGGCCTGACTTCAAACTAGTGGGAGAAGGCCCATATCTAAAGAGAAAGGTATGCGCTAATAAAAATAGTACATTCATTAGTGTAGCAAAACTCAGCTCTGAAGAAACATAACTCGAAGAAGATAGCTTCTCGGAAGTGGCAAGGTCTAGGTTTTGATCATAATACAAAATGGCACCCATACACAAAATGACGCAGACAATGCTAACTTACACAAAGCAATGCGAAAGCATTATTTTTATTTGAACACACCTGCTGTTCGCTGAGGCTATCCCCCGAAGGCAGTAACACCGGAGCTGCAAGTAGGGGCAGCGTACCAGTCTACGCCTCAGCAACAATCAGGGGTAGCCCCAGCAGATGTTGCACACTCAACAGATTGCGGCCCAGGCCAGAGCAGGGGCTGCGTGGTGTTACAGGGGGCTGTAGCACCGTTGATGCGGTGTGGGGCAGGAATTACAGCAGACTTTTTTGTGGGCCTTTGCATAGCTTCTTAATGTGCATCCGCCTTGGTCACCAACTCGACCACACCCCCTTCCTGCTTCCAACTAGCAGTCAACAACAAATACCACCCCTACCTACAGTTGCCCCTTGTCAAGCTGTCAAATAAAAGATGCCATATTGGCCAATATTTCAATGTACACTACTGTAACTCGAAGTCCCGAAAAGTTCATCACAGTAGTTCAGAGTCCCACCCCTGAAACCCAATGCAAGGACAGTTAATTTTATCCTCTAAATCCACCTGAGATATCAGAGAACTAGCAGCTATACTGTGTATCTATGTCCGAATCTGGCATCAGGGAACAGTGCACAAACCATTCCCATGCTTGTGCTCTTTCAAGCTTTCCCCCCTCTCTTCAATTCCCAAAACAACACAGCACTCTACAGTCCTGCCCATTTAACCAGTTTTTCTCCATTTAAACAATTGGGGTGTGCGCACAGACTTCCAATGCATTGCCAATTCACATTTTGATCGAGAATCAAAGCCAAATTGGTGAATCTAGTTGTGTTTTTCTTATTTTTAGGATGAGGATATCTCCACGGAGGCAGACTATGGGAGTACAAGGGATTATTACATCATTCAGACAGTCAATAACTGATTCCCAGAATCCAACTAAAGTGAGAAGTGAGGCAGGACCAAATCATATGGAACAATTCTGCCCCCAATTCCCCACATCACGGACACATAGCTGCAGCAGTCACATAAAACTGGTAATCTTGCCAGGTGTAAGGTATTCTCTATGCATTATGTAAAAATTAATTAATTTAAACCTGACATTTCATGAGACATCAGGCATATGTACTAGAATTCTCTCTCAGTTCATATCTGCAATCTATGTCCATATCCCATTTCACTTTTAATTCAGTAAGAGGAGCAAGGATACCAGCACGTATTGCAGGATATAAATACTAAATTGATTTTACATGGCCCGTTCTAGTACAGAGTTGTTGGCACACTTGGTGGATTATAGGCTCATTCTCTCCATTCCCCCAATGATGTTCAACCGTGGGGACCACAGCCCTATATAATAAAAACTGGCTACCAGGAGCATCAAACTTTTCTGCAAAATCTTCAAATAAAAGTAAAACTCCATCCTGGTAACAATCACCTACATGATTGACCCTATAATCAACTAACATCTCAATTCCTCCCAACGCCCTACACAAGCCACTGATTTTATCTAACTAAGTGAGAAATGAGGTGAATGGTGCATAAGGACACAGGCCCATTGTAAACAGCGATACCAACATTATTGTATTACCAAGAGCTCCTGACAAGCAAACAGGCAGCCGTCTTCAAGGATCCAAGAGGACTTACAATAAGTCCTGCAAAACAGGTGGCAGACCAACTATACCCTCCACAGGGTTTACTCTATTATAAACCCACTGATTTAACCACTGTAGTTGGGCTATTATATAATAAGACTTAAGATCAGGTACAGCTACACCACCCTCCACTGTAAGGTGATGCAATTTAGCGAGGGCTACTCTACACCTACCTATACCCCAGATTTAGTCCAACAAAAGAGTGTCCATATCTTTTGAACAGCCAGCGAGGCACTAGGAGCGGTAGCATAGAAAAGAAAAAGAGCAATCTCTGCAACAACACCATCTTACCCACAGATAAAGGCAATGCAGCCCAAAATGTTATACTATTTCATAGAGCTCCAATAGCTACTCCCACATTACTAGCCAGTAGGTCTTGGTGATAATGGTATATTTTAACTCCTAAATATTTAAGACAAGTGGAGCTCCATAGCATCACAGGCATATTCTGAGGAGGGGTAGCATCTGCACTGAGTTGAAAGAAATGGGATTTCAGAAAATTAATGTGCAGGCCATAGACTGCCCCAAAATGCTCCAATAAATGTATTGCGCCTGGCAAGACCACTCTGAGGAAGAGTAACATGTCATCAGCATATAAAGCTAAATAATGGGATAACACTCTAAATCGAATTCATGATAGAATTGCGTGCCCAACAGGCCAAAGGTTCCTTTGCAATGGCAAATAATAGTGGTGAAATTGGGCACACTTGTCTAGTTCCACTCCCCACATCATAACCTCAGATATAGTTCTGCCTGAGCAAATCTGAGCAGTGGGACCAGTGTAAAAGAGCTTAATCCAGAGAATAAACCCAGGACCCAAGCTCATTTTAACCATTACCCAATACAAGAAGTCCCAACTAAGACTATCAGAGGCCTTTTCACAAGCTATTGCCATAACAGCTGCCAACTGTTTATCAAAAAACTCCTCATTCTGCAGTGAGAGGAGTCTTTTGATATTTAGTGCTGTATTACTCCCTGGAATAAAACCCACTTGATCTATTTAAACCAAAGAGGGCATGTGGAGCTGAAGGCGAGTCACTGAGATTCAACTTAGAAATTTATAGTCCACATTGAGTATGGTAATGGCCTGTAGGCTCTGACATCTGTGGCAGTGCACCCTGGCTTCAGAAGATTGCATTTGGACTCCAGCAGGTGACCTGATTCCTGAGCAGCAGGGTAAAGTCCTACAAGTTTTGCAGCCATGGTATACCTATATGCTGCAAAAAAATCCAGAGGCAGGCCATCAGCTCAAGGAACCTCCCCTGTGCCTTAATTTTAATTGCTGCTTTGACCTCTTGCACAGTAATATCACCCCTCAAATCATTTGCATCCTCTTTTGAAAGTACCTGCAGTTGGCCAATATATAGAACTCATCCATGGTTTGAGAAGGCAACCTGCGAGCTGCTGCATAGAGGGAAGTATAGTACTTACAAAATCTTGTGTTTATGGCACCTTGGCTATATAGGGTTTCACCTGTGTCTGAATCTAACACCCAAACCAAGGAGTCCCTGATATTTAGTTTGTTAAGCCATGCTAAAAGTGAACCAGTTTTGTCACGCTCAACATGGACCCTAATCTGATATTCTCTATAATCAAAAAACAGTCTCTCAATAATTCCCTAGCCTCTAGTAAAGGATACTTAAGAGTAGGATCTCCTGGTCTCCGCTGCTCAAGATCCCGGAATAATTTTTCCTATGATTCTTGGAGGCAATTGCACCCTGGGACACGTGTTTACTCTTTTTATTCTGGTGTACACAAACTTCATGTTTGTCTAGACACCATGTTCTGGTACCCAACTGTACCTAGTGCAGTTCACTGTGTAAAATATTTATGCAGAACCCTTCTTGGATCATAATCCAGTATTAGTCTCCCGGAATTGTGAACGAGAGCATACCGGCGTTCCAATTTGGCATCTACATGTAGAGGCACTGGATGATCAGTTCTATAAAAACAATATTGAAGGGGCGTGGCCAAGATGGCGGCGGAGTAGGACGCGTTTTCTAGTCCTTCCGGCGCCGTTTCGTTCAAAGCATTGTATTTTGCCCTGTGAGACGCCCTGCTTTGGCCAGCCGAAGGTGTCTGGTGCCCTGGACACGTTCAGCGGTGGTTGGCGATCCGGGTCTCCGACCGGGAGCTGAAGTAGGAGCTGTGGTGCAGTGCGGCCTAGAAGCGTGGTGCACCGGAGGTGCCGCGTGAGCTGCGGGGAGCGGAGTGCTGTAAGCCCCTGTCCGGTGCGTACTGTCCTGTGGCATTGGCGTGGGCGGAGGAGCCACCGCAGGTACTCTAGAGGCGGTGGCTGGACGCCCAGAGCCCAGATCGGAGGGGTGGCACTAGTCCCTGTGAGCAGCGAGAAAGACCCGCTGGGCCCCGCGACGGGAGCGGCGGCTCTGCCAATCGAGCCCGGCTGCCGGGCCTACCTGCTGCTTGCCGGAGAAGCGGCCCGCATTGCGTTGGGAGGCGAGGTGCCGGCCAGGAAGTGTCGAGGCGGCCAGCGGATCGGTCCGCGGTGCGGCGGACAGCATCGAGTGGTTGGGAGTCCCGAACCTAGCAGTGCAGGAGACCTCTAGCACAGGTGAGAGGCCCCGCCGTGCGGCAGCGGTGAAAGCGACGCAGGGCGAAGTTCCCGGAGATCCGGTTCCGCAGATCTTGATTGCTGTCCTCTAGAGCTGCGGTTGCCCGGCTACAGGAGGAGAGGGGCCTGCCTGATTTTGACTGGGCCACCAGCGGTTTGGCCCAGAGTTCGGCGGACAGCCCCGGCGTTTGGTGTCTGGCTGGTGTGGTGGAAGGGGGCGGCCTTGTTTGTATTGAGCAGCCAAGATTGCTGCCTGGGGGACCCAGCGGGCCGCTGATCCGAGGAGCAGTGAGGGGGTCTGGTGAGTGCAGCAAGGCCCCGCTTCTTACCCCAATACACGGGCCCTGAAGCAGTGGACACCCTTTGGCGCCTCCCTCACAATCCTGGTGGCTGTCTCCCGCTTAGACCATAAGGACTCCGCATTTGGGGAGTGGGAGCGCGTATACGGGGTCCCGGAAGGTCCCTAGCACCGGGAGAAGCCGACTGCCCTGACTTGGCGCGAACACTGCCTGTTGACACCAGGGTCGGTGGGTCGCTGAAGTGTGGCAGGTCCGCCACTACCCCTGGTGTGGGTCACCTGGAGAGACAACATGGCGGCCGCCAGGCTCAAGAAAGATAAACCGGCGAAAGACGCTGCCCAGAAGGCTCCTCTACACCCAGCCTTGCCGGTGGCTGACAAATCCCCGCGCGGCGACGAAAGCGAGGCTCCAGCGACGAAAGCGTTCATGCTCGAGCTGTTTGCGGCCATTAAAGAAGACATCACCAAACTACGCTCCCAGCTTGCGTCGGATATGAGAGAATTGCGGCGAGAGGTGGACGGAGTGGTGGAGAGAGTAGCGACGTTGGAGGAACACGACTTGGGTACAGCTGAGAATATTCACCAGCTGCAACAGGATGTGATCCGCCTCACGGAGCAAAATCTGGACCTACAAGCCCACACCGAGGATTTAGAAAATAGATCCCGGCGAAATAACATCCGGATCAGGGCGGTCCCTTGGAAAGGCGAAGGTACGGACTTGCGAGAATATGTGGGGGCCCTTTTTCAGTACATCCTGCAGGAGGAGGACCCGCAAGAGATCAAGATGGACAGAGTGCACCGAGTTGGCCTACCGAGGGGACCCAAGGCCCCTCCTCCAGACATCCTCGTATGTGTGCATAATTTTCAACTTAAAGAGAGGATCCTGAGGCGGCCGCGGGATCTCGTCCCTCTCCAATTTAGAGACCACCGCCCTGAGCTGTTCCAGGACTTGGCTTCTTCTACTTTGATTAAGCGACGAAGCTTCAAACCTATCACTAATTACCTGAAGGAGCAGGCGATCCCTAACTCGTGTGTGCACCCTTTCCGGCCTATCTTCAAGTGGAAGTCCAAATTGGTCCAGGTCCGATCTCTGGAGGCAGTGCATTCTATTCTGGGTTTGGATAGCTCCAATAACCTGGCTGAGGTCGGTGACCCTCCCAACAGACGCTGACGACATCCCACAGAATGGCAACTGGTCGGCAAACAGGCACCAGCGTTAAAACCGGACCGGTCGTCTAGTTTGAAAGAGAGGGGAGATGCAGTGGCCTCAGTGGCGCTGGTGACTGATGCTCCCGGGGATGCCTGAACCTTCAAGCCACCAACTGGGCCTTATCGGGATTATGCTGGGCGCCGGAAGGGACTGGAGGAAGATCCCCTGAATCACCTGTCAGCGTCCCTGTCTCTTCATCAATCACCTTCGGATGATGGACAATAAGTATGTTGCATTTTGTTGGGTTTTCTGTTTTTTTTTGTGTCTTCCTTTGGGGGGGTTATGTTGGGGGCGGAGGCTGGTGGGCGGGGCAGGTTCCAGGTCCAGGGTCTTCTTTGATGCTGCGAAGGGTGACATTCCTTTGCTACGGGCGGGGATCAGGATCTAGGGTACTTCTTGAAGGGCAGTTGGTTTAGTGGGAGGAGGACTTGGCTCACACCGGACACGGCCCACAGGGGGTTCCCCTACCCCGTATGGTAACCTATGCCTCCGACTGAGTTACGGATCCTCACACTAAATGTGAGAGGACTTAATAACCCGGTGAAACAGAAGGCGGTGCTCTCCCTCTTGGAGGCTTCCAAAGCTGACATTTGCCTGCTGCAGGAAACCCATCTTCTGCAGAAAGACTGCGCCAGGATGCGGTCTCACTGCTTCCCACACCAATTTTATTCTTCTTCTCCCACTAAAACTGCAGGGGTGGCGATACTAGTGGCCCAGCGGTTTCGAGGGAAGGTCTTGCAGAAAGGGGTAGAGATAAAGGGAAGGCTGTTATCTTATAGATTTTCTCTTGGTGGAGAAGGCTTTTTCGTCTGTTCAGTGTATGCCCCAAACCAGGGCCAGGAGAAATTCTTCCACTCAGCCTTCACAGAGGTCGCCACATCCCCTGACAGGCACATTCTGGTGCGTTGGAATTTGGTAATGGACACTTTGCAGGACAGGTCAGGACAACGCTACTCTCAGACTGGGGCACTCTCTGATGAAGGACTGGCCAGAATGGGAGACATGGGTATGGTGGATTTGTGGCGTAGCTTCCACCCGAACACGAGAGACTACACATACTACTCTAACGCTCACAAAACCTATGCACGCCTTGATTACTTCTTAGCTTCCTCTTCCCTGCAGGCGCTCGCCTCCGAGGTTGAAATAGGTGCCGCGACCCTGTCCGACCATTCACCTGTGGTGGCATTATTCTCTCTCCCTCCACTGACACGAACGCCACGCTGCTGGAAGCTGCGCCATACGTTACTGCACCACGCAGAGGTTGTGGAGAAGATCAAGGGGGCTATTAGGGAATACTTACAGCACAACAGCACTGAAGATACATCACTGGCCATACGCTGGTTGGCTCTTAAAGCAGTCCTCCGCGGCGAACTGATCGCAATCTCCGGAGCCAAAAATGTGGAACGTGCGCGTAAGCGAGAGGAGCTGTCACGGAGGACGCGGGAATCTGAGCACATGCACCAACGCACTGCGGCACAGAGAATCTGGAGGCAGCTGCGACAGGTTAGACAGCAGTTGGCTGCGCTCGACCAGGACCGTGCGGAATACGCGGCATTACGGGCGGACACTTGTATTACACAGGGGGAGACTGATGTGGGAGACTACTGGGCGTGCGCTTCGGGAAACACAGCAAAAACAAACGGTCCGGGAAGGACCACTCACGCTGTGAAGCATACCGACCTATCTCCCTACTCAATGTAGACCTCAAGCTCTACACTAGCATTCTGGCGGCACGGCTCGCGCCGCTGATGCCTGGCCTGGTCGGCCCGGATCCGGCGGGATTCATCCCTGAGCGTCAGACGGTGGACAATACGAAGAGGGTGCTGCACCTCATAGAGAAGGCCACAAGGACGACTGGTGAGTATCTGTTTCTCGCTATAGACGCCGAGAAGGCGTTTGGAGCAGGTGCTGGTGAAGCCGGGCCTGGGCGACAAATTCCACATGTGGGTCCTCAATTGTTACTCTTATCCCTCTGCGACGGTCAGGGTTATTGGATGCACGTCGCCTCGATTTCCCATCGAAAGAGGCACGAGACAGGGGTGCCCACTGTCGCCCCTGCTCTTTGCCTTATATATGGAACCGCTGGCGCAGCTGATGTGGATCAATCCGGAGGTGCGCGGAATTAAGTTCGGGGCCTATGTACACACCATTAGCCTTTATGCTGATGACGTCCTCTTGTTGCTATCCTCCCCGAATACCTATCTGCCAGCCTGCATTGAAAGCCTTGACGCCTTCTCTAGGGTGTCGGGGTTCAAGGTTAACATGACCAAATCAGAGGCTCTGGACCTCTCCTTGGAAGCGCACACCCGGTCCCACCTGCAGGGGCGTTTTCCATTCCGCTGGGCACAGACGACGGTCCCTTATCTGGGAATCCACCTGGCACACACGCTGCGCGACACGGTCAGGGTCAATTACACACGCCTGCGCCTTCTTATCCGTAAGGAGATGAGTAGTGGAAACATCTTCCATTGTCATGGTTGGGTAAAGTGGCGGCTGTAAAAATGACGGTCCTGCCACAGATTCTTTATCTCTTCCGGGCCATTCCCTTGCGCCCTCCGCTTGCGTCTGGCTTCGCCAGACGCAAGCCGAGCTGGCGCAATTCATCTGGAACGGCAGGAAGCTGAGAATGAAACTCAGACTAGTGACACTGCCTCCTGAGAAGGGGGTTTTAGGGCTACCAGATCTCCTGTTGTATTACCAAGCAACTCAACTGCGCACTCTCGTGGATTGGAGCAGATGCGAGTCAGAAAAACACTGGCTTTTCCAAGACCAGGCTGTGGCGGGCCATGAAGTGCCCTTTCTTCGCAGGCAACCTAGACCTCCTAATCTTTACGCCTCATATATCACAAGGACGCCTCTTGAGGTGTGGGACAGCACCAATCTAAAGCATGAGCTAACCACCTTCCCGTCCCCTCTTACTCCTTTTCTGGAGAACCCCGATTTCACCCCTGGACAGGACGTGGTGGCATACGAGAAATGTCGCCCGGCGGGATGCAGATTCTTGTTTCACATGTACACCAGGGATGGAATCATCCCATTCGAAACCTTCAAACAAGACTATGGCCTCCAGAAACGGAGCGGCTTCGGTATTTACAGGCTCGGCATTGGGCGCTTAACAGCCAGGTTCGAGAGGAGGCCTTATGAATATTGGCTGATTACAAGGACTGCGGATAAACCCCTAATTTCTGACCTTTACCGCATGCTTATAGACCGATACTCCCAGGTATATAATTCAGGTAGGGCTAGATGGGAGAAGGAGTTGGGGCGCACGCTCAGTACTAAAGATTGGGATGGGATCTCCTACCGCGCACGCCACTCCGCCTACCACATGGGTTTGACTGAAACGCTCACTAAAATAGTATCATACTGGTACTACACCCCAGAAAGACTACACAAGATGGATCATAGACGGGAGCCGACATGTTGGCGATGATGCAGGGAGAGGGGATCCTTGGTCCATCTTCTCTGGGATTGTGTCCACCTCCAGGGTTACTGGAATCAGTCTTGGATGAAGTCGATTCCCATTTCGATACTGAAATCCCCCGATTTCCCTCCTATATCCTACTGGGCCTTCCAAATCCCATTACATACCCACTCCGGTCACGCACGGGCAGATTGATCACCATCGCCATTGGGTCGGCACTACAGAACATCATGTCTCTCTGGTGCACCACACATGTTCCCACGTTCCAGGGGTGGCTCTATCGCTTGTGGGCGGTTCTTGGTATGGAAAAACTGTCCCTGATCAAAGCAGGAGAGGGTGCTAAATATGCAGACCTGTGGCAGCCGTTCCTATCCCTTGTGGCCATGGAATTTAGAGAAGTCACGTGCCCTAGATATTTGCGTCTTCTGCGTTTGTCCCAGATTGAGGGCAGCTGAGCCAGCAAGGAGACTACCTTCTGCTGTGGGAGGGCCGGACCGGGACCTGGGTGGTGGGAGGGCAGTTGGGGGTGTTGGGTTTGGGGGAGGGTTGGGGTGGGAGGGGTTTCTTCTCCTTATTTAAGATCTCTTATATTGTAGTTGCCTAACACTGAGGCCTATATGGTAGCATTGCTTATTCTGTCAACATTCGCCTGGAGGTACATCTGGATGGCTCATGTATAGTGGGCTCCTTGTGGGGGCATGCGAAGCAAACTTGAGGCACTGGGACAAACGGACTGGCGCATGCCCTATTATTTGCTACACAGCTCTATGGGCTGGAGGTGGGGGGGCGGCGGATACTGTGGGGTCAGACTGCTGCTGGTGCCTACTTATTTGCTAGCGCTCACTTGGACAAATGCATGGTATCCTGAGTACGCACTTCCCCACTCCCCCCTTGAGACGCGGCCGGCCCTATGGGGTTGTAGGCGGCTTGTTGTGTTTAATGTCTGATGTACCACCATGTTCATTGAATTGAGTGTACAGAATCACTTTCTTGAGCCGGCCCACTGGGTTGTAGGCGCTCTTTGTTTATGACTACTGTTCCTGAATATTGCTAATAAAACAGATTTAATACTTAAAAACAATATTGCAGAGGCCATAACTGATTACTTTGTGGATAGCAAGGAGACTACTTCATCTCTGTTGATTCAGTGGGATGCTGTTAAACAGTAGTTAGTGGTCACTGTATTGCAGAAGTGGTTGGGGTCCGTAAAATGTTAGTAGGTTAAGTAGAATCCACTAGCCCCCCACTGCTGCTGCCATTCAGAAAAAGTACGAGCTGTTCCAAACACTGGGGAATCTCACATGGACGGGTTTGAACAGTCAAGTATAGGATTTGCAACACAGATACAATCCCCTCCAAATGATACAGTCTGATACAATTGGACAAGAAACTCCCCTTTCTTTACATTTGGAGCGTAGATACTGACAATAGCTAAGCTGCGACCTGCCAATCTCTCATAGATGACCACATACCTACTCCCTGAATCTACATACTCAGGGGCAGATTTACAAGCCCCATTGAGACACTTTTGTGTTGCTGTTACATCACATTTTGTGACGCAGCGGAACGGTAAACAATGCACCACGTTCTTTCCCATTTACAACGGGACGCATCTAAGGAGATGTGTCACGTTGTACAGCCCTGCACCACATTATACCTGTATCAAGTATAATGTATGCATGGAGGGGATTCCCATGCAAAAAGCCATGTAGAACTGACGCAGTGAAATTTACCACATTTCACTGTGTCACTCTACGCCTTCACTGCATCAAAATCCCAACTCCTTCTAAGACCAGGCATAAGGAATGATGCAGGGCTTTTTGAATGGGACTCACCTATCTGTTGTGGCGCAGTGCTGGAGTTGCGTCACTTTCATGAGCAACTCCAGGAATGCTTCACTTTTGTGCTAACAAATGCATCAGAATTTCTGATGCATCTGTTAATCCTTGCACCATAGAGCACTGTTTTATAAACACAGAGCATTCATGGTGGCTCACGGACATTTAGCACTGGTGCAAGGAAAGTTATGCATCTACACAGATGCGTCAGTTCCTTGTAATTGAGGCCCTGCGTTTTTTCTGGAAGGGCACCCTCTGTTTTACCCATAATAAAACACCTCTTCCAAAAGCTGAATAAGATGTACAATACACCTGGCCTCGTCATCTCTTGTGCAAAGTCAATCGTTCAAATCTAGTGAGATGGGTCTCTGGAGTAGGACAAACTGAGTACCCTGCCTTTTAAAATTAGGAGTACATCTAGAATCTTTTGGACATGCTATTAAGCCCCCAGACGTTGTTGCTATCGTTTGAACCTTTTGTTGATGTTTATTACTGACAGGATTGTTAATCACATGTGTGGGGAGCATTTTGGGTCACATGATCAAGACCTAAGGCCGAAATGCATGTAGTTTTGCGACAAATAAATCTTTGGGTTTGCACTATCAAATGCTTCTTGTGAAGGGCGTCTCATTTTCTGGATGACTTGGTTTAATCTATTTATGTATACATATTTTGTATTCCAAACGACCTCCGTTTAGAGACGTACTCAAAACCAGCGCATTGACGGCACCAGGCTCCTCTTTTTTCGGACATTTAAAATTAAGCCTTACGCGTATACATATGTATATTACCAATGAGTGGTCATCTTTTTAAAGTGGCATACATTTTCAATAATTAGTGACTGCAATTTTAGCCACGAATTGATACATCTCATTCCAAATCACAAATCACACCCACTCCTAATTGTGATTCGTAATGAGCTGCAAAACATCCTTTATGATTTGAAAAGGATTTCCTGAAACATAAAAAGGTGTTTAGATCATTGTTAAAATCTATTTTGCATGTGCATCCCATGTGATTTTGCAAATCATAGGGTTTGCAACTGCACAATGTTATCATAAATCTGGCTTCAACACTCTTAAATATCTTTACCAACATTAAGGAGTACTGGCTGCCCTCCACAGACCCCAAACCGCCAGGACCAAGCACAAACCTTAACATTAATACATTGACAAATGCATGAAATCGCATCCTGGATTGTGAGGTGGCGAAATAAAAATATAATCAACGAAGGTATACTTGCGTACAGTTTCTGTAAAAGTGCGATCTGTGGTGTTAATTACTGTATGTTATAATTAGAACTCCTACACAAAAATAAGGTTCTACAAGGATAAAGTTGTCCTTGTATGCATCTTATTGCTGTGTCCTGCACAGCACCTACTGTACGAGAATAATCATGTTTCTTTTTTTATGTAAATCACAACTTCAGATTTTGGGCTGTATTCAGTTCATGAGACAGTGTACAGGTCAAAGGTTAAAAGAAGGCAGGTTACCAGCTTTGACTTAGTTCTTGTCAAACAGTAGCATCTGTAAATGCATGGCTGCTTTCTTCTCTTCAGTGGCAGGAATATTCTCATCTCAGATGGGTCAATGGTGTTAGTAAAAAGCTCTATACCTAAAGTTATAAATTAACAATTCTTTTGGAAAGGGTTCTTCCCTGAGCACCAGTCCCATTACATTTTAAAGAAAGTGCTCGGGAAAAATCTCCCACAAAAGACCCTCAATGCTAGAAGTACACGTTCTTTCATGATATTCTGGTCCTGTCACTACTATTGTCCTTAATTCTTTCTCAGTTCATGAATTGTTCAGTACCTAGAGGTTTCCTTAGCGATAGAAACGTAATAATGTATGTTACGGTCATTAGATAATGCCCTGTTCCATGCATGAAATGCCACACTGTCTTTTCAGATAAATGTTTTTGAAAACATGTAATGATATCGATATATGGAAGGTGTGATATAACAAGTCTACACTTATGTTTTGTGTATTTTTACTGTGGTAATTAACCCTGGGCACGGTACTGTGCTACGCTAACGGAGCACACGTAGTTTGTAATAATTCGCACTCTGCAAATTGCATGTAGCACAGTACAAAACTGTGCTTAATCACATAGCGTAGCTGCTAAATCAACAACATTCGCAGATGCTTTGATAAAGCAATTTTACATGCTAAAAAGAATGTAACCAATCCACAAAAGTGAACTTTTTTAATACAAATATTAGGCAATGAGAGAGGTGATGATTTTGGGGTACCCCCTAACCTAGGGGGAGGACCAAGCAGATGCCTTGAACACAAAGAGCATAAACAAAAAAAACATATTGTTGAACTTCAGTAGTGGTCCCATCCTCTTAGGACCACCCCAAGCATAGTTATTGGCAAAAAAAACAATCCCACCCAAAGGCCCTGCAAAGCATTATGGGACGAGATTAGCAGTGAATATTATAGTATCCGATATCAAAATAATTATACAAAGAGCTGCAGCTCAACTAGTTGTTACTAGATGTCCCTCAGGAGTCAAATGCAAAAGCATTGAAATTATTCTTACATCAAGCTGCAGTGCCACTAGTCGTTACTAGATGGCCCTCACGAGTCAAATGCAGAAGCATTGAAGCCCTTTCATGAAGCTTTTGCATTTGACTCGTGAGGGACGTTCAACAAGATGCGCTTTTTGTTTTCAAGGCATCTGTTTGGTTCTCTCCCCAGGTTAGGGAGGATCACAAAATCATCACCCCTCTCGCTGCTTGCTAATTTTTCAGTTTCACTTTTGTGAAAGTACTATATGCTCTTTAGCATATAAAGATAGAGATACTTATTTTATCATAACTGGTACTGTGCAAGTTGCAATTTGCAATTATTGCACAGTACAGACAAGTACACAGTGCCATCAGCTACGCACTACGCAGTTTCTGTACTACGTGTTGTTCAAAGTATACTACGTGCAGCTAGGTGTAGTGCTACTACGCAAACTACTCCCAGGGTTAGTGGTAATGAGTTAAAAAACATTATGCGCTGCATCCTGTGTTTGTGCTCCAGTGCAGGGTAGGCTGAGTGCCTGGTTTCATGTGACCCATTTAACTTTAAATGTGTCTGAGTTAGTGCATTCAGCATAGCTCGACAACTGAATAGTGGTTGAATCTCTGTGTTTTCGAGCTGCACTGTCTGCAGTTTATGCACTCACTCGGAAGAGATTCTGAGTTAAATATAGGCACCTTAGGCAGTGCACTTCCAAAAGAAAACCAGACACACAGATGTGACCTGCATGAGTTTGCATGCTACTGCCAGAAGTCATCATTGTACCTCACTGACATTAAAGACAAATGAGGTATTGTGGAGTTCATTCAATATGTTGCACATCCCTGATGCCCACCACATCATTGTGTTGTTGATGTTCAGCATATGCATCACATCTGTATTATTTGTGGCAGCCAACTAGGGGCCAGATGTACGACCATCAGGGTTTGTGACTAACAAATTGCGATTTTAGTGACTCACAATTTGCCAGTTGCAAAATCTGATGTGCAACAGTATCTGAAACACTGTCTGCGATTCACAAATTGGTCGCAAGAGACCTGCCTCATTAATATTCATGAGGTAGGTTGCAATTGGTGGCCCATTGGAAATGGCCAGCATTCACAAGGAGTGTGGCCTGTTTGGGTCAGCAGACCAACATGTCTGTGAATGGTTTTGAACTAAGTAGGTGTTTTTAAATGCAGCCCAGTAAAATTGGATTCTGTTAAAAATAAAAATGAAAGTTTTCTTTTCATTTTTTCAAAGGGGGCAGTGGTCCGTGGGACCTGTGCTTGCTCTGAAAAAATGTTGGTGCCCCAATTCACAAAGGGGAAGGGGTCCCTCGGTGACTCCTTCCCATTTGTGAATGTCTTACCACCAATTCGAAATTGGTGGCAAACTGCAAATATTTTGCAACTTCATTCACGGTCGCAAAACATTCCTAAATAGAAGTGTGATTCACTGTTAGGAAGGGACGCCTTTGGCACGCCTCTTCCTAATGAGATGGCCGTTTGCGACAGGTAAACTGTGTCACACATCTGGCCCTAGATTATATGAGTGGTGCTGATGTGTGAGTGAACTGTAACTTATAAATTGTTCATAATGAATAAAATATCTCCATAGAATATATGAAAGTTGAGTTGAGATACTTTTTTTTTTTTTTTTTTTTTTTTTTCGGGGTTCAAATCTGCTTTATTGTATGAGAAAAAGTACAGCACACAGCTTGCTTCGCCCACAACCCGGAGGCCGGCAGCAGAATGGAGAGGTCTGTACACAGCCATACAGCCGGCATCCCGGGGGCCCGGCGGCAAACATACATATACGGTAATCTTGTTCGGCAGTTGGTGGCGTGGGGTAGCAAGGATGAGCAGCAGCTGAACAGGGTTTTTTGCGAGAGAAGGTTCTCTCCATTTCGTTGAAATTCATAAACAGTAACACAAAAACATCCCAACTAGGTAACAACGAAAAGGCAATGCATGACCGTATAATAGGATCAGTGATAGAGTTCTGGCGTGGCGATCCAGGCAGGCAGAGGTGAGTGTGAGATCTCGTGTTCAGAGTGCATGACCCGATACAAGAGGGACCAACAGAGGTCGGTCGTGGACAGGTGTAGGGAACCCTGGAGCATCATCCGCTGAAGGTGTAAGAGCATGCAGTGAGTGTAGTGTAGAGTTTACACTTGCAGAGAGGGAGGGGCGGTGAGCAGGCCAAGGCAGGACAGCCCACAAGGTCAATGACCATTCAGGGGTACACGGGGGCTCGGGCAAGGAAATCAAGCCAGCCCAGACGAGACGTCAGGCTGGGTCTAGAGCATAGTCCGGGTTCTTAAGTGACGTCAGGCTGCCCGTCCGGGCAAACGCCGTCATCCGGGCGTGCGAGCAGATAGTGCACAAGCGGCTCCCAGATGTCTCTGGGACGACACGAGAGAGGCAGCAGTTCAGCAAAGGTAGCATGCTGGTCTTGGCAGTATATCAAGTCCTTGAGCCAGTCTTTGAATTTGGGCGCCCTTCCTCTGCCCCACCGGCACGCGACCCGCCGCCTGGCCATGAGTAAGGCAGTGTCGATGAATTTCCTGCAGCCTCTGGGCATCTGCATCGTATACCCTAGGAGGGCCATCAGGGGGTCCGCAGGAACCACCTCCTCTGTCATTTCAGCAAGAGCTTCCAGCACTTGTCGCCAGTAGTGAGCCACCTGGGGACACTCCCATGCCAGATGGAGAAAATCAGCATGGTCAGCATGACAGCGCTCGCATCGGTCATTATCCGCCAGTCCGAACCTAAATTTCCGCACCGGCGTGTAGTACACTCGTTGAAGAAATTTATAGTGGATAATTTTCAACCTGCTACTGGCAGATATACGGGAAGTGAGCGCGCAGCAGTAGTGCCATTGGTCGTCCGACACCTCAGTCGCAAGCTCAGCAGACCAGCGCATTCGAGCAGCGGATTCCGGATCAGGGGCAGCACTGCGGAGCTGACGGTAGAGTCCAGAGACCAGATGTGCACCGTCCTGTGACCCTAATAAGAAGTGCAGCGGAGGGAGGGTCTCGGGCTCAATGGGATAATCAGGTAAAATATCTTTCATCCCTGCACGCAAGCGGATGTAATAGAAGAGCTCGAGGGGGGTGCGCTCATGCGTTTTGAAGAACAGGTCGACCGACTTGAAACGACCCTCATGAAACAGATCGCCCCAACAGGTGACACGTAGTGTATCACAAAGACGTCGGAAGCCCGTTTCCGATAACAATGTGAGCTCCGGGTGGTAGGCAAGCGGTAACCTGGGCGAGTAGATCAATGGGCATGATAAGCTTTTAGCCATGCGGCGCCACGCGTCCAGAGTGCAGGAAACCGAGGTATTCGGCGTGGTTATGGACGCCTCAGGACAGTGCAGCAGCCCATTGAGCGGGATTGGGTGCACGATCCAGTCTTCGACCGCTATGTGTGGCATAAAGGGGGTAGGAGCCATCCAGTGGTAGGCGAATTGCGCCTGTGCGCACTGGTAGTATGCCTCAAAATCAGGGACATCAAAACCTCCTTTTTCATAGGGAAGGATCAGCGTCGACCATTTTAACCGGGGGCTCTTGCCTCCCCAGAAAAGCCTGCGTAACTCCGTCCGAAGCGTTTTGAAAAAGAAAGCCCCAGGGAAGTAAGGGACATTGAGGAAAAGGTACAGAAAGCGGGGTAGGACCACCATTTTTATGAGCGAGGCCCTCCCGGCCATAGAGAGTGGTAACGTGATCCATCTGTCGATGGAGGCAGTTAATTTGGTCATGGCAACTCCATAATTGGAACGCAGTGTCTCGTCCTTGTCACGAGAGATGCGGATTCCCAGATAGCGGAGATCCGTACTGCACCACTCCAACGGGTAATCAAGGGGGAAGTCGCACACCGCATCCGTTAGTGGGAAAAATTGCGACTTGGTCCAGTTTATGTGGACTCCAGACATACCGCCGAATAAAATAAATTCCCGAAGTAGGGGATTCAGATGTGTCTCAGGATGCTTGACGTACAGCGTGACGTCATCCGCATAGAGCGATACGTCAATTTGCCGCTGCAGGCATTGCACAGCACCAGTTCGATTCAGCTGCCGTAGGCGACAGGCAAGAGGCTCAACCGCGATGGCGAATAACAGGGGAGAGAGCGGGCATCCCTGCCGAGTGCCCCTCGTGAGCGCGATGGCCTGCGACAGGCGTCCGTTAATCAGCACCCTGGCCGTGGGATCCGTGTACAAGAGGCGGACCCAGGACAGGAATAGCTTAGGGAACCCCATGCTAGCCAGTACCGAAAATAGGTAAGGCCATTCAATAGAATCGAAAGCCTTGGTGGCATCGAGGAATACAGCTGCCACTGGGGTGTCAGGGTGAACTGTGCGGAGCAAGGAGAAGAGGGTGCGAAGATTGTGGGACGTAGATCTGCCCGCCACAAAGCCAGACTGATCAGGCAATACAAGTCTGGTCATAAGGAGCGATAGTCGAGTGGCTAGCACCTTGGCAAGGATCTTGACGTCACAGTTTAGGAGGGAGAGCGGGCGGTAAGAATCGCATGATGTGGGGTCTTTATCTGGCTTTAGGAGGGAGGTGATCACCACCTCGCGCATAGAGCGGGGAAGAATACCATCAGCAAGGGATTCCGTAAACACCTCTCGAAGCACTGGCGCCATAACATCAATGTAGGCTTTATAAAATTCGGCAGGTATGCCATCAAGGCCCGGGGCCTTGCCATTCCTGAGGGACATAATTGCCTCACGCACCTCTTCGAGCTCGAAGGGCGCAGCCAGAAACTCCCTGTCCCCATCGCTGAGCCAGCATAACGCCACATCGTTGAGGTATGATGCATAGGGCGCATCCGCCTCCGCAGTGGAGGTGTATAATGAGGAGTAGTGCATTGCGAATGTGTGTAATATTGCATCAGGGTCACGCACAGTGGTACCGGCGGTGTCGGTGATTTCCAATATGGTGTGGTGCATATGTGAGGGTTGCGTGAGTGTGGCCAGTACCTTCCCGGGCCTATCGCCTTCACAGTATTTACGGGCTGTCCAATGCTTGCCCCGGTACTTCGCTTCCCTGGCAGCCTCCTCCTCATACCTTGATAGTGACTCCCTAAAGGCGGCATGCAGGCCGGGGTCAGTGTCTGATGTCATGCGGAGTTCCAGGGACCGTAAGTCCTTCTCCAGTGTGGTAATGGAGTGCAGAATATCACGTAGTACCCCGTGGCTCTTAGATATGCAGTACCCCCTGACAGTGACCTTAAACGCCTCCCAAATGGTCTCAACCGAGTCAACCGTCCCCTTGTTTCTGGAAAAGAAGTCCGCTATCTCTTCCCCCAGTTCAGTGCAAAACAGGTTGTCAAGAAGTACAGCAGGGCGTAACCGCCACTGCGGCCGGGGAGCATCCCACCCAGGGATACGGAATCGTAAAAGTACAGGGCTGTGATCAGAGTAGGTTCTAGGCAGGTGAGTAGCCCCCACTAAGTCCGCAGCGACCATCCTAGTGACTAAGAAGTAATCCAGGCGTGCCCATGTCCCAGTATGAGAGGTGAAATGTGTACCCTCCCTTCCATTAGGATGTGAGTGTCTCCATATATCTAGAAGTCCACCCTCCTCGATGACTCCCCCCAGTGCCTCCCTGGCCCTCGGCTTATAGGAGCCAACCCCATCCGCTCTGTCTAACATGGGTATCAATGCCAGGTTGAAATCACCACCCCATACTATGTGTCGCGCCCCAACAGCCACTATCTGACCCCACAGAGTGGTGAAAAAGGCAGGTGAATCAATATTAGGTGCATATACGGATACAAACAGATACAGGTCACGGCCTAGTCTGCCCCATAATAGAGCATAACGGCCTTCTCTGTCCGACATGTCCCCACATGGTTGGAAAGACACATTGCGGGCAACAAGAATTGCCACCCCCCTGGCATAAGTCGAATAAGAGGAAAAGATACGGTGTACAGCCCATTTCTTTGCAAAAGTGGCGCCACCCCGTGCGGGCAGATGTGTCTCTTGTAACATGGCCAGCTGCACATGATGTCTATCGAGGTAGGCAATAACATTACGGCATTTCCTAGCATTATTCAGTCCGCGGACATTCCAGGATAAACATGTCAATTGCGCATTCGCATTTAAATCAGCCATGGGCAAAACAACGACGAGTAAAGGAGGGCCCCAGAGGGCCGCAAAATGCAACCTCCCCCTCCCCGACAGTGCCAGAGTGTAGTCCAGGTATCGGAAATATACACAGTTTGTACAGCCCCCATGCATTACTGGACAAGCAGGCTAGCAGAACACATGCAGACAGAGCCGCCATGGATAGATCAGTAAGATAACATAGCAGCGCCAAGACAGGCAGCATAACATAGCCACCCCCGCCCAACCAGCAACGGTGCACACACCAGAATAATGTCCACGTGGAAAGTGTAGTCAATGATTGCCTCTTGAAACATCCCCACCCCCCACCCACCCCAGCATCCCAATCATGCCAGAAGCCGATCTCTCCCACCCAACAGCCCTTCCCCCATCCCTCCCCACCCAAATCCCGCAACAGCAAAAACTCAATCATTAGCAAGGTAAAGGGGATCACCCAATAGGGGTAACACATAGAGTGCGCACAGCCACTCCCTGACCCTGAGCTCCATCACTGTGCCGCCCTCGGGGGAGACTAGGGTCAGAAAAGTGGACCTTGGTTTTACGTTACCACAGGGGTGCAGGTTCAGCGCATGTCCATCATCCGCAATCCACCCAGTGTCCGTGCAGCAGTCCGTGTAAAGAAAACCATCCTGAGTAGATAAGGCGTACGGAGCAGCACAAGGCATCAGTTAGCCGTTCCAGGGTGATGAGGATTAGTCTGCCTCTTCATGACCTTCATCATCAGCTCGACCATCCCGCTGGGACCTTCGAAGCGATTTCAGGAAGTCTTCAACCTTTTGCGGATTAGTGAAGAATCTTTGTGTGCCCTGGTGCGTGACTCGGAGTTTCGCAGGATACAAGAGCGCATAGTCTATTTGGGCCTCTCGCAACTTTTTCTTTACCGGAAGGAATTTGCGTCGCTCCTCCTGGACCATGGGCGTGAAGTCTGGGTAAATGGAGAACGTCACACCATTGTAATGCAGCGACCTCTGAGTCCGGGCCGCCCGAAGCGCAGTATCCCGGTCACGGTAATTCAAGAGACGAGCTATTATGGGCCTCGGTGGGAGCCCAGGCTTGGGCACAGGTGCCAGGGAGCGGTGGGCCCTCTCAACGATAAATTGTGGCGAGAAGGCATCCTCGCCGAGCGAGCCTCTGAGCAACTTCTCGATGTATAGCTCCATCCTGCCCGTGTCTGTGGACTCCGGCACATTGGTGACCCGTATGTTATTCCGGCGGCTGCGAGCCTCCAATTCCTCATTTTTAGCCGCTATGACCCTAAGCAAGTTGTCCATCCTGCTCAGTTGCGTCGTGTGGGTCGCGGTAATGTCTGAAGTGTCGGATATACGTTGCTCCGCAGTTGTGATGCGCTCTTCGTGACGATCAACTTTGTGCACTAGCGCGTCCAGTCGAGCAGTGACCCCATCCACCTTCTCAACCACCGTGGCAAACCCCTGCCGCATCTCCTGTATTAAGTTGGTCAGATCAACGCCCGCAGTAGCCGAGCCGGTAGCTTGTGGGGACGATGCGCTAGGTACAGGATCCGCTTGTACCGATTTCGCTCCTTTTTTTGCGCCTCCAAAGCTAAGCTTCGCCTGCCGATGTTCAGGCCGCACCATGGTGGTTAGCTGTCCTCGCACCTGTGCGCCGTGGAGCGTGGCGGCGTGTCAGGGTACCCCAGTGGGAGGCGACTGTAGCAGGGTAGCGATTTCGCAGGTGCCACAGTGGGACAGCAAGGGCCAATACAAAGGCGGGCTCAGGGGTACAGGAGACCTGTGTGGATCCAAAGCGCCGTGAGGCTGTGCAGAAGGAGGCGTCGAGGCAGGGGAGGCTCCGGGCCTCTATGCGCAGGTCAGTGGAGGCGCCAATGGCCCAGGCGGGTAGACTCAGAGAGCGGCAGGGCACCGGTGGAGCGAGGTGGCAGAAGAGGAGCCCCCTAGGGAAGGTGCAGCGTGAGTCTTCCGTGTGCCGGGGTCCCCAGAGGAGGTGCGAGGCCACAGCAGAGCCGGGAGAGGAGCAGGGTCCCCTCCGTGACAGCAGTCGGCGGCGCAGCAGTCCGCAGGGCCACCCAGGGTCCAGAGGTGGGGCAGCAGCGCAATGGACGCTCCGGGCATGAAACGTGACAGCACCGTGCACTGCGGGGGCCAGGCGCAACACGCAGCTACAAATCCGGTATGCTGCAGGGACCTGCCGTACCGCCAATAGTCCCAGGCAGTCGTGGGCACCCACACGGACCCAGGACACGGGCCTCGCCGCAGCCCCCACCAGCAGCCAGTAGCGGGTCAGTCCAAAGCCCCAGGAGCGAGGGCAGTAGTGGTAGAGGGGGGGGGGGCTCTGCACGGGTGGGGTGACAGCCTCTTACCGCCCAGCCAGGTCCGCACACGAGGTCTCAGCAGCAGGCCGCCATCCGTCCGGCTCACGGCCCAGATCCTCGTGGTCAACCCCGGTGTTGCGTAGATCGCCGCAGCCGGCCACCGCGATCCGTCAGCTCCAGTGTGATCTCCGCTGGATCTTCAAGCGTCCGTAGCTCGAGGTGCGAGCGCCTGAGCGCCACCAAACTTGGGTCGATTGTAGGGTGTGACACCTTCTGCAGGCGACGTGGAAATCAGGAGATTTGGCACTCCGTGGCAGCAGATAACAGCAGGATCATTGACCAAGGTGCGGGAGCTGCGCGTTCAAGCAGCCATTCCGCTCGTGCGCCCTCTAGCGCCCCCCAAGTTGAGTTGAGATACTTAATTATGAGGATGTTTGCGATTCTGCTTTGTATTTTATCTTTTAGTTTACTCATGCATCAAGAGCCTGAGCCCATTTGATATTTCCAAGATAAAGAACATAAAATTAAAAAGTTGCAAAGTAGCAAAAATGTCAGTTATATTTAACTGCCTTAAACGTATATGCTCTAAATATCATTTCCCTATTAAGGAATCCAACAAGAAAATATGCTTCATTACTGAAGCAAAACAAGCTTTGCTCATTTTAATGTCTGGTTTAAAAGCACCTTTAGCTTTTAGCTGTTTTGCCAGACTTATGTGTTGAAAAAACAAAGACAATTCATATAAACAAGTTTTAAGGCAATCCACTTTGGTCTGTAAAATTGTAGTTCACATTTTGCTTTAGTCTACCACATTCAAAGAACAGGACAAAAGGTGAGCTGACTTCCACAATTAGTTTTCTTGCGCTGACAACATTACCCCCGTCACAAGTTCTCACCTACCTAAAAACTAGGGGGCCGATTCACAGAACTAATCTGAGATAAAAACCTAAACTTACTACTTTTGGTATTCACAGAAGGCATTTAGTAGTGGTAAAAGTTGGGACTCCTAACTTTACTACTACTAAACTTGGATAAAATCCTAAACTTACTACTTTTGGTATTCACAGGAGGTATTTAGTAGTAGTAATGTTAGGACTCATAACGTTACTACTACTAATCTGAGATAAAATCCTAATTGTACTACTTTTGGTATTCACAGAAGGCATTTACTAGCAGCAAAGTTAGGACTCCTAAATGTGCTACTCCTAAACTGGGATATAATCCTAAACTTACTATTCACAGAAGGCATTTAGTAGTAGTAAAGTTAGGAGTCCGAACTTTACTACTGCTAAATGCCTTCTGCGAATAACAAAAGTCATAAGTTTACGATTTGATCTCAGTTTAGTAGTAGTAAAGTTAGGAGTCCTAACTTTACTACTACTAAATGCCTTCTGTGAATACCAAAAGTAGTAAGTTTAAGATTTTATCTCAGATTAGTTCTGTGAATCGGCCCCTAGTGCACTAGGTGCTAGTGCTAGCAGGCGAAACACCATCATTTCACTTTTTTCTTAATTTTTTTGCCAAATGTAACCCTGCCACCTTTAGACTGACTTTTTTTCTCCTTTTTTGTACTTTTAAACTTTAAATTCTAACTGCACATGAATGTAAATTTGAAAATAAATGAAAATGGGTTACAGCTGGAAAGATGTGGGCCCATTTCAAGTAATTGTTCTGCAACCTTCTGTCCAAAGGGAACATTTTATAGCATTTGACTATCTCAAGATAAGGAGGCAGAACAACCCAAAGTCCATCCAGGGGAGGTGGAGTGGCCTCGTGTCTCAGTCTGTAGGAACAAAACAAACAAAACCCAATAAATCATTATCTACTCAGTTATTTTACTTAGGAAAAGGAAGAGTACTTAATTAAGCACACACTACTCAACATTTTGCATTAATTTACAACTATATTGATAATAGTCACAGAGTATTCCTTCCGGTTCCACGTTCGCCCCAAGAACTTAGAGATCTAAGTATGCTCCAGGCCAATCGGGATACAACAAATCTTGAAAAAGAAATGATTAACACCCTAGACTTACTTGCACCAAAGCTACCATCAAAGATGATAAACAAACCTCAAAAAGAAAGTGGTACTCACACAAACTTAAGGCACTCAAAAGAAAGTGCCAAACCGCAGAACATCACTGGAGGCTATCTAAATTACGAACAGATAGATAAACATACAAGACAAAGTTGAGGAACTACAATAACGCTGTCAAGAAAGCTAAAAAGTCCTATTTTGCTAGAAGAATGAATGAAAATTGTAACTCAAGCAAGGAGCTGTACAAAATATTAAGGGAGCTATGCAACCCAATTGGCCTATCCCAAACCTTTCCACCCTTAGAGGAAGGCTGCAAAGAATTCAGCGAGTTCTTTTCAGACAAAATTAGTAAAATATATTCCACATTCGATACCAGCACTTCACTGCTAACAGCTAACAACCTAACTTCAACCTCTCCTCGGAAGCATCTGCTTGCGTGGGCAGTTTCTCCCCATTCACAGAGACAGAAGTTGCAAAAACAATGGGGGAAGTCAAGTCAGGGTCTCCTCTTGACCCCGGTCCTCACTATATCTTTGCCCAGATCATACCTACAATCTGCCCATATGTTACCCAGCTATGCAATAACTTGCTGGATACCGCAGTATTCCCAGAAAAATGGAAACGGGCCATAGTAATAACCCTTCTGAAGAAAGCAGGAACAGACATGCGTAATCCTGCTAACTACCGACCTATTTCCCAACTGCCATACCTCTCCAAAGTCATAGAAAAATTGGTTAATAAACAGCTGTCCAACTATCTCGAGTCAAACGATCTATTAGACCCCTCACAAACTGGCTTTAGAGATGCTAATAGCACGGAAGCAACCCTCCTAGCCGTATCAGACAATATAAGATCCCTGGCTGACCAAGGGAAAGCTGCCGCCCTAATACTATTAGACCTATGGGCGGCGTTCAACACTGTTTCACACAATCGCCTATTGGAGATTCTTCAGGGAAAAGGAATCTATACCAAAGCCCTTCAATGGCTGAGCTCCTTCCTGAATAATAGAACTGTGGCGTGGTGGAGAAGCAGACCAGGATGCGCTAGTTTCTATGTAAGCGATTTATTGTCAACAAGTTGTTACAGACACAAAAGTCTTTAAGGTGATAGAGTCTTTGGCGCAAAGATATTGGAAAACAGAAGGTTAAGCACGCTCTCTGGTGCAAGGGATTCTGGAAGTTGTAGTATGGCTCCGGCGCTTCTCTTGAGCTTCTAGCGACGTCGGGGTCCTGTAGGCTATGCTTGGCGGCTGTGGCCCGTTGATACCATAAAGAAAAAGAAACAAAAGAACCCTGTAAGGGCGTTGTTTACAATCTACAATATTTGGCGCAGGGAATCAGGGAAAGTGTAGGGAACTGCCACCTCTACCGTCATCAGTGTCTCATGCCATGCAATGCGCGTTAATACATTGAAGACGGGCCTTGCTCTTTGTCTCCCCTTTTTACTCCCCCTCTAGGTCCCTCTATTGCGCGACCCCACGCTGAGGAAATTCGTCCCCGTACCTTGTGGAACCACGTACCTCCAGGGCTGTGGCTTGAGTTGTCGTGTTGCCAGGTAGGGTCTGGCTGCCCGTCTGTTCCGTCATCAGTCTCGGTTCTGCTCCGGTTCTTCTCCTCAGCTGGTGAGTCTTGAAGGCTTCCGGCTTTGTCTCACGGAAACTCCGAGTATGTCCGAGCAAGCGTCTTCTCCTGGCGTTCTCCGTCCGTTGCTCCCAGTGAACGCCTACTGTCTCTCACGGCTTCCACTTTGAAGCCCTCTGCACCACGTGACTCTGACAGCTGACCTGGGAAGCCTGTCGTCTTAAAGGACCAGCACTCCTCGGGTGTGTTCTGTAAATACAGGAGAGGAGACGGGGAAAGGTAATGGGGAACGTGTCCCATTTCTGGAGTCCCGGAATGCTCTTCCTCACAAGAACATAGAGAGTACAAATGGGGGGGGTTTCATCTAAATCAAAACCCATCAGTTATGGTGTTCCACAGGGGGCTTCCCAGAGCCCCACTCTCTTTAATGTCTATGTGTCATATCTGGCAAAAATCAGTGAGAAGTGGGGCTGCGGTATTTGCTCCTATGCCGATGATACTCAACTGCTGATAACCATCGAAGAACAGCATGATAACACAAGACTAAAACAAAATAACTGTCTCTCGGAAATGGCAACCTGGATGGCAGAGCATTGTCTTAAGTTAAATGCGGGAAAATCCGAGATTTTACACTTTGGTGGAGCCAAACTTGTCTGGAACTCCACTTGGTGGCCCCAAACACTGAGGGAAGCCCCAGCCCCAAAGCAATGCGCAAAAAATCCGGGGGTCCTCATGGACAACCCACTATCCATGCAGGGCCATGTGCGGGCCCTGTGTGGAAGATGATTCATGATGCTGAAGCTTCTAAGGAGGTTGTTTCCCTGGATCCCACAAGCGTGTAGGATAACTGACAGGCAGGCTCTACTTATCAGCAGACTTGATTACTGTAATTCTCTATTTGTGGGCATAGCAGACTACCTTTTCACACGACGACAGGTGGTGCAAAATGCTGCAGCCAAACTGGTATGTAATAAAGATAGACTCAGTTCATCGTCAGAGTGCCTGAAACTACTCTATAGGCTGCCAATGCACCAAAGAGCACAATTTAATCTGCTCAGCTACACACATAAGGCCCTACACCAAAAAGGACCCCTCATTCTACAGAGGAAAGTTGAATTCTATGTACCCACGAGGAGCCTAAGATCACGGTCCCTTGCCTTAGCCAGAATAAAACGCATTTAGAAAATAAAACCAGGGGGTCATAGCTTCTCATTCCTGGCAGCTAAACATTGGAATGACCTACCACAAGAACTCCGCCTCACAGAGAACTATCTTGTCTTCAGAAAACAACTTAAGACTCATTTGCTCCCCGGAAAATAATATCGACCAACCGCTTAAATCACTCATGAACCACTCAGCCACACACTAGAAGTCCTAGCACAGCGCTGTGATATCCTCTGGATGAATGTTGCGATTTACAAATACAAATACAAATAATGGCTGGTGGAAATGCCACTGGTGACACCCTCCTAACAGTTCAAATTCCTAGAGTTCCCTGAATCCTTTCTATAACATACATAATACATATACTTGACACAATACAAAGGGGTGTTGTTATCAACAGGCAGCCCTTCTAGCATTGTTGCTGTGTAATCACATTATTAAAAACTGAACTATTTCATAAAAACAAATGTAACACCATTACAATTACTAAGAATGGTCCCGTCCTACAGTGACATTCATTAGAGCATGTAATACGTCACTGTTAACTTTGTGACTGTCAATAAATCATTTCAGTGACCTACATTAAAGCATATAATGAGTCACTGTTAGCTTGATGAATGTAAAAAAGCCCTTAAAAGATCTGCAATAAAGCAGTTATGAATATTTGTTGGTTTTGTCATTATAATAACCCTGGGCGTAGTTAGTGAAGTAGTACTACGCGTAGCTACGCAAAGTGCACTTCGCGCAACGTGTGCTACACGTAGCGCTACGTGAACTGTGTAGTACACTGTTCGTGATGATTGCACAGTGCTGGATGCTTCTCCGCAATGTGCAATCATTGAAAACAGCATCTTGCACAGTGCGAGCTGTCTTTTACTGCCGCTCGAGTAGATTTTTACTCGAGCAGCAGCTATCTCAACGTGGACTGGTGGTTACTCATCGCGAGCGGTCGCAAGCACACGCAACCACTTGCAATGAGAAACCTGACCTCCCCGCGTTGAGAAGCTCACGGGAGGTTTATTTTCCACGCTCACGATCGGCAACTTGATGTTGCTAATCGCGAACGAGGAAAAAGTCTCGCTGTGTTGTAATTTTGCTTGCTCGCAGTCGCCAACTTGACGTTGCGGACCGCGAGCAAGCAAAAAATGACCGCTGCACTACACTACACTATGTGTGTTTGCACTGTGCTACGTGCAATTCGCGTAGTGCGAAGTAGCACAAACTTCGCAAACTACGCGAGTGTTGCGTAGTGCTTTGCCCAGGCTTAATTATCAATAAAATTTCTACATTTTCAATAAATTGAGTTCATTCGACTTTCTTCTATTTTTATCCCTGCTTCAATGCAACCTAAGGATCCACCCACAGAAATAGCAACACTACAGATCCTTAATGTAAAAGCTTAAGTCCCAGAACTTCATGATACCAGATTAAACTTCTCCTAGGATCACTAACTTGAACCCTGGGAGACTTAGGTCAACCACTAGTTGCTGGAAGCCGCCTAAACACCTCTCATCATGTTGGTGGTTGATGGTACCCCTGTCGTCTCTGGAAGCCACTGAAGAAATATAGACATTTTATTCTGATTTTATTCAGCACTTCAGATGATTTTGTTTTTAAATTATGGACTGGTGGATTTATAACATTACAAAAATGCTTTAATCGAATGCAGTCTCAGACTGCTCCATTATTTTTTTTGCGTGTGCCCTTGCCCCTCCTGTGGGGCATCTGTCATCTCTTAGATGTGGACCGCATGGAAGCCCAAACACATTAGGCCCCACTTCAGCCTAACACACTCTACTGTATTGTGATGGAGTGGTCCAACATCCTAACTCCTGCCCACTCCCCATGTTGGTGGAGGGCTTTGTATCAGGTTGCCCTGCTCCCCCCAAAACTGTTCACATGGACAAGGGCGGCATCTGACACCATAATTTCAATTCCAAATGTGATTACATTTTAAATCTGATTCCATACATTTCCAACAATGGGGAGTTGGAATTTTCAATATGCATATCCAAGTAAAACTTCTCATCCATGCCTGGTCGCACCCAAAAAACATTCCTCACTGATCTAATCAGCTGGTTATCATAGTTATATAGACCCCTTGGGCAATTGGGTTATTGGTTGAGGGGGTGAAACTCTACAATCCTTGTCAGGGCAAAGTCACAAGTAACCCCCAAACAAACCTGTTCTCAACCCTCTGGTAGCTTGGTACAGAGTAGTCAGGCTTAACTTAGAGGAAATGCGTAAAGTATTTATACAGTACTTCAAAAAGTAATAAAGTGACAACCTTTCACAGAAAACCCCCCCACAACAATTCAGAAAAATTTAGTACATTTTAATTTTTCAAAACAAGACCAGAACAACAAAATTCCAATCTGTACAACCAGAGGTATGCAATTTTAAAGAAGTAAGTGAAAATAGCACACAAATGCACAAAGCGTCAACTGTAGATATCTGGTCACACTAAACTGGGGCAGAGTCACATTTTCAGGCCGACCATAATGGAGTGTGGGCCAGCTATGGGGTCCCTACTAGGCCCGCGGATCAATAGTACCTTAAATACTGGTTGCAAAGAATTGCGGATTCCTGTGCCAAGGCTGCGCCATGAAGCCTAGTCAATGTGAAGTCCTAGTTGGAGATGCAATGCACAGCATCACTTCGGAGGGGCTGCGGGCTGCAATGCGAACTCTTTACATCTGGAAAGTCCATGCAGCTGAGGCAATCCATCAGTTCCAATGGACCAGGACTGGGTGTGGCACCACTTGGCAGGCTAGGACTCATATGATGCAGTGTCCATGTGCTGGGTTTAAGATTGTTGGAGCCTTTTGTTACCGAGGCTATAGTCAGGAGGCCAGCCAACTACTCCTAGGAGTAATTTTGGGGTCCTAGGTTCCACAGATGCATGTTCAATCCTTCTCACCCAGGCAAGAGGGTGCAAGGCAGCAGGTCAGTACAGCAGGGCAGTAGTACTTCAGAGCAGTAGTCCAGCAGAGTAGCAGTCCTTTCAGCAATAAAGCAGTTCTTCTTCTTGGAAGAGTCCTAGTGTGGTGGTGAGCCTCAGCAAGGCCTACCAGTGCTAGGGGTTCTCCCTTCTCTGCACAGAGTCCTCAGACCAATAGAAATAAGTTGGCACAGAAACTGGAATAGAAAAGACAGAGTTTATTAAACCTCATGAGGTGGAACTACATTCACACAACACCCTTCGGTAGTGTATGAAGTAGCACACTGACTGGAAGGAGCTTGGTCCTTTTATACCCACACAGGGGCTCACATGAGGATGGTACAAGGTACAGAATGCTGGTTTCAAATACATACAAGGTCATACAGAGAGTGTGCTGGCAAAAAGTGGGAGGGGCCGACAGTTAGCTTATTCTGGTGGACACATCCTGACAGTTACAAGTTGGGGACAGCTGTAAGCTCAACTGAGCATGTGCAAAGCAGAAGAGGCTAAATATATATTGTCTCTAGGCAGATTTCAATAGCAGTTGACAGGAAGGTAGGACAGAGCACATGGCGAGCATATGGCAAACAAAATGGCTGCCAGAAATACAAAATGTGTTCCACACAACGGATAAGATAGTCTCTAAATACAAGATGTCTTCTGCTAATGCTTAACCTAATCACTGCTAAATTACAACAGACAACCCTTTCAGCATTAGCTGAAGACATTCGTTTATCTGGGGTAATCTAGATATGCATCCTGTACATTGATGTTCATCATCTCAGTAATTTCATTCTTTAACATTTGTTGTGCTTTTATGTTTGCAGTATTTCCTTTGGCAGAAGTACAAGCAGTGATGCACATGGAGCAAAGCATAGGACCACATTGTATACAAGTACAGCATGTAAATAGTATCACCAGTAGTATACATAGAATAGTCAGTAGTTTCCAGCCCCAAGTAAAAGAGTGTCCATATCCAGTTCGAAAATGTCCATGTACCAGTCTCTGGGTGAATTTCTGCAGCAATCTTATGCAGTTTAGAGATTGCATCATAAACTGAAGGCGAGTGATCCAGTGTAAATACGCAGCAACTGCTACTGATGACGTGACATGCACCACCTCAATCAGCCAAAATCACGTCAAGCACCATCCCATTTTGGAGTGCTACAATCCTTGCAATTTGTAGTTCCTCTGTAATGCTCCCAAGTGCCATCACTGTTTGGTTGGTGACAGCTTCCAAAACACGAGTCAATCGTCTGATCTTTCTGCTATTCAATGCAGCACCCACAAAGAAGAATAAACCCACATTAAAATCAACATATTGTTGCAAAGTGGTATCTGTCTGGTCAACTTCATTTGCACTTATTGTTCATTTATATCTATTCATGGAAATGTCATTATACAACTTTAAATTCAGGTGATATGATAGAGGGGCCAAGAACACAGGTGGTAACAAAAATGATATGTAACATACCCCGGACCGCCCAAAAGGTAATTGATAGTATCCTTTATTACCACATCCAAAATACGGAGTGTGTGAAGACGTAAAACTACTGTTGTTAGCTCCTTCAATAATCAATGTCAAAATACAATCACTCCGTCCTACTGGGATTCTCCCAACACTACTTATACATAGTTTTGCTTTAGCTCTGTTCACAGAAATTACAAAAGGTCCATTGTCTTTAATGTTCCTCATATTCGTGAAGACATATGGTGTCGAAATATTGTCCGGTTGGTATTCTTCCCATTCCCATTTAGTCCCTTTGGCTTAAGGATAACCATCTTTATCTTGGTAGCATACTTTATTCAACCGAAAGATGATTCCACCTACTGAGGGCTTTCCGAAAGCAAACAATAGGGCATACCAAGCTTGACATGAACCATTGTGGGAAAAACGGTAGAGGAACAAAAGGTGTTCCTCCTTTCTTTTGGTGTGCAGGTATCATCCCACACACCCAACAGTTGGTATTATTCGTGGCATTGTGTGTATGATGCAACATCTGGATGTATGTGTTATTTAGGTAGGATAGTCGATGCTTCTGCTCATGATAGGGAAGCGTGAAGTAATGGTGCTCCACTGGCACTGAAGTAGTGGCAACAAAAAGCTGTCGAGCAGGAGCCACATTCTAAAAAAAACAGGTGATTATCGCCATAACCACCAGAGCAACAACAAACCCTACAGCACAAATGATTCTTTTGTTATTCATTTCAACAACAGCAATAAATGATCTTCCCAAAAACTCGTTGAAAACAATTGTTGGAGTTCCTATCCCTTGGGCAGCCGTTGATTTCTTCACCACGGGCCATGACGGGTGTCACTACACTAATGCAGGGCTGATCCCCCCCCCGTGCCACATTGGCTCTCCGTTTCACAAACCCAGGGCGGTAGCTCAACCAGTCTCGTTCAACACTGCAGATTCTTTCCTCGGTCTCAAGTGGTATCGCGATGCTTCAGTGATCGTGTGGTCCGGGAAGACTTCTGCAGATTCGTCAGGTGAGATAGCATGACCTTTCTCCATCTCCAGAATCTCTCGATGGTTGGTCAGCACAGCAGGTTCCACCAAGGCAGGCGACACATGCTTACAGTGCGTGCTGTGGACCCAGTTCTTCTTGTTCGTCACTGGAACTGCTGTCCTTGTCGCAAGGAGCACCTGCTCCGGACCTCGCCACCTCGGTTCCAAGCTGTTTGATCAGTCGAAGACTTTGACCATCACATAGTCGCCGGGACGGAGTTCATGGGCCTCACCTGTAGATCTGTCAGGAAGAGCTTCTCGAACCTGTTGATGAATAGAGATCAAACTGTCGGTTAACTGTGCCAAATAATCATTCAACAGAACACAAGGTACATCATGTATGGGGCGTGGCTTAGGAACTCCCCAAATGTTCATCGGTCTCCCAAATACCACCTCATATACCTGATCGTGAGCGTGGCACCGATCTTATGGATAATAATGCCAAAGGTAGTGCATCTGGCCACTTTATGGAGATGGAAGCCAGTATTTTTGCCAGCTTCAATTTTAAAGTAGCGTTATACCTTTCCACCAATCCTGCTGATTGCGGGTGGAAGACTTTATGGAATTTTTGTTTGATCCCTAACCCTTTCAGGACATACTCAATAACTTTTCCAATAAAATGAGGTCCGTTGTCACTCCACAAAAGCTTACAAACACCATACCTAGGAAAGAATTCCTTTAGAAGAACCTTTGCTGTGATAAGAGCAGTATTATCCTTTGTAGGGTACGCCTCTATCCATTTAATGAAGGCACATACCACCACTTAGAAGTATTTTAGATTATTGCAGCGTTCAAGTTGGATGTAATCCATCTGCAAAACTTCAAAAGGTGCGGTTGGTGTAGCAAACCCTCCTGTAGGAGTTCGTGTCCCTTTCCAGGATTATACTGCCAACAGATCAAACAGGAATGTACTACTCTTTTAGCTGTGCTGGCAATTTCAGAATGCTCCCAAACTTGCGTAAGCAATTTAGTTATTGCTAGAGCTCCAACATGTGCCAGCCCATGTGCCATTTGAACCATAGGTTGTAAATAGGCTGCAGGCAATTTCCATGTATTCATTTCTTTGTTACGCCAACAACCCTCATCATCTAACATTCCTTCTTTAGACCATTGCTCAAGTTCTTCCACAGAGGCAGATCTCTGTATATCCAATACTTGCTCTCTAGCATCATGCCAACGCTCAGATTGTGATTTTACTACGTACATGGATGAGGTGCTTCGTTTGCACTGCAGTTTCACGGGCTACGCGGTCTGCGAAGGCATTGCCTTGTCCGGTTTTGTCAATGATTTTCTTGTTTGCGCCATACTTCATAATGGCAACTTTCTTCGGGTATGTAAGTGCAGTGAAGAGGTTATGTACTAATTCTCCGTGCATTATCTGCATCCTATGGGGTGTAAGAAAGCCTCTTTCCTTCCAGAGTAGGCCAAAATCATGAACCACTCCAAAAGCATAGCAGCTATCCGTGTAAATGTTCACACACAAGTCAGTGCTAAGTTCACACGCTCGTGTCAAAGCTATTAGTTCAGCTGCTTGAGCCGATTCTGTGGTATGTGAGCTGTCACAGGATATGGCAACAAAGTGGCTGGGTTCAGTGTCGCGCACCTCTTCAAGGTAATATGAGGTGCTAACAGTGTCAATTCGTATCCTGTCAAACGAGCACTAGTTAAGTGCTGTGTCATAGTCTGATTCAAAAGGGCATCTACTACATGGGGTACTAGCACCAACAGTTTGTGTTACAAAACTATCCCCTCGCTCTGACGTATGGACACTGCTGTCGCTGCAACTGAACGGAAACATCCAGGCAACGCACGAGCAACAGGATCAAGAACTGCAAAAAAATATGCACAGGGATGCTGCTTATCATCGTGTGTCTGTACTAAAACTGACAATGCACATCCATCTGAGTGTAAAGACCTTCACACTGGTGCAGAGCAAAGAGCTTGTTTTAGCTAACGAAAAGCATTTTGACATTCATCTGTCCATGGAAGGGTAATCGGAGTGTTCTTATTCAAAAGTGCTAGCAGGGGTTTAACAGTGTGTGAAAAGCCAAATATCCATTGCCTACAAAACGAAGTCAAACCAATGCACGCACAGACATCTTTCTGTGTGGAAGGTACTGGTGTGTCTAAAATTGCTTGTATGCAATATGGTGTCAGTGCATGGCCCTCCTTAGACAGAAGGTGTCCTAAATAGGTCACCTTTGGTCTACAATATTGCAATTTCTTCCATAATACTTTATGGTGGTGTGTAGCAAGAAAAGAAAGCAAGGACAAGGTACATTTTTCACACTGCTCAGGCGTATCAGCTGCCAACAAGATGTCATCAACATATTGTATGAGAGCCACTCCTTCAGACAAAGTAAAGGAATCAAGGTGTCTCTTCAATGCTTGACTGTAAATACTAGGACTCTCAGTATAGCCTTGAGGAACTCTACAAAATCTATACGATCGGTTATTCAAAGTGAAACCAAACAAATATCGACTTTCAGGATGAATAGGGATCGAAAAGAAAGCGTTCTTCAAGTCTATAACAGAGAATGTAGTTGCTGTCAGAGTAACCAAAGTAAGTAGTGTTGTTATGTCAGAAACCACAGGGTACTGCGGTACTACAATCTTGTTTACTTCTCTCAAGTCAATGATAAATCTATAAATCTTAGTGTAAGTATCTTTTTTCAAAATGGGAAGAATCAGACTTTTGCAAACATTGTAAGGAACTTCTTCCACAACCCCACTGTAATCAAATCATGAACAATGCGTGTAAGTGCTTCTTCTCCGTCTTTAGAAATTTTATACTGAGGCAGTCTTGGCAAAGAAGCACCCTCCTTGACACTAATATGCACTGGCGGAATAACCATTTGCCCTACATCGGTGTCTGAAGTAGTCCACAAAGTACTAGGGAGTGAGGCTAGTGCAATGTCTTCTTTAACAATACACGATCTCTCAATCACAGGGTAGTTGTCATTCAAAAAAACCCGTACTCCTACCGGAGAACATCGTATCGTAGCCCTGAAAAATTTAAGCATATCAAGACCTACAATATTGTCTGGTGTGTTTAGAGAAAGCAAAAACGGACATGGAGGAGTAAACATATCAACATGAAATGCAAGTGGTTGTGACAATGGGCTAAGGGAAGGTGTTCCATCAAAACCTATCGATGTAATGGTTAAGCAAGACAGGGGAGCCCTTGAAACCAATTGTTTAGACAAAGCGCTACGAGTAGCTCCTGTATTAACCAGAAACTGATCAGTAGAACCCAAAACATGTGCTGTAACATAGGGAGCCCTCTGATCTACTGGAACTTCAACTGATTCCTTATCCCATCCTAGGCAATCCTAGGCATAAGCAGAATCTTGAAAATCAGATGGCACATAGTCGGACATTTGATATTGGTTCCTTCTGTCAAAAGTATTAGACCCCTCCTGTCCACGTGTATTAGCTTCAAACCTAGCACAATCATTTGTCCTTCCTCTAGACCCTGAATATCTTGAATGATTTCTCATTTGTCCCCGACCACGTGAACCCTGCTGAGCACGCAGTACTGGACAGTCAGAAAGCCAATGTCCAAATTTCTTGCAATACGCACACTGATCAACAGACAAATTCGAACGAGTATAAGAAGGAAAAGACGAACCATAAGATCCACGTCCGCCTCTATCATTACCTCTAGAAGGCGGTCCATATGCTTGAGGTAACATAACCTTTATTTTCAACTCTTTAGATTTTCTATCCTCATTATTTTTAGTTTCTAATTCTTGTTGCTCATAATACTGAGCCATGATTAAGAGAGAAACCAGAGAAGAGGTAGTCCATGAACTCTCACTGGCCTTTAGGCGACTAGCTATTCCTGGCAAAAGGTTTGCGACATATTTATCGACAAACAGATGCCTATCCGTGTCATCTGTTAATGACTGGCCACTAAAATCGTGTAATGCTTCTTCAAAGCGTGTAAAGAAATCTGAAACTGATTCATCTACCGTTTGCTTATACGACGCTAATAGAGTCCAATCTATCTTTTTAGGGGGAATAATCGTCTTTAGCTTAACTAATATAGCTGCCGGTAGACTTAAAATTAACTGACACGGTTTCTGTGCAGGTTCTCTATCTTCATCTAACTGCTCTAAATCTTTCCACAATGCTCCGAATGTCGCACGATCATCAATTCTCCACATATCAGGCCGTAATATTAATCCAAAAAACAAATCAATATCAGGCAAAGTCAAAGCACAAGAACTAATTGCACCCTCAACTTCCTCATAAAAGACTGCTGGATTCCTTCGCGGATCAGGCAATGCATTGTTAAGGCCCATAACATCTGCTCTATTCCAAGGAGTGTAAACCCAATTATAAATAAAATACCATTTAGCATCTACAGAAGTCTTATCATCATTTGTACCGGTTCCCTTAGGAGGAACATATAAAGGCGCGGCTTCATGCATGGGTTTCACATTAATTACAACATTCTTATCAGTTTCAAGAGTAGAAGCTCATGCCATGCTGATCTGAGATGTTGGTGCAGCTGCGTCTGCTGCCTTTTTCTCCTCTCGCAAACGTGCTGCTTTAACACGCAGTTTAGCCAAGCGTCTGATCGTGTCGGCCACCTGGGAGAAGACAAAAAGACATCACATAATTGTTTACAATCAGCTGCTACATCATCGGGCTCCATTTCTACCGAATGTTTCCTAAATTGTTCAATAACCTCTGCAGCAAATACCTCAGTAAAATATATCTGCTCCCTTTCCTGCCAACTTTTTATACTATCTGTAAGTTCAGAAGCAATAGTAGTACTACGAACGGCTTTACGCGCAGCAGTTCTAATCCGAGACGCACGTTCAGCAGATGACATTGAACAAGTTTCTCTAGCTTTGTCCTGGTCTGTAGAAGAGTCCTCATCTGACTCATAAGGAGCAGAAGGAAGAGTATACGGAGGTGGACAATGATCTAATAAGAGAGAGTCATCTTGGGGTTTATTAAGAATAGGATAAAGAGGTCTAAGAACAGTGTATTGGCCATTTACCTGTAAATGATGCTCTCTATCTTCCCTCTCTTTAATTTCTTTAATTTCCCTATTTTTCATTTCCAATGCTTTCGCATGGATACTCTTTCGCCGTTGTTTTTCAATCAAGGCTTGCTCACGCTTCATTCTTTCACGCACTTCTTTCTCCCACATTCGTACAGTCAAACATATCTTGCCTAGCCTTTCGCTTAAACATCCGTTGCTCCACATACTGAATCTTTCGCAAATCAAATGACCCATGCATAGGGCAACTCAACTCAGGATCTTTACTAGTATATTTATTCCATAACGTGCTGTACGTTATGGAAGAAATACCATACTTAACATACATGTCCCTATTAGGCGTCCTCTCTGGGGGGGCTGGTTGTGCTTTGTCGAGTCTCACATTGGTACCACTACATAAGTAACAGATCCTACGAAGTGTGCTGGAAACAGGCATACCAGAAATAGTGTAAAATATGAAGTATTATAATCAAAAGTAGCGCTTAAGATACTCTTCGTATGATGCGCCATTCAAACAAATAAAAATAGAGAAAAATCTCCTCATTACCTGCCTATATGTATTGCAACACATATATACATTTATCAAACGAGATTCAATATTGGCCAATCATACAAACAAAACCGCAGTAAGTGTTACTAAACTACCTTACCAATCAAAGGCATCAAACCAACAGCAAGTGCCGCAGAACAGCTCTTACCAATCAAATGGTGTCCAGGTTCCGACTGCCAAGTTCTCAAATCGGCCAAATGGTCACTGCACAGCGAATCAACAGAAGAGATCTTAGTCGAGGACCGGCGCCACCTGGATGGTCAGATCAGAAAGAAAGGAAAAACGCCGTGGGTGCCAAGACTCTGGTCTCCTCAGGCAGCGATCGCGTCCACACCGAGATTCCAATCCTTCGTCGTGACCAGTCCTTCGGGCATCCCAGTCGCTGATGAGTCCCGCGTTGGAAGCGCCAATTTGTGGTGGTGAGCCTCAGCAAGGCCTACCAGTGCTAGGGGTTCTCCCTTCTCTGCACTGAGTGCTCAGACCAATAGAAAGAAGTTGGCACAGAAACTGGAAAAGAAAAGACAGAGTTTATTAAACCTCATGAGGTGGAACTACATTCACACAACACCCTTCGGTAGTGTATGAAGTTGCACACTGACTGGAAGGAACTTGGTCCTTTTTATACCCACACAGGGGCTCAAATGAGTGCGGTACAATGTACAGAATGTTGGTTTCAAATACATACAAGGTCATACAGAGAGTGTGCTGGCAACAAGTGGGAGGGGCTGACAGTTAGCTAATTCTGGTGGACACATCCTGACAGTTACAAGTTGGGGACAGCTCTAAGCTCAACTGAGCATGTGCAAAGCAGAAGAGGCTAAATATATCTCGTCTCTAGACCGATTTAAAGAGCAGTTGACAGGAAGGTAGGACAGAGCACAAGGCGAGCACCTGGCAAACAAAATGGCTGCCAGAAATACAAATTGGATTCCACACAACGGACAAGATAGTCTCTAAATACAAGATGTCTTCTGCTAATGCTTAAGCTAACCGCTGCTAAATTACAACACTAGGGTCCAAAAGTGTACTGACGACTTGGGACTAAGGGTTCAAAATGTATACCTGGTACCAACCTTGAAGAAGAGGAATCTTTTAAAGGTTTCGGCACCCACAAGACGCCAAGCATCCGCTTCCTCCCTGTCCTGGCCCCGGCTTGTCTGGGTCACAATAGCCTGTTGGCCATGTAAGAGTGCTCTGGCAGAGCTTTTGTGTTGTGCAAGTGTTGTAGTTCAGAGTGGTCCATCCTGCCAACACCTATCTTCCCTTTGTCTCATTATCTGAGAGAAATACACAGGGCCCGATTCACAGAACTAACTTAAGATAAAATCCTAAACTTACTACTTTTGGTATTCACAGAAGTCATTTAGTAGTAGTAAAGTTAGGATTTTGTCTTAAGTCTGTCTTAAGTCTGTCTTAAGTTTGTTTTAGGTCTGTCTTAAGTCTGTCTTAAGTCTGTCCTAAGTCTGTCTTAAATCTGTCTTAAGTCTGTCTTAAATCTGTCTTAAGTCTGTCCTACTACTTTTGTTATTTATAGAAGGCAATTAGTGGTAGTAAAGTAAGGATTTTGTCTTAGGTTTGACTTAAGACAGACTTAAGACAGACTTAAGGCAGACTTAAGGCAGACTTAAGACAGTTTTAAGACAGTCTTAAGACAAACTAATGGCAAACTTAAGACAAACTTAGGACAGACTTAGGACAGACTTAAGACAGACTTAAGACAGAGTTAAGATACACTTAAGACAAAATCCTAACTTTACTACTACTAAATGCCTTCTGTGAATACCAAAAGTAGTAAGTTTAGGATTTTGTCTTTAGTTAGTTCTGTAAATCGGGTCAGTAAGACCAACTACCCGTTACACCTAGTCATGAGACCCTGGAACAGATTGCAGGCACCAAATGGTTAGGAGAAGAAAATGACCAACTTCTAAAAGTGGTATTTTCAGAATCCAACTTTATCATTAAAGAGGGTCCTTAATTTCAAGTCTTGAGACACTAAACTCGATTTAGCTACCTGTTCCCAATTGGAAGTTACAGCTTATTTAATGTAAAAATGTAATTTCAATGTTATCCTATGGAGAGGTAGGCCTTGTAGTAGTGAAAATGACAATAGGAGTTTATCACTACCAGGACGTGGAAAACTGAAAAGAACACATCCATATTTTTAATTAAACCACATCCTGCCCTTTGGGCTGCTCATAATCTATCCTAGAGGTGACTTTCAAGGATGAAAAAGGAAGGTTTAGGCCTGGCAAAAGGTTCATTTTGCAAGGTAAAAATGGCAGTTTAATACTGCATAGACAGGCTGAAATGGAAGGCCTGAGACATATTTAAAGGGCTACTTAACTGGGTGGCACAATCAGTGCTGCAGGTCCAATAGTAGCATGTAATTCACAGACCCTGGGCACATATGGTACCACTTTACTAGGGATTTATAAATAAATCAAATGTGCAAGTTGTGTGCAAGCAAATTCTACCATGTTTTGAGGAGAGAGCACAAGCAATTTATCACTGGTACACAGAGTCCTAAAGCCAGCAAAAATGGTTTTAGACCGCTTGTTGGATGTGTGAATACAGAGGACATCCTCTTCTCCCAGACCAGGTAGCTAGTACCCTTTAAGTTAGGCCACAGTTTAGGTAGGATTCACCTTGATAATATTACTCACTTGTATTGTTGATAAGGCCAGTCCAGGAGGGATCGTAGGCCCCAATGAATGCCTGCAACCTGTTTGGCGATAGACATGGGCAGAAACATTTTGGCATACTATTGATGGCTTGAGTCATTGAGCTAAGATTTGCCTTCTAGGATGAGTCTTTAAATGTACCAGGGGCTCCCTAAATAAAGAATATAGCCTGGGCACCCCTAGCTATTTTTAGCTTTTTCTTGACCCCCTGTTGTCCAGGAGCACTTTTTCTAAGAACCATCTCTGTCTGTAGAGGTTGAGTCCGCCAGGTGGTATTATCCTACCAGGGTGGAGAGAGGTTGCCTACGATGAAGCATACCACAAAAACGTGGGTGAGGCTTCCTCCTCCACTAAGATTGGCCCCATTTAGGAATTACCATACAACCAGCAGCTTTTGTGTTGCACTGGTTAATTACAAGTTACACAGGGTTTGCACCTTTGTTCAAGTAGGGACCGTTCTTCCTGGTCAGGGTAAGGAGGATACACTTCTAAAATCACCCCTGCTCACCCCCTTGGTAGCTTGGCATGTGCAGACATGCTTATCTCAGAGGAAGTGTGTAAAGCATTTCTGAACACATACAGTAATACAGTGAAAACACTGCAAATGGACACCACACCAGTTTAGAAAAATAATTCATCTTTATCTAAACCAAAAAAATGACACAAATCTGCAATACAGTACTTAAAATATGATTCTTAAAAGGTAGAAACTGTCTTGTTCCAAGAAAATGAGGGATGCAGCACTTTTACACAAAGTTCATTGGATATGTTGAAAAATGCTAGCAAAAAGGGTCACGGGGACGGTGATGCACCGGTTCCTTACACTCAGGGAAGGGAATGTGTTGATTCCTTGCTCTGGGGGAGATGATGCGTTGGTTCCTTACTGGTGCACAGGGGAGATGATGCGTTGGTTCCTTACCAGAGAGGAGGTGATGCATGGTTTCTTACTGCATGGGGAGGTGATGCGTCGGTTTCTTACTGCATGCCCTAACGACGTGACAGACTTGACGCTTCAATGCGATGCACAACAATCCGGTATGATGCGATGTGTAAAGATCTGGGATGTGCTGCGATGATGTCAGCTGCGTCCCCTCGATGCGTTGGTTCTTCCACAACAGGGCCTGCATCAGAATTGGTGCTGTGATCTCGGACGCCAGAGATTGGTGCACTGTATTCGTAGAATGGCAGACACTTCAGCCACAAGTAGGCACTGCGTTGATTCTTCGGCGGTGGGTCGGAAATTTCTTCTTGCACCACTGTGATGCATCGTAAACAGGTGATGCATTGATTTTCACAGTTCTTGCAGTTTCCAGTCCCAAAACAACCTCCAGTGGTCCAGACCACTGGCAGGCACCTCTCAGCAGGCCAGAACTCCCAGCAAAGGAGTTCAGGGGGGCTGGGGGTGAAGTCTCCATGTCCCTGAGACTTCAGAACAGAAGACAAGCTCTATTTCAAGCCCTTGGAGGTCTTCCTCAAGCAGGGGACACAGCACACAGCAAAGTCCTTCTCCTTTCCATGGCAGAACGTAGCCACTTCAGGCCAACCCCAGACAGCAAACAGCAAAGGGGCAGTATTCCTCCTCAGTTTCTCCAGCTCTTCTCCTTGGCAAAGGTTCCTATTGATTTCCAGAAGTGATCTCTGATGTCTTTTCTATCTCTGAGACTTCCAACAGGAGGCAAGCTCTACTTCAATCCCTTAGAGACAACTCTAACAGCTGGGTGATGACACAGCACAGGGGCTCCTCCTCCAGTTTTCCCGGTTCTTCTTCCTGGCAGGTTACTTAGTTCAGGAGTAATCTAAAGTTCTGGGGTCTGGGCTCCACTTTTTATAGCACAAATTCCTTTGTTCTCTGGTGGCAGAGAAGCTCTTTGCCCAGGCAAAACCAGTTCTGTCTTCACTGGTTCAGCCGCCCAGCAGGAGGTAAAGACAGCATTGTGTAAGGCAGACAAGGCCTATACAGGTGCAAGGGAAATTTCCTCCCACCACTCTAAATGCAGACTGGCCCTATTTAGGTGCTAGTGAGAACTCCTCCCCCTACTCTGAATGCAGCCCAGTTCTATTCAGCCCAGCCCTAAATCATTCAGGAAAGACAGGACATACATCAAGCCCCCGCTCCCTGTGGCCGTCTGAGAGAATACACATCCCCAGCCCCTGTCATTCGAAAGCCAGACGGTCAATCCACAAACCAGCGGAGGCACACAGGATGGCTAAGCAAGAAAATACCCACTTTCTAAAAGTGGTATTTTCAAACACAGAATGTAGCAATTATCCTTACTAAAAGATGCATCTTTATATTCTGAGATCAGGCGTACTAAACTTTACCTTCTCATCTTGTCCCAATACAAAGTTATATTTATAAGATGTTATAAATAAACTCCCATTCTATCCTAAGGGATAGACAGCCTTTCAATGGTGAAAAATGAAATTGGCAGTATTTCGCTATCAGGACATGCCACACACATCAGGGCATGTCCTACCTTTCACATACACTGCACCCTGCTGACAGGGGTACCCTGGGCCTACCGTATGGGTGACTCACATATAAGAAAAGGGAAAGTTGTGGCCTGGCAAATGGGTGCACTTGCCAAGCCAACATGGCAGTACGAAACTGCATACAGATACTACAGTGGCCGGTCTGAGTTACATTTACAGGCTGCTTATGTGGGTGGCACAATCAGTGCTGCAGTCCCACTTTCAGCATTTAATTTACAGGGCCTGGGCACCCAGGGTGTACTGTACTAGGGACTGACTAGTAAATCAGTTTCAGTTCAGTTTCAGTTTATAAAGCTTTATTCGATTTTTAAGCAAAATCATAAAAGCACAGATGTACAATACATTTGTTAAAAACATTTGGCAAGAAAATTAATAAACGCGGAGTGAGCATACAAAAGCATTATATTAAAAGTAGCGAAGCATATTTAAAAAAGTTTGCAAATTAGGTGGTACACCAATAAAATTATTCCATAGATGTATGGTTAAACAATTAAAAATTCAATTCTAATATGAAAGGGGATAAAGTTAAAAAGATTAATAAAATCAATTTACGGGTATCAATTTGCAGCCACTACAGATAATTGTCATAGGGTTACATGGTCTTCCTTGAAGCAATTAAAGTTCTCAAGTATAACTGATTCCAGCCGCTTTAATTTACAATACGCTGCCCTGCATCCTCTGATTCCCCAATTGATAAAAATTGGTTTTAAAAACAATTTCCTTGGTGCCTCAAAAAGAATCGTATGAATATTCGATTGGTCTGATATGCCGTCACAAGGGCATTTCGCCAGATATTTTGACCAATCGTTAAGGTTGGGGAATGTTACCAGACGGTAAAAGGTATCCGCCCGAAACCTGAACAATAACATTATTAAAAAAGGACTAGGGACCAATAATAAATATGGCTGTATACCTGTATGAAAGGCAAAAGCTTGGCCCATCTTAGCAGTAAATTTATCTTTTATTGTGAGCCATCTTTTATTATCTAAATAATCCATAATCAACTTTTTTATGAACACACGCCTTGGGATAGATTCTAAGCACGTTGGGTTTTCAAAATATTCTATGTGGCCAATGTCTGTTGCCATGGTTTTTATATGTTGCAGCCATTTTATGTGTCTCACACCATCTAACTGTAAGCAATCGCATATAACATCTCTATGAAGCGATGTCTCTGGCGTGACCCAAATCTTGTGCCACAAGAGAAGCGGGGAGGATTTAATCGTGTCCTCTATATACGCGATCCCCAGTTCTCTATGGCTAAAAAACATGGACATAGATTTCGGTATCGCCAATAAATAGCGAATGAAATCATTTTCAGTGCGTTGGATCTGGTCTGTTTTAACGAAACCCCAGATGCCCGCACCGTAGATGCCAGTAGGGATGCATTTAGCTTTATATATTTGCATAACTTCTTTTACTGGGCAGCCACCTAACTTCCTCGAGAAGTTTATCAGAGCACCCTTTGCTCTACTAATTGCAAGGTTTCTAGCCTCTACTGCCTTGGACCAGGTTCCCCTGCTGTCAAAATTTACTCCCAAGTATGTAAAACTGGTAGTGTTTTCAATTTTTTTCTTATTTAAGAAGATTGACTTATTAGTTTTTAAGGAGGAACCACACCTCATGGAGTATGTTTTTGAGACGTTGATCTCTAGCCCCCGCGCACTCATGAAATCCGAAAAGTTAACTACCGTCCTTTGCAGACCAATTACAGTGCGTGATATGATTGCAGCGTCATCCGCGTATAGGAGGATGTGAATAGAACTTCCCCCTACCGACAGATAATCACATTGGAAAGACTGACGGTATCGTCCCACACTATTTATATATAGGAGGAAAAGAAAGGGTGCCAGAATGCACCCTTGCCTTACTCCTCTTTTGATAGCAAATTTATCGGAACATGCCCCCTCTCTCCCGTACCTTACCCTCGCTCCTGCGTCCCTGTATAGTTCTTTAATGAATGTTATAATCTGCTGCTCCATGCCTATATCAACTAATGTATCCCATAGCATGGAGTGATCTACACAGTTGAACGCGGAGCTTAGGTCCACAAAGGTTATAAAAAGGGATTCATTTTTTGCTTGGGTATATTTTGCAGTCAACAATGCCAAATTGAGGCCCTGCTCTATCATCCCCTTGCCTGAGCAGAAACCATATTGTAGGGCAGGGATGATCTGGTTTTCATCTGCCCATTCCTGTAGTCTGTTAAGAACGATCCTGCCTGCTACCTTCATTAGGGCATCCAAAAGGGATATTGGTCGCTAGCAGGCAGGATCGTTTCTATCCCCCTTTTTAAAAATGGGCCCCACTATAGCCTCTGGCCAAGTAGTAATGAAGCCTGAGGCATTAACGCTATTTAAAACATTTGTTAAAAGAGGTGTCCACAGCTCTGGTTCTGATTTGTATGTTGATCGGGACACCATCCGGTCCCGATGCCTTCCCTGAGGCGCTTTCTTTAATGGCCCTCATTACCTCTTTATGATCAAAGACGATCCCCAAAGGGAACGGCTCTGAGCACTCATGATTATTACTGGAGATGTTACTGACCCTTGTGTCGGAGTTTTTATACAGTTTAGAGAAGTGTTTAACCCATCCTTCTCCTGGTACTACAACATCAATAATGTCTATGTCTCTTTCTAAAAAGAAGGGAGCGTTAACCACCCTCCAAAACATTGTGTTATCATTTTTTAAACACGCTTCGTGGAGGCTCTGCCAGAGTTCGTGTTTTAATTCTGACTTCCTATTGGCTATAGCATCCTTATAAGATTTTCGTGTCTGTCTAACCTTTTCCAAAGATCTTGGGGATTCGTGTAGGGCAGATATTAATTTTTGATGTGCCTTTGAGCAATCTTTGTTGAACCAACCTTTCGGATTATCAAAGGGTTTTTTATGGAAAATGGTCAACAATTTCTTTATCTCGCACGTAATTACCCCAAAGGAATCAGGAACTTGTTGATGGCTTTCAGTTATGGACAAACAAATTAGTAAGTGATCAAGGACTTTTGTCGCCGATTTATTCATAAAGATTTTTGGGTCTACTCTCTCCCATTTTATGTAATAGCCATTTGTACTACCTAGGCTGATGGGCGTACGATAAATCAGCTCATTAGGTTTTATCAACGCTTGTGATTTCAAAGATACCACTATTGGATAGTGATCGCTAAAAGCAAGATCTAATGTTTCCCAAGACCCGGCTAATAGTCTATGCCTACGTGATAGAAGAGCAAAATCTATTATGGTGTTCGCTCCTCTTCCGTTAAAGGTCGGTTTGAAGACCACCATAGGAGTACAGATTTCATTAAAGAAGCCCATGTCAAACTCAAAAATCAAGGTATTTAACAAATCCCCTATCCCTGAGTGAGTAAAGTGGGTCAGGACTTCAGCCCTGTTTTCCTTCAGGGGACATATACCTGTATTGTTACCGGAGCAGATGGAACAGTTAAAATTGCCTACCCATAAGAGAATCAAATCTCCTCCGCCTGATTGCTCTAGAAATTTTATGTGTCTTCGCAAGGTAAAAATAATACCTTCCCATGACGAAGCATGGGCGTTATTATAAAAATTTATGATAACTAGCTTTTTTAAGCCTAACCCGCTTACCAATAAAAGTCTGTAGAGATAAATTTAAGAACCTTAAGGTCGGATGTGTTTAATATGTAAGTAGATAACCCACCTTTATTTCTTCCATGTTTTCCATTTTTATTTGGGATGGCTGGTGTATGAAAGGTTCGATAGCCCCTCAAATGTACCTCATGGCTCAGCCATGTTTCTTGGAGACATAAAATATTGTATTTAAATATTGTCTCTTGCCAATCGGGATCGTCCATTTTATTCCTTAGACCCGCGACATTCCAGGATATGACTAGTTGACTTTTATGTGTACTCATCTCCAGTGAATCTGCCTCTCCTGTAGTACTAATTATGTCATTTTGATTTATTGTCTTGCTTGTTTTCTTACAGCCTACGGCTGGGAGAAGTTCACAATCCCTCCCTGTTATAGTATTACCAGATGGCTGTCAATCAACCCCCTCCATTCCCATAAATGGAGCAAAGCGATTTGAGGTGGCGATGTTGAACATGGGAGGCACTTCAATGCAGGTGCTTTGATTTCCTGGTCGTCAGGGGTTACCCACCAGAACTTTTGGATAAAAGTAGCTTAAGTCTCTGGTAGATATACCTCCCTCAAGACCCCCCTGGAACCAATCTCGTATGTAATTTGTCACCCTGCGGTCTCTGAAGTTTATAATAATTATGTCCCCAGGTACATCCTTCGGTCTTCTTCCCACCCAGTCCAGCCTGCTAACATTCAAAATTTCACCGTTTAGGTTTGGAGGTAAAGGCCTATTTACTCTTAGCCAATACATGGCCTTATTTTTAAGTGGCTGGTGACTTTCAAATGTTCCTACTGTCAACTCTGGTACCCCAAGTAAAACGATGATGAAAGGTTCGGCCTCGTGTGCTGGGCAGGCCCTATAATCTGTTTTTCTTTGTTGGTGGTCCTCTGTGATTTAGTCGGTGACTTCTGGCTTTTCGTGTAAGCTTGCCCTTTATCTAGAGAATCCCTGCGATTAGAGAATTCAGGAGCTATATTCATAATGTCTTTACCCTTAGTGGTGTTATCTTGAGCTTTAGGCTGCAGAATATCATTACTTACTTTGTCAGGAAACTTGGGCGCTATCCTCGGTTCGTTGGCAATCGGGGTAGATCTTTTGTTCATCAACTCTTTAAGTAAATTAGAGTTGGTAATACCCATATCTGAAATGGCCCCTAGTTGCTTAGTCATGCGTTTAACCCTCTCAATTAGTGGCAGGAGCAATGATTTAATTAAATGCTCAACATTGGTCATTAACGCTTGTTCAAGGCATGATGTTTGATGCCCCTGAGTTGGGTCACTTATATCTGAGCCTTTAGATTTAGTTGGGGTCCTATCAGCCCTACAAACTTTTGCTCGGCTCCCTTTATGCTTTGCCCCACCCCTCTTTCTTTTCATAGAAGTAGCGGCCCCGATTTTTTAGTGCTAGCAGGCTTTTCTTGGGCTCGGTTACTAGGGACGATTAATAAAGAATCTTCCGTCAAAGAGGGGGATTTCGAGGCCAGACTAGTGTTAGTGCTGGAAAGATCATATTGGATCGGTAAGGATGCTGAGAGATCTTGTAATTGCAGGGGGATGCCTATAGCATTGGTTTGATCAGAGGCCATACTAACATGCGTGGGGGTCTTTACTGACTGAATAGTCCCTAAGGATGAACGCTGTCTCTGCCATTCTAAAGATATACACCGCTCAGTTAGCAGCATTTCTTTTTCTAAAACTGAGGTGGCCCTTGTAATGAATGTATCCAAGATTCCTTGGACAGAACCTCGTGTTAACGAGCTCCGACCTAAGTTCAGCATGTTACTCATGATATATATTGTGATTTCAACACGTAAAACAAAGGAGTTTAAAACTAGTAAAATGAAACCTTACTGATTTAGCATTGAGTCTTGTTTCTTGAACCTCTGTAGGAGGCAAACATAAGGGGGGTAGCCCAGCCCAGCCTGGACAGCCCCGGACGGCCACAGACGGCCCGCCCTTTGCCCGGGCTTAGCCCGGCGACGCTCCTGCGCGCTCCTGCGACGCGGGGGAAGAGTCTGGCTTTATAGCGCCTCCTGGCGCGTTTCTGCGGGTGGCGGCTTCTGGCCGCACTGCCGGCTGGAACCTGCAGTCCTAGCTGTCCCCGGAGGCAAAGAGCCTCCCCCGCACAGCAGCCGCAAGAAGTTGGAAATGGCTTGCGGTAGCGGGGGGAGAATGGGGAATCAGCAGCAAAGCAGCAGCCCAGGAAAGGAAAATGGCTCAAGCTCCAGGCAGGTAAAATGTCACGCAGGCAACTGGCGTTACCAACAGGGTCCCCCGCTCCACCGGAGAAGAGTCTGGCTTTATAGCGCCTCCTGGCGCGTTTCTGTGGGTGGCGGCTTCCGGCCGCACTGCTGGCTGGAACCTGCAGTCCTAGCTGTCCCCGGAGTCAAAGAGCCTGCCCCGCACAGCGGCCGCAAGAAGTTGGAAATGGCTTGCGGCAGCGGGGGGAGAATGGGGAAGCAGCAGCAAAGCAGCAGCCCAGGAAAGGAAAAGGGCTCAAGCTCCAGGCAGGTAAAATGTCACGCAGGCAACCGGCGTTACCAACAGGGTCCCTCGCTCCACCAGGGAAGAGTCTGGCTTTATAGCGCCTCCTGGCGCGTTTCTGCGGGTGGCGACTTCCTGCCACACTGCAGGCTGGAACCTGCAGTCCTAGCTGTCCCCGGAGTCAAAGAGCCTCCCCCGCACAGAGGCCACAAGAAGTTGGAAATGGCTTGCGGCAGCGGGGGGAGAATAGGGAAGCAGCAGCAAAGTAGCAGCCCAGGTAAGGAAAAGGGCTCAAGCTCCAGGCAGGTAAAATGTCACACAGGCAACCGGCATTACCAACAGGGTCCCCCGCTCCACCGGGGAAGAGTCTGGCTTTATAGCGCCTCCTGGCGCGTTTCTGCGGGTGGCGGCTTCCGGCCGCACTGCAGGCTGGAACCTGCAGTCCTAGCTGTCCCCGGAGTCAAAGAGCCTCCCCCGCACAGCGGCCGCAAGAAGTTGGAAATGGCTTGCGGCAGCGGGGGGAGAATGGGGAAGCAGCAGCAAAGCAGCAGCCCAGGAAAGGAAAAGGGCTCAAGCTCCAGGCAGGTAAAATGTCACGCAGGCAACCGGCGTTACCAACAGGGTAATATGCTGATCATGGAATCACCAATCCATAAACACAATGAACAGGGACAGCATAGGCACTTTAGGACTGATCAGCGGCAGCCACGTTCTGTAGTGGGAGTACCTACCGGGCAGTGACGTGGAGAGGGGGAGGGGCAATGCATACATTCTGCTGTTTTTGGCTGGTAGAACTGGTCCCTGCTGTTAGCACACCAGTAATTCTGAGTGTCGTAAAAACCTAGAAAGTTGTAATTCTGTTTTTCGACAAAAAGGATCAGAATTACTAGCCTGCACCTTGTGACGGTAAAAGTTAAGGAATTTTCCTTAAATCAAAAATCCACATAATAAATTCCCCATCGACCCATTATCCTGGCCAAAGTGAACACATCCATAACTTGTCACTGCCAGTGAACATTCCTCCTGGTTCTGCGTTAGTTGCTTTGAACAAACGGCTGCCAGACTACACACTTGTGGCCACCTAAATGACGCGAAAGTTGAATATTAAGTCCTCGCTCATCACCGTTAAAATGAAAACGGATACTGTTCGAATTGTAAGGCGATGTAGCTGCAACTTCTTGTCAACATATCTAAATATTATGAAATGGAAACAGAAAATGGAATTCTTTTGTTCCCCTAAACATAAATGTCGTGGGATAAGGTCGGCTACAACTGCTACGTTCTCCCTTGATTACTAGGGGCCTCATTTATGAGGCCTTGTGTCAGTTTTGCGCTTCCGATGCGTCACTTTTTGTGACGCATCGGCGGCATAAAACATGCCTCCTATTGCGCACTATTTACAGATGCGTTACTTTGTAAACCCCTGCGCTACATTATACCTGCGTCAGGTATAATGTATGCAGAGGGGGCGTTCCCTCGCAAAAAGCCTCATAATAGTGACGCAGTGAAATCTGAGATTTCACTGCGTCACTTTTAGGACGCTGTTGCATCAAAATCTTGCGCCTGCCTCATGCTTTCCCCATGTGAAAGGACGCATTGCTGGAGTTGCGTCACTTTTGTGACACACTGCAGCAATGCGTGACTTTTGCGATTACAGATGCGTCAGAAATACTGACGTATCTGTAACTCCTTGCGCCATGATGCGTCATACTGTAAATATGACGCATCATTGGTCTCGCAAGGAGGGCGCAGTGAAAAGTGACGTATCACTGTTTTCACGCAGCGATGCGTCACTTTTCATAAATGATGCCCTCGGTGCACGCTGTATTAAACCCATCTGCATGTTCCACTGTGAATGTAGCTTTTATCAGCTCTACAGTGCAAGACGTTCCACGGCTGGGGCTGATCATTTTTCTTCATGTGTATGATTTTCAGTCCCCCTCCCTCCCTCTGCCCCATGAGAAACGTCAGTTTCACGTACATTCATTATTTTCTATAACTTATTATTTCCTTTTTATGTTTTATTTAATTGTTACACAACTCAATTGAATCCTATTTGTTTTCATTTTAATTACTGTTGACCCGCAGTTTCTTTCAGAACTTGAACATTTCTTTAAATCGTTTCGCTTGGTATACTTTTTACTCATTCACAGTGGCTTGATTTAAACATGGTCTTCTGCAAAAGCAGCACGCTCTCTTGTTAACCATGATACAGAACTGCCAGGATGTGTTTATCAGACTGCTGTCATTTATTCTCCTTTAGTTGAGCTTAGCTTTAGAGCCGTATAGTTTACATACTTCGTTGCCACCTTGTATTGTGTACATTACATTGGCCTGTGGCACTTTTTAGCGTGTTTCTGTGAGGTGATGTTGTAGATATGCAAAGTGTAAGATCTTCGACATTTTGATTTACAAATGCACTAGTCTTATGAGATATAATTATCCAGGTGACAGTAAAGTGGAGTCCTCATTTTAACTAGTGGTGTCTTATAAACACTTAGCTATCTGTTGTCTAGCTATAACGAGCAGCTGACCCTGGCCCTTATAGAACGAGGCCTGTATCTTGTATCTAAATAATGGCTGAAGTCCTTCTCGCTAACATTATGCTATTTCATTTGTTCGGTGATACGTGCACATCTTTCCGTTGTGAGAACAGCGTTACCAAATAAAGAACAAAAATATATATTTTCTGAACAAGGAGCATTTCAACGCAGGATGGGCCTTTTCAAATCAGGTCACATGTGGCTGAAGGGTAATTTTAGTGGAAACCTGGAATGCCTCTTCACTGGAAACTAACAATCACTTTTTCACTGAGTATAATATTAAGCATAAAACTGTCACAAAAGATCCGTGAACGTGAATGACAGAATGAAAGCCTGGGTCTTGCCATCAATTTATCATGATTATTTTATAATGATCACTTCTTTAAAAGCACATGCAAAATTAAGATTAGTCATACAAAAATGCATCTGGATATGACATTTAAAGAATGATATGCATAATGTATCGAAAATTAACATTCATAACCCATGGACTTAAAATAATCCTTGTTTCTGACATTTTTCATTTGTGACAGCATTGCTGGCTGAAATGTGAACGAAAATTCCAGTGCTTGCTGACTAAATATTGGCTGATTTTGACAAAATGCGAGTTTGTATTCCTGTTTTTTATCATTATAAGGGTAGGTCATTGGGTACAGAAATTAGGAGCTCATAGAATAAGATCCTTTGGCAAAGCAGAATGTGCAGTTTGCACTTGGGCTGGTCTGCAAAGATGTAACATGTAACATATGAACTAATATATTGAATCGCAATTTGCATATTGGCACGGATGTTGCAAAGTGGACCGTCCTCTGAATTTTAGTTAGGCAAGTCATCATTTGTAACCACTGCAAATCGCTGAGAATATCAGGATGATGGCCCTCAAGGGATAGTATTCATCAATCCTTGCATTTGCTCAAAGTTTAACAAATTTAAGGGAGCATGTGTCCATTAAAATGTTTCCCACTTAGGACTATTGAAGGAGAGCAAGTAGTGTTCACCTGGACAACGGCCTACTCACCTGCAGCTACTATATATGATTCCCAAAGACAAAGCTGTTCCCGGAAAAAACTTCCCCTCTGCAAATCAGTTACCACCCCCTTGAGGAGTTGGTAACTTTTCAATAGTTTGCACCCACAATTGTATTTGCAAATCATTGATACATAACATTTTAAATCATAATGAGGAGGGGGAGAACTATTTTACATCTCTTCCAATTTCGATTCAAATGATTGTAAACCCTCTTTTGTTATTCAGATAGGCTTCTCAGTCTCTCATAAGACGATTAGTACATAGCCCAACAGCATTTTCTAGTCTTAACCCTGTGGTTTCATTAATTGTAGGTTTTGCGACTTCAAAACATTTTATACTTCTGGAGTCAGATGTACGACCCTATTTTGCATGAACAAACGGGTTTGTGACCCGTTTGCACATGCAAAATACAATAGGGCCATGTACATTTTTGTTTTTGGGAGAAAACTGCAGCTTTGTAATTGCGCCGAGCACCAGTGTCTCTAATATGTGTTCATTTAAGAGAGACACTGCCAGTCTGAAGAATTTACGGAGCTGCTAGGACCTGAAGCCCAGCATCACACGTTTGAGATACTGCTGCGCGGAGCAATTACAAAACTGCAGTGTTCGCCCAAAACTAAAAAGAACATGAAGAAGAAGGAATCACAACTTTCACACGAGTGGACCCAAATTGCTAAGAGTGGATTATGACGTTGTCTTAAAAATTGAACCACCCTCTGACTCAACTTATATGACTGCCCAACAGCAGAGTCCTACACCTCTAGAAATCCCAGCCCTGAGGACGACCTTCTTTAAAACCTCTCGGTCCACACACAAAGGTCGAAACGCGTCGGCACACCCACCAGTCCCTTCACGTAGGCCAAGAGCATTTGCAGTCCTCCACTTGAAGTTGATTCCAATTAGCAGGATATTCAGTTTAAGGTTCAACAAAAGACACAAGTTGTCCCTCCCCTGTCTTTAATATCTTTGAGATGTGCTCTGACCTATCCAACACATGGACCAGTATTTGTACAGTGTTAAGGATATTTGGTTGCTCCATATCCTGGTACCAGCAACAGAAACTGTAGGACAGGATTAAATCTGCATTGTAAATGTATTTGTAAATGTCTTCTCACTAATGTGTTGCACAATTTCATGTGTTATGATGACTCCATGTATACGACTGCCCAACAGCAGAGTCCTACACCTCTAGAAATCCCAGCCCTGAGGACGACCTTCTTTAAAACCTCTCGGTCCACGCACAAAGGTCGAAACACATCGGCACACCCACCACTACCTTCACGTAGGCCAAGAGCATTTACAGTCCTACACTTGAAGTTGATTCCAGTTAGCAGGATATTCAGTTTAAGGGTCAACAAAAGACAAATGTTGTCCCTCCCCTGTCTTTAATATCTTTGAGATGTGCTCTGACCTATCCAACACATGGACCAGTATTTGTACAGTATAAAGGATAATTGGTTGCTCGATATCCTGGTACCAGCAACAGAAACTGTAGGAAAGGATTACATCTGCATTGTAAATGTATTTGTAAATATCTTCTCACTAATGTGTTGCACAATTTCATGTGTTTTGATTTGTGTTTTTTGGCACTGCACGTCTTTCTCGATATCATGTATGTATTTCAGCATGTACGAGTTGATGCTATGTAGTTAATCCACAGATGTATCTTCTTTTTAAAGTCAGAAAAAAACAATAGAAGTTTGTTATAATAAAAAGATTTTTAGAAAAAAATAAAGTAAAAAGTACTTATGAATATATAAAAAAAGCTGTCTTTGGATGTTTTCTATTTGTATATTTTGAAAAAGGTTGTACATTTTTGAAAATGGGATTTATTAGATACTAATGAGTGTAAGTCTATTACTGATAAGAAAACTAGGGTAAAAGTACATTGACTTTTGTATCTAAATTTAATAATGATCAATGGTCCAAGAGATACTCTTCTTTTTAAAAATATTGTCTAATTCCAGCCTCTTTGGTCCTTAACAGAATCACTCCCCTTGATCTTTACACACTTTTACAAAGTTAGCATTGCAATGTCCTAAACTGGTTGATGCCTGCATCCTTGCCCCGCTGAATTTCACCTTATCAGTACATTTTTCTTAAAGTAAGTCCATAGGTACGTGCTGACGGGGCCAATCCACTCTTTGTATCTGACCCGCACTCAATTATGGTCAACATCATTTTATGACTTTGACTTGGTTCCATGCGACTAGATGTCTGCGTTTGGTGCTTTGATATTTTAGGTGCTATTTTTTATCTTAAACTTAAAAAAATTATAACTCCAGTTTTACAGATTTTAATTTTGCTATTTTGGAGACAAATAATTGAATATATTTTACTCTATTTTTCTAAATTGGTGTAGGATTTTTCTTGTGTTGTGTTTCTCTTTATTACTGTTTATGTGCCTCATAAGTACTTTACACATTGCCTCTAGGTTAAGTCTGACTGCTTTTGTGCCAAGCTAAAAGGGAGTTAAGCACAGGTTAATTTAGGACTTTTGTGGTTCACTCTGACAGAGATTGTAGCTGTTGCTTGAATAACTAACAATCCAATTTCTCACACTTTGCATTGAGTTTTATTTCCTGTACAATTTAATGTCATTATAAGCTTCTCCATAAATGTAACATAATGCATTGTCAAGTGGTTCCTTAATGCAGGTAACCAGATCCACAAATTTAGACATCAGTGCAAGAATTCATTAGAGTATGGCTACATCTGTAGTGCAGGAGGGATGTGAAAACATTTTAACAAACAGTCCTGGGAGTTTAACAACTGTTTGTTCCTATATTTGGTGTTTGCTGGTACCTTTAAAGGGGCTGCAGGCATTTCTCAATCATGCTTTGCAAAAGCTCTGAGTCAACACAAGACATGGTTGGTGTTCCTTCATTTGCATGTGAATATCAGCTCTGTTGGACTTGACCCTTTTGGCAGGTTCACCCCAAAACTTTTTGCTTATAAAGGTGACCTGATGTTAGTTGTTTTTGGCTTCTGCGCACTTTGACACGATGTCCCAGTGTAAAGTGCGTGCACAATCTGAGTGCGTGTGGTAAGATTGGCCTGCCCTCCCATAGGAATGCATGGGGGATATGTGTGTCCATGGTAATTCCTGGTGTGAGAGGAGTGCAGGGACTAGTTTGGTATGTGCGAACTCATGAGAATAAATGCTGCGCAATGGTGCGCGCAGATTTATTGTATCTAGTGGAGAAGTGCCACTTTTAGAAGTTGGCATTTCTGTGTGCAGTGAATGTGAATTGCCTGTCTGGCTTGTGAGTGACAGGGGCTGGCTGGTGCGCCTGGCTCCAGGAGCCAGGATGGGTTTGCCCGGTGGTGAATAGGGAGATCTGCATGTAGATGGGAGGGAGGAGTTGCACCTGGGACCTGAATAGGGCTGTGCCTTCCCTCCACAATGCTGGCTCCACCCCTTGTGGTGAGTCTGATGTCCCTAGCTTGTCCTGTGAATAGGGAGAGGGGCTGAGCAAAACAAAGTGCTCCAGAACCAGTTGTAACTGGTTCTCCCCTTGCCCTACAGCTTTAGACAAAGGAGATGTGGGTATAAAAAGGGGCTGTGACCCCATGGAAATGTTGTTCTCTTGTTCCTGACTTGAGGGGGGTCTGATGCTGCTGCTGGGTGCCAGGAGGAACCGCCACTGGGGACTGCCTCCCTGCTGGAGGGCCCTGTGAGCTGGCCCCTGGGCCCAGCCTTTGCCCCCCTTACATTCCTACAGATTTGCTTTGGACTCTGGACCCCAAGCGCCTGGGAAGCACCATATCTTCATTGTCCTGAGGAGCGTTTGGCTTCCCATTGCTGAAGAGGTGCTTTATTTTCCTAGGGGGTACAAAAGGGGGTGGTGATGGACGGAGCATCTGAATCAATCAAACGCTCACGCCCAGTCAAAAGATCTGGGTTTAACCCATCACCGTTCTTTAGCCCACTCTGCCACCCCAGTTTAGACATGGCTGTATGCAAATCAGTCTGACCCTGTGCCTCATGGGAACAGTCCAGCCCGAACTGCCAAGCCATGTTTTCCCTGTACCGGAAACAAGCTTCCAAGGACCAGTTTCTGGCATTCCAGCCGTCTTCAGCCTGGCTTGCTTGAATCCAGTGGCAAAATGAACAAGGGACTCACGTCTGAGCATACCCTGCCACACTTATGGCCGCCAAAGCGGTACAAAAGGGGGTGGTGATGGTCGGAGCATCTGAATCAATCAAACACTCACACCCAGTCAAAAGATCTGGGTTTAATCCATCACCGTTCTTTAGCCCACTCTGCCACCCCAGTTCAGACATGGTTATATGCAAATCCGTCTGACCCTGTGCCTCATGGGAACAGTCCAGCCCGAACTGCCAAGCCATGTCTTCCCTGGACTGGAAACAAGCTTCTGAGGACCGGTTTCTGGCATTCCAGCCGTCTTCAGCCCGGCTTGCTTGAATCCAGTGGCAAAATGAGCAAGAGACTCACGTCTGAGCATACCCTGCCACACTTATGGCGGCCAAAAGCGGTACAAAAGGGGGTGGAGATGGACAGAGCATCTGAATCAATCAAACACTCACATCCAGTCAAAAGATCTGGGTTTAATCCATCACCGTTCTTTAGCCCACTCTGCCACCCCAGTTCAGACATGGCTATATGCAAATCAGTCTGACCCTGTGCCTCATAGGAACAGTCCAGCCCGCGCTGCCAAGCCATGTCTTCCCTGGACCGGAAACAAGCTTCCGAGGACCGGTTTCAGGCATTCCAGCCGTCTTCAGCCCGGCTTGCTTGAATCCAGTGGCAAAATGAGCCAGGGACTCACTCCTCTATAAGTCCCTAGTAAATGGTACATGTGAGGGCATACCTGCATGAACAGACATACCCTTGTGCTGGTCAGTTCCATAAATGTCAGTGCAAGTGGACAGGGAAGCCATTTTAGAACATATGCTACATGATGGGTTCACTAAAAAGTGCGATTTTTGATATCAAACATCTCGTATTGATAAACTCACACTGATTCCAGTGTTGGATTTGCCAATACATACCCACACCCCTGAAAACCTACCAGCCCCTTGTGTGCTCACTTCCCAGCCTGCCATACGAGACACTGTTCTGACCTTCTAGCGGGACAGTCTTTTGTTCTCAGGAAACCCAGAGTAAAAGGCGGTCTGAGAAGAAGGTGTCACACTCCTTCCCACCGGATGACCTGCCCATTAGTCTAGACCGGCAAACTTCAAACAGCTGCCACTTTTGAAATGAGTATCTGGCTCCCTCACAGGAGAGGAAGCTGACTCCCTTTGTCCAGAACCCATTTGGCATCTGGACAGACAGGAAAATTAGCTAGTCAGGTATATTAGCCACCCCCAGGCTAGTACCACCCCTAATGTTGGCTAAACTGAGGGGGACACGACGCTTCAGAAGTAACCATCTTTTTGATGGTATACTTAGTAATACTGGGACAGGGTTTTTCTACTTTCTAGAGGAAGTGGTCATATAGGGGGTGTAGTGACCCCGGGATCAGTAGCTCATTGGCTACAACCCTGCACTCCCCTAATGCACCTAAATGTAGGAATTAGGGGATCCACTGACACCAGAACAGCAGATTCAACTGACCTGAAAGGCAAAGAAGGACACAAAGGTAGCATCATGCAAGAAAATCCAGCAACTGAATTGTCGCTAACTCTTCTTGCTGCCTTCGCCAATTGCACCAAAAGTCAACAGTCCTGCAGCTGCAAAGTCCCCAAAGCCTCCATGTTGGCCTTGGCCCTTTTCCCTGAAATTTTTTGTTTTTCGCTCCCCTAATTCAGGATGTCCCCCCATTATGATGAAGTTGTATTGGCCCTGTGAGGTTGAGATGCCCTGTGTAATATTAAAATCAATGCTAAGGTGCAGGTGCTCTCTACTTCCATCATGGCTGCCACTGACCCCTGCCACTGCGGCGTGGTCTTTTTAGTCGCACTCTAGTTGCCAGGAGCTGGCTGGAACGCCTAAACATTGTAGCCATACCAGCCTGCCTTGCCTGCCCATAGTTGTAAATGTAAATGTAAATGTCATGGTACTTATAGAGCGCACTGTCACCAGACGGTCACCTTGCGGTGTCGCCTATGCGGCTTCCTGGCGCTGATACTCATACCGCTGTGGAACCCCTCCTGGCTTTCCCTGTGAAGTGTCCACTCCTGGGCACCACGATACAGTGGATGAGGCGTAACTACACCCCAAATCCAGACGCACAGCTATAATCGTAGAACTTTAAGTTACTTATTGCCGTTTTCACTGTTCTTTTTGCTGAATAAATCCATTTTACACCAAGTTTCAGTTTGTATTGGTTCTTTAATTCCAATGTGCTATCCCCACATGATTGGCCAATGTTTAAATAACACTTCTCATGCCACGGATATGCCACAACTGGCCTTTTTCCGGGCACGCGTCAAACATTTAACATCCTTAATATACAGTGATGATGTCACCCAATGCATTTCAGACTTTTCTAAGTCCTTCCTCAGGGGTCCACTGAAAGATTAAAAAACGTTGCTATAAACATTTTGCTTAAATAACTGCAGTTAAACGCAATTCGTAACAAGGTCACAAGATTATACTACTTTCAAAATCTCCCCATGGTTGTACAAATTTTAAGCGCTGCCCTCGAAAACCGGAGCCAAAAAGCTACCGTGATTAGATTAAAAAGAATCCCCTAACTAACTTCTTTATCACGATGTTTACCCCTCCACAACCTTACGTACAGTACCCAGTAAATAACCCAAATGGTTCTCATTTTCTCTCCCCTTGCTCTTTACCCGAATTTATTGCCTCTCATTTCCATACCTGTAACTTTCAGTTCCCTTTACACACACGATGGCGGCGTTTAACTGCACGCCATCTTCTTCCACAGATTTAACTGCTTAGATGATACCCCGCCTTTTTCACCTCACCTATCACAACCTATCGTTAACCTCCACTCTATTTACCTATATCCCCCATAATGCCTCTATGCGCCAAACCCGGTAAATGCATCCAATCCCCTGCATGTTGTTGAAAACTTTCTCCCTCTGTGCCGTACGTAATTATCCAAGCAGACTCCTTGCTATCCCCCTCCCACCCAGTTGATCTTATTACATGCGCAAAAAAAAAGGTCTTCCTGACCACGTAATGCAGTTCATACGATGACATTTTACATGCCAGCTAGTTTAAGAAATGAACAATAAAACAGTAATTCATGATACTCATGTCCTTGCTCTATACAAACAAAATGCTCCCAAGCTGGTTTCTTCGGCATTAAAGATGTGCTTTACACATGCGTTTTCAAGTCCATTGGAATTTGTTGATCACATGTTTGATTTATTCCTTTCTTTTAGTGGGTGCTACGTACAGATGGGCAGTGTATTTCACAAATCAAACGAAAGTTGCCGTGCACTCCCAGTTCTTGAAAATTAAACCATTATACTCCTTTTTTCACAGTTTGAACTTTTTTTTGCGTGCTCCCTGGATGACGTGGTCCGCCCTTTGCCACTTGGAAGTAGACAATACGATACAGTGGATGAGGCGTAACTACACCCCAAATGTAGGTAAATAGAGTGGAGGTTAACGATACTGGGTACTGTACGTAAGGTTGTGGAGGGGTAAACATCGTGATAAAGAAGTTAGTTAGGGGATTCTTTTTAATCTAATCACGGTAGCTTTTTGGCTCCGGTTTTCGAGGGCAGCGCTTAAAATTTGTACAACCATGGGGAGATTTTGAAAGTAGTATAATCTTGTGACCTTGTTACGAATTGCGTTTAACTGCAGTTATTTAAGCAAAATGTTTATAGCAACGTTTTTTAATCTTTCAGTGGACCCCTGAGGAAGGACTTAGAAAAGTCTGAAATGCATTGGGTGACATCATCACTGTATATTAAGGATGTTAAATGTTTTTGACGCGTGCCCGGAAAAAGGCCAGTTGTGGCATATCCGTGGCATGAGAAGTGTTATTTAAACATTGGCCAATCATGTGTGGATAGCACATTGGAATTAAAGAACCAATACAAACTGAAACTTGGTGTAAAATGTATTTATTCAGCAAAAAAACCAGTGAAAACGGCAATAAGTAAATTTAAAGTTCTACGATTATAGCTGTGCGTCTGGATTTGGGGTGTAGTTACGCCTCATCCACTGTATCGTATTGTCTACTTCCACGTGGCAAAGGGCGGACCACGTCATCCAGGGAGCACGCAAAAAAAAAAGTTCAAACTGTGAAAAAAGGAGTATAATGGTTTAATTTTCAAGAACTGGGAGTGCACGGCAACTTATGTTTGATTTGTGAAATACACTGCCCATCTGTACGTAGCACCCACTAAAAGAAAGGAATAAATCAAACATGTGATCAACAAATTCCAATGGACTTGAAAACGCATGTGTAAAGCACATCTTTAATGCCGAAGAAACCAGCTTGGGAGCATTTTGTTTGTATAGAGCAAGGACATGAGTATCATGAATTACTGTTTTATTGTTCATTTCTTAAACTAGCTGGCATGTAAAATGTCATCGTTTGAACTGCATTACGTGGTCAGGAAGACCTTTTTTTTGCGCATGTAATAAGATCAACTGGGTGGGCGGGGGATAGCAAGGAGTCTGTTTGGATAATTACGTACGGCACAGAGGGAGAAAGTTTTCAACAACATGCAGGGGATTGGATGCATTTACCGGGTTTGGCGCATAGAGGCATTATGGGGGATGTAGGTAAATAGAGTGGAGGTTAACGATAGGTTGTGATAGGTGAGGTGAAAAAGGCGGGGTATCATCTAAGCAGTTAAATCTGTGGAAGAAGATGGCGTGCAGTTAAACGCCGCCATCGTGTGTGTAAAGGGAACTGAAAGTTACAGTTATGGAAATGAGAGGCAATAAATTCGGGTAAAGAGCAAGGGGAGAGAAAATGAGAACCATTTGGGTTATTTACTGGGTACTGTACGTAAGGTTGTGGAGGGGTAAACATCGTGATAAAGAAGTTAGTTAGGGGATTCTTTTTAATCTAATCACGGTAGCTTTTTGGCTCCGGTTTTCGAGGGCAGCGCTTAAAATTTGTACAACCATGGGGAGATTTTGAAAGTAGTATAATCTTGTGACCTTGTTACGAATTGCGTTTAACTGCAGTTATTTAAGCAAAATGTTTATAGCAACGTTTTTTAATCTTTCAGTGGACCCATGAGGAAGGACTTAGAAAAGTCTGAAATGCATTGGGTGACATCATCACTGTATATTAAGGATGTTAAATGTTTTCGACGCGTGCCCGGAAAAAGACCAGTTGTGGCATATCCGTGGCATGAGAAGTGTTTTTAAACATTGGCCAATCATGTGTGGATAGCACATTGGCATTAAAGAACCAATACAAACTGAAACTTGGTGTAAAATGGATTTATTCAGCAAAAAGAACAGTGAAAACGGCAATAAGTAAATTTAAAGTTCTACGATTATAGCTGTGCGTCTGGATTTGGGGTGTAGTTAAGCCTCATCCACTGTATCGTATTGTCTACTTCCACGTGGCAAAGGGCGGACCACGTCATCCAGGGAGCACGCAAAAAAAAGTTCAAACTGTGAAAAAAGGAGTATAATGGTTTAATTTTCAAGAACTGGGAGTGCACGGCAACTTTCGCTTGATTCACTCCTGGGCACCCCCAGGGTGAAGCCAGGCATCCTTAGCGCTGTTGGGGCCGGTGTGGAGGCTAAGCAAGCTATTGCCCAGAGTTGCAGCGTGGGGCCCGTGATTAGAATAGGCACCGAGGCGAGAATTAATAGGTCCGAGGAAATTGAGCCCGAGACCCCGCCGAGGCGGGAATCGAACCCTGGTCCCTGGCCAGAACTCTACATCAGGGTCTGCCGCTCTAACCATTAAGCCACACTCCTCCACATAGTTAGAGTAGGGAAGCTCCTGGAACATTCTAGAATAGGGGCGGAGCCTATTACTGCCATCTTAGAGAGTGGTCACCTGACCTGGGACTATAAAAGAAAAAGGAGGGAAAGTTTTCAGTCAGTTGGGGCTTCACTGACCTGGGGGACCCTACGCAGGAGATTTAGGTAGTAGGGCCTAGTCAGAAACCTATACCACTGGGGGTGACAGGGTTTAGGCGCTGCCCACCAAGCTGTGTGAGGAACACTGAACTAGCCCACTGATCTGGCCCGGCGGGAGGGGAACCCAGGGACCACCTGCAGTGACATGCTGAGGAATCCTGTCAGCAGCCTTCAACTCAACCCCCCTTCCCCCTTCCAGAAACCAAGAATTTGTACCACAGAAGGGCGCCAGAACCACCAAGTGCCAAGAAGAATCCTCACAGCCCAGAGGACTACTGGGGATCAACCAGGTACTGGCCTGTGCTGCGCCTGCGCCCCCTGCCTTTACCTGGGCCTGTGCTTTCCTGCCTAACTCCCCCTGACTGAGCTGCCTGAATTGCTGTCCTGCCTGACCTGATCTGGCTACCCAACGCTAGCTCCCTGAGCTGACTGAACTGCCTGAGGCTCAGGCGCTGTAACTGCCTGCAGAAGCGTTAGACCCTGAGTGCCAGACTGCTGTCATTGCTCCCAGAGCGCTCTTGCTTAACATCCACCACAGCGCCGAGGCCTGACGCACTGTGCCCCTGAGCACTGTTTTGGCCCTGCCCACGCTGTGCCTAGAAGCGCCGACGCCCCAGAGGGCCCCCCTGCTGAGGCGCTAGTGAAAACTCACCGCCACAGCCCAGAGCTGTTCGCGCCCTACGGAGGCGCCTGAGGAAGCAGATCCCTTTGGCACTGATTTTAGGCACTAGGACTTTGTCCTGTGCTGAAAAATCAGATTTTGCTTTCTGACCCATGAGTAGACATTCTACTTGAACTGCAGCTTCCTCAGCATGAGCAGCAGATTTCTCAACAGGAGCAGTCATGACCTGCCGCAACGGCTTGCACAGAGAAATCATACGGGAGATAGTTAAGCGTGCAATTTTTGGATGTGGGAGCTCGCCAACATAACGTTAGCGAGCCATGTAAGAGAAAAAACTCGACTTTGCGTCACTTCCATGGATCCTTGCAACAGAGTGGAAAAAGCTCTGTGAATTCCGCCGTTGGAGTGGAATTCTTCTCCTTCCCCCACACTGCACCTGTTGCCCAAAGCCTGATTTGAAGTGGGCCAAAAGTATCAGTGTGGCCCACCAGCCATCCAGAGATTGAGTCCAGTGCGCTGACACCGCTCATGGACTCCCCAATGTTGCCTGCAGCCTCTGCATGCAAGCCCTAATATCGCAACTGCTCCCGGTAAGAAAAACTTGATGCCTAAGGACACCTCTGCGCCCGTTGCCCCTAGACCATGGAGAAGAGTATCAATCTGTCCCTACATCCTCAAGCATCAAGAGGGGACTCTCCAATTATTAGTAGCAACCCAAGCAAGTCCTCAGGCCCTTAGGAAACTTATCTCACTCTCCAGATTTCCCACTAAATCTCTGGATTATTCAAACAAGCATGAAATTATATGTGAATTTCTCATTTGCTTGCAAAAAGTGTTAGCATCAATACTGGATCTTCTAGAAAAATCTCTATCAAATTCTGATCACTTTCTGGAAATACAATCCACAGTATTACAATTTCTGGTAGCTCAGAAAAACAACCAAACATCATCAAGGTCCTCCTAAAGTAAACAAACTACAAAATAATGAAGAAATTACTTGTACCCATGGTTCATCTCACTCCAAGAGAAATCCATTCATTCTGAGTTCTAAACCAGAAAACGACAAGATTAACCCAAACCATCAAAATAAGCAATAAAGCAAAATAATTTAAAAAAGGAAAGGCACGTACAATTTATCTTGTGCGAAAGCTGTTTTCATATTGCACAGAAGATAGTGAGGCTCATATAATTCCTCAGTATTATCCAATTTTTACTCAAACAGGAACATCAATGCCCTCTTAACAAGTTTTGTCATCTATCTCTGAACCACAAAACTTAAGGATGATTCCACCTAAAAAAACAAAACCTGAACAACTCTCTAATTTAACTATATGAACATTAAGGAAAATATTGAGCTCATATTTCTCTCTAATGATTTCTGAGCATTCCCCATCGGAAACGATCACTCAATTGAAAAAGCGTCCTCAACCTCCTGCATACACTTCCTTCTCTACAATCTCTATCATCTTCAAATCTTTTTATCTTATCCTGATAAGTTTATCATTTCAATGGCAAGAGTACATTTTTGGTCCGGTGTGATCCCATCAATCATTTTAAACAAGAGTGAAATACTGCGGAAATTCGGATTCAATGAAATTGAAGTCAAATCAAATATCCCATTTGCATTCCCTAAGCCATCATCTGTCCCAACAGCAGAGTAGCAACAACATGTTTTAATTCCCCACCAAAATGATTCCATTGGCGGCTTCCTCCAAACCCAAGCTGACAAATTAACAATCTGCATTACTGAATGTGATAGACAGATCTGTGATCACAGCCTCTCTGAACCTAAAATATATAAAAAGGTCGACTCCCGGTCATGGCTTCCTGGCAATTTATAGGGAAACAGGCAGGGCAGAGGAGTAAAACTTACTTTTTAGCAAACAAATTTCCAGCAAGAACATAGATATTCTTTCTTGGAACATAGCAGGTCTGGACCTTTATTAACTCTATTATCTTTTAGATAGCTTTCCCGCAATTGTCTTCCTTCATGAAACCTGGTTCCTTGGAAACCTTGATCTACAAAATGACTTTGTATTCGAAATCTCTTCAACAAGGGTAAACCCTGGCCATGCAAAGGGTGGCCTCATTATCTTGCTAAAAGAAAAAATAAAGTGGGACTTCAAAAAGTAAGTCCTCAAGGTGTTGATTCAGTATTGCTTTTCAAAATCTATGTTCCACCTGGACCTGAATTCAGTGCTTTGCTAGTAACATTTTTTGACCATATTGAATTAACTCTTGAAGCTGTGTTAATTCCCAAGCCATCTTAACAGGAGAATTTAATGAGAACATTTCGATTCTCTCAATAAAATCATGCAGTAATAAAGATGCCAAAATGTTCTGGTCAATACCTGTTCCCGCTTTTCTCAAGTCGATAAAAGCAGATAAACAGGGGAAAATTTTACTACTAGAGTTATCCAACAATATTAACGGTGCGATTCTGAATTGCAGATTGGAAGGTGACACACCGGCAAGCTTTACAAGAAAGGGGGTCTCCAGCAGGTCCATATTTGACTATATAATTTGTAGTCTAAATCTTGTAAAAAAATGTAACAACCTTAGTACACACTTCACAAAAAGGAGTGACCATGCGGTAATTCATTTAAATCTTGATTTTAATCTATTTCCCCTTCGTCTATATTGCACATAAATGGGGCCCCTCAAGTAGCTCAAAAACAAGGGCAAATTATCTTGAACTCACCAGCAAAATTAATGAAGCAATAATCTCTAAACAATTGAATATAATACACAACAATATCACTCGATTTTATATTATGAGCAAACTCTCGCAGCTATAACATATGCACCACAGAAGACGTTCCTCCCCCTTAACACCTTCTCCAAGATAAAGATCTCTCTGGGAGGGGACATTTCCAAAAGAAGAAATAATCGTATCAGACTGCAAGTCCAATTACTGCTTCTAGGAAACAAGAAATCCTTACAAAAAAACTGAAAAGAATTAAGAAGAAAAACAGTAGGAAAAAATTTTGACAAAAACTGGATCGATTTTCATATGACAGACCAACAGAAAAATAGTAAGCAATTGTGGCAACTGATCGCAAATGGAATTGGAAGCAAAAAAATCACTAATGGCCACTCCGGTCTCACAGAAAGATTAGGAAAGTTATCTTTTTGAAGGCTATAAAGCAAAACCTAATCTCTAAAGCAACGGTGAAGTTCGCATTTTGAGGTCTTCATTTGAATCTGATCAGCAGATAAATCCACCCTCGGAAACGCAAATTGAATCATACATCAGGAAGCAGGGCCCTCGGCAGCTATGGGCCCGTACATGATTCCAGCAAAAGTGCTCCAAAGTAATCCACTAAAATGGAGCAAGTTTTAGCACCTCTTTTCTCGTATTGCTATGACTGTGGCCAAATCCTCAATTCATGGACACAAAGAATCATCATCCCTCTTCTAAAAAAAAATTCTAACCCCAATCCCGGCAAATACCATCAACTTATACTTCTCGATGCTAAAGGAAAAATATTTGCGGCAAGTATCCTAGAATATCTAAAAGACAGGGCCACCACCAAGAATGTTATTCCGATGGTCCAAGCGGGATTCCGGTCGAAGCATACAACATTGGTTTTTCAAAACAATTATCAATACGTATGTGACAAGCAAATCACAGGTGGTCTACAGTTTGTCGATTTTTCAACATAAATCGACGGAGTAGATAGCCCCACCCTGTGGAGGAAACTAATGAAAATGGGGATACCAGATACTCTCTTGAGGTTAATTGTCTCCCTCCATTCTTCTACATGGTGTATATCTAAAAGGGGGCAGAAAAAGGTCAGACCAACATGATACCCAACTCGAACGGTTTAAAGCAGGGCTGCCTTTTAGCCCCTTCTCTTTTCACCTTTCGTAAGTGATCTACCAGGCAGTTTTATAGTTAAAACGAATTTTCCCCCAAAATAGCTTCTGCTAACATTCATGTGCTAATGTATGCCAAAGATGTTGTTCTTTTTGATCTCACGCCGATCGGTTTACATTGTAGCATTGATGCTCTCTGTAGGTTCTCTAAACTGAACTTTTTAAAAGTAAATATATCCAAAACAAAAGTGGTTCCATTCAGGGGGAGGAAGCAATATATTCACTACATCTGGAAATCAGATGGGATACCGGTTGTGGTGGCAAAAGCATACACCTATTTAGGGAGAGTATTTATACAAACAGTTGAAACTACTTCCCATTTCCAGTATATGGACCCAAAAGTGATAGCTCATATAAATGTCCTCAAGAGATTTTATCTCTTAACTGGTAATAGACATTTTCAGTCCCTTCTTGAGGTATATTGGGCACAAATCCCCCAACCATAACTTTCGCAACAGAATATATACGTACAAACAAATGGCACACTCTGAACACAAATGAAAGCAGATTATTACGCATTTCGCTTTGAGTTATCTATTACTAATGCCTATTCTAGCGCTCTGGCTAATGTTATCAAATGGGCTTTTAACCTCTTAAATGAGGAAGAAGGCTCTTTAACGGTAAATCACCTTTAAGATGGGATTAACCCAATATATTTTAAATAGAAATCTTAAAATAGCCCTTCCAATGTACTAAAAATATCTTATGAACCCGATCTCTGGCTCAATTGAAGTTATTTTTTAAACATATGACTCCACGTTAAATCTTCAACCTTGACTTGGAGCACTGTCTGCAACTCTCTTACTATAAGTCATTTGCAGCTCCTATTGAGATCAATACCCATCAAAAATACCTGACTTTCACTCTCGAGCATAGTGTCCAATGATACATTACTATGCTTAACCTATTGAGACTGTCCTTAAAAGCTAAGACAAAGAGTTGGAGATATGCAAGTGAAAGGACAGGACTATGCAGCAAATGTAAGAGAGATGTCCAGGACTTCACCTATTTGCTCTATTTTTGTTCCAACAAAGCTTTGGTAGAGGCTAGGAATCACTTTTCAAAACCTTTATGTTTTAGATCTAATCTTTCCTCCAATATTTATCTGATAGCTTTAATGAAATCTCTGCCGAATGTATTTGTTTCTTTTAATATGTACAAATTCTTTAAATCTTTTTTATCTATATTTTAAAATGAACATATTATCACATTTTATTGGTGTTTATTATATATAAATTAACTACTTCTGCACCTAAAATTATTGATCGCTGCCGAGGTCTAAAACAATAAAAATAAATTGAATTGAATTGATACTGGTTATTTATTATAAATCGTGAGTTGTGTGTCTTACTTATTGACTATTGTGTGCATTTTCAGATGTCTTGCACTCGTCTCTGATAAGCCTACTGTAGCTTGACCACACAACCCCCTAGAACAGCACCTTAGTATTGTCATAGCAAGACCCTGTTCACTCATAAGGAAACCCCCTAGACTCTTTCCAAATATATATCTTTACATCGAAGGCACTACAATGCATTCCATTACAACGCAGTTGTTACAACAGCCATTACATTGCAAGTCGTTACAATGTTACAATGCGAACCATTACATCTCAAGTCGTTTCAATGAATTGCTGTAGGGGCGCGCCAGACTTAGGAATAGTATAATTTACTATTCCTACTCCAGTTTGTGCAACAGCAGGGAAGGTGTTGGATTGTAAATCCAACACTAGTGCGCCCCCTACAGCAAGTCGTTAAAACGACTTGTGATGTAATGGTTCGCGTTCTAACAACGTAGTCATTGCAACGACCGCGTTGTAATGGAATGCGTCATAGCGATGTAAAAGATGTTTCCTCTCTTTCCACTGTATATATATATATATACACTCTTTGTGAGTGAATTGGTGGTAACTCGACCTTTGTATTATATCCTTGAAGCCCAATATAGTAAATAAGCTCTTTGTCAACTAACCTATGAGGCCAGAATGGAGAGTCCTTGTCATGACCAGCATGGGAAAGTATGATGAAGTATCAATTTTGTACCTGCTGAATGGAAGAATGGTCCATGATAGTCATACCTTTGTATAGTGACAACTGATGTAAACAATGAACAATTTGGAGGATAAAAGTGACTTTCTTAGGAGGATGAGTGTAAGAAGCTTGCTCTTTATATGATACATCAAAATTATATATATAGACTTTGCTGTTTAAATGGCAAAAGACTTTGTCATTTTCTATCTCGGCATGGAAAGCACTGCGCTAATCCTATGCTTAAAAACTTTGATAGAAAAACAGACATTTGAGGTGAGCAGATCTAGAGTGTCGCTGGTGTTGAGAGTGCTCTAACAGGAGCTGCTTTCCACCTAAACTGAGACCTACCCAGAGTTCTCTCCTTTTTTGCATAATTTATGCGTCACTCTATGCCTGAAAGGGTTTTGTTTTGACTTAATACTGGGTGCTCCCTTGTGTCTGGACAAAGCTATACCTCTCTGAAGAGCTCTAATTAGAGCGAAACACTGTGTCAGGGGTTGCGTTTACTCTTTTCAGGTTGGCTTGAATTGGTATTTTACCAATTCAAAGCTGTAATATTGTGCCTGGAGTGATAAATGGCTTTTGTCATTTTACAGCTCGGCAAGGACTGCACTGTACTAGTCCTATGCTCAAAGACTTTGCTGTTTAAATAGCAAAAGACTTTGTCATTTTCTATCTCGGCGTGGATAGCACTGTGCTAATCCTATGCTTAAAAACTTTGATAGAAAAACAGACATTTGAGGTGAGCAGATCTAGAGTGTCGCTGGTGTTGAGAGTGCTCTAACAGGAGCTGCTTTCCACCATAACTGAGACCTACCCAGAGTTCTCGCCTTCTTTTTTGCATAATTTATGCGTCACTCTATGCCTGAAAGGGTTTTGTTTTGACTTAATACTGGGTGCTCCCTTGTGTCTGGACAAAGCTATACCTCTCTGAAGAGCTCTAATTAGAGCGAAACACTTTGTCAGGGGTTGCTTTTACTCATTTCAGGTTGGCTTGAATTGGTATTTTACCAATTCAAAGCTGTAATATTGTGCCTGGAGTGATAAATGGCTTTTGTTATTTTACAGCTCGGCAAGGACTGCACTGTACTAGTCCTATGCTCAAAGACTTTGCTGTTTAAATGGCAAAAGACTTTGTCATTTTCTATCTCGGCGTGGATAGCACTGTGCTAATCCTATGCTTAAAAACTTTGATAGAAAAACAGACATTTGAGGTGAGCAGATCTAGAGTGTCGCTGGTGTTGAGAGTGCTCTAACAGGAGCTGCTTTCCACCTAAACTGAGACCTACCCAGAGTTCTCTCCTTCTTTTTTGCATAATTTATGCGTCACTCTATGCCTGAAAGGGTTTTGTTTTGACTTAATACTGGGTGCTCCCTTGTGTCTGGACAAAGCTATACCTCTCTGAAGAGCTCTAATTACAGCGAAACACTGTGTCAGGGGTTGCTTTTACTCATTTCAGGTTGGCTTGAATTGGTATTTTACCAATTCAAAGCTGTAATATTGTGCCTGGAGTGATAAATGGCTTTTGTTATTTTATAGCTCGACAAGGACTGCACTGTACTAGTCCTATGCTTTAAGAATTTGCTGTTTAAATGGCAAAAGACTTTGTCATTTTCTATCTCGGCGTGGATAGCACTGTGCTAATCCTTTGCTTAAAAACTTTGATAGAAAAACAGACATTTGAGGTGAGCAGATCTACAGTGTCGCTGGTGTTGAGAGTGCTCTAACAGGAGCTGCTTTCCACCTAAACTGAGACCTACCCAGAGTTCTCTCCTTCTTTTTTGCACATATATATATATATATATATATATATTTATATATATATATATATATATATATATATATATATATATATATATATATATATATATATTAACAGAACGGCGTTGTTATTATATTTAATCACCGGCTACTCCGCAGGTTGCGAGCCACCCCAGCGGAAGGCGAAGGATTCCCGGTAGGAGCGTTTTCATTGGATATATATATATATATTCACTGAAAAAACCATAGGTTATAGACCATATATAGTTAGGAATTAGCATTTACAAAACCTTGAAAATTCACTGAAAAAACCATAGGTTATAGACCATATATAGTTAGGAATTAGCATTTACAAAACCTTATTTTACTCACACAAAACCATTGAAATTCCATATATAGTTAGTTGCACTAACTATATATCGCGCACCCGCAATCCACTGCTGATGATGTCACATATTACATCATTCATGACATGGTCAGTGACATCACTGATGACATCACTGATGACATCTCAAATGACATCACTGATGACATCACTGATGACATCTCAAATGACATCATCTAGTGTCTGTGTGTTTTTGTAAAGTTTAAATATGTTTTACATATTGAAGAATGAGTGGATGTATGGAAGACTGAGTGTGTGTGTGGCTGGCTGGGAGGTGTGTGACTCTGTGCATATCAATGTGTACTTGTATCAGTGATTGTATAAGAGAGTAAGTATGTGTTAGTATATGTGTGAAAAAGTATAGTGTTCTGTGTTTAACTGTATAGATGAGGAAATCGAAGTGTGATTGATTCTTCACAGGACTGACTAGGTGTATGAGTGCATATGATAGTGTTGTAATAATGAGTGACTGTATGTATGAGTGATTGTATGGGTGAATGAGTGAATGTGTGTGTAGACGTAGGAATCAGTGAGTGCGTATGTAGTAACTGGTATTGGTGTGTCATGATGTCATCAGTGATGTCATTTGAGATGTCATCAGTGATGTCATTTGAGGTGTCATCAGTGATGTCATCAGTGATGTCACTGAAGTATGGTGTTCTGTGTTTAACTGTATAGATGAGGAAATGGAAGTGTGATTGATTCTTTACAGGACTGACTAGGTGTGTGAGTAACTCCATGGATGAGTGGCAGTGTGTGAGTGTCTGCATAGGTGTATGAGTGCATATGATAGTGTTGTAATAATGAGTGACTGTATGTATGAGTGATTGTATGGGTGAATGAGTGAATGTGTGTGTAGACGTAGGAATCAGTGAGTGCGTATGTAGTAACTGGTATTGGTGTGTCATGATGTCATCAGTGATGTCATTTGAGATGTCATCAGTGATGTCATCAGTGATGTCATTTGAGATGTCATCAGTGATGTCATCAGTGATGTCACTGACCATGTCATGAATGATGTAATATGTGACATCATCAGCAGTGGATTGCGGGTGCGCGATATATAGTTAGTGCAACTAACTATATATGGAATTTCAATGGTTTTGTGTGAGTAAAATAAGGTTTTGTAAATGCTAATTCCTAACTATATATGGTCTATAACCTATGGTTTTTTCAGTGAATTTTCAAGGTTTTGTAAATGCTAATTCCTAACCATATATGGTCTATAAACTATGGTTTTTTCAGTGAATTTTTAACAGCTAATATCTGTAGCTGTAAAATGTATTCTTCTTTAAATCCAAAAATATATTTTATATGTTTATGAATAATTTTTTTTTTAAATATTTTTTTTTCTTCGTTCCCGCTTCGCGAATCGGGAAGCTTCCCGTTAGCTGACCTTGATGCCGCGAAATAGACCGCGAGCCGGTAAACGTTTCTTTACCGCAACTGCCGCGTTAGAAAACAACATCGTGACGCCTCCCGTCCGCATGACGTTTCACGTTGTCGCGTGATACGTCATATGACGTGCTACGTTAGCGAACTGGTACGCGAAGCGAGTCGCAAAGCGCAGGTTTCTGGAAGCAAACCGGGAGGCCCTGCAAAGCGCTTAACGTAAAAACAGCAGGTCATGTGACTTGGTAATAACACTTTTCATTGGTTCATTTCACTTTTGGTTTCCTAATGATGTAAGACTAGGTCATATAATCTAAAATGAACACTTTTCATTGGTTGAGAACTCTTGTTTTTCCCAAATGATGAAAATCCCTCCTTCTTTCCTCACTCTGACTTTCATCATTGTGAGAGAAAGACCCTTTGTGATCACTGAGCAATGGCTTCTTTAGTAGCTTCAGCTGGTGCTTCCCCACCACCTCCACCACATCCAAGGAAGAGTGGACCACCTGCTCAAGTTATAATTCAACAAGAAGAGGAAGAAGAGGAACAGAACGACGAGCACGAAGAGAGGCAGTTTTTGCCTGAGGAGCCCAGGACGTCTCACCGGAAAGAAAACTTCATTTGGCAATTTTTTTAAATTCCCAAAGGTCAGAAAAAAGTAAATGCAAGATACGTAACTTGCCTTATATGTCAAGATAGACTGTCCAGAGGAACCGAGAAAAAATACAGTTTCGGAAACTACACAATGCATCGCCATATGACTAGGTGGCATCCTAACAACTACAGTGCTGCACAGTTTCGAAACGACCTAGATAATCTCCCTATTATGGCCAGAAGATCTGTTGTACCGGAAGTAACGGGACCAGAGGGCAGGGAGATGGTGCCAAATATACAAATGAGATTTGGTGAAGTAAAGAAGCATCACTCTGATCAACAGAGCTATTGACTATCATATGCAAGTTTGTACGAAACGCCCAAAATAATAAATACTTTTTTTTGTTTTGTTGCTCCTGTTGAGCCCTTTACAATGAATCGTTTTCATTGCCCCCTCCAAGAAAAACCCAAAAAAATATAAAACTGTTCAGAAAAATTAAAAAAAAAGTAAAAAAATGTTCCGAAAAATAATAAAAAAAATATAAAACAACAAAAACAATAAAAAAAAAAGTTCTTTTCAGAACTACCTCCCCGTTATTAAAAAATTGGTACAATATTTGGAACTGTGCCAACCTCTATTTCTCTTAGTTCGCTTCCCAGTTCGCTCGCCGGTACGCGAACCGGAAGCGAACCAAAAACAGTAAGTATAAGGGAAGGAAACAGACACTTATGTTAAAAGAAAGACAGCTATAGGGGAGTAAACTAGAGATACTATTACCCGTAATCCACTGCTGATGATGTCACATATTACATCATTCATGACATGCTCAGTGACATCATCAGCAGAGGATTGCGGGTTTTTTGGCAACGTGCCTTATCCACGGTTTAATAACGCTGCCTTTTGCTTTATATAAGTTTTCAAATTGTATGAAATATATACCAATAGGTCGTTATGAACCTTTAGGTAGTGCTTTTCTTCATGAGGTCTGGTCGCTTCCATACACATACAGATGTTTCAAAGATGATCAAGAAGTTTATCTGAATGGAGAGGAATGCACTGAGACGCCAGATCATTCACTAATGTGTAGGCACATACAGTTACACGGTTCATGCAACAAACACCGACCAAATATGGCTTGCGTGTTGCAAGGCACGCCAGTTCCTGCTATCATCCCCACGTTCAAGTTGTTGGAAAATGGTAGTTATTTGATGATCAATAATGAAGATTGTTCTGGGTTAATTAAAAGTATTCCTTTTATCGTAACAGTAAGTGAACGGGTTATTTGCTGCAGAAATGTTCTATTTCCTCCCACACATGAACATAGGGAGTTTTCAATCTCGCCACAAATACCAACCTTGGGAGCAGATTTCAACGGCATGGCAAGAATAAGAGCTCTTTTGTCTCAGAGAGAGGTGGCCTTGAGTTCGGCCCGTGAAACTTTCGTGCTTCACATAGCGAACACCCGTACAGAGGTGCAGACCCTTTTCAATTCAGATTTGCCTTTCCATTTCAGCAAGATGGTTCGGACTATCTTTAACACATCCTCCACAAAGGCCCTGGCGCACTTTTTTAAAGTTGTTACCAGTGGTCTCGTGACTTCATTTGAGAAAATCTTTGGAGTCATCCCTGCTTTCTTTCATTCTATTTTTTCCACTCTGCTTCGTGGATTGCCATTTTTACTTGCATTACCAGCGGACGCTCTTGTGCTTTTTTACATTTTTAAATATGGATGTCCCTCCTATGCAACCTCCCGCCCTGCAGCTGCTGACACTGTTCCGCAATCGCATGCTAGAATATTATGGCACAATGCCGTTGGCGATATTAAGCACGGCATATGGATTATCTTTTCGATTCTCCTACTTCACCTGTGTCCAGCCTGTATTTCACTGCCTGACCTGTGATTTCGATTGGGCCATTGATTTGTGTCTCTGCGGACCGGTTTCTCCTGACGTCGACTTTAATCAGCTGATGACTCCTATCATTACTCACGAGTTGGTTTGTCCTGGCGAAAGGATTATGGCTGTGGCATTGATGCATGGACTAATTGGTCCCTGGAATTTACTGGCGGCAACACAGTCTTTCTTGGAACAGAGCTTTCTTGAAAACCCACCGAGCTGTCCTCTGATGGTGATAGAGGATCCGGTGCTGGGAGAGCACGTATGTTCTTTTCCGCTTTTAAATTGGATGGCTGAACTGTTTTCGGATGAAGACGGTGACTTCCTATTGGAGGCTGTTGCAGCTTATTTTGCATACACAGTTATGTCATAGACCTTTTTCATGTTTGATATGCTGAGTACTAGCATTTCATTGACAATTCATTGACTTATTTGTCAAGTTTTTATTATTTACCTTGCCTATTGGCTTAAGACTCGATAAAGTACTTGGCTGTTTTATTTTTCTTTAGCATTAAATTTTCCTAGTTTTTAATGCTTTACCTTGCGGACCGTCCACATATAAACTTGCAATCTGCTCTCATGAGATGGCACTTCTATTATCTTATTCAGTTCGTTTCCGGATCATGGGGAGGTGTCATCTAGGTCCTGGATATCTTTACACCGTGTTAAGTTAGCATGGGCTCATTACCGGTTTAAACGCCATTTTTCCTTTTTTGCAACTTCTGCACACGACACTTAGTTGTTGCTTTAGCTTTCAACCTAGTAGTTCATCGTGGTTTACATCAGAATAATATGTTATTGCTCTACTATCTGCTTTGCTTGTTAAACTATATCTGTACAGCGAGTGCTAAAGTTTCAAGAACAACACGATACAGAATTGTTATGAGGTCTGATCTCCACGACTTCATACTCATAACATAAGTGCAACTTCTGCCAATTCTGGGCATGAGGCGGGTTTTATATTGCTTTGCCGAACACACATACACAACACTTGATGCGGTTCACATGAAGAGAGAGCTGGTGTATGCTGATGTGATTCCTTCAAATCTAAGACACTAAAGTATGGGCACGCCCTAAACCAACACAAAGAGACCTTCTTAGCAAATAATATAATATGTGTATTAGGGAGGGTGAGATATAAGCAGCCGCGGGCCGTGGAGGGAGTTACGGTGAGGCAGGGAGGCGGGGAGGGGGAGAAGCAGGGTGGAGCCCTCTCCACCCTGCCCCTCCCCCTCCCCGCCTCCCTGCCCCACCGTAACTCCCTCCACGGCCCGCGGCTGCTTATAAGTGTTGCTAACCCTTATTCATTTACAGCATGTTAACATACTGTCACCATTCGCTTTTTATGTACTAGTAACTATGCTGGTAATTTTGCTACTGATAATATGTGTACTTGTATTATCTAAGATACTACGCCTGAGAAGACGGCATCAGTAAATAAACATTTCAAATACACATGTGTTCTTCTTAACTCCATGTTCTGGTTTCTAAGAAATATATAACGACCGACTGTTCATGAGTTCCACGTATCCTGAGGTACTATAAGTTCATATTCTGGATTGTCTAAACATTGAGAGTTTGTTATATCCAATGTAACACTGTACCTAGCTTGCTAAGGGGTTTTTGATTACTAAGGTGAGTTTTGGGACACCCTAATTCGCCGAGGTTCCAATCCTCTGTCCACAGTTCTGTGTGAGAACAGAAACCCTGCGACAGGGGCACCCCCGACCCTTGCTGGAGCTTCATCACACTTGCGATACAACTCCAGCAATGCGCCACCTTTACGGCACAGATACATCACGCATCTGTGCTGTTTTTGCCCCATGATGCGCCGCATTGTAAATGCAGCACACCATAGGTGACGGAACAGCGGCACAGAATGACTAACACATCCCTGGTGATGCGCCAGTCATCATAAATCTATCCCTATGCTTCTTATCTTGTTAGAGATGAACCGCCATATGTATCATCAAAGTTTTTTGCATTTCCTAAATAGCGAACTTTAAGGAATAAATAGCGATTCTTTACCATTCCTAGTTTGCGATGAGCTATTTGCTAATTACAAATTACCCATTCATTTCCTTCATTTCCATAGGGCGGTTGGACTCACTTTTAGCTCGAACGGCTGAATGGATTTCCACGAAACTTGGCAAAATTGTAGGGACTGGTAGCCCGATGTGCCTTTTGTAGGTCTCAATATATGTGCTACAGTGGATTTTGAGAAATTAACGTACCTGGTGCACATACACCGCTGGCGCTGAGGAAGGCTAAAGAAACGCCGAAATGCATTCGCCGAAAGCGGGTGTTGGAGAATCTCTGTTACCTTTTGCTTCGGAATAAAGGTGTTCCCACTGTGCTCCCCTGTGTGGCCTCTTCACTTTCTTCCTTGGAGGAGGTGTTTCTTGGACATTTTGCAGCGCGTTTTCCAGTGGCGCGCACAAGAGGCCCCCATTTCATCAAGTTGGCTCTGGTTCACTGGTCACAAAATCCACCACAGTGGAATCTTCGGATCCGGGTTACCGGAACTACCAGAGCCCACCTACTAGCCCGAGAAGAGAGAGGGCGGTGCTGAGGCCACTTGACTTCACACCGGGCGAGGTATGTTTGCCATCCGCGACCCCGCCTAATAGACTACCGGGACTTGGAGGTTGAAATGGTTGGGGACTGGAGGGGACACCGTGTTCCTGTGGCACGAGGACGTGGGGGTTCTCTCACCATCAGAGCGCATAATCCCCCCCGCGCAGTATCCACCAGACACGACCTACAACAGTGCATGCTGGGATTGGTAGGCGCTGTACATGAAGCGGACTGCTGAGGATACACGTGATTGGTACTTACCTTTAGGGGCGGAGTAGCGCTTTACTAATCAGGATTGGGCTGGACACTGTGTCTTTGATATCCGCCCGTTACCTGGTGCACATACACCGCTGGCGCTGAGGAAGGCTAAAGAAACGCCGAAATGCATTCGCCGAAAGCGGGTGTTGGAGAATCTCTGTTACCTTTTGCTTCGGAATAAAGGTGTTCCCACTGTGCTCCCCTGTGTGGCCTCTTCACTTTCTTCCTTGGAGGAGGTGTTTCTTGGACATTTTGCAGCGCGTTTTCCAGTGGCGCGCACAAGAGGCCCCCATTTCATTAAGTTGGCTCTGGTTCACTGGTCACAAAATCCACCACAGTGGAATCTTCGGATCCGGGTTACCGGAACTACCAGAGCCCACCTACTAGCCCGAGAAGAGAGAGGGCGGTGCTGAGGCCACTTGACTTCACACCGGGCGAGGTATGTTTGCCATCCGCGACCCCGCCTAATAGACTACCGGGACTTGGAGGTTGAAATGGTTGGGGACTGGAGGGGACACCGTGTTCCTGTGGCACGAGGACGTGGGGGTTCTCTCACCATCAGAGCGCATAATCCCCCCCGCGCAGTATCCACCAGACACGACCTACAACAGTGCATGCTGGGATTGGTAGGCGCTGTACATGAAGCGGACTGCTGAGGATACACGTGATTGGTACTTACCTTTAGGGGCGGAGTAGCGCTTTACTAATCAGGATTGGGCTGGACACTGTGTCTTTGATATCCGCCCGTTACCTGGTGCACATACACCGCTGGCGCTGAGGAAGGCTAAAGAAACGCCGAAATGCATTCGCCGAAAGCGGGTGTTGGAGAATCTCTGTTACCTTTTGCTTCGGAATAAAGGTGTTCCCACTGTGCTCCCCTGTGTGGCCTCTTCACTTTCTTCCTTGGAGGAGGTGTTTCTTGGATATATATATATATATATATATATAGATATATATATATTCAAGACTGAATCCTGACCGCCAAACGTGGCGGAAACAGCAGGCGCGGACCTCTTCAGCAATCAGCAGTGCTTAAGCATGAACAAGAGCCACAGCGCGAAAATGCGTTTTCAAAAATCCATATTTATTTTGCAAAGAATGTAAGAGCCAGTGCCCTCCCTGACGCGTTTCGCTCCGCGAACGGAGCTTGATCACATGACGCGTCAGGAGTAGGACGTGCATTAAATTCACATTAAAAGCCCAAGCGCCTAAAGAAACAGGACGCAGGGGTGGCAAGAAAGCAAATGAACGTGCAAATCAACATTCAAAACATTATTGCACTCAAAATTGATTATTTACATAAATAAAGACTGGGGGGTACAGAATCACTGCATAGTGCACAGAAAATTGTAACTTGAGTTGGTATATAACAATATAGCATTGATAATAAAGCCTCAAAACCAAATAAGAACTCGACGCTTTAACCTAGGGACCATAGCAATTAAAAAACCCAAACAGACCATGTATACCACAAGAATAACATCAAAAATGATAGAAAATCAACAATGATAAACAAATCAATATGTGAAAACAGTCCATTACTAGTGCATTCATAATGGTCTATTTAGTCTCAGTCCAAAGGTATTGATTAAATTTTTGCTAAAACCAATTCATAATTTTCCCTTATCATGTATGCCCCATCAAAAGAGTGAATACAAAAAGTGCCTTCGTGCTAAAGTGCCAATTCTTAAAATTCATTGCGTAACACAATGAAAAAACTTTGATGATGTCGGCGGAAGAACCATTGATGAAAACCCATCCCTAATAATGTGCAAAAATACAACAAACAGATTCATTTCCTTTTCTCATTTTTAAACTGTTTAGATTTAGGTCAGATGGAAAATACATAAATAAACTTCATAGAAAGTGGTGTAATTCATCAAAAGCATTAAGCCCATTAGGAGCTCGGGTGTCAAGTAACAGAATGAAAAATGCCTCTTTTTGACGCAACAGTTTTTCACGATCCCCCCCTCTGCCTGGGTTGGCCACTGAACACAACAAAGTGTACTTTAGATCTTTTAACTTTTTGTCGTGTACTGCTTTGAAGTGGCGAGCCACCGGATAATTCATATCCGAGTTAACAATGGCTCGGATATGTTGCAGGATGCGCTGATGTGCAGGGAGTTTAGTGCTCCCAATATAGGATAAAGAACATGTGCAGGTGAGTTGGTATACTACATATTCACTGCGACATGTCAGATGTTCTTTTATGGGGATCAGCCTGTCATTGAACGCCGAAGTATAATGGGTTCCATTCTCAGCAAATGTACAAGCCCGACACGACGTACATCTAAAAAAACCTAGTTTCTTTAACCAATTGGTTTTAGGTGGCAGTTCTGGTTGTGTTCTGTCTAATGCATCTTTCATAGACGGGGCCCTCCTAAAAGTTATGGCCGGTGATTTGGGCAGAAATGGTGTTAAGATGACGTCGGTTAATACAATTGGCCACTCAGATCGAATGATTTGACTAATCTTAGAGATCTGAGAACAAAAAGTGGTAATAAACCGAACAGAGCCCTGTTCAGTAGTATCCTTCTTCTCCTTGTTCCTAGGAGTAAGGAGGTCCTCTCGTGAGCGAATACGCACTTTGGCCAATGCCTGATCGAGAATGGCTCTGCTGTAGCCCCGACTCAGAAATCTAATCCTAGATTCCCTTAGACACTGTTCTAAGCTATCAGGGCTACTGCAAATTCTTTTAATTCTGATGAATTCACCCAAAGGTATACTGTTGATAGTATGGATTGGGTGGGCACTGCGGGCATGCAAGATGGAATTGCCCGCCGTACTTTTTCTATGGAGCTTAGTATGAATGGTGTTCTGATCAATGTACAGCTGGACATCCAAGAATTCAGCCGCATCAGATGTGATACTAGCCGTAAACTTAAGATTCCTATCATTGACGTTGATATCTCTCACAAATGCCGCTGCCTGGTCTTTGGTGCCACGCCAAATGATGAAAATATCATCGATAAAGCGCCAGTAATGCACCAGATGAGGAAGCCAATGTGTGTGAGTGACCTCGAGAACATGCTTCTCCCACCAGCCCACATGTAGGCAGGAGTAGCTGGGGGAGAAGCATGAACCCATGGCCACCCCGCGCTCCTGGTGAAAGAATTCCTTCCCAAATTGGAAATAGTTGTTGACCAGGCACAACCGTATCATATCCACGAGCATAAGGTTGTGATTTCTAAAGTCTGCCTCTCTGCTGTTCAAGAAATATTCAACTGCGTGAAGTCCCTGCTCATGGTTGATGCTGGTATAAAGTGCCTCTATATCCATCACCAGAAAACAATAATCAGGACACCACGTGATGTGACTAACTTTGACCAAAAAATCTGTGGTGTCTTTCAAAAATGAGGGGAGGGAAAACATGTGGGGTTGCAGAAAAAAATCAACATATTTCGAGATGTTTTCATTCATACTGCCTAAAGCTGAGATGATAGGACAGCCTGGGACAGGAACGGTGCATTTGTGGATTTTGGGCAAAAGATAAAACAAAGGAGTGATGGGGTGTGCAACATTGAGAAATATATATATATATATAAATATATATATATATATATATATATATACAGCTCGGCAAGGACTGCACTGTACCGCCAGTAGGTAATATATATATATATATATATATATATATATATATATATATATATATATATCTATATATCTATATATATAGATATATATATATATATATATATATATATATATATATATATTACCTACTGGCGGTCGCCAGTAGGTAGTTATAGTTAGGATCGAGTTCCATAGGAAATCCGCAACATTCTATTGGGAATAACTTTGGCGCCGAATGAGGGATCTGCCTGTAATTTTCCTTAACTTTGCCTCGCTGCGCTCCGCTCCTTCCCTGAAAGTTTCGGGGGGATCCGTCAAGTGGGGGCCGAGATAAAAGGGGGGTCCCAAAACGTGTTTTCCCCATGTTAATTTCCATAGGGCGGTTGGACTCACTTTTAGCCCGAACGGCTGAATGGATTTCAACCAAACTTGGCAAAATTGTAGGGACTGGTACCCCGATGTGCCTTTGCTATGTCTCAAGATATATGCTCCAGTGGTTCTTAAGAAAATTAACTTTGAAAAAATATATATTGGGCTATATTGGGCTATATATATGTTAGAGCCCAAATGTAGCCCAATGTAGCCCAATGTAGCCCAATGTAGCCCAAAGATGGCCACCAGAGACAAAAAAAAAACAAATGTAGCCCAAATATCAGCCAGATGTAGCCCAACTACAGCCCAATGACAGAATGTCCCACAGTGTTCTAAAGAACAACTAGAGCGCTAACAGTCTTACTTATGACAAAAGTATGGCACACCTGAAGTCATCTTGATTGGAATAAAGTGTTAACACTTAATACATTTAATTTGAAAAGGAACAAAATAAGGGGTTTCAACCTATAGTTTTTCAGTGAATTTAATAGGTTTTTTAAATGCTAATTCCTAACTATAACTGGTGTGAAACCTATGGTTTTTCAGTGAATTTAATAGGTTTTTTAAATGCTAATTCCTAACTATAACTGGTGTGAAACCTATGGTTTTTTCAGTGAATATATATATATATATAAAATTATATTATATTATATATATTATCACAAAGAAATACTGAAAAGTGTCTTATTGCATAAAGAATATTGTATAAGCAGAACAGATAAAACAACATTTGAGGTGCATTGAACCACTGGCACACAAGATCAGGCAGAACCCTGCTATCACAGGGATGCGCTTCGGTCTAGACGATCACAAGGTTTCATTATTCGTTGACGATGTGCTCCTCCCGATTACTAATCCGCAAATTTCTCTCCCAGCCTTCCAAGAAGAACTGGCACAATTTCAGTGTGCGTCCGGATTCAAAACTAATTTGACCAAGTCCTTTCTGCTTAATTTAACCCTTCCTGCCGAAGTCTGGCATCAGATAGGGAGCACCACTCCATTCTCTTGTGTAACCAAGGAAATCACATACTTAGGAGTTCGACTCACTCCACGAATCTCCGACCTTTATAAAGCCAATTTCTCTTCACTAACTCGCCAATTAAAGAACTATATGGTCCATTGGAGTACAGCATATATCACATTGCTGGGTAGAATCAACGCCATTTAAATGAATGCACTCCCTCGTTTGCTCTACCTCTTTCAGGGTCTCCCCATCTCTGTGGACGGGGGCCTCTTCACAGAACTCAAAATAATGGTGACTAAGTTCATCTGGCAGGGGAAAAGGGCTTGCCTGCCCTACCCCCTGTTGATGCGTCCCCGTCGGGAGGGACGGTTGGCTCTCCCTGACTTCCAAGGGTACTATAGAGCAGCTCAGCTTTGGGTGATCACGGAGTGGTCGCTCCGAGAGTCAGAGAAGCATTGGCTTCACATAGATCGCCAACTCACAGGCCGTACTATCTGGGACCTTCTCCGAAAGCCCAAAGTTGACAGGCTGACCAATGCATATATCAGCACACCTACCTACACCACACTCCAGGTCTGGGACAGGCTTACTACACGACTACAGCTGACCACTTTCCCCTCCCCACACATGCCCATCCATTACAATGCGGCCTTCCCCCCAGCACTGCACGAGGGACCTTTTGAGGCTTGGAAGGAGGGTGGGTGCCACACGATTTCCCATCTGTTCCACAAGGGTGAGCTCCTCACGTTTAGTGAATGCCAGCAGCAGATCGCATTAACCGGTAGGGACCAGCTCAAACACTGGGTGATGCAGCCCTCGGTGCGGCAGGCCGCCACCAGGGATATACTCCCCATTGAAAAATTTGCCCAATCAGAAATTGGCTCTAAGGGGTGCATCTCCTTCCTTTACGCACTTATTCAGTCCTTAAGCATCCGCACCACTCCAAGATACAGAGGCTTCTGGGATACCCTAATAGACACTCCACCCGAGGGAAAACAATGGGAACGTTTACACAACGACATAACGAAATTTAACCGATCAATGTACTTGAGAGAAGTGCACTACAAGATTGTGTACGACTGGTATCTATACCCTCAGAAATTACACAGGATTTTTCCCAATACCCCAGACAGATGTTGGAGGGGATGTGGCCTTCTGGGTGACTTTAAACATATCTGGTGGGACTGCCCACATATTCAGTCTTTCTGGAAGGAGATCCTCTCTCAATGTAAGCTTATTTTGGGATACCCAATCCCTCAGACCCTAGAACACACATTGTTAGGGATACGAGACCCCCTTTTAAAGCGTCAAACACGAAGTGATCACTCTGTTATGTGGCTGTGCCTGGGGGCCGCTAAAATGGCCCTAGCAGCTGCATGGAAGCAACCAGAGGCACCCTCACTGACTCAGTGGCACGCAAGATTGTGGAAGGCATTGGCCCTCGAGCGTATGGCGGACATTATAGATGACACCAGGAAGGAATTTGAATATACATGGTCCCCGCTGGTGGGCTACCTTTCTGATGGCCTTCCACTTGCGGCCTGCTCGCCAAGGCTTAGAACACTCAATTTGTTCCAGCTGCTTGTGTGCGTCGCCCAAAATCATCAAGGAAACAACAGACACCTACCCCCCCCAATTCACCTATTTGTTTTCTGTCACCACGGCACTCTTGTTTTTGTTGTACTACTGTTTTGTTATATCTGTCAAAATTCCCTGTAATGCCCCCCCATAGGGGGGGGGCGACTGGTATGCTGTTACAGACTTGCACATAACAATACTATTCTTAGAATGGGGACCTTTTCGAGCCATGGAACTTGGGACGAAGATGACACTCCTACTAGCCCTCTGTAAATCCTGGCTCTCCCCCTATATTATACAGGCATTGAATTAATGCAGTCTAAGGAAAAATAAAATTCTTATTTCTTATATAACAAAATTGACTCATAATTAAGGTCAAACATAACGAAATAAACAAAATGTCACCAGTGGTGTGGAACTCCCATAGCCTGAAGCCCAGGACATAGTGTTTGAGGTCAAGGGCAACAAGTTCTCATGTTTATTTTGATCTTGGAACAAGAAGGCCTAACCCTTGCACCACAAGCCCTTTGTTTGCCAAATCACAGTATCACATTATGGATCACGGAGAACATTGGATGCAGTGTAATATTGTGTTAACACGTTAATGCTGTTCAAACTTGTATTTACGGTTCATAAATAGAAAGCCTTTATTAATAGGCTGAGGGGGGTAGTCTCAAGAAAGTGTGATAACCATCGCAAAATTAACTTAACGCAACCTTCAACATCGCAGTCTATCACGGGAAAATAAAGCTGTGTTAACTAAGTATTCAGAACATGGAGTCACCATGTGATAGGCCCCTGACAACGTGTCAATGGTCTGCGATAAAGTCAACGCGAAGCCTCAAAAATGTGAAACACGAACGCAAAAAAATGGTGCGATGAGGCCAATTGCGATACAGAAGGCCTGTAAATTCCACGCGTCTGGCAGGAAAATGCACTATAAAAGCAGCCAAAAAAAAAACACCAAAAACTATTCAAAGTGCGTAGCAACATGGATGCACCCTGACCGACTGCAGAGGTAAACCCAAACCCCACAAGCCCCACAGACTACCAGCAAGGAACAACGGGGTAGGGGAATGCCAAGGAGAAGAGGGAGAGGAAGATGGGGTGCAGTCTGCAGGTAAACCAGATCAGTGTCACGGGGGTGACAGAACACCACCATCAACTGACCCACAATCGGACTACCGTGAATGCAGTCGGAGTGTCGAGGAGGTCAATGGACGAGGCCAAGAGGCGCTGGCATGATGTGAAAACCAAAACAAGGACAAACCCACTGCGAACAGGAAGGCAGAAGCGGCGACAGGAGGTGGGAGTCCTGCACCACAGGAGGAGCTCGAGGAAACCAAGGCTACAGTCATCAGTGTGGATAGGGTGCAAGGAGCTGGAAGTCCAGACACAGCTCTAGAGGACCTAACACAACATCAACAGGGCGAGTGATGACCTGGGACTGGGTGACTGGGGGAGATGGGCACAATGACACACATGCACCACGATGTGTAGCACACTGCACATCCACAATTACCCTGGATCATGTCCCTGATCCCTATGGCACACTGCAGCACACACACATAGCAAGAACAGCACATCCACATTGACAACAATGTGGTACAATGTGCAACCCCGACACTGCAGAACAGAGGACACAATTGGTTCTGTACACGCACAGAAACAGGCCAACCACATCTAACAGAGCAGCAAACTGTGAGATGGGAATGTACGCGTACAACCTCACATCCGTCATGTAGTAGAAATGTCCATTGTCCACCATCAAAATCCAGCACCTCCCAAACAGTCTCAATGTACATTGCCATACAGTCTGCATGTAAACAAGAACAATGCACTAACATACATGTCAACACAATGTCAACATGCAACTCCCCTTCACAATGCAGAGGGACACACAGCACCTCCAGCAGAGCAGACCAGACAACTCATCAGTGATGCTGGAGAGGACCTCCACACCTTCAACACTGACGCCCTACAACAGCTCATGGACATCTTAGGCAACACACCTCCAGGAGCAGGGCAGTCCAGCTACATAGAGGCGACTCCAGCCCCTGCACAGACCACACAGCAGGAAGCACTCGCCACCAGCGCTGGCTCCCAACACTTCACCAAGGCACACATCGCATTCCAATGCCAGGTGTCAAAATGCCAAAAGGAGGTGGCCGAATAGGTGCGGGTGGAGTCTGACACTCAAGGAAGACAAACTAGATCACATACGTGGGTGTCTAATACACTTTAGGTACCACCTATACACCACAAAGGAGACCCACACTGCTACAGAGATACATGCATATGCATATTTCTAGTACAGAACCACGTCCAGAGGCACGCAATTATCATTCACACACCCACGTTGGCTCTGCGTACGATGGCCTAGTCCACTCCTCTTATGTATTGAGTGGGTGATGACAAAGCTACATGTCCAAGCTCTAACCTGCTGCCTGCAGCGACATGCCTGCATCCACTGTACACAGCACAATGTAATGTCGTAGGGCCCAGGTCCCTCATGCATACAACATGACCATAGGGTCACATGCAGATAGTATGTGGAACTTACTATGGGCATGTGCGGCCACTCCCTTTATTGGCAGGGTCACATGTACAGTGACGCCTGAGCTGGATGTGTGTGGGATGAGTGTAAGCCAGCCCGCATGGAGTGGTTGGTGCTGGCAACAACTTGAACAGCGAACACCATTAAAACAGAAATTGGAAAAGACAAGCATAACAGAGACAACTGCTGAGCAACATGAAGGTAACCGTAGCAAGTAGAGAGGTCATCCACTATGCAAACAGAAGTATCCGTGAGTTGCAGTGTACTAAGTTTGGGGCACTAGAGCTGAGCGTGCTCATGTGCCCTTTGGGATAAAACTGATGCAGCTGCAGAAGGGTGTGTTACACCTGCATCGTCTTTCCTCATCATTGTCCCAGGTCTCCCACACTGCCTGAGGTGACATTGCTGCGCAACCTCTCCACAGCTCAAAACTCAATCAGTAACGGTCCTTAGGTTGCGGTGCACTGAGTCAGTGGCAACTGGAGTGCTGAGAAGGGTATCAGGCAGATGATGGCATCCACGACAGGTGGAGGAACTTGGATTGGGCTGGCTGTGAGACTCCTCCGATTCTGGAAGTTGTTGGTTGGAAGATATCAGAGGCCAACACGTGCATTACAGCCAGCATTCTCTGAGGTGGGATGTTGGTTCTCCAATGTGTTGGTACTGTCAGCCTGTGGGCAATGATGTTCAGGATGCGGAGGATGGTTGTCCTTTTGAGCCTGTAGTGGGCAATGACACTCTCTAATGTTGGGTCTGTGAGGTTGAAGCGTTTTCTGAATGTACGCTGTCTTTGTCTGCGCTGCCTCAGTGTTGGTCCGGGGGGGGGCTCCTGAGGGGGGTTGCGGTGGGTGTTGTGGCCCTGTTGAGGCTCCGAGCTACATGATCTTTGGCTCCATGGCATCTGTTATTCTTCTGGTGTGGCTCTGGCCAGGGCTCCCTTTGTGGTGCAGGCTGCCATCTGACTTTACACCAGGTCAGAGCAGGTGTTAAATTCCTGCTGCTTACGCGCCTCATTTCCTGTTTTGGGATTTTATCGATGATCTGACTGTTCGTTGAGAATTTTGCAGAGTGGTTTTGTCGCGACTTTTTGCACGGGAACACCTTCTCTGCATCTCATTAGCGATAGTAGCCGAGGTTATCTGTGGTGATGTTTTTTGCGTCTGCTATCACAGGTAAACTGGTGATATGGGCTGTTTGCACCAGCTTGTGAATGGGGCGATCATTTTATCACCACTTTGGCTGCCATAAAGTGCTGATAACTCAGCGATAAATCCTTCACAATATGCCCCTGAGTTTTGTAAGGAAATATACATTCAGACTGAACTACTGACAGTGGTTCCAGTATAAAAATGTGTACACACTTTTGCGAAGTTGAACAAATCAGGCTATGTATAATGCTCCTAGAATGCCCTATGATTGGATGCAAATATATTCAAAACCCTGAAATTAAGATTAAGGATTATTTGCACTGAAAATAAAATGTTCATAAAAAATGCAACTGAGAAAAACACGGTTTCCTAAACTACTGTGAAATTTTACGTACCATTTCTTTCCAAGCAGATTTTAGGGAGAAAACAGGGACCATTGATCAGGTGTACCGCATCCTTTTACTTTGTTGGAAAACAGTGACAATTGGGAGGGGTAGTTCATATGTTGCTTTCCCAGATCTCAAAACGGCATTCCACCTTGTTCCTAGGCAGAATTTGCGGCAAACCTTTAGGGACACATATATGCCAGAGGATATTGTAACTATGTTGATCAGTCTGCATGATATGTTTATATATTTATATTTCCGGATTAGGTTTGGCACCCGGCGTGACTTCACTGGAAAATGGAACAGTAGTACTGAGCCCACACTTAGTTGCCCTGGTTGCAAAAAATAACGAGAACTTAAGCCCATGTAATGTTTGCTTGTCTACTGTACGTGTCTCCGAGGAGAAATTGGCTGACCCATAACAGGACTGCATCCTGAAGTCCGATGCCAGGCCACTGGTTGCGTGTGCGGTGGCAAACTTCCTGGGCCAAATGTGGGGCATCAGAAGTAGGGCCCAGAAGGCGAATGATAATTGATTTTAAATAGCTGTTTTAACAGGTTATAGTGCCCATAGTATCCAAGGAAGGTGGCTTACACAGCTATATTGAATACATTCTGCCATAGCATTTGTATTGCTGTATGGTATACAACAGCTTTGACCACCAGCATGTAACATTGCTGAGTGGTATTGAGGAGTGAAGGAAAATAGGAGTAAAACCCAATGTCCCTATTGTAATTATTTATGAATTAATATTTTACGTACGGCCACCACCTCAAACAATACTGTTGGTCAACTATTATTGATTTTATTAGGTTTGTGATTAATATACGGATTTTGTTCTAATATTTAAAGCCATAATTTGTACATTGTAGTGGAACTTTTTTGACAAGATGTCGAAATAAAGTAAATACAATAACAATACCATTTCTTGAAGCCTCATTTTGAAAAATGTGTTGATGCTTGCTAGTATTTCCAAAAATATTCATTTGGGGAAATCAGTGTAACCAGCTTCGACAAAAGTATAGGAAACATGAAAATAAGCAAGCATTGGCAAAGCCAATGAGCATGACATTAGTTGTCAGCCTTTTGGTTTTGTCAATGACAGTCTTATTAGGTCGAGCATTCGAGACCTCTTGTATATACTTTAGTATATACTTATATGTTTATGTACTGTGTATGTGCTTTGTGGGCTCTGTAGACGAGCCCTAGTACTTGTTTTCTTCTTCTTAGGGACTTTTTTTTCAACTGCCTCTATTTAACTGTCTTGCTGGAAAACGACCAGCAGAGGTCAGTAAAATACCAGAATCAAATAAGCATTCTCTAGATTCCAGTCCATAGAAATTGGCTTCCACAAGCACCCATAGACACTAATATTATTTCAAAATCTTGTAATTTCAGTGATCCGACCACCAAATGCCCTGATTTTATGTTAAAAACAAAGCTTTGGACTATACCATTTCCCGCTGAAAGGCAATATTTCCTTCCATATGTTGCCATACCTGGCGTGTCACGCAGTTTGGTGCTTACTTTCCCTCCATGTTAAAGAACAGTAGATGTTTCAGCAACCAGGTTAAAGTGCTGCATAGCTAAATGAATATGAGATCCCAAAGGCGAGACCAATTGCATTGCAAATGCTTGCTTTTACATGGTTGCAGTGTGATATGCCGGGCCCATCACTATAACAAACATTGGCAAAAGCAAAAATATTTTTGTTCTCAAAATCACACATTGCGACAATAGTTGCTGGCACTGGATAAAAAAACTACTTTGTGTGCCAGTATGCACCTTGTTAAAGAGCAGACTGCATTGACTCACAGAGCAGCCAGCCTGTAGCTAGAGAGAGATATATAGAATTTTAAGACAAACAAAATCCTTTGGTAAATGCCAGACCTAAATAGGGGCCCAATTCTTAAAGAAAGTCACAAACGTGCACCCATTGTATATGTCTTTGCATTAGTGCAGATTTACGGCTTTCTTGAATTCACAAGAATTTGCAGAATTATGTCAGAAAATGGTACTCCTGGAAAATATTTGTAAACTGCTTTTTAGAACGAGCAAATGTGCATGTGTAAATTTGCTCATGCAAAAATCTGTTGAGAAGTAACAAGTTCACATTCCAACCAACCACTTTTTTCCTCAACCCTATAGGAAGTTTTGCTTCAGAGTAAATTTCCAACCTTTCTCTATATGGGAACATTTTAGAGACGAGCTGAAGAAAGCCTATACAACATGGAAGTTAGTGGGTATGCACAGACTCAAATGGCCATGCCAACTGTGGGGAACTATTGCTTACCGCTACCTCCAGCTCTTTTATGTAGAACTTCAAAAAAGGTAGCAAAATAAGGGAATTGTTAGCATTCAAACCTTACTCTGGTATGAGCTCTGGCATACACAGAGGCTATTATCAGAGCGCCAATATAATGAGATTGCTGCCATAAATTGTTGTCACACCACATGTCACAATGGGACAAGGGGATTTTGTTCCAAGACAAGTAGATTTATGAAGTAACCTGTCCCATGGACTAATAGATATTTTATTAAATTCCATTACGCTGCATCATATATGAGTATATATTATAATGTTGTCAGTGATTATGGCACAAACATTTTAAAAACTAATTCTGGCCTACTACTAAAATTTCCAAAAGAACCTACATGTAAATTATTTGTAAAATTCACTAAAATAGAATTGTATCTAGGAATATAAGTTCCTAACAATGTTAGACACATACTGAAAGTTTCAGTCATAGAGCACATTTCATTTTTCTTTTGCACCACCTTCTAACTTGTAATGCCACATTACAATATAGTCAATAGAAATGATAAGTTGCATCATTCATTTTCATACGAATTTTGTTAAAAAGACATATGAATTCATTAATAAACATGTTAAACTCATTATTTTATTAATCTTGCTATTTTTTAATTCAATTTCTCAATTTCAGTGTTGTTTTTTTGGATGTGTGCAAAATGCACATTCGAGTTTTCGTTGTCACAATCGGTTCGTGGGTCGTATAAAGAATGATCAGCTTTTACCCTATATCTCTGGCGAGGCCCTGGTAGTTAGCCCTAAAATTAAGTTTTTCAAAAAGCATGTCTAAACAAAAGAAGCACTTTGAAGCCAAAAAACTGAGAGCCAAACCCGGATCTATCCGCCTTACCACTAATTGCTATAAATTTGCTCAACAAAATAAAAACAAAGTGCCAACAAGAAATACGTTCTCACTCTAAGTTAGTCGGCTATAACGAACGTGAAAACATCTTGGTTCAAATGCTGTTTGCTCACATTGTTGGATGTGTTTTTGCACCAATTAGAGCTTTCCCTGTAAACAATGAAGATGTATGTTCACAAACACTGCTGTGCCAAGTAATGGGCATTGAATTACCCCGACGTCACCGTTGTGCATGAACAATTACCTTCAGGTAGTACTTGCAGAAATATGCCCTGGTAAAAGGATACAGTCTGCTATATTTATGCTTATCTCATAGTCTACATCAAGGGAAAAAATGAGTGCAAAAACTATTTGGATCGATTGTTCAATTTATGATTAACTTTGATGTAGGCTGCCACATGCCTGAGTCAGGGCCGGACTGGCCGTTGTGTGCACCGGGCAATCCGCAAGGGTGAGGGCCGGTTTTGGGCCCTGGGGGCCGTTTTTGTTACAGAGCCGTTTTTGCAGCATAGCTGCAAAATCGGCCCTGTAACAAAATCGGCCGGAAAGCGGAGGCCGAGCACTTTGCCAGGGCCGGTTTTGGTTCCCAGTCCGGCTAAACAATGGTCACATGGTGCCCCCATACCTGCAGGGCCACTGTTTACTAAAATAGGATCCCCCTTAGAAGTTCCCTCTCTTCCTCTCACCAAGCGAGGCTGCAGTCAGCCAGGGACACAGCAAGGGTCATGAATTGTGCTCCCCGGTTTTCTCCCTGCACAGCCCTTCTCCTGTTTTCTATTAAGTGTTTAAAAAAGTCACAAAAGGACTAGTGTTCAAGCATCTAGTTGCCAAGTATGGAAACACAGCATTTGATAGTACTGGGTGCGAGTCTGCACCTATTAACATCGATTTGGGTTTGGCAGGGGCTGCAGGCACAAGCGCAACCTGGCCCCCTCCCTGATCCCTCCAATGGCACCGGGCAGAGTGCCGGCAGTCCATAATGGTGCCCTGCCTCCACATTGCCCACATACTCCCATACACCTCCTACACTGATGATTCATACACAAACTTCCTCATCCTCTCAAAATTACTTTAAAAATATTAAGTACAGTTCTCAGCAGTATCTAATCTCTACACCACATATTTCCAAAGCACAAATACCCTAAACACCACACAATTCCAGAGCACAATTAGCAATTACAATAAAAGCCTCACATGCTCACTACCCCTAACATCTCACAATTTCTCCATGTCTTCCTCTTCCTGCTCGTTCTGGTGGCTTGCCTCTGCGGCCTCTTTGCCACGATTGGCGGATGAGTTTGAATTCCTCACGAAAAGGAGTACGGATCAAGCTGGATCTCAAGGTACTAAAATGCAGGTGCACACCATTTGTATATATTGTATATAGTGAATGAACTGTTTCTACCGGCCTGATAGGTTTTGCCTGCCATGTTTATTTTTCCATGATTAACCGCATCGCTGCGGCGGCTATTCCGCCGCAGCGCTAAGGTGGCAGGCCACGGCGGCGCGGCGGCCGCATGCTGGTGACGGAACCACTCCCTCATCAGCCGCGGTTGGGCTGTGCTCATGACGGAGCGGTTCCGTCATGGCCCTGCCTGCTCGATAGAACGCGCCGCGCAGGCACAAAATCAGCGCCGCGCAGGCGCGGCGGCCAGGCCATGACAAAACCGCTCCGTCATCAGCACAGTGCCACCGCAGCTGATGACGTAGCGGTTCCATCATCAGCATCGAACGGGTTAACAACACTTTTCATCTATTTTGGTGAAGACTTTTTTATTGGGCCCATACAGGGCGTGAATGATGAGTCTGAGGATGCTCAATGAATTTGTAAGGTTGGGCCTGATTTGTACTTGTGCCCATTCAGGGTGTGATTAATGTATTTTCAATGCACCTCGTCAATAGTGGTTATATATTTTCTATCGTGGAACTTAATATTTTGGTTGAGGTAATTTAAACATCATGTATGTTTTATTTATGCTTAACACAATGTTCAATCATGAATTGTGGACATTTCAAAATGGCGCTCCTCAATTGTGCTTTTGGAGGTATGTCGTGATTGCGTGGCAGTTCTTCCTTTGCGTTGTTAACGGAAGTGATTTGTTCAATAACATGGTTCCCGGCGCTTTCAGTAAACATAGATGAAGGCCGTTGCCGAAACGCATCTGTTTACTGAGTGCCAGTGTTCTGTTTAATAAATTGACGGAACCTGCCCCCACGAGTGCTGTCTTCCTTTAGGATTTCCTGAAGAGTTGGAGGAGAGTTGGAGATCAAATTGCTATGCGGCTGCATCTCCGCATCTGAGCAGCACCCGCCTGAGAGTGCACCGAGCTGGTGTTTTTGAGCGAATATATATATATATATGTATATATATTTATATGTATATATATATATATTAAAATCAGAGTGTACCTTAGAGCCCTACTCATATATATTCACTGAAAAAAACATAGGTTTCAGGGGCGTTATAGTTAGTTGGACATTTCACTCGTACATAACCATAGAAATTGACCCGTTATAGTTAGTTCAGCTAACTATAACCCGCGTGCACGCAATGCACTGCTGATGACATCACATGTTACATTACTCATGACATGGTCAGTGAAATCACTCATGACATCACTGATGATCACTGTGTAGCGATGTCAAAATTAGGCGAAGGTTGGTCGGGAATCAAGCGGACACTAAAGGAGTGACCGGATACCCAAACGTGTGTAAAGACCAGCGGGAGCACTCGACGGAGCTGCCTCGCTCGGACCAGACGCGCCTGACAGGATCTCACTGCACGCAGAGCGCTCTCGGGCAAGAGCCTGCTGCGCAGGGAACATGAAACAATACCAAGGCAATAATGCTAATAATGTGCACAAGAAACTGCTATACAAACAGCAACAACGTCAGATTAAGCCAAGAATGTAAGGAATGCACTTAACTGACGAGCAGTGAAGAAAGAGGAAGCAAAAGGGACGTCACAATATTATATACGATGGACTGTGATATGATTGGGCTATAGTTGCCTTGGAGACTACCCCCCTAAAGGTTCATGGGTTGTGTAGTGTTTTGTTTAATGATTGTTGTGTTACCTTTTCTTTGAACTGCTATGCACCTAAAGTGAGGAAAGATATGCATGATCCTCGCTGCCGTCCTGCCATAGAATTCATTACCTTTATTCGATGTGATTTAGAAACATAGATCATAAAAGTGTACATAAAAAAAGTAAATCCTCTTTCCTAATACAATACAGTGAGAATTAATTAAAACTAGTAGGTAAAAATGGGTGTTACAAATCCCGGTTCAGAGCAACTTCAGGTTAACAGAATCATAAAGTTCAATGTTGCGCAAGATCAATTTCATGTACTTCGTGCAAAATATGCAATAAGGGGTCCAAGGAAGATGTAACACTCCAATACCTGACCAGTCTGCACTATATAAAACTGCAGCAAAAATAAAAATAAAAAGTGTTTTGCACACTTCTGTCATTGGGCTATATGTGGGCTACATCTGGCTGATATTGGTGCTACATTTGAGCTCTTTATTCTCTGGTTGCCATCTTGGGAGACTTATTTGTTATGAAGTTTCCTAATTTCCCCATTTACTGCAGTCTCCTCAGTAGGAAATGCTTTTAGTTTTTTACTTTGATTCCATCAAGAAGACAATCAGATGTGTCACACATTTGCCATAAATTCAGAATGTTAGCACTCTAGTTGTTCATTAGATCACTGTAGTAAAGCTACCGCTCACCAGGGAGTTGACTAGAAGTCTACTGTAGGTATTGAAGGTGATTGTTTCAGTCTGCATGTCAGAATTTTTGAATGAAATAGAAAAGGATTTAATATCTCACTTAAAACATGCCCTAAATTTTCTTTCTGCAGTTCCTTTTTAAATTAAATGTTTTAAGTGTTACCAGTCTATTCCAATCAAGATGGCTTCAGGTGTGCTATAATTTTGTCATAAGTAAGGCTTATTAGCTCTCTAGTTGTTCTTTAGAACACTCTGGGAAGCTGCAGAAGAACACAAAGGCATCAACTGACAGGCTGCTCCTGTTGAAATATAACAGGAAGATATTTGAGATCTCACTTAAAACATGTCCTAATGTTTCTTTCTACAGCACTAACCATAACTTCTATAGCAAAATGAACCCCCTCATTTTGTTCCTACTTAAATTAAATGTTGTAAGTGTTATCAGTTTATTCCAATCAAGATGGCTTCAGGTGTACCATACTTTTGTCATCAGTAAGACTGTTAGCTCTCTAGTTGTTCTTTAAAACACTCTGGGAAGCTGCAGTAGAACACAAAGGCAGTAACTGACAGGCTGCTCCTGTTGAAATATAACAGGAAGATATTTGAGATCTCACTTAAAACATGTCCTAATTTTTCTTTCTACAGCACTAACCATAATTTCTATGACAAAATGACCCCCCTCATTTGTTCCTTTTTAAATTAAATGTTTTAAGAGTTATCAGTTTATTCCATTCAAGATGGGTTCAGGTGTGCCATAATTTTGTCATAAGTAAGGCTGTTAGCGCTCTAGTTGTTCTTTAGAACACTCTGGGAAGCTGCAGTAGAACACAAAGGCATCAACTGACAGGCTGCTCCTTTTGAAATATAACAGGAAGATATTTGAGATCACGCTTGAAACATGTCCTAATTTTTCTTTCTACAGCACTTACCATAATAAGGGCATGTATGTGTGTCACATGGCACAGGTGTGCATGTATACAGGAATTCGTTATTTACCATAAAAAGTATTTCATGGTAAATAACGAATTCTTAAGGGCCTGTGGCACTGTTTTCAGTGCCACCTACATCTAGATTTACCGATTCGGTAAATTTACCGATTCGGTATTTTACCGAATCGCTAAATTTACCGAATCGGTACATTTTAGGCCCCCTACATGTCAAAAACCAAATACCGGTCGGTAACGGCCGAAATCGGCCAATACTGATCGGTATTTGGTGTCCTTCATCGGGCCCCTAGTCTTTTTCTATCTCGGCGTGGAATGCACTGTGCTAATCCTATGCTTAAAGACTTTGATAGAAAAACAGGCATTTGAGGTGAGCAGATCTAGAGTGTCGCTGGTGTTGAGAGTGCTCTAACAGGAGCTGCTTTCCACCAAAATTTGAGAACTACCCAGAGTTCTCTCCTTCTTATTTGCATAATTTATGCATCACTCTATGCCTGAAAGGGTTTTGTTTTGACTTATACTGGGTGCTCCCTTGTGTCTGGACAAAGCTATACCTCTCTGAAGAGCTCTAATCAGAGCAAAAGACTGTGTCAGGGGTTGCTTTTACTTATTTCAGGTTGGCTTGAGTTGGTATTTTACCATTTCAAAGCTGTAATACTGTGCCTGGAGTGGTAAATGGCTTTTGTCATTTTACAGCTCGGCAAGAACAGCACTGTGTTAGTCCTATGCTTAAAGACTTTGCTGTAGAAATGGCAAAAGACTTTGTCTTTTTCTATCTCAGCGTGGATGGCACTGTGCTAATATAATGCTTAAAGACTTTGATAGAAAAACAGACATTTGAGGTGAGCAGATCTAGAGTGTCGCTGGTGTTGAGAGTGCTCTAACAGGAGCTGCTTTCCACCTAAATTTGAGAACTACCCAGAGTTCTCTCCTTCTTTTTTGCATAATTTATGCGTCACTCTATGCCTGAAAGGGTTTTGTTTTGAGATGAGATGCTGTAGACAGAACAGTTTGGCTGATGTATGAGATAGGATTAAGACCCGATTTTAGAAACCAGGATAAAGTAACTACGATAGTCTATCGTATAGTTAATGATTTCTTTATTTTTTTTTTTACAAAACAGCAATTTACAATGAGAGACAAAGTCATAACCTTCGTACTCGCCCCCACCTCCTCTCTTTGTACCATTCACCATACTGCATTCCCATTCTGCCAACTAAATAAACCAATATACACTTCTGTCTTGTTGTGGTCATTTGTTGGCCGCAGTTTTTATCCTGGAATACAGTGACAATATACATAACTTTTGCATTTTGCTGTTTAGTCTCTTTTTGCCCTTGCAGGTTGCTTTTCCTTTCGGTAGGTTGGATTTGGGCTTCCCTTGTGTGGCGGGGAGGGTAGCTTCTGTTCCGGGAGTTAGGCCATGACTCGCTACCTTTTCCGGTACTGGTTGTGCCCTGCCATCCGCTGGGGGCTGGGCTGCGAGCGCCGTCTCCATTTTTGCTACCCCCCCTTTTCGGTAAGCCGCCTCACCCAGCCGTGAGGCATCTGAAGGTGAGTGGTCCTACCCACTGCCCTTTGGCCAGCTCTCTCAGCCGTGAGGCATCCCAAGGTTGGTGGTACCATCCTGGCACACCGCCCTCCGGTGTGCCTCGTTACCAACCCTTATCCGCTTAGTTCTCTGCCATGCCTGCCCCTATGCCTCAGCCTGCAACATTGCTGTTCCTTTGGTGTGGGTGGGTGGGAAAATTCCGCTCCAGGTGCTGCTCCCCCTGCTCTGGCCATGGACATGGAGCTCACCCAGGGGAGCAGGCCTAATACCCCCCATCTCCTTTGTTTCTTGGCCTGCCTGCTGGCTAGGCCTCTCATTGGGGGGTTTGTACCACGCTTCCCCCCCATTGGCACCGGCGGTCCCCACCGGGAGGGGGGAGCGGCGTGCCCAGGCTGTTTTCGCACCCAGGCTTCTTGCGCACCTAAATCCGATGCGCTGACTTGTTCCTTGGGGAGGAGAGGGGCACAGCGACCCTTATGGCACCGGCTCTCGAACTCCCCTTCGTGGAGACGAGGCAGCGATAGTTGCGCACTAGGGCTGTACCGCCGCTCCGCCCACTAGCTCTTCCAGTTGTAGGCTCCGGGCAGTGCGGCGACAGTCCTGGGCTTGCTTCTTCTTTGCTGGGTGGGCTCCCGTTTTTCTCACCGCACTCCTTCCTTCCTCCTGCCGGGTGGGCTCCGGTTTCTTACGACGTGGTCCTTCTTCACTCTTGCCGGGAGGAGTTTCACTGCAACTCCTTCCTTCTTCCCTCCTGCCGGGTGGGCTCCGGCTTTGCCACGACACAGTCCTTCCTCCCTCTTGCCGGGTGGGCTGTGGTTCTCTTCGATGCTGCAGTCGCCGCTTTCAGTCCGTGGCCGCCGGCACCTCCACGCCTGCTTCGTTCAGCTGCTGCCTGCTGTCTGCTTACGCTCCTGGGGGAGGTGGCACCCTGGTCCCTCGTGTCGCCGGACAGCGCTTCGGCCTTGCTGGAGAACGCCACGTTTACAGGTACGCAAAATTCCGCTCCAGGTGCTGCTCCCCCTGCTCTGGCCGTGGACATGGAGCTCACCTGGGGGAGCAGGCTTTATATCCCCCCTCTCCTTTGTTTCTTGGCCTGCCTGCTGGCTAGGCCCCTCATTGGGGGGTTTGTACCTCGCTTCCCCCCAATAAGCCCCGGAGGTCCCCACTGGAAGGGGGTAGCATAGAGCCCGGGCTGTTTTCTCACCCTGGCTGCTTGCGCCCCAAAATCCGGCACGCTGACTTGTTCCTGGGGGAGGAGGGGGACACGGCAACCATTATGGCTCCGGCTCTCGAGCCCCCCTTTTCGTGGAGGCAGCCTTTGTGAATTTCACAGAATTCCATGATATTTTTAGCGTGTCTAAGCTGGGTTTAGAACACTTGGCTTGAGGTTCCAAGATAAGCAGTTTAGAAACAGGTCCTGCAATGCTTCTGGAGGGTAACATATATCGACCCACACAAAGACAATTAAATAGAGCTCTAGAGGAAAAGAAAATGAAAGAAAGCAAATGGAAAATCGAGATAGATAGTTAGATAGATAGACGGACGGACGGACGGACGGACGGACGGACGGACGGACAGACAGACAGACAGACAGACAGACAGACAGACAGACAGACAGACAGACAGACAGACAGACAGACAGACAGACAGACAGACAGACAGACAGACATGCTAGCCGAGAGATGGAATTGGAGAAAGCATAACTGAGATAGAGAAATATATTGTAACATTTTGAAAATTGTATAAAAAATGTTACTGTAGGAGAATTCAAAGTTATTTTGTATTTCCAAAAATGTATGACCACAAATAATCGAAATGAAATCGAGGAAGCAAAACAGTATCGTTTCTGTACAACAGAAAAGGGATCATGAAAGATATGCAAATGTAAAAATTTGACTTTTAGATAGCTGTTTAAATACCTGCCGTTTGCACTTAAGGCACAAAATTGGAGACTAAAGGAATGTGTACATCAGATATGTTAATGTGAATAAATGTCTATGGTTTCTGGCAAAATAAAACTGATATAGTTTGTTCTTTGAGCGACATTCTGAAAACCTTCTGGGGAATGTGGCAGTCCCTACTGGAATAAACTTTATAAAACAGCAATAAAGATTAAGGCTATTTTATAATCTTTGATTTTATTTTAATAGTGTTTTCAATTACAATATCACTACTGTATACTTACATATATTAGGAATTTCGGTTTGTGTAAATGATGGGAACCATAGAATAACAGACGTAATTTAACAAATTACGTTACAGATGTACAAAGGCATTTTGCGGTTTTTAAAGCTAGTGATTCACAAATTCACAGGATTTGTAATAGAAAAATACCTTTCTGCAATGTACACAGGACATGTTTTCACTTCAGGAAAGCATTTCTAAATCGAAAAATGTTTTTTGTGACCACTTCCGCATATCACATCGCATATAGGATGGTTCAGAAAAGAGATCTACCCCTCCTATTTGCAATGTATCATTGCAGTCACAACCCATTGATTAGTTACTAATCCCAATATTTATACTGGAAAGGGGAAGTAGTACAGATTACCTTTTCGGATTGTGGATAGTGGCGTGGGGGTCAGATATTAGTGCAGGCGACAACTACATTCTACCTAAGGTCGCCCAGCCTGGGAGCATGTTTTTTTTTTTTTTTTTTTTTAATAAAGCAGTAATGGTTTCTTGAATGAATATGGGTTGCTTTAATATTAAAGACCCGAGTCACTATGGCATTTTTAGTTGTATGCTCATTCACAGCTAGAAAATATGCTGTATATGCTCTACAGGAATTTACATAGAGATTCCTGGCAGGAGTACACGCTTCTACCACAGAGTGGGCAAAATATGCAGGAGTAAATCCCTCTCTAGAGGTGGAAAGTGAGTGCTCCAAAGGCGTGGTTTTGCCATGGAAGTTTCTAGTTAGCATTTGCCCATTCCTCTCTAACCTCTTTCCACCCAGGAAATTGCCAGAGATGTATGCTTCCCAGGGGCTGGAGTAAAGGATCACCTCTAGTTTTCGCGAGGTTTCAAGGGAAGAGCTTTCTCCATAGGGAAAAATGCATCCCCACAGCCTCAATGTTCGTCTGTGCAGAAGCTCCAGTTCACCTACGCGATGTAGAACTCTGCCCAGTGGGATTAGGATGCTGCGGGAAAAGTCACATGACATTCCCAGAAATATGCCTGGAAACTTGAACTTAGCTAAGCTTTGCTGGCACACCACTGAGAATTGTTGGAAATAGCAAAATATCTTAAAAATACAATCTAAATTTACATCTGTATTTTTGAAGGTTTTCTGTTTAAGGCCCAACGTTTCTGGGTGGGAAATGTGAAGGGTGGAAGCTGGTTGACTATTGCAGGCCTTCATCGCTTTTCAGAAAGCCACAAAATACCTCCAGGCTCATTATTATCCATAAGGTGGGAGATTCACAGGATTTTGCAAAACCTTCTCCCTAATAAATAGTTCATAGAAATGAGTCAGGAGGCATTTTGCAAGTCGCTGCAAATCCCATTAAACACAACAATGGAGGATCGCAGAAGGCAGAAGACCTCTGTCTTTTCTTTTCCATTCCAAGCAGGAACATATTTATTCAAAGCAGCCTTGTCCATTCTAGAGAAAGATACTGCTTCTTAGAAATGTATTTTCCTACGGGGAATGCCACAACAGGAGCATGGAACAGGAACATGTGGTGGCTCGAGGTCACGCTTCCCTTAGGGAAAGCTGTCCCTTGGAGAAGTAAATTAGTTAAAACCACAGCTTGGGGTGAGTATCAGATAAATAGTTTGTGACCACAACTGTGGATGTAACGCACTCATCTGTTACAGACCTCCATGTTGTCACAAACATGGGTTATGGTGATGCATACATTTACGAATTAAAAATAATTTAGGGAAACCATTTTTATGCCTCTTCTGTTTCTATAGTTTTATTGTTGTCTTATTCAAATTCTCTATATGAGATTCATTAGGCCTTTTGACTGATTTGAGTCGAGCCATGTTTTGCCCTATGTAATAAATTTTAAGGGCCTCATTTATGAAAATAATAATAATAATAATAAAACCATTTTTAAAGCGCCTGGTTACACCTGAGACGGTGTGTCCCCGCGCTAAGAGATGCTATTACTCCCTAAGGAGGCCGAACCGGGTCAAACTAAAATCCCGGACTACAACAAGGCACTTATTTACTTGGGAAAGAGGTAAGTTTTTAGTTTTTGTCTGAATCTTGTTTCGGAGGGCTCCATCCGAAGGTTCAAGGGGAGGCTGTTCCAATGTTTACTTGCTAAGAAGCGGAAGGAGCTACCTCCCATCCTGGTCTTGCGGACGCGAGGGAGTTGGAATAGCATCACTCCGGCAGATCTAAGATTTCGGATGGGGCGATGAATGGTAAGAAGGTTTCGCAAATAGTCTGGGCCTTTTCCCTGGGCAATGCGATGAACAACACAGAGTGCCTTAAACTTAATGCGCTCCACAATGGGGAGCCAATGAAGTTTGCACAATGCCGTCTTTCCGGATGCCCTGCGTGGAAGATTGAGTACCAGGCGGGCGGCGGCATTTTGGACACACTGTAGTTGTTGAATGCCTTTTTTGCTCAGGCCTAGGAGAAGGGCATTGCCATAGTCCAGATGTGGTGTGACCAGGGCATGAATAAGTTTCTGCCTGGCACCAATGGGGAGCAGGTCAAGAACTTTGCGGAGAGTTTTCAATATTCCAAAGCATTTTCCCGTGATTTTACTAATCTGTTGCTTAAAGGAAAGCTCCGCATCTATCATAATTCCTAAATTTCTAACAACCTCCGCTGGGCGGGGGATTGCCCCTAATTCCGTCGGCCACCAGTTTTGCGACCAAGTGGAGGAGGACTTACCAACCACCAACAACTCAGTTTTGTTGCCGTTTAGGCGTAGGCAGTTGCTGTTCATCCACCCTGCCACAGCCCGCATACAGTTGGAAAAGTTAGTGGCTTCCTCTGGCTGGTTGTTGGCAAGTTTAATTATTAGTTGGGTATCGTCAGCATATGTGACGATATCCACACCATAGGCTTCCACAATATGTGCCAGAGGCTCCATATAAATATTAAACAGCGTGGGGCTCAAACTTGAGCCCTGTGGTACCCCGTGGCTCAACTTGCGAAGGGATGATTTATAAGGAGGGCAATGCACCTGAAAACTCCTGTTTTCAAAGTGACGCATTGCTGCGTGAAAACAGTGATGCAACACTTTTCACTGCGCCCTCCTTGTGATACCAATGATGCGTCATATTTACAGTATGACGCATCATGGCGCTAGGAGTTACAGATACGTCAGTAATTTTGACGTATCTGTTTGGCGCAAAAGTGACGCATTGCTGGAGTGTGTCACAAAAGTGACGCAACTCCAGCAAAGTGTCCTTTCACGTGGGGAAAGCCCCATGTGAAAGGGCCTGCGTCAGTCTTACGCCTGCTGTGAGGCAGGCGTAAGAAATTGACGCATTTGTGTCCTAGAAGTTGGGCAGTGAAATCTTACAGATTTCACTGCGTCACTTCTATGACCCTTTCTTGCATCAGAACCCCCCCCCCTGCATACATTATATCTGGCGTAGGTATAATGTAGCGCAGGGATTTACAAAGTGACGCATCTACCTAGATGCGTCACTTTGTAAATATGGTGCAACAAGGCACATTTTTTACGCTGCTGGTGCGTCACAAAAAGTGACACACCGGCGGCGTAAAAGTGATGCACGGCCTCATAAATGAGGCCCAAAATATTTAATACATTTTACATCTCAAGAAGGTCTATTTAATTGATTATGTCACTCGATTTGCTGTATGCGCCTTCTCTAGAAGGATCACATTTCGTCATTCACTGCTAATCATATGTAGGTGCTTTGTCTTAGATTATTTGACACAATAGTTTCAAAAGCCCCATTTTTGTTTCGAAGTGCCATCCTGCCAGTTATTTTTTCCCCAAATTATGATAATCCATAAATTATGATAATTTTGGGTAAATTAGAAAAAAACATTTTAGCCCTGTCTCAGTGCTCTATTTGGAACTATGTTCTGTGTTTGTCTACCACTAAAATTAAATTAAATAATGTAGGCATTAGTAAAACCTCTTCTCACAAATTTCAGATTTTTCCTACTGGCAATGGTATGCACTGCCCTTTTTGCCATTGCTGTTTCTGATGAGTCCAATCATTAGTTCAGTGTTTGTTTGTTCCTACTCTCCGGTTGTAGTTAAAATGTAATTGGTATTAGAATGACTGGCTAGCAGTAAGGACATGCTCAACTACAAGTTCTAAAATGTTGCCTAATTAATGAACACACATAAATGAACATACAGCGTTCCATACATTGTGCCACTGCACGCTTGGGTTGCATGTCAATTTTCATTCCCCCTTCAGTTCCTTTCACATACCAAAATAGCTCTATGCAAAAAAAGTGATGCAAGAGAACTCCCCATTCTGTGTGAGCTTCTACCTGTTGAACTCAACCTGTTCACTTTCAGGTGCCATGTAGCACTTAACCCGCCTTAACCCCAGACACCTTCTCCCTGTTTTCCAGCAGTTAGTGGACTGGTATGAGAAATTGGGTTTTTGGTTGTCAGGGGTGTGAGCTTTGGTCTAGCAACATCCACAATCCCTTGCAGGGTGAACCACAAAAAGACAATAAATTAAACGTTGCTTAACACCAAGTATCTTGGCCCAAGAAGCAGTCAGGATTAACTTAGAGGCAATGTGTAAAGTATTTATACAGCACAAAAACAGTAATACAGTAACTACACATAACAAGAACAAATCCCCAAAATGTGGGCAGTGCCATCATCTTGAAAAGGCCGCTCTGCCCAGCAACGTCAGAGGTAAAGAACGCCAGCGTTTCACATCCCGGCGGAAGCGGGCAGGGGGTTCATGAGATTTTCCTCAGTGAAGTGAGCAACCTGAGAGGTGATATGTGCCGAGGTAAGTGAAACCTCCTTCCTCTATCTGAATGTCACAGTTGCGCAGTAATATTGGGGGGGGACCATGGAGGATATGGAGCAATGACTTCGACCAATTAATAGTGTAGCCTGAAGCTTT